>NC_086209.1:18214166-20780000 GCF_035770615.1 Melospiza melodia melodia | reverse complement strand
CTAACCCTAACCCTAACCCTAACCCTAACCCTAACCCTAACCCTAACCCTAACCCTAACCCTAACCCTAACCCTAACCCTAACCCTAACCCTAACCCTAACCCTAACCCTAACCCTAACCCTAACCCTAACCCTAACCCTAACCCTAACCCTAACCCTAACCCTAACCCTAACCCTAACCCTAACCCTAACCCTAACCCTAACCCTAACCCTAACCCTAACCCTAACCCTAACCCTAACCCTAACCCTAACCCTAACCCTAACCCTAACCCTAACCCTAACCCTAACCCTAACCCTAACCCTAACCCTAACCCTAACCCTAACCCTAACCCTAACCCTAACCCTAACCCTAACCCTAACCCTAACCCTAACCCTAACCCTAACCCTAACCCTAACCCTAACCCTAACCCTAACCCAACCCTAACCCTAACCCTAACCCTAACCCTAACCCTAACCCTAACCCTAACCCTAACCCTAACCCTAACCCTAACCCTAACCCTAAACCCTAACCCTAACCCTAACCTAACCCTAACCCTAACCCTAACCTAACCCTAACCCTAACCCTAACCCTAACCCTAACCCTAACCCTAACCCTAACCCTAACCCTAACCCTACCCTAACCCTACCCTAACCTAACCCTAACCCTAACCCTAACCCTAACCCTAACCCTAACCCTAACCCTAACCCTAACCCTAACCCTAACCCTAACCCTAACCCTAACCCTAACCCTAACCCTAACCCTAACCCTAACCCTAACCCTAACCCTAACCCTAACCCTAACCCTAACCCTAACCCTAACCCTAACCCTAACCCTAACCCTAACCCTAACCCTAACCCTAACCCTAACCTAACCCTAACCCTAACCCTAACCCTAACCCTAACCCTAACCCTAACCCTAACCCTAACCCTAACCCTAACCCTAACCCTAACCCTAACCCTAACCCTAACCCTAACCCTAACCCTAACCCTAACCCTAACCCTAACCCTAACCCTAACCCTAACCCTAACCCTAACCCTAACCCTAACCCTAACCCTAACCCTAACCCTAACCTAACCCTAACCCTAACCCTAACCCTAACCCTAACCCTAACCCTAACCCTAACCCTAACCTAACCCTAACCCTAACCCTAACCCTAACCCTAACCCTAACCCTAACCCTAACCCTAACCCTAACCCTAACCCTAACCCTAACCCTAACCCTAACCCTAACCCTAACCCTAACCCTAACCCTAACCCTAACCCTAACCCTAACCCTAACCCTAACCCTAACCCTAACCCTAACCCTAACCCTAACCCTAACCCTAACCCTAACCCTAACCCTAACCCTAACCCTAACCCTAACCCTAACCCTAACCCTAACCCTAACCCTAACCCTAACCCTAACCCTAACCCTAACCCTAACCCTAACCCTAACCCTAACCCTAACCCTAACCCTAACCCTAACCCTAACCCTAACCCTAACCCTAACCCTAACCCTAACCCTAACCCTAACCCTAACCCTAACCCTAACCCTAACCCTAACCCTAACCCTAACCCTAACCCTAACCCTAACCCTAACCCTAACCCTAACCCTAACCCTAACCCTAACCCTAACCCTAACCCTAACCCTAACCCTAACCCTAACCCTAACCCTAACCCTAACCCTAACCCTAACCCTAACCCTAACCCTAACCCTAACCCTAACCCTAACCCTAACCCTAACCCTAACCCTAACCCTAACCCTAACCCTAACCCTAACCCTAACCCTAACCCTAACCCTAACCCTAACCCTAACCCTAACCCTAACCCTAACCCTAACCCTAACCCTAACCCTAACCCTAACCCTAACCCTAACCCTAACCCTAACCCTAACCCTAACCCTAACCCTAACCCTAACCCTAACCCTAACCCTAACCCTAACCCTAACCCTAACCCTAACCCTAACCCTAACCCTAACCCTAACCCTAACCCTAACCCTAACCCTAACCCTAACCCTAACCCTAACCCTAACCCTAACCCTAACCCTAACCCTAACCCTAACCCTAACCCTAACCCTAACCCTAACCCTAACCCTAACCCTAACCCTAACCCTAACCCTAACCCTAACCCTAACCCTAACCCTAACCCTAACCCTAACCCTAACCCTAACCCTAACCCTAACCCTAACCCTAACCCTAACCCTAACCCTAACCCTAACCCTAACCCTAACCCTAACCCTAACCCTAACCCTAACCCTAACCCTAACCCTAACCCTAACCCTAACCCTAACCCTAACCCTAACCCTAACCCTAACCCTAACCCTAACCCTAACCCTAACCCTAACCCTAACCCTAACCCTAACCCTAACCCTAACCCTAACCCTAACCCTAACCCTAACCCTAACCCTAACCCTAACCCTAACCCTAACCCTAACCCTAACCCTAACCCTAACCCTAACCCTAACCCTAACCCTAACCCTAACCCTAACCCTAACCCTAACCCTAACCCTAACCCTAACCCTAACCCTAACCCTAACCCTAACCCTAACCCTAACCCTAACCCTAACCCTAACCCTAACCCTAACCCTAACCCTAACCCTAACCCTAACCCTAACCCTAACCCTAACCCTAACCCTAACCCTAACCCTAACCCTAACCCTAACCCTAACCCTAACCCTAACCCTAACCCTAACCCTAACCCTAACCCTAACCCTAACCCTAACCCTAACCCTAACCCTAACCCTAACCCTAACCCTAACCCTAACCCTAACCCTAACCCTAACCCTAACCCTAACCCTAACCCTAACCCTAACCCTAACCCTAACCCTAACCCTAACCCTAACCCTAACCCTAACCCTAACCCTAACCCTAACCCTAACCCTAACCCTAACCCTAACCCTAACCCTAACCCTAACCCTAACCCTAACCCTAACCCTAACCCTAACCCTAACCCTAACCCTAACCCTAACCCTAACCCTAACCCTAACCCTAACCCTAACCCTAACCCTAACCCTAACCCTAACCCTAACCCTAACCCTAACCCTAACCCTAACCCTAACCCTAACCCTAACCCTAACCCTAACCCTAACCCTAACCCTAACCCTAACCCTAACCCTAACCCTAACCCTAACCCTAACCCTAACCCTAACCCTAACCCTAACCCTAACCCTAACCCTAACCCTAACCCTAACCCTAACCCTAACCCTAACCCTAACCCTAACCCTAACCCTAACCCTAACCCTAACCCTAACCCTAACCCTAACCCTAACCCTAACCCTAACCCTAACCCTAACCCTAACCCTAACCCTAACCCTAACCCTAACCCTAACCCTAACCCTAACCCTAACCCTAACCCTAACCCTAACCCTAACCCTAACCCTAACCCTAACCCTAACCCTAACCCTAACCCTAACCCTAACCCTAACCCTAACCCTAACCCTAACCCTAACCCTAACCCTAACCCTAACCCTAACCCTAACCCTAACCCTAACCCTAACCCTAACCCTAACCCTAACCCTAACCCTAACCCTAACCCTAACCCTAACCCTAACCCTAACCCTAACCCTAACCCTAACCCTAACCCTAACCCTAACCCTAACCCTAACCCTAACCCTAACCCTAACCCTAACCCTAACCCTAACCCTAACCCTAACCCTAACCCTAACCCTAACCCTAACCCTAACCCTAACCCTAACCCTAACCCTAACCCTAACCCTAACCCTAACCCTAACCCTAACCCTAACCCTAACCCTAACCCTAACCCTAACCCTAACCCTAACCCTAACCCTAACCCTAACCCTAACCCTAACCCTAACCCTAACCCTAACCCTAACCCTAACCCTAACCCTAACCCTAACCCTAACCCTAACCCTAACCCTAACCCTAACCCTAACCCTAACCCTAACCCTAACCCTAACCCTAACCCTAACCCTAACCCTAACCCTAACCCTAACCCTAACCCTAACCCTAACCCTAACCCTAACCCTAACCCTAACCCTAACCCTAACCCTAACCCTAACCCTAACCCTAACCCTAACCCTAACCCTAACCCTAACCCTAACCCTAACCCTAACCCTAACCCTAACCCTAACCCTAACCCTAACCCTAACCCTAACCCTAACCCTAACCCTAACCCTAACCCTAACCCTAACCCTAACCCTAACCCTAACCCTAACCCTAACCCTAACCCTAACCCTAACCCTAACCCTAACCCTAACCCTAACCCTAACCCTAACCCTAACCCTAACCCTAACCCTAACCCTAACCCTAACCCTAACCCTAACCCTAACCCTAACCCTAACCCTAACCCTAACCCTAACCCTAACCCTAACCCTAACCCTAACCCTAACCCTAACCCTAACCCTAACCCTAACCCTAACCCTAACCCTAACCCTAACCCTAACCCTAACCCTAACCCTAACCCTAACCCTAACCCTAACCCTAACCCTAACCCTAACCCTAACCCTAACCCTAACCCTAACCCTAACCCTAACCCTAACCCTAACCCTAACCCTAACCCTAACCCTAACCCTAACCCTAACCCTAACCCTAACCCTAACCCTAACCCTAACCCTAACCCTAACCCTAACCCTAACCCTAACCCTAACCCTAACCCTAACCCTAACCCTAACCCTAACCCTAACCCTAACCCTAACCCTAACCCTAACCCTAACCCTAACCCTAACCCTAACCCTAACCCTAACCCTAACCCTAACCCTAACCCTAACCCTAACCCTAACCCTAACCCTAACCCTAACCCTAACCCTAACCCTAACCCTAACCCTAACCCTAACCCTAACCCTAACCCTAACCCTAACCCTAACCCTAACCCTAACCCTAACCCTAACCCTAACCCTAACCCTAACCCTAACCCTAACCCTAACCCTAACCCTAACCCTAACCCTAACCCTAACCCTAACCCTAACCCTAACCCTAACCCTAACCCTAACCCTAACCCTAACCCTAACCCTAACCCTAACCCTAACCCTAACCCTAACCCTAACCCTAACCCTAACCCTAACCCTAACCCTAACCCTAACCCTAACCCTAACCCTAACCCTAACCCTAACCCTAACCCTAACCCTAACCCTAACCCTAACCCTAACCCTAACCCTAACCCTAACCCTAACCCTAACCCTAACCCTAACCCTAACCCTAACCCTAACCCTAACCCTAACCCTAACCCTAACCCTAACCCTAACCCTAACCCTAACCCTAACCCTAACCCTAACCCTAACCCTAACCCTAACCCTAACCCTAACCCTAACCCTAACCCTAACCCTAACCCTAACCCTAACCCTAACCCTAACCCTAACCCTAACCCTAACCCTAACCCTAACCCTAACCCTAACCCTAACCCTAACCCTAACCCTAACCCTAACCCTAACCCTAACCCTAACCCTAACCCTAACCCTAACCCTAACCCTAACCCTAACCCTAACCCTAACCCTAACCCTAACCCTAACCCTAACCCTAACCCTAACCCTAACCCTAACCCTAACCCTAACCCTAACCCTAACCCTAACCCTAACCCTAACCCTAACCCTAACCCTAACCCTAACCCTAACCCTAACCCTAACCCTAACCCTAACCCTAACCCTAACCCTAACCCTAACCCTAACCCTAACCCTAACCCTAACCCTAACCCTAACCCTAACCCTAACCCTAACCCTAACCCTAACCCTAACCCTAACCCTAACCCTAACCCTAACCCTAACCCTAACCCTAACCCTAACCCTAACCCTAACCCTAACCCTAACCCTAACCCTAACCCTAACCCTAACCCTAACCCTAACCCTAACCCTAACCCTAACCCTAACCCTAACCCTAACCCTAACCCTAACCCTAACCCTAACCCTAACCCTAACCCTAACCCTAACCCTAACCCTAACCCTAACCCTAACCCTAACCCTAACCCTAACCCTAACCCTAACCCTAACCCTAACCCTAACCCTAACCCTAACCCTAACCCTAACCCTAACCCTAACCCTAACCCTAACCCTAACCCTAACCCTAACCCTAACCCTAACCCTAACCCTAACCCTAACCCTAACCCTAACCCTAACCCTAACCCTAACCCTAACCCTAACCCTAACCCTAACCCTAACCCTAACCCTAACCCTAACCCTAACCCTAACCCTAACCCTAACCCTAACCCTAACCCTAACCCTAACCCTAACCCTAACCCTAACCCTAACCCTAACCCTAACCCTAACCCTAACCCTAACCCTAACCCTAACCCTAACCCTAACCCTAACCCTAACCCTAACCCTAACCCTAACCCTAACCCTAACCCTAACCCTAACCCTAACCCTAACCCTAACCCTAACCCTAACCCTAACCCTAACCCTAACCCTAACCCTAACCCTAACCCTAACCCTAACCCTAACCCTAACCCTAACCCTAACCCTAACCCTAACCCTAACCCTAACCCTAACCCTAACCCTAACCCTAACCCTAACCCTAACCCTAACCCTAACCCTAACCCTAACCCTAACCCTAACCCTAACCCTAACCCTAACCCTAACCCTAACCCTAACCCTAACCCTAACCCTAACCCTAACCCTAACCCTAACCCTAACCCTAACCCTAACCCTAACCCTAACCCTAACCCTAACCCTAACCCTAACCCTAACCCTAACCCTAACCCTAACCCTAACCCTAACCCTAACCCTAACCCTAACCCTAACCCTAACCCTAACCCTAACCCTAACCCTAACCCTAACCCTAACCCTAACCCTAACCCTAACCCTAACCCTAACCCTAACCCTAACCCTAACCCTAACCCTAACCCTAACCCTAACCCTAACCCTAACCCTAACCCTAACCCTAACCCTAACCCTAACCCTAACCCTAACCCTAACCCTAACCCTAACCCTAACCCTAACCCTAACCCTAACCCTAACCCTAACCCTAACCCTAACCCTAACCCTAACCCTAACCCTAACCCTAACCCTAACCCTAACCCTAACCCTAACCCTAACCCTAACCCTAACCCTAACCCTAACCCTAACCCTAACCCTAACCCTAACCCTAACCCTAACCCTAACCCTAACCCTAACCCTAACCCTAACCCTAACCCTAACCCTAACCCTAACCCTAACCCTAACCCTAACCCTAACCCTAACCCTAACCCTAACCCTAACCCTAACCCTAACCCTAACCCTAACCCTAACCCTAACCCTAACCCTAACCCTAACCCTAACCCTAACCCTAACCCTAACCCTAACCCTAACCCTAACCCTAACCCTAACCCTAACCCTAACCCTAACCCTAACCCTAACCCTAACCCTAACCCTAACCCTAACCCTAACCCTAACCCTAACCCTAACCCTAACCCTAACCCTAACCCTAACCCTAACCCTAACCCTAACCCTAACCCTAACCCTAACCCTAACCCTAACCCTAACCCTAACCCTAACCCTAACCCTAACCCTAACCCTAACCCTAACCCTAACCCTAACCCTAACCCTAACCCTAACCCTAACCCTAACCCTAACCCTAACCCTAACCCTAACCCTAACCCTAACCCTAACCCTAACCCTAACCCTAACCCTAACCCTAACCCTAACCCTAACCCTAACCCTAACCCTAACCCTAACCCTAACCCTAACCCTAACCCTAACCCTAACCCTAACCCTAACCCTAACCCTAACCCTAACCCTAACCCTAACCCTAACCCTAACCCTAACCCTAACCCTAACCCTAACCCTAACCCTAACCCTAACCCTAACCCTAACCCTAACCCTAACCCTAACCCTAACCCTAACCCTAACCCTAACCCTAACCCTAACCCTAACCCTAACCCTAACCCTAACCCTAACCCTAACCCTAACCCTAACCCTAACCCTAACCCTAACCCTAACCCTAACCCTAACCCTAACCCTAACCCTAACCCTAACCCTAACCCTAACCCTAACCCTAACCCTAACCCTAACCCTAACCCTAACCCTAACCCTAACCCTAACCCTAACCCTAACCCTAACCCTAACCCTAACCCTAACCCTAACCCTAACCCTAACCCTAACCCTAACCCTAACCCTAACCCTAACCCTAACCCTAACCCTAACCCTAACCCTAACCCTAACCCTAACCCTAACCCTAACCCTAACCCTAACCCTAACCCTAACCCTAACCCTAACCCTAACCCTAACCCTAACCCTAACCCTAACCCTAACCCTAACCCTAACCCTAACCCTAACCCTAACCCTAACCCTAACCCTAACCCTAACCCTAACCCTAACCCTAACCCTAACCCTAACCCTAACCCTAACCCTAACCCTAACCCTAACCCTAACCCTAACCCTAACCCTAACCCTAACCCTAACCCTAACCCTAACCCTAACCCTAACCCTAACCCTAACCCTAACCCTAACCCTAACCCTAACCCTAACCCTAACCCTAACCCTAACCCTAACCCTAACCCTAACCCTAACCCTAACCCTAACCCTAACCCTAACCCTAACCCTAACCCTAACCCTAACCCTAACCCTAACCCTAACCCTAACCCTAACCCTAACCCTAACCCTAACCCTAACCCTAACCCTAACCCTAACCCTAACCCTAACCCTAACCCTAACCCTAACCCTAACCCTAACCCTAACCCTAACCCTAACCCTAACCCTAACCCTAACCCTAACCCTAACCCTAACCCTAACCCTAACCCTAACCCTAACCCTAACCCTAACCCTAACCCTAACCCTAACCCTAACCCTAACCCTAACCCTAACCCTAACCCTAACCCTAACCCTAACCCTAACCCTAACCCTAACCCTAACCCTAACCCTAACCCTAACCCTAACCCTAACCCTAACCCTAACCCTAACCCTAACCCTAACCCTAACCCTAACCCTAACCCTAACCCTAACCCTAACCCTAACCCTAACCCTAACCCTAACCCTAACCCTAACCCTAACCCTAACCCTAACCCTAACCCTAACCCTAACCCTAACCCTAACCCTAACCCTAACCCTAACCCTAACCCTAACCCTAACCCTAACCCTAACCCTAACCCTAACCCTAACCCTAACCCTAACCCTAACCCTAACCCTAACCCTAACCCTAACCCTAACCCTAACCCTAACCCTAACCCTAACCCTAACCCTAACCCTAACCCTAACCCTAACCCTAACCCTAACCCTAACCCTAACCCTAACCCTAACCCTAACCCTAACCCTAACCCTAACCCTAACCCTAACCCTAACCCTAACCCTAACCCTAACCCTAACCCTAACCCTAACCCTAACCCTAACCCTAACCCTAACCCTAACCCTAACCCTAACCCTAACCCTAACCCTAACCCTAACCCTAACCCTAACCCTAACCCTAACCCTAACCCTAACCCTAACCCTAACCCTAACCCTAACCCTAACCCTAACCCTAACCCTAACCCTAACCCTAACCCTAACCCTAACCCTAACCCTAACCCTAACCCTAACCCTAACCCTAACCCTAACCCTAACCCTAACCCTAACCCTAACCCTAACCCTAACCCTAACCCTAACCCTAACCCTAACCCTAACCCTAACCCTAACCCTAACCCTAACCCTAACCCTAACCCTAACCCTAACCCTAACCCTAACCCTAACCCTAACCCTAACCCTAACCCTAACCCTAACCCTAACCCTAACCCTAACCCTAACCCTAACCCTAACCCTAACCCTAACCCTAACCCTAACCCTAACCCTAACCCTAACCCTAACCCTAACCCTAACCCTAACCCTAACCCTAACCCTAACCCTAACCCTAACCCTAACCCTAACCCTAACCCTAACCCTAACCCTAACCCTAACCCTAACCCTAACCCTAACCCTAACCCTAACCCTAACCCTAACCCTAACCCTAACCCTAACCCTAACCCTAACCCTAACCCTAACCCTAACCCTAACCCTAACCCTAACCCTAACCCTAACCCTAACCCTAACCCTAACCCTAACCCTAACCCTAACCCTAACCCTAACCCTAACCCTAACCCTAACCCTAACCCTAACCCTAACCCTAACCCTAACCCTAACCCTAACCCTAACCCTAACCCTAACCCTAACCCTAACCCTAACCCTAACCCTAACCCTAACCCTAACCCTAACCCTAACCCTAACCCTAACCCTAACCCTAACCCTAACCCTAACCCTAACCCTAACCCTAACCCTAACCCTAACCCTAACCCTAACCCTAACCCTAACCCTAACCCTAACCCTAACCCTAACCCTAACCCTAACCCTAACCCTAACCCTAACCCTAACCCTAACCCTAACCCTAACCCTAACCCTAACCCTAACCCTAACCCTAACCCTAACCCTAACCCTAACCCTAACCCTAACCCTAACCCTAACCCTAACCCTAACCCTAACCCTAACCCTAACCCTAACCCTAACCCTAACCCTAACCCTAACCCTAACCCTAACCCTAACCCTAACCCTAACCCTAACCCTAACCCTAACCCTAACCCTAACCCTAACCCTAACCCTAACCCTAACCCTAACCCTAACCCTAACCCTAACCCTAACCCTAACCCTAACCCTAACCCTAACCCTAACCCTAACCCTAACCCTAACCCTAACCCTAACCCTAACCCTAACCCTAACCCTAACCCTAACCCTAACCCTAACCCTAACCCTAACCCTAACCCTAACCCTAACCCTAACCCTAACCCTAACCCTAACCCTAACCCTAACCCTAACCCTAACCCTAACCCTAACCCTAACCCTAACCCTAACCCTAACCCTAACCCTAACCCTAACCCTAACCCTAACCCTAACCCTAACCCTAACCCTAACCCTAACCCTAACCCTAACCCTAACCCTAACCCTAACCCTAACCCTAACCCTAACCCTAACCCTAACCCTAACCCTAACCCTAACCCTAACCCTAACCCTAACCCTAACCCTAACCCTAACCCTAACCCTAACCCTAACCCTAACCCTAACCCTAACCCTAACCCTAACCCTAACCCTAACCCTAACCCTAACCCTAACCCTAACCCTAACCCTAACCCTAACCCTAACCCTAACCCTAACCCTAACCCTAACCCTAACCCTAACCCTAACCCTAACCCTAACCCTAACCCTAACCCTAACCCTAACCCTAACCCTAACCCTAACCCTAACCCTAACCCTAACCCTAACCCTAACCCTAACCCCAACCCCAACCCAACCCTAACCCTAACCCTAACCCCAACCCCAACCCTAACCCCAACCCCAACCCTAACCCTAACCCTAACCCTAACCCCAACCCCAACCCTAACCCCAACCCCAACCCTAACCCCAACCCTAACCCTAGTACTCCTTAAAAAATTAATACTTCTGAGAAAATTAATACTCCCAGGAAATTGAGTACTCTGGAAGAAATTAGTACTCCTGAAAAATAGGTACTCTTGGAAAAAGGAGTACTCCTGAAATAATGGTACTCTGGGAAAAAAGAGTACTTCTGGAAAAAAGGTACTCCTGAAATAAAGGTACTTAGGGTTAGGGATTAGGGTTAGGGATTGGTGCTGGGGTTAGGGTTAGGGTGGGGGATTAGGGTTAGGGAATGGGGATGTCATGTTGGGGTTAGGGTTAGGGTTAGGGGAGGGATTTGGCGATGGGGATACCAGCAGCTGGAGGAGCACTGATTAGGGTTAGGGGAGGGAAATGGGGTTGGGGGTGGCAACAGCTGTGGGAGTGCTAATTAGGGTTAGGGGAGGGAAATGGGGTTGGGGGTGGCAACAGCTGTGGGAGTGCTAAGTAGGGTTAGGGGAGGGAAATGGGGTTGGGGGTGGCAGCAGTGGGCGGAGGACTAATTAGGGTTAGGTCAGGGAAATGGGGATGGGGTTGGTGTCCAAACCCAGGTAAAAGCAACCCTAATTGTTGAATTTAATCGTTAAAACTAACCCTAATCCAAGATGGCGGCCCCCATGCGGTCACGTGATTTATTTTCGACATGGCGGCGGCCGCTTCCGGCAACAACATGGCCGCGCCCGGCGCTCACTTCCGGCAACAACATGGCCGCGCCCAGGGGTAACTTCCGGCAACAACATGGCCGCGCCCATGGGTGACTTCCGGGAAAAAACAATATGGCGGCGCCCAGGAGAGCACGTGGTACGGGGACAAAATGGCGGCGCCCGGCGGAATGACGTCACGTCCGGTAAAATGGCGGCCGTCCGGGGCCGGTCTGGTTTTTTGGGTTTCGGGGGGTTTTTGGGGGTTGTCGAGGGTCCCGGCGGCCGCGGAAGGCTATTCCGGCTCGCGTGCGGCCGGCGGCGTCGCGGGGAGCGGCTTGTGGGGCGCGGGGTAGGGGTTCGGTTTTCGATCGGGCAGTGGGAGGGACGGCTATGCCGCGGGGGTGGGGTCCTTCCGGGGGTCTGTCGCTCTCGTGACGTCACGCGGTGGGAGTGCTGTGTATATGCGGCGCTGTGGACGGCAGGGGGCGCTGCAATTGGGGGCGCTGTAATAGTTGCACTACGCCGAGTCGGACAGCAGGGGGCGCTGTTTCAGTGCTGTGACGAGCAACACGGGGCGGCGTGCAGGGGTTGGGTGCTTCGTGACGGGGGCTGCTGCATCGACAGTCGGGATGGCAGCTAGGGGTGGGGGGGTTGCGTCTGGGGGGTGGCAGCTAGGGGTGGGCGGCGACAACAGGGGGTGGGTGCTTGGTTACGGGGGGTGGTGCATTGCTGGTGGTGGGGGTGGCGTCTGGGGAGTGGCACCTGGGGCGGGGGACTAATTACCGGGTGGGTGCTTGGCATCGGGGGGCACTGCCTCGGGGTGGGTGCTTGGGTATGGTGCCCAGTGACAGGTGTGACTGATCAGGGTTGAGTGGCAGCAGCTGGGGGTACTGATTAGGAGTGGGTGGGGTTCCTATATACTATATATAAAAAGAAGAAAAACTATATGTCTGGTGCAGCAGTAGAAAATTTCAGGCTCCCGGGGAGTAAAGGCTTTGTTTTATAATTTTTTTTTTTTTTTTTTTTTTGCTTTACTCCCAGGGAGCCTGAAAGTTTCTACTGCTGCTTTTTTAAAACTAAAGCTAGAAAGGAAAACAAAGTTAGAGAGAGAAAGAAAAGAGAGAAGAGAGAGAAGAGAGAGGAGAGAGAGAGAGAGAAAGGAGAGAGAGAGAGAGAGAGAGAGAGAGAGAGAGAGAGAAAGGAGAGACAGAAAAAAAAGATTAAGAGAGACAAGAAAAAAGTCAGAGAGAAGACAGAAAAGAAAGAGAGAAAAATAGAGAGAGAGAAGAGAAAAGCAGACAAAGAGAGAAAAGAGAAAGAGAGAGAAAAGAAAGGAGATGGAGAAAAAGGAGAGAATAAAGAAAATAGAGAAGAGAGAGGCACAAAGGAAGACAGAGAAAGACAAACAGACAGAAGAAAAGACAGAGAAAAAAGAACACAGAGAAAAAAAAGAAGACAGAGAGACAGAGGAGAAGAAAAGACAGAGAGAGAAACCAAGACAGAGACAGAAAAGAAAAGGAGGGTGGAAAAACTGAAAAACAAGAGTTAAAAGGGGAAAAAAGTGGTTAGGATTAGAGTTACAGCAAAAACTCAGTAGAGTGAAAAAGGAAAAGACTAAGAGCAAAAAAAGACAAACCAAGGAAAAGGAGAACGCAGACAGAAAAAGAAGCAAGAAGAGCACAGGTGAAAGTTATAAAGGAAAAGAAATAAGGTGCAAAGTAAAGAGAGAAAGAGAACAGAGTTACAGAAGCAAGACAGCATCAAAAAGAGTGAGACACAGAAACAGAGGGTGGGAGACAGATGGAAGTTAAGTGAAAAATAGAAAAGGAAAGTAAGGAGCAAAAGGAAGAAACACAGAGGAAAAAAATGACAAAACCACACCAAAAAAAGACAGGAGCCGTGGGGGGAAGGGGGGGTGGAGGGAAGGGCAGGGGGTATCGTTATTAGGGGTGATTCAACTTTATTACAGGAAATCAGCAAAAGACATAGACATAGAAACAGTGCATACAAATGCAAGCACAGATACAATCCATAGACACAACGATAAAATCTAATTCACGTACAAAGCAGTACAAAGCAGTACAAAGCAGTACAAAGCAGTACAAAGCAGTACAAAGCAGTACAAAGCAGTACAAAGCAGTACAAAGCAGTACAAAGCAGTACAAAGCAGTACAAAGCAGTACAAAGCAGTACAAAGCAGTACAAAGCAGTACAAAGCAGTACAAAGCAGTACAAAGCAGTACAAAGCAGTACAAAGCAGTACAAAGCAGTACAAAGCAGTACAAAGCAGTACAAAGCAGTACAAAGCAGTACAAAGCAGTACAAAGCAGTACAAAGCAGTACAAAGCAGTACAAAGCAGTACAAAGCAGTACAAAGCAGTACAAAGCAGTACAAAGCAGTACAAAGCAGTACAAAGCAGTACAAAGCAGTACAAAGCAGTACAAAGCAGTACAAAGCAGTACAAAGCAGTACAAAGCAGTACAAAGCAGTACAAAGCAGTACAAAGCAGTACAAAGCAGTACAAAGCAGTACAAAGCAGTACAAAGCAGTACAAAGCAGTACAAAGCAGTACAAAGCAGTACAAAGCAGTACAAAGCAGTACAAAGCAGTACAAAGCAGTACAAAGCAGTACAAAGCAGTACAAAGCAGTACAAAGCAGTACAAAGCAGTACAAAGCAGTACAAAGCAGTACAAAGCAGTACAAAGCAGTACAAAGCAGTACAAAGCAGTACAAAGCAGTACAAAGCAGTACAAAGCAGTACAAAGCAGTACAAAGCAGTACAAAGCAGTACAAAGCAGTACAAAGCAGTACAAAGCAGTACAAAGCAGTACAAAGCAGTACAAAGCAGTACAAATATTAACACAAACTGATAACCTTTTCCTATTTCCATTACATGTTAATCTATGGTTACAGGAAACCCAAAACAACAAAACCACAGAGAAAACAACACTCACCCACCACAGACACTCGCTTCAAATAGCACACAAACCCACCAGCCCTCTCACCAAATCTACTAAATTAAACCCCAGCAATCATTGGTCCTCAGGAACGTGGTTCCCAGGAGCCCCCAAAAAATGCCTCCTGCCTGAAGAAAACCCCGGTCCCTGGCCGTTCCGTGCCCGAACTTTGGCGATGAACGTCGCCTCGCGGACCGACCGGGACCGAGGAAAAAAAAACCCAGCCGGGGGGAAAAAAAAAAAACCCCCCGGCTGGGGATTTTTTATTCTAATTTTAAAAATGAGTTGAAAAACCTGAAAAGCAAACAGCATACAAGGTTACAACCCTACAGACCTTCAACAGGCACACACACACACACATACACACACTTCAGCTTTCACACAAACCCACACTACCTCCCACATCAACCGCTCCGCTAACCCTCAGCACACATGCCCACCGCTCCTCGGGAACGTGGTTCCCGGGAGCCCCCAAAAAATCCTCCTGCCTGACGAAAACCCCGGTCCCTGGCCGTTCCGTGCCCGAACTTTGGCGATGAACGTCGCCTCGCGGACCGACCGGGACCGAGGAAAAAAAAACCCAGCCGGGGGGAAAAAAAAAAAACCCCCCCGGCTGGGGATTTTTTATTCTAATTTTAAAAATGAGTTGAAAAACCTGAAAAGCAAACAGCATACAAGGTTACAACCCTACAGACCTTCAACAGCCACACACACACACACACACACACTCTCCAGCTTACACACAAACACACACTACCTCCCACATCAACCGCTCCGCTAACCCTCAGCACACATGCCCACCGCTCCTCGGGAACGTGGTTCCCGGGAGCCCCCAAAAAATCCTCCTGCCTGACGAAAACCCCGGTCCCTGGCCGTTCCGTGCCCGAACTTTGGCGATGAACGTCGCCTCGCGGACCGACCGGGACCGAGGTAAAAAAAACCCAGCCGCGGGGAAAAAAAAAAAACCCCCCGGCTGGGGATTTTTTATTCTAATTTTAAAAATGAGTTGAAAAACCTGAAAAGCAAACAGCATACAAGGTTACAACCCTACAGACCTTCAACAGGCACATACACACACACATACACACACTCCAGCTTACACACAAACCCACACTACCTCCCACATCAACCGCTCCGCTAACCCTCAGCACACATGCCCACCGCTCCTCGGAAACGTGGTTCCCGGGAGCCCCCAAAAAATCCTCCTGCCTGACGAAAACCCCGGTCCCAGGCCGTTCCGTGCCCGAACTTTGGCGATGAACGTCGCCTCGCGGACCGACCGGGACCGAGGAAAAAAAAACCCAGCCGGGGGGAAAAAAAAAAAACCCCCCGGCTGGGGATTTTTTTTTCTAATTTTAAAAATGAGTTGAAAAACCTGAAAAGCAAACAGCATACAAGGTTACAACCCTACAGACCTTCAACAGGCACACACACACACACATACACACACTTCAGCTTACACACAAACACACACTACCTCCCACATCAACCGCTCCGCTAACCCTCAGCACACATTCGCACAGCTCCTCGGGAACGTGGTTCCCGGGAGCCCCCAAAAAATCCTCCTGCCTGACGAAAACGCCGGTCCCTGGCCGTTCCGTGCCCGAACTTTGGCGATGAACGTCGCCTCACGGACCGACCGGGACCGAGGAAAAAAAAACCCAGCCGGGGGGAAAAAAAAAAAAACCCCCCCGGCTGGGGATTTTTTATTCTAAATTTAAAAATGAGTTGAAAAACCTGAAAAGCAAACGTCACACACACGAGGTTAAATCCACTCACCCTGTGCTCACACACACAGAGACGAGCACACACAGACAAACACAGCCACAGGCTCTCACACATGCTCACACGCTCTGCCCGCTTACACGCTCGCTGCGGCCCTTACCTGAGACGCTGAAGAACGTGCTTCGACGCATCTTCTGGCTGCCCCTCCCTGACATCAAATGGTAGATTAGGGAAATCGGTAGCCTCGGGAACCTGTGAGACAACAGAAAGTGGTCAGCAACTGCCAATCTGACAGCCGGGAATTGTCCCCGCTCTGAACCGATAAGTTTTCTACCCAAAACCCCACAAAACACAAAGCAACAGGAAAATTTCTATAACTGTTCCACCTAACTATGACTAGCTGCCAGGGCAGGGCAGCTCCGACCATAAGTGGTACAACATAGGTACGCATAATATAAGCCAATGCACAAAGTGCCAGTACAGACAATAAAATGCAATGCACTTACATACATTATAAGTACATACAGTATAAGCCAACACAGGTACACACAATATAATCCAAGACAGGTACAACCAAGATAAGTACATACAGTATAAGCCAACACAGGTACATGCTAGATAAGCCAACAGAGGTACATGCAACATAAGTACATACAGTATACGCCAACACAGGTACATGCAACCTAAGTGCATACAGTAAAAGCTGACACAAGTACATGCAATATAAGCCAGCACAAGTACATACAATATAAGTACATACAGTATAAGCCAACACAGGTACATGCAACCTAAGTGCATACAGTAAAAGCTGACACAAGTACATGCAATATAAGCCAGCACAAGTACATACAATATAAGTACATACAGTATAAGCCAACACAGGTACATGCAACCTAAGTGCATACAGTAAAAGCTGACACAAGTACATGCAATATAAGCCGACACAGGTACATACAATATAGGTAGATAGATACAATATAAAACAGGACTTAAGATCACTCTGGAAGATGAATTCCTGAGACCTATACCCTTTCAGAAGATGGAACCCATAGAACTACTGCAGTCATGTCAGGAGGGTATAAGACACTACTCCAGAAGTCAAAGAAAATGTCATTGGGAAAAAAGGCACTACCGAAGCTGGTAGTGAGAAGGAAGACTGATGAGAACATCTTCTCTAATCCTACCTGGCTCAGAGTAAAAAGATAAAGAGGGCAGAATAAGGAAGATCCAGAAAGGCACATGAGTAGAATATAGGCAATATAGCACACATTAGTGCCGACAAAGCGTCGAGACGTAAGAAAGGCCTTAGGCGTGAAAGACAATGGACACACACAACATAACACAGATGCAGATGACCTGACGCAAAGGCAAGCGGGAACTTTCCCCTTAGGGATCTGATATTGCAAACGCAAGATGAGCCACAGGAAAGGAAGACCTGTGATGATGGCACGTGATGATGAAATGTAGCTCGCAAAAAGAAGTTAGTGTCAAAGCAGTTAGGAAGACCCTCCAGACGCTCGGCCAGCCGACGGAAGGAAGCGGACTGCCGGATGACCGTGGCGATAGCTCCGGACCCGAAGGCAAGCCCCTCGGGGAAAACGGCCGTGACTATGCCTAGTCGAGGAAAGCTGACGACGCAAAGTCCACGAGAACGTGCAGATGGGTCGGAACTGCCCTGCCCGGCAAAGGCTCTCGTGAGGCTGAGGACAAACCCTCTCTCTTTAATTTCAAAGAGCCCGTCCCACTACAGACCTCTCAGCTAAGCTGACGTGAAACTGCCCCCTGTGATACTAAAGGCTTTTCCCCTTCTCCCGACCGCCGCCCCGACACTTAGCTTTTGGAAGACGAGCAGACAAAATCCAGCCTCAGTCGGACGTGCGCGTTGAGATGTTCTCGATGTGTGTGCTTCGGTGCTGCCGCTTCCCAGCTGTGGCTACGAGCCTGCTCAGGGTACCTAAGATACAACAGAAAATGTGACTATTGCCCTGAAAAACAGTAATCCCTGGAACTCCTCCACACCGTGGCCCCAGCTCACCTCAAAACTTGATTTGACTAAGGAGGCATCCCAGAAGACACCTGCAAAAAGAAAATGTACACACTTAGCATGCTGCTACATAACGCTCCCCTATGACTCACCCTGCCTAAACACCGACTCACCTGCCCTCCTCTGTTCCTTGATCATGCTTAGGGCAGCGACAGCACCTGCAAGGAAACAAAGCAAAAAAGCATGCTGAGATACTGGGAAAACACAACCTCCCTACCGTGACAAGTAGGCCACACCGATACCTTAGGCTTGCACCCGCCTCGCATGAGCGGCCTCGGCCGGGATAGATCACAAGTGGACCACCTAAAAGAATAAAAAAAAAGAAAAGAAACAAGAGGAGACAGTTAGAGCTGCACCAGAAACTGAGACCTCAGCAATAAAACTGCGGGTGTACGCTACGCAATGCTCACCTTGCCCACTGGCCTGGACTGCAGCTCTATGCCTTGACTTCCTAAAAGGAAAGGCAAAAGAGCTGTGACAGCCAGAATTTATGCTTCCTCTACAGAGGAAAACAGTGACTGACCTGCTTGGGGGAATCCCCTCACCCTAGATGCGGGGCTCTGCCCTGGATTTGATCCTTCTGCATCTGAAAGACAGTTAGGAGAAAAGTCAAAGGGCTGCAGGAAAACTTAGAGGCTCCACACATGTCATGTCCATTTACAAATCCCATCTAGAGGCCAACTAGACCCCACATTACAAATTACAAGCCCCCGAGACGCCTCCAATTGCACCCGGCTACCGGGCAGGGCGGAGCAGCTCCGGCACAAATGTGTGCAGACACCCGTGACACAGGACAGACAGGACAGGACAAACAAAGGGCACAACACACAGACAAAAATCTCTTGGCAAGGAAAATGGCTGCAAGGACTGAGAGAATGCAAAAGGAGATGACTGAGTTCAAACTGACAATCAGCTGCTGAGGCTCAGAGAACCCTGGAGGAAGAAGATGCTAACTGAAGGATTTATTCCAAGAACAGCAAAGATCGATGCCTAGGAATCCTATGGTCAGAATCCTCTGCCTGCCCTCACATTCTTACAAGTCCTAATCCACCATAATGGATCCAGGTGGGGCATAGCTGTCCGGACAGCTCAGAACAAGACCTGACAAGACACCTGACTGGATGCTTCCAAAGAGAGAACTTTTGACCAGGGAGCTCAGACAGGTATCAGAATCACATGTGTGGCCTGGGTGCCAGGACACGGAATGCAGAGATCACAGATGCTAACAAGGATGCCAGGGTTTCTGACAGGCCCCCCTAAGGTAAAAGACATTGCATACACAAACAACACATAATGCACAACAGACAAAGGACACGAGACACACCGGGACTGCTCTGCCCTGCGCACCGCAGCACTGGGATCAACAGTGAGACGTGGCTTTTATGGGGCCTAAGGGGCCACTTCATGAACACCGCCCAGCTCCAAACTGGACTCAAAAACACCTCCCAGTAATTCCCAAACCAGCACCGTGCCTTCATCCCCTCGGTGGGTCACAGCCCTCTACTTATCTCTCAGACATCTGGGAATGCCAGTCCATCTCAGGTGCAGAGAAAGGCCACCTCGTCAGGTGGGAAGCTGCTGATGGCACCGGGCCGGTGTCTCTCAGACAACTACATTAAAGAGAAACAAACATCAATGCCTGACCTTGGCACCGCATCGGCCAAAACCCCACCACTCTGCTACTCACCGCGCTCCTAATAAGGCCCGGCATCTCCTAACCCTGACCCTCTGCCACATCTGGAATCCATCTGCACCTGAAAGAAAGTTAGAACATATGTCAAACACCACCAGGATAACTCAAAAGCTGCAAACACCTTATGTCAATCTAGGAAGAGCATCTAGAGCTCAAGTACATCCCACATTACAAATTTCAACTCCCCATGGTTTGTCCTATTGCAGCAGGCCAGGCAGCAGGGCAAAAGAGCTCCGGCACAAATACGCGCAGACACCCGTGACATGGAACGTGACCAACAGGGGGACGTGAAACACAACACATCATGCTTGCGGTGAGGGCCTCGAGGGAAGAGGGCAAAAGGGACCCCAAAGACACACCAGGTAACAGGCACACCTGACAACACCAGACAGACCGGAGCTGTTCTGCACTGCCCGCCTAAAAGCTGCCATCAAAAGTAGAGTCTCTCCCTTCACTTGTCCTAACATGCCCTTGGACAAGATTGCTTCTGCCTCCGCTATTTGTTAAAGCTGGACCAAAAACTCCCAATCTGCTACACTCCCATCTCCAGACCGAGGCCCCTGACTCATCTTTTGGATGATGAGTGATGGCAATCCACGTTGGTCCTGAAATGAGTCTGCCTCCGAGGGCCCCTGATAGCCTGTTAGCCTCTTGGTCAGCTACAATAAAGAAAACCAAAACAAAAGTATGAGTCCAAAATTATGGGGGACATATCCCAGCCAGTCAGGTACTTGCCCTTTCCTGACTGTGCCTGGCTCCCTCAGGCTCCAGCTTCATCCTGATTCCAAGGCTGTGGCCTGCATTAGGGGCGGCACCTGGGTAAGAGAAAGGCAAAGTTAAATGCCATTGCTGTGAGTGCAGTGGATGACCTTGTGTGCTGCAAGACATGCGAATGCCTCTGCTAGGCTGCTGAACAGCCTTGTGTGGGGGTCCCCCAAATAAACACCCTTTCGCACCCTGCTGCCTGCAAACCCCCTCCCAAGACCGCCTAAGTCGATACCTGATCACCCACCCTCTCCTAGGCAAAATCCTCAACTCACCTGAAGCCTCAATCTCAAACATCATCCTTGACACTGGGCAGATCTCTCTTGCGACATGACCAATCCGCTGAAATATTGTTGTGCTTGAGAGCTGAGCAATAAGAACCACTTCTCTCCGCTGCTCACCTTGGCTGCTGGCATCCAGATTGACTTCCTAAAAAGAAAGACAAAGAACAGTGCTGTAACACAGTCACCATACACACTTCTGCTGCAGAGACAAATGGGGCCTCACCTGCTCGGGGCAATCCGCCCACCCAGGATGGGGCCCTCTGGCACAGATTTAATCCATCTCAATCTGAAAAAAAAGGTAGGACAAGAGTCAAACTATTGCAGGATAACTGAGGAGCTCCAGATATCCTGTGTCCATCTACAAATCCCACCTAGAGTCCAACTACACCCCACATTACACATTCCAAGTCCCCGGGATTTCTACTATTGCACCAGGCTATGCGGCAGGGCAGAGCAGCTCCAGCACATACGTGTGCTGACACCCGTGACACAGGACAGGCAGGACAGGACACACAACGGGCACACAACAGGAACAGAAATCTCTTGGCAAGGAAAATGGCTGCAAGGACTGAGAGAATGCAAAAGGAGATGACTGAGTTCAAACTGACGGTCAGCTGATGAGGCTCAGAGAACCCTGGGGGAAGAAGATGCTAACTGAAGGGTTTATTCCAAGAACAGCAAAGATCGATGCCTAGGAATCCTGTGGTCAGAATCCTCTGCCTGCCCTCACATTCTTACAAGCCCTAATCCACCAAAATGGATCCAGGTGGGCATAGCTGTCCGGACAGCTCAAAACAAGACCTGACAAGACACCTGACTGGATGCTTCCAAAGAGAGAAGAGAGTCTGATGCCTGTCTGAGCTCCCCAGTCAAAAGTTCTGTGGCCGGGCTGCCAGGCCAGGGAATGCAGTGATCACAGATGCTAACAAGGATGCCAGGGTTTCTGACAGGCCCCCCTAAGGTAAAAGACATGGCATACACAAACAACACATAATGCACAACAGACAAGTGACACAAGACACACCGGGACTGCTCTGCCCTGCACTGCCCTGCCTCAGCACTGTGATCAAAAGTGAGACGTGGCTATTATGGGGCCTAAGGGGCCACTTCATGAACACCCCCCACCTCCAAATTGGACTCAAAAACCCCTCCCAGTAATTCCCAAACCAGCACCATGCCTTCATCCCCTCGGTGGGTCACAGCCCGCTACTTATCTCTCAGACATCTGGGAATGCCAGTCCGTCTCAGGTGCAGAGAAAGGCTACCTCGTCAGCTGGAAAGCTCCTGCTGGCACCGGGCTGGTGTCTCTCAGACAGCTACATTAAAAAGAACCAAACATCAGTGCCTGACCTTGGCACCGCATCGGCCAAAACCCCACCACTCTGCTACTCACCGTGCTCCTAAGAAGGCCCGGCACCTCCTAACCCTGACCCTCTGCCACACCTGCAATGCATCTGCACCTGAAAGAAAGTTAGAACATATGTCAAACACCCCCAGAATAACTCAAAAGCTGCAAACACCTTATGTCAATCTAGGAAGAGCATCTAGAGCTCAAGTACATCCCACATTACAAATTTCAACTCCCCATGGTTTGTCCTATTGCAGCAGGCCAGGCAGCAGGGCAAAAGAGCTCCAGCACAAATATGGGCCGACACCCGTCACACGGAACGTGACCAACAGGGGGACGTGAAACACAACACATCATGCTTGCGGTGAAGGCCTCGAGCGGAGAAGGCAAAAGGGACCCCAAAGACACAGCAAGTAACAGGCACACGGGACAACACCAGACAGACCGGAGCTGTTCTGCACTGCCCGCCAAAAAGACGCCATCAAAAGTAGAGTCTCTCCCTTCACTTGTCCTAACATGCCCTTGGACAAGATTGCTTTTCCCTCCACTATTTGTTAAAGCTGGCCCAAAAACTCCCAATCTGCTACACTCCCATCTCCAGGCCAAAGCCCCCGACTTATCTTTTGGATGATGAGTGATGGCAATCCACGTTGGTCCTGAAATGAGTCTGCCTCCGAGGGCCCCTGATAGCCTGTTAGCCTCTTGGTCAGCTACAATAAAGAAAACCAAAACAAAAGTATGAGTCGCGAATTATGGGGGACATATCCCAGCCAGTCAGCTACTTGCCCTCTCCTGAGTGTGCCTGGCTCCCTGAGGCTCCAGCTGCATCCTGATTCCAATGCTGTGGCCTGCATTAGGGGTGGCACCTGGGTAAGAAAAAGGCAAAGTTAAATGGCATTGCTGTGAGTGCAGTGGATGACCTTGTGTGCTGCGAGACATGGGAATGCCTCTGCTAGGCTTCTGAACAGCCTTGTGTGAGGGGGCCCTCAAATAAACACCCTTTCTCACCCTGCTGCCTGCAAACCCCCTCCCAAGACCTCCTACCTGGATACCTGATCACCCTCCCTCTCCCAGTCACAATCCTCAATCACCTGAACCTTCAATCTCAAACATCATCCTTGACACTGGGCAGATCTCTCTTGCGACATGATCCATCTGCTGAAAAATTGTTGTTCTTGAGAGCTGAGCAATAAGAACCACTTCTCTCCGCTGCTCACCTTGGCTGCTGGTATCCAGATTCATTTCCTAAAAAGAAAGACAAAGAACAGAGCTGTAACACAGTCACCATACACACTTCTGCTGCAGAGACAAATGGGGCCTCACCTGCTCGGGGCAACCCCCTCAATGGGATGGGGCCCTCTGGCACAGATTCAATCCATCTCAATCTGAAAAAAAAGATAGGGCAAGAGTCAAACTGTTGCAGGATAACTGAGGAGCTCCAGATATCCTGTGTCCATCTACAAATCCCACCTAGAGTCCAACTACACCCCACATTACACATTCAAAGTCCCCGGGATTTCTACTATTGCACCAGGCTATGCAGCAGGGCAGAGCAGCTCCAGCACAAATGTGTGCTGACACCCGTGACGCAGGACAGACAGGACATGACAAACAAAGCACACAACACACAGACAGAAATCTACCGGCAAAGAAAATGGTCGCAAGGACTGATAGAATGCAAAAGGACATGACCGAGTTGAAACTGATGGTGAGCTGATGAAGCTCAGAGAACCCTGGAGGAAGAAGATGCTAACTGAAGGATTTATTCCAAGAACAGCAAAACCAGATGCCTAAGAATCCTATGGTCGGAATCCTCTGCCTGCCCTCACATTCTTACAAGTCCTAATCCACCATAATGGATCCAGGTGAGCATAGCTGTCCAGACAGCTCAAAACAAGACCTGACAAGACACCTGACTGGATGCTTCCAAAGAGAGAAGAGAGTCTGATGCCTGTCTGAACTCCCCAGTCAAAAGTTTTGTGGCCGGGCTGCCAGGCCAAGGAACGCAGAGATCACAGATGCTAACAAGGATGCCAGGGTTTCTGACAGGGCCCCCTAAGGTAAAAGACATGGCATACACAAACAACACATAATGCACAACAGACAAGTGACACAAGACACACCGGGACTGCTCTGCCCTGCGCACCGCAGCACTGGGATCAAAAGTGAGACGTGGCTTTTATGGGGCCTAAGGGGCCACTTCATGAACACCCCCCACCTCCAAATCGGACTCAAAAACCCCTCCCAGTAATTCCCAAACCAGCACCGTGCCTTCATCCCCTCGGTGGGTCACAGCCCTGTACTTATCTCGCAGACATCTGGGGATGCCAGTCTGTCTCAGGTGCATAGAAAGGCCACCTCGTGAGCTGGGAAGGTCCTGCTGGCACCGGGCCGGTGTCTCTCAGACAGCTACATTAAAGAGAACCAAACATCAGAGCCTGACCTTGGCACCGCATCGGCCAAAACCCCACCACTCTGCTACTCACCGCGCTCCTAAGAAGGCCCGGCACCTCCTAACCCTGACCCTCTGCCACACCTGCAATGCATCTGCACCTGAAAGAAAGTTAGAACATATGTCAAACACCACCAGGATAACTCAAAAGCTGCAAACACCTTATGTCAATCTAGGAAGAGCATCTAGAGCTCAAGTACATCCCACATTACAAATTCCAACTCCCCAGGGCTTGTCCTATTGCAGCAGGCTACACGGCAGGGCAGAACAGCTCCGGCACAAATATGTGCAGACACCCGTGACACGGAACGTGACAAACAGGGGAACGAGAAACACGAGACATCATGCTTGTGGTGAGGGCCTCTAAGGGGAGAAGGCAAAAGGCATGCCAAAGACACACTAGGAAACACGGCACAGTGGACAACATGACGCAGACCGGAGCTGTTCTGCGCTGCCCGCCTGAAAGCTGCCATCCAAAGTAGAGCCTCTCCCTTTACCTGTCCTAAGAGGCCCTTGGACAACATTGCCTTTCCCTCTGCTCATTTTTAAATCTGGCCCAAGAACTCCAAATCTGCTACTCTCCCATCTCCAGGCCGTGGCCCCCGACTTATCTTTTCAATGATGGATGATGGGAATCCATGTTGCACCTGAAATAAGTCTGCCTCCGAGGGCCTCGTAATGGCCTGTGTGCCTCTTGGTCAGCTACAATAAAGAAAACCAAAACCAAAGTGTGAGTCCAGAGTTATGTGGGCCAAATCCCAGCAAGGCAGCTACTTGCCCTCTCCTGAGTGGGCCTGGCTCCCTCAGGCTCCAGCTTCATCCTGACTCCAAGGCTGCGGCCTTTATTCAGAATGGCAACTGGGTTAAACAAAGGGAATGTCGAATGGCATTCCTGTGACTGCAGTGGATGAACTTGTGTGAGAAAGACGTGAAAATGCCCCTGCTATGCATCTGAAAACCTTGGGTGGGGGAGCCCTCAAATAAACACCCTTTCACACCCTGCTGCCTACAAACACCCCCCCCCAAGAACTCCCAACTGGATACCTGCTCACCCTC
The DNA here is from genome assembly GCF_035770615.1 of Melospiza melodia melodia. Taxonomy (NCBI): domain Eukaryota; kingdom Metazoa; phylum Chordata; class Aves; order Passeriformes; family Passerellidae; genus Melospiza; species Melospiza melodia. The sequence continues at coordinate 20,753,801 of NC_086209.1, read as the reverse complement.
ACTTCACCTACTCTCAATTCTCAAATCCCCTGAAGCCCCAATCGCACGCATCTTCTTGGACACAGGGACGATCCCTCTTATGACATGATTAATCTGCTGAAAAATGTACTGGAGTTGACACACCCTAGAATCTGTGAAAGCTGCCCTCCTACTAAAAACAATGGAAGAAAAAAAAAAAAAAAACAAACACAAGAACAAAACCAGAAACTACAAACGTACTTTACCCCCCCTAAACACAAAACTGAAAACCACAAACCTAAATACTCCCTGTATTCCACGGCGTTTTCTTCACTGTATTTCCCAAGCCTCTGTTACTTTGTCTAAAGGCCCAGAAACACCTGCTGAAAATGAGCTGAGATAAGCTAAAAGAGACTCTTCACTGAAATGAGACGAGAGCTCTTACCCCAGCAGTTCCCAGGAAGGGAATGAAGGCCCTCAGCCAAGGCTGGGGTTAATATACCCCTGATAGTGCCCGCCTCTTGTTCCCATGATGCCCTGGAAAAGGGAGGGGACTAATCCCACCGGGTATAAAAGCCCTCAGAAGAGCTGCAGCAGTTTGGCTCCTCTGACTCAGATTCAAGAGGAGCAAAGGGCTTGTTAAAGAAGAAAGCTCTTCATAGAAAAAACAGTGCTTTCTATTTTCACAGCGACTACTTGCAGCAGAAGAACAAAAAACTGGTAAGACTTTAAACTTTTTCTTAAGGTTACATACATAGATACAGTGGGTGATATGCTGCTGCCTTACATAATTAGTCTTTGGTAATTGCTAAGTAGAACATCATGTAGGACAAAGTAGGGTGGAGAAGAATGATAAAGACATAAATAGTCTAAGTCTCATTGGGACTCCTAATTAGGCCTAACTGCATTAGAAATAAAAATGAGAAAAAAAAACCTCCTGGGTGGCTTATGTGTTAAGTACACGCCGGGCTCGCTCTTCTCTAAGATACCTGCTCCAAAGGCACGGAAAAAAAGTGGCCAGAAATGAATACTTAAATCCTAAAAATGCTGAAAAAGACACAGCTTCCTTCAAGTGAACCCATAAAAGTTAGACAGCGGGGCAGTTAGGGCCACTGAAACTGATAACATGACAAATAAACTGATTCTACCCTATAATTCGTTCTCCAAAAATATTGTGAAACGAAGGGTTCTCCTCAATTTAAATCCCTCAAGCAATGAAAAAACAGAATTTTTTCTGTCAATCAAAACCCTTAACAACGAGGGACAGCTGGGGAAGGTTTGCAGGAGGCACTTAAGACTCACAAAGCCACCTGACTTTGGGGTGGTGACGGCTTGTGTCTGTGAGACGTCTGGCGCGAGGCACGTTTTTCAGCAAGCGGCCGGCCGCTCTGGTCCGTAGACCTCTGAACAACAGTGCTGGCCCTTTTCCCTAGCAATGACAGCTAACTAACTCAGGTTCGAGATGGCAATTTGCAACAGGCACTTGGCACTACCAAAGTACCTTGAGGTGTCCCTGGTGCCAGCTGGAATCTGGAAGGCATACTTCACAAAATAGAATTTCGGCAGACACCACACCGCTCCGGGCTACAGGCCCGTGAACGCGAACACCGGCCCTTTCCCCTGGCAAAAGAAACTCACCTGCCCGGGTTAGTTCAGAGGAGGCGCTTGGGACTGACTACGCGGCCTGATTTTGCAGAGGTGCCGGTGTGGGCTTGAGAGGCATCCTGTGCCATGCAAAATATGAGGAGCCGGCTGGGCACTCGTGGCGGCTGAGTCCTTACCAAAAATGCCACCCCGTTTCCTAGGTAAACAAAGCTAACCGTTCCGGGTTCCTGGTGTCCCTTTGCAGGAGGCGCTTGTTATTGTTAATGCAGCCTGAGTGTTCCCTGCTGCCGGCTTGGGTCTGCAAGGTATCTGGCGCAATGCGGAATTTTAGGAGCCAAACAGCCGCTCCAGGCTGCGGGCACCCAAACACCAAAGCAAGGTCTTTTCCCTGGAAAGAAAATGCAACGGACTACGTTCCCGATGGCAGATTGCGGGAGCGCCTTAAGACGCTCAAACCAGCCTGACCTGCAAGTTGTGCCAGCTTACGACCTTGAAGCATCCTGTGCAATAGGGAATTTCAACGGGCAGCGGAACATGCTGGGCCTGAGGTGCCTGAAAAAAAATGCTGACCCGTTGCCCTGGGAAACGACGCTCAACGGCGCAGGGTCCTGATGGCAGACTCCGGGAGACGCTGGGAGCTGTCAAAGTAGCCTGACTTTGCAGTGGTGGCGGCTAGAGTCCGGGAGGCAACCTCTGCAATGCAGAAGTTCGGCAGGCGGTGGGCCTCTCCGGACAACTGGCCCCTCAACACGGAGACCGGCCTTTTCCCCTATCGATCCACACTCACCGGATCACGTTCCAGATGGCAGATTACAGAAGCCACTTAGCGCTGTGAAAGCAGCTAGAGTTGGAACTGATTCCACCTGAGGTCTAGGGGGCACCTGCGCAAGGCAAAAGGTCGGTAGGCGGACGGCCCCTAGGACCTGAACGCAATAGGCAGCCCTTTACACAGGGAAGTGTAACTCACCGGCGGAGGTTCCTGATGGCAGACGGCAGGAGACGCGTGCTGAGGAAAAAGCAGCTGGAGTTGGAACTCGTGCCACCTTGGCTCGAAGAGGCATATTTGGCAATACAGAAATTTCAGCAGGCAGCCAGGAACTCCGGGCAAGGCCTCCTGAACACCAATGCCGGCCCTTTCCCAGAAGAAGACAACTCAGCATCCCAGGTTCCTGATGGAATATTGCTGGAGCCATTTGGGACCCTCGAACGAGACTGACTGTACGGTGGTGCCAGCTTGGGTCTGGGAGCCATCCTGCGCAATGCAGAATTTTAGCCGGCTGATGGCCACGAAGGGCCCCTGGGCCCTGAATGTGAACACCAGCCCTTTTCTCAGGTAAGCGTGACTCAGCTGCCAGGTTCCTGATGGGAGATAGGAGACACGTGCCGAGGCCAAAGCAGCTGGTATTGGGACAGGGGCCAACTGGGTCTGGGAGGCAGATTGGGAAATGCAGAAGTTCAGAAGGCAAACAGCCGGCCACTCCGGGCCAAACGCCCCTGAACACTAATGCTGACCCTTTTCCCAGGTAAAGAAAACCGAGCAACCCGGGTTCCTGATTTCAAATTGCTGGAGGCGCTTGGGAGTCTCAAACCGTCTCGACTCGGCACCTATGGCAACTTGGATCTGGGAGGCATCCTGCGCAATGCGGAATTTCAGGAGCTAGCCGTCCACTAAGGGCCCCCGGCCCCTGAACAGGAACGCCAGCCCATTTCTCAGGGAAGCGTTACTCAGCCACCCGGGTTCCTGATGGCAGATGGCAGGAGACACGTGCCGAGGGAAAAGGAGCTGGACTTGGAACTGGTGCCGGCTTGGGTCTGGGAGGCACATTTGGCAATGCAGAATTTCAGCAGGCAGTCAGCCGCTCGAGGCAAGACCTCCTGAACGCCAGCCCTGTCCCAGAAGAAGAAAACTCAGCAGCCCAGGTTCCTGATGGAATATTGCTGGAGCTATTTGGTACCCTGAAACCAGCCTGACTAGGCGGCGGTGGCAGCTTGGGTCCGGGAGGGATCCTGCGCAATACAGAATTTCACCAGACAGCCGTCCACAAAGGGCCCCTGCGCCCTGGACACAAATGCCACCCGTTACCCCAGGTAAGTGTAACTCACCAGCTCGGGTTCTTCATGGAAGATTGCTGGGGACATTCTGAACCTTCAAACCAGCCTGACTTTGCGGTGCAGGCAGCTAGGGTCTGGGAGGCATACTGTGCGATGCAGAATTTCAGATGGCAGACAGCCAGCCCCTCTGGACCAGAGGCTCCTAAACACTAGTGCTGTCCCTTTTCCCAGGTAAGCAAAACTCAGCCCCCCAGGTTCCTTGTTGCAGATTAGTGGAGGCACTTGGGACTCTCAAATGAGCTCGACGCGAGTGAGGTGGCAGCTTTGGTCGGGGAAGCATCCTGAGCGATGCAGAACTTCAGCAGGCAGACAGCCGGCTGCTCCGGGCCACGGGATCCTTAAAATTAGTCCTGTCCCTTTTCCCAGATAAGGAAAACTCAGCCACCCAAGTTCCTGGTGGAATATTGTTCGAGGCGCTTGGGACTCTCAAAAAGATCAACTAGGCACAGGTGGCAGCTTGGGGCTGGGACGCATCCAGACCAATGCAGAATTTCAGGACACAGCAGGCCACTACGGGCCACTAAGGGCCCGGGACACCAATGCTGCCCATTACACAGGGAAGTGTAACTCAGCAGCTCAGGTTCCTGAAGGAAGATTGCTGGAGCCACTTGGGACTCCCAAACCAGGTTGACTTTGCGGTGGTGGCAGCTGGGGTGCGGGAGGCATCCTGCCCAATGTGGAATTTCACCAGGCGGCCGGCCGCTAAGGGCCCCTGGGCACTGGACAAAAATGCCGCCCATTACGCAGGGAAATGTAACCCAGCCACCTGGGTTCCTGATGGCAGATGGCAGGAGACACGTGCCGAGGACAAAGCAGCTGGAGTTGGAACTGGTGCCGGCTTCGGTCTGGGAGGCACGTTTGGCAAAGCAGAAATATCAGCAGGCAGCCAGCCAATCCAGTCAGGGCCTCCTGAACACAAATGCCAGCCCTGTCCCAGAAGAAGAAAACTCAGCACCCCAAGTTCCTGATGGGAGATTGCTGAAGCCATTTGGGAGCCTCAAAGCCTCCTCACTCTGCAGCGGTGGCAGCTTGGGTCAGGGTGGCATCCTGCGTAATGCAGAAATTCAGCACACAGCAGGTCACTAAGGGCCCCTGGGCCCTGAAAAAAGATGCTGCCCTTTACACAGGGAAGTGTAACTCACCAGCTCAGGTTCTTGATGGCAGATTTCTGGGCCCATTTGGGACCCTCAAACCAGCCTGACTCTGCGGTGGAGGCACCTTGGTCCGGCAGGCATCCTGTGCAATGCGGAATTTCAGCAGGCAGACAGCCACTCCAGGCAAGACCTCCGGAACACCACTGCCAGCCCTTTCCCAGAAGAAGAAAACTCAGCAGCCCAGGTTCCTGATGGCATATTGCTGTAGGAGCTTGGGAGTCTCAAACAAGTTCGACTCAGGTGAGGTGGCAGCCTCGGTCTGGGAGGGATCCTGCGCATTGCAGAATTTCAGAATGCAACCGGCCACTAAAGGCCCCTGGGCCCGATATACCAATAATGCCCTTTACACAGGGAAGTGGAACTCACCAGCTCCGGTTCCTGATGTCAGATTGGTGGAGCCATTTCGGACCCTCAAACCTGCCTGACTTTTAGGTGGTGGCAGCTTGGGTCTGGGAGGCATCCTGTGCAATGTGAAATTTCAGCAGCCATCCGGCCACTCCTGTCCCCAGCCTCCTGAAGACACATGCTGACCCTTTACCCAGGTGAGCAAAACTCAACCCCCAGGTTCCTAGTTGCAGATTGGTGGAGGCGCTTGGGACTCTCAAACCAGCTCGACTCGGCTGAGGTGGCAGTTTGGGTCTGGGAGGCATCCTGCGCAATGTGGAATTTCAGAAGTCAGCCGGCCACTAAGGGCCCCTGGGCCCTGAAAACCAAAGCCGCCCTTTACACAGGGAAGTGTAACTCGCCAGCACAGGTTCCTGATGGCAGATTGCTGGAGTTACTTGGGACTCTCAAACCAGCCTGACTTTACGGTGGGGGCAGCTTGGGTCTGGGAGGCATCCTGCGCAATCTTAAATTTCAGAAGGCAGCCAGCCCCTCCGGTCCCCAGGCTCCTGAACAGTCATGCTGACCCTTTCCTCAGGTAAGCAAAAGTCAGGAGCCCAAGTTCCTGGTGGCATATTCCTCGAGGCGCTTGGGACTCTCAATCGAGCTCAACTCGGCTGTTGCAGCAGCTTGGGTCTGGGAGGCATCCTGCGCAATGTGGAATTTCAGAAGTCAGCCGGCCACTAAGAGCCCCCAGGCCCTGAAAACCAAAGCCGCCCTTTACACAGGGAAGTGTAACTCACCAGCTCAGGTTCCTGATGGCAGATTGCTGGGCCCATTTGGGACCTTCAAACCAGCCTGACTTTGCGGTGGTGGCAGCTTTGGTCGGGGAGGCATCCTGCGCAGTCTTAAATTTCAGAAGACAGGCGGCCCCTCCGGTCCCCAGGCTCCTGAACAGTCATGCTGACCCTTTCCCCAGGTAAGCAAAAGTCAGCAGCCCAAGTTCCTGGTGGCATATTCCTCGAGGCGCTTGGGACTCTCAAACAAGCTCGACTCAGCTGAGGTGGCAGCTTGGATCCGGGAGGCATCCTGCGCAATGGAGAACTTCAGCAGGCAGACGGCCGGCCACTCAGACCACAGGCCCCTGATCATTAGGGCTGACCCTTTCCCCACGTAAGCAAAAGTCAGCAGCCCAAGTTCCTGGTGGCAGATTGCTCAAGGCGCTTGGGACCCTCAAATGAGCTTGACTCAGGTGAGGTGGCAGCTTGGCTCTGGGAGGAATCCTGCGCCATGTGAAATTTCAGCAGGCAGCCGGCCACTCCAGGCCGCAGGTTCCTGAAAACTAATGCTGCCCCTTACCCAGGTAAGAAAACCTCAGCCCCCCATGTTCCTAGTTGCAGATTGGTGGAGGCGCTTGGGACTCTCAAACGAGCTCGACTCGGCTGAGGTGGCAGCTTGGCTCTGAAAGGCAGCCTGCGCAATGCAGAATTTCAGCAGACAGCCGGTCACTAAGGGCCCCTGAGTCCTCAACACCAATGCTGCCCTTTACACAGGTAAGTGTAACTCACCAGCTCAGGTTCCTGATGGCAGATTGCTGGACACATTTGGGGGCCCTCAAAGCAGCCTGACTCTCCAGTGCTGGCAGCTTGGGTCTGGGAGGCATACTGCGCAATGCAGAATTTCAGCAGGCAGACGGCTGGCCACTCCGGGCCACAGGCTCCTGAACACTAGTCCTGTCCCTTTTCTCAGGTAAGCAAAACTCAGCCGCCCAGGTTCCTTGTTGCAGATTGCTGGTGGTACTTGGGACTCTCAAATGAGCTCGATTTGGCTGAGGTGGCAGCTTACATCTAGGAGGCATCCTGTGCAAGGCAGAATATCAGAAGTCACACAGACAGCCACTCCGGGCCACCGGCTCTCTAAAACTAATGCTGACCCTTTGCCCAGGTAAGCAAAACTCAGCCCCCCAGGTTCCTTGTTGCAGATTGATGGAGCTGCTTGGGACTCTCAAACGAGCTCGTCTCAGGTGAGGTGGCAGCTTGGGTCTGGGAGGCATCCAGGTGTTCCCCCCGACCCTGTGAGAAGCTCTCGCAGTCCTTCCATGAGACAGTGCCGGGAGCAGCCCATAAACCCCTCCACTCAGCAACTCCATGCAAAAGGGAGCTGAGGCAAAGCCTCCCCCTAAAACAGCCTCACCCCGGCAGGAGCCGCCCCCTCATCATCCTCACACTCACACCTGGGCTGCTCCGAGCCCCCATCATCCTAACAGCTCATACCTGGGCTGCTCCCAGCCCCCATCATCCTCACACTCACACCTGGGCTGCTCCGAGCCCCCATCATATATTTTTCATATTTATATTCACATGTATATTTAGAATTTATATTACTGTATAATAAAAATTATATTATATATTGCATCTCTTCATGTTACTTACATAGATTTCTATTTCTATTTCTATTCATAGTTTGGTATTATATAATAAATATATAGAGATATAAAGATATATTTCTGTATGTCGATTTACATTTCTATAGTACTTATATTATTTAAAATAAAACCCCTGCCTCTAATGACATAAAAAGCTAAGACACCCCTTTCTTTAAAACACATTTAAAATTTTAAAAATAATTTTGTTTGTCATAATTCTATTCACATCTATATTTGTAATTTTCATTTGTTATATTTATAGATATTATATATATTGGAGAGAATACCTTTTTATATAATAATAGATACATTCTTTTGACACAATATATTTCTTTTACTTATATAAATATATATTAAATATTTATTGATATTGACATATATCTGATATATTTGCATTTCTAGTTTTATATTTTTTATGAAATCTCCAGCCCATACCCCAATAAAAGCCAAACAATCCCCAATTTATTTAAACTGTATTTAAACATAAATCCTGTCACAGCTGCGTTGCTCAGCAGTGCCCCAAGCTAATCTGACACTTGTTCATCTCCTGGACCTGAATCTGAACCCGCTCACCTTGATCGCACCTGGCAGAACCATTTTCGTACCTTTTTCTGGCATGTCTTGTTTTTGTTTTTTTTTGTCTTGAGTTTTTGTGCCCTTTATTACCTCTCTTTCTTGCCTTGTTTCTTGGGGCTTTTACTCCCTTTTTCCTTGATTTTTTTCTGGCATTTCTTGGGGTTTTTTCTTCATTTCTTCTTGCCCATTTTGGTGTTTATTCTGGTTTTTCCTTGCCCCCCTTGGGGTTTTTTTTTCAGTTTGTTTTTTTTTTTTTTTTTCCTTCCCCATCTTGGTTTTTTGTTGTGATTTTGTTTCTTGCCCATCTTGGGGTTTTTCTCTGGTCTGTTTTCAGGGATTTTTCTTGCCCATCTTGGTTTTCTTCTGTGGGTTTGTTGTTGTTTTTTTTTTCTTTTCTTTTTCTTTTTTTTCCCCCTAGGTTTCTCCTTGCCCTCCTTGTTTTTGGTTTTTTTTGTCTGTCTTCCTTCCTTCTTTCTTCCTTTCAGTTCCTTTCCTTATTTTCTTTTTTTCTTTCCCTGAATTTCTAATCTTGGTTTTCATTTCTAGCTTTAGAATAAAAAAGCAGCAGTAGAAACTTTCAGGCTATCTGGGATTACAAAAACCTCCAAAACGAAAATGATTTAAAGAAAACTATTTATTTCCTGGGAACCTGAAATTTTCTACTGCTGCACGTGACATAGAGCGTTTATTCCTTCTTATAGATAGTTGATATTTCATACTTACTTTATACAGCGCTCCCTGCTGTCTGCACAGGCTCACTGCAGGCACAGCGGTGCGGCGACGTTGAGTTCTGTTTAATGAAACTCGGCTTGGTTCAGCTTGGTTCGGCTCTTAGTCGAAACTCATTTAAGTTCGGCTCTTCGGAACAATTCGCACAGTAACGCTTTCGGCACCTTTTACGACAGTCGCGCTTTACGACACCTTTTACGACAGTCGCGCTTTACGGCACCTTTTACGACAGTCGCGCTTTACGGCACATTTTACGACAGTCGCGCTTTACGGCACCTTTTACGACAGTCGCCCTTTACGGCACCTTTTACGACAGTCGCCCTTTACGGCAGTCTTTACGACAGTCGCGCTTTACGGCAGTCTTTATGACAGTCGCGCTTTACGGCACCTTTTACGACAGTCGCGCTTTACGGCAGTCTTTACGACAGTCGCCCTTTACGGCACCTTTTACGACAGTCGCCCTTTACGGCCGTATTTACGACAGTCGCGCTTTACGGCAGTCTTTACGACAGTCGCGCTTTACGACACCTTTTACGACAGTGGCGCTTTACGGCACCTTTTACGATAGTCGCCCTTTACGGCAGTCTTTACGACAGTCGCGCTTTACGGCAGTCTTTACGACAGTCGCGCTTTACGGCACCTTTTACGACAGTCGCGCTTTACGGCACCTTTTACGACAGTCGCGCTTTACGGCACCTTTTACGACAGTCGCGCTTTACGGCACCTTTTACGACAGTCGCCCTTTACGGCACCTTTTACGACAGTCGCGCTTTACGGCACCTTTTACGACAGTCGCGCTTTACGGCACCTTTTACGGCAGTCTTTACGACAGTCGCGCTTTACGGCAGTCTTTACGACAGTCGCGCTTTACGGCAGTCTTTACGACAGTCGCGCTTTACGACACCTTTTACGACAGTCGCGCTTTACGGCACCTTTGACGACAGTTTTGCTTTACGGCACCTTTTACGACAGTCGCGCTTTACGGCAGTCTTTACGACAGTCGCGCTTTACGGCACCTTTTACGACAGTCGCGCTTTACGGCAGTCTTTACGACAGTCGCGCTTTACGGCACCTTTTACGACAGTCGCGCTTTACGGCATCTTTTACGACAGTTTTTTTTCTTGCCCAGTTTGGAGTTTTTCCTGGGTTTTTTTGCCAGTCTTGCGGGGTTTTTTCCAGGTTTATTCTTGCCCATCTTGAATTTTTTTTTCTGGGTTTTTTTCTGGGTTTTTTCTTGCCCATCTTGGTGGGTTTTTTCCTTTTTTTTTTTCTTGGCTTTTTCAGGTTTTTTTCTGGTCCATCTTGCTTCTTTTCTTGCCCATCTTGGGGGGATTTTCTGTGATTTTTCTGGGTTTTTTGAGGATCTTCTCCTTGCCCATCTTGGTTTTTTTTTTTTGCGTTTTTTTCCTGCCAGTCTGGGGTTTTTGTTCTTGGTTTCTTTCTGGGTTTTTCCTTGCCCATCTTGGGATTTTTTTTCCGTTTTTTTTTCCTGGTTTTTCCTGCGTTTTTTCTGGTCCATCTTGTGGGGGTTTTTTGGGATTCTTCTTGCCCATCTTGAGGTTTTTTCCTGGTTTTCTGTGGGTGTTTTCTGCGTTTTTTCTTGCCCATCTTGGGGTTTTTTTCTGGGTATTCTCACCCATGTTTGGTTTTTTTCCTTGGTTTTTTCTGGGTTTTCCTTGCCCACCTTGGGAGTTCTTCCGGTTTCTTTTTCCTGTTTTTTTTTTTTTTTTTTTTTTCTGGGCTTTTTCTGGGCTTTTCTTGCCCATCTTGGGGTTTTTAGCTTTTTTTCCCGGGTTTGCTCTTGCCCCTCTTGAGATTTTTTCCCTGGGATTGTTCTGGGTTTTTTCTTGATTTTTTTCTTCCCCATCTTGCAGTTTTTTTCCTGGATTTTTGTGGGGTTTCTTTGTTGCCCATTTTGGGGTTTTTTCTGCTTTTTTCTGGGTTTTTCTTGCCCATCTTGTGTTTTTTTACTGGGTTTTTTGGGCCTTTTCTAGCCTATCTTGGAGTATTTTTCTGGGTTTTTACTTGGCTGGGACCAAAAAAAAAAAAACAGCCAGGGTGGAAGGCAGCTGGGGATTTTTTATTCTCAATTTAACAATGAGTTGCAAAACCTGAAAAGCAAAAGTCATATACACAAGGTTAAATCCAGTCAGCATGCGCTCACACACGCAGAGACGAGCAGACAGACACAGCCACGTGCTCTCACACACACTCCTTCTTACACGCTCACTGTGGCCCTTCCCTGAGATGCTGAAGAAGGTGCTTTGACACATCTTCTGGCTGCCGCTCCTTGAGCTAAATGGCAGATCCTGGGGAAATCAGCAGCCTCGGCGACCTGTGAGACAACAGGAAGGGTCAACAAGTGGCTATCTGACAGCTAGGACTTGTCCCCACTCTGGACTGATGAATTTTCTACCCAAAATCCCACAAAAGACAGATGAACAGTAAAGTTGTTATAACTGTTCTACCTAACTGTGACTATGTGCCAGGGCAGGGCAGCTCCGATCATAAGTGGTACAGTCTCCACACAATGTAAGCTGACGCATACAGTGCAAGTGTACACAGAGTGTAAGTACACACAATATAAGGCGACATGCTTACATGCAGTGTAAGTACAGACAATATAAGGCAATGCACTTACATTGCATGTACCTATGCTGGCTTATACTGTACGTACTTATACTGTATGTAAGTACATACAATATAAGCCAACATAGGAACATACAATATAAACCACGACTTAAGAAAACTCTCTGGAAGATTACTTATTGAGCCCTGTACCCTTTGAGAAGATGGAACCTATAGAACTACTGCAGTCACGTGAGGAGGGTGTAAGATGCTCCCTCTAGAAGTCCAAGAAAATGGAAAAAAAAGCACTACCAAAGCTGATAGTGAGAAGGAAGATGGATGAGAACATCTTGTCCCTGTGAGACATTCCTGTCTCAAAGAGTAAAAATGTAAAGATGCTGGAATAAGGGATATCCGGCAAGGAATGTGAGTAGAACATGGCACAGAAGAGAGCCGATAAAGCATTGAGATGTAACAAAGGCCTATGCCGTGGAAGACAATGGACACACACACCATAACATAGACACAGATGACATAACACAGAGACAAGTTGCAACTGCTTGGCACTTTCCCTTTAGGGACCCGAGAGTCCTAGCACAAGACGAGCCAGAGGCCAATGAGGCCAAGGGAAAGGAAGCCCTATGACAACAGCACGTGATGATGAAATGCAACTCATTAAAGGAAGTTACGGCCAAAGCAGTTAGGAGGATGCTCGAGAGGCTCAGCAAGCCTAGAGAAGGAAGCGGATTGCCAGGTGACTGCAGCTACAGCTCCGGACCTGAAGGCGAGCTCCACGGGGGAAAGAGCCGTGACGACGTCAAGTCGAAGAAGGCTGATGACACAAAGTTCACGAGAATGTGGAGATGGGTAGGAATTGCCCTGCCCGGCAAAGGCTCTGGTGAGGCTGAGGAGAAACCCTCTCCCTTTACTTCCAGGGAGCCTGTCCCACTACAGACCTCTCCGCTAAGCTGACATCAGATTGCCTCCTGTGATAGTAAAGGCTTTTCCCCTTCTCCCAACCACTGGCCCCGACACTTAGCTTTTGGAAGACAAGCAGACAAAATCCATCCTCGGTCGGACGTGGACGTTGAGACGTTCTCAATGTGTGCGCTTCGGTGCTGCCGCTTCCAAGCTGTGGCTACAAGCCTGCCCAGGGTACCTAAGGCAAAACAGAAAACGTGACTATTGCCCTCAAAAACAGTAATCCCCGGGACTCCTTCGCACCCCTGCCCCAGCTCACCTCAAGTCTTGATTTGACTCCAGAGGCCGCCCGGAAGATACCTGCAAAAAGAAAATGTACACACTTAGCATGCTGCTGCATAACACTCACCTAGGAATCAGCCCGCCTAAACTCCGAGTCACCTGCCCTCCTCTCTTCCCCGGCATGCCTAGGGCAGCGACAGCACCTGCAAAGAAACAAAGCAGAAAAGCATGCTGAGATACTGTGAAAACACAACCTCCCAACCCTGACAAGTATGCTACACTGATACCTTAAGCTTGAACCCACCTGGCGTGGGCATGCTGGGCTAGGATAGATGGCAAGCAGTCCATCTAAAATAAAAAGAGGAATAATACGTACCTAGAGCTGCACCAGAAACTGAGACCTCAGCAATAACAACTGTTTCGGTACCCTACTCAATGCTCACCTTGCCCACTCAGCCTTGACAGCTGCTCTCTGCCTTGACTTCCTAAAAATAAAGACAAAGAGCAGAGCTGCAGCAGCCACAATTTATGCTTCCTCTGCAGAGACAAACAGTGACTGACCTTCACAGGGGAATCCCCTCACCCAGAATGGGGGGCTCTGCCCTGGATTTATCCTTCTGCAACTAAAAGAAAGTTAGGATGAAAGTGAAAGGGCTGCAGGATAACTTATGGGCTCCACGTATCCTGTGTCCATCTACAAATCCCATCTAGAATCCAACTACACATTACAAATTCCAAGTCCCTGAGACTTCTCATATTGCACCAGGATATGCAGCAGGGCAGAACAGCAGCTCCAGCACAAATGTGTGCAGACACCCGTGACACAGGACAGACAAGACGTGACAAACACTGGGGACACAACAGGAACGGAAATCTCTTAGCAAGGAAAATGGCTGCAAGGACTGAGAGAATGCAAAAGAAGAAGAGTTGAAGCTGATGGCGAGCTGATGAGGCTCAGAGAACCCTGGAGGAAGAAGATGCAAACAGAATGATTTATTCCAAAAACTGCAAAGATGGATGCCCGAGAATCCTACAGTCAGAATCCTCTCCCTAACCTCACATCCTTACAAGTCCTACTCTGCTATAATGGATCATTGCGCAGCACGGTTGTCCGTACAGCTCAGAACAAGACATGACAAGACATCTGACTGGACGCTTCTAAAGAGAGATGCATTTCTGATGCCTGTGTGAGCTCCCAAGTCAAAAGATCTATGGCATGGGTGCCAGGGCGAGGAATGCTGAGATCACGGATGCTAGGAAAGGGTTATGAGAGGCCCCTCACAGGGCTAAGATAAGAGACATGAGATATCCAGGCAACACACAATACACAAAAGACAAGTGACACGAGACACACCGGGACTGCTCTGCCATGCTGCGCACCTCAGCACTGTGACCAAAAGGGAGACTTTGCTTTTATGGGGCCTAAGGGGCAACATCTTGGCTAACCTCATTGCCAGAGCCAACTCAGACCCCCACCTCAGGGAGTCCTGAGAAAGCACCCCACGTTCATCCCCTCTGAGGGTTGCAGCCCTCTGCTTATCTCTCAGACATCAGGGGATGCCTGTGTCAGGTGCAAAGAAAGGCCACCTCGTCACCTGGGAAGGTCCTGCTGGCACCGGGCTGGTGTCCCTCAGACAGCTAGATTAAAGAGAACCAAACATCAGTGCCTGACCTTGGCACCGCATCGGCCAAAACCCCACCACTCTGCTACTCACTATGCTCCTAGGAATGCCCAGCACCTCCTAACCCTGACCCTCTGCCATGGATGCAATGCATCCACACCTGAAAGAAAGTTAGAACATATGTCACACACCTCCACAATAACTTTAACTTTCAAGCTGGAAACACCTTATGTAAACCTAGGAATAGCACCTAGAGCCCAAGTACAGCCCACATTACAAATTCCAACTCCCCAGGGTTTGTCCTACTGAAGCACGCCATGCAGCAGGGCAGAACAGCTCCGGCACAAATACCTGCAGACACCCGTGACACAGAACGTGACAAACAGGGGGACACCAAACACAACACATCATGCTTGTGGTGAGGGCATCGAGGGAAGAGGGCAAAAGGGACCCCAAAGACACACTAGGGAACACAGCACACCAGACAACAGGACACAGACCGGAGCTGTTCTGCACTGCCCGCCTGAAAGCTGCCATCAAAAGAAGAGCCTCTCCCTTTAGCTGTCCTAACAGGCCCTTGGAGAAGAATGCTTTTCCCTCTGCTGGTTTTTAACTCTGCCCCAAGAACTCCCAACCTGCTACACTCCCATCGCCAGGCCATGGCCCCCGACTTATCTTTTGGATGATTGGTGAGGGGAATCCACGCTGCACCTGAAATGAGTCTGCCTCAGAAGGCTCTGTGATGGCCTGTTAGCCTCCCAGTAAGCTACAATAAAGAAAACCAAAACCAAAGTATGAGTTCAGACTTATGTGGGCCAAATCCCAGCAAGGCAGCTACTTGCCCTTTCCTGAGCGTGCCTGGCTCCCTCAGGCTCCAGCTTCATCCTGATTCCAAGGATGTGGCCTTCCATAGGAGTGGCACCTGGGTTAGAGAAAGGCAAAGTTAAATGGCATTCCTGTGAGTGCAGTGGATGACCTTGTGTGCTGTAAGACATGGCAATGCCTCTGCTAGGCTTCTGAACAGCCTTGGGGGGAGGGGCCCTCAAATAAACAAATAAACACCCTTTCTCACCCTGCTGCCTGCAAACCCCCTCCCAAGAACTCCTAACTGGATACCTGAACACCCTCCCTCTCCCAGTCACCATCCTCAACTCACCTGAAGCCTCAAGCTCAAACATCATCCTTGACACTGGGCAGATCCCTCTTGTGACATGATGAATCTCCTGAAAAATGGTTGTGCTTCAGAGCTGAGCAATAACAACCACTTCACTCCGCTGCCCACCTTGACTGCTGGCATCCAGATTGACTTCCTAAAAAGAAAGACAAAGAACAGAGCTGTAACACAGTCACCATACACACTTCTGCTGCAGAGACAAATGGGGCCTCACCTGCTCGGGGCAATCCCCTCACCCGGGACGGGGCCCGCTGGCACAGATTTAATCCATCTGAATCTGAAAAAAAAGGTAGGACAAGAGTCAAACTGTTGCAGGATAACTGAGGAGCTCCAGATATGATGTGTCCATCTACAAATCCCACCTACAGTCCAACTACACCCCGCATTACACATTCCAAGTCCCCAGGACTTCTCCTATCGCAGCTGGCTATGCCGCAGGGCAGAGCAGCCCCGGCACAAATGTGTGCAGACACCCGTGACACAGGACAGACAAGACAGGACAGACAACGGGGACACAACAGGAACAGAAATCTCTTGGCAAGGAAAATGGCTGCAAGGACTGAGAGAACGCAAAAGGAGATGACCGAGCTGAGATCGATGGTGAGCTGATGAGGCTCAGAGAACCCTGGAGGAAGAAGATGCGAACTGAAGGATTTATTCCAAGAACAGCAAAGATCGATGCCTAGGAATCCTATGGTCAGAATCCTCTGCCTGCCCTCACATTTTTTACAAGTCCTAATCCACCATAATGGATCCAGGTGGGGCATAGCTGTCCGTACAGCTCAGAACAAGACCTGACAAGACACCTGACTGGATGCTTCCAAAGACAGAAGAGAGTCTGATGCCTGTCTGAGCTCCCCAGTCAAAAGTTCACTGGCCCAGGTGCCAGGCCAAGGAATGCAGTGATCACAGATGCTAACAAGGATGCCAAGGTTTCTGACAGGCCCCCCTAAGGTAAAAGACATGGGATACACAAACAACACATAATGCACAACAGACAAAGGACACGAGACACACCGGGACTGCTCTGCCCTGCACACCTCAGCACTGTGATCAAAAGTGAGACTTGGCTTTTATGGGGCCTAAGGGGCCACTTCATGAACACACTACTCGCCCCCCCCCCCAAAATTGGACTCAAAAACCCCTCCCAGTCATTCCCAAACCAGCACCATGCCTTCATCCCCACTGTGGGTCACAGCCCTCTACTTATCTCTCAGACATCTGGGGATGCTGGTCCCTGTCAGGTGCAAAGAAAGGCCACCTCGTCACCTGGGAAGGTCCTGCTGTCACCGGGCTGGGGTCTCTCAGAAAGCTAGATTAAAGAGAACCAAACATCAGGGCCTGACCTTGGCACCGCATCGGCCAAAACCCCACCACTCTGCTACTCACCGCGCTCCTAAGAAGGCCCGGCACCTCCTAACCCTGACCCTCTGCCACACATGGAATGCATCTGCACCTGAAAGAAAGTTAGAACATATGTCAAACACCACCAGGGTAACTCACAAGCTGCAAACACCTTATGTCAATCTAGGAATAGCATCTAGAGCCCAAGTACAGCCCACATTACAAATTTCAACTCCCTATGGTTTGTCCTACTGCAGCAGGCCATGCGGCAGGGCAGAACAGCTCCGGCACAAATGTGAGCACACACCCGTGACACGGAACGTGACAAACAGGGGGACAAGAAACACGACACATCATGCTTGTGGTGAGGGCCTCGAGGGGAGAAGGCAAAAGGGACCCCAAAGACACACCAGGTAACACAGCACACGAGACAACACCAGACAGACCAGAGCTGTTCTGCACTGCCCGCCTGACATCTGCCATCAAAAGTAGAGCCTCTCCCTTTACCTGTCCTAAGAGGCCCTTGGAGAAGAATGCTTTTCCCACAGCCAATTTTTAATTCTGGCACAAGAACTCCCAACCTGATACACTCCCATCTCCAGGCCGTGGCCCCAAACATATCTTTTGGATGATAGGCGATGGGAATCCACGCTGCACCTGAAATGAGTCTGCCTCGGAAGGCTCTCTGATGGCCTGTTAGCCTCTCAGTCAGCTACAATAAAGAAAACCAAAACCAAAGTGTGAGTCCAGAGTTATGTGGGCCAAATCCCACCAAGGCAGCTACTTGCCCTTTCCTGAGCGTGCCTGGCTCCCTCAGGCTCCAGCTTCATCCTGATTCCAAGACTGCGGCCTTCCTTATGAGTGGCACCCGGGTAAGAGAAAGGCAAAGTTAAATGGCATTGCTGTGAGTGCAGTGGATGACCTTGTGTGCTCTAAGACATGGCAATGCCTCTGCTAGGCTTCTGAACAGCCTTGTGGCGGGAGGGCCCCTCAAATCAACACCCTTTCTCACCCTGCTGCCTGCAAACCCCCTCCCAAGAACTCCTAACTGGATACCTGAACACCCTCCCTCTCCCAGTCACAATCCTCAACTCACCTGAAGCCTCAATCTCAAACATCATCCTTGACACTGGGCAGATCCCTCTTGTGACACGATCAATCTGCTGAAAAATTGTTGTGCTTCAGAGCTGAGCAATAACAACCACTTCACTCCGCTGCCCACCTTGGCTGCTGGAATCCAGATTGATTTCCTAAAAAGAAAGACAAAGAACAGAGCTGTAACACAGTCACCATACACACTTCTGCTGCAGAGACAAATGGGGCCTCACCTGCTCGGGGCAATCCCCTCACCCGGGATGGGGCCCCCTGGCAAAGATTTAATCCATCTGATTCTGGAAAAAAAGTTAGGACAAGAGTCACACTGTTGCAGGATAACTGAAGAGCTCCAGATATGATGTGTCCATCTACAAACCCCATCTAGAGTCCAACTACACCCCACATTACAAATTCCATGTCCCCAGGACTTCTCCTATTGCACCAGGCTGTGCGGCAGGGCAGAGCAGCCCCGGCAAAAATGTGTGCTGACACCCGTGACACAGGACAGACAACAGGGACACAACAGGAACAGAAATCTCTTGGCAAGGAAAATGGCAGCAAGGACTGAGAGAACGCAAAAGGAGATGACTGTGCTCAAACTGACGGTCAGCTGATGAGGCTCAGAGAACCCTGGAGGAAGAAGATGCTAACTGAAGGATTTATTCCAAGAACAGCAAAGATCGATGCCTAGGAATCCTATGGTCGGAATCCTCTGCCTGCCCTCACATTCTTACAAGTCCTAATCCACCATAATGGATCCAGGTGGGGCATAGCTGTCCGTACAGCTCAGAACAAGACCTGACAAGACACCTGACTAGATGCTTCCAAAGAGAGAAGAGAGTCTGATGCCTGTCTGAGCTCCCCAGTCAAAAGTTCTGTGGCCCGAGTGCCAGGCCAAGGAATGCAGTGATCACAGATGCTAACAAGGATGCCAAGGTTTCTGACAGGCCCCCCTAAGGTAAAAGACATGGGATACACAAACAACACATAATGCACAACAGACAAAGGACACGAGACACACCGGGACTGCTCTGCCCTGCACACCTCAGCACTGGGATCAAAAGTGAGACTTTGCTTTTATGGGGCCTAAGGGGCCACTTCATGAACACCCCCCACCTCCAAATTGGACTCAAAAACGTCTCCCGGTCATTCCCAAACCAGCACCATGCCTTCATCCCCTCTGTGGGTCACAGCCCTCTACTTATCTCTCAGACATCTGGGGATGCTGGTCCCTGTCAGGTGCAAAGAAAGGCCACCTCGTCACCTGGGAAGGTCCTGCTGGCACCGGGCCGGTGTCTCTCAGACAGCTAGATTAAAGAGAACCAAACATCAGGGCCTGACCTTGGCACCGCATCGGCCACAACCCCACCACTCTGCTACTCACCGCGCTCCTAAGAAGGCCCGGCACCTCCTAACCCTGACCCTCTGCCACACATGGAATGCATCTGCACCTGAAAGAAACTTACAACATATGTCAAACACCACCAGGGTAACTCACAAGCTGCAAACACCTTACGCCAACCTAGGAATAGCATCTAGAGCCCAAGTACAGCCCACATTACAAATTTCAACTCCCCAAGGCTTGTCCTACTGCAGCAGGCCATGGGCAGGGCAGAACAGCTCCGGCACAAATACCCGCAGACAGCCGTGACACAGAACGTGACAAACAGGGGGACATGAAACACGACACATCATGCTTGTGGTGAGGGCCTCGAGGGAAGAGGGCAAAAGGGACCCCAAAGACACACCAGGTAACACAGCACACGAGACAACACCAGACAGACACCAGAGCTGTTCTGCACTACCCGCCTGAAAGCTGCCATCCAAAGTAGAGCCTCTCCCTTTACCTGTCCTAAGAGGCCCTTGGAGAAGATTGCTTTTCCCACAGCCAATTTTTAATTCTGGCACAAGAACCCCCAACCTGATACACTCCCATCTCCAGGCCGTGGCCCCCGACTTATCTTTTGGATGATTGGTGATGTGAATCCACGCTGCACCTGAAATGAGTCTGCCTCGGAAGGCTCTCTGATGGCCTGTGAGCCTCTCGGTCAGCTGCAATAAAGAAAACCAAAACCAAAGTGTGAGTCCAGAGTTATGTGGGCCAAATCCCTGCAAGTCAGCTACTTGCCCTTTCCTGAGTGTGCCTGGCTCCCTCAGGCTCCAGCTTCATCCTGATTCCAAGGCTGTGGCCTTCATTAGGGGTGGTACCTGGGTAAGAGAAAGGCAAAGTTAAATGGCATTCCTGTGAGTGCAGTGGAGGACCTTGTGTGCTGCAAGACATGGGAATGCCTCTGCTAGGCTGCTGAACAGCCTTGTGGGGGGGCCCTCAAATAAACAAATAAAAACCCTTTCTCACCCTGCTGCCTGCAAACCCCCTCCCAAGAACTCCTAAACTGGATACCTACTCACCCTCCCTCTCCCAGTCACCATCCTCAACTCACCTGAAGCCTCAATCTCAAACATCATCCTTGACACTGGGCAGATCCCTCTTGTGACATGATGAATCTGCTGAAAAATTGTTGTGCTTGAGAGCTGAGCAATAACAACCACTCCTCCCCGCTGCCCACCTTGACTGCTGGCATCCAGATTGATTTCCTAAAAAGAAAGACAAAGAACAGAGCTGTAACACAGTCACCATACACACTTCTGCTGCAGAGACAAATGGGCCTCACCTGCTCGGAGCAATCCCCTCACCCGGGACGGGGCCCTCTGGCACAGATTTAATCCATCTCAATCTGAAAAAAAAGTTAGGACAAGAGTCACACTGTTGCAGGATAACTGATGAGCTCCAGATATGATGTGTCCATCTACAAATCCCATCTAGAGTCCAACTACACCCCACATTACAAATTCCAAGTCTCCAAGACTTCTCCTATTGCACCAGGCTATGCGGCAGGGCAGAGCAGCCCCGGCACAAATGTGTGCAGACACCCGTGACACAGGACAGACAGGACAGGACAGGACAGACAACGGGGACACAACAGGAACAGAAATCTCTTGGCAAGGAAAATGGCTGCAAGGACTGAGAGAATGCAAAAGGAGATGACCGAGCTGAGACCGATGGTGAGCTGATGAGGCTCAGAGAACCCTGGAGGAAGAAGATGCTAACTGAATGATTTATTCCAATAACTGCAAAGATCGATGCCTAGGAATCCTACTGTCAAAACCCTCTACTTAACCTCGTAATATTACAAGTCCTAATCCACCATAACGGATCCAGGTGGGGCATAGCTGTCCCTACAGCTCAGAACAAGACCTGACAAGACACCTGACTGGATGCTTCCAAAGAGAAAAGAGAGTCTGATGCCTGTCTGAGCTCTGAGTAAAAAGTTCTGTGGCCTGGGTGCCACACCAGAGAATTCAGAGATCACAGATGCTAACGATGATGCCAGGGTTTCTGACAGGCCCCCCTAAGATAAAGACATGGCATACACAAACAACACATAATGCACAACAGACAAGTGACACGAGACACACCGGGACTGCTCTGCCCTGCACACCTCAGCACTGTGATCAAAAGTGAGACGTGGCTTTTATGGGGCCTAAGGGGCCACTTCATGAACACCCCCCTCCCCCAAAATTGGACTCAAAAACCCCTCCCAGTAATTCCCAAACCAGCAACCCACATTCATCCCCTCTGTGGGTCACAGCCCTCCACTTATCTCTCAGGCATCTGGGGATGCCAATCTGTGTCAGGTGCAAAGAAAGGCCGCCTCGTCACCTGGGAAGGTCCTGCTGGCACCGGGCTGGTGTCCCTCAGACAGCTAGATTAAAGAGAACCAAACATCAGGGCCTGATCTTGGCACCACATCGGCCAAAACCCCACCACTCTGCTACTCACCGCGCTCCTAAGAAGGCCCGGCACCGCCTAACCCTGACCCTCTGCCACACATGGAATGCACCTGAAAGAAAGTTAGAACATATGTCAAACACCACCAGGATAACTCACAAGCTGCAAACACCTTACGCCAACCTAGGAATAGCATCCAGAGCCCAAGTACACCCCACATTACAAATTCCAACTCCCCAAGCCTTGTCCTACTGCAGCAGGCCATGCGGCAGGGCAGAACAGCTCCGGCACAAATGTGTGCACACACCCGTGACACAGAACGTGACAAACAGGGGGACATGAAACACGACACATCATGTTTGTGGTGAGGGCCTCGAGGGAAGAGGGAAAAAGGGACCCCAAAGACACACCAGGGAACACGACACACGAGACAACACCAGACAGACACCGGAGCTGTTCTGCACTGCCCGCCTGAAAGCTGCCATCAAAAGTAGAGCCTCGCCCTTTAGCTGTCCTAAGACGCCCTTGGAGAAGAATGCTTTTCCCTTTGCTAATTTCTGAATCTGCCCCAAGAACTACCAACCCACTATTCTCTCATCTCCAGGCCGTGGCCCCCAACTTATCTTTTGGATGATCGGCGATGTGGATCCACGTTGCACCTGAAATGAGTCTGCCTCAGAGGGCCTCGTGAGCGCCTATGAGCCTCTTGGTCAGCTACAATAAAGAAAACCAAAACCAAAGTGTGAGTCCAGAGTTATGTGGGCCAAATCCCACCAAGGCAGCTACTTGCCCTTTCCTGAGCGTGCCTGGCTCCCTCAGGCTCCAGCTTCATCCTGATTCCAAGGATGTGGCCTTCCATAGGAGTGGCACCTGGGTTAGAGAAAGGCAAAGTTAAATGGCATTCCTGTGAGTGCAGTGGAGGATCTTGTGTGCTGTAAGACATGGCAATGCCTCTGCTAGGCTTCTGAACAGCCTTGGGGGGAGGGGCCCTCAAATAAACAAATAAACACCCTTTCTCACCCTGCTGCCTGCAAACCCCCTCCCAAGAACTCCTAAACTGGATACCTACTCACCCTCCCTCTCCCAGTCACAATCCTCAACTCACCTGAAGCCTCAATCTCAAACATCATCCTTGACACTGGGCAGATCCCTCTTGTGACATGATGAATCTGCTGAAAAATTGTTGTGCTTGAGAGCTGAGCAATAACAACCACTCCTCCCCGCTGCCCACCTTGACTGCTGGCATCCAGATTGATTTCCTAAAAAGAAAGACAAAGAACAGAGCTGTAACACAGTCACCATACACACTTCTGCTGCAGAGACAAATGGGGCCTCACCTGCTCGGAGCAATCCCCTCACCCGGGACGGGGCCCTCTGGCACAGATTTAATCCATCTCAATCTGAAAAAAAAGTTAGGACAAGAGTCACACTGTTGCAGGATAACTGATGAGCTCCAGATATGATGTGTCCATCTACAAATCCCATCTAGAGTCCAACTACACCCCACATTACAAATTCCAAGCCTCCGAGACTTCTCCTATTGCACCAGGCTATGCGGCAGGGCAGAGCAGCCCCAGCACAAATGTGTGCAGACACCCGTGACACAGGACAGACAGGACAGGACAGGACAGATAACGGGGACACAACAGGAACGGAAACCTCTTGGCAAGGAAAATGGCTGCAAGGACTGAGAGAATGCAACAGGAGATGACTGAGTTCAAACTGACGGTCAGCTGATGAGGCTCAGAGAACCCTGGAGGAAGAAGATGCTAACTGAATGCAGTTATTGGAATAAATCAAAGATGGATGCCTAGGAATCCTACAGTCAAAGCCCTCTACCTAACCTCGTAATATTACAAGTCCTCATCCACCATAACGGATCCAGGTGGGGCATAGCTGTCCCTACAGCTCAGAACAAGACCTGACAAGACACCTGACTGGATGCTTCCAAAGACAGAAGAGAGTCTGATGCCTGTCTGAGCTCCCCAGTCAAAAGCTCTGTGGCCCGGGTGCCAGGCCACGGAATGCAGAGATCACAGATGCTAACAAGGATGCCAAGGTTTCTGACAGGCCCCCCTAAGGTAAAAGACATGGAATGCACAAACAACACATAATGCACAACAGACAAAGGACACGAGACACACCGGGACTGCTCTGCCCTGCATACCGCAGCACTGGGATCAAAAGTGAGACTTGGCTTTTATGGGGCCTAAGGGGCCACTTCATGAACACACTACCCCCCCCTCCCCCAAAATTGGACTCAAAAACCCCTCCCAGTCATTCCCAAACCAGCACCATGCCTTCATCCCCTCTGTGGGTCACAGCCCTCTACTTATCTCTCAGACATCTGGGGATGCTGGTCCCTGTCAGGTGCAAAGAAAGGCCACCTCGTCACCTGGGAAGGTCCTGCTGGCACCAGGCTGTTGTCTCTCAGACAGCTAGATTAAAGAGAACCAAACATCAGGGCCTGATCTTGGCACCGCATCACCCAAAACCCCACCACTCTGCTACTCACCGCGCTCCTAAGAAGGCCCGGCACCTCCTAACCCTGACCCTCTGCCACGCCTGGAATGCAGCTGCACCTGAAAGAAACTTACAACATATGTCAAACACCACCAGGATAACTCACAAGCTGCAAACACCTTATGTCAATCTAGGAATATCATCTAGAGCCCAAGTACAGCCCACATTACAAATTCCAACTCCCCAGGGTTTGTCCTACTGAAGCACGCCATGCAGCAGGGCAGAACAGCTCCGGCACAAATACCTGCAGACACCCGTGACACAGAACGTGACAAACAGGAGGACAAGAAACACGACACATCATGCTTGTGGTGAGGGGAGAAGGCAAAAGGGACCCCAAGGACACACCAGGTAACACAGCACACGAGACAACACCAGACAGACCAGAGCTGTTCTGCACTGCCCGCCTGACATCTGCCATCAAAAGTAGAGCCTCTCCCTTTACCTGTCCTAAGAGGCCCTTGGAGAAGATTGCTTTTCCCACTGCCAATTTTTAAATCTGGCACAAGAACTCCCAACCTGATACACTCCCATCTCCAGGCCGTGGCCCCAAACTTATCTTTTGGATGATGGGTGATGGGAATCCACGCTGCACCTGAAATGCGTCTGCCTCGGAAGGCTCTGTGATGGCCTGTGAGCCTCTCGGTCAGCTACAATAAAGAAAACCAAAACCAAAGTGTGAGTCCAGAGTTATGTGGGCCAAATCCCACACAGGCAGCTACTTGCCCTTTCCTGAGTGTGCCTGGCTCCTTCAGGCTCCAGCTTCATCCTGATTCCAAGGCTGTGGCCTTCCTTAGGAGTGGCACCTGGGTAAGAGAAAGGCAAAGTTAAATGGCATTCCTGTGAGTGCAGTGGAGGATCTTGTGTGCTGCAAGACATGGCAATGCCTCTGCTAGGCTTCTGAACAGCCTTGTGGGGGGGGGCCTCAAATAAACAAACAAACAAACACCCTTTCTCACCCTGCTGCCTGCAAACCCCCTCCCAAGAACTCCTAACTGGATACCTGATCACCCTCCCTCTCCCAGTCACAATCCTCAACTCACCTGAAGCCTCAATCTCAAACATCATCCTTGACACTGGGCAGATCTCTCTTGCGACACGATGAATCTCCTGAAAAATTGTTGTGCTTGAGAGCTGATCAATAACAACCACTCCTCCCCGCTGCCCACCTTGACTGCTGGCATCCAGATTGATTTCCTAAAAAGAAAGACAAAGAACAGAGCTGTAACACAGTCACCATACACACTTCTGCTGCAGAGACAAATGGGCCTCACCTGCTCGGGGCAATCCCCTCACCCGGGATGGGGCCCTCTGGCACAGATTTAATCCATCTTAATCTGAAAAAAAAGGTAGGACAAGAGTCACACTGTTGCAGGATAACTGAAGAGCTCCAGATATGATGTGTCCATCTACAAATCCCATCTAGAGTCCAACTACACCCCAAATTACAAATTCCAAGTCCCCAGGACTTCTCCTATCGCACCAGGCTGTGCGGCAGGGCAGAGCAGCCCCGTCCCAAATGTGTGATGACACCCGTGACACAGGACAGACAGGACAGACAACGGGGACACAACAGGAACAGAAATCTCTTGGCAAGGAAAATGGCTGCAAGGACTGAGAGAATGCAAAAGGAGATGACTGAGTTCAAACTGACGATCAGCTGCTGAGGCTCAGAGAACCCTGGAGGAAGAAGATGCTAACTGAATGCAGTTATTGGAATAAATCAAAGATGGATGCCTAGGAATCCTACAGTCAAAACCCTCTACCTAACCTCGTAATATTACAAGTCCTAATCCACCATAATGGATCCAGGTGGGGCATAGCTGTCCGGACAGCTCAGAACAAGACCTGACAAGACACCTGACTGGATGCTTCCAAAGATAGAAGAGAGTCTGATGCCTGTCTGAGCTCCCCAGTCAAAAGTTCTGTGGCCCGGGTGCCAGGCCAAGGAATGCAGAGATCACAGATGCTAACAAGGATGCCAAGGTTTCTGACAGGCCCCCCTAAGGTAAAAGACATGGGATACACAAACAACACATAATGCACAACAGACAAAGGACACGAGACACACCGGGACTGCTCTGCCCTGCACACCTCAGCACTGGGATCAAAAGTGAGACTTGGCTTTTATGGGGCCTAAGGGGCCACTTCATGAACACCCCCCACCTCCAAATTGGACTCAAAAACCCCTCCCAGTCATTCCCAAACCAGCACCATGCCTTCATCCCTTCTGTGGGTCACAGCCCTCTACTTATCTCTCAGACATCTGGGGATGCCAGTCTGTGTCAGGTGCAAAGAAAGGCCACCTCGTCACCTGGGAAGGTCCTGCTGGCACCGGGCTGGTGTCTCTCAGACAGCTTGATTAAAGAGAACCAAACATACGTGCCTGACCTTGGCACCGCATCGGCCAAAACCCCACCACTCTGCTACTCACCGCGCTCCTAAGAAGGCCCGGCACCTCCTAACCCTGACCCTCTGCCACACGTGGAATGCATCTGCACCTGAAAGAAAGTTACAACATATGTCAAACACCACCAGGGTAACTCACAAGCTGTAAACACCTTACGCCAACCTAGGAATAGAATCTAGAGCCCAAGTACAGCCCACATCACAAATTCCCACTCCCTATGGTTTGTCCTACTGCAGCAGGCCATGGGCAGGGCAGAACAGCTCCGGCACAAACGGGTGCACACACCCGTGACACAGAACGTGACAAACAGGGGGACAAGAAACACGACACATCATGCTTGTGGTGAGGGCCTCGAGGGGAGAAGGGACAAAGAGACCCCAAAGACACACTAGGGAACACGGCACACGAGATAACACCAGACAGACCAGAGCTGTTCTGCACTGCCCGCCTGAAAGCTGCCATCAAAAGAAGAGCCTCTCCCTTTAGCTGTCCTAAGAGGCCCTTGGAGAAGATTGCTTTTCCCACAGCCAATTTTTAATTCTGGCACAAGAACTCCCAACCTGATACACTCCCATCTCCAGGCCATGGCCCCCGACTTATCTTTTGGATGATGGGTGATGGGAATCCACGCTGCACCTGAAATGAGTCTGCCTCGGAAGGCTCTGTGATGGCCTGTGAGCCTCTCGGTCAGCTGCAATAAAGAAAACCAAAACCAAAGTGTGAGTCCAGAGTTGTGTGAGTCCAGAGTTATGTGGGCCAAATCCCTGCAAGTCAGCTACTTGCCCTTTCCTGAGCGTGCCTGGCTCCCTCAGGCTCCAGCTTCATCCTGATTCCAAGGCTGTGGCCTTCATTAGGGGTGGCACCTGGGTAAGAGAAAGGCAAACTTAAATGGCATTCCTGTGAGTGCAGTGGAGGACCTTGTGTGCTCTAAGACATGGCAATGCCTCTGCTAGGCTTCTGAACAGCCTTGTGGGGGGGGGGGCCTCAAATAAACACCCTTTCTCACCCTGCTGCCTGCAAACCCCCTCCCAAGAACTCCTAACTGGATACCTGATCATCCTCCCTCTCCCAGTCACAATCCTCAATCACCTGAAGCCTCAATCTCAAACATCATCCTTGACACTGGGCAAATCCCTCTTGTGACATGATGAATCTCCTGAAAAATGGTTGTGCTTGAGAGCTGAGCAATAACAACCACTTCTCTCCCCTGCCCACCTTGACTGCTGGCATCCAGATTGACTTCCTAAAAGAAAGATAAAGAACAGAGCTGTAACACAGTCACCATACACACTTCTGCTGCAGAGACAAACGGGGCCTCACCTGCTCGGGGCAATCCCCTCACCCGGGACGGGGCCCTCGGGCACAGATTTAATCCATCTCAATCTGAAAAAAAAGTTAGGACAAGAATCAAACTGTTGCAGGATAACTGAGGAGCTCCAGATATCCTGTGTCCATCTACAAATCCCATCTAGAGTCCAACTACACCCCACATTACAAATTCCAAGTCCCCAGGACTTCTCCTATTGCACCAGGCTGTGCGGCAGGGCAGAGCAGCCCCGTCCCAAATGTGTGCTGACACCCGTGACACAGGACAGACAACACAGGACAGGCAACGGGGACACAACAGGAACAGAAATCTCTTGGCAAGGAAAATGGCTGCAAGGACTGAGAGAATGCAAAAGGAGATGACCGAGCTGAGACCGATGGTGAGCTGATGAGGCTCAGAGAACCCTGGAGGAAGAAGATGCGAACTGAAGGATTTATTCCAAGAACAGCAAAGATCGATGCCTAGGAATCCTATGGTCAGAATCCTCTGCCTACCCTCACATTTTTTACAAGTCCTAATCCACCATAATGGATCCAGGCGGGGCATAGCTGTCCGGACAGCTCAGAACAAGACCTGACAAGACACCTGACTGGATGCTTCCAAAGACAGAAGAGAGTCTGATGCCTGTCTGAGCTCCCCAGTCAAAAGTTCTGTGGCCCGGGTGCCAGGCCACGGAATGCAGAGATCACAGATGCTAACAATGATGCCAGGGTTTCTGAAAGGCCCCCCTAAGGTAAAAGACA
Source organism: Melospiza melodia melodia (assembly GCF_035770615.1). Taxonomy (NCBI): domain Eukaryota; kingdom Metazoa; phylum Chordata; class Aves; order Passeriformes; family Passerellidae; genus Melospiza; species Melospiza melodia. The sequence continues at coordinate 20,725,119 of NC_086209.1, read as the reverse complement.
TGGGATACACAAACAACACATAATGCACAACAGACAAAGGACACGAGACACACCGGGACTGCTCTGCCCTGCACACCTCAGCACTGGGATCAAAAGTGAGACGTGGCTTTTATGGGGCCTAAGGGGCCACTTCATGAACAGCCCCCACCTCCAAATTGGACTCAAAAACCCCTCCCAGTCATTCCCAAACCAGCACCATGCCTTCATCCCCTCTGTGGGTCACAGCCCTCTACTTACCTCTCAGACATCTGGGGATGCTGGTCCCTGTCAGGTGCAAAGAAAGGCCACCTCGTCACCTGGGAAGGTCCTGCTGGCACCGGGCTGGGGTCTCTCAGACAGCTAGATTAAAGAGAACCAAACATCAGGGCCTGACCTTGGCACCGCATCAGCCAAAACCCCACCACTCTGCTACTCACCGCGCTCCTAAGAAGGCCCGGCACCTCCTAACCCTGACCCTCTGCCACACGTGGAATGCATCTGCACCTGAAAGGAAGTTACAACATATGTCAAACACCACCAGGGTAACTCACAAGCTGCAAATACCTTATGCCAACCTAGGAATAGCATCCAGAGCCCAAGTACACCCCACATTACAAATTCCCACTCCCTATGGTTTGTCCTACTGCAGCAGGCCATGGGCAGGGCAGAACAGCTCCGGCACAAACGTGTGCACACACCCGTGAAACAGAACGTGACAAAGAGGGGGACACCAAACACAACACATCATGCTTGTGGTGAGGGCCTCGAGGGGAGAAGGGAAAAGGGACCCCAAAGACACACCAGGGAACAGGGCACACGAGACAACACCAGACAGACCAGAGCTGTTCTGCACTGCCCGCCTGAAAGCTGCCATCAAAAGTAGAGCCTCGCCCTTTAGCTGTCCTAATAGGCCCTTGGAGAAAATTGCTTTCTCCTCTGCTCATTTTTAAATCTGTCCCAGGGATTCCCAACCTGATACTCCACCATCTCCAGGCCGTGGCCCCAAACTTATCTTTTGGATGATGGGTGATGGGAATCCACGCTGCACCTGAAATGAGTCTGCCTCGGAGGGCCTCGTTAGCGCCTATGAGCCTCTCGGTCAGCTACAATAAAGAAAACCAAAACCAAAGTGTGAGTCCAGAGTTATGTGGGCCAAATCCCTGCAAGGCAGCTACTTGCCCTTTCCTGAGCGTGCCTGGCTCCCTCAGGCTCCAGCTTCATCCTGATTCCAAGGCTGTGGCCTTCATTAGGGGTGGTACCTGGGTAAGAGAAAGGCAAAGTTAAATGGCATTGCTGTGAGTGCAGTGGATGACCTTGTGTGCTGTAAGACATGGCAATGCCTCTGCTAGGCTTCTGAACAGCCTTGGGGGGGGGGGGGGGGGGGGGGCCTCAAATAAACAAATAAACACCCTTTCTCACCCTGCTGCCTGCAAACCCCCTCCCAAGAACTCCTAACTGGATACCTGATCACCCTCCCTCTCCCAGTCACAATCCTCAGCTCATCAGAAGCCTGAGTCTCAAACATCATCCTTGACACTGGGCAGATCCCTCTGAAGACATGATGAATCTGCTGAGAATCTGTTGTGCTTGACACAGCTTGGAATTTCAGGGAGTCTCACTCCTCCATTAAAGGAAAAAAAAAACAAAAAAAAAAAAACAATAACAACAACAACAACAAAAAAAAAATAAACCAGAAAACAAAAATAAAAAAACCCAAAACACCTAAATCCCCCCCCCCAAAAAAAAAAATACAGAAACCACCAAAAAATCAAAGAAAGCAACGAAAACCAACCAAAAACCCCAAAAAGAAAACCTAAGAAACCAAAATTTCCACCAAAAAAAAAATCCAACAACAAAAAAAAAAACAGAGCAAAACCAAAAATTACAAAGGCACTTTACCACCCCTAAACACAAAACCCAGAATCACAAACCTAAATATCCCCTGTGTTCTATGCTGGTTTCTTCACAGAATCTTCCAAGCCTCTGTGCTTTAGATGCCCAGAAACACCTGCTGAAAAGAAGCTGAGACGAGCTGAAAAAGCCTCTTCGCTGAAATGGGAGGAGAGCTCTTACCCCAGCACATCCCCGAGAGGGAATGAAGCCCCTCAGCCACGGCTGGGGTTAATATACCCCTGATTGTGCCCCGCCTCTCGTTCCCATGGCACCCAGGAAAAGGGAGGGGGCGAATCCCACCAAGCCCTCAGAGCAGCTGCAGCTGTTTAGCTCTGACTCACATTCAAGGGCAGTAAAGGGCTTGTTATAGAAGAAAACTCTTCAGAAAAGTAACAGTGCTTTCTTTTTTACAACAACTACTTGGAGCAGAAGAACAGAAAACTGGCAAGATATAAAACTTTGTGGTAAGGTTACATAGCTGGATAAATTGGGTAATTGGGTAATTTGCTGTTACCTTATATAATTATTCTGTGTTTAACAAAAGCCATCTAATAAATTCACACCCAAAACTCCAGCAGCCCAACTGGCCCTACCAAATCTCTATGTTTATGCATACAGTAAACAAAACCAAAATCCCAGTAATACCGATCAGAAGTCTGTGAAAGAAACCTATTGAAATTGATCCTACCTCAAATACAAAACAACCCATCCAAGGTTAGCTTCACTCAAAAAACAATTTACACAGAGTTAATAACACCAAGAAATAAAACAACACACGATATACCACCAATGAATATAATAGTGAAGAAAAAAGAAACCACTTTTTTTTTTTTTTTTTTTTTTTATTTAAACTAACTTCTTTTATTATCTAGAACAAAAGCTTTTCCCAGGACTGTAACAACTTCTTCTCCTTCTTCTTCTTCTAAAATGTCCCTTCTCATTCCCAAATTCCTTACAACTTCTGAATTTACATCCAAGCAAAAATCAAAATTGGTGCACTTGTGCATTCGATGCTCCTGTCAGATTCTCTGTTTCTCTCCACATCTTCTTACACTTTCAGTCTTCACGCTGTCCTGCCGTGATGAGTTTGACGGACGAATTGGTAAACGTTAGGAGAGGATTTCCCTGCCTCCCTCCCCAGAGCTGGTTTCCTTAGTGCATTTCACTCAATCCCAAGCCGGCAATGATGCACGCTCACCTCAAGGCTCACAGCTGCTCGGCTAAATTCGGCTGTAATCGGCTAAACTCGGCCACTGTCATCTGCATTCGGCTGGACTCTACCCTTCGGCACGGCTCGGCTCGCTTCGGCCCAACTCGGAGCCGCTCTGTGCGCTCGGCACGGCTCGGCTCGCTTCGGCCGAACTCGGAGCCGCTCTCTGCGCTCGGCGCGCCTCGGCTCGCTTCGGCCCAACTCGGAGCCGATCAGTGCGCTCGGCGCGCCTCGGCTCGCTTCGGCCCAACTCGGAGCCGCTCTGTGCGCTCGGCGCGCCTCGGCTCGCTTCGGCCGAACTCGGAGCCGCTCTCTGCGCTCGGCGCGCCTCGGCTCGCTTCGGCCGAACTCGGAGCCGATCAGTGCGCTCGGCGCGCCTCGGCTCGCTTCGGCCGAACTCGGAGCCGATCAGTGCGCTCGGCGCGGCTCGCCTCGCTTCGGCCGAACTCGGAGCCGCTCTCTGCGCTCGGCGCGCCTCGGCTCGCTTCGGCCGAACTCGGAGCCGATCAGTGCGCTCGGCGCGGCTCGCCTCGCTTCGGCCGAACTCGGAGCCGCTCTCTGCGCTCGGGGCGCCTCGGCTCACTTCGGCCCAACTCGGAGCCGCTCTGTGCGCTCGGCGCGGCTCGCCTCTCTTCGGCCGAACTCGGAGCCGCTCTGTACAATCGGCGCGGCTCGGCTCCCCTCGCTTCGGCCGAACTCGGAGCCGCTCAGTGCGCGCGGCGCGGCTCCCCTCGCTTCGGCCGAACTCGGAGCCGCTCAGTGCGCGCGGCGCGGCTCGCCTCGCTTCGGCCGAACTCGGAGCCGCTCTCTGCGCTCGGCGCGCCTCGGCTCGCTTCGGCCCAACTCGGAGCCGATCAGTGCGCTCGGCGCGCCTCGGCTCGCTTCGGCCCAACTCGGAGCCGCTCTGTGCGCTCGGCGCGCCTCGGCTCGCTTCGGCCGAACTCGGAGCCGCTCTCTGCGCTCGGCGCGCCTCGGCTCGCTTCGGCCCAACTCGGAGCCGATCAGTGCGCTCGGCGCGCCTCGGCTCGCTTCGGCCGAACTCGGAGCCGATCAGTGCGCTCGGCGCGGCTCGCCTCGCTTCGGCCGAACTCGGAGCCGCTCTCTGCGCTCGGCGCGCCTCGGCTCGCTTCGGCCGAACTCGGAGCCGATCAGTGCGCTCGGCGCGGCTCGCCTCGCTTCGGCCGAACTCGGAGCCGCTCTCTGCGCTCGGGGCGCCTCGGCTCACTTCGGCCCAACTCGGAGCCGCTCTGTGCGCTCGGCGCGGCTCGCCTCTCTTCGGCCGAACTCGGAGCCGCTCTGTACAATCGGCGCGGCACGGCTCCCCTCGCTTCGGCCGAACTCGGAGCCGCTCAGTGCGCGCGGCGCGGCTCCCCTCGCTTCGGCCGAACTCGGAGCCGCTCAGTGCGCGCGGCGCGGCTCGCCTCGCTTCGGCCGAACTCGGAGCCGCTCTCTGCGCTCGGCGCGCCTCGGCTCGCTTCGGCCCAACTCGGAGCCGATCAGTGCGCTCGGCGCGCCTCGGCTCGCTTCGGCCCAACTCGGAGCCGCTCTGTGCGCTCGGCGCACCTCGGCTCGCTTCGGCCGAACTCGGAGCCGCTCTCTGCGCTCGGCGCGCCTCGGCTCGCTTCGGCCGAACTCGGAGCCGCTCTGTGCGCTCGGCGCGCCTCGGCTCGCTTCGGCCGAACTCGGAGCCGCTCTCTGCGCTCGGCGCGCCTCGGCTCGCTTCGGCCGAACTCGGAGCCGCTATCTGCGCTCGGCGCGCCTCGGCTCGCTTCGGCCCAACTCGGAGCCGATCAGTGCGCTCGGCACGCCTCGGCTCGCTTCGGCCGAACTCGGAGCCGCTCTCTGCGCTCGGCGCGCCTCGGCTCGCTTCGGCCGAACTCGGAGCCGATCAGTGCGCTCGGCGCGGCTCGCCTCGCTTCGGCCGAACTCGGAGCCGCTCTCTGCGCTCGGGGCGCCTCGGCTCGCTTCGGCCCAACTCGGAGCCGCTCTGTGCGCTCGGCGCGGCTCGCCTCTCTTCGGCCGAACTCGGAGCCGCTCTGTACAATCGGCGCGGCTCGGCTCCCCTCGCTTCGGCCGAACTCGGAGCCGCTCAGTGCGCGCGGCGCGGCTCGCCTCGCTTCGGCCGAACTCGGAGCCGCTCTGTGCGCTCGGCGCGGCTCGCCTCGCCTCGCTTCGGCCGAACTCGGAGCCGCTCAGTGCGCGCGGCGCGGCTCGCCTCGCTTCGGCAGAACTCGGAGCCGCTCTGTACGTTCGGCGCGGCTCGGCTCGCCTCGCTTCGGCCGAACTCGGAGCCGCTCAGTGCGCTCGACACGACTCCGCTCGGCTCCCTGAGGGCGGGCAAGCGGCGGCGCCTCACGTTAAACTCGCCCGGTTCGGGGCTCTCCTGCTGCCGCGTCCCGCGGGCGGCCCGGCCATCCCACGGACACGATCTGGAGCGCGGCGTGGCACAGGAGCTTATTAGGCTGTGACCGCACTCGCGCTAATTAGCGCGCACGAGAGCAGCGGGCTCGGTTCGGCTGAGCTCGGCTCCGTTCAGGCAGCCTCGCAAGCCTGGCCTCGGTTCGCTCGAGGCCGTCAGGTTCGGCCGGTCTCGCCTTGGTTCGGCTGAGCTCGTTCCATTCGGCCGAAGGCGGCGTCGTTCGCTCGTGTTTTTACAAATATCTTTCTATATTGACTGTATATTTCTATCTTTAGTTTTGTACTTCTATAATACTTCCATTATTCCAAATAAAAACCCCGTCCCTAACCAAATAAATTAAAAAAACCCTTCTTTTACAGGATATTGAAATATTTTTTATTTATACTTTGTATAATTATACATTCATATTTTAATTTATCGTTTCTTTGGATGTATTACATTAATAATGATATATATTATATATATAAAATTTTAAAATAGATTTAAATTATTATTTAAATTATGTATAATATCTACTGCTACAATTAATTTTTTCTTATATTTTTAATTTTTATATTTATCTGTATGTATTTATTATATATTTCTAAACTTAGATTTCTACCTTTATTTGTATTTATAATTCTTACAATCAAAACCCTGCCTATGGACCAATAAAGAAAACCCGCTTTATTTAAGTATTTTTAAAATATTTTCATGCTTATAATTGTCATATTTATATTTAAAATTTGTTCAATATTAGATGAGAACACACCTGCTCCTGCACCCCAGTGGGGCTCCTTCTCCTGGGGACCTTGGGGCGCCCCAACGGCATCAGAGCCCCGAGTCTTCACCCCCTTCTCCTCTATTTAGAAACTACACTGGAACTTCTTTCTGGAAACAAAGACATTACCTAAATCCTCTCCCCGTGTCCCAGACAGATAGATATTCAGTTATTAGTTGGCTGGGCAGCAGTTTCTTAAATAGAATGATAAACAAGATGTGAACATTTCAGCTACAAGCAAATAGGCAAATCTGAACAAGGTACTGATGGCCAGCCACTGAACTTCTTTTGAAGCAATTTTTTAAACAACAAAATACTGATACCACAAAAATAAAGCAAAAAGCTAACTACTGGCTAAGAAAAAATTAACTTTTGACAGCAACAACATTCCAAATACACAGGCTTTTTCCCGATGTCATACCTTATAACTACCTCTCTTGGGAATTCTCATCATGTATCCCAAAAGGAATAAATACCTCAGAGCGTCCTAAAGCAAAAAGTAGCACACATGAGCTCCTCACACTCCCGGGAGGCCGGCACAGCGTGCACTGAGTCTGCAATGAATTCTGCTCAGTGAGGGTCTGCAAACAAAGGTTCAACTGATGAACTGAACTGATTTTAAAGGGAGGTTTTCTAAGCACAGAAGCACAACAAAGAACAAGCAAAAACAATTCTTAAAAAAACCCGTAGGAGAGCAGAAAAGAAGGGGCGCTCCCCAAATGAAAGCCTTCGACTGATGGGAAAGGACAATTTCGACCTCCATTCAAACCCTTGAAAAGGAGGGACACCAGGGCTGCCCTCTCCATTTAAACCCGAGGGTGTTGAAAATGGGGTGGCTGCCTTCAAATCAAACCCATAATACCACAAGAATACTTTTCCCATTACCCTTAGAATAGAACGCAGGGATTCCCTGTCACCCCCGGGATACCCCGAACAGCCTGGAAAAGGCAGCTTTTCCTGCAATCAACACCCTTAAAACCACAAGTGAAGAGGGATCCCCTCAGTTCAAACACAGACAATAAGAGAAGAGGAGCTGCTTCCTTCTCCTTAATCCCTTTTGTCCTCATAAGCTCCACTTTTGTTCCTGGGGATCCGGGGAGGGACTGGCAAGATGAAATTGGAAAGGGGAAGGAGAAAAGTCCCCGCTCCAAACCCACACGGGCTCACCTGTTCGGCTGCTGCTCCCCGGCACAAAGATTCGTCCCTCGGCGCCTCCTTTAAGCGATGCTCCACGTACCCAAGCGCGGATCCAGGTGGTGCTCCCGACCCTGTGGGAAGCTCCCGCAGTCCTTCCATGAGACAGCGCCGGGAGCGGCCCATAAACCCCTCCACTCAGCAGCTCCGTGCAAAAGGGAGCTGAGGCAAAGCCTCCACCTAAAACAGCCTCGCCCTGGCAGGAGCCGGCCCCTCATCATCCTCACACTCACACCTGGGCTGCTCCAAGCCCCCATCATCCTCACACTCACACCTGGGCTGCTCCGAGCCCCCATCATCGTCACAGCTCACACCTGGGCTGCTCCGAGCCCTCATCATCGTCACAGCTCACACCTGGGCTGCTCCGAGCCCTCATCATCCTCACACTCACACCTGGGGTGCTCCGAGCCCCCATCATATATTTTTCATATTTATAGTCGCATGTATATTTAGAATTTATATTACTGTATAATAAAAATTATATTATATATACCTCTCTTCATGTTACTTTACATAGATTTCTATTTCTATTTCTCTTCATAGTTTGGTATTATATCTTCATATCTCTATATATTTATTATATATTTCCGTATGTCGATTTACATTTCTATAGTACTTATATTATTTAAAATAAAACCCCTGCCTCTAACGAAATAAAAAGCAAAGACACCCCTTTCTTTAAAACACATTTAAAAGTTTAAAAATAATTTTGTTTGTCATAATTCTATTCACATCTATATTTGTAATTTCCATTTGTTATATTTATAGATATTATATATATTGGAGAGAATACCTTTTTATATAATAATAGATACGTTCTTTTGACACAATATGTTTCTTTTACTTATATTTTTATGTATTAAATATTTATTGATATCGACATATATATGATATATTTGCATTTCTAGTTTTATATTTTTTATGAAATCTCCAGCCCATACCCCAATAAAAGCCAAACAATCCCCAATTTATTTAAACTATATTTAAACATAAATCCTGTCACGGCTGCATTGCACAGCAGTGCCCCAAGCTAATCTGACACTTGTTCATCTCCTGGACCTGAAACTGAACCCGCTCACCTTGATCGCACCTGGCAGAACCATTTTCGTACCTTTTTCTGGCATGCCTTGTTTTTGGTTTTTTTTGTCTTGAGTTTTTGTGGCCTTTATTGCCTCTCTTTCTTGCCTTGTTTCTTGGGGCCTTTACTCCCTTTTTCCTTGATTTTTTTCTGGCATTTCTTGGGTTTTTTCTTTGTTTCTTCTTGCCCATTTTGGTGTTTTTTCTGGTTTTTCCTTGCACCCCTTGGGGTTTTTTTTTCTGTTTTGTTTTTTTTTTTTTTTCTTTTCCTTCTGGGTTTTTCTTTGCCATCTTGGTTTTTTGTTCTGATTTTTTTTTCTTGCCCATCTTGGGTTTTTTCCCTGGTCTGTTTTCAGGGATTTTTCTTGCCCATCTTGAGGTTATATTCTGGGCTTTTTCTTGCCCATCTTGGGGTTTTTTTTGCGGAAGGGGGGTGGTTTTCCTGCCCATCTCGAGGTTTTTTTCTGTGGGTTTGTTTTTTGTTGGGTTTTTTTTCTTTTCTTTTTTTTCCCCCTAGGTTTCTCCTTGCCCTCCTGGTTTGTTTTCTTTCTTTCTTTCTTTGTCTTTCTTTCTTTCTTTCTTTCTTCCTTCCTTCCCTTCCTTCCCTTCCTTCCTTCCTTCCCTTCCTTCCTTCCCTTCCTTCCTTCCCTTCCTTCCCTTCCTTCCTTCCTTCCCTCCCTTCCTTCCTTTCCTTCCCTCCCTTCCTTTCCTTCCTCCTTTCCTTCCTCCCTTCTTTCTTTCTTTCCCTGTATTTCTAATCTTAGTTTTCCTTTCTAGCTTTAGAAGAAAAAAGCAGCAATAGTAACTGTCAGGCTACCTGGGATTAAAAAAACTCCAAAACAAAAATGATTTAAAGAAAACTGTTTATTCCCTGGGAGCCTGAAATTTTCTACTGCTGCACGTGATATAGAGCTTTTATTTCTTCTTATAGATAGTTGATATTTTATACTTACTCTATACAGCGCTCCCTGCCGTTTGCACCAGTGCACTGCAGGCACAGCGCTGCGGCGTCGTTCGGTTCTGTTTAATGAAACTCGGCTGAATTCGGCTTGGTTCGGCTCTTGGTCTAAACTCGTTTAAGTTCGGCTCTTCGGCCGAACTTGGCACGGTTGGCTAAACTTGGTCATATTCGGCACATTGTGTAAATGCGGCTCAAGTCGGCTACACACGGCTATCGGTTCCAGTCGGCTATGATCGGCTCTTGGTGTAAACTCGGCTTTTTCCAGGCACACTCGGCTCTTCGGGGAAACTCGGCTCTTTCCGGCCACACTCGGCTCTTCGGGGAAACTCGGCTCTTTCCGGCCACACTCGGCTCTTCGGGGAAACTCGGCTCTTTCCGGCCACACTCGACTCTTCGGCTCTTCGGAACTATTCGGCCCGGCTCGGCTCCCTCAGGGCGGGAAAGCGGACGTGAGAGGACCCCGGCACAGCGAGGCGTTTACCCAGATGCCTCTCACAAACCCGCCAAAATACGCCCGCCCGCGGAGCCCCTGAGCCCACAGCATGTCTCGGGTACACATGAAACGCCACAGAAAAATCCGTCGGGGCCGCCATGACGTCGGTATTCCGCGCAGGCAGTGCAGTTAAACACCCACACGGTCCTCCACTTCCCCGCCCTTTTCGCCGCCATGCTGAGAAGGTCAAACAAAACTCCGCGACATCGCCCACGCGCCACTCCCAAGCTGGCCGCCTCTAGCTGCACGGCTGCAGTACCGCGCTCTGCCCACAAGGCGGCAGCACTGCCGCCCGCCCCAGCCGGGGGCGCAGCGCGCCTCGGGGCTGCGGCAGCGAAGGCGGCAAAAAAGAACAGGGGCGACCCCCGCCGAAAACTGCTCTGAAATAAATGCCCCAAAACAACCGGGAAGAGGGAAAAAAACCGTCTGCCTCTAATCTAATAGGATAAAAGACAAAACAAAACAAAACACAACACAAAAAAATTATTAAAAAAAATATTTAAATATTTTTAAAAATATTTTTTCATATTAATATTCACATTTCTATTTACAACGTATATTGATGTACACTGTCCATTTATACATTTCTTTTTATAAATACATTTCTATTCCATATTGCATATATCCCTAAAACTTAAATTTATTTGTATATTTTTATAAATATTTTCACATAGTAAGTATACATTTCTGTTACGATTTTTACTTCGGTAACACTTGGATTATTTAAAATAAAACCTTTGCCTCCATCCACATTAAAGCCAAAAAGAACCCCTTTCTTCAAAACTGTACTTAAATATCTTTTAAATTCTATTTTTCAGGTTCATATTCACATTTACATTTAAAATGTATACTTATGTATACTGTTATTTGTATTCTTCATTACATCTCTTCCTATTATTTGTATTTATTTATATTTTGTGTTTATATATATATTTATATCTTAATTGTATATCTCAATATTTAGAAATATATAACAATAATATCTACATTCATATTATTTAAAATAAAAACCCTGCCTCTAACACAAGAATAAAAAAAACCCAACCCTTTGTTTTAAACAATATTTAAATAGATTTTATCCTCATGTTCAATTTTTATATTCATATTTGTATTTATAATGTATATTAATGTATATTGCTTACTTATACACTTATCTTTACCAATGTCAAGTTATAAATAAATTTATATTCTATATTACATGCAATGTGAGTAGGTATTTATATTTTTTATATATTTATATTCATATTTTTTATATTGATTAAATATTTCTGCGTCAATATTTTTACTTCTGGAACACTTGCAATATTCAAAATAAAAACCCTGCCTCTACTTAAATAGAAGTCAAAACATTCCCTTTCTCTTAAACTATATTTCCATATTTTTATATTTATATTCCCATTTATAATTTATAATGCCATATAATGTTATTTATATTCTATGCTACAACTCTTCATATTACTTACATATATTTATATTTAAATTTCTATTCATAGTTTAGCAATTTCTCTTTATATATTTATTATATATTTCTATCTTAAGATCCACATTTCTATATTGCTTACATTATTTAAAATAAAACTCCTGCCTCTAACCAAATAAAAACCAAGGACACCCCTTTATTTGAACCAGATTTAAAATTTAGGAAGTAAATTTATTTTTCAAAATTATAATGATATTGATATGAATATTTTTATTTACTTTTATTAATAGATATTATATATATTAGAGAGAATACCTTCTAATATAATCATAGATATATATTTTCTGTATTATATATATTTTCTTACTTATATTTCTTTAAATTAAATATGTATAGATATTTGTATTTCTATATATATTTGTATATCTGAATTTATATTTTATTGCTATCATTTAAAAACCCCAGCCTATAACCTAATAAAACCACCCAATTTACTTTAACTCTATTTAAATATTTTTATATTTACAATCTATATTTATATATCTTTGTGTATATATATATATATAAAATAGACTATCATTTATCTATATGATAATATGTTACAATTATATACCATGTATTATAGTTTTATGTATGTATCTGTTATCTATATTTATGTTTACCACTCTAATGTTATATTTATTTTTAAATGTATATTTATTTCTATTTTCATCTCTACATTAAACCATGTCAGTTCATTAACCCGACGCACCAGAGCCACAACAATACTGTACCTTTGTCAGCACCGGCACGCAGCACACGCCCATCCCATCGCAGCACAGCAAAACAAAACCTATTTCTGTTACTAATGGAACAAACATGCCACAACGTCACTGAACCCTAATAAAAACTCAAATAAACCTAACTGTAAATAAATTTTAAATCCCACTATAAAGTAGCCCAAAACCTCCGCACATGCTCATCATAAACTTCCTCCTAAACCAGTATCTCAAAAACCCCAAAAAACTCAAACACACCTTGAAAATGACACAACTGCTAATAAAAACAAACACCCATTAAAAATTAAATCAAACCAACGCACTAGACTCAAAACTGCACAACTGACCCTAAACATTACTAAAAAAAGTCCCCAAAGCTCTACCTTTATGTTAATGCACAAATAATAACATGTAATCTATAAAAGTTATTTCAAAAAATTAAAAAAATAATTAAAACCATGAAAATAAAAAACCTAAACTATTAAAATATTAAAAAATATCACTACCTAAATTAAAAAACATATTGCCTATAAAAACCCACCATATAAATGCCCCTGTCCCAAAAAATAAAAATAAAAAAAAATATTGAACCACAAAGAAATCAGAACTTAGGAACACCAAAACCATAATGTTCAAGAACTCACACCACATCCCTTATCATACACCAACTACAAACAACAGAAAACAATACAATGAATTCTTAAAAACCACCTTAAAACCACTACATTGAAAAACATTTCAAAAATTAAAAACTGCATCTAACAAAAGCCATCTAATAAATTCACACCCAAAACTCCAGCAGCCCAGCTGGCCCTACCAAAGCTCTAGGTTTATACATAGAGTAAACAAAACCAAAATCCCAGTAATACCCATCAGAAATCTATGAAAGAACCCTACTGAAATTAATCCTGCCTCAAATACAAACCAACCCATCCAGAAAGTCAGCTTCACTCAAAAAACAATTTACACAGAGTTAATAATACCAAGAAATGAAACAACACACCATATACCACCAATGAATATCATAGTGAAGGAAAAAAAAAACACTACATTTTTTCCTTTTTGTTTTTTAAACTAACTTCTTTTATTAGCTAGAACAAAAGATTTTGCCAGGACTGTAACAACAACAACAACCTCTTTTTCTTCTTCTCCTTCTGAAATGTCCCTTCTCACTCCCAAATTCCTCTCAACTCCTGAGTTTACATCCAAGCAAAAAGCAAAATTCCTGCACTCGTGCGTTCGCTGCTCCTGTCAGATTCTCTCTTTCCCTCCACATCTTCTTACACTTTCAGTCCTCACGCTGTCCCGCCGTGATGAGTCTGACAGAAGAATTGGCACATGTTAACAGAGCATTTCCCTCCCTCCCTCCCTCCCTCCCTGTGCTTTCCTCAGCGCATTTCAATCCATCCCAGGCCTGCAGTGATGCACCCTCACCCCAACGCTCACAGCAAGCATGCAGCAGCTCAGGCTCACTCGGCTCCAGGGCCCAGAGCCTGCAGGCCCTGCAGCTGCCACACGGATGGACCTGGTTCCCTCCCCGGGTGCCCAGGGGAAACCTGAGGGCAGGCGTCCACCCCGAGGGTGCACCCGCAGCCCCGGGCAGGCATGGAGTCGCCGGCTGCTCTCTGGGGACCAGACCCTCCCTGCAGGCCACACTGCCTCGTCCTCTCCCACCCTGGGGGACAGGCACCTCCAGGGTCTGTGACCAGCCCCCTTCCGTCAGCATCCAGGGGCTCTGTCAGAGCCAGAGGGCTCAATTCGTGGTGAGTACCGATGGCACACAAATGGCAGCCCGAGGAAATCGTGTTCTGGCCTCTAAGTGCTTGGGACAGGGTCTGATTTTTTGTTTTGTACTTGTATGAAGATTAGTACAACAGGGCTCTGATGGATGACATGGCAACACAGAACTAAACACTCCTCGACAGGATTACATCGACTTCTAGGAAAAGACAAAAGCTTAGGACCCTTCTGAAATCTACTTTTAATCCAAAGCACGGGGATTGTCAGCATGCTGAACCTTCCAGCTTTTCAAAGCAGCTTCCCTCTCAAGACCAGGAAACATTGATTTCTACAGAAACAATGGGCAACCCCCAGGCTAATCTCAGCACTACTGTTTAATAGGGGACCTGCCAGCGTGCCAGTCCAGCTTCAAGTGTGCTTTACTTCAGTCTAACGTCCCCACAAAATTCTTCTCACATCTTCCAACCCTGAAATCTTATTTTCCCCTAAAGCTTCTCTTCATTAGCAATTTCCAAGTAACATGGTATTTTTACAACATTCAAAAATGTCATGCTGGACTGTGCTAGAGAGCAATCTGCAAATATAAGCTTAGCAAAGTTTGAATTGCCTTGTCCAGAGAAAAAACCTACAAGTGAACACCTACACCTGCCTACAAAGAGCTAACAAGCCCCTGGCAGCTGCCAGCATCAAAGCACAGCGGATGTTTCTAATACAGGGTAAGGATAACAACATCACCTTCTGTTCTCTCCAGCTTCTTTTCCCTGCAGTCATATTTTGCTTCTTATGATTTTTTTAGTCTCTGTATCTTCTTGGACAGCACCGAGCCCGACGACAAGGATACGAGAGTCTTTCCCTGCCGGACAGAGAGAACCAGGAAAACAGTTAAAATAAGAACAGGGCAGTTTGAAATTCATACTTGCAACGAGAAGCAGCGCCTAACCAACAGAACAAAAGTAAACAAAGCACGACACCTCCCTGGGGACAGAAGACTCACAAACTCTCCAGGATTCACAATTCTAGCGACCAAACCCTTCAGGACAGCAGCCAAGTGTCCCCTGGGGTGGTGCTGCACCAAAGAACCATCTGAGAGGTTCCAAAGAGTGAAATGCACAATAT
Source organism: Melospiza melodia melodia (assembly GCF_035770615.1). Taxonomy (NCBI): domain Eukaryota; kingdom Metazoa; phylum Chordata; class Aves; order Passeriformes; family Passerellidae; genus Melospiza; species Melospiza melodia. The sequence continues at coordinate 20,710,099 of NC_086209.1, read as the reverse complement.
TTTGCAAAGACAAAAAATCTTGCAAAATAACAAAAATACAATAGATGTAAACTACAGGGCAAGAGTACAAGTGTTAACTTTGGGAGCTGGAACCATCCAGGTGAGCACCTGATAACTGGATCCTCACCAGAGTTTGAACCCTTCAGGACACAGAAGGGTTTTCCCCAGGAATTTCACAGACTGAGTTTTGATAGAAGCACGCTCGCCGGATCCTCAGAAACGTCACCCATTCTCCAGGTGTCTGGAGAGAACTGCAAATGGCTCTCACGTAGTTGGAGCTAGTTCTGTAAGGTCTCAGGGTGAATTTCACCAGATGCAACCAAACTGGGCAACTCCCAGTGGGACAGAAGGAACCCAAAGCTTGGGTAAGCAGAGCTGCAGCAAATACTGAGGAAACAAACATAACAGCGTAAAAAATAATAAACCATCCTTTTTTTTTCCTCTTGCTTTTGTTTTTTTCTTATTCAGATCAGCATAGCAATTAAAGAGAAGGTGAAAAACTCACCATTACTGAACATTTCATCACCTGTAAGCTGAGCATCCTTAGCATAGGGGACTCCAAAGTTAAAATTCACCGGTCCCTGGGAAATGAAACCAAATATCGTATGGTAAACAATCAAACAGCAGACATAAAAATTTGTTTCCGCTAAGGACTTTCAGGTACGTATGTATCTTTGCATTACACATTAGAACATACACCTTATACCATCACCTAATACATAATAATTTACCTTTAAGTTTTGATAGTATAGCATGAATTTTTAACTTAAACTGGTGATCTATTATTATTCAGTTGGTGCCTAAAGTTATTTCTGCTGTCACGTTCAAAAAAACATGAATTTTTTTTACTGGAATGAGCAATTGATTTCAAAGTCATCACAAGCCCACCAAAACACAAACCTGGGTTCACTGGACGGGCCTGTGAGCTAGAAGTAGTTAGGCTTGTACTTCCCTCTTGTTCTTCCAGAACCAATAAATCCTGTCAACAAAACCAGGATCTTTAGCCCGCTGCTGTGAAAGATTCTACAAGGATGATGGTTTGATTTGTGTTTAGAAGTTTTGATTTGAAATGGCCAGTTCAATGGATAAAGACAGTTTACGTAGTATTACATTACTATTATTATTATTTCTATTATTATTTTTACTAGTACTACTGCTATTGTTATCACCTGCTACTGGAAGAAACAAACCAGTAGTACCTATACTTAATTACTTTTATTTCCAGAAAATAATAAAGAAAAAGAACCAAACCAAAAAAAGTCACTTCCTACCTTTTATATCAAGGGATGAAAAATTTCTCTTGGGCTCTTCTCCAATTTATCAAGACTCATAGCACTGAAAGGCAAACAAAACAGTGCTTTATAGAAGGCCAAGTGCACGTTTCAAGGCTGAACCACTAACTGATTGCAGTGACAGCACTTACAACATGAATCGTTCCCAGAGCCTCTGTGAAATGGAATGTTCTGTGGAACTGCCGTTTCTTTCCCAAAACACTAACTTCCAACACTTCCTAATCGTATTTTGTATTTTAAAACAAAAGAAGTTAGTGAGACTCTGTGAGGAGGTCAGGTTTAAATTTATTTCCTTCCAAAGCTCAGAGCTCTGTTCCATCACCCTTCCCTTTGGCTCTACACTGGATCATGGTGAGCAGTTGAGGAGTGCTCAAGAACCAATTCTATTTCTCTCTTTTTCTAGTTCTCTCTATTCCTAAATCATTCAAGACAAGTCAAATGAAAAATGACAAGTTCAGCATCAAAGTCACACTTTTTCCCTTTGTCTGGTCAAGAACAGGCTCTAAATCCACTTATTGCTGCCTTCAAGGTTTAAGACTTGCAAAACCATTTTTACATGTTTTACAGGTTTATCATAAAACCCACAGAACGCAAGCTCTGAATTACAGGAAAAGGTACACAGGCAAATATCTAAAGGGATCACTTATTTGTAAATACATACCTTGATAGAGAGCGCACTGAGAACCTTTCCGCGGGACTCTAAGGGAGACGTATTTTCTCAGTACCCTGTAAACAAGAAAAGCTACGATATATTACAGGACATCCCCACTTTTTCTACATATTCAAATAGGATTTTTAATAAAAACAGTTCAGTTACAAAAGAAGGAAGAAAACCAAGCTAATTTTACTCAGCTGTATTTACTGCCGATTTAGAGAAAAATGCCGGGCCGCGTCGCCCGTTGCGTCACACGCCGCGCCAGCAGCAGGGCCTGCCGGGAGTTGGAGTCTCGGGCTGACAGCCACTCATGTGCCGCGATAGCCGTTGCGTCACACGCCGCGCCGGCAGCACGGCCTGCCGGGAGTTGGAGTCTCGGGCTGACAGCCACCGCTCCGTCCCCCGGGAGCCACCGGGACCTGCACTCCCTCCCGGGCATCAAACGGCTCCTTCGCCCCACGGCGGGGAAGGACCTGAGGCAGCACCGCTCTTCCCGGATGCCCTCTCTTTTTCCCTCCAACTCTTTTTACTTTTTTCACCCTGTTTTTCACCACTTCCCTTCCCTCTTCCTCTCCTGCTTCCCTTCCTTCCCTTCCCCTTCCCCTTTCTTGTATTTCTGATCTTGGTTTTCCTTTCCACCTTTAGAATAAAAAAGCAGCAGTAGAAACTTTCAGGCTACCCGGGAGTAAAAAAAAAAATCCAAAACGAAAATGATTTAAAGAAAACTATTTATTCCCTGGGAGCCTGAAATTTTCTACTGCTGCACGTGACACAGAGCTTTTATTCCTTCTTATAGATAGTTGACATTTTATATATATTTATCGTTTATATTGATGTATTATATTAATAACTATATATAATATGCACCTTATTCAAAAAATATACGGGAAATATTTTTTAAATTATTTACCATATCTACTGCTACAACTTATTTTTCCTTATATTTCTAATTTTTATATAAATCTTTAACGTGTTTATGATATATTTCTATACTCATATTTCTACCTTTATATTATTTGTATTTGTAATTTTTACACGAAAACCCCTGCTTTGGCAAAGAAAAAACAAAACCATCCATTATTTTAAACTACCTAAATGTTTTTTTATATTTGTATTTATCATAATATACAACAAATGATAGATAGAGATAGATAGATAGATAAATCACATCCGTATTTATATCTATTTTATATCCATTTCCTATAATATTTTTCATAAAATATATGCAGTATCACTTGTATTATATATTGTATCAATTTATGTTATTTTATATTTACAATTTATTATTAATTTTTTATATATCTGCATATAGTTGCAATACATTTATATATTTGTATTTTTGTTTGGGTTGTATTTACATTTATATTCTCTATTCATATATCTATAAACATACACAATACTCTATTAAAATTAGAATAACTTATTGTAACATATAATGACTCATGTTACATGTTAAATTTTAGAAATTGACCGAATATATAAAAATAAAATTGGCTCATTCCCATTGCTACACATCTATTTCTTTTGTTTCAATACAGTTAGAGTCATAATTGTATATTTAAAATCCAATTCCTAAATGAAATGACAGAACAAACAGCATCAAATTCCCACCAATATCTTCCAAAAACATCAAGATACCTCCAACAGCCAAACAAGTGTCAGCGAAAAAACAAAGAACACTCTTTTCAATAACAATTCTCATCACGACAGAAAAATGGAACCAAAATAAAAGAAAATCCTATAGAAACACACACAGCAAATTACAAAAAGTACTAAAAAAAAGTCAAACCAATCTACTAAACTCAAGACAGTGCCACTCACCCTGAACGACGTTACTAAAAAAAAATAAAAAACAACAAAATTCTACCTCTACACTAACTCAAGGAATAAACAATCCTCTGTAAAAATAACTTTAAAACCTGAACTAATTAACAAAATGGAAAAACATCTCAACCACTAAAAACTAAGAAATTAACTACCCAAATAAATAAATACTTTAAAAACCCACCATATAAATACCCAAAAAAAACCCTGATAAACAATACGCAAATACATTAAAAGACAACAACAACAACAACAAAAAAGGAAAATAAAGAAAGCAACAACAAGAATAATACCAAAAACCAAATAAACTGAAATCTGCAACAAAAAACTTATTCCCAACTGAATAAACCCATAGTGCCTCAAGCTATCAAAATAAAAATACCACCTAGAAACAAACACAAAGACTAAAGACAAACGTAACCATAAACAATGTCCCCCAAATTACCCGTAACCATAAAACATACACTACAATCAAACAAACCAAACAAATAAAAGCCCTGGAAGACGATAAACACACATGCAATTATCGAGATTAAAAACCCGCTGCTATGAAGGACAGGACGCTTCCCCAAGCCCCCCAAAACAAACACTACACACTCACGCTAATAAAAGCCACCGCAACAGAATTAAAATGCGAACCGCTGCTTCGCGCTACGACCCGTAAAAAACATTGCGCGCCCTTCTAAACATAATACCCCGGCAAAAAAATATATATCCGACTACAAAACTCAATCCAAAACAAACCATTATCATCCCTACCGGCACCGAGAACCGTGCCCACTCAGGAAGAACACCGTATCCCTTAGCGGACACCCGCTGCAAACCGAACCCAGGGATGCCATCAACGCCTCCAAAGCGCCTCCGAGCCACGGCACCGCCGAACTTGGAGCGGCCGAACCCCGCGCTCGCTGCCGGCCCCGGACGGAGCGGCCGGCACCGCCCGGGCCGGCGCAGCAGCGCCCGCGCCGCCTCTGCCGCCCTTGGCCGGCCCGGCCCGGCTCCGCTCGGCTCCGCACGGCTCGCACCGGCGCGGCTCCGCCACTGCCGCCCTCGGCCGGCCCGGCCGCGCCGAATCCCCCGTGCGCCCCGGCAGCTGCCCGGGCCGTGCCAGCAGCGCTCCCGAGCGGGAACGTTCCGCGCCGGGCCGCGGGCACGGGCAGCGCCCTCCAATGCAGCGGCACAGCCCCATTGCAGCCCTGCAAACGCTGCGGGAGCTGCGGCTTCCCGCAAGCCAGCCCCGAAACCGCAGACGGAGCGCACCTCACTTCAACAAGGGCAAAGAAATGTGTTCTCCCCTAAAATTTCACCCCCTAGGAGAGCAGAAAAGTAGGGGCGCTCCCCAAATGAAAGCCTTCGACTGATGGGAAAGGGCGATTTCGACCTCCATTCAAACCCTTGAAAAGGAGGGACACCAGGGCTGCCCCCGCCATTTAAACCCGAGGGTGGTGCAAATGGGGTGGCTGCCTTCAAATCAAACCCATAATGCCACAAGAATACTTTTCCCATTCCCCTTAGAATAGAACGCAGGGATTCCATGTCACCCCCGGGATACCCCTAACAGCCTGGAAAAGGCAGCTTTTCCTGCAATCAACACCCTTAAAACCACAAGTCAAGAGGGATCCCCTCAGGTCAAATGCAGACAATAAGAGAAGAGGAGCTGCTTCCTTCTCCTTAATCCCTTTTGTCCTCGCAAGCTCCATTTTTGTTCCTGGGGAACCGGGGAGGGACTGGCAAGATGAAATTGCAAAGGGGAAGGAGAAAAGTCCCCGCTCCAAACCCACACGTGCTCACCTGTTCGGCTGCTGCTCCCCGGCACAAAGATTCGTCCCTCGGCGCCTCCTTTAAGCGATGCTCCACGTACCCAAGCGCGGATCCAGGTGGTGCCCCCGACCCTGTGGGAAGCTCCCGCAGTCCTTCCATGAGACAGCGCCGGGAGCGCCCCATAAACCCCTCCACTCAGCAGCTCCATGCAAAACGGAGCTGAGGCAAAGCCTCCACCTAAAACAGCCTCGCCCCGGCAGGAGCCAGCCCCTCATCATCCTCACACTCACACCTGGGCTGCTCCGAGCCCCCATCATCCTCACAGCTCATACCTGGGCTGCTCCGAGACCCCATCATCCTCACACTCACACCTGGGCTGCTCCGAGCCCCCATCATATATTTTTCATATTTATATTCGCATTTATATTTAGAATTTATATTACTCTATAATAAAAATTATATTATATATTGCATCTCTTCATGTTACTTGCATAGATTTCTATTTCTATTCATAGTTTGGTATTATATCTTTATATCTCTATATATTTATTATATATTTCTGTATGTCGATTTACATTTCTATAGTACTTATATTATTTAAAATAAAACCCCTGCCTCTAACGAAATAAAAAGCAAAGACACCCCTTTCTTTAAAACACATTTAAAAGTTTAAAAATAATTTTGTTTGTCATAATTCTATTCACATCTATATTTGTAATTTTCGTTTGTTATATTTATAGATATTATATATATTGGAGAGAATACCTTTTTATATAATAACATATAGATTCTTTTGACACAATAGATTTCTTTTACTTATATTTATATGTATTAAATATTTATTGATATCGACATATATCTGATATATTTGCATTTCTAGTTTTATATTTTTTATGAAATCTCCAGCCCATACCCCAATAAAAGCCAAACAATCCCCAATTTATTTAAACTATATTTAAACATAAATCCTGTCACGGCTGCATTGCACAGCAGTGCCCCAAGCTAATCTGACACTTGTTCATCTCCTGGACCTGAAACTGAACCCGCTCACCTTGATCGCACCTGGCAGAACCATTTTCGTACCTTTTTCTGGCATGTCTTGGTTTTGTTTTCTTTTGTCTTGAGTTTTTGTGGCCTTTACTGCCTCTCTTTTTTTCTGGCACTTCTTGGGGTTTTTTCTTCGTTTCTTCTTGCCCATCTTGGTGTTTTTTCTGGTTTTTCCTTGCCCCCCTTGGGGGTTTTTTTCAGGTTTTTTTTTTTTTTTTCCTGGGTTTTCCTTTTCTGGATTTTTTCTTTGCCATCTTAGTTTTTTGTTGCGATTTTTTTTCTTGCCCATCTTGGGGTTTTTCTCTGGTCTGTTTTCAGGGATTTTTCTTGCCCATCTTCGTTTTTTTTTTTTTTTGGTGGTTTTTCTTTTCTTTTCTTCTTCTATTTTTTTCCCCCTAGGTTTCTCCTTGCCCTCCTGGTTTTTGGGTTTTTTTATCTTCCTTCCTTCCTTCCTTCCTCTCCTTCCTTCTTTTTTCCTTTCATTTCCTTTCCTTATTTTCTTTTTTTCTTTTTCTTTCTTTCTTTCCCTGCATTTCTAATCTTGGTTTTCCTTTCTAGCTTTAGAATAAAAAAGCAGCAGTAGTAACTTTCAGGCTACCTGGGAGTAAAAAAACCTCCAAAACGAAAATGATTTAAAGAAAACGATTTATTCCCTGGGAGCCTGAAATTTTCTACTGCTGCACATGACATAGAGCTTTTATTCCTTTTTATAGATAGTTGATATTTTATACTTTATACAGCGCCCCCTGCCGTGTGCACCGGCGCTCTGCAGGCACAGCGATCCCTGCCGTCTGCACAGGCGCACTGCATGCAGAGCGCTGCGGCGTCGTTCGGTTCTGTTTAATGAAACTCGGCTGAATTCGGCGTGGTTCGGCTCTTGGTCTAAACTCGTTTCAGTTCGGCTCTTCGGCTAAACTCGGTCGTATTCGGCACATTGTCTAAATGCGGCTCAAGTCGGCTACACTCGGCTATCGGTTCCAGTCGGCTATCATCGGCTCTTGGTGTAAACTCGGCTGTTTTCGGCCGCACTGGGCTCTTCGGCTCAACTCGGCTCTTTCCGGCCACACTCGGCTCTTCGGTGAAACACGGCTGTTTTCGGCCACACTCGGCTCTTCGAGGAAACTCGGCTTTTTCCGGCCACACTCGGCTCTTCGGGGAAACTCGGCTCTTTCCGGCCACACTCGGCTCTTCGGGGAAACTCGGCTCTTTCCGGCCACACTCGGCTCTTCGGGGAAACTCGGCTCTTTCCGGCCACACTCGACTCTTCGGCTCTTCGGAACTATTCGGCCCGGCTCGGCTCCCTCAGGGCGGGAAAGCGGACGTGAGAGGACCCCGGCACAGCGAGGCGTTTACCCAGATGCCTCTCACAAACCCGCCAAAATACGCCCGCCCGCGGAGCCCCTGAGCCCACAGCATGTCTCGGGTACACATGAAACGCCACAGAAAAATCCGTCGGGGCCGCCATGACGTCGGTATTCCGCGCAGGCAGTGCAGTTAAACACCCACACGGTCCTCCACTTCCCCGCCCTTTTCGCCGCCATGCTGAGAAGGTCAAACAAAACTCCGCGACATCGCCCACGCGCCACTCCCAAGCTGGCCGCCTCTAGCTGCACGGCTGCAGTACCGCGCTCTGCCCACAAGGCGGCAGCACTGCCGCCCGCCCCAGCCGGGGGCGCAGCGCGCCTCGGGGCTGCGGCAGCGAAGGCGGCAAAAAAGAACAGGGGCGACCCCCGCCGAAAACTGCTCTGAAATAAATGCCCCAAAACAACCGGGAAGAGGGAAAAAAACCGTCTGCCTCTAATCTAATAGGATAAAAGACAAAACAAAACAAAACACAACACAAAAAAAATTATTAAAAAAAATATTTAAATATTTTTTAAAATATTTTTTCATATTAATATTCACATTTCTATTTACAACGTATATTGATGTACACTGTCCATTTATACATTTCTTTTTATAAATACATTTCTATTCCATATTGCATATATCCCTAAAACTTAAATTTATTTGTATATTTTTATAAATATTTTCACATAGTAAGTATACATTTCTGTTACGATTTTTACTTCGGTAACACTTGGATTATTTAAAATAAAACCTTTGCCTCCATCCACATTAAAGCCAAAAAGAACCCCTTTCTTCCAAACTGTACTTAAATATTTTATAAAATTCTATTTTTCAGGTTCATATTCACATTTACATTTAAAATGTATACTTATGTATACTGTTATTTGTATTCTTCATTACATCACTTCCTATTATTTGTATTTATTTATATTTTGTGTTTATATATATATTCATATCTTGATTGTATATCTCAATATTTAGAAATATATAACAATATCTACATTCATACTATTTAAAATAAAAACCCTGCCTCTAACACAACAATAAAAAAAAACCGAACCCTTTCTTTTAAAAAATATTTAAATAGATTTTATCCTCATGTTCAATTGTTATATTCATATTTGTATTTATAATGTATATTAATGTATATTGCTTACTTATATATTTATCTTTACCAATGTCAATTTATAAATAAATTTATATTCTATATTACATCCGATGCGAGTAGGTATTTATATTTTTTATATTTTTTTATTCATATTTTTATATGGATTAAATATTTCTGCGTCAAGATTTTTACTTCTGGAACACTTATAATATTCAAAATAAAAACCCTGCCTCTACTTAAATAAAAGCCAAAACATTCCATTTCTTTTAAACGATATTTACATATTTTTATATTTATATTCCCATTTATAATTTATATTGCCATTTAATGTTATTTATATTCCACGCCACAACTCCTCATATTACTTACATATATTTATATTTAAATTTATATTCATAGTTTAGCAATTTCTCTTTATATATTTATTATATATTTCTATCTTAAGATCCACATTTCTATATTGCTTATATTATTTAAAATAAAACTCCTGCCTCTAACCAAATAAAAACCAAGGACACCCCTTTATTTGAACCAGATTTAAAATTTACGAAGTAAATTTATTTTTCAAAATTATAATGATATTTATATGGATATTTTTATTTATTTTATGCATAGATTTTATCTATATTAGAGGGAATACCTTCTAATATAATCATAGAAATATATTTTCTGTATTATACATATTTTCTTACTTATATTTGTTTAAATTAAATATGTATAGATATTTGTATTTCTATATATATTTGTATATCTGAATTTATATTTTATTGCTATCATTTAAAAACCCCAGCCTATACCCTAATAAAACCCCCCAATTTACTTTAACTCTATTTAAATATTTTTATATTTACAATCTATATTTATATATCTTTGTGTATATATATATAAAATAGACTATCATTTATCTATATGATAACATGTTACAATTATATACCATATATTATAGTTTTATGTATGTATCTGTTATCTATATTTATGTTTACCACTCTAATGTTATATTTATTTTTAAATGTATATTTATTTCTATTTTCATCTCTATATTAAACCATGTCAGTTCATTAACCCGACGCACCAGAGCCACAACAATACTGTACCTTTGTCAGCACCGGCACGCAGCACACGCCCATCCCATCGCAGCACAGCAAAACAAAACCTATTTCTATTACTAACAGAACAAACATCCCACAACGTCACTGAACCCTAATAAAAACTCAAATAAACCTAACTGTAAATAAATTTTAAATCTCACTATAAAGTAGCCCAAAACCTCCGCACATTCTCATCATAAACTTCCTCCTAAACCAGTATCTCAAAAACCCCAAAAAACTCAAACACACCTTGAAAATGACACAACTGCTAATAAAAACAAACACCCATTAAAAATTAAATCAAACCAACGCACTAGACTCAAAACTGCACAACTGACCCTAAACATTACTAAAAAAAGTCCCCAAAGCTCTACCTTTATGTTAATGCACAAATAATAACATGTAATCTATAAAAGTTATTTCAAAAAATTAAAAAAATAATTAAAACCATGAAAATAAAAAACCTAAACTATTAAAATATTAAAAAATATCACTACCTAAATTAAAAAACATATTGCCTATAAAAACCCACCATATAAATGCCCCTGTCCCAAAAAATAAAAATAAAAAAAAATATTGAACCACAAAGAAATCAGAACTTAGGAACACCAAAACCATAATGTTCAAGAACTCACACCACATCCCTTATCATACACCAACTACAAACAAGATAAAGCAATACAATGAATTCTTAAAAACCACCTTAAAACCACTACATTGAAAAACATTTCAAAAATTAAAAACTGCATCTAACAAAAGCCATCTAATAAATTCACACCCAAAACTCCAGCAGCCCAGCTGGCCCTACCAAAGCTCTAGGTTCATACATACAGTAAACAAAACCAAAATCCCAGTAATACCCATCAGAAATCTATGAAAGAACCCTACTGAAATTAATCCTGCCTCAAATACAAACCAACCCATCCAGAAAGTCAGCTTCACTCAAAAAACAATTTACACAGAGTTAATAATACCAAGAAATAAAACAACACACCATATACCACCAATGAATATCATAGTGAAGGAAAAAAAAAACACTACATTTTTTCCTTTTTGTTTTTTAAACTAACTTCTTTTATTAGCTAGAACAAAAGCTTTTGCCAGGACTGTAGCAACAACTTCTTTTTCTTCTTCTCCTTCTGAAATGTCCCTTCTCACTCCCAAATTCCTTTCAACTCCTGAGTTTACATCCAAGCAAAAAGCAAAATTCGTGCACTCGTGCGTTCGCTGCTCCTGTCAGATTCTCTCTTTCCCTCCGCATCTTCTTACACTTTCAGTCTTCACGCTGTCCCGCCGTGATGAGTCTGACAGAAGAATTGGCACATGTTAACAGAGCATTTCCCTCCCTCCCTCCCTCTCTCCCTCCGCTTTCCTCAGCGCATTTCAATCCATCCCAGGCCTGCAGTGATGCACGCTCACCCCAAAGCTCACAGCAAGCATGCAGCAGCTCAGGCTCACTCGGCTCCAGGGCCCAGAGCCTGCAGGCCCTGCAGCTGCCACACGGATGGACCTGGTTCCCTCCCCGGGTGCCCAGAGGGAAACCTGAGGGCAGGCGTCCACCCCGAGGGTGCACCCGCAGCCCCGGGCAGTCGCCGGCTGCTCTCTGGGGACCAGACCCTCCCTGCAGGCCACACTGCCTCGTCCTCTCCCACCCTGGGGGACAGGCACCTCCAGGGTCTGTGACCAGCCCCCTTCCGTCAGCATCCAGGGGCTCTGTCAGAGCCAGAGGGCTCAATTCGTGGTGAGTACCGATGGCACACAAATGGCAGCCTGAGGAAATCGTGTTCTGGCCTCTAAGTGCTTGGGACAGGGTCTGATTTTTTGTTTTGTACTTGTATGAAGATTAGTACAACAGGGCTCTGATGGATGACATGGCAACACAGAACTAAAAACTCCTCGATAGGATTACATCAACTTCAAGGAAAAGACAAAAGCTTAGGACCCTTCTGAAATCTACTTTTAATCCAAAGCACGGGGATTGTCAGCATGCTGAACCTTCCAGCTTTTCAAAGCAGCTTCCCTCTCAAGACCAGGAAACATTGATTTCTACAGAAACAATGGGCAACCCCCAGGCTAATCTCAGCACTACTGTTTAATAGGGGACCTGCCAGCGTGCCAGTCCAGCTTCAAGTGTGCTTTACTTCAGTCTAACGTCCCCACAAAATTCTTCTCACATCTTCCAACCCTGAAATCTTATTTTCCCCTAAAGCTTCTCTTCATTAGCAATTTCCAAGTAACATGGTATTTTTACAACATTCAAAAATGTCATGCTGGACTGTGCTAGAGAGCAATCTGCAAATATAAGCTTAGCAAAGTTTGAATTGCCTTGTCCAGAGAAAAAACCTACAAGTGAACACCTACACCTGCCTACAAAGAGCTAACAAGCCCCTGGCAGCTGCCAGCATCAAAGCACAGCGGATGTTTCTAATACAGGGTAAGGATAACAACATCACCTTCTGTTCTCTCCAGCTTCTTTTCCCTGCAGTCATATTTTGCTTCTTATGATTTTTTTAGTCTCTGTATCTTCTTGGACAGCACCGAGCCCGACGACAAGGATACGAGAGTCTTTCCCTGCCGGACAGAGAGAACCAGGAAAACAGTTAAAATAAGAACAGGGCAGTTTGAAATTCATACTTGCAACGAGAAGCAGCGCCTAACCAACAGAACAAAAGTAAACAAAGCACGACACCTCCCTGGGGACAGAAGACTCACAAACTCTCCAGGATTCACAATTCTAGCGACCAAACCCTTCAGGACAGCAGCCAAGTGTCCCCTGGGGTGGTGCTGCACCAAAGAACCATCTGAGAGGTTCCAAAGAGTGAAATGCACAATATTTTGCAAAGACAAAAAATGTTGCAAAATAACAAAAATACAATAGATGTAAACTACAGGGCAAGAGTAGAAGTGTTAACTTTGGGAGCTGGAACCATCCAGGTGAGCCCCTGATAACTGGATCCTCACCAGAGTTTGAACCCTTCAGGACACAGAAGGGTTTTCCCCAGGAATTTCACAGACTGAGTTTTGATAGAAGCACGCTCGCCGGATCCTCAGAAACGTCACCCATTCTCCAGGTGTCTGGAGAGAACTGAAAATGGCTCTCACGTAGTTGGAGCTAGTTCTGTAAGGTCTCAGGGTGAATTTCACCAGATGCAACCAAACTGGGCAACTCCCAGTGGGACAGAAGGAACCCAAAGCTTGGGTAAGCAGAGCTGCAGCAAATACTGAGGAAACAAACATAACAGCGTAAAAAATAATAAACCATCCTTTTTGTTTCCTCTTGCTTTTGTTTTTTTTTCTTATTCAGATCAGCATAGCAATTAAAGAGAAGGTGAAAAACTCACCATTACTGAACATTTCATCACCTGTAAGCTGAGCATCCTTAGCATAGGGGACTCCAAAGTTAAAATTCACCGGTCCCTGGGAAATGAAACCAAATATCGTATGGTAAACAATCAAACAGCAGACATAAAAATTTGTTTCCGCTAAGGACTTTCAGGTACGTATGTATCTTTGCATTACACATTAGAACATACACTTTATACCATCACCTAATACATAATAATTTACCTTTAAATTTTGATAGTATAGCATGAATTTTTAACTTAAACTGGTGATCTATTATTATTCAGTTGGTGCCTAAAGTTATTTCTGCTGTCACGTTCAAAAAAACATGAATTTTTTTTACTGGAATGAGCAATTGATTTCAAAGTCATCACAAGCCCACCAAAACACAAACCTGGGTTCACTGGACGGGCCTGTGAGCTAGAAGTAGTTAGGCTTGTACTTCCCTCTTGTTCTTCCAGAACCAATAAATCCTGTCAACAAAACCAGGATCTTTAGCCCGCTGCTGTGAAAGATTCTACAAGGATGATGGTTTGATTTGTGTTTAGAAGTTTTGATTTGAAATGGCCAGTTCAATGGATAAAGACAGTTTACGTAGTATTACATTACTATTATTATTATTTCTATTATTATTTTTACTAGTACTACTGCTATTGTTATCACCTGCTACTGGAAGAAACAAACCAGTAGTACCTATACTTAATTACTTTTATTTCCAGAAAATAATAAAGAAAAAGAACCAAACCAAAAAAAGTCACTTCCTACCTTTTATATCAAGGGATGAAAAATTTCTCTTGGGCTCTTCTCCAATTTATCAAGACTCATAGCACTGAAAGGCAAACAAAACAGTGCTTTATAGAAGGCCAAGTGCACGTTTCAAGGCTGAACCACTAACTGATTGCAGTGACAGCACTTACAACATGAATCGTTCCCAGAGCCTCTGTGAAATGGAATGTTCTGTTTCTTTCCCAAAACACTAACTTCCAACACTTCCTAATCGTATTTTGTATTTTAAAACAAAAGAAGTTAGTGAGACTCTGTGAGGAGGTCAGGTTTAAATTTATTTCCTTGCAAAGCACAGAGCTCTGTTCCATCACCCTTCCCTTTGGCTCTACACTGAACCATGGTGAGCAGTTGAGGAGTGCTCAATAATCAATTCTATTTCTCTCTTTTTCTAGTTCTCTCTATTCCTAAATCATTCAAGACAAGTCAAATGAAAAATGACAAGTTCAGCATCAAAGTCACACTTTTTCCCTTTGTCTGGTCAAGAACAGGCTCTAAATCCACTTATTGCTACCTTCAAGGTTTAAGACTTGCAAAACCATTTTTACATGTTTTACAGGTTTATCATAAAACCCACAGAACGCAAGCTCTGAATTACAGGAAAAGGTACACAGGCAAATATCTAAAGGGATCACTTATTTGTAAATACATACCTTGATAGAGATCGCACTGAGAACCTTTCCGTGGGACTCTAAGGGACGCATGCTTTCTGAGCACCCTGTAAACAAGAAAAGCGACGATATATTACAGGACATCCCCACTTTTTCCACATATTCAAATAGGATTTTTAATAAAAACAGCTCCGTTACAAAAGAAGGAAGAAAACCAAGCTAATTTTACTCAGCTGTATTTACTGCCGATTTAGAGAAAAATGCCGGGCCGCGTCGCCCGTTGCGTCACACGCCGCGCCAGCAGCAGGGCCTGCCGGGAGTTGGAGTCTCGGGCTGACAGCCACTCATGTGCCGCGATAGCCGTTGCGTCACACGCCGCGCCGGCAGCACGGCCTGCCGGGAGTTGGAGTCTCGGGCTGACAGCCACCGCTCCGTCCCCCGGGAGCCACCGGGACCTGCACTCCCTCCCGGGCATCAAACGGCTCCTTCGCCCCACGGCGGGGAAGGACCTGAGGCAGCACCGCTCCTCCCCAATGCCCTCTCTTTTTCCCTCCAACTCTTTTTACTTTTTTCACCCTGTTTTTCACCACTTCCCTTCCCTCTTCCTTTTCCTTTTCCCTTTCCCTTCCCTTTCCTTTCCCCTTTCTTGTATTTCTAATCTTGGTTTACCTTTCCACCTTTAGAATAAAAAAGCAGCAGTAGAAACTTTCAGGCTACCCGAGAGTAAAAAAAAAAATCTGCAAAACGAAAATGATTTAAAGAAAACTATTTATTCCCTGGGAGCCTGAAATTTTCTACTGCTGCACGTGACACAGAGCTTTTATTCCTTCTTATAGATAGTTATATTTTACATATATTTATAGTTTATATTGATGCATTATATTAATAAGTATATTTAATATGCACCTTATTCAAAAATATACGGGAATTTTTTTTTTATTATTTACCATATCTACTGCTACAACTTATTTTTCCTTATATTTCTAATTTTTATATAAATCTTTAATGTGTTTATGATTTATTTCTATACTTATATTTCTACCTTTATATTATTTGTATTTGTAATTTTTACACTAAAACCCCTGCTTGGGCAAAGAAAAAACAAAACCATCCATTATTTTAAACTACCTATTTTTTTTTTTATATTTATATTTATCATAATATACAACAAATGATAGATATATATAGATAGATAGATCACATCCATATTTATATCTATTTTATATCCATTTCCTATATTATTTTAAAAAAATATACACAGTATTACTTGTACTATATATTGTATCAATTTATGTTATTTTACATTTACAATTTATTATTAATTTTTTATATATCTGCATATAGTTGCAATACATTTATATATTTGTATTTTTGTTTGGGTTGTATTTACATTTATATTCTCTATTCATATATCTATAAACATACACAATACTCTATTAAAATTAGAATAACTTATTGTAACATATAATGACTCATGTTACATGTTAAATTTTAAAAATTGACCGAATATATAAAAATAAAATTGGCCCATTCCCATTGCTACACATCTATTTCTTTTGTTTCAATATAGTTAGAGTCATAATTGCATATTTAAAATCCAATTCCTAAATGAAATGACAGAACAAACAGCATCAAATTCCCACCAATATCTTCCAAAAACATCAAGATACCTCCAACAGCCAAACAAGTGTCAGCAAAAAAACAAAGAACACTCTTTTCAATAATAATTCTCATCACGACAGAAAAATGGAACCAAAATAAAAGAAAATCCTATAGAAACACACACAGCAAATTACAAAAAGTACTAAAAAAAAGTCAATCCCATCTACTAAACTCAAGACAGTGCCACTCACCCTGAACGACGTTACTAAAAAAAATAAAAAAAAACAAAATTCTACCTCTACACTAACTCAAAGAATAAACAATCCTCTGTAAAAATAACTTTAAAACCTGAACTAATTAACAAAATGGAAAAACATCTCAACCACTAAAAACTAAGAAATTGACTACTCAAATAAATAAATACTTTAAAAACCCACCATATAAAAACCCACGTTCCCAAAATAAACCATGATAAACAATACGCAAATACATTAAAAGACAACAACAACAACAACAAAAAAAGAAAATAAAGAAAGCAACAACAAGAATAATACCAAAAAACACAGATAAACTGAAATCTGAAACAAAAAACTTATTCCCAACTGAATAAACCCATAGTGCCTCAAGCTATCAAAATAAAAATACCACCTAGAAACAAACACAAAGACTAAAGACAAACGTAACCATAAACAATGTCCCCCAAATTACCCGTAACCATAAAACATACACTACAATCAAACAAACCAAACAAATAAAAGCCCTGGAAGACGATAAACACACATGCAATTATCGAGATTAAAAACCCGCTGCTATGAACGACACGACGCTACCCCAAGCCGCCCAAAACAAACACTACACACTCACGCTAATAAAAGCCACCGCAACAGAATTAAAATGCGAACCGCTGCTTCGCGCTACGACCCGTAAAAAACATTGCGCGCCCTTCTAAACATAATACCCCGGCAAAAAAATATATATCCGACTACAAAACTCAATTCGAAACAAACCATTATCATCCCTACCGGCACCGAGAACCGTGCCCGCTCAGGAAGAACACCGTATCCCTTAGCGGACAGCCGCTGCAAACCGAACCCAGCGATGCCATCAACGCCTCCAAAGCGCCTCCGAGCCACGGCACCGCCGAACTTGGAGCGGCCGAACCCCGCGCTCGCTGCCGGCCCCGGACGGAGCGCGGCTCCCGGCAGGAAAGCGGCTCCTGTGGCGGCTGCTCCGGCACGCGGGGCCGGCGCCGCCCCGGGGAGCCCCGCCCGCTGCCCCTGCCCGGCGGGGCCGGCACCGGGCCCGGGGCTACCGGCGGCGCCCGAGCCCCGCGCCCGGAGTGGACGGAGCGGCCGGCACCGCCCGGGCCGGCGCGGCAGCGCCCGCGCCGCCTCTGCCGCCCTTGGCCGGCCCGGCCCGGCTCCACTCGGCTCCGCACGGCTCGCACCGGCGCGGCTCCGCCACTGCCGCCCTCGGCCGGCCCGGCCGCGCCGAATCCCCCGTGCGCCCCGGCAGCTGTCCGGGCCGTGCCAGCAGCGCTCCCGAGCGGGAACGTTCCGCGCCGGGCCGCGGGCACGGGCAGCGCCCTCCAATGCAGCGGTACAGCCCCATTGCAGCCCTGCAAACGCTGCCGGAGCTGCGGCTTCCCGCAAGCCAACCCCGAAACCGCAGACGGGGCGCACCTCACTTCAACAAGGGCAAAGAAATGTGTTCTCCCCTCCAATTTCACCTCCTAGGAGAGCAGAAAAGTAGGGGCGCTCCCCAAATGAAAGCCTTCGACTGATGGGAAAGGGCGATTTCGACCTCCATTCAAACCCTTGAAAAGGAGGGACACCAGGGCTGCCCCCGCCATTTAAACCCGAGGGTGGTGCAAATGGGGTGGCTGCCTTCAAATCAAACCCATAATACCACAAGAATACTTTTCCCATTCCCCTTAGAATAGAACCCCCTGGATACCCCTAACAGCCTGGAAAAGGCAGCTTTTCCTGCAATCAACACCCTTAAAACCACAAGTCAAGAGGGATCCCCTCAGGTCAAACGCAGACAATAAAAGAAGAGGAGCTGCTTCCTTCTCCTTAATCCCTTTTGTCTTCATAAGCTCCATTTGTGTTCCTGGGGAACCGGGGAGGGACTGGCAAGATGAAATTGCAAAGGGGAAGGAGAAAATTCCCCGCTCCGAACCCACACGGGCTCACCTGTTCGGCTGCTGCTCCCCGGCACAAAGATTCGTCCCTCGGCGCCTCCTTTAAGCGATGCTCCACGTACCCAAGCGCGGATCCAGGTGGTGCCCCCGACCCTGTGGGAAGCTCCCGCAGTCCTTCCATGAGACAGCGCCGGGAGCGCCCCATAAACCCCTCTGTTGTGGTGTGCTGTAATGTCCCATTTTGGCCTTCCAGGTCACTTTCCCAGGTGTGCCTATGTCTCTCTCCCTTCCCCCTTACCCCCATGCTGAGTGAGTCCTGTCACTCAGACCTAACGTTCCAGCAAGGCGTCGTGTGGTTGGTCAAGTTTAAAGGATGCCCCTATGCCCAGAGGTCATTGGCCTGTCTGGGTGTCATCTTCCCCTGAGACCCTGCCCCTCTCACCTGGTTGGTGGCTCACCTGTACCTCCCCTCCCCCTGTCCCTGAGCTTAAAAAGGTGATCAGACCATGCGGTCTTGGTTCTGTTGGAGCAGGTCCTCACGTTCAGACCTCTGTAACCATGGAATAAACCTCTGGACATGAAACCCTCCAGCAGAATCCTCTCCTTTTTCTCTTCACCATCGCCTGAAGCTGTCCTCCTGAGGTAACGGGGTCCCTTACAAGCCTGGACTTGTTCGGTGCCCAGCTGCAACCACCAGCAAGCTAAGGTATCTCTGCAGTGACACACCGCAGTTGCTGCCTTTGGCCCAGCAGCGAGGGTCAGACTGGCCCAGGCACAATCTAACTGGTAATATTGGGAGCCACTTTTTCTCCAATATTTGGCGTCCCTGAGGCGGGCAAAACGACTCTGCAGCCGAAGACAGACCTGCAGTGCCTTGGAGAAGCTTCTGGCAGCCGTGCATCCAGCTGAAAGGGGCTTTGGTTTATTCGCCCTCGGCTAGAGACTTAGGGAATATTCCCAGAAGAAGTTTCGTGGACTGTTCGGCGCCTCTGGAAAGCCCAGCTCCTTTCTGGTGAGCAGATTTTCCAGAGGGAGGACAGGGTAGCCTCTCTCGCCCAAGAGAGGTCCTGTTCCGGTGAAGAGACCTGCCTGTACCCAGCCAGCTACAGCTTCCATTTTGGGTGAGTATCTCTGCTCTCGGTAGGGCAGGATCTCAAAAACAGACTCTGCCGTGAGTTCTGTTCCTTTTTGCATTTGCATTTTTGGCTGCGCAGCCCCACAGACGGGAATTCATTGATTTCTAGCTATTAGCTTTCTGCCGCGTGTTTTGCTGTCTTTTCGAATTCGCGCGGGAGCTCTCTCTCTCTTCCTTTTGGCTCTGCAAGCTCGGCTCTCTCCACGTGGTCGGGAGATCTTTCTCTCTCTCTCTGTGCGGGGGAGGGGGGTGTTCTCTGCACACGCGGCGCGGGGGGCCCCGGTTTCGGCTTGCCGCGTGGCGTGGCTGCTCTCTCTGCTCCGCGGGGGGGTGCATTCCACGGCGGGGGAGGCTTTGTTTCTGCCTCTGCTCGGCAGGGCGTGCCCTGCTGCTGCTGCCCGGGAATTTGAAAAGCAGTATATACAGCTGCATTGTGAAGCTTTTGTCGGCTCGTTATCCCTTTCCATCTGTGGTTTTTTTTTTTTTTGAAATCGGTAGCTGATTTTGGCTTTGTTTTTGGTCAGGCGGGATTTAGTACTTTGCTTTTTACATCTAACATGGGTTTGAAACTCAGCATTGTACAAAAAGGAGTGTATTATAATATTGTTAGCATTTTAAATAGTAGTAATGTGAAGTTCTCAAAGGGAAAATTGAAACAGTTTATAAGATGGCTTTTCCTCCACTTCCCACAAATCTCCCCTGAAGAAATCCACAACATTCAATTCTGGGATAAAGTTGCAAATGAATTGATAACCTTAGGACAATCTGGCAATGCCCCCTCGGCTAAATTTGTGTTTTGGAGTTTACAAATTCGTACAGCATTGCTCAAACAAAAGGAAATGGAGAAAAAGCCAAATGTAAAGCCATGTACCTCTACTCTCCCTGTTTCTCCCTCTCCTAGTTCTAAAACCCCTAAACCTCTTTCCCCAAAACTTAGTATTTTAAACAGATCAAACTCATTGGGAAGTCGACGCCCAAATTCTGTTGAAATGCCTGAGTTGCCCTCTCCACAAGGCCCTGGCCAGCCTGCGTGGAATCTTTCCCAATCCCTTGTGTCCCCTCCTCTGAAACCCACAGCACGTGGTAGCTTTGCAGAGAGTAGTGTTACCCAAAATGGCCCCCAGTCCCTAGGGGGTCCACAAGATGGTGGATGCCACGTGGCATCTTCCCAAACCTGGTCTTCTTCTTCCCAAAATCCCCTTAAGCATCCCAAAACTCCAGCCCCATCCCCCTCTCCTCCTGTTCCTCGTGACACCTTTCCCCCTCCCCCTCCCTTTCCTGCAATACCCTCAGCTCCGCCCCTCTACTCCTCCCAGGGGGCGTCTGCTGACGTGATGTCACCAGGTGTCCCCGCCCCCTGCCTGCCCCTTGACCCCGCCCCCTGTTCCCACGGTTTCCCCGCCCCTTGCCGGCCCCCTGTCCCCGCCCCCTGTCCCCGTTGCGTCTCCGCCCCCTCCCCGGGTTCCCACGGTGGGGACACACCCACTGCCATCCCCCAAACCTGTGTCTGTGATCCCAATGCTTCTGTTTCAAGGGATACAGAGCAGGGAACAGCAGACCCAATGCATAGTCCCATGTTGTCACTGGCTCCTGTTACCTTTCAGACTGCTGCTCAGGGGGGAGCAGTTCCAACTGCTAATTGGAGTTCTTTTGGACGGCAATTGATTAAAGAGATCTGTAAGTCTCATAAAGAATATGGTCCACACAGTCCATATTTCCGTGGCCTTTTAAATTCTGAATTGAGTAGGACTGTAGTGATTCCACATGATTTAAAACAGCTTTTATCCTGTCTAATGACCTCCACGGAATTTAAATTATGGGAAATAGCATGGAAACAAATGCTAAAAGATGCTCTCCCAGGCTTGCATGCTGATCCAAACACAGCCAAAGACAACAGCGGTAACCCTATCACCATTGAGCTCCTCTGTGGTGAGGGCCAATGGTCTTCTCCCTCGATCCAAGCTACTGCAATTCCTGCAGAAACACTCGAAAAAGTAAAGGAAGCAGCTGAAAAAGCATTCTTTTCCCTACAACCTGAGGGGCCTTTTGAGCCCTATAGTAAAATTAAACAGCTACCATCAGAGCCTTTTTTGAAATTTGTAGAAAGGTTAACTAGAGCTATTGAAATACAAGTTAAAAAAGAGAATGCTAGGGAAGCAATTTTAGAGGAATTGGCGTTTACAAATGCAAATGAACAGTGTCAAGCGGCAATCCTGAGCCTTCCTCTCGAACCTACCCCTACGTTAAAGGACATGCTTCTAGTGTGTAACAGGAAAGTGCCTCTGATGACTGTGGCTGAAGACACCAGACCAAGGCTGCTGCCAAGACCACCTCAGCGTGTCGCCGTTGCCAGCCCTGCGCCTTTTCCCTCAGCACATCAGTACCCTGGGCAGCAGCGGAGACCAGCAATGGTTGAGCCCACAAAACCATGCCTGCTTTGTAACAACCTAGGGCACTGGAGTAACCAGTGCCCCCTGAAAAGGGAATTTGATGAATTTAGAAATGGCAGGGGAGGAGAACTACAAGCCCTCCCTGGGGGTCAACAACAACAAAAAAACTGAAGAGCCAGCGCCGGCCTGCCAGGCGCATAGACACAAAAAGAGCAGGCCAAGGGAATAAGGGTAGCAAAACAAATCAAGCGCGCGATAATATTAATGATTGTGTAAGTGAAGCAGGTGCTTCAAAGACTGTGTATGATTTAAGTGATCCTGTGTTAACCACATCTTCTGTCAATGAGCCTTACAGGTTGCAGCTGACTGAGTCACTCCATCTGGAGGACACTGATTGGCATTTTGTGTCTGTAAATCCTGAACAGAAAGGTACTTGGAGCCGGATTCGTTGTAAGTACATCGTCATTGGGGACACCAAACACACACCACAAGAGATCGAAATTGCTCCGGGAATGACAACATCAGATCCTGAGTAATTCGTTCTCGGCCTGCATTGTTTCCACCCACCCCTGTTTCTTCCCAAGGGACAAATTGTTGCACAAGCTATCCCTGTGCCATCTTTACCTGAAAATATCAAAAAACAAGGGCCCACAGTCGCCCGGGTCCAAGTTATTGGAAAAGACAAACCCAAATTATGGTGTAATGTCAGTGGGGGTGGGGAGTCTAAACGCATTGAGATGCTTGTAGACACAGGTGCAGACTGCACAGTAATTCCGGTACAAGACTGGCCAGCACATTGGCCTTTGCAAAATGTTGCCGGTCACCTTCAAGGAGTAGGAGATCTGCAATTGGCAAGACAATCCAAAAGCATTATTCAATTTGAGGGACCAAACGGACAATTGGCTAATATCCGTCCATTTGTGTTGGATTATTCAGAACCTTTGTTAGGGAGAGATTTAATGGCCCAGTGGGGTGTCACAATTGATATTCCAGACTCTCCACAGCATATTTGTACAGCAGTCACTGAACAACAGCGCCCCACCCCAAAACTGAAGTGGATAACAGACAAACCAGTTCAGGTGAAACAGTGGCCGCTAAGTAAACAAAAAATAAAGGTGCTTGAAGAACTAGTGGAAGAGCAACTAAAAAAGGGCCACATTGTGGAGACCATGTCCCCATGGAACTCTCCAGTGTTTGTCATCCAAAAAGCTGACAAAAAGAGATGGCGGCTCCTCTGCGACCTCCGACAAATTAATAATGTAATTGAAGATATGGGTTCTCCCCAGCCTGGTATGCCATCCCCAACAATGCTTCCCCAAGATTGGAAATTAGCTGTTATTGATATTAAGGATTGTTTTTTCCAAATCCCCTTGCACCCTGACGATGCACCGCGTTTTGCATTCTCAGTCCCTTCTATTAATATGGAATCCCCTATGAAAAGGTACCATTGGACCGTTCTTCCTCAGGGATTAAAGGTATCTCCAGCTATTTGCCAGTGGTATGTGTCTTCCCTGCTTTCCCCAGTACGTGCAGCCGCAGAGAAGGCCATCATCTATCATTATATGGATGATATCCTTGTGTGTGCCCCCAATGATGATTTACTCACGCATGTGCTTGACCTAACGATCGATGCATTGATTGTTGCAGGGTTCGAGCTCCAGGAAAAGAAAATTCAAAAGATGCCACCTTGGAAGTATTTGGGCTTAGAAATTGGAAATAGGACCATTGTTCCTCAAAAATTAGAAATCAATCCAAAGATCAAGACCCTTGCGGATGTCCACAAGTTGTGTGGGTCTTTGAATTGGGTAAGACCATGGCTCGGTCTGACTAATGAAGACCTTGCCCCTCTTTTCAATTTATTGAAAGGGGGAGAGGACCCAGGTGCTCCTAGGTCTATTACCCCAGAGGCACAGAAAGCTCTAGAAAAGGTTCAGATTGCAATGTCCACAAGACAGGCCAACCGATGCCGGCCTGACCTGCCATTCAAATTTATCATTCTAGGTAAGTTGCCACACCTCCATGGAATTATTTTCCAGTGGGAGGAAAAACAAACACCTAAGGCAAAGAACACACCAAAAAAGGACCGGGACCAGAGGGACCCTCTCTTGATCATAGAATGGGTTTTCCTCAGTCACAAAAGGTCCAAGAGACTGCAAAGCCTCAGGAGCTGGTAGCAGAACTGATCCGGAAAGCAAGGACCCGGATCAGGGAGTTAGCAGGATGTGATTTTAAGTGCATTCACATTCCAGTTGAGTTAAAATCAGGTCAAAATACTATGAAAATACTGGAACAATTGTTTCAAGAAAATGAAGTGTTGCAGTTTGCTCTGGATTCCTACTCAGGACAAATTTCGGTAGCGCGGCCCGCTCACAAATTGTTCGAACAAGATGTTCAATTTACCTTAAAACTGAGAAGTGCTCTAAGTAGGAGACCTTTAAAAAGGGCTCTAACTGTCTTCACAGATGCATCCGGGAGGTCCCACAATTCTGTTATGACTTGGAAGGATCCTCAAACCCAGACAGACATTGCTGAGGTGGAAGGTTCACCTCAGGTTGCTGAATTGGCTGCGGTTGTTAGGGCCTTTGAAAGGTTCTCAGAACCATTTAATCTGATTACAGACTCTGCATATGTGGCAGGAGTAGTATCCAGGGCAGATCAAGCAATACTGCAAGATGTGTCTAACATCGCACTTTTCGAATTGCTCTCAAAGCTGGTAAAGTTAGTCACTCACCGAGAGCAACCATTTTATGTGATGCATGTCAGATCACACACTGACTTGCCGGGGTTTATCGCTGAAGGCAACAGAAGGGCAGATGCTCTTGCTGCACCTGCAGTGATGGCCACTCTCCCAAATGTTTTTGAACAGGCAAAAATCAGCCACCAGCTTTTCCACCAAAATGCACCTGGCCTGGTTCGTCAGTTTAACATCACTCGAGAACAGGCCAAAGCGATTGTGGCCACATGCCCAAATTGCCAACAACATGCACTCCCTACAGTGAGTACGGGAGCAAACCCAAGGGGACTGAGCAATTGTGAACTGTGGCAAACAGATGTAACACACATACAGTCTTTTGGACGGCAGAAATATGTTCATGTTAGTGTAGATACCTTTTCTGGAGCGGTCTATGCTTCTGCCCACACAGGAGAATCATCTATTGATGCTACTAAGCACCTCTTGCAGGCTTTTTCTTTCATGGGCATCCCCAAGGAGCTGAAAACTGATAATGGGCCTGCTTACAAATCCAAGGAATTTGGGAGCTTCCTGCAGCAATGGGGAGTAGAGCACAAAACTGGCATCCCCTACTCCCCTACAGGTCAAGCCATTGTAGAAAGAACTCACCGTGATATTAAAAGGGTCCTGGACCAGCAACAACAGGTTCTGAAGGTAGAACCTCCCCACATCCGGTTATCCAGGGCGCTATTCACAATAAATTTTCTGAATTGTTCTTTTGACAGCCTGAACCCACCCATCCTACGCCACTTTGGGGGGAGCAATCATAGGTTAATTAAGGAAAAACCTCCAGTTTTAGGAAAGGACCCTGAGACTTGGAAAATGGTGGGACCTTACAAATTGGTTACTTGGGGACGTGGATATGCCTGTGTGTCCACCCCCTCTGGTTTAAGGTGGGTTCCTTCCAAATGGGTAAAGCCCTATGTTCCCAAGGTATCAGAGAAATCTACAGAAGCACCCCAGGTTGCTCATGCTGCCTGGAGAAGAAAACGCCGCACGCGTTCTCTGGAGGAAATTCCATTTAAGCCTCCTATCTGGAATAGTTTATAATATATATTTGTTTCAAGTTTTTGTGGCAGTTTAGATCCCACTGTTCGTGTGTAGCCTCGAGACACCATGAGACCGAGCCTGCTTCTCGTCCTACTCGTGATCATCCCACCTGTGACCTCCTGCATAGTGCCTCAGCCCAAACCACATATGGACTACCTTGACAAAGGCTCTCAGACATCAACAGAGAAACTGACAACAGGCTGAGTGGACTGTTCAAGGGCTGGGGACTCTCGGGCTGGTTGGGATCTATTCTGAAAACTGTGTTTTTAGTGCTGTTTATTTTAGTTATAGTTATTGTAGTTTTTAGCATTGTTTTTGGACTAATCAAACGCATGGTTCTCAAGTTAGTTTCAAGCTCATCTCCCCCTCCTGAGGTCTACCATTTGGAAGCCCTCCGTGCTCCAATGGATGACCTAGAAGCCTCAGTGGAAAACACTGACCATCCTGTAGAGGAAGAACTGATTTACCAACCATGGTTTGGCAATCATTCTGCACCACAAACATAGTCCTCTTCTTTTTAAACAAAACTAGGGGGAGATGTTGTGGTGTGCTGTAATGTCCCATTTTGGCCTTCCAGGTCACTTTCCCAGGTGTGCCTATGTCTCTCTCCCTTCCCCCTTACCCCCATGCTGAGTGAGTCCTGTCACTCAGACCTAACGTTCCAGCAAGGCGTCGTGTGGTTGGTCAAGTTTAAAGGATGCCCCTATGCCCAGAGGTCATTGGCCTGTCTGGGTGTCATCTTCCCCTGAGACCCTGCCCCTCTCACCTGGTTGGTGGCTCACCTGTACCTCCCCTCCCCCTGTCCCTGAGCTTAAAAAGGTGATCAGACCATGCGGTCTTGGTTCTGTTGGAGCAGGTCCTCACGTTCAGACCTCTGTAACCATGGAATAAACCTCTGGACATGAAACCCTCCAGCAGAATCCTCTCCTTTTTCTCTTCACCATCGCCTGAAGCTATCCTCCTGAGGTAACGGGGTCCCTTACAAGCCTGGACTTGTTCGGTGCCCAGCTGCAACCACCAGCAAGCTAAGGTATCTCTGCAGTGACACACCGCAGTTGCTGCCTTTGGCCCAGCAGCGAGGGTCAGACTGGCCCAGGCACAATCTAACTGGTAATATTGGGAGCCACTTTTTCTCCAATACCCCTCCACTCAGCAGCTCCATGCAAAAGGGAGCTGAGGCAAAGCCTCCCCCTAAAACAGCCTCGCCCCGGCAGGAGCCGGCCCCTCATCATCCTCACACTCACACCTGGGCTGCTCCGAGCCCCGATCATCCTCACACTCACACCTGGGCTGCTCCGAGCCCCCATCATCCTCACACTCACACCTGGGCTGCTCCGAGCCCCCATCATCCTCACACTCACACCTGGGCTGCTCCGAGCCCCCATCATCATTACAGCTCACACCTGGGCTGCTCCGAGCCCCAATCATATATTTTTCATATTTATATTCGCATTTATATTTAGAATTTATATTACTCTATAATAAAAATTATATTATATATTGCATCTCTTCATGTTACTTGCATAGATTTCTATTTCTATTCATAGTTTGGTATTATATCTTTATATCTCTATATATTTATTATATATTTCTGTATGTCGATTTACTTTTCTAAAGTACTTATATTATTTAAAATAAAACCCCTGCCTCTAATGAAATAAAAAGCAAAGACACCCCTTTCTTTAAAACACATTTAAAAGTTTAAAAATAATTTTGTTTGTCATAATTCTATTCACATCTATATTTGTAATTTTCATTTGTTATATTTATAGATATTATATATATTGGAGAGAATACCTTTTTATATAATAATAGATACATTCTTTTGACACAATAGATTTCTTTTACTTATATTTATATGTATTAAATATTTATTGATATCGATATATATATGATATATTTGCATTTCTAGTTTTATATTTTTTATGAAAACTCCAGCCCATACCCCAATAAAAGCCAAACAATCCCCAATTTATTTAAACTATATTTAAACATAAATCCTGTCACAGCTGCATTGCACAGCAGTGCTCCAAACTAATCTGACACTTGTTCATCTCCTGGACCTGAAACTGAACCCGCTCACCTTGATCACACCTGGCAGAACCATTTTCGTACCTTTTTCTGGCATGCCTTGTTTTTGGGTTTTTTTGTCTTGAGTTTTTGTGACCTTTATTGCCTCTCTTTCTTGCCTTGTTTCTTGGGGCTTTTACTCCCTTTTTCCTTGATTTTTTTCTGGCACTTCTTGGGGTTTTTTCTTCGTTTCTTCTTGCCCATCTTGTTGGGTTTTTTTAGTTTTTCCTGTTTTTCCTTGCCCCCCTTGGGGTTTTTTTTTTTCAGGTGTTTTGTTTTTTGGTTTTTTTTCCTTGGATTTTCTTGGCCTTCTTTTTTTTTCTTTTCTGGATTTTTTCTTCCCCATCTTGGTTTTTAGTTCTGATTTTATTTCTTGCCCATTTTGGGGTTTTTCTCTGGTCTGTTCTCAGGGATTTTTCTTGCCCATCTTGGGTACTTTTCTGTTTTGTTTTGGTTTTTTTTTTTTTTTTTCTCTGCCTTTCTTACGTTTTTTTCTGGTTTATTTTTTTTTCTGGGATTTTTCTCGCCCATCTTGGGGGTTTATTCTGGGCTTTTTCATGCCCATCTTGGGGTTTTCTTCTGCGTTTTTTTCTTGCCCATCTTGTTCTTGTTTTTCGGGGTTTTTTTTCTTTTTTTTTTTTTTTTTTTTTTTTGTCTTTATTTTGTTTTATTCCTGTTTTTATTTCTGTGGCATTTCTGGGATTTTTCTTGCTCATCTTAGATTTTTTCAGGGAGGGAGGTTTCTCACCCATCTCGAGGTTTTTTTTTTTTTATGTGGGTTTGTTTTTTTTTGTTTTTATTTTTTTTTTCCGTAGGTTTCCCCTTGCCCTCCTGGTTTTTGGGTTTTTTGTCTGTCTTCCTTCTTTCCTTCCTGTCCTTCCTTCTTTCTTCCTTTCATTTCCTTTCCTTATTTTTTTTTTCTTTTTCTTTCTTTCTTTCCCTGCATTTCTAATCTTGGTTTTCCTTTTTAGCTTTAGAATAAAAAAGCAGCAGTAGTAATTTTCAGGCTACCTGGGAGTAAAAAAAACTCCAAAACGAAAATGATTTAAAGAAAACGATTTATTCCCTGGGAGCCTGAAATTTTCTAATGCTGCACATGATATAGAGCTTTTATTCCTTCTTATAGATAGTTGATATTTTATACTTTATACAGCGCCCCCTGCCGTGTGCACCGGCGCACTGCAGGCACAGCGATCCCTGCCGTCTGCACAGGCGCACTGCAGGCACAGCGCTGCGGCGTCGCCTTTTACGACAGTCGTGCTTTACAGCAGTCGCGCTTTACGACAGTCGCGCTTTATGGCACCTTTTACGACAGCGCTTCTTTACGGCACCTTTTACGACAGTTTTGCTTAACGGCACCTTTTACGACAGTCGCGCTTTACGACAATCTTTACGACAGTCGAGTCGCGCTTTACGGCACCTTTTACGACAGTCGCGCTTTACGGAACCTTTTACGACAGGTCTGCTTTACGGAACCTTTTGCGACAGTTCTGCTTTACGGCACTTTTTACGACAGTCGCGATTTACGACACCTTTTACGACAGTCTTGTTTTACGGCACCGTTTAC
Source organism: Melospiza melodia melodia (assembly GCF_035770615.1). NCBI lineage: Eukaryota > Metazoa > Chordata > Aves > Passeriformes > Passerellidae > Melospiza > Melospiza melodia. The sequence goes on along the minus strand of NC_086209.1, from coordinate 20,680,550 downwards.
GACAGTAGCGCTTCATGGCACCTTTCACGACAGTCACGCTTTACGACACCTTTTACGACAGTCGCGCTTTACGGCACCTTTTACGACAGTCGCGCTTTACGGCCGTATTTACGACAGTCGCGCTTTACGGCACCTTTTACGACAGTCGCGCTTTACGGCACCTTTTACGACAGTCGCGCTTTACGGCACCTTTTACGACAGTCGCGCTTTACGGCCGTATTTACGACAGTCGCGCTTTACGGCACCTTTTACGACAGTCGCGCTTTACGGCACCTTTTACGACAGTCGCGCTTTACGGCCGTATTTACGACAGTCGCGCTTTACGGCCGTATTTACGACAGTCGCGCTTTACGGCCGTATTTACGACAGTCGCGCTTTACGGCCGCATTTACGACAGTCGCGCTTTACGGCCGTATTTACGACAGTCGCGCTTTACGGCAGTCTTTACGGCAGTCGCGCTTTACGGCCGTATTTACGACAGTCGCGCTTTACGGCCGTATTTACGACAGTCGCGCTTTACGGCACCTTTTACGACAGTCGCGCTTTACGGCCGTATTTACGACAGTCGCGCTTTACGGCCGTATTTACGACAGTCGCGCTTTACGGCCGTATTTACGACAGTCGCGCTTTACGGCCGTATTTACGACAGTCGCGCTTTACGGCACCTTTTACGACAGTCGCGCTTTACGGCCGTATTTACGACAGTCGCGCTTTACGGCCGTATTTACGACAGTCGCGCTTTACGGCACCTTTTACGACAGTCGCGCTTTACGGCCGTATTTACGACAGTCGCGCTTTACGGCACCTTTTACGACAGTCGCGCTTTACGGCTGTATTTACGACAGTCGCGCTTTACGGCACCTTTTACGACAGTCGCGCTTTACGGCACCTTTTACGACAGTCGCGCTTTACGGCCGTATTTACGACAGTCGCGCTTTACGGCACCTTTTACGACAGTCGTGCTTTACGGCACCTTTTACGACAGTCGCGCTTTACGGCCGTATTTACGACAGTCGCGCTTTACGGCCGTATTTACGACAGTCGCGCTTTACTGCACCTTTTAAGACAGTCGCGCTTTACGGCCGTATTTACGACAGTCGCGCTTTACGGCACCTTTTACGACAGTCGCGCTTTACGGCACCTTTTACGACAGTCGCGCTTTACGGCACCTTTTACGACAGTCGCGCTTTACGGCCGTATTTACGACAGTCGCGCTTTACGGCCGTATTTACGACAGTCGCGCTTTACGGCCGTATTTACGACAGTCGCGCTTTACGGCACCTTTTACGACAGTCGCGCTTTACGGCCGCATTTACGACAGTCGCGCTTTACGGCCGCATTTACGACAGTCGCGCTTTACGGCAGTCTTTACGGCAGTCGCGCTTTACGGCCGTATTTACGACAGTCGCGCTTTACGGCCGTATTTACGACAGTCGCGCTTTACGGCACCTTTTACGACAGTCGCGCTTTACGGCCGTATTTACGACAGTCGCGCTTTACGGCACCTTTTACGACAGTCGCGCTTTACGGCCGTATTTACGTCAGTCGCGCTTTACGGCACCTTTTACGACAGTCGCGCTTTACGGCAGTCTTTACGACAGTCGCGCTTTACGGCACCTTTTACGACAGTCGCGCTTTACGGCAGTCTTTACGACAGTCGCGCTTTACGGCACCTTTTACGACAGTCGCGCTTTACGGCCGTATTTACGACAGTCGCGCTTTACGGCACCTTTTACGACAGTCGCGCTTTACGGCACCTTTTACGACAGTCGCGCTTTACGGCCGTATTTACGACAGTCGCGCTTTACGGCCGTATTTACGACAGTCGCGCTTTACGGCACCTTTTACGACAGTCGCGCTTTACGGCACCTTTTACGACAGTCGCGCTTTACGGCCGTATTTACAACAGTCGCGCTTTACGGCACCTTTTACGACAGTCGCGCTTTACGGCCGTATTTACGACAGTCGCGCTTTACGGCACCTTTTACGACAGTCGCGCTTTACGGCACCTTTTACGACAGTCGCGCTTTACGGCCGTATTTACGACAGTCGCGCTTTACGGCCGTATTTACGACAGTCGCGCTTTACGGCACCTTTTACGACAGTCGCGCTTTACGGCCGTATTTACGACAGTCGCGCTTTACGGCACCTTTTACGACAGTCGCGCTTTACGGCCGTATTTACGACAGTCGCGCTTTACGGCACCTTTTACGACAGTCGCGCTTTACGGCCGTATTTACGACAGTCGCGCTTTACGGCACTTTTTACGACAGTCGCGCTTTACGGCACCTTTTACGACAGTCGCGCTTTACGGCCGTATTTACGACAGTCGCGCTTTACGGCCGTATTTACGACAGTCGCGCTTTACGGCCGTATTTACGACAGTCGCGCTTTACGGCCGTATTTACGACAGTCGCGCTTTACGGCACCTTTTACGACAGTCGCGCTTTACGGCACCTTTTACGACAGTCACGCTTTACGGCACCTTTTACGACAGTCGCGCTTTACGGCCGTATTTACGACAGTCGCGCTTTACGGCCGTATTTACGACAGTCGCGCTTTACGGCCGTATTTACGACAGTCGCGCTTTACGGCACCTTTTACGACAGTCGCGCTTTACGGCCGTATTTACGACAGTCGCGCTTTACGGCCGTATTTACGACAGTCGCGCTTTACGGCACCTTTTACGACAGTCGCGCTTTACGGCCGTATTTACGACAGTCGCGCTTTACGGCACCTTTTACGACAGTCGCGCTTTACGGCCGTATTTACGACAGTCGCGCTTTACGGCCGTATTTACGACAGTCGCGCTTTACGGCACCTTTTACGACAGTCGCGCTTTACGGCACCTTTTACGACAGTCGCGCTTTACGGCCGTATTTACGGCAGTCGCGCTTTACGGCACTTTTTACGACAGTCGCGCTTTACGGCCGTATTTACGACAGTCGCGCTTTACGGCCGTATTTACGACAGTCGCGCTTTACGGCACCTTTTACGACAGTCGCGCTTTACGGCCGTATTTACGACAGTCGCGCTTTACGGCCCCTTTTACGACAGTCGCGCTTTACGGCCGTATTTACGACAGTCGCGCTTTACGGCCGTATTTACGACAGTCGCGCTTTACGGCCGTATTTACGACAGTCGCGCTTTACGGCACCTTTTACGACAGTCGCGCTTTACGGCCGTATTTACGACAGTCGCGCTTTACGGCCGTATTTACGACAGTCGCGCTTTACGGCACCTTTTACGACAGTCGCGCTTTACGGCACCTTTTACGACAGTCGCGCTTTACGGCCGTATTTACGACAGTCGCGCTTTACGGCCGTATTTACGACAGTCGCGCTTTACGGCACCTTTTACGACAGTCGCGCTTTACGGCACCTTTTACGACAGTCGCGCTTTACGGCACCTTTTACGACAGTCGCGCTTTACGGCCGTATTTACGACAGTCGCGCTTTACGGCCGTATTTACGACAGTCGCGCTTTACGGCCGTATTTACGACAGTCGCGCTTTACGGCACCTTTTACGACAGTCGCGCTTTACGGCCGTATTTACGACAGTCGCGCTTTACGGCCGTATTTACGACAGTCGCGCTTTACGGCACCTTTTACGACAGTCGCGCTTTACGGCACCTTTTACGACAGTCGCGCTTTACGGCCGTATTTACGACAGTCGCGCTTTACGGCCGTATTTACGACAGTCGCGCTTTACGGCACCTTTTACGACAGTCGCGCTTTACGGCACCTTTTACGACAGTCGCGCTTTACGGCACCTTTTACGACAGTCGCGCTTTACGGCCGTATTTACGACAGTCGCGCTTTACGGCCGTATTTACGACAGTCGCGCTTTACGGCCGTATTTACGACAGTCGCGCTTTACGGCCGTATTTACGACAGTCGCGCTTTACGGCACCTTTTACGACAGTCGCGCTTTACGGCACCTTTTACGACAGTCGCGCTTTACGGCACCTTTTACGACAGTCGCGCTTTACGGCCGTATTTACGACAGTCGCGCTTTACGGCCGTATTTACGACAGTCGCGCTTTACGGCCGTATTTACGACAGTCGCGCTTTACGGCCGTATTTACGACAGTCGCGCTTTACGGCCGTATTTACGACAGTCGCGCTTTACGGCCGTATTTACGACAGTCGCGCTTTACGGCACCTTTTACGACAGTCGCGCTTTACGGCACCTTTTACGACAGTCGCGCTTTACGGCCGTATTTACGACAGTCGCGCTTTACGGCACCTTTTACGACAGTCGCGCTTTACGGCCGTATTTACGACAGTCGCGCTTTACGGCCGTATTTACGACAGTCGCGCTTTACGGCCGTATTTACGACAGTCGCGCTTTACGGCACCTTTTACGACAGTCGCGCTTTACGGCCGTATTTACGACAGTCGCGCCTTTACGGCACCTTTTACGACAGTCGCGCTTTACGGCCGTATTTACGACAGTCCGCGCTTTACGGCCGTATTTACGACAGTCGCGCTTTACGGCCGTATTTACGACAGTCGCGCTTTACGGCACCTTTTACGACAGTCGCGCTTTACGGCCGTATTTACAACAGTCGCGCTTTACGGCACCTTTTACGACAGTCGCGCTTTACGGCCGTATTTACGACAGTCGCGCTTTACGGCACCTTTTACGACAGTCGCGCTTTACGGCCGTATTTACGACAGTCGCGCTTTTACGGCCGTATTTACGACAGTCGCGCTTTACGGCACCTTTTACGACAGTCGCGCTTTACGGCCGTATTTACGACAGTCGCGCTTTACGGCACCTTTTACGACAGTCGCGCTTTACGGCCGTATTTACGACAGTCGCGCTTTACGGCCGTATTTACGACAGTCGCGCTTTACGCCGTATTTACGACAGTCGCGCTTTACGGCACCTTTTACGACAGTCGCGCTTTACGGCCGTCTTTACGACAGTCGCGCTTTACGGCCGTATTTACGACAGTCGCGCTTTACGGCACCTTTTACGACAGTCGCGCTTTACGGCACCTTTTACGACAGTCGCGCTTACGGCACCTTTTACGACAGTCGCGCTTACCCTTTACGACAGTCGCGCTTTACGGCCGTATTTACGACAGTCGCGCTTTACGGCCGTATTTACGACAGTCGCGCTTTACGGCACCTTTTACGACAGTCGCGCTTTACGGCCGTATTTACGACAGTCGCGCTTTACGGCCCTTTACGACAGTCGCGCTTTACGGCACCTTTTACGACAGTCGCGCTTTACGGCCGTATTTACGACAGTCGCGCTTTACGGCACCGTTTTACGACAGTCGCGCTTTACGGCACCTTTTACGACAGTCGCGCTTTACGGCCGTATTTACGACAGTCGCGCTTTACGGCACTTTTTACGACAGTCGCGCTTTACGGCACCTTTTACGACAGTCGCGCTTTACGGCCGTATTTACGACAGTCGCGCTTTACGGCCTTTTACGACAGTCGCGCTTTACGGCACCTTTTACGACAGTCGCGCTTTACGGCCGTATTTACGACAGTCGCGCTTTACGGCCGTATTTACGACAGTCGCGCTTTACGGCACCTTTTACGACAGTCGCGCTTTACGGCCCTTTTACGACAGTCGCGCTTTACGGCCGTATTTACGACAGTCGCGCTTTACGGCACCTTTTACGACAGTCGCGCTTTACGGCACCTTTTTACGACAGTCGCGCTTTACGGCCGTATTTACGACAGTCGCGCTTTACGGCCGTATTTACGACAGTCGCGCTTTACGGCCGTATTTACGACAGTCGCGCTTTACGCGGCACCGTATTTACGACAGTCGCGCTTTACGGCCGTTTTACGACAGTCGCGCTTTACGGCACCTTTTACGACAGTCGCGGCTTTACGGCCGTATTTACGACAGTCGCGCTTTACGGCCGTATTATACGACAGTCGCGCTTTACGGCCGTATTTACGACAGTCGCGCTTTACGGCCGTATTTACGACAGTCGCGCTTTACGGCACCTTTTACGACAGTCGCGCTTTACGGCCGAGTATTTACGACAGTCGCGCTTTACGGCCGTATTTACGACAGTCGCGCTTTACGGCACCTTTTACGACAGTCGCGCTTTACGGCACCTTTTACGACAGTCGCGCTTTACGGCCGTATTTACGACAGTCGCGCTTTACGGCACCTTTTACGACAGTCGCGCTTTACGGCACCTTTTACGACAGTCGCGCTTTACGGCACCTTTTACGACAGTCGCGCTTTACGGCCGTATTTACGACAGTCGCGCTTTACGGCCGTATTTACGACAGTCGCGCTTTACGGCACCTTTTACGACAGTCGCGCTTTACGGCCGTATTTACGACAGTCGCGCTTTACGGCCGTATTTACGACAGTCGCGCTTTACGGCCGTATTTACGACAGTCGCGCTTTACGGCCGTATTTACGACAGTCGCGCTTTACGGCCGTATTTACGACAGTCGCGCTTTACGGCCGTATTTACGACAGTCGCGCTTTACGGCCGTATTTACGACAGTCGCGCTTTACGGCACCTTTTACGACAGTCGCGCTTTACGGCCGTATTTACGACAGTCGCGCTTTACGGCCGTATTTACGACAGTCGCGCTTTACGGCCGTATTTACGACAGTCGCGCTTTACGGCACCTTTTACGACAGTCGCGCTTTACGGCCGTATTTACGACAGTCGCGCTTTACGGCACCTTTTACGACAGTCGCGCTTTACGGCCGTATTTACGACAGTCGCGCTTTACGGCCGTATTTACGACAGTCGCGCTTTACGGCCGTATTTACGACAGTCGCGCTTTACGGCCGTATTTACGACAGTCGCGCTTTACGGCACCTTTTACGACAGTCGCGCTTTACGGCCGTATTTACGACAGTCGCGCTTTACGGCCGTATTTACGACAGTCGCGCTTTACGGCCGTATTTACGACAGTCGCGCTTTACGGCCGTATTTACGACAGTCGCGCTTTACGGCACCTTTTACGACAGTCGCGCTTTACGGCCGTATTTACGACAGTCGCGCTTTACGGCCGTATTTACGACAGTCGCGCTTTACGGCCGTATTTACGACAGTCGCGCTTTACGGCACCTTTTACGACAGTCGCGCTTTACGGCCGTATTTACGACAGTCGCGCTTTACGGCCGTATTTACGACAGTCGCGCTTTACGGCACCTTTTACGACAGTCGCGCTTTACGGCACCTTTTACGACAGTCGCGCTTTACGGCACCTTTTACGACAGTCGCGCTTTACGGCCGTATTTACGACAGTCGCGCTTTACGGCCGTATTTACGACAGTCGCGCTTTACGGCCGTATTTACGACAGTCGCGCTTTACGGCCGTATTTACGACAGTCGCGCTTTACGGCCGTATTTACGACAGTCGCGCTTTACGGCCGTATTTACGACAGTCGCGCTTTACGGCCGTATTTACGACAGTCGCGCTTTACGGCCGTATTTACGACAGTCGCGCTTTACGGCCGTATTTACGACAGTCGCGCTTTACGGCACCTTTTACGACAGTCGCGCTTTACGGCCGTATTTACGACAGTCGCGCTTTACGGCACCTTTTACGACAGTCGCGCTTTACGGCACCTTTTACGACAGTCGCGCTTTACGGCCGTATTTACGACAGTCGCGCTTTACGGCACCTTTTACGACAGTCGCGCTTTACGGCACCTTTTACGACAGTCGCGCTTTACGGCACCTTTTACGACAGTCGCGCTTTACGGCCGTATTTACGACAGTCGCGCTTTACGGCCGTATTTACGACAGTCGCGCTTTACGGCCGTATTTACGACAGTCGCGCTTTACGGCACCTTTTACGACAGTCGCGCTTTACGGCCGTATTTACGACAGTCGCGCTTTACGGCACCTTTTACGACAGTCGCGCTTTACGGCCGTATTTACGACAGTCGCGCTTTACGGCACCTTTTACGACAGTCGCGCTTTACGGCCGTATTTACGACAGTCGCGCTTTACGGCACCTTTTACGACAGTCGCGCTTTACGGCCGCATTTACGACAGTCGCGCTTTACGGCCGTATTTACGACAGTCGCGCTTTACGGCCGTATTTACGACAGTCGCGCTTTACGGCACCTTTTACGACAGTCGCGCTTTACGGCCGTATTTACGACAGTCGCGCTTTACGGCCGTATTTACGACAGTCGCGCTTTACGGCACCTTTTACGACAGTCGCGCTTTACGGCACCTTTTACGACAGTCGCGCTTTACGGCCGTATTTACGACAGTCGCGCTTTACGGCCGTATTTACGACAGTCGCGCTTTACGGCCGTATTTACGACAGTCGCGCTTTACGGCACCTTTTACGACAGTCGCGCTTTACGGCCGTATTTACGACAGTCGCGCTTTACGGCACCTTTTACGACAGTCGCGCTTTACGGCACCTTTTACGACAGTCGCGCTTTACGGCACCTTTTACGACAGTCGCGCTTTACGGCCGTATTTACGACAGTCGCGCTTTACGGCCGTATTTACGACAGTCGCGCTTTACGGCCGTATTTACGACAGTCGCGCTTTACGGCCGTATTTACGACAGTCGCGCTTTACGGCACCTTTTACGACAGTCGCGCTTTACGGCCGTATTTACGACAGTCGCGCTTTACGGCCGTATTTACGACAGTCGCGCTTTACGGCCGTATTTACGACAGTCGCGCTTTACGGCACCTTTTACGACAGTCGCGCTTTACGGCCGTATTTACGACAGTCGCGCTTTACGGCACCTTTTACGACAGTCGCGCTTTACGGCACCTTTTACGACAGTCGCGCTTTACGGCACCTTTTACGACAGTCGCGCTTTACGGCACCTTTTACGACAGTCGCGCTTTACGGCCGTATTTACGACAGTCGCGCTTTACGGCCGTATTTACGACAGTCGCGCTTTACGGCCGTATTTACGACAGTCGCGCTTTACGGCCGTATTTACGACAGTCGCGCTTTACGGCCGTATTTACGACAGTCGCGCTTTACGGCCGTATTTACGACAGTCGCGCTTTACGGCCGTATTTACGACAGTCGCGCTTTACGGCCGTATTTACGACAGTCGCGCTTTACGGCCGTATTTACGACAGTCGCGCTTTACGGCACCTTTTACGACAGTCGCGCTTTACGGCCGTATTTACGACAGTCGCGCTTTACGGCCGTATTTACGACAGTCGCGCTTTACGGCACCTTTTACGACAGTCGCGCTTTACGGCACCTTTTACGACAGTCGCGCTTTACGGCCGTATTTACGACAGTCGCGCTTTACGGCACCTTTTACGACAGTCGCGCTTTACGGCACCTTTTACGACAGTCGCGCTTTACGGCACCTTTTACGACAGTCGCGCTTTACGGCCGTATTTACGACAGTCGCGCTTTACGGCCGTATTTACGACAGTCGCGCTTTACGGCCGTATTTACGACAGTCGCGCTTTACGGCACCTTTTACGACAGTCGCGCTTTACGGCCGTATTTACGACAGTCGCGCTTTACGGCACCTTTTACGACAGTCGCGCTTTACGGCCGTATTTACGACAGTCGCGCTTTACGGCACCTTTTACGACAGTCGCGCTTTACGGCCGTATTTACGACAGTCGCGCTTTACGGCACCTTTTACGACAGTCGCGCTTTACGGCCGCATTTACGACAGTCGCGCTTTACGGCCGTATTTACGACAGTCGCGCTTTACGGCCGTATTTACGACAGTCGCGCTTTACGGCACCTTTTACGACAGTCGCGCTTTACGGCCGTATTTACGACAGTCGCGCTTTACGGCCGTATTTACGACAGTCGCGCTTTACGGCACCTTTTACGACAGTCGCGCTTTACGGCACCTTTTACGACAGTCGCGCTTTACGGCCGTATTTACGACAGTCGCGCTTTACGGCCGTATTTACGACAGTCGCGCTTTACGGCCGTATTTACGACAGTCGCGCTTTACGGCACCTTTTACGACAGTCGCGCTTTACGGCCGTATTTACGACAGTCGCGCTTTACGGCACCTTTTACGACAGTCGCGCTTTACGGCCGTATTTACGACAGTCGCGCTTTACGGCACCTTTTACGACAGTCGCGCTTTACGGCACCTTTTACGACAGTCGCGCTTTACGGCCGTATTTACGACAGTCGCGCTTTACGGCCGTATTTACGACAGTCGCGCTTTACGGCACCTTTTACGACAGTCGCGCTTTACGGCCGTATTTACGACAGTCGCGCTTTACGGCACCTTTTACGACAGTCGCGCTTTACGGCACCTTTTACGACAGTCGCGCTTTACGGCACCTTTTACGACAGTCGCGCTTTACGGCCGTATTTACGACAGTCGCGCTTTACGGCCGTATTTACGACAGTCGCGCTTTACGGCACCTTTTACGACAGTCGCGCTTTACGGCCGTATTTACGACAGTCGCGCTTTACGGCACCTTTTACGACAGTCGCGCTTTACGGCACCTTTTACGACAGTCGCGCTTTACGGCCGTATTTACGACAGTCGCGCTTTACGGCCGTATTTACGACAGTCGCGCTTTACGGCCGTATTTACGACAGTCGCGCTTTACGGCACCTTTTACGACAGTCGCGCTTTACGGCCGTATTTACGACAGTCGCGCTTTACGGCCGTATTTACGACAGTCGCGCTTTACGGCACCTTTTACGACAGTCGCGCTTTACGGCCGTATTTACGACAGTCGCGCTTTACGGCACCTTTTACGACAGTCGCGCTTTACGGCACCTTTTACGACAGTCGCGCTTTACGGCCGTATTTACGACAGTCGCGCTTTACGGCCGTATTTACGACAGTCGCGCTTTACGGCACCTTTTACGACAGTCGCGCTTTACGGCCGTATTTACGACAGTCGCGCTTTACGGCCGTATTTACGACAGTCGCGCTTTACGGCACCTTTTACGACAGTCGCGCTTTACGGCACCTTTTACGACAGTCGCGCTTTACGGCCGTATTTACGACAGTCGCGCTTTACGGCACCTTTTACGACAGTCGCGCTTTACGGCACCTTTTACGACAGTCGCGCTTTACGGCCGTATTTACGACAGTCGCGCTTTACGGCACCTTTTACGACAGTCGCGCTTTACGGCCGTATTTACGACAGTCGCGCTTTACGGCCGTATTTACGACAGTCGCGCTTTACGGCCGTATTTACGACAGTCGCGCTTTACGGCCGTATTTACGACAGTCGCGCTTTACGGCACCTTTTACGACAGTCGCGCTTTACGGCCGTATTTACGACAGTCGCGCTTTACGGCACCTTTTACGACAGTCGCGCTTTACGGCCGTATTTACGACAGTCGCGCTTTACGGCCGTATTTACGACAGTCGCGCTTTACGGCACCTTTTACGACAGTCGCGCTTTACGGCCGTATTTACGACAGTCGCGCTTTACGGCCGTATTTACGACAGTCGCGCTTTACGGCCGTATTTACGACAGTCGCGCTTTACGGCCGTATTTACGACAGTCGCGCTTTACGGCCGTATTTACGACAGTCGCGCTTTACGGCCGTATTTACGACAGTCGCGCTTTACGGCACCTTTTACGACAGTCGCGCTTTACGGCCGTATTTACGACAGTCGCGCTTTACGGCCGTATTTACGACAGTCGCGCTTTACGGCACCTTTTACGACAGTCGCGCTTTACGGCCGTATTTACGACAGTCGCGCTTTACGGCCGTATTTACGACAGTCGCGCTTTACGGCCGTATTTACGACAGTCGCGCTTTACGGCACCTTTTACGACAGTCGCGCTTTACGGCCGTATTTACGACAGTCGCGCTTTACGGCACCTTTTACGACAGTCGCGCTTTACGGCACCTTTTACGACAGTCGCGCTTTACGGCCGTATTTACGACAGTCGCGCTTTACGGCACCTTTTACGACAGTCGCGCTTTACGGCACTTTTTACGGCAGTCGCGCTTTACGGCACTTTTTACGACAGTCGCGCTTTACGGCACCTTTTACGACAGTCGCGCTTTACGGCCGTATTTACGACAGTCGCGCTTTACGGCCGTATTTACGACAGTCGCGCTTTACGGCCGTATTTACGACAGTCGCGCTTTACGGCCGTATTTACGACAGTCGCGCTTTACGGCCGTATTTACGACAGTCGCGCTTTACGGCCGTATTTACGACAGTCGCGCTTTACGGCACCTTTTACGACAGTCGCGCTTTACGGCCGTATTTACGACAGTCGCGCTTTACGGCCGTATTTACGACAGTCGCGCTTTACGGCCGTATTTACGACAGTCGCGCTTTACGGCACCTTTTACGACAGTCGCGCTTTACGGCACCTTTTACGACAGTCGCGCTTTACGGCCGTATTTACGACAGTCGCGCTTTACGGCCGTATTTACGACAGTCGCGCTTTACGGCCGTATTTACGGCAGTCGCGCTTTACGGCACCTTTTACGACAGTCGCGCTTTACGGCACCTTTTACGACAGTCGCGCTTTACGGCCGTATTTACGACAGTCGCGCTTTACGGCCGTATTTACGACAGTCGCGCTTTACGGCACCTTTTACGACAGTCGCGCTTTACGGCACCTTTTACGACAGTCGCGCTTTACGGCACCTTTTACGACAGTCGCGCTTTACGGCCGTATTTACGACAGTCGCGCTTTACGGCACCTTTTACGACAGTCGCGCTTTACGGCCGTATTTACGACAGTCGCGCTTTACGGCCGTATTTACGACAGTCGCGCTTTACGGCCGTATTTACGACAGTCGCGCTTTACGGCCGTATTTACGACAGTCGCGCTTTACGGCCGTATTTACGACAGTCGCGCTTTACGGCACCTTTTACGACAGTCGCGCTTTACGGCACCTTTTACGACAGTCGCGCTTTACGGCACCTTTTACGACAGTCGCGCTTTACGGCCGTATTTACGACAGTCGCGCTTTACGGCACCTTTTACGACAGTCGCGCTTTACGGCCGTATTTACGACAGTCGCGCTTTACGGCACCTTTTACGACAGTCGCGCTTTACGGCACCTTTTACGACAGTCGCGCTTTACGGCCGTATTTACGACAGTCGCGCTTTACGGCACCTTTTACGACAGTCGCGCTTTACGGCCGTATTTACGACAGTCGCGCTTTACGGCCGTATTTACGACAGTCGCGCTTTACGGCCGTATTTACGACAGTCGCGCTTTACGGCCGTATTTACGACAGTCGCGCTTTACGGCCGTATTTACGACAGTCGCGCTTTACGGCACCTTTTACGACAGTCGCGCTTTACGGCACCTTTTACGACAGTCGCGCTTTACGGCCGTATTTACGACAGTCGCGCTTTACGGCACCTTTTACGACAGTCGCGCTTTACGGCACCTTTTACGACAGTCGCGCTTTACGGCCGTATTTACGACAGTCGCGCTTTACGGCCGTATTTACGACAGTCGCGCTTTACGGCCGTATTTACGACAGTCGCGCTTTACGGCACCTTTTACGACAGTCGCGCTTTACGGCCGTATTTACGACAGTCGCGCTTTACGGCACCTTTTACGACAGTCGCGCTTTACGGCCGTATTTACGACAGTCGCGCTTTACGGCCGTATTTACGACAGTCGCGCTTTACGGCCGTATTTACGACAGTCGCGCTTTACGGCACCTTTTACGACAGTCGCGCTTTACGGCCGTATTTACGACAGTCGCGCTTTACGGCCGTATTTACGACAGTCGCGCTTTACGGCACCTTTTACGACAGTCGCGCTTTACGGCACCTTTTACGACAGTCGCGCTTTACGGCACCTTTTACGACAGTCGCGCTTTACGGCACCTTTTACGACAGTCGCGCTTTACGGCACCTTTTACGACAGTCGCGCTTTACGGCCGTATTTACGACAGTCGCGCTTTACGGCCGTATTTACGACAGTCGCGCTTTACGGCACCTTTTACGACAGTCGCGCTTTACGGCACCTTTTACGACAGTCGCGCTTTACGGCACCTTTTACGACAGTCGCGCTTTACGGCACCTTTTACGACAGTCGCGCTTTACGGCCGTATTTACGACAGTCGCGCTTTACGGCCGTATTTACGACAGTCGCGCTTTACGGCCGTATTTACGACAGTCGCGCTTTACGGCACCTTTTACGACAGTCGCGCTTTACGGCCGTATTTACGACAGTCGCGCTTTACGGCACCTTTTACGACAGTCGCGCTTTACGGCACCTTTTACGACAGTCGCGCTTTACGGCCGTATTTACGACAGTCGCGCTTTACGGCCGTATTTACGACAGTCGCGCTTTACGGCCGTATTTACGACAGTCGCGCTTTACGGCCGTATTTACGACAGTCGCGCTTTACGGCACCTTTTACGACAGTCGCGCTTTACGGCCGTATTTACGACAGTCGCGCTTTACGGCCGTATTTACGACAGTCGCGCTTTACGGCACCTTTTACGACAGTCGCGCTTTACGGCCGTATTTACGACAGTCGCGCTTTACGGCACCTTTTACGACAGTCGCGCTTTACGGCCGTATTTACGACAGTCGCGCTTTACGGCACCTTTTACGACAGTCGCGCTTTACGGCACCTTTTACGACAGTCGCGCTTTACGGCACCTTTTACGACAGTCGCGCTTTACGGCCGTATTTACGACAGTCGCGCTTTACGGCCGTATTTACGACAGTCGCGCTTTACGGCCGTATTTACGACAGTCGCGCTTTACGGCACCTTTTACGACAGTCGCGCTTTACGGCACCTTTTACGACAGTCGCGCTTTACGGCCGTATTTACGACAGTCGCGCTTTACGGCCGTATTTACGACAGTCGCGCTTTACGGCCGTATTTACGACAGTCGCGCTTTACGGCACCTTTTACGACAGTCGCGCTTTACGGCCGTATTTACGACAGTCGCGCTTTACGGCCGTATTTACGACAGTCGCGCTTTACGGCACCTTTTACGACAGTCGCGCTTTACGGCCGTATTTACGACAGTCGCGCTTTACGGCACCTTTTACGACAGTCGCGCTTTACGGCACCTTTTACGACAGTCGCGCTTTACGGCCGTATTTACGACAGTCGCGCTTTACGGCCGTATTTACGACAGTCGCGCTTTACGGCACCTTTTACGACAGTCGCGCTTTACGGCCGTATTTACGACAGTCGCGCTTTACGGCCGTATTTACGACAGTCGCGCTTTACGGCCGTATTTACGACAGTCGCGCTTTACGGCACCTTTTACGACAGTCGCGCTTTACGGCCGTATTTACGACAGTCGCGCTTTACGGCACCTTTTACGACAGTCGCGCTTTACGGCACCTTTTACGACAGTCGCGCTTTACGGCCGTATTTACGACAGTCGCGCTTTACGGCCGTATTTACGACAGTCGCGCTTTACGGCACCTTTTACGACAGTCGCGCTTTACGGCCGTATTTACGACAGTCGCGCTTTACGGCCGTATTTACGACAGTCGCGCTTTACGGCCGTATTTACGACAGTCGCGCTTTACGGCACCTTTTACGACAGTCGCGCTTTACGGCCGTATTTACGACAGTCGCGCTTTACGGCACCTTTTACGACAGTCGCGCTTTACGGCACCTTTTACGACAGTCGCGCTTTACGGCCGTATTTACGACAGTTGCGCTTTACGGCACCTTTTACGACAGTCGCGCTTTACGGCACTTTTTACGGCAGTCGCGCTTTACGGCACTTTTTACGACAGTCGCGCTTTACGGCACCTTTTACGACAGTCGCGCTTTACGGCCGTATTTACGACAGTCGCGCTTTACGGCCGTATTTACGACAGTCGCGCTTTACGGCCGTATTTACGACAGTCGCGCTTTACGGCCGTATTTACGACAGTCGCGCTTTACGGCCGTATTTACGACAGTCGCGCTTTACGGCCGTATTTACGACAGTCGCGCTTTACGGCACCTTTTACGACAGTCGCGCTTTACGGCCGTATTTACGACAGTCGCGCTTTACGGCCGTATTTACGACAGTCGCGTTTCACGGCAGTATTTACGACAGCAACCAATCAGCACCCACTCAGTACCATCTCAGCAACCAATCAGCACAGACTCAGGACCATCGCAGCACCATCTCAGCAACGAATCAACACCCACTAAGCACCATCTCAGCAACGATTCAGCACCATCTCAGGCTCATCTCAGACACCAATCAGGACCCACTCATACCAATCTCAGCAACCAATCAGCACCCCCTCAGGACCATCGCAGCATCCACTCAGCACCATCTCAGCAACCAATCAGCACGCCCTCAGAACCATATCAGCACCATCTCAGCAACCAATCAGCACCCCCTCAGGACCATTGCAGCACCATCTCAGCAACGAATCAGCACCCACTAAGCACCATCTCAGCACCCATTCAGCATCATCTCAGGATCATCTCAGACACCAATCAGGACCCACTCATACCAATCTCAGCAACCAATCAGGACCCACTTATAACAATCTCAGCAACCAATCAGCACCCACTCAGGACCATCGCAGCATCCACTCAGCACCATCTCAGCAACCAATCAGCACCCACCCAGGACCATCGCAGGAACCAATCAGCACCCATTCAGCACCATCTCAGCACCCACTCAGGACCATCTTAGCAACCAATCAGCACCATGTCAGGACCTTCGCACCACCCACTCAGCACCATCTCACCACCAATCAGTACCATCTCAGCACCATCTCAGCAACCAAGCAGCACCCTCTCAGCACCATCTGAGCAACCAATCAGAACCCGCTCAGCACCATCTCACCACCAATCAGCAATATCTCAGCACCATCTCAGCAACCAATCAGCACCCACTCAGCACCATCTCAGCAACCATCACAGCAACCATTCAGCAGCATCTCAGCAGCATCTCAGGAACCAATCAGAACCCAATCAGGACCATCTCAGCAACCAATCAGCACCCACTCAGCACCATCTCAGCAACCAACCAGCACCCGCTCAGCACCATATCAGCACCAATCCGCACCATCTCAGCACCCATTCGGCACCATCTCAGCAACCATCTCAGCAACGAATCAGCACCCCCTCAGAACCATCTCAGCAACGAATCAGCACCCACTAAGCACCATCTCAGCAACCATTCAGCACCATCTCAGCACCATCTCAGGATCATCTCAGACACCAATCAGGACCCACTTATACCAATCTCAGCAACCAATCAGGACCCACTCATAACAATCTCAGCAACCAATCAGCACCCACTCAGGACCATCGCAGCCTCCACTCAGCACCATCTCAGCAACCATCACAGCAACCATTCAGCAGCATCTCAGCAACCAATCAGAACCCAATCAGGACCATCTCAGCAACCAATCAGCACCCACTCAGCACCATCTCAGCAACCAACCAGCACCCGCTCAGCACCATATCAGCACCAATCCGCACCATCTCAGCACCCACTCGGCACCATCTCAGCAACCATCTCAGCAACGAATCAGCACCCCCTCAGAACCATCTCAGCAACGAATCAGCACCCACTAAGCACCATCTCAGCAACCATTCAGCACCATCTCAGGATCATCTCAGACACCAATCAGGACCCACTTATACCAATCTCAGCAACCAATCAGGACCCACTCATAACAATCTCAGCAACCAATAAGCACCCCCTCAGGACCATCGCAGCATCCACTCAGCACCATCTCAGCAACCAATCAGCACCCACCCAGGACCATCGCAGGAACCAATCAGCACCCATTCAGCACCATCTCAGCACCCACTCAGGACCATCTTAGCAACCAATCAGCACCATCTCAGGACCTTTGCACCACCCACTAAGGACCATCTCAGCAACCAATCAGCACAATCTCAAAACCCATTCAGCACCATCTCAGCACCCATTCATCACCGTCTCAGCACCAACCCGCACCATCTCAGCAACCAATCAGCACCCAATCAGGACCATCTCAGCAACCAACCAGCACCCATTCAGCACCATCTCAGCACCCACTCAGGGCCATCTTGGCAACCTATCAGCACCATCTCAGGACCTTCTCAACATCCACTCAGCACCATATCACCACCAATCAGCACCATCTCAGAACCATCTCAGCAACCAATCATCACCCACTCATAACAATATCAGCAACCAATCCGGACCCACTCATAACAATCTCAGCAACCAATCAGCACCCCCTCAGGACCATAGCAGCATCCACTCAGCACCATCTCAGCACCGACTCAGGACCATCTCAGCAACCAATCAGAACACACTCAGCATCATCCCAGCAACCAATCAGCACCCACTCAGGATCACCCCAGCAACCAATCAGCACCAATTCAGCACCATCTCAGAACCGACTGAGGACAATCTCAGCAACCAATCAGCACTCACTCAGAACCATCCCAGCAACCAATCCGCACCAACTCAGGACCATCTCAGCACCGACTCAGGACCATCTCAGAAACCTAGAACCGTACCTAGCATGTACCGGGAACGTACTGGAACTACAATGCGCCCCAAGAGGTGCCATCACAGGCGCAGGCAATATTCTGCCATCGACGGGGTTTTCAGGCGCCAGCTTGCAGCCCCCTTTCGCCACCCCGCACATCCTGTTCTACTATTAGTGGCAATACCCGGCCCCTGCATCCATGTCACAGGCCTACAGTGATCTTGGCGCAAGAACACTACAGTCTCAGGTACCAGCCCTAAGGTTAATGTGATGTGTTAAGGCACAATTCCAGTCCCAGAATGAAGACCAGGCCCAGTGATCTCAGCTCTTTTAGTTCTTGACCCAGAAGCTTTATTTTACTGCCAGCTCTCTTCTTCCAGCTCCAGCTCTGAGTTTTTCCAGCTTCAAATGCCAGCATCTGGCTCTTGGCTCCAGCTTGGAAACAATTCAGCTCCCGCACGAGCCTCCGAAAGCCCACCCCCCACCATCCATATGCTAGCCCTGCAGTGATTTAGCCCCCACCCAGCAGTCCCCAGTCACTCTGCCACCCCCTGCGTAAGTTCTCCTGGATGCCCACAGCCCCGTTCACAGGTCTAGGTCCTTTGCCATTTTCATTCAAGTTGCCAGCCCCGCAGTCCACTTCCCAGCCCCACAGTGCGCCCCAAGAGGTGCCATCACAGGCGCAGGTAATATTCTGCCATCGACGGGGTTTTCAGGCGCCACCTTGCAGCCCCCTTTCGCCACCCCGCACATCCTGTTCTACTATTAGTGACAATACCCGGCCCCTGCATCCATGTCACAGGCCTACAGTGATCTCGGCGCAGGAACACTACAGTCTCAGGTACCAGCCCTAAAAGGTTAATGTGATGTGTTAAGGCGCAATTCCAGTCCCAGAATGAAGACCAGGCCCAGTGATCTCAGCTCTTTTAGTTCTTGACCCAGAAGCTTTATTTTACTGCCAGCTCTCTTCTTCCAGCTCCAGCTCTGAGTTTTTCCAGCTTCAAATGCCAGCATCTGGCTCTTGGCTCCAGCTTGGAAACAATTCAGCTCCCGCACGAGCCTCCGAAAGCCCACCCCCCACCATCCATATGCTAGCCCTGCAGTGATTTAGCCCCCACCCAGCAGTCCCCAGTCACTCTGCCACCCCCTGCGTAAGTTCTCCTGGATGCCCACAGCCCCGTTCACAGGTCTAGGTCCTTTGCCATTTTCATTCAAGTTGCCAGCCCCGCAGTCCACTTCCCAGCCCCACAGTGCGCCCCAAGAGGTGCCATCACAGGCGCAGGTAATATTCTGCCATCGACGGGGTTTTCAGGCGCCACCTTGCAGCCCCCTTTCGCCACCCCGCACATCCTGTTCTACTATTAGTGACAATACCCGGCCCCTGCATCCATGTCACAGGCCTACAGTGATCTCGGCGCAGGAACACTACAGTCTCAGGTACCAGCCCTAAAAGGTTAATGTGATGTGTTAAGGCGCAATTCCAGTCCCAGAATGAAGACCAGGCCCAGTGATCTCAGCTCTTTTAGTTCTTGACCCAGAAGCTTTATTTTACTGCCAGCTCTCTTCTTCCAGCTCCAGCTCTGAGTTTTTCCAGCTTCAAATGCCAGCATCTGGCTCTTGGCTCCAGCTTGGAAACAATTCAGCTCCCGCACGAGCCTCCGAAAGCCCACCCCCCACCATCCATATGCTAGCCCTGCAGTGATTTAGCCCCCACCCAGCAGTCCCCAGTCACTCTGCCACCCCCTGCGTAAGTTCTCCTGGATGCCCACAGCCCCGTTCACAGGTCTAGGTCCTTTGCCATTTTCATTCAAGTTGCCAGCCCCGCAGTCCACTTCCCAGCCCCACAGTGCGCCCCAAGAGGTGCCATCACAGGCGCAGGTAATATTCTGCCATCGACGGGGTTTTCAGGCGCCACCTTGCAGCCCCCTTTCGCCACCCCGCACATCCTGTTCTACTATTAGTGACAATACCCGGCCCCTGCATCCATGTCACAGGCCTACAGTGATCTCGGCGCAGGAACACTACAGTCTCAGGTACCAGCCCTAAAAGGTTAATGTGATGTGTTAAGGCGCAATTCCAGTCCCAGAATGAAGACCAGGCCCAGTGATCTCAGCTCTTTTAGTTCTTGACCCAGAAGCTTTATTTTACTGCCAGCTCTCTTCTTCCACCTCTGTGTCCCATTCTGCGATTAGTCCTCAGATCCACAGCGAGTATCCCTTGTAGCAGTGACTCTTTCTGCAGCACTGCAGTCCCCACCCCGGCCCCAGTGATTTCAGCTCCAGTCCCACAAGCTTTATTTAACTGCCAGCTCTTCTTTTGCACTTTCTGCTCAAAATCTTCACAGTAGTGCCACACAATACTACTTGTGCTTCTCAGGACAGGATCTTTGTTTTAGCTCTAGTTCTTGAGCTCTGATCACAGCCCTTACAGCAATTTCAATTCCAACCATGCAGTTCACCTCCCCGCTCCACAATCCCTATCCCAGCCCCACAGAGGTTTTACATCAAACCCTACCATATTTCTGTCTCGTCCAGCTCTGCTGCCTCAGCTCCAGCTCCTCAGCTTCCTACTGGCTGCAGCTAAAAGCTGCTCATGCTTCTCACTGCACCTTGGGGCTGTTGATAAGGCCACAAATCAGTTACTGCCATCATTACAATTTCAGTATCTCTAGAAGCTCTCCCATCCACCCACCCAGCCCTAAGTGGCAACCCTAAGTGGCATCCCAACTCTGGGGACACTGGAAGCCTGAAGCTCAACATCCACCCTCCCCCTCACCCTGGCTCTCAGCCCAGCACCTGCACAAAGGCCCCCTCACCTCCCCTCAGGCAGCTCCGGGGGCTGGGAACAGCCACTGGACTCCTGCCCCCCCATCCCAAAAGGCACTCTTGGGCTGGTTCTTGGGCCCTAGAACCCTCTGAGCCCCCACACCCTCAGCCCCTCGTTGGTACCACAGAGCAGGGGCTGGGACCCCCCAGGCATAACCTGCAGGCCCTGTGCTGCAGCTCCATGCCTTCCTCCCATGGCATTTATCTAGCCTCAGCATTTCCACCACCCCACATTGTTTTGGGCCTGACTCATGCCAAAATCATTATTCCACACCCTGGGGTTTTATGTCCCCACTGCTCTCACAACTGGTGTTTCAGCCCCAGTCCCACAACCCTTACCAAATTAACATGAGATATGTAGTAAAGAAAACAAATCAAACCAAAAAGATGTATTAAAACGGGCAATAATAAAATAACACAATTAAGAAAAAAAACATTACAAATAAAAACAAAATAAAGTAATAAAAATAAAAAAAGCAAGCCTTATTCCTCGTATTCTGAACATTTCTTTAAATCCAGAAACCGCAAAGCAGCTACTTCCCAGCCCCCAGTGACAGCAGGCGGCGCCCCGCCCCCCCCCCCCCCCCCCCCACGCCACTCCAGGCCCCACACCAGCCGCCGGCTACCCGAGCCACGCAGGGTGCGGCAGAAAGAACTGGACACGGCCAGCCCCAGATACGGCCGCAGGCGTCGCGTCCGTGCTCACCAGCGCTCCCCGGATCAGCTGCCGCGGGGGTCCCGTCCTGCCGCAGCGCTGCTCCTCGGACCGCGCATCCGCAGCTCCCGTCTCTCCCAGCTTCACCGCCGAACTGACGCCGCTGCCGCCCCAACGCCCGCTATTTATGCCCCACGGGCGGACAGCCAGCCAATCACAACCCGAGGCAGCGCCTGCCGGCTCCACCAATCCCAGCCCGCCCATTCCCGCCGCGCTCCGCTCCGCGACTCCCCGCGGTCCCCTCAAGCGCTGCTCCCGCCGCCGCCATTGCTGTGGCCGCGTCCGCCCGCTGCCCGCCGCCTGCCCGCTTCCCTGGACCAGAACCTGATCCCGACCAGGACCTGAACTGGAAGCTCCCGGCCGCCCTTCCCGTCCGCAACAGCGCCTGCCGAGGCAGCGGCAGCGGGGACGCTGCTCCGCCGGCTCCCAAAGCGGCGGTGGCGGGAGCGGCGCCTCAGACGTACGGGCGAGCGGGGCCAGTCTGAGGCGGCGAGCCGCGACTGAGCGGGCTGAGATTGGCGGGACCGCTTCCGGTTTGAAAGGGCGGCTGTGATTGGACAGGGCGGACGGAGAAAGGCGGGCCGTGATTGGGAGGCTTGGGAGCCGTCAGGCTGAGCCCCGTGGGAGCGTGGGGCGGAGCTCGGGCTGCCCGAAGGGCTCGCAGGCGGCGGCGGCGGCGGCGGGCGCGCTCGCCAAACCCCCGTCCCCTTCTCCGGCCTTCTCTCGTGCCCAGGTCCCGGCGAAAAGACCCCCGCAGAGCCCCTACCGGAGCGCCCCATCGGCACTCGGGGCAGGAGGCGGAGAGGAGTGTAGCCCGGGAGGGGTTCCGGGTCGTCTTGGCGACAGCAGGGCGGACTAGGGAGCGGCGGCGATTTGGTGAGGAGAGGGCTCGGGAGCGGGGAGGGCGTGCAGCGCCCGCTGCGGGCTCTGGGTGCCTCTTCTACCGCAGTGCTTCCGCTTCTGCGGGGACTTGGCCTGCCCCGACTGGCCGAGATCAGCACCCTGGCCGAAGTTAAGTGCCCGCGTCCCCCTGCCCGCCCTCCGCCTGCTGCGGGCCCGCTGCTCACCCTCGTCGTCGGATGTTATAGATGATAAAACAATATTGGCTTTCACATTCATAGATTAGCTTTTTGCATTACAAGTATTTTGATATGGTAAAACTTATACTTACTTTTAACTGCTTTGTATAGTGTAATATGCCAGTTTATGTATGCATTGTATATTTCATATGAATAGTAGCGTGATAAATATATTATAGGCTTTAGCAAAATGTTGAAATAGAAACTAAAGTACTTCTATGTAACTAACTCAGAAAATGGTGTAAAGCAATTATTCTGTTTCTCCTAACTGCAGACTGCCCCTACCAAGTGATAATAGTGACAAAAAGAGCTTAAGCATCCAGGAAGCATTTATCGACTCTTATCGGTATTATCAGGGAGTGTGAAGCAACAGGATAAAACTACAGGAAGAAATAAAATGTGTAGACCTCATTTACAGAACGTTCTGCAGACAAGTCAGAGGTTAAAACTAAACAAGAGAGTTCCTGGAACATCAAAAAGTCAAAGGAATGTTTGAATAATGTGTAAGTTAATGAATATGCATGTAACCTCAGCAATGTAACAGTATATAGTGAACATGTTTTTAAGCTACCTCTGTGCTCTTTGGCTGTGTGCTAAAAGCATCCCAGTGCTGGATTATTTTGTCCTTTTATCCTTTAATAAACTTTTAAAAATTTTAAAGAACGAACTCTGTTTATCACATCAGTGAAGCTTAAGCTGATCTGCATCCAGGTGTTTTGGGATCTGCTGGGGCAGGCCATCGAGGTAAGTGTGGGGCTACCACAGTGCAGGCCAAGTATTTCAACACCACAATAGCATAATCAGCATCATTAATTAATTCTGTGTTCTTCTCACAAGCCTCAGCATTAAGAACACTACCAGCCTCTAATAGGATTAATAATACGCATAGTAAGTGTTACTAGTATTAATATAGATAAGAATTGTTAGTGTTAACACTGGTAGTAAGTATGTTAGCTGGTATTTACTGTGAAGCTCTGCTCTCCCACAGTATGACAAGATCCTGAAGCTGTCCTCAGGTGCACAGTTAGGTGAGCACTGCTGTCCTTACCACGATCCCCCGATGGAGCCATGCTCCAGAAACGGGCAGCAATGAATCTGCAGATGCCTTCCCACGGTGACAGAGCTCACCCTCCTTCCCATCTGCAGTCAGGGGATGTGAAGGCAACCATTGCTGTCCTCGGCTTCATCATCTCCAGTGCAGCCAAGCACAGTATAGACAATGAGTCTCTGTCAAGTGAGCTGCAGCAGCTGGGACTGCCCAAAGGCAGGAGAAGCCCTCAGGGTGGCACCATCAGCCGGACCTGCTGGGATGTTGCTTACAGTTCCCAGCCCTGCCTTCTTCACACCCAGATGGAGGGCAGGCTGCCTGCTCTGCTGTCCTCCATCACCTCCCTTCTGTACCATCAGTCCCTGGGGGCTCCTCAGGTGCTTTGGTGAGGTTTGGCAGCTGTAGGTCTGGTGTGAGCAGAGGGATTCTTCTCTTGTCTCCCCTCATAAGCAAAGCATGCCAGCCAGCTGTGCTGTTTTACATGTGACTGACCCACAAAATTGCAGGAGACTGAGGACTCGTAACATGTGCAGGACAGGTTCCAAAGCAACTTGGGACAAAACCTCTGTCAGTCCAAAGGGACAGCAGAGCTCACATCTGCTCACAATAATCCTCTGGAGAGTGGAGCAATGTTTGTATGGAAAGATGACTGGGGGTAAAATCAGTGGAAACTGAGTTACATTTGTATCCTAACAGGAGCTATAATGGGACAGAAATTTTAGGGTAAAATACAGGTGCTGTTCCCAGGATGGAGCTGGGTTGGCATGCTCCACGATGATTCCCCATACAACCACAAGGACCTGCTAAGGGGGGTGGAGTGGAATGGGGCACCACAACCAGGCTCTGCCAAAATCTTTGCAGGGGCAGCAACTCCATGGTACTTTGAAGCTTATTAACTGCATAGCAAGGGCTATTTGGCATATGTAGGAACACTTTCCAACCTAGCGTCTGAAGACCAATTTAGAGGAGGCGCCTCTAAGTCGAAAGCCAGCCAGACCTTATGTTCTTAGCACCATTAATTTAGAAGAAATCCTGTGACATTTGCAAATTTAAGAGGTGACATCCCCATTCAGACCATGGCTCCTGGGTGCGAACAATGGCTCTTTTCAACAGCAAGGAAATCTGCATGCCCTAGTGTCTCGAGGTCACTTCACCTCAGAGTCCAGAGACCCAAATCCAGCCAGAGTCCTAGTTCCCAGAAATCTTCTGCTATAAGAAATCCTTCAAAGTGTGCAATTCTAGGAGTGGAAATCCTACAGGAAACACGAGGCTTCAGGCTCCAAATGGGATCTCTTTTCCACACAGTGGAAAACTCAGCAAGCCCTTCTGGCAAGACCAGTTCACAGGAGGCCCACAATTCTCAAGGGCCAGGCTTGAGAGATCCGACTCCATGGAAGCTTTAATCTGAGAAAAATCCTGTGATGTTGGTACTTTTAAAAGGCAGAATGGCACATTTAGACCCTGGCTGATGCTTTGGAGAGCGATTCCTTTACGAAGTAAATAATGATTTCATTCCAATGTCTGTAGGTCACTTTGGAAACAGCCCCTGAAACCCAAGACCAAGAAGAGCCATACTTCATGGCAGCTGCCATCTGGGAGGAATCCTATGACATTTGTGATTCAAGAAATTGAACCCAAAATTTCAACAGCTGATATGCAGATGCAAAAGATTGCTGTTTTCCTGAGATAAGAAATACTTCAACCCTAACATTCTGAAGGAGTTCAGAATACACACCCGGGACTGCCATACCCCCCAAAGCGCTACCTCCTGGCAGATTGTCTCTATGGTAAACCCTGTCACACTAGAAATGTTAGGAAGCAGAATCCAAACTACAGCACAAGCACCTGTAAGGAAAAGGTACCTCTGTTCATGAGATAGAGTAACTTCCACCCTAATGTTTCAGAGTAAGTTGACATGAGGACCTGTGGGAGGCCAAGGCCACCTACACCTCTACTTCCTAGAACCGCTGGTGTCAGAGGAATACTGCGATGTTTGCAGTTCTACAACTGGAAGGAAAACTGGCACTGGGTTAGGGGGCGGCAGTACCGCTCTCTGTCCACATTGCAGCAGCTGTGCCGCTGAGCTCAGGCCGGGGCTGCGACGAACATTGGGGGCAGGCAGAGAACTGAGGCAAAAGCTGCCAGAGAACCCTTTCTATTCCCTTCAGCCCCTGCAGCTGTTCTTATGCTTTCAGGGCGCTTGATTGGTTCATTCCTAGATAAAGCTTATGTCTTTATTTTCAAAACTGTTACCCATCTCTAGTCAGAGTTTCCTACATTTCTGTAAACAAATGAGTGGATAGAGTGAGGGTTTCTTTCCAAATGAATTTAGAGATAAATTCTTTTTCTTTGCCAATACCTATAAAAATGAAAAACTTAACAGGTTTTAGTATTCTACACCCACCCCTCCCTGTGAAATTTCTGGCAGTTTTGGGTCCCTCTGGGAGACGGCATCCAGCATGTCATGCTGGACTGTTCTAGGGAGTAGTTTTCAAATGTAAGCTTAGCAAAGTTTGAATTGACTTGTCCAGAGAAAAAAACCTACAAGTGAACACCTACACCTCCCTAAACAGACCAAGGAAGCCCCTGGCAGCTACCAGCACCAAAGCACAGCACAGTGGATGTTTCTAATACAGGATAAGGATAACAATATCACCTTTTGTTCTCTCCAGTTTGTTTTCTCTGCAGACATATTTGCTTATGATTTTTTTAGTCTTTGTATCTTTTTGGATAACTCCACTTGCCAGATCCTCAGAAGCGTCACCCATTCTCCAGGTGTCTGGAGAGAACTGCAAATGGCTCTCACGTAGTTGGAGCTAGTTCTGTAAGGTCTCAGGGTGAATTTCACCAGATGCAACCAAACAGGGCAACTCACAGTGGGACAGAAGGAACCCAAAGCTTGTTTTACCCAAAGCTTGGGTAAGCACAGCTCCAGCAAATACTGAGGAAACAGACATAACAGGGTAAAAAATAATAAAACTATTTCTTTTTCTTTAATCTTGCCTTTGTTTTTTTTTATTCAGATGAGCAAAACAATGAAGGAGAAGGTGAAAAACTCACCATTACTGAACATTTAATCATCTGTAAGCTGACCATCCTTAGCATAGAGGACTGCAGAGTTAAAATTCACCGATCCCTGGGAAATAAAACCAAATATTTTATGACAAACAGTCAAACAGAAGACGTAAAAATTTGTTTCCTCTACAGACTTTCAAGTATGTATCTCTGTATATATCCTACACATTAGAACATACACTTTATACCATCTCCTAATACATAATAATTTACCTTTAAACTTTGATAGTATAGTGTGGAGAAATGGCTCCATGACAGAGGGCACGCAGACATTCGCTCATTAGCCGACCAGGAGCTGGGAAAGTACCGAACACAGCTAGTTTGAGTTTTTGCACCTGCAAGATAGTGTGTGCCTGGGCCTAGCTGGGTAGGATAACAAGTAGACAGAGAGACGTGGGAAATGGGGAATGTAGGCCCAAAGGAATGAGGAAGAGTTGATGGTATAGTTTAACCAATACATTGCTTGGCTTACAGAATATTCATAAGCTTATTATGTGCTGTATAAGTGTCTGATACTCTCTGCAACAAACATAGCTTGCTGATCTCATATTGAGTGTCCGAGTCTTCCCTCACCCAAGAGTATAGCATAAAATTATTAACTTAAATTGGTGATCTATTATTATTAAGTTGTGCTTAAAGTTATTTTTGCTGTCATGTTCAAGAAAACTTTTTTTTTTACTGTAATGAATGAGCAATTGATTTCAAAGTCATCACAAGCCCATCAAAATACAAAGCTCTCTTCACTGGGCAGGTCTGTGAGCTAGAGGTATTTAGGCTTGTACTTACCTCTTGCTCTTCATGGACCAATAAATCCTGTAAACAAAAACAGTATCTTTAGCCCACTCTTGTTAAAGATTCTACAAGGATGATGGTTTTATTTGCGTTTAGAAGTTTTGATTTGAAATGGCCAGTTCAATGGATAAAGACAGTTTAAGTAGTATTACTTTACTCTTATTATTATTATTGGTATTAGTATTATCAGTTACTGGAAGAAACAAACCAGTAGTATCTATACTTAATTACTTCTATTTCCAGAAAATAATAAAGAAAAAGAACCAAACCAAAAAAAGTCACTTCCTACCTTTTGTATCGCAGGAGGATGAATTTCTCTTGGGCGCTTCTCCAATTTATCAAGACTCATAGCACTGAAAGGCAAACGAAACAGTGCTTTATAGAAGGGCACGAACACATTTCAAGGCTGAACCACCAACCGACTGCAGTGACAGTGGTTACAAAATGAATCATTCCAAGGGCCTCTCTTAAATGGAATGTTTTGTGGAACTGCCATTTCTTTCCCCAGATACTAACTTGCAACACTTCCTAAACTTATTTTGCATTTTAAAAACAGAAATTAGTAAGACTCTGTGTGGAGATCAGGTTTATTTCCTTCTAATGCACAGAGCTCTGCTCCATCACCCTTCACTTTGGCTCTACACAGAATCACAGTGAGCTTTTTAGGAGTGCTCAATAACCAATTCTATTTCTCTCTTTTCCTAGTTCTCTCTCTTCTTCAATAATTCAAGGCAAGTCAAATGAAAAATGACAAGTTCAGCAACAAAGTCACACTTTTTCCCTTTGTCTGGTCAACAACAGGCTCTAAATCCACTTATTGCTGCCTTCAACGATTCAGACTTGCAAAACCATTTTTACATGTCTCATAGGTTTATCATAAAAAACACAGAACGCAAGCTCTGAATTACAGGAAAAGGTACACAGACAAATATCTAAACTGATCACTTATATGTAAACACATACCTTTGCACCCAGAATGTTTTTGTGGGACTCCAAGGGAGTACACCATAAACAAGAAAAGCTAGGACAGATTACAGGACATACCCACTTTTTCTGCGTAATCAAGTAGAATTATTAATAAAAACAATTCAGTTAAAAAAGAAGGAAGAAAACCAAGGTAATTTTACTCAGCTATATTTACTGCCGATTTAAAGAAAAAAAAAGTCACGGGTGCTGCAAAGAAAAAAAAAAGTGAACCATAAACGCTTACAGTAGAATTTTAATACAAGTGCTTGGATGAAAGAATCTCATGGAACGTGAAGTAGAAAAATAGTGAAACCAGTATCAGACCTGCCTATTTTCTCACCATTGTACAAGAAAATCCTAAAAGCATTATAAAGTCGCTGCCTAAAACCGGTCATGGGATGTAACCAAGAACAATTTAGGCATTTGCTAATCTAGACAGAAACCTTTTCTGGATGCAAGTGTCAAATCACAAGTTTTGTCTTTCAGAAGCTCGACAATGCTGGAAAGCATTTTCCCTGGGGCTCGGGAGGGCAGGGGCGGAAGGGGGGGTGACTTTGCAGATCGCACCTGTGCCATCCCAAGCATACAGCCCGCCCGCTCCCTGCGCTGGGCATTCTCCCGGCCATCTCTGGCTCTACCGCTCAGTAAACCCTCCGTTTTCATGGCAAAAAGAGCCACGAGCACTAACGCAGGCAGCAGCCCCGTCATGCCGGCGATACCGCAGCGCTCCCTGCTCGCAGCGCCCAACACGCGGCGGAGCCGCCTCCGCCCGCAGCACCGGCAGCAGCCCGAGGGAGACGGCTGCAGCTCGGGGGCTCCTCCGGCGCCTCCGCCAGCCCGAGGGCGGCCGCCCCACCGGGACCGCGGTAGCGCCCGGCGCCGCTCGCCCGGGGCGGCTCCCGCAGCTCCCGGCCCGCGGCAGCAAAGCACCGCCTCGCCCCCCGCCCCCGGCACCGCTGAGTGAGGCCGAGGAACCGGGCGGACGCTCATTCCGCGCTGCTCAGCTCCGTGCGGGCGGCCAGACGGAGGCTTCGCCCCTCCAGCGTCTCCGTCCCGCGCGGGAGAGGCGCCGGCAGCTGCCCGCGCACAGCCCCGCGCGGCCGCCTGGCACGCCAGCCACTCATGCGCCCCGTCGGCCGTTGCGTCACACGCCGCGCCAGCAGCACGGCCTGCCGGGATGTGTAGTCTCGGGCTTACAGTCGCCGCTCCGTCCTCCGCCACCGGGAGCTGCAATCCCAATATGCATGTATTTGCAATACATTGCTACATTTATTTTTCGGTTTGGCTTGTGTCTATGTTTATAGTCTCTATTTATATATCTATAAACATACACAATACTCTATTACAAATAGAATATCTTATTGTAATATATAATGACTTATGTTACCTGCTGAATTTTTGAAATAGACCGCAAATATAAAAGTGGTTTATTCCTATTTCTACACATCTATTTTTTTTTTTGTTTAAATATAGTTATAGATATAATTGTACATTTAAAATCCAATTCCTAAATAAAATGACAAAAAACCAGCATCAAATTCCCACCAATACGTTCAAAAAACATCAAGATACCTCCAACAGCCAAACAACTGCCAGCAAAAAAACCACACAACACTCTTTTCAATAACAATTCTCATCACGTCAGAAAAATGAAACCAAAATAAAAGAAAACCCTATAGAAACACAAAGAGCAAATCACAAAAACTACAAAAAAAAAATGAAACCAACCTACTAAACTCCAAACAGTGCCACTGACCCTGAACATTACGAAAAAAAATAAACAAAATTCTTGCTCTACACTAACTCAAAGAAGAAACAGTACTGTGTAAAAACAACTTTAAAAACCGAACTAATTAACAACATGGAAAAAAAACTCAACTCCTAAAAATTAAGAAAATAACTACCCAAATAAATACTTAAAAAGACCCACCATGTAAATACCCATATGCCCAAAAATAAAACTGATAAACAACAACCAAATACATCAAATGACACAAAAACACGCCCCAAAACAAAAAAACCCCCTTAAGTTTACAACAAAAAAATTATTCCCAACTGAATAAACCCACAGTGCCTCAATCTATCAAAATAAAAATACCACCTAGAAACAAACAAAGACTAAAGGCAAACCATAAACAATGTCTCCCAAATTACCCGTAACCATAAAACATACGCTACAATCAAACAAACTAAATAAATAAAAGCCCTGGAAGACGATAAACACTAAGACAATTACCAAGATTAAAAACCCGCTGCTATGAACGACACGACGCTACCTCAAGCCCCCCAAAACAAACACTACACACTCACGCTAATAAAAGCCACCGCAACAGAATTAAAATCCGAATTGCTACATCATGCTACGACCCGTAAAAACCATTGCGCGCCTTTCAAAACATAATACCCCGGCAAAAAAAAAAAAAAACAAATCCGACTACAAAACTCAATCCAAAACAAACCTTTATCATCCCTACCGGCACCGAGAACCGTGCCGCTCAGGAAGAACACCCTATCCCTTAGCGTACACCCACTGCAAACCGAACCCAGCGATGCCATCAACGCCTCCAAAGCGCCTCCGAGCCACGGCACCGCCGAACTTGGAGCGGCCGAACCCCGCGCTCGCTGCCGGCCCCGGACGGAGCGCGGCTCCCGGCAGGAAAGCGGCTCCTGCGGCGGCCGCTCCGGCACGCGGGGCCGGCGCCGTCCCGGGGAGCCCCGCCCGCTGCCCCTGCCCGGCGGGGCCGGCACCGGGCCCGGGGCTACCGGCGGCGCCCGAGCCCCACGCCCGGAGCGGGCGGAGCGGCCGGCACCGCCCGGGCCGGCGCAGCAGCGCCCGCGCCGCCTCTGCCGCCCTCGGCCGGCCCGGCCCGGCTCCGCTCGGCTCCGCACGGCTCGCACCGGCGCGGCTCCGCCACTGCCGCCCTCGGCCGGCCCGGCCGCGCCGAATCCCCCGTGCGCCCCGGCAGCTGCCCGGGCCGTGCCAGCAGCGCTCCCGAGCGGGAACGTTCCGCGCCGGGCCGCGGGCACGGGCAGCGCCCTCCAATGCAGCGGCACAGCCCCATTGCAGCCCTGCAAACGCTGCCGGAGCTGCGGCTTCCCGCAAGCCAACCCCGAAACTGACGCCGCAGGCGGGCTCACCTCACTTCAACAAGGGCAAAGAAATGTGTTCTCCCCTCCAATTTCACCCCCTAGGAGAGCAGAAAAGAAGGGGCGCTCCCCAAATGAAAGCCTTCGACTGATGGGAAAGGGCGATTTCGACCTCCATTCAAACCCTTCAAAAGGAGGGACACCAGGGCTGCCCCCTCCATTTAAACCCGAGGGTGATGAAAATGGGGTGGCTGCCTTCAAACCAAACCCATAACACCACAACAATACTTTTCCCATTCCCCTTAAAATAGAACACAGGGATTCCCTGTCACCCCTGGGATACCCCTAAAAGCCTGGAAAAGGCAGCTTTTCCTGCAATCAACACCCTTAAAACCACAAGTCAAGAGGGATCCCCTCAGTTCAAATACAGACAATAATAGAAGAGTAGCTGCTTCCTCCTCCTTAATCCCTTTTGTCTTCATAAGCTCCATTTTTGTTCCTGGGGATCCGGGGAGGGACTGGCAAGATGAAATTGGAAAGGGGAAGGACAAAAGTTCCCCGCTCCAAACCCACACGGGCTCACCTGTTCGGCTGCTGCTCCTGGGCACAAAGATTCGTCCCTCGGCGCCTCCTTTAAGCGATGCTCCACGTATCCAAGCGCGGCTCCAGGTGTTCCCCCCGACCCTGTGAGAAGCTCTCGTAGTCCTTCCATGAGACAGCGCCGGGAGCGCCCCATAAACCCCTCCACTCAGCAGCTCCATGCAAAAGGGAGCTGAGGCAAAGCCTCCCCCTAAAACAGCCTCGCCCCGGCAGGAGCCGGCCCCTCATCATCCTCACACTCACACCTGGGCTGCTCCGAGCCCCCATCATCCTCACACTCACACCTGGGCTGCTCCGAGCCCCCATCATCCTCACACTCACACCTGGGCTGCTCCGAGCCCCTCATCATCCTCACACTCACACCTGGGCTGCTCCGAGCCCCTCATCATCCTCACACTCACACCTGGGCTGCTCCGAGCCCCTCATCATCCTCACACTCACACCTGGGCTGCTCCGAGCCCCTCATCATCCTCACACTCACACCTGGGCTGCTCCGAGCCCCTCATCATCCTCACACTCACACCTGGGCTGCTCCGAGCCCCTCATCATCCTCACACTCACACCTGGGCTGCTCCGAGCCCCCATCATCCTCACAGCTCACACCAGGCCAAAAGTTCTACGGCATGGGTGCCAGGGCGAGGAACACTGAGATCACGGATGCTAGGAAAGGTTTCTAAGAGGCCCCTCACAGGGCTAAGATAAGAGACATGAGATATCCAGACAACACACAAAAGACAAGTGACACACCAGGACTGCTCTGCCCTGCTGCGCACCTCAGCACTGCGATCAAAAGGGAGACTTTGCTTTTATGGGGCCTAAGGAGCAACATCTTGGCTAACCTCATTGCCAGAGCCAACTCAGACCCCCAACTCGGGGAGTCCTGACCCAGCACCCCACATTCACCCCCTCTGTGGGTTGCAGCCCTCTGCTTATCTCTCAGACATCTGGGGAAGCTGGTCTCTGGTGCAAAGAAAGGCCACCTTGTCACCTGGGAAGGTCCTGCTGGCACCGGGCTGGGGTCTCTCAGACAGCTAGATTAAAGAGAACCAAACATCAGGGCCTGATCTTGGCACCGCATCGGCCAAAACCCCACCACTCTGCTACTCACCGCGCTCCTAAGAAGGCCCGGCACCTCCTAACCCTGACCCTCTGCCACACATGGAATGCATCTGCACCTGAAAGTTAGAACATATGTCAAACACCACCAGGGTAACTCACAAGCTGCAAAGACCTTTTGTCAATCTAGGAATATCATCTAGAGCCCAAGTACAGCCCACATCACAAATTTCAACTCCCCAAGGCTTGTCCTATTGCAGCAGGCCATGCGGCAGGGCAGAACAGCTCCAGCACAAATGCATGCAGACACCCGTGACACAGAACGTGACAAACAGGGGGACATTAAACACGACACATCATGCTTATGGCGAGGGCCTCGAGGGGAGAAGGCAAAAGGGACCCCAAAGACACACTAGGGAACACAGTACACTGGACAACACAACACAGACAAGAGCTGTTCTGCACTGCCCGACTGAAAGCTGCCATCAAAAGTAGAGCCTCTCCCTTTAGCTGTCCTAAGAGGCCCTTGCAGAAGATTGCTTTCCCCTCTGCTCATTTTTAAACCCGTCCCAAGAACTCCCAACCCGCTACACTCCCATCACCAGGCCATGGCCCCCGACTTATCTTTTGGATGATCGGTGATGGGAATCCACATTGCACCTGAAATGAGTCTGCCTCAGAGGGCTCTGTGATGGCCTGTGAGCCTCTTGGTCAGCTACAATAAAGAAAACCAAAACCAAAGTATGAGTCCAGAGTTATGTGGGCCAAATCCCAGCAAGGCAGCTACTTGCCCTTTCCTGAGTGTGCCTGGCTCCCTCAGGCTCCAGCTTCATCCTGATTCCAAGGCTGTGGCCTTTATTAGGAGTGGCACCTGGGTAAGAGAAAGGCAAAGTTA
Organism: Melospiza melodia melodia; assembly: GCF_035770615.1. NCBI lineage: Eukaryota > Metazoa > Chordata > Aves > Passeriformes > Passerellidae > Melospiza > Melospiza melodia. The sequence continues at coordinate 20,646,053 of NC_086209.1, read as the reverse complement.
AATGGCATTCCTGTGAGTGCACTGGATGACCTTGTGTGCTGTAAGACATGGCAATGCCTCTGCTAGGCTTCTGAACAGCCTTGTGGGGGGGGGCCCTCAAATAAACACCCTTTCTCACGCTGCTGCCTGCAAACCTCCCCCCGCCCACAATAATTCCTAACTGGATACCTGCTCACCCTCCCTCTCCCAGTCACCATCCTCAACTCACCTGAAGCCTCAAACATCATCCTTGACACTGGGCAGATCCCTCTTGTGTCATGATGAATCTGCTGAAAAATTCTTGTGCTTGAGAGCTGAGCAATAACAATTACTTCTCTCCACTGATGACCTTGGCTGTTTGTATCCAAATTCACTTCCTAAAAAGAAGGACAAAGAACAGAGCTGTAACACAGTCACCACATACACTTATGCTGCAGCAAAAAATGGGGCATCACCTGCTTGGGGGGATCCCCTCACCTGGGAAGGGGACCTCTGGCACAGATTTAATCCATCTGAAGCTGAAAAACAAGTTAGGACAAGAGTCAAACTGTTGCAGGATAACTGAAGAGCTCCAGATATCCTGTGTCCATCTACAAATCCCATCTAGAGTCCAACTACACCCCACATTACAAATTCCAAGTCCCCGGGACTTCTCCTATTGCACCAGGCTATGTGGCAGGGCAGAGCAGCTCCAGCACAAATGTGTGCAGACACCCGTGACACAGGACAGGACGTGACAGACAATGGGGACACAACAGGAACAGAAAACTCCAGGCAAGGAAAATGGCTGCAAGGACTGAGAGAATGCAAAAGAAAATGAGTGAGCTGAGACTGATGGTGAGCAGATGAGGCTCAGAACCATGGAGGATGAAGATGCTAACTGAATGATTTGTTCCAAGAACAGCAAAGGTGGATGCCCAGGAATCCTATGGTCAGAAGCCTCTACCTGCACTCACATTCTTACAAGTCCTAATCCACCACAATGGATCCAGGTGGGGCACTGCTGTCCATACAGCTCAGAACAAGATGTGAAAAGATACCTGACTGGATGCTTCCAAAGAGAGAACTTTTGACTGGGGAGCTCAGACAGGTATCAGAATCACATCTATGGCCTGGTGCCAGGCCAAGGAATGCAGGGACCACAGATGCTAAGAAGGATGCCAGAGTTTCTGATAGGCCCCTCAAAGGCCTAAGGTAAAAGACTTGAGATACACAAACAACACATAATGCACAATAGACAAGTGACACGAGACACACCAGGACTGCTCTGCCCTGCACACCGCACTGTGCTCAAAAGTGAGACTTTGCTTTTATGGGGCCTAAGGGGGCACTTCATGTACACACCCCACCTCCAAAGCTGAATCAAAAACCCCTCCCAGTAATTCCCAAACCAGCACCATGCTTTCATCCTCTCTGTGGGTCACAGCCCTCTACATATCTCTCAGACATCTGGGGATGCCAGTCTGTGTCAGGTGCAAAGGAAGGCCACCTCGTCAGCTGGGAAGGTCCTGCTGGCACCAGGCTGGTGTCTCTCAGACAGCTGTATTAAAGAAAACCAAATATCAGTGCTTGATCGTGGCAGCCCATTGCCCAAAACCCCAGCAGTCTGCTGGTCACCATGTTCCTAGGAACGCCCAGCTGCTCAGGCCGCACGCTTCGGGCACGCTCAGAGACCGAGGCCGTCGTCACAGGAAGCCTGGTTTAAGAGGAGATGAGGTGATTTCCCATGGCTGAAACCTTAGTGGACCCTCACTCCTCCTCCCTGCTGCCCTGACTCCCCGCAACTCCTCGGCAGTTGCCGAAGGCCACCCGGATGGCACCTTTAAATAGAAAAGTTCAGGGCTTCATCACCAGCTCCTGTAATGCATCCACAGGGCTGACACGTGCAGCAAACCCAGTGCATCGACCGGGAGGTGACGGGGGCTAGGCATACTCCGAGTGGATTGCCTAAAGAGCAAAAATGAGAATGGAAACTTAGAGCTGCACCAGAAATTGAGACCTGAGCAATAACAATACTTCTCTCCACTGATGACCTCGGCTGCTGGTATCCAGATTCATTCCTAAAAAGAAAGACAAAGAACAGAGCTGTAACACAGTCACCACATACACTTATGCTGCAGAGACAAATGGGTCCTCACCTGCTTAGGGGGAATCCCCACTTCCGGGATGGGGCCCTCTGGCACAGATTTAATCCATCTGAAGCTGAAAAACAAGTTAGGACAAGAGTCAAACTGTTGCAGGATAACTGAAGAGCTCCAGATATCCTGTGTCCATCTACAAATCCCATCTAGAGTCCAACTACACCCCACATTACAAATTCCAAGTCCCCGGGACTTCTCCTATTGCACCAGGCTATGTGGCAGGGCAGAGCAGCTCCAGCACAAATGTGTGTAGACACCCGTGACACAGGACAGGCAGGACGTGACAAACAATGGGGACACAACAGGAACAGAAATCTCTTAGCAAGGAAAATGGCTGCAAGGACTGAGAGAATGCAAAAGAAGAAGAGTTGAAGCTGACAGCAAGCTGATGAGGCTCAGAGAACCCTGGAGGAAGAAGATGCTAACTTCTTGATTTATTCCAAGAACAGCAAAGATGGATGCCTGAGAATCCTCCAGTCAGAATCCTCTACCTAACCTCACATTCTTACAAGTCCTAATCTGCCATAATGGATCCAGGTGGGGCATAGCTGTCCATATAGCTGAGAACAAGACCTGAAAAGACACCTGACTGGATGCTTCTAAACAGAGAACTTTTGACTGGGGAGCTCAGACAGGTATCAGAATCACATCTATGGCCTGGGTGCCAGGCCAAGGAATGCAGAGATCACAGATGCTAACAATGATGCCAAGGTTTCTGACAGACCCCTCAAAGGCTAAGGTAAAAGACATGAGATACACAAACAACACATAATGCACAATAGACAAGTGACACGAGACACACCGGGACTGCTCTGCCCTGCTGCACACCTCAGCACTGGGATCAAAAGGGAGACTTTGCCTTTATGGGGCCTAAGGGGCCACTTCATGGACACACCCCACCTCCAAAGCAGACTCGAAACCCCCTCCCAGTAATTCCCAACCCAGCACCATGCCTTCATCCCCTCTGTGGGTCTTAGCCCTCTACTTATCTCTCAGATATCTGGGGACGCACATCCACGTCATGTACAATAGATGGTGGCCTCTACATCTTGGAAGTTCCTGCTGGCACTGTTGTTGAACAACAACTCCTGTTGTTTTGTAGTCAGCTATGTTAAAGAAAACCAAATACCAATGCATGACCTCAGCAGCACACTGGCCAAACCCCAACAATTCTGCTACTCACCATTGTCCTGAAAATGCCCGGCGCAGAAATAGGAATAGATGCTTAGAATTGCAGCAGAGAGACTTGAGCAATAACAACTGCTTCTGTAAGCTACTCACTGCTCACCTTGCCCATCTCACCTTCACTGCTGATATCCAGCTTTACTTCCTAAAAAGGAAAAGAACAGTAGTGTAACAGAGTCACACTTCACACTCCCCCTGCAGAGACAAACAGTGACTGACCTGCTCTGGGGAACCTCATCACCTGGCATGGGTGGATGGATTTTGGCCTGGATTTTACCGTCTGCATCTGAAAGTGAAGACAAAAGTCAAAGGGCTGCAGAATGACTTCACAGCTCCAAACATGTTGTGTCTATCTAGGAATATCATCTAGAGTCCAGTGACACCCCACAAACTGCAAGTCCCCAGGACTTGTCCTATTGCAGCAGATTATGTGGCAGGGCAGGACAGCTCTGGCACAAATATGTGCAGACACCTGTGACACAGAACATGACAAAGAGGGGGACATCAAACACAACACATTATGCTTGTGGTGAGGGCCTCGAGGGGAGAAGGCAAAAGGGACCCCAAAGACACACTAGGGAGCACGGCACACCGGACAACACAACACAGACAAGAGCTGTTCTGCACTGCCCGACTGAAAGCTGCCATCAAAAGTAGAGCCTCTCCCTTTAGCTGTCCTAACAGGCTCTTAGAAAAGACTCCTTTCCCCTCTACTCATTTTTAAATCTGCCCCAAGAACTCCCAACCTGATACTCTCCCATCATCCCATCTCCAAGCCTAGTTCCCCGACTTATCTTTTGGATGATCGGTGATGTGGATCCACGTTGCACCTGAAATGAGTCTGCCTCAGAGGGCCCTGTGATTGCCTGTTAGCTTCTTGGTCAGCTACAATAAAGAAAACGAAAACCAAAGTATGAGTCCAGAGTTATGGGGGCCAAATCCCAGCAAGGCAGCTACTTGCCCTTTCCTGAGTGTGCCTGGCTCCCTCAGGCTCCAGCTTCATCCTGATTCCAAGGCTGTGGCCTTTATTAGGAGTGGCACCTGGGTAAGAGAAAGGCAAAGTTAAATGACATTGCTGTGAGTGCAGTGGATGACCTTGTGTGCTGTAGGACATGGGAATGCCTCTGCTAGGCTTCTGAGAAGCCTGGGAGGGGGAGGGGGGGTGCTCAAATAAACACCCTTTCTCACCCTGCTGCTTTCAAAACCCCCCAGAAAAACTTCCTAACCAGATACCTGCTCACCATCCCTCTCTTAGTCACAATCCTCATCTAAACCCTCAATCTAAAACATTATCTTCACCACTCTTTTGTGACATGATAAAACTGCTGAAAAATCTCAAGTGTCACACTTGGCACAACCTGGAATTTCAGGAAGCTGCACTCTTCCAAAGAAAAACAAAACCAACAACAAAAACCCCAAAACAAAACAAAAAAAACCACAAAAGCAAAACCAGGAATTACCAAAGCACCTTACCACCCCTAAACACACATCCCAAAAATCATCAACTTAAATATTCCCAGTGTCCCTTGCTGCTTTTTTTACAATGCCTTCAAGCCTCTGTTGCTTTAGATATCTAAAAGCACCTGCTAAAAGCAAGATGAGGTAAGGTGAAAGAGCCTTTCCACTGAAATGAGAGGAGAGCTCTTACCCCAGCACATCCCAGAGAGGGAATGAAGCCCCTCAGCCCAGGCTGGGGTTAATATACCCCTGATTGTGCCCACCTCTCGTTCCCATGGCACCCAGGAAAAGGGAGGGGGCAAATCCCACTGGGTATAAAAGCCCTCAGAGCAGCTACAGCTGTTTGGCCCCTCTGACTTGAATTCAAGGGGAGTAAAGGGCTTGATATAGGAGAAGGCTCTTCAGGGAAATGGCAGCACTCTCTGTTTTGCTACAGCTACTTGGAACAAAAGGGCAGAAAACAGGTAGGAAATAAAACCTTGTATTTAGGCATCATAGCTTGGTAATTTGGGCAATTTATGTAAGTTAACAGCAACTTATCAAGTTGCTGCTAACTTACATAATTATTCTTCAGTGACTGCTAAGTAGTACTTCATGTGTGACTAAGTAGAGTGGAGAAGAATACTAATGATATGAGTCGTCAAAGTCTCCTTAGAACGTCTAATTGGAGCTATCTACATTAGAAATAAAAATAAGAAAAATAATAGACTTCCACGTGGTATTAGGATTACATATGCGCACACGTGCTGGCCTTGCTCCCATCCAAAATATTTGATACCAGGATGTGGGTAGAAGTGCTCTGAAATGCAGTTTTAAACCCCTAAAAAGCTGGAAAAGGCAAAGTTTGCTTCAAGTGCACCCCGTAAAATGAGGAAATAGGTCAGTTACCTCCACTTACACTAATACGGTGGCAAATAAATGGCTTCTCCCCTTTAATTTAATCCCCTAAAATACTGGGCAAAGAGGAGCATTCCTCAGCTTAAATCTCTCTAGTGATGGAAAACGGGGGATTTTTCCATCAATTCAAACCCTTAAAAAGGAGGACCAGTTCGGCTTCCCTCTCCATTTAAGCCTTATTATGATGAAACGGGCAGAGCTACCCTTAATTCGAACTCATAAAAAAGCATCATCAAGGTTTTCCCCTTCCATTTAAACTGCAAAATAACGAAAGATGGGGACTCTCTATCAATTAAAACCCGTAACGGCATGGAAAAGGCAGGGTTTCCTTCGATTGAGACCATTGAAGTTGCAGGGGAAGCAGATTCCTCTTCAATTTGAATGCGGACAATTGTGGGAAAGGAAGCTTTTCCCCTCAATTAAATCCCCTTTCTCCTAGCAATCCCTCCCTTTTCTGGGGGCACTGGGGAGGGACTGATAAAAGCTGAAAGCCCTCCAGGACCCCGCATGCTGCCCCACCTGCTCAGGTGCTGCCCCTTGGCACGACGGCTCCTCCCTCGGCATTTTGGCCGAGCGGGGCTCCGTGCCCGGGCGCACCCGGCTGCTCCGCAGCCCCTGCCGGATGCTCCCACCGCCGTTCCCCGAGGGACATTCGGGATACTTCCGTTTCCTTCTCTGGGCTGGCAGTTCCCTGTGCATGTGTGCCCGGGTAACCCTCCGAAAGCAGCCTCTGGCAGGAGCTGCCCCCTCCTCATTCTCACTGGTCACACCTGGAGCTGCTGCACCTTGGAGTGGGAGGATTTTAGCCAGATTTCTGGAATGCTTGCTGCAGGACTCAGTAACTCAGGGCCAAAAAGATTTTCTCCAAGCTGTGAAATTAAAAAAAAAACAAAACCAAAAAAACTATGTCAATTTTGTACTTAAAGCAATTTGTAATCTGGAAGTTTGTATGGACTAACTGTCAACTCTCAGGAAAATAAACACCCTGCTATCTTATCTTGCCCCTACATAGTGAAGCAATCTAATAATTTACAATAAAATTTACCGACTTCTAGTTCATGAACTATTAATGGTATTTGTTATGATTTTATGATGCTGTTTACAGGTCAGTGTTCTGAGGGTAGTTCCAGCCCTCCCTTGGCCCACTGTCCTCTGCAACCAGGCCCCTGTGCTGTGTGGCTGTAAATGGCAGCTGATGCATCTGTTTTGAAGAAAAACAGTGAGAATGTATGTTGAAACTTAGTACCGGTTCCCTGTGCTGTTCAGTATTTTAAACTGAATCAAATAATATGTGTTCTGGGCTTTAATTCTTTTTTATTGGTGCTTTATCTCAGGGGAGCTGGGCAGAACTGGGTAAGTCTGATGACCAGAGAGCGTGAATAATATTTGCACAGCTTTCTGTGTTTTCAGTGCTCAGTCAATGACAACTAACATAAATTACAAAAGCTGAGGAAATGCAAGAATGCTCCTGTCATTGCGTGCTTTTTAGTTTAGGTACCAAAGTGAAATGTGCAGTGATTTGAAGAAAGCTCAGCCCAACTGGAGCTAAACATCCTTTAATTAACCTTTGCAGGATAGTTTAAAAGTTATTCAAGAAGGTCTTGGAACATGGCAGCCAGAAATGCCTGAAAAGTTCACAGAAACTGCAAGCACCTGTTAAAAGCACAAGAATATGGATCTTTTTGTTTTAGAATAAAAATGGCTGGTTAACAAACATCCTGAAGAGTCAGCCACCCACATTCTTCCTCCAAAGAATTGCAGATTCTTAGCTCCTGGGTTCTGAGATGTAATTGCAGTATGAGGAGGTTTGGGAGAGCTGAAAAGTCACCATAGCAACCTCCTGGCAAAAATCTTCGCTCATCCAACCTAAAGCAAAATTTATTTTTATCTGAATGGCCTTAGTGAGCCTGAACGTGTTCTGTGTTCTGGCTCTCTGCTTCATTTCATTGTACTCCTCAGACACGGTCTTTTCCTGCTCTAAGTCCTAAAGGCCATCTTCTAAATCTTCTAAATGAAAGTTTTGACTAGAAATGCATGCAGGATGCTGGCTGTTAAATCAGGGTGTGCCTCTGAGTTAAGAAAGAGGTGCCCTCTCGTGGCATTCCAGACCCTTTGCCATCAGCTCTAGTGAAGCTGATAAACCTGTGCTGAATAATTTTAAGCATTGAAGTGAACTGAAAAATGTGGAAACAGATAAAAGAAGACGAAGGAAATAAAAATCATTGAAAGACCTGTGCAGTCCCTGTTCAGAAGAAAGAAAGGCTCTGCATGCAAGAGTTTATGCAAGTTCTAGAAGCTAGGAGAAGCTATGCAGCATGGACTTGGTGAGACGCAGTGCTTGCCGAGCAATTTTCATGGATGTGATCTGCCCATGATAGGAGACTGAGACCTGCTGATCGAAGTTGCTGGATGGCAAGAGGGTGCTTAGCTGCAGCTATTTGACTGTAAGAGGGTCTGTGTGGGTGCACAGGGGGAAGGCAAAGCAGGAGAAGAGCTGCTGAGATATAAAGCAGTTTGGTTAAGGGGTGCTCTCAGTTTTTTGAGGAAAAACTTGAAGTCTGCGGTGTTTAAATGGGGGTAACCAAGAGGAGGAGACAGATTTGTGAGCAATAAGGTGACGATGGATGGGTATGTAGGGAAGCTGAAGGAAGGGATGCTTCTATTACTTTTGGAGCCTAGAGTACCTGGACTAGCAGGGTGCGCTGCTCAGCAGCCTTGGGAGGTTCAGGCTTTCTCTGATTCTTCTTACATCCCTCTCAGACCCAGTAAGGGGAGTGAACAACCAGGAGCTGCTGTCAGAACATTTAAGATCACGCTCCTGCAGGAGACAGCCACCAGGCCTCCAGGGCTGATTTTGTCCCTCTGGAGCTAACTCGCAAAATTCAGAAGTTGATCTCTGGCTGACCAAAGTGACAGGCACACAGGGGTGTCCTTCTCAGGGGCCACTCTCTCTGCGACCTCACTCATGAAATCTTTCTCAGCAGCAAGCAACAATTAGTATTTTTGGAACTTGGCAATGACTAATTAATATCTTGCAGGAAGGAAGAAAGAAGCTGGTGTTCATCTTTATACTACACAAATATGGGCTAGCTATTGGGGGTAATTTTCAACTAGTGTTCTTCAGTGCAGTCACTTTTGAAACAGATATGAGGGGATCTCTTCAGTTGTTTCTGTCTAATTTGTGTTTTACAGTGCTGCATACTCTGGACTTTGCTCTGGACAAAACCTGGGTGATCCTGTGACGTACCGTAGGCTGGGAGGGTAATGATTTTTTTCTTAAATATTATTGCAAAAGTCAACAAATCATTTCTGGAGTAATAAAAGAGAAGGTTGAAAGCAGAGATTTGTTATTGTAGCAGATTTTCCAGGACCTTAGAAATGTGGTTTCAAAACAGAACAACTTGCTCTTCATTTCCTGACCCACCGAAAACATTGCAATGTCCCATCTGATTTCCTCTTCATATTTTCTTCACTGGTCTTTTGGCATCTGACAGAAGAAACAGTGTGGAGCAAAAATCTATCTGAGCCGCGCTACACAGGGAGGTGAGTTTTTGAGCAGAGCCTTTAAATAACTATGGTGTTCTTAGAAGAAAGTATGAAAATATATTTACGTGCCACAGGCTGGGAGCACACTGTTTTATTCCTTAAATGTTACTGCAAAATCAGCAAAAAATTGCCAGAGTAATAGCATTGAAAGCTGGGAGATTTGTTGTCACAGCAGTAAATGGAAAACTGGATGCCATTTCCTAACATTGTAAATTTTGTAAAGTGCAATTTTTAAAGGAAATGGATGGAGTTGTCATTATCTCAGAGGTTTTTATAATTTTCTAGTGTCCGAACACAAAGGGACAGCTTCCATTTTGCCAGTGGGCAGGGTGCCGTAACCCTATGTGGAGAGCCCCAGGTGAGGGCTGTGTCTGATGTGAAGCCAGGTGACTCCATGGAATGGAGCGTGGCCACCTTAGACGATCTGAGGATCTAGTTCATCCCTCACAGTCATTTTATGTAACTCATGAATAAGTGAAGATTTAATCCAGTTTGGTCCTGAACCAAGATTAAGTCCTTCCTTTGATGCCTGGTGAAGTGAGTAGAGGAAGCAGAGTGGCACAAGTGGAGTTGCAGGGCACAGGGAGCGAGTCTGGGGCTCTCAGACATCGAGGCTGCCTGTCCACTTTTTGTTGAGCCGGTTTAACTGTAGTCATTTTGCAAGCAACTTTAGTCAAACTGAAGCACAAAACAGAATAAAGCCCTTTCTGTTTAGACTGGCATATTTGGATTTAAGTGTTCAGTATATGCTTATACCCTGGAACTAGCCCTGTCTCAATTGTAAACGTGTTCCCAAGGCTGAATTACACTGATGAAAATTTGCTTGTAGTCACAGCCCAGGAGTGAGAACAAATACTTTTATTGGCTGTGCTGTCTGTGAGAAGTGTCCTGTTTCTCCCTTTGCCCTGTCTGCTGCTGTGTGGTTTACCATCCCACCAAAGTCTGTAGGATATAACTGCGGGTCAGCACAGCCAGCTTAGAGGCACTGGTAGGGCTTTCTCTTCTCATGTTCCCCTATGTTTTTAGGAACTTCACCACTTTGTCAAAGCAGACTGGAAGGTGATTACAGGCCTACAGAGTTGTGACAGGTGACCGAAACACGTTCAGTGTTGTTGTATGAGCTTCATCTCTTTTAGAAACCAGCAGAATCCAGAGGGTTTCTGTAGCTGTGACCTTTACAGAGATGGCTGATCTAGCAACTCAGCCCTATCACACAGAATGAGGACTTCTGGGCCTCTGTGCTGTCAATGCCATTCCAGCAGATTGCAGGAGCAGTTTGAATTTCTCAGCCAAGTGGGAAGGGGGTGCTCACCAACATCTCTTTTTTCAGAACATGCCTAGAAAATGAAGAGGTTCCTGCGTTGGCCTGAACAGCGCTCTGCTGATAAGGTCTTTTGCATCTTGGTGACTGCTGCTTATCTTTTTCTCCTGACAGGTACAGTAATTCTGCTCAGGACTAATTACATGAATGGTGCTTCCAGCAGGCTCTGGGCATCCACCAGTCTGATGGTGTCTTGATTTGTGCACACACAGTTTATCCCTACAGGAGCCCACTTTCCTTGTGTTCTGCCCCAGAGCAGCAGCTCTTATTCTGGCCCTTTGCCTTTAGCCATTATGAGGGTCCCTGAAGCACACTGGCCAAGTCTGGACATAATTCATACCCTTTCCTGGGATGCTGGCTCAGTCTGGACTGCAGATGAGCCAGTACTAATAAGAAAATGCATCAAGGAGTGAAATGTCAGGTTTTGATGGCATCACAACCGTCATCCATGTTTGGAGGTGAAAAGGCTTGTGTTTTGTCATTATTCACTTCTTTCCCTACTGTATTTCTGCATGGTCTTTTTCTAGTTTTACTTTGGTCACTGTAAAATAGGAGCTGTCCGGTTGCTCCTCAGTGTCCTGGGAAATGCAGAAAACTGCAGACCAAGCCAGGTTCTGCAGTAATGATTCAGGCCTTGAGTTCTGCATGGTAAGCATGCATGTGCGTCGTGAACACGGTCAGCATCCTTTCACTCTAACATAAATCCCAGCAAAACAATAACTAGTTCTATGCCGGTTTTTGTATTCCTTTCTTTCACTTCTCTTCAAGAACAATGCAGGGCACAGAGATAATTTGTGCTTCTAAAATTCACCCTGCAGGACTGTGGTCACTTCCAGCCCACTGGCCTGTTGAGGAAAACTCAGACTCTTCCCAAAGAAAACCTTCATAATAAAAAGACTGAGTTAATATCTAGCTCCTGCCAAATCTATCAACTTTTTCTCAGCCTTGGATGACAAAGTCAAACACCCAACCTGGTACTGGACCACATGGACCCTAGATCTGAACTATGTATTGTTTCCTATTTGACATGTCTTGAGGACTTTGTTTTCTGTTGCGGAGTTAAACTTGTCTTTTTACTGGTAGCTTGGGCAGTCTCAAATTTCAAAGGTAGCATAAACAAGAAATAGAATAAACTTTTAAATTTTTAATCATAATGCAGGGAGGTACTCAAATGAGGATGTAGGGCAGCTTTTTCTTTGGAAGCGACACTTTATTTCCCTTTTTTTACTCTCTTTCCCAATGTGGTTTGCTTACAGAAGAAGGCTCTCTGCATGGAGAACTCCTGGATTTACTGGGAAGGAATGATAAATATGTGTCCAAGTGTGTGTTCTCATCCTCTCACTGACTCAGTCTGCATGTCTTCCTCCCTCTGCCTCACCCACTCACTGCTTTCTGGTTTTCTTCTTAATTTTAAATAATCTGAGAGAGGGATGAATATTCAGTATCTGAAAATGACTGCTAATAATATAGAAATATATTTATTGCAATCCTCTTATTGGTTAGCCTCATTTTTGATGCTCACCTATTGGAAACCGTACATATTTACAGGATGCCAAATAGACCATTTATTAATGCTTAAATCAAAATCCTTGAGTTGGACTTTAAAAAGTCAGTGGTACAGTCGTCTCATGGCTTCAGACCTTGTCTGCCATCACATCTCAGTCCTCTTTTCACAAGCAGAATCACATCATCTGTGAGGCAATGGTTTTTGAAACATTACACTGATAACAACAGGAATGGAGTGGAGCCTGTGATCGCCCTCTGCAGATTCAATTCTACCTGGAGAGAATCTGCAGCACTGGAATGTGCAGGGAGACTAGTCGAGCCCCAGGTGTTCTAATAGTTTGGAATGTGGCTCAGTGGATCATATCCTAATATCATGTCTATATTTCTGTAGGATGAAAAACATATTTATTCCAGTGATACGGCATGCCTGATGACTCAGAGCTGGATTTTAGTCGCTTCATTGTCCACTTGCTCCAGTTTGACTCTGTGCTGACTTCACAGCCTGTGGCTTAGTGCAAAGGGAAAAATCAAATCTGTGCCTAGCACGCAGAAACTTAGGTACTGTAGCATGCCTGCTGTCTTTTGATTTAAGCTGTCCTTTGAACTTCAGAAGACAATTTAGAAGTCGTTTAGGATAAAAATAGGAGACTTCAAGTTATTACCAGCCCCTGTTTCTGTTATTGTCCATGGATGAATTGTCATTGATTTGAGTGAGTTGGACTGTCTTATTTTGAGCATGGATGAGTGTCCTTAACTTGAACTACAGTAGAGAGAACAATGTTTTGTGTATGAAGCATGGTCTAACCCTGCTTCTTTCTGACCATGCTCCTTATTCATAGATATTTGGCTTTGTATTCATATGTTGAATTTATTTCTCATAGCCAGAGCTGCAATGGCAAGTCTCTCACAGTCACATCAGAGTGTGAACTAAAAAATACCAATTACCAGCCTCGCAAGGAAATGGCACTTCTGGGGCAAAATTTTGTGATCCTGTTTTTCTTTCAGCACCCAGGCCTGTAATGCAACAGGGTGATTCAGTTCACTGTGATTTTCTGTTGTACATGTGTGCAAAAATATTCACAGTGCAGAGGTTTGCATCCAAAAAGGAGATAGAGGAGGCCTGTAACTTTATTCAAATAAAGGGAGAGGCCATGGGGTATTTCCCCCAGGGTCTCTCAAATTGTTGGAGGACACAGTGTCCTTTTAATCCTATTTTCCTGGCCATATCATCCTCTCTCTTTCTCCGTTGGCTGAGGTACTTGAGTGGTACAGACTTAATGAATCACCTGCCACATGATCCCCCTAATATGTAACCCTCCCCCCCATTCTGTATCTCTGTTCAGTCAATTAGTACTATTCCTCTGAATTTTATGGTTCCTTTCTCTTACTATCTTGTCTATCAATCTCTGGTCTTACCTACAAGCAGGCTCAAACACTCTATTTGTAAAGACACACTCATTCCTTTCACAGGTGACAAGCATCATCCATTTTCTCCCTGGTGATGTGGCAGATACATGCAAAATGCAAAAGTCATATCTGCTTTGACAAGGGGATTCTCTTCAAGGAAAATTAGCTATGAATGAATGCCTGGAATTTTTTACTTTGAAAGCAACAGGCAGGATGGTGAGCATTTAAAATGGGAATTTTTATGCCAGGTTATCATTAAGCCTCAGACAATGAATATCAATGTTCCTTTCACAGACGTTACAAATGCCTTTCCCTGAAGGCTGGCACATCTTACACGGGCAAGAAGGGAACACAGATAACTGTCCTCCAACACAAGAAATGAAAAAGGATAAAAGTGCATAAGCTCTGTTTTTGCCTGTGATCTAAATCCTGTATTTTCCCTTGCTATGCTGTGTTAACCTCTCTATAAAGAAAAACACCCAGTGTGGATGTATTTTGCCCTTTGCCTTCACCCTGCTGAAGTCTGAGGAACCACAGCAGGTCCTTGTAACAATGACCTTCACAGAAGTACTCAAACCTTTCTCTCACATGAACTGTGCTTTCCCTCACACTTTTGCTAGTGTGGATTCTCAGGCCTTTTATGGTTCTTTCCAGCAGCCTTCAGCCGAGCATCCTCAACAAGGGCCCCTATGCTGTCCCCGGTATTTCCAGTCAGTACCAATGGTACCATGCCACGTAAGTGCTCGGGGGGCTGTCTTAAAGGTTGATGTGGTTGTCATTGACACTAACAAACACTGTAGATGTGACAAGTGAAGTCACGTGTTTAAGCCCTTGCTGCTTAGCAAGGTGTCCCATGTCAGCAAATCCTCCTGTCTCTGCCTGTGCATTCTCAGCAGGCATAAAAAGTGAGACGGTGCCCCTCAGGTATGAACCACATTGTTGACGTGTGATAATGTAACTGTTTGGGTCCTTGAGGTATTTACAAAAATTCCTATCGATGCAGCAGTAACATAGACTTGGACACTACGGTCTGGGGTTTCCCAAAGACACTCGGCGCTGTAGGAATGGGAACGCAGCCGTGGTCCTACAGGAGAGTGAGGAGAAGAGAAGGGGAGCAGCTTGCCTTCTGTGCAAGCTGCAGAATGTTTCTCACCTCTGTCCTCTCCTTACAGTCGGATTCTTTAATGTGCACATGAACCTCTCTCTTCTCTATAAAATGGAGAGGGCACCAGATTGCTGTGATGCAAGGAGGCTTCTTGAACACTGGGTGAGTAGCTTCCTTTTCTCATTCTCATATGTTTCTAGCAAGTATCACATGAGGACAGCTGGTAGGATCGTAGAATACTTTATGTTGGAATAGAATGGGTTGGAAGGGACCTCTGTAAGTCATCTAGTCCCACACCCAATGAACAGAATGCAAACTGTCAGGACAACACAGAAATGAGCATAAATGTAACAGTTGTGGTGTTCCAGACTCACATTATTCAATGTATAACAGGACAAAATGAAATTTTGAAGGAAGGGAAAAGCTTAAAATTTTTGCAAAAATTCTTAGCCGCTTTCATTGGGATTTAGGACTGATGAAAATTCTAATTTTACAAGCAGGTCTAGAAGAAGTATTGATATGTTAATAAAAATGTTACTGTTTTCTTTTCAGTTCAATATCATACTAACTGGACAAGGGTTTGTTGTGACAAATTTTGAAGTCAGGTAAGGTTCTGGCTGTGTGGTGGTGTCACCTTGACCCTCTGTGCTTTGAGCAGTCAAGTTCCAGATACCCATTTCCCAACTGACCGGTCTGTTTGGGGGTTACAGAGGGGAACAAGGCTCACAGACCCCGGGGACTGGCTCTCGTGTGGCACTGTCTAATGAAAGGATGTTATAGCTTGAAAGCGCTGCTAGAAACAATGGTTTCTTGCACCAGATTCCCCTATTTTGTTCCTTTTAGGCCAATCCACTGTATTACCATCCAAACTGTGAGCAGCGGAGAGGGATATTTTAGCAATTTGTAAACATGTCACATGCATGGATGCAGAATTTTGTCATTTTATATCTATTTTGACTTCCTGCTTCCTTCTCTGACTTCCGCAGGTACTGCTTGTTTTATAGATGACAATACAGTAACACACTGCAATATTCACATGGGATGAATCCCATCCATAAAACATTAAGGGAAGGTTCTTCCCATTTTGGAAGAAGTATTTTTTTGCCAGCATGCATATCAATTATAGTACTCGGTTCTGGTGACTTCTGTAGATATACCTGTGCTGAATTCAAGATGACTTCCAAGCTGTAAAGTCTAGCTTATTGTGGTCACAAGATCTTGTTTTTAGGTGGTAGCAGAATTGGGCATGTTACAGTTACATGCTACCATGAAATAATTGTTCTATTCTCTTTTGTTTTCAGGGATAATTATCCATACCACAGTGCCTATAGGAGGACTTACGTATGTAATTAGCTATTTTCTGATTCCTCTTATTGACAGATATATTTTTCTTACCTCTGCATAGAGAATATAGTAGTTAAAGGGTCTAAATGTCAATGCTCTTGTGTTTTGTTGAAATTGTTTAATTATCCGGATGAACTCCTGACAGTACTGTGAAACAAAGGCTTCTCCCATTAACATTTAAAGCAACAGACCCTATTTTAAAGAGCACACTGAGTTTCTGCTAATTGCTTTCCTTAAAAAACAATTTGTGCCTGTCGATTCTAACCATTTTCTAACTTTGTGTCCTTCCATGTGAACTGAAGGGGAAGGTAAAGCAGATATCACAAAGGTAAGACCCAGGGTTATAAATTGGATTTACATAGTTTGCACTGATTTCATTTCTAGGAGGGGGAGAAATTATATCCATCTGTGGCTCTTTGAGTTTCAGGGTGACCAGAAGAGTACACATGGAAGTCAGAAGCACAGGAATGCTTGACTTAGGGAAAATGTATTTGGGCATCCAAGGTTTTCTTCTCATATCCCAGGTCTTGGGAGTGATTCCACGGCAAGCTGTGAGGTTTATGATTCCCTGTAAGAGCCTACCCTGAGCAGGGTCTTTCACTGGGGCCAGAAGCAGTGAGTAGACAGTGCCCAAGAGGGATACCAGGATGAATCCTGCAACTCTTCTGTTGGAAATCCTATTTGCCTTCTGACCCCAGGCCAGGAGGAGGAGGAGGTGAATTCCCATCACCTCCAAGGGGCTATGAATGGTTTAGAAAGACCATGATGAGTGATGGATAACTGTGTGAATTGAAAAAGCTTGAAATATCCCAGCCCTAAGGAACTCTCACTCATTAGCCCTCCGTTAAATAACAGGTCCATGAGGCAATCCATCCATGGGTTCTTCTGACATTATGAGTGGCTTCAGGCATTTTTCTGACATGCCTGAAGACATTCATACAGTCTTTCCCAACCTTCCAGAGTCCACGAGCATAATTACTTTGAGCGAAAGCTGTTCTGAGAAGTGGGATCCACCAGAGACACTGAAAGTGGTTGGTTAAATCCCGGTTTTCCAGAGACCCTTGGAGTCACAGGGTCACAAGAACCTCGCTATTTTATGAGTGGCTCTCTCTGAACTTTGAATGCTGAAAAACCCTTACTTGTGACAGGGGTGTTCCTTTGCTGAGATAACATTATTAGGAAAGCTTTAGAGGCATATACCATGAAACTATAGAGAGATTCTTGCACCTAATATTCCTAATATTCTCTACTTTAGAAAATATTTCCTCAATGCTGCACTTAGGGTGAGAGAAACACATACATTATCCAATTCAGTGTAATTATCTGAGTTACTCCTTAATTTTTTAACCGCTTACATTCGTGAAATGTTACCAACATGGCAGCCTCGTTTGTGTATTCTCTTTGTAGCTACGTCTGTAAGGCTGCTGTAAAGACCACATCCCTGGAAATACCAGAAGTCCTGAGTCTCAAGATCAAAGAGTTGCTGAATGACACTTACAAAGAGGGACCATTTTCCCTTTATGTGAAACCTGAAGATGTGGTTGTGAAGTCAATAGGTAAAACTTCATTGAAGCCTCATTGGAAATAATGTACTTTGCAGTTCTGTCTATCAGTGATTTTTGTCAAATTCAATTTCTGTGAAGAGGTTAGGCTAGAAAACATCCTTACAAGTAACCAGACCAACCTCATGTGATGTACAATCTGTAGAAGAGCATGCAGTGACAGTGATATCAGAAATGTGGGTTCCATACGAATGGAGACCAGTTCAAACAGGAATCCCAGAGCCCAGGCAGGTCTGAACACCTTTGCAACAAAGGCAGAGTATAGCTGATGCAGCTACAAATCCAGGAGCTCTCGGTGGTGGCAAATACCCCAGGGAGACTGAAACCAAACAACCGAAGCAAATCTACCTGCCAGCATTTTCTCAATGCCTCTGCACATTGGAATAATCCTCAGATGGCAAATAAGTATTTTGCTGGTTTGGTTACTGTTTCTGTTCTTCCTTAAAAAACAGGAGTAAGCAAGAGATAAGAGCTAACAGATATACCTGAGATTCAGAACCCTTTTTATAGCAATAATTTACAAAATATAAGTTGCAGATGATGAAGCAAGTCTGGAGGGGAGACATTGATGGGTTAATAAGGGGCAACGTAAAGCACTTTCTGATAGATTAGAGAAGCCTAGAGGGTGTTCTGTCATTGAATACGATTTGTGATGCTGTAAACTCTCTACCTGAGAACTGAACTTGTCAAACAAAGGAGAAAAAAATGTAGAAGAAGAGATGAAATATTTAAATAAAATGTTTTCTTATAGACAGTAAACCTCAGTAAAATGCTCTTACCCGGTCTGCAGATTAGAACTCATTCCCATCAGGAACCCAGATCCACAGGGCAGCTGGCCCAGCTGGTGTGGGGGTGGTGCCTTGTTTTTGACTATTGAGTCTTTGTAAAGAGCTTTTATTTATTTCCTCCTCAGCACTAGTGGGTTGTCCAGAAAGCTTTTTCCTCACAAGGTACAACGGGAATTATTCCTGGCCTGTAACAAGTCCAGCCTCTGAGACAGAGGTCAGCTGCAGGAAAAACCCTCTGCAGTCTGCTCAGAGGAGCTGGTGAGTGATGAGACATCTTGTATTGATCCTTCCACGGAAGAACAGCAGGTTTTGTAATGGCAAATCAGATGGTGGTCTGCCATGGTACACCGCAGTGCCATGCCAATGAATATGCAAAGAAATCCGGGGCTTGCCCTGCATGGGCTGCAGGAAAAGGGCGTGGCGTCATTCCCATCACCTGTAGGCAGAACCTGCTGTCACTGCAGGGACCCGACTTTCTGCTTGGGCAGGAAGGGGAAACCGTGCCCCTTAGCACTTTGTGCCTCCTCTCAATGGCTCCTCTGAAACCTCAAGGCATGTTTCACGTGGCTCTGGCATTTGGGCTCTGCCGCCATTCTGCTGGATGAGTGCTAAGTCAGATCTGACTTGAAAGTCCATTTTAAGTTGGGCTATTAAATTGCATTCTTGGCTACCTATGTGGGAAATATGAAGAACATCATGAGTACCTGTTTTTTCTAGTAACAATGTGCTTTGTTTTCATTTTTCAGTGAAATTACTATTGAACTTGAGCAAGATTTTTGGAAGAAACCGAACGTGACTAAATGCAAATTACTGGAAAAACTTCCAAATAATATTCTAGACCTCCAAGATATCAAGCTAACAGAAGGTATGGCACCAGATACTTCAGTGACACAGTGAATCCCAGTAAAAATAGTTGTAGTTAGATAATGCTCACGCTGCACATCTGAAGAAGTGATAAGGTTGTTTTTGTGCATCCTGCGCATCTGGTCATCTTAATGGTTTTTATTGTTGATGGATTTTGCAGGAGCTTCCACATTCTCTATTGAATCATCTAGTCTCAAAGTCTGCACTTAGATTTATAGCTAGGTAGGTAACCAGTGAATAATGTGGCAGGTTTTGCCTGTCTATATGCTCTGTTAACACATCAAAGCAGTTCAGCAGCAGTTCAGTATGTCATGGAAAGAAGCACTAATCAGTGTCTGGAGTTAAAAAGTTGCAGCTGTAATTCATGTAAACTATGAGATGAACTCTCCCACCTGTTTATACTTTTCTTAAGCTATGCCTAACAGTGAGAATAGTTGGAATGGCAAACAAACCCAATACTAGAGCCTATCCTTATCCTCAGCAGCGCATCAAATCATA
This sequence comes from Melospiza melodia melodia, assembly GCF_035770615.1. NCBI lineage: Eukaryota > Metazoa > Chordata > Aves > Passeriformes > Passerellidae > Melospiza > Melospiza melodia. Next base: position 20,626,452 of record NC_086209.1, on the reverse strand, counting down.
GGTCACAGAAAGATATCTGCAGTTGCACACAGTCTGTCTGACTCCCAGGGTGTAAAATCTGCTTCTATAAAAAAATTATAGAAGGATGATGAGATGATGATACAAAATACCATTCAGAATTTGCTTTTGCTGCTGTACCAGGTAAGCAGCATAAGGGACAGGGGCAGATCTTTTGCAATTTATAGTTCACAAATTCTTGTAAACAACCAAAGTTAGAACTAAATATTATTTGCAGATAGTCTTTACCAATCAAAAAGCAGGTGATGATAGTCTTTTGAAAAGTATGTTATTTTCTTCCTTTAAAATACAATCTGGGGTATGCAGATTTTACTTAGAAGTTTGTGCCAGTCTCATTGACATGTCGAGGGCTTTTTAATTTATCCTTAGGACATAAGCTTGTAATAGATCAGGAGCACTCGAGAGAGACATGTAGCTGTATGGCCAGACAGATAGCTATGCCACATAAATCATGTGCGCTTCCTTTTTTTTTTCCAGAAAATGCACAAGATGTTGTACAGCATATTTTATACCTCTTACCTGATGCAACACTGCATGCGGAAGAGCTAGAAATCATTGCAAGTAAAATTTCCGATATTGTAGAGCTTGCAGATGTGAGTGTGACACTTGCAGAGAATGTATTGGCTATACTAGACTATGTTCTGCTGCAAGAAATAGAAGATGAGAACTTAAGAAAAATAACCAATAGGTGAGTAAGATAACTTGCTCAGAAGAGGCTCCCTAGGCTGAAATGGCACTATGGCATAATTTATTCAGTCTATTGAAATATTATCACTGGAGCTAGGAATTTCTGTACTTCAATCTTAAACATATTTGAGGTTTTTACCAGCAGAAATTGGTTATTGTGTTGTCAAGATGCCTTTGGCAGAGCCAGTTCTGCAGAAGTCTGTTCCCTATGGGCATCCCATGGAGGCATGGAGGCAGCTCAGGGACTGCCCAGCTGTCATTTCCTGTCACAAGGATCTTTGTGGCTCAGCAGTGAGGGCTGTGGGCAGGTCAGCCTGGAGACATAACTCTCTTCCACCCTCTACCCTTGCTGATAAAGACTTTTTAAACACAGCTATGAAAAGTTAGTCTTCAAAGTCTGTGTTTAGGATGCTGCATCGATAATGTGATTTTCACACATGTTAAGATTGAGGTTCTTAGCTTAAAAAACACCTCTCTTCTCTGAGGTCTTAAAGGGAACTCAGCTGCCTGGTTTGGAATGTTTGAGCAGTGCAGCTGGCCTTGGCAAGGACAAATACAAAGACACAAAGTTTGCCCAGTTAGAGCTTTGCTGGACAAGCCCCTGAGCAATAGCTCTGTCTTCAGAACATATTCTGCTTGAGGTGGTGAGGATTTGGAGGATGGACTTCCAGAGGTTCCTACCAGACTAAATTCTTCTGGCTCCGGTATTTCATCTCCTGGTACAATTAGATGATTGAAAAAATCCAATGAGTAGATTTTAGAAGTTACTGCCTTCCAGATGACGTGCAGTCTTTGACTGGGTGTGGATTTTGACTTAAGTCTTCTCAGAACCACTTTCTGTGGTCCCCACAGCGAGAGTATCTTCCACCTGCCAGAGGCCACTGAATCATGCTAACTCAACTGCTTGCCATCACCTGAGCCTGTGCAGACAAATTGCCATCTACCCCAAAATGGACCCATTCTGCTCCAGTGGTTGCTCCTAGTGATCATAAATCAGAGCAAAGGCTCTTAGTCTCTTGGGTGTGCATTATGAAACCAGCACTAGATTTCAAGGGTTCTATTTTTTTTTCTTTCTGTTGCTCTTGTTGAAGTATCCTGAAGATGACTGAGGAAATGGGCTATAAGGTTACCTACACAGGGAGAAATATGTCAGTCATAACCACATCCTTGGCCCTCTTGGTGTTGCGTCCAGATCCCGGCCTATTTGGAGGACTGGCCTTTGGCATTGCCTCTTACAACAGAGGTGTGGATCTCAAGGTGAGAGCCAAGTATCACCTCAGGGACCACTGACTAAACCAGACAATTCTCCCACTCTTTTGCCTCAGTTTGAATTTGACCTGAGCATGGCACGTCTGAGCATATCATCTTTCTCCTGCAGATCAGTGTACAAGAAGACCCTTTCAGAAAGGTTTTGGCCTCTGTGTTTTTGCCGAAATCCCTGAAGAACTTCCTAGGCATCGAGTACTCTGACCCAGACAAGCGTTCAAAGATCCAGTTCAAGTTTTTTGGCACTACTTCACTTTTTCTGGTAACTATGACTCCCAGCAAACCCTAATACAGCAAGAATGGGCTCAGCTGTTCTCAGTGCCTACAAAAAGAAATCCCAATTGCAGCATCATCTGTTCTGGGCATATTAGCATCAGACTGATGGAGGCATGTGCAGGCAAAATGTACTCAGGCAGCAAAACCTTCTCTGACGTGAGGATGCTCTGAGAAGTGCCTGTAGACCTTAGACTTTTTTTCATTTTCTGTAACTGATGTTATTCTAGTCTTCTTGTACTGCAGGAAAAGAACATGCCCCCTAACCTTGTCTGATCGTAAGGATGATGCTTAGCATATGCCGAGTACCACAAAAATAATTTCAAGCCTTATATCTCTATTAAAATAATATACCAGCAGGATGTGCTAGATTTACGACTATTCTAGTACTTACTTTTCTTAAGGTCAGGGGGGTATAACTTAGTAAGGGAGACGTTTCTTTGAAATGATGTCTCGTACAGTGCACCGAACAATGCTTTGCACAACAAAGGAGCATTTACAGTTGTGTCTCCTGTCTAATGAGCTTAGTGATGTGCAACCAAGTGCTTAAATGTACTGAAACAATTACAGCTTTCTCAATCCAGCTGATGCATCGGAAACTCAGTTCCGCTTCACGTTGACGCTGTCCCTGAGCTGCAGCTAACCTCGTGTTTTAATGATGTAGCAAGTAGCTAAATTACATTGGTCATCCCATGGAGTTTAGCTGATCACCATATCCAAGGAATACAGTTAAAAAAAAATAGGGCAGGCCAGAGCTTGGATTCATTTTGCATGTGTGTGCTTTCCCCCTGCAGGATGACAGTTTAACGATGGAGAGATTGAACACTTATGTTGTGAGTGCCAGCATTGAAAATGCATCAATTCAGAACCTTAATGAGCCCGTGACTGTCACTCTCCACCACATAGACCAGAACAGGGTAGGATGTGTTCATTTCTCAGTGATGGGGTGGGGCAAAGCTGACTTCACATTTTCAATAAACTGGAACAGGACAAATAAACTTAAAACACCTTGCTGCTTGACCTCTCCATGATGCATGGACCCAAGCATTGACTGACCACACACATCTCAGTTTTTAATAATTCCTTGCAGGTCACTAATGCTTGTGTCTGCACTCTAAATCCATACTCAGCAACAAGGGACATTTTTATTGTTTCCTTGTTCTGATCTAGGCAATTTTTTTTTTTCAAAGAGTAGTTTATTTGCCAGAAAATAGTGGGCCTTGGATTGGACTGAAATGATTTATCCTTGATCTGAATTTGGAAAATAGGTCAGGTCATCAAAAGAGAGAAACTTTAAAAAATCCCCAAAACCTTGCGAAGATGTTTTAAAAATCAAATTTCTTTGTTTTGTTTAAGTCTCTTTTAAATTTAAGTTTAGACTTTAACCTAAAGTCTAAGCTTAGTCTAAAGTCTAAACAGACTTTAGGTTAAAGTCTATTTTTAAGTGGGCATGGGTCAAACTTGTTGATTGAATTCCTCAGAATTTTTGTGCTGCCAATGTTTAAGGTCCAGCCTCCACGTGAGTTTTATATTACAAACCCAAGGCAGAAGAAAATCATTCAATAAGATGAACTTGGTTAGAGTTTGAGTTAATGAGGACTTGTAATTGCTGTTTTTGTGGCAAAATGCTCTTTCTATCCGGCAGATACATACCCAGAAATTTCACCCAGATATCCCCTCTCTTCTGTCATTTTTACTCTACCAGACCATCTGGCACCTTTCAGATTTTTTTCCTTGACCTTTTAAAATTATCTTAATTAAATATTTAATGAGTTATCATCCAAACCTACATCTTTGGCTCTGTGCCTAATTATATTTGACAGCCTACAAATCACACATCTTAACAGCTTATCTGTTAGGCTGGCTTCCTGTAAACTCTGTGCATTATTAAACTTTATTAATGATATAATAATAGTAAAAGTAAATGAATCTGTGCCTTGGAAAAATTTGCAGCATTATGAGTAACAAACTGAGTCTCCAAGAGAAATTATTGCATTGAATATCCATTTACATCTGTTCAGCTCTCACTTGCCTTTCCTGATTTCAGAGAGGGGGAATTGCTGAAATTCTAAAGTAAAGGTTTCTTGTAGAGGTTTTTTTTTCAAATGTATAAAATCTCAGGTTGTTATTGCAGGTCTTAGTCATAACTTTTGAATTTCACCAGTAATTTGGTGTGACATCTCAGGCACTGCATGGACCCAATAAGATTAGACACGGGAATTGGTCTAAGGTGAACGATTTGTCAGATTTGCTGCTGTCCTTAAAAGACTACAAGGTATTGAAAGATACAGGTAAAACTGGGAAAATCACTGACTCGCAGGATTTCCCTTGGTAAAGGGGAAGGCAAAAAGTGGGGCTCTGCTGGTTTAGTGCCATGGGTGAGATGGCCAATATCCTGGCTGGCTCCTCAAGCCCAAGTGTCTGGCTGCCCAGTATCTCGTGGTGTCTCCACTCACACGCAGCCCCCCTCTGCAGCACCGCACACAAATAATCGCAGACATAAGTGGGCTTTGCTGCCAAGCAGTGCAGGGGTAATCAAATCCAAGTGCCTTGGTTATACACCCCAATTCGAGGTGAGATAAACCACCTGCAACTGCAGACGGAGTGCATATGTCCTGAAGAAATGTCACAGCCTCCTTTCTTCTGTTTCCAGGGCAATGCAGCAGTGCACTGCGTCTTTTGGGACTTTGGGAAAAACAGTAAGTGTTACTTGCCGAGCTGGCTCTGTTCCCAGAGGCTTTGGTTTCTTGACATTGCACCTTGAAACCTGAGCGTGTGCTGCTGCTTTGTGTTGATATCAACACCTCGGTACTCAGTGTTATCCCCACGGACATGGGTATGGCAGTGTGCAATGCTGCATCTGCACAAATAAGAAGACTTTGCTAAAGAAAAAGGCAGAAATTCAATGAAATATCAGATGAACTCTTACCGTGACTTCAGGGAATTGAGTAGGGGCTTTGCTGGGATTAGGTTTTTAAAATGGCTAAGACAGTCACCAGAGAGAGATAACTGTGAATTGGGTTAACTCGGAGCACGTGAGAGAGGTTTCCTCTGCAATCACTAGGAGTAGAAAATATTTGCTTATTTTGATCAGCATCTTAGCTTCTGAATTTGTGACGCAGACCACAAAAATAGGGTCATAACATTAGGTCTTACCAGGGAAGATCTGGCTGTTTCAGTGCTGCCTAAACAAACTCTCTGCCCTGTGTTTCTTTTCTTCTGTTTCCACATCCTCCAGCACAATCTCCCCCAGCACTAGGTTCTTTAGCTTCTTTCTATGTGTGCAGATATGTAAATTACTTTAAATATTTCTTCATTCCACTAAAAGCTTTCATCCAAATTTTGAGGTTCTCAGGCAACTACAGAAGATGCGTTTCAGTGTGAAATCTCACTTGTGTGCTGCTAAATGACCCTGCAATCTGTACTAACTTGAGCTTGTCTTCACACACCCTGCATGCTGCAGAGCTATAAATGATGGAGGATGACTAACTCTGCTTAAAAATCCTTTTTCTTTATTACACAGATGGACTGGGTGGTTGGAATACATCGGGGTGTGAAATGGAATATACAGATATGAATTATACAATCTGTTTCTGTAACCATCTTACCCATTTTGGAGTCCTACTGGTGAGTACACCATGAATCATCTCCCAGAAAGTCCCGTGGTACTAAACAAAGTCATCTCTAGCTTTGGAGAAGAGATGAGAGATTCATATCTATACAAGCTCTTAAATATCTGCAATGTTGCCAAAATCAGCAATACAAAGAAAACAGTTATAATAATTTAATGGTGTAAAGTCCTTTAAACTGCTTTGAGGCAATTTTGTTTTACAGATGTAGTTTGTACTTTGCAGTGTAATTTAATCAACCTTAATATGTGTTGGAAATGCTGTGTTAAATTTATTAACTGCCAGTGACAACTAATAACATTACACATTCTTGAAAGCTTTATCTATGCTCCATCAGAAAGTGAAGTTTAGTATAAATATGGGAGATGTCATTATCTAGCACCTCTTATTTCTCTGTAATATAGAGAAAACTGCCTCTAAAAGCAAAATGTCAAAAGCTGGGACAACTGCCTGAGAATGGGCTGCACAAAAGGCAAACAGACAGGCAGGTTCTAAGCAAATCAGGTAGATTAAATTGTCTATTCCTGGTAGGACACAGCCCACAGGATGGGGTGAGGCCCCACCTTTGCCTTTGGATGCTTCCCCTGTCAGCATGACCCTGCTCCGGAGGCAAAAGCTCTCCTGGGAATAAAATTGTGGCTTTACAGAAAGGAATTGAGATGGGTCCGATTCCAGACACTTGCTTGCGTTTTTGTTCAAGCAAGAAGAATTCAGTCTGATTTTCAGATCGCACCTTGCACTGTTACTTTGGTAATCAGCACAGCTACAGGTCTTCAGCAGCATCATCCCTGGGACATTGGAGATGCAGGTTACTAGTCAAAAGAGAAGAGAAGCTGTGTCAGGGAACAACAAAATCCTCTCAGTGTTCCTCCTGGCAGCAGCTGTGGAGAATCAGAGCCCAGCCTCCTGTCTGATTTTGCAGTGGCGCTTCCTGGATAGGGAGGATCTCCCATGCTCTAAGGCATTTAGCAGGTTTGTGCAGTTCCCAAGCATGGCAGCTGCCACTGAAACAAAGTAGTTTCTCCTACAAAGTGAGCTCCCGGTGAAATAATTTTGGTAAGATCTTGGAATCCATATTCAATTTGTGGTTTCTGAAGAACAGTTTTTCTAGCTTCACAATTTATTGCCAGATACTTTAAGTACTGCAGGCTAATTTGCCATTTACTAGTTTGAATATTCTGTGGGACTATATGATAAAAGACACATAAATATATTAATGGAAAATCTCCAAAAGTAGCAGTAAGCAGAACAGTAATTTCACTATGTGAAAGGAATTTTCTAAATCTGTCTTGGCAAACAACGGTGTTTCTTTATCTTGTAACACAGGACTTGGCCCGGACAGAAATAGATGTCACACATGATCATATATTAACTTTGATAAGCTATGCAGGATGTGGTGCTTCTTCACTTTTTTTGGGAATAACGCTCATGACATACCTAACCCTTGAGTAAGTATGATCCTTTTTCTTACACTGATTGTAATATTTTGGCAATAAGGAATTTGCAGCAATGATCAGAATGTCTGCTAGTATTTGATGCTGTGATGCATAAAAGGGAAGACTGAGAGTATAAATATTGCTTTATTTTGATGTCTGTCTGCTGCAAAATTAGAGAGATTTGAATACTTCTACTTCAATACAAGCACCTATCTTTACTGTTCAGCAATTTTTATGTTCCTAAATTTCACAAAATCATTGAATGCTTTGGATTGGAAGGGATTACTAAAAGGTCCTCTAGTTTCAGCACCTTGCCATTGGTAGGGACGCTTTCCACTAGACCACGTTGCTCCAAGCCCCGTCCAACGTGGCCTTGAACACTTCCAGGGACAGAGCAGCCACAGCTTCTCTGGGCAACCTGTGCCAGGGCCTCACCGCTCTCCCAGTAAAATGTCTGTAAAAAGTAAAAATTCTTGTCATTTCAAAAATTTACCCCTGGACATGGGTGAGTTATTACATCAAGAATCTGGAATATTCCTGTGCATGGGGTTAGACTGCAAACACACTCCTGTAGGGAGTAAATAGTCTGTAAATTGGATGATGCAGTGATAACCTTCTGGACTTTCCCCTTTCTTTTAGGAAGGTGCGGAGAGACAACCCCTCAAAAATCCTGCTCAACCTTTGTGCTGCGCTGCTGATGCTGAACGTTGTCTTCCTCACCAACTCCTGGCTGACCTCGTTCAACCAGCCAGGCCTCTGCATCACCATGGCCATGCTCCTCCACTATTTCCTTCTTGCAGCATTCACGTGGATGTGCCTGGAGTCTGTTCACTTTTATTTGGCTATTGTCAAAGTTTTCAATGTTTATGTCCCAAAGTACATCCTAAAATGCTGCATTGCTGGCTGGGGTAAATAGACTAGTTCCTCTCCACTTCTGTGCTTGTCAGCTTCTCTAAGATTGGGGCATTTTTACAGAAATAAGTGAAGACACTGAGCTCGCAGAAATGCGATGCACACCCTGTGCTGTGAGGATGGATCTCTTCCCCTAGGCTGTTCAGCTTAAATTTCTTTTGTCCTGGGAGACATTAGCAGAGTGCTTGTTGGTCCCTGCACAGTCATATGCAACTGAAAGTGGGTGTGAGGCACTGCTTTCTTACTCCTCTTTACAGGATGATTTATCAGGGTACCTCACATGAGTGGCAGTAATGCTGCCCACAGGCTTCACCCCTGTGTGAGGATGATCAGAGGTGATTTTAATTCCTTCTCTGAGCCTTGTGTCCATTTTTGGCATTCTCTAACTGATTCCCATACACAGAGTGGATTTGGCTTTCATTCATTGCTCTCCCAAGGACTTCCCTTGACAAGTATCAGAGACCTGTTTTGGGAGAAACGTACCAAAAAGAATCCAAATTCTGGTTCACCTGTTAGAAAAGGTGTTACCAGAGGCACTGACATAGAGCAGAATTTGGGCTGTATTATTTGGGCCACCATTAGATACCGTTTTAAGGGGTTGTTTTTTTCTTGCTCTTGAATAGTGTGCAGCATATTATCATCCCTATCCTCAGATCTGATGTCCCACACAATTGTTCTTAGGGGCAGCCATCCTTGATGGTGCTGTTGGCAGCAGCTGTTCTCTACAGAAAAGCCAGAACTGAAAAAAATCTGGGAAATGTGTGAAAGGGAAGACTGATAAAGCACTGCCTGGGAAACATGTGTCTCTATGAGCTCTTAAAATGCTGTGGTCTGCTTATCCTTTGACACTCAGCTTTTGTAATAATCATTTGGTTTTATTTTACCAGATTGGATCCCTTCTGGAGATGTTTGAAGGCTCAGAAACATTTTGCAAACACAGATATTTTTATGCCTACTCATTTGTAATTTGCATAAATAAGGAGATCAAACCTGCTATGCTACATATTTAATTACAGTTGTTTCACAAGGAGCTCTGGGGGTAGAATTTGATCCAAAGATGCACATGTCTGCTGTAATTGCATCTCAGAGATTATCTGACAACTTTCCATACTCTTAATTTTTTCTTTTGAATCAAACTATTTATTTTTCTTTTGCTTTCCACATTAGGAATACCAGCTATTGTGATTACTCTTGTGCTCATTATAAATAAAGACTTCTATGGCAATGGGTCACTCTCCAAGAGCCATCCTTACAGCAATTTGTAAGTATAATACTTGAAGCTTTTTGATGGTCACCAGAATATCTGAAAAATACAAGGGATAACCAGAAATAACTCACTTTTGTCTCTGCTCTTTCATCTTTACCCTCTCCTTTCAGTGGTTCTGGTCCATAGGAACATTTTGAATGCATGGCTACTACATGGAGTAGTTTTCACATCGATGAACTTGGTTTGAGGACAGGGAGGGTTTCTGCCAGTCAACTCCATTTTTAGTTTCTGTTCTTTCATTGCATTAATGCAGTCTAATGGGATATTTGTATGTGCTTCTGCATGTTCTGGGTTTCTGGTAAAAATCTAAAGGCACAATGATTGTTCCAGTATTTTGCACATTTCCTTCTGTGTTTTTTTTTTTTTACATGTCAAATCACATCATTGTCTCATCATAATTTCAAGTAGTTTTGCTTCAGTAGTCTCAACCTCTTCCCTTTTCCAGTGGGAAAACACTGCCTTCTTTCATCCTTTTTTAAAATGCTTTTGTAGCAAAGAATGCTTTCATTTTTCCACCTGCTTCTTGTTTAGTACAATCACTTGTTGGTGAAGATTACCTGCAGTATTTGAGTTTTCTCTCATCAGAGAGGCTACACACCTGTGACCCCTCAGAGGGAAAGTTGGTCCCCATCTTTAACAAAAAAGACACAATGAAAAAAAGAAGTAAAATTCACTAATTTATGCCTAAGGAAAAGCTAGGCAGTGGTATGCTATTATTAGGACCCCTAGTTAAGTCATATTCAACCTAGTTTTCCTAAGGCAGCATGTCTTTGTGTTTATACAATTTTAGGTTGGGAAACAATCATCAAGTTTATCTGAATTTGGCAGAAATATCCGTGTCTTAGAGGTACCAAATTTCCATAACATCCATAAAAAAAGACAAGTGCAGGCATTCTATGAATGTCCTCACTGAGGGAAAATAACAAGTGCAAGGGAATGCCCCTAACTAGGCATTGGATAACCATACAGAATGCTTATTTGGGGAACCAGCTTCCTGAATTTCCCCCTCACAAAACTTCTTATTGAATACTTACCTCCCTTTCTTGCAGTTGCTGGATCCAGGACAACACCGTGTTCTACATCTCTGTTGTGGCCTATTTCTTCTTAATATTTTTGATGAATACAGCTATGTTCATCACTGTTCTCCTTCAAATCCACTCTGTCAAAACAAGGACACAAAAGACATCCAGATTCTGGAAACGGGGTGCTCTCCAAGACCTCAAAAGTGCTTTCAGCCTGATGTTTCTTTTGGGGTTAACGTGGGGCTTTGCCTTTTTTGCCTGGGGAGCAGTGAGGATATTTTTCTTGTATCTCTTCAGCATTTTTAACACCTTGCAAGGTAATTTCAGAATGGAGTAGTGCTATAAACACAAGGGTTTAGGAATGTGAAATAACAATACATCTGTAATATCATGTCACTCAAGCATGGGGGAAGAGGAGAACTGATACTGCTTTTGTATTAGAGGCTTTAGCTATTTTAAAAGGAAAGTTCTGTTACAGTGGGATGACAGTGTTTAGATAAGTTGCTGTGATAGGTAGACTACTAAAGATATAAATTCATGCCTTGGAAACACAGGTCCTGATAAATGCGCCTTGTCAGGAACTGGCATGATCCTTTTCATCTGGCCATAAAAACGGCTGATAGAATCAAGTTGCAGATTATTCTTAAACCAAATCTGCAGAAAACTTTTCCTATTACCTTCACGTGCATGAAGAAGTCAGTGCAACTCTTGGCCAACATGATTATGAAATAGTAGCGTGGCTTGGGTTAGAAGAGATCTTAAAGATCCTGATGTTGGGCCAGGAACACTTTGCCCACACAGAACACATTGGTATCAGTGGCATGACAGAAGTTTAGAAAAGGGGCAACAGATAGGAGAGATTCACGAGTTTTCATGTGTGTTCTCCATTCTTCTTTAGGGTTCTTTATCTTTGTGTTTCACTGCCTAATGAAGGATGAAGTAGTGAAGCAGTGCCGAGTACACTTCTGCTGGGGAAGATTTCGTCTGAGTAGTTATGCTGGTAAGCACTGAAGGGATTTGTTCAGTTGACTCATAAATCTTCGTCTGCTACTGGTGTCACATTTGTTCTGCATTAAGAAATAAGGCTCCTCTCAACAGCCCTTCTGCATTGCATTGGATAACTGTTCTTTAATAGGTCTTTATCCTCTTGCATTAACTGCTTGTGATATGATGACAGGGTGACAGCATGCAGTGAAAACTGCAGATTTCCAAAAAGTATTTCAGCTCGGTCTCTTAATTCTGTTCTCACATGCCATTCAGTGCTCCCTTATGTGAGCCGTATTTTTGGTGGCTTTCCAATCTTCACATAGCTGAGATTCTGAAATTTATGCAGAATATTGGGCATACAAGTTGCCAATTTTTATGTGCAGTCGCTGGATTTGCTCGGCCTGGGAAGAAGGGAGATGTCTTGCTGTCTTTGGCTATCTGAGGGGCAGTTACAGAAAAGAGATGGAATTTCAGAGGTCCAGAGCAAGAAGACAAGAGGCAATGGACCCAAGCCACAAGTGATGGAAATTCATATTATTTATAAATAAACTCTCTTTTTTCGCTAGTTGGGTGGCAGTGGCCCAGAGAGATGGTGCGGGGAGTCCCTCTCCTTGGAGAGTCATAATTTAGTTGGACAGATGCCAGACCCACTTGATCCAACTCTGGGCAGGAGGTTGAAGCAAAGACCTCCAATGTTCCCTTCCAATCTAAATTATTCTAACATTCTTTTATTTGCTAGCTCAGCAAGGAGATAGCATGGGCTTATTCTGGTCTACTCCAGTGATGTTGATTTTTTTACTGAAATGGGGAAGAATTTAATAACTCTGTGTGTCTATCAAAATTAAATGATGGTATGAATGGGTATAACGAAGGAGAAGCTTAACTAGTTGGTTTTCAGGAAACCAGACTAAAAGTCCTGTTTTAATACCTGTGTCTTGTGACCAGCATCCCATGCACCTTGTGCTGCTGAGGAAGAGGCAGCTTTCCATTTGCAGAAGGAGAATTCAGCACAAGTGCCCTCAGTAGCAATCAGACTGTTCCCCCTTGAGCAGGAGCCAGCTCAGTGTTGTGTGATGCAATAAGGATAAGGCTGCGATTCCTACCCTTCGTGTAACTCCTGCCTCCTCCTGTGTGACCTTATCAAATTAGTACTCCTAGACTGGGTCCTCAAGGGGAAGTAGAAGACGGAAATGCCAGTGTATAGCCTCACCTGCACAAGCGTAATGGAGCTAATGTAAAAATTAAATCGGGAATTGTGCACCGTGTGGCACAGAGACCCCCGGCCGCTAGGCAGGAATAAGGGTGTCACAGAAAGCAAGCACAGACCATTCTCCTTTCTGCTCTCTGGTACTTTGAGATGTGGCACCTGTACATAATTTTATCTCTGTACCTCCCACTCTCTGATTTCAGACTGGAGTGGGTCAGGTGCAACTGCTGGATCTTCACCAAAGCATTTAAACCACAGATCACCATCCCAGGCTTTGTGGAGTCTACATTCTATTGGAACAAGTTCAACTTTCAATGCTTCCCATGACTTCTCCAGATACAAATTTTAAGATTGGTAAGCAAAACTGCATACACTGCATAGACTATAATGGATATGTACCACAATAAACTCCATATGGTGACAGTCAAATCCTAACTAATGGAAAGAAAAAGGAAACTTTACACTGCTTTATCTATGCCAGGCTTTCGTTTGGGGATTAATGGCACCAGTACAGATGGCTTTTGCTGTACTAGGGAAAATAAGAAAGCTCTTAAAATGCTGGGATGGCTCTTCTACAAAAGGACAGGAACTCCCTGCTCAGCTGCCACCTCAGGCACCTAAGGAATATTCTACCCTCTGCCAGCTGGCTGACACTCACATGGGACCTACTCCCAGTTGGGGAGCACTGTTGTCTTGAGATAGACTATGGTGCTCTCTAACTGGAGTTGCATTCCCAAAAGAGCAAAGATCTTGGGGATTACAGAAAGCTAAACAGGTCATGTTGTGAGCCTTTTTAAAACAGTAGAATCCCAGCAGAATGGTTTTGCCTTCAAAGATAGAGAAATTGTTGCAGGGCTGTGTTCTGAAAAAGGAATAGCACCAAACATTCCTAATTGTTTTCTGAAAAAAATGCTGATTTCTATTATTTCCCCAAGGACATTAAAACTTCATAGGCAAGTTCTTTCTGAACACATTAAACCAAGTTATTATAATGCAAAAGTATTCTAAATTCTTTCCCACAGCTGAAAACCATTGCAACCTCAGTGCTGTATCTCCAGATGATGAGACCTACCATCCTTTTTCACGAAGAATACTGTCCATGGATACAGGGTTGCACTATCCACAGAAAGTAGGATTTTTACACTGATAATGAATTTGTTTTCCTCTGCTTATCTAATGGTGGTTCCTTTTGAGATTTGTAGAAACAAACATAGTTCTAAGGAATTACATCTAATGTACAGTTATCACTCTGGACACAATTATAGAGCTAAACATCCCATGACTCAGCTTTAGGCTTCTTTAGGAGTAGCAGTGACCACAAGAGGATTTGGTCCCACTGTGTTTCCCAGATTAGTCCTCATATTAAACAGAAAATGGAAACAGTCCTTGTCCTGAGCTGCATTCATAGTTCGTCCTCCTTTTTTCCCCGCCTTTCCACTGTCCCAATAGCCCTCTGTTTCCATCTTCATCTGATACTTATCTCAGAATTCAATACCTGTAATACTGAGTTACAAGTGACATTTTTGAAACTGTTGGTTGACTGTCCCAGGCATGGATATCGACCAGTATCTTTCCTTACTTTTCTGAAATGGACTTGGACCAACTTATACTTGAAGAAATTGGATGCAGATTTCCAAGATGTTCCTCTCAGCTGTATGTTATTTTCAGACATACTGTCATGGGTGACTTCACCTTTGATTCCTAAAGAGACATAGACACATGTCTACATCTGAAATGTTTGAAAATATTGCCCAGTATTTTCAAATGGAATGTGGAAACAATAAAAACTGAAATTCCCACCTTCAAGGGGTGTCCATATGTATGCTATAGGCTTCAGATTACCTCTCCTGAAAAAACTCCAGAGCTACACCCAAACAGAACAATAGCAGATAAACCCTTACTATCATTAGAGCTGGAAATAAGGATGTTTTCCCTTTAGTGTCGCTTTACTTTGAATACTGCCGGTTGTAAACTCCATTTCATGACATCACAAGAGAGACTTAACTTTCCTCATCTGCTGAGGAGAGGGTTTCTTTCAGCAAATGTGTTCAGACTGGTAATTTGCCTGCTCAGCCGAGTCCTAGTTTCTGTTTTGAATGCCCTTCTCTGTATCACTCAATTAAAGATCCTTAAATGATTGTTAATATAGTGGAACACTAAGCTGTACCCATGATAGAGGAGTAAAATAATATAATGAAGTGATGTCTTAGAACTGGTATGTATGATACAAAATACAAAAGGTTCTTTCAGTCAGTGAATAACTCCTACATAGCAATTAGTGAAAAAAGATTAATATTTTGAGGTACAGTACCTACAGCCAATTTACTTGAAATCAGACAGATGCCCTTCAGTGCCTATATGGAGAAAATGGAGCTTTTTTTTTTTTTTTTATGGAGCTTTGTGGGAGAAATCTTGACACTAAAAACAGGCAAACAAGTTCCACCCCGTACCCACATGTTTCTAACTTGAAATTGCTTTCAAGGAGAATTAAATTCAATAACAAAGGTAGTTCATTATGTTGGGCATGAGCTATTGGATTTTTTTATTTTCTATAGTAAACTCTTTATTCCACAATCTGCTGCTGAATATAAGCATTCCCTGCTTTCCAGCGTGAAGCACAACACACTGCTGTGGTGCTAAAGCTGTGCCTAACCCCCCTGTTCCCCTAACCTGGCTGCTGCACAGCCCAGGGGGATCCTGAGAGACTGATGAAGGAGGCTCTGTTGTTCATTGGGGGAACTGGAGTTTTAGTCCTCCCCTGAACCCCTTCGAGACCAGTTTGTCTCCACTACATCAATAAGATCAGGTGGGTAGATAGTCCGATGTGTCTCCATCAACCTGCACTTTCTCCTTCCTGCGGTAATTCTTTTTACATTCACTTCAGAGGACAGAGAAGAATTGACTTACATTTCAAATAGACATTAGGTAACAATTTCTATTTTCAAGGAATAAGAGGCCTAGAGAGCACATGGAATTGCCATCACCGCAGGTCTTAAAAAACACTCAGGGTCATAAGACAAATATCTGCTGGAATTGGTATAGATTGATTTTCCCTTAGAGCAAGTCCTCCCAAATGTATTTTCTATGACTCTAATTTAAAATAAAAAGACAGCAGAAGAGGGCAAAACATGAGAGCAACATAAGACTGGCCTTGTCTCCTGCATGCTGTAATTATTTTTTTTACATTCTTGATAAAAGTTGAAATGCACCTTGACTTTCTAAAGTTTTTGCTACATGCCCTCGTAAAGGATTAGGAGCAGCAAAGATTCAGGTAAAAGCTGGACAAACAGCAAGAAAAGTGCTGCAATAAAAAAGACTTCTCAGGCTGCCAAGAAAAGTTTGGAAATGCCATTTCTTGGGCAGATCCATCAGCATGCTTCACAGTTTGGAGGTGTACCAGTGGGAAGAAGGGCAAGCTGCACAGGTGGAGGTCTCCATTCTTCCTACTGATTCTATTTTTTTTTTTTTTTTGTTGTTGTTTTTTTAAAAAGCAAAATCTGAAAGTCAATTTTTAAAACCCTGTCAAGTTGCTCACATTAAATGCAAAGCGCTATTTGTTCTGGGAAGGCGGTTAGCTCACTTCCACTCTCTGTCACATGCCTAATGGCTTTTCCAGCTGAACAGTGTATCATTTATGTTTCAAGTATGGCATTGTGTAGGTTGTCAGCTGGAATGAAGATGTGTAATTTTCCTCGGGCTGAAATAATATCTTCCACACCAGCACTGTAGCATTTCCTCTTCTCCAGCATATCTGTGCTGACATTCTGTCACAGAATTGTGCATTGATGGTTTTAACAGGGAGAGGACACGCACAGAAACAAATCTCATGCAATTTCTAAGCGCTGATAATTGTAAATGATGGGAGCAGCTTCTGCAGCTCTGGCTGGAGCTGTGACCAGTGTGTGACCAAGACAAGTGCATCCTCCTCCTCCCCATTTGGATTCTATCAGTTGACTTCTGCCCATGGCAGAAGGCTGAAACGAGATGATCTTAAGGTCCCTTTCAACCTAAACCATTCCATGATTCTATGACTCAATGTAAAAGCAACTTTGATTTCTAAGTTGTTCTCAATTTACTCACAGATTATTTTTAGTGATACATACACTAGGAGATGTGTGCTCTATTTTAAAGCAATAAAAGGATTTCAGAAGGTATATTCATTTGAATTTTTTGAAGTCAGATCTCAGTGTTAGCAATAGGTTAGATGATACAAAAGAAATAAAAAATTGCTGTCATCTTATTGCAGGGCTCCCATACCTTATCGGTTATTTCTCATGGGTAGCGCCTCACAGCACTAACTCCTCCTTCCTCACAGTACACACAACAAAGTCCAACTCTCTTCTCAACCAGCTAAGCCACTCTTTTGTAGCACTCTTCTTATTGGACACAGCTGTGGCCTATTAAGAGCAGGCCTGTTCCTAATTTTTGGTGATTAGTACAGCTGCAACTCCTCAGGTGTGAGACTACCTTCTGCACTATCTTTGTTTTCCTAAAGTCTACTCTTCCACAAAAAATGACAGTAAAATCACAGCAGAAGTTGTGGCAAATAGAACAAAACCTCCCCGCTCCCACCTTCCTATTTAGACTGGCACAAAACTCCACCACTCCTCATCCTAGCTAAGTCAGGGGGTGCAGATCCAAGATGTAGGCAGCTCATTCATGGGTTCCTGGAGACTTTTAAAGTCTGTTCATGGACAAGTAGCTAAACCTGTCTTCTATTTCAGCATATGTACAGTGGTTTGGTAACCCTGGGATAGATAAATCTTACATAGGATGGCAGCTAAAGGTTAGTACAGCTTGTTTAAGCTTCCTCCTGCCTGTGTGAATCTGAAGTATTGGTACCAGTACACGCAAGATGTATGATTCTTTCTACATTTAGCAGACAGTTATTACTGAGACAACAAAAGAAATGTCATTATGGAAAATGATTTGAGATTAAAAATCAAAATACTGGGAAGATAATTGCCTATTGCATAAGATGACTGTTGAGCCTTAATGGACAATTCTCTGTGCTTTTAGGTATCAGAAAGTATTTAGCATGTCATGGCACTTTAATGGTTCCAAAGTAAATGAATCATGGAGAGTTTCAAGGATGCCCAGAAGAATTATCTTTGCTACATTATTTCATTGCCTGATTGCTCCTGTAACTAGGGAAGTGCAAGGGTTTTGTTCCAGTGTTTATTTTTCTCTCTTTTCTAAGAAATGACACCGATATTTCACTGGCAATTCCCATACTGAAACTGGCTGAGGAAACTCCTGGAAAAGAGGACTGGAAGGGATGCAAGAATGGAAAAACAGGATAAAAGTTATGTGGAGCCAAAGATTAATGACAGCATTTGAGATCCTGTTGCAGGCAAATTGCATCACAATAACTCCACTGACAGTCTGAATTTGGGCATTGTAACAAGATCTGAAACTCTTTTCTAATATTTTAACCAAAAAGATACCCCATCTTGTTGCTGCATCACCAAATGCTCCTTTGGACAGCTCCTCTGAACTGACCTTCCGTCTCATTTTCGTAACAGTGGGGGCTGGGATGGTGTTATTTTTGCTCCTAGGCATGCTGATAAGTCTTGTGGTATTTGAAAGTTTAATTGGGTGTCTCATCTTAGGTTCAAAAAACAGGGACACTGTTCCAATTAAATATTGCTGCAGGATTTGATGCCCCAAGTCTCAGTACCTACACGGCTCCCTCTGCCCTTGGTGTAAAATCAACTCCACACAGATAAACCCAGAAATAAACCAATGTTTTTTTCTCCTACATGTGTAGTCTTTTACAATAAATGGTTACACTCTGTTATGAATGTGACACAGATGAGGAAATTGTCTTTGAAGTGTACTAAAAACATTTTCCATTTTCATAGCTCAGTAGTTGCTATGTCTCCAGCTGCTCAGGAGACTGGGCAATGGTAAAAAAAAAAACCGATACAGGATAGAGAAGATGTTCCCACTTAGTGGTGAAAACCATCAGATTGACAGACACTGAAATCAAGCTCTTTTCATCACAAGTGAAGAAATCCAGCGTGGGCAGTGCCCTCTGCAACATTCCTCCCCTTTGCCTGAAACTTGTTGCTCTGAAATAGATGCCTGGCAAGATAGGGAGGTAATGTTCTCTGTTTTGAGAGGCATTCAATGTGGTACATGGAAATGACGTATTCCAAATCTCCTAGAAGGACAGAGCAGAACAGAACGCAGCCCTGAATGTTTTGGTAATCTGCTCTGAACTTGAACTGCTCTCTCCGACATGGATGCTCACTCCGGCATGCGTTCAGGCTTTTCCACTTAATACTTGCCTGCCTGAAAACTAGAAAATGGATTGGGAACAGTCACACAGCCATGAAATGGCATTTTGCCCCTTCAGCTTGCTGTTACGTGTGATGCCATTGGCAATTTCAGTTTAAAGAGAAGGTATTAAAGCTGTAGCACATTCTGACTGATGTAAGTCAGAAGCAAGGCAATTATTCACACCTATCCCTGAGAAGGTTGTCTCTAGAGCAGGGACTCCTCTTCTCAAAACAAATGTTGTAGGGGCCTGAGTTAACTTATGTATTGTAAATATATGTATGGCAGTGAAAGATCTTTGTATTGTATTAGTGACCCTGCCCTGATTCTAGTTATTGTAAATGGGCTGCAGCTGTGATGTCCTTGGTTGGGCAGCAGCTGTAGCCCATGGAGGTAGCTGAGATAAAAGGGGGCGGGGTGGTCAGGGAGAGCCTGGGAGAGGAGCCCTGACCGAGAAGCAACAACACCACTGCTGTGAAGATCTGCCATGAGAAAACCATCGAGAGAAGGTATGAGACTCAGGAAATATAATTATACAACAATATGAATACAACAAAATGTGGCAAAGCCAGCTCAGAAAACACTAGGAAGAAAAATACATTTCAGAAATCCTAGTTACAAATGCACAGTCTGTGTTCTAAGTTGGAGTTGTTAAAGGACTCCAGGTCAGACTTTTTGATGAAGGAGCAAAAAGCTTTCCATTGTGTCAGAAAAACATGCCCTAAAAGGAAGGCTACTGGGATTTGCTAAAAGGGACAGATTTACATTGATCTGGTCAGACTGCTAGATTTAAATCAGTTTTCTCCATGTTGGAGGAGTCCAGGAATGCGCCTGTGGTGTCCCAGCAGAAAGTCCAGCTTTGCACTAAAGAGTCTGGGCACATGGACAGCAACCAGGCTCATCTGTAGGAGAGATCCTAACCTAAGAAAAGCCTTTTTTAAGAGAAGATGCCACAACAGAGTCTACCCAATTCAGAACTAGGATAGGCAAGCTATTCAGAATCAGTCTACTGTTAACACCCAACAAACATAAACGTCAGTTCACTCTGTGGAGAGACAGAAGGATGCACCAGCCAGCAATAAACAGATGGTGAAACTGCTAGGAGAGACAATCAAAGGGTTTAAAATGAGTTTGAGACGTAAAAGAAGAGTTAAGACTACTAAATAAATTTGTATCATTCAGAAATGATACAAATAACAACCGAAAAAAATGAGTTAAAATTATCTTAGGTTTAATGAAATTATCTTAACCAGGCCGGCTAATATAGCTGCGGTTTAGTACATATCAGTTTTGTGCTCCTAGCACTTTAGCTGCAAGGCATTCTGACATATTTTTATAAATAATGATCAATGCAGCATGAACAATGGACCTTGAAATACCAAAAATAAGCAACAAAAAAAATTAATACTTTGGAAAATAATTTTCTTTATGAGTGAGTTAAGATTTTGGCTGTTTTCAAAAAGGATTTCAAAAGGAGCATTTATTTTCTGTGAAGCTTGAGCCTGAAAAACTAGCCAGAATTACTTCAACTGCTTTTCACACCAGGAGGCAAAACTATAAAATAATGCCTTAGAATACTTTACGATTTGGAATAACAATGCCATTCTCTTCCTTTAGAGCTAGATTTGAAAAACAGAAAGCTATCAGAAATAGCTGAAATTCTGCTATTGTAAACAAATTGCAGATGTGGTTTGCTATCTGTCCTTCAGATTTTCACTGGGTGTAGACATTGTTATTTTGTGTGCTTTTTGAAAATAGTGGTTTTCACCTCCTATTGATCCACTAAGACAGTATTTTAGGCTCCATAAAGAGAGAACCTGGACAACTACCTAAAACCTCCAGTAATAAAAGGACTGAGGAAAGAATTGTGAGAAATTATAAAACTTCCTGCTGCCACATTCTTCCAGGGAGGCAAAAAGATGGGAAAAAAGCAGTCTCTCAGTGGAAAGAAAAAATTAAGTAGAATTTCATGTTGCTTTGAGCAGGGTTAGACATGGGTACTGTGCCCTGTTAGAGAGAGAGACCAGGAAAAATGAGTCTGTTTCCAGATAGTGGGGAGTTCTAAAGCGTGAAGCATCAGAATGGGCATTCATGTCTGGATACACAAACTCTGGTCCAGTTTGGGATGAACAGCACATGAAGTAACAGGAATAAAGAGAATTTTAAGCTTTTGCCACTTTCTGGAGTTGCTTGCAGCTGTGACACATGTTGATATCCTCAAGAGGCTTTAATATGGGTTGGGAGATCTGTCTGCTTTCCCTTCATACCTGAATCACCCCCCAAAACAACTGCTGGGAGCAACTAACAGCTCAAGAATCCTGTCCTGTGGATTATGAGTTGCTCAGAGGGATACCAGTTCAGGTCCTTCATCCCAGCATACAAAATGCTCAAGTGACAGAACTACCAAACCTCAGAGTCCATGTTGCCAGCCCAAATCTCTTGAACAGCTCTGGAAGCTCAGGGACTGTAAGAGTTGGTTGGGATCTCTGCTGCTGGGCAAGCTTTGGTGCATCAACCAACCTCTAGTGCAATTCAAGACAAGCAATGAGCTTCTTCCAGCTCAATTCCAGTTTCAGCTAAACACCTGATGCATCGTTCAGATGCCACCCTTGAGCACTCAACACTTGGTGGAGTACAATTAGTTCCCAATGTTTGGTGACACCCTGAATCTCCCATACAGGAAAATGAAATATTTATGTAAGTATCTGACATTAAGTTGTCACAATCTGCTACAATTACTGAACTCTGTATTAAATATAATGTACGGTACTACGCCAGTGTGGGTGGACAACATAATCAGGATCCTCAAAGGTACCTTAATCTGTGAGCAACCTACATACTGCACCTGCATGAAAGGACATATTCTGGTTGATGATGAAAAGAGCTTCTCTTCTGAAAGCACTTTCAAAAAGCATAATTGGTACTTTTAACCCATGAATCCTCTTTCCATCAGTAACGTCTCCTCCCACCATGACACAGCACAGATCTTTCATTTGATGTACATTCTACCACCTGGTCTTTCACCACCTGATATATATGGCATGGTTATATTTGAAAGGATTGGGACCGCGGGAGGAAAAGAATAAGGCTTTTCATGCATAGTACTTAGAGAATTATTTTTTTTTTGAGTAAATGAAACAAGCTTGATTTTGTGTGTCAGAATATGTGCAGCTAAGGGGACTATAAGGCTGCTTTTGTGATTTGAGCAGGATACCTTCTCCACTCCAATGTCACAGCTCAAGAACAATCTGAAGGAAAAATACTCCAGTGACTGATCTTAATTTTCAAGGCATAAGGCTTCAGGCCTTTGATCTCTTTTCCACTCCCACTATTTAGAATTAGATCTTGGCTTTCTTAATTTTAGGAGATTTAGCTCAATGCACCACGTTTCTTGTATCTTTGTTTACCGAAAAGTTAAGCAGGAGTTCATCAAAGTAAGATGATTTGAGCACATTATGAGATTATTTGAGATTTGACTGTTGACTTATCTAAAGATAAGAAAACCCATACTAATACTTATATGTCTGATTGAGAAAGCATCAGGAAATCAGGAATCTTCTCTCAGAAGATTTGACTCACCAGTTGTACCATTCAAAGCCAATATGTACATGGATTATTGCAAGATAACAGGTATCTAACCAGCACCTACCTGTAAACTTCTTCATACTTTTGGCATAAATTGAAAGAGTGGGACTGTTTCAAGGGAAAAAACCTAAGTGTTACCAGTACTGTGGCCATAAATTTTGGTTTTATATTGCCTTTTGGAATGTCACTGCATTTCTGTGATAGAAAGGCTAATCAGAGCATGTGGAATGCTCTGACTCCTCCCCCTCAGGGAAGACTCTATCATAGAGTTTTCCCCACCTAGGGTTATAGAGAAGACTGAACCCATGCTGCTCTGCAGCACTACTGTCAATCTACATCAGATTGCCTCGCCCATTGGCCAGGTGACACTGCCCACCCCAATTATTCATCCCTCATCCCCCTGCAGGTTGCTGCCCTTGGTCCTGCCCTTTGCCCTCACCTGTGCCCTCAGGTCATTGGTCACTGACCCCACACTTCAGTCGTGCAGACCACAGGGTTTGGTCTTTTGTCTCTGGTCCCTTTGGCATGGTGAATGCAATAAACCCCTTGCTGGAATATATCATGCAAAGATCCTTTCTGCCTTTCCTCTGCTGAGTTATCTGTGGCATGCGCATGGACTCGAAATGGCTGTTCTTGTGGCCTTACTCTGAGCGGCTTCTGAAGGAGGTGTTTCAAAGAAGGTTGCAGCATTTCTACCACCCTGTCACGCTGCAACAAGAGCATAGTCTGTTTCTATTGCTTTGTCAGAAAATATTAACTATATTCTGATATATTTTATCTGCCATGAATGTGTACTGAAGAGTTTTGTGTTTAGTATATTCTGTGCTTAGCCATACTATTGGGAAAACTATTTCAGGTTTTCATTATATTCTTATTTTAGAAATTTTTGAACAACAGTAATAAATGTTTGCTATGTAATACACAAACCCTAATGTTATAGTTTTGATACAATATGATATTTACTTATCATAAGTATATCTGCAGTAAAAATCCCACCTCATTTCAACTAATGTATTTAAAGGAACTCTGTTTCTCTTTTCCTCCTCCCTCTCTTTCCACCAGCTGAAAAGCCAATAAAAAAATTCTCCTCCTATCCAGTTCAGAACAAGACCTATGTGCATTTCTCCTAGGCATGTTTTGAGATACAGAAGGGAGTGAAAGTATTTAATGTGCAACAGGAATCTGTTTTTCAGACACAAGCTTCTACCTTTCCATTGACCCTGCTGAGATGCTGCAAGCTAAATATTAAACATTTTTTTTTATCAATTGAAGTCCAGCCTGGGGAGAAGAGACAGTTAAAGAAATGTCTCAATTATACTTGCAATCAGCTAATCAGACTTTGTGTGCATCTGTGGAATCAAGCTCTGAAAATGAAAGCAGGAATGAAAAATGGACCGAAGACTCCTTTCCAGGATTAGAAATATTGTGCACAATTTATGTTACATACGCTGTGATCATTTCAGTGGGTCTCCTTGGAAATGCAATACTCATCAAAGTTTTTTTCAAGATTAAATCAATGCAGACGGTTCCCAACATCTTCATCACCAGCCTGGCATTCGGAGACCTGCTGCTTTTACTCACGTGTGTGCCTATAGATGCAACACGTTACATTGCGGATACCTGGCTCTTCGGAAGAATTGGGTGCAAGCTGCTGTCTTTTATCCAGTTAACATCAGTTGGAGTATCAGTGTTTACCCTGACTGTTCTCAGTGCTGACAGGTGAGTCTGTGCAACTGATTTGCCAGGAGACGCTGCAGGTTTGAAATTAGAAATTAATAAAATAGCAGATATCATAATTTTGCACAGTCTTAAACAGCACATTGCAATAGATTAAAAATCCCAACATACCAGCCCCCCGTGTAATTTTAAAATGTGTGATAGTAAAATTGTAGCACTTCTTTTTAAGGCAGTGAGGTGAGGAAAAGTCTTTAACTCTTCTGACCTTTTATTAGTTTGAGGTATGGTACAAAGGTTTTTCTCAATTGTGCAGAAAAAGGAAATGGCTTAAGTTGGGAAAAGACAGTATATTGGTGCTATCTAGTGGTACAGTGAAGTAGTCAAGGAAGATGAAAAACAAAACTGATTATGAGTGAAAATTCTTTAACCTATGTACTCAGGGATGCTTTAAAATCCTAGAACGTAAAAGACTGACATGGTATAAAAAGCCAAACGAAAACACAGAACAGACTGGGGGACAAAGGAATGATTCTCGTGATTTGATGGCTAATGTAATTTTCACCTTGAGAAGTGTATATATTTATAATTCTTTTTCTCTTGTAGTTCTTCTGTCTTTTACAGAAATATTTTAGCCCAGGGGTCATGAAATTAAACTCAGGTTGTAATGACAGCATTACTAGGAGGGATCAGTGTTCTGACTGCTGTCAGTAAGTGCTGAATCTGTTTTCTGCGTACTTCTTTCTTGAATGAACAAAACTAAGAGGAGATTTCAGTCCAATCAGCAGAAGCATTGAGGAGTAGAAAAACAAAAAATGAAATTTAGTATTGAGAGAGAAAAAAGGTCCTCTTGTCTGCCAGTGATCGTGGATTGTATGTAATAGCAAATTGTACATGTGTCCAGAATTTTACCAGTGGTACAGTTACTGTACTCCAAAATAATCAGCCAGCACAGGAATGACTGCATAGGGTCAAATCAAGGATCCATGTAGACCAATATTAGCCTCCAGCAGTGGTAGGATAAGGACAAGAAAAGACATGTAGGAAGATTAAAAAACCTCTATTGAACTACATTTTAAACCCTAGACCTTCAGATGACACTGAACAGATGTTGTTTCTGTCTATTTATTATAACCTCAAAGAATTTCTCTTTTGGATACTTGTTCAGCTTTTTCTTGAACTTGCTTAGCAATGGCTTTCACTGCCTGTACAAAGTAACTCCTTTTATTTCTGCACTGCACATGGCTTCATTTGATGGTGCTGGCACTTGTGTTGGGAGACAGTGATCTCTCTTCATGTCCCCAGGCTATTCATGTCGTAATCCATCCTTAGGTTGTGTTTCTTCTAGTTAAGGTGTGCAGAGCAACACACGATAATAAAAAGTTGCATGAATCAGGGATACAAGTAATTGCACAATTGTCTCTTTTGTTCTCCATTTTTTCCTAATACTACCTAACATTTTGCTTTTTTGTTGTTGTTTTGTTTTGGGTTTATTTTAGGGTTTTTTAACTACTGCTGAAAATAAACTAATGTTTATGTTGAACTATCTATTGTAGTTCCAAGGTCTTGGTCCTGTAGGATGTCAATTCAGAATTGACCATGACTAGATGACCTTTAAAGATCCCTTCCAACCCCAACTCTCCTCTGATTGTATGGTTTAGACACTTGTTTCTGTGTTTAATTCTTCATGGTAGCTGTTATATAAATACTCTGCACTACATTCTCACAGAGTAACTACATCATAAACTTTTTACAGAGCAAGCTCAGATCAGTCATGGGCTTAATGCCAGACTGTTGTGTTCCAATATGCTAGAAG
Organism: Melospiza melodia melodia; assembly: GCF_035770615.1. Classification (NCBI taxonomy): domain Eukaryota; kingdom Metazoa; phylum Chordata; class Aves; order Passeriformes; family Passerellidae; genus Melospiza; species Melospiza melodia. The sequence continues at coordinate 20,600,391 of NC_086209.1, read as the reverse complement.
AGCTCAAAGTGAATAAAAATGGTATTTATCTGATAAATAGCAAGCCAGCTTCCAGCTTTCTATTTAAATTTGCCTAGAGGAGAAAAAGACCAGATCCTCAGCTTGTGCAAAATGATACAACTAAGCTTTCTTATCCTCTGGGTCCTTTTTCACTGCCTTTCTTTTCATGCCAGCCTTGTGCTCCCCTGGAGGGGTTGCTTTTTCTGCATTATCAAGACTCCCTGGTCCTTTAGGAGCAGGGTATATTGTTTCTTGTGCTTCATCTGCCTTCAAGGAAATTGGTCTATGTCCCAGTTCCACACAAATTATCACACATCTATAGATTAATCCAGATTCTTCTTGTATGTCTGACTCAGTCCATATGCTGCAGAATCACAGGCATGAATCAAAAGCAGTGCCCTCTCCTGCTTTATAAATAAGAATGAATCCTGGAGTATTATTTTGAGTCAGATCACTGCACTTAGCAGGGGTCTCAGGAAGACAGAAGAATGGAGGGGCAAACATGCATGGTTTCATCTATTTATAAAATAGTTAACCTGTTTCCTACCTTCATCAATGTTGCATACAAATTCCTTCATAAATCTTTCAAGGCAGTGTCATAAAATTAGGAGTGATGATTGCCCTTAGTGATTCCAATCCAAACTTTAGAAGTCATCTTTACATAGGAAGGTTTTAATGGCAACTCCTGCCTGTCAATCCATTAAAATACATGCCTGAAAATAATTTTTACATTTTGATTTTAATTCCAAAGAGCTGGTGTCTGCTTTCATTTCCAAGAGAATTCCAGCACCCTTTGTTTAGTGAGAACAGTAATGGCTTTAGCCTTAAGAATTTTGCAGTATGTGCTCACATTATTTCTGTGTTTATTCTGACAGCAATGTTGGTCATTCTAGGTACAGAGCCATTGTTAAACCCTTGGAACTGCAGACTTCAGATGCGCTCCTGAAGACCTGCTGTAAAGCGGGCTGTGTTTGGATTGTCTCCATGATATTTGCTATCCCAGAGGCTGTTTTTTCAGATTTGTATTCTTTCAGCAATCCTGAGAAAAATATAACTTTTGAGGCGTGTGCCCCCTATCCTGTATCTGAGAAGATCCTGCAGGAAGCTCACTCCCTGGTTTGCTTCTTAGTGTTCTATATTGTGCCCTTAGCTGTCATTTCTGTCTACTACTTTCTTATCGCCAGAACTTTATATAAAAGTACATCCAACATGCCAGCAGAAGAACACTCTCATGCCCGTAAGCAGGTAAGCTCTGATCAAGCACTAAACTCTCCAATTTTCTAAAGTCTATTGTGTTGATTAAATACTAATTCTTAAGTACAGAACTTTACCTCATAATGGAGTAAAAAGCTCCACAAACTTAGCCTGTACCAAATTTGAATCCAAACTCATCTGTGCACTTAGGCATATGCTCATGACTCATCATTTGTGAGTGTCCACTCTTTCCTAAAGAGAGACGGGTCTGTGTTTTATCGTGACCCTGTAAACTCAAGAGTTAAAACATTGAATTTTAAACACTGGGACCTCATCCATGCGAGCTGACACATTAATTACCGTATTTTTAAGTCCTAGTCTAGATGAGAGTGTCATATGATGTATAATGGAAAAGAAAAGTGCTCTTGACTGGGAATGCTTTGTTAAAAAATATGAAATAGATTTATTTTCTGGTTTAGGTCTTCTGGTTTGGGGTTTTATTTGTTCATTTTATTTTTACTTTTTGCTTCTTTGGTTATTCAAGCATTTAGACTTTTACACTGCTTTGCAAATCAGCACCAACAACAAAAATATTTCACTAATTGCTATTACTACCAGCTATGCATTTCTTTCTTGTAGATTGAATCCCGCAAGAGAGTTGCAAAGACAGTGCTGGTGCTTGTGGCTCTGTTTGCCTTCTGCTGGTTGCCCAACCACATCCTCTACCTGTACCGCTCTTTCACATACCACACTTCTGTCAATGCTTCCACCTTTCATCTGATAGCAACTATTTTTTCCCGTGCCTTGGCCTTCAGCAATTCCTGTGTCAACCCTTTTGCTCTTTATTGGCTGAGCAAAAGTTTCCGGCAACATTTTAAAAAGCAAGTCTCATGCTGCAAGGCAGCATTCTGTGCAAAGCCTCCCACTGCTCCCCAGAGCAGTTCTCCTACCAGAGCCCTGTCAGTCACAGGCAGCATGCGTGGCTCAGAAATCAGTGTTACACTGCTAACAGATTATAGCATCACGAAAGAAGAGGAAAGTGTTTAGTCCATGTGGGAAGAAGAAGGACAGAAACTGAGTCATTGCTATCAAGTCCCTGCTACTGGTATCCTGGAAAGAGGTGCCATGGCTTGCCCTGTCTGTGAAAGTGTGTTCATCAGGAGTTCCTCATCTTTCAAAATATAGAATAAAGAAATCAAATTGTGTGGGGGAAGAAGCTGCAACAGCTGAGCTTTCCAGCATAAGCTCAAAACTCATGTTTCCAGGAATGAACACAGATTCCTAGCTGGAATTCTTGTACTGGGCAGGAAGGGACTTAGCAGAGTTGGTGCAAGAATTGGCTGTAAGGATAGTTTTGTTCTTGGTGACTTGCTTTTTGAGTCATGACTGTGAGCTCCCTCTGACAACTGCTTGCATCTGCAGCAAGCAAGCAAAGCCACTTGGTCATAACATGATCAACCAGGCACATTTTTTATTTATTTATTTGTTTTCTTGTCCTGAATGTTAAAAATGAGTAAACACACAAGAAAGAATGCTAAAATGAAAGAAGGTTAAGATTTGTAGCACTGTAAAGTAAAAAAGAAAAAGCAATATGGGCCAGATCCACAGTAGCTGTTGCTCTGTCAGTGACACAGAAATTCTGGGTAAGAGCTGACTGCTTTGTAGTGAGATGGATGTTCCTAAGAAGTCAAGGGAACGAGCAGGTGGTAATTTCTCTGAGAACGTTATAATCACCTTTAACCACACTTGTAAAATTCCTTGTGATATATGGGTAAAACATCTTGATAGTGCAGAGTTTTTTATTGTTACAGTGAATTAATATCAATAAATTGGGGTGGATCTGTATCAAGGGTTCTATTTGGGATTTACAGTGCACTTCTGAAGTGTTCAAATATCCCCTTCTGCCTTACTTTATATCCCAAAGTGGTCTTGAGTGCACAACCTGGATTTCCCTAAGATGGAACTGTGTGTCCAATCCATCAAACCAGACTAGAGTGAGTTTGAAGTGAAAAATGTACAGTATGGAGAGGCAGACTGACCCTTTACCTGCACAGATCCACTCCTGCTGTAGTGTATGTGGTTGTATCTAAGTGGCTTACACATCTTCAAGCACACTGGGAGAGCTGGATTTTTTCTGCTATGCTAATTTTCTATTCTTCAAGTTGTATCCCTTTTTAACATTAAGATAGGCTGTCTTAATGCCATAGGCCTTCTGATCTCAAATCCACTGATTTTATGACTGGGCTTGCAGAGGCAAATCAGGACAGCCTGTCCATGCACAGCAGCACTGCTGGCAGGGACTGCCTTCCCATCAGGAAGTACAGGAGGCAAGTCTTCCCACCCCATGTTACAAAATATTTGAGTGACACTTATTTTTATGAATTTTATGTTCCCTGAACCAAAATTTTGTTCTGTGGAAGCTGGTGATAGAAAACACAATAGATTTTCTATTGTTTAAATGAAGGGACTTCTATTCCAAGAAAGAATCTGTGTGTTAAAATATAGAACAGAAGTTGCAACATATGAGCTAAAATAATTCTGTCAGTCACACAACCTTCAATTTTAGCTAACCCTTGAAGGTACAGCCCTCCTTCAACTGCACAGAGCCCCTTAGCAACATATGGCTGGAGACCCATCCACTCATGCATCATTAACTAAGTCGATTATAAGATGAGAAAATGTATTTATAGAGTCTCTCTCTTGCCTGCTCTAATCAGAAAAATAAAGCCAAACTGTAAATCCCAGGGGCATTGCAATACAACCTCAGTCATCATCATAAACCAGTTACTGACAGACCAGTTTAATCCCATCAGACATGGCCTTGTTTTACTATGGTCCTCATGTTACAAGCTGCAAGGCTACATGCACTACTTTTCAAATGGATTCCTCCTTTTATTGTACCAATTGCAAACCAGGATAGGATCACTGAAATAAATGGAAATCCAATAGTACAGAAATACAATTTATTGCAAAGCAGACTCCAGAGACCTTATTTTACTCTCCTTGTCTCAGTGTAACACATTGCCTGGAAGAGAGCCATGTACAAATACGAACATGTTGCACTGCTGTTTTCTTCTTCTCTCTTTCCTTCATGGAGCTGCAGGGTGAGACTGAAATAAGTAGATAAGCCTACACACGTATGAACGTACATTTATCTTCCTGGATCTTACTACAGGAAATTCTAAACCAAGGAAATATCCACCAACAATACCGTTGCTTACAGCCTTTTTTATTTTAGCTTAGTAATGCCTTTGGGAAACAGATCTACATGTTTCTGGACTTCACAGTTTGTCTCTGTCAGAGACCAAATTTCCCACAGCAAAATCTTTGGCTAACCCTTAAAACCCAGTTTCCTAATTCACCGTTTCTCTTCATTTGCATGCAGCTACTTTTTGCTTGAGTAACTTCTCTAACTGGATTGTCTTTCTACTGTGAATATATCTTGTTACAAAACTGATGTTTTTGCTATATTCTGCACATGTTCTGTTTAAAGACTGGCAATATTTCAAGCCACAATTTAATTATTCCATGTATTTTATGCATTGATAATTCTGTACATTCAAATCTTCATGGCCTGATGTATTTGAGTGATATATGGGTCGACATATATTTTTATCTAACCAATCTGGTATTATTTATCGCATCTACTCCCCACAATATCATTATGCATAAAAGGTCTCCACATTACTATAACTGGATTTAGGGGAAAAGGGTTGCTTCTTTTGCAATCTTTTCTCAGTGTTCCAAAACCAGATTCTTTCATCCCTAAGTAATACAAGTGTAATTCTATAAAAGCATATGGAAATACCATCTATTTACATAAGAACTGAGTATTATCTAGCAAATAAAAGGGATGAATAATTAGGGGCTCACTATTTATGTCCGCAGCATAAGAATAGGTAGGACAAAAGGCACAAAGTACTTGAAGGCTGACTCCCTCAAAGGTTCTGTCCATATGGAGTCATACTGAGAAAGTAAATACAGTTTCTAGGACACACTGGGTTTTTTTAGTTTGTTTTGTGAATGAAATGTAGACATTTCACGCGCACATTAGCAACAGTTTCAATATCAGTAGTTAATCCACCCCAAAATCCACTGCCATTTCAATCTAATTTTTCTATTATTGGCTCTACCTTTGCCTCTAGTAGGACATGCGTACACTTCCAGTGCTGAACGGCAGCCAGCCTTGCACAGCACCACTGGCAGCAAGCCGCTTCACTGTCCAGTGTTGTCGTAGGCGTAATAGGGAAACAGATGCAGCAGGGAGGACTTTCTGTGCTCTAAACTTTTATTTCTCATGTAAGTAAAGCTGCAGTAGACTCCATGCAAAAGCGATCAAGGTACAGCTTCTCGCCCAAAGCAGTCTGGTGCGCCAGAGGCAGCTGCCCCCACGCAGACCCCCTGCCGGTGTATGGTGAAACACAGCTGCAGCCTGAGGGTGAAGGGAAGGGAAAAAAGCCAAGGTAAGAGAAAAAGGGGCAGGGCCGCTGTGGCAACGGCCCCCGTCCCCCGACGGACGCACTGACACCAGAGGCCCGCCCAGGCCCCGCCCCCTGCGTCCGCCCTCCCCAGGAAGGACTTCTCCCTCCGCTTCCCATTGGCTCTGCCGCTCTCCGCATGACCCAACACCGCTGGTTTCATTGGCTACAGCTCGGGGTAAAGAGGCGGGGCAGGCGGAAGGTATGGCGGCGGGTGGGGTATTTCCGGTTTGGTGCGCGCGCGCGGCAGGGCCCGGAGCGGTCGCGGCGGCCGCGCGAGGTGCGGGGTTGTCGGCGCGCGCTCCCGCCACCGAGAGGGGCAGAGCGGGCCTGCCTGCCTCAGACAGCGGCGGCAGGAGCGCTGGTGTCCGAGGCCCAGTGAACGCGGCAGCATGAGCGGCGAGGATGGAAACGAGGAATTCTACCGGCAGCTGCAGCTCCAGCAGCAGTACGAGGCCAAGCCAGCCGAGGGCGAAGGCGAGGGCGAGTCCGACCCCTTTACCTACGTGGACCCGGCGGACGGGGCTGCCTACGAGTGGGACTTGGAGAAGAAGGCCTGGTTCCCCAAGGTAGGTACGGGGGAGCCCCGAGGAAGGGGGAGAAGAAGGAGCGGTTGATGCCGGATCTCGTCGGTACGCAGGCGTCTGCATTCACCCACATCGTGTCTGCTGCGAGTCTCAGCAGCACCAAAACATACCTTTTTAAAGGCAAAACCACGGTGTCGTTTCCGTCTTTGACTGGCTGCGCTGTCGTGAGGAGCTGCGTGTTGGCTATTTGCCTAGGTGGAGAATCTGTAGAATTGTTCGGGCCTGGGATGAAGTCACGGTTATATTTGTGCATGTTTATCAGAGGTGCCTGGGATGTGCTAAGGTCTCTCTCTGTACTCACTACTACTCACCACTGTAGTCTCACCACAGTAGCTGTGGTGATCTCTTTGTGGGCAGTGTAGAAATTAATTAGTATGTTATGAAGTCTAGATGGAAACCGAGTAGTACTATGTCTCTTTTATTGTTATCTGAGAATTATGTCAAGTAAGAGATGTGTTTTTCCATCTCCTCCAGCTTTAGAAGTACATTTGAAAAATAAGTGTATTTGTCTTAGTGGTATTCCACCGCATGGAAATACATTACAGTTTTTAGTTTTTTAAAATTTTGTTAAATGTTTTAACTATGAAATATGGTCTTGCTGTAATAACATGGCTCCTCAAGGGGCGAGTGGACATAGATTTAATATGTTGAGCCAATCTACTGATTTGCGAGTGAAATCGTAGTTTCCTTATATAGCAATGACTGAGAGCAATTACTTAACTTAATATTAAGACGTTTTATGGCATCTACTTGATGGATGTAATGTGCCAATTCTAGTTTGTGACTGTGAATTCATTGCAATCTAGAGAATCTGAGTGAGAGTAAAACCTGTAGTGCCAAGTTTGAATGCGTGTAAACCTAGGAAGGTGTCTGTGGAGCAGATGGCTTATGGAGGGGTAAAAATGTGAAAAATCCAGACTCAGAAAGTGGAGCAATGGAGAAATGAGTATTTCTGGGTTCCTGTGGGATGCTATATCCAGTAACGACAGTAATTTGTAAGAGGGTTCTTCTTGTTTTGCTCCCATTTCTTCCCCTTCTTCTTGCCTCTTTTGGAATGTGTCTCTTCTCAGTAGCATTTGTGCTTCCTAAGTGCTTTTTTTGTCTGTTCCGTCTTGGAGAGGAGATAGCATTAAGGGTTGGATAGGTTAAATAGGAGCAGAAAAGTTCATTAGTGAATATGATATATAATAGAAGTTGGTGACCTATCCATGACCCACAGTGCTGCACAAAGATTCTTTACCCAGCTGGATGCCATGGAGTTTTTCTGATGATTACTAACAGAATTTTTTATCTAGATAAACTGAGGAGACTGTTGTAACCAGAAGCTGTACTTCTTTCTCCTTGGGCAGTAATGAAATTTTTAATCTGTTTCTTGACAAAAGATACTCTGACTGGTTGAAGTAATTTTTATCCGTAGACTGGGATTGCACTGCTGCTCTGCTTTGGGAATACAGTGTCTGCTGAACTTCCACTAAGGCAAATTTCAAAGCAGTGCAAAAAGTGAATGATATTACCTGCCAGCATTCCCTAGAAAAATTTGGAGACAGTAAATTATTTAATAGAAGCAATTGCAACCTTGTTTATTATTTAATTATTTTAATTTCAATGGTACTGTATAGATGAATGCCAACTTTTTTAGTGCTTCACGGACACAGCACAGAATAACATGTGAAATTCATCTGCTGCTTGCATCACTTGCTGTGAAAATACAGACGTTGGCTGTCATCTGCAAGCACAGGGTATCTGTTCGTTTGGTTATTCTATTCCTTTCCATTTCAGTGGCACCAGCAGTTAATTACATGCTCACATGTTCTGTAGTATTGTGTTTCTTTTTCTATAAGCTTAATCACCCTAAACTGTGTGACTGCGTGCACGTGTAGGTAGGACTGATCTCTGTGATGTGCTCCGCCAGAACTGGATTGAAGTTCCCAGTAAGTGGTTCTGTGACTACTTGTTTCTAGGTATGACAGGAGTTCCAATGAAAGCCTTTATACGTGTATAAACTGCTTGTAAAAAGACATTTTAAGGTGAAGTAGTGGTAGTGGCCATATGGTAGGATGGTAGTGTTTTATGCAAAAAACATCTTTGTTACGGAGTGACAAAATTTTATAGTCTGTGGTAGATAATTTCCTAAAAGTAAATGGAGGTTTACACTGAGTGCAGTTCCCCCAGAAGCTGAAAAATAATGCTTTTGCAGGTTTAATCACTAATTTACTAGTAGGTTCTCTGAAAGTTAATAATGCTGTTCACCAGCAAGTACAGAAGCTTCTTAATTCTCTGGATCTCATCAACTGTGGCACTAAGGATTCCCTAAGATAGCTAATGTCAAAGATAATGTACCTGATTAGAGCAGTGTCTTCCTTTTTTCACTAAATGTGGTTGTACTTTGTCTTGATGCTGTGTTACATCATACCTGTAAGAGCAGACATGTACATTCTTCATTGAGGTGTGTGGCAAATCTTGCTTAGCCTAAGAGTTATTTTGTGTTCACCTTTAAAGTTATGGGACTCCGTGGCATCTTGCATTATTCCTGACAAGCCTGTTACTGTCAATTTTGCATTTCTGATTTGTCATAATGAAATTTTAGAGCTCAAACATCAAGCTTCAAATTACTATGGAAGATAAGAGATTACATTTTCATCACTGACACTTGAAATTGCTCTCTTATAATAGCTTAGTGGCGCATAGTTTTGTTTCCTTTTGAATACAAATGAAGCAAGTGCAGCAAAGGTCAGAGTCAGATAAGATTTTTCAAAGGTTAAGGCTCAGTTTTGAGAAAAAATATTTCAGAATTACTTCATAATGTGGAGATGCTAACAAAAGCAGCTATGATGTATCTCTTTGCCTGAGATTGCCAGTGGCTGGAAATACTGTGTATAATTTGCGGTTTTTTTCTTTTGTTTTGGTCCCTAAAGCATAGGCATTGGCGAGTCTTATATTTTATCCAAATATGGTCGCTCTATCTGTTTGTAGGATATAATGTAAAGCCTGTTGCCTTGGAAGCAACGTGTTAACATCTCTAGTTAAGTGCAATATTTACTGCCTGTCAACACAAATACATGACATCTCTGGAAATTATTCCATGTAAAGGTAGATGCCTACAAATGTCAGTCATTCATCATCATATGTGGATAAATTGTTGGCTTACTATCAGTATCACTTTAACACTTAACCACGGCCAGGAGCACTTGATTTCTGTCCTTCAGGCAGATCGAGCTCACATGGAAAGCAGAAAGCTTCGTTTGAAAAATGGCAGAACCTGTGAAGTGTTTGTGTAAAAACTACATATGCATATGCATGGAATTTGTGTTTTCGTCTAGTTCAGGTAATGCCTGAACTGATTGTTCTTGTTGTGTGTATGGCTTTGCAAAGATCGTTTTAAAATATTGTTATTTTCTATGTTGCCAGATCAGAAAATGACCATCACCTAACTAACTTTAAAATACAAACCTGTATTGAACCTTCTTTGAAATTTTATATTAATTTTCCTAATTTCTTTTCAGATAACAGAAGATTTCCTGGCAACCTATCATGCCAACTATGGTTTCCATGCAGATGAGACAGATACTTCATCTGCTTCTGGTACAGCCACTGAAAGTAAGCAACCAGTAAGTTCTAAGAAATCAGGAACACAACCATCAGCCAATGAGACAAGACAAAAACAAACAGATCCAAAACAAAAATTGGAAAAAAGGAAGCTAGAGCCAGGTAAGTGACAAAGCACTTCCCTCTGCGTAGGCTGTGACCTGTATTGTATTGATGAAGAACTGGCAGTTAATTGTTGTTACCTGGTACAGCAAAGATAAGGTTGTGCTGGTAATTTGCAGAATGGTTCTAAAATTGTGAGGTGCTTCATAAGTATTCTCCGGAATCTGTATATAAAAAGAAAAAAGAGGACATGTTCAGAACTTCTCTGTAAGCAAGCAAAAATTCTCATAAATCTGTTGGAATATAAATGTTTATGCTCCTGTGTTTAATGCATTAGCATGACTGAATTAGATTCTTGTATTTAGGGTGGTTTCACGTTGAAGAAGATAGGAACACAAATGTTTATGTGACAGGTAAGAGTGTTTATTTATGTACTTTGAGCTAAAGATGGTAAAAGAGAATCATATATGTCTCTAATATTATCTATTCAATCTGTCACTGCAAGCTGCTTAATGTTATGTTTATGACTGAGTAATGTCTTTGTGACCTTTAAATTGCAGATATGGGAAAGAAGTAGAATGGACAGATTCCATGCTTTTGTCTGTTAAATGGGGTATTCTCTGAGCTGTGTCAGCCAAGTGACTAATTTATTCTTCTGTAGGAAAAACAGTTTGTGCAGGCTTTTAAGGGATAGGATTATGACAAGTTTGTGATGAGACAGTGGATCAACTATATGCATCACTTAATCTATAGTTTTTATTTGCTCTAATAAATAATTATAAGGTAAGAAGGAGTAAACAGTAAAAAATGTTGGGAAGAGAATGAGAAAGTAACGTGAAAGCTCAAATGAAATTATCTGTGCATTTACTTATTACAGTGTTTTTCTAGTTCTTTTGGATGGTGGGGTGCTTTCTTTAGATGCATATACTTAGGTACACTTGGTGGTTGTGAGCAGTCACAGGAGTGCACATACTTGCATCTTCACAATCATTTTCAAAAAGATTCAAAAATCTTAATGCAGGCCAAACTAGCATGGGACATCCACATAATTTTCTCATCTGTTCTGGTTTTTTCTTATCCTCAATTCAGAGTTCAGTTCTTAAAATCTTAATACATTATCAGCTACTCTTTTTATTGAGTTTGTGAGTGAAGAAAACAGTTGTCTGTTTATAGGTTGGGTTCTTATGCGGTCTTTTTTGTCTCTTGATACCTAGAAGTGCAGTGGGACTTGAAGCTTGGCTAGGAGAGTTACATTTGCAGAGGTCTTGTGTCCGCTGCCATGTGGATGATGTCTGACAAGAAATCTCTAGGTGTACATGTTAGGGAGCACAGAGATTTTTCTGTGCATTACGCCTATTATAAAGTACAAGGATTTGCAGAATACTAGTATGAAGTAATGCTTAGAAGGTAAGGCCAAAGGGCAGTGGTTTCTTCCAGTGTATGTAAATAATTGTCCTTTTTGATATCTTTAGTTTAAATAAATGCTACAGGAAGATTTGTTCTAATGAGGCTTTTTTAAAAATAGACCATCCTTAAGCCTTCTGTTTGAATTTATTTTGCAGGTTTACCTCCAGACATTACGAAAGACGAATTTGTACAAGTCATGTCAAAATGTGGTATCATCATGCGAGATCCTCAGACAGAAGAACACAAGATCAAACTGTACAAAGATAAGGAAGGAAATCTTAAAGGAGATGGCCTCTGTTGTTATCTGAAGGTCAGGGTGCACTGAAATGAAGTTGTCCATCACGCTGAAGGCACATATGGCCATTATATCAGAATCACATTCAGAAGACTCTTGATAGTCTAAAGCACAGTTTAGAATATAGGTGTCTGGTTTAAAGATTTACACAGAAATGCCCATTAAGCTCATTTGTTTCCTCTTACCCAACCTCATCCTCAGCCTGGAAATGGCTATAGTACCTGCTGAACATGTCTCTACATGCTCCTGTCTTGGGTGCCAGAGATGATGGACTGAAATGGGAGGATTTTCACCTTTTACTTTGAAAATATGCCACTGTGTAACCAAAAATAGAGAAATAATGAGCCAGGAAGAAACATACTGTAGTTCCTGTATTTACAACTTTTAATTGAGAACTGGCTTGGTTCAGAACTGTGCTTTCATTCTTTATTAAGCCTTAAAAGTTTAGGCCGCAGTACTATTTCCTTATGTGCTGCACTTGTGAATAATTTGGAAAGCTGATGATTGCAAGTGCAGCTGGCTTTAGTTCTGCAAGAAGTACAAGGCAGTACTAAATCAAATGGCTTGTAGTCTGTACTATTTTTGCAATTGTAGTAGTTAGGACCGTGGAGTGCACAAGCATAAATGTTGTCTTCACTCTTAAGGACTTTTAGGAAAACATTAAAAATTACTTAAGAGTCTCAACATCTGCTGTTCTTGGAAAAGTGATACAAGTTTTATAGGAAATCAATTCCCTGAAGCCTTTTTATTCTTGCTTTTAAGTTCATCCGCTTGCTTAGATATTGCAGATTCATGTCTATGATGTATTGGAATGAAATATGCAGCTGTTTTTTGAAGTATTAATCAGTTATAACAGGAGTGAAGAAATACTGGGTTTTGATCAAGAAAACAGTGCCAGCTGTGTGTCAGAAGACAGCATAATGGTTTTCAGTGACAGGGACTTGATTCTTAGTACAGGATACTTAATGACAACTTTTTGGAATACAGTTTGATTTTGCCATGTGCTTTAAAGTTTGTACTGTGCTTTCTCTTCAAATAGAGAGAATCAGTTCAACTTGCTTTGAGGCTTCTGGATGAAGCAGAAATCCGAGGCTATAAATTGCATGTGGAAGTTGCAAAGTTCCAACTGAAGGGGGAGTATGATGCAAGCAAAAAGAAGAAGAAATGTAAAGACTACAAGAAGAAGTTGTCACAGCAGCAGAAGTTTGTATTTTTTATTTCAGTAAAATATTGCTAGACTTCTAAGTGCTATTAGTAAAGCAATGCTTTCTTTCAAATACAGTGCTAAGTTTTGCAAAGGTTAAAGTCTTGTCTGACAATGAAATAGCTTAACTATTGCACGTTTGAAGGGGGCTAACTCCTAAATTAAGTGTTTATAAGATGAATTTCTTGGTGATTCACGCATTAAATTAATACACAGGGAGTAATGATGCCTTCAGATGTAGAAGAAAGTACTACAACTCTGAGGAAGTAAGACTCTCTTCCTCTTCAGTGGATGAGAGTGGCAAGTCCTGCCACAATATCTGGGCTTACTGTTGGAAGGTCATAACACTCTGGCTGCTCACATATATTTAGTGCCATACTGTAGTAGTTGCAAAGGGCAAGAAATGCCTGCTGTTAGGAGGAAATACTAAATTATCTCTGTAAGTTTCCCTAGATGTCTCTCTCTGTTATAAAATATACTGGGTTTTGAGTTGTACCTTGATTCATTTTGTCTCTTAAAAATTGTTCTTCTGCCTTTTGGAACCAAGAAGATGCAGATTAAAGAAGAAAAAAGTTTGAATATTTTTGGTATTTCAATGAAAGTGACAGTCACTAAGCATTGTAAATAGTAATGCAGAAATAGTTAAGGGGAGCAAGGCTGCTTCATAGCTCATCAGTTAAAGCCAGAAATATATCTGCCCCAAAAATACACTGATGATTCTTGCTGTAAGAAGTCTCCAGTGTGAAGGCAGGTGTATGAAAATTATGAATTTGCATTTGACAGCAATTTGTGTGAATAAAAGGACTGTGTTCCTTTTGAGTTGAATTTACTGGTATAACTACTCTCATTGGGAATCCAAGTTTCCTTCAGCTAAAGTAGCAGGTACAAGAAGAAACTTAAGATTTCCCCACCCCAGTGTATGATCTTGAGATTTAAAAGTGTAAGTAAATGTGTGGGGGTTTTTGTAATAGGATATGAAGTAGGCATTTCTACAAGTAAGATTTGCTGTGAGAAGGCAAAGTCCTAGAACAGATGCGCTGGGTTATGTGACTAGTTTGTGTTAGTGGCTCTGTACTGGGGAACAAAATACATCTTCTGGTAATACCAGTGTAAGAGTTGATGTGTTCTTACATGTTCTTTTAAATAAAAGCAGTTAGATTTTACCTAGGGGAATAGTGGATCTCCTTTTTTCCAGAATAAGTTATAAAAAAATGGTAAAATACCGACATTTTAATTGCAATTGAAAACAGCTGGTTCCTTTATCTGAGTTGATATTAGGAAGGAATTAATACTTCATAAATATTTTCTCAGTGTTTTAAAAAATACTTTCAAAAATTATTTGTATTCCTTCTATGAGCCTTTAAGTACCTTACAACCTCAAAGCCTTTGTAGCAGTAGTAAACCTGGGTAATTACTGTATTTTTTAGAAGAATAACTTAACTCTTTTCGTCAAAATATATGTTGATATAGCGCAAGAAATGCAGAATTAATGATTTTTTTTTTCAACAAATACTTGTAGAAACTGAAGAGAGCCGCAACAATATCTTCTTACTGTTGCTTCATTTCATTAGACAGCTGGATTGGAGGCCGGAGAAGAAAGATGGGGCAACTCGAATGCGGCATGAACGCATCGTTATTATCAGGAATATGTTTCACCCCAAGGACTTTGAGGTAGGAAGATGCAGTTTGCTTCTGTAAATTGTGCTGTTAGAAGTTTACATGTCTCAACTTTCTGCCATACAAATTGTAGCAAAATTCTAAGTGGATGAAAACAAAATTAAGCAAAGTTAAATTGCTGTTTGGGAAGGATGTTCTCCTGTGCCAAACATCTGCTTTAAATTCATTCATCTCTCTCCAAAAGCAAGGAGAAAATGTTGATAAGAATGTATTTTTCAAGTCGGGATTTTTCACTGTCTGAAAAACCTGTATATCTGACAATATCTTTTCTGGGATGAAAGAGGAGTAAACAACAGTAATAGTTAGAATGGAGAAATGAGCGCAGAATAGCTTTATTTACAAGTAGTATTTATTAAATGCAAATGAGAGCTGTCTGCCAACTCCTAAGTAGCTTTGAAAATGTAGCATAATAGCACTTAATTTATGGACTTTTAACAGATCAACAGGGGTACCACTGTGATGGATCTAAAATAGAGCTGAGGGAAGTGAATGCTTGTGTTTAATTAAAGCTGTGTAATTGATTTGTAGGAGGACCCTCTAGTGCTAAATGAGATAAGAGAAGATCTGCGGACAGAGTGTGAAAAGTTTGGTCAAGTAAAGAAGGTTCTCATATTTGATGTAGGTATTTTTATATGTTGCATTGGCAGAATTGATGTAATGTGCAAAGATGCAAAATGTTTAGGCTGCTGTAAATATGAGTGGAGCATTCATTTGCGTGTGTTTACTTCATGGAAACTTGACTTAATCTTTTAGTACTTTAAAACTTTTAGAACTTAATGTCTAAACATCTGTGTATTTCAGCCTATGTAAAGGCAGCTAGCTCTTCCTACGAGCTTGGATATATGTTACAAGTTTGAAAGTGTATGGACACATTATTTGTAGCTAAGCTAGCTGAAATAACTTTTGTTTTGTGTTCAAAAATTGTGTTGTGTGTGCCAGTAGAACAACGTGTGGTAACTTGAAAACTGGACTTTTCAAACATGATTATGTGCGATCAGAATGGAGCTATATTCTGTTGGATTTTATAAGACAATATAAAGGGTATTGGAATGAATGCATTAGTTAGAATATTATTAAATGCAAGTTTCCTGTCCTTACAGAGGCACCCTGATGGTGTTGCTTCTGTGTCATTTAAAGAAGCAACAGAAGCTGATTTGTGCAAGCTGACTCTAAATGGAAGGTGGTTTGGTGGCCGTCAGCTCAGTGCGGAAACATGGGATGGTGTAACGGATTATCAGGTAGCTTTTTGTGGTTCCATTTTATCCAATATGTCTTCCAAACAGTAAACCTCCGTGAATTCTAGGAGTCCTTGGCATTCCTGTCCCCATACCCTTCCCCTGCCTGCGTTATCTTGCTTTTCTGCAAAAGCTGTAGAATCTCTCCAAAAATCATTCTCAATTATTCAACTTAGCAAAAAATTAGAGGACCTGTTTGAGTACTGAAAATGTCATCTTAGAGGATTAGCCACTGGATATACAGATCATTAGTTCACAGTCAGCATGGAGATATTTCTGTAATATAAGTATTTGTTTATTTTCATCTGTGTAAATACTCATTTTAACAAGTGTGACTCTAATGATGTGTATAAACACTTCTTTAACAGGTGGAGGAGACTGCAAGAGAAAGGGAAGAAAGGCTCAAGGTGTGGGAGTCATTTTTAGGGGATCCTGATGCAAAGGAGCAGCAAACTACATCTGATTCACATTCTGCATCAAGTAGTGTTACACTGCCTGAAGGGAAACAGCCTCCAGAGGTTAATGACACACCTAAGGAGGATGCAAATGATGAAACTCATAAAAGGGAGAATAATGGTGGGGGTATTAATGAAGATGGAGCTCCATCCACAGACAGCAGCCTTGCAGGCAGTGATGGAGAAGCTGATACATAACATCTTTAATGCTTTATGAAAGCTTGATTTTTAGGGTGATGTTTGAGTGTATCCCTTTCTTCAGGGTGACTTCAGGCAATATTCATATGAATATAGGTGTATTAGAATGTCATCAACTGTATGCTTTGAAGTTTTCATTTAATGGGGTTCTAAAATTTTGTATTAATTGGCTGTTCAGGTGAAGTAACTCAAGTTTTCAAGAGCGCAGTAAAACTCATCAGGCTTCTTTTGTTCTAACTGTGCTTGTCAGTGTTTCATGATGTGAGTGTGAAATACGTTCCAGCCTTTAAGTTTATGTAACTATATGTAACTTATGTAATACAAAGCTTTCACAAGATTTGTGGATTGCACTGTTAATTTTTCTGTTAAGTTCCCTTGGAACTCAGTATTTCAATAACTTGTGTCCTGGTATGTTGGATAATTTTATGGAACATGTGCCATGATCCAGATAGGGTGAATGCATTGGATGTGTTGCTATGTATTAGGTGGCAGAGGAGTAGTCTCGGGTCATAATCTTAAAGAAAGTGGCAGACAGTGTTGCCACAGCAACCCTAAGGCAAATTGAGTGAAGAGAAGTTACTGAATCAGAGCATTCAACAAATGAAGTTTTCCTTCCCCTGTTCAGATCTTCTGCTGATGTTAGAGGCTGGAATTATCTCAAGGAGACTAGAAGTGCATGAACACACACATTCTGGGACATAATAACATTGTTTTTACACTCTTCATGGTCTGTATGTAGTAGGTATCAAAATAGGCTTTTAATTTTTTGGTGGCTTTATTAGTTCTTGCTTTTATATTAGTGTAAGGGTTTTTTGTAAACTACATTAGCATGTTCAATGTGAGTTCTCCTCAACATTTTCATTTAGCTCTGTATGCTCTTCTCATCTTTCATAAAATTTAAGCTTTGGCAGCTCAAACTGCAGTTTATTGTGCAAAAGTTAGAATACTTTAAAATATGCTTTCAAATAATGCTCTTATATGGAAAAAGCAAGTGGTACTCCACTTCAAAATATTTCCAAAAGCAAGGACTTAGAATATCTTCTAACTTAAGATATTTTAGTAAGTGGCAGACTTTCAAAAATAACTGGGGGGAACTGTTTTGGGCATAGTCATTCTTAATTTAGAATTCCACTGTTTTGATAAGTACGGATTGAAGAACATGATTTAGGCACTAAACAATTCAAAATTCATAGCATGCTGTTTATAGGGATGATCACCAGTACATATTTGCAAGGAGGATTTTTAAATTCATATTGGATTACAAGAAACTATAGATGCTGTGTTTCCATCATGAAGTAATCAGAATACTCTGAAAATGTTATTTTCAAACCTTGTGCTCATAGATTACATACAGATTTTTTTCCTGAATTCTAGATGGTTGTCTAAGTTTATTTTGTTGGGGTTTTTTTAATATATAGTCAGTATGTGTGGGTGGCTATGCAAACAAGAGCATCTAAGTTAACACTGCCATTGTGGTTATAAGTTACTTCTTTTGTGACAAAAATAGCTGTCATAATTGAATTTATGGGTTAAAAGTCTGGGGGCTCATCATATGCTGATATGACAAATTTCCCATTTTGAATTCATTATAAAGAAGAGATGTAGCTCTTGCCAGCTAAAAAAAGGTAAATTTTCTCATCTTTCCAAGTGTGTGGATTGTGTGTTTCAGTAAAGCAGGTGTTTGAAGAATTCAGGGAATCTGGAACACTGCCTGGTTAGTAGCTGCACATAGTGGTGTATTCAGACACATTCCTGGGTTGTGTTGGTTCTGCCTTAGTTATTTTTATTGGTAAGAAGCACCACAGACCTTTGAGAGCTGGAAGTGTTTGCATATGAGGAGTGTAGTTTAGTGTGGTGAGTATTGCTTTCAGTGCTCCTTTTTTCTTCCAGCTTCTGGACTCCAGGCTTCAGATCTGTTTCTCTTGTGTTTTGTTTGCTTTTTTTTTTAAGGGAGTCCAGTTGTGTAACACTGCATGGTTAAATCACTTGTTTTGCAGTGGAATTACAGCTGATACAAGGAAACTTGTGAAAATATGTGTAATTGTAAAGTTCTATGAATTCTTATCATGGTATCAGATATGAAGAACAAGGATAATTTTAGTATTTGAAATAAGATGTTGAAAAATAAGGAAGTGCTGTATGTTCCTCTCTCCAATTGATGTGCAAATTTGACTGGCTTGGTGCAGAAGTTCAATGTGCTCTTAGTCCTTTCATCTTCTCCTTTAGACCTCACACTAAAGTAGAGCACCAACAAAGACTGAGACCAAATGCTTTACTGGCTTTCCGATTAACTAGGATTCTTAAGTAATAAAAGCTCTTTTTCCATGCAAATATGTTGTTCTCAAGTGTGGAATTATACTCAAACTTGTGTTTTCCTTTTGTCTACCTCCATTTTCCCCAGTAAAATGTAAAAATATATTTTTATAAACTATTCATTAAGTTATTGAGGCATTTAGTAGTCCAGGGAGAGGTTAATGCAGCTGTGACTCTTTTCAGCAGATTTTCATTAAAACCAAATTCTTTAGGTATTTTCCTTTTTGAAATTATTTATGAAGTTATTTTGAATTTATGAAATTTGTATAAATCAGTCTGAACAAAAGAATTTTCACAGAAGTTAAAATTGCTATTTTGAGCTCTGATTATGAAGTTCTTAAAGTATAGAGCAGTAATGTTTAATCAGAAATTTTAACAAATCTGAACAAGCGGAGTTCCTTTTTAAACTTAGATGTTTTTCTTAATAATCAGCATCATACATAAATTTGTAAGAAATTAAAATCCTAAAGGAATTCTCACTTTATTTTTTCTTTAATTAAAAGTGTTTTCTGTTTACTTTCCTTGCTTATTAGAAGTGAAACAACAACCATTTTGCTCAGTTTCTAAGGTTATTTTTTAGGTCCCATTCCAGTGTATACTGCATGTTCCTCCATCCCTGTGCTTTTGGTGAGAGGTTCATTTTAAGAGAATCTGTCTCCTTTCCTCTGTATATGATAGAAACAATAACTAACAGCAGACTGAAACAATTTGTAGATAATTATTTTTGCTCAGTTTTGAACTAGAGGAATAGATGTTTCTACTAGTTTTCAGTGTAATAATATGGATGTAAAGCCACTTAAATACAATATGACAGAGTATTAGCTAATCCTTCACCATAATTTTGCAGAATCACTTTCTGAGCCATCCAAAATAATTGCTGAGCTTCAGGATCAATTGGTAGTTTGCTTTAAAATCAAATACTGTTCAGTGGTTTGCAGGAAGGAGTTTTTATGGAGTTACAGGTATTCACCAGACATGACATGGCTGGAGGAGCATGGCCAATGTAGACACCTGGAGACAAAAAGCCTCAAAATAAAAGGCTTTTTAGAAGGTTATCTCTTTTTTTGCAAGTTCTCAAGTGTTTGTATACTGGTGTAAATAGAGAATTAGTTTCATTTTGCATCAAAATGTTTATCTGTTTCTCCTGCTGGCTTTTAGTATTTTTTTAATTGAATTTCAGTCCCTTGTACAGCTTAGGTTTTGTATAAGGATTGCAATTCACTTAAAATCTTTAATATGTTAAATGCAGTGCATTTTAGCTAAAACACATCCTACACATTATTCAGTTAAGGTTAACCTATTAACAGTTAAAAATAATTATCTTCATTCACTTAAGAAAATTGAAGGTGTTGGATACTTCATAGAAACCCAAACTTGTCTTTCATCAATATTCATACTTGGAATTCTTGAAACTAAACCAAACCAAATATGAAAAAAACCCCATGTATTCCTATGGATTTTAATTGGATTTTAAAATTCTTGTTTTTATTTCTGCGTTTGAGAAAACATACTGCAGTATGGTAAATGAATTCTGTGAGTTGTGTATTTGTGTTGATTTGACTTGTGTGTGTTGTAGTGCTCATTATAGTTTGACATCTTACTGTCAGAATACTCTGAAAGTTCTGTAAAATATTTATAGAATTATGAAATCTTTTGCAGCAAGTTGGTTTTTTGCTCATTCTGTAATATGAAAAGTATATTGTTAGATTAAACTTTTCAGTAACTAAACTCAGAATTTTTTCTGACAGGTGATTTTCTTTCAATAAATTAATCATTTTCATTTATCCTTTAAAAAAGCAACATTACAAAGCAAAGTGCTATTTGAATAATGTCTAGACTTGTGACAGCATCTGAGAATACCCTTTGTTTGATTTGTTTCTTAAAGGGGTTGTGTTTTATACTACCTTTTTAATAAACAAACTCATGAACAGAACAAGTCTCTGCTGATTAGTTTCAAGGTAACATATTTATCTTTTTTTCCTCAGTAAAAGATACCATAGCATTTGGTGTACAGGAGCTTCAGTTTATAAGCCACATATATTAATGTGCCAGAGCTTCCAGCTGACCAGTTGCTGGAACTTTAAGTGGGAATATGGTATTTGTTCCCTATTTATGGATTTGGTCTCAGCCTTCTTCCTGGCTTGGGATGTTAATGGACCTGCATGGAGAGAAAAGGAGCAGGAGGGATCACTGCAGACACTGCACTTAAAATTGAGATTGTGAAGCAGTTTTTAATAAGGACAAGTAGAATTTAAATTTTTATTCTCCAAGGTTTTTAATTATTTTCTTCAGTGTTTTGACACTTTGAATGCTTCAAAAGCACTGGAAATCAGTCATTCCATTCCTGTACTGAAGAATAGGGATGAAAATCCCATTTTACCTGGTAGTTCTTTCTAGGAGCTTTAAACTGATGCCGTCTTAACCTGAGGAGAGCTTTAACTGTCAGCACGAGAGGAAGATCTCAAATAAGGTCTTGAAAAGCTTTAGCGGGAGGAAATCTCTGCCATACAAGACAGTGTAGAAAAGGGAGTCAGAGAAAGAGCAGTGGAGATGTTGAAGACTCTTGCCCTGCTGATGGACTGGAATCCAGTCTGTCTCACAATGAAAACGTGTTTGCACAAACAGTGTGTCAATAAAAGACTAAGCACTGTCACGGGAACTCTCCCAGCCTGGTAGTTAAGTTGTTCTGGGAAGGGCAGAGGGTGGATTCATACGTATTTAGGCAGAGGGAATTGGATTGTGTTCTCCAGCTTTCTGGGTGAGTAAACAAACTCCTAAGCTACTCTATAAAAGACATAATGTCACCAGTTTGGTGACTAGTTCCTCAGTGTGTTTTTTCCAGCTGAGACTGGCAAGTTTGACCCCATTTCAGCATTTCTGGAGTGGTTGAAATTTGCTAATTTTGGTAAACTTGCTACAAAAAAAACCCTCTTTCCTGCTACAGCCCTTAAAGAACAAGAATGTTTTTTTTTTTTTCTTCCCTGTAGTTACTAAAACAGATCCAGCAAAGAAAAGTGAGAAAATTGATTATGCAGTTTATCTGGATTGGAAACAGGTCTTTTTCTCATAGGTGTTTGTTGTTACCAGTTTAAGAGTGAATATTCTGTAACAGGAAAAATCCTTTATCATCCTGGGCAAGTTTGGTTCATTGCCATATCTCGTTTATCATCTTACTCCAAACTTTTCCAAAGTCCACAGTATCTTCTTTATTGTATACACATTGTCATAAAAAAAAAAAAAAAAAAAAAAAAAAAAAAAAAAACCAAACAAACCTAAACCTACTTACAATCCTATTTTCCTCATTCCTGAAACCTCCTAACCTGGTTGACTCGTTGGAGTGCATTTCATGCATTCTTAGCAGATAGGCTGAAGGAAACGCCTCATTCAGTGCAGCTGGAGGCTAGAAAGTGTGAGGAGTTCATGAACGTCTTCTGCAGTCGCTGCGGTGCACACAGAGCTGGCTGGGCCCAGGAAGGATCCCGACCTGCTGGACACAACATGAGTGTCCCTCATCTGGAAAATCTGACTGACAGTGAGTTAAGGTAGGACAATTCACGTACTTCCTCAAATGTTCCCTTAATTATTCCCTTATTTGACGGGGAATGCCTGCTTGTTAAATTGTGGTTTAATACTTGAGAAGTGGGAGTTTTTTGTTTTCAAAACTGTTTTGACCTACATGAAATCAAGAATGAAGTGTTCCCTGTCAGATGCTCCAGTGCTGCTAAATTAGTGCTGCTGGCAAGTGTGGGGAATGTGGAAAATATTGTAAAGTATTAGGTCTTGTGGTGAGCTGTCAACAGCCACCACTCTTAAGCCTGTGTTGACCATAGGTCCTTGTCCAGTTGAAGGAGAAATAACTTGCACTATTTTGCCCTTATTAACCCATTCTAAGAGTAGTGAGATATGAGCTGAGTCCCTTTCATCCTGAGTTCCACTTCTACTCTATTTTGGCCAATGGTTTGTGTCAGTCACAAGTTAGAAGGATTTCTGCCATTTGCAGACCTTGTGCTGGGTGATGGAATAATAGGAAGTTCAGGTAGTGAAGACTATAGTGCTGCAAATTCAGGTCCTGGCTCCCGGGACGTTAGAATCCTTATGCCCATACAATCACTGAGAGGACTGAGATGTAACCTGTGTTATACCTAGCCTTCCTTTGCCTACTTGTTGGAAAGTGCAAGAGGTTTTTAAGGGAAACACTGGGGAAAAAAAGAGATAAATGACCTTTTTGCCTTTAAAATACTTTATTTTTCCAGCATTTTAACTGGTCACAATCACACAAGCTGTTGCACACAAATAAATGATGCTAAAGGAGCCCAGAATAAATGTCAGGAGCTAGTTAAGCATGTTAATAAAGTGGTACAAAGACATAATGGCTTGTACTGAGTGAAGAATGGGAAAAGTGATCCTCTGGGCCAGCAATAATGGTTTGTAAATTGTATGTTGATGTGTAGTGCTGGTGCAGAGTAGGAAAAGCTGCTTTGCTTATTGCTGTCAAGATGACTTCTTGTCCTTTCTCAGGCCATCTGTTTGCTCACGTCTTTGCCAATTCTTGGACTGGAATTTTCAATGGCAAGTGTTGGCCCCTGGCTGAGCAATCGTAAAGTTCCTTAACCCAAATTGCAGGATGCTTTCTAAAACAAGACTGGGAAAAAACAGCATCTCTTCCTGTGCTCAAAGTCCTTCCAGTTGTGTGGCTGGGTTGTGCTAGTTCCTGCTTCCCCTCATGGGCCTTGGAAAGGTGCCTGTAAATAGGGAGGAAGTGTTTCTTAAAGTTTTCTATGTCTGGGAAAGCTGGGTCAGTTTTAAAGTTGTGAAACATTGTCTTCTGAATCAGTGACCTTGCACTCCTGCTCCCACTGCTGTGTTTAGGTGAATCTAGGAGGATGGGGTAAAGCAATAGAAATTTTAAAATAAGGACTAAGGAGCTCCTGAGTTTGGACATGAGTTAGCGGTTGGTGACAGGAGATTAGGCCTGGCTGAGCAAGTGACCATGAGTTAGGGAGAATTGAACAGAGCACATGGTGGTGGGAGATGGAGATAAACAAGCAAAACTAAATATGGAAGCAAATGATAAACAAGGACAAGAAATTTTTAGGTGAAGGCTTAAGCATCAGAATGGGGATAGATTATGGCTTGACAACCTTAATCCTCATGTTTCCTAATACTTTCTGAATACTTGTCTTGCAGCCTGAGCAGTTTTTTTCATGTGCAAGAAAATTCTGAGAAACCATTTGAAGGCAGACTTCGCAGGCACTTCAGGGTATCCTTTGAGACACAGATGAGTGTGGTGTTTATTGGGAAGCTTCTGAGGATTAGGGGATGTATGACTAGGAAAGAAATCAGATGAATGTGTTGAACTGGGTTAAGCAGTGGTGTGTATTACAGAGTTAGTTGGATGGAAACACATATCTAATGATTCATGAGGTTTTATGCAGTACGGCTGGCTATTGGCTAAAGATTGCCCTGATCTCTGAAAAATAACAGCCTTCCTTTTGCTACCTAAATCAATTACACTATGCAGTGTCACGACCTGACAATGAGACTGGAAAATGGAATAGAAACAACAGGCACTTCACTGCATTTGTAGCCTGAGTCTTGCTAAATATGATTTTGATTAGAGAAGGACTTGTGAGCTCTGGCTGGGAAGTTGCTCCCAGAAATTGTAAAAATGCATTACAATTATACTTCTCCAGGGCAAGTAGTGACATTCCTTGTCCTACTCTTACCATACCTGTCAGCAGAGATGTTTAAAGAGAATAAAGGGAGCCTCTGTTGACTTCCTGCAAACTATTTTAGTGGCATTCCTGCCTTAAACCTGTTGTCTTACCTTAAATTCTGGATTGTCAACCTTACATTCTGGTTGACCCACAGTGTGTGTTTTAGCAGTCTTGCTCCAAAATTTTAAGCAGCTGGCAGAACCACCATGTTCCTAGGTAAATTGTTTCAAACAAGATAAGGTTATTTGTTTTGTTGTCATTTTGTGGTGGTTTTTTACTTGAATTAGCCAGGATTTGAATTTCCAATTATTTAATCATAATGTTGTTTTTCAACAGGTGAAGCAACTAATTGCTCTTAGAAGTCTTTTTGTTTTGGAGATCTGTGCTGAGAGCGATTAAGGTACTTCAGACTTTACCTTATCTAAAAGTTATTAATTTCAGCTCTAATGTAGTATAGTGGGGTTTGGGGTTTTTGTTGCTCCTCTTTTGTTGAGTTTTTTTTATTTCACTTTGTCATTGTTTTTTGAACAACACAAAAACCTAAATTGGACAAAGCATTTTTATAACTTCAGCCCCCAAATTCATTCAGGGATAGTGCCACCTCTGAATTATTTTTTAAGTGTTTCAGTTCTTTCAGAGGGCACATTCGCACAGTACTACATCCTAAGCCCAGACTTACAAAGTCAGGGTGAGAAATGAAAGCTGGTGGGTAGATATGCCAATTCTGCCCAAGTATTTCATTTTAGAAGTATCTAATAGGAAAATCAGTAAAGAGGTGCATGGAAAAAGCAGAAAAACAGAGAATCTACTCCTACTAATGAGTGTTCTTCTGGCCCCTACCATTTTTGAGAGGAAGCTGGGCTCGCCACTCACTAGGCACTTGAAGTTGAATATTGTCTCTTTGCCCTGTCTGGCTTTTTTGGTTTGTGTTTTTGGGTTTTGTTATTTGTATTTGGTTTTTATTATTTTTTTTTGCAGGGACTGTTGGTCATTGAAAATGGAAGAAACAAGGAAGCTTTCCCCAAAGCTGAGTAAAAGCAAAGAGCCTGTGAAAACAGAATGGGGATCTCAGAGTGTGGTGTTCACCTATTTCCAAGGGGACATTAACAGCATGGTAGATGAACATTTTTCTAGAGCTCTCAGCAATGTCAAGAACCCCCAAGACCTGAGCACAAAGCACAGGGGTGAGACTGTTGTCCTGAAAAACGGTGAGCTCCCTTCCCTGTGTGGGCCTGGTGTTGGATGGTATGGCTGGCTTTTACTAAGGATCTTAAATTTGAAATTGTGTGCAAACAGAAAGCAAGAGACTCATACTTGTAAAGCCTTAGGATATGTAGCTGGGAATTCCTGGATAAATCCCTGTGATTAGTGGAGTGATTCCTAAGCTTTCCATGGTCCTGTTGACAGGACTAGGTCATCATTTTCCAGCCAAGTGTCCCCATCACTGCTGAATGCAATAAGTGCATTATGACTTAAGTTGTCATCTTCACAAAAATATATTTGTCTAAGCTTGCAGCTGTCAAAAACCTGCCTAAGTTGGTGGTTGTGTGGTGCACATACTACAGTATACTTAGTAGAAAGATTGATGGTCGCGGTTTAATCTGCTTTTATTATGAATTTGTGGTTGATTTTTAAGATAAGCAGCATTAAAGTGATTTTGTGGTTCTGTAAAAATGAATATGCAATCTGGCAGCAGTCCCTTAGAAGTCTGCTGGAATTTGCCTTGGGAAAAATGTAAGAAATGATGAGTCTTTAGATGCTTTTTTTCTCTTTTTAAGTAGACAACATGTCTCCCCATCAGTGGAATTTCTCTTCGCATTGCTACAAACCATATCCATCATCATCTTCAACAAGCATGGCAACTTCTGCTCTGAATTTTTCTGCTGCTGGTGCAGTAGGCCAGTGCCAGCCATCGCCTCTGCGGAGTCGTCCAGCTCAACCTGCAGATTTATGGCCCTTCCCTCCAACTGGGACTCCCAGTGTCACTGGTGCAGGGTATCCTCACACCCTCCCTGACCTGCATGCAGCCGATGAGCTGATCTCTGACAGGAAATACAGTTCTCTTCTTGGCCTTCTGCAACAGGAAAGGTGCTTAACATCCATGCAAGAATGCACCATGAAGCAACACTCAAATTCTGCTTGTATGACTGGACCTGCAAGGTTACAAAATATGAGTCAAAGTTCAGCTCCTGGGGGAGGTAAGAAAATACTATCTCTTTATTCTTTGATGACATCTGATGTAAAGTGACAGAATAATGCCATCTGTTGCTAAGCTTTTCAAGCCGGATCCAACTTCTCGCAAACTCACAGAAATCTTTTACAGTAGATAACCCTGGTATGTACTGTGGTACTTGGAATCAATTAGCCATATAGTATGGGTTAATCAAAAAATGTGCAAAAAAATGTGCCTACTCACACAATATTTCACCTCTGGCTTACATTGGGAAGACATTTTAAGTGACTATAAGCATTATTCATAGTGCTATCTTAATCTCTAATAAGCATGGGTATTAGGTGTGGTGTATATCAGATGCTCCCTCACTGGGACCAGAAAGGGGTGGCCAGGAAAGATCCCTGAGCAGCCTCTCTCACTGTGCAGGCTGTTAATTATGTTCCAAGTACAGGGTGGGAAACTGCCGCCCTTACCAGCATGGCCAGGGGGTTTTTCTCCCTCCCAGTCCCTGTCTGTAGCTGGAATGGTGAGGGTACAGGGGCTGGTGGACCAGCCCTGCCTTGTCCCCTGGCTAAGAGCTCCTTGCCATGAGGTGCTGCTGCCCTGGCTGCCGAAGGCTATGGCTGCTCTCTGCAGATTTCCCAGAGCTAATGCAATTCACACAGTGGTGATTGTTGCTTATTATCCACAATTACTAGGAATCCCAATCCGAGGTACTGCCAGTGCACGGCAGAAAGATGCCTGAAGTTCATTTATGTCCCCACAGCATCTAGATCTGCTGGATAAAATGTTCTCTTGTGAGTAATTCTGCCTTTGAGAAGGTCTCTGGGGTCAGGCTTCCTGGCCAAAGTGCTGATGCCTGTTGGGGTACATCTGCATTGCTGTTCCTGGGCATTCCCCAGTCAAGTAGCTTGACACTGGTCTGCAAGGAAAAGGGTTGTGAAATTGTTTAGGGAGTCTGCTGGAAAAATACAGTGTGTCCTTCCTGGTTCTTCTAAACAAAAAACATTGGGCATGTGAAGAAGCAATCCTGAGGCCTAGGTTTTGAAAAATAAGCAGCTGTGAAATACCTCCTAATTACTAATTTTCGAAACTGCATCAGCAGGAATTTTGCAGAATGTGGACTAAAGACTGCCTGCAGATACAAGCAGGAGTTTATCTACAGTTCCTCTTTTGAGGATACAACAGATCTATGTTGTTATGAGCACCTGACCATATGTGTTTTGCTAACTCATTACTGCTAGAATGTCTAATGCCCTGTCTGTTCATGTTAAAGGGAGAGTGTCTGTATCTTCAGCTGGAATGCAAACTGTCTGCTTGGTGTACATGAGCAGAGGTTTTCTGTATGTGTTGCACAGGCACTCACCCTAGACTTTGTGTAGGTAGTGAATGAGAGTTTAATTTCTTTAAAGACACCATCTGAACTGGGATCTCATTTAAGAACAAGCTAAGGTGCCCTCTTCCCCCAAGGGGGCAATGCAAGCCTATCCCAATTCCTGGGAGCCCCAGGAACTGACTCCTTCAGAAAAAGAGCTATTTCATTAAATTAGTCTTGTGTTGATAACAGGGAAGCACTACTAACAACAGTGGACTTCTTTTCCCAAAAATTCAGAAAGAAAATGAGTGAGGAAAAAATTGAAAATGAAATGAAACAGCCCAGTACTCTCCAACCATTACTAATTAAAGCTGTTTCTTTCAGGATGTATACAGGGCCTTTCTGAATATTTGGGAGCCTCTAAGCACCACACATGTAATGCCATCCTTGTGATTACCAAACAACACAACAAGGATCAATAAGAAATGGCTGATTCATGTTCACAGGGAGTCTTTGGCAAATCCCTAGGATATGTACATTTAGTTCAGCTGCAGCAGTCCTTGTTTCCTGGCTCTATCTGTTAAATATACTACTTCTTGCTCTGTGTCATGTTTAAGAACAGCTGATATTTATATTTATGGAAGTGTATGTTGCTGTGCCAGACAGCACAGAGCTCCTCAGCACCTGTGCTATAGGCTGGGCTGCAAAAGCACAAGGTTTCTTTAGTAACTATGGTCTACTTTTAGCTCTGTGCTGAATCTCTGCTCATCCCCAGTAGTTTTTGTTTTGTTTTGTGTTTTTTTTTTTAAGAGAGGAAAGGAAGCTCTTACCAAGGCTCAGAAAATCCCAGTGTAAGCCATGCCGCTGCAGGTGAGTAAAGAAACCAGCAGGTTTAGAACAAATCAGACAGCAGTCTTGCTTATGCATGTAGTATTGAAGATCTTCCTTGTTTGCTTTTGTATTTCAAAAGCTCATTTTCCCCCCAGATAGAACCACCACCTCCCATAACTGCATTAATAAAGAAGAAAAAAACCCACTACATTATATTAAAATGAGATACATGAGGGTTTTTTTTACCCCTTTCACCTTAGTTTTTGTGCTTATACCTTCAGACTGCCATTTCACAATGCCTGTTTTTCACACGCTGTCCAAGTTTCAGATCCCAGAAAGATAGAACAGCCCTTGTTTTATACCTCAAGCATGCATGTGGTAGCACTGCTGCAGTTTGCACCAACAAACCCACCATACTCTAAGAAATTATTCCCAAAGCATTCAGGCTTTCTTATTTTTATTAGTCTCTTGGTACAACCAACCGTTGTTGGTTCTTTGATGTGCAATGTTTTGGGCATACTTTGAATAGGTCATTCTGGTTATTCTAGTAAGGGTTCTTTTGCACCAAACTCAAAGGTGCAATTTTATTTGCACAACATCTTAAGACATTGCAAGGACTGTGCTGTTTGACTGTCCTGATGCTGCTGTGTCTTTCAGGTATTCAGATTCATGACAGAAGACGAGATTTGTACTTCTAGCAACTGAATGTTTCTACTTTATTCTGAAAGAGAAAGTTATTTCTGTGAACTTTTATTATTTGCAACTGTGAATCAAGAAGAAATGAACTGCAGCTATCCTGTGTTTTTTCTCTCAGCTGGAAGAATACATGTACTATTTACTGTTTGGGGAATGACAAAATAATCCTTTCTATACAGTAATTTCTATGCAATGATTTCTAATGTTTGAGGTATTAACCTGGGCAGTATGTTTGTTATGGCCATATATTGTCTATTTAAGACCTTTCATGTAGTCCTCTTGAAAGGACTCCTGCCCTTTTTAATCTTTCTATGTTTATTAATTTACCACTCCTGATAAGAAGAGCAATTCTTATCAATGCAGTTGATAACCCATAAATGCAGGGATGCAGTTAACATAATTTCAATGCTGGACCTTCTCAGCTTGATTTGATATCTCCATATTGTTTAAAACAGTCTTAGGCCACTGGCAAGAGACTTCAACCACAGGCTAGCAAAGCACATTATTTATGCTGCGAAAGTGCTGCAATTTATGACCATATTTGCAATTCCTAGGGATACTCTTCAGAAGTATATAATATACTTATGCCTGAAGGCTCTGTTTTGTCCTCTCACTAATGTATCATCATCCTCTAGAAAGCAGTGAATTCATAGGAGCTCTGAGAGGAAACCTTGGTTCTCATTGGGTGCAATTAAAATACCATTCAGCAAAAATCTGCGGGTTAGGAGTGTTCTATTTTCCCAGCCTCTCTGCAGATGTAAGAGATTCCTTTTGTAAATAAGCTCTGTGGGTTTATCTTTTCCTTCTCCATTGGTTATACATTAACATAATATAATAGAGCATGATTAGCTTTTTCTGACAGCTCTATGTAGTTGCTGAAGGCAGTTTGACCTTTGAGATGGAAGAGCCTGTGATTTTTATAGGACAAATCCTGAACTGGTATAAATGTTTATGACTGTTATATCACATATCTCTGCTGCTACAGCTCCAGTTATAACACCTTGTGTAATTTTATAAATAATATGAGTTTAACAGCATCAGGAGTTTATGGTACTAATTCACAAACTGAGATTTTTTTAAAGGATTTATTTTTTTAATTTTACAAGTTTGCTCTAGCAGTTACATATTCTACATCAATCTGAGATCACAAGGGGAACTGTTTTAACTAAACTAATGAAAGATACACCAATGTCCTGTCTCGCTATAGATAAGCACTGAAAAAACCCCACTCCTTTTTAATATTCCTACAAAAAATCCCTTTCTTCTCTTTTAAAAATATTTGTCCAAGTAGTTTTGTTATCCCAACTCATTTAATTACCTGATTTTAAGGCTACATGGTAATATAATTTGACTTCCTCTATGAACCATAGCAAAGATTTCCTACCTGTATCATGTAAATCTGTCCTACTGGCATATGCTATAATTCTATTGAATTATAATTCTATTACTTAAAAATATTCAAATTTTTTTCCTTCCTCTTCCATCCCTTCCAAAGGACAATGCTTATTTAATTTCCCTGCAAGGTCTGAAAAGATAGTCTATTTAAATGGTCTTAAATGTAGTGTTTCCCTTGGGGGGCTGGGAATATACAAGATTACTTATAAAACCCTTGTTTCTGGTGAATCAGACAAGTGGAGTTGGACAGTGTGGGGGGGAAAACCCTTGTTTTTAAATGTATGTCCCTTATTGCAAGAACAGGGAGGCATCAATGGCTCTGCCTTGACAGGGTCATGTTGAGCCATTGCTGCACGGTTTGTGTCCTCATTGTGCAGCTGTCTGGCAGACGTGGGGAAAGGGAACAAGTGTCCAAATAGCCCAAAGGTCCCTGGACCCCTTGCCAGCGCAGGCTGCACACCAGGCACGCAGGTGCTTGCTCGCTGCCCTGGCTTTCAGAGGAATGGGGATGGAATAGAGGGCTGCGGCCCAGAGGCTCTGCTACTCTGGCATCTTGTCTAACACCATCACAGCACCATGCACCAGAGTGGGCCCGGGTTTATGGCGTCTCACTGCTCTTCTGCAATAAACATAGTTAACCCATCACTGCAATTTGCCTTTAATGATTTAGTATAAGAGAGTTTTGAACATTTCACAGCAGTTTCCTACATCAGGTAGGCTTCTCTTTATACATGTATAGATTAAAACAATATAGATACACATACAGGCTCCTCTAGAATATTGTTTGTCTGGAGTGGAGTGTTTCTTGCATTCAGGATGTTCAAGCCCAGCATGTTGCTGTGTTCCTGTGCTTCCCTGCTGCTGTCATGCTCCAATGACTGCCTTCACTCCCATTCGGCACGTACTCTCCTTACGGGCCAGGACTTGGCAACTAGTATCTGTATCCAGCAGCTGCCATCTGGTGTAGCATCCCATGAGCTCTCCCCCCTGGGTCAATCCCCTCAGCCTTGGAAACATTAGCCACTTACCATAGAGTCATCCCTACCAAGGGGAAAAACAATCTCCCCCATGGACTTGGTGTTCCCACTTCCTCGGGTTTCTCCTTCCCTGTCACTGGCTTGGCATCCCAGGTGGCCACCCCGCTTCCCCTGAGGCCAGGCCCCTCTGGCCAGCCCTCAGCCCTGCTCCCCACCCCTTCCTCTTCATAAGCTCCTGCTCCACGCAGTTCATCCTCTTTTCCCTGGGTTTGTCCTTTAGCAACCGTGTTCAAAAAGTGTGTGGGTGGGGCTCTTGGGGCTGTGGTTTAATGGTGAACACAGTGATGCTGGTTAATGGTTGGATTTGATGATCTGGGAGGTCTTTCCAACCATAATGATTGTATGATTTTCTATTAATTTACTGACCCTGTGAGAAACCGCTACTTTCCTTGAATTGGGCGTCCTCTTATCCAGGAATAACTTGTTTGCACAGGTAGCTTTTCTCCTGTCTTTTTCTGATGGACAGATGAGATGCCAACTACATGCTTTATGAGCTCTGGTCAGAGATGAATGCGTCTCTGAGATGCATTAGTCTCAGAGATTGAAGTCAAGCGCTGGACATACCTGCCCTGTGTGGAGTCTAGGCCTTTTTTTACTCAGCTGCAGGAATGGGTGTGCATTTTTTCCACCATCTGTGTCCTAGGACACAGACACTTGAGAGGTGCCTTGCTCTGACTCCTCGCATGAGCTGGCTCTGGTCCACCTCTGATGGTCAGAAAAACCTTGTGGGTGGCTGGGAGCAGCAAGCTGGTTTAGCTACTCCACCCTGCTTTAGTCACTCATTAGCAGTGTTAAAAATAGCCCCAGACTGCGGTGACAAACAAGAGAGATTCTTTTGCTGTGAAAGAATAACCTAAAGTGTTACATATATTTAAAAAAAAAATAGGAATGCTCATCGCTTTCAAAGGGAACATGAGCTTTCATTTGCTTTCATTTCTGTTCAGGCGTCAATTAATTTGTGTCATCCCAGGTGAGCAAGGGACACCTCATGTACCCATGTGGCATGTAGCCTTTGGCAAGCACTCACTCGTCACTGGAATTTTTTACTGTCTTGTGGTTTTTAATCCCATTTTCTTGCAGGCTTTACCAAGTATGATCCAGAGTAAAGGCATTGTTGCACCACTTTGTTCTGTGTTCTGTTTTACTGCAGTGCCTGGTTTAAAACATTGCATGTTTTGAGCTCAGGGCTCTATTCCATTTAGTCACTGACCCACTGAGAATTTGGTTTGGTACTCCTTTGAGCTGGCATATATCATTACACTTGGAGGATCTCAGCAGAAAACTGGTGCAAACAAGGTGGTTTTGGTGCCTTGGTATCTGGGAGGGGTTTCAGTTATCACAGGCTGTGTCAGAGGACTGTGTGTTATTGGTCTGACAATATAGCTGCACAAGCAGCTGCACTGTGGTCATATGCTACAGATCACAATTTATTTACTGAGGAGGTGCAAAACTAACTGAGTGCTGAGCAGGCGGCAGCTGGGCTGTCCAGGAAAGCACAGAGGATGTTTTCAGGTTCCTGGAGCCATAATGGAGCTGGCTGAGCCAGTGTGAGCCAACTCAGATGTGGTGCTCCCCAAAGGGTCCATCAGGAGTGCCCAGGGTCCCCTGTGAGCCACCATGGACCTGGCTGAGCCCAATGCCAGGAGTTCACTGCTGATTCGTGCTGTCCGCCAGCCTGGTTTCTAGGTGGGGTCAAGTTGGGCACAGCAAAGCCCTGACAAAAGTGGCTGCTTCCCTGACCTTCATCCTCACCTCTTGTACTCCCATCTCCTTCCATTGCCCCAGCCCAGGATTTGCAAGCTCTGGATTTGTGTCTGACCAGGGACATTTGTGTTTTCCCCATCTATCTCTCTTTAAAAGGCTAATGCTGGAATCAGCACAGGCTTATAAAAATATTATCAAGCAGCATTTCATTCTGGAATGCAACACTATTACAGCTCTTGCTTATGACCTTTCCACCTGAGATAGGGATAAAATAACAGCTCTTTCCCACACAAAAATAAAACGTTTCTATGCTCAGAATTATAAAGCAATCAATTAGCTCCCAATACCATGTTTTCCCAGAGCAGGGTGTCACTTTAGATAGATTCCTCTGCCAAACAGAAAAACAAATTGAGTGGATGGGAGGAAACTGAATGTACTGAACTCCAAAGGGCATCTCTAGTGACTGAGCACAGCCTAAAATAATCCTGTACCAGCTGTCTGTTGGGCCCTGTCACCCTAGAGAGCAGTGCAGAAGCACCTATGCTGCATGGGCTCCATGCGAACTGCCCAAACATCATCAAGTCTCAAGCATGTGCAGCATAAATTATATATAAGAGAAGTTGCCATGTGCAGCTCCCCAGCCAAGGAACAATGTGTGCAGTCTGGGTGCTGTGCTCGTCCCATTCCAGGGGAAAACACATCAGCTAATTAAAAGTGATGGGCAATGAGGAAAGTCCTCCAGCTGGACTTTTTAATGCATAAATTTGTTTGTTTTTTCTTTTCCAAGGTAGACTAAGTCGATTCTAAAGAAAACTTCCTGGCTTTAAACTGTCACCTAACCAAGACATTTGAGGCATGTGATACTATCACAGTTCCACCCCACATTGTTGGTGCTAGATTTGTGCCACGTTTTAAGAAAAGAGTAGCATTAAAACACTCTTTTTTCCCCTCCTTTCCAAGGCTGCACTAATGACTGCTGACTGCAAGTGTGCAAAGGTCAGGCATTATTTTGCTTGCAAATGACAAAGGAACTATGCTAGAAAAACAGCATTAAGGATTGTGGCACTTGTGGGTGCCCAAAACCTGAGTTTGCTGCATAGCACGAAGGTGAGTGTTTTACTCTGAGTAAAAGAGCAGGGGCAGGAGAGGCGGGCCTGTTTCCACTCTACTCCATGAAGGATTTAAGCACCTTTTTGCTGACATCTGCATTTGCAAGCAGAGCATGAAATGATTACCCAACACCTGCCCTGAACAATTTGGACTGTTTTTCTGGGTTTGTTCAAATCTGTAGAACCAGGATCATGGCTGCACCACTGTTTCCTGCAACAAAAATGATTACAGAGAATTCGGTTTGTTAGACAGGTTTAAGGCATAAAATCCACATGTATCACCACTAAGGTGGTGCATTGAACAGAGTTGGTCTGTGGGACTCCTTCCCCCTGCCCCTCCCCAGGCCAGGGCTGAGCTGCTGATAGGGCATGAGTCAGGACAGGGCAGGAGGATGAGCTGGGTCTGAAGAGGAGGCTTCTAAGTCTGCCCTTCAAAACGCGCTGCTGTGGAGCTTGCCTTGCAGGAGCACCCGTGGCATGGTGGGACAGCGGGGAAGATGAGGAGGCAGAGTCACAGTGGAGCTCACAGGCTTGAGCAGACAGCGAGTCGGGGATGTGCCTCATCCCTGCAAGGCGTCCCGGGCAGCATCCTCCTGGCACAGGCGCTAACAAGAGCCCCTTGCCTGCACAGAAACCTGTAGTCTGCCCACAGACTGTGGAAGCAAAAAGCAGTTGCATTTGTTTGGGGTTTCTTGTTGTTTGTTTTTTTTTTTCTTGCTTCACAGGAAAGCAGCCTGAAACTACTGTTGAGAAATGTCAGTTTGGGAAGCAGCTCTGGAATCATCCTGCAGGGTGTGTCGCCGACCGACACGAAAGGACACAGGCACACACCACTTTCAGGTGAAAGGAAAAAAAGGAAGTTTTATTCTCTGACTCCACTATTTATAGTTTTACAAGGGTGACAGTGGATTGGAAGGTGACAGTGACACCTCTGCAATGCCACAGGTCAAACCGACAGTCCATCAAATCTCTCCTCCTCCAAAAGGAATGAAAAGCAATGAGTTGTTTACAGAAAAAGTGTGTGGGAAAGTTCACTACAAGAATGTCAGCATCAGAAGGCTTAGAAAATCCTGGAAAACCAGGGCGACAAGGGTGCTGATGCTGCAGCAGGCTGCCAGGCTGCTCTGATTCCAGGCAGTTTTCCCACACTGACAGGCTGCAGGGCACAAAACAACCGTGTAAGAGTGACTAATGAGAATGGCTGCCTGTTTTTAATGAAGAAGCTTGGGAAGGGAGGGGTTTCAGGGAAATGAGAGCCTTCTTTATTGCTCCTCCTTGACTGGGAAAAATGCTTTCTGTGGTTTTACAAAATGGGGAGCACAAGAGCCAGATTTATACCCCTGTGCAAATCCGGCCCCTGATCTCTCATACACACAGCTGCAGCAGACACAAAAATCTGCTTTAATACATACTGAAAAGCCCAGGATCTCCTGGCCTGATTCTGCCTTTTATCCTTATGAGGGCAGACACAGGCTCCCTCGGATGCAGTGGAGTATCAGGAGCTGCAGCTGTGGCAGTCCTGCCCATGCCTCTGACTTTGTTTAAGTCAATAAGAGCAGGAATGTTGCACATCTCTGTAGGAATTATCAAAGGAAGAAATTACTGTCCCTAGTGTCTCTGGCTCAGTTTGTGCATTTCTGGGATTGTGTTCATCTTTTTTAGCAATCTTGAAAGAAGGGAGAGAAATCTATAATTAAATCAATACATATGTAAATGAGCATCTGCCACAGGACCAGTTTTACTTCTTTGTGTAAAACATGCATTTCTATTGATGCATTACTTGTGACATATTCTTTGTATATAAGGGTGTCACTACATTGGATTTTGGCTTGATTTAGCAATTAAATGAGTCAAACCATTCTAAGCATTTACAGGAATTTTAAAGCTGTTACATTGGCTCTTGATGTATTCTTGATGCTGTCTCAGCTGACAACTAATTTAGAGATTTATGATTATTCTGAAGTAGGTTTGGATGAATTATTCAGGTAATAACCAGTTTTTGGGTTTTCACTGATCAAATGTTGTTGGATGTAAAACTAAGAGACCTTCTTGCTAGCCTGCATTGAGATCTGGTTTGTTTCTGAACTTCTCTTAAACCCCTTTGGAAGCAATGGGTTCATTCACTAATTCCTTGGTGGCTCTAAAATTGAAATGCTCTACTTAATTCATCTAGCATACAGGAAAAATACTGGGAGTATATAGTCTTTATGCCATGAAAGAAGATACTGTTATTGCCCATTTAGGCAATTAGTCTGGTCTTGCATTTTTTCTGAATGCTCAGTGCTGCTGTGTAACTGAATATTCAGGGATAAATGTGATCCATTATTTTTTGTTTGTTTTCAGAGCTTTGACCTCCCTAAGTCTCGCTTCAAAAAATGTGGTGTATTCTTAGCTGGTCTCTTTGAAAAAAATAATAGTATTGGTGATTGTGGTGTCTGTGATTATTTATTCTGCAGGGACACTCTAGGGGTTGCTGGGCTTCTGTGTTGTGCCTGGGTGCTGCTGCTGTGTGGGCAGCAAGGTCAGAGGATGTCAGTACGGCTTAGTCAGGAAGGTTGCTTGATCTCATCCTGTTATTATATGTATTTTTCTGCAACAGGTTTTCACACGTGTGTATAGTCCTCTGTGTCATTGGATCAAGCAAATGCTGCATCTCTCTTTGCTTTCTGGGGTTTTTATCTCCTGCCTTGTGTTACTTCCACCTCTAGGATGGAAGGAAAACAGTCATAACAGCAAATCCAAATGTCTGACTCCTTCTGCATATTCCAGCACCTGGTATTTATCACTCTGTGTGCCTGAGGGTGTGCAATGTATTTGCACGTGTGCCATCGAGTTTGCCTCTGGTTTGTGAGTGAACTCCTGGTGCTTGTGAGAGATACATGTGCAGCTCCTGGGTGACAGATGCCATGTCATGATGCTGGCATGTTAATTCCAAGAGACTCCACCCAGACAAGCCTCGTCTGCTGTGGAGATCTTCAGAATAGAAAGATGCTCAATGGACCCAAGGACTTTGATATTTGTCACACTCTGCTACTGCTGCAGTCTTTAAACAGTACATTGGCTGTATAACCAGCAAAAGGCCCAAGAATTAGTAATAGTTTAGAGCAAGGAACACAAATAATATCTTTTTGCCTTTTGATAAAGGAGAAAGATATTTGGTAAAGACACCAGCAATGCCCAGTGGAAGAGGAATAATGCAAAGGTCATGCTTGCTCGAGGCACAGTTCTCTGCACATGCCTTAGTCCTTGAAAGGGGACAGTAACAGGCCGTAGGCAAGCCAGATCTTCTTCCTAAGGTCCAGGCTTCAACAGCCACCACTGTTTCCCAGGGAGCCACGTTGTGTCCCAGAGCTGCTGTCAAGCAGTCTAGCGTGGGAGGTAAACTTTCCATCCAGTTCAGCCTGGAGAAGTGCCACATTACTGCTCTTCATCAGTAAAACCAGCAAATTCTCAGGGCTGAAGAAATGAAAGCTGTAGAGCAGCTCAGCAAGGATCAGACTAGGTGCAGCAAGGAGAAAGAGGTGCTTCTGCTGCAGTGTGTGACCAAACTGTGATGCTTCCAGCTCAGGGCTGCTGTGGGGGACAGCAGGAAGCACAGGTCTCTCTGAAATGCAGCTCTCTGGATGTAACCCCCAGTGGAGGAAATTACAAGCAAACTTTGATATGCACAAATCCTTCATTTCCTGGCTTATCGGCTGCTCTTGGAGATCAGAATTGCATCTTTGATCCTAATGTAGGATGGGTTTTATGCCTTGTGTCTCCTGAGCCTCCAACTCAGGAGACTGGGCTGGGCTGGAGTCATAATCCAGCCCTTGCTCCATGTGATGGTGTGTACTGAGCATCATGCAACGCCATTTCACATCCTCTGGTGTTGTTGTGTGTGGACCAAAACCACTGGGCAATGTGCTGCCAATCCATGTGAGAGCTCCTGCCACCACCACACCCTGGAGGAACACAGAAATTCAGGAATTGTGTCTGGTCAGTTCTTCCTTGGCCTTAATCGCATCCCAAAGCTGCAAATGCTGGGGTTTCATACTCACCAAGGCTGCATATTGGACAGATGTATGAAACCCTCAAGGGTTCCTCATTAATTTTGTACATTAATAGCCCCCAAAACAGCTATGGAATTTCAAGAGCTTTTAATTTCCCATGCAGAGTTCTGGCCTTTTTCCTACCTGAGGCATACTTTCATGAAGGACTCACTGCCATGTGGCCACCCAGCAGAGCCACCTCATTGCAAAGGGTTGTAGTGGTGGCTGTTGGGGAAGAAATTTCCTCTTCATTCTGGGGTGGAGCAGAAAGCTGCCCCGTCCTATGAACACAGATTATCCACAGGCTATGAAGAGGACATTGCAGTGGAGGTTTCCAGGGAATATTGCTTCTCCTGTGCCATGCAAGCAGGGTGGCATGCCCCCACCTGTGCAAAGGGATTGTAAATTGTGCTTCTTGCCAAGGCTGGAGAGATATATATCAGGGTTTTGGTAAATCTGCTTAGAGCAAGGAGTGATTATCCAGTTCTTTGTGATAGTGCCTTTGGCCATGACCAAAGAGAACCTGGGGAACCTGGTGTGGATATCAGTGGGGACAGTGTTTGGCAGCTCCTGAAATGGGCTTCAAGGACATAGTTTGTCTGAGAGATACCCGTTGCCTGCTGTCAATCAGATCTGACCCTTCCAAACAGTTCTTTCCAGGGCATCTTGGACTTCAGCTCTGTTCTTCTGGGAGATGCCTGACCTTCCTCACCACACAGGGTGGAAATTTTGCTTTATGTCTTCTCCCTGTGATCTCAGGTATATGAATGAAAATGCTGTGAGAGCTCTGAGTTTGTACAAATCTCTTTCAAGATTATTTGAAAACTGGGGCTCATTCTCAGAAACCTGAATCATATGCTTCTACCCTCTAGGACAAGCTCAATGGGTTTTCTGGCTATTGCAGACCAAGAGTCCTTTCTACCTAAAGTCTTCTGAGGCTGCTGTAAGCAGAAGCCAGTGCTGAGAAAATGAACCTAGTAAACATTGGGAGGAGATTGTGTAATTACCTGGTTTTGTGGTTCGTGATAGTTTTGCATGGGTGGGCACAGTGGCGTGAACCTACTTTCGGTTCCATTGATTTTTTTGCCCTGCAAAACTTAAAAAATCCCACCTGGCTCCTCTTTTCAAAGACCCCCAACAACCACTCCAGAGGTTGCATGCTCTGCTGTTGTGAAGGAAATTTGGGATAAATTTGGCGTCCTGCACCAAATCCAGGCTGTGACTTAGTCTCTCTGCCTCATGTGTCAGTGCAACAGAGCTTCACAGCTGTGAGCTTGTGGCAGCACTAAGACCCAGCATTGCACTACGTCAGTAATAGCTGTGTGATTCAGCTCAGTTCTTGGAAAATTAGGATGAATTCCTGGGAAAGGAAGCCAGGAAGAGCAGTGATGTCCTCGGGACCTGCATTGCAGAGTAGGAACTCAAGGGCAGCTCATGGGAGGGCTGAGACCTTGTGGTGGGTTGACCTTGCTGTCAGATGCCCACCCAGCCACTCAACGAGACAGGGGAGGAAGATGAAAAAATTTTGACACAAGGGCTTGGGTATGACTCTGAAATTACCATCATGTCCAAAACAGACTCCACGGGGGGGGGGGGGGGGGGGGGGAGGGAAGATTTTTCTTGTCCTGCATCCTCACTTCAAGATACAATGCACTTTGAAAGTATACTGCTCTGCAGATTAGAGCTGGCATGGTGATTATTTTCTATATAGGCTGAATCTATTTGGCTGTTTATATCTCTGGATCTTTACCCAGAAACAGAGATGCCTCATTTCACCAGTGATGAAACTGAGACCAGGTGACTTATCTAAGATATCATATATCATAGGCAACCAGACACAGGCAGCAAGAGAAAGTGAGTGTCCTGCCTTCCAGATCTCTCCATCTATATGCCCAGATCCCAAAGGCAAACAGGATCCACATCCTGGCTGGCCCATGGCCTGCAAGGGGATGCAAGGAGGCTGATGCTGAGGGCACAAATTGGGATGTGCTCTAGGTTTGCTTTCCTTCCTGTCCAACCACTGAACCCAGTTTCCGGTATGATTCCCCCAGTTACTGTCATAGAGATGACAACACAATACTTACGTAGGTAGATTTCCTTGTGGCTCAGCAAAATGGTGATTGTTGCAGGTTCATCTTCCCCTCCCTGAGCAGTGGGGAGAACTGGTCCTTTTTTCCCTGTCCTTAGGCTTAGTGCCAGTAGTGTTTTCCTTGAACAGGGTGTCTGGGGTTTTCCTTTCACTGTATTTTACAGTGAAGTGGCCATTCCAGCATTCACGCCTCTCTGACTGCATCACCTCTACATAATGCTTCCCTCCAGTTGTGCAGGGTGCTTCAGGCCAAAGATTTTCCACTTTGAAATAAGGTTGCTTTTCTGCTAAAAGAGAATTAGAGCCTCTGGAGTTTGGTGACTCATTCAAGTGAGTGAGAAGAAATATGTCCAACAGCTTGGGCTTATTAGGGAGCTCCTCTGGAAAGAAAACGTGGGTCCTGAAAAGCATCTGTGTGTCCCCAGGCCAGGTCTTGTCTGCTGCCGGGGACTCTGGATAGCCTGGGCACCAGCAAAGAAGCTGAAATCCCATGGCCCTGCAATTTGATGTGGTGATCTGGACCCATAAGTAGCATCCGCTCACGAGGCACATAGACCTGTGTCTGATTTATTGTGCATGAGTTATGTTTGCACAAGACTTCTCCATGAGAAACTTGTGCCTCTGGTGTGACTTCATCCCGGGGGGACCTGCATGTGCATAATCATTTCTGGTTTGGGGCATTTTAGCACCATCATCCCCTGAAACAGAGTGCTTGAACAAGCTATGTTTCTCTGTTTTTTCTACACATTTTTTTTCACATCTTGCGGGAAAACTCTAGCAAGGATGGAGCAGCTGACACGTTCAAGGGTTTCCAGCCCCCAGCCTGTCACAGCCTGAGTATGGTGGGAGAGAGGCTGGGCATGGGGATACAAGAAGGCTGGTGTTCTGCAGATGCTACCTGGATGCACCTCTGGCCCCTGTGGTAAATATGAGATGAGCTGAGGTCTCCAAGCCTCTGTAAATAGACAGTGAGCTCCAAGAAGCACCCTCTGTCTGCCAGTAAGAGCCTCTGGTACCTAGAAATTGTAGCAGCCTTGCTCCCAGCATCAGCGGGATGCAGGAGCTGGGGCTGCAGCATCCTCCTGGAGATGACCTGCTTTCATGTCAGAGCCTTACTGGCTGTGATCCACACAGGCTGGAGCCACCTCTGATGGTTCTGTAGGGTATTGTGCTGCTCAGATGTCTGTGCTCAGCCCACAGCAGGAGATTCTACAGAAGGGAGGACATTCACTTGTGTCTGAGGGCTGTCTATATTCCTTTGGCCATCAGCAGAACCAGCTGAGCAGGGTCAGTGCTCAGCCCAAGCCCAGGCTTTGCACCGCCTCTGGTCAGGGTGTCCGGGCTGGCCTGATGCTCTCACCCACTCCTCCCCACTGTGGCTGCCGGTGTTTGGGCTGGGCACACACTGAGCCAGCCCTGCTCCCCTGAACTGTGGGGAAAGCCATTGCAAACCTTGACAATGCACTCACCAATCATGAGGTGCCACTTCCTTGCAAAGGAAACCTGCACCTGAGGTCTCTTCAGATGGAGGAATTCCTGAAACATCCGTGTTTTATGGAAACCAGACTTTTTATTTTCTCTGAGCAGGTTTTGTCCCTGGCATGAGAACAAAGTACATTGTTATGTCAGCAGCAGCTTTTGCAACTTTACTTTGCTCTTTTTGCCTCTGCAGCCTGAACTGTGGCTACGTCCCAGGGCCACTGGGCAGTGAGGCAGGATGGGCTGCAGTGGGCTTGACTGCAGGGCTTCTCTGGCATCTCCTGTGGCATCACATTCCAGCATGGAGACCCTTCATTTTTAGCCACAGTTTTCCAGATGGCTGTGTGAGGCAGCAATGGAGATGTGGATCAGGGAGGGAGAGGAGCTGGAGGAATCAGTAGATGGCAGAGTTGTTCTCTGCTCTCTCACAGGTTCACAGGGATTTTATGGGGGATTTGTTACCAAGACGATGCCCTAGAGATGCAAGTATTCAGCCTGGCCAAGGAGCAAGCTCAGGCTGGAGCTGGGTTGAGCATTCCCATCATCATGCCACAGCTGAGACAGGACTGGAAGCATGTAGAGAAAGGGCTCCATGTGATGCCAACATGACCTGCTCAGAGCACCCTGGCTTACAGTTCTGAGGCAAAAGGGCTGTATGACACCACTGCAGTGTCTAAACATGCATGGAAGGCAGCACTGCTCTGCCTTTGCATTGCTTTGCAAGAGATTAAAGACTGGTTTTGCTGCTTCTGACCACACATGCTGTGTCTTGGTTGGGCTCCCTGACTGAGATGGCTGCATGTGAATTTCCGCCTGCCCCTGATGCTGCCTTCTCCATGGGGTTGGTTAGTCCCAAGTAGGGGCTGAGGATTTCCTCCCCTAAGCTCTTAGGTCAGAGCAGTGTTCCTGAGTCTGCCCCTCACGTCTTTGGCCACTCACCCTTCCTGGCTCATCTCCTGCCACTGACAGCAGTGTCACCCTCCCTTGCTCACCTTGGGGCTGTGTGTCAACCCAATGGGATCCTAGTTATCTAGAGGTTGGAGCACAAGCCCCCCAAGGATCCAAAATCAACGAGGAGAGAGGATAAATGACAGCAAAGACTAAAAGGGGAGGAGTGAAGAGCCACAGATGTGATTCCCGTAGCAGTGAAGAAAGCCCTGTGATGAGAGCCTTGTGGAGCTTGATGTGTGAAGGGTTTGGGAAAAGATGGGTAATTTGCATTAATATTGCCATGGCAGGGGGATTGTGGTGTAATGGAGAAAAAACAGGGAGAAGATTGAACAAGTAGCTACCAAGTCTGCCTTGGGAGATTGCTCACGTCTTGGTAAGTTTCAATCAGGATCCAGATGTGTCCACATGCAGGATGTGTTGCTGTGCAGCCCCAGTGGAATAACCAGGCATGGCCAGCCCTGGACTCAGCCATGGTGAAGGCTCACGGCAAATCTCCACCTATGGAGGGAGGGAAAGGAGAGAAAGACTGAGTGGAACAACAGCTGATTCAGGTTGTGCCTTACCCACCTCCCAGGACACGAACCCCCTCGAAATCCTTGGGATCCCATCCATCTCAGAGCTGCACATGACATCTCCTCCTGGACTTTGGTCAAGAGCTGGGAAGCTGTCCCTGAGACTCAATGCCTCGATCCATTGGAATGTCCCAGCCAGTGGCCAGGGACCCTTGTGGGGTGGTGGGAGCTGAGGTGGCTCTGCTGTGGCAAGTCTGGGTAGTGGCAAGGTTTGTTTGTGGAGCCCAGCAAGTGCTTGGAGCCAGTTACAGTTGTGGCTTGACTGGTCTAAGCCCCATAGTGGGGAGATGAATGGCAGCATC
Source organism: Melospiza melodia melodia (assembly GCF_035770615.1). Classification (NCBI taxonomy): domain Eukaryota; kingdom Metazoa; phylum Chordata; class Aves; order Passeriformes; family Passerellidae; genus Melospiza; species Melospiza melodia. Next base: position 20,556,299 of record NC_086209.1, on the reverse strand, counting down.
CTCCCTCTCCCTCTGAGGCTTTTGTTTCGTTTGTGTGTCCCACACGGATGCTGAAGAGGCAGTCGTGTCGACCTTTTTGTCCCAATGGGACAGGCAGAGAGGAAGGAGAGATGCAAAGATGATGCTTGGACCCTCCCCACCCACCCATCGTGCCATGCTGTGGGAGGCAGCACTGGTACTGCCAGCCCTGCAGCCACCCCGGGTTTTGTTTTCCCCCACTCCTCCCTTCTCCTTTCACAACATGAAAAGGCAGAGCCTCACCGGGACGTTTCACTGTGGTTTTGGTGGGTGCAGGCCCCCGCACCCCGTGCAGGGAGAGCAGCTTTCACCGAGAGTGGGGAAGGCATGGGGTGTTCTGCTCCCTTCCGCCGTGACTCAGGCAAGAGGGGCTTGTTTGGCAGGGCCAGGGCCGTGGGCCTCCCCACTCTGGGCTCTATTTTTAGGAAGTTGGGAGGAGTAGGTGCAGCCTTCACAGCAAGAAGTTTCTAGTGCCATTTGTGGTTTTGCAGCTACTGCAAAGCTCAGCAGTTCTGAGGCCAGGTGCTCTTTGTGGCTCAGCACAGCAAGGCTGGCATTGTCACCCAGATGTGGCATGAAAGCCACATGCCCTCCAGGGCCCTCCATCCTCTGTGGCGTCACTGGGGCTTGTTTCTTTGCTGTTCCCTGCTCTCCACCCACCTCAGCTCCCCGGGGAAAAGTCTGGCTCGGGTGCAACTGTGGATTGTACAGAAGGGCAGGGAGGTGAGGGGGTAAGGAGGGAAGGGGGCACAGGGGACAGTGACCCTTGGAACAGGGTTGCTCAGAGGGACAGCAGTACCCCAGTGCCACCCCCTGTTGCTCTTTTTCTATTGTTCTTTGCTGCTCTGGATGGTGGCAGAGAAGATATCTGGAGGGGCAGATGTTCTCTCACATCTGCAAGGAAAATGCAGTGGAGATGACACTGTACATCTGATCTGATCTACCTGCTATGTTCACATCTGCTTCAGCTTGGAACTTTTGCTCATCTCCACATGGGTTTCTCTATGGCTGAGGACCATGGCAAGCAATGGGGCTGCAGCCTGCCATTGCCACCATGGTGGCTACAACCAGCATATTCTGCTCTTCTCTTCCACAGGGGGATGTAGCTTTCACAAGGATTGACATGTTTTTCTCTCCCTGAAACTGCTTCTTGCTGCTCTGGACTCCCAAGAATTTTATCTTATTCGACTGAGGTAGATAGTGAACAGAAACCGTAATGCAACCTTTCCTTCTCTGGATGCTGGTGATGTTTTCTGTGGTGCTCTGGCTATATCTGTTCCCTCTTCCTCTCTGATGGCAGGGTTGTCCTGGAGACATGAGAGCTCAGAAGGTACAGGAGAGTGAAAAATCTAAAGAAATGAAAAAGCAAATGACAGAAAAATTCAAATTTCCCTTCTGCCCCTGGCCCTGGGCTGAAGGGACTTAATTTAGGTTTCTCTCATAGACTCATTTCTGTATCATTCCCATGACATTGCAGGCAAACTCCTTTTCTGACTCAGAATAAAATCTTCTTTTCGAGTGTATTGCTCTTAGCACTGCACAACACCCAGCTTTTGTTAATTATAAAGAGCATGTGGGGCAAGCATCGCATTTTAAAAAGCTAGTCAAGAAACCACAGCGTGCACCCAGAAAACCCCAAAAAATCACTCTCTTCTCAGCAGCTTTCACCTTGCTGCCTTCAGAGATGCTCCCAGCCTTTGACAGATCACAGGGGCAGGCAACCGGATATTTTCTCAGTAAACAAAACTCAGAACACCGAATACGAATGGAGACAATTTGCTGATCAGCGGAAATACCACAGCTCGGGCAATAGGAATGCAAGCAGCGGATCACATTTTCCCATTGTCTCACCCAGGGGTTATCTGGCTGGAGGAACTGTACCAGTTTGCGTTCACAAGTGGGTGGGTATGGTAACGTGCAGAGAGTTTGGGATGCAAAAGAAAACCCGATTGGTTTCTTGGTGATGGGCTTATCACCAAGTGAAGATATGACTTCATCTTCCCTGGGATTATCCCATGAAGGCAGACTGCTCCTCCTGCTGTTGGCTCCTCTCTTCCTTGCCCATCATCTCTCTGAATCATGTCCCACTCTCCCTAAGACTGTGTTGCCCACTTTGCTTCGCTCCCCCATGTTCCTACAGCAGCCAAACAGTCAGGGATATGCATCGCCCTCCATCCCCACTATCCATTTGAGGTGGCAATAGGGGATGTCCCAAGGGGCCAACAGCTCCACGTACCCTGCAGCAGGTCCCTGGGTTGCCTGGCTCTGAGCAGTCACGGTGCCAGAACGGCTCATTGGGGGTCTGCCTGCCACAGGGCCTGGTCAGCTCCTCCTGTCTGATCCAACACCCCTGCTCTGCAGCTGTGGTGGTCCAGGTTGAGCCGTAGAAGCCTCAGGACCAGGTGCTGCAGAGTGGACAGCTCACAAGGGTTGCTCCCCGCCAGTTGCAGCAGCAAGAGGCTGGATTGCTGGTGTGGAGCAATGGTTTCCTGAAGAGGATCTGCTGCTGCTGAACCTCTGCCAGGATCCCCACTGTCATATTTTCCACCTGGTTTCCCCTATCAGGGTGCTGCCAAGGAGCAACTTAGTTTCCTGGTTTGCAGCACCGGTGGCCAACGGTGATGTTCTGTGCTGGGTACTCAAAACTGGAGCTCTTCCCCATCCTCCTCACCAAATTCGTCAGCCCATCTAAGGCTCCAGCCTCCATCAAGGAGCATGCAATAGGACCAGTGACATGCTTGGTCTTTTCAACATTTCCTACAGGTTCTTCTCACTTCAGTGAAGCAGGTGGCTCTACAGAAATGTCTTTGAAAATGTTCTGTCCACTGGAGAAAGCCAGGGCTCAGGAATAGCTGTGCAAAAACTCTGCAACACTCAGCACTGTGGTTTCACACGTTGTTGGCTGCCTCTGTCCCAACACATTCGGGAACAGTATTAAATGATGACTTGCCATGTAATTTAGTTTCACATGTAGTGACTTCCCCAAGATGTGTTAAATTTAGAGGAAACGCTAAAGAGCCCTGGAAAATGCTGCTGAGTGTGGTGGGGCTAAGGCAAAGCATGAGAACTTCGGGGAGCTGATGCTGCTCCCCACTGTGGCCTCATGGCCCTCAGCTGTCTGGAGTATTATTGGGGATTTTCAAATGGCTTTCTGCCTATGGCAAACTTGCCATGATAGGGACAAGTATGCAGGAGCTTGATGTCAGACCAGATGCCTGAGAGGAGACCAGGCTGGGCCTTTCCAAAGATTATGGCAATTTTAAGACAAAAAGAAAGCACTTGGCAGTGGCCCCAGGCTGCGTGTGGGCTTGGTCCTCTGTGCAGCAGAGCTGCAAGCCTGAGGGACCAGGTCCAAAGCTCAGTGATACTGAGGAGATCCTCTTTGGGGACACAAGTAATGCATTCCCAGTACTGTTTATGGCACCTTGTTGCCCCTGGGAGGACACTCCTGAGGAGACTGGAAAGCCCTGGTGAGCTGAGCAGCAAGGCAGCCCTTGGACGGTCAGGGTGTGTGGGCAGCCCTCAGAGTACGGGCATTCAAGGGGATGGACTTCAGCAGCTACTCTCTCCTCTAGGAGGCAGAAGGGGAGCTGACCTCGGAGCTGGCAGTCTCTTCCCAAAGGATGAGCCCTACCCCTCACTGCAGAGGTGTGACAGTCCTGGCAAGCTGAAGGGTTACATGACTGCAAAGCACCAGCCAGGGCCTCAACCCCGTGGCATCCTCTGCCCTGTTATCAAATGCTGCCCACAAAGACCCTGGAGCCATCCCACACTTGTGATTAGGATGTTATATTTAGGAGCACGGTGACCTGCTAAGGTCGAACCCTGATTCAGTTGCTGAAGTGTTTGTGCTTTGTTACCAGCATTTGCATTTGCAGCTCATAACACCTTAACCACACAGGGCAGGATGCGGGAAAGAAGGCAGATGGGAAAAGCAGATGCTGGACTCCATCCTGCAATGCTCTGAGCAGCCCCAAAAGGCCCTGTGTACCCTCCTCTCCTGGGGCTGCTGGCAAGCAGGACCTGTTCAGCACCCCCCACCTACAGGATCCAACCCTGTATTAGCTGTGTGAACATCTGATAAGAAAATCTCCTCTAGCATACCACTTTCAAAACAACTCTACGTGGTGGTTGATGAAGCCTTCAAACCAGCCTTCCAGCCTTCCTCAACACATTCTTGCAGCCCCTCCTCCTCTGCATCCCAACAAACCCCCACATTTATTCTCTTTACATAGAGTAAATGAGGTCTGTCCCCTGTTGCAAGCAATGAGGACCCCCTGGTATTTACTTGGTGTATTATTTTAGCAGCATTGCATGTACTCATGAATGTTGGATTCCTGAAGAGCTGGGGGGCAGGATCTCACCTCCCTGCAGCCAGCTCGAGAGGCGTCAGGGTGTAGAGGGGACATGGATTTCTCAAAGTTGCATGGCAATGAGGATGGGAGGTCAGAAGCTCGCCAGAGTATCTGGCATTCCCAACACCCCTTTTCATGCCTAGGTACATAGATACAGGTAACAGAAATAAGTGGGGCAGGGTATGAGATGGCTAGTGCTCTTGGATACAGGGTGAGCACCTCACTAGGGTATCAAGAAAGCGACTTAAAACTTGTCTCTGCAAACTAATAGCCAAGCACCAAGCTCAAAGTCCCATTGTCTGCTAAAGAGCGTGAAAGCTGTGCCCACACCAGGGTTACACTCTCTGTACAGATGGTCCTTTCTCCCAGCCTACCCAGAACCAGGCAGAGACATCATCCAGGGATAGCACAAGGGAAAGCAGAAACCAGCATAACCCACCTGCCTCAGCCAAGCATCTTCACTGCAGAAATCATCCTTCTCTTAGAGGAAATCAAAAGGAAAAAGCTATTCTTCCCCTCTTGAGAAACAACCAAATCTCTGAGTGCTTCCCAGCCCCTGGCAGCCCACAGTACTGCTCAGAAGCTCTGTATTTGTATTCAGTGTACATTTCTTTTATGGCAACTTGCCACAGGACTTTCATTCACAACAGTAAAAACAATCCACCGGGCAATATTTTTGAGTGATTCAAGGGCAGATATGAATATACGAAATAAGAACCTTTCTCTGTTTCTGGTAGAACAGTAGGAAAAAGCATGGAAGTGCAACAGAGAAGAAAGTCTAAGCAACTTTTTTGTTGTTGTTTGTTATGGGAGATGGTAGTGAACAAACCTACCCACGATGAAGAGCTTTTTCCAGGAAGTGTAGGTTGCTGTACCCTGTATCCCCTGAGCAGCAGGCGCTCGCACAACAGTTCTCATGCTACTTGCAAGCAGTGCATTTGGAGGAGCCCCAGCAACGTGCACGGAGGATGAACGAACCCTATGGTCCTGAGGCACCCCGTCCTATCAGCAGCACATCTCCTGCCATCATGAAAATGTTCATGGGCTTCCTCAGTGTATTTATTGTAGTGCAGACCATTGGGACCGTGCTCTTCTGTTTGTATCTTCACATGAAGATGGATAAGGTAAGCAGAGAGAGAAAGTTGTCTCTGTCCCTGCTGGATTGCTGGCATGCTTTGGCTTCAGGTCTGGTGAGATCTGCTCACCAGGAGGATGAACATGGTGGAAAATGGTGCTGACCACTGGATGGAGGCAGCAGTATCATTTATCTCACCCATGTTCTCACTTCTGCTTTAATTTGCCATGAGAATAGGTGGGAGATCTGTTCCCCTTGCTAACAAAAAGAGAATGACCAATTGCCAAGAGACACCTGGAATAAATCTGCTAACTGGTGGCTAGTCTGAGGACAAGAGGGTGTCGTTTAGGCATGCAAGTGGCTGTTTTAGGCTGGTGGTGGTTTTTTCTGATTTTGTAGCACTTATTAGCACTGTGACATTAACTGAGAGAATGAAAGGTCCAGAAATATTTTGTTTCTCATGTTTCAGTGATTTTATCAACATCTCACTTCAGGTGCTGTTGTGTAGGTTAGGGAAGAAAAGACTAGACCCTAGTACCTCCTCTGTTTTTGAAGGTACATAGTGCTAATGATTCTGTTCCATACTTGAGACAATATCTACCAAAAAGTTAAAGTCCAGAAAGACGTTTTTGAGGTTGGTATGGCTGCAGCTGCACTGCATGATGCCTAAAATCACCAATCTAAAGCTACTTTTCTTCAAGCCAGAAATGACTGCCTGCTAAAGAAATATGTGCCTAAAACCCAGCATGCATTTTTCTTACCTGATACACTGATACGGTGGATGTTACTGATTTTTACATGTGTTGTTTCAACTTAAATTGAAATTTAGATGTGTGGTTTCTGATCTACAAGGGTGGAGAACAATGTTGAGCTAGAGGGGCTTTAATATTAGAGGTGTTGAAGGGGACTTCACTGCATGGAGGTTGCAGGCTGTCATGAAGGAATGTGTAGAGGGTCTCTGGCAGAGGGAAATGTGACTACAGGGGCACATGGCCGAGGCTCAGAGGCAGCTGAAATGCAGTCACAGGAGGCAAGAAGATTTCAGTTGCCTTCAGAGCTTGTGGCAGGGCTTCAAATCTGATCCTCCATATCTTAGTGCTGCCTGTGCCGAGCTCTCTGCCCAGCTGTGTGTCTTCATGTCCAGCTGCACTTCCTCTTTACCACTTAACTGCATGTTAGGTTTCTACAAGGAACAAAAATACAACAAAAAAACCCCAAACAGGTGTAAATATAAAAATCAGTATTTGGATGCATTTAATTATTTTCTTATTGGCTTTCTGATTTTTTTTTTTTTTAATCTGAAGGTCTTGGCACAATTCAGCCCCAATCTACATGTTGTTTTGTTTTGCTGGCAATGCTTTTAGTCAAGAAGTCAGTAGAAATTAAACCCCTCTGAGTGGACAGGGCAGTGAGGGGCTGAGTGAGCATCCCAGCTGCCTGCTAAGGCCATTGGGGAAGGACCTGCAAAACTCCTGAGCCACCCACTGGGATTTCTGTTTCTTTAGGAAAAGTTAGAGATGGACTTTTAAGTTAATTATCAAGGTGATAGAAGATAGATCCTTATTGAAAAAGCAGGGCAAGCCCAATGAAGGCAAGAAATGACAAGGAGGACTCCATCTTATCAGAAGGCTAATTAACCGAATCTGCACAAAGCACTCAGCTTGACTGCACAGAATCTTTTGTCTGTCTGCCAACAGTGCCGACACACACACATGGATTCAATTGGTCAATGAATCAAAATACTCACACAGAATCCAATTACCAATTTCCTACAGGTAAACAGTCTTCCACAGTGCATTCCACTTGTGAACAACAAGAGGAGTAGCAATTGAGATAAGAATTGTTTTTTTCTTTCTTTTCTCTGCTTCTCTCACGGATTCTCTCAGGTTCAGAGAATGTGACTCCCACAGATCCTTAGCAATCCTCCTGTCACCTAGAATTGCCATTCAGGGTGAGCTCCATGGGTTCAGTTCCCAGGGGATGAGGGCACAGATGCTGTATTGGGAGTCTTGCTGCCCACGGTTTGTCTGCCCATCTCATTCCAGTGCTGAGCATCCGACCCTGAGCTTCCCAGGCTGGATATGTTGCTGGTAGGAATGCAGCATGGCTCTGCTGTTGCAGGTTTCCTGCTAACATCCCATTGACCCTCCCTTCTCTCCTCTGTTGGCAGATGGAAGAGGTGTTGAGCTTAAATGAAGATTACATCTTCCTGAAGAAAGTTCAGAAATGTCAGACAGCAGAAGGTCAGAAGTCGACATTATTGGACTGTGAAAAGTTTATAAAGGGCTTCCAGAGCATCCAGAGCAAGGTAAATGCAGTTGGGTGGATAAAGATCCCACTGAAGAAGGAGAGGGGCTCCCAATCACACACAGAGCTTCACCCCAAGCTTTTTTTAAAAGCGTGGGTGCTCTTTACTTTTAGGCTGTGTAGCACATGCCCTTTTTTATGCTGTATCCTTTTCACACTATATGATATTATTGAGAAATCTCATTGATTTTTTTCCTAAAATGCTCTCGATCAGAGTACATCTAGCCGCAACGTGCCATGGTATGTTTGTGCCTTGTGGTGGCCAGGATGGAGCTACAGCCACCTTGGCACTTCTCCCTGATTCCAGTCTGAAAATAATTGATTTTCTGCTGTCTGGCACCTTGCTCCAGTCCTGTGCTGGGTGGCTGTGAGGATGCTTGTGGCCACCTGCCACTGGGAACACATTTCTGCCCACTTTGCCCAGGTGTCAATGACAGTGCAAGGCCTGGGCCAGGAAACAGCTCCTGGCAACCAGTGAGAAGGAGCATGAGGGTGCTGTGCAAATTGCCACCCCATGGACTCAGGGATGGCATCTCTAGTTGGATCAGGCTCCTCACATTTGGATGCAGAAGAGCCAATTTGCATTGCAACGTGCATTGCAATGAGGTGCTCTCATCCTCCTCAGCCCCGAATTCACTGCTCACGAGTGGCTGTGCTGGCTGGAGTTGACAGGAGAGGAATATTTCTTCTTCATTGTCACTGCCTGATGACAACAATCACCTCAGCTAAACCTGCCTCAGCTAAATCTTCAGGTTTGCAACAGTACTCAACAGACACCAAAAATTGTGTCTGAGGTAGGCTGTGGTCAGCAGTCCTGAAAACCCCAACTGCAGGGCAGCAGTGTACATTGGCAGCACTTACATCATGGCTCTCCCACATGAAAAGGAGATTTTTCTTGTTTGTTTATCTTATTGTTTTCAACACTTTACCCATCATTTTAATTGAATAAAACCTAAGACCATAAACCCTCTAAACTCCTTGCTGCAAACAGCCCATGGTCATGTGTGAAGCTGGGGAAGGTACAAGAGGGGCTCTCTGGCTTCAGATAGGCTCTGTCATGAACTGACAGGGCTGTTGGAGCTAAATATCACCAAACCTTAGCAATGACCAGAGCATCTTTTATATAGAAACTTTCAAAATCATTGATTTTGAGAAAAAACCATATATTTTTGCTGTTGTAACAGGATGGACCCCCCAAGGAGCAGCCCAAGTTTGAAATGCAGAGAGGTGAGTTTCCTGGTGTAGCCAGCGCACTCATGACTTGCTGGGGCAGGGCAAGTTCCTTGGCCTGGGAAGGGGTTTCCTTCAACAGCCCATGAGTTTCTCAGAGCATGGTGTGGAGGCAGGGGATGCGTTGGGGTTTGGAGCATCCCCGTAGGTGTAGGACTGAGCTCAGTGTGAGCTGGCAGAGGGGGACACTGGCCATGGCTGTCTCCCCAGGACAGGTGGTTCTGGGTGTCAGAGAAGACAGTCTGAAGTTGTTGAAATTGAGCCCAAAATTAAATCTGTGGCCTTTTTACGTGGCAGGTCCTGAGCACCACGAGCATCCCCGCGTGACACACAAGAATGAAACATCTGTGGCAGGTGAGGGGTGGGCACATCCAGGTCCTGTTCCAACGGCGGGCAAGGTGGCACCATCTCCTCCGCAGGCTTCATCCATCAGAGGCTTTACCTCAGAGGCACCTGCAGCTCTTTGCTGAGTGGAGTCCTGCCTCACTCTGGGCTGGGGGTGGAATCTGGAGATGATGACTTTGCCTGTAAAGAAGCATTAAGGGTGAAGGAGCTGCAGTCCCTGCAGAGGAGCGCTGGGGAAACAGTGAGTGCCAAGGCATCAATAACACTGGCCTTTCTAAATTGCAGCAGACAAGAGGCAGCCAATTGCAGTTCACCTGGCAGGTCAGCCGAGCAACAAGGCAGGCTCAGGTAAGACAGACTCACTTGGTCCTACCTTGACCAGGGAGCCAGAGGGACACAGCAGTGTGCATTCCCAGTCCTGCCCTGTGGCTCTCTAAGGGTGGGGAATGGGACAGAACAACTCCAGCACAAAAATGTGTCCCCAAAACACAGCAAACCTCCCAGTGGTCATGTCGCCACGTGCACCTGTGCCATGTGGGGTTCACACATCCCAATTGTCCTCAGTAGTCCTATGTGTGCCTTCCTAGAAATGCACCACAAGGGCTTAATCTTTCCAGTGTTTTTTATGAGTGGAAATCTTTTTAGCTTTGTATTTAAGGAAAGCAACCTCCCACTTTTCTTTTGTTCTTAAAATAGATCTTTTTGCTCTCCTGGCCATCTCTTGCTACGGTGGCTGCTGCTGGAGGGCTCTGCTTGTATTTGCGTCTGCTGATTTAATCCTCTTCTCACCCGTAGTGCTCCTGGTAGTAAGATGGGCGGGCTGAGGGCTTTACAGTCACGGCATTGGGCTCCAAACTGGTTTGGTCAAGGTGCAATTATTCACAGCCATGGCCACATCACGTTTGAGAGAAACACCTGAGTCCTTTTGCAGTTGTGCATCCACTGTATCGGTTCTGGTTGCTCTTGCTGATCTATCCCTCAGCTTAGCCTTAGCTTAGGGACTTCCCACAACAGCAAGGCTTACCAAAGTGAGTATGAGCTCGCACGGTCAGTCACTCCATCTGGCAAGGATTTCACAATCTAAGCACTTCTGATTTAATTCTGGAGTAACTGACAGTAATTGGCAACTGCTCTTTCCGTCTCTGATGCAACATTTCACCAGTGCTCAGTCTGCCTGTGGAAAGCTTAGTGCTAGATAAGATCAGAGAAGTGAGAGACTCGCTGTATTTTAAAACTCCCTGCTCAAACACTTGTTGAGCATATAAAGCAGAGTCCAGAGAGCAGCAGTTGCCTGGAGTCCAACTCTGTGTGGGGAAATATTCCTATGGGATGCTTGGTCAGGGCCCATGGGCTTCATGCCTCCTCCAGGACTACCCATGGCACACTGTCTCTGGGCTGGGGTAGTCGAACCCATTATTCCCCTTGGAGCCAAGTTGCTCCCCCTGGCTGTTCTTCTAGGTGTCTCTGTAGGCTGGGGAAAGCAGACGTCCAAATTCCAGAGGTCATAGCTGAGCTCAGCCCTACAGCCATGGCTTCCAGGTCTCTGTATAGGCTTATCTGAACTAACCCCATGAGCTGCTGTGATGACACCAAAAGTGTCCCAAAATCCATGGCATCACCTGACCTGTGTGGGCCGTGGTCCTGGCAAGGGGAAACAGCACTCACTGTGCTACGCCCTTGCAGCTCTGCACTTAGGTAGGGATAGCAACTGTGCAATGTTAATTTTTGTACTTCCTTGATAAAGCCTTGCCATCTCAAAGGAGGAAGGACTCTAGACAAAAGGCAGCCCCCAGATGGAAAAAAACTGGGATGGGAGGCTCTGAAGAGTAGAGTTGCAGCATATTTTGGTAGTGCTGTGAGGGTTTGGAGGGTGTCCCACTGAAGTCCATGAGGGCAGCAAATGGAAGTGACACTGTTTGGTCTGTTGTAGTAAACACAGACAATCCTCCTCCCTAAGCATTTCCACTTGGCTGGATGAAGGAAGCTAAATGTACCTCCACTCACATATCCAGTCAAGGCTGACAAAGCCAGTGATCAGCAAACAAGGGCTAAATCTGCTCTGGCCTTGGGGCCCTGGGCTGGGGATGGTGTCCTGGGCTGGGTACCCCACTGACTGCGCCTCACAGACAGACAGAGGCTTTGAGGCCAGATGTCTGTGGGTGCTCCCCCAAATCAGCCTGCCAAACTGGAAGTCTCCTTCTCTGAGCTCACCTGCCATGCTGTCTCCCTACAGTGCTGGAGTGGAGGGAGACCATGTATGGCCCCACAAACAGCTTGATATCCAACAAGGAGGGGAAACTGAAGGTGGAGGAAGCAGGGCTCTACTACATCTACTCCCAAGTCAGCTTCTGCACCCCAGAAGTGTCTTTGGCACCCTTCACCCTCTATATTTATTTACATATCCCCAAAGAAGAGGACCGGCTCTTGCTGAAAGGACAAAAGACACAGACCTCCTTGAAGACACATGAAGCAAAACACTCGAAGACCGTCTGTGCACTCCAGTCCATCCGTGTGGGAGGTGTCTTCAACCTCAGGGAAGATGACATGGTCTTTGTCAATGTGACAGACTCCACAAAAGTGGGGTATAGCCACGGCAACACCTACTTTGGCATCTTCAAGCTGTAGTGAGGAAAGGGCTGTCCTGAGCTGGCAATTCAGTCCAACCTTCTTGAACAAAGTGCCTTTCCCTTTTCCCCTTATTTATGTTCCTCTGCCTCTCTGTTTTTCTTGTTTCTTAATTTGTATATTTTGTTATTTATTAATGAGGGCCAAGGGGCCCTGAGAACACAAATGGAAGAAAGTTTGAAGCTGTTATTATTTGCTTTCAGTTTTTATTCTTTCGCAGCCACTGATTTGGTACATGCTGGTGTCGTGTGTCTGGGTCCACCACACCCCACACTCCCGGCAGGGTCGATGTCCCTGTTATGTCATAAGAGCTTTGTTTTCCAAACTCTGCCATCAATGTTTCTTTCCTAAAAATGTACGATGGCTCAGGGCACTTCAGCCAAGCTGGGTTCATGCATATCTCCGGCACCAATCTGCTTCCAAACATCAATGGAAAAACATTAAAAGGCTTAGGAACATCTTCTCTAAAGGAATCAGTAAGTCCAGCACTGTCATTGCATAGTAGCTGCTGGTGAGGCATTGTTGCCGCTCCAGCTGTCGGCTGTATCTGGAGAACCCCCTTTTTCCATCCATGCCTGTCGGTGAAACTCAACCAACTTGCTCGGGGTGGCCCTGCTTTGGCTGGGTTCATGCTTGGTGACCCTCGCTCCGCACCAGAGGGGTGCTTGGTGGCTGAGGGAGGACTGCAGATTTCAAGGCAAAGTAGGGCCCTAGTGGTGGTGTGCGCTTGGTGACCTGAATCAGTTCACCACACTGTCCTCCCACCTCTGCAGGCAGAGGAACCTTTGCCTGTGGACAGTTTCACTACCCTGTGGAAGGGGCACTGGGCACCACCATCAAAATTGGAACTGCATCTTCTCCTGAGACCCCTCCTACCCAAGGAGGAGGACCAGGAAAGCACAGGGTGGCAGGACCACCTACTTCTTCCCTCCAAGACACATGTGTAGGGCATCTTCTGACTGTCCTCAGTGAGGACATGTCCACAGAGGCATTTTTTCTGGAGCTCCAGGAGAGCAGGACTGTGCAGATGCCCCCTTGGGCAGGGGGTACCTGGGTGACACTGCACACTAGGGTCTTCCCAACCCTGTTCTCCAGCTTGGTCTGCAGGGAAAATGATCAGAGCACAAGGATATTGATTGCATTTTAAAAAACATTTGAAGGTGACGCATGTGACAAGCCTGGGGTGTTTAGTTATACAGGTCACACTTAGAGTGTCAAAGTTTGGAAATAATCTTGGACACCAACAAGTTTGCAAATGAAAGAACTTCTAGATTTGGACAGTCTTTAGGCTTTGTTGTGCTGGAGGCTGCAGGTCTAGTCCTAACATAGTGCCCAAATGCCACCACTGGTGGGACAGAAAGGGCATTCTTTGCACAGCTCATTGCAGAGCTCAGTGCCCAGCACAGCCCCCTTCAAAACCAATAGAGCTCAGGGACTGTTTGGTTTCACTGTAATTCAGTAAGAATTTTTTGGATGTTCTCCAAAACTAACTTTTTTAGGGGATGGACCACTCTTGTCTGACATCTTGTATGAAGATTATTTATTTAATTGAACCCATCTTATATTTGTAACCAGAGAAGCTGAGTGCCTGAGGACTGTGCATTATGCTGTGTTTTGCAGCATAATTGAGTGTTCATGGTTCCCCCTTCCACAGTGTGGGGTTTCTTCCACTCATCACGCCACAATTAATACAATTTATGGATTCAGACATAGGTGGCTCTGTATGTTCTGAACACTGCTCACCCTTCCCAAATCCAGGCTGAGATTTCACAGGGTCCTGCTTGGGGGTCTGGGGACCAAGAGGGCAGTGGGGTGGCACTGGGGGGTCACAGTGGGGACAGCCAGTCCCAGAAGCCTCCAGGGGCAGCCATTCCACCATGCTCCTTGGGGCATGTTGAGGTGCCAGGGCCAGGCAACACCAGGGACATTTTGGCAGCAGAAGGAAACAGGGAGCCCCTGTCCTGGGAGGGCAGCGAGACACCAAGGCTGAAGCCCCTAGCACAGCAATGAAACAGAGGGGTGGGGACTAGTTCTAATGGGATTTAGGACACCTGACTGAAAGAGGATAATTCCTGCCTGTCATGAGGTCATGAAGCCTGCAGGGATGTCTCTGCTTCAGAGCAGAGGGATGGATGCGGTGCCCTGTGGTAGTGTGGGTCTGACCACATCCCCTGCTCGTACTGAAACACAGCCAGCCCTGTGGGCCAGGCTCCTGCAGGCAGTGCTGGGCTGCCTGAAGAACCACAAACCTCCACAGGGGAGGTGGAGGTGCTCGGTCATGGTGGGAGCGTGGGTGGGAGCTACAGGAGAAACCGAAAACGGTGCGAACTAGCACGGTCTGAGACGGGGGGAGAAGCTTGGAGCAAGTGAATGGGGAGGAGAGATCTGTGAGGAGTGTGTGTGTGGCCAAAAGCGAGGAGTAGAAAACGTGCTCATCACAGGCGGAAAAACTGTGATCAGTGCACACTTTGAAGCCTCCTGCAGCCCCCAGCCTCGATGGCCAGGAGCACCTGCCAGAGACCTTGGGCTGGGCTGTGGTCCCCAGCCCAGATCACTGAGCAGGGATCCAGAAGCTGCAAATTGCATGGTTGAGGAAAACAAAGAGGGGAGGAGAAAAACAGTCATTAAAGAAGTCCATAAATTCTGCAGCAAGGGCAGCAGATGCCAGCTGTCATCTCTCCTGCCTGTGGGTTGCCTGACCAACTCCAGCCCCTGCTCCCACAGCTGCCTTTATCAGGGCTTTTGTTTCTTGCCTCTGTTTCTTGGCTTGCCAAAAATAGCCAGTGGGATTCAGATGTGAGGTAGTGTGTGAGAGAGGACGAGAGGCAATTGCTGCCATTCCACTGTGTCCTTCTCCCCCAGCCCTGCCTGTTGCCATAGCTGGCACTGTTTGCTCTCCCCATGGAAAGTTCAAAGGTTGTCAATGCATTGATTTTTTCCTTGACGTGAGGCCTCTATGCAAGTCCTCAGGCTGTGGATTTCCAAACTGATTTTTGTTCCGAGTTAAGGGGTTGAGAGGGTAATGAGTTTGCAGGGCACATCAGCAGGACTGGCACAGCGGGTGATGGATGAGCAGTGCTGTCCAAGCAGCAGCATGGAGATCTGCTGGGAGAGGTGTTTGTATGGTTCAATACACACTGATCTTACTAAAAAAAAAAGTATATAGATATATAGATAGATATAGATATACACATTTTATATATATATATATACATATATATACACATATATATACACACACACACAAGGTTGCTCCAAGCCACATCCAACCTGGCCTGGAACCCTTCCACGTATGGGGCAGCCACAGCTTCTCTGGGTCACCTGTTCTAGGGCCTCACCCCTCTCATAGGGAAGAGTGAGGCTTTCTAATATCCCATTTAAGCCTGCCCTCTGGAAGTTTCAGACTTCAGTGTTTTTCCATGATGCACCCAAGGCTAGTGTTTCTTTTTTCCCTTGTTCTTTTTCCTACTCTCAAGACTGTGTTTGGGGAAGGAGAGGAGTGTCCAGCCCTCCTGCCCTTGATCTTCCACTTCTGCTGTGGCCTGAGACCACAGACCATGGCACATCTCCACCAAAGAGTTAAAAAACTCCCAGCCTGCAGGAGACATCTTGTCCAAGTGGTGGTAGACCAAAGGAAATCCTGTCACCACACCTAATTGCCAGAAAAAACACAAACTAAAAAAAAATAAAATCTCAAACAGGCAGGAAGTCACTTATCTACAGCAAGTGCCTGGTGCAGCAGAGCAGTCTGTTTTCCATAAAGCATCCTTGTGAACAGAGTGCACGTGGGGCCTGAGGGATGGAAATGCATCTCTTGTCCTGGGACCAGGTGCTCTTGGCCTACTGCAGATATGGATGGCGATGGAAGCAACAGTCCAAGTGCCAGCATCACCTTTCACACCAGCATTCCTACCAGTAAATGAGAGATGTATGATGCTGCCATGGCATTTTGAGGAAATCAGTGATGCCCAGAGCAAGCACTGGCTTTGCTTTCATGGCAGAAACACAGGAAGCAGCTCCAAGGGCTAAGAAGTGACTTTTATCCTTTATTTGTTGAAAATGTCAATTAAAAAACTGTTCAAAATAAAAACATGTTAGAAAAGTTGAACTTGCATAAGTAGTTTACAGTAAATAAACCTACATGACAAAGATACACTGGAAGGCAGCTGACACAACATCCATCTAAAGACAGACTCACTGGAACCTATTTACAAAGCACTGTAAACAAAGTAAATATGGAAACATTGCTGTCCATCTGGCATGGCTTCTTTTCCTTTTTATTTTATTTTCTTGTCTTTTTTTGGCTTCTAGCTCTTGACAAACGCTTGATCCAAAAAGTCCCAGTGTGCCCTCCATCACATTACATCTCACAAACATGCATATGTACATAGCACGGGTTTCAACTGAGCCTGGGGGCAGCGAGGACACATTTGCACCCTCTCCCTTGGCTTGCTCTGCATGTCAGCAGCCCGGTGCCCGGCCAGCCTGGAGCAGGCAGCGGGGCCAGGCAGTGCCGAGGGCTCTGGGCACGGCCTCCCTGAGCAGCACCAAGAGCAGCAACGGTCCTGCTCCTGGAAAACAATTCACAAGCACAGCAGCGCTTGACTGCTGACCAAATCACTCAGCTGTGTGCCCAGGGAGGGATGTGGGGAGCTGCTATCTGGCTGGGATGCTCTGGTGATGGCAAATGTAACCAGACCTCTGTTTTGCTCTAGAAATAGAATTTTCTCTAGAAACTCTTTTAAGAGGGTTTCTTATTACACTCCTTGAGATGTTCTGGAGTCTGTATCTCCCAAAACGCCATTTGCAATGTCCTGGCTGAATTTTAATGGCAAGGAGAGAGTTGTAATTATTGCCTGTGTTATGTCCTTCACAACCAACATAATGGTGTGACTGTAATGACCTGTGGTGCCTCAGCACACCCTGGGACCATGCTGCCCTGTGAGATAAATAAGACATCATTAACAGAAGGTTATTTTTATAATACTGTTAAGGAAGGAAGGAAGGAAGGAAGGAAAACACCATTTCTAAACTAGGGTATAACACCAAATAAGATAAGGAGAGCTGATACATATGCATGTTGCCTGTATGCTGTGTTCAAGGAGCTGTGCAGGGACCTGGTGTTGCACATCCTTGCCTCAGGAGTGTTCCAGCTTTTGTCAAAGCATAAATATCTTCCCTATCTCAAGAGAAAGTTCCTTTTCCCTAGCAGAAAGTCCCTGTGGGGCGATGTGGGGAGAAGTGGCCACTGGCAACATTCCCAACCTTTGGGAAGGAGCGATGAAAAGCATGAAATGGGCAGAAGGGAGCAGGGGACCAGCACATTTAGGGTTGCTTTTTTTGTCGAGCAGTGTTTACATTTCATATGGAGAAAAGCATGTCCTGCAAGAGGAAGCACAGCAAAATTATCATCTCCTAGGCTACCTGGACACTCAATGTGAAAATAAAGCAGGGGGCAGGAATTCTACATCATGCATAAGAAAAGGGATGGGGGCAGAACAGCAGTTACCTGTTGTGCTAATCATGAGCTGTAAGGAGGAAGCACTGTGCAAAATACCTTCCTATGCGCTCTGACAGGTGCTCCAGATCTGACTTCCCCCAAGGAGTTCAAACATCTTCATGTTAATTGCACATTTTAATCAGTATCAAGGCCACACAGGAACCACAGTATTGCTGGGCTCTAGTTCGCTACAGTCAACTAATGGGGGAAAAGAAGACGGATGGGAAAAGCTTCCCCAGTTGTGATTATCTGAAAAGAGAAGCATGGTGCTTTTTTGGTTTCTGCTCAATACCACCTCAGTAATGTTTTCATTCAATAAATAGGTACTGGTGCTTTTGGAAAGAATGAAAGTATTAAAAAGTGCTTAAGCTTCTTCTAGGAAAATGCTGCCCAAGCCTTTGTGAGCAACAATCACTAGCAGAGTTTGTATTTGCTCCCAGTAGCAGGTACAATGAGGTATTAGTTGCTGCAGATGAATTGTGAATCACAGACTGCTTGCTTACTGGTTCAGTTGTGATTGATTGTTTCTGCTTTATTTCCTTACTGGATGGAAGAAAATCTATTTTTTCTCTATGACTTTTTTGTTGGTTTTTTTTTTTTTTTTTTTGGTAACAAAATACCCCAAACCAACAAAATAAGGAGCAAGAAGAGGCAAAGGATCCAGTTCCACTTCCCAAAAATACACCTGAGGTCACACACCACTGCCAGCAGCTTCTCCATGAATTCAAGCGATCAGGGATGACTTGCGCCCGGTGTCCTCCCTGCCACACTCATCTGTCTGTTTCAGCAGCCTTCTCACCAGCTTCTCCAAGTCCTTCCTGGATTTAAGCTCTTCCTCCAAACACTGTTTCATCCTTTTGTTTTCCTACAAGGTGAAAACCAAAGGAATAAAGATGCAGTTATGCCCATGCACTTTATGCAATGAGGTACTTCCATGCATCTGATGCCTCAGAGGTGATGAAAAAACAGAGACATTTGATAGGAGTTTGTGAGGATGAAGAACATAAGTGGATCAGACCATGAGTAACCCAAACAGAGTCTTACTACCTCACAGACCTGCACAGAAGTTCCCTGACTTTGGGCAGACAGAAACATACTCCCTGAAGCCTAATTTTATCTTGGGTTGAAGAACCCTTTTCCCCTCTGATGGTTTCTCCCACCTCCAGACTTGGTACTGGAGGGAAGAAGACATATTTCCTTTGAGTGTGTAAGAACTAGTGTCCACCAGACCCCTATAAAATGAATGGTCAAGTTGAAAGAGCTTTTGGAATAGGGGGAAAGTTTTTCATGTTACCACAAAGACCAGCTCCTCCTTCCCTCTTGCTTTCTCTAGCACTCAAGCATGGAGGATGAGAGGAAGTGGCCTCCAGCTGCAGCAGGGAAGGTTTATGTTGGATATTAGGAAAAGTTCTTCATGGAAGGGGTTGACAAACACTGGAACAGTCTGCCCACGGAAGTAGTAGAGTCACCATTCCTGAGAGTGTTCACAGAATGTGTAGGTATGGCACTTCAGGACATGCTTTAGTGGTGAACATAGTGGTGGTGCTGGGTTGATGGTTGGACTCCATGATCCCAGAGGTCTTTTCCAACCTTAAAGATTCTATGATTCTGTGATTCAGGAAGGTAAACCAGAAAAACACTAATGCTCCTTTAGGAATTTGCAGGATTGGACCAGCATCAGCAAGACTTTTCCTGGCACCGACCAGCTGAAAATGATCCGGCACAGATTGGTTGGCTGTCACTCAACTCCCAGCACAAACAATCCCACCCAAATTACCTGCTTCAGCTCTTTGACTTCATCTTTCAGTGCATAAACTGTATCAACAAGGCTTCTGAAAAAACAAATTAAAGAAAAAATAAATTAGAGTTCGTGTGCAGGAAAACAGTGATAGCATGGGAGGTGCTGACAGGAAAGTTGCAGCCAGATTCTGCTTCCCAAGCATCAGGCTGCTGCCTGGGAGGGGACTCTGGAAACACAGCCTAGGAGCATTTATATACCACTGGTCCAAAACTCAGGGCTCTCTTTTCAAACCTTGATACCTTGTTCTGCTTTGAGTTATCAGCAAAGGTCTGTGGCTTTAGCTTCCTTGTTTATGCTATGGCAATAAATAACAATTACTTTAAAGGTAGAAATGCCTGAGTATCTTTTGTAAAGCAGCCTTGATTCCTTGAGGCCGTGCTGCAAAAAATCAAATGTGAAAGGAACACACTGACTGGCTTGGAAAGGGAGAGGCTCAACATAGTCACCCAGATGTGCAAGTTACAGAACAGGCTGGGAGCACTCACAGGCACGTGCCAGGCAGGCTCCCAAGGGGCAGCAACAGCTCAGTACATCAGCAGTTTAAAAAATTAGAGCCACTTGCTTGGTTCTGTCCTCACTGACCCCATTATCCTACATCTGGATAAGCCATAAAATGGGGATCCAGACTGCCAGAGGAATACAGCCATGTCAGGACAGCTGGGAGGGTGGCCCTGTCCTTAAAAGGGACAAACTAGCCACTGAAATTGTCTGGTGGTTCTTTGCTAGAACGAAGGCAGCAGTCAATGACACCAGGCCTGCTCCTCTGTGGAGGCACAGAAGGAGAGGGCATCATTCCAAAAAGGGACACAGGGATCTATCTGCAAGTGGAGAGCAATCACACTCACTTTTCCTCTGTGACCGTCTGGCCATTGCTTCGTGTCTCCTCTATGATGATTTTCTCTTCCTCAGGAAGAAGGACTTGGGGGATGGAGTCTTTACGGGAGCCTGTGTACAAGAAATATTCATGAGGGAGAAAAAGGGGTAATCTTCCCTGGGGCCCATGCTACATCAGAGACAGAAGCTCTCATTCTTCCTGCTCCACCATCAGCCTGGGGCAGACTGGAGATGTCAGCTACATCCCACTAACCCAGAGCTACAGCAGCAACTGGAAAATTTTCAAGAGTACTTATTGCATCTAAAGTTACATCATAACTTATAATTGAAACCATCTGAATAGGGTCAAGAGCTCCCCAAAGAACCATGGCCTCCCTTTTTTATATGTACCATTATTTGAAATTTCAGAGATTTAATTGGCTGCCATCTCACCAGCAATGATAAATAGTTATATTTCCAGAGGTGAAAATGTTAGATAGGTTCTTATAAAGCAGGTTGTTCTTAAACACACAGCTGATTGAGAGATAATACTCATGCTTCCTTTCTAAAGCTATAAGCAACCTGAGATTATCATCAGGTAATCACTGGTGAAATTGCAGAGTCTCATCTGCCCTCCTACCTGCTTCATTCTCTGTGTTTAGGAGAAAAACAATGTCAACTAAACCACTAGGCAGATAAAGCTTCCTTATCTCAAAGATTGAACACTACAGTTTCCTAGCACGAGTCTCGTTGCTGTATGATGCAACATCTTTTTTTCCCAAAGGGGTTATCAGTGTTGTGGGCAGAGTAGGAGCTAAATAATGTGTTTGTGTGCCCACCTGAGCTGAGAGCTTGCTGGAAGCCTGCCCCAGTACAGTATGCCTCAATCACCTTCAGGATCTGAGCATCCTCCTCCAGCGCAGCAGTACCTGTAAAACATTGCAAACAATAACATGCACAAAAACCAAGCTACTCTGGCCTTGTCTCTCCCAGTCTTTGCTCCCAAGCCCCTTAAGAGATCATGCTGTTTCTTTGCCTTACTGCCTCTGGGACTCTGGCCAATCTGTTTTGTGGTCCTTTACATTTTCTGGCATCAAGTACCATGAACAAATGGTGTGAAAACTTATCTCTAGCTGCTCATCTTGGCAAAGCTCAGGCGGTGATGCCCTACTTTGGGTGCAGGCAGCACCAGGAGATGGGCAGGCAAAGCAACCCTAGTGTGGGAGTTCTGGTACAGCAGCACCAGAGCAGGACTTGGAAACATGAAGTGTTAATTTCCAGCCTCCGCTCAGTGCCATCTTCTCAAGGGAGAGAGCTGATCCTGGAGCTGTGCATGGCAGCACGACCATGGCTTGACCGCGGTGATCGCGGCCTTTCGTGTAAAGCCACCAGGGTGTGCCCCAAGTGGGCTCTAGGAGTTCTCAGGACACCCCTCTTTGCAGGTGAACATCCCTATTGCGATGGGGACCTTTTTGTTTCCTAATTCCCCATGGACAACACTGTTCTAGGACATGCTGGCATGGCCAGGTAAGGGTTTGTCCCAGCTGTCAGACATATTTTGGTGACTCTTGATGTGCAGTTTAATGCAGTTTTTAACTACCTGGAAGTAGTTCCTTGGCTTCATACTCAGAATAAGACCACCCACAACCCATGACCTTGTGCTAGCAACCACAAAGAGGGTGGTGGCATGTCTAACTGGGAGGGGAGGAGAAATCTGTCAGAGGCTGAGGACCCGTGCACTTCCAGAAGTCTCCCATGCTCAGGAGCATGTAGGCTCAGAGTGAGAGCATCCTGTCACATCCTGCACTGCAAGAAAGGGTGTTTTCAACATCCCATGGAGATCACTGAGAACACAGAAATCTCCAGAAATGAAAGAAAAATAGCATCACAGAATGATTGGGGTTAAAGATCATCTAGTCCCAGTCTCTGCCATGGGCAGGGACACTTTCCACTCGACCACATTGCTCCAAGCCCCATCCAACCTGGCCTTGAACACTTCCAGGGATGGGGCAGCCAAAGCATCTCTGGGCAACACTTACTTTTCCGAATAACAAACTCTTCATCAGATGGTTTTCTCTCAGTTTTCCTTTTTGGAAGAAACTTCTTCATTGTTTTTGGACTTTTGCTAGAATCCTACAGAGAAATAGACTCTTGTGTTTAACCAGAACCAAAGGCAGTTGGAACAGTGGAGCAGCACAGATGGATGCAGCTACCCATGCTACACACAACACTTTAGAAAGCTACAAAGCAGACAGTGACAGAGTTGGGGAAAATTATAGTTTTTCCCCTTCATATGTACCCACTGCTCCCTGGAACAGCAGTGGGAATTGCACCTGCAGGTTTGTGTCAGGACAGGCTCCTCTACTAAATGCAGCTCTTCTCTAAAATCCTTTAGCCAAAGAATTCAAATACATTCATACCACTTTTAATTGCTTACAAACTCTGTGGTCTGTGCTAGAAAACCCTAAAATGTTGCTTATTCCATTGCCTTAATTATTAATATAAAAGAGTTGGCAAATAGCTCTGCTTCTAAATGCCCACAGTTTAAGAGTATAAATCCCATACACAAATATACACAGAGAAGAGAACAAACACACATAAAGTTAGTGTTTGCTATGACTCCATGAGTAAGAAACACAAGTTTTTATCTCCTTCACTCAGTTAAAAGCCTTGCTGATTTGGAAAGAATTAGAGTATTAGTAGGTTACATGCGATAGGGATTTAAAGGAGAAGAGGTATGCCAGGAGGTTTAAGTACCATAACACTAAATCCTTTCTGAGAGTCATCTTAAAATATATTTGCCAGCTGCTACTGACTCTGACAATAACTTACAGATACAACGAGGCAAAATTAGGGTCATGCAAGCACAAGAAGCATTAACAGAAACAAGCATTCTGTGCCACGACGAGCCAAAGAGATGTATCTACCCTTACCTTTAAGATATAAGACATCCTCTACAATGAATATGCAAAGAAAGAGAAGATGAGTGTGAGAGACTGATGATTTTTATCACCAAGTCAATTAAATCCACAATTCTAAACCACATTTCAGTGTTAGTCCTGAGATTAATGCAGCATCCCCTCTGTCCTGGTTTTAAAGCACTATCAACATGCAAAGGAGCACCGTGTCATGCAAAACTGAAAATTTACATGTGAGACACAGGATGACTGGGCATTAATACACTCTAAACACAGAGAACATGCTTTCTTGGTTAGTAGTGGGTGTCTGTAGATGTTGTTTGCCTAAACTGGTGCTTAGGACCAAGTGCCAGGAAGCGCTCAGGGCCTGCCCTCAACACCAACTCCGAGGGCCCCAGCCCAGCGTAGTCAGGATGTCAGGACACTCTGCCCACCCTGCTGACAATCTCCTGGGACTTCATCTGCTCAAAGGGGACCTTCCATCCTGACGGAAGGCCTGACCATGTCAGGCATCAGCACTGCAACACCTCCCTGCTTCACTGGCAGGGACAGGGAGCTCCCTGCACATCCCGTGGAGGATTCCATCCCTGGGTCCCATCCCTGGGATGCTTGAACCAGGGGGCCACGAGGTCTGCCCAGCAAAGTCCTGAACCCTGATGTTATAACGTCTTCACCTAATGGAAAGCAGCCAGGTAAAAAAAAAAAAAAAAAAAAAGTAGTAGAAGAAATGATCTATAAATAATTTTCCCTTTGCTAAACTGAATCCAGACACCCACAGAACTTACCTGTTCTGTCATTTCAAATGATTACTGGAAACAGAACAGGAAAAATACCCAATTTCAATGGAAACAACAAGAGTGAGGTGCCATACACAAGCAGGGTCTGAGGTTTCCTGAGCTGGGTACAAGGAAGTGTACAAGACTATGCCATCCTATCTTACGCTATGAGAAGACCAATAAAGTAACACTGGATGTCTAAAAATCTCAGCTTATTTGATCAAACTGTCCCACTCATTTCCCTGCAAATAACCTTTGAAATTTGTATTCCTTCATTATATCTTCATTATAGGAAGGTGCTTGCATGGAGCTGTCAGCATTGCTTATTTTGTGCTCAGCTTTAAATTAAAAAACCTAAAATACAGTGAAATAGGGATTCTGTTTAAGGATTAAGCATCCCAGAGGAAGACATGAGACAGATGTGGATCTGCTCGGGCCAGCAACCAAACTTATTCCCCATCTGTCATCACAGGCTTGTGTCCATGAGTCTCCGCCCAGGCTCAGGCAGGACTGAGTACCAGGCTGTGCCTGCCCAGCTCTGCTGGACACGTTGGCCTTTGGCTTTCTACTGACACGGTCAGCACAGCTTGTTCCCATAGAAGCCACATTTTTTGGTCCTATGGCATTTTGCAGGATGCCATCCAGCATCCTATCCCTTGGGACTCACTGTGGGATGGGCCCCTGTGGCAAAAACCTCTCCCCTGCTTTCGACACAGAGAGTTTAATTCCTGCTATGAGTGGCAGGGGACAAGAAACTGCAAAGGACCATGGTATTGTATCCATCAATCTGTCATTTTTCTCACAGAAAAATTTCTCTTTTACCTCAAGCCAATATTTTTAATTGACCACACAAGCAAGAAAGGGTTTAGCCTCCATTAGGAATTTGGAACATGCAAAGATTATGGGTCATTTTCAGTCTGCTCAGTTAGTATTTAACCAATTTAATTCCCAAACTGAAATGTGTTACTTGACAAATTCTAAGAAATAAATGCAACAAGATGCAATGAGGCTCCTCTACCTGGAGCAGCAGACCCACAGTTGTGCCAGCTGCCAGACTCTCCATCCCTAAGTGCTGGGAGGGCTGAGGGGATCCAAGCCCCCTCCCTGTCCCCATCCCCACTGGGGCAGAAACCCTCCCAGGGCTGCTGTACCAAGAAAGGCAGCTGACTCAGACCCAGAGTGCTCACTCACTAAGAGGAACTGTTACCTGAGATACTGGTGAGTAATTCCAAAAATTTAACATGAGGTAGGGAAGGAGAGCACTACAGTTGTGCTGCAGGGTGACAACAGCAGTAGGCTGTATTTTGGGTTTTCCCACACCAGCTCCCAGCTCCCAGCTCCCAGGCTGGGATTCCTGCAGATGAAGCAATCCCTCGGCTGCTGCCTCCCAGCAGGACCTTGCTGTGTAACACTTGGTGGGTGGCAAAGGAGGGTCAAGCCCCACGCCCTGCTCCAGCCACCAAAACAGGGTGGAAGACACAAGAAGCATGGCCAGACATTTTGCCTCTTCCTCATGGTGCACTATCGCTTCTCAATCCTGAACCACTGAGCTGCTGCCACAGCTGGAGCTGGAACACATTCCAGCAGGGAGCAGGCCCCTGTCCACATCCAGGGCAGGGCAGGAAGGAGGAGAGAAGGCAGCTCCACCATGGCACTTCCAAAAAACAGGGCTCAATGGGACACCCAGATGTGGGACTGGTGAAATGCAGCGGCTGAGAGTGCTGGCTATGGCAGCCAACAGCTAACATCCAGCCTGCACACACAGGTACTCGTGAGTCCCATGTAGCACAAAGCCCAGGACAGCGACCTACATCCATCACAGGACTAGGGCCAAAGAGGCAGAGTAATTTCTCTCAACATCCCCAAGAACCTACATTTCTGTGTCCCTGCTCTGGGATACGAAACCTGTACACAAGGTCTAGGGACTGTGTGAAATCAGGGTCCTGGATAGGGAGGTGGGATTATTACCTCTTTGTAACTCAGTGCTGCTGAAGGTCTGAGTGGAGGAGCAGGACGGAGGCAGCTCAAGCTCCAGGGCTTGAGGATTTTGGGGGGTTCCAGAGGCCCACGGATCTGCCCAGCTGAACTAAATGTCTGAGAAAATAGATGAGAAGCAAACCAAGACTGTTAACCACCAGACAAGGGAGAGAAGTGGAGGGGGATGGACAGGCGTTAAGATACTGCGACACCTAAGTTGCAACAAAAATAGGGCAGGATACATGTAAAATGGTACAAGCACAACATGGTTACACAGCAAAAGGCAGGATGTGTCTTACAGCTGTGTGTTACCTCAGAGTCAGGCTGCTGCTGAAACAGAGAGCTGAGGCAACAGTGAGGAACCCAGGCAGCAGAGGCCAGGAGGTGACACTTACTGAATGAGGACTCCAGGACTGTGTTTTGGAGACGGTGCTGCATGTCCCTTTGGTCAGCCTTTGCAAGTGGTCGAGCCATTCGTGCAAGTCCTGGCTGGTGCTGCAGGACACAGTGATCCGCTCCATCATGTTCCCTGTGGCAGAGGGTTAAATAACTGTCTTTAGCAAGTGGTAGAGACTCAGGAGGAAACACAGGGTGAGATCAGCTCAGCAAAGCAGGAAATGGCTCCTCAGTTTGCACAGTCCAGTGGCTCCAAAAAGGTTAGGGCAAAGATAGAAGCATTAATCATTAAGAATCATTAAGGTTGGAAAAGACATCTAAGATCATCAAGTCTAACCATTAAACCAGCACTGCAAGGTGCACCACTAAACCACATCTACAATGATGATGAGACTGCCCATGCTGCTCCAGGCAACCACTGACAGTGTGGGAGCTGCAAGAAATGCTAAGGGAACAAGTAAGATGAATGTGTGAGGATTATTTAATGTTGAAGGTCATTAAACACAATACTTCCATGATGAATAGGATCCTGGCACTAAATACCACCAGCACAAACAGCTGCACTGCAGCCCAGGCACTGAGCATGAAATGACCTGTGTATACCTACAAGCAATGAGATACACTGAATGGGGAAATAGGAGGAAAGCTCCCTCATGACCAGAACCAGGTATCTGTCAATAAATGAGGTACTCAGAGCTACAAGGCATGGCTACTGGATGCAGACAGGGTGCACCAGCACAGAGCAGTGCTACTGGGGCGAGAGATTTGTCCCATACAAAGCACTGTGGTCTCCAAAGGCAGCCAGAGGCAGAGCTCCAGGGCACTTGGAGGAGATTGCCTCAAGCAGGACAGAGTTGCTCAGAAACTCAGACAACACACGGTAAAAGAGCAGGAGAAAGATCATGGCAGGGGGTTAGTGGGAGGCGGACCAGTACTTCCAGTGCCAACTCTTGCTTGCACTGGGAGGACTGCCCCAGGCAGAGGCCCCACTGACCTGTGATTTCAAACATGTGCTCATTCCCTTCGGCATCTTCCAGCTTTGTCAGCATCATTCCTGTCAAAGGCAGCTTTCCCTGGGAGAATTGAAGAGCAGTCAGTGCCAGCAGGTGTTGTTCTGCTTGTTTCTGCTGATTCCTTTCTCTTTGGAAATTGCCATTTAAAATTAATTTGTGAAGGCTTCGGACTGCATGAAGAGTCTCCTTTAATGTATGGAACTAGATTTCCCTGCACAACTAGGTCAAACCCCAGAGATGAGGCTCCCATGACAACTGAGTCATCCCTGGCTCATCTGCCACCCTTTCCCTTCATTCAGCGCAAACCTTTTTTACAGTCAAGTCAGAAGGATCAATTTCCCCTGGCTTTTTCTGAAAGCCTTCCCCATCCCTCTGATTTGCATGCTGAACTGCCTGCTCACCTTACTCCCACCAGTGGGTCAAGCCAGAAAACCCAGCCAAATATTTCCCAAATCTTTCTCATCTTCCTTGCTACGACAAATGTCACATCAAAACAAGAGCATCCTTTTCCTGGCAGTATTGATGGTTTCAGACAGCCGGAGAAAAGCCAAGCTCTCAACAGCCATTGGAGGGTATGTAAAATGGTAAAACACAAGAAATGCAGAGTTGTATGTAGTAGTACCTCATGGACTGGAATTTTCATGCACTCTGCAGTGGGCTTTATAAGTATTTTCCAGAGATGGCACAAAACTGAGAGCCAGCTGGCTGGCTGAAACCCTACAGCTGGATCAGGACACCTTAGACACAGACCCTACTTTCAAAAACAGCAGGTAGAACAACAGGTTTTGAGGTTTTTTGTTTTTTTTTTTTTTTTTTTTTTTTTTTTTAATTTCACAGCATTCACTTACCAAATGCTGCTTAACCAAAGACCAGGACAAAGGCATTGACTACGCTGGCACATGGTTCCCAGCCTGGGGTGTTTGCATCACAACAGAGAGTTCAAAGGATGCAGAGGACTCAAATTTGGTAAGAACTATCTGTTTTGCACTTTTACACCGAATGCCTTGCAACTTCAAACTAAGCAGGCCTACCTGATAGATGAACCCACTCATCCGTGGGCTTGCAGACAGCATCAGCAAAACATTAGAAAATAACAAGAAATACCGCTCCTCTTTCTCCTGGGGGGATAAGAATTTAAGTTAGTGCAGTCTGCAATGCATCACAAGCACCTGCCTCTAGCAAACTGAACCTGTTGCAGCTGGAATCACAGCCTGTGAGATCACCCCCAAACCAACTATTCTGGCTTTTTTTTCTTTACAGCACCTCATTTATGTACCAATTTTCCCTGCAGAGATTTTTGTCTGCATCCTGCTAATCCTCTTCCAATCATTGCAGAGTGCCTCAGAAGGCCTTATGTTCCCCAGCATCTCACATCCCAAACAAGAAAGACTTTTGGGACTGGATACTGCATGGGCTTGTTTTACAGGTCTTCCCTTCCCAGGGAAAAACTGTAACAGCAAAAATTCAGTGCTAACAGGAACTTTCCCACACTGAGCATGCAGCACACATGGCTGTAGCACCACTGTGGAGGGTCTGTGTCAGGCACTGGTGCGATGCATTAGGACTAGTAGGACAAGAATCACTCCAGTTGCTTCCAAAACACAGTCAGCTCTGGGATGGGGTGTCAGAGCAGCCCCTGTGATGCACATAGCACATTTTCTAGTCACTCTCATTTCTCAGAGTAAGTCACAGGGGAGAAAGAGGGAAATTAATGCGCTACATGACACCGAGATACTTCTTCTATTGAAAAGTGGGTCACTAAAGGCCTGAAACTAAGCCTATAGGGTGCCTGATTCACTCCAAAGACATGCACAGTCCCATTGCACAGGTCTTCCCAAGGTAAAATTATTTACCAGCATTATTTGTCATCAGTTTGTGGCTTGGAAGGAGAGGAACTACCACCTCACATAACTTACCCCGGGAGCAAGTGGGAATTCAGACGTGAAGTCTACAGCCAGCAGAACATCTCCACACTCACCTCACTTCCCCCAGATTGCACCATAACCTGGGACATGTAGATGACATTTCCCATCATTTTTATGTCCTCTCCTTCCCAGCGCTGGATAGATTCAGAAAGGATTTGCAGCTCAAGTTGTTTTCTCTTCCTCAACTCCTGGCATTGTGACTGGGAATCACAGCAGAGCTTAGTTAGCCAAAGGGCAGAAGCCAACCCAAACCATCCCAGTTTCACCAGCAACAACTCACACAGCCCTGTGGGCTCAGAGATGGTCATGTCAGGGATCAGAAAAGCCTATTTTGGCTCTATTACATGAAGTCTGTTAAAAAATCACATGCCAGTGATTTATGAAGTAATGGTTACATTCAAATGTCAAGGAAATTGCAAACTGCTCTGAGCAAACTTTTCTTTCCAAACCAGCCCCACCTCTAAGAGTTCAGGGTCACAATTTCCAAACCAAGACGGCTGCACAGTTAAATGTCTCTAATTTTGCTATTGCTTAGAGGGATTTTGCCGGTTGTGTCCAAACAGCAGAGTTGAACTTGCAGCACTGCAAGGTCCCCAACAAGTCAGACGGGTGGATATTTTCCAACCAAAATCTGGGAACCCAAAAGCAGGACTAGGTGGTGCTGTAGATTAGCACAAAAAAGAATCTTCTGAAAGTGCTGTTATTGAAAAGACTGCACCAGTGCTGGGCAGCTGGGGACTGGAGAAGCTTCAGGGAGTGACCAGCATCTCATCAGCTCTCAGCAAGAGAGGACAATGCTGACTGAACAGAGTCCTGCAAATCCAAGCAATACTTTTTTTAACTGACCTCTCTGCCAATGGGGAAAATTGTTGCAAAGGTAAACCAAGGCTATTTTCACCAACTGCTTGGTGTTTCCAAACCCCTTTATCTGACAGAGATTTTCCTCCTTTCCAATTCACTGACTATCCAGCTCTGCAAAGAGAGAGGCTGCACTGGGTCTAGATTGAAACCACACACATTTGAACCAAACTGGGGTTTACTCTGGTTCTACAACTATCATACCTTTTGATGGTTTCCCAAGTGTCCAAATCCAACGTTCCCAGGATAAAACTCCAAATAAAATCCCCAGGAGTGCATCACAGTCTCTGCAGAGGCACGGCTGTGACTCACAGCAGCTCCTTGGTCCCTCCCTGCCTTTGTTTGGGAGCCTTCCTGGTCCTATAACAGGACCACATGCCCATCACAAGGGGCATCTCTGCCCATCTAACCTCAAATTCACACCGAACCTCTTTAGTTGTGTCATAATGACATTAAATTACTCATCACCCAAGTACACATTTCAAGTAAAACCATCCAGCGCTTACGAGATTTCCTAAAGATTAATGACACCTTGTAATTTAAATGAGTTATTCCCCTATCAGCTTCCAGAATAAATGGAAAGGGTTCTGAGTTTCTAAGTAAATGTAACACGATCGCCCTTTCCTGTTTTCTGTGAACTTTCTCCTCCCCATCTTTTATCTGCACTGCTAAATACTTGCATTTGTCACAAACAGGTGACATCTGTTATGCTAAAGGAAGGAAGCTGGACCATATCTGGAGTGATTATAGTGAAAGGTCCTCTGTGGCTACAAAGCAAGAGAGACTAGAGTTTTTTTCCATAAAAAGCTTTTCCAGGTAAAACCTTTGTGCATATGGATGGCTTTTCCCCTTCTATTTCATCTCAGTGCAGCAGGACTTTGAGGGGTGCAGGCTACAGAGTTCACAGAAATGGGTTTGTTATCTCTGACTCACCCATTCTCTCTGTTCCCCACCGATGGCCATAAATTACCACCTGGAGCCACAAATTACTGAAATGTGGTCCAAGCCTCCTGATGCCTGTGGAGCAAACCTCAGCAAAATTTCCCGTTGGCACCAGCACTTGGGTCAGTCACAGCTGTGCTAACCTCTCACTCAATGAGCAAGGAGTGGTCTAGTTTCAGGTGGAATATGATTAGAGATTGAAGGCAACAGGACATGAAAGGGACCCTGCTGCCACCACGGTGCACACATGGCTTTCAGTAATAGAGGAGAAAGAAACTTGGAGAGCCACCATCTCTGCTCTGGCACTACAGAGCCAGCATGTACTTGCCACAGCCAGAGGAGCAGCTCTAGGCTTGAAATGTGAAATGAAGTTTCTTTGTAACCCATCTTTTCCATTCCAAAAGACCTTTTTTCCTAATGGGGAGACAAATGTCAGGCTTGACTCATTCTTCATGAAAAGCAGACCTGGAATGGAGGGCTCTATTTTAAGAATTGCCACCTACCACAAGGGACTTGAAGGATGTGATGGCTTTCAAAACATCTTCATGATCTGCATGCGCCTCCTAGTGAAGGAAGAGCAAATTCCTCAGCCGTCAGCAGCAGCAGCACCCACCCTGAGCATTCACCCACCCTGAGCATCACCCACTGTTCCACTGCACTCAGGGCTGAGCATACAGGCAGCATGGGATCCGGGAGGAGGTCAAAGTCTCCCAGGTACCTTCCCCACCATCCACTTCAACATGGCATGGCAAAAGGCCGCTATGCAATTTTCTGATACCAATTTAATGAGTGTGAAGTGGCCAGAGCAAGAGTAGGTATGACTGGACTTAGAACAAATCTGACTTGCAAAGAAAAATCAATGAAAACAGGCGGGGTGCAGGGCGCACCTTCAGGAAGGAAACTTCCATTGCAGTGCCAGATATTCCAGCCACTGCCCATCAAGGGTGGAAACCCACCACCATCAAGGGGGCTTCAACTCTGGCCTTAAGGGAGGGCATGTCTAAGCAGAGAGCTCTTGGGCCCGGTAAAAGCAGAATGGTGCCCCTTATCTCTGACCCCAGCTGTATGCTAGTACTCTCCCAGAATGTTCTCCTGGATCTAAGGCCCGGCTCCTCATCACCAAGTCCTCATGCCAAGCAAATCATAAGGTGTCAAGGTTGTCATGGACCTGCCCCTGCAGCCTGGCATTGCTCATCTGCAGTGTGGGACGAGCGGCTGCCCTGAACACAGCTGCCCCCTCAGCAGCTCTGCAGCAGTGCAGGGAATGCTGTGGTGTACATCTACACTGCACACAGCCATCCTCTTCCCACAGCATCACAGCTTAAACCTCAGGCCTACTGATTCATGCAACAAAACTCCCACGCTCAGCTTAGAAACCAAGACAAATAGGTGACATGTGTGTCCCCAAACCCACTGCTGAGCCGCCTGCGAAGAGCAGGCAAAGAGCACAATGCAAATCCTGCAAAGAGCACATCATCCCTGCACGGGCATGGTGGCTGCAGCCAGGCTCAGCTCAGTCCCTGCAGCTCAGCGCAGCCAGGTGAGAGGGAAAGGCAGGTCTGCAGTGCGCCCACCCTGCAGGCTCTCATGCCCTCTCCTATGCAGGAACATCCCTGGCTCAAGCATAGAAGATTTAATCCTTTGGCTTGCTTGTAGGTCATGGGTAAATGTCGTGGGTAAATGTGCTGAATTAACTGGTAATTAAAACTGGATGAGGAGAAAAAGGAAACTTGCTTAAAAACAGACTGTTACTTCTGTTTTCTCCAGCCCCTTGCACTGCCCCTGAGTTTTGCCTTCCTGCAGCTGGAGAGCACCAGCAGTGAGTAGCACAGCTCCAGCAGCAGAGATCTCTACAGTCCCTGGGGCAAGAAATGCCCTGAAGCACACTTGCTTCTTGCCAAGGAAGTCTCTGTGCCCTTGACTGCTCTCCCTGCTCCCAGGGGCTCACTCTCTACCCCTGTGTCTGTGCTGGTGGCCAGATCCATGTCTGTGCAGATCTGCCTCCACCCAGGAGCACAACCCTGGGGCAAGGGGTGGGAATGTGCCTGCGAGCCACAGGAGTGAGTGGCCAGGCTTAGGAATCTCATCAAATGATAACAAAACCACAGATTTATTCTTGGCTGTGCAAATAAACAGCAGCTGTAGCCTGTCCCTAGACTCTGCTTTTACTTGTGCTGGAAATGGCCCATCTTTGAGGAAGGGCTGGGGTGAAGAACAGGTAATGTGCTTCCACAACATTCCTCAGACTCTTCCACCAGTTTCTCACTTTTAATCTGAAAGGTGAATAATGTCTGGGGAACATGGGACATCTCCCTGGAGATGTGGTAAGTGCTTTTAGCCACATGATGCTCAAATACCAAGAGGCAGAGGTGTCTCTTGGAGCGCAGGGAGCAGCTCTGGCAGCACCCAGAGGCAGAGCCTGCCCAGCAGCCCACCCACCTCCATGTGCCGCTCCAGCTCCTGCAGCAGTGTCACGTATTTATCCAGCCTCAGGAAGGGTTTGCTGAGGCTTGTGGTCAGGATGAGAATGCCTGGGCTGGCCGCACCTTGGCTCTCCATGAACTTCTCCAGCTCATCACTATAAAAAGAGACAACAAAAAAACACCACAACGAGGAGGTTTCTCAGAGCTGAGGGCTGTGCTTTGCCCATGCTCTCCTGATGGCCAGGGCTCTGCTCTGAGCTGGGCCTCCTTAAAGGCAGCACAAACTCCCCTCTGAGCACCACCCACCCACTCCATGGAGCAGGCAGGGAGCTTCTACCCAAGCAAGACCTTTCTCCTCTGGAAAGCAGGAGAGGGTGTAGGAGAGGTCGTGCGGCCACAGGGGCTGGAATGCACAGCTCTGGGGCACATTGGTGCCAGCAGCTGGTCCCCCAGCACAGCAAGGTGGCACAAGGGCAGGTATCTGGGGAGAGGGGGATGCACAGGCTGGTGTTGTGCTGGAGGAGGCTGCAGCGATGCACTGGGACCCTGCTGGAAACTGTGATGCAGGTGTTTGCATGTACATTGCTCCAGAGAACATGGCTTCTGTGTGTCAGCACATTTGCCAAAGCTGATTCTTTTGTTGATTTAGGAAAAGGGGTAAGACTGAGGAATCACATGAATGAGTCATTTGCTGGAGCCGGGCATGTTGTTACGCTGAATTAAAGCTGGTTTTCAGCAGGTAAGTAAATACACCGTGAGTTCCCATTGCAGAATGGGAAGACTTAAACACTATGCATTTGGATCTGGCTTTCCCATCACTGCAGGGAAGACAGCTAACCTATATTAGGGATGACACAGTTGTAGCATCTTGGCGTGGCACACTCTTGAGCAGGACATCACACAAATTCAAGTGCCTACTCATGTGGGTCATGTTGAAGAAAGAAGTTATTAATGTGTTCTACCAATGACCCTGAAAATCAACCATTTGGTTGAATAGAAGCTCAGTGAATAAACTGGGTAACTGGGTGACTCGATGACCACTCTCCTTCTGCAGTGATGTGCTCCCCACCGTGGTGCCACAGGGGAACACTCTCCCATTTGTCAGTGTGTGAGCACTTGAGCAGTAGACCTGAAACAGCATTTGGGTTTAGCAAGTAAAAATCACAGAAGATGCCACTGCCAAAGCTGAGGCTGCCTGCTTGACCCAAGGTGGGAGTCCTGTGCAAAAAAGGACCTGTGAGATCAGCTCTGAGCACGAGCAGTGCGAGTTGTCTTCATGCTGAAGCTGAAAGGCCCTGCTGAAAAGCCCGAAGTCCCAGCAGCAGCAAATAGCATTGACCTATGGTCAACATAGGTCAACGGCCATGCCAGGCCAAGTATTAATAACAAAAGTTAACTTTTTAAAGGAGTCTGAATCTCCTTCTCCATCACCTACCTGTGCTGTGTGAGGACATTCACTGCTGAAGGGTGGTTAGCACAGTACGTCAGGTACAGGGAGCGGAACTGGGGCATCAGGTTCATGAAACAGCCTCCCACACGCTGCTGGTTCTCAGGGAGCCTGCAGACACCAACACACCAGCTGTGTTAAGCCTCTGGATCTGCACCCTGCAGCTACAGCACTCTCAGGGACCTGCCCAGGAACTACCCACTGCTCAGGGACATTCCCAGGCCACCTCATAACTGCAGCACTGAGCAAAATATGCACACCTGCCATCTGGGCAGGAGGAAAAGGGGGATCCTCAGGTGGTCTGGGTTCCTGTGGTGCAGACTGTGAGCATCACAACCCATTATCAGCCTCAGACAACCCGTGACTCAACCTGATATGTCTCACCAGCAGAGCTACAGCTGGGATGATGAGGATGAGGATGAGGATGTGCTGGAACTAAGGCCAGTGTGAGGGTGCGGGGGTACCACTCTGGGCTGCCTACGAATATGAAAAGACAGGGAGAAAAGGAGAAGCCACAGCCTGAATATATTCTCAATATTCCGTCGTTCCCCATCTCTTTTCAGCCCTTAGCTAAGGCTAATTATGTCTGTCAGCTTCCCTGCAGGAAATTATCACCTCTAATAATCTGCTCTTTGCTCCCTGGCAATTCCCATCTTCATGCCTGCCCGATCTCCCACCCTGCATGTGCCTGCATCTTTGGGTTAGGCAGACTTCCGTGTCAGTTCTAGTGACACTCATCCAGCACATGCTTTAACACCACCAATCTCAGAGTTTCTTCTACTTTTCCTCCTGCCAAAGCACCGCCTGCAACCTTTCCTCAGTCCTGTTATTTTCTTCTATATTTAACAAGTCTAAGACAGCAGTCAGGAGAAATATTAATGAACGTGCCTTTCTATTATTTTTAGCTACAGTTAAAAAGCTTAACAACCTCCGTGCTATGACACAAACTTACTTTGCAACTTCTTCCAAGGCTTGGTTCAGTGTTTGCTGAAAAGCAGAGATTTCTTCCATGTTTCCCAGCAATGCTGCCGTGTCCCCAGTGCTGAGCCTACAAGAGCCACATCACAGTCACCATCAAAGAGAAGTTGCTCTCAGGAGCACCCCATTTTTATTCATCAGCAGACCTTACAAAAAGACACAAAAATTTCTCCTTCCCCAGATACAGCATCGGACAAAATTCATGGTCTGTGAACTACAGACCAAAGTCTCCTAGAGAAGAAGTCTGCTGCCAAGGATAATCTCAATTGGGTTTAAATCACTTAATCCCACTAATCTTGTCAGATCTTTAGCTGTCTAATAGACACAGACAGATGGGATTGCAGCCAGAGCTGGGGAGGGAGGTGTGTGCACAGACAGAGAGTTTTGTCTTCAGGGTTTCCCTATGGGAGGAAGGTCCAACAGGCAGGGGCTTCTTTGCTCCTCGAGTGAGGCTGGGTGCTTCCAAAGCTAATGTGCCTGCTTCTGTCATCCTAAGAGTCATAACACCCTCATTTAGGCCTACAAGGCTGAGAGCACAAAAAT
Source organism: Melospiza melodia melodia (assembly GCF_035770615.1). Taxonomy (NCBI): domain Eukaryota; kingdom Metazoa; phylum Chordata; class Aves; order Passeriformes; family Passerellidae; genus Melospiza; species Melospiza melodia. The sequence continues at coordinate 20,520,034 of NC_086209.1, read as the reverse complement.
TTTTCCACATGAAGATTTTGGGAAGGGAGAAGTGACTGAAATACAGAGGCCTTAGAAAACGACTCTCCCATCTCTCCTGACCGGATAATGTCTAAACACGCGCCCTCTGTCCATGACACCCCAAGGCTCCCACAGTGTTCTCTCCATCCCAGATGCCCTTTTATCTTACTTATCACAAGACTGGAGGGGTCTTAAGTAAGTTCCCAGAAGTGACTGTAGTTCCTTTGCATAATCTCGTTCTGTTTCCAGAATATTTTGCAACACCTAGGGTGAGAGACAGAGCGCTGAGAAGATCTTTGTTCCAGCAAACTAGTCAAAAGAACATGACATCAGCTTCCAAGTCTGGCAAAGCATGGAAGTGTATCTTAAGTCCAGAAATTACATTTCTTAATCCAGAACCCAGAACATTCAGGGAAGTCCTGGTGGTCAAATATTGAGATTTTACTTTGCAGACTTGGGGAGGCCTGGAACGCAGGTGTTAAAGGCTGCACCAAGGATGGCTTCTGTGGCAGATCAAGCAGGGCACACCTCATTTGCCACTTCAGGGATGTAATGATCTGGATTTGGCGCTGTTAATCCATCTCAGCAGCTTGTTTGTCTCTGGCTGCACAGCAGACAAACACAGTGCCTGCACGTCCCAGTCAGCACTCCAGTTTCTCAGTGTTGATAAGCTCTGGAGACAGTGGAGGTGATTTCAGCTCCCTGGACATACTGCTTCTGCTTTGCTTTGCTTGATATATATTCAGACATACTGATGAGCAGGATTCAGCTCCAGCACTGAGAGCCAGCGATGCTCACACGAGGCATCTCAAAGCCAAGCCCAGTCACAAAGCCAGGCCATGAGCTGTGGCAGCTGCTGGCAGAGGCCTAGGACAGGCACCATGGGGTGTAACATCTCCAGCCAAACCCAAGAAAGGGGCCAGAGCCCTGATTTTGCTTGCTTACACCTTGACATTATCTCCCTATCTTTATCAACAGGAAATACTGTGCCTTCTCCCCTAGCATTGATCTGAAAGCTGCAACCTCGCCTTAATTATCTCAGTTGTCTACCTCAAGTCTCTACTTTTGACACCTTGCAGCCACTTCCATTTGTGGTTTATTGTCTCAATGGCCTTGAATCAAGGGAATGGAAACAGCTGCATTTAAACACAGAGTCACATCCCCAGTTGTTAAAATTGCATCGATGATTTTTATGGGAAGGAGCTACTTCAGAAGATTAATAACATGGTACTTATTAAAATGTATGATCAGAACTTTAAAACTTACCACAGGGTAATAATTCTTTGTCATCTGAGTGTTTTCTAGCCCTTTCAGTGCTTTGGGAGAGAGTGGTTTATCTGTACAAAAAAAACCCCATGAATAAATTACAGTGCACAGCTCTCATTATTCCATCAGGAAAAGACACTGCCACATTACATCCAGCAAATATAACTTCACCCCTCTGACCACAAAACTTCAATTGCAGGGTTTGTTTCCCCATTTCAAAAAAAACTAGATTAAAACCAGTGGCATGCACGACACTGACAGTGGCCAAGCGAGTCACACCAGAAGCTTTGTGCAGCCTCTGCCCAACCAACGTCCAGGTTTGCTCCAAAATCCCTGGCAGCAGCCCAGTATCTGTCAATGTTTGGAACTATAGTGTTGCTTCACCTGGCCCACTAAATTTGGTTTTAAAATTGGACTTCAGTCAGAAATGACAGATACTATCTTTTTTAGCAAGTGATTCACAAGGCATTTGAAGCCAACCCAGATCAATATGCTGACCTCCTATCCCCACAGCCACTTGTGATGCAAAATCCTTCTCTGAATGAAGGTAGATTTAAATGAAAAGCTCACAAAACCCTGGAAATCAATTCTCATTCTGCATTTGATAAATCCCTGTGGATGCCTCCAGCTCTTTCCATATGCACACACACACACACACATGGACAAATCCCTGCTCCAATTTTCCTTCCCTAGAGAAGCCCCTTCCCTGGCCACGCTGCACACACTGAAATGTGCCAGTGCCACAGCCAGGCTCTCCTGGCTCCCTGCGATTGCTCACACTGACAGCAGGGCAGAAACTTGAAATTGATAAATTTATTCTCTTTATGTACTGTCTAAATATTGCCCTTGTAGTGCTTCCTGTCACTTCCAGCTAAAGGCTCAGAAGAGCTCAGCTCCACAGTTATTTCACAGAATCACAGAGTATTTCTACCCAAAGGGCACACCTAGGACACAGCAGAGGTATGGACACTGCTGAAAAACAAGCAACTCCATTCAGAGTGTGTCTGGTCTCACACTGTGGAGGTGGGAAGAGCAGCTCCTTGCCAGCCGCAGCTCCAGCAGCACTCCTGGGGCAGGGAGACATAATGATGGTCCCTCACTCCTCACTTGCAATACACACACAACTCCTGAGCACGCACACACCAGGGCAATGAACCCTCCTGTCACATCAAATGGTGCTGAGAGAGGATCTGGAGGGAAAAGCTCTGCAGACAGAAAAATCTCATGGGCTCTTCCATCACGATCTATGGGAGACTGGCCCTTAACTTCAGTGAGGTATTGTCACATCATGCAGCTCCCATCTGATTTTCCCTTCAGGACTCAAGTTTGCCCTCCTTTGTTTAAAACATCTCTCTTCTCCCTTCACTGTGTTAATTAGTGATTCCTGAGTTGTGCCAGACAAGCCTTCAATCCCTGCTACAACTTCCTGCTCCAGCTCAGACATCATTTCCCAGAGGGAGATGAGATGATTTTTTTCATTTAGAATAAAATAAAAACTGACCTAATTCTGAGCACTATATTGTGAATTTTTTTCTCCTCCTTTGCTTCATTTTTGCAAGAGTAGAAGAAAGGATGTCTAACAGGGGCTGCACATGTTGCAGCTACTTTGCAGACCCCTGCTGGCATCTCAGTGTTTGAGGCCAGAGCCGATCCTGAGCCACAGAACCAGCACCAAGAACACAGCTGGTCTCTGTCTATGGTAAGTGCTCAAAGTGCACTAAGGACTTAAGCTGCATTTTGCAAAAAAACGGTTTAATTTCACACAAAGGCCTGGACAGGGGTGAGCTGTCTGAATGGATGTGTAATGCCTCAGGGCAGTTGGGCAGGGGCTTCACATCATCACCACCCTACCTCTGGGTACAAACACATCACAGAAAATGTTAAGGACACTCAAGACAAAGCTCAATAAAGGCAGATGTCATCAGGCAGATCATCCCCTCTCTCTTCCTTTCTCAACATTGCAGCAGAAGCATCTGGGGAAAAACGTACTCTGTGAAATCAACCATCACTATTGGACCAAAACATTGACAATGCCCTGTGGCCATGCCATTTTTGTCAGATTCCACATTGTGATGGTGAGCATCCATCCCACTGATGCCTGAAAAGCCAGGATCAAGCACAAATACATTGCCTGACCAAGGCCTCTAACAAAAAGCTAGTTCTGAGCTCAGACGCTGACAGCTCTCCAGGACAAAGGGGACTCACATCCATCTCTGTCCTCATCCTCTGACAATATCCCTGCTTACATGCTGCTGGGGCTTGGGGGAAGCAAGAGAAACGCACAATGTGGTGGGAAGAAGGTGAAGCAGCTCTCAAGCAATTCATCCAAAACACTGCACTTTACCCTTCCGCTCATCCTTCCATTAGCCCAGCTGCCTGAAGTACACAAACGGTCCTTAATAAATAGCAGCAATTTCCCAAAGGCATGAGGGTCCTCACTGCATTATGCCACTGTCATTCAATCAGCCCTTGAAAGCAATTTGCTTACCAGTAGATTTGATTTCTCTGACGTAGTTGCTTGGGAACCAGCCTGTTTTTCCATTCAAGGTGCCTTCCCACCAGCCCCCTTCTTCAACTCGAGTGACATAAATAATGTCTCCTTTGTTAACAGAGAGTTCATCTTCGTTGGTCTGCTTAAAATTGAACCTGGCCTTTACCACCAGCTGGTGACTGCCATTCTCGGTCATCTCCTAAGGGAAGAAACGTGGAAAAACATCAGTAAATAGTCAAAAAACCCCAGAAACAACTAGGACAAGCCATTGTTCTTCTCTGTTGTGACAGCTGTTTTCTCAGTATTGCTCTGTATAACAACCAATAATATGTTGCTGCTGTGTAAACACTGCCTTCAGAGGACCACAAGGTCCCTCCCAAGCATTAATTTAGTTTTCCAGTGCAATGGGTGGCAGATAAGAATCACTCTTCTCATGTCACACAGAGAAACACTGCAGTTTGGAGAAGCTGCAGGACTCCCTCCAACTGAGACAGCAAACCCATGATGGAGATCAGGAGAGAACAACCTCTGGTGTGGACCCAGAGGCACCAATCACAACCTCCCCCCAGGGCCACCCAACCCACGATTACAGGTTAAATAAAGGGTACCACAGGCTTGGACTGCCTCCGTAACACCCCTGCTGACTGGGAAGCTGTGCTGGTGGAGTCACTCTGGGGGTCTCCGGCCGTGGAGTTAGGAGAGGACAGATGTGAACATGGCCCTTTTGACAGCTGATCTGGGGAAACAAAACAACATCTGAGTGTTACTCAGCTGTCCACCATCCCTGCACATCACAGCAAAGCAAGGAGCCTGTAAAGAGAACAGGAACAGGTCACAACAGTTCAAAGAGCATCTATGAGAGCATGGCATTTGCAGCGTGGCTGCTCTCAGTCAGCAGTGAGGGTGGTTTTCTGGGCTGGGATAACCCTTCCATCATGGAAGAAGTTGAATTGCATCTCAAGGCACTCCTAGGTTGTGCCAGCTCTGCAGCCACACATCCAACTGCGGTATTTCTTTGAAATCCCCCTTAAAACTGTAGAAAAGTATTCAGTACTGTGGTTTCCCACTGGGGGTGTTTCTGGATCAAAGCAAGTACTGCTGAAGGTGCGTCAAAGCTTAGCTCTCCAGCGAGTGCTCTCAGGTCACCTCTGCAGCTGCAGCGTGGGCTATCCACACTGAGCAGGGAGGAATGCTCAACAGCTGGTCAACACAATCGCTCCTCTATTTAGAGCAGTCCTTCTGGGTTTATTATCCAGCTGAAAGAGGCTAGGCACTATTTTGATTGCTGTTCATGGACCGTTGCCATCAGTCATGTGAAAGAGGGATTCAAGCCATGCCGAGGAAGGACAGGAGTGTCATCCCCAGGAGATGAACTGCTCACGGAAAGGCTCAGATCATCCCAGCAGCTCCTGGAGCTGCCTCCTTCACACTCAGAGCTCCTTGCTTTGCAAACCAGTCTCTAGGCTTGTTTTTCTCCCCACCTGATGCTGGAGGCAATGCTGCTACTCTGACACATCTGTTTTTGTAATTAGTGATTTGTTTCTATATTAATACCAAAAAAATTGCCAGAGGGTAAAAAGTTTCCTGGTCCTAACTGTGCAGAGACTGAGTCAGTAGCCTTGTTGCTAAGAGCAGTTCCAGCTCCGGCAGAATCTGGCATGCTGAGCCCCAGAATCCTGCTGGATGCTGCAGAGGTGTAAAAACATGGGATACAAGCCACCCAGTAATTCCCAGTGCTTCGCTGCTGCTCTACCCCATACCACACTGTGGGACACCACTCCTTTGTGTGTCCCATGGTGCTCAAGAGACACAACAGCAGATATCATTTCAGTAAACATGAGGGATTTTTAAGATTGGTCTTGTAGCTTCTCTTCAGATTTTAGGACCTTTCTGCATTCCAGTGTTGCAGTTTTCCACCTGCAGTGGGGACCACACGCCCCCATGGACCTCGAAAGCAGAACAGAGCAGTCTGCAGGAATCCCTGTGCTGGGTGTGCAAGTCCGTGGACCACGTTTGGAATTCTGCCTTGAAAACATGGCAAGAGGAGAGGGTGATACAGCCATAAAACGTGTACAGAAATCAGAAAAGACAAACTGCAAGGCTGCTTTTCCTCCATTCTCCTCCAGTCTGAATGTCAGCATGGAAAACTCATTCTGAAGGGGAAGTTTGGTAGGAGTTACAGGAACTCAGCTGGGCTTTTATTCTCCTCAGAGGATTTTTATTTCAATAGGAAAATATCTCTTCCTTAGATTGGACCTGGAACAACACAAACTGTGAGCTCCTGGGGAAGAGACTTGCTTTGTCTCTCTCCTAACCCTTGCACAGGGGGAACCAGGTCCTCGGCTATGGCTGCCGGGTGCTGCTGCCTTACAAAGCCCAGCCATGCCATACTCACACACCATCTAGTCAGTCCATGCTCCAGAGATGGACAACATCCATGGCAAACCTTGTGTGCTGTCAGTGAGTCAGTTGTCTCTCTTGTCCTGCTCATTACACAACTGCCTGAAAACTGCATGGTGAATTCCCAGCTTTCTGAGCTGTGGAAACGGCAAAACCCCTCTCCATGTAAAACCCATTTGGCCAACAGAGTGGGTTTTTCTCTCTGAAGCATCCTGATATTTGAGCAGAGTGGTTTTGGCTGCTCTTGGTGACTCACAGGCCAGGGGTGTGGCTGGCTGCCAGTGTGAGATATTCTTCCCTTGATTCCTTCTGAAAGGGAGGGCATAAATCCTGAGTCCAGACTTCACTTATTCAAGTCAACAGCCACAGTCCCACAGAAATTACTCCATTACTGTGGATTTTATGACTCTCCCTGCCCCTCCCAATCTTCCAAAGCTTTTATAAATATCTGCAGCAACCTAGAAACAAATGTAAAACTGCCTTTGACAGTTTGGCAGGAAAGCGTATCATTTATATCGCATCATGACAGTGTCCTATTTTATGCCTGGTCCAGCACGGAACACTGCTGCCATATGTTGCTTAAACTACGGTTAAAATAGCTGGGTTTTCTGCTCACATTCCTACACTATTTTTGGCAGATGAGCCTTGTCTGATCCAGCACAGCTGGTTTTCCTCCCCTGCCCTCTCTTGCAGACAAAAAGCATCATGATGCTTATCTGTATTGCTGTGTTTTGATGGATAGCTGCTGAACTACAAGTATAGCCACTACAAAATGATGCCTCAAGTTATTTACACAGAAAGATCCATGAAGACACAGGAAGACACAAGGACTGGACTTCAAATGGATCCTCAGAAATACATTCCCACAACCTTTCCTCAGCTGACACCTACTTCCCTCTGCCTCCACACAGGGTGCTGGCATGCAGCAGTGCAGCGGGTGCTGGCATGTGCAGGCATGTCAGAGCCTTGGTGACAGCAGCAGCTGCAGTGGCTGGTACCAGGCTTGCCCAGATGCTCCGCTCAGCCTGCGGCCTCTGGCAAAACAGACAAACTGGACCATCTGCAGGACACAGGCTCCTCAGGAATTTGACTAAGCAACCAAAAAGTAAATGTTTGAGACATATATTTATTTTACCCTGTACTTTTCCCAAGGGTGTTCTCTGCCTGAGCAGCTAATTATATCACAGGCATTGCGCTTTTTACCATTTAAACGCAGAAAGCATATGTTTGCCATGGAATCAAGAGGATCCCAGCTTCTCTATAGCCCCGCCAGTAAAATATGACAGGAACTATTTCCCAGCAAAGCCCTGTCCTGGGCTGAGCTGGCACATGAGTGGCTGGAAGTATGGAGCTTGGGCCATAAATAAAGGGACAGATGTGAAAATGGCACTGCAGCCTTGCCACCCTGCCAGCACACACCCCATCACACCCCTCCAGTGCAGCAACAGGCAAGGACAGAGGCAAGAGAGTTCCTCTCTCTTTTTGCTTTCAGATTAATGAAGAAAATATCAATCATAACAGCAGCATTTGCAGAGGCTGCTCCCATCATTTAACCTACCCATAACCTACATTTTATATCCCACATCACACAGAACTGCAAGAGCTTCTACACAGGGTCAGCGGGCACTGCTGGAACTGAGGAGGTGCTGAGGCTGCCTGAGGCCACGATCCCACTCCCCAACTTCTACAGAGTGAGCTGACAGCAGAGCTGAGTCCTGGCTGCAGAACAGCATCCTCAGAACCTGAATTTCTTCAGAGCAGCATTGTACACACAGACACACGCGCACATATGTAAGTACAAATCATAGGGAGTGGGAGGAGGTTTACAAATATATACTATTATTATTATACATTATATATTATTATTAGACATATATTACTATATACGTTGATGTATGATATATGCACAATAAACAACACACCAGTTTATATAATATATAGACATAATGCAGTAAGCTAAAAGAAAAGCCTTCCCATGAGAGGAAAGTAATGAGTTTTCATTTTGAAATTTCCTCCTTTACACCATCTCAAATGTAACCCACAAGCGGGAAATGGAACTCTTCTCCTGGTGCTGGACTTTGGTGGGTGTGCAGGAGTCTGTCTAACATACCTCTATGACAAGAAGCTGTGAACTCTTCCCAGCACCAGGCAGACCTGCTCCTCCTCATCTCAGAAAAGAGACTCTGATCCCCTCATCCCTCCCCAGAGCACCACAGTGCCTTTATCCCCATCCCCGCTGAACTTCTCCTTTCACAGACTATGCTACTGAATATCATTTTAAAGCAATCTGTAGGGAACAGCTACATGTCTGGCATGGAATCAGGGTAAGGTGATTTGCTTTGCTTCAGCAGCCTACTCCTGCTCCCAGGGATACAGGACAAGCCATCAGATCTTGCTTCTCAGATCCAGGAGCCTACTCCACGGAGCCAGAGAGAGGAGAGAGAGAAAAACATCAATACAATCGACTGAGCAGCTAGCAACAACATTTAATTTGACATTCAGGAAAGGTATTATGCAGATGAAGCTGTTTTTCTCTTCAGCTTCAAAACACAACTCTTAAAATATGATGTTTGCATTTTGGGAGGTGCATGTTCATTTACATTGAGGATCACTTATGCTGACCTACTTTGAGGCCCCTTAATTCTTAATGCTCAAAACTGAGCAGAGGTCCCTCAGTGTAAAGTGATAATTGAGGTCTGCAGAGCTCATACAACAACTCTGAAACATCACATTTTAACCCAGAGTTGGCAGAAGCCTGAAATGTCAATCCCGCCATCAGTGCTAGCAGCACAATTTGACAAACCTCCAGAAATCACCATAAAGTAGGAATTAACAAAAATTAAAAACCAGCCCTTCATACACACAAGAAATAGTCTGAAAGGACAACAGAAGAACCCCTTTTTTCTTACCTTCAGTAGCCTTATTTACAGCTGTTAATGTGCTCAGGACCTTGGAGAACTGATCTCCAGCGTATAAATCATGTGGATCAAACACCTGTGAAAGATGAACTCAGTCAGTCGAGCCCAAAACATCTCACAGTGGCAGCTGGAGCCGCCCATGGTGCTGGAGGGTGACAGTGGGATTGGGCAGCCCCTGTGTCTCTGCAGGGAAAGGGTGATCATTCAGGGCTGACAATTTCCATTTCCTTTACAGCCAGAGAATCCTGGGGCACCACTGGCAGGCAGCATGGGAATAGCAGGGGAGCCCAGAAGCATTTGCAGCGTAAGGCTCGGAACAGGGAAGGAATCAGTGCTGTCTGCAGAGCAGAGACTCCTCTGAAAATCACCAAGAAGGTTATTGCTGGCCTTGAGGGAAAGAAAGATTTTGTTCCTATTTTTGTTACTGAGAGCTGAAGAGATTGAGGCTGTACGTACAGATGTATAAACACACACATTTTCCACAGCAGAAATTAACACACATGGAATTTTCTGCTATTGCAATATATAGTTTATTTGCACTTTTTTACAGGAAGACAAACCCAGTTATCTTATATTAAAAAAAATCACCCTAAAGAATTTGGTGCTGCTAATCCTCAGTGGTGAAACAGAAATACATGGTTAGCAAGGGCTTATTTTCCATGACTAATAACCTGAACCTTGTACTCTTCAGAAATCACCACCAGAACAGTGAAGGCAGTTTGAGTTTCCAAAACACTTCAACCCCCTCAAACACCTGAAAAACGCTCTCAACTTCATACAGGCTGTACAAATCTTACCATTAATGAAGCAAAGATAAGAGTTACAAAAAGTCCCTCTTGTTGGTACCACCATGGCACCACCTGCTAATCCCCAAATACATGATTTCTTGCAGATCGAGACCACACATACACAAATCCAATGAACAGGAGAGATTATTTTAACGCTCTCCTGGCAGACACCATCTAATTACAAACACTTCCAACACACTAATGAGTGTATCTTGCTTAATAAGGACACAAGTCTGAATTACCTTTAGGCTAGGACTGCCCTTTAAAACAGCCCTTTCTTGCATTCCACACAGAGCTCCTTGAGTACGCTTGGCATATTTCAAATAGGAAGGGGACTGTCCTCTCTCACAGCCCTGGATGCTGGCGGCATCTCCTCCTTTTAAACAGACACACCAGAGCAGCACCAAGTCCAACACGGACAGCATGAAGGCTGCTCTTTATTAGGAATATGTTTGCAGATTGACTCAGCTACTCAATAATAGAAGACATGTTCTACCCTGAAGAAATTTAATCCATGCTTAGCATGGGGACAGTTTGCTGTCATTACAAATATTTAATCCTGTAGCTCCACATCTCCGATCGCATCTACTGCCCTGCACATTCCAGGGACATACCCACCTACGTTGGGCAGTTTCTGAGCTGATCTATCACCTGCCCTCACTCGGGTTTGCTCCTTTGGACCATGCAAGTCCCATCCCCTCTGCCAGCTGCAGCACGGAGCCAGTTTTCCTGCCCTGCAGTTGCAGGCAGCGCCGTGCAGGCACAGCCTTCAGCCCCAAGCAGCGACGCTCCCATCTCCGTGGAAAGGGAGACGGTAACAGAGAGCCCGGCGCGCCCTGACCCCGTTGGCAGCTGCTGCAGAATGGCACAAGAGGAAAGCCAGCAGCCAGGATGGGTTGTTTGCATGCATCTCTCTGGTGTGTCATTTTTTCATCCGTATCCTTTTTCTTCCACTTCAGTAATTCTAGAAAAATTAAGTCCTGCCTTGAATTAACACTTTTTTTTTTTTCCTAAGGAGCAAAGTAGAAAAAATACATCCCAAATCCTTCAATGCAGAGAATAATGCTGTAAGCTCAGAGTCATCAGGCTGACAAAGTCCAGATCAAAGTGGTAGGAAGGAAGATATGCAAAAAATTCTAGTCCAAAAGCAAGTAATAACATTTAGAACTTCTTAATGGGGAAATTTTCTGGAACAGCTACTGTGGAACAGTGGCTATGTGGAGTCAGCTGCTGTAATGTAAATAAATATAGTCTGTAGCTTGTTCCAGAATAAATTCCTCATACAAAAAAAGTCCTCATTTATGAACTAAAATTTACTTTTTCCAGCACAATTCATTGATAATTCCATTCATAGCTAAAAGACAAGCTGCAGCTAGAAGATAAATAGAGGCAGAAAAGGCTTTTTCACTTCTAACACATGGAAGATCAGGCGGATGTAACTAAACCCCCATTTAAATCTACACCTGTCATCGGAGGATCTCCATTAAAACGCTATTCTGACTTCCAGAATCACAGGCTGCAGCTCCCCTCGGTAAAACACTCTGGCTGTTTCCGCCAAGCATCGCACCGGGCAAGAGAAGCTCGGCACTGCCGCACCGCCAGCCTCCGCCACAGGCAGCGAGCGAGGGGATGAGCAGGAGCCGGCGCTTCGCGACCAGAGCACCCGGCTCCTCGGGAAGGACGAGAACAGGAGACCAAACCCGGGCGCGGCCAGCAAGTTATCAGCACCCAAAATCCCAGTCCCGCGACGGGAAGCACAGAAAAGTTAGGGAAAGCCGGGCTGCGTTTCGAGCGCGAGCTGTCCACAGTCGGACAGCCCCCGGCTGGGCGCCAAGCCCGAAGCCCGGCGCGGCCGCGACCCCTCCAAACCCGAGGCCAGGGGCGAGAGCCGCCCGTCCCTCAGCGATGCGGCGCTTCGGGCGCTCGCTGCCCCGGCTGCTCCCCGGACCCGCCTCTGCCTCAGGCGGGAGCGGCGGCGCGGCCGCGGCTCCGCCAGCACCGGCGAGACAGAGCGGGCGGGCGGCGGGAGCGCGGCCGCCCCCGCGGAGCACAAGCACCGCTCCGTCTCCGGGGGCTCCGCTCGGGCGCCGCGGTGCCCTCACCCCCTTCGGCGGGGACACCCGCGGGAGCTGGCGGAGACAGCCCTGCTGAGCGGCTGGGACACGCGCGGGACCCCGGAGGCGCTCGGTACTCACGGCGGCGGGCGGGCGGGCGCGCAGCCCCGGGGCATGGCGGCAGCGCGGGCGGTGCTGCGGAGCGGCCGCGGCGGCTCTGACCCGGAGCCGGATCGCGGCGCCGAGAAGGGAAGGGAAGGGGAAGTGACAGGCGGCGCCGCCGCCCCGCTCCGCCCCGCCGCTCGCTGCGGGACGCGGCGCGGCCGTGCGGGCGCAGCTCCCTCCGCCGGCCGCGGGCCGGGGGCACCGGGAATCCCCCGGAGGAGCACGAACGGGATAGCAAAGCGCAAAGAGATGGGAAAGGGAAGAAGAGAAAGGCCGGAGGTGTGGGGGAGGGAGGAGGAAAGAAAGGGAAAGGGGAGGAGGAAAAGTAAATCAGGGAGGGGAAGGGGAAAGGGAGGAGGGAAAGGGAAAAAGTGAATTAGGGGAAAGGGACAGGGAAAGGAAAGGGAAGGGGAAAGGAAAAAATTGAAAGGACAGGAAAGGATAGAACAGAAAAGGAATACCCACACTATTGGAACAGTAATTGCAGCAGGTTTGCACCACTGCGAAGAGAAACACTGCGGGAGGGCCCATAGATGGGGCACAGTTCAGTTGAGGCAGTGAGACTGCCTGCATCCTCTACTGGCTGTGCCCATCTGTTTGGAGAACATTCCCCTACAGGGAACGGGAAAATCCTCAGATACTTCAGCACGCCAGCAGGCTGCAGTGTGGACGGGGAATGCAGCGCTGCACTGATATCCAGGGTGAAGGCCAGCTGTTGTTCCAGCCCCATGCAGGGACATGCCACACACCTGGAGCCAGGGCTCTCTGGTACACTGGGCCACTCTAACTGCAGACGGACCCATTCTCCAGTGCTTGTGCTGGTTGGTGCTGGGCAGGAGCTCTTGCTTCTGATGTTATCCAGTTAGGAGAGGTAATGTCACTTTGGAGTGAAGCCAAAGCAGAGCAGGTTTTGGGAGTGCATGGCTGGGGAGCTAAAAGGGTGATGATCTCTCACCTGCTCTCCCACACCTTCAATCCAGGTAGTTTGTCGGAGGTTGCAGGCACCTCCAATAGCACAAATAACCTCTGTGCTGCCCGTGATGGTAATTGTCCTCTGCATATTCTACGATTGTTCTGGACAGCCAGGTTAATCCAGCTATTGATTTATCTTGCATATGCTGTTCTTAGTTCACAAAATACAGACCTTGTCAGAAGTTTTGTAGTTAATAACAATAAAATGCGGCTACTCAATAAAGGTCTTGTTCTTCTTCACTAGCAAATGGTGCTTAGCTATTGATCTACTGTTGTTATATGCACACTGGTGTCAACAGCAAAATCAAAGTTCCCATTTTGGCCTCAAGAACAAGCTAGGCCAGGAGCCTTCCATGATTTTTCTCTTTAGTCATGATCTCTTCCCTGTCTTTTCTACACTAGACTGCACCTCGCCATCAGGACAAAACTCTTTGTTGTCCACTTTCCACCTCAACCCACCAGCATCCAGCTGGTGTTACCTTAGCAGCGCTCACTCACTGCACCAGCTCTTGGGTCAGAAACACAGCTCAGATGCCGAAGCCACAGTGTGAATGAAGCACATTTAGGATTTCTGCACTGTTCCTCCACCCAAACCATGAAAGAATCCTCTAAGGACACCTAAGCTCCAATGAAGTGCCCATGTCTTTTGACTAGTCCTTTGCCTCAGTAGAGCTGGACTGACTGATATTCTTATAACCTGGATCAAATTCTAGCACTGAAAAGCTGCTGGAAAGTTTAGGACACATTCTCATTATTTCACCTCATTAAAACTCTTGCCTGGTTAGAAGGATGGGGTGATTCCCCTGCTTGCCATCTCTTTTAGGACTAACATACATGAAAGAGCAAAAGATTTCAGGCTTCAGTCCTGGGCTGAAGCTAAGGAACAGTTTTGTTATTTATACTCTGCCATGAGGTGGATTCTTCCAGCTCACACCTCCAGCCCGCAGAATGGCTTCATCTTAATGGAGCCAGCTCATAGCAGGAAGGTCAGTGTCCTTCTACCCCTATGTCCAAATGTTTCACTGCACCTGTAAACAAGAGAAGTTGCTGTTTGCCTCACTGTGTCTTTCTGCCACTTCCTGAGTTACCAGGACAACAAAGGGTAGGAGGGAAGTGCGTATGTGTAGTTCTGAAAGAGTAACCTCTATGCATTCCCTCCTACTGGGAAAGACTGGCAAGAAGTGTCTGTTCAGTGGGAGGTGGGACTTGAGTTTCCACCAAAAGCTGCTGGAAACCCTACCTTCCACACTGACCACTTTCCTGCATGCTGGCAATGTCCAGTGAAGTGGTGTATTACATGGCAGCTGCACAAACACCCATGACAAAAGCAAATGGAAGGCAGAGTACAATGAAGCCAAGGGATGCCATGATGGCATGCTAATGTCATGTTTAAGATTCCCCAGGGTGAGGCCCTTTTGTACAAGTCAGCATCCAGAAAAGAAGTTGTGAATTCTCCTTTTCCTCAAAATACCCTCTTTTGTTCACATCTGCAACAGGAACAGAATATTTGACCTTAGCATACCCTTGTCAGTCTCAAGACAGAGGTGGCTCAGGTCCAGCTCTAGGGTACATCACATCTAAGAAGCAAGAGTTCACTGTGGCATTTGGAGAAGGGCAGAATTTGAGAGAACCACTGGGGTTTGATTTTCATATCCATGGTCTGGGTAAGCAGCAGGATGGCTCTCACAGAATTAAAATGTACTAAGCCCAGACCTTTCGTGATGTTACTCTTTCCTCAGGCTATGTTGCTGAGGCAGAACAGAACCCTATTCTGTGCTCATCTTCCTTTTACCTAATACCTGATCACTGCAACTTTAATGCTGATAGATCTTAGAAGCAGAAGGTTCTCTGCCTGTTCTGATGCTCCAGACACGCTTCCAGAGTAAATGTGACAGAGTAAACCCCTTCCTAAAGGGCAATGGCCCTTTCCAAGGCAAACTGGGGGTCAGGCTTGAGGGAGGATCACTGGTAGGAATGCTGCTTAGAGTCTCCTTGTCAAGATGTTCCAAACAGAGCGGCTTTTAGAAGGAACAGATGGCAGAGGCTTTGCCTGAGAGGACTCAGAAAAGCTGGCAACATGGGAGAAGAGACGGAAGGAAGCATAAGCACTCCGCCTGTGCCATGTCTTGCCCACCATCTCAGCTGTCCTACCTTGAGCCTTCTTCTACATGAGGCTACAGAGGAACTAGGAAAAGGAAAATTCATGTCTTGGTGTTATAAAATGACAGTATTTTGGAAAAGAAAAAAAAAACAAGAAGAAATTGTTGTCATTTCACTGCAAAATTTAAACTCGAGCTAGAGAGGCTCAAGTTTTTATCTAGCTTTTGAGGTCTCCTCTCACAGCAAACAGGAGAGACGCACATGAGCATAAGGGAAGATACGGAAGGCTCAGAATATTTCAAAGATGAAGTGGGTTATAAATCAGAAGGGGAAAAAAGCCAGAAATCTTCACTTTATTAAAGCTAAGGAAGAAAAGGCACATGGAGGATCAGAGGAACACCTAGAGATGGACACACCATGTTGCCTGTTCTGAGTATCTGAAAATTGTGGAGTGTGACTGCAATATTGCAGAATGAGCTTCAAAGCTTTCAGATGGCACTGCACAACAGACGAGGACTGTTCTCCTGTCCTGCCTTTCAGCTGTTTAAGATTCCCATTTTTAAGAATACCTTCCCTCACAACCATTTTATTATTAGTTTACAAATAGAAAACAAAACTCAGAAAAATGGAGGAAATCACATGGTCAGTACCAGAAGACTAGCAACAAGTGATTTCTGATGCAATAGGCCTTCAGGGATTATAAATCTCTCTCTATATATATATAAATGCTCTTAAGACTGTGCTGCTGCAGCAGGCTCCAAGAAATGCATCACTGGGCAACAAAGGACCAGGGAGACAGTTCTGGAATGAGCACATTTTCATGCTGCTTAGCTAAAAAGCTCTAAAGAGTAGAAAGGCCCTTTTCTTGTTTAGACCTTCAAAGGAAAAAATGCAGGAACAGAGCTATTGTGGGTTGGACTTTTCTCACTGTGGTGCATGAATATTCTGTATAATGTCCAAGGATTCTGCCCCTGCTTTCTCATCTTCAGAAAAATTTTTTTCACAATCTTGAGCATATTTCAAACAAGATAGTTACAGGTTTTTGGCTTTTTTTTTACTGTAGCAATTTAAGTGTAACACAAAAGTCTTTAGATAGTAACAAATTTGATGGCAAAACTAATTGAATTCTGAAGTGATTCATTTAGACTCTGATCTTGCAAATATGAGCTATGGTTAAGCGTAAGAATCTACACAGATAGGATCAGGAACAGCCACAAGAAAGATATCTTTTGACTTCATTAGGTTGTTTTTTGGGTTTTTTTTGTGTAAGGAACAATTTAATATGTTTTGCAGAATCTTACACAACAGTTGCAGGGGATGAAAAAATAGTGCAGTATTGAGAATACTTCACCTTCCCATTAAAGCAGGGCTAAAATGTGCAATTCCTTCTAATAATGAAAAAAAAATATGAACAGGTCTAGGTTAAGTCTGTTTAGACAGATCTGTTATTGCTGCATGTTTTGTCTCAAAAGATAAGAATCTGTCAAGCTCATAGTTAATATACTGTTTCCAAATTACCCAGACTGCATATTGAATCATCCATGCTCTGATTTGTATTATTAATACAAAAGATACCAACTTTTTCCCTCTGATAACTGGCTTCCTTTGAGAAGGCTGATCAAACTGGCATGTTACAATAAAAGAAAGGATCTAAGTTGACTTACCTCCACTTTCAGAAGTGCGCAGCCTTTCAAGAACTCTTGAATATTACTGATGCAATCAGCTTCATTTTTAGGCTCCAGGCAATACTAAAGAAAGAAAATCCACTGATCTCATTGCATTGCCTGTACTGAGAAGGCCTGCATGAATATTGACATGTGCCTTTTATACTGAATTAGGGAAGCTTCTTCAGGGGGCGGGTGGGGGTGGCAGGCAAGCTGTTGAAGCAGGAAGAAAGCCACTGGAGGAAGTGATGCACACACAGAAACTGTCGGCATCTTGTTTTGAATGCCAGCATATGACAGCGCCCTAACTGACAGTGGGAAATTGATGACCTTTAACAACATGCTGCCCCAAACCACCACAACTAAGAAAAAGATAAGGAGCTAGCAAAACTGATTTCTGCATAATGAAAGGCTCCTTTTTTATGGGGTGGAGAACCTGTTGTGTAGTTGCTTTTTTAAAAGCTTCGCTTCTGTGTTGCCAGTTCCTATCTCTCATTGGACTCCTTCCCTTTTTTTTCTCCTTCAGATTCTTACACACTTCTGGACTGTGAATACATGCCTTGTCAAACTGTAACAGGAGGCATTCACATGGCTTCAGTACCAATGGATTTGCTGGTCTTGGGACAGACCAAATGGCACAAATGCAAGGGTTATTTGCTTATTCCTTTTCCAATTTGCTTCTCCAGTGCATTTACTGACTAACAAAGCATTTTGCAGTAAGAGTTTTGAAACACTGACTATATTTACAGTTGTAATTAATTATATTGATGTAAATCTGACACACTGCAAATCCTTCTATTAAAAATCAAGATATTCTGATCTCTGGTAGGCCAAGTATTTCCTGCCACTGACTGAACGTGGGTAAGCGAATTAACAGCAACCTTGCAGGGTTTTTTTCTGGATGTAGAAACAAAATCAAGGAACCAAAGCTACAATCCTACTTGGCTCTCAATTAGAAACTTAAATGTAAAACACCTCTCTCTGAAGCTCTGTGCTCCTCTCATCAGAGCAGCTAGGGCTCAGAATGCCCAGGGCAGGGTTTCATTGAGCAGGGCTGTCTCAACACAGCAAAATACATCAGAAAGCATTACCTTTTCTGCAGATCCCGGAAGAAGCCGATTAATGAGTTTGCAAAGCACAGTTCCATCTTTCAGAGAGGTTTTCAGGAACCCCTCTGGATCATCCACTATTTTCTTAGGGGAATTTAAGACTCCTAGTGAAATAAGCCATGTTACAATCTGTTCTTCTGGATTCATGGCGGAGAGCTCTGCCGCCAGAGCTGTTCTCCTGTACAACAGTGTACTGGAACCCACATCCGTGATTACATCTTCCTGCTGCAGCTCAAGTGTGAAACTACCTTTTTTTTGGCTTAGTACAGAAACTAAATCTTAGGAACTAAAAGAAGTTACTTTAAGGTACAGAACTGTTGTCAAAATAAAACAGTTTCTAATACTCAGCAGGAAAAATGGAAAGCAGATTGTTAACTACATCTCTGCAAAATTATTGAAAATGCAAGTATTTTATATCAATAGTTATTACACCAAAATATCTCACATAGGGACTTCCTCCTTGTGGCAGCTAGCACCCTATCACCTAGTAAATTTAGTCTGAACTTAAGGTTATTGCCCAAATAAATAAATTTCTTAATACTGTAAAGAACAATAAATTTCCAGTGTTAAAACAGAATTCGTAATGGTGATGTTTTGAAGGAATGTAGGACTAAATAGAGATTTTCAACCTTATGTGGCAAACCTAGTTGTTAAAATTGCCTTTTACAGTCATTTTCTATTGTCTCATTTTTGAAAATAAATTCTGATCATGCACTTTACATGCACATGAATAATGCCTCTCTTCAACTGCTGTGTAGAAGTCCACATATAATCCAAAACGGTTATTTAGGAGATGATAATCTCTCAAAACAATTATCTGGATAACTTCAAAAAGGTCAGGAATTTAAGTCATCCAAAGCTGAGAAAAAAATTCCCCACTATTTTACTTGCCTTATTAAGATGTCCCTTTCTAACACCACTGCAGGATCTACTGAAGGTAGCTTTCCACCCTGCCTGGGCAGTATTAACCATCATTACTTATCACAGCAAGTCAGAAAAGTCCAGTCATCTTTATAACTGTCCTTTCAACAGAACAGATGGAAAATGAAGCAATTCTGTTGATGATGAAGCTGGAACACCATGGCATGAAAAATCCAAGAACAAAGTATCCTAGAGACCAGAATTTCTTGGTTAGTGTTCTGAGCCAATTCCTACCCTTGTCACTTAAAGCAGCTTTCAAGAACCCAGTGTTACCATTAGTTAACTAATGATTTAAAGGGTTGGGGAAAATCAGAGCAGCAGAATGATAAAATTGTACACAGTAAATGGGCATGGTTTTGCCTGTACTTTGCAAGTTTTACGACTGGTACCGGGACCTACCAATGGACCAATTTTAAGAGCCACCAGTAAATAAGAACCGTCCCTTCAGGGTTAGACACAAATTCTGACCTTTTTCAGGACTCTCGGATGAGTTCCAGATCTCTGTAGTGTGGAAATATTCGTAACACATGGCTGCAGGCGCTGTGAATAAAGTGGGCTACAGCTCAATCACAGCTCACTGCACTTGGTGAGCAGTGTGCAAAAGATTCAAAAATTATGACTAATTGGCAATTCAGTTGTTTTGGGATTTTTTTTCCAGTTGTCATGAGCACTATTGCTTTGCAGAAGGAAATACATACATTACCCACAATTTCATAATTCTTTTTTCAAATCTGTAGTAGCCAAGATAACTACTAATGATCATTTATCAAAGGGGACATGCATTTGGATGTAGAAGACACCTCAGCCACCGCATCAGAACACAGCAGTTTCTGATGTAAATAGAAGTACTTCCAACACTGGGAAGTAATGACACATCTGCTTCACTGAAGTCAGTGTTACAAACCCGAACACTGAAGTACTTCACCCACTCCCTCCTCTAAAGGAAACCTTTGGTATACATGCGCAGGTTTAGTTTTATGATTATTTCACATGCAGCTGCTGCAGCCCAGAAGATATTAATGTCTGCAACTACAATTAAATGAAAATACTTCCCACATCTTGAACACTTACCAACAGCTTGAAAAAATCTGCAGATATAGATATTCACAAAGTCCAAAAATGTATGGAGTTTTTCATTAGCTACTTCAATCCCAACCTCACATCCTTTAGAGTCCTTTCTAAACACATTCCAGCTTGTTTACCCACTTCCACACCAAAATTAATCCCGTGGCAAACCCAAGGTATGAAGGTAGAGCCACTAAGGTAAGAAGTGTCTGGTCTGATCTTTGGAAAGACTTCACCTTTGTCTATTTGCTGACAGCAACAAATCAAGTGAATCATCAATCATCTCTTGCAGAGTCAACTTAGTTTAAAATCTTATTTACAGCCTGATTTATACCACAGTGTTATTTTAAAAAGGGGTGAGTTTCCTTTACCCAACAACCAAGTGACTCTGGCAGCATACACATCAGAACAGCACAGCAACAGGAGCAAGGTAAGATGAGCAGTCACATATTCAGAAACCATTTTTGAGTGGTTCTTTTCAAAGTCACACACGATTAAGTGATTCACTTTTTTTTCCAGCAGAGGGAAAATACCACAAGGAACAGCACTGAAGTATTTGTCTGCTGCAGAATCTACTGATACATTTCAACTGGTGGCTTTCAATGAAAAGTTTGACTCTCTGCATGAGCTAATACTGTAGATCAGGGTACATTCTCATTAAGTAGGATTTTAGGCAGGAACTGATCATACAGTAGCTGCCATTTTGGCATTACACTTTAGGAAGAACGATCCAGTTCAGCCTGAACAGCAGCGCTCAACACTAAGCTAATGCTGAAAATAGTACAGAATGTTACTCCTTCTTGCAGAAGGGATACTGAGATCACTTTGTAACAATAAACTCCCAAGATGTAACACTAGTATTCTTGAACACCATCCAAGTGTGTCCAAGAAGAATATGTTTTTCTTTTAAATAAGACAATAAAACCCCAAACCCATAATTCTTGTTAACAGTAAATTTATTTGCCCTGGGAAATAATGCAATTCTACCAATCTGCTACACAGATTTACTCCTAGAATCTGCAGCCCCTAACTGAGATTTCAAGTGATGTCCTCATCCCAAACATAAAGTTGTAAATCTCTAGACAAGGTATGCATGCTTTTTCTTCTTCAGTCACTCATGAGCTGAGGATTGTTTAAATGAGATCAGTTTGTCTATCAGAAGTCAGTATTATTTTATATTTTATTATCCATTATTGTTTATGAGTTTTCTACATGAAATACCAATGCCTGAGGATTCCTCTCACATACATTGGCCCATCAACATGTATGTAAGAGAAAAATGCATCAAAATCAAGACAAAGTTTTGAAGGAAGCACCAATATGTCCAGTGTACATCGAGGAACACTAATTATTCTGGCCATTCATCACTAACATTGTCTCAGCACAGCAATATTCCCTTGCTCTCATCCAGAAGGTTGGGACAAAACTGTTAATGTAATATAGCAGAACTTTCCGTAGTTTCTTGGTGAAGTCCTCTGTATTCAAGTACACTAAGACTTACTTCTGTGTAACTTGCTCTTTTTACCAGCATAAATGGCAAGCATACGTGTAAAAGGCAACCAAAGTATTTTGCTGCTGTAGGATGTGTGTGCAATGAGCAATGAACCAGCTCACTCTGGACTGTTGGAAGGTGCAAGCTATGGCAGACAGCAGTTGGCTTCCACCATAAATTTTATGTACGTCCAAGATATTGGTAATGCTACTTTCAAAGGCAACTCCAGAATGCTTACACATTCCTCTAGAAAATGGTGGGCAACACTACACTCAAAAGCCAGGCTGTATCAGTTGTGATTTGTTATCCTTTGATTCTCCAATGCACATCCACTGCTGCACTGCCACCTTCACCTTTCACTGTAACTGGAAAAAGGAAATGCAAGTTAGTACCCTCTCAGAAGCCAACAGACAAAAATGCTAGATTATCTTTGAATTCATTTTATATATACAGTTAATACATTTCGATTGTATTTGATCTGTTCCAACAGTATGAAAGTACATCAGTAGCTAACTACAATAATCAGAATGCCCCGAGGACAACTTGTATTAATGCATACTGCTTGTATAAGACTGTCTCCAGGGCAGGTACTAAGTACCTGGGAGAATTCCCCTTTCAAATTCCACCAGCTCTTGATAACCTCAGCATGCTACTCAGGAGTTCTGTAATACACTGGTATACGTACTGGTATTAATCTGTAAGTAATAATGTGCTATAAATAAAATCAAACTTGTAATCAAGGGAAGGTATACAGCTGGCAATTCCATTTACACCCTGATTTTCCACAAGGCTATTATTACCTTCCTTGCCACAAGATCTATTTACTGCTCCCTTAACATTGGTACCATGCCTGCTAAGAATCTGGAAACATTTAGAAGCTGAAGACAAGGCTGATGGAGTGTGCTTTTGTCTCCAATACCAGTATTTATTACAACATGGTCACAACAGATTTACTAAACTGAAAAAAAACCCACTTTTTTTTTTTACAAAGGGAAGCTTTTTCACTTGTCAAGAATAATTAAGCTTCAGCTTTCCAGCTAACAGAGAGAACTGAGGTGCATATACATGAAGTTTAAAACACTCTGACAGAGGCTGTATGATGATTTGTCAGTATCTTTTAAAGGCTCTTAGAACGCTGCATTAAAGACAGCATTTCATCTCTTCATTAGAGAATTTAAGACCTCCATCGGGGTCAAACTATAAATTTAAAAACTGACTCCTTGTGGTTTTTTGCAGGTGGTTGGGGAAATAAAGGGGAAACGCTACTTTTAGACCTATTTCCCTAATCCACTTTAGTGGCACACTAGTGACATCAATGATTTTTGAATGAAAAAGGTTCCATTTTCTTAACCTTTAGAAACACCTATTGTGAAGGGTCCTTTCAATAAGACTCTAATTTAAATATTTCAACACCCACATCTTAAAAGGAAAACAAAGAAAAGGACAGCATTTGCTGGTTGAAATTTTATCAAGCATCAGAAAAATAAAAAGCTAATAGGGCAGTAGCTTCTGTTTTACTTAACTACATGCATCCCCTGAACAGAAAACACTCGTGATGATTCTGTATTTTATCTGAAACACATTCCAGTACCCTGAAACAAAGCATATTTTTCCTTTATTATCAAGGTAAGGTCAGCAATTTATCAGGAGTATTTATAAAACATTATTAATCTTCTGACATCTTCTGACAAGGGCATTGCACATTTACTGACACTCTATAGGGAGAATGAATCGTAGCCCAACTGAGGCTACAAACATCATGCAGTATACAACAGAATCTATCCTTACCACAAGATAGAATCTCCCTGGTAACAGTGACCAGCTATCACGTAGACTAACTATACAAACTACAGCTTTTTTACCATTTTAAAGTTGGCTCTTGAATGTAGAACCTAAGCAAAAAAAAATGTCCCTACATTTACAGACTCAATAAATAATTACATAAGGCAGTACACATGCCTCTTTACATAAATGCTTCTCTCGGAAAACGTAGTTGTCATTTTCCTTTAATCTGTACTAGATTTTGTCAAATTCTGCACACACTCTAAGTTACTTCCATTTTTTTACTAGCAATTATTTAGTAGAGAAATTTTATTTTCCAGAAAGCTAGATTAACATGACAGCCATTACTTTTTTTCTTCTGAGTTTTCAGAGAAATAGGAGCAAGTCACACTTTCACATAAAATTAAGACTGCTGCTCTTCAATCTTCTTGAAAAATTATTTTAATAGGGTAGGATTTAGAGCCAAGAAACACAGCTGTTCTACAGTCTCAAACCATTCTGGAGGCACCTGAAGTCTGCAGCTTAATCCCAGGACCTCTACAGAGATCAATTCCTAATCCAAGATTATACTCACTAAAATTGTTAATCCTGCACATTTAACAGGATTAAATTAAATGTCAATACTAACATTTATTATTACAACTCTGATTTTTAAGGTCTGCTCTTATAAAAACTCATGCTCAGCACTTTCTGCCACATGACTTTTCTTTAGCTGTACTCAAATTGGCCGTTTTTGCAGACAAGTAGTGTCTTGCTGCCATTCCCAAACTAGCTGGTTTATAAAGCCTTCTTAAGCCTCCTCCTCCAAAACTTAAACAGAAGTCAAAACAACACTTAGCCATGAAGAACATCCATTCAAACCTACGAACGCAATGACCAGGGAACATCCTTGCAGCTATTACACTGGTTTAATATTTACCTTATGTATTGGTACAGGCACCACTCATATCTGCTGTCAACAGATGAACCAGCACTATTTCAGTGGTATCTTCTAGAAGTTATCCCCCTGCAATTAAGAGAAGATACAACAAATTGAGAAAAATGTTTTACAGCACAAGCTAACCTACAGTAATTGCCCCCATCTCAAAACAATAGCACAAGTTTTTTTTGCAGATTATTCAGTTGTAAGTTTTTACTACTTCTTTAAATGGTGGAGGATTCACTCACTGGCTTTGAATGAACTGGAATGGCTTAGAGAAAGGTTGTGTGGCTTATGGATTCTCATTCCTTTTCAATGGTGCACTGCCATGTTAAATCCATAAGTTGAACAACAAAATTTACTGAGGACTAAACAGTAGTACAAAGGTTTTGGGTTTGTGGTTTGGTTTTTTAGTTGGAGGTCTTCATGTTTACTCTATTCAAGGCTCTTTTCAACTTCATGGCTTCACCCAACTTATAACAACTTGCCACAGACTCTGCCACATGCATCCCTGGGTATCCCTGCAACGCAGCATCAAACTAAACAGAGTTAGGCATCTAATTAAACATCAAGTCTGCATTTCTTGCTTCCAACTCCCAATAGTTGAGCTGATATGTCTCAACCTAAACCAATTCCTAACTTCACAAGGTTTAAATTTTGTTAATATGCTGCATATGCAGCCTTTTTAAGCATCTTCACTGAAGGATACTGGTCACAAAATATTCCCTCCCCGTGCTACATAGCAATACTGTGTCTACAGTGAGCTGGATTACAGCTTTAGTTTCAAAACTGGTGCCACAAATGCTTTTATCCAAGGATTGTTGAATTTGGAGAATTTCTAATGTATTGGGGAATTTATTTTCCTTTTTTTCTTTAATCTATACAGCACTTCCATTGCCATTACATGCAGCTTGTCTTACTGTACTAGAAGAAGTTAACTTGTTTCAATTTTGACTTAGACTGAAAAACTAGTTTGCTTTGCTTACCATCTTTGCTGTTTCACAGGCATTTGATGCTCTTAATCAGCTGTGGAATGCTGAAAGATTCACTTATTTTAGGAAGCCATAAGCCTTTCAGAAGTTGGAGAGAAAGACTTCTTTGCTTATCTTATTTTCTCCTTTGGAATCAAAGATGTTCCTTTAAAAGTGAAACACTACAGAGTTGCAAAAATTTGAAACAGTGTGAGTAAGCATCGATTTGCAGCTTCTTTGATGGAATTGGTCAATGGTTTGCAGATTGTTGTTTTTTTAACAGTATTTTGTAGCTGACTTACACGAACATGATTTTTTTTGCAGGGGAGATCTTTTTAAACTCCCCATGAAACAGTAGGAAGGCAGAATATAGTATTATCCACTTGCTTTTCTGGCTTAAGTGAATGAAATCCTCTATTTCTCTTAACACAAGGATCTGAAGGCATTTTGTACTGGGAATACTGTGACTTCAAATTCTAGGCATAACTGAGCTTTATGTGGAATCATCCCCACCACCCTCCAAATCACAAGCTATACTTTCAGAATGAGATGCTGAACATGTAGAGCAATCCATCTCCATGTTAGATGGTTGGATGTTGTGCGGAAGATCTTAAGAACAGCTTGTTCCATTCATGACGAAAATCAGATGGAAGTGTGGCATTTCAGGGAAACTTTACTTTGAAAATTACAACACTAGTACACAGCTCAAGCTTATACATTTAACATCTGCTTTCTGAAAGAAATGTTAACAATTTTGAAATGATATTAAACATTGTTTCAACTTTTCTCACAAAAGCATAAAAGTCATGGAGGGAAAAACTTAACAGGCAACAATAAAAAAAGGTTAAAAACAACTTTTCTTTTTAGTAGTCCTCTGGTAGTAAAGATAGAACAGCTTCCACATTTGAGAAATAATCTGTCTTGGTCCAAAAGTTTAAGAGTGTTTTTAGTATCTGCTTCTGCCTCCACCTCTATCGGATCTGCTTCCACCACGGCCACCACCTCTGGGCGCCCCGCGGCTTGAACTACTGTAAGAATCCCGAGGAGGTGGATAGCCCCTTTCCATGGATGGGGGAAGACCCCTGTCTTGTCTTCCGACACGATCACGGCCACTTGAGTAGACATCACTTCTGCTGCTTGAGTAACTTTCTCTGCTTCCATATCCATCTCGTGTGCTGCCGTAATCATCATAGCGACTGCTTCCACCATATGATGGCGGGGGCCCTCGAGCAGGTGGAGCACTACGTGAGTTACCTGCAGGGTCAACGGTCAGGTAATATGGCAACACCATAAGTTATATAGAACAATTTCAAATCTGAATTTACAGAATTGATGTATTAAAATGTTTACTGCTACTCTTTTTATATGTATTGAGATGGTCTTAATATAATCTGCCACTCTAATGGTATTTTAAGTGGGGATTGCATATCAGGCAGTGAGTGGATTTAGAGATTTTGAAGGAATGAAGACGGTGTTTGTTTATTCAGGCAGGCTCTTTAACTGGATATTCCAGTACAGCTTGTTATTTTAGAGAAGAAATTCAGCCATATTTTCCAGAGACAGCTGTCATTCTGAACTGTAGACTTTGCTTCTTTAGCTTACAGCTTATTAAAAAGACGATCAAATGATAACCAACAACTGCACTTTCACTGTAGGGGAAAAAAATTGTGCCACTTCCCCCTAAAACACAAGCAACCTAGTCAAAGTCAGATGTTATGACATCTGTACGTTTATATGATCCTCAAAATGGATTCTTACCGTAACTCTCATAGGAATCTCTGTAGGAGCCTCCACTTGGATGATCCGAGTAGTCTCTGTCACGTCCACCACCGTATCCATCACGATCGCTATAGGAGGAAAGACTACTAAGACTTAGTACAAATCACTAACATTACAGCAAAAATAAAGTGACAGGGAGAAAACTCCAACAGTAGGTACCTATATCCCCTGGAGGGGTATTCATCACGTGAACTGGAATGACCATAATCACGATATGCGTAGTCTCGTGGAGGTGGTGCGTAGTCCCTGGTATCCCTGGAACTGGGATAATCTCTGCTTGAATAACTACAAAGAACAAAAACTGAGATGTTAGCCACATGTTCTACCACAGAAGGTCTGGAATCAATATCCTTCTCCAAACAAAAACCAGTTCACTAAAATAAAACAGTAGAAGAATTTACCCATCTTTAGTGCTGTAGCCATCATCCCTTGGAGACATGTACACATCTCTCCGTGATGGCATTGGCTCTCTGCGTGGAGGACCACCGTAACCATCTCTTCCACGTGACACAGGAGCTTCAAAGAAACAGTCCGTTTAATTAGCATTTAGCCATGCAGAATATTCAAGGCAAATGCTAACAAATAGCTTAAAGCAATTTAATAATATCTCCAGAGCCTACATTTAGAACACTTTACATTTCTGCTTGTACAATTTTAAAGCGGCACTAGACAAAACATATTCAAATTGCACCAAATTGTTCCCAACAGCTACAAAATTATACTGGTCTGAAAGGAACCAAAGGTTGGAGGAACAGTACATCATCCCACAGCAAACTGAAGTCCGAATCAATGATTTGCACCAGTTCCTAAGGGAAGACTAAGGTTCTAGAGCTGACCAAGCAATTAATTTAGTCAGGAAGTCCTCACCTCTTCCTCCCATGCTACTGCTACGCACTGGTCCTGAAGGTGCAGATCTTTTAGGTGGAGGGCCTCCACTTCGTGGAGGTGGACCCCTCTTCATGGGAAGTGGCCCTCGAGAAGACCCTAGAAGGAGAAGCCACGAACCAATTATTATTTCTGTGATACTCACCTGCATTTTCTTAAAGCCTGAACTACGACAACCTAAAGGTGCCATTATTACCACTACATGATCAACAGTAAACATCTAAAACTAGTCCTCTCCTGTCTAAACCTCTAAAACTAGACCTTCTCCTGTTTTCTAGCCACTTTAAATGCTACTGGCAGAATTGAGAGCCAAACTTCCCACAGCCTAAATTCCTGTCAAGAACTGTCTTTTAGAACTTTTCCGAAAGCTACAGGGTGTGACACAAAGGAAAAAGACAGCTGATACCTGTAATCAGTCACAGCTTAAATGCTTAACAAGTTACTGTTCTCAGAAGAGCTACTTGGGGGGGGAAGTACTAGAGAAGAGCCTACAGAGAGGGAACAGAGGCACTACTACCGAGTTTGCAGAACCTACTACGCAGACTCTTCAAGACAGAAGTTTCACTATTTCCAGGGTTTTTTTTTCCTGTCTTACAGCTTTTACTGTTACACCTCAGGTACTGTTTGCTACTTAAGTGAGTTTTGTTTTGATACTGAAAAGTCTGAATAAATAGCTGTATCTTAATGAATATCCAGTATCAAGTAATGTACTTTAGAATGCTTCAACTTAACAAAAAAGGTTTAGCTGCCCTCTCACTCTGATCTGGAAGGATCAGCCCTACAATTTTCTCAGTTTAGACCTCTTGCTATAAAGAATGAAAGGCAGTTCCCTTTCCCTGGTGGTAGCGAATCACTTTTTCAACTTGAATACCAGAAAGCTTCCTTTCTCACGTGCAAGGCAGGAGTTCTGCTTTTCTTTCATAGGCAAAAGTCAAGTGGAGTGTTAGTTGTAGAAGGGAATCTTCACATCTGAAAGCCTTTTCTTAAGGTGTACTTGCCTAATCAAAACTTTGACTAAACTGCCGAGATCGTATTTCATCATTTTAATAAAGAACAAGGAGTGCACTATTCAGGTGTTTGACTTTTTTTTTCCAGTAGGATTATTGTCATCTTCCAATGGGATTGGTCTTGTGTTGTCGAAGTGTATAATGAGAGAGGTCAATACATACCCAAGTGACTCCCTCTTGAAGGTGGTCCTCTCGCGCCACTTCCGCCTCTTGCGCCTCTAAGGCCCCTGGGAGGACCTCTGCTTCGGGGAGGGGGTGGTGGCCCACGCCTACCACCACTTTCAAAGGATGGCTTGGTTGCTTGTTCCACTTTAATTGCCTTCCCATCTAATGACTAAAGAAGAAGCTGCTTTACTTACTGCTCAGTCATGTTTGTATTTCTTAAATCAAGCCCCTCTTGCTTCACTATTTATAGGGCTTCCATTTTATAAGTTAGAGCAATTCTAGAACTGATTTCAGTCTTCAGTATTAGTCCCCAAGTACTCAGCAGCATGTTGGGCCTAATTTCAATTTCTACAGTACTTCATTCTTGTGGTATTGATGGCAAAAAACCCACAGAGCAGCATCAGAAAGGCCTTTCAGTGAAAACACAAGTGTCCAATGATTACGGCAGCCCCACGTCATTTATTCTGTAAATGAAACATGATATATGATCTACAATTTACTTTCAATTGCCATGTACTTTTGTACCAAACTAGGAGTGCACCTGTAGTTAAAAGATTAAGCTGAAGGTAACTTAGCTTCAGTCGGAATTTCTGGCAATGGGGAGGCCGTTTAGCACATTTTCTTGACGTCCTGATAAAACGGTGATCACTGAAGTATTTAGAAGCAATTTCAGCATCTACACAGCAGACTGAGTAAGCCAATTCACCTCTTTTTTCTAGTGTTTCAAGATGGGTTTTCAATCAAGGTGACTGTCACAATTTACTCTATTACTTGCTTTTCCACAGGGAAGGTGCTTTGTGGTTGGGGTATTTTTGTTTGTGGGTTCTGTTGCATGGTTGTATTTTTTTTTTGTGGTATGAAAAAAGTAGAAGTTTTTGCTGGAATACAGATCTGCAATACCAGGAACTCTGCAGCCAATATACCTCAAACGTGAGCAGGTACTAACAAGCTCAGTAATACAACCTAGTTAATCAAATTTCTGGATGATCTTTAAATGCCACATGTTTGGCTATTATAGCACAATCAAGACCACAAGCCCTGCTAAAATTAGGTTATTCCATGCCTATCCTGGCAAACATGATTTATTTGCCTTTTTTAGCAGTTAAATATTTAACTGCCATGACAATTAATTATCGGGCAGAAAGTGTTGTTCATTGCACTTCTTTGCTGCAATAAATGAACGAATTTAACTGCTAGACTGCTAGTAATGTCTTTATCTACACTATTAATAGTATTTTATAGAAGCACTGAATATTTTTTGCTCTCTGCCAAATCCTAGCTCTCTGAAAATTCACTGTAATGGTGGATGTACTTTGCCAGCTCAGAGTTGTAGTGATTGTTTGAAAACCTGAGTGTGCATACACAGGTTCAACTTAATCCACTGTGAGGGAAAAAAAGTAAGAAATACCAGCAAAATCATATTGGTCTTGGCTTTGACTTAGTGCAATATTTTACTTATGGAAGGTTTCCCAAAAAGCCTTTTGGCATGACAAACTGAAATATCCACTCTAATGACTGGAACTTCTCAGTTTGCATCATATGATTTGCCATTGCAATTAATCCTCAAGTTTCATCCTTCTCAAGCATGAACAGAGCTTGAAGCCTTAAGCTTTGCTATGGCCACTGCTGTCCTTCATTTCATGGATAGTCTTGACAGCTTGTTTTAAGTTTAGAAAGCAAACACTGTCCCCTTCTGCAAGCATGGGTTTTGAAAACCTGGATGCTAGGTTTAAATTCTATCATTTCTGTTAGGTAGGAGGCACAGTTTTCCTTGTAATTTCTCCTCCTATTTTCTTCTGCCTTGCACTTAAGCATCTTACCTTGGCAAAAGATTGTTTCTTTGCACACTGCTTTACAGAAATAGTCTTAAGAGGTCCAGAAAGACCTTTCACTAGATACAAGAATGTATTTTTTGCTAACGAGAAAATATTTGTTGAAGTTAGTCCTATTTCAAAGCAGAGGGGACATTTTATGGTTTCTTAGCTCAAAGAAAGGTCTTACCTCACCAAGCATAAAAGTCACACAACCCATCTCAAAATAAGGAAGTTTTTTCAATGAGCTCAAAGCACAAGCTGTCAACATGAACACTCAGTAGCTTATTTTTATAACCTTGATTTTGAGTGTTATAGAAGCATTTTTAATATGATATGAGCACCAGAAAGTAAAGTCACTTTGGTGCTAAAAAGCATGGAAATAATTTAAGCTACAAGTAATTTAGGACAGTAATAGTTTGGCAATCAAAGTCTCCTATGTGTGAAATGAATAATCTGTACATATTTGTAACGTGAGACAGGGAATTTCAACCAAACACAATTAGAGAACTATCCTGCAAACTGTTCCACATTTCAACAGAAAAGATTAATGAAATTTGCTTAATTTTGGGAGTGGGGCAAGAAATCAAGTATTTCAAAGAAACTGTTACAATAACTCGCATGAAGCTGGTCCTAGCACCGCACAGGGCTTTCCTCTTCAATGGATCACTTCGCTGCTGATGCTGCAATGACTCCATTTCTCCATGTTCCTCGATGGCACGTTAAGTGAGTTATATTTTGCCATATATATCCAAGAAATGAAGATCCATTTCTCAAGAGGTCAAGCTTCTGTACATTGTATCACTTCTTCCCAAAAGAACAGGAAGCACTTTCTGTCAATTAAACAATCTTCTATAGTGCTGAGTACAATTCATGCTGGAGGGATTGTAGCATCTGCTTCCGTCCTCTTAACACAGACCAGCTGGCTTGGCAGGTCTACACTGGAATAAAATCTTTGGTTTGTCCTGACCCTTTGCCTAAGGTTATATCCTCTCTTTAATTATCCATTTCATCTTAAAGATGCAGAATCAGAATGTCATGAGAACAGCCCACTGCACCAAACAACCATTACAGACTGAAAAGTATCCACATTTATGTCCAGGTAAGCATGTTCATTTTGTGGCATCAGGATGGAGACTTGACAGCCATGAATTAAGATTCTTCTTAAGGCTAGTAAGCTGCTATTAAGTACTTCTACATTTCTTTTGCACTGCTCAGACATCATAGCATTGATTGAATTTAGAAGACAAAGTAACTGAAGTGAAAAATCTCCATCCCAACTCTAAAATAATTATCTTGTGATCTCTTTCTGCAGGACAAACTGATCTTCAATGCTTCAACTAGTCTATGCTTGTCTCGGTATAGTGAAATATAGCCGTTCACATAATACCCCTCACCCAAACTGGTGCAAAACTCTGCATATATTTTCATAAACATTTGCAAAATAAAAATCAAATGCAAATTCATTCTTGCAGAATCTATTGGAGTCAGCCTCTTCTACTGGCTACAACTTCAAATTCCTTTGGGATGACAGAATGAGCAACAGACAGGCAATGCAGAACTCTTCCCCCAGCCAGACAGATCACCTAACTCCTTACAGACTGCTTGAACTGCAGTCTGCCCAGTGCTTCTGCTGCTGCTTCTCAGCAGAATTAGAATCTCAAGAATGCTCCAACCCATCTTTTCCAAATGGACAAAGAGACCTTCAAATTGTGATTTATGACAATTGCCTCTTCTCACACCAGGCTTTAAACACTGCTCTTCCCTCAGACCTTGAATGCAGAGTCTTTTTGGAATACAAGCAGTACCTGTTGTCCAGAAGGCTTCCTGAAGATGAGAAGGAGAGACCACCGCATGAATATCTTTCATATCCATGGTCAAAGCAAGTAGGACCAGAAGACATTCTAGAGCAAATCCCATCTGAGAATGTTCTTTTTATATACTATTTGCTGTTCCAATTTCAAAGCAGATGAAGGTACTTCTAGATTTATAGTGAAGACAAACCCACGAGAACGATGATCCACAAGGCCGTCCTTTCTAGCATTTCTTGCCAAAAACGCAGACTGTGCATTCCAGAACAAGTTGACATAACCTCAGCCACACACATTGTCTCATTTAGCTACTTTACCAAGCAGTATTGTCCCAAATATTTCCAATGTGACCAAACACGGGCCTCAACATTCAAGATGTAGAACAGCTGGTGATTATTTTCAGAGGGATTTTGATTTGCAAGCTGCACTCCACAAACACACAGATTAGTGACTGAATTCCTTTCAGTCTGACAATTGCCTATTGGTCCTTGAAATTACCTTATGTGAGGATTCAATGACCATTTCAGAGAAAATAAATTATTTAAGCACGGCAGTAAACAAGTCTTCAGAACTGTGGCAAACTAGACAGTGAAGAAATAAAATTCAATAAAAGGAGCACCCTGACAGATGTTTAGGCTGGTATAGAAAGAACGTCATCTGAATTTGCCACTCTCTGCCTTGACAAAACTACTAGCTTGCTTAAAAGGGAAGGAAGTCTTCTAAGAGAATAACCCTAATTGTGGTAAGATTGTCATAAAGCATCCAGAAACATCAGTCCATGGAGAAGAAAACCCACTATCCTTCTATAACACATACCCTGCTACAACACAAATAACAAGAGGTTTTACGACACTCTTGTGTTTATGAACACTACACAAAGCTCACTTTCTTATTCCTAAAGTTGTTTTACTTACTGACTGCAACAACTGGTATTTTTCTTTCACTTCAACTTCTTAAACAAGACAAACATACCAAAATCCCAAGTGCCAATCACAATCACTCGATGTTTCTTCACTTTACTTGAATGGCATCTCAAGAGACACTGCTTACAAAGCCAGTGCAGTGTGACCTAAACACAATCATTCACAGAATGCAGGGAAAACCAGAGTCTGCAATTCAAGAGACCTAAGATGGCTTTCCCTGCCTGAAGGGACAGCACCTTTATAAAGATAAGCAGTTGTTTACCAAAAAATTGCCAACTTACATCTACCTTTTCAAGCACGTGCCACAACAGATACAGATTACAGCAGCCTACAATTCTCTGACAAACTATCCTGGTATTATCTTGGAACCTGTGCTGCAAATGCCTATATTTTTATTTTTATAGACAATACATATCTTATTGCTCCTAAAGCTACACCCTTGCATTTTAGGGCATAAATGAACAAATTCGGTTGCTGGCTAACTGCAAAGCCATTGCACGTAAACTAGAAAGACGCCCCTCACACAGACCAAGCAGATCAATGATGCAAGGCCCAAATGCAGGAGATTATACTCAGAATACCAGATAGCTCATCAATGCTCCAGCACTCAAGGGAAATCACAGTTACCCATGTTAAAGGAACAATTAATAATTTTCAGGTAAGTCATTTCCCTGAAGTGTAATTTACACAGTACTGCATTCAAATATGATCAAAAAGGAAAATTAACCCAAAAATCATTATTGAAACATGCAAGAATGAAGAGCTGATTCCTCCATCACCGATTAAGGAACAGTAAGAAAAGAGAGCATAGCTGACTGCCAGCCAGACTTCCATTTTCTATTAGCAAATCCATGAACAGGAGAAACACGGAGACAGAGACATTTTGTCGACTTTAAAGTCACAACTTGTCTCCACGATCTTCTAATCCATGCTCTTTCCAACTTTTATTACCAGTTGATTTACCCCGAAGATTAATTGTCCTGGTCAGTAGCAACTGCAACGCATAAATGGTCTTAATTCCTACCTTTCCATTCATATCTCTGGCAGCATCTTTTGCATCTGCTGGACTCTCAAACGTGACGAATGCAAATCCTCTGGACTTGTTTGTTTCCCGATCTTTCATCAAAAGGACTGCAGAAACAAAGTCATATCAGCCTTCCCTGTAATTCCTGGTAAGGAACACTTAACCTTTATTTAACCTTTTAAGCTCAGAACTTCTTAGAGGACATGTAAGCACCATCATTTCAGATGATCAATGCCAAAAAGTCATCACAGCTATGTTGTTGTTGTTTGTTTTATACTATTGCTATCTTAAGAAAAGATAGCAATAGATATCTCTTTACCTTCAACAATGCGTCCATATTTGCCGAATACAGCCTCAAGGGCTTTTTCATTAGTCTCTGTGTTCAGGCCCCCAATGAACAGCTTCCCAGGACGATCTGCTTCAACCATTTTGATTCTGTGAATGACCTACTAAAAAGAATGAGGCCATTATTAACAAAATATCATACTGCAATAGTGACTTCATATAAATTACTTCTGTCCTCAAACGTGCAAGCAAATTTTCTTTAGAAAGATATTAGGTAAGAAATATGAGGTAAAAAAAAAAATCAAGTAATTACAATTTTTTGCAGTGGAAGCAACTCGAAGTAGTATTAACAGTTACTTCTTCACATTATATAATGTATTTAAGAGATATTAAATAGAAATTTGAATAGTGGAACAAAGGCACTGTTAAAATGAAGCAATATTGGTGAATGTGAAAACTCTTCCAGAAGTGCTGCTCCCTTTGTCCTGGACGTTTTAAGTAATTTGCTTAATATGTCAACGTAATACAAAATTGTTAACTCTTCAGAGCATCTTAGGTCAGTGTATTTAAATTAAGTTCATTCTTTGTATTATTTAAAGTACATGGAGCCTATGCTTAAGTCCTGGCCTACACAACTTGAGAGGCTGAACTGACACCAGACCACCACTGCAGTTCTACACAGCAATGCCACTGCTACAGTCGCGGGGGCGGGAGGGCTTAAAAAGAAAAAAGCCCAAGAGCCGAAGACAAAGCCAAACCCCCCGTGCCTGGCAGGCCGCCCGGCGCCTGCGGACAAGCGCTGCCCGCGTGTCTCCAGCGCGATGGCGGGAAGGCCCGCGCCAGCTCCGGCACTCGCGGGAGCGCGGACAAAGCACCCCCGAGGGAGCCGCGGCGAGGCCGAGCCGGGCCGCACGGGGCGAGGGTTCAGCCGCGCTCCGGGCACGGTGAGCACGGGGGGCGTCGGACCCTCCGCGGGCTCAGGCACCGCCACAAAATGGCGGCCACCTCTGGCAGCGGCTCCGCTCCGGCCCCGCGCCGGCGGCCTCCTCGGCACTCACCCACCACGCGACTCAAGCCCGTCCGCACACATCGCCGCGGCGCGCCCGCCATGCCTCCTTCGCCCTCCCCCGGGATGCTCAAGAACCCCCGCACATAAAATCGCGGACACCGCGCCTCACACAGCCAGGACCCTCCTCGCCCCACCGCAACGGCGGGGGTCCCGCCGTCTTAACCGGAGCCGGGCAGGGAAGGATTGCGGGCCGGGCCCGGCTCCGCCGTGCCTCTGTTCCGCCGCGAGCAGCGCGCCACGCGGCCCGCGCCCCACGGACCTTTCGCCGCGGGTCTCCGCAGCGTCCTGCGGTGCCGCCCGCAGAGCCCTAGCCCGCAGCAGCGCTCACCTCCGCCCGCGCCGATCTGCAACTGCGCAATGGGGGCGAACAAAGGCGCTGCGGGCCTTTATAGCTTTACGTCACCTGCCGGACGGAGCCCCGGATGCGGCGGCACCGGCAGCGCCCAGCCCGGTAGGAGGCTCCCGAGACCGCCCGGGGCCGGTGCGAGGCTCCCGTCGCGGCCGAGGGACAACGGGGCCCGGATGGGACGGGGCCACAGGGGCGAGGAGTCCCGTCCTGCCAGGAGCGGGGAGCGGGCCGCGGGCCGCGAGCGGCGGGAGAACAGCGGGAGTGCGCCGTGCGAAAGGAGGGATAGAGCTTTGTTTGCCGGCTGTGCCTCGTCCCGAAGGATTGAGGCCCCATGTGTAGTGCTGTGTCGTTCTGGACTCCTCAGCACGACAAAGGAGCTACTGGAGATAGTAATAATGATTAGATGTCTGGAGCGTCCCTCTTACGAGGAGGGACATGGAAGCTGGGGCTGTTCAAGAATGAGAGGGGATCTCACTAATGCATATAAAAATCCCAAAGCCAGATGCCATGGGATGGGGATGGTGCCAGAGTCTTTTCAGAGGTGCTTAGTGACAGGAGCAATGGTCATAAACTAAAATACTAGAAGTTCCAGCTCAACATGAGAAAGAACTTTGCATTGAGGGTAGCACAACCCTGGAACAGCTGCCCAGTGAGGTCATGGAGTCTCCCTCTCTTGAGACATTCCTGTGTCACCTGCTCCAGGTGACCCTGCCTTGTCAGGGGGATTGGACTGGATGATCTCCCAGAGGTCCCTTCCAATGCTAACTGATTTTGTGAAGCAGCAGATCTATCACTTCTTTGGAAGGAAAATCACAGTAGTATCAGTTGAACTTTCGAGTTTGCAGGAGCTTAACCCAGTTTGCTAAAGCAGCCTTAAAGGCATTTTTAATTAGTTTGATTAATAGATGTGTATGGCAGCACCCCTTCCTTGGAGAATAACAGCAAACCAAAACAAGTGTGATTTAAAATTAAACGTGTTGATGGCACAAAATTTTGCCATTTTTGTTCAACTAACTAAATTTGTTAATTATTTGTACTCAAAGTTCAACTGTGATTTTCTTTGGCAGGCTAAACCTGATAGTGGAAAAGTTAGGAAATCTGCTCATGCACAAATTGGCTAAACTTTCATTATTTGAACCTGAAGATTATCTAAATTTATATTAATCAGTTATCAAGGCCTATTTTCTTAGTGCCACCCAGTCTAACCACCATACAGTCTTTTAAGTTCTGCCTTGCAGTTCTTGCTAGCAGTTCTCCAGACCTTCATTCCTGGGAGATGCCACAGAGTCTATGGACTCTAAGGGCACTGCCCAGTGCTGTTAAAGTTATGCAGCTGCATAATTGCTACATTCTGATAAGAGAACATCAGACTCTCCTTATCTTCAGTTTTTCAGTCTGTCAGATACTGATATTTAGCTGCTGTTTGTGCTATGGGAAGCAGAAGGCAATGTTGCCTCAGAGAAGCTCACAGATGTTTCAAGAACACAAAAGAGGGGAGCTCTCAAACACTACTGTAAACTCCAGTATGTACTTGAAAATGTCACCTTACCAGTGTGGATGCTCAGAGTTTCTGGATGCTGTTACTGTGAAGGGGAAAAGGGAAAGATGACCTTTATAAGTAGGTGGAACAGCACTGCCTGTGATATCAATGCAGTTGCCAAAGAATGGCATTACCAGATACTCATCCAATTATCATATGAAGAAAAGCTTCAAATTCTAGTTTCAATACAAAACAATTTAAAGTTAGGGGCCTCCCTGGGATGGATAGTGAAAACTAAAGCAAATTGTTAGTCCTGTAAGAAATATGCTAAAAATGGCCTCCGTCAAGGTGGGGTCTCTGTGCTTCTCTGACCCATGGTGTATTTATTGACTGCCACACAACTGGAAAAATAAGCAAATGCAAACAAAAGCCTCTTTTTCTGTCACCTCTGATTTAAAGACTAAAATATTTAATTGATGACTCCAGGCTTCATTTTAGTAACATTTTGTTAACATGTACTGAACATGTGGTTAGGTGGGATTAGCATGAACATAATGACATTTGAAACAGCAATTGAACATAAATGCTGTAATTGTATCAGGGCCACCCATTGTTCTAAAAGGAATCTTCATGAGGCTTCTTATCAGAACTCAGTTGCATCTTCATTGCAAACTGGAATGGTATTTTACAGTCTCTCACTACATAGTGTATGTATGGTCTTGCTCCAAATTCAGTCAGATCTTTTCCTAGAGGAATAAAAGGTATAAAATTATTTGTCACTCTCTTGAATGAATCTCTGCATATTTAACAGTGTTGTTGAATTTACACTGCAAACTTGTTCATGCAAGTACTATGTACCATGCTCCATATTTTCATCAAACATATTGGCCTTTTACCAAGTTCATCATGCTTTGGTTTTAAACTGGATAAAAAGTTTAGTAGAGCTGAGGGATGGGGACTAATGAATACATAAATAATCTGAACCCAAAAGATTCATTCAGAATTAATAAAAAAGGGAATATTATTCACTCTAGATATGCAATCAAAAATTAATAACTGAAAAATGAGCATAATAATTTTATAACAAGGAGCAATTTTCTAGGCACTGTCAGTTGATGGGTGTTTATAGAAATTCAGGAATTTTCCTCTGTAAAACTCAGACTAGAGTAGATGAGAACAGCACAAAATAACTGTTTCTGGCATGAACTTTGTCAGCCATTTCTAAACTGGAACTCCTTAATGTGCTTCTCCCAAATCACCTATTTGGGATCTCATTTTGGCTCCTTTCAGTTGAGCCATACAAGGTGGATCATAAGTCCCTAAGACATAGCTGGACCTGCCTGAAATGACAACTCTAATTTCCAGGCTCAGCTGAAAAAACACGAGAATTCCTGTGCTCCCCCTTATTCTTTTTTCCTTTTGCCTGTTGCAGTTCTATGGTAAGGGCAATTCACTACATATTGATGAACTGGTTAAAATTAATGGAGGTGGATGTTTTGCAGGGCAATACAAATGTAGTGTCACTGTCCAGAAATGTGAGTGGCAACAGCTTGTCAAAATGGAAAATACAGAGAGATCAAGGTGTTTGCTACTCAATGATACTTTCTGTATCATTGACCGGAATGCCTTTAGCACAATGTCTCAGACAGCTGTGAGTACCCATCTTGCTATGGTCGCACAGAGCTTGCAGCCATCACTTGCACTTACCCTGCTCCTCAGGCATGTTTTGCAGCTGTCCTGGAGCACTGCTCCTGCCATCGCCACCTAAACAGCTGATACTGGAGCCTGGCATCATGTTTGTGGTGACCGTGTTGTACCAAGAGGCCATGTTGTGGCTGCAAACATTACAGGCTACATCAAAAAAAACACCAAATATAATTCTTCCAGATTGCTATATGAAAACTTGGATTTCCACCCCTAATTTCTGAGCTGGTAATATCTTACTTAAGCCTTTCTCACTTAGTCTCTACAACTCCCTGAAAGGAGGATGTAGCCAGGTGAAGATCTGGCTGCTCTCAGGTAACAAGTGACAGGATGAGAGGACTCGAGTCTTCAGGGGGAGGTTTAGGTTGGACATAGCAGGAATTTCTTCACAAAAAGGGTACTTAGACATTGGAATGGGCTGCCCAGGGAGGTGGTGTAATCACTGTCCCTGGGAGTATTTAGAAAGACTGGATATAGTACCCAGTGCCGTGGTGTGGTTAACGTGGTGGTGTTCAGTCCTGTGTTAAATTCGATGATCTGAGGTATTTTCCAACCGAACTGATTCTGTGCTTTTTGCTGGGGGCTAAAACTTGAAAAGAGATTCTGGTATCATAGAATCCTAGAATAGTCTGGGTTGGAAGGGACATTCAAAATCATCTGATTTCACTACCCCTACCCTGCTCGCCATGGGCAGGGACACCTTCCCCTAGTCCAGGATGCTCCAAGCCCCCTTCAATCTAGCCTTGAACGCTTCCAGTGATGGGGCATCCACAGCTTCTCTCGGCAACCTGCGCCGGGGCACCAGGCCCCGCACGCACCCCACAGGGAGACATTTCCCCCCGCTATCACGTCTAACCCCGCCCTCTGGTAGCGGGCAGCCGCTCCCCCTTGGCCTGGCGCCTCCGCTTCTTCAGAGTGCCCTCCCCCAAGATGGCGCCCGGCGCTTCCCTCTTCACCGCGCAGCCGCTGTGGCCCCGACCCGGCCGTGACGCGGCTGCCACCGCCTCCGACTGCGCTGGGGCTGCCTTCGCAAGGCGCTGCCCGGGGCGGTCGGGGCTGCAGCTGCGCCTCATGGTGCCTTTGCCCATCCAGGCTGCAAGATGAGGCTGCTGGTTGCCGCACTCTTGCTGGTGGCGCCTCTCGGCGCCGCCTTCTACCTGCCTGGCTTGGCGCCTGTCAGCTTCTGTGAGGAGAGCGAGCAGACCGAGAGCTGTAAGGTGAGAGCCCGCACGGGAGGGCCCGACGTGGGCCATCCCCTCGCTGTGCCCCACGCGGGGCTCCCACGGCGAGGGGACTCCGCGGGGTATTCCCAATCCCGCTGCTCATAGGTGTGGTCCCGCGGGCGGCAGCCTCTGCACCGGGAAGACAGGCATTCCCTTTTCCCTCTGAAGTTTACAGCCCAGCGCTGCGAGGACCCTTAGCTCCTTCTTCCTGGCGTGGCCGGGGCCTGTCAGCAGCCAAGGGTAACTCCGTCATGGGGTAGCAGCATTTGCTGGTTAGCCTCGCGTTTCATACCGGCCACACGTTTGTTTCTGAAAGTCCGTATTTTCATGCTTTTTCTCCTTTCCTGTTTCAGTCACTCATTGAGCTCTTCGTGAACCGGCTGGACTCTGTTGAATCAGTTCTGCCATACGAATATGATGCGTAAGTACATCCCAATACTTTTCCAGAAGTGTTTGGAAAGACGATTTTCTGTTACTGTAAGGGTGTCAGTATTGTGGCTGTAGGGATGGAAGAGTGAATCCGGTGCTCAGTGGCAGGAATTAAGTACAAGAGGGTGGGAAGGATGAAGGCCACACCTGTGCCACCTGACTGTCTGAAGTTATTGTTTAAAAAAAGGCTGCAGAGTTTCTTATGGGTGCATTTTTTGAGCTGAGTACAAGATTTAGTGTTCGCTGTTTGACATATTTGAAAGTTCTTTCTGCTAGGCAAATCTATGACATAAGGTGCTTTGAGTTCCTTTTTTCCCCCTGATAATTGAAAGAAACTCAGAGACCAGTCACTGTTAACTTTCCTCTTTTTTTTGCCAAAACTCTGTAGCTAATTCTTGGTTTGCTGGTTTTGGTTTTTTTTAATTTTGATTCTTTTATATGAAAACTTCTACCTGCTTTTGCAGATATTTATAGGCCTACAAAGCGATGATAAACAATATGATTTGCAGTCTTGCTGCTGGGCACAGAAAAGAAAACTTGCAGGTATTTTAGTTCTTTCCCTGGGCAGTGCAGCAGTAGAAGTGAGATGAAAGACTAGCTAAGAAATCCCCCATCTCTATTTCCTTTAAACTTTATGGAAGCCAGTGAATTAGGACCATTGATTGAGGAAAAGTACTTATGTTCCAAAGATGGGTTTGTTTGTTGTTATGTTGGGGTTTTTTAATGCAAAGCCAGAAGGGTTACATTCTCCCATATTCAGCAGTTTCAAGCTGTATATAGCTGAAAAGAATTGGTGAATGCTGTTTGGCGGTGTGGCACTGTAAGACTGAAAACACTTTCCTTCTTTGAAATGCGTTTTGTGTTAAATGCTATTTGTAAATATTCCTTTAAGAAAGGAGTGTAGTTTTTCAGAAACTTTCTGCATGAGAAAAATCTGTAGTACAGTGCCTTTTTTTCCCCCAAAATGAAACATTCTATTGTTTCTTTAAATTGCCATTTGAAAAGGGTGGGTGAATTAACCATTGTGCATTTTGTTAAAGATGTGCTGGAATATGTATAGGTTGAAATTGATATTAAAATAGATTTTACCTTTCTTTGCAAAGGCTCTCAGATTTTTAACTACCAGTGGCTAAACTGTTAAAAATCATGAAAACTACTAAGGATGTAATTTAAGAATTTGTTTTAGGCTGGTATTTACATTTATATGTCAATTCAAAGTAAAAGGGAACCTTTGCTACTTTTTTCCAGTTTTGACTTCTGTCAAGATAAGGAAGAGAAAAGACCATCAGAAAATCTTGGACAAGTACTGTTTGGGGAGAGAATAGCATCGTCTCCATATAAGGTTATTTTATGCCTTGAAGTTGATCCTGTTTAAATTTGATAGCCGTTGTTCTGATGGCTGTAATCCATAGATATAGCTGAAGATTTGATGACTGGGTGACTATTTTTGTTTATATATTTTAATATAACAAATATAACACTATGGTGTTTGTGTAATAAAACCCAATAAAACTCCTCCCAACCCAAAGGCATCTTAAGTTGGTTAATTACAGTTAGGAAACTGAGCTAGTGATCACCCTTCTTGCCTGTTGCTCTGTGGTAGAGAAGTCCAGAAACTATATCTTAGGTAGTTATTTAATAGCTGGATGTAAGATGTGCTAGATGATGTGAAATAATTGATTTATTAAATGTAACATTGGAGACTATAAAGTGGTAGTTCAGAAACTTTTTTGTATACTTGGTTGTAGTATTGGGCAACTTCCAGAGTAGGAAGGGGAAATTAGGTTATGGCTCTCTTGGGGCTTTTCTCTGCTTGTATATACTTATCATCTGCTGTCAGATACCAGATTTTTCAGTGTTGATGCATATCACTTGGAACCTTCTGTAAAATAAATGTATGGAAATATTTTGTGGGTTGGGTATGTGGTATTTTTCTGTATCATGCCCTGCATTAGCAATGATCAAATGTAGCATATCTAAAAAGCTGTGCCGTCAACTTGGGACAGTTATTAGCAGCGGCGGAGCTGTGGTCAAACAGTGGCTCTTGGTGTTTGAGAGCTGTATGGTTTCAAATGCAGTTTCCAGACTTGGATTTGCCAGTGAAGCTGAAGACTGTG
The DNA here is from genome assembly GCF_035770615.1 of Melospiza melodia melodia. Taxonomy (NCBI): domain Eukaryota; kingdom Metazoa; phylum Chordata; class Aves; order Passeriformes; family Passerellidae; genus Melospiza; species Melospiza melodia. The sequence goes on along the minus strand of NC_086209.1, from coordinate 20,476,896 downwards.
CTATGTGTGTGTGTGTGACGATTGCTAGATAATCCAAATCCCTGTGAGAAAAAGAGGCAGCAGTTTCCGAGTCTGCTGCCACACAGTCTTAAGGGACCTGGTCACATCTTTTCATTAGTCTGTTAAGTACGTGATGCCCTCTCCCTTACATGAACTGCTTTTAGAAATCTCCTTGATTGTCTGAGCTAATGTAATTTTAAGTCTTATGACTGGTGGTAACAAGAAGCTTTTAAATATGTAGCATGATGGGTCATTTGGACTGGATATATAGTGAATAGATTAGGTGTTATAACAGCTGTTTGAAATGGCTGTACACAGCAGTAATTAAGAAGTGCTGTTCCTGGTTAGCATTTGGGCCTTAATAATGTTAAAATTTTCAGTCATGCTTTAAGCTCACTAACAGATAAATACTAACCGGGTTAGAAGTTGGAGATGCAAATTTGAGTGTGTTTGTGTTAGGTGATGTCTATGCTTGAAGCTTGGATATTGTGCAACTTATGTTTTTGGCAGCCTTATCTAACTTGGTTGTCATGGAGAAAGCCAGCTAAAGTTAACATGAAACGTTCAAGAATGGTGTAGTGAAAGTCTGTTTTAGCCCACGATGAAATTATCAAAATAAACTGGTAAAAGAAAAAGCAATACCTTTTCTACTAATTTTCAATTTTCAGTCCTCAGGGTTTATCCTTCAGAAACTTACAGTAAGGAGCTAAAGTAATTTAAGAAAACACTTCCCTAACTTATCTGAAAAAAACCCAGAATGCTAAAAGATCTTTCAAGGAAAATTGAAGTGACTTTTTTGTGTGTGCTTTTTTTAACAGTTCACTTTTAAAAAGCAAGAAACTTGCAAGAAGGTTTGTACAAGATCATATGACCCAGGAAACACTGCTGATAAAAGCAAACTGGCTTTTTTGAAGAAAGGAATGCAATTGAATTATCAGCATCACTGGTAAGCCAAGACATATGGTTTATTTTCTGGTTTTGGACATTTGTTACCTATGTTTTAAGTTGTTGCTTTCTTCCTTCTGTGTGATAATTGTCTGTGTGATAATTGTCTCTAATGTGCGTCTTGTAGGCGTTACTGAAAAGTGTGTGCATTACATGAATGTGAAATGTCACTGTGAAGTGAGGTGCACCCCTTTCTGAGGACGTGTTCTTTGATGATTTCTGTCTAGGATTATCGATAACATGCCTGTAACGTGGTGTTATGATGTGGAAGATGGACAAAAATACTGTAATCCAGGATTTCCAATAGGATGTTTTGTTACTCCAGATGGTAGAGTTAAAGATGCTTGTGTTATAAATGTAAGTGGTGGAACTTTCTTTGTTAGTATAGGGTGGTTTCATTTGTGGTTTTACTTTCAAGCTTTGTTTTCCTGAGAAAGAACAGATGTGTTTGTAAACATGCTTAATGTTCAGACTGTGGGCACTGACAGAGCTGAGTGCTGCTTGTGTGTGCAGTGACTCACTGATACAGTTTTCCAAATAAAATGTTCTTAGAGATCTTTGACCAATATATGTTTAATAAAGCTATAAAAGAATGGTGTCAGTGTTTAAAAGCCTTAAAAAATTTGAGATTTTATTCTGAAATTTAATGTGTATCCATCCTAGTACCTATTTACTTTTTGTCTGTCATGTTCACATGCAAGATGTTCTTTTATCAGTATCAGATAGAGGCTTTCTAGTGAAGTCCTAGAAATGAGCTCTGTGTAAAAGTTGCAAAAATCATGTCTAGCACAGTTTACAAGTTAAATGTGTCAGGGTTTTCCCAGGTCGCTGAAGGTTTATAAACACAGCTGTGACAGAGAAAATTATGTTGACAGCTGGAAATGTGTCAGTCATCCTGGGAGATCCATTGTGAACTAGTACAATTACAGATAGTAGTGATAATTTTATCCCTCCTGGATGAGGGACAGCACTCCTCTTGGTGAGGAGAGAGCTTCCCATGACTCTGCTCTACCACTTGACCTGCTGCTTTTGTGCACTGCAGTCAGTTAATTTGTATGCAGCAGGTCTGATGCTTCTTTGAAGTGTTGCATTTATCATGCACGTTCAGTTTACTCTGTCTACAGTGACCTTCCAACTCAGTTACTCCTCAGGCTCCCCAGACAGTTGAAAGTGATCTTTTATACAGGTATATTAATGTTGAAGTGTTTGCCTTTGTAACTCCTTCATGCAACACCAGTCTCATGATAAAGTTCTTGACTTCTTGTGCCCTCTCCTGTTGGAGAAGTTGCTCAGTCTCCTGATCATGTTTTGTAGTCAGAGTTTAACAAGAAGAACACTTTCTACCTCTTCAACCACGTTGACATAACAATCATGTACCACAGCGGGAAGGATGAAAACTGGCCTGGTGCAAGACTGGTGATGGCAAGACTGAGACCACAAAGGTAATTGTGCATTAAAGCATCAGGTTCTGGTACTCTGGAGTCCTAACAGCAGTTCCAGAGAGAACAGTTCCTTGGAGATGTTATTGGAGTTAAGAAATTCTGAGTAACTTGTTATTCTGACTTCTGGTAAAGCTTTCGGTGTGCTGGTTTATGTCTGGAGCTGTTTACAAGGACAATTCCACAACTGTAAATGTCATTTAACTTTGTTTTGAAGTGTTTCCCGAAGTCCCTTGTGATGGAAAAGCTACTTATGCAGACTTTTAGAACCTGACCCAAACAACAGAGCCTTTTTTGTGTTGTGGTTGACTTGTATCTGGGTGTGTATGTTTTCAGATACACTGAGAAACACCCTTTCACTGAGTGAGTTTCCCATGCCAGATCTGTTACCTGTCTCCTAAATGTACTTTGGATGAACATACAGGTGTACTTTTTCCTGTGTAAATTTGTTACAGAGGCATAGTTGAAATACCATGTTAACACTGCGATTCAGAACTGAATGACAACAACTAATTTCCTAAGAAGACTAACTGATTTTCTCAAACAGTAGCTGCTTAGTTTTTGTGTTGTCCAGAGTGGAGGTGCAGCAACTCAGAGGTCAGAAGAACGCTGGAGCAACTACTTTGGCCTCTGGTCAATCTGTTCATACACAGTTCATATTTATCTGTATTTGAAAATTGCAGCCCAGTTATAAAATTTCAAACTAGATAGTTTTTTTATAGCTAAACGTTTCTCTCTTTTCTGTAGAGGTTAAGTAAGTTAATAAATTACACTGCCACAGTTTCTGAAGTCATACAGACATGCTTGGTACAACATGACTTGATTGTACTTGGTTTTTCTCTTGCGAACGTACAGTGTTGTTTTAGTGAATTATACTTGTTATACAAGTATTTTATATTTATTCCTTCCATGAGTGCCAGGAAGATTCTACCAGTCTTACTCATTTTTTCATAAGTGCTTTATCAGTAGCATCCTGAATGGCTGAAAAATGAGAATTTCCCTTTTCCCTGGCAGTGCAGACCACGAGGGGGCAGTTAGGTTGCACATAACCTTAATTTTGTCATTCTCCGACCAGGTGCTTTGCTTCAACCTTGAAGCTCTCCTTATGGGGAATATTTGTAGTTGGAGCACAATGCTTTATTTTTTTTAAAGAAAATTGAAGTTTTTAAAAATTTTATTTAACTTCTTTTCCCTGTTAGCTACAAGCATACAGATGAGAACAACTTAAGCTGTGAAGGCCCACCTATGGAGATTCCTGGAGAATTCACCAATAAACTGAATTTGGTTTACACCTACTCTGTGACATTTGAAGTAAGTATTAAATGTGTTACATGAATGTGTGATTCCACAAAAGAATGAAATCAGAGCAATTGGATAACTTTCTAATAGCTGTAAGTGGATTACAGCAGTGTAAATTCTGTAAGGATGGTCTTGTGAAGTATTTTTCTGAAAATCTTAACAGGTTTTTTGTTCTTGTAACTTAAGTGACACTATGAAAATATAAATGAAGGTTTTTTTTCCCCCTGTGTTTTATTTCTAATAGAAAATTAGCAGATTGTATAACTGGAAGTGTTGTCTTCCTTGAGGTAAATGCTGCTTTCAGATTTCAGTCAGGCTGCTGAGAGTCTTATGTTAAAGAACAGTTTATATTTGGGGACATTTTGTTTGTTAAATGTTGATTGTAAAGTTTTATCTCATGAAGTTGCAGGGTTTGTCTCATTTTGTGTGGTGTTTATTTTTTTCACTGGCTTTTTCTTGAGTAGGTGATAATTTATTTTTTACAATTAATACTCTAATGTTTACTAATACACTAATGCTTTATTCAGCCTGTAATGAGTTAGAAGGAAGTTTCTTTCTGGCAAACGGGTCTTTATCCCAGCATGGAAGTGAGCCTCCTGTAGGTGTGACTATAATTTGATTCAAGGTACTTCAAATCTTGGTACCTGTGTTTCAGTCCTGAAAGCGTGGTTGTTTTTCTGATGTAACACACCAGTCTTAGAGGGTTTGGCTTGAGACCACAAGCTTGTTTTGTACAGACAATGAAGCAGCTGTGATATGGCAACAGCTTTCATCCTGCCAAACTGAATTTGATTTGAACCAGTGACCTTGAGGTGCAAGGCTCGGTAGCCTGTTACTTTTCCCTTGAGATGCCCAATCCTCTTTCAACTCTGATTTTCCTGCATGAATGAGCCTTCTTTCATTAACATTTGTGTTTAAATCTTGAGGTAAATTGTGATTCAGAACTTCAGTATGAGCTTTGGTTACACAATGGGTGAGTTGTTTGGGTACCCACACTCTTTCTCCCTGACATGCAGCAGGTAAGGCTCACATCCAGTGGGTTTGGATACTTCCAGCAGGTGGCACTTCCAAACTGCTTATTGTCTCTGTCATCCATAAGCCTTGGTTTGAAATAATACCTTCTGTGTTTTACTTTTTATTAGTAGTTAAAAAATAACTTGAAAGTGGAGTCTTTATCAGTGAGAAGCATTTTAAATAGGAAAGCATCCGTTTAAGTAAGCCTGACTACATAAAGCATAAATATATAACTGTTTTGTGGTCCTTTTTAATGTACTTCTGATGAAAAAGTTATGGGGTCTGCTTTAATTAATTGACATGGACAAGGTATTTAGCACTGTGTGAAAAGTATGCATCATCATGGCTCTAATGTTTAGTACACAAGTGTACAAAAATAAAAGTATGAGAGCGGTTTGGTACTTAGCTGTGCAAACTTAGCACCTTGTGCGTAAATGAAGAAATTCAGCAGAACTTCGTGCCAGTCAGGAGATAGAATTTGGTAGCGGGACAACATATGTGTTCATCCAAAGAGAGCAAATAAAAATAAATAAATGGGGACAACAAGGCTTGTGAGTCAGAGTCCTCAGTTGTAGACATGGAGGCCATCAAAGGAATATCTGGAAATGAAAGTTGTGTGCCAGGAATCAGACTGGAAAATAGTCTGTATCAGCCAACACTATGGCAGAGAGTGAAGAAGCCTGTGCTAAATCCATTAAAAGTGATTAGAAGAACATATTTCTAGCTTCCCTTGGAATTTTTCTCTGGAGTACGTTTGACAAAGTTGAAATTTCAAGATCATTGTGCTATGCTGGGAAAATCTTGTAGTGATGTCATAATGGTTTTTCAGCTGTTGGGATCTGCAGGCAGCTACATCCCAAATCATGGAAAGATCAGGCTTAGTGAAGCCTAATTTAAAGGTAGAAGATGATGATAGGAGATTTCAATGAAAATTCACTCTTTTAGAGTCTCTAGAGATGAATTACATCCAGCGTTGATACCAAACTTAGAAATGAATGCTGACTGGAAGGTTTGGGAAGAGATGTGGTATGCTTATTTCCTCTTGAGATTTCAACAAACTTGTACTTGCTTCTATTAATTACTGTTTCACTTCCTTATAGGAAAAGAATAATATTAAGTGGGCTTCCAGGTGGGACTACATTTTGGAGTCCATGCCACATACAAACATCCAGTGGTTTAGGTAAGATTTGCATTTATTCAGTGAGTAACCTTGCAGGGGAGCACAAAGATTTCTTAGTTGTACTTCTAGGGAGATAGAGCAATGTCTGTAGGTTTTCAGTCAAGAAAAGTTTTTGCTTTCATATGTGAATTAAGCTTTCATCTCTTGGGAGCAATTGTATTACTGCATTTTGTGAAAGGAATGCCTCAACAGTATCCAAAAGGAAAACAGCTTACATTTTTTTACTTTATCATCTCCGTTCTGGAGAAGTTTTGAGTCGTCGCAGCTCTGCAGTGTTCTTTCTGTTACTGTCTGGCTTTGACTGCCAAATGAGAGGTACATATATATACTGCATGTTTTGTACTCAGCAGCTGCTTACAGTGAAAACGTCTTTTTTTATGGGTAAAAGATGTATGTGAAAAGCTCTTGCTTATTTTATTTCCCTCCATAGCATGGGAATTATACTAAGTAAGTATATAATTTGTGTTGAAGTGTTATTGTTTTGCAATGTAAATCTTGAAAAGGCTAATCCAAATAAATTGTTCTCTACAAAATATTAAATGGCACAAAATCAGTTTCATTGGTTAATAGATACAAAACCTATTTGACAGTCAGCATTAAGAACTGTAGTTGTTTCATCAGGGAAATTACTTCTTAGCTATATAAGGAAGAAAATAAAGAAAAACAATATGTAAATGTGTTCAGAATTAGCAAGGTATCATGAAATACTGTTTTACTCATTTCTGTCTCCTAAGAAGTCAGAGACTTTTAAGTAATGTACCTTTATTTTCCCCTTCTCTGAATGGGAAAATACTGAAAAGTCTGAATGTCTAAGGCTTTTCCTCAGATCTGAGCTGTACATGTAGTATGAACTGATACGTCTCCTGAAACGTGAATAACTGGATTCAAAGTTTGACATTTTCTTTATCTGCAGTATAATGAATTCCCTCGTAATTGTTCTGTTCTTATCTGGCATGGTGGCTATGATCATTCTGAGGACTCTTCATAAAGATATTGCAAGATACAACCAGATCGACTCTTCTGTGAGTAAAATTTACAGCTTTTACATGAGCACATTTTTCTGTCCATAGTGATGTCTGTCTCTTAGTTTTGAGTACAGTCTAGAGAGATGTATCATTATGATGAGTTTGATACATGTTAATATCTCTGGGGATTAAAAATTATTGGAGATACTCTGATTAACATAGGCTGATACAAATTGATGTTACCTGTGGCTGGAAACTGTGGTGGAATTACTTTGTTTAGTTAGGAGATCATAATATTGCAGTTCATGGGCAACACAACTTCTGACCTGTGGCTGTGTTAGAGCTACTTGGTATGTGCATAAATGATACTTAATTTTATTTGTGAATACAATTCTCATGGTAATCACTGTTTTAAACTGAGTCTAGTTTGTTTAAATTGCTATCCGACTGAACCTGTTGTGAGTTTTTTTGAGATATGTACTCCTTAAAATGGGAAAGCTGCAGGTTTTCATAGTGGAAGTGAATATAACTTGGAAAGAGTTGGAAAGACTTGACCGGTAGACTGAGAGTAATTTTTACTCAGCATTTTTCTCATTGGTAAAAGTGGTATCTGCAACTCAAAGATGAGGAGTAATGTCAGATGCAACAAAGGTTTGAATTTTCACTTTTGTTGCTCTCCATCTGGTTAAAGAAATACTTCAAAATGCACAAAAATGTTTCATATTGACTGTGAATTCTGTGTACTGATACTTCTGTTCTTCTTTGTGGTTTTAATATTGAATATCTTTTGTTGATGTAAATCTAGACAGTGATTTAAAGTATGATGATTTTTCTCACATCCTTTAACTGATAGTTTTTGTGAGGCTTCTATTTGATCTCTCAATTAAATTGTGTTCAATATTTTATACTGTGTTGTCTTTATTAGTTGATCGTTCTTAATGTGATAAAGAGCAAGACTTGCAGAAACTTGATTAGTTTTTATAAGTAACATCAGGGATAGGTGCGACTTTCAGAAAGCCACAGTTTTTATTTTCTTGCCAGGTGTGAGAGACTTAAAAATGTGTTGCAGCTCAAGGAGCTTATTTAAAAAGGTGTGAAATAATTGTGCAAAAGAGGACGTTGGCTGAAGAAGATGCAGAGAAGCAAAGTAGTATCTCACATTTAGGGGATGCTGGTGATTGTACTTCAGAAGAGATTGATGCACCAGCCAGTGACTGTGGTCTTAGAATGTGCATTTAATGTTTCAGCTGATGCCAGCTGGATTTTAGTGTGATGTGGATTTAGTGAGACATTAATTAATGAAGTGTTCAGAAATCATTAGATTACTTTTATGGTCTTATGACTAAGAGAGGATTCCTGAACTGAAGAGAACTCATGTCAGTATGTTTTCACCAGTGAGAGGTAAAGTGGTTTTTCTGTTTGTTTGGTTTTTTGTTTTTTTTTTTTCCTAAAATCTTTGTAATGACTGCTTGAATGTAGAGGACTTGAATCTTCGTTAGAATGTTTTGAACACTAAGCTAAATTAATGGGTAAGATGAGGATTACAGCACCTTTGAAAAGTTTAGAGTAATTTTGCTCTAATATTGTTTGAAACCCTAAAATACAGCTTACTACTTGGTTTGGCTGTATAGTTCTTATCATTATGTTGTAAAGGTTAGCAGTATGAAATGCTGCTGAATTTTTTGAATAGAAGTCTGAAAAATACTCTGACTCTTAGCTAATTAGCCAGTAATAAAATAACTTAATTAAAAAACAAAGCTTTGAGACAAACTGTGGCGCATAGGCTTATATAGGATAAATCAAGAGTCTCAATCTGCCATAGTTTGTTTCCCTTTATTTCTTAAATGAAGATAATTACCATGTAGCTATTTGTTTTAAAGTTCACATTAGAACCAGAAGGTATATTTTGAGTGCATTTCCCAGATGAGTTGTTGACAAGGATTCTGTATGAGTCATTTCAAATCTGTAAACATATTCTGTGTTCTATCAGGAAGTGAAGTACTAAGCGTTTATTCCTGCTTAGTGTTTACCATTTTGGAAACAGAGATTTGCTTCAGGTGGTAACCTTTGCAAGTCTTCCATTCCTTGCATACAACTACCTGGGAAACGCCTTTATTTTGCCTTACCTCAACAATTTTCTTGTTATTATCACAATTAGTTTGAGTTCAGACTTCAGTTTTGTATTTATGCTTCTTTGACCAAATGAATCTTTCTTTGCTGAAAGAACACTGATGTGTGGAATTATACCTGGATATCTGGTATAATTTTCTATCAGGTATAGGCTGTGGTTTTGTATTTTAATCAGTGTTATCTTGTGTTTAATAGTTTTCAATTTTTGTATTCATATATCAACCTTCTGAGAGTAATTTCTAGCAAGCAGAGGTATCAGTGTGGGGAAAGCAAAGACAGTCTTCCAGAAAAAGAAAAGTTACATCATCTGTATGTCATTCACTAGTGTGATCTGCTTTCTTTCTTCCCCTGTTTTTGGCAAGCTTTAACTCTAGTGATAAGCAGACCTTTGAACTGAACTCAGTATTACATTGAATGGAACCTGTAGCTTTTAGTCACAGGTACAGGTACCTTATGAGGGGTAGAGGGGTAGAGGGTCTTCTTGTGGGGTTGATTATCTGTGGTTGTGTGCGTTAGTTTTGTTGTTTGGTTGTTTTTTGTGAGGGGAGGTGTCTGTTTTGAGTGACTTTATTGACAAGTTTTGTTCTTCAGCAGTGGTTCCTTAGAGCCACTGGACTGAGGCTTCCCCCTACCGATTCCGTCCTTTCATCCATTCACATCTGGCAGTGGGCCAGAATGTTTGTACTTGTCCCTCATGATTCCAGGGTGCAAACTTCCTTCTGGGCTACAGAGACAGTTTCATTCTTTTTCAGTATTGTCATTGAGACCAATAGACTTTGAAATCAAAAGAGAAAAAAATAAATACATGAACTAGATTGAAGTTAAAACTAAACTAAATGCTTTGTTTTAGTTTGAATCTAGAATGATTTTCTCTGGTTTGACTAATTACGTTTGCTTTTTCTTGCTTTAGGAGATGAGAATATTCTTCGTAAATCTTGCCTTTTTCACTGAACCATTAGGGGGTTATAAAATCAATGAGTGATGAATCAGATGCAATTAGTCTGCCTTTGGATCTTAACTGGAAGCTAATCAAAATTTAAATACGTATTTTGCATCTTGTTTGTGTTAATTCACTACTGCATTATGTATTGCTGCTAAAGACATTGTTGATTTTATACAGGAAGATGCCCAAGAGGAATTTGGCTGGAAGCTGGTTCATGGAGATGTGTTTAGACCTCCAAGGAAGGGAATGTTACTGTCTGTCTTTTTGGGCCAAGGAACCCAAATTTTCATTATGACATTTATTACTTTATGTAAGTAACTTCATTAAGGTGATGTGTATGTAGTGTAATAGTAGTAAGAAATATGCAATATTATTATATAGAAGCCTTCTTTTGGAAATAGAGTTCTTCCTTTAGTAACATAAAATATTAAGGCAATTTCATAACAGCAATTAGATAGCTTTAGTGAGGCTGTTGTAAGCGTTTAAAACTTTGTGATATCTGGGCTAATGCTGATTCTTCATGAATTCAGAAATCAAACTTCCTTCTTACAAGTTTCTTTGTTCCGGGAACCCTTTCTGTCTAATATATTTGACATGAGGCTGCAGCCATACAGAAATATGAGCAAGAGTGCATGCCAGTGAAATAGTACTGACACAATGTTGAGATAATGATAGCCTACCATAAATAGCTGTATATGCATGGGATTTTGTAACCTGTTACAAGGTGCTATTTTATTATTCGTTATCTGTAAAATTTATGAGCATTCCTTTTTTTACTGTACAGTAGAATTGGAAAGTACACTGATACTTAGTACAGAAGAAGAATCTTTCAAATTTTGTTCTCCAGGTTTAACTCAGATTTTGGTCTTTCATAGGGGAGCTGCTTTTTTCGATTTATTGCATGATACTGCAAGATTACTAGAATTTTCTTGATAGGCTTGTCTGTCATTGTTGATCACAACTCTGTGTCCTGCTTAGCAATGATAGTTTCCTGCACAATCAGTTTAGTAATATAGAAAGAAATTAGTGGCAAGAGAAAATGCTTTTGATGGATGGTGGCATTTTATTTTTCAGCGTTTTGGCTATGGGAAGTTTTCTACTTAAGAGAGGAGGTGAAAATAATGCTTTTGAACAAAACAGTACCATTAGGGGTATGTTTATGTGATGAGGTTGTACAAGAGCTTAGACACTCAGCCTTCATTTAAATATGTGGTAGTGAAAGGGATAAACCTTCACAGTGATCTGTGTTACAGGGATGTTTTGACATGTGTCCACAAATAACTAAATTTTTTTGTTTCTTTAGTCCTAGCTTGCCTTGGTTTCCTTTCTCCTGCCAACCGTGGTGCTCTGATGACCTGTGCAGTTGTATTGTGGGTCTTACTTGGAACTCCAGCTGGTTATGTGTCTGCTAGAATGTACAAGAGTAAGTACATGCGTTTATTTAATGTGACACAAAGTGTTAAATTCAGAATTGCTGGAATGAGTATATACCTCCAATTGGAGCTGGTGTCTCAGACAGTGTATCTGCTTTGTGCTGCCATTCTGCCAAACAGTTGGAAAAAGTCTTGACATTGAAATTGTTTTTACTTTTTCTCTTCAGCATTCAGAGGTGAGAAGTGGAAGACCAATGTCTTGCTTACAGCTCTGCTGTGCCCTGGGTTAGTATTCTTTCCCCTCATTCTTTCTTTTATTCTTAACTATAAACAAATCAGAAGTAGGAAGGAATTGGGGAAAAGCCAATTGTTATGATGCTTGTCTGTGTGACTTTGTGTATGGTACTCCCAAGCTGTTCCTTTTGTGCATTGCCTATCCGTGACTATAAAGAAAAGGGGATTCTGGGGAGCTGGAGCCTGGTACAGCTGGAACACAGCTTCTTGGCTTCTTGTTTTGTTGTCAGGTGTGGGGGTAGGAGGAGTGGGGCAACTCTCTTGCAAGGTTGTGTCACAGCCTTTGGGAATCACTGCACCAGAACACTGGGCACAGTGCTGGGGTAATTCCAGTTTGGTACTGCAATACTGGGTGGTTCTGGTTATAGTCTTCTTACATGTGAAGAACATGGTTCACTCTCCTGTAAAAATTTAGGGTTTAATAGATGACAATAGGAGACAAAGACAATAAAGCAAAGATGTTATGGCTAGATGTGTCTTGGCACACCTGCTATTTTCGAAAACACCCTTTATGTATCGTTTCTACTGCATCAGCTTGTTACATATTCATAAACAATTATGCATAGTAAATTTTTCCTCAAACTAGTTTACATATTCCAGGAACTATTTTACATGGCCCCTCCACCTTTTTAGAGCATGTGTATTTCTAGGCTCTGGTTTTGGCTCCTTCTCTTTATCACTTCCAGCTTGGGCCTTGGTCTGTGCTTTCTTCAGACTATGAGTGCTGATAGTTGGCATATCTGTAGTAGGTGTCCTCATCCTGTGTTCATTGGATGTTATCCCATCCAAGCAGGCATTTTAACACAAGCATACTTATATCAGCTATTTCACTACTGTGTCTAAGCTTAATTAACAACAGAAATAAAAACTATATCTTTATAGCAAAGTTACTTTAGCACCACACATATAGGATCCATTTTAATATTTGTAGAAAGCTAATATTATAATATGTATATATTACGTTGCATGAATGTAGGTGGTGTCCAGTTTGGGATGTGGCTGTAGTGTGTATCATACTGTATAATGTGGGCAACACTGTCCTGCTTGGGAAGAGCAATAGCACTTCAACCTTTTGTTTTCTCATAGCTCTTAATGATCTTTTTTGAGAATTAGTGGGGAGAGGGAGCAGAAATTCATTTCTTCTGCAAGTCTTCCATGTTTCTTGGTTGCACCTTTGAGTACATGAAGTCGTCCCTTGGCAAGTATTTTTGGCAAAAGTGGAAGAAAAGATTATAAGTTTCTTGGGGTATTTCTTTCCCCCAAAGCCTCAGAATGAATAAAACATGACTTGGCTTCAAGTAAAGCAGAATTTCATCAAATTAAACAAGTTAACAATCAAGTCTAGTATTTCTGTGACAAATCTTACTTCTTAACAGAATGTGCTTCAGTCTCCCTGCTCTCATTTAGGTGTTATCAGGAGAAAGAAGAAAATATATATCAATGGAAAGAATACTGTGCTAGTCAGTTAAACTCCCAAATAAATTATGTTTCACAGAGGAAGTAAAATGACAGAGGCTGACAGAATATGAACAGATGCCCTGGTTACACTGTGCTAGTTCAGTGAATTTGCATAATATCATAAACAGCCCAAGGCCTTTTTAATCTCAGTAGACTGATGGGAGTTCATATTTGCAGTATTTTTAATAATTGTGGAGGGGGTAAGTGAGGTCTATGTTATGAGCCTGGGTAGATGATAAAGATCAGAAAGACTTTTAAAATGATTTGATTTTCTTTTTTTGTTCAACAAGATGCTTACACCAGGGGTCGCTTGGGTGTGCTTATTCAACAAGTCTGTTTCCCCAAGCAGTTTTGGCAAATGTCAGGACTCTCCTATGAAAAAAAGGAGCCTGTCTATTGCTCTAATCCTTACTCCTTCCTTTTTAAATTAAATACAGGGTGCATGTTCACTTTGGGGCAGCTTAAATTCTGTCTCAGGAACACTTTTTTTTTAACAAAACGCAGACAGTGGTGCACTTTACAGGACCCTTTCTGAGGCTGAATTTTCTGTGGTGTGTATTTGAATCCAGAAATAATGACAGTTAGCACAAGCTTTTTTTATATGGAGTTCCTTTGCAGAATGAACATTCTGCTTTGTTTTCAGAATGGGATATTTGAAATCTTCATCTCACCTTGATTCAGCAACACCTTGATTCTTGTCTCTGAGTTGTTTCTAGCTTTTGTCCAGGATGTTTAGAAAATGAGGCAGATGTGTTTAAGGGGGGAGGGAAAAGCAGGTCTGGAGGCAAATCATGGCTGATGCAGTCTTTATTTAAATTCTCCAGAAGCACCTGCTACTCAGTATGTGTAACTCCGTGCTTATACAAATATTTCTGTTGTAGAGCAGAGCCCTCTTTAATCCCCCCTTCCCCTTGTGACACAAACTGCAGCAGCACATTAGAGTCCCTGTTGGGAGAGTCCATGGGGCTTCCTAAATAGGAGATTTTGCTATCACTGTATTTATTCAGAAGGAATTTACTATTTATAAGGGACATAAATAAAAAAATATTTATGGTTTTAATAGGAAAGAAGGCCCAAATAAGGAGTTTTTACATTTATTCTGTATTTTTCCATTCTTTGTATAGTTGTTTTCAATGACATATATCTGTTATTTTTTGGTGTTATGTACAGAGTCTTTATTTAAATAATGGCTTTACCATAGGTACATACATTACAAGCATTGGGTGGTGGAGGCATTTTTACTTTACCTGCACCAGTGGCGAAAGAAATTAGGACTGTTGGGAAATTGGAAAATTGAAAGAAGCTACATTTATTTGAACTAATTTACATTTTGTAATACTAAGTGATATTTATTCTTTCTTAAATATTGTAATATATTTTCTGATCTTATTTTTCAGGATTGTCTTTGCTGATTTCTTCATTATGAATCTCATTCTGTGGGTGAAAGGCTCCTCAGCTGCCATCCCTTTTGGCACTTTAGTTGCTATCCTTGCTATGTGGTTTGGAATTTCAGTCCCACTAACCTTTGTTGGTGCCTATTTTGGCTTCAAAGAGAAGGTACGGTCCTTTGAATACAAATTTGAAATACACCTGTCCTCTATAATTGAGCCACTGAAGCAAGAGTTCTAGACAGGATCTGGTTGGATCGAACCATCTGTGATCCCATGATTGTAAAAGGATATTTTACTGTCTTGATATTGAAACAGAGTGTGTATTTGTAATGTCATACCAAACTGGTCTTTTCTGTCCATTCACTAGAATCAGGTATTAATTATGGTCTTGGAGCTCTTACTTGCTATTTGTGCTTCAGCAATAGTAATAGTATTGCTGAGTTTTGAAGTAGTACTTCAGAGAGGCTTCAGTTTTGTACTTCACTAGTTTGAGGTAATGCCAGAGAGCTAAGAAAAAAGAGATGTTATTGGATTTTTTAAAATTTTATTTTGTTTTTAGTTAAGGACTGAACAGATTTATTTTGTGTTCTGCTTTGATTACTGGCCCATAGTTGGAATGTCTAAAGCACATGTGCTTTTTCCTAGTAATGGATATCGAGTTTGTAGGTTCTGTTGTTTGATAACGTATGATGGCTTATGAATGAAAATATAGTTATGTTTATAAATCTTTATATGTTAATACTAGGGCAAAGTAATCTTATTTATGATGTAATAATTAATCTTTTATTTCTGTTATTTTTTTCTACAGCCTATTGAGCATCCAGTGCGTACAAACCAGATTCCTCGCCAAATCCCAGAGCAGTCATTTTTCACAAAGCCATTGCCTGGTATCATTATGGGTGGTATCTTGCCTTTTGGCTGTATTTTTATTCAACTTTTTTTCATTCTGAATAGCATTTGGTGAGTATCACTTTTTTTTTCCCTCTATTTATATAGGTTTGATAATACACATGGTGAGTTTGAACATCCCAAAGCACATAATATAAGGAATAAACCAATTTTGAAAGTTTTTTATAGTTTTGCAAATTTTATGGAATTTCTGGAGCCTTTATATTTATTTCTGTGCTTAGAATTTACAAAACTAATTCTTCTTAAGGAGAACTTCAAAGTTTTATATGAGAGCCCTATTGCCTTGTTTTATCTTTTACATCTGGCTCTGTACAGCACAAATGTGGTTGCATGCTGTTGTGGTTAGGTAGACCCTAATCAATTGTGTAACTATATTACAACTTATGAAACTAATGTGATCTAACAGTTTCAACTGTGTAGATCAGAATCAGGTCAAGATCTTGGGATTCCACGTTCTGCAAAACAAAGACTCCACTCCCCATGACCAATCCACTCCACTCCTGAATCTTGTAAAACCCAATCAAGCAGTGCGTGAAAATTTAAACCAGTGCAATCTTTCATTACTTTCACAATGTAAACGTGAAATGTCTAATACACTGTTCTTCAATGGGAAATATTATCCTGAAGGTGCCAGGTTTTTATGGTGTCATCTGTATAGGTTGAGAGATCTTACAGAACCGTTTTCTAAACCAGTTCTTAAATGCAAATACATTAGATTAACTTTTTATATCAGTCCTCAAAAAATGTGTAATGTAACTGTGCTGAAAAATATAATCATCTGACAAACAGGTATATTGTGGACTTTTGCTTCTGTTTATCCTATGAAAGGGAAGCATGGAGGGAATATGCAACTAATACTCCCTCTGTCAAATTCTGTACTGCAGTAATTGTCACCTTCACTCAATAAAGTTGACTCAGAATCTGGTAATGTGACACTGTGAATTAACTCAGAACTACAACCAAAAATGGACTCATGTTTTTATTTGTTTTTAATTTTAGGTCTCATCAGATGTATTATATGTTTGGATTCCTGTTCCTAGTTTTTATAATTCTTCTAATTACATGTTCAGAGGCTACAGTTTTGCTGTGCTACTTCCACCTGTGTGCAGAGGTAATAGTTGCAGTTCTGATGTAGATATGACTTGTAACTGGAAGATGTGAGAAATACAGGTGAGGTATTCACATACGCTGTGAAATGCTGGACACTATGAACTGATTGCGTTGTAAGTCTTGGCAGGCCTGTCTTAGCCAGTTTTCTGGAATGTGCATTCTGCTTCAAAATAATCTGCTGGCAACAGATAAGCAAAAAAACTGCTTTGATCTTAGAGTAGTTTCATCTTTGTAGTGGAAGCAATATGGCTGACTTTGAAAAAAGAAAATATCTACATGCCATGTTGGAATTTTACTGAGCTAAATTTTACAGAATTAAATGTGTTCATAAGACAATGTTACTTTTTCACCCTCTTATCTATACTCCATTTCCTACATGGTGATTCTCAGCAAGCGGTTTATTGTTTCTTTCAGGACTATCACTGGTGGTGGAGGTCGTTCTTGACCAGCAGCTTTACAGCAGTTTATCTCTTTATCTATGCAGTCCATTACTTCTTCTCCAAACTCCAGATAACGGGAACTGCCAGCACCATTTTATACTTTGGTTACACAATGATCATGGTCTTGATTTTTTTCCTTTTCACGGGTAAGTACAATTTTCAAACTAAAATTAATATAAAGGGCTCTGGTTTTGAAATGAGAAACATTAGGTGAAACTTAGATTACATGAAATATTAAATACAATTTATGACTCTTTGGGTGGTGTTAGTTACATGATTTGTGACACCACACAGCATAGTAAGATTTTTTTTACATTTTCTTCCTAACTTGAAATTACATTTATTTATGGTATAATTAATTTTCCTCTATTGAATATCAAGCCATTATATTTTCAAAGGCCTGTTTTTGTTAATTTTATCAAATATTATAATTTTATGTAATATCAAGTATTTTGTTCATTTCATCAATATCGAGTATTAACTTGATTCTGGATTTCATAATTGGTTCTAGAAGTTCTGTAGTTAAAGATAATTTCTCTCTGCCTATGGAGTATAAAAGATATTTTCAGTTTTCACTATCAGCAAGTGAAGGAGGCTGGTGCTGGGGAAGAAGTGAATGTTGACAGGATAGAGTTTTAGTACTGTTAGAGTTGTCTTACTTGCTCGTTAAATCACTTCATAATGATGGAAATGTACCTTAACTGGATGAACCAATTTGAAATATGGCTCTCCAGTGTTAGTTGTCCAACTTTTCTGATGTAACTCATGCAAACAAAGTATCTTCCAGAGGATTATTTTAATGTTCATAGTCACTTGACTGAAACAATAATTTTGAGGCTGTTTTGATGAGAAATTTGTGCCAAATATACTATGTGTTAGTGAAATAAGAAGCTCTTTGAAGGGTACTGGCCTTGAAAAGTAGCCATGAGTGTTTTACCTTGGTGTTCATCATACTGCTGCTGTTGTAGATGTAGATTTAACACATGAAGTCAGATCTTTTAGGTGTCACTGCTTGGCTTCATGAAATACTGCAGTGACAGAACTAGAGAAAATGCTTCTTCGCATATGATGGGCTGCTGATAAAAACAGCCATGACAGTCACTCCAAAGATTTGTAATAGAGGATTTCTCTGCAGATGGCATGGTAGTTTATATTGTTGCTTTTTAACTTCTTCTGCCTGTTTGTTGAAAGCTGCTGTGATTATGTTGTGTTCACTTTGTGAAATGCATCTTTGAGTTAATTGCAGTTGAAAAAGAGTGGCTGAAATAGCTAATGAAGTAAGTCTTAACGTCATACTTCAAGTTTGTCAGTGTAACGAGGAGAAGGATGCCTTTCATCCTTATGTATTTAATTTTCCTAGTACTGGTTGGCACAAGGCAAAAAACCCCACTCTTCATAAAACCCTGAAGAAAATTCCTGTATGTGTTTGAAAAAAGCAGTTATGCTGTAGAAATGATATTAAATAACAGTAGCTGTCACTTATTGCTGGTTTTTGTTCTTTAGAAATGTCTCTCTTCTAAGAAGAACAATAAAAGTTCTAAAAAGAAGCAGGGAAAAAAAACTAGGAGGATTTAATTTTTCTGGTTTTTAATTATTAGAAAGCAAACTTGGAAGTTTGCGTATTACCAGTTTAACCTCTGCTTAAATTGTAGTGAAACAGACAAGCTCCAGATGTCTTCTATAATATCTATCTACCTATCTATCTTTTAAAAACCCCCCAAATGATAGTCTAAAATGTTTTAATTACTTTTATGCTAAAGCAATATGTTAATATGTGTCTCAGTTTTAGCATAGGTTAGGTGCTATCCTGCCAATTTCAATATCACTTATAATATGCAAATTGGTAGAATTAAAAATGTCCCTTTCATATATAAAATGATAATTGAAGTTGTCATGCCAGCTGCCGAAATGGTATTCAAAGCTTCAGATATGCTCATCCTGGAGTTCTTGATATGAAGGCCAGTGAGACCCCTGAAGTACAATAATAAACTGTGCTGCAGTTATTTTTGCAGTGTCGTCTTTTTCTTTTGAAAAAAATCCCCACAATGGTTCTCCCTGTGCTGTTTTTGTAGCTCATGAGGAAAGCTACTACATGGCCCTCCTTTTTTTTTTTTTTTTACATTTAATAGAATAGCTAGTCACTAGAAGGTTGATTAGTACAACAGATGCGCAGAGTACGTAATAAATCCTTGCTAATGTAAAATGCTGTGATAACTTTCTTTTCCATATTTAGTTGGGTGATAGATTTTGGGCCTGAAGTGTAAACTGTTCTAGACAAACGGCACAAACAATAGACACCTAACTTTGCTTTGTTTTGTAAAATAATCCTTAGCAGGCATAGCTTTAGAAAATAAGGGTTCAGTTTTTCACAGTTCCTGGAGGTGAAGGAGTTTGCTAATGTAATGTTACACATGCCTTGCATTAATAGCCTTCCAAAAATGGGACCTTGATCTGTTCCACTTAAGTTAGTGCCAGGTATCTTGGTTTTCTCTATTCTTGCCTACTAGGTCTCAGCAACTCTGACAGAAATGCAAGGGGCAGCGCATTGCGTTACCCAGGGCATTTCAAAAGGGATCATAATGAATAAGTAAATAGGAGCTGAATGCTTGTATACCAAGACTGACAGTAATATAATCTGACCAGTGAAATCTGATGATGTGCACACCTAAACCAGACAATTTAATTTTAATGTACAAAGTGCAGCTAATCTTTGAAGAAATACCAAGTGTGGTTGGATGGAGGTAGCTACATTATTACATGTATTTTTTTTGTGGAGGCAAAAAAATCCTGAACATAGTCAAAGCATGTTTCTTTACAGTGACCTCTATTTTTGAACATCATTTTCACTTGTGAGTTAATGCCATTTTCAAAATTGAGTTTTGATCTTCTGGGTAGATTGTGTTTAGAATCTGAGATTCTGAAGCACCCACCACTGTGCGGTGATTGAAACCAGTATGATACAGAGAGCTTTTAAGGTACATGAGAAGTATCAGCCAAGTGCAGAGTGCTTTTCTATTTGCTTTCTTACAATCTGCTCGTGCTTTGAATTCTTCTTTCTTCATTAAACAATAAAGCTAGAAGAGATGAGTAGAGTCTGCTTAATGTATTTTGACATTTTTCTTTGCAATAATCCTTGTTTTTAATTTTGAATTTAACCTGGTTTACTAATAACTGTCCCTTACTCAGTTAGATGCTGGCTTTGTGTATAGCATCTTGTTTCTGTGTACCAGAAAGTGGTAGTACATATATTACAGACCAGACTATTCAACAGAATATAAAGCAGAGGACAAGTTCATCAAAAAACAATGAAGGTGTCAGTGTCTCCCCACTACATATAAAGGGATTTTTGGACATATCTTGCTTCTTGGCTGAAGAAGTGTCTTGAGTCATCTTCATATCTGGATTTGTGAGTTTTAAACGGCTCCTGCAAAAGATCCTTTACCTGTACCTTCCTAGAATGGTAAATGACATGCTGCTGTACACTGGGATGGCATCACTTTCCTAGGATAGTAGGGATTATTTTAAAAGGTAGAATCTTAAAATATGCAGGTCATCTGCTTAGGGGAAAAATAAGGATCTATCCCACAACAGTGAGTTCTTCAATGCAGACCATTCAGGTGTTTTTTCATGCAGTTTAACTTGGTGAATGGTTAGGATTGGGTAAAGACTAGCCAACTAATTTGTTATATTGGATTAAACCAAATAAACTGATTAGAAAGGCTCATTGGAGGAATTGGTGTTAGGCTTGGTGCTGGGTCATTTGACAGAGATGTGCATGTGAAAGATGTAAAAAATCTTAAAATGTGTAGGAGTTCAGACTAATCAGAAAATAAATGTAATGGTCTCAACTCTTGCAGCTAGCGGGGTATTTTACTGATTTGTTTGTAGTTTTAGTTTGTTTGCTGCTTTGTTTGAGTCTTTTTTGTGTTGTGGTTTTTTGGTGTTTTTTTTTAAGTACTTAGTGTTATAATTTTTTTTAAACAGCTTTTCCAAAAACGCTTTTAGGTATCTGTTCTCTGTCATGTTGTGTTCATTGGTGTCTTGAGAAAAGCCTGAGCTGTGCTTCTTGTTGATAGTGCTTCAAAACTTGGGTTTCAGTTTGAATGTGTTTTCAAAGAGGCAAATAAAAGCAACATCCTGGTATGGTCTTATCTAATCCTTACCTAAATACTTCTCCTGTTCTAATGAGAGGCTCATTTTAATAAGGGATGATTTTCATTTTGGTGCAAGATGAGCTTAGAAAACTGGTCAAGATTGAAGTGCTACCTATGCTCTTCAAGAAAATAAATTTCAAGTGTGCAATGTGATATAGCAAGGTTGGATTTTAACTAGTGCCACTAATAATAGCAATTCTATTGAGTAGAGGTACAGATTTTGGAAACAGATGTGCAGTTGTCTGTGTTTTAAGATTGGCTTTAGACAAAGTAGTTAAAAGGAGAATCTGAAAACCTGTGGTACTTGTCAGCGCCAGCCTAAAGATCCAGTGTGAAGTGCTCAAATCTGGAACAAGTGGCAAATTTGTGAAATGGGTTAAAATGCAGAAAATGTGGAAAACATTCTGGCTAGAATTTTCAAACAAGCCACACTAGTTCAGAAGTATTTTTTCCCCTGTTGCTACTCATTTGCAGATCCCTTTGAATGGGATATTTACTGCTATGTAGGAAATCAGAAACATTTTTACTGCTTTACCTTTTTTGGGGCTTATAGTGTTCATGGAATCACAAGTGTCCCAAGGGCTGAAGGGGAAAACACTGAATTTCAGTGGAACCAGGTGCTGTGCTGTGGTTCATGTTCTTAAAAATAGAGGCAAAAATTGAGCTTCTTTTTTTTTGCACTAATATAAGCAATCATGTAGGTAAAGCTACTGTTCAGGAGAACCTTACAAGTAATGTTCTCTTACCTTGTATTACTTTCTGTCCAGTAATACTGGTTGCAGTGTTAACACAACTCTGCTGACCTGAGCCTTTAGAAGCTTCTGATCTGTTTGGCCCATGTTATTTTTAAAAAAAAGGGAAAAAAAAAAAAAAGGCACTAAAACCACCTAGTTGATTTGGTGTGATTCATTTGCATTCCTAAATCTGCAGTTGGATTTCTAACCTAGTTGATAACCAGTTTTCAACCTAGTTTGTGCCACTACCTTTAAACTGATCTTAAAGCATCAAGTGGCTCTTTAGGAGAGGTACCTTTGACAGATAATGGGGTCTTTAGTTCTGGTTTTGATATTTCTGGTCCTTAGAGCTATCCACATCTGGAGTTTGTAGGATATATTCGTTCATGGGAGGGAAGAAGAAATTACAGTGCTGGTTAGCCCCAATTATTGATGTAGAGGTAGCGACAGAAGGAATCTGGCTCACCAGAGAAGGTTCTGACTACCTAAGTCTGTGTCTTGGTGATGAGTGTTGCCTTTCTCTCCTGAATTTATGATTCAAATCTGATATCTGACAAACATTACCACTTAAAAAGTGTCTTACTCTGCTTCCAGTACATTGGCAAAATTTTTGATAAAGTTTGAAAAATGAGCAGGATGTACTTGGTCTTTGATCTGCTAAACAGACTTTTTTAGGAGGGGGAGTAGAAAATCAATGTTACTGGAACTTGTGTAAATCTGTTTATAGATAAAATGGTTATTCACAGTGTGAAGTCTTCAAGTTCTGTTATGACTGAGGCAATGTTTTATAGAAAACTGATGTATTATAAAGATTCAGACTAACAAGGATTGGAGGAAAATATGTGGATTTAGAGTGTGTTCCCATATTAAGTTGTGGCATGCTCAGAAATCCGCAGTAGCTGTCATTCTTGGGATAGTTGTACATTTTTGTTATGATAGTACATTTTTGTTCTAGAGCAGCAGATAAATTTCTAAGGTATCTAATGTGTTAAACATTTGGAAGAAACTGCTTTCAAAGCCATAAAAGGCTTGGAGAGGACTATTTTATAAAAACAACCAGGAAGCAGAGACTGAGAACCATTATTAGAACAAAACTGTGAGACGAAGGTTTAGAGTAACAATGCTGGTATTAGAATATTTGGGACAGTAGGAAGGAGTGGGATATGACCGTGAACTGCTAAGACTTAGTCATGTCAAGCCTACAAAGGAATTGCATTCTTCGTGTGGTTGCTGTCTCATCTATCAATGGCCATAAATCTGCTGTCTCCTACCGTTTCAGAGAACAACAACTGCAAACTTCGAAGGAAAGGGTAATCTGTGGCATATAATAATAGTCTGTCAAAAAGCCTTTAACTGAAAAAATACATGGTAGCATGAGGAATGTAAGAATTGGCATACAGATAATAAGCATCCCAGGATGGGTTGTTTGCTTGGGAAATGTGAAGATATAGTTTGAAAGATAGAAATGTAACTCATAAAAAACCCGAATGCTTCATAAAGAATCTTCTAGTTATTAAGTCAGTCACAATAGTGAAAGAGATTGGATATTAAACATGGGCTGTACAGACAGAAAAGGATAATATAAAACTGGAGGGAGCTGAATGCATGATCTTGTGAATGCCTGCTGTGGAGCTGGGAAGGGCTGTCCCAGGGCTGGCACATAGCTGTGTTTTTGAGAGGGAACTCAGTGCAATTGAGATCTTTCCTTTTGTTGTCTGTTAAGGGTTAACATCTCTGTGGCAGTTTACAACTAGTAAAAGTGTGACAAGTAGTGTGTTGCTTCCTTTAGAGGCTGAAGACTGAATTAATTTGGACTCTGTCCCCTTGCATATGAAGTTCTTAAAGTAATTTAAAAGTAAATGTGATGGACAGTGTCTTTGCAGTTGCCCAATAAAAGTGACTGCCAGTGAAAACCACAAATTTGTTAATCAATTTATAAATAGAAAATTGTTATATACTAATCTCATTCAGTGTTTTGGTTTGTCATTGCTGCTTTCACTTGCTGCTTACTTCCAGCTGCTGAAGCACTCAGAGCATTCCTTTGCCAAAAGGAAGTAACAGGATACACAGAAGAAGAAATTTCAATTCTCAAGTATAAATAGAGCACAATGAATATAAAACTGGGACAGGTGAATTTTTTCAAGGCCTAGTTGTGTGTCATAATTCATAGGTGACAGTGAAGTATTGTAGACCTAAAAAAATCAGTCAGGGGCTGGCTTGGCATGTTTATAAAAGTCAGTTTCTGAATGGGTGCTTGTGTCCCTGCTCATAGTGGTGGCAACACAGTCATCAGTGGCTTAAATGTATGTGAAGCAGCCTGGACCCTAAAAAGTCATCTTTGATCTAAATCAATAACCTAGCTTGAGGATGAATGTGTGTTGTTAAATTTAAGAAGTATTGTCTTTCTGGGTAGTTAGCTGGATTACAGTGTTATATTCTGTCCTGCTGTGAAGTACATGTTAGATTTCTC
The DNA here is from genome assembly GCF_035770615.1 of Melospiza melodia melodia. Lineage (NCBI taxonomy): Eukaryota > Metazoa > Chordata > Aves > Passeriformes > Passerellidae > Melospiza > Melospiza melodia. The sequence goes on along the minus strand of NC_086209.1, from coordinate 20,452,648 downwards.
TGTCAGGGCAGGCTGGAAGATAAACTAACCATTATTACTTTCTTGTTTCAGGGACTATTGGATTTTTTGCCTGCTTCTGGTTTGTAAGTAAGATTTACAGTGTTGTGAAGGTGGACTGAAAAGCTTCAAAGTGTCTTTTGAACATATCCTCCTTGCTGTTTGATAATTTTTACCATGTATTGAGGAACATCCTGTGTAATTATTCTAATTTGTAAAAGTGGAAGACCAGACAACAACAAAAAATGCATATTTTTATTGAAGAAAATGGCACCATTGCCATTTTGATATAAACGAAAATGTTTACATCAATATACTCATTGAACATGTTAATTATAGTAGTTCAAAAATTATATCCAAAATTGATTTAGGATGAATAAGAATTCCGTGAAACAGTTTGTTTGAAAAATTGAGTGCATTATGCAGTCCTCCAGCTGAATTTCCTTGTGACTGGAGTTTGGGGTTTTTTGTTACCTCTTTTGGTTACCATTTATATACCATGAAAGCGTAGGACTGTCAAGTAAATCTATGTAAAATGTGAATTTTTTAAACTAAACTATGATTGTACATATTATCCTGCACATTCTTTACAAATAGGTTATCTTCTTACAAATGTACATGCATTTAGTGTAATGTAGACTTTATTAAAAATATCGACACTGGTTTTTGTTCAAATAAAACTGCACAACTCCAGCTGATGTTTTCCTTTCTTGTTGATTAGGTCTTCGCTACTTGGACAGATCATATTACTTGGAACAGTTGATTGGTTTTGAGTTTTATATTGTTCATAAGCAGTTTGATTATGTTTTTGGTGCAGAGTGTGCAAAAACTGGTGGGTTGCTTGAATCTGTGGTTGTAGGATGGGCACGGGTTTCTGGACCTGTGTGTCATCTCTGTGCTTTCTCCAGCTTACCCCAAAATACTTTTTGCTGGGCAAACCACTTTCTATCAAAGATTAACCCCCTATTTTTTCTTATAGCCATTTGCAACATATGTCTCCTTATTCTTCATCCTGTGAAGATTAATTGAGCTTGTTGGGAAGTTTAGACATGAATCTAGGGGGCTTGGAAATGGATATTTCATAAAGGTGAAGCCTTTTCCTTCCTATGCAGACCTTAGCTTCAGTGCTGGATTGTATGAGATGGAACATCTTAATAGCCTCTTCAGCTATAAGATGGCAAGGGCTCTTCTCTAAGGAATGTCAAAGTTTTAAAATATTGAAAGGCCCTGGAAGCTGAGCAGAGTCACTGCAGACATGTAATTCCAATGGCTGTGTTACAGATGCTGTTGGAGGTGAGTAGGGGGATGTTCACTCACATTAATGGGTGAAATACTCAAAGCTTATTAAATGGCATATGGAAACATTCATTGCTGGAAGCTACTTTTCAGCACCTAAACCTACAATTTAACAAGACCCAAAATGACTCTGTATTTTTTCATAGTCATGTAAACACCAGGTGTCTGCAGTTAATGTTTATTATCCTTTTGATAGTGTAATCTTTGGTATAAGGATTTCAGGTCTCTCTGGAAGCTGTTCCTTCAAGGTTACTGAAATGTTGGGACAGATCACGTAGCTCAGGTGGGATGGCTGCCAGGCCACATCTTTTGAACGGTGCCCGAGGAATAAAAACTAAGCTTTACACAACTTAAAAAGTGTCAAGCATTGGCGTACCAGGAGGAGCTGGCTACAGTAAACATAGTTCCCAATGAGGTTCAGATATGCTCTTGATGGCAACTTGGCCTCACAAGTATTTTCCCATCCTACCAAGAAAAACCTCTGTTTCCCTTCTGTTCCCTTGCAGAGGTGGGAAACAACAGCATTGCTCTCAGAGAAATCAGGTTGTGGTTGGTTATCAGCTGGTTCAAAAGCACCACTCTAGAGATTTCATGCTCTTGGAATTGGTGCTGGTCTGTTTGTATGGGCCCTTCCTATTAAATTTTATTTTTAAAGTTCGGGGGGATTTTATTGGATACTTATGTTGCATGAAGCTGCTTTTAAATTTTAAATGTTCAAAGGGAAATTAATTCATGAGAGAATTTGGAGCTACAATTGCCATAAACTCCCAGCAGGAAATTTTGCCAGATTAATAAATATGCATTTCACAAGAGGCAAAGTAAAATGGGTTGTAAAACTGTATTTGTGGTGCTTTTACTGTGACTACTAGTGAGCTAAAACATAGTAAGTGGGTTGAACAGGTTTCTGAAGCTTGCCAGTCATTCCAGAGCCAAGTCATGAAGTAAAATTGATTGTTCTTAAACTGTTATCAGTGAACTTTCGTGTGCATGTGTGTGAGATTTGCTACTGCTGCTGCATTCCCCCTGCCAAAGAGACAACCACCCATTTTTCCTCCTAAGGTCCTCTACATCTGAATACTTGTACTGTATACTTCCCATATCTACGATTTGTGCTGTTTTGTAGAGAATCTGAATATATGCCCTCAGAATTTTCTGGCACCTTTTTTGACTATGGAAAAGGAGCCAGCTGTCATTTGGCTTTGTGCTTATAGGAAAGCTTTGGTTAAGAGGGAAGAAAACAAAAAGGCAGATGCCTTATCCAAAACAGCAGCCCTGCAGGATGAGCTCATGCTCAGGGAAGAAGTCCTATGGGGACTGGAGAAGCTGAAGCAGATCTAGCACGTGTCTCAGGAGGATACATGGGCAGCTTCCTGCAGGACAGGCTGGGGAGATCCACTAGCCTCAGCATCAGTGAGAAAGGAGGGAACGGAGTGAACTGGTGTTGCCTGTGCAGCTGAGGGTAGTTAGGCAGCAAAACCGGTAACTTGATGGGATTGTTAGGGCTTTCAGGTGTGGTGAAGAGGGAGCTGGGGGAAGGAGTATGTTCTGGATTGTTGGCTGGAGTGTCTGCTGCTTCTCGATCCCAAACAACAGGAAAAGATGTGAGTTAAACAATCCACAGTTTTTGAACTTTGCCTCTCTGAGGGCAAAGGGGGAAAAGGGAGGTGTTTGTGGCAGTAATTGTTATGCCATTGACTTGGGGTAGAGGTTTTCTGGGCAGAAGTGGGCTGGCTTCTGAGGCTCTCTTGGGGCAGCGAGTGTCTCTAGGTACGATGGTGTCTGTGCCCCTGGGCTGTGATGCTGCTGTCATAGCAAGCTTGTTGTCCTCCACAGACCATGTACCTCCCCAAGAACTGGCAAATAAATGCTGTCTGGAAAACAGCAGGGCTCTGGTGCTGCACGTGGGGCAATGACTTGTCCAGTGCTTGAGACCAAAGTGTTTTATGGTGAATTGGGACATTTAAAGCAGGGAATTAGACCCTGGCATCTTTCCATCAGCTGGGGTTTTTCTGTGCCTTGGGTATAAAACCAGGAGGGTGGTCCCTGTCTCCTGGTTGCTCTGTTTATCCCTCAGAGATGGAAGGATAGGCCTGTCCCTGCCATGGGTGGCCAGCCTAATGATTGCCCAAGAAAGGCTCTCAGGGCATGTATTCTGTTCAGCTGCTCTGCTGTCACCCTGTGGCCTGTGCTGTGCTGGGGCAGACATGTCTGTATTGTGTTTGGAGTTTGTGAAAGGGCTGACTGGGGTGGCTGTGGCCACAAAGAGCTCCTACAGACCCTCTAAGATAGCATTGTGATGTAGGGAGGAGGATGTCTTTTGCCCCCCCAGATTTCTGACTCAACCCTAGGGAAGATTCCTTTGAGGTTCTGAACAGGTCCATGGCATGAATCGGATTCAGTGGGTAGCTTTTCTCTTCAGGTTGCTCTTTAAGTGACAGGTATTTCAGTGTGTAGTTTGTAAGCCCAACCATGCTTTCCTGGCCCAATGCAGGTATCCTTCAGGAAGCACAGGATGCCTTCCCACATTGTTAATAACCTTAAACCACTGTTCCTGTGTACTACATACAGTACTCCTTACATACTGTCCAGAGATGACCAGGCTTCAGACATATGCTTCCTGGGTAGAAAGCCACACACCAGTGTGATCCAGTTACCCAGCTCCTCAGAATCTTGCCACAGGATGTGTGGAACCAGGTGTGTCTGCTTCTTTACTTCCTCTTATTCCAGCCCTGAATGACTCCCAAGTTTCCTCCTGCTCTTTCTCTTAATGAGTTGTGCTGCACTGGGACAGACATACTGGCTGAAGAGTCTAGTTGCTGGAATAAGGACCAAGTACCCATCAGAGTGTTTGCTACTAATCAATTATTGCCTGTCACTGCTGAGAAGCAGAAGGGCTCAATTGCAGTGTAACAGGCTTATGGGGGCTAAATGATCCTGTTATTTACCTGCAGGTTGGTGGTTGCTCTCTGCTTGTAGGGCTGCTCTTCTGGGAACATAGGCATAAGCCCCTGTCTGTATTACGCTTTTTTCTTTTCCCTTTTCCTCCATTGGTTGGGGTTTTTTCTGCAAAATCTTGGTGTTTCTTGCTCATCCTCACTGTCTTTAGTTGGTTTAAATGGATGGTGTCTCCCTTACCAGGCAAGTCTTGTTCTCTAGGATACCTCAGAGAACTAATTAACCTGCCAGACTGCTCAACAACATTACAAAAGCATTTATTCTAAGTAAATATGGGACATATCTGCTGCCTAGTTTCCTTGTTTTAAATTTAGAAAAGGTGCAAAGCTGGTGGGGAGAAGAGGAGAATTCTGTGCGTCCAACTGGAGAACTTGGTTGACAACCACGCGGTGGTGATTTACAGCTGGGTAATTTTCCAGCTGCCATAATTTGTGTTGGCTCAGATGAGACCTGGTGGCAGCCTGAGTTAATAGCTGATGCAGTGGGGGCCTGGCACACGTGGCTTTGATCCTCTCAGCCGTGGCGCCTCTGAAATCACCCAGGCTGAGAGGAGCGGGAGGCTCCGGCTGTGTGGGAGCAAGGAGGGAAAGTGAGAATGCACCCAGATGAGACCCAAGTTCATGTGTGGGGCCCTCAGACTGGGTGTTACACTCTACATAAGGTGCTATTTTTTCACTGAATTATTTTCTGCTTTAACACTGATAAAAAGAGGCTTTTATTCTGATGTTGTTTGTTTTTAATGATTAGGAGGTATAATAAGACAATTGGTGGCAAAGTGCATTGCTTATAGCAGAAATAGTCTTTGTTTTGAGGCTTTCCTGTGTCAAGGTTCTTCAGTAGCTCTCATTAGGAATTGCAGTACCTGCCAGCCTTTGACAAGCAGTAGCAGGAAGAACGTAGCCTCGCAAGAAAAGTCTAAAATATTTATATTTAAATAATTTACCTCAAAAGTTTACTCTCTGAATGTTTCTTGCCACAGTACCTGACCAATTATCATGTTATCAAAGGAGTGTACAAACCTATAAGCTGTGGGCCTGGAGTGGCTTGACAGATAAGCCTTACTGATGGGAATAGCTGTAACTTCACTATTATCAGTTGGGTTCACTTTTGAATTTTGAATTACTTTTTTTTTTAACTAATAGTCAATTTTATGCAAACTGCTCAGCGATTAGGAGGTAATTTCAAAGATCATCCTCCATAAAGTCTCTTGATCATATTTTATGCTTCCTGTGACTCATGGATGTAATCTTGTATCCCTGGGATATTCATGGCATGCTTGTCTAATTCCCTATGGTAGCTAATCTCACTTCTCTACCTTAAAAAAAAACATTAAAATATCTTTAAAGCATGACTGGTAAGGAGGCAACTTTTACAGCCAATCTCCAGCTCCAATTGCTCCTGCTGGGGAAGTCATAATGATGAATTTGTGACATAATTTCTACGGCAACATGCTGGGATTTCATAAATGGGGATGGTGATTATAGAGCAGGATCAGGTGAAGCTGGATTGTGATAGAAAAAGCCCCGATTCAAATGCAAATTGTTCAATAATGGCATAGGGGATACCAGAAATTACTGGCAATTTATTTTATTTGGGTTAAGCTCTTCATTCAATCTTCTTTAGTTGGAAGTCACTTTTCCAAGTATGTGAGCAAAAGAAATGGCTGGAAAAAATATTTTTCTCCTCTCAAGAGAACAAAGTTGTTCTAATTTAATAATAAATTAATCAGTTAGTGTAATTAATAAGGATGTTCTCTATTTCAATAATTTCCCCAATTCAAGACTCTCCAAGTGCTTCACAAACCCTAATTGATTCCACCTTAGTACTCCCTGTAGCAGGACCGCATAATTTACCTCATTTTCTGGAGACAGAGAGGTGTGTGAGCCAGGCAAATTGATTTAACCAGGTTAAATGATTTGTCCAAGGCCAGACAAAGAGCTGAAGTCAGGAAGGAGCAGTGTTTGAGAGAGCAGCCTCTCCCCAGCTGGGTTTTGGCTGTGGGAGAGTGGGAGCAGCTCTTGCACAGCCATGGGAGTGGGGCCATGCAGTCGCAGCCTCCAAATCAATCTGGTGGATTTGTGTTGTCCAACAGAGGAAGCTGGAAAGAGGAACAAGCCCCGTGAGCACACACTGGTGGTGAAACCAGCTGAATTAGCTGTTCAGTAGTTATTCTCACTGAAAGCGGAAACAACTTGGTTTGTTTTTTGGATTTTCTTTTCCCTTTTGTTTTCTTTTCCTCAAACCACTTGGAATTTAAACTGTTTATCTGAGGATTAAACTAATTGCTTCTGCAAAATGCCATTCCCACACCATCTAGTGTACATCTGTTAACTGGGGAGGGATAACTGAACCAGTTGCCAGATGGTCTCTTGGATTTGGGTGGCGAGGAGCCAAGGAGCTGCCAGTTGGTGGTTTGTGGGGTTCTAGCAAAGAAGTCACGCTACATGCACATTCCCCTCAGTTACTCTCTTCTGCCTTAATGAAGATATTGCCTAATGCAATAAAGCAGCCATTAGCCCCCTCTCTGCACTCCCTCCTTCCCAAACGGGGTGAGTTTATAAGCCTGATTTGTCTGACTGAGGCAGGCTTTTCCAGGAGCTCGGTTCTCCGCACGCTATGTGTGCAAAGGCACTTTCTCGAGTACTCAGTGCCGTGTCTGCCGGCTGCCTCTTTCTATGCCATAGTGGAAAGATGCTGTAGTGACAAAGCTGCTCTTTGAAAGATGTTTTTATAGCTAGAAAATCAAAAAATCATTGCTTAGTTTTGATTATCAAATGATACTTATATATCTAAATGCAGTACATACTGGCCCATATCATAGTGACTATTTCAAAAACTTCAGCCTGAGGGCTGGATGCTGTACTTTGCATTTTAAAAGCATTTTAATATTTGTAATATTTACCAGTGCTTGGAGTAGGGCACAACCCCTGCTGTGCTGGAAAGAAGTGTTCCATCAGAGTCTGAAGAGATGTTCCTAGTAGGGTAATACAGGTGTCTTTACCAACACTCAGAACATCTTTCTCAGGACTGCACTGGACTGGGGGTCCTCAGGGCTGACAGCTGGGTGGTGTGCTCTGCATGGGACTGCTGGGGCATCCAGAACCCAGCCTGCTTCTGACGATGCCCTGGCATGGGCCGTGGTGCCCATTAGCTGTCACAATGGGCTGTGGACCATTCATTTCACCCATCTTGAAATGACAAAGTGACAACTTACAGAGCAGCTTTCATGTAGTTGAGGAGGTCTGGGGTGGTGCAGGTTTTTTTACCCCTTCTTACACTAGCAAAGTCTTCCCTGCCGTAAACTCACAGGAGGGAGGTATTTACGGCTTCAGCATTAAAAAAAAACAAAACAGTTTGGCAGCTGAGATATTGGTTTGCTGTCAGAAAGGTGGTGGACATCAACAAAATTCAACCAAAACTATTTGTTGGAGGGAAGTCAAATCAATGTTTTTTCCCCATTCTGTGAAGTGGAGCAGCAGCATCTCCAAACTCACCAGTGCTGGGGCCAGACTCTGGGCTACACTCCCAGCCACACCATTTGGCTACATTAAAAATAATGTTCGACGCACTGCTAAGCAACTCCTTGTAATTTGAGAGGTGAATTTTATTTTTTTTCTTTAAAGGAGGAGTTTGGCAAGGGGCAGAAGTGGTGTGTGCTCCCAGGGCTGGTCTTACACCACTTGCAAAACTCCCCAGGGTGGTTTCTGCTGGTGAACAAATCTGGCATTGCAAAGCAGTGACTGTTTCCAGGTATGGCCAGCGCTGAAGGGCAGAGCTAAGACTCCATCTGTGGGATGCTGCCCTGGGTGTGTGCAGGTCAAAAAGCTCTTTGCTTTTTCTTGGAGAAATGCTTGGCCAAGTTCTGCACAATCTTTGTTGGGACAATGTCCATGTGGCATCACTTAGTGAGCAGCTCTTGGTGGCAGCAGGGCTGGCGTCTGTGAGACAGCTTGTGTGGGCATGGGAAGCAGTCCTGGCCCTGTGGAGCTTTCTCCAGCTCACTGTGGGGCCCTGGGCATGCTCCTGGGGTTCCCTGGCTGTGCCTGGTGCAGCACAGGGCGGGCAGGGGCTGTGTGTGGTGAGAACAGCACCTGGCTATACAGGAGGTGTCTGTGCCACTGCTCCAACCCACATCCCTCTGCTGCTCCTCTGGAGGAATGACACGTTCCCTGCCAAGCCCTGTTCTCTGGGGGAATGACACCCTGTCCTAAGGCTGCTGGGAGCAAGCACCTACCTGCCCAGAGACTCAGGAGATCTGAGGTACCTATGCTTTTCCTTTTGCTCCACCTTTAGTGTGAAAATTCCTGTAGAAAAATACACCTGAATGCTTCCCGGGGCAGGAGCAGGGAAGGGAGGGAAAAGTCTCTGAAGGAGCTCCCTTTAAGTTCCAGTTTAAGTTTAATCTGCCCCAGCCCTGGGAGTGTCACAAAACTGGCTTGCAGATGCAACTACCACTGTTGTCTGTGTGTCACCATTGTCCCTTGACTGCTGCAGCTCTCCTGGGACCACATCAAACCTGCTCCCAGTCCTCCTGCTGAGGCCTCTGTTGTCCATTTGGCTTTGTGCCTGTTTGGCTTCTTATGTGCACGCAACACTGACGGAGGACAGAATTTGCATGTGGCACTGGCAGAAGATGATGAATGGAGATCTGGGCTCAGAAGGAGCTTTGTCTGCTGTCTATGTGCAAGGATGTGGTTAAGACCTTGTCTGGAATTGCCAAGGGATATAAAGTAGAAAATAGCGCGCTTTCTTGGAAGTGGAGAAAGCAAAAAGATGTCCTGAACATGATCTATCAGGAGCACAGTGCTGCTGCTTGCATGCTCAAAGAGAAGGGGCCCAGAAGCTGCCCTTGGATATTTCACCAGGAGTAGATATGGCAATGTGCAAGCTCCATCAGAGGAGTCACACACTCCCTTTTTGAGAAGGGAGCTGGTACTTTCTCAGCCGCTTCTGAGAAACAGAAGATGAAATGTGACACAAGACTTTATAGCTGTTTTTAAGGATGAATCAAAGAGATAAAGGCAAACTGAGAAGGTGCACATATGGAAGAAGCTCCTTTATTGAAATTACAGGCACACAAATCCAGAAAAGCCTTGTGGGTTAGGTCTAGGTGCTGATTTTGGTAAGCTTCTTAATTGGCATGATCCCTCCTTGCCCGGGTTATGGGTGAACTGACCTTCAGAAACCTGGTTTGGGGATGAGCACTGGCAATCCCTGAGGCTGGGTGGTGGCATGCAAGGGGCCCCGCTCCACGGGGCTTTGACACAGGGCAGAAGACTGAAGGAAATAGCCAGGGGCACAGGACAAATCCCTACTCTGACTCCCAATTTCCCAAGACAACACTGAGCTGGAATGCTTAAAGAGGATCCTTTGAAAATGACTGGTGGTGAAACACCAGCTTTGGTTTCTGTACTCATCCGTTGCACTTGTAGGACGGTAGGTGTTTAATGTGGTCTTGAAGCTCAGTTTTATTGCAGCCCTTGTGCAGAGAGGCTCCTTGGAGGCCATAGAAGCCGTGGGCAGCTTGGAAAGGCCAGGCTGGCTTTCGGATGGTGTGTGGCTGTGCAAGAGCCATCCTGCTGCGGCGCCTGCGTCACTTCTTCGCTCATCCTGCTCGTTAACGCGCAAGGAAGTTCAGGGCATCATCGTTCAAAACTCTGTGTCTCTCACACAACAGGATTGATTTCTCCAAGCTCATTTGGAACGTGTTTGGGGGTCAGATGAGAAATGAAGCAGGATCAGAGCCAGCCTGAGGGAAGGTTCCATTTATGTGCATTTTTCTTTTTTCCAAAAGAGGTCTCCGGCATATGTATGTTCAGCAGGGAGAGGTCTGGGCAAGGAGCACGCCCTCAAAGCAATTCCAGTTCTGCCTTTGGGATATGCCTTACATTTCACACAAACTGAACTGGGTCCAATATGCTCTGCATGATAGAATATGGCTTTGTGAGCACGTTCATATGTGAGACTAGCATTAGTAGGCATTTGTGCTTCAATTTGTGCTAAAAGCCAACAGATGGGGAAAGTAAATGCCAGGAAACCAGGCCCTGATCAGGTGACTTGAGCTGTGCTCACACTGTATTTAGACAATAGGCTGTGTTGTGTATTTGGAGTCTGATCTTGTGAAAATGAAACCCTGCTGGTGCTAACCCACAGAGGCTTTGCACACTGGGAAAATGGCCAAATTCCTCTGGAAAATGGTGAAGCTCCAGCTGGGAGAATTAATGAAAGTTCACTTTTGCCAAAAATGCAGAATTTCCTCTCTTTGCATGAAAAAAATTGGCTGTCATTGATGGAGATTCCCCCTCTCCTGCCACCCCATCTCACACATATAGAAGAGGAACACAGCAGTCAAATACCAAGACCTGCTGCAAGGATCACAAGTAATTTGTTCCCTGTATCTGAAAGGGGTAAGGTGAGAAGTCAGGGTTTGGGCTGCAGCAGGAATGGGTAGGCTTCCTGCTGAGAAACCCTTCCTAAGTGTAAAGGATGGGATTGCCCAGGATGTTTGTGGCACTGTGGGGTGAGAGCAGCGTGGTGAGCATGTCTGCAGCCATGCAGATTTATGCAGTCTGTGTTGAAGTGGGGCAGAGACTACGGCATCTTTTCTAGCTCAATTTCCTATGATTTCTGGTGCCTTCCAAGCTGTCTATTGGGCAACTTGGACCCAGGTGCTGGAGGAAGGTGCACAGCTCTCCTGCTCCCAGCACTGGCCTCCTGGAGTTTTACTGTTTTTGGGAAGCTTCATAAGGATTTGGCTGTTCATCAGTTGAATCTGACTTTGTGTGGATGCTTCTTTAAGTCTCTCCATCCAAAGGGAAACCAGGCTTTTTCTCTTTTTACCAACTGTGTAAGTGAGCTCCCAAAAACGCTCTGCTGTCTCCCCCTGCCCAGACTGACTTCAGGGAGGCCAAATTCACAAGGGTTGCGTGTATGGGGCAAGGTCTCTAGAGGGCAACAACTCCTCAGTCCTCTGTGGTTCAAGGCTTTCAGAGAATTTTGACCTAAATTACCTTCCCAGGCCACTTTTTCCAAGTTTCCTTCTCTAGCTTCCAGCCCTCAGTTGAGGTGGGGCTGCGGTTCACCTGCACATGGGCAGCTCTTCCCCTCCCCGGGCGCGGACTGGAGGATCTCTGCTGGTAGCACAGGCAAGGTGAGCACCTCAGATGAGCAATCCAGGCATTAGTTTAGTCTTTAAAGTGCAGTGAAGAGCATTTCAAGGATTTTGCTCTTCTGGCAGAGCTGTCTGCCTGATTCTGAACAGAAACCTGATCCAACTGCTCTTGTAAAGCTTTTTTCTTCAGTATCCAGTGGTTAAGTTCCTTGACAGTAACTCTGAGCCAAACTGGCTGATAATCACAACCTGAACAAGCAAGGACAGTTTATCTTAAAATACAACAATTATACAGAAGAAAAACAAAACTTGAGCATGCTGCTCTGCTGTATTTTGCTGCCCTGCTCAAGGAGGATGGGCTGCAGGATGACCTGCAAGGATGAGGTGCTGCTGTACTAGGCTCGAAGGCTTGTCTGAAATCCAGCCTTTGACCTTGCTCCACTGGATTTATGCTTATCGAGGGAAAGGGGAAATTCAGAATATTTACACATTTCTAATGTGGAAGGAAAAAGAATTATCTGGGATCACTTATCACATATTATTTGAATGACCTTCAATGGGTTGCATTTAGGGAAATTTGACTAACTTTAAAAGAAAAACGGTATTTGGGTCAAAATTTTTAGCCTCCTTGAACAATATTGCTGCAGTTCCTAAGAATAACCTGTAGAAGGATTTTTCTCCTTTGGGGAAAGGCAGGTCACAGTGCTGTTGGAGCTGGGGGTAAGGGAATTCATTGCTTCTAGTGCAGGTGTGGAGCCATCACCCACTCCTTGCTTGGCTCCAGCAGGTTGAGTTTGCCCAGGTACTGTAACAAAGGCTTGTCTGTTCATCTGAAAAGCTAAAGGTTGCAGATTTCTGGCAATTGACGTAAAGGGGTTTTTGGAGCCGGGTGCGGTTGGCATGCAGAGCAATGGAGGGTGTGTGCAACACACACTGCTGGGAGGGTCAGGGTGGCCAGGTGGGAACTGCCCGAGCTGTGTCCCCCCACAGCCAAGAGCTTCCCTGCTGCTGGAGGGGCGGCCCGAGTGCAGGTGCAGCTCCCCTGCAGCTCCCCTGCAGCTCCCGGGCCCCCCTGCAGCTCCCGTGCAGCTCCTTGGCCATGAGGGCTCTGGGCTCACGGTGCGAGCGCGGCCTGGGCCTGGGCCTGGCTCCGGCTGCCCCTTCCCAGGCCTGGCACCAGCCTGCAGCAGAAGCACTGGCCTGGGGAGCTGCCTTGCTGGGTTTGACAGACGGGGACTGTAGGGAGAAATGAGAACATCTTCAACATCCTCAGAGAGATTTGGGTCATGCTCATGACTTGAATGTTTGCTTGATGAAGAGTGAATTGCTTCAGTCCCCTGGCAGCCCTTGGGAACCACTTGTGAAAGGAATAGCAATTGTTCTCTGCTCAATTATTCTTATATAAGTGAATGCCTTGTGGTGGACATCCCCAGAATGGTGCATAATTGATGCACTCAACTGGTGATTACACCAGAAGGATCTCACTTTGCATGGCAAATATGGGGAAAAGGCACGATGCTAGAAGAGCTGTCCTGGGCCTCTGGAGAGGGAGTGTGCGCTGGCTGTGGGAAGCTATTGTGCCCAGTGCGGTGACCTTGGAACATATTGAGCTTATTAGGAGCGCATGATGACTGAGATTTCAGTGTGACTGCGTGGCAAAGCAGTCAGGCCAACGAATATGTGATAATGTTTTTTATAAATGTGATAATTAGATAAAAGAAGAGGGAGTTGGAGTTTAGACTCGAAGACACTAATTAAATTCACATTGACAAATCAGCATATTGGTCTCGTATGGATTAAAGCAGCTCTGAAATGCTTCTTTTGTTTAGATTACATTAATTAAATTCACACGTTTTGTCAAAGCCATAACAGTTACCTTGAAACACAGAAGGCTGAACCTAAAGCTTCAAAATGCGTGTCAATGAATGTGCCAAACTCAGAGCATTTTTGCAGAGGAAATAGCTGAAGATTTTAAGAAATTTTGGGACTAATGTTTGTGAAGTTTTTATACCCTCACAACTGAACACTGTCAGAATGATGCATGCTCTTACTTAAATGCTGAGTGCTTAACTGCAGTTTTAAATTATGCTCAGTGATGAGGTAATAAAGTATTTCAGCAAATATGTCTCAGAGGAGAACTTGAGAAAGAAAAAAACCCACATCTATTCCCAGCAGCCAGTCTTTTCAGGTCAGTATTTAAAAACCACAGGTCACACGTCAGAGAATTATGAGCTGCTGCTGGCAATATTTTTGGACATTAGGACTTCATAAATATATCAACTACTTGATGCAGGGCTGCCCCACAGCAGCCACCACTGAGCCAAAGCCAGAGGATGGGAATTTTGAAATTTAAACTAATATTTGTGTTCTTTCTGCTGGGTTAAATCTGAAAAAACTGAGCTTGTTGATGTGCACGTTGCCCAGAAATGGGAGAGATGTTGTCAAACTGGAGCGCCCTGTGCTGGCTGGTGGAGCCTTGGGAAGATGGTTTTTAGGGTTGCAACTGCTGTTCCAGCATCCCCTGGCTGGAGAGGAACCCAGTGGCATCACAGGATTGTGTTTTGTGCTGTACAGTCCAGGCAAAGCCTCTCTGTCCTCTTTAAGGACAAAAATCTCAGTGTAAGCATTACTGCCTCATTGCCAAAGCCTTAGGTGTGAGGGCCCCACAATAATCCTGAGTCATCACCATCTCATCATTAGAGAATATTCTATTTTCTGTCAGTAAACGCAGTTTACCCACTTTACAGTTAAGCTTCTTAAGATTCATAGCTGATGAGGGAGCAATTAGGACAGAATTTAAATGAATACACACAAACTGGGGAGTTCCTGCTGGGGGAAAGGAGAGGTTCAGGCTCTGTCTAGAAAAGTGCTTAAGGCACATGGCAGTAAAATGCACTTAACAAGAAACTCGTTACTTTGGGGCTAATTATGTGAAACTTTGCTGTGTTATCTGCTTCAAATCTGTCTGTTGAATGGACAACTGGACTGAAAATCTCTGAAGTGGGGAGGTTTCTACTGAAATTGATGCTGTATTATTGTAGTAATTTGTTCTATTTCCTTGATTACATGAAACTCATTGGGCTTCTCCCAGAAGATTTATAGTTACAGGATTTGATCCAAGTTCAGGCAAAGTTTTGGGACTTTATTTTAAAGGCTGGACATTAAATGCATTTTAAATGCAAGTGACCCTGCGTGGGGCAGTGGGAAAGCCAAAGGCAAGGGCTCTGTGAGGGCTGACAGCGCTTCTCCTCAGAGGTTTTTCATCTCTGCTGTGGTGGGGTTTGTTTTTATTTTTTTAATCACTGAAATACTGGTGGATGGAGAGTGCTCCATAAATGCAAATCTCATTTGCCTGTGTCTGCCGTCAGCTGGGGTGCAGGTGGATCACAGTTCTCAAGGAGGGAACGATGAGGGAATGCAGGGATAAATGAGCATCACGGGGAAATTCTGCGCCTCTGGGGCTCTGCTCTCTCTGCTCTGGTTTAAAGAGCTGTGGGGACAGCTGGGCAAGGGCACATCCCAGCGATGTAACTGGGCCCCTGGAGCTCTCCCAGCGTTGGTGTGGGTCATACCTGTGGGAGCAAAAGTGGATGGCAAAGTGGCTTTGACCTTGAGCAGAGTCCACTGGAGTCCAAGACAGAGCAGCTACGAGTCCTTGTCATCTTCAAACCTCTTTACACATGTTAATAAATTAATGCTGCCTAATTTGATCTGTTAGTCAGTGATTTGCCCTCAGTTATCATCAGTCAGGTTGAGGAGTGGCTGGCTGCTGCCACACGTGTAAAATGAGAGCTGGTTGCTGAAAATCTTCTGCTAGCAGTCCTCATTTTGGGAAAAAATATTGGTTTGTTGCAATATACATTTTCTGTCATCAGTCTTTGCCCAAGGTGGGTTTCTGCATTCCTCCTGCCCTGCACGGCGATGGTTGGGCTGGCACCAGCGCACAGGCTCTGGCTAACAGTGCCCAGCGGGGAGGTGGCACCGCGTCTCTGATTTGGATCAAGGAGAGGACAGTCGCTGTGCGCAGCTGTGGCTTCTCTGGGATGGGTGCAAGTTCCCACTGGAGCGTTGAGAGCTCTCCAAGGCTGCGGCCTTGTGTTGGCCCGCGGGAGCCACGGCTGCAGCTGGGCTGCAGCTCTTGTGCAGTTCTGCTGCAGTTCTTGTGCAGCTCTGCTGGTGACAGTGTCGGCTGAGCTCACACGCACCCAATGCTGCCGAGCGCTTCTGCCCAGCCCTGCTGGGATGCCGGGATCCCGCTGCGCCCCAGGGCGCGCCTGGCTGGGGATCGAGGGATGGCGAGGGGATCGGAGAGTGGGACTGGGGGCTGGAGAGCAGGGGGAGTTTGGGATGGGAGGCGTGAAAGTGCAGGAGGTTCAGCTAAGTTTTACCAACCTATCCAGATGTGACATTTGTGTCAGCTAGCCAAAACTCAAGATAGATGGTACTGCGATTAGTTTAAAATTGCTCATTGTCCTGGAGGGTGCTCAGGTCCTCAGCCCTTATCCAGAAAGGTGCCTTGGGAAATGGGCTGGTTCAGACCTCTGAATGCAAGTGTGTTTTGTGGGGCTGCACCAAAACCACCGCCCTGAGATGGTCATAAGAAAATTGGAAGTGGAAGCTGTCCAAGGTAGCTGCAGGTCTGGAGCCATCCAAATTCTGGACAGCATGAATGCATTTTTGTTTTTTGTGTTGTATCACAGCGGATACAAATGCCTGTACAGAACAAGGTACTCAGATCCCCATGTGCCTTGGCTGTGTCGTTGCACCTTGCAGAGGCCCTGCCAGTGCCCAGCCTGCAGCCCGGCCCTGGACACACAGGCTGGGCTCTTTCTCTCTCAGCTGGTGACCAGTGTCCCTGTAAGAAAAAATCCTGAGCTGTGCCTTGGAAAATTGCACAATAAGTCAAGTCAAGAAGAAACTTGGATGGGAAAGAATTAGTTAATGAAATAAATGATTGCACACTGCCAGTCTTCCTTCATGTGAGGGTAATGAGAGTGTAATTCAGGTAATAAGCAGAAGCTAAGGGCCTACCCTGCCTGCGGGTGGGCAGCAAGAGCAGAGAACTCCTTGGGACTTCTCTGACCCTGGTGTAATTCAAATTGTTGATGTTCCACAGTGCTTTCAGTCCTCTGGAAAATCAGCTACTCTTAGTTGTTGCCTGTCCCATCCTATGGCAAATGCCCCCTCCTGCTGATTACCCCGTCCCTTTAAAAATAAAAAGCACCCACTGTCAAATTTGAGGATGATGAGCCTTGTTACACCTCCAACCTCTGCTGTTCTTGATGAGAACTTGCACCTTGTGGGCACCCTGGGCCTGGCAGCTGTGGTGTCCTTAGACTATATGGATGCCAGGGATGTCACTTACTACACAAATACCTGCTGGTGGAGAGGGGCTGGGGATGCTTACATGCATTTTTCTATAATTGACTTTTAGCTGTAATATGGCTCTAAAGATAAGTTTTCCCAACCTAAAGGAGTCTGGCAGGTATCACAGATGTCTTTGAGGTAACATAGCAACTCACTTTTTTGGCTATTTGCAGTCTTCCAAGCCCAAAGCTGTCCTTTCTTTTCTAGGATAAGCTAAGCTATTGAAAAAAAAAAAAAAAAAAAACAACAAACCAACCCCAAAAAAACAAAAACAAAAAACCCCAAAACAACGACAACAACCACAAAACCCGAAAAAAAACAAAAACAAAAAAACGCAGACCAACAGAATAATTTGCTTAAGCCTCAAATTCACAGCAGCAAGTAAGATATAATTGCACCCTTTGATCTTCAAAGATCTCATCCAGTGTGTGCTGAAGTCAGTGAAAGTCACTCTGTTTGACTTCAATGAACATTTATAATATACAACTCAGAAATGTCCTTCCATTTTATCTGTACATGTCTGAAGCCTCTCTGGCGGAAATAAACTTCAGTGTGTAAGTTTGGGTGTTTTAACATAATTTTATGTGGCATGAAAGTGTTTCATATTTGAACATGAAAGGAATAAAATTTGTTTGCCCTGAAAAACACTATTGCTATTAAAGAAGCATGTGGCATCAAGCCCAGATCACCTAGCAGGAGTTAATACAACACTTGTAGCTGCATCAGTATTGCTGAAACAAGTGCTCAGTTGCTAATGAGCTGCCTGCCAAGCAGTGATGCTGCCATCTGAAAACCTTTTTGGTCCTTGGCATCTGCCTCTAAGAGAGATATGAGCTATATAAACCCAGAAAATGATCTTCATTGTGTCAGATTAATTCTGCATATAGTCCAGTGTTTTAGCCTACTGTAAAACTAAAACTATCTCTATGTAAATATACTAAATAATAATCTGAAATTTGCCTTGGTGTGCAGGTTTGGTGTTTTCCTTCTCTACTTCTATGTACATGCTCAGCACCAAACATTACTGACTAGTCTGGAGGGGGAGGTTTAGCAGCATGAGAAATTTGTAATAGAAATCAAATATTAGTACAAGCAAGATGATATCTTGCCCAAATGAGACTTGATTACATAATTAATCTTGATAGTTATACATGATTTTGTGTGCATGTGATTTGAATACTGGATTTAAAAGCCAGGAGATGAGCCACTGAGATGATTTGCTTTCTAGGGAAATCCAGGCAGAAAGGTGAGTGAAATTTCCATGGGCTCTGGGATGAGTTTGAAGGATTTCATCCTGCTCAGATTGTGATGGAGGCCTTTCCCTGCAGAAATCCTGGACCAGAGTTACCCATCATCCAGGCCACGCACAGCAAAGCATTTCAGCACTGGAACTGAGCTGTCTGGTGCAGTTCAGCACATGCTCATGGTTTTGGTGGTCAGGGATGTTTTTAATGACACATTAATGACAAACAGCATTATGGTCCCAGTACATGTTCTTCAAACATGTCATCAGCTCATGGGATATTCCCTTTTGTGCACAGCCATTGCTGTAGTGCCTTATCTCCCTTCCAGTCTGGCTTCTGCCTCATTCTCTTTCCATTATTGTTTGTACAGCTTTGCACACGCCTTTGCATCCCACAGCATTTTCAGTCAGGGGAGCCCCAGGCTGTGGTCTCGCGCCTGCTCTGGTCCATCCTTTGAGGTGGGTGTTGTGGGAACCTGCTCTCGTCAGCCTCTCCAGGCTCAGTGAGAGCTCCGTGGCACAGGAACCTGGGGCGTCTCCTGCCATGGACTGGGATGCACATATGTACATACTAAGGATCTGTCAGACTAGATCCCAAACATTTCAAAGACAAAATATTTCACATTTGGGGTGTTTGACATGGGATTTTTTTAAAAAGACTTTTTATTCCCTAATTTTTGTATGAACTAGTGATAATCAGAGGAGGGGGATGAAGCCCCAGTGTTTGATCCTTATATTTACTTTTCAGTCAAGTGTTCTGTTTCTCCTACATGGTTTTTGAGCACTGTTCACAGTGTATGAAGTTCAGCAAAGTAGGATATTGCAAAAAATAGATAACTTCTGCAAAAGATCACTGAAATCTCAATTTATATGCTTATTTATTTAATTACAGCAGGACAGTTGTTCTTCCCTGTATTTTAGAGTCCTTTAGAAATCTGCTGTGATGGAGAAAAGCCCCCTAGAGAATCTTTGAAAAAGTAAAGGCATGCATGTGTTTGGTCCATAGGAGTGATGACAGAGAATAATCTACTGTTGGAATAAGAATTACTAGCATTTCTAAAAGGCCTGAGGTTTTGGACCACGAAGAGGGAATAGTGAGTCATGATTGTAACCACTGTCTTTGAATTTTGCTTTTTAACCACCTGCTAACTGTTTGTTTTGTGGTGGAAAAGGCATGAACACATCCATTTCCCCATACAGGATGTGATGCAGCATCACTTCTGAGATCTGAGTCTGTGGCCTTCCCCAGGATCCTATTTAATAAAGTATTAGCAAGCAATTATTTTAATTTTGATTTACATCCCTGAGAGTTATTCCACTCTTTCCCCATTCCTTAAAACCCAAGCCCACCTTGATGAAGCCCACAGGGTTGCTGTCTCTCTGACAGTTTCTTCTTTGGTGACAGGCACTGCGAGTGTGTTTTCCCCAGCAGAAAGATGCAGGCAGGAGAGAGGATGTAGAAAGGTCAGGGCATAAACCTGGTGAGAAACCACAGACACAGGTGGTACTCTAGGGAGCAGTGGGGTATTTACAGCTGTGTGGCCTGGACTTAGTGCTTAGGGATGGCTTTGTGATTGGTGTTTCTGTCTTGCTGGTTTCAGAGGAATCATACTGGGTGAGGGATTTTTATTAAATCAGCTGGATTAAAGGCAGCATGAGAGGAGCACGGAGCAGCAAGCAGTGAAAGGAAAGTGCTCTCCATGGTGTGGGAGATGAAGGTGGCAAGGAGAGGGGCCTGTGTGGATGGGGTACTTTGCAAAGCTTAGGTGCCAGCACTGGGTGGTTCTGTAAATCTTACTGCAGCTGCCACGTGCATGACACGATGCTATTTTAGGAGAAACCTCGGGGACCAGGTACAGCCAAGATGAGAGATGGATACTGTGCCCATTGGTATTTCTGGTGTTGCATGTCAGCATAAATCCTCGACACAGACACCTAATCCAGCATCACAACAGGAGAGAGTAAATGCCACCATATTCCCAGGAATATTTTGGAGCTCCTGCCATTAAAGATTGCCTTAAGTACAGAGGGGATCAACCGGCCATAGCTCAATTTTAATGGTGCAACAGTGACAACCAGTGGCCAGCTGGGCTAATCCGGGACGAGTGCCATCCCTCCAAACCAGAGCCGGCACCTCGGGGGTCTGGAGTCACACTGGCACAGCTCTCTCCAGGCACCGGGGGATCCACCAGAGAGGCTTCTGAGCGTGGCAGCCTTTGATGCTTCCATCTTCTGGGTCATGATCCCGCATTGCTAATGGGTGAAATGTTAGTGTAGCATTTTGGGGTTGAATTTCAGCTACTGAGCACTCAGCTGCTGGAACACGATTTGAGGACATTTTGTGTAAATGGCTGGAGAGGGCAGAGTGGAGGTGGGAGGTAGGTTAAGCCTCTAAATGTACTAGTTTATATCTGGAGTTGTGCCTTGCCTCCAATAACTTTATTTCCTTATTGCACCCTTTTGTGCTTAAATGGGCGTGACCTCAGGCACAGCACAAAACAGTACATGGTTGAATGTCTCATGTAAGACTTAGGTTTTCCCTCTCCCGAAACTCAAAGAAATAATTTGGACCCCAAAGTTTTTGTCCTGCACTGTGTGCAGAGAACCCCACGGCTGACCAAACACTTTTATTGAGGGAAAAGCAGAAACTCCCCTGCCTGCCTCCACCTGGGCACTGCTGTATCCCACTCAGAGCATCCCAAGGATTCAATGCTGTGCCTAGCACATCGTCCTAGTGCAGTCTTTCCCCTCCCAAGAGAAGTCTGGGGCTGTGTGGGAGCCGGCGGGGCTTGAGGTCCTCCTGCTCCACGTCTGCCATCTGTTTTGGGCAGGCTTGGTCCCTTTCCCAGGGAGGTGACAGCATCCCTTCCCAGGGCCACTGCAGGGAGGGCACATGGGGGAGGGCAGCATTTGCTTTTCATCTGCACGTTTGGCAGCCCAAAGGCTCCTGCTCCTTGTTGCTGCTCTCAAATCTGTAGATGACACAGATGTGAATATCTGGTGATAGCACAGGGAAACTGTGATTCCATAAGCAAGGGTCTGAACAGCTCGAGGACTGCCAGCAAGGTGCCATTTGCAAGATCTGGACGTTTGAGAATTTAGGACAAAGGTAAGACCCTTGTGAGCTGGCACACGCAGCCCAAGGCTATTGACTCTTCTTGTGCAGTGTTGGATCAAACTGTCCCATGGGCACCTGTGATGTCCCTATAACATTTTGGGTCTCAACAGGCAAATTTTACTGAAACCCAGAAAGCTTTGGGGAAAACTTTTTGGTCTTTCTTGTCCCAGTGCAAATGTGTTGTATGTCTCGGTTTGATGAGTTGCAGCTACCAGTGTTATGATGCTGATGTCCAACTGCAATGTTGGTCACCTTAACTGAGACTGACTCATGTCATTGAAGTTTGTAGTTTATAAGATCTTAAATTGTTTCCTCCTTAGCCACTTTGACTTCTGGGTCCCTTTGGAACAATTCTGGTTTGTCTTGGATTTTTAAATTTAATAATTAATTTAGAAACTCAAGAGTCTGGGCTATAGGAGCACCCGGGCGTGGCGTGGAGCTCATCCCCGGTGGGGAGAGTGAGAGCAGAGCGCAGCGGGCACCGGGAGTGCCCGGGGGCTGGAGAGGCGGCAGGGAGGGATGGCCGGGCAGCACGGTCCCTGTCCCTGTCCCTGTCCCAGGACTGAGGGATGGCCGGGCAGCACGGTCCCTGTCCCTGTCCCTGTCCCTGTCCCAGGACTGAGGGATGGCCGGGCAGCACGGTCCGTGTCCCTGTCCCTGTCCCTGTCCCAGGACTGAGGGATGGCCTCACAGCACGGTCCGTGTCCCTGTCCCTGTCCCTGTCCCAGGACTGAGGGATGGCCTCACAGCACGGTCCGTGTCCCTGTCCCTGTCCCTGTCCCAGGACTGAGGGATGGCCTCACAGCACGGTCCCTGTCCCTGTCCCTGTCCCAGGACTGAGGGATGGCCGGGCAGCACGGTCCCTGTCCCTGTCCCTGTCCCAGGACTGAGGGATGGCCGGGCAGCACGGTCCCTGTCCCTGTCCCTGTCCCTGTCCCAGGACTGAGGGATGGCCGGGCAGCACGGTCCCTGTCCCTGTCCCAGGACTGAGGGATGGCCGGGCAGCACGGTCCCTGTCCCTGTGTGCCCTGCCTGGGACCACCTCTTTTCCTGCGCCTTGTTTCCCTGACCAGATTGGGCTACAAGTAAAAAGTAAAACAGGAGGTGAAACCCTTTTACTTCTGTTTGTTAATCTCTCTTCTTCTATCTTTCTTTCTCCTTTCTTTCTTTCTTTCTTTCTTTCTTTCTTTCTTTCTTTCTTTCTTTCTTTCTTTCTTTCTTTCTTTCTTTCTTTCTTTCTTTCTTTCTTTCTTTCTTTCTTTCTTTCTTTCTTTCTTTCTTTCTTTCTTTCTTTCTTTTTCTTTCTTTCTTTCTTTCTTTCTTTCTCTCTTTCTCTCTTTCTCTCTTTCTCTCTTTCTTTCTCTCTTTCTCTCTTTTTTTCTCTCTTTCTTTCTCTCTTTCCTTCTTTCTCTCTCTCTCTGTTTTTTTTTTTTTTTTTTTTTTTTTTTTTTTTTTTTTTATTAGCTGGGCTCCTTTTTTCTCTCTCTTTTGCCTCAATAGAAAGAAAAAAAGTTTTGTCAGCACTCCTGTTTCTTTTGTTGTTTTCTTTTTCTCAGAAGTCTTTTCTGCTTTTATCCTAATCCCAGGCATGCATGAGGGAACAGTTGTGCTCTGTTGTTTGTCTGTTCTGGTAGTTTTGAACCAGTAGGGCTCCTGCTTTGTTCTCTTTATTTTCTGAACACAGAAAGGTAAAAGAGTAGGAATAGCGATTGAAACTCTTAAGAAGAGAAACCTTCGATATTTATTTAGATTTAATTCATTTTTTGCCATGTTGGTAATAATTAAGGGATGATGACAAATAAAAAAAAAAGAGGGAGAAAAAAAAGGAAAAGGAAAGAAACCTCTTTTCACTCCCCTGAGATCATCGTTTTGCTACCCAGAGCATTTTTAACTTGTACCCCTTGAGAGGCACGTCTTTAACTCTGTTGTCCAATTTATTCACTCTCTGGAACCAGACAACAATTTAACATATGCCAGGGTTGTTTTTTTCCCCTAAAAACAGAATTACTCCTTTGTAGAGCTGCCTGTATGATTTGAAAAGCAGTGTTAGCCTGGTTTACCTGATGCGATGTCAGCCTGACTTTCAAGTCACATCTCAGTTTTAAGCCTTATATTTATGGTTTCAGATGCACTCTGGTGCTTCTTTTTGGGGAGCATGTTGCAGAACTGTCACTAAAGGTTTATTTATGATTTTCCAGGTATTTCTTTACTAGTAGAGCATGCTGGCTGATAAATTGCCTGAAATGTTTTAAAAAATTAAGCTAAAACTAACATGGATCCATCTGTCTCTGTTTCGCTCCTGCAAAACAAACCTTTTATGATTTTGGTATCCAACATGTGTTTGTTCTCCGTTGCCATGGAGATGCTGTAGGCCTGAATTTTTTTTCACAGGCTCTTACGATGAAGTTTTTTTTGAAAACTGTTTTGATTAATTTTTCCTCCGCTTCAACTTCTCTCTCACTTTAACTGTTTTCCCCTTTTGTTTCCCACTTGATTTATGGCAGGTCGCTGTCATTTAAATAGATGCGCGTTTTGAAATTCCTTCTTTCTGTTCGAATGCAAAGAAAAAAAAAGAGAAAAAAAAAATAACCCATGCAAGTCATGCTCAAAGACTTGGTTATTGTTGCTTGTTGGATTTCTGCTCTCTGTGGTTGTCGGGCCTAATTCAAAGTAATTCAGGCTACTCAGTGGGGGCAGTGCATAGCTCCACAGGAAATTATGATAGCAAAAGTCTTCCTGTAGAGCTCTACACTTGGCACTACAAAGTGCCTTGGGCTGCAGTTACCTGAATAGGGTTGAATTAGACCAGACAACCGCATCATCCCACTTCTTAATCTATTAGAGCGATATACAAGTGGCAATTGTTGATTGCAAAAATGGGATTAAGAGGCTCTTCAAGTGAATTGATTTTCTTGTGAGAACAAAAAGAGGAAAGAGAAGGCTCGTTTGAATCACACAGCCAGCAAGTTTCGTGAATGGGTTTCACTCCAAATGTTAGAATTAAAGCAACCAATATTTCCCCATGGAGCATGCAGGTGAGAGGAATAAAGTGCTGAAAAGTAGAAAATTATGTCTAAAAGTTTGTGGTGCTCTCAGCAAATCTTGGTTCTCCCTCCCTGCTCCAGGCAGCAGCAAAAACAAATCCTTGTTTGAGCCAAACACTTCATTGCTCTTCATCACCCTCTGCTTATTATTCTTTAATCTTTATTTTTACCCACACATTTCACCTATTTATTTTGCTTTATCTCAGGCAAGAAATGGGGTGAGAAAACAGCTCCTTTGACTCCTGTCGCTTTTCCCTGAATCTTTCCACTAATTTCTTCCCCCCACCAAGACCAAAGCCAGTGCCATGTCTCTCCCAAGGGACCTCCAAAGTCTGTTGCCTGCATCACTCCAGAGCAACTCCCCACAGGGATTTCACCCTGTCCCCCTGGTGCCTGCTTTTCCCCTCATGGCTTCTGTTTCCCCTGAAACCACAAGTTTTGTGTGTCATGAATGTCCCATTAACCTGAGTGTATCATCCCCTGGGAAGAGCGGAGCCTGGCATCCACCTTCACTGGGATGGGTCCTGCTATTTATTTTTGGGTGCTTCTCAGCGATGCTGGGAATCCTTTCCCCTCAGCTGAAAGACAAGCTGGCTGTGGGCAGCAGAGCAAAGGCAGTGGTGAAGGCAGGTTCTGCCCTGGGTGTACTGGGGAGCCAGGCATGGCTCACTGTCAGCAGTGTGGAGAATAGCAATGACACCCTGCAGGGAAAAGGAGCTGCTGGAGCAGATGGAGGGAGCCTGGTGCTGTTGTGTGCCCTGGGAAGGGACAGTGGGGATGAGAATCCTCCCCTCCCACCGTAAAAGCACGAGCTCTCACCCTGGGTGCTGGTGCCAGTGCAGGGGTGAAGGGTGTGAGCCACTCTCAAGCGGGCTTCAAAGATTTTGGGGCAGGGAACAGTTGGCTGAACTGGACCTTGCCCCGTGGGTTGGAGGGTGCAGGTTCCTCCTCACCAGCACGTCTCTTCAGGCTTGCTATGTGGTCGGTTTGCCCTTTCTTTAAATCTGCTATGGCAGGCTTGTCCCCTCAGCTGGACCCTGCTTGGGATGGGGCTGGAGAAGTGTCTCAGAGCAGAAAGGATTGATGGAGCCACTGCTGGAACTGGAGGGGGCACAGCCACCAGGGAAGCTCTCACATGATGTTTTGGGAAGGGTCGGTAGTCTATTTGGAGCAAAAGCACCATCTCAATGCTTCACTTAATTATTTTTTTATTTCAGAGGATAGTTATGTTGTTGCAAAACTTTTCGTTTTGGGTAGGTGATTGTAGGGCAAGGATGAACTTTCATGGCATCAGAGACTCCTCTTGCATCCCAAGAACCCCCTGTGCATGCTTAGAAGTGCTGCAAATCCAAATGAAACAAGACCAAATGTGCCTCCCTTAGGAGGTTGCATTCATGCTCCCCTGAATCCTTCACCATGAGCAGATGCTTTTTTCTTTTCCCAGCCCTTCCTACCTCTCGTTCAGCTCTCACAGTTTTAAGGGGTGCTGTTTCCAGACACACATTTGCATGGACTTCCCTTTTTCACCTCTTCTGCCCCATGGAAAGATTTTTGCCAGAACTGGCAGGATGCCAGGAGCACCCACCTAGTGTTAGCATCCACGAGGAGCAAGCAGGCACAATTTTTTCCTTTGGAACAACATCAGTATCTCTAACTGCGACCCGGTAATTGCTCTGTATTTAATTACCCGAGATTGCACAGGCCCGCGTGCTGTATTTGCGTGTGTGCTATCAATTATGTCATAATAAATGAATTTCCTTTTCAGGATTCCCTGCAGCCGATGGCTGGGCTTCTGTTCCTCCTTGACTGTTCTGACTTTGAACAGGTTTATTCAGCTGTTGTCTGCTAAGCCCTACAGAAAAGAACAATAGCTTCTGATCTGCCTTTTATGGGTTATTGGAAACTGGTGGTCCGCACTACAGCTTTGGTCAGTGATTAACCAGAGTGAAAACAAACTACACAAGGCTAAGTTGATGTTGGAGGAGGAATGAACCCACTTCATTAAGGCTTTAAGAGGAAACCTTTTCTTCTTCAATGCTTGTTCACAACTTTTCAGGTCTCTATTTAATCACGTAATTCTCTCTAAGTAGGAAGAGAAGCTTGCCTCACAGCAAGAGGTCTTTTGCCACATGACAACTTAGAAAGATAAATTATATATAAATATCTTCATGGTTTTGTGGAAAGGAAACCAAATTCAGTTTCACTGTATGCAGCTAATTTACCAGATTCTTAGGTGTTGTGGGCATCCCAGTGTCCACTGCAGGTAGAGAAATTTTTGCTGCAATTGCCTTAACTTTTGGTGAGTGTCTGTGTGTGTAGGGTGAGCAAATCATATCTGATCAGTGCCAGACACAGGCAGCTGACAGGGACGGAGGGCAGACGAAGGGCAGCAATTATAGCGACCCTCCTTTACAACCACTGAGACAAAATGGAAGTGCTCCCCAGGGCAGGGGTTTGTTACGTCTTCTGGACACATCGAACCCTCCTGCACACTCAGATCTCTTTGCTGTTGGCAGCCTAGGGAGCAGAAATGAAGGACTGGAGATTCAGGGTGGATGAATTTGGTGCTGGTGAATATGATGAGTGACTCCAGCCCCTGAGGTCCAACCCTCGTGCTGTGCTGGGTAATCACACAAAGTGCATCACGTTGAGGCAGCCCCTGGGCTTTTGCTTAGTGTAATTTATTATTTAATTTTTTTTAGCATGGCAGTTAATTATGGTTTGGAGACCATATGAGTTTAACCCAAAGCACAGCCATAATAAATCAACCCTTGGGCTTCTCTGTGGGTATCCAGCAGCAGCAGCAGCAGCAGCAGCAGCAAAGTCTGGTTTTTTTCCAGAGTCCCTGCTTTTCCTGCACTGCAGGCAGCAGCTCCTCCTGGCCATTGGTGCACGCCCAGGGAGGGATAACATGGATACCCTGGCACATGCCAGGGAGCTGCTTGCTGATCACCTTCAGCAATTCCTGGTGGACAGCAGAGATCTTCATCAGGTAGATGCTTGAAATGCTAAGGGGCATATGTTAAACTGGTGCTTGTGGCATGGGCATGGCTGCTCCAGGCTCCTGCTCATCTGTTGGAATAAGCAGGGATTTGTTTGGGGGCCAGGATGAAGTAGGTTGCTGTTGAATGTATGCAGGCCATTCAGTCTTCTAATTTTTCTCTCTAAGAGCTCCAGTGGTGATATGTGGGAGCTTCCACTGAGCAGAGGTGACTGCAGCCCTGGGCACCTGCTGCGGGCAGGGCTGACCCGCCTGGGTGCAGCAGTCTGCCTTCCCTGCAGCTCACTCAGCACCCTGAAAGTCCCCATGCAACACTCCAAATTCAGCAGGAATCCTGGATTTGAATGCTCAAGACCCCTAGCTGTAGTTGTGCTCCCAAGATCTGGTGAGCCCCTGCATGCACCCCAACACCTGCAGCTTTCCCAGGGCTGCTCCCTTCTCCTGCCAGCCTGAGTCGCAGTCCTATTCCTGAGCACCCTTCCCATCTAACAGCGTGGATGTAGCATTCCCCTTCCACTTGCCTCAGATGATGCACATTCACATGCTCCTTCGCACCCATCTGTTAAGCCTGGTAAACACAGCATGGACCTTGATGAAAGGATATTTGAGGGGGAGGAATCTCTAGTCCCAGTGAGACAGGAGATGAGCAAGAAAGAGTGACTTTGCTTGGGGCTCTCTCCACACATGGAGAAGCCATGGAAAGGGTTTTGCTCTGCTCTTGGTGGAGCGGTGCACCGAGGAAGGATGGACCCATATGGGCTAGGAACGGAAAAATCATCACTCCATTCTTGGAGGAATGATGACTGCAACTAAGCAGGTTGGGAAATATAGGAACAAAGATGGTGAAATGTATGTAGAGAGCTCCCACTTCTCATGAAATCAAGTAAAGTAATGGGTGATCGTTTCCTCCTCAAGTTAAATAGCAGGGGCACAATTTTTCCTCCAGAGATTCATTGTGAAGCATGATTTTCCACAAAACTATAATTTTGTTTTCTCCGGGTGTTTTTAAATTGATTAATTTTGGATACAGAAATGTTTAAATATTTTATTAGCTGAATTCTTTGAAGTCCAATTAGAGAAGCTTGTTGGAATAATTCAATGCTTTGGTGGGAATGGGGGATGGGGGGCAGGAAAGCTGGGGTGCTAGGATGGGAGCAGCCTGGATTTGCAGCAGGTGAGGATCTGTCCCAATGCAGGGTTTGGCTACTAAATTACAGTGCTAAGCTGTCTGAATTAATAGTTAAAATGTGCATTTGGGTAATGCATCAAAGGAAAATGCCTAAATTGCAAACTTGAGATTTTTGGGGTGAGGTCATATTCAGACTCAGGCTTCACATGTGGGAGGAATTCAGATACCTAATGTACCAACATGAAATGGGGATTTCAAAAGCTTTTGCTTTTGTGTTAAAATGATGAAAAGATATGTGGGAAAAGAGACTGCTGAGCTCCTTGGAGTGTTTGTGAACAAAATAGCACCTTTTTGGGGAAACAAAGGCAACCGTTCAGAATCTATCAAACAGTTTATGCCCCAAATACCACAAAAATTGGTCAGCAAAAAGTGTGAGAGATCCTTTAGATGATTCCACCAGGGGGAAGGCTGGGTTGCAGATCGAACAGAGAACACAAGAAGCAGATGTGCCTTGGACAAAAGGATTATCAGACTAAGAGCCATTTGGGAGTCTGCAGCTGAATGAGGAGGAGAAACTGAAGCAAAGTGAGACTTCCAACAGTGCTTCATTTCTGGCACAGAGGTGTCCTTGGAGGCACTGCAGGGTCTCATGGCACCAAAGCAAGACCTGCAAGTGTAGCTGGAGGTGCAGGATGTGTGCATCATTCCTGTAGTGAGGTCCAGTGCCTTCCTGTGCCCGTGGCAGCTGGCACCAGTCAGTTCCTGGCCGCAGTCAACCATTCTTGGCTTTTCTCAGAACTTGTGTGCTCCTGGGTGGTTTTTGCTCTCAGGCGTCTCTGCTGGGCCAGGCAATGGTAGAGCAGCCTTGAGCAGGCGCTGCCTTTGCTTTGGCTGGAGAAACAGAGAAGTTTGGCTCTGCCAGCATCGTGTCCCTGCTCTGCTCTGGGGATGGCACCGCCGCCTTCCACCCATCCTGCCTGAGCCCAGCTGGGCTCCTGACCCTTTGGGTGCTTGCAGAGAGGCAAACTCGCTCCTGCTGCCATCTCCCAATCCCCTCTCCTCATGCCTGCCCAGGGATGGGGATGGGTGGCAATGGCATGCTCAGGCTGGCTGTCACCATCGTCCCACCCCGCCTGCTGATGTCTGTCTGGTTTGACTCCAAACACAAGCTTCTCTGGGGCTGAATAGAGGGGATTCCTCAGTGCAAAAGGCTGGCTTTCCCTTCACACATGAGGGATTTGCTCCAATATGCTTTGATGTCCTGCAAGGAAGCTGCTGCAGCATCAATGGCATCTAACACAGTGACACATGTAGGGCCCGAGGGCCCTGGGAGCAGGTTTAAATAAGAACATTGACTCATCCACCCGTGCACATGACTGGCGATGGCAGGAGCCCAGCCATCGATTGAGCTGTCAATGCGTGCCCATGGACCACGTTTTGGTCTTTCTGTCCTGTGCAAAAATGACTGGTCTTGGTGCACTGGGCCTGATCAAAGCCTTGGAAAAATACTTGGCTGCTCAGGAAGTGACTAGGGGGTACAGGACCTGTCCACTGTGTGTGTAATTAGTGCAGCATGGCTTTCTCAAATCTGTTGAAATGAAATCATTTAAACTGCAGATTGTTTCCCTCCATAGTTGAGCACTGCACAAAGGAAAAAGTCTCCATTCAGGGTTATTATTACACCCTGGGGCTTTGGAGATGTTGTTCCTGATGGAGAGAGAAATAGGCAGTGTTTAACCAACAGAGGAAATAGTGTTTAACCTTAAGCATGGTCTCTCTAATTTCTGCTCACAGTCCTAATGATGAGTGGGTCTGAGCATCAAAGGCAATTTTGCTGAGGCCGAGACCACAGGGATTTCATCCCTTTTACCAGGGGACAAGAAAAGTCACTGCTTTCCAAGGACAGATTTTTCCCCAGATTGCTGCTGCTAGTCCAGGCTTCTCCAGATGGAGATGGCCTTGGAGACTGTGACCAGGCGACTTTCCCTCCAGTCTGCACACAGTGCTGAGCTTTCCAGCAGCAGCCCAGTAGGCCACCACAGCCTTTACTTACAGCAAGCACCTGGGCAGGCCTGGCTGGTCCAAAGGCACCTCCTCCAGGAGGGAATGTGAGTTTGTTTGTCACACAGCAAGGTGCTGATGTTTTTCCTCCTGGGTACAAGCGTTTGCTCATCTGCGAGGTGCCTGTCAGCATTCCTTGGAGCACACAGGTGGGATCTTCAGAGAACTGGACCCATGCACTCAGCCTCTGAAGTGATGCCCAAGTAGGGAGGCTCTACATGGGATGTGGTTATGACTGAAATTTATTAAGGACATTTAGGTATATATTGATTTTGGCTGCTCTTTGTGGCTCAGAACCTCACTTTTCACCTGGGAGCAGTTGGACAGAGGGTCCCAAAGGGGAGAGGTGTTTCACAGCAAGCAGCTCTTTGCACCTCTGTAGAATGCACTGGGAGAGTAGCGAAGCTGCTGGTCCTGGGACATTGTGACTCTCTGCAACAGTGAAGAAAGAAGATAGAGCAGCTTTGAACCATGCTGGCTTAACAAAGTGGAATTTCTGTTTCTTTGTGAGTAGGTGAACTTTTTATTCAAAATTTTTCTTTGCAGATGTTCATGGTAGTGTACATCTGCTAAATGGTAGGGAGGGGTTTGGAAGAAGACAGGTGATGTTGGACTTTCCTTAGCCTTGCAGGGAGTCTTGGATCTTGCTGGGATGCTGCTGAGGTGAGGCCTGGAGGGCAATGCCAGGGTCTGTGGGATTCCCAGGGCACAGCAGAGCAGGGCCCAGGGAGAGCCTTGGGAGAAATGAGCAGGGCAGCTGGGGCAGCACAAGCCGTCCATGTGCAACCAGTTGCAATCCCTGGGGTGAAGTCCATGCTCCCAGACCAGCTCCCTGCCCAGTAGGAGATAGCCTTGGGCTGATCCTGCCTCTCTGCATGGCCAAGAGGGCTGGTCAGGGGTGTTAGAATCCCAGGGATGGCCCTGCCTTAACAATCAAAACTTCATAAAAACCTGCATCTCTGCAGAAATTCACAGCTCTGTTAGTATGGAAGTTGTGGAGTGACCTTTCCCAGAGCTGGAATTATTTCAGACCCAAAGCAGGGGGCGTAGAATCAATTCTCTAGCCATGCAAGGCAAATTTCTGGCTCTGGTGACTCAGGATTAGTGCTCCAGAAAGGGAGGGTAGGAGCATTATAGTGAAATACAGACTCTCCATAGGAGGCACTCGCACGTCCTGATGGTGCGGGGAGGGAAGAGGGGGGAGAAAGGCATCTGTGGCCCAGTCAAGTTCACAGAAGGAGCCAGATTGGCCCTGCCAGTGCCCAGGCACAGGTGCCAAACCTGAATAGGACGGGTGGAAAGCACGGCGTG
Source organism: Melospiza melodia melodia (assembly GCF_035770615.1). Lineage (NCBI taxonomy): Eukaryota > Metazoa > Chordata > Aves > Passeriformes > Passerellidae > Melospiza > Melospiza melodia. The sequence goes on along the minus strand of NC_086209.1, from coordinate 20,421,015 downwards.
TGTACCTGCAGGTAACAGCCCACGGGAGGCCCAGCCCTGGTCCTGCGGCACACATCAAAGGATTGCAGAGAGGGGACGTGTAAGAGGCGGGGAGAGAAAATGCGTTTGTCTGCATGTCGGTGTACAGGGCTGATGTTTGCTGGGAGCTGCAGTCAGGAAATGCACGGCCCAGGGTGAAACAAGGACCGAGGTGAAGGCTGCGAAGGAGCTGGCTCTGTCAGCTCTGCAGCCCCGTGTGATGGCACAGATTGCCCTGTGTCCCGTGCGCCCGGCAGGCACGCTGCCTGCAGGAACCCGCCTGCATCTCCACACGGGCTCGGCAAGGGGAGTGCGGGAAGCGTTTGTTGCGCGAGAGCTTTTTTCCCTTGTTCTCGGAACCTAATTTCACCATGAGAGTGCTTCTCTTAAAATGCAGATGGGGAACTTCTGCTGCTGGGTTGAACACTGCCAAGCAGGTTAAGCTTCCATCAGCCTCCAGCATCAACAGCCAAAACACGGCATTCCCTATGGAGATGCTCAGTGGAGGAGCTGGTGCCGAAATAAAGTCTCCAACTTTCTGGAGCATGCTAGAGGGGTGAGGGCTCTGGTGGGATGGGGATATGAAGGGTGCACAGCTTTGCAGCTGGGATGGGAGGGAAAAGCCAGTGAGTGCTGGTGATGCCTCCTCGGGTGCTTCTCTGCACACACTGCTTACTTCCAGGACTCTGGGACACTGGAGAGCAGTGGTGGGGCTTGGGGGAATTAGTTACTTGCATTTAACTCACTTTATCTTCCACTGGAAAAATGGCATGCACAAGCATGTATGTAGTTTTCTCTATAACTATTTTTTAATATGTATGTATATCTACATATATAGAGATATATATAGCTATATATAATCTGAAGACTTCTTGTCAATAGGGATCTTGGAGGGTAAATACAGGACTGAAACCAAGGAATCTTAATTTTGGCTGAAATTTTGGCTATACTGTTTCTATAGAGACCAAAAGGAAGCTTTGGCTCCCCCACTCAGCTATTAAAGTTTAGTGCATTGAAAACTGTCTTCATGCTGTGATACCCTTTCACAGAGTAGAATAGGGTCTGAGCTAATCCATGAAAGTTGTCATGCTATGAACTAGTAGTCAAGCTTTTTCCTTTCAATTGAGTCTAAAACTATACTGTACTTCACACTTGATTGGCCCTTCAGATGGCAGGACTCAATATCCCTGCTGGAAATAAGCTCGTCTTCACACAGTGATGTTGAACGTGGAAAGATCTTGTTTCTGTGGCATAATTACTAGCACCGCAATATGAAAGTCGTCAGGATGAGACTCCTTCTTTTTTTTGGTCTAATTAATATATATCAAACTTTGCTTTCTTCTCCTCAAAGATCGGGGAGGTTTGGGTGCTAGCAGCATGCCAAGAACCTGGACCCGAGCTCAGGCTCCCGCTTGCTGGGGAGCTTTCCTCTCCTCAGTGTCGCACATACAAATGTAGCAAGGCAAAGTTATCATCTGCACACCCGCCTCAGCCTTCCCCCATTGAGTGTACTGTAGCAAAGGTAATGAATGGGTCTTTTTTTTTCTCCTTTTTTCCTCTTTTCTTTTCTTTTCTTTTCTTTTCTTTTCTTTTCTTTTCTTTTCTTTTCTTTTCTTTTCTTTTCTTTTCTTTTCTTTTCTTTTCTTTTCTTTTCTTTTTTCTTTTCTTTTCTTTTCTTTTCTTTTCTTTTCTTTTCTTTTCTTTTCTTTTCTTTTCTTTTCTTTTCTTTTCTTTTCTTTTCTTTTCTTTTTTCTCTCTTTTTTAAAATTATATTTTTATTATTTAAAATTTTTTCCCGAGCGTCTATAAAGATAACTGTATAAAGCAGGGGTTTGCACTGGGGCAATTTTTCTAATGGAAATCAGCCCGTTCCTCTGACCTTAGCTGCTACTCGTGAGTGTTCACAGGGGCTAAATCGATGGCAGGGACAGTGGACTGTCATTAGGATGGAGCAGCCATGAGACTCTCAATTAAGATTTCACTAGTGAAAAGTTACTGTATTTTATGATTAAATTTTTAAACGGGGAAAAATGCCTTGAACTGTATAGACCAAAAGGGGGCACCAAGGTATTAAAAAAAAATAAAAAAAAAAAGGCAGTGTTGGTTTGGGTAGCTTACCTTTGTAAACTGTGGCGCTTTCTACCATAGCTTTCTTGCTTATGTTGCTTAGTGTAGTTCCTAAACAACCACCACAACAAAATTTCTCCTCAAAGTTTATGCAAATTTCCAGTATATTCACTCTTCCGATGTGACATTGATTCAGCTGGGGAGGCTGCTTTGGGGATTTCTTTTGGTCTTTTTTTTTTTTTTCCTGATCCTCATCAGTTAATTTTTTAAGATTTTTAGAGGTTTTTAAATGCAGAGTTCGGTTGAATGGATTTTCTTAATTCAGGAGTGATATTTTAGAGAATAAGCACCAGATTAATTTAATTACATAAATCCTTGAAGTGCTGACTGCTTTTTCTGGAGTATTCGTTGTTGCCTCTGTCACTGTTTGCTGTTTCCTTTAGTATGAATTTCTCCCTTGCGTGGACGTGGGAGGGATTCTCCGTAGCTGGCCGGGGGACGCAGTGGAGGGCACAGGCAGGGACGGTGCCCCCGTTGCACTGCAGAAACCAGCCTGAGCCACAGGCAGCCTCAGCCACGGGCTGCTCAGCTGAGAGCAGCACAAGGCACAGGCGCTGGCAGAAACTCTGCCCTGTGACAAACACGACCCCAAGGGTCTCTTCTCACACCGCTACGAGAAAGGGATGAAAGGGCAGAACAAACCTGTATTTCTTCCCTTTCCCATTCCTGTCCTGTAGCCAGATTTGGTTAAAAGCCTTCTCTCAGCGAAAGGCTGCAGCACAGGGAGGGTGCAGGGCAATTGTGCTCTTGAGTCTGGGGGTTTTCTTCTCTCGACCGTGTGGAGGTTTACGGTGCTCAGTTTATAATCTCCATTTTTTACAAGCATCTAGCACGTAAAATGCCACTCAGATGATTATGGCTATTTTGTAATCACTATGGTCTATTTGTGCTTTGTAGCTCTGTTTAGAGAAAGTCCTTTCATAAAATTTTCAGATTCAATTATTTTTCACACCAAATTGGAATAAGTTTGTTTTCCTTACTTTTTGAAACCACCTTTATTAGTTTTTAAATAATTTAGAAATGAAAGATGGGGTATTTTCAAGCACTGACTACAATGTTTTATAGTTTAATTTGTACTGAGACCTAAGCCTTTATTTTTGGTTTTGTTATGTTACCTAATTTATTGGATCATATATTGCATAATGCAAGTCAACTGAATAGCTGAGGTTACATTAATAATTTTGATACATGTGGCTAATTAGTTTGTATTTTCTGTGGATCTCAATTAAAGAAAAAAAAGAGCAGAATGTACATATCTAGTTTAGATTTCTGCAATAATGTTAAATGCAGTAAATACCTAAATACAACTATTCATACAAAATTGTGACATCTACTTTTAAAATATAAATAACATGGTATTATTTTTTAAGGGACTATCCCTTTGGTATCTCACAATTTGTTCACAATAGAGTACATTTGTCTTATCCATCCGTCATTTAATAACAACACCTACAAAACTGCAGGGCACGAACCTGGTTTGTTCTCTGGTTTAAGAAATGGCATTTTGATCCCATCAGCCACCTCCCAAGAAATGTAAAGTCGTTGATGTTTTGGTAGCAAATGCTTGGTAAGAAAGTATGGAAAGAAGGAGAGAGATTAACACCATAAACTATCCCGAAGAATTTAGTTGGAAAAATCATTTGTTTGTCTAATTTTCCTCTTGCTGTTTTGCTGCAGTTTAAATTACTCCATGGTCTGAGTATATTAGTCCAATATTTTAATTTAGTTTTTCCAACTAACTGGTTCAAAATAGTTTCTGGATTTAAAAGGTTTCCTTTTGCTTTTGCAGTTTACTTTGAAAAATAACCGCTGAAGAGCATTTAACTTCAGCTATTCATTTCATGATTATGATAATAATAGTAATAAAAAAATTAGAGTCTTTCTATTGAAAGCACTAAAATATTGTGAACCTTCTGCTGTCCCGTTTGGCTATACCCTGTACACTTCAATCTGGTTTTAAAGGTCTGCCATAATTTATTAAACCAGTTAACAAAATGTGTTGGTAAAGAAAATCATTCAAACATCAACATGAACCACTTCAAGCAAGAGCTGCAGAAAGCTGATTTCTCAGGTTAAATTCCCTTTCCACAATGAATATTATTTTGCTCCAGAACGGAATTGCAATGTAAAATTTATTAATTTTTTTGTGGGAAACAGAGAGGGAAAACAAAATTTAAAAAAAAAAGATACTTCTTTAGTTTAGCCTATATATCTTGCTGTAATTGCAAAATAAGGTTTTATCTCTTGATTTCAGAGGCATAGAGGCAAACATTACCTCTTCTGCTCCCATGTAACTTGGGTAAATCAAAAATGCCAATGTATAAAGTGCAGGCAGAATTTGAAATCTGATTTCCCCCTCTGATTTACAATTACAACCTATCAAAAGAAAATATTTAAAAATTGAATATGCCTCCAATTTTATTTTTCCTTATCCCTCGTGCTTGTGCTTTTTAAGCAGTGGGAGGACCTGTGCTCCTGCTTTGGGTGCTGCACTGTGGAGTAAATTATCACCTCAATTTTTTATTGTTTGAAGCACAGAGGAAGAGAAAAATCTGCCTTGTGCTGCTCCACTGGCATTGGTACCTCACTGAACCCAGACAAATGTATCAGCAGAAGAATTTACTGCTGATTTCCCTGTGCTCTGCATGAACGGGAGCAGTTTTTTGTTTTGTTAAAAAGCAAATCAAGAAGCAAAAAAGGCAAGAAAACAATTTCCAATTCCTTGTTTGGTTAAATACTAGGGATACAAGTCCTCTGTGCCTGTGGCTGTGTTGGGAGTCTCTGAGCCCTGTAAAAGCTGGCATCGTTAGAGCCGTAATCCAGCTGTATTTTAATTTTCAGGGTAGAGCAGAACACTTATTTGCCGTGTCTCTCTCCCTAATGTTAGTGCAGAAAGGAAACTTAATCTCTCCAGTGACCCTGCTCCTCTTCTTTAGCTCATAAAAGACAAAAAAAGTCAAGCCACAGGCTCCTATATGTGGCAGATCTTGTAAATTACCCCGTAGCACTGACAGGATAACACCTTCCAGGGAACAGATTTTTTGCCTGGACTCTGAGTTTTATTCCCTTTTGTGAGCTTAAGAGACATTCATGATAGCAAATCCATGTATGTGTATGCACAGTATTTGATCTATAACAAATTGTTTTATTATGGACAATGACTGGAGATAATTATGATGGCATACAAATTTTTAAATGAATTCCAGGGTGCTGATGCCTAGTTACCCACGCAGAGAGGAAAGGTGCTGTATTTCTGCCTGCAAAAGCAGAGACAAAATTTAATCAGTGCATTTAGAAATGAAGTCCTAATGTCTCATTTCAAAGTGGGCAAATTAAATGCACAGCAGAGCAAAAATTTTAACACTGTAATGTATAATTAGTGACTCAAATGTAGGCAGATATTGCTAGATTTTTTTGCTTACTGCTGATTAACTTAATATTATTACAGAATAAGGGAAGAAATGGGTTCTGGCGAGGTGGTCAGGACAGGAGTCTCAAGTATGAGCTGGATTTGGTGGTTTTATAAAAATGTGAAAAAAATAAAATGCCATTCCTTTCTGGTCCTTGCTTTGACACTGCCTAAATTAAATACAGAGTTGCATTGGCTTTGCACGTTGTTTTTTGCTCGTTTGACATTTAATACTGTTGTATCAGGACCGCTCATCTCAGCTGAGATTCTGAGACGAAAATATGCAATTTAGACCAAATGTGTGAGGGGCTGGCTGCAGCCAAGCGCCGCGAGCAGGGAGGGAGCTGGCTGGGCTGTAAAAGGCAGATTGCCCCAGGACGCGGCTGGGCAGTGCTGCCAGCACAGCCTGGCACCTGGGCAGGCTCCGCTCCTGCAGCCTCCTCTTTCTGCAATTGCTGCTTCCTTATGCACATGGATGAAACGTGCTTTCTCCAGAAAACTCTCATTAATCTTGTGTATAAAGTATATTTTTAAGTTTATTGTAAGCAACAGAGTTCTCCAAGCTTTTTAGTATCCCAAGCACTGCAACACTACCGCATTCAATAAATGTCATGTTATTGTACGTCTGAAGTTCAAAAAAAAAAAAAAAAAAGGAAGGGGGGTTTAGTTGCAATCTGTAATTAAATCCAGCGGTAAGTATTTCCTGAATAGCAGAGACCTTTCACACTCCGTTACCTAATTCTTTACAGGTGATTTTCCCCCAAACCCCCCTCCTCTTTTTTGGCACTAGGAAGTGGTAGTCATAGCAAAACTGGCTGGATTGCAGAGAGAGAAAATGCTCTGTTGTCTCATAGTGAAACTGGTAAACGTGATGGCTAGTCCTTAGAGTGAGAAAAAGTAACTCCATATTTAGGTTTTCCTCCATAAGAAGGAAAATGTGATGGAAAGGATTTGAAAATAATTATTTTTATTCCAAACTAGCCCTCTTTTGGTTGACAAATGGCTTGGTGCAGCATTGCATTTTCCCGTGTTGTGACAGGAATGCTGGCAGGCGGCGCGGGCCGGGGCCGGCCGTGTTGGCCGGGCCCCGCGGGCAGGGAGCGCTGGGCCGCACCCGGGTACCCCGCACCGGGCACAGCAGGGTCTGCCCTGGGAAGGCTCTGCCGCGCCCCTCCGGCCTCCCTGCCGCGGGAACAGCTCTCCCAGGCCGAACAGCTGGCGCTGGCAGGCGGCGCGGGCCGGGGCCGGCCGTGCTTGCCGGGCCCCGCGGGCAGGGAGCGCTGGGCCGCAGCGGGGCCGCAGCCCTGGACCCCCGCACCGGGCACAGCAGGGTCTGCCCTGGGAAGGCTCTGCCGCGCCCCTCCGGCCTCCCTGCTCGGGCAGAGCTCTCCCAGGCCAAACAGCTCGCACTGGGAGGAGCTTTTGTGGCCGGGCTCCTCCATTCTTTGAAAAAGTGGGCCTTTCCCCCCCACTCCCTGAAGAATAAAGTGATGCAAAGAAATACAAATGGCACAGCAATGACTTGGGCTGTTACATGCAGGTCTGATTCGATATATGAGGTCAGTTCCTGTAGGATAATTCTGCTCTGGTTTCCTTCCAAGCTTTGTGCTGAGCTTCTCATCCAGTGTTTTGATAATCTCTTCTGAAAACTAAGCAACTCAAGAGTCAGTTAAAACCATATTTCTTCCAGGCAAATAAATGTATAAATGCTCCCCAAACACACTTGTAAGCAGAAATGTCAGCTAGTGTTCTCCAAATATTTTGATGTTAACAGAATATCATTTTGCATTGACAAATATGGAAATTTAAAGTAACGATGTGATGCAAGACCCTTCAAAATAGTAGATAAAAATCCAGCAAAATTTCGTTAGTGTTGATAGAAAAGATTGTTTTAATTAAAAAAAAAAAAAAAAAAAAAAAAAAAAAAAGAGTGATTGCACCAGTTTAGTGATGTTCCTGAGCTCTTGGTATCATCCTTTGTACAAGGGTTTCCCTGCCAGTGGTTGCCACAAATGCCACTCCTCTTGTGTTGGCCACCAAAACTCATCACATGGGAGTTACTGCATTTCCATGTCTTGGGAGCAAAACTGTCTCTTTGAAGTCAACAGCTCTCAGAGAAACTAAGTCACATGTATTTTTTCATAATAAATGGTGCAGAAATTCCAGCTTGCCTCAACAGCAGCATTAGCACTTTCTCCACGGCTGTAGCTGTGGATAGTGCTGCTATCCACGGGACTAGGAGAAAGGGGAGATGTGGTGTTCCTCACTCCCCACCTGGGAACAAGGAGAGCTGCCACTTTGGTATTGCCACAGCTGAGCTGATTTGCCTCTTGGGACGCTGGAGAGTCCCAGAGCTTTGTAAGACTGTAGGAGGAATACAATGTCATTGCTGAGCAATGCCCCGAGAGCAGAGTAGCTGGCTCATACCAGCCCAAGTGTGTGTGTGTGTGTGTGTGTGTGTGTGAGAGAGAGAGAGAGAGAGAGTGTGAGTGAGAGTGTGTGTGTGCGTGTGTGAGTGAGTGTGTGTGTGTGAATGTGAGTGTGTGTATGTGTGAGCGTGTGTGTCTGTGTGAGTGTGTGTGAGTGTGTGTGTGTGAGCGTGTGTGTCTGTGTGAGTGTGTGTGTCTCTGTGTGAGTGTGAGTGTGCAGGGGGTCCTGGGGAAGCTGCCACGTGCTGGGCAGGTCACCAGCTCCCCTGCCCTTGCGGCTCTGCATGGTTGCACCAGTGTGCAGCAGTAAAGCTCATCTGCAGGAGCTGTCCTGTGAGTGTGTCACCATCTCTGCTACAGGCTATGTGCTTTCTGAGGGGTCTGGGTACATCAAAACTGTCATGTGGTGTTTTGCCCCACCTGTGGCAAAGCCTATAGGAGGCTTTGCCTGCAAATCAGGCCGAAGATCAGCTGGTAACAACCACCATTGGTGCTGTGCGGGTGCAAAAAAATGACAGTCACAAAGCTCTAATGAAGGTGACTTCTCTTGACTTGGCTGTGGTTTGGGTAACAGTACCTCTTTCTTCTCCTCCAAAATGCAGCTGCTTTCCACTTCCTCAGTGGCTACAAACTGTAGTGCTCACTCTCTGGGAAGCAGCCGATCTCTTTGTTGTATCAACAGAGCCCAAATAGCCCGACCAATGTATGAAGGATTGGAAAATACATTCAAGGGGGTGAGTGATTTGCTGTATCTGTTCTCAGCACAAAGTGAAAGTATCTCGTCTGCACCAAACCTCACTCATTTACACTTTGCTTATCTGCAAATTCCATAACTTTCCTACTTTCATTGCCAGTGATTTTTCAACTTTTATTAGCAGTGATTAACAGCAGAACACTGCACGAGCCCTCCTCTTACTCCAACTTCATTACTTTTGCAAAATAGACTACAGCCCACTTAATTGAAGATGCTTTGCTCAGAAGAATTATTGATGATTAAAACCAAGCTACACTTGTTAAAATAAATTGCGTGAGTACCTTTGGAGAGGCAGCAGCCCTTCCTCCTCAGAGCAGTTGCCTGCCATGGTAATTTGCACCACACAGGGACTTGCAGTGGGACGGCAGTGCTGCTGGAGGCCCTGTGATGCCATGCGGCAGCTCTGTGCAGGAGGGTGTCTGTAACTTATTTGAAGTCTCATGTTTCCTTGTACTTTACCAATATTACATCAGCTGTGCACCTAGTCAAACTTCATTGAGAGGGGAGGTTGATTTGCTCACTGGATGCAGAGCTCGGATGCCCCAGCATCGCCTCCTGTCCATGTGGTGCCTCTGGGTTTTGCACGTGGATGCAGGAGTCAGCTGGGGGCTGGATGGAGATGTGGGGAGCTCCTTGTTGGCTGTGAGATGAGGTGACATGAGGTGGCAGAGAAGAGCTTTTACTTTCATTAATAGGAAGGAATTATACTCAGGAAATTTGCTTCAGATCTTCCACTTTCTTAGGGTAATATGTAAACAAGTGATTGGACTTGATGATCTCAGAAATCTTTTCAAGCCTTAATGATTCTGTGACTCTTTGGAGAAGCAGAGAGCAGCTGCAGACGGACAGTGAGAGCCTGATGCCTGGAGGGTATCCGGGACCTCCGTCAGTTCCTGCTGTGGGACCACCCAGCTCACTCACTTTCCTTGGCATGGGATAGTTCCCCCATACCTGCACATATAGAACTGTTCACATTGGAAAAGCTCTTCTTCTTGGGCATGGGCTTAAAGCACAGAGAGACCCTCTGACAGGCAGTCACAGGGGTTCGTATCTTGAGGAGAAGATTCTTCTCCCCTTGCAGAGAGGTATCTTCAGCAGGGTGTCCTGGGTGACGTGGGATTCAGTATGGGTGTGTGGGATTCAGTAGCCTCTGTCTTGCTGCAAAGCAACGCAAACCCTGAGAAAATCGAGTTTTCCATCTTGGCAGTGGGTGCCTAAAGCAACAGGAGCACCAACTGTAAACAGAGAGAACAGTAGATTGCTTTAGAGAAACTGTATTGTATCAGGCAAAATTAAGTATTTTAAAAAATAAACAAAACCAAAAAACCAACAAAAAAAAAAAAAAAAAAAAAAAACCAACAGAAAAAAGAAGTAGTAAATCAAACATCCTGGGGAATGGAGTAGAGGTAATGCAATAGTTTTTAATTGAAAAGTTGAAAAGTTAACTCAGATTGGTGGAGATATGACTGCTGCTGTCTGGATTGAAAACTGGCTGGAGGAATGTAAAGAAAAGACAAGGAGAAACAGGATTTGGTTGAGGGGTGGTCTCTGTTGCTGCAGACACACCAAGGGTGTATCCCCTCTGAGCAGCACCCTGATGGTGGTACAGGATGCAAAGCAGGCAGGGGCATGTACCCATGGCACAAAAAAAAAAAAAATTCTGAGGAAAACTTTGGCTAAAGAATTGAAGAAAACCAGTCCCTCACGTGTGAGCTCGGCAGGAGGAAGGTGACAGAGGAGATGGGAGCCTCTGGGAGTGGTGGTCAGGACTTGGAAGCATCAGGTGAGGCAGCCAAAGCCCTTCCCAAATACCTGCCCTGGTAAGGCAGCCAGTCACACCAGGACCCTTCTGCCAGTGTGCCAGGGAGGTGGGATTTCACTGAAATGCCCATAATGCCTGTGAACCACCACATCAAATAGACCTTTATTTTTCCTCCCTCCCAAACAGTAATTATCTATTAGAACCAGATGCAATTTTTGGTAGGAATTTCCAAGCAGGGAATGCAGGCTACCTTGTTGTAGTCAGGGAGGTGACAATCTCCTCAGCAATTTTTGTTTTTTTCAGGCACATAGAAATGCAGCCTTTTTCCTTGTGATGAGAAACATTTGCAAGGAGAAGAGTTCAGCAGACACTTGTTGTTGAGCAGTTTGAGGGTCTGCAGCACAATGCCCTGAAAACTTCACCCCCTGTATTCACTGAGACACTGCGGATGCACACGTATTATTTCCATGTTCTCCTTTGTGTACCTTGGTCACATTTATTTTTTAACGATGTATGAGTTTGTTTTCCCCTTTTTTCCTTTAATAACATTTATTTCATTTATAGCTGTTTTGAAGTAATAGACACCTTTCTAGGTAGCAGCTTCTTACATCGTATAAGCCTATTTATCAAAGGCAGGATTTGCTGCTGTTGTTTTTCTATTAGGGAGGAATTACACTAAGCCTGTAGCAGACATTTTGTGTTACCATGGCAGCCCATATTTCCTACAGGGTTGTGACCTCTAATGACTACAGTGGAAAGCTAGGAAAAATGGGGACTCTTTGAAGATTAGTAAATAAATGCATACTTATGCAAACTATCCAAGAGATGGCTAAACTATAAGAGGGGGAATGGCATGATTCAGAATACTGAGTAAGTGGCTCTTTGTAAATACCTGTGTTTTTTAAAAATCACCTTTCATTTCTCCATGCTTTTAAAAGGCTGTTTTGTTTCCATCAAAGTGGCACACCAAACACATTTTCTGCATAGGGCTCATATTATTTTTCATGTAATGTTACGGAAATACAGAGTTCAGAATTTCAGCAAAAGATGTTTCTTACCACCTAAATAATTCCTTTTTTTATAGCCTTTTCAAATATTATTGCCATCATGATTGAATTTTCAGTGTTCTTTTAGTTCATCATTGCTAGATAAAATAAGGCAGCAGAATGTACTGAACTTTTAAACAGACATCTCAGTGGGAGCTGTCTTTATTCTTTTAAAATAGTGTATTAAAAAAAGTCTCTGTTTTTAAAAAGAACAGATTGATTTTTACGTATGGGATTTAGTAAAAAGGAAAAATTGCATCAATCGAGTAGTACACAGTACTTGTTTGGGACCATTAAAATACCTACAAAAGGTGTTTTATAGTATTTGTTTGTGAATTTTAAATGATCCTGCATTGTACTCTGCAGTGATCTCCTAAATTGTATAAAGCCTCTGTAGACGTGCTGGTACTCTGTGCATCTTCAGTTAATGATCCTTTTCATGTAAGCACAGCTGTTGCAATATAAAAAAAAAATTAGCAAAATGTGCCTCTTCTCCCTGCAGCTTCCCTTTACTTTTCTGTGGATTTCAGCATTTTTCCCCTTCACCTTCCAGACTCCTGCAGCCCAGTTGCATGGTTCCAAACTCTCTCCCATCCATGCTGTCAGCAGAAAAGGAGCAGATCAAGGTCTTACAAAGCAAAAACCAACATCAGCCAGATCCTGAATTTCCTGTCAGGAATGCCGAGGTCAAGACAACACCATTGCTCCTTACTATGCAGGTTGTTGTAACCCTTTTCTCTTCCTTCAGAAAACAAAACAAACCCTTTGCAGATAGCCCCACAACACTTGGCTTTCACAGAGAGCCCTGGAGTCGCCTGTGCTGGAGCCACATGCACGGATGGTTGCAATGCACCACAGACTGAGGGGATGCTCTGGGAACACATCACCCTGGTGCTGAATCTACCCACCTCTTCCATTTGGAATTCATGGAGGCCTGGGGACACCAGCAAGGACTGGAGAGCAGTTTTGTTGTACCCTGGGAGACACAAAACTGATATGCACAGGGCTATGCCCCGTTCCCAGCAGGTCTGGCTCTCTGACATGCTGGGTGCCCACACAGGATGGGAAGGCCTGGGTGAGTTTGTGATCCACGCTCGTATCAGCATCTATCTAATATTGTAGTGAATTTTAACAAAGTTTTGGGATAGCTGCAAGGGATGTGGTGTGGAGAATTGCTGTGCTCTCTGATGCACAGGAAAATGCTGGAGACTTGAGGCAGATGGCAAAAAGCATTAGTTTTGGTGTTGGCTTTGATTTCTTTGCACATGATTTTGCTTCTTGATAGCTGCAAACTTAGCAGCCCCTTGTAGGGATGGGGGACGCCAGGTGCCCTCTGGGTTAGTTTGCATTGCTGAACGCTCATGGTGTTAATTTCCTTGGAATTGGGAAATATAGTACAAAATAAAACATTCCCAACGTCATTATCCTGCTTCTGTTGCACAGCACAACATGCTTATGAGCCAGGGTAATTTATGCTCCTCTTTCCTCTCCTCTTGGTAGCTCTGGGTTTCTCTGTTGAGTGTCAGCAATTCAAAAAGGGCTACCTGAGGAGGTGCCTTCTCCTCAGCACTTCTCCCCTGCTGTCAGAGATGAACCCTCCCTGGAGCAGGGATGGGGCTGCACACACTCAGCTCCTGAGCCCTGCTCTCCTCACAGGGGACAGAACTGCTCCTCTCCCTCTGCATGGCTCTTAAAGCTTTTTCTGGCAGCTGGAACTTTTCCAACACAAAGGTTTGCCTGCTAACCAGCCTAACCTCAGCTGTGAGCTGCGGGCACATCCTGCCCTTTACCTGATCCCAGGCTCTCTGGAAATCCTGCTGTTAGTTTGCTGGACTCCCACAGGATGTGTTCTACTTTTTAAAGCTCAAAAAAGTTGTGAGAGAGAGGGGCTGAGTGCATGGCCTCCATCTGTGTGTTGTAGATCACTTGCCTCAACCATGAAGCAACCCTATCCCCCTGCCCATCACTGAACACATAGTTTCCAGTCCAAACTACTTGACAAATCTGACCCAGACTAGCTAATCATTTCAGGGTGACCAAGACCTCGTATCTGATGAATTTATTATTCAACTGAAGACTCTTTAGTCAAGTTCAAATGTAGAGGGGAAACCGGTGGTTAAGGCAGCAGGGAGGAAGAGAGGAAAAAGAAATATGGTGTTGAATACTAGGGAGGCTGAAATGGGATCCTGATGTGAGCTACAGGACTGGCAGAGCACTTTGGAAAGGGGCTCTCCCTGGTGGAGGACCCCTGTGTCCTGCTTAAGGGGACACCCTTCCACCCCTTCCAGTGGCTTTGTGAAATTGCTCTGTCCTTCCTCTCGTTAATATCTTTCTTTATGTTTTATTTTGAATGATATTTTTTACTAGTCCTTGAAAGCAAACTTTTTTGTCCCTGCTGACATGAGATCAGAGGGACACTTGTGTGAAATGAAAAGGGCAGTGTGGAGTGCTTTGGAAAGTGGTGATTTGGTTGTGCACTGCGGCAGCCAAGCAGAGCACTGTGTGATTTTGCACTCCCAGGCCACGGTCACCCAGAGCTGCTGCCATCCCCTTGGGCTCCTGAGCTCCTGCCCTGTGCAGAGCCCAGTGCTGGGCAGCAGCGCCTCGGGCACGGGGCACCTCAGGAGGGTGAATGCAATGCATGTCCTGCTCCTGCCTCTGCCCGCTGACAGCCTGCAGGTGAAAGCATTCTGCAGCCCAAATGCAGTAATTCTGAAAAAAATCTCAGCATTTTGATCCAACCATCCTTGGAGCTATGAGCACCCCTTTTCCACCCAGGCTCACCCCAACACTGCTGCTGCAGCTGGGGGTGACTCATCTGCTTCGCTTTTTTTTTTTTTTTTTCTGAGGCTTATAGGTTTGTCAGTTCAGTCCAGCTGAAAAATCAAATATGTATGTCCAGTGTGCTTTTTATCTAGTTAACTAAACACAAATAATGCGTTCTGCCTCTTCACTTTGAAAGCTTTCAAACCTTTCTCTTTTATCTCTGCCTGTATTGTTCTTTAACAACCTGACAGTTGATTATTACATGGTTTCTCTTTCTCCTTTATCCTCTGCCTATAATACTCAATGATTTTTCACTGGGTATCACTCCCAAAGCGCCTCCATAAATTCAGAGCTAGGCAAGGCTGGACGACATTGATATGATTCTTTGATTCTGAAAAATCACAGGTACTTGAGAAGGTGTTTCTTCTCTGGGACACTTAATTTTTTCTGGTGACTCGAAACTTGTCTCCAACCCTGCTAGAGAGAAATTTTGGGAAAATTAATCAAGCTGAAATGACATATGCTTACTGCCAGCCATTTTTCTGGCATGTTGTACTTTCTGCTTTTCTGTCACCAAAACCCCATTTCATATCTGTGCAGCCTGATGATAATTAAACTGCTTTAACATGGTTTATTAGCTGCTGTGGGGAGTGTCTGTGCCTGTCATTGCCTGTGACAGGACTGTCCCCAGCAATGAAGTCATGTTGCGTTTGTTCAGCAATGCTCTCATCCACTCTCCCATATACCCAGCACACTGTGGAGGGCATTTCTGAAGCTCCTCTTTCCAAAATGTGAGTTTTAGCCAAAAATGCTGATATTCCCCCTAGACATTTTTGCCTGGTGACACTGCAGGCTGGTGTGTATCTCCTCGTTTATTTGACCAAATTAGAATGAGCTTTCTGACTGAAATACTTGTGAACATTGCAAAAAAATATATTTCTCTATTTTAGGAATTTTAGTGATCTTACTTTTCTTTGTGCACCTGTGTTGCTGGCCCCCATGACTTTTTCTGCTGTGTTGGGCCCATGCATTTGCAGAGTCATTTCTTGCCACTCCTTCTCAGTGAATAGTTGTGTTATGGTTATTGGTTTGCTGATAAAACTGTAATTTTGATGACTAGTAGCCTTTTCCACATTAGAGCTTGAATTTGGGCTGAATTAGAAGCAATAGTCAAAAGAAACAACTTTGTAAAGATCAGGTTCTTTTCCAGCTATTTCCAGCACAGGAATTTCTAACACAACCACTGCATAGCTGCATGTAAAATGTGGACAGAAATATTTGTAGCAATGATGTCAGCTGGAATGAAGTTACGGAATTCCTGCTATGCTGAGACACTAAAATGTGGTTTAAATTAAAACTGAGGCTAAACATATTATTCACTTGATGAGTTTTGTTCTACTTCTCCTCTTGGGATACCTGAAAGCAGGCTGCTATTTCTTCTTTTTTTTTTTTAATTCCTCTAAGGTGACTGATGTCCTCTGAATCAAAATGGCACTTAATATTTGAAATTCACCTTCACTCAGTTGCACATTTGGTCATGTCAATAACACAGTGGTGTTGCTTCTGTTACTTGATTGGCCATGGGTTGTTTCTTATGACTGGGAAAGGGCAAGGAGAGAGGCAGCAGGGAAGTTCAGCCTCTCAAGGAGATGTGATACCAAAACCAGGGTCTTTTGCAACCATTGCTATTTTCCCCCTGGTTGAGGCAGTGCAGGATTCCTAGAGGCATCCTAGAGACCAGAAGGGACTGGCAGCTGGAAAGTTCCTAATCTGAAGGTGGGATCTGGATTTAATTTTCTCTCCTTACAAATATATGCAGTAATTGGGCACTTGTAAGTGCCTTGGGTGATAAACAGTATCATTGCATCTCTGTCTGGCTTCTTTAAAATGCTTTTTTCAGGCTGGGACCAGACCTTCTGACTTCCAGTCTGGTTCGAGGCACAGCAGAGTCAAAGGCTTCATCCAGGAGCCTTCATCACCTCCAGCTCCACTGTCATGAGAGGGAAGCGCTCCCTAGGGAAAGTGCCAACGTTGCAAACAACCTTGCATAGTCCCTCCAGAAGCTGATTCAGTGCTCAGTTGCCCTTCCTTGCAGATGAGCAGCTTTTCTGCAGTCCCTGGGTGCTGTGGCCTTTGGGGCTGAGCTGTGTGTGCAGCACTCAGCAGAGTGGGGTGGCAGAGAGGGGTGGCTGTGCAGGGTGCACCAGGGCTGCGGGGAGCCAAGGCGCTGCTGTGCTTTGCTGTGCCCTGATTTGTGTGCAGTACGTTCAGCAGATGAATGTTCCTCACTGCCAGATCCAAGAGCCTTGCTGGGTTAACTCCCATGTGCTCTATCTGCAGGAACCACCTCTGGGACTTCCAAATGCCTGCTGCCCTCATGTTGTGTCTTAAACAAATCTGAAGTACATGAATATGTCACGTTGGCAAACTTGGATGCACCATATCCTCACTCTGCCTAGTGGTAAAGTAACTTTTTGTGCTGGCCCTTGAGATGTGAAGTATAAGGGCATGTGGTGTGAAAGGGTGAACCAGCCTCACATTATATTTCACCTTTTCTTAGTCCAGAAATGGTGCAGCTTCTGCCTGCATTGTGCAGTGATAGTCAGGAGCTCACTGGGCTGAACATATCCCCGTGCACTGTTGGGCTTTATTTTGGAGTCCTCGTTCACTTTCTGGGCTCGAAACAATCAAGGCAAAAAAATATGGCTTTCTTATGCATAGATTCGACATGAAATCACTGGACTATTGAAAGTAGAATAAGTAAAATATTTTTATCTTGCCAATCATGTGTCTTGTAAACAGAAATCATTGCTCTCTGGTAGTTTTAGGGCACAGAGAAGGCAATCCTTCTCTGCAGTAAATAAATTACAACTAACGTAGGGTTTCAGCAGGACTTGATGCAGAAGGACTCGCTGTTCCCGGCCCACCCTGAGCCTGCCAGAGGCTCCAGAACAGACCTGGAGGAGCCTGACTGGAGACCTTGGCCCAGGCCAGGCCCTGCAATCGTCCGGCTCCGCTCTGCTGGTCTGGGAGCCAGCAGAGGCCACCAGAGAGGGAGCCACAGGCTGGCGAGGGTGTCTGGGCAAGGAGGGGGCCGGGGCTGAGCCTGGGGTAGCTGATGTGGAGCCGGAGCTCCCTGAGCTCTCCTGGCACCCCAAGGCAGCAGCTCCAGCCCGAGGTGCCCCGATGCAGATGGAGAGCAGGGACACCAAGCCACGGGACCGTGCCGTGCCAGAGCAGGGACACCAGGAGCACCAGGAGCACCAGGAGCACCGGGAGCACCAGGACCGGGGCGCAGTTTGGTGCAGGTGTGGAGCTGTGGCTGCTGCAGGTGGTGACACCTCTGGCATGGAGGGGGCTGCCCACAGTTCTTTGCTTGGTTTGTCTGGCTGTCCTGCATTTGGAGGCAGACTGAAAGCAGAACTTATGCTTTATATCATCCAGGCTGAGGTGTAGATATTTTTTCCACTAATGTTTCTAACCCTGCGGCTGCTAATTATCAGTTAACAATGAAGTCTTCAGAATTAATTCAGAATAGTGACACTTATTTATTGCATTCCTTGCTTTTCACACACCATCTTGCTCGGTGGGGCTCTCTGCTGCCTGCGCTGCTTGGAGCAAAGGTGAGAAATCCACACCCTGAGCAGCATGGACAGTTTGTAGTGGAGAACAAATCTGAACCAAAGGACAACGCTCCTGACTAAACAGAAATTGTGGAAAAAATTCAGAACTGTCATCACTGAGACCAGGGAGAAGAAAGTAAGTAGAAATCTTTCCCTGCAAAACTAAAACTTGTTTGCGGACTTGATAATATTTCAAGGAGATACATTTGTAATTCTACCTGGAAGCCAAAGCAGAAGTTAGTGCATGTGCATCACCTAACCCAAAGCTGCAGAAAAAGGAATTGCCAAGATCAAGAAAAATGAATATCAAAGAAACATAAAGGTTATGCCCAGGGGTCCTGTTCTAGGTCAGAATACTTGTTCGTTGGGTGCAGGGCACAGTTGCTTTCCTCCCCTCTGCCCTGTGCTGGCTTTCCATGCAGAGCAATCCCTGGGCAGCAAGTGTGGGATATCCAGCACAGAGCTGCAGCACAGGCAGAGGGGGATGTTTCACCCCTAATATAATGGGAAAAGGCAACATTTAAAACAAAGACTTTTTTCTTCTTGTTGTTTCACGACAACTTTGCTTTGAAGAGTTCCAGGATGCAAGCTAGTTGTGGGAAGCAGGAAGATACAGATATTTTTCTTCTGGAGTGCTTAATTTATTTTTCATAACCTTGTACCGTTCACTGGTTTTAGTCTTCTGGACTGCATGGTCTGTGTCTCGTTCTCTGCTAGATCTAAATGTGGCTGGTGAGAATTTTGTCAGAGAGCCTTGGCTTTACCTTTGTATTTGTATGCAGCAGCAGAAGCAATGGTGCGCTGTGGGCTGCCCAATACACCTGGTCCTGCCTCAGAGTCTCCTTTCCAGTCGAGGATCCCAGCTGGGAAAGGACTCTCCAGGGAGCTGTGAGGGACAGACATCCATTCTCACTGGAAAGCTGTAAGGTAGATTTTTTCCAGTACCAAACTGCTTTCTTTATGCACAGAGAAGATGTGGAGCAGCAAGACCTCAAAGCCATGAAAGCAGAATGGAAGTCAGGCAGCCCCCGAGCTCCTGGGATGGGATGTGTCTGTGTAGGAAGGCCCATGGCTGAGCACCGGGGGTCTGTGAGGCAGCCTGTGATATCACCAGAAGTTACCAACATTTCCAAAGGTCATGAGAACTCCAAAGTTCTTTACACCTTGGCTAAGGCAGCCTAGGGTCTGAGACTCCCCTTGCTGGGTATTTATGAGATACCCCTTGCTCTCCCAGGTAGTCTGGCTGAGTTCAAAGGCACTGCTGCAGTTTCCTGGGCAGGGATTATTCTCAGAAGCAAATCTCCACAGGATCAGGCCCTAGGTGTGCATGATATGATATTTACAATTTGATCTATTTCTATTTTAAATTCCTTCACTTTAAGCCTGTAGGTACATTTACTACACAAATTCTGCTTGCTAATATTTTCCTGGAAAAAGCTAAGGGGCAAAAAACAACCCCCAAAGCACTGAAATAGACGGCTGCCTCAGTTAAAAGGATCACCTGGAAGTCTGCAGGCAGAGCTGTCCCGAGAGGCCAGTCTCTGTCCTAGCATGAGATAAAAGTCTCCATGGGCAGACGGGCTCTGCCTGTGCCCAGGAAAGGAGCAAAGCCTGGGTGTGCTGGGTCAGATGAGAACGGGATCTGTGAGCTCAGAGAGCCCCTGAACCAAACCCTGCTGAGCTCAGAGAGCCTCTGAACCAATCCGTGCTGACCCCCAGCCTGGCACTGTGCCCTGCCCACCTCTGGGTGACTGACCTCCCCTCTCGTGTCCCTGCAGGGGTGAAGCTCCTCGCAGGGCTGTGTTGCCTTTGCTGTCCCTCTGCTGCTGTCCCAGGAGCCTTCAGTCCACCCCAGGGGCAATAATCCTGTAGCTGGGCGTTAGAGAGGTGCTTTTCCATGCGTGGGCAGGCACAGACAGGGCTCTCAGGGCTGAGTGGGTCCAGCACAGCACTCCCATCCTCCTGGCACGGCAGGAGCCCTTCTGTGCATGGCTCAACACAGCCCTGCATGGACCTGCACAGACTGATCTAAATCAACCCCTCCTAGCCCAAAACCTCCATGCCATGTCCTGTCACAACAGGCCCTGGTGAAGTGGTTGTCCCCACCTTTCTTATAGCCTCCTTCAAGTATTGAAAGGTTCCAAAAAGGTGTCCCTGGAGCCTTCCCTTCTCCAGGCTGAACAACCTCAGCTGTCTCATTCTGTAGTCAAGGGAGAGAGGGAGATGTGTATGAAAGGAGCCTTGCTTGGGCCACTGGGATCTAATTTGGCAATGTAAATGCTGCCCAAGTCACTGAGACACCAGCCACCTGTACAGAAAGCCCAGCATCCAAGTGAAGTGCTCATGTCAGAGCCAGGATGGACATCCCAGTAGTTGTCTAAAGATCTGTACAGTGCTGAGTCAGTGTGCAACGCCCTTTTCCTGAATGTCTTCAGATGTTTATTTCAGAAATGCAGCTGGGCTGATCCATCTCTCTCCATTGGTATGAGAAATGGAGGATGAGTTGCTGGGATAGCATAGATTTTGGTAGAGTTAGTGTTGTGGAGATGGCTGTAAAACTTTTAACCTCTTGCTAATGATTTTGATTGATGATTGATTTTGCAATGACCAAAAGGACAGTGGTTAGCAGAGGTGCCTCTGTTTAACAATAATGAGGATGATGATAATAATAGGTCAAAGAATAAGAATAACATGGATAATAATAATTAAAATAATAAATAATATATTAAATTTCTTGTCTCAAAGTCATGTTCAGAAATAATAACAGTGAATTCCAAGTCAGGTCCCCAAAACCCTTGACTGCAGTGCCAGCATTGCAGGCAGCCAGGCTGGGCCATTGGCATTTGGGACAGCAAAATCAGAGGCTCAGGAAAGGAGGCAAAGTGCCTGCAGCACTTGGGTATCTGGGCACCTCCTTCACAATCAGCCAGTAAAATACAGCTTCTGTTCTCGTTTTCAAGCTGCACCGTGTTCAGTGGAAGAACTCTGTTCCAAAGGGAAGCTGTGTTTGCTGAAGCCATTTGTGTGCTGGCATGTGTTGCGTCAGCTGAGAGCAAATGTGCTGGGTGAGGGCTTGTGATGTGGCTGGTGGGACCACATGTGGGGACTGGGACAGAGGCTAAAGAGCACTCTGGAAGCTAAAGGAAGTCTAAAATCAATTTTGAAGGGACACAAAAATAAAGCTGGTATGTCTGGTTTTAATCTACTTCCCAAGATGAGACTCTGGCTTGTGATTTTGGGTTGCTTTTTTTCTGCTCAGCACATTTTCTGAGGGATTTAAAAAATGGTCAGAAAGCAAATTGTTTCACAATAGTTATTCCTTTTCTTTGTGAGTTAGAGTTTGCTGAGAGTTTATACTCTTCTTTTCATGAGAAAAAAAAAGCTTGAAAATCAAACTCTGTTGGTTATTTTGTGACTGATTATTTTCTAGACAATTCACCTGTATATTACTCAAACTGGTTAAAGAAAACTAAATATCTTGAGGGTTAAAAAAGGATACTTGATGGAACCATAAATGCTTTCCTTATAAGAATATATTTTCTGTAGAAAAATTATTGACAAAAAGAAAACCCTAAAATCCACATGGATTTTAAAAAATTATTGGCTCTTCTTACATATGTGGAGCTGTCTGCTTGCATGTCAGATATACATGATCATTTTGGTTGCAGTTGATTCATTTAACATAGGCAACAGAAGGGTTAAGGAATTTTTAAAGCTGGTACCTACATAAATATTTTGGCTTAGAAGCAAGCAGCCTTGCTGTTTGGATGTGCACACATTTTCCACATTTTCTCACCATGTTTTGTCTTCTGTTAATAGTCAGCTCCTGTTATTGATGGGAGGCAACATGGGCAGCACCCTGACTGGCTCTTTATGTGGCTGTGTAACTCCAGGCACTGCAGCTCTGGCTGTGCTTGGCTGTCACCCATGCTACACAGTCAGCAGGAATCCAAAATTACCATGATCGATATTCATCCTTTGTGTTATGACATCTTTTAGGAAACCAGCTGAGTGCTGTACTGCTCCTTCTAGGCATGGCTTGTACGTGTGGGGAGAAATGGGGTTTGCCCTCTGCATCCTCTGGCAGACAAGGGACAGGAGGGAGAGGGGAGTCAGCTGAACCAGCCCTGCCCTGGCCATCCTGCACAGATTTTAGGGAATGCGTCAAACAGTACTCTTTAAAAGGTGGTGCCCAGGCAGGGAGTTTGGGGAGTTCATTGTGGGCACAGGGAGAGGAGCTCTGGAGGTTGTCAGGGGTTACAGCAGCTCCCCTTCCTCAGCAGGGACTCCTGCAGGGTCCCCGGGCATGGGCTGCGGGGTGAGATCTGTCCTGCTCGTGCTGCCGCCTGATAAGCTCCGTCCCAGCTGGTTGCTTTCACAAGAGTTATTTTCAGCGGAGCAAGAGTATTAGGCAGCCAGATTAGGGTCTAAGGTTTGGCTATTGTATCTAGAGCAATTAAAGCAATTTCCTTCTGCAGATGTTACGGGGGAACGGCTTGTTGGCTTCACTGGGAGCTGTGCCTGTGGAAGGAATCCCAGGCTCTTGTGGGTAAGATTTGCTTATTGCTTCTCTGCCCCCTGCTTAGACATCTCTTTGAATCCTGTGCCTGCAACATATTCAGAGCTCCAGTCTCTTGCAGATGTTCTCTGTCCAGAACTGGTGCTGGCTGTAGACTTTCCAAGGTTTGGAAGCAAACACAAGAGTCTTGGATTGGAGTTACACCCTCCTGTCCAGCCTCTGGAGACAACAGGTTGTCCATCAGCCATTTGCACATATCATGCTAAAGAATACAAACCTGGAAGACCATCTCCTGGCTTTTCTTCTTCCATCTTCCCTTTCAATTGCAAGTGCTGCTCTGATGAGCAAATCTAAATCCCACTGTAAGCAAGGTGCTTTTCTGTTGGGTTGGCAGCCCTTCTGAGAGATATGGATTCAACATGCAGTCCCCAGTTTTGGAAGGGTTATCCTGGAAGTCCAGGTTATTTCTAATAGCTGGGCAGCTGTGAACCAGGTAGGATGACAGTATCTCCCTGGAAATGTCCCACATTCATGCTTTTACATGCAGTGCTGTTGCAGAAATGCCTGTGGCTGTGGTGAAGAAGGAGCAGGAGGAGAGGACTAGACACAGACTAAGCTCATGCGCAGTCCTAACGAAGCAGCCTCTGTGGCAAAGCACAGCCCAGGCTTGGTCCTGTGTGCCATCCCCATGGTCCTGTGTGCCATCCTTGGGTCCCGTGTGTCATCCTTGTGTCCTGTGTGCCATCCCCATGGTCCCGTGTGCCATCCTTGTGTCCTGTGTGCCATCCTTGCTTGCAGCTGCATGACTGCACCAGGGCTTCTGGTATGCATAAGTGAACACATAGCCATGGAAAACTCCTCTCCTTAAAATTGATCTCACTTTAGGGGTGGTCTCCCTGAACATGCCTTGAGCTTTGGATGAAGCCTGTTTTTCCTCCTGTTCTGGAATATTTATACCTTTCAAACTGATGCTGTTTCAACCACCTCCTGAAACGCAGCTTTGGTTTTCAAAAGCCAACTGCTGGGGAGGTTGTTTTGGTTTCCCAGCACACAGTGCTCTGTCTGCCTCTGCTTTGTCTGCCCCTCTGCCCAACCCGGCCATGTGGCTTGGGATTCATGCCCTGGTTGGAGTTCTCTCATTTAATTTTCATGCATCATTTATAGCTTTCTGTGGTGATTTTGTGAAGTGAATGTATGTGGTTAACGCAGGGGGCTGACTGGGAGCCGGTCATGCAGCTGTGACAGAATGGCTGCTGCCTGCCTTTGTCATTATTTTCTGTACTTGGAGTGTGTTGGTGAGAAACTGCTTCTGTGCCGAATATTCAGACTTTAAACTTGATTGCTTCCCTGAGGAAAAAAAAAAAAAAAGGATTGCCTTCCCTTTCCTGGAAATCTGGAGAATTTCCTACACGCGACTTCTGCCCTTCAGGCAGACGGGGTGCAACTGAGCAGGGAGACCCTGAGGTGGTTAATTTAAGAGAGTGCAGGGCTCTGCTCCTGTGAAATGATGGTGACTCCTGAAGCCAAGCCAAAAAAACAGCATCCAACTGCCAGCAGGAGTTTGCACAGGAAACCTGCCTTCTGATGTGGGCAGCTGCACTCACAGCCTTTGTGCTGTCCCCTCCTTTGGGCACGCTGTGTGGCCTTTGGTGGGAAAAGGTAGGCTTGGAGGGGAGCTGGTGGAGAGGTCTGGAGGTATAGTTGAGAGCAGCTGTCCTCCTTTCCCCACCCTTTCCTTTTTCTTGGGCCAGCCCATTAATTTCACAGATTTACTTGATCTATTTAATAGATTTGCTTAGGCTGGGTGACTTCCTGCAGTGTCTGCATTTCTGGTTGCTTGTATTAAGTTGTTTGCTGGACTGATGCGTATAACATCAGCTTAGAAGTTACTAACAAGGAGAAGAGAACAAGAGAACCTTATTAATTTCCATCTGGTTTGATTGGCAGCACTTGGAAATGGTAGAGGAACTGCGTCCAGTCTGAATTGCCACATGTTCATAGGCTTGTGCCACCACTGGAGAGGTGATGACCTCGAGCAGGAGTAGCCAACCAACCACCATGGACCTCAGAACACGGGCTATATATGAATGGATCAGTTTGATTTATTTTTATTGGGCCAGTTCGCTGCAAATCATGCCCCTGGGATCCACAGAGGTTGGGCACCCCTTGCAAAAAGGATCTTCATGCTTGCTAGGCTGGAGCTCTGACAAGGATATGCAGGGTGTACTGGGGTGAAGGATGGGGAGTCCCTGTGAGCCAGGATGGAAACTGGAAGTGATATTTAGAACAGGGTTTCCCCCCAGGATAATGTCTGACTGGAAGGTTTAAACACAGACTTGCAGTAATAGCTTTGAAGACAACCCAGAGGTGGTGCTTCATCCATGAGATTTGGGAATGAAAATCCTTTTGGGAAGGCAAGAGGTTAGCAAGTACATCCAATCTGTCTGCTGGATGACATGCAGTAAAAGCTGGACTGGGATCCAGAACATAAAGCAGTGATAAGGAGACATGTTACGACCTTGTCTGCTGTTAGCAGCTTACACAGCCTGCCAAGGAAAAACCAGCCTTCATTACAAGAGCCATATGGTATTTTACTAACTCAGTGTATAAATCCCTAATACAATTAGAAAATCCAAATTCCATGCTGAATTAGAGCCTCTATGTTGCTTTATCTGGAGGAATTTCTGGATCACTCAAGATTGTTGATATCAGGAAGGTATAAAATATATATGAACGGACAAGGGAAGGGGTCTGTCAGCTCCTGCAGCAGCCCTTTTTCTGGCCTCTGCTGTAAGAAATGCTCTTTCTGGCTTGTGTGGGCCCTCAGGAGCTGCCTGGAGCTGGCCCTTAGGAGCTGCTGCTCAGCCTCACGGTAGCAGTCATCTGTTTTACCAGGGAGAATTTGTGCAGGATTCCTGAGCGAGGTCAGCATTTCCATAGGAGGCCATCAGGAGCTATTGCTAGTAGAGTAGGGTGAGGAGGAAGAAAGCCTTGTACTCTCAGCCCTCTCCCACCTGTTGGATTTGTCTGGATCACACAAAATTGTGGGTGCAGGAGGGAAAGGGATGCCTGTGGTGTCTGGGGAAGGCTCTGAGCATGCCAGCTCCAAAGGTGCTCAGGCCCAGAGCAGGGGGTGCCAGTGGTGATGGGTATTGAAAAGAAGTACTGGCGGAGGACTGGGCAGATTTGGGACTGTCTGGCTGAACACAGACTTGTGTGATGTAGCCAGTGGAAGGGCAGAATGTCCAGAGCAGGTTCCACATGCTGGGATCATCCCTCTGAATATAGATCTGTCCTTAGTCTTATCACCTCTTTTCCTATTTTGGCCTAGGCATGTTTGCCCTGATGTTACCTGGGTCTTCTCAAAAAAAAATTCTGTCTTTTTTCCAGTATATGAACCTCTTCAAGAGATACCACTTCATTTGCAGATGAGAAGGGAAATGATCACATTATCCATAAGCCACTGAGCTCTCTGAAGGGACGTGGCTGTGCTTAATGGTATCAGTATTGAGGGACAACCTTGAAGCAGGCTGGGATGTGTTCTCCTTTCCCCTGCAGATATTGCAAGTATCTTCTCCCTGCCTCAGTTTCTTCCTGTCACAGAGCTGGCTGGGGACATGTCCTGCCCTGCTTGTGCATCTCACAGAAAAGTTGCATTGCTCTTATTTTCTTTGCTGTAAAATGACAGACAGGCACTCAGTGAAGCAACCTCCCTTTTACCTGTGTTGGAGGGAACATAGCTTTTATATGGATGGTTGTAGCTGTTTAAGGTGATCAGATGCCTTGTACAACTACACAAAGCCATTTTTTGGCTGTGCCCTCTCCCTTTTCTATGCATGCCTATTTCCAAGTGAGTTGCTCCGTGCTGGAGCATGCAATTGCAAAGTGCAGCCCTGGCTCTGCTGGAAGAGACCCTGAGCTGGGAAGGATTCCCCCGGGGCTGGGCAGGTGCTGGTTCCTGTCAGTTCAGAGCTTGGAGGAGGCAGGTGCCATGGGGCAACGTGTGTGAATGTACTTTTAGCAAGAGCTGGATCCTGCGGGTGGCACAGCGCGGAGCTGAGGTGAGTGCTGTGCCCCTGTGCCCCACAGCCCGGCTGTGCTGCCAGCAGTGATGGGCTCACCCTGCTGGGACGTGTCTCTGGCTGTGTCACCTCTCCCGGTGAGTGCTGTGTCCCTGTGCCCCACAGCCCGGCTGTGCTGCCAGCAGTGATGGGCTCACCCTGCTGGGACGTGTCTCTGGCTGTGTCACCTCTCCCGGTGAGTGCTGTGTCCCTGTGCCCCAGCAGTGATGGGCTCACCCTGCTGGGACGTGTCTCCGGCTGTGTCACCTCTCTCACAGCAGCCCACGTCAGGGTGGGGTGAGGGTGATGCTGCACCACTTTCCCCCACTTCTGCAACTCTGGGCATGGCAGGCACAGGCATCGGATTAGGGGCAGTGACTTCTTTCTTACTGTGACCATCTGGCAGCAGGCTTCTGTGCACCACCTGCATTTGTTTTGAAGGTAGGAACAGCAGTAATGCATGGGTTACCTGAAGTTTTCATCAAGATGAGACTTTCAGAAGCTTATTTGT
Source organism: Melospiza melodia melodia (assembly GCF_035770615.1). NCBI lineage: Eukaryota > Metazoa > Chordata > Aves > Passeriformes > Passerellidae > Melospiza > Melospiza melodia. The sequence goes on along the minus strand of NC_086209.1, from coordinate 20,393,990 downwards.
TGTAGCTCCTATAGTAACTACTGCTTGCTCAGAGCTGAGCCCATAGTCAAACTGTCACACTTTTTTATTTTGAAAAACTTGAGAAAATTTTAAGTGCTGTTACAACTCTGGAGCACGAATAAAAGTATATACACATACAATCAGGGATGAAATTGCTGAAAGCTCCTTCAGTGAAATGGTCAATATGGTGGCAATAAATTCAGAGGAAATGGACATTATCTGCTGATTGACCTTCTGGAATGTTAAACAGCTTTTGCTTTTGCCTTGAGGCATCTGGCTGCCTGACATGGTCAATTATCCTATGATAACATCAACTTCATTGGGTCTTATTCCTTCATTATGAAACTGCTTTAGCTGATAATTCACTGCGATTAGCAGGCAAATATTCTTGAGAAGGGAGATAACTCCTCGCCCACAGTTTGGCCTTGGAGCTGTGCAGTTTATGTGCCTGCAGTGCAGAAGGCAATGATATGGGGAAGGTCCTTTCCTGCTCCTGAGATCTTCTCTGGCAGCAGTGATGCTGCTTCCCGTTTCCCTCTCTCAGCTTCCTATTTCCTCCATGGTTGCTTGGCAGAGATGCAGCTTCTGTTGAAGAGCAGTGAGGAGCTATCCTCTCTCTGCCACCCACTGATGTGCATCACCACATTATGGGTGTCAGTGTCCATGCGGATAAATTACAGGGCCCAAATTCTGCAACCACGTGGTGCTTGTGGGAGTCAGAGATTTTAGGGGCCCAAACACTCTTACATGGTGAATATAGTCCAAGTGTATGTGTCTCCTTGGCATCTTCCTTGTGCCCTGGGACCTGCCCTGGGCACGGAGTCACCCACCCCAGAGCAGGGACCTGGCCAGCCCGGGGGTCCGGCTGTCCCCAGCGCCAAGGGCAGCCCAGCTCCCGGGAGCACCCAGCGGCGGGCAGGCTGGGCCGGGCCGGGCTGGGCAGAGGAGGGCTGGGCTGGGCCGGGCTGGGCCGGGCTGGGCTGAGCTGGGCAGAGCAGAGCAGAGCAGGGCAGAGCAGAGCCGGGGCTTTGTCTGTGGGGGGAAGACAGCGAGGCTCCAGATGGGGGCAGTGGGAAGGGCAGATCAGAGGCTTAAGGAAGCCAGGGGAAATCAGCGGGCCTGGTGCAGCTGAAGAGGGAAGATCAGAGTCCCGGAGCAGCTTGGGGGGAGATTGGATTAGCAGTTGAGAGATCAGGAGCCCGGCCCAGCCGGGGCGGGTGGATCAGAAAGCCCGCTTGGCCGGGGAGGCCTCGGGCAGGCCGCGACAGCTCGCAGGGGCGACACCAACGGAGCGAGGGCTTTGCCAGCGCTGCCTGCCTCTGCTAAGCCTTCATGCGCTTTAATGTGTGCCGGTTGCATCCCCGTGAGCTCACTGTCTCCAGCCCGGCTCCGCGGCCCGCCCGCCGAGCGCTGCCCGGGGATCCATCTGCGAGCGCCGGCTGCAGCCGAGAGCACCGCGGAAATCACCCCGTGCTGCAGGGACAGCTCCCCAGAGCTGCTGAAATGCTGCGATCACTGCGGAGACCCCGACCGCAAGGCTGTGAAACGCTTCTTCTCGCCTGCAGGCACCATTCACCAACGGCTGCGTTCGGCGAAATGGAGCCCTGACATCCGGCTCCTGCCCATCCGAGCATGGAGACGCAGCAGTCGTGAAGGGGAAGGAGCTGTTTAACACAGATAACTGATAAAACAGCAGCTGTGCTGTTTCAGCTCACGCGTCACTTCAGAGGTGGCACACTGGGGTCACCGTGCAGGTCCAGCCCCCCGAGCCCACCCCAGTTCCATCTCTGCACTGATTCTGGGGTACCAAGCCCAGGCAAACAGACCCATCCCCTTTGCTGGCAGCCCCCTCCTGCTGTCACCCCTTCGAGCCCCAGGCTGCGGGAAGCAGCCCCAGGAGGGCGGGTTGGGGCACAGGGGTGACACATGCCTGCACAGGGGACGGGAGGCGGTCCCTGCCCTGCTGCCAGCAGCTAGGCAGTGCTTCGGAGGCTTCTGCTTCTCTGTCTTTTCCCCAAGGAGAAGCAGAAGTGAAGAAGTGAAGATGGACGGAAAATCTTTCTAGAGTAGAGAGCACTGATTGCTTCTCTAGGTGTGTGCTGTCCTGACATTAATTGCCTATTAATATTGTCTTTTTTGGGCTTCTTTGCTTCCTCCCCTTAAGCAATGTGGCTTTGGTTCCCAGTGCTGCTTTCTATGGTGAGAACACGTGAACACAATGCAGAGGTGTTGGGTCACCCCAGAGCTGTAGGGATGCCTGGTGGGGAGGTGGCTGGGGTTGCTCGGTGCTGCCCTCAGACCCTCTGACCTCAGTTTTGGATCTGGCTGCTCATGCCTTGATCAAAGGGATGGAGCTCTGGCTTCCTGGTGCCCCCACCTTCAGAGATGCCACCTAGGGCCTTTGCCAGGTGGGTCTTGGCCCTGCAACTGGTGAGGACACCTTGTGCTGGCTCTTCCCAGTGCAGACTTTGGTGTCCTCCAGGTGCTGGGCAGAGCCATGGGTGGCTGGATGGAGGCAGCTTTATGGAGCATGACTAATTGTTTTGTTGTGCCTTTCAGGCCCTGAAGGTGGGCTCAGGCTCTGAGGATGCGGGATCAGAAAGAAAGGGAGTGAAGCAGGACCACTCAGAGCAGCCTTGGGTTTGGCTTTGTGGTCACAGGCAGGACATGGATGAACCTTTTCTAGAATTTCTGGATGTTTTCCTGTCCCTCACCCACATTCTTCTGTTTCTAGTTTGGGTTTCTTATTTTCTGATGTTTCACTGACAGGGGAGATGTGCCTCTCTGGCACGGAGGGCACTGCATCCCAAGCTGGGCATTGCTGTGCCATGAGGTGCGCTGGAGCCAGGGGCGTTTGATCCCCCTGCATCTGCTCCAGTCTGGCTCAGCCCAGCTGATCAGGGCCTCCTCTGCACCCTGTGGGAGGGTAAAACACCTCTGCCCTGTGGGAGGTGTAAAAGGGAATGTGTTGGCACGTGGCAAAGTACAAATGAGAGGAATGCTGCAGTTTGGATGATGTCCTTGTTGTTCAGTCAAAATGGTTTGATAGCAGAGATGGGGAAATTATTTAAATGCAGCTGATTTGAGAGACACAGATAGAGGGAAGGAAGGTGTTTTGCCTGGATGATGATGCCGTGGTTTTGGCCATACTGGGTCCAGTACACAAAAAGCTGAACTTAAAGCAGCCCACAGGGAAGACATTGCCAGCACCACACCTGGCATCTCCCATCCCTGCCATCCTCGTGCTCAGGACACTGTCTCCCTACACGGGAGGCACACAGAGCTCCAGTCCCCGTGCTTGGGGTTTCTAAGGCCACAGCAGATCCTGCCCCAGGGAAGCTGCAGCTGCTGGGGCTTGGGATGGGCCTGCAAGATGGTTTAAATGGAAAGCTAAGACAAGCTCAAGCAAAAAGGCAACAGCAGAAGAATAGGAAACCTGTAAAACCTTTGAGCCATGTTATTTGCTAAGCTGATAAAAGGTAAAGTGCATAAATTTATGGGAAGGGGAAATCCCTGCTGTATTCATATAGACTGATTATGGTTTGACAGTTAAGTAAATATAGTTCAAAATAAGACCAGTTTAAAGGGAATCTGAGAACATAATGAGTCTCAGAGAATTGACCGGATAGCTTTCATTTGAGATTACAAAACCACAGTGTAATATAATGTTTAAATACAAATGTGGCTTCGATATTACATAAAATAACCAAACTGAGATAAAACCACTGATCTGTCCTAGCATCAGCTGGTAATCTTATTACTCATTTAATACAGGCACATGTGTTATGATCACCCTTTTCCACTAACTTGACGGGCCAAGGGAAGCAATGAAAAAAATATCAGAAAGGGAGCACATGTTACTTTTAAAGTTCACCAAGCTGCAAAGCCTGCTGTAAAGCAAAACCTGGCAGCCCAGGCTACACTGCGCTGCCAAAATGTTGTCACCCTGGCCTTGGATGGGGCATGAGGGAGGTCTTGATTTTGGGTGTTTGGAAGAGGCTGGGAGGATGCTTCACAGTGCTGGTGTCAGCCTTCATGTAGCATGGGAAAGACTTTGTGTTCCTGGACAGGGAACATGACATTGAACTCTTGAATTCATTGTAGAAGGAAGGGAGGTGAGAGGGGTGGAGGAGTGCAGTGGCTGCTGGTTTTCAGAAGGAAAGCACAGGTTTTCAGTCTCTTGTGGTACCTGTGGCTCTTGGGCTGAGACACAGTGCAGACACAGTGTGTGCAGTGTGTTGGGACATGGTGCATCCCCACAAGGGATTCATCTGACACTCTGTTGCATCCTTCCACATGGCTTGAAGGGGAGAAAGTGAAGAACTTACTGCAGTTTTGTGGCTTTGGTCTGTCAGTGTTGTTATTGGGAGATTGAAAAGTCTCCCTTGTTTGGCTGCCAGATTTGCCCAAGTGAAACACTGCTCTAACAGAGTCTTCCTGGCTGCAGCATCGTGGGAGGATGCCGAGGAACATGCAGGAGGAGCAAATGCTCCCAGACCTATCCACAGCACCTCTAAGGGGGCAGATGTCCACACCAGGAAGCCAGGAGGAAGCAATGAGCAGTGAGCATCAGGAGGTCAGGGGAAAACGGTTACAAATGAGTAATCTAAATTGACTATGTCCTTTTTCAGTGGAGTTTCTGCCCAAATGGTCACCACTTATGTCAGTGTTCTGGGGTGAGAACCATGTTTTGTTCTCTCATGTTTTGTTCAGGCTCTCTTAAACCAGAGGCTACAGCTGGCAACGGGCCCAGCACAAGGGATGCTCGTTCAAGGCACCTGCAGGTGTGGTGCAGTCAGGACGCTGCTGTTGCTCCTCTGGACCATTTCTCGTGTTGTGTGGGAGCAGTGGGCAGTGCTCTCAGTGCTTGGGCATCCTGCAGTCTCCCACTGGTGCAGTCATCATCTGGCTGCCTCGGCAGAGGCTCAGGGGTGAGGGCTGGGGACTCCTGGTCACACCCCAAGGGCGTTGCAGATCTCAGAGTGTTTTTTGCAAAACATGCCAAGATGACTTGGCCCAGGGAAAACAAATACCTTCACATCCATGTTCACAGCCAAAATGATTTGCTTAGCTTTGAATTGTAGCCCAAATGTTTTGAACTCTGGGATAATGCTGCTCAGCAAACCCAGTACCTGAAAGGCCTCTTTTATGTGACTATTACTTTGGTGACCAAAGTGCCAGGGTTTTACAAGAGCTGCTTATCCTTTGATAAAACAAAATCAGTGAATTTATGCTGACAGCTTCAGATGCTGTGGAAACCTGAGCAACCTTTCACCAGCATATGTTTCTTGCTGGATTCTTCCTCAAGAACAAACCACAGAAGCATCTTTAGTAATTTAATGAGCAATAAAGGAAACTATAAAAAACCAAGGATAATTAAATGCAATGATAGATTTTAGCACCCTAAATGGTTACCAGAAGTGCTTAATCAAAACTAAGGTTTCTGCTAGGCAGAATGAATGGTTCTTTGTTGCCCCATAATAGAAAACAATTAAGAATAAAATGCATGGAAATATTTAGGATACGTGAATAACAGAATCGTTAAAAACCATCACAGCCTGCCTCGTAATGCCCTTCTGATGCTTGAATAAAACAAATAAAACAAAGCAAAATTAGGAAGCTATTTTGTATATTGCCTTGATCTTTGTTTCACCTTTTGAAAATATTTATGAAGAGTGCTTTAAGAATTTGGCTTCTAATTTTTTGATTGGGAAGAGAAAAAATAGATTGACAATGCTAGAGGTTAGTCAGGGATGTGATTTTTTTTCCTTCAGCCTCCTGATGTGGGAGGTATATCCCAGAGCATGAAACATTGGCTGCCTAGGCAGAATGAAGGGTGATGTGTGTTTGTGTGTGTGTGTGTGCTGTCAGGGTGGAGGGTACACATACTCCAGCCTTGCTGCTGCTCTCATTTCAGCAGGAACAGGAAACTAAGGAAGGCACCAGAATTGCCACAAATTCTTTCTTAATATAACAGTGTTTTGGAAAATCTGTGGATTAATGAAACATTTTCATGCAATGGCATGAAGCTAATTGTTTACACTAAGCCACATTTGCTTCTGTGATTTGCCTTAATTGGTAAATTCTTTAGCTTATAATTGTCATAGAGTATTAAAGAAGTGAGGAAATATGGAGAAGGTCGAGGCAATCCTGTGCAGATGATGCTCAGGTGGGCTTCAGGGTGACCTAATCAGTAGAGTCAGGCACTCATTCCTCAGGTAAAAAGTGCTTGGAATGATGTGTAAGAATTGTGTGGGTTGCAGTTCTGGCAGTGCATGGCCCGATCGTGCCCTCGTTGCTGCAGGAGCCCTTTCCGACCCCGGGAGGGAGGGACGGGAGGGCTGCAGAGAGCCCAGAGCCCGGGAAGGAAGGAAGGCATGGGAGGGCAGAGCACGGGGCACAGCCCGGGAACGGGGATGGGAGGGCAGGGCACAGGGCAGAGCCCGGGAGGGAAGGATGGGATGGGATGGGATGGGATGGGATGGGATGGGATGGGATGGGATGGGATGGGATGGGATGGGATGGGATGGGATGGGATGGGATGGGATGGGATGGGATGGGATGGGGTGGGATGGGAGGGCAGGGCACGGGGCACAGCCCGGGAACAGGGATGGGAGGGCAGGGCACAGGGCAGGGCTCGGGATGGGAGGGCAGGGCACAGGGCAGAGCCCGGGATGGAGGGATGGGAGGGCAGGGCACAGGGCAGAGCCCAGGATGGAGGGATGGGAGGGCAGGGCACAGGGCAGAGCCCAGGATGGAGGGATGGGAGGGCAGGGCACAGGGCAGGGCTCGGGAACAGGGATGGGAGGGCAGGGCACAGGGCAGAGCCCAGGATGGAGGGATGGGAGGGCAGGGCACAGGGCAGAGCCCGGGATGGAGGGATGGGAGGGCAGGGCACAGGGCAGAGCCCAGGATGGAGGGATGCAATGGGAGGGCAGCACACGGGGCACAGCCCGGGTCTGAGCCGTGCGGCGCAGGCAGAGCGGCCCCAGCGCTGTCAGAGGTGCGGTGGAACCAAAGCGCTGCGCTTCAAAGGTGCCCCGTGTCCGAGGCGGCAGAGCTTGTTCAGCAGCGATTAGACACGAAGGAAGGTGAGGGGCGGAAACGCCGGGCCGCGCCCCCGCAGCCCTTTGTGCTCCCGCCGCAGCCCCGGCCTGCCGCTGCCCGGCCTTTTTGCTCGTATTATTCTCACCGTCTCCCTGACAGGCGTAGTAAATATATCAAGCTATCTCAAGCTGGGACTGTTTGAATGAGATTAAAAAAAAATATTAAGAATGAGATTTAAAGTGTCTCAGCAAAGGCTGGTGCTGCAAACTGCCGCTTCAGGAGGGTGCAGGGATGGAGGAGCCAAAATTGCTCCAGGGAGATGGAGGCTGCCCTCGGGAGCTGCACCGACCTGTGCCCTCGTCATTTAATACAAGTTGTCCAAGAGTGTGTTTACAATCAGATAGGACTCTCCTTCTGCTGCATTTAAAAAGCACTTCTTTTACTTTGACTCAGCAACTATTCTGATGGAAGGAAGAACATCATCCTTTAAGGTCTAGTTAAATGTTTTCAGCATGAAAACCCCAGGCAATATCTTCATATTCTGCTGCAATGATATTTCATGGTCTCATATGCCCAGTGGAGTTGTATCCTGGATCACTAACACTGGTCAGAATCCAGCCACATTTTAGTGAGGGGAGGAGGGGGTGCCTGCAGGAAAGGGAGGGAGGGAGGGAGGGAGAATAATCAAATATTCTCCTTTTTTAAAAATTTAGGCTTATTTGTTCTTAGTTTTACTTATGGCTATTCACAAAATGTTTTCTTAAGAGTATCTATTCTTGATGCTATGTAAAGATTGGCAGTCTGCAGCATCATAAAGAAAACGTATCTGAAACACTTGCTCAATGGAGTCTCAGAGGCACCAGGCTGTCCAAAATTGTTAATGCAGGCAGGCTGCTACCAAAGAGGCTTTTGCAGCTCCATCAGATGTATTAATTTTGAAGAGTGTTTCTTTGAGTATTAAGCCTTTCTCATGATGCATGCTGTTGGCACTCTTTTGTCTTACAAACATTTTAAAATTTATCCCAGGACACTTCAAGTTGAGGCTTTCTCCTTTTTTGGGGGAGGATTTTTTTTTTTTTTTTTTTTTTGAACACTGCCTGTTTCTGTCTTAACTCAATAAACGAAGAGTGGATGAAGGGCTGAGTGAGAATTTCAATCTCCCTGCAGGATAGTTTTGGAAAAGATTATATGGAAAGAGGAAAAACAAAAGTACATGTGTTGAAAAATATGCATATTTTACATCACCATTTTGTATGGTAAAAGGGGCTGTTTTGTGTGTATTTTCAAGATGTAGAGGGAATAAAATTATTCAAATATTTTGGCAACTCCTGCAAACTAATTTTTTTTTTTTTTGTATATCATAAAGCACTTGCTTAGCAGCTGGGTAGGATAGTAATTAAAAAGTAGTCGGTTTGCCAGTGGTCATAAAAAATTTCCATGGTTACTGAGGTAGTGTACCTAAAGAACTCAAAATACATTCAAAAATTAATTGTCTTTGAAATGAAAGCAGAGGTATATTGACTGCTGTTTAAGTTTATTGTTTTAGGAAAACTGGGACTGGCTCTGGTGCTGGTGCAAGCAGAACCAGTGACCCTGCAGCTGGTAGCCCACGGGGAGCCTGTTCCTTGTCTCACACTCTGTGTGAGTAGATTGCCCAGAGGAGTGTGGCTGCCCCATCTCTGGAAGGGCTCAGGACAGGCTGGACACCGGGGCTTGGAGCACCTGGATTAGTGGAAGGTGTCCCTGCCCATGGCAGGGGGTGGGAATTAGAGGATTCTTAAAGTCGCTTTCAACTCATCCTGTTCTTCTATGATATTGGCAGTCTTTGAGGTTTCTTGGGGTTACCATAAGGATCTGGGCCAGATATTAGAATCTTCATTTTTGGGGTCAAAAATGTGATAGGAGAAACAAAAAGTTTTTTCATGAACTATATGCATTCTTCAGAAAGAGCTGTGTGATTTCCAAGCTCAGCTTATGAATCAGGAGAGCTGAAGCCCCATCCTCCCTGGTGTCTCATGCACATCAGGCAGAGGCTGCTGCAGGCGGGTGCTGAGGGCTCTGTGCCCATGGGCTGCTCTCCTGGAGGGAAGATCTCAGCCTCCAGGGTGGTGATTCATGTCTGAGAGGAGCTGGAGGAGCTGACATGGAAAGGCTGCCTGCTCAGTGTCTCCTCTACAAATAGTGCTATTAAATTTGACTTTTAAAAGCACTGAAAAGTCCTGGGAGATGAGACGTGCAGCCAAGAAGCACTTATGGCTGGGCTGTGTCTGCCTACCAAGGTGAAATGCTGGAGCATCTGCTGCTCAGCTGCTCTGAGGCTGCTGTGGAGCCCCGAGAATCCACAACCCCCTCAGTGCTGCAGCAGGACCTGTCCTGCCTGTCTGCCCCTGCGCTCAGCTCCAGGCTGCCCAGAACCTGGTGTATCCACACTAATCAACAACACCTTGGTTTAATGTATACTGAAAGAGGTTTGCCATGCTTTACACATGAAGTGCTATGGGAACAATGTATTAATGTTCTTGAGCAAAGTCTATTTGGGCAGGAAAATGCCAACAAAGTGTGACCAAATCCATGCAAGAAGGACATAATTCCTTTTTTTCCAACTCAGCAGAGCTGTCCCAATGCCAACACGATGAGAAGCATTGAAGGCTCCTAAAATATAAAATGAAACAGCCAATCTTAAATATTCAAGTTCACCAATTTTTTGCATTTCCTGATGGTGAAATAGCAAGCAGCAATTTCTGCTCCTTTCTTCACAGGCCCTGCATTCCCTTGAAGGGATTGAGATTCATGGACTAGAAGGTAACAGATGGGAAATGTAGAGAACTTCAGATGCAAGAAGGGTACCGGTGTGTGATTATTAATGTAAATAAAAAACCATCAGTACTGCACAAATGTCATATTTCAACCAGAGACAGCCCTGGCTGTTTGGAGTTGGCAGTTTGCTTTCCAGCTTCTTTACACCTTGATTTTCTCAGACTTGTGTTTTGAGTACTTAGAACTGCAAGACTAAGTACTCTGCTGCTTCTCTAGCAAACACCCCTGCATGAGGTGGCAAAAGATATTGGGGGGAGAGAGATGGACTCATTCATCTTCATGCCTTCTCCTATAAAACAGGAAAATCTGTGAGTTTTGTCTAAGGAAGATGCTTGTAGACAGAATGATTGTTAATGTACCACTCTCTGAGGGTAAACAGTTTCTTGATGTTCACCTGGAATTCTCATTTATCTTGCTGTTTTGCTTCTCTCTCCCCCCTGGGGAGCATACACGGGTTTCCGTGTTCATCTCCTCTGAGCTGAGCTCCTGGGAGGTTGTTGAAGGCTGCTGCTGCTGCAAAGGCCTGCAGGGCTGGGCGTGGGCCGTGGGTGCTGGGGTAGCACCAGCCAGAGGTGCTGAGCCTTGCACCTGTGTGTCCCACGGGTGGATGGAGCTGGAGAGGGCAGAGCTGCGTCCTCGGGGAGCACTGGGCTGGGGGGAGAGCTGGAACCACCTGCAAGCCCCCTCCCCAGCCCGTGCTGAGGGACACGGTGCCCTGTGCTGTCCCAGCGTGGCTCTGCACAAGGGCACCTCTGGAGACAAGGCTTCTCAAGAGCAGCATGGTGAAAAGCAATGCTGCTGGTACCCTGCTGCTCTCCCGGGAATCAGGCACATCTTGGGAAGCACAGGCACAGCCTGCAGTGGATTTGGTTGCCCGTGTTGTCATCTCCTGTGCCATCTTTGGTGCAGCTCAGCAGAACGAAGGGATGAGCCTGGGCTGGTCCCAGCTCCTGCCTGGTAGGTGTTTCTGTGCTTGTAAGGTCTCATAAACTGAGGGGGCAAAGCCATTTCTTTCCTTTCCATTCCTGTGCTGCTTCCTGAGGCCTATTTCTCCCACAGTCAGCTCCTCCTGCTCCCATCTTTCCCTACTCTCTGGCAACTGCGTGGCTTTTGGCAAAAGGAGTCCCCAGATAACTATTTGTATACACAAACCATGCGGCTTTAATGGAACTACCTCAACACTGGTAGTAAATAATTTATAGGAGGCAGTAAATAAAATATGTTTCTGTGTTCTAAAAAAAAAAAAAAAAAAAAAGAAAAAAAAGAGTTGTCTGACTGCAATGCCTGCTGTGGGGGAATGAACCCAGAACTTGCCCCACTACAGAGATCCTGGCCAGGAATGGGACCTGCTGGGCAAAGCATCCAAGCCCAGAAGAGCTTGGATGGGAAGGGGAGTGCTTCAGAAAAGCTGTGGTCTGGGCAGGGGTCTGGGGAGACGCCTGCTGACTGCCTATGGTGTGTCCGTCTGTCTGTCTGTCTGTCCGTCCATCCCGTGGGGCATTTCCGAGGTTGCCTCCCGGTAGCCTTGACCGTGAAACCCGAGCCCGCGCCGCTTGACCTGAATTTCCGAGGCACCCGCTGCAGCCCTCGTGTCACCGAGCCCCGATTGAAACCCGACCTCTGTCACTAATGGCATTAACGGGAGCTGCGGGCCGGGCCGGCGGCCTGAGGGTGCCCGCGGCGCCTGGGAAGAGATGCTCGGAGCGGAATGCGGGATGGACGGAGGGCGCAGCGCGGGGGATGCGGGGTGCGTGGAGGGGAGGATGAAGGGTGTCCGAAGGGATGTGGATGGAGGGGAGCCTGAGGGGGAGCATCAGGGTGATGTGGGTGCCTGGGATTGAGAATGAAAGGTGCCCAGACCGGGAGGAAGAGAGGAGGGCCTGAAGGGATGCATAAGGGCGGTGGCGATAAGAGATGCCTGGGTGGGAAGATGAAGGGTACTCCGAGGGTGATGGATGGAGGGGTACCCGGAGGGGTGTGAGAGATACTGGGTGAGATAGTGAAGGGTACCCCGAGTAGGGAGGGGTGCCTGGAGGGGTACACCAAGGGGGATGAGGGGTGCCTGGGGCGTGCACCGCTGGGGATGCAGGATGCTGGCCGGGGGCACACCGGCGGTACCCAGAGGGCGGTGCACGGAAGGGTGCCCGGGGAGCGGCTCGGGGCCGGCCGCGCCTCCCTCCCTTCCCGAGGGCTGCATCCCCCTCGCGGTCGCGGCTCCTCCGGCCAGCCCGGCCCGGCCCGGCCCTGCCCGGGAGCCGCAGCCGGTCTCCCGCTGGCGTGGGGAGCTCGGGCCGCGGGAGGCGGCAGCGCAGATTTACGATGCGGGAGGACAGAGCGTGAAAGCAGTATATCATCATCAGGTTGGGCTGAAAGAAAGAAAACATATCTTCAACAAAAAGAGGGGCTTCGCAATTCAACTGCGTTGTTAGGACAACGCAAACTATCCTTGAAATGATTAGTTCCACTTCAAAGGCATTTACATTCAACAGGGGCAGACGAAGCCTCTTTTTATGTCGCCAGAGGAGGAGGAAAAATAATAATAATAAAAAAATAGCAAGGAGGAGGTGGGGAGGCTTTGTGCTAAGAAGAGTCATATGTTTGCTTCTTCTATTTATTTTTCCTCATTCAGGGGCGCTTGTGTAGGACAAACACAGCGCTGGCAGCCGCGGGGCTCCGCCGAGGTGGCGAGGGCTGGCCAGGCCGGCAGCTCGGGGCTGCGCTTGGGCTCCCCCGCCCATTCCAAAAGAGAAGTGAAAACACAACAGGGAAAAAAAAAAAAAAAAAAAAAAAAAAAAAAGAGAGAGAGAAAAAGAAGGAAAAAAAAATTTCCCTGACCTCAAGAGCTGTCTTTCCTGGGACTTCTATTATTAACTTGAGGAAGCATGACGTATGTTCGGTCGGATCACAAAGACTCAGGGTATCCTGACAGAGTTTGGGAAAGATTTGAAGACTGAGATGTCTCCACTTTGTGATGGCCTGGGCTGGAAAGAAGTTTTTGCATCTGAAATCATGTATCTAAACTGCTTCCCAGAGGCCTCTGCATGGGAAAACCCATTTTTTCTGTTCCAGGTTATCCTGAATGGATAAAGAATGTGAAAGAGGAGAAGGGTTCCAACATTAGCCCAGAGGCAACATTTACCATGCCCCTACTGCCTTCTCAAAATCCAACCCATCTCCATTTTCTCTATCAATTTTTGCATCCACTGAATGGAGACTTCTATTTCAAAGCACATCATGTATTATAACTCCTAAATTACATATTGGTATTGTTTCCATCATGCTCAGTGTTGGAAATCAAAAAGCAGCCATTAAAAAAAAATTAAAGTTCAAACTACAGAGCCTATTTGGAGAGTTACCCGTGCTCGTGGAAGGATTTCCCATTACCTGAAATGTGTTGCCCCAACATGTGAATTTGTGTAGTGGCAGGCAGGAGGCTTGGCTCTCTCCCTTTTTTCCTGTTGCTGGTTTCTGCCTGATGTTTTGCAGCTCATCCTGGGGTTAGACCTCATCATTCTGTTGGAGAAGAAAATTGAAATTGTAAAAGATCCTGGGCAACAGCTTTCTAAAATATTTTGTCTCCCACAGCTATCTCAACCCATATGAACTGAATTAGTCTCAATACTGGTGCTGATCAAAAATCTTTCTTTCAAGTTACTTTTGTGGGGAGGTTAACACTTTGCACATTTGAAACCTAACAACTATATATGAGGGTATTTTAAGACAAAACAAAACAAAATATTTTTAAGGTGTTATGAACATTTTAATGCCTGCACCCATAAATTCTCTGCTCTAGCCTTACTGGAAGCCAGAGATGATGTTGGCCCCAGCTTTATGAAAAAATAACAACATGCAAGTTAGCATTTGAAAATGAAATCCTTATTCCAGTCAAACTGTAGCTGAAGTCAAGGTTGAAGTCATCCATGATCCTTGTTTTGAACATGTGTGCGAGTCACTTCTGATCATTCCAAGAAATTTTCTTCCTTTTTTTTCTACCTCTTTCCCCTTTCTCTCTTATTTTCATCAATCTTCTCCTCACAGGCATGGGGAGGCTCAAACAGGGAGAGCTGGAGATGTCAGCATTCCCTTTCAGTTAGTTTCAGACAGGTTTTGTTCATTTCAGATATTTTGTTTGCTCTGGAGAGCTGTGGTCCAAGGAGAGCCAGCCCAGTTCTGGACCATGTTCAGACCATGTGCGTTGAGGAATTGTGCTGCAGCACTGAGAGACAGAGCACAGAGGTCAGAAATGGGCCTTCCTGTGATGGCAGCTCTCCCGGTGGCTTTGGTAACCAGCAGAAATGCAGCAGAAGTGTGGCAGTGGCTTTAGAGAGAAAAGAGGTAACATTTTTTTATTTTAGCAGGTGAATGACATCAGGCTGGTACTCTGGAAAAAAGAAAGATATAAAATGACAAAAATCCTAATAAAAATAATATGATCTTGAAAATTAACAACAACAGTAAAAAAAGATGTAATCTTGAAAAGAATATTGGACTGGGGGAGATGGGAGAAGTGCTGGCTGCTGTGCTGTGTGAGGGGCACTGGGGCTCAAAGGTGAAGCTGCCAGAGCTGCCAGCCTGAGCCATGTTAGCCACCAGTGTTAGTTTTCATTCCTGAAGATAAAGATACTTTTTCAGTCAGAAAAATGCATTTTTATTGAATTCCCTGCAAGTTCATACTTTTAAAATGTGTTTTCCATTTCTGACTTTCTGACTTTCTTGTTTTATGAAACACTGGAAACATGAGAGCTTTTCAAATATCCTTGAGAATGATGGGAGCTTTACATTTGTTCTGTCATTTACTCTGTCATTTATAGAGGCCTTATCAGGAAACAAAAGCTGATGTGTGTTTTAGCTCTACAGCATCTTCTAATGTGGATCTTTCTCCTCTTCTGCATTTTATTGTTATTCTGCCACCCTGTCCCTAAAATACCAGTGAGGCTGCTTGGCTGCTTGGCTGCAGGAAGGAGGGAAGTGCCCCTGGGGCTCCCAGGTTTGGTGGGTGCTTGTAAAGGAGAGGAGTGAGGCTGGGTGAGCCATCAGCATCTTACATTCCCTGGTTTTGAGACTAGTCCTTAGAGAGGTACTTTGTTTACCTCAGCTGATCAATGCCTCTCCTGACCTGGCATTTACTGGGACCAGCTTTTGATTTTGCAGGCAGATGCTGATGACTGTGGCATCACCCAAGGTGCAGTTTTTGGAATAGGAATGAGGAATATGGCTGTTGGTGAGAAACTCACCCAGTTACTCCAGGTCCCTTTGCAGATCTGCTGATCACAGCCCCCCCAGTGGCAACGCAAAACCTGGGCAAACAGGAGAATCCTCTTGGATATGGGCGTTGAGCCCAAAGCTCTGATGCTGAGGTCAGGCGCCCTAGCATGGGGCAAGCAGAGAGCCAGAGGAGCAGTGCGGAGGGAGCGGCCAGGTGAGGAACGCCCTCCCCGTGCGGTCTCTTCCCCCCTCGTTATCCCCTTGTCGTTCCCTTTCTCTGATTTTTGTGTGTGCGCGCGTCTCCCTCCCCTCCTCCTTGTCCGCGCAGCTCCTCTCCCATTCTTGTCTCGCTCCACCCTCCGTTTCTCTTGTCTGCCTGCCCCCCACCTCTTTTGTGCCGCTCGGCTGCTCGGCATCGCTTTTGTGCGGCGCTAGCAGCGGCTGCCTCGGCTCCAAGGATCGCCGGATGCCATCGCCCCTGGCCTTTAACTCAGCGGCTCGGGCCGGGGAGGCTCCCGAGTCCGGCCGTTCCCGGCGTGGCTGGCACGGCCCGGGCTGTGCCCTGGGTCCCCTCCGGCCGTTCCCGCTCTCGTGTCCGGCTCTCGGCGTGGCTGGCGCGCTCCGGGCTGTGCCCTGGGTCCCCTCCGGCCGTTCCTGCCGTGGCTGGCACGGCCTGGGCACAGTCCTGGCCAGTGCCCCGCGTTAGCCTGGGCAGCGCATGGACAGGGCGGTGCTGGGCAAACCGCAGCTGCAGTGAGACCTTCCAGGCTGCTCGGGGCCGCGCTGAGCCGCTTTCCCGAGGGGCTGGCACCCACGGGGCTGGAGCCAGGGAATAGGACTCGCACCGCCGTGGGGATTTAGGGGCCCCATGTGCTTCCATCCCCACCTGAAATGTTTCTTGGTTTGTGTTACGTTCAACTTAAACAGCCAGGAAAGTTTCTATGGGAACTTTTCCTTTGGACGCACGGAATTTGCTGTTTGTTGCACGGCAGGGGCCGGTGGCTCCCCGCAGGCTCTGGCAATCGGCCTTCGCTGTCTCCCAGCACATCGCCATGCCGTGTGCGGGCTCCTCGGCGGGCTCCCTGCCGCAGAGCACTCCGCCCGTGCGGGAATGGGTGCGGCGGGGCAGCGGGTGACAGAGGTGACGGACCCCGCGCATCAGCGGCTCCTTCCCCCCGCATTCCCAGCTCCCGCCTGGCAGCGGCTCTGCCGGGTGCTGAATCCCACGCACTGCAATTCTCACAGGGGCCGTAGCTGCCCCTTTCCCCCCGCAGTGACAGCCTGCCACATGCTTTATTGCTCCTTCCCTCCTGGGAAGGCTGTGATCGCTCTCGGGAGCCGCCACGCTCGGCCGAGCGCGTCCCCAGCCCCTAGCGCGGCGCCCGGCCCGGCGCGGCTCGGCACGGCAGCGCTCACGGCTCGGCAGTGCCCGCTGCAGCTCCGTGTCACCTCTGCTTTCCCCAGAGCACACTGCCTGCCCGGCTTTGTCCCGGGGAGCTCCGGGCTGCGGCCGTGCCTCTGCAGCGGGGCTGGCAGGGATGCCCGGGATGCCCGAGTGCGCGCCAGCCAGGGCGGGCTGAGACCTTCGGCACCGGCTGCGAGGGAAACAGCAAGAGGTGATGGAACCTGCCTCTGGTAAAGGCAAAAGAGTGCCAAAAATGCTAAGGAGGCTGGAAAAAAAGCGGCTAGTTATCAGATTTTTTTTCTAAGGAACTATTTTCCTATGGAACTCTTTACGGTCATTTGTAAGTAGTCTGTGCGTTGCAGCTATGCTTAAAAGTGGAAACAATAGGAGTGAGTGAACGCATTTTTCTTGAACTTCTCCTTTTTGAGACTTGTTTGAAATATTTTTCCCCTGACATGGCTTTTTTCCTCTGAAGGAAACAAGTTTAAAAAATAGCAGAGATAGAAGGAATAAATGCTAATGGGATGTGAAATGAAGTATTTATGTTACACACTGATGGGTTTCGTTTGTACACCTGAGGTAAACATTCCCACAGTAAGAATAAAAATATATATGTTTATAAATGTATGTATATGTATATATATAGGCTGAGATATAGGTGTCTTGAGAGCTTGTGGATGTTCAGACACGTGTTTGTGTGTGCTAGGTGGAGAGAGAGAAACAGGTATCCACCTGTGCTGCTGCAGTTTTGGTTTGCAGATCAGTGGGCTGGAGTGAGCAAGTCTCTGATACACCCCATGGGTTGCTCTTTGTTTAAAAAATAGATCTCCCTTAAAATCCACTATAGGTTGAGATAAAACAAGGCAGATTCTAATGAACACCAAGAGGTTTGAGCCCCCCGAGGAGGAGCTGCGTGCGGGTTTCCACAGCGTGCTGACCTTTTGTGTGAGTGCTTCAGCCTGCCACAGAGTCAGCCTGCGTGACCTTCTGGAGTGTGCAGCAGTTGCAGTGTCCTGGAGAGAAATCCTGTCCCTGCTGAATCCGCTGCAGCATCCCAGCGCCAGCCAGAGCCAGCAGCAGCAGCAGCAGCACTCGATTTTCTGCAGATCACACAGCATCACTGCTGTAAGAAAGGAATATAAAAGCCTGTTTTCATTAATCTAGTACAGCCTTCTACGTATTAAAAAATAGTCATGCTATTAATAATGAATTTGTCACATTTCTCTGTCAGTTCCAATTTGTGTTACTTCCCAGCTGGCAGCAGGTTTGTTAGCACTGCAGTGGGAGCTGGCAGAGCTCTTACCTGGCACCTTGGCTTCCCCTCTCTGCCCTGTGTGCAGCTCCCAGCACACCTGGGTGCTGCTTGCCAGGGGCTCCATCCCTCCCACTTTCCAGAACAGTGCCAGTTCTTAGAGCCATAAGGAAGGCAAGGCTGGCTTAGCTGGCAAGTGTGCATGAGAGGTGTTTTCTATTCCTTGGAACACTAAAAAGAATCAGAATGGTGAATACACAGGTTTTAAATGAAATAACCTAGTCAGGTTTTTTCACTCTGAGAAGTTAGGTAGTTGATCATGGATATCACTGGGTAACTAGTAAGGCAGTAACTTAAATGCTCCCAAATTAATGTTTGGGAATGTTTAAGTTACTGCCTTACCAGTTACCCAGTGACGTGCGCTCGGTGGCCGCTAAGGCTGCGCTCTGTTGCTGGTGTTCCAGCTGTGCCAAGGGCACCTTCCCAGGCACAGCCATCCCTGCCCTCCAGTGCCAGTCTCTTGGCACTGTGAGGGTGCAGCAGTCAGTGTAGATCCCAGCTCAGCACAAAATGGGAAAAACACTCGAAAGTGACAGTGGAAATACACACCGAGGGCATTTAGCATGATTTAGCAGCAAGGGTTTTGAAGGAAACTTCTGTTATTGGGAGTGTTTTTTTTCTCAACTCTCATTGCTTGCTTACTTGTCGAAGTCCATAACCAAAACATTTGCTTATCCAGAGAACAGAGGCAAAAATTAAACAGGAATTTTCTCTGACTGTGATGTGAGTGAGCCTTATGAATTGTATGTGTTCAGCCTAGCATATTAATGACATTTTATTTTATAAATAGTTGTTTTTCAAGAGTTTGGACTGAAGCAATCAGAAATTCTTATTAACCTATCACAGTTAACTTTCTAATTAGTGTATGGTTGTAGTTTTATGGAAAACTGCATCTAAGTATTTTCAGTTTTCCCCCAAGAATGACTCCTGGGTACCCACAGAAGCTTATTCAGAATGTATAGGACCAAATAGGGGAAGAATTTGTCCCCGAAACAGCAATTTTCTGAAAGAAAAAACAAAGAAGCTTCTGAGAAGCAATGCAAGATACTACTTTCAAATTCAGTTATTGTCTCAGTGATTGACTGCACTAACTGTATCCTGTCAGAAACGACCGGCTTTTAAAATATATATTTGTGATTAGTTTAATTCATGGAGCCTTTTTCCTCTGAATTGATTTGATGAAATGAACTAGACAAATGATAAATTTTTCACTGGAATGAATCTGCTTAATCAATTTAGACAATCAGTTTGTTCTTTGCTTAATAACATTTGCAAAAAGAAAACAAAGTCTTTCATTAACAAGGAAGGCCAGACATTTATAATGAGAGGTGGCATCTAACATCAGGTTATGTCTTCTGTTGGAGCAGAAAACAGGATTAAACATCTGGTACAAGTACCTGGCTCTGAAGCGCTTCTCCTGCTTTTCAGTATGGGATTCAACACTAAGTAGCAGGGAAGAAAACCCTGGCATGAATCCCATTTTCATCCCTGGACATTTTGCCAGGGCAGGAGTTAATGACAGGTGCATGGGCCCAGATCTGAACCTCCCTCAAAACCCATGGATGTTCCAGTCTGCTTCCAATGGAAGCTCAGGGACAACGCAGAGACCAAACATGGTGTCAAAACGCTGCATTCAGTGCAGTTCTCGCGTTTGCTGTTTAGAGAAGGAGTTTATTATGGAGAGCCATTAAATATCTGCTTCTTACAATGGGCTGCAAAGTAACAGCTCGGCTGGGAAGCCTGGGAGTTCAAAGCATCCCTGCTCAGGGAAAACAAACACTGCTAGCCAGAGAGTGATTATGCTTGCACTGCAGTGCAGAGGACTAGTAATTTTAAAGACATTATCTCATAATGTTTTATTTTCACTGTGTTCTGGATTTTATGTTGATTTTAATTATACCTCTTAGGAATAATATCTGGTAAACTAATTTTGGTGAATAGCAGTGAAAAAGCATTATCCACCTACGGTAATTACACATATTTCTTAGTCCCTAGATTAAATAGTTTTACTTAAACTGCACTACAGAATTTATAAACACCTTTTTGCAAAGTCCGCCAGTGGAGTTTCAGATAATAGAAATCTAAAATACTAGTCTCAGCATCCCAGATGGCTGCCTCTAGGAGCAACATAAGCTGTTACCCCTGACAAATTTCCTTTTGCAGCTTTCTCAGGAAAACACAGCAAGCCAAGGCAAAGACATTCAATATTTTCCCTCATGGTTGCTATTAATTTAATAACTTGGGTGTTAATCCTTCTGTCTTTGAAATCAGAAGGGTGGGGTGTTTTTGCCACTGAGTTTTGATGCTGAGTTTTGCCTGTCCAGTTGCTCTCCCAGGGGGTGGTAGAAGTGCCCAGCTGCCTGATGAGGGGCATTTTCTGGTGCTGCTCAATATACAGGAGAATTTTAATGATCCCATCTTACATCCAATATAATAATAAACTGACACTTTGGGTTCTTTTGATTAAGCAAATATACTATTTACTAAACCAAATGCTCAAAACCATTATTTCTAATATTTTATTGTGACAAACATTGACAAATAGTATCTCTTCCCCATGTTTTCATCACATTTGGAAACAGAAGCTGAGGATGAGCAGTTGATTTCACTTGTAGGTAATGTCTAATCACTGATAGCCTCCTCCTGGGACGCTCTCCACTTCTCTCCACCGTTGCCTTCTCCTCCAAGCCTCTCCTCAAAACACATCTTTCCCCTAGCACTTTGCAGGTAGATGCATATGAAGTTCTAGACTAAAATAAATAATAAAATAGAAGTAAGTCCAAGTGTCTGCAGGATGGGACAACTTTTCCTGCTCCTGAATGACTACTGTGTCTCTTTCAGCTCTCACTTGTTCCCAAAAGCATTATGTGTGTCCCTGGGTGAGAGGTAAGGATTTTGGGACAGTAACCCAACTGTGTGATGTTTCCTGTAGAAGGGTTGCTTGGTGCCAGAGCTCCCTTTTGTTTGATTGAGTCTGGTTTTTTCTTTCTTCTCCTGAAATCCTTAAGGAAGGCTGGGTCAGGAAGCTTGAGTTAAAAGAGTCTGGTCGTTCAATGTAAGGATGTTAAAGAAATGATGCAAACGATGCATAGCAGAAATTAGGGGGAGCCAAAGGCAGCAGCACATGGAGAGAAAAGAGGGGTTTGTGCCAGCCAGGGTGGCTGTGTGAGCCCAGCCTGGGGACATCCTGCTGGCTCTTAGCTGCACCCAGATCTGCACAGCCTGTGCTGCAGATTAAGGTGCAGTTACGCCCTGTCCATCCTGGCATCCTGCAGCTGATCACCTTCGCTGCGGATTTTCCCTTAGCAGTGATTCATGCCAAAGCCAAAATTCCATCAGTGTCTTTGAATTGCTCTGTGCAAATGCACTTTACAGTCAGATTCTGCCCTACTCTTGCAAGCTGTGGCAAATATCTGCAAGCCAGTCTCCTACCCAAGCATGAACTGTTAAAATCTTTGATTTTATTTGGCATTTCTGAGTGCCAGAAAAGTGTAAAGCAGGGACACAACACATCAGAAGCAGCTTCCCTATTTAGTGCTATAGAGACACCGTCTATATTTTAGGCTAAACTTGGACTATTATGCAGTGGCAACACCTGCTCTTTCACAAGACTGGACTCCTGTAGTCGGGGAGATCAAACAATGAAAAAGCACAGCTCCTAAGCCTAGGCTTGGCTTTAGGGTAGCTTTACTCTGTCTGTGAGCAGAAGATATGTGCAAATAACAAACAAAAAAAAGCAAATTCTCTTCTGCCTGATCTGCAGTAACTGTCCTCCCTGGAAAGCCCATGCCAGCCTGCTTTCCTTTCATCCTCCAGGAATGCCTTCTGAAAAGTATTTAAGCAGCAATTTGGAGTAACATGGGGAGGGGGCTGTTTAATGGCAGCTAATTGAACACTTCTGACTTTCTCTGCCACTGTAACATTTTCCAAAAGCTACTAGAAAAGATATTGAGCCTTTTAATGTTGAATATGTGTCAGGCTACATGTTCTCAGTGGCTTTGGGTGAGCCAGTTGTGAAAAAACACCAGAACTGCACACTTGCTGTTTTGTGGGGGAAATATAAATTCTGGCATCCATGGTTTGCATCTCGGCACTTTGTGGCTGCAGCATTAATCATCTGTTGTGTCATTATATCCTTTTTGTGAGGGTGTGAGGTTTTTTGTGGTGGGTTTTCTTTTGGTGTTTGCTTAAGCACCCAGAAATCAAATATTAACCTGATTAAGAATTCAGTGTTACATGTAAGGCAGAGAAGAGCTGCAGGTGGTGACAGGCAACTGGATTGTGTTTGATCTGGCAGTTTTCATCTATGCCACCATTTTATTCCTGCTGTGGGACTGCAGCAAAATGGTGGCTCCCTCGTTCCGTGCCTCGGGGATGAGGAGGGTGTGTGAAATGCCAGGTCCTGCGTGCCAGGGGCAGCACTCACTGGGAAAGAGCTCACTGAGAGATGCACCCTTGCTGGTGTGTGAGCTACAACAGCATTTCCTACTGGGGAGCTCCTGGCATTGGTGCGGGGAAACAGCTGCATTAATTCTTCTCACGGGATGAGGATTTAGGAAGTTCATTGTCCAGTGAGTTTCTCCCTCTCACTGTCGTGTTTTCTTTGGGCAGGGGAGAGAGATAATCTCCTTGGAGCGCTTGTACAGGGTTGCCTTGTCATCGTGTCTCTGAGAGAGCCAAGTGCCATGGCTGGCTTCGCACCTTCAAGCAGCCCCAGTCCTTCCTGCTGTGGGCTCTGGGAGGAGTTTGGCTCAGATTTTGCTTGGAAGAGGCTGGGTGTACAGGAAGATGGCAGGCTGTGCAGAGCTGGCCCACCCAGGGGGAACCACTGAGGTGGCTGTGGTCCAGGCAGGAGGGCAGGGACACTGGGCAGCTAACTGGGACCCCAGTGTGGAAAGCCTTTTCCAAGCAGAGACTTCTGCTGGTCTCTGCTGACCCCAGAGTGTGGCAGCCTTTTTTTGTCCATTTCTGACATCCCCTGAGAAGGTGCAGCAAGGTTTTTTGTTTCACAGAACAAGAGAATGGGTCAGGTTGGAAGGGACCACAGTGGCTCATCTCGCTGCTCTCATCCCATGGCACATGGCGCACGATTGCATCTGGAGGGTTCTTGAATCTCTCTGTTGACGGAGCCTGTGAACCTCTCTGGTCAATCTGCTCCAGTGCTTGGTCACTGCAGAGGAAAGAGATTCTCCTCATGTTCAGGTGGAACTTGCTGTCCATCGGCCTCTGCCTGTTGTCTCCTGTCTCCCTGCTGGCCCCACTGAGCAGGGCCTGCTCCGTCCCCCAGCACCAGAGCTGTGCTCAGTGCTGGCTGCTTTGGTGACCACAGCCAGCTCCACCTGCCAGGGATCTCCAAAATATCACAGCATCCTCACCAGTGATCTCTCCAGTGAATTGCCAGACAGAAGTGGGGTGCTTTGGGCCTTTTGGGGAGTTAGGCTGGGCTGTGGGGTCACATAGCCTGAGGGTTCCTGCTATTCTGGAAGCCAAAAGCTCAGGTTGGAGCTGGCATCTTGTCTGCTGGAAGAAACCTGTCTCCTGGGTGATGCCTGCATGCGGCAACCCCCATGCAGAGGGAGGACCACCTATGGCATCTCACAGCCATCCCTGGACAAACAGGGACCTTCTGGTCCAACTGGAGTGTCTCTTGGGGGAATTCTGGTTCTTGTTGGGCCCTGAGACAAGTACAACTGTGGGCCAATAGTGTTCAGATCCCCCTGTTCCCTGCCCAAGCACTTCTGAAGGAGTTTCTGGGAATGTGTGTGTGTGTGTGTGCGTTTGTGCAGGGAGCCAAATGGATTGGGACATGCATTTGCTGCCTTCCAGTCTTACAAAGTAACTTGCACAACTCTGGGCTGACTGACATAATAGTAATCCATTGGGGTTGCTTGTTCTCTAGTAACTTAAAAATGGAATTTTGTGCTGGGATGAACTACAAAAGAGAAGCTATTTCAGCAAGGATATTTTTTTTGGCTTCAAGTTTTCTGCATGCTTCAGCCTCACAGTTGTGCTTAAAACTGTTATGTATCGATAAGAGTTTCCTTCCACTCATAATCTCTTCTGTCCTTCTGTTCCCTGCTGTAAACAAGCCATTAAAAATGTGTTTATGACATCACAGTTGGTGACCATGGAAATGACTTTGATGTTAGAAAGACAAATATAGCATCATGATTTCACGGCAGGATCAAGGCAGGAGAAGACGCTTGTTCAAATGGTGGGTAATTAACAAAGGTGGTGGAGGGGAAGTTTAAAAAAAATGTGACGAGCCAATTGAGTGAATATGATACACTTTAAAGTTTTTTTGCAATGTAAAAAAATAAAATAAATTTCAAAAATCTCTTTCAAATGAAAAAATTGCAATGCTCTGGCTGTACTCTTTTAAATAAAAGCCGATACGGTAAACAGAGAAGTGGAGTCAGGGGGAAGCTTTGGAATAAGAATTGTACATATGCCAAAAACTCCAGAAGGCATCTTTCAAGCTGTAGTGGTCTATGCTTAAATCAGGCTTGGAGCACTGGGGCCAAATGAGACCATGGGGCCAGTCTTCCTCCAGTTTACACCAGTAACAGAGTCCTGACGGTTCTGAGTACAAATGCAGATGGGATCTTTATCTGGGAAAATCATCAACCCTTGCCGTGTTATCCTCATGGTCACACCTGCCTGCAGCCAGATGCCTCAAAGGAGCCAGGGGAGCCAAGTCTGGCAGCCAAGCAAAAGTCTTTGGCTCCTGGTTCTGCTGCGATTCCAACTCCTCCTCAGTCCATTAGGCCAAAGCTTCTGGCATAGATGCATCCATCATTTACACAAGCTGTTGGAAATAAGCCCTTGTTTTCACATACATTTTATTAAATCATTAGCATTACAGGCTTCAGAGGTAGCAGGACCAAGCCTACTAGGAAAGTATTGTCAGAATCCTTTCTGGGCTCACTTTCTGAGCAGTTGTTCCAACATATGTAATTACAAATCAAATAGCCTCTGAAAAGACCTCCTTGGATTCAGAGAAAAATGAGAGCAATAATGTAGACATTTAAAAAAAAAGATGTTTTTTCTCAGCTAATTGTTTTTAATAAAATGGTAAAAGTTAAAAAAATACCAGGAAACTATAGCTAGGATGATAATGCTCTGCTCTGCAGAAATATGTGCCCTGTTGCCTCTCTTATTACAGAGCAACAAAAGGAATGAAGTGTAAGGGAAGGGAAAAGTGGGGATGAATGCAAGTTGTTAAATACTGCACTGGAAGGCTCAATAATCTTGTGTGGAAGGTAAAGCTGATGTAAAGGAAGCCCTGCAGCAAGGCTGCCCTGAGTGCTGCCTAGCCTCTTTAAAGGGTTCCTCAGGTGTTGGGGCAGGTGGGTCCCCTTGGCTGCTCCATCCCCTATGGCCTGGCTGGGAGCATGGCTTGGAAAAGTTGCCCAGGATTTTCAGTCCTGATGCTGAAGTCTCACTTCCTCCTGTGCAAGGAAACCCCTAAGGTTTGGGGGACTTGCATATTCCTCACATGCAGCTTCTCTCACTGCTGAGGGCTCAGCCCAGCAGAGAGGAGGATGCAGCCCCTCCACCTCAGTACTGCCCCCTCTCTCAGCTCTGCCTGGCTCTGTGTGCCCTCTCCAGCCCCCAAAACACCCCTGATCCCATTGCCACAGAGCAGTAGCACATACACAAATGAGCCCCTATCCTGGCTTTGAGGGATGTGCAGGCAGACTTGGCTTGTCCAGTGGCAGCCCTGAGCTGCCACCAGCCTCTCCCTGTATCACTGTTATTGTGAGCAGGTTTGGTGTAAGAGTCACTCTCCAATCTGCTTGGAAATGGTTCTGCTTATGGAACAAGCTGTGGTGCTTGGTTCTTCCTCTGACTGTGGAGATGTTACGGTGGCCAGGACAGGGTGGTTGGGGTGGACGTTTGTGCCTGTGCTCTTTTGGCCGAATTTGCTTGTGTGTGAAAACTGATTTGTGTGTAGCTGTTAGAAAGGTTTTTTCATGCTAGTGTTTTGCTGGTTTAACTCTTTCACCCCTGTGCACTGCCCTTTGGGGTATGAACCCTGCAGTTTTGGGATGGGGGAGAATGGCTTTGCCATTTTGGTGTGGACTGGGAGCACGAGGGTCCTGGTGGTGCTGCCGCCTTTCCCTGGGCAGGTGCCTCACTGGTGACACATCTGTTTCACCTCCATGCTGGGGTGGCACTGGACTGCCACAGAGACCAGTGATTCCAGCACTGGGTGTGTGTCTGCAGCCCCCACCTGTGGAATGAAAGCTGGGCTCTATTGAGCTTCCCGGGGGGGCTGCGATGCCCCCAATTAACCCCTTGCATAATTACCCATGGAAACAAGCAGCCTGGTCCTGGGATGGGGGCAAGGCACTGCTGGCCAGGAGCTGCCCTTTTCTTTAGCTGGACAGGTTGTGCTTCCCTTTGGGGACAGCCACTCTGGTGTTGGTGGCAGGGGAGCTGGGACCCCTCTGCTGCAGGGTGACAAGGAGGACACAAGGGCAGGGCGTCCTCAGAGCACTTTATATTCAAGTAGAGAGAAATCCAGTTCTCCTTGGGCTAAGGACCCTGTGGTACCTGGGCAGCAGAAATTCATAACGGAGCAAAATCTGTGCTGCTGAAGGGGAAAGGAAAGCTTTGGACATGTCAGGGTCTCTTTTTGTTATGCTCCTGTCTGGTATCTAATTACCACTTTGGAGAATAAAAACATTTATTATCCATCAATCCCTCTGCTTCATCTCCTCTAGTCTGACCAAATTTTACATCTATGAAATCAGTACAGTAAATCAGAAAACAGCATCTTTCCCTAAAGAAGAGTGAATCCTTTCAGCCTTACACCAAGCAGCAAGAAAGGTCATAAAATTGAAACAATCTGAAATACTCCTGGTTCACATTTAGCAGCTGTCACAGAGCAGCAGGGAAGTGCAAAGTGTAGTTATTGCTTATTTTAAGTACTTAATTTTGTTTGTTTCATTTCTTCCATGCTCCAGAGACAAAATGTTGCAAGTTTGCCTTGTCAGAAAGGAAGAAAATTTATTTTGATGGGTTGTGAGGTGCATCTGAGAAGCCACGCTGGTGGAGGAGAGCTAAAGCCTCTTCCTGTCCTTGACTGTCCTGTAAGAGTGTGAAACCCCCAGTTCTTTGCCAACAAAGTGCTGGTGACTTCAGATATTTTGTTTGAACTCATCCGTGGCAGGATGCTCTTGCCCCAAACAGCCTTTTTCAAAGGGAAAAATGTTGGTGGAATCTCATAACAGTGATTATAAGGGATTATTCTAGGATTCTCAGAAGAATCTGAAAACCAGTCTTTCTAAGTTATTTCTGAATAGCTATTGAAGGGATAATTTCCATGCCCATTATCAAAATGATGTGCTGGCAGTGAAATTTAGCTGTATTGTATTTGATCAGTAATTGGTGAAATGGTTTCCTAGGGTTAAAAGTAGTGTCGGCAACACCTCTGTGTAGGGATTTACAATGTGTTTAGATACATTTTTTATGTATACAGTTGCTTTATGTTATCCAAATGCTTTGATGGTATGGAGAAAGCTAACGGGATTTATCCAAGTATTTAAAGACAAACTGAAAGGATTTTTACCTTCTGAGACCCAAGTTCAGAGTTGCACTGCCTCTGCGAGCTGTCGATGACAACTAACATTTTAAACAACGTGCAATGTTAAAGTCTTTATCATTAGTGACTTGCAGGTCTGGAGAACAGAGCAGCCTCAAAAGCAATCAATGCAAATGCACCAGAGTAAATAGTAAAAAAAATAAAATCAATGATAAAAGAGTGAAAATGTTCCTTGGCTTAGACTTTCTTTCAGTTCATTGTAGTAATAACTAAGATTATGCTGTATCTTTTATTTTATCTTGGATTGTGGGAAATAAGAATTTGGTAAAATGTGCCCCACTTTTTCAATTGAAACAAAGAGAATAGATTAAGACTTGGAGACAGTAAGGAAAACAAATATATAAGGAAAGAA
Source organism: Melospiza melodia melodia (assembly GCF_035770615.1). Classification (NCBI taxonomy): domain Eukaryota; kingdom Metazoa; phylum Chordata; class Aves; order Passeriformes; family Passerellidae; genus Melospiza; species Melospiza melodia. Next base: position 20,366,242 of record NC_086209.1, on the reverse strand, counting down.
AGCAGCCGAATTTCCAGTGAAAGGTGAACTGAAAGGCAAAGCTCTCATTTAACTCTGGTTCTCCATTTCAGTAATGTGACAGCACACGGTGGGCACGAAGGCGCTGAGGCAGGGACAGACCGGAGACAGGCAGTGCTTCAGCCTGAGCTTTAAAAATGTCTCTGTGCTGCTGTAGGTAGCTGGGGTCAAAAGCAATTTTCCGGAATTACATCTGCCCTGTGAGGGGCTGGCAAAGGGGCAGAGCTGAGCTGCTTCATGCCCGAGGAGGACAACCAGAGAACACGCACACATCCATCACAGCACAGAGATCCCGTGCACACTCACACCTCTCCTGCAGTCTGCATGGACAGTGTGTGTTGGTTCACTGCTCTTCTCCCCTGCATTTTGGGTCCAACCCTGCTGGCTCATGAGGATGCCTAAAGCCATGAGATGTCACCATCGTGAAGGGATGGAAGGTCAAGGTGCTGGCAACGTCTGAGCACCCCAAGTTCCTCACCTGGGGCATGTCCATGGCTCTCCATCTGGAAAGACCTGATTCTTAGACAAAGTTTTTAATATTCCAAATTGTCACTACCATCTGACACAAAAAAAAACCTCTGATTGTTAAATCTGATACATCCTAGACAAATATTTAAGTGATGTTTGATTTTAGAGCTGTCTGTCTGTTCTGGGGTTCTGTGGGCTTCTGCAAGCTCTGGAAGGCTGAGTCTTTTTACAGCTAGGAGGGGATAATGCATGAAGAGACTATGTGACTTGCCTGAAGCCAGAAAATCAGTAGCTGAGGAAAAAATTGGAACCAGTTCTTAGTCTGGCAAGGTGGATGTGGGACTGTCCTTCCTCTTTTAGCAATGAGACAATTCATTTAAAAATAACCAAATAAAATGGAAGAAAAATATTATTTTAATGTTTCTTGTTATAATATACAGCTCTTTGAGCCAGTGTAAGCAGTGACGTCAGATATGACAGATTAATAGAAGCTTACCTAATTTACCACTGAGCCAGGTAATGTAAAACAAAGCTTTGCAGTAACTACATAGTGTTTTAAAAAATCTTTCAGAATGATATCAACACTTCACTATTGCATTTTTGAAGTGAACTCCCTTAAATTCACAGCACAATATCCACCAGTTATTCATTCTCTTGTTTGAAGGTGTGTTTAGTGATTCCATTTCCTGTGACAACCCTCCCTGGCATCACTGGTGGCTCTCTCTCATACTGCTCTGCTGGGAGGGACCCCCATGCCAGGGCTGTGCAGATCCAGCCCCTGCAGGAAACAGCTGGAAAGGAGAGGGGAAGGAAAACGCAGCCCATGGATACCTTGAAACACATACAGCTGAGGGGACCTGCCAAGGGGAAGCATTTCCACACGCTCTCCTTGTCAGAGGAGTAAGCAGGCTGAAAAGTTGGATGCGCACAGTGAGTGGAAGCTGACCCGGGCAGCCTTGATTTACATAGTGCACACTTGGGACCTGCTCATTACCACAACATCCCCCTAATCATCACCTCGGCATGACGGGCACACGGATGGGAACCTGCCCCGGGATCCCAGCGCTTCATTTTCCCGAGCAGCACCCAGCCCTCTGCAGTTATTGTGATCTGACAGATGCACATATCATCGAAAGCAGGTCTTGCATGGCATTACACAATGTAAATCAATAATGTGAAAATACAGCCGTTAACACAATGTACAGTTTTGCCTATTACTACAATGCCCTGCTTGTTCCAAAGGAAAAGCAATTTTATGCTCCACTGGAGCATGGTTTGCTTAGCCTTCAACTAGCGGCAAATGCCAGATACTGCAAAATGTTATTGTTACGCAAGCAGCGTCCTGGATTTATTTATAAGTATCCATGCAAAGACTAATTTCAACAGGGACTAGGACTGGAGCCCCTCTGAATATAGGGCTGAACTGCTCTGACCCTGCATTTCCAGCTCTGCTGCCTCTTCCCAGCACCCAGGTCCTGATCCAGCAAAACTGCACAGTCCTGTGCACCCACTGTGGCTGTCCTGGTTTTGGCTGGGATTAAATTCTCTCAGGTTTTAGGGTATCCTAGCACGCAGTGGCACCTCACAAGCCAAAAGTCAGACACACCCCAAATACTCAGGTCTAGGTGCCTGGCACACATGCTGCTCTGGCTGCTTTCCCCTTACCTCTACCATGGCATTCCTTTCCTTGGATGTGGGGCTTGGTTGCCTCCCTGCATGGCAGGAAAGCCAACACTTTTTGTCCCTGCTGGCAGAGATGTAGGGAAACAGAAGCATGAAGCCTCTGAACCCCTAATTATTGATGTGCACCTCATTGGCTGCTCCCAGTAGAAGTTAATTCCTTTTCGTTGAGGACACAAAAGGAAGAGCTGCTACAACAAAAGGAAAGATCTGCTTGGATCACTGGGGTAGCAGGGAAGAGGAGCAATGCTGCTGTGTGACGGTAACCCCTCCTGACCCTCTCTCAAGGCAGAAATTGCTCCATGTTCACTTCTGAGCAGGGAAGCCTTGATGTGTTTAACCTGCAGTAGAAACAAAGATCCCAGAAAAACATGTTGTTGAGGTAGAGCAGCTGTAAGTGCCGAGGCCTTCAGCTCAACACAGTGGGTGTGAGAGGGCAGCACCCCTTGCTCGCCGTGCGCGCAGCTGCCCTCGGGTGTGAGGTGGCCCTGGCTGGGCCTGTGCTCCAGGGGGAGAGCAGGGACCGGCCTGCGCCTCACAGCTCGCAGCTCACCTCCCGCCCTTCCGGGCAGAACTGGTCTCACTGGAAAGAGTCGGATTTGTCCGACAGGCTGCTTAGCGGAGTCAGATTCAATATCCTGAGAGTGTAAACGGGAAAATGTGAAAAATGAAAACAGGTGGGAATCCTCACAGGCCCCTGTTCTACCAGCTCTTTACACTCCAGGTCTCCTGCTTGGAAGCAGTTGGGCAGCTCTGAGAGAAATTTTCTTGTTCACGTTTGGAATAATTTCTCGGTTTTGATTTATCCCTGAGTTGGACAGGAAGCATGTTTCAAAATGCTCAATTATTTCACAGAACAGAAATTCCAGCATTGCTCCATTCTGTTTTCTGCCTATGAGGTGAGGCTGGGAAAGGATGAGAAGCTCCTGCCAGTTGTACTGTGCTGGCCTCCTGCCTCTGCAGGTATGGCTCTTAATGAGAGCTTAATTAGGAATCGAGGGGTCTGTGGTGATGGAAGGGTGCAGATGCCAGCTTCTTTCAATAAAGGGGAATTGTGCACAGAGGGGAACACCACAGCCCCATTCCTCCTCTCAGCAGCCTGGTGTGGGAATAGCTTGAAAATTCAGAGGCCTTGCATGGGGCACGGCCCTCTGATGGGCAGCTTGGCCTGGCCCGCTCAAAGGCCCTGTGGCAAACTCAGGTGGGTTTCATCCAGGACAAACCACGCGTTGGGGTTCATCTCTGGGCTCTTCTAAACCTTTTTGTTTTTCTCACTTGGGCTGAAGTCAACTTGAAATGCAAACATGAAAACGCAGCATTGAAGTTGGAAGTGGGAGCATTTTGTTTTTGAAATGTCCATACAAAATATCTCTTTTGTTAAAAGACACCTTTTTTTTGTTATTGTTGTTGTTTTTTTTAATCTCCAGAAACATTTTCCATATTTGGCCCAATTTTAGGAGTGTTTTGGTGCTTGTCCCCCTCCTTTTACCATTGCATATCATTGCATATTGTTTGCTGGGGGGAAAAACCTGTTCCTTCTATTGTGCCTCCTTGGTCATCCCCTTCCACCATGCCCCGCTGGCTCTTGGCCTCCCCTGCCTGCACCTCTCAGGTGTCTCCAGGTGGGCCTTGCCTGACCAAAACACAAGATGCAGGCTTTTGCTATTGATCTTGGAATTTGGTCCAGGCCATGGTGTGGCTTCTGGTGAGCCACAGCTTTGCACAGAGAGGGGAGGGGGAATCCTCCTTTCCCCAGTGCCAAAGCAGCCCCTCCACGCCTGGGGGCTCTTGCTCATGGGGAAGAAGGGAACAGATCCCCTCAGCATTCACATTTCTATTATACAGCCTAGATTAATTTTGGTTTTCCCTTTTGACTCCTTTGTTGTGTTTATTTCAAGGGATTTCTGTCACCTCCCTTAGGCACTTAAATGTGCCTGAAAAATTTTGTGTTAGGAGTGCTTGTGTGTGACTTGAAGAAAGTACAATATTTAAGACTTGAATTCACTTTAAAATCCCCACTGCTTTCTATTCTTTTTTTCCCCTACAAATTAGTGCATCTCCGTGCTGAAGCTTCCCCATCTGACAACACTGTGTGTTATTACTGCCACAAGACCTTCCCACCTCTGGGTTTCTCTCTTTTCCATTTTTCGCTATGAATATGAGATTAGCAGGGAATCACTCTGTGCTGAATATTTGCATTGTGGCCTGGGATGCTTTGAGTAAGGCTTCAAGGAGCTGAGAGAGCCCTGAGATCAAACCAAAATACTCCAGAGAAAATTCCCCAAAGCCGTAGACAAATATTCCCAAACATGAAAATTTGCACCCCAGCAATTTTGTTTAAATATATTTTTGCTACAGACAGCTGGAAAGACAGGCAGACACCTACGGACGGCTGACATTAGCATGGAGCTTCTGCTGTCACCCACAGATGGGCTGCGTGGCTGGAATGATGATTTTCCACTCCTGACTTTGGGGAGTTTCACATATTAGACAGTACTAAAAGAATTTTTAATTGGACTAATTTTACTTTTTTTTAAATCAGAAATGAGACAATGTGTGTGAACCCCTGTGGTTCCTGTAGTCTCAATCAGCTGCCAAATAATATCATAGAAGTTGTGATTGGATTAATGAAAAGCTTGTAACAAAATTACGATTATGAGGAAATTATCCTATTGGGGGCTTTAATTTAAACTGGTGGGACAAAATTAGTCCTAAATTAAAGAAAACTACTAATTGTCTAGATATCACTTGGTTGATAAATGCACCAGTAGGATCCCATTCCCAGGGTGTCACTCTGCTGTTCATAGGTTTTTGAGGGAAAATGCACTTGGCAGCCTTGTTCCATTCCTTTTTCTCCTTTTTCCGTGGCTGTCCTGGGCTGCAGTGGGCTGTGAGCTCCTCCTCAGCCCCATCTCTGAGGGCACTGGTCCCACTGGTCCCTGGAGCACCCTGTGCATCCTTGGGGCTCCCAATCTCTCACCTGGGATGAGAAAGCACCCCATGGGTGGGAGTCACAGGCGAGGACTCATCCCTTGTGTCCCATCCTGTGCTTCTCTGCGGTGCTTGTGAAGGAGTCACAAGCTACGTCCTCCACCAGCTGCTGCTTCCTTCTGTGCCGTGGGCTTGGGCTTGGGCAGCTGCCTGCAGGGTGCTGTCCCATCCCTTGGGGCTGTGCTCTCCCAGCAGCCCCACAGAGCAGGACCCCCAGCTCACAGCATTCCTCATTTCAGGGCAGAAAAAGCTACTGAAACACCATGTTCTGCAGAAAGAGCTGTTTTCTTCTGCTGGACTCAAAAACCAGCCACAGGTCTGTGAATGCAGAGCCACAGCTGTGCCTCGTGCTGGGAAAGGGATGTATGGGTGGGTAACTGCATTTTACTCAGGAGCAGAGCTCAGTTTTCCCCATAGCTGAGACACTCTGGGTTTTCCTTTAAATAACCACAGAGGTGCTGGATGCAGTGAAGCCCAGAGGACACCCCCACAGGAGAAAGTTTGGTTTTCATCCTACTTTGTGCTGCTGATCTGGAGCTGGCAAAAATATTTTGTGGTCCTCAGCATTAACCTGTTGCATGCAGCCCCCTCGCTGTAATATTACTGGGGAATGATACAGTGGGATGTGTTGGGTTTTTGGGGCACCAATTTAATCCTATTAGAAAAATCCCATACAGGAGGGCTTGAGAACAGATCCCCCTTTTGATGCACCTGTCCTGCAAAACCTGAGTCACTTTGAGACAGGACTCCTGGCAACAATAAAGGGTGTTGTTAAGAAAATATTAACTGGCGGGCTGTACAGACTAAGTTTTCCCTCTATTTTTGAGCCCTTGGATCCCAGTGTTTTGCCTTGGTCAGACTGCATTGCTGGATCAGTTGCCTAAGAAAAAAGAAGCTCCATTTCCTTTGGAAATTTTTTCTCTCCCCTAGGAAAATATTTCTGTTGCTTGCCTCAGTCATTTGCCATCAAGCAGCAAATCCCAAGCAAATAAGTCTGTATTTAAAGAAAAATATTCAGTGCCTTTCCTCCAGAGGCTTTATTTTCTCATTTAGTGACCTCTGGTTCCCCATGTCTTTGACACTTCTCCGATGTGCATTAAGCAAATATGCAATCATCCTTTCATTCTCTATCTTTGCTTTCATTATGATTTTTTACACTTCATTACATTTCCCTCCATAATTGCAACTCTTTGTTGTCCCAAAGTTTTATGGCTCTTTCCTCTCTTCTCTCACTTCTTGTGTTTCTTTGTTGTTCACGTTAGCTTTTCTTGACACTGTGTTCCTAGTACATTTTCTAGATGTCAAGCAAACTCTTAGGCCTAAACTCATTTATCTTTGAACACTTTCCATTTCCACTTCAGTGCTCTACCCCAATGAATTCCATCCAGAACTTCCTTTTCTTCTAAAATTGGCTGTGCTGCTTTTATTCAGCGTTCTTCCCTTTTTAGGCCTAATTATAAATCCAATTGTTCGGTCCTGAATGCTTCCACGAGCTCCATTCATTTCCGAGCACGGTTCTGCCATAACTGCCGGGGAAAGTTGCGTGACTGCCCTTTCAAAATCCTAATATGATCTAGATGAGAAAGAGATGTTATTTCTAACTTAAATTAAACCCTAGCGCAAGACCAGGCTGTTAAGTCTCTCCGCCTGCTCTCCCGTGGCTGCCCCTGCCCACCCTGGAGGTCGGGATGCTCTCTGTGGGTCTGTGAGCACTCCCAGCCCCTCATAGTGCCCACCCTGGAGCTTGAGATGCTCTCTGTGGGTCTGCGAGCGCTCCCAGCCCCTGGCAGTGCCCGGTGGAGCTCGGCAGGGCCGTGGGCACCCCGTGCCTCCCGCCAGCACAGGCCTTTTAAATCCATCCAAAGCAGCTCAGAGTGCAAATGGCTGATTCCCACAGATATACACCACAGCTCGCCTTTGGAATTTGTACTGGCTGCTTGAATAATTGGATGTTAATTTGTAAGCAGAAGGTGCCAACATTACTGATGAAATTTTGAATGTCTTTGGTATAAGCAGTCAGTGGGAAACAGGGTCTTGCTGCAGCTCTCCATCTGAGGATCAATTATCTGTTTGGGCTGAATTTCGGCTCTGCAGCTGGGCAGGAGTTGGCACAGGGTAGCTGGGGCCTGTGTGGGGACAAAACCACCCTCAGTTTGGGAAGCCAACCTGCTGCCAGGCCCTGCTTGAAGCTCAGCTGCTCAATCTCAAGGCAAACAGTGCCCACTGCTCCACTGCCTGACTCCAGCCCAGTCTTACACAATCAGATCCCAGCAGCAGCTAGATGACATGATGGATATGCTGTATTTCCAGATACCCTCTGGCAATATCTGCCTGTAGGTGTGCTCAGGTGTTAGGCTGCTCAGGTAACTTCCTCTGGGTTAAATGTTCTCTGGAGGGGGACACACAGGACTGGGAGTGCAGTCTAAAACAGAGAACAAACGGGAACATGATGTTCTTTCAGTGGAATTGCTGGCAGGATTTGCTAAGCTTTCATAAGGGCAAGGCAGCACTCTTCTTTCTCCTACAAAATTGCCCCTGGAGGAAGGTGATGACAAAGAGAATTTCTCTTGTCCACTTACTGATTTAATCTGATTTCTTCCTGTTTTTTTGAGCATCTGGAAAAAGCCATGAGTAATGTGATGACAAAGTTCAGCCTTTGTTCTGAGGCAGAGGATGTCAGTGACTCTGCAGACCTGGGGCACTCTGTCATCCCCAGCCCGCACGTGCAGAGGGGGCTGGTCTGCTCTCTGGGCTTTGCTTTCTCCTGAGAGCCCGAGGAACAGCAACCACTGCTGCCTGACCTGTCGCCTTATGACCTTTCAGGTGGGTGCTGAGCAGTGCCAGCAGGCCCAGACGTGCATGGGGATGGTCCTGCAGGAGTGTGGGTGGGAGCAGTGCACAGTGAGGGGTGCACGCTGCTACGGCTGTGCACATCCTTGAGCATCAGGAATGTGGAGATGTGTTTGTGTTGCAGGATCGCTGGTGTGGCTGTCAGTGGGTAAACTGGTCTCTGCTTCCCACCTGCAAAACAGAATGAGTATTGCTAGCTGCAGAGGATGTAGGGTGGCATTGCTGTATGATGCTTAATCTGCAGAAGGTTTTGAGATGCTCTGTGTTGAGCTCAGTGATTCCAGCAGGACTTGTCTGTGTCTGGCTTTGCTGGTGCAGAGCAGAACTGCTGCGGTTGAAGAGGAGACAGACATTATCAGAATGCACCAACACCCACATCAGAGATTGCCACACGTCGCTGTGTTGGTGCCATGCACACAATGAAGGAGGGCTTGTGAATAAATACATTTTTTGTCATCTTAAAATATCTGATAGAGGGAGATAGAAAGACCTCTTGCAGCAACTTCTCTGTTTCAGAGCAGTCACAGCAGATGACCTGAGAAAACTAGCTATCATATACCATATCATGCCAATAAGTACCTCTTGCAGTTTTTCTAAGCCTCTATAGTCAGCTGTGTGTGCAGGATAGATATGACTGGATTATTATAGTCTGTCATTTCAGCATGAATTCAGACACTCTGTTAAGTGAGTATTATTTAATAGTCTGGAAGAAGCCTTTGGAGCTGTTATTATCTCTCATGTAAATGCACGTTAAAGCAATTTGAACAGGCGAATCATCTTGCTGAGGGACTATATCCCTCCAGTGGGAAGGCTGAGTGGTTTAAACTGTGCCACAGCAGAGCTACCTGTCCCTGGAATGGTAAATGTCAGGCTGCTGTGAGCAATGGCCAAGCTGCTGCTTAGGCTGCGGCCATGTGCTTAGGGATGCAGAGGAAACAGCCTTTCTCGGGGGGGACCAGGATAAATAAATTTAACACAAACTTTTGACCTGCTATCAGCCAATCTGCATGGGCTGACTGCATCAGTTGCCTCATTGCAGCGTGAGACAGCTGTGTGCTGCCTGTGGGCAGGGAAAATGCTCAAGGTCCAAAAAGGATCCTTTGGGAAACCCCTGGGTTTGGAGGGCTGGGAGCTGTGGGGAGGGAGCCACTGTCAGCAGGTAGCAGCAAGACATGGAGAGCAGGTGGGGAGGAGGGATAAAATCCCACATGGCACAAAGCTGCTTGCTGGGGATGTTGCTCCAAGAGACCTCCATGGCAGGGCAAAGGAGGCTTTGGAATTGCCATAGGAGTAGGTTACATTTGTGCTGGCTTTCCAAGCCTGCAACCTGCGCCCGGACCTGACCACAGCCGCCCTCCAGAGCAGGCAGCAGCCCCCGCTGCCTCGTGATATTATTATTTTTTTATTTGCCTCAATAAAAATCTGTGAGTCATTAAGTGCTTGTCATGTTTTGATACGTGGATCAGGAACTGATCAATAGCCAGCCAAATTTAATAAAAAGGAGCTCTATTCTTGGGGAATGAGCTTGTTACCATGCCAACTATCGATCTTTTCTGACAGGCTCTGTAAGTCACAAAATGGGGTCCTGATGGTACGTTGGTTTCCCTGCCTGCCAGAAAGGGTGTTGGTTGCAACCTCTGTGTCTAAAAGACTTCAGAGAAAGCCCTGCTTTCTAATACTGCCTCTATGTAATTCTTTGGCAAAGGTTCTAGATTGCCTGGAGCTAGTGGAAATCATCTAAAGGCTTTATTTTTCTTACTCTAAGGTGGTGGAAATATAAGACAGACGGTAGCAGAGCTCTGGTTTTGTACCAGAGCCTCACAAGGCAAGGAGGGATGGAGCCCAGTGCCAGTCCACACCCCTGCCTCACTGATGCAACCACCCCCTGGTTCCTGCAGCCAACATCCCAGAATTCTTCCTTGCAATTTTAATAATATGAGCCAAACAGTATTAAATGGCACCGAAACCATCCCCTGCCAGGTGGACTTCTCTAGCTGATCATGGTAAGCAGGTAAGATTTACATCGTGAGGAAGAGGGATGTTCTGCAGAGTCCTTCAGGTCCCAGAATTTAATGTTGAAGATGTCACCAAAGTCACCTGGGGAGCAGGAGATCATTGTGATTCCTTCATGCTTTTCCAGGCTGTGTACTGTAGAAAGCTTATTGTGATTTGACCTTGATATTAGCCCTGCCTTTGGTGGGGGCTGAACTCGAGACCTCCAGAGGTCCCTTCCAGCCAGCATTTCTCCTATATTTCATCTCAGAGATGTGATGTAAGATCTAACCCCAAAATGAAAGTGCAACTAGCTTTTTTGGCTATTCAGACATGGAGGGCAATATGAACAGACATCAGACTCTGAATTTTTCTCAGAACTATTTGTGTATCAGAGGTGCCAGAACAGTCCTGGTCACAGGGCTACATGAGGCAGGTTATTGAGCAGAGCTCTTTGACTGCAATTACCAGAAAGGTCACCAGCAGCAAGGGCCTGCCCTTGTGTCTGCTCTTGGCATTCCAACTCCTTGGGTTTAGCACATCTCAAACTCCCTTTTTCACATCTCCTTCTTTCAAAGATTTTCCTCTAGTAAAATTCAGCAGCCGTCTCCATGGGTTTTGTTAGCATGAGTTGTTTAATGGAAAGGTCCTTTTAATATATGACAAAAGTGAAAGACTTCAGGACAGTTTAACAGAACCATAGAATTATTTAGGTTGCAAAATCTTCCTAAAATCATCAAATCCAGCAGTTAACCCAGCACTGCCTAGTCCACCACTAAGCCATATGCCCAGGTGTCACGAGGTCTTTTAAATACCTCCAGGAATGGAAATTCCACCACTGCTATGGGCAGCCTGTGACAGGGATTGAGAATTCTCACAGTGAATAAATGTTTCCTAATCTCTAGTCTAAAACTCCTCTGACACAATTTGGTGCATTTCCTCTCATCCTGTCACTCGATGCCTGGGAGAGGAGATTGACCCCCATCTGGGTACAGCCTTCTGTCGGGTAGTTCCAGAGAATGGGAAGGTCCCTGCTGAGCCTCTTCTTGTCCAGGTGGAACATCCCCAGCTCCCTCAGCTGCTTCTCACCGCACCTGTGCTCCAGAGCCCTCATCACCAGCTCCGCTGCCCTTCTCTGGAGCTGCTCCAGCAGCCCAGCCCGGCCTCTGTGTCCCCGCAGCGCTGTGGCAGCGCAGCGAGCGCCGAGCAGAGGGCGGAGCAGCCCTTTCAGCAGGATGTGTGCGTGCCAGATTGCAATCTGCAATCAACGCCTTAAAACTGAGTGAAAGTTGGGTTTGGGATTGCAGACCCCTTCTGCCTGGGCAGAACCGGGGATGGTTTTAACTCCAGACTGACTGGATATGGTGTTCCTCTCGCAGTTTGTCATGGAGCCTTGCAGACCCATGAGAGCAGCGGGGATGCGCGGGGCGGGGATGCGGGGCAGAGATGTGCGGGGCACAGATGCGCTCCCTGCGGCCGCTGCCCCGCTCCAGCCGGCAGAAACAGCCCTGCGGGCTCGGCGGAATGCAAACCGCGGGATAACCAGCTCGGAAAACACCTTCAGCTCCAGAGAGACAGCTGCCAAAAGCAAGCTGGGCTGGCCAGCGCTGGCTCTGCGGGCAGCTGCCTTCCCTTCCCTTCCCTTCCCTTCCCTTCCCTTCCCTTCCCTTCCCTTCCCTTCCCTTCCCTTCCCTTCCCTTCCCTTCCCTTCCCTTCCCTTCCCTTCCCTTCCCTTCCCTTCCCTTCCCTTCCCTTCCCTTCCCTTCCCTTCCCTTCCCTTCCCTTCCCTTCCCTTCCCTTCCCTTCCCTTCCCTTCCCTTCCCTTCCCTTCCCTTCCCTTCCCTTCCCTTCCCTTCCCTTCCCTTCCCTTCCCGGACCCCAGCGCGGGCAGGACGGAGCTCGGCGCTGCCCGAGGGTTTGTGTTTTCCCACATTTGAGGGGCCTGCTCTGCAGTTTTGAAGATGCATCCACAGCCTCACAGCACATCGTGATTTGGCTGCGAGTTGAGCCGAGTGTGTATTATCTCGGCAGACTCATGGTGTGCATCTCCTCCCCATCTAATATATCTGAACATACAGCGAGGGTTTTACAGACAAGATAATGTGTTTTGGCTGCATGAAATAGTTGTGCTATTCCTATAGGAGAAAAATTTAATTTTGCTCTGAATTCCTCTATAACCAGACAGCTCCCCATTTATATCCTGGGTAATAAATCAAAGCAACATGAAGTCTTGTGCATGGAACTGAAGTGGTTTCTTAAAGCAAATTTGGCAGGAAATAAGTCATCATCATAAAAAGCCAGTTCATTCCTAATATACAATACACCACTAACTCTTTGCTAAAATCTGCGACCAGGCACATGATTGTGTGAAAGATAGAGAGAAATACACAAGCCCTAGCAATGCTGTGTGAGATAGGCCATTTGATTCACTTATCAAAATCACCCATATCTTTATCAGAGAAATCACCCTGTGAGTTCCCTGGCTCACAGGTTTGCAGTGCCCAGGTACTCAAACATCACAAGGGTCATTAGTTTGACTTCATATAAAAATAAGGTCATGCTGGTATCACATCTTCCCTCTGTGTTTTTCCTCTTTCTTCTTGCCTCCTCAACTGATTTTTTTTCTCTCATTTTTTTTCTACCGACTTTCCTTTCTAGTTTCTATTTTTATCGTGCAAACATGCCATGGCAAAGAGATGTAAGCAATGCATAATATATTTGCAGTAATGTATGATTCATTTACTAGCTTTCATAATTAATGTGGCTGTGTTTTACATACACAGTACTTCCTGCATGCATTTTATGATGTGAACACTCTTCAAAAATCTAATAAAATGTAATCCGTTAAAAACAATAGCACTAGTCCTGCGGTGAGATATGTGTGCTGTTTTGCAGCAGCTGCAGAAAGAACTTGGTGCCAAGTTTCTAGTCTAAACACCATTTTTTTTTTTTTGCTGCTGTTTTATGCAGCTCCTAATTCTCAAGGTGGAAATTATTATAATTATATATATTACTATAGTGATACCACAGTTGCTCTGAGTATAATTTGCTTTCATACCCTGAAAACTTTCCAACCCAAATAATCTTTCTGTCTGCTCTCTGGAGTTCAATAAAAAATACAAAATGATGCTGAATTTATGAAGAAACGTATCAGAACTATACAACAGCATCTGTAAAATATTGGCTAAATAATGCCAACATCTGCACCTCAAAAAAATTCATTCTTGCCTGGGATTTAGTGAGGCTGAAAGCACACTCAGCTTCATCCTCTGGGCCCCAGAACCCTGTTTCCAAAGGTATTTATCCATCTAATTTCCAACAACATCAGCAAAAGTTGGGAATGGCTGTAGAGCTCAGGCCATGCACTCTATTTAAACATTATTTTCTTCCCGATGAGGATTTGAGGACCCCAAATTAATTTTCACCCCACGAAAAAGAAATCCAGCATGGCCATTTGTACTCTGTTCCTTGACATACTGTCGCAGGTGGACAGATTTGGAAGGTTTTGGTTTCCTATCTTCACATTAAAAGTGTGTGTAAAATGATTTGCAGCAAGAAAATCTAAACTTTTGAAGAAGGCAATCTAACATGAATGTATTGAAAATTCAAAATTTATATGAGAAATTGATATAATTTCCAATGTAAAGCTAGAAATCCTGTTTCCATCTCTCCAGATACCAATCCGATGTTTTGCCTGCTTTCCTCCAGCTGAATCTTCATTAAAGCCAAGGGGCACAAATCATCCCAGCTCCATGGCAGTGTGGGGTTGGGGGATTTACTCTGGTCTAAGCTCTGACCCCCAGCCTGGGTGGGAGCAGCCACATCAGGCCCGTGCTGCCCCACCTTAGCACTTCACAGCTGCACAGTTCATTCCTAATATACAATACAATATACACCCGCTCAGCGCTGCCTCAGCTGCCGGCAGGTGAGGGGCACCGCCGGCTTGAGGAAATTAAACCTGGGCATGGAACTGAGGGGATGAGCTTTGCAGGGCATGGTTGTGTATGGAAGGAAAGTGCAGCATTTTGTGCATGCTGCTGGTTGGAACAGCAAAGGGACAGCTGCACTTCCAGCATGACTCCAGTGCACTGGTTTACTGCACTTGCATCGTCAGGCTTTCTCTGAAGTATTTGACACAGACATTTCTTTCAAAAGTACTTAAGCTTTGCTTTTGGGCTGTCCTGTGTCCCTCGCAGTGAAAGTTTCCCTGCTGGAGCAGCTGGCTGTGCTGTATGGGGAGCTTTGGGTAACCTGCAGATAATTCGTGCAGGGGCTGATGCTGCTGCAAGATGGAGAGTGTGAGTTCCTGGCAGCAGCTGGGCTGGGAAAGCTGCCGTGCTGTGAGCTGCTTCTCTTCCCAAACCTGGCACTAGGGGAGAGGTGGAAAACTGTTCACCTGGAAAAATGAGCTAAAGACGTCACTGCCCAAATCCTATCTTTTAGAGGAATCAATACTTCTGCTGCTGTTGGGAAGTGAAACGCTGCACTGCAGCAGCAGAATGTGATGTGCTGTGTCCCTGTCTAGGGTAAGCATCCCGCACTTTGCATAGCTGGGGGACACCGAGGGGGACACCCAGGGGGACACCCACCCCAGTGCACTCTGTGTCCCACTCGGCCACCTCTCACCTTGCGTGCTGCAGGAAGGGGCTCACAGCAGTAGCAAAGGACACTTGTACAGTGCCCTCCTGGCAATGCGCGAGGCAGCTGTTAAAACGGTTGTTTCTAAGGTTTTCTAGTTCTGACTATGAGCTGGAGTTTATTTTTCCCCCTGAATTTGAGGAGGTTGATTTTAGTGTTGTGTTTGCTGCTTGGATCTTTGGGTTGAAGGTTATCTTGTGTTATTTCTTGCCACATCTTGGATTAGTCTTGCATGCTTATTTTTACCTTTGGGGTTTAGGTGTTCTTTTGGTGGTTGCCTTTAAAAAAAAAAAAAAAAAAAGAACATTTGCTAAAATAATTATTTAGAGAAGAAAAGCCAAGTAAAGCCAAGTAAGTGTATCTCTGTATTGTGAAGGTTCAGGAAATGCAAAGCTACGGAGGGGGGAGGGATCAAGCATTTTGAAACAGCAATATTTGAAAACTGTTTTAAAGTGAATCTTTTCAGTATTGGAGACCCAATAACAACTTCTTTGGCAGGCTTGTGCAGGTGATGCTAAAGCTTTCCTGGCACCTGCCTCTGTACCTGTTCTGCTGTGATTCCATGAGGTGCCTTTGCTGCAGGGTCCCTTCTCCTTCTGCCAACAAAGCTGTGGTAGGGCTGCGCCCCTGGGCAGGCAGAGCACCCGTGGCGTGTCTGTGCTGAGCCCCGGGGTGCGGCAGCAATGGCAATATTTCTGATTCACGGCATGTGACACAGGGTCTGTGCTGGCACTTAGGCTGGCCCACGAGCGGGGCTGGTGCTCAGCGTGGGGAGCTGCCCCCAGCCCCAGCCTGCCGAGTGCCGCATCTGGCACTGCCCTTCCCTTCCAGGGCCTTTGGTGTCCTAAACGGGCGAGACGCGTGCCGATCCAGGCGCCTCCTGTCCCCTGCAGCCCTCCAGCTGCAATCCCTGCCCCTGCAGCCCCCTCCTCTCAGCGCGTTCCTACTCACACCCCCGAGAGCCCCGGCCCCAATTCTGCCCTCTGGCATTGGGTGAAGGGGCACAAAGTCCCCTTGGGCAGAGATCTGGGGAGGGAGGAACAGTGTGAGTCTCCCAGAAATGCAACGGCAGCTCTGGCACACGTGTGGGGCTCTGCGTGGTCCCATCTCATGATCCTGAGGGCGGCTCAAAGCATCGCTTTTGGGGAGGGTCAAAGAGACAAATTTTGGGGGGAAGGCGGAAATGCAGGACAAAAGGGAGACCTTTCCTCTGCCTGACGGGGAGGAAATTAAAAAAGAAGAATGCTACTTAGGGGGGAACACAACGGGTGAGGCTGGAAGCCACAGACCCCCGTGCGGGATGAGGAAGGGCTGTGGCATTGCCGGCAGCGTTCCCTGCTCGCCCCCACTTCCAGCAAGCGCCGTTCCGGGGGTCCTGGGATGGGGGGACTCGGGGGTTATGGGGTTCCCCGGCCCCGCTGCGGGCGAGCGGGATGGGCGCAGGGGCTTCCCACGGATGCGGAGCAACAACGCGGATGCCCGACAGCTTCTTCCTGCAGGGCAAATGGGAGGGCATGGGGTGGCTCCCGGCATCGAAGTGGCAGGTATTGAAATAATATAAAATAATATATATTATATATATTTAGTTTTTCCCCCTGCACCAGTATGCCACAGGTCCATTTGCACCTGTAATTCTCTTTTCAGGGTGGGTGTGATGCAGCAGCCGCTACCGCCTCAGAGTTAAACGAGAAATAAAATAGAAATAAATGCCTGCATCCGCCCCGTTTTTAAGGCAAATAACAAAATAATTTCGTGTCTCCCGGTACAGCCAAACCAGCGCAATGACCATGGGAGACCCCAAAGTCTGGGGAGAAGGGGCAGTCTTTTCCCGCAAACGAGCGGTGCGAAATCTTGTGAGATAAAATGATGGAGGAAGGTGGGGGATCTCTGTAAATACGTTGAGCATCGGCAGTCTTTATGCTCAGGTCGCCTTGGAAGGCGGAGGGGCGTCGGGGATGGCCGTCCCTCCCGACTCCCCTTCCTGTGGTCTCTGACATGGTCACATCAAAGGACCCGCCGGGGAGATCTGTGCACGACCGAGTCCATGAAATTTGAGCCTGGAAAGAGATACAAAACCAGATGATATTGATATATTACTGAACAGAGGAATATTGGATGTGTCTGTACGTGCGCGATGCCAGAGGTTTGCACAGTTTGTCTGGAAACGCCCGGAACTGGAGGCGGGTTTTAATAAAAACCATTTGCCACTTGTCTTCAATTAGGGTCTAGAAATTCAGCAAAAAGAAGAAATGTCTATTTTTTCCCTCACTTGCTGTTGGGATCAAGAGGTAAACGCGGCGCCCCTGCAACGATTTCGGGGCTGCGCGTTACAGGAGAGAGGCAATACCGGCGGTACTGTCGCGATCCGTGTCGGTGCGGCTCCTGTCCCGACACGCAGCCGGCCGCGCTCCGCCCTTCCCCGCCCGGAGCGGGACCCGCGGGGGCTCGGGAGCGGCGGGACGGGGACGGCGGCTCCGGGGGCGCGGGGGCTGCGCCGGGGCTCCCCTCGGCCGGGCGTGGAAAGGTCGGGCGCGTTCCAAGGTGGGGCGTCCTTATTATTGCACAGCGCTCTGGGGAGAGCCCCGAGCCGCGGAGCATCCTGGCAGCCCTTCCCGGGCAGGTGATGGGCACCGCGGCGAGCCAACCCCCACCGCCACCCCCGGCCCCAATATCCCCTGCATCCTCGTGTCCGTGACAAATAGAGGCAACGTGAGACAGGAAAAAGGGAGGAGGGAGAGAAAGACACGCACACAATAGCCAGGCAAATTGTTAATAACTCCGGCGTTTGGGGAAGCCGGTACTGTAACTGCGCTCTCATCAGTCACCGCTCCTGAAGTGATAGTAAAAATGCATCTAAACATGCTGCGGTGTGATATATAAAAGCACAGCGGGATGAGCTGCTTTCCAAAAAGGGACTTGGTGATTGGTTATGCCTTGGCATGATTGACAAGAGCTTAGTTTGGTAAAGAGAAGACACGCAAGCTTTCACAGCGGGATTTCTTTTCTAAAATATATCACACTAGCCTTTGAAAAGCGCCGCACACTATAAGGGAAATAAGGTTGCTTTATAGTGCGCTGACATTTCTTTAAAACACAACTAAGATCAAAAAAAGAAATAAAATGTGTTCCAAACACAATGTTTTAATTAGTTTATTCTGTGCATTTGCTTTTATCTGGTGTATATATCACGGATCCCCACCCTTTAATTAAAACAACTGGCTGCCTATACAACAACATAGACAAATGCTTAACTTTCTCCTTTGTAGCTACAAGCAAACTCAATTTACTACGGCTCTCAGAAGAGTTTTTAAAATAAACGTGGACTCCTTGAAAGCTATTGGGGAACGGCCGAAGGTAGAGAGAAATGGCTGTTTCCTGGCTTTGAAAACTTGAGAGGATGTGGAGTGTCGCGGGCAGCCCTGCCCGCAGCGCTCACCGCCGGCCCCGCGGGCTCGCAGCCCCGCCGAGAGAATTGAAACGCAGCGAGGGCACAGAGCTGCCTTCATCTGGGCTGCCATGGGGCTTTCCGTTTGCTTGGTTGCGTTTTGGATTTATCTTGGTTTCTCTCTCTTGATCTCTTTCTTTCTTTTATTTTCTTTTTTTTTTTCTTTCTTTCTTTTTTAATTTTAATTTTGGTGCAGTCCTCATCGAAGCCCAGGTTGCCGCAAGCCCTCCCCCCCCGCCGGCACTGCCCGCTCCGGGTTTGGTCACTTGAGGCACCTTTTCCACCGCCGTCTGCCCCGCCTCTGCCCGACAAGGTTCTCGTTACGGAACTGATTCTCCGGCTCGGGGAATAAACGTCCTTTAAAAGGCTTCGGCTCCTTCACCCCGTGGCAAGCACATCGTTTACAGGCGGGTTCACCGTCCCGCGGGGGCCGCGGCTGCCCCCAGCGCCCGCAGAGCGGGGCCTGGGGCGTTCCATAGCGAGAATGGAGCAGGGAGGGAGTCAGACCCGAGGGGGCGTCTGCGTGGGGATATCGGCAGCAAGAACAGAGCCGGCTGCCCCCGAAGCCCCGCGGGCACAGGCAGCGGATGAACAGCCCGGTGCCAGCCCGGAGCCGCGCACAGGGGGACCCTGGGGCAGAAGCCCTCGCCCCACCCGCACCGCTCGATTCACCCGCCTTGGCCCCAAAGCTTCGAGCGGGTTTTGCCGGTGAAAGCGGCTCCTATTGCAGGGTTATTTAACCCAGGGAAGCGTGCGAGGGCTGAGCCCGGTTCCCCTGGGCGCCACGGCCGCCCAGCCCCGCTGACCCACGGCGCCCGGGGCGGCCGGAGCCCGTCGGGGCTGCGGGCTGGAGGGGCCCCGGAGCCCCCGGAGCCCTCGTTGGCCAAACGAGTGGGACGGGGGCGAAAGGAGGAGAGGGTCAGACCCACAGCTGTGCGGGGGCACCGCCTGGCCCAGGGAGGAAAAGAACACAAGAGAAAAAGGGATGCGCAGGTCACCCAAGGGGACCGTCGGGGATGTGTCCCGGGCCGGAGAGCGAAGGGGAGCTTGGTTCTTTCCCCGACACCTTGGGGAAACCCCCGGCCTTTGCGGGAGAGTCTCTGAACGATGCGGCCGGAGAGGGGATGGCGAAAGACGAGCCGTGGAAAATTGTCGTTTTAATTGCTTAAAATATTTAAATCGTCCAACACCTTGTTCCAACACATCATCCGGGCTGGCGAAATCGTGTCCCCGTCTTACTGGAATGCCGGCTGCGGGAGACGCCCACGGTGCCCGCTGCCCGTGTGCCCGCCGATGCGCGGGGCCGCACTTGAGGGCGTGAGCCGAGCCCCGGTGTCGGGCCCACCTGAGACCCCCTCAGATCCCACCTAAGACCCCCTCAGATCTCACCCGAGACCCCCTCAGATCCCACTGAGCCCTGAACGGCTCCGCTCCGGGCAGTCCCGGCCGCGGCAGCTCCCGCCCGGGGCCACACGGAGGGCGAGTCCCGCTGCCCACCCTGCAGCTCCGGCCGCGGCTGTGCCCAGTGCTGGGGGAGAAGAGCTGGCAGCGAGAGGAAACCCCGCGTTCTCCCCTGGGACTCCCGGCAAGGAGAAGAGCGCTGGAGCCCCGGCACCCCCGGGCTGTCCCCGCAGCCGCCTCAGGGACCCGCAGCAGGCTGAGGACGGTGCCCAGGATGGGCTGGAATCTGCTTCCCGGAGCTCGGCATCTCCCCGGGGGTGACCCTCGGCAGCTAGAGACCGCTGTTTAGAGCCCCTGGGGGTGCCGGCTCAAACGGGGCGGCTTGGCCCCGGAAAGGGGTTTAGTGCCGGTGTTTACACCTGCTGTGAGGCCCCGGGGAGAGGGCGGGAGCGGGGCTGGTGCCGGGACAGAGCCCCGTGCCTGCCTGCCTGCCCCACATCCTTTGTGTCTGCCCCACATCCCCCGTGCCTGCCCCATATCCCCCGTACCTGCCTGCCCCACATCCCCCGTGCGCGGGCAGGGCCGGGGGCAGCGCGGGGCTCGGCGGCCGTCGGGGCCGGCCCGGCCGCTCCGCAGCGCCGCCCCGCGCCCGGCCCCGCCAGTCACCGGCTGAACAACCGGGGCGAGGGCTCCTCCCGGGACAACCCCTCCTTATTCTTCCTCCCGCTTTATCCCCTTCGGCTCCTCGGAGAATCTCTGCATGTCAAACCCCAACTCAGCACGACCAGGGTCACCCGTCGGGGCCTCTCCGTCCCACAGGTGCTCGCCATTGGGCGGGGAGCGTCTGCCCAGCCTCGCCCGGCTCCCGGAGAAAGGCCCGGGGCAGGAGGCGGTCGCGTACTGCGGGCGCGGGCTCGGAAACAGCCGGGGCGAAAAGGCAGCGGCCTCGGCACGCCGGGGAAGGGGCGGCTCTGCCCCGGCAGCCGCTGCCGGCCCGGCGGCTCCCGAGGCCGGGATGCCTCCCCGGAGCCCTGGGCTTGCGGTTGCCCCTCAGGGCTCAGTCACGCAGAAAGGCTGCCTAAAGTCTGTGTCCCCCGCAACAGCGGGACAATAGAGCCACCTTTCGGGTCACAGGTCACCTCCTCGCTGATTGAGATATTCGCCTCTTCCCCCCAGCCTCTCTGCTCCTCGGAGGCGGGGGGGGTTCTCAAGGGGGCGGCCGGAGGGTGCGGATGCTCTCGGCCGGGCAGGGGCGCCGAGGCCCCGGCTTCCCCCCTGCCCGGTTTGCACTGTTCCTCCCACCGATGGCTTAGCGAGCGGTAGGGGATGGGGGAGATGAGGAGGGGTGCTTCCCCCTTCCAGAAGGTGGCCCTTCCTGGGGTGACTCCGGTGCGTGGGCACCCCAAGGTGCAGGAGCCGCTTCAGCTCCCCGCAGGGCTGCGACACCCGTTGTTCCCTACTCCTGGGTTTGCCTCGCCCCCATTTGGGCGGCAGGGCACAATTTATTCTGCAGCACTTGAACCGGTCCTTGCGGTTTTCCCACTCGCTTCCGAGCCTGATGCATATTTCCCGCGCAGCTGAACGGTTATCTTCATTTTAGGGGGGAAACTTCTCCCATCACCACAACACGAGCAACAGATCCTGGTGCCCGGGCGAGGTTGCCAGCGTCGGTGCCAGCCCGGCTCCCCGGGGTGCAGGATGGAGCCCGCTGGCACCTACGTTTCCTCGCCACTCCGGTCTTTCTGCCTGCCTTCGTCTGGCCTTTGATATTCCTCGCCCCCTCCCCTTGCCGAAGTTCAGACCTGTTTACTCCAGCCCGGATCTCTGAAGTTCAAATGTACATGTGCTTCCCTCTCCGTTGAGTGACAGCTACAATGGAAATGTCTCGTTCGCTCCTGGTTTGCATATAATTACACCGGAGATGCAATATGTTTATGGCAGGAGAAAAACTACTTGTCTTTACGCTTGTTAAGGATATTCATTTAACCGCGATACAGCGCGGTTTAAAAGCTATTTAGGGTGGATGGAATATTCCTCTCGCCGCCGGCTCGTAGCTCGGGTGGACTTTTGTTGCTGTTATCCCGAGTTTGTTCTGCCTTTTCCTCGCATCCTCGGTGTAAGGGACGAGGGAAATCCACGGACCCACAGACCTGCCACTCCTGGGGCCGGTACTGAAAGTTCACCTGCCCCAGCCCCGCTGGAAATCGGCCATAACGGGTGGGCACCCACTGGGGACCGCGTTTTCCTCTGCGCTGGAGGGCCCGGAGCTCGCGGTCTCCTCCCTGGCACGGCTCTCCGGACCGGGCCCGCGCCCAGCCCCGGGCTCTCCGGGCTCCCCGGCAAGCCTGGCACGGAGCTCCCGGCGGGCTCTGGGCACCGAGGCACCCGCAACGCTTCCCAGGGAATTTTACATTTTTGTAGCTCCTAAATTCCAAAAACACTCAAAAGCAAAACAAATCAAAACAAAAAGGTGGGAGAACTGCACAGTATTTGTTCTTGACGTAAAGCAGGGGGTCTTCCTCTGCCTTCCCCTCGCGTTGGGAGCACGGAGGGAAAAGGGAGCCTGCAGACTACTTTTCCGGTTGCTGTTGTTTTCACGTTTGCAATTGAGATAGATTTTAAATAAAAGAGATGAGAGGTACCCTGACTTCTGAAAAATGAATTGAGCCAGAAATACCGCTGAATAAAAATGGAAATTACTGAATTGATAAAATAAAGTACAAAATATATTTTATATATTTCTATATATGTACACATATATTCCGAAAGCTCAGCAAGGGAAAAACAATCATAGGCTATACGGACAATGATTTAAAAAAAACACAAACAACCCCCCAAAATCCCCATCTCGTTTTACACAATTTTTGTTCCCCGAACTGGCAAATTCCAATCAGGAAGCGATGGGCTGTAAATAGTGATAGAACGCCAGTGCGGCTGCTGCCGGGTGAACACACCCAGGTAAAGTTGGCAGAGTAGAAGTGGGAAACGTATAAAAAGAGATTTATAGGTTAATTGGTGTAGCCCGATCCGCGAGTACACAGCTGCTAGGCAGGCTGTGGCCACCAAACCGTCCCGAAACGGGGAGTTCTCGTCCAAAGCTACGATCTCTTCGTTTGTTTCCCGATCCCAAGCCCTCGGGATGTTTTTCTCGAAGACCCGCGTTCGCGCCGTTGCCGACGCTTTAGGCGAAGAACAACTTAAGTTTAATTTTTTTAAAAGCTTCTCGGCCGCGGAGTCGCACTCGCTCCCTCTCTCCGAGCCGGAGGGTTTCCCAGCCCGCACCCACGCCGCCGCTCGGCCACCGGCCCCGGCCCCGGCGCGTCCCCGCACTGGGGACACAGTGCCGCACGTGAGGCCTCTGCACAAGCAGGGGTCAGTCGCCCTCGGTCGCTCCAGGTCGGCGACTTCAGAGGCGCTGCCCTCCCCGACACTCAGCTGACGGGAATAATTGAATTTGCACCCTCTCCTCCGGCTTTTTTTTTTTTTTTTTTTTTTTTCTTTCTTTCTTTCTTTCTTTTCTTTCTTTCTTTGTATTTTTTTTTTTTTTTTAATTTTTATTGTGGGGTGGGTTGTTGTCGAGAAAGCCCTACATGTGCGGGAGGTAATGAATGACCCCGCCGCAGCCCTCCAGAGACAGGCAGGTAGAGCAGGGGAGCAGCAAGGGGGGTGCGGGCCTCGCCCCTCGCCCCCGGGGGCCGCAGGATGCACACCGGCTATCCCGGGCTTGTGACCGGCTATCCCCCGCTTGTGACCGGCTGTCCCGGGCTTGTGACCGGCTATCCCCCGCTTGTGACCGGCTGTCCCGGGCCCTGTCCCGGCTTCCCGGCGCCGGGCTCCCGGCTGAGCCGCGGGCAGGGCTGCGGTCCTGCCGGCCCTCTCGGCTCCCACGGAACGGCCGCGGGTGCGGGGCAGAGCAAAAGGCGGCCCCGACTGCCCCCGGTGGGTCCCCCAGGGCGGGTCCCCGCGCTCCCGCCTCCTGCTCTGCTGCGATCGTTCACCAACGGCAGCGGCGGACTCACCTTCCAACTTTAGGACTGTTCTTGGCGGCTGTGGCCTGGGAAATTTGAGTGTTTGGCGAGTACCGGTGGTATCTCTCGGGGAGATTTTATATCGGCGGCTTTTTTGTGTCTCCCTTTTCTTCTTCTTTTTTTTTTTTTTTTTTTTCCTCTCTCTTTTTTTTTTTTTTTTTTTTTTTTTTTCTTTTACTCACTCCCTACAAACCTTAAAATAAAGAAGACGAAGCCTTTCCCGGGGCTGATTGGGGGAAGAATGTGAAAGGGCCGCGGTTATAAAGCGCTGCTTGAAGCGGGCTCTCAATGCGTCTCTGAACTTGATCAGATTTTACGTTTCCTGCAGAGAGCCGGCGGCGAGCCTGAGACCTGCCCAATAGCCAGACTTGGGGGCTCAGCAGACCTCAGGATATTACAATTACAGCCATCTTTCTTTCTGCCTTTTATTTCCACTCTTGCTCCCCATAGTTCTTTGCAAATGCTCTCCAGAACAGAAAATGAGTGGATTTATAGCGCTGTCTGCAACCGATAATTATTCCAAGGCAGAACGCTTCCCTTGCGAAATAAAATTTTAAAAATTAAAAAAAATAAATAAAGAGGGGAAAATAGAGAAAGAAAGAAAGAAGGAAAAAAATAAGAGAGAGAAAGAAAGAAGGAAAAAATGAGAAAGAGGGAAAGAAAGAAGGATAAAATGAGAGAGAGAGAAAGAAAGAGAGAAAGAGAAAGAAAGGGAGAAAAAAAGAAAGCGAGTAAGAAAGAAAAGAAAATAGGAGAGTAGGCGAAGCCAACCGGGAGCCGCCGTGCCGGGCGCTGCTGGGCGCGCTCCGCGGGCCGGCAGGGGGTGGGGACGGAGCGCGGGGGAAGGGGCTGCCCTCGGCCGGCGGGGTGAGCGCGGCGCGGTCCCGCTGCGCGCCGGGGCCGAGGGGCAGCGGCGGCTCCGCACGCACACTGCGGGCGGTTCTGCTCCCGCGTTTCATCAGGAAAGAATGGACAGAAAAATAAAACAAATATATAAAGTATATATGATTATGTATAAATGTATCTATATATACACATAAATAAAGTCTAAACAGCGTCGACTTTAGCTTTTTTTTAAATTAAATTTTATTTTTGAATCAACGCGGCGGCTTTGCAGCGGCTTTACGGCTCCCCGCCGCGCCGCCTGGGGCGAGCATCCCGCACGGCGTGGGACGGCGCTGTCAGGGCACGGGCGGCGGGACAGCAGCGGGACACGGCGGGACAGAGCGGGACAGGGCAGGACCGGCGGGACACGGCGGGGCCCGGCCGGACGCGCGGGGCCGCCCCACGCGCGGGGCTCCCGCCGCCCCGGGCCCCCCCGGCCGGCCCCGCTCTACCTGCGGGGCGCGCGCGCCCAATCAGCGGCCGCGGCGGCGCGGGGCGCGTGCCAATCAAGCGCGGCGCCGCCAATGGCGCGGCGGGCGGCGGGTCAGGTGACCGGCGGCGCGCGGCTCCCCATTGGCGCGGCGCGGCCTGGCCCGGGGTTGGTTTATGTGCGAGGCGCGGACGGGCGCCCCGTCAGTGCCCCGACGGCGCCGAGCGGGAGCGCGGCTGCCCCGCGCCTCCTCGCCCTGCTGCGCCGCCCTGCCCGGCCCGGCGCGGGGGGCCGGTGGCTGTTTTGGGTTTTGTGGTTTTGTTTCTGGGATTTTTTTAGTGTTTTTTTTTTTTTTGTTTGTTTGGTTTTTTGTTGTTGTTGTTTGTTTGTTTTGTTTTTGGTGCCGGCCGGGGAGTGCTCGCCTCGCCGCCCGCCCGCGGCCGGGACCGCGCCTGCCCGCAGCGGGGGGCGGAGTGGGGGTGCATTTTGGGGTGGTTTTGTACTTTTTTGGGGGCGGGCGGGAGGAGGGGGGGGCGGGCAGGCTGCTGCCGCGCCGACGGCCCCGCGCCCATGACGATGCTGCTGGACGGAGGGCCGCAGTTTCCGGCGCTGGGGGTGGGCGGCTTTGCGGCGCCCCGCCACCACGAGATGCCGGGTCGCGACGCCGGCGGCGGCGGCATGGGGCTGGGCCCCTTCGGGGACTCTTCGCACGCCGCCGCCTTCAAGCTGAACGCGGCCCCGCACGACCTCGCCGCCGGGCAGAGCTCGGCATTCACGCCGCAGGCGCCGGGCTACGCCAGCGCCCTGGGCCACCACCACCATCACCACCACCACGCCGGCCAGGTGCCCTCCTACGGCGGGGCCGCCGCCTTCAACTCCACCCGCGACTTTCTGTTCCGCAACCGCGGCTCCGGCATCGCGGACGCCGCCTCCGGCACAGCGCAGCACGGGCTCTTTGGCGGCTCCCCCGGCGGCTTGCACGGCCCCGGCGGCATCCCGGACACCCCGGGCTACCTGCTCTTCCCGGGGCTGCACGAGCAGAGCCCCAGCCACACGTCCCCCAACGGGCATGTGGACAACGGGCAGATGCACCTGGGGCTGCGCGGGGACCTCTTCGGGCGGCCGGACCCCTACCGGGCCGTCTCCAGCCCCCGTACGGACCCTTACGCCGGCGCCCAGTTCCACAACTACAACCACATGAATATGAATATGGGCATGAACGTGGCGGCCCACCACCACCACCACCACCACGGCCCCGGCGCTTTCTTTCGGTACATGCGCCAGCCCATCAAGCAAGAATTGTCCTGCAAGTGGCTCGACGAGAGCCAGCTCAGCCGGCCCAAGAAGAGCTGCGACAGGACTTTCAACACCATGCACGAGCTGGTGACCCATGTCACCATGGAGCACGTCGGGGGCCCGGAGCAGAACAACCACATCTGCTACTGGGACGAGTGTCCGCGGGAAGGCAAGTCCTTCAAGGCGAAATACAAACTGGTGAACCACATTCGGGTGCACACGGGGGAAAAGCCCTTCCCGTGCCCCTTCCCGGGCTGCGGCAAGATCTTTGCCCGCTCCGAGAACCTCAAGATTCACAAGCGGACGCACACAGGTAAGGCCCGTGTGCGTGTGTCCCCCCGCCGGGACGGGGGGCTCCGAGGGGCTCTGGGGGGCTGCGGGGACCGGCTGGGCCGGCGGCCGCCGGCTGCGCGGCGCTGCCTCCGCTCTCGGCCTCCGCAGCGGAGGGAACCATAGAAATGCTAATGAAATCTCATTTTCGGTGACTTCCGCTCCTGTTTTATTTTTATTTTTAGGCCTGATTGGCGTCTCTTCTAATTAAATCGGCGATACTTTTGTCAAAGTATTTTTATTTGCATCCCCGTCTTTCCTTCAGCCCTCCTGCATGGGTGGAGGGAAGAGAGGGGGAAGGCTGGAAGCAAACGTACTTTGGCTTGTATCCTCGAGTAGGTCTTGTAAAGCTGTCCGAGCCGCTGAATTTATCTCGGGTCTTCTCCTTTCCCAAGCTCGCCCAGCCGCCTTCCCTGCTGGAGCCCAGCGTGGGCCTGGCGGGAGGTGAGTTAAAAGTCATAAAGGCTGATCCAAATTTATCCGACACGTAACAAATCTTGCCGTCCATCTTCCCCTTCTTCATTTGTGGTGGTGCTTGTGCATCCATAAGGTGGGGCGAGCAGGGGCAGCTGCTGTCCTGGGAGGAGGCGGGTGGGGATGGAGAGGGGAATGGCCTCCTTCACCCTCTCTAAATTTCACAGGTGAGAAGCCTTTCAAGTGCGAGTTTGAGGGCTGCGACAGGCGCTTCGCCAACAGCAGTGACAGGAAGAAACACATGCACGTCCACACCTCGGACAAGCCCTACATCTGCAAGGTGTGCGACAAATCCTACACCCACCCCAGCTCACTTAGGAAACACATGAAGGTAAATCACCGCCGTGCTCCAGCCCTTTCCTCCCTGAGCTGGTGTGCTCAGGGCTCATTCCTCCGGGGCAGGGCAGGGCCGAGCTCCGTGTTCCCGGCGCGGCCCGAGCCGTCCCCGCTGTCTGGGCTGTACAGCCCGGGGAAATGGCGTAGTTTCTTTCCGTGCTGCCCCTGGTGCAAGCGCTGCCCGGGTTGCGGAGCGGGGCTCGGTGCGGGCAGGCTGTGCAAGGGCAGGCTCGCCCGTGGCTGCGGCCCCTCGTGCTGGGATGCTGCAGCCGTGTCCGGGGCCACGGCTGGCGCTTGTCGCGGGGCACGGGCTGCCTGAGGGCCGGGCAGGGCCGGCCCGCTGCTCACAGTGCCCCTCCTGCACGGAGGAGCAGCCCAGCGCGGTGGCTGAGGCCCTGAGCTCGCTCCCATCTCTGCCTCTTGGTTTTAGGTGCACGAATCCCAGGGGTCGGACTCTTCCCCTGCGGCCAGTTCGGGGTATGAGTCCTCCACCCCCCCTGCGGTGGGCTCCGCCGGCAGTAAGGACTCCACTAAAACGCCGCCGGCCGCCCTGCAGAGTAACCCCGGCCATAACCCTGGACTGCCCCCCAATTTTAATGAGTGGTATGTGTGAAGGCAGCTGCTGCCCGGCCACAGACTGGACCAAATGCACAGGGAACGAGGAAAGAAAAAGGACAAATCAAGCCAACTGCAGCTCGCTCCCACGGAAATGGAGTTTCCACACCGACGACCGCATAGGGCTACACCTACTTAACTGCCAGGATGTGGAGGGGGGTCTTTTATTATTATATTATAATTATTACTATTTTTTTGCAAGCCCAGACGCTGGACTAGCCATGTCCTTTTCTCAGGATTAGATTTCTCTTCTTTTGTTGTCATTTTTTTTCAGTCTCAGTCGTTTCTTTGATTTTCACCCCCCCCCCCACCTTGCCTGAGTCTCTGTTCCTCCAATTCCCCACTTACTTTATTTTTCCTAATTTCTTTCTTTCTTTCTTTTTCTTTCTTTCTTTCTTTCGGTGGGATGTTGACATGAGGATGAAAATTCTCCTTCGCCTTAGTGGTGATTGTTTAAACTTACAGTCTTAAACCGTGCCAAAGTCCTGTTATGTCTTGAACTTTCCTTTCTAGCTCTCCTGCTGCTTCTTTCTCTGCTCTTCTCTTTCTCCTTCTCTCTCTAAGCATTACACTTGTGAATGTATTCTCGTCTGATGGGGTCGGTCAGTATTTTTCAGGATGAGGATGTGGTGTTTATTCTGCCCAGATTGTGACGTTTAGTATAACAGTTGCCTTTTTGTAATAACTTTTTTTGTAAATACATACCCATGATGCCATATTTATCGTTCGTAATTTAATTATTGATACAAAGTGCCGGGAACTGAACAATATTTATGGGGGAGAAAAAATTGTTTTCTAACAAAAAAATACAAACAAACAAAAAAATTCCAACTCTGTACAGCTTTTGGTTATAACTGCTTTAGCATTAAAAGTTTATTGTTTTGGAAAGAGCCCTTTTTGACCTCCTCCGGGGCACGGGGCAGCCGCGGGTCCCGTGGCGGGCCCGGCCGGCGCTGCCACCGGGGCCGGGCCGTTGTTTTCGAGCCGGCGATGCCGGGGGAAGCCCCCTCCTCGCCGCCACTCTCCGCTGTCCCTTTGTCCCCGCCCTCCACCGCCCAGCGGCTTCGCTGTCCCGCAGCTTCCGAGCGGGCCGAGGTCGGCCCGCGAGCCGGAGCAGCCCCGGGGGCAGGGGGGCCGCCTCGACGGGGCGGTCCCGACGGTGAGTAGCGGGTGAGTACCCGGTGAGTACCGGGCCGGGCGACGCCGCGCCCGGCGCAGCGCGGGGTGCGGGGCCGGGCAACCGTTCCGGACCGGCCTGCCGACACCGGGCTGCTTGCCGCGGGGTGCCCGGGAGGACCGAGCGGCGGGCAGGACTGTCGCCGTTATCGTCTAGTTTGTTTTGTTCTGTTTTTATTTCTGACTAGGATGCTGAAAATCCTTCCCGTCTTCAGGAGAGGAGAGGGATCGAGATCAAACATCTCCCCCGAGAAACTTACCGGCGTCGCACAGGAGCCCTAAGGAAGCAGAGCGACGGTGGAAATCGCGGTGCACCGTGGGCCGGAGGGCGCCGGCTGTCCAGCGGGCCGGCCGGGGCTGCGGCGGGAGCGCCGACGGCCAGCCCGGCCGCTCGGCTCCGCATCCCCATCCGGCAGTAGGGACTTGCCGCGGGCTGAGCCCAGCCCCAGGGACAGGCAGGGACCCGCGCTACGGCCGCCGCACCTTCGCTGACCGGGGAGACCCCAGATCGGCCCGTCTTGAACTTGACGGGGGGCACAGTGGAAGGACGGGGGGTGGCCCATCCCCTCCTCTTGCCGCAGGGGCCGCTCGGGCGAGCAACCCGCGGAACCTTGCATGCTTTGAAATTTACATTGAGCAAATTTATCCTCTCCTTCCTCCAAAGGTAGAAAAAAAAAAAGGAAGAAAGGTTTCTCGGGCAGAAAAGGACAGGAGAAAGGTGGATTGCAGCCTCTGCAGCTGCATAGCTAAAAAAATAATGTCCCCGAGATCCCCACTGGTCCCTTAAAATAGTTCCCTTCGAGGTGTCCCGGCTAGACATGGATCTCTGCTTCTCTTTTGCTGTGAAGTCTTTCTGTCGCTGCGCGCAGAGCCCGGCCCGTGGCTGGACGCGGAGCGCTGCCGGCCCGGCTCCGGCCGGGGTGCGAGCGGGACCGCCCTGCACCGCGGCGGGCGAGGAGCAGCGGAGCCACCGGGGGCCGCCGGGTTTTCCTCGGACACCCACCTGGGTCGTGTCTGCGTTGCTCCGGACCGCGCCAGGCTCGGAAAAGGTGCCGGTAGGCTCGGTTTCGTTACTGCTTTGCTCGGAGCCGGGGAGGCGCGGGGCGCGCTGGGCTCCGCGGGAGCGCCTCGGGACGGGCCCTGCTGCTGTCGGGCCCGGAACGCCGTCCCAGGGTGGGCCCTCTGCCGTGGCTGGGGTTGTCCGGCCTGGGGAGCCGTGGCCGGGAGGATATAGCGTCTCCGAGCCGGGAGTAGCGGCCTCACTGGAGGATCAGTGCAGGGGCCGTTTCTGGCCCCACAGTGTCTCTGGCTGGTCCCCGTGGCTTTGGGCCATGCTGGCCAAGCTGCGCTCCTGCGTGCCCCCACAGGTGCTTCCTTCAACTGGCAGCACTATCTCTGTCATTTTTATAGCCAGGACTTAAAAGCTGCATCCTGGGTCATTTGGTGTGACAGCCGGTCCTCCACCCTCGGGCCTCCCCATCCAGCCAGGGCTTGCAGCCAGTTTGCAGAAGAGTGGAGCAAACTGTTGACTGCACCCCACTGAGGTCCCGCGTCCCCCTAGGCCATTCTGCAGCCCTCCAGAAATGGGGCATGGATTGGCCAGGTGCAGCTCTATGTATGTGTGTGGTATGAGATGAAGCAATGGATTTGGGGTGGGTTTAGAAAGAGCAGGGGACCTGCTTGGCTCTGAAGCGCTTTCACAGCACAGGGTGCAGCACCGTGAGCTGGGGCAGGGCAGGAGGGCCGTGCCTCCCGTTAACGGTGTGTGGTGGGTGCTGGTGCCAGCGCCTCTGCCCCACCGGCTGCTGCTGGCTCAGACTGGCCAGTGACGCCAGAGAAAGGCTGTCTCTCCCTGCAGCCTAGTCCTCGGCTTTCACGGACAAGTAAAAAGGGTTTTTTTTGTAAAAAGAGTTTAAAAGTTCTTATTCCTTACCCTTGCTAGTTGCAGGGAGATACGGAGAGTTCTGGAATGGGAAATACCTTCTTTCCTGGATGTTTTAGGCTGGTTTTGTGAGTTAAGGAGAGACAGCTCATGATTTTCAAAGCCAGGGCCTGGCAGTGAGACGTGTGCTCACAGCTTGGACAAAAACATTACAAAGCTGACCAGGGCAGGACAGCACTGACCGGGCAGGTGCCCTGTTAGCTCAGCTTCTAGTGTGTCGAAAATGGGACTTGTGTCACACCCCAGAAGAGTCCCAGGACTGTTCCCAAACAGGGGACATATTCTGCTGGCCTCTCCCAGCTAGCAGCTCCCTTGAAGTTGCTGTGCTTGCTTGTATGAGCGGGATTAGGTGGATTTGTCCCCAGATAAACACAACTCAGGACCGTTTTCTTAAAGGGGTAATGTTGATTTGTTTGCTGTAAGGAATCTAAGCAGGGGCAGGCGATGAACTGGAGCCATTCCATCTCTACCATGCTTTATGAGCCATGAACGTTTTGATTCCTTTGGTTCATTGTTTTTGCATATCTGTCTCTGTGTCTGGTGTAATCCTCTGAAAAAAATTTCTGTTTCCAAGCCTTGTGCCTGCCATTAGCATGTAGTGGTTGCACACTGTGTGAAGGCAGAGTCCTGAAGGCATTTTGATCAGGTTGTGTTAAAGTGTCTCAGCCTTACAGCATCAGGAATGAAGTTTCTATTACAAATCTGTTTGCTGTAAAGCTCCAAAGTGGTGGATAGGGTGTAGTATTGTGTGTTTGCATTTTATTTTTTAATATAATGTTCTCAGATTAAAAGCATCATATACTAACACTAGCTTTTTAAACTGAACGTAACTTTGACAATTGTTTGCTAAACCATCCTTGTTATTTATGCTTGTTACTGTGATCACCTATAAGGAAAATATTTCTGCAGAGATGCACTCCTGGTTTGGAGAGGTGAAATTACAGAGAAAGCCTGTATTCTTTGAGAAATCTAATTTTATAATGGAGTATGCAGAATGAAATAGTTTGTGTTGTAGTGACTGATCTGTACATCCCCTGAACTAAGACATTTAGTTAACCTTTCTATGCTATTTGTATGGGATAAAAATATAATCTGTCTTGCTAATGCCTGCTCACCTGAACATAACTGCAGGCAGTAAAAATGCTTTTGTAAGAGCTTGCAATGGTGAGTGAGAATGGCAAAGCAAGGATCTGCCCTGCAGACCTGATAGGAGATGGTTTAGGATGGCTTTACAGACATCTGTTTTGTTCTAGTCATGGAAAAGCCCCCTGCAGAATCTGGAGGAGGCAATTGTCAAAAGAGGCGGAGATATATTTTAATATTTAGATGCTAATTTTAGTCTCAGTTAAGAAGGTTGTGTGCTGCTTAGGTTTTCTTTTAGCTGATACTTTGGTAATGTTTCTCCATTTCAAATGTTTGTGTGAAAAGAAACTTTAATAAAAAGAGCTGGGAAAAAAAAAAAAAAAGGAGTTTAGCTGAATGATTTTGTTTTGGCAACTTGTTCAATAGTGGCAGCTTTGAAATTGTCAAGGCTCGACCTCGACTTTGAAATGAGTGAGACGTGGAGTTTCTTTTGAGGGAGATGCAGCCTGCAGGTGGGGGATTCATTGCTGTGCACGCTGGGCAAGGTGTCCTGGCCTGGGACAGGGAGACTTAGTGACGGGAAGGGTCACTGGCCGTGCTGCTGGCCGGGCACAGGCTGGGGAAGCTGCAGAGCCTTATGCCCGAGCATCATAAAGGATATGTGCAGAATAGGGCTGTTTCCTTGCTTTTATTGTTTTTCAGAGCACCGTGTAATCCAGTCTAGGCCTGTGGGGTTCTGCAGGCACAAAATGGCTCCTGGCAGGGCTCTGGGCAGAGCCCCTCTGGGCCCCCTGGCTCCCAGCACCCAGTCCCGGTGTGCCCCAGGCTGGTGTGGGACCGGGCCCTCGGTGGGGTTTGCAGGGGGAAGGTGCTGGAGTGATTTCTGTGCAGCCCGTGTGGGATGGGAGCCTCGGTGGGGTTTGCAGGCGGAAGGTGCTGCAGTGATTTCTGTGCAGCCCGTGTGGGACCGGGGCCTCGGTGGGGTTTGCAGGGGGAAGGTGCTGGAGTGATTTCTGTGCAGCCCGTGTGGGATGGGAGCCTCGGTGGGGTTTGCAGGCGGAAGGTGCTGCAGTGATTTCTGTGCAGCCCGTGTGGGACCGGGGCCTCAGTGGGGTTTGCAGGCGGAAGGTGCTGCAGTGATTTCTGTGCAGCCCGTGTGGGCCTGTGCCCGGGCAGGTGCGGGATGGCAGCGCTGCCTGCGCTGCGCAGGGCCTGGGAACAGAAGGGGCTCTGGTGCTTTTTTCACAGCCTGCTGGGCAGCCTTGGCAGGGTCGCAGCAGGGGAGAAAACAGCAGCATTTGGTCATTTGGTTTCCACTGGCCGTGGGCTTGCTGCATCTGTGTGCCACACAGAACAGCCGCTTTAGAAAATACAGCTCTGTCCGGAATGGCTCAAGAGGCAGGGCATTAACATACAGTCTTTGCCCGACATAAAATTAATTACTAATCTATACCTTTTTAAATTCGTCTCAGCTTTGCTCAGACATTATTTCAGTGCAAAATCTGGTGTTTGTTATTTTTTAAAGTATTTTTGCCACTTTCTGTAATTTACATAGCATAATTCTTGTTCTGAGAAAGATGTTGTTCTTTTTGTTTGCTTTTGTCCTTATTTTGATTTTTTTCTGTTTGTTTTTTTACCTGTGTAAGTAGAATGCTGTTGCATTTAGGGTTTCCACTACTTCAGCTTTCACTATTCTTACTGAAAATAAACTTTTTTTTTTTTTGTTTGCATTTATTAAATCCATGGACTTGAGCTTTTCAGGAATTATTGCTAAATTCAAGAAAAAATGTAAAGCTTGTGTTGAGATTGTGAAACTCAGTCTTAACTATCAGAAACATTTTAATTCAGAGTCAGATATTATCTTTGATTAAAAGAAAGCTTCATGCAGCAGGTGATGTGACTAAAGTTTCTCTGAGTTATGCAGAGTGCAGAGTTTGCAAGGAGTGGTCTCTAGTTGCTCACTGGTCCAAGGACTCCTGGTGAGGAAGGCAGATGTTCCCCAGAATACTCATTTCCCTGCACTATTTTTTATTTTTTACTAGAAAGAAGATGCTGCAAGAACTTTCTGTGAATCATAAATATTTTAAAATCTTATGCCAGGTGCACTTGAAATGGATTTGCTCAATTTTACAAGATTATAAAAGAAAAGAAAATGGACCATTTTTTCCCCTTTGTCTCCTATTTTTCAGAGGCTCACTGTGCAGAATTTATTTTGCTGCTGTTTCCCCACCCCCAGTGACAACTTCAAGGCCAAAGGGGCACTTAACTTGCTTTAAAAAATATGTTTTAAGTCTTTTAAAGTGAGCTTGAGTTTTTGTGTAAATTTCATGATTCTAGGGCTTGACTTACATTTTTTAAAATGAGGCTATTGCCAACATTGTAAAAATTGGCAAAACTGCCGTGGTAAAATATATATTTAATTTTTAATCTTGGCCCACAGGAGCATTTTAAAATAATACAGCAAGTAGAATGTTTTACTTTAATGGCTTTGCAGCACTCATTTTCTTTTCAAAATGAGATACCAATGTGTTATTGCAATCTGCTACTTTTTTTCTGTTTCCTTTTTGTTCTTTGCTGATGCAGAAGAAGGCAGGCAAAGACCAAAGGAGTTGAAAATGTGCCTTGAAGACACTCCCCGTACCTTCGGGAGGATGCTGAGCTGAGGTTAAAAAAAAACCCTTTCTGGTGCTGCTCACTTCAAGTTGCTGGGGACTTGATTTCAGTGGAGTTCCCTTTAAAAAATCTCTGTTTGGAGATATTTTTTAAAAAAAGAAGAAAATTAAAAAAAAATTAAACATTAGCTCCTTTTTTTAAACTATGAGATTACATGGGGCATTTTTAGAATTATGATTTGATAAAGAACTTCCTGGGTCCTGCACGGGGAGCTGCTGTGGGGCTGAGCTGTGGCAGCCTTGTCTCACAGCCACGGTCTCTCTGTATGTTTAACACGAAACCAGAACGGACCCTGTGAGCTACGTCATGATGTCTGCAGTCAGAGGACAGAGGAGAAGACCACAGAGGGCTCTTCTAAAGTCCCGATTTCAGACCACGTCTATTCGATCAGCTTTATAAAAATTTATAACTCAAAACTCCAGAAATTTGTAGCACAAACTGGAACAATTGTAGTATTAAAGCAAAGTTCTTTGTTGTTATTTAATTTTCATCCAAGCTAGGGAAAAAATTATAGAACAATAGTTTATATCAGCACCTTAGTTGTATCACACTTATATTTCTAGATTTTGTAATTTTGCTGTAGAGTAAGAAATAGTTCCCTTCCAGATTGACAATAAATTGCACTGAAAAAATTAAACTGGTATAAATGCCCCCTACAAAGTATAAAATTACATATGTATTAGTGAAACATTAATGCCCTGAAAATGTGTTTTCTTCTTTTTGTTGGTTTTCTGTTCTTCATCTTGGCCAGTCTTTACAGAAAAGCTGGTTGTCAGTACAGCAATGGGACTAAATCACGCTCCGTGGAGACGCTGACGCGAGGAAGGGGCATTGGAGAAATACTGCATTTCATAAACAAAATCACTAGAGCATTAGGAGAGCAAACATGTGGTTTTATGAACATAGTTATAAATATTTAAACATGCAAAATGAAAATGTTACTAAATATCTGGTTTTCATTATCTTTTGATGAACATTTTCATTCTTGGAAGCGTTGCTGGCTGTCTGCACAGAGCGATCACCACCCCCTCCCCAGAATGAATGATGTGTAATGTGAAAACGTGTTAAAATGCACAGTTGTTTGTAATATCTTCTACCAAAGTGGAAGACATTCTACCAAATTTGGTATTCTACTGAATCGCAAAATATTCTTGCCCAACAAACAGGCAGCCATCCTGATCTGTCAGCAGCTTGCTTGCTGGATGTTATGAAAAATCTGAGGATGGTTTAGAAAATATAAGATGTCACTCAACGAGCTTGGAGTCATGGTCTACCATCCTTTCTCCAGCAAAATTCCTACAGAAGTCAACTAAAGATGGCTGTTGATTTCATCATTAGCAACGTATTATTTTAACGTGTCAACAAGCATGGAACGGTTCTGTGAGTCTCGGTGGAAGGCTGCAGCAGGAAGTTTGGGGCGGGCAGCTGGGCTCTGCCCTTGGCAGGGCTCTCGGAGTGAGGCTGCACCTTTCAGAGGGGTGAGGCACGCAGGGCGTGCAGCTCAGCTTGCGTGCGGGGAGGCCTGTGAGCAGGCAGAGGCCACGCTGTGCCTCCTGTGCGTGTGGGGCCGGCGTCTGATTCCTCAGAGTCAGCGTAGGCAGCCGTCTCTTGGCTTCGCTTCTCCATCCCTGCCTCCCCACCGAGCTCTCGCTGTGCTGTGGAGGTCATGAAATCAGGTGCCAAATGAGATATTCCTTTATGTACCAGAGAACCCATTTTATATTAGTCCCATACCTAATGTTGGCCGTGCCGAGTTTCTGGTGCAGGCACGGCCCCGGTGCGCTGGCGCATCCACACGCACGCGCACGCTGTTTACTATTCCTCCTGCAATTGCTCCCACCAATAAATCTGCACTTGCTGTAGCCAGGATGGAAATCTTTGAGACAAAGGACTTGAATGGGCAGTTTTTTATTGCTGTTATAGAGTAGAAGGCCCCAAGCTGGGGGCTACTGCATGCATGAATGCTGCCCCCCTTGGCTTGGTACTGTCTTCTGTGAGCTCTATACCAGTACCAGAGACTGTTAAGGGGAGAGGGCCCCAGGGCTGGTATTTCCCCGTTTCAATTCCTACTCCTCTGACTGCAGCAAATCCCAAAGAAATGATGGCTGAGAAGTAAACTTGGGGAAGAGTGTAGAAGGGCAGGCTCTTGGGCAGTGCAGGGGATGCGTGGGAGGGCAGCACAGAAACGTGAGAACGAGGAACAAAAGAGGTGTGGGTTGGCGAAGGAGGAGTAGTGGAGTGAAAAGCGGCCAGGCTGGTGCAGCAGCGAGGAGCTGCTCCTTGTCCCTGTGTGTGAATACATCCAGCTGAGCCTTTTGCATTTGCAGGCTGTTCAGGCAGAGCCCCCACAAAAGTGTGTGAGTCTCTGGAGACGTGCACAGGGTTTGCCCTGTGGGAAGCAGCGTGTGGTGCCTGGGGTGAAGGACGCTGCAGGCTCCGCGCTGCAGGCTCCCACGCTGCAGCCGTGCAGGGCGGCTGTGGGTGCAGTGTGTGGGCACCACTCAGGGTGAGGGACACCGCTGTGGGTGCAGTGCCTGGGCACGCACGGTGCCATTCCTGTGCCGGGGCTCTGCGGTGGGGATGGGACGCGTCCCTTGGCGAGCTGGGCCTGAGCTGCAAGGGGGAAAGAACGGGCTGCCGTCCTGCCGGCAGCTTCGTGCCCAGCAGGCTCGGGGGAAGAAGGGCCCTCCTGCTCCCCCGTGGCTCCCACTAGCCCCCATTCTTGCAGGCCACCAGCGGGTGCTGCCCTGGCAGAGGAACTGGGCTTGGCTTCTCAGCAGCAGCAGCAGCGGTGGTGCTGTGCTCCATCCACTTGCGTCAATGCAGACCTTTCCGTGGACTCCAGTCGGGGTTGGATCAAGCCTTGCATGATTGTGGCCCTTGTGCATTTCAAAACTGTGTTAATCTATATCTGGATCCCAATGGGGGCACTCGGGATGAGCTGAGCTCAAACAATCCTTGGCAGGAGGGACAGACTGGAGTTGGCAAGGATTTTTGTCCCATTATTGGTTACTCAGAGGAAGGAATTTACGCACCATTTTAATATATGACAACTTGAGGCCTGTCATCTTTAGCCTATTAGAAAAGCTTCATTTTTAACAAATCCCAGAGCGTTTCGCAGGCATGGTGCTGCAGCTGGGTTGAGACTGCATGCTGGTCCTGGGCAGAGGCACAGGACTGCTCTCTGTCTCTTTAGACACAGAACCGCTTCTGCTGTCGGGTCAGGGCTGTGGGTGCCAGCCCCAGCCCCCGGGCTGCTAACCTCTCACTCCTGTTTGACCCTGCCAGCAGGGGAGGTGGGAATTTTGGGGCAGAAAAAAGCAGTCGCAGTGCAGCCTGTGGAGCAAACCCTGCTGAATATATAATATAACTAGTTAAATCTGCCTGCGTGTGCTCAGCCAGTTTAGCCAGGGTTGTTTACCAAGCTCAGAGGAGACTTGCCTGTCTGCACTAAAATCTTCAAAGTATGTCCCAAAGACCCAGAGAGAGATGTTACACTCTTTCAGTCAGTTTGCTCTTTTCTCTAGTGAAAAATCCAGATGGGTGCTTGTCTTGAAAACTGGTTTGTATGAAGTCACACTTTCTGCTTTATATTTCTGGATTTCTAAAGTAGAAAAATTCAACTTGGAAAGATTTTCCAAGATTATTTAGGCTTGGTGTATCAAGACAAAGAAATTAATCCATATAACCAGAAAATGGCTAGGAAGGATGGAAGAAATATGTTTGGGGTATTGTGTTGTTTGAATATTTTGGGGTTTTTTGGGGGGAGGGGGGTTGTTTTGTTTTGGATTTTTTGTTGTTGTTTATTCTGTGTTTGGGGTTTTTGTTTTGTTTTGTTTGTTGTTTTGGAGAAGGAAAGAATTTTAAAATAGTTTCTTTGTTTTACAAGCATTAGTTGTATTTTTATCAACCAGCGAAGCACCTGAGTACTTAGCAAACCATTTCCTTCAAAAACATCCCCATAAAGAGAGTACTGAAATAATCAACCAAAAGCATTGGTGTCAGCCTTAGACAAACAACTGTATTTCTTTGTAATCTAATGCCATTTCAATATCTTGCTTTTAATGCAGCTGAGAGAATGGTTTGATGGACAAGGCACTGATGCTCACGAGCCTGAGTTCAGTTGTTAGGGCTATGTCAGAAATTATTTTTCACAGGCAAGTGTAGTTGGAGTGTCAGCTCCCATTAAGTATATTAGGGCCTCTGAGGTTCAGTGCTAGCACACTATGTTTTGTAACCTTTGGTTTGCTTCTGTGGCAGCAAAACCAGAAGGTCTTTGGTTAACTTCTGACCACTGACATATTAAATGAAGATGAGCATTTGAGCAACATCAGTGATTTCAATTGACTCATCAATTGCCATTGCATAGCAGTCCTCGTGTTTCACTTTGGTAACAAGCTCATCTGCCACATCTGATGCCAACAATTCAGTCCTTCAAACAAATGACATGTTTGATAAAGAAATCTTTTAAAATTCATTATGCACTTTGGCTTTTGTCTTTCCTTTTAATACAGCATCTGTTGCAGCCAGGATACATTCCTTGATCGTTTCTGAGTCTGCAATTATTTTTATGCCTGCCCAGTGTCCCAGAGATGTGAAACGAAGCTGCCATGCTATGCTGCTGAGCCCTGAAACTCTACACAGACATTCAATTTAATCTCTTGGCACAGACTGCATTAAAGTAGTGTCATCAGTGCACACTTGTGATAAAAAGGACGACATGAAGAAAGACAGTGAACTAAAAGGCCCTGCTTTTTTTCTGGGAAGAAAATAGGATATCTGTCCCTTCATTTGTTTCATGGCTTCCTTGCACAGCTATTTAAATTCAGCAGAAGGCTCCAAGTGTCTAAACTTTATCCTAAGCATTTTCTTCAGTGCTGGAAAGGAATACAGTTAAGTGTCCCAGGGGGAATTTTATAGAAAATGCTATGTGCAATGTTAATGACTTGGGATGGGGTTGTACATTTTTCCATAGAGAGCCAGTAGGGAAACAAATACAGGACTCAGTGAGAAGTGTTCTGCAGGAATTCAACTGCTCTGTGGCTCCAAAGACAGGCAGAAGGATAATGAGGGCTTTAGCCCAAAGTGCCTCCTTGTGCCTCCGTCCTGCTCCATGCCAGAACCCTGTGAATATCTGGAGCTGGAAGAAATGACAAACTTCTTGGGTGCCACAAGAGATTGCATCAGCATTACTGATCCCTACTCGGCTCGTTACTGAAAATGCATCAAGCAGCTATTTGGGTCAGACTGCTAAATTTGTAGACACGGAGTGTCAAGAAGCCTTTTTGTCAACTTGGTACCGTTTAGTGTTATTTGTCTTCAAGTTCAAAGCAATCGTGGCCTCAGACTTGTGATATTTTCTGCCCTTTCCCCTTTCTGTTGGCTCAGACCTCTTCCCTTTGAGGTCAACATCAAAATAAAGATGTATGTTTCCTCAGCCTGACCATGGCTCTGACTCTTTAGATCAGCAATCCTATAGTCCATATGTCTTCCCATCTGTCAACTGGCATTTGAAGCCAGCTTGCTCCTCTATTCTTTCAGACAAGTGTGAGAATCAGGAGTTTCTTTAATGACGGTTTCAGGCCTTAAAGCATTTGCTAAGATACTACCTATTAAGATCCCTTGATGGCACCTTGAATAGAGATCAAAAGCAACTGAGTTCACTCCACAAATCTGATTCCGTCAGTCAGTTTAGGGCATTGAGAGAGGGGTGGGGAGGGCTCCGGAGGGCACCGCGCTCCTGCAGTTAGGAGACAGGCTTGGGAAGTCTGAGCCCTGGCTTCTGGGAGGGACAGAACGCAGCAAACAAGCACTGCTGAATCCCTCCAGTGGTGGCTGAGCTCCAGCTGCCGGGGCTCCTTGGCTTCGAGAAGCAGATCTGTGCAGCAGGGCCTGGTGGCCTTGCCAGGGCCCTTCTGGGTCTGAGCTGTGCCTGCTTTGAACAAGCGCTTTTTGGTGCTGCATTAGTACCTGTGTCTGCGCCTTTGGCTGAGAGATTATTCTAAACCTGTTAGTCACATAAACAAAAATCTGATCGTACAAAATATTCTTCTCATTAATAATTACTACCAGGCTGCAATTTGTCTCTTATACTTTGGAGAGCTGCTAATAATGGGAATCTGTTTGCTGCTTCACCACTGGGACTGCATGAAAGGCGATGTGGAGAGATGCAGCCTGCACAGCATGATCACAGCAAGGTGGTCACTCTTTCTGGGGGCACAGTTTGACTTTCAAACTCCCCTATTCTTAATGCTTGTCAGGAGATGATGCAAAGCCCTTGGAATATTTGGGAAGGTGTTTGCTCTGGTGGTGCATTTCTCCAAGTGACTATCATAGAGAAATTAGTGGGAAGCTGTGGACATTATTTCAAGCCCAAAGCCTAAACCTCAAGGCCTTGTTGGATAGGGGGGCTGGAAAATGCAGGGTGCTCACCGTGGGAAGGGTGGTGGAAGGCATTCCCCAGGGACCCTCCCTAGCCAGTGCTAACAAAAGTTGCTGTTTGTTTATGGGACCCAAATGCCTGAGAAGAGCTGAAAAGCGCCAGGATGTGGCTGAGTGCGGGAGGATGGTGTCACAGTACTGACTGTCAAGTAAAACTTGACTTGCTGGAGTCAAGGACACCATATGTCCTTCGATTTGTGTTGAAGCTTGTTGAAGTGTGAGCATGAACCTGAAGTCCAGACACAGACTTTCTTTGGCCTCAGTGTCTTTAACTGCAGTCATAATGTAATTTGTGCTCCTTGAGCGAAAACAGCTGCTCTGGCTCCCTGCTCTGGAGCCTCACTGCCTTCAAATCAGGTGGTTAGTCAAAACTTGGGGCATGTAAATTGTTTCTTTTTCGGATGGAAAACAGAAATTACTTTGATGCAATTATGTGCCTTCCCCCAGAAGATGCACCAGCTCCTGGACACTGCAGTCAGCAAAACATCAAGAGTCATTTTGTGTTCCCACTCCAAGCTGGCTCAAAAGTGATCTCTATCTAGACTGTCATTGGACT
The DNA here is from genome assembly GCF_035770615.1 of Melospiza melodia melodia. Lineage (NCBI taxonomy): Eukaryota > Metazoa > Chordata > Aves > Passeriformes > Passerellidae > Melospiza > Melospiza melodia. The sequence goes on along the minus strand of NC_086209.1, from coordinate 20,324,494 downwards.
TATTTAAATGCATTTGGCTTTCTGCTCTTATTCTCTGCCTGTACTCTTGGTGACCCACTGTTTTTCTTTTACAACCCCCACTCAGTCTATTTTGTCTCTTTTACATGATGATGCTCAGCCAAATTTGTCTTCAACGCAGTAATTTTTAGTGTGAATCCATATCTGCCTTTTTAGGGGGTAGTAGCAAGGGTGACGTATACTTGTGGTTGCAGCAGAAGCTGCTATTGAGTTGGATAAAATAGGATGAATGCTGTATAAAAGCCTTCAGAGAGCTGTGAAATCTCCATGCTCTCTTCCTTGTTCTCCTGGGAACACTTGCACAAAGAGTATTTTTAATGTGAAGCAAAAAGGATTCTGACGAATACTCATTAACATTTTGTTTCTGCAAAGATTCATGATTATCACAAGGCTGCAAGGGACATGTATTCAGTAAAGCTCTTAGATGTATGCTTAGTTTTATGTATATGCTTAAATCTTCCTGATGGCCCCTGCTTTACTGAATAGACTTATTAACCAAGACAAAACCAGGTATTTGATGGAGCTGATTTGTACTGCACAGGTATGATGCAGGTCTCCAACCTCACTGCATAATAATACTCTGTGAGCAGTGAATCCTCTCAAACAAGTGTCGCAGTGGACTGGTTGAACTACACACCAAAATCATTTGTATCGTAATTGTGAACAACAAACCATAAGAGCAGCATTCAGCCAGAGAGGTTGGAAGGGGAAGAACACCAGAGCCATCATATGCTGTAGCTTGTGTGCTTCACGTGCCTTTGTGGCGGGAGCCCAGATGGAAGACATCCGGCGAAGGTATTGCTTCTCCGTTGCCACTGTGGCAGCTCCAGCGCCATGAATAAAGATCTGATATGGGCTGCAGTCTTTGTCAGACACTGGTTCTGTCCCTCAGGGCGTATGCAGGCAGCCCCATTTCCTGCTGCCTGCTCCGAGCTGGTTGAACCCAGAGCAGCCTTTGTCAGGAAGAGTTAATGCAGTAGCATGGTGGTGTGTCCGCTCCTTATCTCGTCTGAAGGCGGGAGAAAGGCTGTCTGTCTGCGCCTCTTCCTGCAGACATGCCGCGGCCACGCTGGCTGCTGCTCCCAGCGCCCTGTGCAAGGTGCGGGCTGGGCTGGCTTGGCTGTGCCGTGAGACACTGCCCTAGATTCACTTCAGAGTCAGGATTTCCCATTTGTGCAGAAGAAGAACATGTTTTGGCGGGCAAAGGACGCAGTGGAAGTAAGCAGACATGACAGAAGGGTTTCCAGGCTTGCTGGAGTTCTCATATCTTGTCACAGGGGGAACCATACACTCATTTTTCATGAGGTCCCCATTCTTCCAGTGGTTGTAATCCACTTTTTATGCCTCTTTCTACATGAAGCGTTTGGTTCCTTTTAGCAGTTGTTCGGGTGGAATAATGAAGTCTAAGAGTTGGAAACAAGCAAACAAAAATGTTCCCTCCAAAAGATTGCATAGTCCTCGCTATTTCTTTTATGAAAATGAAATGTTCTGAAGATGTTTTGTATAGCTGAGTGTCATTTTGAGTCACTTGAAGCACACTGAAGCTTTGACACGAGTTCATTGGGAACTGCAGTTTCTGTCACTGTGCAATGGACGGTTTGCTAAGGCCTTCATTAATGTAACACCTGTAAATACTGCCTAAGCCTCAGGGTGTGATCCAGCGCAGACCAAAAGCCCAAGCGTCTCTCCTGGGAATGAGAAGCTCTGGGTTCTGGTTCTTAATGACAGGATTTTCTGTTTTGCATCCGAAGAACCCTGAGGAGCAGAGGTGTGGCTCAAGGACGTCCGTGGCTGCCGTGTTCAGGTGCTGCAGCCAAAGGAGCTCATCGGGGCGATGCTTCGGTGCTGGTGCTGTGCCCCGGGGCACGAGGGACACAGTCAGTCCCCCTGCTCGGACAGGAGTACTGATTCAAGCGGGCCTCTTGTCCCTGCAGGGCAGGGTGAGCAACTTCAGAATATGACAAGTACTTAGTAATTGTCACTAAAGATCAGTCACCCAAGAAGAGCTCTGTTTTCTTTAGACTAACTGGCCAAAAGCATCCTGGTTTAATTTCAGGAGGGACAGGGGTGTTACAATGCTGTTTTTCACATCACCATTCATTTTGACTGTGTTGCAACAACAGGTTACTTATTATGTGTGTGTAATTGGGGGTATTTTCATTAGTTGATGGAAAGATAGCTGTAATTAATGGACTGGGTAATTCGTTGTAACAATAAGCCATATTGTGACATGATTGTTAAACAATTCTACCTTAGCACAAAAAGAAACATTGCAGAACAGAACTCAAGGTTTCCGAGAAAGCTGTGCTTGACCTTTAGTGAAGACTGGAGACGGTAGCACCTGTTAGCATGAAGCAAATGAAGATGGTGAATCACTGCTATTTATGTGACAGAAGTTGAGCATTATAAACATGTCACTTCTTGCATTAACACATCTTCCAAGTACACAGAGCTGGTGTAAAAAATATGGAACTACAAATGGTTAAACTCCACCCAGCATTTGACATAAGTACTCTTTCTCAGCACGTAAGTAATGTGAATGTTATGTTGCACAAATACTTAGAGCTTCATTTACCCTCATCTTCTTTTCATTATTTGCAGGAGGTCTTGTTCTCTGATGGTGTCCTGAAAAATACAAAGTGGATATTATTCTTATCTCCGCTGCTGATATTTACTGCTGATAAATAGACTCAGTAAAATGGGAACAAATGTTTTTTTCATAATCCCCCTGCAACTGCTGCCTTCATTATATATGAAGAACACAGAGATTAAGTCTACCATTTGCCAACAGCATGTTTCCAGTTTCTGTTTATATAGTACTCACAAGCAACTGTATATTTATATTAACCTGTACCTGGACTGAAATATATTTTTTTTCCTTCTTGGGTAAGATATGAGGATTAATTATTGATGTACTCACTCTAGCCTTTCAACCTGGCTGGGATGGCAATTTTTCCCCCATGCTGCACTATTTGAAATATGTTTTCTCCTTGGTGGCAGTGAAGATTGTACTGCAGTGAATTGATCTTTGCGTCCTTAGAAGTTTTATATTTTTACAATATTTTTGTGCACGTGGGTAAAGTCCATTTTCTGAAAATGAATTTCTTTTTATCACAATATGTTATTAGACCACATCTTAAGAGTTAAAGTTTTATCATAGTCAGATTCTATTTGCAGATAGCATCATGTGGAGACTGTTTTCAAAAGCATTAACTCAAACCACACGGATGCACAACTATTTTAGAAGATGAGAATTCACACATGCTTTTTATTATAATGCACATAAAACTGAAGTATAATACAGTAGGCTTGGCAATAAAACAGAGTAGTCGATATATAAATTTTATGCCTGGTTCTTTAGATTAATGAACTGCTTTTCTTGATGAATTGAGAATGAATGAGTAAATCCACAATGATCTGAATTAGATACTAAATCACTTTTTTCTGGCAATTCAGAAATTGTGCACCTAGTTCAGTTTTGGTTTGGGGTTTGGCTGTTTTTTTTTTTTTTTTGGTTGTTTGTGGGTTTTTTTGTGCTTTTTTTTTTGTTTTGTTTTGTTTTGGGTTTTTTTGTTATGGTTTTTTTTTGTTTTGGTTTTTTTTCCTTTTCCCCCTGGGACAACTTGATAACCTTCTTGTGCTAGCCAAACCACTAAAGAGGCATTGTCAGTCTCTTCAAGTTCCCTATTGTTCTCAGAAAATCACTTCCTTAAGACATATCCATATGTTGAGGGTCTCAGTAGTACTTTGTGGGAAACAAAGTTATGGATTAAATTCATTTAGTCTGTAACACCACTGAAGCTGGATTCAGCTGGCACAAATACCTCATGATGCTGTTATAGCAGGGGGGAGTCTGCCTTTGCCTTCTCTTTTCTGGCACAAGAAATGGGGAGAGGCCAATAGTCAATAAGGACAGCTGCCGGTGAGGGAGATTCCTCAGGGCTGAGATTTCAAGTTGATCCACTTCATACGTTTGGAAGCTCAGATTTGAATTTAGGAATATAAATGAGGTCAGTGATTTTCCAAATGAGGTGAACAGCCAGACGACCTCCTTCTGCAGAATGGGCCCCATATGTGTTTGCGGCAGAGAGAGACCTTTTCAATTTTAGAAGTACTGGGAAGAAAAAATACAGATGGGAAGCTGCCACAAGCCAGACAAGCCTCTAGAGGCTGGCAGGGAAGGAGTTAATCAGCCCTTTGAGAGCAGGTAGTGATTTGTAGGAGGGTTGGGATGGGCCAGCTGGGAGAAATGATCTGATTGCTTTGGGATGGGTCTCTATAAAATTCTGTCTCAGCAGAAGGGTCTGCTGGAGAGGTAGCCTTGCTCTTAGGCTGTAAGGAGTTGTGGCTCAGCCTGTTGTTACAGATTTAGGTGAGAGAAACTCTGTTTTACACTTTTCTTCAGAGTCCTGCTAGCGGTTCCCAAAGAGGTGCTGCTTTTGCAGTGAAGGCCTCCCTTCTCTACGGTGAGAGCAGAATGGTGGTGAGCCTTGAGCTTGGTGGTATCTCCTTTTGGTGCTGCAGGTCCCGGCTGGGAGGGCAGATTGGCCACCGTGGGAATGGAACCATGCCAGAAGCTAGCTGAGATAAACTCTCCCATGGGAAAAGATGCTTGTCTGATTCTCCCTTCCCTTACCACCAGAGCAAAGTGGTGTGCATTACTCCAGGAGTGAGTGGTTCCTGGAGGGTGGAGGGCTATGGCATCCTGTGTCCACAGGGCAGCTCTGGGGTGGCGGTAGAGCCCCTCCATACAGAGGGTGAGTGCTGTGAAGAATGGGAATGCCTACATTTAAGGCTGTAAGGGTTAAATCTGATGGCGGTGGTGAACCCTCCAAGGTGGAAGGAGCAGCTGCTGTAGAGGTGGTTGGAAAATGCAGAGTGTTGTGAGACTTCTGCCAGGGCTCTGGGACAGTTCTTGTGGCAGGAAGAATAGGATCACTAGGGCAGCCCAGGGGGCTTCAGTGTGTGCAGCTGTATCAGAGAGGGCTGAAATGGAGGGAGAAAGAAAACAAGTGCTGGAAAAGGTGGCAGCACTGACACGGTGGTGAGCTGGTGAGTGCAAGCTGCAGGCGTCTCTCAGATGGGCTGTAAGAAAGGGAAGGAGAAATGTGGGATGCAGAGGAAAAAAAAAGAATTAATAATAATAATAATAAAATGTAAAAGGTCGAACAGAGCTTGAAATGAGCCTGCCAGGAGTGGGGATCCTATCCCGGGGATCCAGAAGCTGCCCTGGCATGCACAGGCCTCTGTCTGGTCCCTTTTCTTCCTTGGTAGCGTCTTCCCCCTCCCCCTCCTCCTTTGTCAGGCAACTCGTTAACACTTATTAGCAAGCATCTTCAAAAGGCCAGGAGGGGGGAAAGGATGGAAGAGGAGCTGAGATGGCTAAAGGAAATGATTAGGAGATTCCTTTTCCTTTCTGCCTATTGAAGCTTTAATGACCAGCCCTTGCGCTGTCTGTGCCCTCCTGCATTGTTATCCAGCCCTGCCCTGGGACCGCAGCACCCCAGCTACCCCGGCGCTGATCCGCTCTGACATCTGGGGCACTGAGGTGCCCACAGCCGCTAACCTTTCTCATGCTGGGCTGCTCGCTGGGGTGTACTGCTCTCGCTGCCCTTGGCATTGATGGCAGGGCTGTGCCAGCGCTGGTTCCCCCCTCCGGGGGTGCGCTCTGAACCGGTTGTCACCAGTGCTGGGCTGCCTCGCTGAATGTGCCCCTGTGTGATCCTGCCTGGGACTGATCTCTATTTCTGTCTAAGCATGGCTGGTCAATCCTGGGTATCCAGTGCCAAGGAGTTGCTGGGCAGGACTGTGCTTGCCTGAGGTGGATGAGAGAGGGTTGAATAGACAGAATTTGGCCCATAACTTTCCATTTCTGCCTTATAGTTCCAGCTGCAATGCATGTTCAGTTGTTTCCTCTTGAGCTAGTTATCTAGAGCTGAGCGTTAATGCCATTGGTGAGGATGGCAGAGCTCCCATTTGGGAGGAGAGCACTGGAGCAGCAGAGGCTGTTCTGTGCTGCTCTGTTGTGGAGTGTGGGTTATATTTGTTTTGCTCTGTCCATCAGAGTCTTCACCCTTTCCAAGTTACAGTACAGGAACTGGGATAGTTTTTATGCATCAGGGAAGGACTGGTCTGTCAAAAAGCTCCTCTAACTTGGTAATGAGAACCATCCCTCCACCCCTCCCATCCAACAGACACAGACTGAGAAATTTCCAGAAGTTGCTGAAGTTCTGCCTCTCCCAAGGACTCTGTAGGCATAAAGGACCAGTGTATGTTGTCCTTTCCCAAGGCTTCTGCCTTTTCCTGCAGGAGCAGCACCTTGGCATCTAGAGAGTTGGGTGCCAGCAGCACATGCTTGAGCAAGCAGGTGACCTTCAGTGCTAAGTTCCTGCTTTGCAGAGGGGAAGAAAGGTTTCATAGATTTCCTGCCCCTACTTGATGACCTTTAAGTGGGGGTGTATATGTGGAACTGCATGCAAAGGCAAAGCCTTTATCCCAGGAATGGGCCCTTTGGGACAAAGACTTTAAAAAGTAACTATCAGAATATCTGTGTGTGTCTTGGGGCTGGAGTTAAAGGTCTAGGGTGCTTCCTGAAGTCAGATCTGACTCTGAAAGGCAGTGCTGCATCTGCTCTGGGCCTTGCTGAAGACCTGGCATCTCTGCTGGGCTTCTTCAGTGTCTTCTGCTGACCTACTGGTGCAGATATGTGTTTAAGATGACTCTGTGCACACCTACCAATACCTGGAAAGAGGTTTTGACCTTGGTTATACAGAAGATAGATGTGATTCTTAGTAATATAAAGTCATTTTCTCCAGAAGATGTTTTGAGGGCTCTGGCTCGCTCCTTGGGGATGTAAAGTTTTAGGGGCAGTGACTCTGTGTAGAGACAAATAGAGCCTTGCTGAATCAGGGGATGTTTTAATATTGAGCCCAAGCTGCAAAGGAAATTTACTCAATTTGTTGACAGTTGTGTCAGCATCAAAGACGAGTACAAATTTGAAATGAAAGTGAGCAAGTGATTTAGTTGTTCTGTGTTTTAGCTTGTAGAACATACCATGGGTAATGTGGAGAAAAAACAAACCAAAGAGCTGCTGGTGGCTGGCTGGAGTATTCCTGCTCCAAGTGCCGGGAGCCTGAGTTCACACCAGCTCCTAGAAGGCTCCTTCTTTCAACAACTTATTATTACAGTCTGCTGAGAGTGTGAGCCAATCTCCTCTGTGTCAATAGCTGAGGGTTTAATTTTAAACAAGGGGAAAAGTGGATTTTCAGATGAATACTGGAAAATTGGAAATATGCATGGAAAAAAAAGCACAGAAGAATTGATGAGCTGGAAAAAAATAGAAAAATATTATTTTTTGGTGTTTTTCAGAGTATATTCTTTATCTGATACTTATTCCATGCAGCATTTTGGAAAGCATTTGGCAAATGCATAGAAGTAATCTGTAGGATACTTTTTAGTCAGATGCCATAACTTAGACTAATTTACTGCCTTCAGAAATAGCTGCAAACAAATGCAGTGATTAATGTGTCAGTTTAAAATTTGTGTGGGGAAAGAGTTATAGCTGTAGAATACAGGAAATATTTAGGACAGACATTTCAAAATGTTACAGCTTCTTAGTAAGAGAAGAGGGAAAACTTTCAATTACGCATTTTATTAACATCTCCTTTTTAGCTCGATAAAATGGTAACAATGTTAAAATCCCCTCCTGGGAAATAATGTCACATGGCTTGCCACTGATAGAACTTGAGGAGGTTAGGAGATGCTGGTGGAGTTAACCAGTTGTTAATCAGTTGCTCATCAGTTGCTCATTTGCAGCCTAGTCTTGCTCTAGCTGGGCTGGAGATAATCAGATGGTGATTTTGACTTGGAGGCAGGTTTGTTGTGAACTTGGTGTCTTAACAAGAGCTGTAAGGAATGACTTTATTCCCACGGTAAAATCAGGTCAGCTCTTGCACCTTGTGGTGGTGGCAGGTCAGCAGGCGTTGGTGCTGAGGTGTCTGTGTGGGGTGGAGCAGCAGGACCATCTCTGCTGGGTGGCTTCCTGACAGCCCTGCAGCTGCTGGCTTTGCTGAGGGCACTGTCCTGAGCCCAGCCCTCTGGAGAGCATCTGGAGCAGGTCTGGAGGGGCTGGTGCCCGGTACAAACCTCTCAGGGGCTGGTAGGAGCAAGCTGCTTCTGTAGGTTGTGGGGTCTGGACTTGGACTTGCCCTGCTGGGCTGGGAGAGTGGCCCTGCTGTGACACACCTGACAGTGGGGTGTGGGACAAGTCCCCTCAGGGAGGTGTGGGGAACATGGGAGGGCTGTGGGACTCAGTCACTGAGGTCCCAAAGACTCTGAGGTTCTGCATTTCTGTGACAGGCTGTTGGTAGGGCACCTGGGAAATACCAGGAGCGCCAGGGCTGGATATAAAGCTGCTGTGGGCCTGCTCCTGACAGAACAGTCCTTCAGAAGTGAGGGAGTCCCACAGGATTTGCTGTGGAACCTCTTCACTGCACGTCAGTAACTGAGAGTTGGTTCATTACACTCCTGTCTCTTGCTGCTTATAGTGTTGGTTCCCTTTGCCTCCTTATCCTTGAAGCATGAGCTCCATGTAGCAACTGGCAGTTGTAGTGACTAGCTCAGCTCCTTGTCTTCCTGTAAATACTAGTTTTCTCCCCCCAGAAAAGGAGTTTTGGTGATATAATCCTAATGAATGAAGGGGTTTTCTTAATTAAAGTAATAATCTGAAAGTTGTCATTGATAAGTGTGTAAACAAGCTGATTGCAGCAGGCACATGAATAGCTCTAATGAGCACGTGTGGGTACTGAATTAACCATGGTTCACAAGCCATGCATGGCTATATGGTTGTTCACAAATAACCACTTTCCCCTTTTGCTTGACTTTGCCTGCCACCCCAAAAATCTTGTCTTTACACAGCAAAAAGGAATCTGCATCTCTCACAGGAGGAGAGCTTTGAAGGCAATCACTGCTCTCAGGGTGGCTGAGGAGGCAGTCTGTGCTCTTGGTATTTTTTCCCCTGAAGTGAAGTGCAGGCTGGTGGGTACAGCATATGTGTTCAGCATTGGCCTCTCCTGCTGGTGGGTTGTTCCTTGGCTCTGAAGGTATTTGTGTTTACCAATGTCTGATTTTATGCGCAAAAACTCAGGGAGGAGATTTCTGTGGGGCTCCATGTGTTCCCTGCCCAGCTAGCACTGTCTGATATGTGCGTGTCCCATGTGCACTCCCTTCCTCCTGTCCCTTGGGGTTGGATAGCTATTCTCTTGTGAGTGCTTAAAGCAGCACCCTGGTGCTGCTGGAGATCTTTCTACAGGATGGGTTCTTCTCTTTTTCCTACTAAATTCTCCTGAAAAAGACCAAAACCAGCAACACAAATTCAAGCTCTGGTAGGGTTGTTACAGCAGAGTGTCCTGTGCACACACAGTCACTTCCATACACATTTGAGTTAAAATGGAAGCTCGCAGGTGGAATTTCTGCACTGGTGTGATCTGTCTGGCTCACTTCCATTTCCTGCCAAAGGGAAGGTAGTGCTGCCCTGCTCCCCGGGCAGCTCTCTCTGGTGCCTGTTCGATGGCTTTAGGGACCAAGGTGTGTGCTAAGCTGTTGTCCACTGCCCTGCAGGAATTGAACTACAGGAACCATGGGGAATTACAGCCTTCAGGTGTATTTCGTCTATCAAGCAGGCTGAGCTTTGCTGGAGATTTCTGGTTTCAAGGTTTGGCAGAAATTGTCGTTTCACGTTGCTAGCAAAGAGTCTGAATATATGCCATATAATTAACACCAGGAAATTCTGACTCCTGAGGCTATAGGGTTAAACAAATATATGTCCCCATTAAACTTGAATAATAAGAGGTTAACTCATTAGGAAAAGAACACTCTTGATGTGCTTAATGGGGGGAGAGAGTTTTAACTCTTACAGTTCAGTTCCTTGTGAACTCTTATGTTAGTCACACTTTCATTTTTGAGTGCTGATTTTTTTCTGCTGCTTTACACCTCCAAATTGACCCATTTGTTCTGTTTATTCTGTATGAGTTGTCTTTTGTTTCCTGGATTATTGATATGCCTGGATCCTTTGGAGTCTTGAAAATTATGCTTTGTTGATGGTTGGTGCATACTTTAAAGAACAGAACAAAGGCAAATCTTTAAAACCCCTTATTTGAAAATAGGCGAAGTATAGATAAATTAACATAGCCAAAGGGAAAACCCTGCAAGCCTAATAGTTCCTTGATTGTGGTGTAAGCAAGCCTTATCCAGGCTGTGGCTCTGGAACACCTTTGGTGTTCCCCAAATACTGCTGTACTCTGGAGAGCAGGTATTGTCTGAAATCATAATCTGGCAGAGCTGATTGCTCCCTTCATGCTGGACACTGGTGGAAATAAGTCAGCTCCAGCTCCTGCAGCCGTTTCCTCCATGTCCTCTTCCTTGCTGAGCACTGACCATGCACTCCGGATTGCAGCTGCTGGTAGAGTGGGAGATACATCACTTTCATGTTTGAGATTCTCCTGGACAATTCTTCCTCACTCCACACATATTTAAGTGTTGTTGTTTTGAGTAGTTTGAGTCTGGCTTCTTGGGAACTTCTGGCGCTATGAAGTCAATAACCCTATTGCTGATCATGCTGTTGTCAAAGTAATTATTCCAAGTGTTGGCTCCATATGATGCAATTAAACTATTGATTAGTACAGTTTGGTCCAACCAAGGGAAAAAATGTGGTTCTTTGCACAGATTTCCTAGAACTGAGAGACTGTTTTCTTTGAGGTTGCCCTATTAAACAAAAGGAACAGATTCAATTCAATAATTGACTTTGGTAAATGGAGCACAGAGATAATTTGATTCTGTTGTAAGCAAATAGGAAATTTTTCTTCATTGTTACTCTCATTCTGGATCCTTTATAACATCTGGATGTTTCTGGCTGTGCATTTCTTCTACTTGGCAGTTAAAAAATTCTAGAGAGGATTTGAAGTTAGGGGCCCATGAGGTGAGAAGGGGAACCCAAAGTATTGATGATCCACTTAAGAAAAGAGATTTGCTTATGAAACAGCAACATGTGTGAAGCAGCTCTAGTTGGGAATAGTTCTAGGCATGGAAAAGACTAAGAGTAGTCTCAGACTATGTAATAATACTTTTCAAGGCAGAAATAATAATTTATAATTCATGCAGCTGTGTAAGCTCTTAGCAGAGTCAATTATGGAACATTTTATTTTGTGGATCACCTGAGAATAGTCTATCTTCCCAAGTTTTGCAGAGAAGAGATGCAAGAAGTCTGGGAAATGCTTCTAAGCAAGGAGGTTTCCAATAGCAAATAGTACACCAATGATGTCAGCCCGACAGGAAATCAGCATTTTGGCTCCTGCATCCTCCATGGCTCAGCCTCTTTCCTGTATGTGGGAGTGTGCATGTGTGTGGAACTGTATAAATAATCTCACACCAACGTGTTTCATGTGGTGAGGGACTGCCTTGGAGCAACTGGCTCCTGGGATGAGTAGGTGCTTAGCATAAACACATTTTGTGTGCTCTTAAAAAAGCTGAGGAACCTGTTTTCCACCTGTGTCCTGTGGAGTGATCCTGAGATCCAAGATGCTCTATATGCTGCAGCAGGGTAGAAGAAATAACACATTTTTTTCCTTTTTTTAAAGTAACATGTTTTTGTTGAATTTACTGTCTCTTATGTGGGCAAACTAATCTCTGTTTTTGTCAGGTGTTTCATACAAGACTTCTGTTGCAGCAGCCTAAGCATTTAGATTTCTGTCTTTATTTTTATTGGCCTGGTTTCCACTTTAGCAAATTCACAGCTTGTGAGCTATTGCTGGAAAATTCAAATGTGCAAAACATTAGGGAAGCACTAAGCACAGCCGTCCTCTCAATTTGCGCTGTCTTTGCTCCTGAGAGTGTGTAAGCTGTGAGCGCAGCAATGCCCGGAGCCGCAGCTCCTCAGCCCCGCTGCGCCGTGCCCGTGGGCGGGAGGGGATTCCTCCCCTCGGGTCTGCGGTGGGAACCGCAGGAGATGGGCCGGGGAAATCACCGCAGCAGGGAAGGGAGCAACGCCTTGGTCACACAGCCCATCGCCGGCAGAACAAGCAACAGAATTAGGTTTCTGCTAGGATATTTAGTCACATCTGAACTAATTTTTCACGGTGCCTCGAGGCAGACTAGGTGACTTCTTACAGTACTTTTTTTGTCCTGTTTTATTATGAGCCTATGGATGAATTAACTGTTACCTGCTAATTAGTGAAAGCACATGAGGACAAATCCTGCTCAGGCTCACCTAGCTTGCCTCGAGTAAACTTGATGCTGACCATGACTCTTCCTTGTTTCCTGGCCAGTTAGCTGTTGTGCCAATCTTGATTAACTTGGTAGTTTAAAAACTGAATTCAATTAATTTCATTGCAGAGACAAGCCCTCTGGCCATGTGACTTTGCAGGGAGAGGCACAGAAATTAGACTTGGATCAGTACCTGCATTTCTCTGGAGTCATTGAAATCCTACCAGTAGTTCATAACTGGAAAGTACAAAAATAAAGCTAATAGTTATGGCAAAAGAAATCTCACTGCTGTGTTTCACAGAATGCCATGACAGGTAAAGCATGCTTTGAAGGGAAATAGTGTGTTCTTGATATGGTAGAGCCTCTTCTACACGTGCAGTACATTAGTAATGGCAAAAAGATTTTCCAATGGATGTTAATTTAGGCAAAATAAGATGGATTAATACAGGCATTCACCTTCCCTGTCAGTTTAATATCAAGATAATTTTATTTGATAGTTCAATGTAGTAAACTCCCCTTTTCCTTAATACATATTTGCAAAAAGTAGGCAATATTGTAATACAGTAATTAGCCATATTTGCCTTTACTACGTGTGAATAAGATTAATATACTAGAGTGTTCAACCTAATTGATCTATTATGTGATAGGGACTCACAACCAGACTGCAAATTACAGTTTAACCCCCCAAAGGGCTAGACTTGTTTAGAAAATGTGTGAGTCTTTAAGAGATAAAATTAATAGAACTGACGTTGACCTAAATATTCAGTGTTATTAATTGTATCAGTGGATTGTGCTGCTTTTATGTGCAACTAGGAAGGCAGTCTTTGGAAAGGAGAGGGTTTATGACAGTAGTGGGAAGGGTGGCTAACAGAAAACATGACAATTATTGCAAGCCAGGTTTTCTGGTTAAAAAAGTGATTGTCACAGGCCCTTAAAATTGCTATTCCATGTGGTTGTGATTAAATAAATCATCCGTGCAGCGCGTTTGGAACATAATGGCTCTGTGGGAAAAAAATGTAAATCAGGTTTTTGTATTAATGAAAACAGTTTAATATGGTTTTAATGACCCATTTTTCAGTCTTCACCAGAAAGTAATTACCAGTTAGATAGTTAGTGCTCTGGGCTTTGTTCTGGCTCTCAGAACTCCTTCAGCCGGTCACCCAGGGGAGTCCTGCCACGCCCCGTGGGCAGCCCTGGGCCGGGCTGTGCCCCGTGGGCAGCCAGGGCCGGGCTGTGCCCCAGCAGGGCCGGGCTCTGCTCTGCTGCCACCCCTGCCTTCTGCTGCTGGGGTGTGGGGAGCAGCCGTGGTCATGCTCCGAGCCCTGCGGTGTGGGGAGCAGCCAGGGCCGTGCTCTGAGCTCCTGAGGTGTGTGGGGCACCCCCAGTGCCAGGCTCTCAGCTCCTGGGGTGTGGGGGGCAGCCGGGGCCGTGCTCTCAGCTCCTGGGGTGTGTGGGGCACCCCCAGTGCCAGGCTCTGAGCTCCTGGGGTGTGGGGAGCAGCCGGGGCTGTGCTCTGAGCTCCTGAGGTGTGTGGGGCACCCCCAGTGCCAGGCTCTGAGCTCCTGGGGTGTGGGGAGCAGCCAGGGCCGTGCTCTGAGCTCCTGAGGTGTGTGGGGCACCCCCAGTGCCAGGCTCTCAGCTCCTGGGGTGTGGGGAGCAGCCGGGGCTGTGCTCTGAGCTCCTGAGGTGTGGGGGCAGCTCCTGGGGTGTGTGGGGCACCCCCAGTGCCAGGCTCTCAGCTCCTGAGGTGTGGGGAGCAGCCGGGGCCGTGCTCTGAGCCCCCAGTCCCTCGCTGTCGCTCAGGCCAAGGCCGTACAGAGGCCTTAGGACAGGCGGCGGCTGCCCCCGTGCCAGAGCGGGGAGAGCTGGCAGCTGGCGTGCCTGCTTAGAGACTTCTCTCTGCAGTGGGACGGGAAGTGGAACTGGCACTGCAAGAGAACCTTTGGGCAGGGAAGCAGAGCCCAGACCTGGCCTGGGGGAGGATGCTGCCCAGAGGGGTGCTGGCAGGATGGACAGGCATCAGGTTCAAATGGCCGTGACTTCATCCCCAGGAGGAATGAGAGGAGAAGAGATACCAGTAACTGAGGAAACAGCTCAGGAGCCAGGACTTGTGTATTGCTGCCAAAGCCCACTGCGTCTCTGCTCAATTATAAAAATAAAGGTCTGACTAGTGACTGAGGTCTTTGTACATTTGTAATGCTTGGAAAGGTCTAGCAGCCAGTATCAGGAGAGGGATTACTGGATTAACTTCTGCTGCAATGCTGCTTAGCACTGGTGTTTGCCCTCTAAGAAGGGCACAGAAGTGGATCCAGACCAGGTGAGGCACCTCTGAATAGAGCAAATTAAGGCCCTGTTGGATGCTCAGGGTTTGCACCTTTTTATGTGGGAGCAGGTGTTTCATAATAAAGGGTTCTTTGCTCTTCCAAAGAAAGGCACAATACAGCCCAATTCCTCAAGATAGGAATACACATGGTCAAGAAGGTCCATCTTCACTTTAGTAGTACATAACATTGGAACAGCTTGCTGAGGAATATGGTGATTGAATTGTCATTGGACGTTGTGATATCAAGACAGAATGCTTTCCTCTGGAAACCTGCTGCAGAAGCTCAGAATGTGCTCGTTATGTTGATATTGGATTTGGACAGGATCTGTGTGCTGCACTGGAGTGAAACCCAGGCTGTTGTGATGGTCTCAGGTGTGGTCTGTGCATTCGGAGCTCTTCTTTCTGAGCCTTCTGGTGGAGAGAAGGCCAGTGTTGTCTCATACTTGTATGGATGCAAAAATAATTAAGGTCCAGATGAAATCTAGAAGTTGCAAAATTTCTGATTTCTGGAAGCTTCTAGGTTAGTCGACTTGAGTGTGCTTGCTGAAACTTTAACACATCTGGAATGTCTCTTGCTTGGAAGCAAAGGCAGGAGTCTTTTGGCTCTGTCACTCCCAGTGAAAGCCAACCAGTTTGTTGTGCTGTGTCTAGTACCCTACCTGGGGTGGTTCAGGCTGTTGAAAAGCTGAATGTGTGGGTCGATACAGAGCTCTGTGTGACAGCAGCACCTGCATGAGCTGTGCACCTTGTTACTGCAGCTGGCTGGGTAGGGATGTCAGAGCTGTTGGCCTAAATGTCCAGTGTATTCCTGGGGGAGTTGTTTGGGGGCAAGGGACGTTTGGGCTTGGTGTTCCTAGCGCTTATTTCAGCTTGTAAAATTCACAATATGAGCGTGATACCAGTCAACACAGAGGGATGAGCCTGTGTTCAGAGTTCCTGATGCTATTGAGAAATAAAGTAGTTTGAGGGCAGTGAGTGAGAACAGAAAGATTTTGAGGGAGGTGAGGGTCCTTCAGCCTTTATTTATCCATTGTAAAGAAACATATGAAAGTAAACAGAAATCAATTTTCCGAAAACCCCTCCCAGGTCACCTGCAAGGGAAATAATGTAACACTGCTCAATGCCAGGCACTGCAGATTTTGTCAAGACATAAAGAATCCTGGTGCTTTATTTTTATTTTTGAAGTGAAAGTGGTTCACAAGGTACACCAAGGAGATGATTCAGTGCTTACAGTTGTGACATGTCAGAGGCTTGTAAGCTCAAAGACAACTGTCTTTATTGTGTTTGCCTTTTTATCTTCCAAACTTTGAGCCCCTATGTTCCTATCATTTTCCCTTTCCAATGTGAAATAAGGAGCATATTCTAAACAATGGTGCTCTTTTGATACATGCCATAATAAAGAAATACTGACTCGGAGAACAGCAGATCATAGCTGTCCACAAAGGAGTACAGAGAGGTGCAAATCCTTTTGGCATGGCACCACAGCAGTTGTCCCTGCTGGCTGATGGAAAGCCAACAATTATTTTTCTCTTCTAACATAACAGGGACAAAGGAGCTTCCCTTAGCAGCCCATCTTTGCCCTAATTTATATTGCAGCTTTTTAGGGAAAGGAGCAAAAGTCATTTTAGGAGCTATTGAAAGATACCTTCCTCTTTTGTAGCTCCTGTATGTTTTTGGCAAGTGAAGTGGAATACATTTGTGGGGCACATCAATGGCAGCAGCCTGAAAAGGGCTCAGGAAGGGCCTAATCACCTCCTCAGTGTGGCACAGCTGCTCTGAGATGTGCCACAGGGGAGCAGGGCCACAGGGGAGGCTGCTGGGCTGCCCTGTGCAGCACGGAGGGCATGGGGGCAGCTCAGGGAGCCCGAGCCCAGGCCCTGGGGGCTGAGTGTGGGTCTGTGCCCTGGCCTTGGGGGCTGAGTGAGTGTGGGTCTGTGTCTGTGCCCTGGGGGCTGAGTGAGTGTGGGTCTGTGCCTCTGGCTCCTGAGGCTCTCTCCCCTGCCGCGGCAGGCCCTCAGCACAGCCAGTTATGGTGCTGCTGAGGAAGGGCTCTGGGACTGTCACCCTTGCTCCTGCAGGCTGGATTGGGACTCAAAAGGGGCTCTGCTGTCCTATCTCAACCCTGGGAACTGCTGCATGGAAGCCCTTTGTAATTTGGACCTTTTTTTGCCTCAAACAGAATGACTTGTTCTGTCCTGTTGTGTGACTGTTATGGCAGCTCCCTACTGAATGTTGAACTGTGGTGGGAGCCTTAAGATGTAACACACATGAAGCAGAAATGGTAAAAGGAAGTTTTGGGGGGGAATCTTTCTCATGGTTAGTAACAGTACCTGGTGAGATCCAAGCTGACTGACCCTTACCAGGCATCAATACTGCCAGCTAAGATTCCTTGTGAAATCCCTCAAGGGACAGAAAGTTCACCAAGGGTGGAACACTTGCTTCCTTTTTCTCCTATGTAAGGCTCAGGATGAAGCAGGGACATGACGATGAGTGGCCCTTAATGTAACATGGGAGCAATGAGGGCTGGAGCCCAGGGTGGCACGGTGTTGCTACAGGGTGAGGAATTCCTGCTGGTGCCCAGTGGAACTTAGCGCTGGATTGATGTGGGAGCCCTATCCTGATCAGGAAAAAATAGTTAAGAGTTGGTTCTGTGTATCACAGCTTGTGCTGCCTGTCCATTTTAACTAAACAATCATTTCGTCTTCTTGTCCCTAAGGAATCTGTGGACTTCAGGAAAGCCACAGAGAGAGTCATAAAATCTGACTTGTATGAGGGACACAAATGCTTGGGTCGAGGGCTGGCTTTTCCCCAGGGAAATGTAAGACTATGCAGTGTTTAGTGGCTCCAACTTCTGACTGAAACCTCTCTAGACTTGACTGCACCATGAGTAAAAAGTAATGAGATTGGCCAGAAACAAAAAAGCTCCAGGAATTCTGGTACCAGACTGAGCTGCATAGAGTCCCTCATCCCTGGAAGGCTGGAGAGGGAGTATTTCCATAGCCTTAGGGTGTCTGTGCATGAAAAACATGGCATGTCTTTGCCAGGAGGATTTAGCTCCTCCATGACTGCCTGCTAACACTGTGTTTGCTGCTTGAACAAGCTGATCTCTGCTATAACCAGTACAGTGTCTGTCATGTTATACCAGATGTGGCACCACTTTCTCAGGCTTGGTTGTTCCTGCTGTTGGTGCTGTGCCCATGACCCCTGATATTTCAGTCTGGGACTACCAGATTTTGTCAAAGGATCCTCAAAGTCTGTGGATGGCTGGTGGATATTGATATTTTTAAGCTCCTAGTTTGAAAACATCCCTGAGCTTTTAAATTACTTTCTCCTTCCAATCACAGTGACGCTTCATTCTGAAAAGGCTGCATTCATCCCTTTATTTGCCCTGTAAAAGGCTGCTTTGTGGCTCTCTGACATCTATCCTTCCGTTAGGCTGTTGCTGTCTTGTCTCCATGTTTGCTGGCCAGATGGCTGGGATAAGCTCTGTATGTGGAAGACACCAAAAAGGAGGGTTCTTAATTTTTTGGCTGAACAATACTTGATATATCTTGTTTCTGTCACTGCAGTTTTTAAGAATCTATTTTTAATGTCTGCTTTTTTAAAAAAACAAACACTGGGGGAGGATCAGGCTCCAAGTTAGACCTCAGTGCTGTGTCTTTGCGGGACTTTTGCAGATTCTGTAGTCCGGTGCTGTGTCCTTTGCTTTGCCCCAGACTCTGGCCCATGCTTCCATATCTTGTTAGTCCTGATTGTGGCAATGCTGTGCTCCCTTGACTGAATTGCAGGAAAAGCCAAGAGTGAGTGCTGTGGGCAGCGATACACAGAGCTCGAGGGGAAAGGCCAAGCTCAGGGGGTGTCTCTTAATCAGTTTGAAGATTTTTACAGATGGGGCTCTCTGGAGCTGAAAGATGCTGGGAGGATGTGGGGATCTCCTGCAAGCAAAGCCCTGTGTCTTCTCAAGGGGCTTTGCTCTGCTGCTGCCTAGAGGAGCTTGGGGAGTTCCAGTGCAGCTGTGTGGGAGGAGAAGAGGGATTTGTGGTTGAGCTTCTGGGAATTAAAAATGGTTGAAATCTTGCCAGCCAAAAATGAGAACCCTTCCAAAACTGGTGTGAAATCCAGGCTCCACTGAAGTCAGTGGCACACAGTTTTGTACTGGACTTGAGCAGCATTTTATCCCAGCTGTGTGTGAGAAGCTGGAGTTATGTCCATTGCAGTTTTTGCTGCTGAGGCTCTACAGCACATAAAGGTGTTCCTTTATAGAACATAAGTGTCACAGCTGCAGTAACAGAGCTCTCAAACTCACATGTCTATGTCCAGACAGCAGAAGGAAAACTTGTGGGTATTTGTAGAGCTAAACTCTCTATGCTCCTTTGTATAGTCAGGAGAGAGTGTGCTCCAGTATAGACCATTCCTTAATTTTAAATGTGTCTTTTCCTCTGGAGGGAAGCATCTGCTTCATGTCTCCAGGACTGTGTGACCTGTGTGATATGTTGGTGAAGTGAAGGGTATTATAAATACTTCTTACCCACATAGAGAAATCAAATCATTAATAAGAACCAACTAAAAATGCATTTATTAATTCTATTAGACTAACAAGAACTTCTATTAGAACTAATAAGAAATGGTATGTATGTGAGTACACACACACAGTAATTTGTCTTTTTTTTTTGTAATCCATGATTTTTTAAAATTGGGTGCTTTGGTCAGAAGATGGTGCTGTAAATAAATATGTCCAGTTGTCTTTTACACTTCTCTTAGCATCCCTAGTGCAATGTGGTGTTGAACTCTGAAAGCAGATTGCCACGAAGATCTGTTGTGCTGTGAGATCTGCCCTGTGTAGCTCTGAGACGAGGAATGAATTACATGGTTGAGGAGCTGTCAGGCAGCTTCTGTAACTCAGATGCCGTCTCCTGGCAGTTTGCTATCACCTGATTTTCCCCAGCAATGAGGATTTGTCCTATCCTTTGCCCTTAAATGTCCCTACTCCCCCTCAAAGGGTGTGTTATTTGGGCATAACCCAGACAGCTGGTATCAAGCCTCAAGCACTAAGTTCTTCTACCACCTGAAACAGAGTTCAGTGATGCTCCTTTTAATAATGTGAATTCCTGCTGACCTTAGCAGTAAAATATTATGTCTTGCATGCTTGAGGTGACTTGGATGTGTACCCAGTAGGGAAAGCTGTCTGATGACATGTCTTCACAAAGCTTTGTCTCAAACCTGAGACTCAAACACAGAATCTAATAGGAGCTGATGAGTCCAGTAATTATTCCTGAAGGATTGCTGGAGAGTTAACAAACCACTAATGGCTTGCTCTTGGTTGTCCCCAACCCGTATAGTCTTCACTTAATAGATGTTTTCTTGTATTTGCTTAACAGTAAAAAAAATATTATGCAGTTTAAAAGCCCGGAGAGCGAAATAAGCTCCAAAAGAAATTGCAGCTAAATGGCAATGCATTTGTGACAGTAGATAAAATACATGTGCTAAAAGAGCACTGCCAGACCATGTAATATTCCTGCTTTGCAATGCCAAGAAATAGGTCTGGCTTTGAGGCCAGGCTGCTGGCTGTGTTTTCAGGTGCTGACTGCAGGGCTCTCTCAGCACACCTGTGAGCTGCCCTGGCTGGACTGGCACGGTGACACCTCTGGCACCCCAGGGAATGGGAAACCTGGGCAAGGGCTGCCCGGGCTGTGGGGTCTGTGGGCTGCCTGGGCTGTGGGCTGCACTGTCTGTGGGGTCTGTGGGCTGCACTGTCTGTGGGGTCTGTGGGCTGCCCTGTCTGTGGGGGCTGTGGGCTGCCCTGTCTGTGGGGTGTGGGCTGCACTGTCTGTGGGCTGCACTGTCTGTGGGGTGTGGGCTGCACTGTCTGTGGGCTGCCCGGGCTGTGGGCTGCCCGGGCTGTGGGCTGCCCTGTCTGTGGGCTGTGGGCTGCACTGTCTGTGGGCTGCCCGGGCTGTGGGCTGCCCGGGCTGTGGGCTGCCCTGTCTGTGGGGTGTGGGCTGCCCGGGCTGTGGGCTGCACTGTCTGTGGGCTGCCCGGGCTGTGGGGTGTGGGCACCCCACTGCCAGGCCCTGCTGTCCCCAGGGAGCAGCGCTGGGGCTCACAAACCCCTGGCATGTGTGGCAGTGCTGCTGCCCGGGCTTGTGCCTTCTGCAGAAGATATAGTTTTGCTTAACAGTTCTGCTACTGTCTTTTTGCAAATAAAACCTTAATGACTAGAGTGGAAAATACTTTAAATTCTTTTTGATAACTTCAAAAATGTTTTCGGTAGCAGCCGAGTTGTCAGAAAATATTTACATAACTGCATCTCTGAACCTACAATATCTTAAGATCTACAGCAGCTTTGTCACTTCCTTACAAATAGCTGTGAGCGATCTATTATGTAAAAAGGTTCAATTTAATTTACAGGAAGCGTTACATTTTTCTCTAAGTACTGTGTTTAGTTTATCTTGTTGGATTTTTTAAAACCAGTGTGGCTCTTGAATGATCTGTAGGGCAATGTAGTGCCTTTTTCTGGGGAGGGGGAAGCGAGCAGCCCCTGTGGAGGTGAGCTGTTCTCCAGGCACCCCTTGGCACTCCTGGCCCAGCACCGAGGTGATGCTGCCTGGTTATCTGCAGGGTAGAGCTTCCCGCTGGTGGCTCTGAGTGGCCCCATCAGCAATCCACGGGTGCATGTTCCCCCCTTTGCAGAGCTCAGGGAAGCCTTTGGGACTGAGGATGACTGTGCCTTCACACCTGGAATGGGCAATTCTGGCTTCTCTGTTGGAAAGACCACCAACCTGGCAAATTCCTGCTAACTTCAGTGCAGTTATTTTCAGGTAGTTTATTTGATCCAAAAATATTTAGGTCTGTGTGGTGGCTTTTAAAAAAAGTAATAGGCAGTATTTTTGTTTCAAGGCCTGATGCTCATGCTGGTTTAATGAAGTTTTCCAAAACAGCTGGAGCTAGTTGAAATTTGTGTGGTTTGATTCCAAAACAAGTGGATGGTGTTAATGTGAATTAGCTTTTTACATTAGAACTGACTTATAATCTCTGCCCCTACATATTCAACTTGTATGATAAAGCTGTCCCTTGGTTGAACTGGTCTGAAACAAGTAAATTGTCTTAAACTTGTACCTTACATTGTTCTGAATGTGAGTTTTATATGGACCCAAATAACTCGATATCTTTAATTGTGTTATGTAAATTTGACCTCCCCAAGTTGCAAAGCTTCCCTCAACAACTCGAGGCTTGTTGGCATATGTCCCTAATCAGCCGAAAACAATCAGGGACACTTCCTGAGGCTGCTTTGTTCTTCTCCACTGCCATGTGTATTGTGTGTGGTCACGTTCTCTAAGTGTGTGAAGACTTACTCACACTGTGGGAATTTCTCCTCTATCTGCATTGCTGATGGAACCAGCTATTCAGACATATTTCTCCCTTAAGTGTAAAGCTAGACACAATGATAATAGTGGGACCAATTATTTTTTCCTCGCAGTGTCCCAGATCTGACTTTCCCTAAGGACAATACAATGTCTCTTATTTTGTTTCTTTTCCCTCCTAAACACTGGATGATATATTACCAAGGAGAAGATTGAGAGAAATGAGCGATCTTTCTCTCAAACATGGTAATGAAAGAATTACATGTTGCTATCCAAATAATAACTGAAGCATTGCAGCAGTGAAGGCAGATTTTGAGCTGTTGCAGCATTCCCTGGAGAAAGGGAACATGTTGGCAGAAATTTCTGTTAATTTCCATATGTACTTTCATTCAGCGGAGGATGAAGATATGGGATTGCTGATACTGGAGAGAAATTTGCATGGGAAGGGTGATTTTCCTAGTTCTGCTATCTAGAGTTACTTGAAATTTCTCTAGTTTGCTAGTCCTTGAAACTATTTAACAAGAAAATTGTATATTTTTTGAGGAGGAGAAAACAAACTTTGTGGGTTTGGTTGTTTGGGGTTTTCATGTTGTTGTTGGTTTGTTGGTCTTTTTTTTTTTTTTCCTATTCTTTTGGCTTGGGTTTTTTAAAATTATTTTTAAAGAAGGCCTCTCCAAAGAAAAACTCTGCAAACTTCATTTTCTTGAGGTAGTGTTTGAAAATATTTGGTTTAGGGTTTCTTGCTGAAAAGCCAGAAACCTGTCAGAACAGACCAAGCTGAAATGTTGGACAAAGACAGGGACATTTTTCTGAGCAGATTCAGTAATCCAACAGTTTTATATTCCCAGTTTGCCAAATACAGCATCTGGCAACATTAGGTAGCCCTATGTACTTTTTTCTTTGTTAAAATGAGGAAATTAATGCAGTTTTGAGGCAAAGAATAGGAACAAATAGAGTTTAGTGAGTTAAAACTTGGGTTAGGAGAATTGCTTGGTGCTGCCAGTGAGAAGAGCAGTCCAGTTCCATGCACTCCCAAGATGTTGATTGTTATCTCAGTTTCTGGTATCAATTTAACTCTTTTATATCCCAAGAGCTGCAGCAGGAGGCACTTGCCAGTCTCTCTTCCAGAGGGATGAATACCAGTCAGTTCCCTGAAGAGCTGAATGTAATGTTGTCTCAGACATGGTGAGAGTTTTGCTCTGGTCACGGTGGTGGCCCAGGTAATGCAGCAGCAGTCTGCTCTGCTGGGAGAGCTCTGCTCCCTCCTCGGGTACCTCTGACCTTTTCTGACCAGCTCCCTCACACACGGCCAAACCCCAGGCTCTCATCGCATACTGACAACAAACCAAATTGCATTGCTGTCTCACGAAGGTATGCAAAGCCCGCTGGATGGGAATAGAATTCACTTTGCCAGTAGTTTCTTTAAAATAATTGGAAGAAGTTGCTGCACTTCACTTGGATTATGAGAAAGGACATTTTCCAGCCTAGCAGAGCCATCCAGCTTGGCGAGACTATCGCTCGTCCCCCATCCCAAAGTGCTGGAACTTCATTATGAGTTTTCTTCACCCTGCACAAACTTCACGGTTCCCCAGGGTGCAGCTTCCTGACTAGCCTTGTTGCTTTATCAATGTGTTCTCCTACCTCAGCTCTGGTGTAAGACCCAGGGTTAACTCTTCTAAAGTTTCACAGTGTGCATCTCTTAAGCTTCGCTACACTAGTGAGTTTGCTCTCACATTATTTTTAAATTTAGAATTTGGAATATTGTTCTGTGCACCTCTAAAAAACTTACATCCCTCTTCACTCTGTTTTGAGACTTAGAGTTCTTTTTTCTCTTACTTCCCAAGAAAAGAAAACATTTTCAAGATTTTTGAAATACTGATTTAGGTTCAGATATTAAATGGACAAACATTTAGGTAACTTAGTGTGTGATTTCACCAGTTATTTAATATATGAAATTAGGCAGGAATTTGAAGCCACTGGCTTGGATAGCTGCTAGGTTGGGTATTTTTAGGTGCCCAACTCCTGGTTTGTACTACCTTGATTTTTTTAGAAAGTTTTGAGCACCTCAGTTCTTAATGGTGCACTTATGGGCAGCATGATAATGGCTCTTCTATTATTGTAATGGAGCAAAATTGTGATCACCTGTGAAGCACAATACTGTTACTGTGTGTACTTCCATGTAATGAGGGTTTTTGTGTATTTTTTTCAAAGTGCCTGTTTAAAGATAGATGTCGGTACTCCGGTACTCTCTGAATTTGAATGTGGAAGTAATCTGCTTGTAGAAGTGTTTTGTGGCTGTGTTGTATCTTTTGGACATATATTTAAAGACAAGTTTTACAGGAATCTAAAATGAATGAGGGAGTGAACAATAGATCAAATTTTTTGTAGAAGCAGAAATAATCATGGGTGCCAATCGGAAGCTTAGATGCTGCTTAACTAAAATTGATTTTGAACACTGTGAGGATTAAATAATGAGATGGAGACTTGGATGTGGCTTCAGTTCTCAGATCTGCTATTTCATTGAGTAACTTGTTCAAGTCACTGAATCTTCTGGTGTCCCACTTCCCCTTCATAAAAAGGAGGCAACAATACTGCATTTCCCTTGGGTTATGAGGCCTGTGGGACAGGAACAGCCTGTTAGTTTGAGCATGTGTAGTACTTAGCACAATGGGGTCCTCCTCTTAGAGATAATAACAACAACATGTGTGACATTCGCAGAACACAATTTATCTTTCATCTTCTAATGCACTGGAGTTCCCAGATTGCCATAGTGTTTTCTTTTTTAGATGTGAGAGGTCTTTTTTTGTCTTGTGAGAATGCAGACTGCTTTTTGTCTTTCTATCCTCTTGCCATCTGAGAGGAGGGAGGTGTGTGGGATAAACACAGTGATACAGTGCTCAATTTTCTGAAGGGTCTCCTTGTGTAGGTTGTCAAGATGACTTCCCAGTTTCAAAAAAATCCACAAGGGAAAGTATTTGTGATATACAGAGAGAATTGCTTCTATATTCATGGTTTGTGGTGCACCACGTGCTAAAGACCAAGTAGGACCATCTTGAGCATTGCTGTACTCCAAGGTAAATTACTTGGGTTATATGTAATATTTTACAGTGTTGGGGACAGCCTCAGAAAATATAAGGCTTTACAATGTGGGGAAAGAAATTATTGCAAAAAATCAGTTAAATCCATGAGAACGGTATCTACAGAGCGTTAAGGCTGTGCAGAGATGCAATGGGGGAAATGCCTATTTATTGTAAATAGCATCAGGTGGACTGTCAGAAGAAAAACCAAAATTTTTAAAAAAGGTATTTAAAGGTAAAAAAATATCTTCTATGCTCACAAGAAGTGGGAAGTGTCTTGTGACACAGTTGACTTTAACAAATAAATATTTGGGATCGTAAGTATCTCAAAGTAGGAAGTAGAATTGAGCTGGAGAAATTGTGTCATGAAAGAGTGGGACATTCAGGTGGTCTGTGGATGTACAACTTCTTCCCACATCCAAGTCATGGACCAGCGCATCTTAAAGGTGTAGATGGGCAAACTTCCCATTCAGCAGATCTATTCCTTGTGCTGTTATAAAGAGTCGTGCTTTGAGATGGAACTCAGCAGACTGTGGAAACATCAGTGGCTTTGTTCTGCATCTCTGCAACTCAGTGGAAAATCACTGCCTTCTCCTTAAGCTAAAAAGCTGCTCTGAGCAAATGCAAGCAAAGTTTTTGTAAATTCCATGTGTTGAACTATTTTAGCAAATTTTCCCATATGGTGTTAACACAGGACGCTTCTGTTCTTCTGAGTCAAGAGTTGAAGGATGGCTTCAAAAGAGAACAATGCCTGTTGGGTTAAGGAGAGCTTATTCTTAAAAAGCCTTTACAGGGAATCAAGTGGGAAATGTTTAATTGCTGATGCAGTGCACAAGTAAGCAAATTTACTTCCTGTAACTTGTCTGACTGTTCCCAAAGAAGGGTGCTGGGCTGCAGAAGCCCAGAGCAGCGAGTACCAATGGAGATGCTCTGGGTGATTCTCTGTAGCTGGCAGCGGTGTGGCCCTGTTGGGCTGGGCTGCCCTGAGAGCTGTGCCTTCATGCAGGACTGCTGGGAAAGGCTGGGCAGACACAGCAGTGAGACAGCACTGTGGCACAGCAGAGCTTTCCTGAGGACAGCCAGCTTCCATCAGCCCCACGCTGCAGTCAGCAGCGCTGAGACACTGCGTTGGGATGGGCAGAGTTGTTCAGCCAAGAGGCAAGATTTAGCACATGTTTAGCAAAAGGTTCCATTCTTCTTGCCACAGACACATGTGGAGCTGTCTTGAGTCTAGTAAGAATTTTACAAGTTTTATAAGTCATAGTTTATTGAGCTTGGAAAAGAATTTAATATGGCATTGTCATCTTGGAAACTGTTTTTCTCTGAAATATTTTTTTTTAAGTAAGCTCTGATTTTTGTGATAACAAGTGAAAGAGAAACTAATTAGGTTTTTTGTGTTTTTTTTTTTGTTTGGTTTTTTAAATACTGCTTCTCTTCTTTGGAGTGTCCTCCTGTACTACTCTCTTCAGTTGCACAGTGGTGTTTTCCTCTGAGTGATAAACAACCAGAAAGCTGAATCAGCACTTTGGAACAGCATGAATCTGGCTTAACTTTGCTTTGGAGAAAGTTCTTTACCAGGTTTCATAATGGCTATGGAATGGAACAAATAAAGGGAACACCATATATGAACCACGTTGGCCATGGAAAGTGATATATTTAGATGAGCAGTTTATGTAAGTGAAGGACTCCTTAGGACATGAGGCAGTGCTGCACATCACAGCAGGCATTCAGAGGGAGGGGTTTGCTTTGGGCAGCCCTGCATTTGGGAGATGCAGCCCTGGAAGTCAGCGTTATTTCTATCTGCTGAGCACTAGGGCTACTGATAAAAATGAAAAATTGTGATAATTTTATAACTGTTTGTGAGGTTCAGCCTGTAACTTATGCTACTATTTAAAGTGTCCCATTGAAATTCTGTTGATTTGGTTAAGCTCAATGAATTTTACTGCTGGACTTGATTGCTGAGGGCAGAGTGCTCTATATCAGCCCTACTGCTGGTGTGAGCTGAAGTTGAAAGCATTTGGGTGTGAAACAAAAGCAGGGGACTGGAGAGACATTGGACGGGATATGACAGAAGGCCTAGTGTAGACACACAAGGCTGACAAGCATTTCTGCTTTTAAAATGCCTTTCAGAAAGAATGGCTGCTTTCTCAGCATTCCTTCAGAGGGTTAAGAGGAAGTGCAGTCACTGGAGGCTGAAACCTAAGTTCATTCCCAACAGGAAAACTAGGCATAGATCTCCAAGCCCCTGATGACCAGTTCTCTGTTCAACAGTGACACCTCCATGTTCTTCTCTTGGACCTTCTGCTGAATTATAAGCAAGAATAAAGCTTGTACAGCACGTGGAAATGCACCTTCCTCGTGGCATAGCTGAGAAGAGCAGTTTGATCAGAACTCTACAGATGTGACAGGGCTGAGGAGGAGGAGGAGAAGGGGTTAAACACCTGCTGGTACAGTTTCAGTAGGAAGGGTCTACCACACTTGTGTGATTCACACTTCTGCTCTCCTTTGCATATGTCAGTTCTCAAGGCACCAACACCACAGAGGAGGATGATGTTGATTGACACAGCCTTAACAGAAGCTGCCAGCAAAACCAGCTGGCTGCTGTGCTGTTAGTGGGCACCACATTTGGAAAAGCCCAAAGTAAAAAACCACCATCTGAAAATTTGCATCTGATCCTCTAATGTGAGTTTGAGAAACAGGATTGGCAGAAAGTGGTTCTCACTCATTGCTAATGTGGGTTTGCCTGGTGGTGTAGCCTGGAGCAAGAGCAGCTCTGGGGAGAGTTTGAGACAGGTGTGTGGCTCCAGAGCACAGTGAGTAACATCCCAGTAACATTTCCTGAGGAGCTGGGGGAGCAATCCCTGATGAGAAATGCTGAGAATCAGTCATGGCAGGTCAGTGTCTGACACCTCCTCGACTTAGGGTCTGCCTTTGTTACGTTTCTGTTGTTTCCCCAGATGAGGTATGACAAATGCAGGAATTCCCAAGAGAGGTACTGTCCATCCTGAATATGTGAGTAGCTCTCATTATTGTTAATGGGAATTGCATGTGCTCAAAAAGCTAAGACTCCCTTGTGATGCCTTGAGATAGAAGACTAATATCTAAATGATGTGTAATTATTTGAGCAAATGGTGTAACACGTGATGTCTTTGTTAGGGCATTGTTGTTCAGAGAATCATCCCCATATAATTTTTCCCTAGGAAAATGACCACACACACAAAGTAACAGACTCTGTTAATTTCTGTGTTGTTTTATTTAAACACTCTGTACTCTCTTCTTGTTTTCTAAAACTGTTTCTAGCTTCTAAAACTTATAAAAGATGGGAGTCTGGCCCTTCAGAAATAATGTGGTAACACACTGGTGACTATGCTCTGTGCAAGAATGGAGCTGGATTAGTGAAGAATCTCTACATGGCAATCAGCTCTTCCTCATGCAGTCAGGTTCAACAGCAATGTTAAAGTATCACAGGTGAATATCCCTAATGAGAAATGAAGTTTGTTAAAGAATAAAATTTTCCCTCTTTTTCCATGGCAATGAAGCTGATTTTTGGTGATCTTTAACTCCATATAAGCTCTGACTGAGCTCAGGGTGCTGTTAGGCATGTGCAACACAAGACCAATGTGACCAGAAGGTACAACACACTTTGCAAAGGAGAGACTTCTTGGTTGCAGTGTAGCTGTTTGAGGACAGCAGAGTGGAAGGGCTACTCACCCTCCTTGAGTACAGAAGCAAAAATATAATTAAGGTCGGGTGGAAGCTTGTTTGGCAATGGGATTCCTGGCACCTGCGCATTCGATTCTGATTCGTTTCAGAGATGGGATGCCAAGTAAACCTATTATGAGCGATGGCAAATGCTATACCCTGTGCCTAAATAGGCAGGACAAATGAAGCTGTCACGCTTTGCCCTTCCTTCCTTCTCCTCCGTAGGGCAGAGGTCTTTAGAGATCAGCCTTTCCTTCCCGCAGTGGTTTCGGCTGGTGTTGTCACTTGCTGCTGATGCCCCTTGGCCACTCATGCATTGCTGATCGCCATTCAGGTGAGGGACAAAGGAGGGAGCTTAGCAGTCAAGAGGATACTGATGAGAGGGGAAATTGCTTATTTCAAAGGCTTTTTAAGCGTTCTTCTCCATCTTGACAACAACAGACTTATCGCTGTCCTTTTATCCCCCCGTGCAGAGTCAGGCAGTGGGCACTGTGAGGAGCTCCGGAGGAACCCTCCTCTCCTCTCCTCTCTGTTCGTGTCTCGGGCTGGTGCGTGCCACGAGAGGGGACCGGGGCATCTGCACGGCCGAGGAGGGAGCGCTGCCCGCCGTGTGGGCTGGAGACTTTCCGTAAAATGGACATCAGGGAGAAAGAAGGCTGTAAGGGCAAAATGCCACAGAAGGCTCACCAGCGTGTTTTGAAATATCTTGACTGCCTACAGTATTGACTTTCTATTATTGCATAATCCAGCCTGGGCTGCTCAGTTTTACAGCTGCATGGTTAGCTGGAAAATCACAGAATTTCTTGGAAAGTAGCTCAGTTGTTCTCTCCCTGCACTCCTGATGCCTGTTGCGAAGTTCAGTGCTGACAAATTGCTTGCATGCCATTTGTCTGATACCAGTGGCACAGCTTAGACTTAGGGTGATACAGCTGCTTTTCAACTTTGCTTCTTTCCAAGGGTTGCTCAGGCTCTCCCTATTTCCTGCATACAGTTTTGTTGGTATTTGTCACTCCTAAAGGGTCACCACCCTCATGTGAGGCCTCACCTGCACTTCTTTCACCCCAAAGAACTTGCAATTGAATAGATGGGTGGGCAAGGTGTAGGACAGGGATGAAGTTGCTTTTGGTTTACAAGTGGGGATTTAAGGCACAGAGAAAATAGATTTTTTAGGGACTGGGAAGGGGCATTGGGGCCAACCCTTTAGAAATAGGGCTTTGTGGAAGACTTGCAGCTGAACATAAACAGTAGTGTAATCTTCTGGCTTCTTTGTTGCAGGGATAAAGAGACTTTTTTCCAGGTTTCAGATGCTGTCATTGCCACCCACTGCATGGTGACCAGTCTGTCTTGCCGTGTGGCTGTGCCAACTTGTAACCTTTTATAGTCCCCCTTCAGTTACCTATGCAATTTTTGGCTGTCTTGGAATCACATCCCAAAAGGTTTAAGGTAGGTTAACTGTAAATTCTTGGATTGGGATACTTTTGTGTTCACTCTCAACAATGCCAGCAATTGTTATTTTGGAAACACATGACTCAATGGAGTTACAATACTAAATTTTAAACTGAAATGTTTCATTACACTTTTCTGAGTCAACATAAATGTTTTGTGTCTGGGCAGCTCAGCTATTAAGTGCGGGGTCTCGAGGAGTGGTGTTTCACAGCGACATTATCTGTGAGACAACTGTTCTTGCTCTTTGTTTGGTGGGGCCCTGGGCAGACTGGCTCCTGTGCGGCATCACAGATTAACCAAAATCTGACCCTGGGCAAGAACAGGGCCTGTGTTGGCCTCTTTCTTGAATGACAGTAGTAAGACTGGTAGCAGACACGCACTTGAAGTCCTGCACAGTGCCTGAGCAAAGTGTCTTGCATTTTCCAAAGAATCTCCTACAGAAACGGTATTTTTCACTGGAAGATCTTCTCTGTACTTTGACACAGTCAATACAGGCTTATGAGGGTTTGTCCCTGGTAGAGGTAAAGGTTCTTCCCATTTTGGAAGGTGGAGAATTTGGAAGGTGGTCAACTGTCATTATTGGAATTCTGCTGTTGATGTGTTAAGCATAAAAATGTGTTTGGTCAGCAAATGTGGTTCAGAATTGTAACGCTCTCAAACTGCTCCCTGCTGTACACAGAAAGGATGTGAAATGGCATTTTTATCAGTCAGTGAAAGCTTAGTTAATTGGCTCCAGTCAAGTTTCTGTATTGTTCTGCGTAATCTGAATTAAACATTGGTTTGACTACATATGTGGCTTTATCTTCCTTGAAGACATAGGGTGCTCAGTCAGACAGTAGTATCAGCTTTGAAGTTAAGTTATTCATAGCTCAAGGATTGATTCTGACATTAACACTGTTTCCCTACACTCCTTGAAAATGCATCCCACCACCCCATTCTTTCAGTTCCTGCTTTAGTATTAATTTTAAATATCTGCAGTTTCATAGTGAAAATAAAAGCTCCTCTCCTACTCTACACATGAAAGGCTGAAAAGACCAAAACTAGAGCTATTAACAGAGAATGTTGCTTGTTAAAGAGTATCTTCTTGCTCATGTTTATAAGTTACCAGCTGTCATTTGCCTTCATGTAGAGTTGCTTTGCCACCTCCATCTGTGCAGAGGTTCTGTCACTTCACCCCAGGGCTGGGGCAGAAATTCCTGCGGTGGAAATACTGAAGGCCTAACCATACAAATATTTGCAAACCCGTGTTTATTACTGACATACATGCCTAATAGCTTAGAGTCACCCACCTAACTAGCCTTTGCTTTTAGCTGGCAGGTACAATTGGGTTAAGTGACATTTCCTTCTCTCTTTTCTCTTTTTTCTTTCTTTTCTTTTTTTTTTTTTTTTTTTTTCTTTTTTTTTTTTTTTTTTTTTTTTCTTTTATAGGGACATGTGGGGGAGGAAGCATGACTTTATTCTGAACTTTCTTCTTGTTTCTTTAAGGAACTTTTTGTGTGAGAAAGACTTGATGTCAGTGCACAAAAAAATGACTTAAGATTTGCATTCTTTTGCCACAGGAATAAATGAACAAAGTTTGCAACTGAAAAGGCATTTTTACACCTTTTGTTGTTTAGTAAGTAGAAATCCCATTATGGTTCATGCATAGCCCTAAGGAATGTGCAAACAAGTATTAGATCAATGGCATGTCTCTGCAGCTTCTTTTATCATGAGTATTTAAAACTGAATATTCAAACATTCATTCATATTTCAAACATCTGTCTCAAATAGTGGATTTGTGTTGGAGTATGTTTTATTGCCAATAGATAGGTTAAATGTAAAGCTTTTAAATGTTTTATAAGTTGCAGATGCTTAGCTATGGTCTTGTAACAGTGTTTGCAGATTTTTTTTTTTAAGCAACAAAGCAGAAAATCAGCAATAAGCTCTGAAAGGTAGCCAGGGAAAAAGAGTTTAAAAAAAAGAAAGGTACCCACCTGAAAGAAGGCATGTTAGAAGTTGGTGTGTAATTCAGAAGAGCCATCTCGGCTTCAGTCAGTGACAGTGGGGTCTGCATCACTTATGGACACTTAAACTCCTTCCTTCCTTCCCTGGGTGTCCCCTCAGGGATCCCCTCCTGCTTGAGGGGCTCACCCCGAGCAGTTCGGCCATCGCCTCATCCGCGCTGCAGTGGCTCTGCTGCAGGGGACCGGGGTGGGTAACCGGGGTGGGTAACCGGGGTGGGTAACCGGGGTGGGTAACCGGGGTGGGTAATCGGGATGGGTAACTGGGATGGGTAACCGGGATGGGTGGCAGGGATGGTAACTAGTGTGGGTGACAGGGATGGGTAACCGGGGTGATAACCAGTGTGGGTAACAGGGATGGGTAACTGGCATGGTAACCAGTGTGGGTGGCAGGGATGTTAACCAGTGTAGGTAACTGGCATGGTAACCAGTGTGGGTAACAGGGATGATAACCAGGGTAGGTAACTGGCATGGTAACCAGTGTGGGTAACAGGGATGGGTAACTGGCCTGATAACCAGTGTGGGTAACTGGCATGGTAACCAGCGCAGTAACCAGCTCTGCCGGCGTGTGGTACCCGGCTGTGGGGCAGCGCTCAGGGGTGGCTTGGTGTCCCTGGGCTGTGTCCCCTCCCCAGCCGTGCCCCTCGTGCCCCTCCTCAGCCCCACCTCAGCTCGTTCCTGCCTCTGGGCTCTGTCCTTTGACAGCCCTTCCAAGGGACACAAAGCAGACGCGCTCACCCGCTCCTGTGCAGAACAGATGATTAGATGTCAGGGTAAGGGGAAGGCAGGGCAAGGTGGCTGCTCCCCATCCAAATTAATAAAATTCAGCCTTTTTTGAGCTTTATTAGCTGTTTTGCCTGGACTGGTCCCATCCTAGCTGTGGGAGCTGCTGGTGCAGAAGTGCTGCAGTGCCTGAACATGAAGCTGGCCTTGGTGGTTTCCCCAGTGCTTGAGCAGATGTGTCACCGTGTGCATCTGTGCTAAGGGTTCTCTCAGAGGAAGATGTCCTCATGTTGAAGAGAAGTTCAACATTAGAATTAAAAAGATGTTACTTTTTGTGGTGAAAATATTTTTCAATGTCAGGAAAGCTTTTATTTATTATTAAAGCCTTCCTGGTGTTGGTGAGATTTTTGCTGTCTCTCTGGAGCATAGGCTGCAGGCTGTAGCAGGGAAATAGAGCAAGTCTCCAGTCCTTTTAAGAATTTTTCATATGTTCGTGTTGTGAATTCTGACTTTCAGCCATAAAAAAACTTTTGTAAAACTATGACTTTAAAAACAAATTAATATTCAAACAAACCAAATAAAAAGCAAAGGGAATACATTTATTTTATAAAAAGGCACCTCTACTTTTTGTTGAGCCCATGATATCTGGAATTATTATACTGAATACTTCATAGTTCATTTTGCAAAAATAACAGATTAGAAATGTCTTAACAAGGCATCTCTTCTGGCAATAGTCTCCTGAGAGTTAGATTTCCTTTTTCTTTTCTTTCATTTTTTAATTTTTTTTTTCTGTCAGGATGCTAATAACTGTTTTTGCACCACTTTGTTGTTCTCATCTTGGTTGCAGTTAAACTTAAGGAGTTAACTTTAGTTTTTGCAGGTGCAAATACTTCAGCATCTGAACATCTGGCCTTTACCAAAAGATGCTGGCAAAATTTGTCTTGCTTGTGGATTTTCTGCATGTATATTTCCACTTTCAAACTCTAAGACAGTGTGGAGTGCTTCAACAAAGTTCTTAAATTTTTTTAAATTAGTAAAATGCATAGTGAAATCCCTGTCAGAAGAGTTTGTTATAATGCCTGTGGAATGATGTCTATTCCTCAAGTGGTTTTCTTAAAAGTACATTAATATTTCTTGCAGAACCTATCAAAAGAGAATGCAAAAATTGAATCCAAAATGTACCTGGCATGAAATGTTGTCCAAACTTTTGCAAAGCTGTAAGTAACTGAAAACAGAGCTTGTAAAAGCTGTCATTGCTAGCTTTGTCTTTAGTAACAGCTAATGCAATCAGAAACTGCTGCATTGTTTTTGGAAAGATACTCCTGCTTCTGCTTTCAGGGATTAGGAAAACACCCATGGTGGGAAGCAGATTATCTCACATCTGTCTACTTCAAGGCTTCTTGTGTCTTTCTCTGAAACATCTGGTACAAGCTTTTTTTATGTTGTCAGATGAACATAAACTAATTTATATGTGCATGTGTTATTTATAACTCATTAGCAGGGGCTGGTACTTTTTCAGTGAATTTTTGGTGAATTGGTACATTTTTTTCAGGTGAATCAAAATGAATGGTTTGTTGCAGCCCAGAACACTTGAAATATGTTTGTAGCTTTAAAAAGATCTGCCCAAGTAACTGTTTTTATTTTTTCATTTGGCAATTATTTGGCATCTGAAACAGTATTTTTTTTGAGATGAGCTAAACCAGAAAAAATTTGTCACAGCAAGGAGTTGCAAGACATTGTTTTGAAAGAAATAGGTTTATTTTTTTACTAAGACAAAAAATTTTCATTTGGCTCTTAAATACATTTTAAATATGAAAATTTTACTTGAAGGAAACTGAAGAAATGTAATGTATTGATGTTTGACTAAAGTCCTGAACTTATTTTTTGCTGGAAAAGTTAATAGTGGGATAAAGTTGGTTGTGCCAGCATTTCGATTTTTCTGAAAACTTCTCCAGTCTAATTTTTGAATATTACCTGGCCTTAAGCAGTGACCATTAGCAATGCACTTGGCTGGATGGCCACAAACCTTTTGTTATGCTGAATTTGATCTGCTGAATAAGGCTCTGATCACATGGGACACCAGGGGCAGCTTGAAGAAGCAGCTCTGCAGGTCAGGGTGCAGTGCCGGAGCTGAGGATGCCTGTAATGGACATCCCTCTGTGAATGCCCACCGAGATGGAGCCTGCGGCTCCTGAGCCCAGCAGAGCCAAACAGCCCAGTGCCTCAGCGGAAGGAAGGCTCTGCACCTGGACAATCTTGTTGCCAAAAATGCAATAAAGGGTGGTTTTGCAAAGCCAGACTGTGATGCAGGTATCGCCTTAATGTTGGACCCTGCTGGCCTTTGGCACTGTTGCTCTTTTCCCCAAGCAGGGTAAAAACCTCCAAAACCTTAAACTTTTGAATACCTTTAAATACCTTTACTCTTAAGCATCCCTGCCATGACTAAACGTACAAATCAAACATGACAAATAGTGAAGCTAATTAGTCAGCTGCTTTTCCACTCTTCCTTTGTGCAGAGAAGTGAGAAAAAGAAATATAAAAGTGCAATCTAAGATCCACGAATTTAGGAGTAAGAGGTGATTTTTAAAAATAAAGATCTGCTCATAGTGGTTTTCTTTCTTCAAGCTTTAGTCTTCTATCTGAAGGCTGACCTCTATTTGAATGAGGGAATCAAACTCTTTGGTTAATGTAAAGGGATGAACTGAATATGAAAGCAATTGAGGGAAGGGATGGAACATCTAAAGGCTACATTGTCATTAGTTTTATTTTTGTGAAAATAATTGTACATGTTTAGTTTAAAATGTAGAAGGAAATGTACTTTGAAATATAATTACATTTAGCAGTCTTGTAGCTTTGTACTTTGTGCTATAAATTGCGTTCCCAGTTGTTTTTCATCTCCTGTAATTTAAATAAGTAAACCTTTTGTTCTTAAACTCTCTTAGTTCCTTCTAATTCTGTTGATGGACATCCATTTCTACTGCTTTATTTTATGTTAATATTTAACAATGGCATGCAGTTACCCCCCTGCTGGCACCGCTCCACCTCCTTTGTTTCTAGAAGGCCTCTTTTGCCTTGGTCTTTAGTTTTATAGAAGAATCCAAACTTCCTGTCCCTGCATCTAGCAGGAGCAAGGTTTCTGCATAAACGGACACAAAATCCCTCGGGAAGGGCGCTGGCCCCCAAGCAGGGAAGGTGGTGCTGGGCTGTCAGTCTCTTTTGTTCCTTGCTTAGATGGAAGCATGGAGTGGAGGATGCTTTGTGGGCCTGAGCAAAGCTGTGCCAAGGGAATGCAAATCCGCTAGGTGTGCCCAGGTAATTTAAAGTGCTCATGCTGGCAGCTTTTCTGCATGAGTAAAGCTGTTTAATTAATGCGTTTTCGCCACTTTCTTTTCTTGACAAGTTGATTCGAATTGAAACGGTCTGTAATAAGCTTGTCATGGGTCTTGGGGACAAATAACCCCTCCCTGCAGGTGGAAGATAAAGAGCCCGTATGTTTAGTATTTCCATGTGATCAGAAGGGCTGGTGGCAGGTACGGCTGCAGCACCCCCTTAGAGCCCAGCCCATGGCTTGGCTTCACAGCCCTCCTGGTGCCCAGAAAGGCTTCAGGCAGGAGAGCTGGCACTGCTGTGGCTTTTCTGCTCCCCTGGTTTTACACAAGGAACGTGAGAGTGGAGTGAACATAATGGACACGTAGGCTGAGGGAGTGCTCGTCCTTGTCTCCCCCTCCTCCACCCCTCCAGAGAAAGCTTATGTTTAATTTGCTCAGCCTTGCGGTTTGACAGAAGTGAACGTGGAGACCTGAGCCCAGGATCAACAAAGGCAGCACTGGGCATTTCAGCCACTGCCTTTGAAATAGGCCTTGACAATAATGGAGTTGGGAAGCCCCACTGTTCAGCCTTCTTTATAGTGTTAATAACTGTCCAGAAAGAAGAGAAGCAAGAAATTGCTCAGATTTCATCTCTCAGATTTCATCTTGCATCTAGAGTGCCGCAACAAATCAAACTGAAATGGGCCCCATCGTGGCTTCTGCACTGCCATGCTGAGCTGCCCTGGGCCCCTTCTCCCCCTGCTTTGCTGAGGGTTATAATGCTGAGCAAGTGCTCAAAGCAGGCTGGTTGGGGCAAGCACATGTGCTTCCCAATTGGGCAGGTGAATTGCTTTGTAGAGTGTGAAGTTGGAGGCTGAGGCAGTAGCATGTGCCCAGTTACAGACACAGTGAGGCCAGAAGAGATGCCTTCTGTCCCTGTTCACCTGCCCTGGCTGTCCCCAGGACACATCCTCCTTCCCTGGAAGGGGCAGGGGCAGGTCTTCCCTAAGGGATCAAGATGAAAATGAGAGTTGAGCTTGGGCGAGGCAGAGTTCATGCCTGGCCATCTCCTCTGGCCCAAGCTTCGGGGGAAGATGGCTCTGCCAGTGACAGCAGTGTTTGGGCAGTGGTTCTAACAAGAAATTATTGTTCATTGTTTAACACATGCAAACTCTTTGATGCCATTAACCGGTAATGCTATTTTTCATGCCTCATAGCAGTCATGGAATTTGGAGTTGTACGCCTTGTCCTCAGGGATGCTTTTGGAAGAGTGCTGGAAGTCCAGGAGGACAAACATGTGTATCATGTACTGAGTTATACTTTCAGAACTGATAAGAGTTGCAAAAATATTTAACTAATGGAAAAAAAAAAAAAAACCACCAAACAGTGCAAAAGAGTTCCTAGTTTTAAAACAGAACAATGATAATTAAAATAAGTTGCATCTTTTCATGTTCATCCATCTCAGGTCTATGTAGTAGAAAAAACTCTGTCACCTTCATTTAAAAGCTTTTTGGATCAATAATCTCCACCCTCTCTGTACATGGAAGCATCTGGAATGCATTCTCATGTTGCAATAGACAGTGCATGGTCTTCAGCAGTTTCCTTATTATCTTTCGTAATTAGCAAATCAAATTTTTGTCTTTAATCCTTTTGCATCCTGGGATATTTTGTGCTCAGAAGGCTGGGAAGTATGTGTGAGCAGATTGTCTTGCCAGTTGGAATTCCCCAGGGCACTGGGGCAATCGCTGCTGAAGAAGAGGGGCAAGCGTTTTGTTGATTGTGTGAGTGTTTGGAGCTGCAGCATTACAGCATCCTTTCCCAAGAAGTGCAGCAGGCAGACAGGGAACACATGCTATTGTGTTCACATCTGGCATTAACATATAAAATTTGAGGCATATAAAGTTTCTTCCCATACAACTAAATTAAAAACCTGTGGAATAAGGTAAATTGACAAGTGCAAAACTTCTTGGGTGGGAAATTTAAATGGTTGCAAATGTTTCCTGAATGCTGCTTCTGGAAGTGTGTTCCTGAGCACACTGCCTGTCTGCAGGCTCACTGCCTAGCGGTGTCAGGGAGAGCCGTCCTGTTCCCATGACTGATTTCATTTTGGGGGGAAAAAATTCTGTTCTGGTCATGAAGGCAGCACTGCCCCGCGGGACTGAGTCCAGGCTGCAGAGCTGAGTCGTGCCACGTAAAATAAACACATCTTGGCTCTCTTTGGTGGGGACAGGGAAGGCACATTTTACTGTGGCTTGCCTGGGTAAAGTGGCACATGCTGATTGCTACTGATGTACAGACACCTTATCTCTGGGTGGGGCAACGTGTTTCTGGTTTAAATCTGTAGCTCATAGAATGTCTCAGCTGGGGTCATGCATTAGAGACCTTGTTCCTGACTGATGTACCTACTGATCTGGACAGAACCTGGTCTAAATTACATGGTGATGATGAGCTTCCTTCTGCATGGCACTGAGGCAGGCCCACTGGAAAGCTGCTGTGCTGTCTGGCTTCAGATCACTTGGGACTCTGATGTTGGTGACTCTGTCGAGGCAGCTCAGCTCTTCTGCAGCAGCTCTTGCCCATGAGGTGTCCACACCTTCCTTGCTCCAGATCTTTTGTCCTGGGGTGCACTGATTGCTATTGTAGAAAAGCAGAAGTTATGCAGGATGTTGGGAACTACAGGTAGACTGAAGTCAAGTAGAACTGCTGTAGCAGAATGAGACCATCTCGGTGTCTCCAGCACTGATACTTTGCTGCTCAGGTAGGGAGTAGTCTGAACAGTCTGTGTCCAGGCTGGCATTCCTGTTTAGACTAAAATGTGGTTGTGGCCTTTCTGGTGTTCAAAGAGAAATGAAACTTCTCTCAAAATGACCATACTTGTTCCCTTTTGATGCTGGCCTCCATTGGTCTTTGTCCATGCTGTGTTACATCTCTATTAATGTCTTTTCTCATTTTATTAGCAGCCCTGCCATTTATAGTACTTGTGTTGCAAATAGTCCTCCATGAAGGCACTTAGAAAGATATGTTATGGCTGTAGAGACCCAAGTGATCAATAACTTTTAGATTACTGTGTCACTAAACAGCAGGCTGAGACATGGAAAGGCACTGTTACTTTAGGGATGAGAGATTTTTATAAAATAAATCAATAGCGAATACAGGCTGATTGGTTTCCAGTTCAAATAATTCCAAGAAACATGGAGCCCAGGGGAAACCATGCCATTCATACTTGGAAATAAACAACACATGCTTACTTTCATTTATGTATTTGGGTCAGTACTCTTGAAAATGGACAGGGAGCTATTGGGCAGGGTATTAGTCTGGAAATGGGAAACCTGGGTTCTCCTTCCAGTGCTCCCAGAGACCTCTTCTCTCTCTGTTTCCCAAGTTCCTTTTGGTACTAACAGCCTTCACTCTGGGGCATGGTTGTAGAGCCCACTTGGAGCCCTTTTGGGGCTATCAGGAAGGTAAGTAATAACGAACATTGAGGAGGTGATTTTGCTCTCAGTGTTTCCCTTTTCAGTGCTCAAGCAGTCATGGGCTAAGTGCTGTAAGTGGCTGTCAGGTGCAGCCGAGAGCTGCCTGGTTTGTAGGCAGGGTTGGCATGAAGCTGCCAGGGAGGTGGGTGCTGCTGTGAGACCTCTCAGGTGTGTTCACATGGCATGGGCTGGCTCTGCTGGTGTGCAAGAGTCCTGCAGTACCAGTGCTCATCCCTGCTGGCTGGTACTGCCCTGGAATGCTTCCCTGGAGATGGGGCAGACTGATGGTGGGTGGTGGCTGCAGGAGCACACCTGTCCCTTGCCAGTGGGATCTTTCTGAAAGCGTTCCAGCACGTGAGGGATTTTGCAGCATCCACTGCTAGGAAACATTCCTGTGTGAGCTTGAGGTGTCTTCAGTTAATTCTTGTTCAAGGCCAAGACCTGCCTTCTACTCTGCACTGAATCCTCCCAAAAGCTCTTCTGTGGATGTGCTTCAAGGACAGTGACAATGGAGTTACCTGCTACCTTTGGGACATAGTGGACAGTGACTGGCATTATACCTACGGGTTTATTGGAGCACTGCTTTTATCTTGGGATGGGTTGCTGAGTCCTGGAAAGCAGCCAGTGGAGATGTATAAGCTGTGAAGGATATTTTCTAGAACTGCAGCATAGTGCAGCAGTCAAGGGCTGACTCCTATTCATCCAGTAGTGACTGAGGAAGGTCAGTGGCAGAAGACAAGTTGGAAAAACTTATTTGAAGAAAGAAATGAGAGATACTCGAATGTTGTTTTCTCACGTGGCTTTGTTCCTCCTTGTCCAAACAAGAGAGAGAAACTTGCTGCTCTAATCGGACTTGTGTGTCTCCACTTGATAAAGGTGTTTCATGGTGGTGACAAGGTGTGGAATAGTACTTTGGTCTAAGGTTTTGGGACACTTGGAGTTAGGACCCTTTCCTGACCTGGATATGCTTGTGACACATAACTACGTCACCTGGTCTGGCTGTGCTCTGTGTGCAAAGGAGAGAAAATAGAATTCCTCAGACTCAAAAGGATGAAGGGTCATTATTTTGAGGCACTGAGATAAGGGAAGCTGTATAAGCATATAAGACAAATAGATCTGCTCCCACTGAATTCAGTGGCAGAACTTTTAATGGGAGCAAGATCCGGGCCCCATCTGATAAAGAGTTTCATCTGGATTGCATATGGGGGTAGGCATTAAAGGACCCATCTAAGGATCTCCCCTCTGGAGTACATCTATAAAAGACCCTCTGTAGTTGTGTTCAAAGCTCACAGTAATGCTAGTCTCCTCAGGACCATTCACTTAGATCATTCAGAAACTCTTTCTTGTCTAAGCCCTGATGCTCTCCCCCAGTGGAAGAATGTGGTTGAAACTCCCATGCCGGGAAGACTTGAGATTTGTTTTTTATTTGAACCCAAAACATTAACAAATTGGACACACGTGCTCTAAGAGTAGAGCCCGCTCTTATTTAAGCCGATGCAAAACTCTCCTTGATCCCAGCAGGATCAAGGTCTCAAATATTGCTTGCACCTTTTTAGAATATCTGCTCCTAAACGAAACAGACAGTGACAAACTCATTCTGAATTTATCCCCCTTGACTGATTTGCAGCCAGAGAGGTTTGCAGACCCTCCCTCTTGGAACAGAGGAATTCAGTCTTAATTGCTGAATGAAAGACCAAGGCAGGTATCACAGTGCCTTCTCTTGTGGCACGTTCTTTAGCATGTGAAAGTCAGTGCTGTGATTTAGTCTTTTTTTTTTTAGCATTTAAACATCTTTAATGCTCTTGTCAGACTGTTGCTCCAGGTAGCATAGTGCTTCTGTTCAAAATCTGTGATTTTCTTCCTCTTCGTGCCAAAGTACTGACAGGTGAGTATTATATGTGTAGGAAGCTATTTGGCAGAAACATATGCCTTGAATGTGTTTAAATTCCTTGTAAGTCACTTGATCAATGTGTAGTATTTGTGTCCCCTCTATCTTTGCTCTAAATTCATATTCATCAACAGAGGTTGCTTGGTACTTAATGGGACACTGGGGGCACCGAGTGAAGGGAAGGGACAATACACAAGCAGGGTGAAGAATGAGGACAAATGTAGATGAACTTCCTCCAACAGGCACAAGATGCTCATTCCTGAATAAAAAATGTGAAAAGGTCAAGTGCCCCCAGAGGTTTCTATTGTGACAGGCACTTAACCCCTTCACTCCTGGTTATCTGCTTCAGCTGCTGGGCCACTCAGTGCACAAGTGCCATTAGCATCAGTGAAATGTGGGGTTGGGAGCTGGGTAGACCCACCTCCCTTGCAGGCAGCAGGCACTGGGTGAGCAGGAAATAATCCTTGTGGACACTGACCTTGTCAGTAGCTGTGTCTAGAGATAATTATTTCCTAACATGTAACCTTTTCATGGTCAATTGCTCCAGTATATTAGACAGAATTGTGATTTCCTTCTATCTTCAGACACACACAAGGTCTTGTCCTTCCTGCTTTGAGGGTGTAACTTAGCAAGTGCACAGACAACCCAGTGCTGGCTGAAAAGTGTTGTTTCTATTTTGCTTAAAAGGAAAAGAGTTTTACTGCTCTTCTTTGCCACTGAGCAGACGGGGTCTGTGGTATATGCTCACTCCCATGTTTTTTGGCCAGGCAGACATTTCCCTTCAAGCATCTAATACTAACCAGGCAACTGTCAGTGTTTAGTAATCTTCTGCTCCACCAGATTTCTTGCTTGTTGACTAATTTTGGTTTACCTTTTCGTAGCCAGTGATGCCTCAGAGTGCCCCTTGACACATCACCAAGGCATCTGCAGAGGCAGGATCAGCAGAGTATGTCCATATGGCCGCTCGAAGACATCGGCTTTGATGCCCTCAGGACCAACATCAGCATGAGCAGACGGGGGTGAAGGCAGCCCTCGTGCACCAGCCCTGAGCCCAGCCTGCCCCTGCCTGAAGTGCACCCCACAAGGGCTCTTGGGGGGCTGGGGCTGAAGAACGTGAGGGAGGACACTGTTCTTGCTCCTCCAGCCCAAATACTCCTCCTCGCTCACTCGTGTTGCAGCTTGTTTGACAGGCTTGGGCATTCCAGCCAGAACCTTTCTTTGGGACAGTCCCTTTTGGGAGCATACCCACTGACCCCTTGGGACACCTTGTGTGGACTGCACTGATCCCAGCAATAACACAAAGCCAGCTCCTGCAGCTGTGTGCGATTTGTAGGTGATGTGTCTACAACCTGCTCCTTGTTTTGTGGCAGTATTTAATTGGCTTTAAAATAAAATTGCAAAACTAGGTCAGTTTGCCATTGGGCCCTGTAAGACTCTTTAGCTAAATCTCCAGACTTTACCTAGAAGTTAATTTGAGCCAGACTTAGGAAAAATATATATTAATATACCCAAAGTCTCACGTGAGAAACTTGTAGGCAACGATTTGGGATTCAGAGCCATATTCATATTCCTAAGACTAAATTCAAAGCCACAGTTTTAAAGCAGCCTTGCACATGTGTATGTCCTGATCTTTAATTAGGCAAAACTCCCACTGACATCAATAGGAGTTTGACTTGAATAAGAACTGCAGGATCAGGTCCATAATTTGGTACCTGGGATTTGATTAAGCAGCTAAATTACTAGAACAGTTTCCCCATGTGTATAATTGCCTAATTAATTTTTAAAATAGCTAAGTTCAGCACTGGATATGGTGTACCTCTTGCCACATGAAATGTATGCTATTTAATCCAAGTTGATGGAGCTATTTGGAAGAGCCTGTAGAGTTTACTTTACCGTGAAGTAGTACTGTATTTTAAGCTCAGAAATAGCCACCACTCTGTTAAAATGTCTTGCGCCAGAGTAGTGCTCTGCTACATTCTAATTCTTGAATTCTGGCTACTGTAATCAATCTGGCTAATATCAATATATTGCAGGTGAGAAAACACTCTGGAGGCTGGGGAAGAACTTATTCTCTAAGATGATTTTAAAATTCAATGCTTTGAAAAGGTTTTTTTGTCTTATCAATTTTTTTTGCTTGTTTGTTTAGGGCCACAGCATACTGCCTGTGTTAGACTATGTATCAGAATTAGTGTGTAGTGTTTGCTTTTTGCTGAAATTTCAGCAATAATACTGTGGGCTGGAGTTGATATATTTGTAGCAGAAGGAGGACTTGCTTTCACAACTGAGAGACTTTGTTGATTCTCTGTTTGAAACAGAGAACTTGTTCTGTAAGAAGAATGGGGAGATCATATATGGGTTTCCTAGATGGAAAAATACAGTGGAAGGACTTGCAACGCAAAAAGTAAAATCAGTTCTCCCTAAATGTATATATGCATGTGTATGTTTGTATGTGTGGGTCCTGGGTACAGATATAAATAATGACAGACATAAATAATTGTAGCTGGCATAATGCACAGTGCCTACTCATGCTGTTGACTATTAATAGTGCATGTTCTCCCATTCTCTCCAGCTGGATTCTTAAGGCATTACCATGTGAATTTTCCCTTTTTGGGGACTGCAGCAGAGCTCCAGGACTAGCTGTTTTTGTGATGTGCATCTTGCAGCAGCCCTTATTCCAGGCCTCTCCTGCAGAGAATGAAACCATCAGTTGTCCTCAGAGAAGAGCTCCACGCTGCAGCCGCGGTGAGCCTTTGGGTCTGTCAGGGTGGTGGGAGCTTGGATGCATGGCTAGGAACTGGAATTCCAGCCTAGCACCAGGTGGAGCAGGATGCACTCAAATGTAGTGCTCAGAGAGGTGGGCTTGAAGCCTTTAGAAATCATTCTGCCACTTTAAGGATCTAAGAATGCTCGATAGCTAAACAAGTCATGGCTCTGAAACTGGCTGAGGCCTGCAGTGTTGCTGTCTTTTCAAATGATAGCTTGTCTGTTCCATCAATGCCAGAAACTTGCCCACAAAATAAGCAGTCCTGTACCCTTGAAAGTTAGCGATAGGGCCCACCCAAAATGATGAGATGATCTTAAAAATGAGAAGATTATCATTTATCTATAAAT
Organism: Melospiza melodia melodia; assembly: GCF_035770615.1. Lineage (NCBI taxonomy): Eukaryota > Metazoa > Chordata > Aves > Passeriformes > Passerellidae > Melospiza > Melospiza melodia. The sequence continues at coordinate 20,279,806 of NC_086209.1, read as the reverse complement.
TGGAGTCCTTTTGAAGGCTGTCTTGCTGTCTTGGTTTGTCAACTTTTATTCTGTATTCAGCTCATATTTTGAAGATTTTCTATGGGAATTGTAGATATGAGTAGAAGTGATGGAAAGTTTCAGCTTTTGTTTAAAAAGAAAAATAGGTAACTCTGTCTTTCAGACGCTTGATTTCTGCAGCTGAAATGCTCAGAATCATCATGATTTAACATCGTTAGTGATGACTAGAAGTGATGTCTATGGGTTTGGGATCCCTTGGGTTTTAAGTAAAATTTGGAGATATCTTGGGTGTGTGTAATTTCCCCCAGCTCCTACCGAATCTCATTAATACTGAGGAGACTCCTCGGTTACAAAAATACTAAGTCTATTTGCGGTAGCTCAGGCTGTAATGTGTCTGCCACAGCTGCGGGAGCATGGCCCCTCTGTCGGTGGCACTCTGCCCTCCTCTAGCGGTGGCTGGGCCGCAGAGAGCGTGTGCGGCCCTGCCCGGGCACGGGCGGCCCTGGGGGCACACACACGGCCCTGGGGGCACATGGGCGGCCCTGGGGGCACACACACGGCCCTGGGGGCACATGGGCGGCCCTGGGGGCACAGGGCCCTGCTCGGGCACACACACGGCCCTGGGGGCACACGGGCGGCTCTGGGGGCACACACACGGCTCTGGGGGCACACGGCCCTGCCCGGGCACACACACGGCTCTGGGGGCACACGGCCCTGCCTGGGCACGGGCGGCCCTGGGGGCACACACACACGGCCCTGGGGGCACACACACGGCTCTGCGGGCACCCGGCCCTGCCGGCATTCAGCTCTGCTTCCGCAGCCTCCCGGCTCTCAGCCAGCCAGCTGTGCTTTCAGCTTCTGCCCTCATCTTTCCTTTGGACAATACCAGAAGTTTTTGTCAGTGTGTCACTCGGAGGTGCCAGAGAGACGTGCTGGTGGAAGTCTGACAGCTCCTGTTGCCCTCTTGTTTTCAGTCTAGGTTTCTAAATTATGAAACCAGCAAGGAACAAATACCAAAAGGTGATGTTTTCTATCTCTTTCTTCCCCCTCTCTTTGTAAAATGCAAACATAGGGAAAAGAGCCAACTTTCAATTTCTCTTCAACTTTATAGTAATTTTCCTGTAACTGTGGATGGTTGAAAAATCCAGGATAGTGCCACAAAGGGGAAATCTGTTTGTCTCATTCTTCTTATTGTCTTGGCTTGCTTGACCCTGTTGGGGATGTGCCCTGTCATTGTGTGCTGCTGTTGGGCCTGGGAGGACAAACAAAGGGAAGGAGCTCTGTGTGAGCTGTGTCTGCGTGGGGAGCAGCTGTGTGAGCAGGAGCAGTGCTTGGCTCGGTGAGCTCTGTGTGAGCAGGAGCAGTGCTTGGCTCGGTGAGCTCTGTGTGAGCAGGAGCAGTGCTTGCCTTGGTGAGCTCTGTGTGAGCAGGAGCAGTGCTTGGCTCAGTCAGCTCTGTGTGAGCAGGAGCAGGAGCAGTGCTTGCCTTGGTGAGCTCTGTGTGAGCAGGAGCAGTGCTTGGCTCGGTGAGCTCTGTGTGAGCAGGAGCAGTGCTTGCCTTGGTGAGCTCTGTGTGAGCAGGAGCAGTGCTTGGCTCGGTGAGCTCTGTGTGAGCAGGAGCAGGAGCAGTGCTTGCCTTGGTGAGCTCTGTGTGAGCAGGAGCAGTGCTTGGCTCGGTGAGCTCTGTGTGAGCAGGAGCAGTGCTTGGCTCGGTGAGCTCTGTGTGAGCAGGAGCAGTGCTTGGCTCGGTGAGCTCTGTGTGAGCAGGAGCATTGCTGGCAGTGATTTCCACTGGGCACACCATTCCTGGACTTGAGGGGAGAGAAAAGCTGAACCAGAACTTTTAGAGCTACTGAATTACATCCCACTAAAACGAGAGGACAAGAGATGTTTTCTTTAGTGGTCGCTTCCATGGAACAGAAAGCAAAAAGGTTTAGTCCAGTGATCTTCGCTACAGTCTCTGGTTTGTTGTATTATTTCTTTCCAGGAGGTGCAGGTGTAGTTAAGCCAAGTCCTGCACAGCAGAAATGGCAGGATTACATCTGGGATGGGGTGGGGCTCTCATTCCCAGCACACTGGATTCTCAATTTCAGCCAAAGTAATGAAAGACCAGCTCCAAAAGGGTGGGGTGCCCTTCTCTCTTAAACCCCTAAAGCCCTTGCGGTTGCTGCCCTGGACTGGTTTGTTTGTCAAAGGGCTCCTGTCTAGCTGGCAGTCCTTTCTCATTGCAAAACTCAGTGCTTAATGGCCTGAAGCTGAAGGGGTATACTTAGGTTGGAAATTAGGAGGAAATTCTCCCTGGGAGGGTGGGCAGGCCCTGGATCCCTGGCAGTGCCCACAGCCAGGCTGGACACTGCGGCTGGGGGCACCTGGGACAGTGGGAGGTGTCCCAGCCATGGCAGGGACCTGGCACTAGATGATATTTAAGGCACTTTCCACCCCAAACCCTCCCCTGATTCTCTGGGCAGTGAAGGCATTGTTTTAACAGCATGACTGTCTCCTGAGGCTCAAGCAACTGTGGTTTTGGTTTTTTATTTCCTTTTGTCTAAATCTTTTTTGGCTAAGTCTAGGTTGAAATACTTGATTTATTATATTTCAACAAGTAGTATTTGCTGCTGATTTTGCTACTCTATTTTCTTTTACCTCAGATGATTTTTATGTTACAGAAATACTGGAAATAACCGGAGTGCAATAGATTTTAGCTGTATTTATGACTGTATTTATGATACACGGTTTAGTATGATGCATGAAAATAGGGTCCTTACTCTGCTTTTGTTTCTTTAGCATTGCAGCCCAGGAAAAGATTTAATACAGGAATAGAAGTGAGGTAAAGACCCATGGTGTGTTTAAAACCTGCCCTAAAACTGATCAGTCATGGCGTGGCCAGAGTGGTGGAAGTACTTGGATAAAGTCCTGTGCCACCACCTGAAATTGTCCCAGGCAGTTCAGCGCATCAGAGTGGGTGTTGGGGTTACAGTTTTTGTCATGTACTGTTTTTCTTTCTTTCCCCACAAATTCCAGTTTTTTAGAGGGCTTCTGTGTGCTTTAGTGTTCTTCCAAAAGTTAAAATAAAGAACAAATAGCAACAACCAAAAAAAAAAAAAAAAAAAAAATCAAAACAGAGTGAAAGTTTGGGGCCAGAGTACAGACAGATATAGTTTTCAGGAAATCATGGTGATTTTTGGGTATGTGAGATTTGGTCATACTGTCAAATGTTTTAAAACCTCAGTTGTCCGAAATGTGTTAATGGTAGTTTTGGTAGATTTTGGATAGAGCTGAGAGCTGATACCCTTGAGTCCCTGCAGGCAGCATCTGCAGGCAAAACCTCTGGGTTATCTGGTTCTGAAACTACTCCATCATCCTGGGTGGATGTATGCAATTTTGGCTTTGTTGCATCAGTCTCTGACGCAAGCAAAAGGGAAGATTAATTCCCCTAGAAAAAGCTTTCTCTGCTTTGCATCCATATCAATTTCAGTAACTTAAGATCTCTTTCCTTTTCTTTCCTTTTTTTTTTTTTTTTTTTTTTTGAGAGTGGAGGGAGTGTTTAAACTGAAGGCTTATGGAGCATGGCAGTGCTGCAAACTTTTCTAAGCCCCAGGCAAAAACTAAACATCAGTATATTGCAGTCTGTTTGTATGGAATATTTGAAGAGCTTCATTTTTATATTAAAGCAGTTTAAGACTCTGGAGAGAGATCCAAAGCTGTTCCTTCTCCCTGTGAAATAAACAGAAGCTAATACGTATTGTTGCTACATTCTAGTACTTTTTTGTGATCCTTTACCCCACTGTTCAATACTTTTCAATTTGAATAATCCTTGTTGTGCAGGGAAAGCTGTGTTTAATTCTGTTGTGATCACCTCTCCCAAACAGGCAACAGGATTTTCCTGAAATGAGTGAATTTGTTTGAATAAGGGTGCTTTTCCAAACCATCTACTTTGTCTTCATCAAAAAACTGTAGTGCTGGATCTGCCTCACTGTCACCTGTGGTGAGTGACTTCTAGCCCAGTCAGGCTGTGTTTAACTTCTGTTTCTGTTAGGCCTTTGCTAGATTGGGAAGCTGTTCTCACAGTTTGGTTCCCACAGAGGTGTGCATGAACCTAGGCTTTGATAAGCTAATTAGACAGACTTCTCTCACTGAAATGCATCTCCACAGCCTTTAATCAGCTCTGTGACTCTGCTCTTGGCTGCTCCAAATTTAAAGAGGTATTTTCTGTCCCTATCCCTCTGCCTGTTCCCTTTTCCTTGCTGTGCTCTGTGGTTTGCCTTTAAATATCTTTGGGGGTGGAACTACCTGTGTGTTTTGTACATTATTGAGGATCTGGGAGGGCCTCTGGGTATTGCCTTAATAAATGTTAAATAATAAAGCCGAGAGGAGGGTTGCTTTAGCAGTGTATGGGTGTACCAGTGAAGAATGGAGAGCAGATCCTCTGAGTCTCTCCCCTGGCTTAACCAGCTGGAGTCTTGGGAGATGCTTTGCAGACCCACTGTGGCAAAATCATCCTATTTCCTTTATAGCTATATCGATGGTCAGGATCTGTGTCCCTTCGATGTTATGGGTTTTTTCCCCCCTGAAAAATGCTGCCGCCTTCTTCTTGAAAGCTGAGAGAGATCCCCAAAGCTTACCAGGCAGAAAAGCTCAGGGAGCTCTCAAAGGATATTGCTGCTTTTCCCTCTAACCTCTTACAGTCTCTACCTTTCCTCTGTTCTTTTTTCTTTCTTTGCCAGTAAGGCGCTGTGTGCAGTCTTTTGTGAACCTTTGCGGGCCAGATTTCTCCCAGGTGCCTTTTTTCCTCCTCAGTAGCTGCAGAAGAGGCAGTGGATCTGAGGGGGAGATGCGTTTTATGATTTATGACACTTTATAAAGTGCATTTCATAGCAGGATTGACAGAGCTGGAGGCTGGAGTCCATGGAGTTTTGGGGATGCAGAGGCAGGCAGGGGGTGGATCTGCTTCTGGCCACTGTCCGTGTGTCATGGGCTGAGTGGGGACACCTCTGCTTGCCCAGTCCTTGCTTCCCTGCCTAAACTGCATCAAGAGCTGGGGTGGTGCCAGGAGAGCCCAGGAGCTGCCTGTGCTGGGAGCCAGAGCCATTTTACACCTCTGGCACCTCTCCAGAAGCCATGACAGGGCTCCTGCATGTCACCGAGCTCCCTTATCAGCTGTTGCTCCAAAGCTGAGCTTATTTTGACAGCCCTTCCTCCTTGGGATGCCTGCTGATGGCAGGGGTGTCAGTGCAGCCTGCAGTGTGAGGAGCAGGGCTTTGCTCCATGTTCCTTGGCACTGGGGTGCTCTGTCAGAGACTTCAAACAGGGCTCTTTCCCACGGTTTGTTTCTGCCTCTGCCCCTTTCTTGCCTGTAGCCTCAGGGCTGCAGCTCTCCAGCCATCTATTTATATGGCCCCCATTTGTCTTCATCTCCTTGGCACTTATATGGCTCCCCTGGCCCAGGGCCTGAATGCCTCCCAATCTTTAATATATTTATCTTCACACGTGCAGACACACAGGCATACCTGTGAGGTCAGGAAGTACCAGTGCTGCCCTTGTACAGATGGAGGACATTAAATGGTAATTGGTAAACTGGGAGCAGGTGGTGGTGGGGATGGAGGAAGGCTGCTCTCACATGGTACAGGAAATGGCATCACAAGAAATGGTTCATAAGCCACAGTGCAGTCCTGGGAAGATGGGTCTCCCTATTCATACATGAGTCTTGCAGCCAGTGCAATATGAGGTCCTAGTCATGTCCTATCCCTGTTTTGGCCTCTTCATTCTTCAGTCTTGTTTTAAAATATTTTTGTCCCAGTGACACAACTTCAGATGCAAAGCTTCTGTCAAATTGCCCAGCCAGGATGGGGGAGGGAGGTTGGAGTCCTCCTAGTCTGACAGTGAAGTCAAAGGATCTTTTAGTGGCAGGGTCCTTCTCTCTTGCTCACTGGGTTTACTGTTCTTGGAGGGGTGGTGGTCCCCTCTTTTCAGTGGCTGCAGGGTGGGGATGAGCCCAGCAGCACCATCAGCTCAGGGTTTGCTTTGTTTCGCTGGAGCACTGGGAGCAGACTGTCTGCTGGGGTAGGAATTCCTGAATTCCTGGCAGCTGATACATGGCCACACTGTGCCTTGGCAGTGGCTTTCCCTTAGCCTTTCCCAAAGATGGCAATGCTGCCAAGCACATCTCCAAGTGCTTTGCAAACGTGACCCGTCAGCAGTGTCTTCAGCACAGAGACAAGCTTGTGGCATTTAGGGAGCTCAACCAAAACCTGCTGGGGGTCGGAGGTGACCCCTTCTGTCCCATGATGCCTTCTCCTGTGCCCCAGGGCCAATGCCAGGCTCTGGGCATGGCCAGGGGAGAAGTCAGGTGGCTGTTTGCTGGGCCTGGGCCTGGCTGATAGAGCACGGTGCCTAATTAGTGTGGCAGCTGTTCCCCGTTAGCCAGGCTTTCCTTAGGCGCCTGCACTAATGTTCATGATAGCAGCTAAGGAGAGAAGGGAGGAGGAAATTGCATCTATATTTAATTAATACTGCATCCATATTTTATTACAGAGAGCCCTTAGGTGCAGGAAGATTCTCAGTGAGAACAATTGCTTTGGCCAGCTGAAGCTATTGTATGGTGCTGAGGAGGTGAACTTTGGTTTTGAAAACAACCCCAAATTCCTTGCAGGGTAACCTTGCAGGGAAAGCCCAGAAACCCTCTGCCACTCACCTCTCAGCCTGAGGCTGAAAAGCGAGGGGCAAATTTGCTGATAATTCATATTTGATTAGCTTTAATATCTTCTAGTATTGCAAGCAAGAAAGGTTCAGTGGCTGCAGACAAAAACCACACTGATTATTTTTTCCTTTTTATAAGCTTCCAGAACTGGAGAGGGTTCCTTGTCCCTTCTCTGAGCTTACTCCTGTCTTCCAGCTGCATTCCAGCTCGGAATCCCAGCTCGGAGACAGAGCATGTTGTTGCGATGGCCGTCCCGTTCCTGTGGCTGGCCGTGCCTGAGGGGGCCCATGGGGCTGGCAGGGCTGGGCTGGTGGAGCTGAGAGCACCTCAGAGATGCTGGTGGCCGCAGGGGCCTCGGCAGCTTTCGAGGCCACCTTGAGGGACTGGGCGGCCACGTGGGACGTGCTGCAGGCCACGGGGGAAGCTGGGGGTGTTTTGGGGTCAGCCTGAGCCTGGCCGAGCAGGGCCGTGGGTCAGCATCGCCAAGCAGGGCCATGGGTCAGGGTGGCCTGAGCAGGGCCATGGGTCAGAATGGCCCGAGCGGGGCCATGGGTCAGAATGGCCAGAGCGGGGCCGTGGGTCAGCGTGGTCAGAGCAGGGCCATGGGTCAGCGTGGTCAGAGCAGGGCCATGGGTCAGGGTGGCCTGAGCAGGGCCATGGGTCAGAATGGCCAGAGCGGGGCCGTGGGTCAGCGTGGTCAGAGCAGGGCCATGGGTCAGCGTGGCCAGGGCAGGGTGGTGGGTCAGAATGGTCAGAGCAGGGCCATGGGTCAGCGTGGCCTGAGCAGGGCCATGGGTCAGAATGGTCAGAGCAGGGCCGTGGGTCAGCGTGGTCAGAGCAGGGCCATGGGTCAGTGTGGTCAGAGCAGGGCCATGGGTCAGGGTGGCCTGAGCAGGGCCATGGGTCAGAATGGCCCGAGCGGGGCCGTGGGTCAGCGTGGCCAGAGCGGGGCCGTGGGTCAGCCTGTCCAGCGCTGCCCTGCGGCCGGAGCCCCCGGCCCTGCACACGGGTGGTCACTGCTGCTGTCCAGCAGTGGCAGCGAGGCACGGCCTGAGCTGCTGCAGCCCTCGGCCCTCTGCCCTCATTAGGGGCAGGCTTGGGCCAACACGGAGGCGTGTTATAGTCCAGTCAGAGAAGCAAAAAATAAGCCTGTGTGCTGGAATAGCCTGAGCCTCTTAAAATATTTTGTACACACCCTTCATGCCCCATTAGTACCATTGTTTTGTTCAGTCAGCATGTGGTACAGCCCTTCTTGTACTCTGCAAAACACATCATTTTCCAAAATGTTGTTGTACTCTGTGGTTTCCATTATAATAAAAATATGCAAACAATTGCTATCCAAGGAAAACTAACTGCCATTTAATTTTTAAATCCTCCTCCTTCTCCTTTCACTGATTTCTGCAGTTTTTCCTTGGTAGTATCCAAATTTTGGGGAGAAAGGAAAGCTGAAGGCAGAAGTGTTTACAGAAAGGAGGATTTCTGCCCCTCCACAACTACAAAAGAAACATTTGTTGCCTCAGATAACTCCTAAACAAACTGCTGCCAAAACAATTAGTGTTATTTTTCTATTATCCTCCTATTTGAGAGTAAATAGCCATTTCATGAATATGTTAATTATCTGGTCGGTGCAGAAGATAAGTGGATGTCGTATCTTCACAAATGATGATAACTCTTCTATTGTATACAAAAATTTCCAACAAAGATTTTTCCCAAGTATTTGGGGTCAGGTGGCTGCAGTTAAACTGGTCACAACTGGATCTTCTGCTTTGATAACTTAAAGATTTAGCAAAGATTGAACAATTCAGTAAATTAAGATTTTTTTTCTTTTTTTCTAAGGAAAAAGCAGGCAGCTAAGCAATAAGAACCAAATCCTTACAACAGCTGAGATTTTAAATTGTGTTGTATTTCTGTATTAAGTTTTAAAGCCTAACAGAGAGGTTCAGGGGAAAAAGTTAGTTGTGTAAGTAATGCAGGGTCGTATGTCTATGTACTATTAAATACATGGTATTTTTAGAGGTAAATACAGTATTATTCTATTTAAATTGGTCTGTCTGCAGGACAGAAATTATTTGTGAATTTTTTGTTAGTAAAAACTGTAAGTTACTAGATAGGTATGTTTGTTTATTATGTTTGTTTTAAATCATCCAAATATTTATTTTAATGATACTGGGCTTATTTGGGCTCTGGAGAAGCAGCAAAGTGCTGATTTTCCTTTTGGAAATGTGTACATGTGTACATTTAGGAGGAAAAATTCAATATTCTGCAAAGTTGAATGCGCCATTGTGCCAGATAATTAAAATGTAAATTTAAGTATCTATGCCTGCTTTGTGATTTTTTTAATACTTTTAAGTTAGTTGTCTTTTAAAACATGTGGTCAGCTGTTGTATTCACATATGGTCAAATGATCAAAGTCTGAACTCCTCTCTAATTGTCCCCTGCTGCTTGTCTGCTCTGTCCATGATCAAGGCCTCAGCAGGTGATAAGAAAGGCATGAGAACAGGCTGGAAGGAGAATGAACTACTGAGGGGCCCAAGCTGAAAGAAATAAAGACTTCCAGTACATCACCCTGACAGTAAAGAACCAAGAAAAAGTGAAGTCTGGTTAGTTCTTATTTTTTCTTTCTTTCTCGCCCTTTTCCCCCCTTGCTCACAAATCTGCATATATTTTTTAAACAGCAGAATGCAAACAGGGTCGTCTCTGTGTATTCTCAGCTCATATAAAAGGCAGAACCAAACAGCCTTCTGCAGACATGTTTATTTACTTGTGAGGAGGAGGAAGCTGCTAAGTCACACAGTTTATAGTATTTCACATGTTTGTGGAAATCATTGCAATTCTTTTCACTTGTGCTTGTCATTGTTTGCCTGGAGTTCACTTTGCCAGATGGTGCTTTATTGTCACTGGTGTCCACACCTCACTCTTGCATCACTTCAAGACCAAATGGTGTGAAGAGCTTTAATACTTAGAGGATTTAGTAAAAGTAAATCCACACTTTGTGGAAGGTTCATTCTCAGCTATTCAAGCAGGTCTAGCACTGATTCAGAGAGGGAGTAGCTGACCCCAGGAGTGAAGAAAGGGTGAAATAAATGGATTGTCTTTGCCACTCCTGTTTGTCCCCTGCTCTCTTGCAGTCAAAACGCTGATAGAAAATTAAGGATCAATATTAGATTTAGAATAAAGAGTTAACAGTTAAAGAAAGGAAGGTGCATTGTCAGATTCTCCTCTCCTCCCCCCATTCAGTGTAGAAAACAGTTGGCTGCATTTGTAAAGCTAAATTTCTTAGGCTTGCAGTAATGTATTTGTATGCATCGTGTTTTTGGAACCACGTGAGGATTAATTTTTTACATGAATTTGCATGCAAATAGAGTACTCCCTTTTGGCTTCGGCAGAGTAGTTTCTTAATGTTTGCAAACACTGTCGCTCAGATGCAAGAAGTGCCGTTGCCCCATTTTACAGATGAGGAGACAGTGGCTGGCTGAGAAAGAAGTGAGTGCTGCTCAGACTGTCATTCAAACGTGGGGGTTTTGGGCAGTCTATATTTCATTATTTAAAACAGGACTGAGTGCCTATTTCTCTGTTTTTGCAGGTAACTGAAGTCTGTGTGCCCAAGTGACTACATCAGTAAGACTGGACAGAGAGTGTGTGTCTCTGCATGGACAAGGGAATATTTTAGCAGGAGGCAGATGTGAGAGGATTTAGAGGATATTATAGAAAAATCCTTGTAGTGCTCAGGCTGTTATATGGCTGCTGTAAAACAGCAAACAGGTTAGAGGCTATAACCACAAGGAAAGAGCACGCATCACAACTGCAACCCCCTCTGCAAGGAGGCAGAGCTGTGTTCAATGCCCCAGGTTTTTTCTGGGGTCAGCTCCAGAGGGTTCTCCTTGTGGGCCATGCGGGTTTTAGGAAGGACAATTCTTGTAGCAGGTTTGTGATGGAAGGGGAGACTGATGCACAGGGAGGGTGGTGGAGAAAGAGGATTATGATCATGTCTCTGCATGGGGCAAAGGGTGAGAGAGACTCGAAACAAAGGGTTTGGAACATTTTGAGCGTGGAGATTTGTGGGAAGGAGGGCCCCAGTCCTGCTGGGGGTCTGCTGAATAGTGACTGCCTCAGCAGTGACCCACGGAAGGGAAGCTCCCCTTGGCAATGTCGGCGCTTCCCTCCCTCCCTCCCTCCTGTGCTCCCTTGTGGAGCGGGGCTGGTTCCACTTGGTCATGCCCAGAGGCCTCCTGAGCCGGGCTGGCGAGCCCAAGTGCCAGCACAGGCTGAGCATGGCAGAGCTGCTGCTCGGGGTGCAGTCAGCACAGGGGCTGCCATGGTCAGCACAGGGGCTGCCGAGCCAGGGCACGGCATAGGGTGCACAAATGAGCTTGAGACAGCCAGAGGGGGACTTACCGGAGCACTGGGAGCTCACCCTTGCCTGCTTAGGGTGTCTCGCACATCCCATGTGCTGCAAGATCCATCCCCTGTGGGGGGATGTGCAGCCCTTCTGTCAGGATTGGCCATGCCCTAATGACCTTCCTGTAAATATTTATTGTTCAGAACATCCAGAAGTAGGAAATATCTCCTGTGATGGCAGGCACACAATGGGAACAGAGCAGCCAAATTTAACCAGCTTACACATCGTGTCTTCTGCCATTTGGTCCTCTGTTTCCTGCAGAATAAAACTGGCAGTGCCCAGAGAGAGCTGTTGAGAGTCACCTTTGCACCTGGAACATTCTGAGCTGGTGTGGCTGGTCTACCTTCAACACACTTGAGATGTTTATTTTTTTTATAGAGAATTCCCAGCCTTGTCTGTGAATTCTGTTTCCTGACTGGTTTTTTTTGGTTGAAAATGTGGATTTTATGTATACAACAATAGCCTTCAGTAATACATTGAATTCCAAAATTGGAAATGTTGAGAAGCAATGAATGGAAATGCTTTTTATGTAATACTGCATTAACTTTGCGGACTTAAATGGTTCAGTGAAGAGTTACTGGTCACAGTAGCTGTGAATAAACTCACGTATTCTTGTTTTCATATTGGTTCAGGTCCCTTTCCTGGCAGAAGCTGGTCTTTCTGCGAGTCCATGGAAAGTTCTTGAGCAGAGAGCTCTCCATGCCTGCTGCTGATAACAGGTAGTATCATGCTGTTTTCTTGGAAAATGCATTTGGATGCTATTTTCTAGAATAAACAAGCTTAAGTGGCCAAGAAATAAAATAGATTCCTCCCACTTCTCTCCTTCCCCCATGTGCTCATAATAAGTTGCTGAAGTGAAAAAAAAAGGTAAGTGGTTGATTCTCACTCCTGCAAATGGTCAAGAAAATTACAGAGCCAGCAAAATCAATTTTCAGGTTTAATAGTCCACAAGCCCAAGGAATTCTGTGCAGTATTCCCTGGGGTCTGGGTAGGTGTTTAATCTCTGAAGGTCTATACAGAGGAGGCATGTTGAAAACAAGAAGTTTTTGGTGGGGTCATGTGCTCCAGGAGGTTTGGGATCAACAGGAGGTGCGTGGTTTGTTTGCTCTCACAGTGGTTTTGGGCAGCAGCTCTGACCAGTGGCTTTGGTGGGAGGGGGTGAGGTGCTCCTGAGGCTGGCTTTATATTGCTGTGTGAGGAGCTGAAGGGAACAGGTCCCCACTCTCCTTCCGTGGCATCCTTATGTAGGAAGAAGAATTTGGTTTATTACTTTGCCTGCCTGTTGTGAGAGCTCTCGGCAATAACAGATTTTTGAGGAAGCACCCTTGGGCTAAGCAGGGCAGGCCCTGTGTGCTGTGGGATTTATTTCCTGCAGGATGTGATCCTGTAAGAGGCTCCTCCAGGCTGGACTGGGGTGGCAGTGTGAGCCCACCCTGTCCCTGCACGGTGCCTCCAACTGACCACAGAGAAGGGGTGATGGCTTTGGATGGCATTGTGAGGCAGAGGAAAGCAGGAGGCTTTAGCAGAGACTCCTGTGAGGATTTTGGCTGGTGGAGGGAGAAAGGACTTTTCTGCACTGTGGCTCAAGTGGTGGGGTAATGAGGAGCACAGCCCTGATGTGCAGAAATGCTGCCTGTCAGAATGACTACTCTGCAAATCTACTTAAAAGTGATTTTCTGTGTGCCACCCTGAAATTCATCTGGCAATTAAATGATAAGGTTAATATGTTACATGCATGGAGACCAGAAAATTTGGAGGTAGTGTTGCCATAGCAACTGTATTTCTGCCCTGCTGGGCACAGGCATCCCTGTGGGGTCAGCCAGGGCACGGTGCTGGGGGTGGGAAATGCCGCCAGCGTGGTAGCAAAGGGGTGGGAAAAGTCATAAAAATGTAAAAATAAACCCAACTCTTTGATCTCGTTGTGTGCTGTCGGTGGAAGAGCAGTAAAAGGTGAAGGTCCTCTCCATTGTGTGTGTCAGAGGGAGCACTGCAGCCTGCCTCGGGGTGTGCCAGGGAGCTGTGCCTTCAGGAGGGCAGGGCTCAGCGCTGCTGCAGCTGCTCTGCTCTCTGGGGCTGCTGCATTAACTGGGAAAAGTGTCTCCAGTGCAATCCCGTGTCCTCCTTCGGCTCCTACAGCTAAAATCCCAGTGCACAAAGAAGACGCCCTCTCCAAAGAGCATATACTCCAACAGTCAAATACACTCAAATAATACTGTGCTTTGAAGGGAACCCAGAAGGACTCTCTTGCTCTTCCACTAATTTTGAAGCCATTTGATTTACGTCTGAGAACTACGGAGCGCTTGCTTTTGTACACAGGTGTGTTCGTGAGCGCTGGGATTGGTGCCACGTGGCTGTGCATCCCTGTGGGAGGTGGCAGCTGAAGCTCTGCTCTCTCCCCTGGGCCCGTGACCAGGAGCAGCAGGGTGCTGTCACCACTGGGGACCATGAGTCCTCCTTCCTCATGTCTGCAGTGTCACTGCCTGGCACTCCAGCGTGTCCAGGTTTCGTTAGTGCAGATGATTTTAGGCTCTTAAAAACCCCTGTGGTGAATGGTGTAGCTTCTCTTAACTACAAAACATAAAAGCATTTTTGTGGCCAAATCAGAAATGACGAGTTGGCTTTCCCTGCTTTAATGAACTAAGTGTTCAAACCTCAGTAGCGTTGCAGAGATTGTGATTCTTGTTTCAGTCTCCAAGCTTCACTCCTGAGTGATCTCTGGGTCTATTGTTTTGCCTTTGAGAAATGGTTTCGTTTTCTGTTGCTATCTTTTCAGAGTAGATCTGTGCTTAGGTATTACCACAAAAAACCAGGTAATCTTCTAAACTGAAAAAAATGTCAGCTGGTTGCTGGCAGATACCTCTCATCTGGGAAAGGCTCTTGGCTCATATGCTGGTTATCCCTGCTGAGATAAAGCGAGCAACTGGAGCAAATGAAGCACTTAAGAAGTGTGTTAGAGCTTCTCCCCATAGTATGCAAACGAACTGCAAATAATCTGTGTTCCTGCAGGAAGTCCTTTATGAAAAGCAAAGGGATGGAAAAGGAAATGGAGGCCTTGGCACTGGTGAGGTTATTTACATGGAGGGCACTGTGTGTTTGCTGTGTGCTTGAGCTATGATAACAGAAGTCTGCTTTCCCTGGAATGTTGTGGCTCTCAGAGGGAGGAGATGAAAGACCTAGAATGATAAAATGGCACATCTCAGGGCATTTTATTTTATATTAAAGCCTTTTTTTTTTTTTTCTTTTTTTTTTTTTTTTTTCTTTTCAGCAAATTCATACCAAATGTCAGAGGGAAAGCCTATTGTGTTACCAGAGTAATGCCAAAAGATGCACAGAGATCATGCAATTGTGTTATTGTATTGAGATGTCATCCTAATACCACTTTGGTTTATTTGAATAAATCCATGTATTTGCCATAAGAATCTGACATAAGGAACCTCACAAAGGTACATGATGACCATGCCCTGAAAGGCAGTGTTTATGGAGAAAGTGCTTTCTATGCACTGTTGTTCAATGTTGAAACAGGTTTCTTCAATTTACATTCTTTTATTTTAAGGGTGCATAATAACTTGCTGTAGCTTTGGAAACTCGGGGCAGATATAACTTAAGTAGATTTATCTAACTACACACAATACTTTGCTGTTGGATGCAGCAGTAGTTGCCATAGCAACTGCAGGATCCCAAATTGTTATGATACCCCAAGAAACAGGTTGTCTTTTGGAAGAACTGCAAGCAATTTAACTTTATACTACAGTAGCCATAGCTTTAGGGGATAAATGATGTCTCCAAATGTGTGCTTCTCTCCATGTGGGTTTATTTCAATTATGACATTTTTTCACTTTGCTGTAATTTTTTTGGTCATAATTATTTTTTTTTCTGAGCTGAAGGGATAGAATATGTTTTAAAATGCTCATCATTATTAGTTCTGTATACCATGATAGCGTCTAATGACTCTTACAAACTTTGAGATCTTCTTGCCACCACTTAAAAAGAGAAAAAAACCAGGGAGAAGGTCAGTGGCATTTTTTTCCCTCTGGTTGTTTTGTCATCAAATAATATATCTCAAATGGAGATGAACATACCTTCCTAACAGCCATGACCAAGGTACTGTCCCTGCTTCACAGGTGGGTGAATTGTTCCACTGAGGAGGTAACAGAGTCTGAAGATGACTGTTGATAGGTGGGACTAGGTCTGATGAGTGGTTAGGAGAATCGTGAACCAAGTCCCTGCAAGCAAAATTTTTCATGGAGGGTGACAAAATAAAGCTTGGATTTTCTTGAAGCTATGTCCTGATCCTGCAGACAAATCAGTATAAATAACCAGCTGTATCAAGGGTAGTTCACTTGTGTATAGTATTTGGCCCAGATGGTTTATTTTTGTGATTCTAGATTTATTTTCTTTCTTTTCTTTTAGAAAGGTTGTGGTAATGTTTCCCAGCTCCTGAGAGAGTTGGAATTGTTGAGCCTGGAGAAG
The DNA here is from genome assembly GCF_035770615.1 of Melospiza melodia melodia. Classification (NCBI taxonomy): domain Eukaryota; kingdom Metazoa; phylum Chordata; class Aves; order Passeriformes; family Passerellidae; genus Melospiza; species Melospiza melodia. The sequence goes on along the minus strand of NC_086209.1, from coordinate 20,264,241 downwards.
AGAAGGCTCCAGGAGACCTTAGAGCCTCTTCCAGTGCTGAAAGAGCTGGAGAGAGACTTTTCAGAAGGCAGGTGACAGGGAAAGGGGAAATGGCTTCCAGCTGCCAGAGGGCGGGTGAGATGGAATTTCGGGAAGAAAGTCTTCCCTGTGAGGGACAGGCTGCTCAGAGAAGCTGGCTGCACCTTCCCTGCGGGGGTGCAAGGCCAGGCTGATGGAGCTCTGAACAACCTGGGATAGTGAAAGCTGTCCCTGCCCATGGCAGGGGCTTGGAACGAGATGATCGTTAAAGTCCCTTCCAACCTAAAGCATTCTGTGGTTCTGTGAAGTCATGTTATAGATCAGTTGGGGAACTAAAATATGTCTGTGAAAATAGAAGAAATCAAGAAAGTTTCTCTGTTCCTATTAATAACACATGCAGGGGATCTACACACATTCAGGTTAACTCTTAATGGGTTCATTTTCTTAGGATTTGTTACTTGGTTTGCGAGGCCAAAGAATCTTAGTTGTGCTCCAGGATGTCAGGGAATGCATTGGAACGAAACAAAATGGTTTTGTCCTCAGACCACTTGCAAAGCGAGCCCAAGACAAGGGGTTGCAGACAGGGGTGTGTGAGGACTGATAAGGAGGCTGGTCCATGGGTGTCTCTGGAAAGATGCTGTTTAAGTGCTGACAAGCTGTTTGTTTGCTTGGTGGTTCAGGAGCTTTGAAGGCTGGCTTGAAGACAAACAACAAAGGCACTTTGGAGGTGGCTGTTGGGAGCTCTTCCTTGCAGGAGTGGCAGCAGGGGGAAAGCACAGGAGGGATTTTGTTGGAAAGCACAGAGTGTAGGCTAGGGACATGCTGGGGAGCAGAAACTTTGTGTAAAACAGACCTTTATCAACTCTTCCTCTTATTCATCAAACTTGCTGCGAGGAGGAATCTGTGGGTCTCTCCCAGAGGTGGCTGCATTTTGAAAAACTCAGAAAGATGGTATTACTGGCTGCAGTTGGGCTTTCCCAGTCTTGCTCCCTGAGAAAGCCCTGTCTTGTGTGAGTGGCTGGCTCTTTTCCTTCTCCAGGGAAAGGGCTGGGGTGCCATCCCTGCTGGGAGCAGCTCAACCAGGGACCTGTGCCAGGGCCTCGACTGCCAGCAGCAGCACTTAACCAAAGTGGCAGTGACTTGTGGAAAGGTGTGTGCTCAAAAGCAGCCACTTTCTGGTTGTGTCCAGGTGGTATCTGTGACCTGGGAATTCTGAGACCTAGCTGTGCATCTTTACAAGGAGTTTGTATATCTTTGCCAGCCTTCAAAATTCATGATTTGTACCTCAAAAAGTTCATGAGGATGGGTTTTTTCCTTTTTTTAAAAATTTTTTTGGGTGTGTTGTCATGTTTATGGGCTTTTTGGTCCAGCTGTGTTGCCTATTTCAAGGTTTAATTTGCAGCTGAGAATTGGAAGCTTATTTTTATGGTACATGTTCTTTTTTTGTGCAGAGCTTAGATTTGGGTGAGTGACATGGCTGCAGGTTCTGAGGCTTCCTGGAAGCACCAGCTGCTGCAAGACTGGGGATGGAACTGCAGGAGTGTGCAGTGCTGCTGGTACAAGGAGGCCTTTTCATCCAGCCTCCTTTTGGGTCTCGTGGGTATAAAATGGGGCTGAATTAGTCTTTTCTTCCCTCCTGACATTTGGCTGGGTGGGAGGCTGATTCCTGATAGGTTTTAGTACAGTGTTTGAAAACATAATTTTCTCACAGTTTTACATGTAATTTGCCTATATTGTTACTATAATATGGGTTTTATTCCTCTTGAGGCTACACAAGTCTTCAGGATACTCTTAATATGTATGGTGGGAAATGGGCTGTTTGCAAATTAGTAACAAACTATAATAATTACTTTGCTTTCCCCTTGAAATGCTAATCTGAAGCTTTGATGACCACAAAATTCCCATGTAAAGCCACACAGACCTTCAGCTGCATTTGTTGGATCTATTTAGATCCCTGCTTGGTGTCTAAAAGAGGCAATAACTCTGCGAACATCTCTGGCCGCTTCCTCCCACACATTGCTTGGTGTGGCTCCTGTCTGCTTGGATATCTATATACAGCACAACTGTAGGTGTGAGTTTTTGTGGTTTGACCTGTTTCCATAAGTTAAAGTTGCTAAGGATGGCCACAGTGATAATTTAATAGGAAATGCTGAGCTAGTGGTGAATTTTCTAGAAATATCTGCAATGAAAATATTGAGCATTTGAAAATTCATGGGAAAAAATATACATTTTGAGGACTTGAAGACATGAAAGGAAAAACAGTTTGTAAACTAGGTCTAATCTTGACCAATGTTGTAGAAATTAATGTCTGTGGTAATACAAAAACTCCCAATGTACAATTCTTGAAGTGATTCCATCCTGTCCACTTTAAGTCCAAGCATCTGTTTGACTCTTCTTCCTCATGGAGTACCCTGGTGCCATCTCTTGAAGGCAACTGAAAGACCTCAGGTCCAGCTCTGTCTCACAGCATCTCCCAGGATGTTTTCCTCCTCTGCTCTGAAAGCACAATACCAGTGCAGACAGGCTGAGTCCAAGGCATCCTCCTCAGCAGCCCTTTTCTGTGGGTGGAGGAAATGTCAGTGAAATGTAATGTGTTGGCTTCTCCTGGAGCATGTGTGGTGAGCTGGTTATGTGAGTGGCCTCTCCTGTGTCTTTTAAAGCTGGTGGCCGGATTATCTTTACTTTCTCCTAATCCCTTTGAAAAATTTGAGTAGATTCTCTTTTGACAGCAGCCACTGCTGCTGCTGTTTCTCTAGCAGAAAGCCATTTCAGTATCTCTGTCATTGTTTCTGGCTCTGCCACCTGGATGGAACTGGTGGGAGGAAGGAGCAAAGGAGAAACAGCCTTGAGGAGAGCCGTGCCATGCTGCACCCTCATTCATTGCTTTGGCTGAGCCAAGAGCTGCAAGGGCCACACAAACATCACCCCTTGCTCTGTGTTTAATGTGCTAGGAGAAGCCCTTGTGAGGATGGAGATGCTGCTGTGTGAGCCAGAGCAGCCCTGGGGACGGGGATGCTCCGGGTCAGTTCCAGCCTTCTCACCCTCCCAGGAAAGCAAACAGGGAATAAAGGTCACACGACAAGGCGAGGGCATCATCTTAAAGAGAGCCTCTGCCACACAGGATTGTCTCGTGCAGTGCTGCTGAGCATTTGGAAAGCAGACCAATAGCATTAGGGTGGAGGAATTCCCACTGCATCCCCCTCCTGTAGCCCCCTCACCTCGGCCCCAAGATCAAACAGGCAGCAGCAGTGCAGCCTTCTGCCTGCATGAGAACAGAGCCTGTGCAGGACGGCTGCCACAAGGGAAAGCTGCTCTCTGAAGGTGCTTGAGAAATAAACAGTGGCACGTCAGCACAGTGTGAGGTGGCTGCCTGGGTCTGGAGAAACCATGTGTGCCTGGGGTGGTGAGAGCCTGCCTTCCTCTTGAATGGCAAGGACTTCATTTCCATGTGCTTACCAGACCTGGGGCAGCATTTCTAGGAAAGGCAGTTTGGTAGAGGGAGAGGCTGCATGCAGTGTGGCGCTTTAGGGATTGCTTTCTGTCTTCTGAAGGCTGAAATGCCCCAGCACAAACCATCTTGCAGTGTGCCCTGGGGAGCAGGACATTGATGGGATGTGCCGGCAGTGTTTTCTTACCTTGAACTTGTGATGGAAAAGAGTGGGAGAGCTCGAGGTTTTCTGTCCCCAAATTCTTGGCATTAGCCTGACCTCTTTCTGCACCTGACAAAATCTCTCAGTGGGCTGGTTTTAGTGTAACAAGGTGATAGTAGAAGAGACCAAAGTGGTGAACAGAGTCCCTGAAAGACACGCTGGTGTGAGCCAGGTGCCTGACAGGATGTGTGCAGGGCTGTTTTTTCCCCTTGCTTGTCTGGGTTTCCCAGGAAGCTGTTTTGCTGCACGTCTGGTGCTGCTGACCCACCGCATGGGAAGCCTTGAGTAATCCCACACTGCTCTGAGCATGTTTGAGAAGTTCTGTATGACAAGATCGCTGAGTGTCCTGCCCTTTGCTCTGCCCCCTCTCGTGTTTGTCACATCTAATAATGGACAGAAATGTGGTGTGTGCCACTGAACACGGGGAATTTGTTTGTATTCCATGTTTGCCACAGCCTTTTAATTTGAGGAGGGAGCGTGGGAGCAGGGAATGGCTAAGAACACTTTGGTAGCTCTCTGCTGTAGGCTAGTTCTTAGGGAGTGATGTGAACTTGAGCTGAAGTGTTGGGTTTAGAGTGGCAGTGGTATCTGGAGGGGCAGTGCTAAGTGCTTTAAAAGTGCTGTATCTGTTTCAGGGCTTGGTGAAGGGTGGTGAGATAAGCTGCTGTCTGTGCTCCCTTATCTGGATGGGGGTGTCAGGTGCTGCAGTTTCCAAGGAGAATGTTGCCATGTTTTATTTTGCAAGGGAAGTGCTGTGGAAAGATCATTCAGGCTGTGTACAGCCCCCAGCCTGGGCAGGTGCTCATTCACACTCTGAGCTGTGCTTGTGCTGCTGCCAGGTGCTGGACTGCCCTGCTGCAGCCAAAGTGGCCTTTTGTCCCTGGCCTCCGTGTTGGTACATCTTGGGCTTGTTCCTTGCAGAGATCCATCCAGCTAGGTAACAATAACAAGGTGTAAAAGAGCAGGAGATCCTTGTGAAATCCTGATGGTTTTTCCATGCTTACATATTTGGTTGTTGAATGTGTGTATCTGGCCCTAATTTCTGTGCACATGCTTTCTGTTCCTAGATGTAGCACATGTTGTTCCAGTAACCACCTCTCATCTTTTCTCCCTCCTCCTTTTGATTCCTTTCTTGCATGTTCAAAACATGGTGAGTAAGTAAGGACACTGTTGGTAGGTTGAAGACTTCAACTGTCTTTATTGCCTAGTCCAAGGGAAAATGGGGCTGGTATAGCTGGGATGGTGGCAGGAGAGGAAGAAATTACTTCTCATGAAAATATTTATCTATCCTCTTTTCCTTCCTTAGCCTGTATAAAAGGGAATGAGGTCTACTTTTGGATACATGTGAGTATTCAGCCATCAGCAGGGAAGCTTCCACAAGGCAAATAAAGTCCCTGATATATCAGAAAGGCACTTGCCTTGTTCTGTAGACTTTCTAAGTGAGAGATGGAAGTTAGGTGAATTGTGCCACTAGGATAACATTTTTGAGAAGCGTCTGTTTCAGGATTGTACAATGTCTAGCATGGATGCTTCCTGGGACAGTTCCCCATCCAAGGCTTGGTTCCATTTGCTTTATGTCATGCCCCTTCCAGGAGCATATTGCAGAGATTTCTGAGATGATGACAATCAGACAAGATTGGAGTGTAGGGCACGAGAGCTCTGTCAGCGAGACACTGCACCCAAGTGAAGGAGCCCAGCTGACAGGGTAATTCCACTGCTGCTGGGGCCTGGCCTGCATTTCCAGGGGAAGCTTGTGGCACAGGAGGAGCATCCTCTGGGATGGCTGAGGGCAGGATACATGCCAGGATTAGTGCTGCTCATGGGGAAAGCCTGACGGTTACCTATTATCCAGAATATTTTAATAGTATCTTTAGGGTACTTTTTCTGAGACACACATTTTTGGATGACTGTTCTTATATTTATTTATGTTTTCATAAGCATTCCCAATATCCTTCTCGCTTCCAACTTGGAAATCGAAATACAGCAAACTTTTATTTATTTATTTGTTTGTTTGTTTTTTATTTTGCGTCATGTGGTTGTTGTGGGCTTTGTTATCTCTACTGTTGCACTTTGTGTGCCAATAACTTCTGAAGTCAAGCAGTTTAATTCCAAAAAGGAAGAAACAGAAAAACACCACACAAAAGCACCAAAAATATACGGGAAAAGCCACCTATTTTACAGTGTCCATGAACATCTGCTAATGTGACATTTGCCATGTGGGTGGGGAAATTTGTAGGGAAAGGAATGTCATTCATGGTCTAAGATAGGTATTGCACGTAACTTCCCTTTCATTGCCAGAGCTGCCAGGCTCAGGCACAAGCTTCTGCTCTGGGCCAGCCTTAGTCAGGTATAATCTGCCTTCACGTCAAACTGAGATTCTTTTATTTTTTTCTGGATGATGTAATTTTTTTTTCTCTTTAAGAATTGGATCATTATTTTGGAATTTAAAGCCTTTCAGTAAAAAGGGAGGGAAGGTTTGAAGCTGTGAGGGTGCTGAGGCACTGGAACATGCTGGCCTGAGAGGCTGAGCCATCCCTGGAGGTGTTGGAGGCCAGGGGGCTGCAAGGTGAGTATTTGTCACAGCCTGTGCAGAGCAGAGCCCTGTGTGACCCAGGTCACCTTGGAGGGGAGGAGAAAGCTGCTGCCAGATCTGCTCTCTGCTTTGAGGGCATGGTGTCCAGTTCTTACACTAATACATGAGAACATTCACTCTGTGGGCTTTGGTGTTACCAGCAAAATGTGTCTGGCATTTTGTGGTAAGATGATGTTGGTTTGACAAAATCTGTGGGTTTTTTCAAACTGTGCTTTTTCTGCTCAATGTTTCTGTCCCTTGTGGATGTACATGGATTATACTCTGTAAAATTATTCTAATGTTAAGTAGAGTGTGAATGGGATGAGCAAAGAAAGACTTTGAAGCAGTGTATTGTAAGCTCATCAAAAGCCTGGTAAAGTGTCCATTTAAAAAAAAGAGGTAAACTGTAGACATTTTATTCCAATTTGGGATGAAACTATCAACATTTTAACATTTTCCATGGTGGCTGGAAAGTCTTGTAGACCAAAGAAAATGGCCTAAGTATGATGGCATTGTTACTTTGGTAGGAAGGGAAAGAAAATTAACATTAAATCAAATTTATTTATTACTTCAAAGACCTGATGATCCAGTGCATCATCAAAAGGAACTTGGAGAAAGACCTCTTACATAAAATTAACTCTCTGAAGCTGTTTCTTACCATTAGTTTGGGCTAGTGAAGCCACTAAGTGAGGGTGGCTCTTAGCAGCCAGTTCCCATGTCCTGGCTTGATTGCATTGCTAATTGGGGTGCAGGAATGGGACAGCCTTTCCCAGGGAGTTGTGTGAGACCTTTGTGCATCTTTTTCTCTATAATAAACTTCACCCTTTTGAAAAGTAGTTGTTTGGTTTTTTTTTTTTTTGAGGAAATATGGGTTTTTGGTTTGCATTTTGAAACTTGTCTTCTCTTCCAAAGGAAAACTTGGCACCGTGAACCTGCTAACTCCAGCAGGCATCCAACACGTGCTTTGGAGAAGGTGATTATTCCCTGCCACTGGGGCAGGTGTCTTTTCCTGTGAAGATTTTGATGCCATTAAGGAGTGATGTCCTAAAGGGGTTTGTATTTTTAGCAGCTGTGATTTATGTCCTGCAGGCTCTCTTTAAATCATGCCTCAAAGAGGGATAGGTTATTTTACAGAGAAACCCATAAAGTAATGTATGCTTCTGGTGTGACTTTCTTTAAAGCTGTGCATTAATTCGTGAGGACTGAGGTCAGCCTGCCTGTGCTGAGATCTGCAGAATGACATTTCCATAGGGGGCTTATTTCATGCTGATGTGAGAAGCAGGAAGTAATATTTACCATATGAAGATACATAGTACTATTAAGAATAATGATAATAACCAATTAATACTTACGCAGTGCATTTTAAAAATGTTTATTTTTTTCTTTGTCTTAGAGTGCTTAAGAAGACCTCCAATCTACAGAAAAAGTAATGGAAGTGTTAATGAGAATTCAGGTTTTGTGGGGATCAGTATCAGCCTCTGGTACGTGTACAAACCATTTGGTGGAAAGCTGCTGGCTTTGGAGTTCTTGCTTTTGACCTGGCAATGTCCTTGCTCTGCTGCTCTGGAGACACCTCTGCAGGGTGGGGAGGCCTCTGGGTTCTCCTGTCTCTCCTCAGCCTCTGCAGGCAGCGGTGCAGATCAGACTGAGAGTGCAGAGGAGGTGGCTGATGTGTGACTTCACTGAAATGTTTCCTCCACTCCCCAGTACCCCATGCAATGTCAGAATTTCCAGCTCTGCACAGTCTGCCCAGGACAGAAAGCTGCTTCTGTGGTGAAGGTTTGTAGGTGAGTTAGAGACACCAAAGCTTCTGTGGTGAAGGTTTGTAGGTGAGTCACAGACACCAAAGCTTAGTGATGTGTCCTTCTCAGCAGCGTTACCCGGGTGGTTCTGATTTGGCAAGCAGAACTCAGTTCTTTATGGGTTTAAGAAAATGGTGACGTGTCTCTGATGGTAAGACACTTATGGAGGAGTCTAAGAAGGCTGTAATTTTTTTCATGTGTAACTATGGAGGCATGCTTTGATATCAGAGAATTGCTTTATAAATGAAGTTGTAAGAAACATTTAAATGTCAAGTATCCTTCATCTTGTTCATTCAAGCGCAGAATATTTATGAGGATACTGTTAATAAAGCATCTTTGCCTCTCTGACAGAGACTGGACTTAGGCAGGGTATTTGATAGTGGAAAAGACTAAGAAAGTGAGAAAAGGACGTTTTCAGTGAGTTACTTTGAATTTCTCTAGCATGCCCTTTTCTTTTAAGGGTTTTGTGAATTGCTCTGGCAATTTGCTAAGTATTAAAGGGAACAATGAACAGGGCCCTCTTTTTACAAAGACAAAGAAACAAAGATTTGAAGATTTTTCAGTTTGCTTCAAAAATAGCTTGATGAAGATGGACATTATAGCAAATGAAATATTTAACTAGAGTGACCCTCACTGAAGTGATGTCAAGGGTAGTAAGTAATACAATTGTCACATTGTATGTAATCACTCCTTTGTAAGCTACTGAGGCGCAATTATTTTAAGTAAATTGAAATGTCCCCCTAATAGGGACAATGCTGTTTTTCTTTAGCTAAAAATAGTAACATGAAATACTTATTTAATCTTAAAAATGTTTCAGGCTTTTATCACCAAGACTGGGTAATTTCACTCTTTTGGTTTTGGTTTTATTCTTTCTAGCTAGTGTCTTTGCTCTGAAACTTTCTCAGAATACAAGTTTTTAACAGTTTCCTGTAAAACAATGAAGTTATTAACCACTTAAGTTGGTTATCTCTCTGAAAAGATTAAAGAGGTTTCATTTTTTGAATGGCACTCTTGAGGTTTGGCTCAAGGGTTTGTGATTTGGAGGAGCTGCAAAATTGTTATAAGAAATATGACTCAAGAAAAAGCTTCTAAAATACCCCCAGATCCAGGAAGCCGTTTCAGGTCCTGAGTTTGTCTTAGTGATGCAGACAGCAAATGCTGCACTCCCTGTCCTGGAGTGGCAGTATGGTCTTTGCACAGCCCTTGGGCTCCCCTTCCATCTCCAGGAATACGTCAGGAAAAGCGTCAGGCAGGTGCCACACGAGTCAGCACAGCCAGGCTTGGCTGTGAGAGCCCCTGAGAAGATGCTGCTGGTGGAGCCTTCCCCTCCAGACCTGCTCTGTTTAGGCCGTTGTCTCTACCCCCTTTGGATGAGATTTGCAGGAGCTGAGCCTAAACACCTCTTTTCTCAGAACTCTGGGCTCTACTGTTATGTGTGGCATCCCAAATCCTTTATCTTTAACCCTGATGTTCCACTGGATTATTGTATTTCAGCCTTTGAAAGATTTTCTGTTTTCCTCAAACATGCGCAAAAATATTGTTGAAAGTTCCACTCATTGTCAAGGCTATTGGTGCTTCCAGTTTGCTGCCAGGGGTGCAGCACAGAACTATTTTAGATGGATCAAGGAACTTGCCGAATTACTGGTTAATTTTCTCCTTAGATGTTCAAAGACGAGTCCTCTTGTAGTACGTCAGCATAATTTAAAAATATTTTTCTTAATTATTCTAAAGCTCTGTTTGCTTATGAAGCTGTTGCTACCCTTTTGAATCCAATTATTTATAAGTAATATGTTTAACACGTGTTCTTGAGGGAACCAAGCTCTGTAAGTCAGACACTGACTGGTGTTTTGGTGTTGGTCTATTGCCCAGTGTCAGTGCCTGTGAAATTGCCTGAAAACTCTTACAGTAAATTTCCTGAATATACCCACAGAGGGCTGGAAAACGATGTTGTGTCACAGATGGATTTACCAGGTCTAACCCGTCACACTGCCCTCCTCCCTTTGGCAGCAGGAATCAGAACTTTGACCTGTGACTAAAAGAAAGAAACATCACTGCCTGAACTTGAAAAAAAGGAAAATCTTAGCGACAATCTTCATAGCATTTGATAGTTTCTTTGCTCAGGGCCCCATCACCAGTGGAGAGGTGCAGTGCCAGTCTGCAAATCAAGTTTGGTCGCCCCAGCAGAGTCCCTTGATGTCCACCATCTGAAGGAAGGACAGGAGCTGCTGTGTGTGCTCAGTGGAAGAGACTTCCCCGTAAGGATCTCGGGGAATGTGTGGACCAGCAGCCCTTCCTGAACCCTTGCCCTTGCATGGTGGCCCTGTTGTGATTGTGTTTTAAGTTACACGAGCCTGCAGCTCAGGTGGAGCCCCTTCCCTGACGAGTACTGAGCTGGCAGCTTCTGAGCCTTCAGAATCAGAGGCGAGGCTGGTGCTGAGTGCCCAGAGTGGAGTGTCTGCTCTTTACCTGTGCACTGCCTGTGGCAGCCCCTCAGGAGGGGCTGGGGGCTTTGTGGGGCTGGCTACAAAGGCCTGTGCCTGACCTTGATGAGCTTAACAAAGCCAGATCCTCTGGTACCTTAGTGTGACCCTGATTTAACACGGCACTTCTAAGCCCTGCCATCCTGATTCTGACAATGTCCTGACTAATCACATTAACCCAAATCTCAAGCTTATTCTTTCTCCTCATAGGTAAAGAATACAATTTTTCCTGAGAGAGATTATTTTCCAATACTCATTTATGGGCATGAGTGGAATAACTACAACCAGTTACAGTTTCATCAGAGAGATGAGCTGTTAAGGTGGAAATTGTTAGATAGCAGTATCGTTTGATTGAAAGGCAGTATATGCTGCTAGGTTCTGAGCTTTTCCCAAAAGAAATCAAAAACTTGTCAGATTTCAGCCTGGATCCTTATTTATCCAGATGGAAGGCTCAGTCTGATGCTGCCAAAGATTTTGCAAGCTTTTCTTACAAGCATATTAAAACCCTGGTGTTGCCATATTTCATTTGGCAATAGTTGTCCTTTGCCTCTCTTCTGTATAATATTTAGCTTTATCATCATCATTATTAGTTGCTACTGTTCTGCTGGGAGCACTAGTTTGCATTTAATTACAGCCCACTTGCAAATAGCCTATGTGGCCCTGGTTCAGCAAACACTTGCAGCGGGTGTGTCATTTCAAAGCCAGTGAACGAGCCCATTGAGGTTCCGTGTGGCTCTGGGACATTCTGTGCCTGCATGCCCTGACTGCAGGAGTCCTGGACCAGAGTGTCCGTGCAGAGGGGCTGCTGCTGCTGCTCTGGCCCCATGGTCTCACAGCTGTGAGCCTGAGGCTGCCAATGACACACCTGTCATATCTCAGCTTATCACCTGGAATGGCTCTGAAACTGCATCTGGCAGCCCACTGGCATTAGATAGAACTCGAGAACTTTTGGATTTCTTAGAAAGAACAACAGCTTTTTGTCAGCCGAAGACAAAAGTAGAACCCTCTATCTTGCACGCTTCCTTGCCTCGGTACAAATTTTAGCAAGATTCTCTATACTAGAAGTAAAACTTGGCTAAATGACCTACCAGACAGCAGGATATGCCAGGCACATTCACAATACTGTATAATTTAATTGGCTAGTTGGAAATGCATAATAAAATACAGGGTGTTTGAGTTATTACTTAGCTGCCTATGTAATTACTTCTGTTTAATATTTAATTGTGTTGATCTTTCTGTCTTGTCTTTGTTCCACACAGAAAATAGATCCCCCTTTTTGTCTATTCACAGGCATTGGGCTACTGGGTAGAGGGCTTTGCAGCTAATCTTCCTGATTGTTCGAATGTCACCATAAAATATTTAGCATCTTGATAACTCCAAAGCTATCAAAACAGATTGGTTGGTAACAATTAAAATTATGCTAACATCACTAAAACAGATATAACGGAGTGATGCTTGTTAAGCACTTAATGATCCCTTTCTCCAAGGAATTCCATTTCAATTTCTTTATGCTGCCTGATTGCTTTACTGCATCCTGCAGGTTCTGTGCACTGCTGCTCTGTGTAATACATATTCAAACCCTTCTCTGAGCTCTCATCATGCCAATCAAGGATGCAAATGGAGTCTGTATGACTGTGTGATCAGAATTTCTTGCTTGTTTGCAAGCCCGTAAATAATGGAGTGAATAAGGATCTGATGCGTAACAGTATAAAAGTAATCAGACCTTGTATCTGGCTTCCAGTAAACATCAGTATGGCCCTGATCCAGCCACTGCTGTAATCAATGGGAGGCTTTTATTGACTTTAATGGGAGTTGAATTAGGCCTTGTCTGAGGCTTGAAAATTCAGCTGCAGCTCTTGGGGCTGGTCCTTGGCTGGTGTAACCTGGCTTTGTGCTCCTGGAGATGAGGCAGCTGATCTGCCTGGCCCTGCCCTGGGCTGTGTCACCCTCACTCCCTGCAGCTCTCTGTGCCAGGCCAGCCCTGGGCTCTGCTTCCTTCAGCTCTCCACCTACGAGCTTACAGGGCTTGAAACGTGTCATTATCTTTAGAAAAACCTTCTACTTGAAAGGAATTATAATAATCATTATTTTGAACTTTAGGTTTTTATATTTTCATTGTTTATAAAGGAACAATATCTATTCCTTCTGCTTTACTTTGGCTGCAAGGGAAAAATGAGCCTAATTAGCAAAAGCAAAAATAAACTAAGTTGATCAGAAAAGCAGATCTTGCAAATTTGACGACCTTCCCTTGCAAATGCTGATATGAAAAAGGATAAGGATTTTATGAAGTGTCCTTGCTTTGGAGTTTTGTAGGGATGAATAGGTAGAGAAGACAGTAGCTGTGTATGGATGAAAGGCTTTTAGAATGTAACTTTGTGGATCATCTATACTATGAACCACTTAGAACTGTGATACCCTTGCTGTTTCTCAAGTACTACAATGAGTATAAAAGACTTTGTAAAATTCTTTGAGCTGATTCTTATTCTGGCCTCTGCTTTGAAAGGATATGGAAAATAGATCATTTGGGAAGTCTTCTGGCCAGCTGAGCTCTCTAAGGATAAGCTTGAAAACATGCTAGATTGATGTTCTGGAGCAGCTCCAAGAAAGCTTGGCCAGTGTGTGATGGCAACTGCAGCTACCCCGAAATTCAGGGAGGGAAATGTGGGCCTGCCTCTGGGTTGTGTGTGTTTCTAGGCTCGCTCCTCAGCAGGGACAAGCAGCACAGCTGCTGTGTCCTCCAGCAGGGTGAGGGTGATTCATGCCAGCTGAAAATCCTTGTGCCAGCACAGGCACCACTGGCTGGCTTTTGCTGAGGCTGTTTCCCCTCGGGTCAGTGTTATTTCCAGCAAAGGCAGTGGAAGCAGCTCGGATGTTGGTTTTTCAGCAGCAGATGTGTGCTGTGTGTAGGGGAGTTCCTGGCTGTGTGGGAGGCAGGGGACAGCCCCTGTCAGCCCTCAGCAGAGGGGTGGTGGCAGCTCCCCTGTGCTCAGCGTGGGCTGGGCAGGGCCAGGGCTCGGCCAGGTGACCCACGGGACACCTGTGCTCTGTGCTCTGCGCCCCACCAGCTTCTCCTCGCTCCAAGCAGACCTGTGTGCTCCTTTGGGAGACAGCACTTGCTCAGGTCAGGGTGCCTGTATGGCTCCTGACTTGTGTAGGAAGAATCGCCTTCCAAAAGGTCTAAAAATGTCTCCAAGTTTTAAGATTAATTTCAGAAATCCTACTTCAGTCTGGCATTGAACGTTGCTATGAATAAATGCTCTGCTGCTCCAGTTTTCAACAGAAGGGCTCCTTTGCCTGGCACTACCAGGCTTATTCTCCTTTTCAGACCTAAGTTTGGAAACAGGACATTCTACTAGTCTTTACAGGGTTTAATTTCTCCTTTTTTTTATAAAATCCTGTCTTTGGAGATGAGTTCCATAATAACCCCATTTTTTAAAAATGGTGTTTGCCACTTAGCTGTTTTCCATTTGGAGGTGTTTTATTTACATTAGATTAAAGCAAGAAGGGAAAGTGCATTCTATTTTCCTATTTTCCTGTGTTCTGTATTCATAGGCTTTAACATCTACCCTCCATCCCCTTCCTGTGATCATGCAACATCAAACCAGGCAGGAATAAGTCAGGGTTGATCTTTCTGCCATGCTATGCTCTCCTTGAACATTTGACTGAAAAGTATTTGTTTGTAAGTGCTACCACTGCTTTTTCTTTTGTCTGTAGTGACTTTGGAGTTGCACCTTTTCTCTTATGTTTAAGAGTTCCAGTTCATGGTGATATTTAAGAAAGAACTCAGCCAAAACACAGAAGAATTGAAGGCCAGTCATCAGAGGGGAAGAATATAGCCTGACAAGTCTACAGAGTAAATAAGGTTGTAGAGATGTGTCACTTCATTTCAATTAAACATCTATGCATTCTCACCCACTTGTGTTCTGCGGCTTTGCTGGTGAGTAGAAGGATTTCCTCAGGGATGTTGTTTACTTTTTGTTCATTCATATTTGAGCTTACAAATTGCTTGAAAACAACTTAACTTTTTGCATAGAAATTTCACACAGGTGAAGGTTTTTCTGTGCTAGAGAGAATGTGAACAGAATTTACATTTGTTGATTTTAAAGTCCTAGAGTGTGGAAGCCTCCAGAACTGCCCAGATATTTCGTTGCCTCGCATCTGTTTCCTGCAGAGTTCATTCTCTCTCTCATGCTCGGGGCTGTGCTGGCAGCCCTGGTGCCCCGGGGAGCCGGGTGCTGCTGTGCCCAGGGTTCGCCCGCAGGGACGATGCCCTTGTCGTGTCCGTGTGCTGCTCCTGCTGCTGGGCTGGCCTGGGTGTGAGCCCTGGGCACAGCACGGCCTGCCAGTAATGCAGAATATTAGATGGACAAACACGGCATGATTAGGAGCCTGTGAGAAGCTGTTTCTTCACAGCCGCTCCTGGTGTGTTGAGATTAAATGTCCTGTCACACTGGGCGTGTGTACACTTCCAGGCAGGAGCTGACCTCTCCAGTGGCTGTAATTAGAAACAATTTTCAGATTTCTATGATGAGTTCTATTTCACAGTGTGCACATACAGTCCACCCAGAGAAGCTTGTTCTCTCAAATCAACTACATCTACAGATGTCTTCACAATACCTTGCGCTGTCTGTGAGAGCTATAAAATAACTGCAAGATTATAAATTCACCTTTTTGCAATTATTAAATACGCTTGACTCATTCCAGCCTGTTGCTGTGGAGATAGGTACAATATAGGAACCTTGGCACTATGACAGGCAATTAAAATACCAAGATGTTTAGCCATGTATGAGTATTTTCACACAGTGAGACCTCGAAGCTTAGCCCGCTGCTGACATTGTTAGTTATTGAATCAGTTGCATGAGATGAGGTTGACAGGTGTAATTATATATTTCTATGGTGATTATGTATGGCCTGTCATAGAGACCAACGTGCCTGTAACTGCCCTCAATAAATGATTACTCATTTAGTAATCATTTATTGAGTGAAGTATTGGAGTTGGCACGCCGTTTACAAGGGAAGGAAATGGAAAACAAAACAGAAAGACATTTTGAAATATAATTGATTCATTAAACCATTTACCAATGCTTCATTTTAGTGCATGGAAATATATCTTTCTGTATTTCCTACAGATGTCACAGTTATTTAAGGATATTCTTGCACCCTGACTTTAACAAAAGAATAAAACTCATGCAGTGAGTTCATGAGAAGCTGGGTCTGAGGTCTTTAGCTGCCTCATCCTGGGAGAAGTTATGGAGCTCACTGGAACTGTCTGAATATGGGACCATTTAAAAATATTTGGCTTACTTGTTAAAAGAGTGCAAAATCTTTCAAAGTAACCCCCTTTCTTTGCAAACACATCTGTACAATCATCTTCTTTGTAGTAGCTGCTCTTCAAAATGTGTTAAAAATTATACAAATATTTTTGGAATTCATTGAAGTGGACTTGGGCCATTGCTGGAATTCCTTATTCATTTTCCAGATAAAAATTTTCTGTGTAGTAACATCACTCAAAACTTTGCTCTGTTATTTCCCATGTAGTTCTCCCTGGTGTTTGTGCCACTCTGATGATATGAGTGAAAAGTCTCTGCTTCTCAAAGTGAGAGGAGGCTGAGAGAAATGAAATATTGCTCTCAGTTTGTTGAGAGGTCCTTGGACCTGGTTGAAGTCAAGCAAAAAATTTGACTTATTTTCCTTAGCCACGTCTCTCTGCAATACAACTATTACCTTATTGACAGAAGTTTCTATGTCTAAGATAGATATGGGCTGGGGTTATTTGCTGGTGTTTTTGTTTAGTTTTGGGGTTTTTTTTGTTTGTTTGAAATAAAAGAGTAGCAGCTTTTAGTGACTGCTTTAACAAAAAGAGCCCACTGTATTTTGCAGAAAAACAGGATCCATGAATTCTCTGGTCTTCTAGGATAGACTGAAAAATGCAATAGGAATTTGTGGATGTAAATAATAAAAAACCCAATTTCCCCTCATTTTATAGGATACAAAAAGAGGCTTTTACATAAAACTTTCATTATGTGCTTAATTAACCATCAGAATTTTTTATCTGTTTTTAACCAAAAGCTGTTTCTCACAGCTTTTGTGATAGATATGAGATGATATCTATGAGATAGAAAGAAGGAAAGCATAGAGATGGTGGGGATGTGGCCAAATGATGAATATTTAGAAAACTGTCCTTTGGAATCAGTAATTAAACTAGGTTCAAATGCCAAAATGTGGATGCAAACCTAAACTTGGAAAGTTTCATCACAAGGTTTGGAAGAATCTTTTTTTCCCAGTCTCATCTGCTTAGAACACAGTGGTTTCCATTAGGAAGCATTTGGGTTAATATCTGGCTTTCTAATCATGTGCTTGAAAAGACAGCTTTTGTTGCTTTTCCAGAGAACTTCCCAAGCATGCAGTAAAATGTGTTCCAAAAAAAAATATCCTGAATAAAGTGATGTCTAGTGAATTGCATTTTGGTTTTTCTATCACTAAGATAGAGTTTGAGGACTTTTCTTTTCTTTTTTCTTAATTTTCTTGTAGTGAAGTTCCATTCAAGTAGAAGAATATTTGATGTTGGAAGAGGTCTCTGGAGATCATCTCATCCAACATCCCTGCTCAGAGGAGGGCAAATTGGAGCAGGTTGCCCAGGATCATGTTCAGTGAGTTTGTAATGTGTCCAAGGATGAGGAGAGTTCTCTTGTTTAGGTGTCCTGTTCCAGTGATCAGTCACTCTTACATAAAGGTTTCTTATGTTTAAATGATATTTGCTGTATTTTGGACATTGCTGTATTTGAAGGACACTGCCTGTCTTTTTTCACTAGACACCATGGAGAAGAGTCTGGCTCTGTCCTTTGCTCCTCTCATCCATTTATAAAAACAGGTGAGATCCCAGTTCTCTCTGCTTTTTTGGTCAGATGCTCCCTTGCAGTCTCTGGGACAATATAGAGGAGAAATACCCATCTTCTGTGTGCCTGAGAAATCTGTTTTTAAGGGGTCTGAAGAGAGGAGTGGGCTGGGGCCCTGTGCTGGGGAGCTGCTGGTGCCCTTCAGGGGAGGGAGCCCTTTGGAGCTGCCTGCACAGGCAGGGTGGGCTCAGCCCTGGGCAGAGAGGATGGGGGCTCCCGGGCCCTGAGGCACAGCCCAGCGTTTGCAATCAGGAGCAGCCATGGGCATGGGCTCTGATGGAGCTCCCTGGCACTGTGCTCATCCCTGGCTCAGCGCTGTGCCTGTCCCGCTGCTCACGGGGATGCACACCTCATCCCCAGGGAGGGGTGGTGTATTCATCTAATCTGTAGCTTTAATGCCCTCCTGGATGGCCCTCAAACCAACCAGGCTCTGAGGGAGGACAGGAAATGGAGCACAAGCCTTCAGGGGCCAGCCAGGACCACACGCCCCTCGCTGTCATCACAGCAGTGACATTTTCTCAGGATAGGATATGAGCAAAGGGCAGAATTTGCTTTTCCCTTGTACACTTTCTATTTTCATGTACAATTTATTTCTGACTTTAATGTCATTCTCTGTTTTTTATTCCAGCCTTGACCACGTCGCTCCAACTGTTCCCATAACTCCCATTGCTGATATTCTAACATGATGCAGCCATAAACTGGACCTTTCTTTTCTTTTTATGTACTTTTTAATTATCTAAAGGCTAAACTTTTGACTGCCACTTCTCATTTGCACGCTGGATTTGGGGTTAGAAAACAAGTTTGCTTATTTAATATTTGCTTTGATTTGGTGATTAGTCTTTGCTCTTAATTATTTTTACCATTTCCACATGAGTGATCAGGAAATTAACAGCTGTCTCACACTTCCAGCAAGTTAAAAACAGCCTAGCGTATTTCCTTATTGACGTCTTCCTTGCCCCCGTGCAGAATGTTTTAAGATGCTGCTTCTCTTGAGTTTCCCACCTCACAGCTTGAGTAATGCCACAGCTTTTAAAAATGTTTCCCTTTTGACTTGCCAAGGCGATGAAGACAAGTAAAGTCATCCAGCATAAAAGGTATATGTGAACAAAACATGAATGGAAGGTGTGGGTCAAGTTACAATCCAAACAAGAAGAATATTAGAAGCAGTTTTGGAGACTGAGGAGATCAGTCCTGTGGCACACATCTGCAGTGAGAAATACTGCCATCCTGGGATCCTGTGTGGTGTTTACACACTCATAGCAAATCCTCTTTAAAAAGTAAAAATAAATGGATTGCTGCTCCTTTTTCCACTGATGTTTTCCTTTTATCTTTTCATTCCTTTTCAAATTGGTAATGATTGTAAATCGCTCCTTGCCACAGAAAGTGCTTTTTCTCCAAGAGCAGTTATTTGATTCCTGTAATCTTATTTATTAGTTAAATTCAATAAGTGCCCAACCTATGCTCTAAATGCCTTTTAAAAATACACTAATAAACAGCTCTTGATTGCTTTTTGATTGAATTGCAGATAATGATATTTATATCATCAGTGAGTTAAGGGAATCAGCCCACCCAGGGAGGCGTTTCCAGCTCTGCACTCTGGGTCTGCTTGCAGACATGGGATGAAGATGAGCGTGGTGGTGGCTTTGGCTTTCTCTGCGCTCCTGCAGTCTTGGGCTTTTGGGGCTTTAACAGATTCGCTGCAATTATTTGACTGATAAGTGACAGAGATCTATTTGTACAAATACTAAGTGTTGCAGAGTTGGACCAGAAACTGCTGGGGCTGGTGTAATTTGCGGCACTGAGCAAAGGAAAATGGCGTGCAGATCTTTTCACTTAATGTACTTTTTGTGCATGCTTTTTGATGTGAATCCCGGTTTCTTTGAAGTGGAATTTAAGGGTTAGGATTTGGGCACTGCCCAGCTGGATTGGAGTCATCACTAGGTGCAGCATGGCTGATTTTGCAGCACCTATATGTGTACCTCATTTTTGGTGTGCTTGAAGAGAGATTGGTGAAGAGCTGAGTGGAGCTCATCATGATACTCCTGTCAGGGCTAGGAAAATGCCCAAGAACATCCTGCAATGCCTTTTTCTTAGCCAGCTGTAGAGGGGCACAGCAAGAGGGAAGACACAGGAGTTCCTCTGCTTTACACCAGTGTGTTTGAAAAGGCTCCCGGGCCTTCTCTGAGGCAGGAAGCAGCATCTTCTGCTGGGGTGACACAGCAGCCACAGAGTTCTCCAGAAACTGCCATCCTCTGCCCCGTGCTGGAGGTCAGAGGCAATCTAACAAGGGTGATAATCACTGGGGTTCTCAGTGTGGGGAACGCTAATAGCAGCACTGTGATGGTGTGTGGCTTTCTGAACCTTACAGCTCCTGAAGGGGTACATCAGTTCCAAAGGAGAAAAAATAAAGTACTTTGCACATGTTGTTGCAGACAGATTCTCTCTTAGCCAAACTAAGATGGGTTCTTGCATTTATTGTATTTAATCAGTGTATTAATGCCGTGATATTGCTTATAAAATCTGTTCCTAGCCAGTCACTTCAGTCTAATTGAAAACTGTAAGTAATTTGAAATCAAAGGGAGTCTTTGTTTGACTGGCAAACAGCAGAAGGATGAACTCTGAGCTGGGGTGGGCAGGCAGCCTGCATGGGCTGAGAGGGGAGCAGGCTGGGGCTGCCCTGCCTTGCACTGGTAATGCCTCCTCATCCATCTTTGGAGCTGGCACTGAGAGCATCAAACCCTGTCACTGCCTCTAGGCGACAATATTATTGCAATTTGTGCTCTTCAGCAAAGGTGGCCCCCAGGTAAGACCAAACTTTTTGTTTTTAAGGCTGAAGTTTTATCTGCATCTCTGACTGGCTGGGAGCTGGAATTGCTGCCTCCCTTTTCTGATTTAAGGCTGCTGACTTCCACTTCAGATGGGTTGGATGTGACAGCAAAAGGCTAATACATTCTTACAGCTGCCTTGTCTGGCTGCCGAGCTGGGCTGTAATTGGAGCAGTTTTTCAGTGGTTCAGATGTCAGCTGGGTGTGGGCTGAGGTTCACTGCCACGATTTATTTCAAAGGTTTTCAGAGCTGGGCGTCTGGGCCTTATTTAGGTATTGAAGTCAGTGCAGTGATTTTTTTTTTCAGTGTATTTGCAGTTGATTCAAAGATCTGGATCTGGGGGAACTGTTGGGAGATGTGTGACCCCTGAAGCCTGTTTCTGTGTACCTCGTGTAGCAGGGCCAGAAGGATTTGCCCTAAAGGTTGGAAGAGCATTTCTCAGGGCAATGCTTAATGCTCCTCTCAGCTTATTACAAGCTGCAAATTAGGAACTCTGAGCACTTTTATTTCTGATGTGGTTTTTTTTCATTTGACTTGAAAACATTACTGTGGATGTTCTGACCAGCCTCTCTACTATTTTAATTTTTTTTCCCCTAAAAGGAAAGGGAACTTTTAACATGCTCTCATGTGGCTCTGATTTACACTAGAATTTGCAAATCAAGGCTGGTGTGACTCTAATCTACTGCTGTGCTCCCCCTGGGAGCATCTTCAGCAGACGTGGCATGGAAAGATCTGGTGACTCTGCTTGAGGACAGCAATGAATGGCAGCAGAGGTGCTTGTGATCTGCCACCAGTCCATTCTTATTTACAAATAGTCTTTACAACCATCACAACTGCAAAACACTATTTTTAAAGACAGAAACAAATATTCAAAAACAGACAAGATAGTCTAATATTAAACAGTTGAAACAGTTATATATTTGTCTGTTGAAAATTGTACTCACAGCTTTTAAATTCTTTTGAAACAGAGAAATCAACATGCCAGGCTGAAGATAATCTTAGAGATGAACAACTCTGGGGTTTCACCTGCTGGTTGCATCCCTCACCTCTTCAGTTAGGCCTGGAGCATATACCATGGCTTCTCACAACATAAATTGGACCTCCTCTGATCAGTACATAAGCATGTTGGTTGGGAAAAAAATATCCAGAACTTCAGAGATTTCTAACCATGTTGTGAAAATAGAAGAGACAGACTTTTCACATTATTGCTTTTTACTGCTGTGGTGAGAAGTGCTTCCAGAATCAGAGGGCAGAATCTAACACACAACACAAGTCTTGTTTTGTCTTTCTCTTTTTAAAATTACTTAGATAGTTGCAGGGAATGACTGAAGGAATGCAAATCAATGGACACAAGCTATACTGCGTGTGGCTTAATGTGCCTCTCGGCTCCTTTTTGAGGAGGTGAATGAGGTTTGTGTAAAGAGCAGGCGGAGAAGCCCCTGCTCCCTTTGGGCTCCCCTGGTGCTGCTCAGTGAGTGGGGATGTCGGGGGTCCTTGGGAGCCCAGGAGCTGCTCAGGCTCTGCCCTGGCTGCACCCTGGGAGCTCTTGCCTTGCCCTAACCCTGCCCTGCCCCAGGTGAGCTCAGCAGAGCAGGCAGCAGGGTGAGAGTGTGTCCTGCTGGAGCAGTGGAGGTGACAGTGGGGCACTTGGGTACGGTCTGGGGCTGCTTTGATTTTTTCCTAAAGAGAAAGAGTACTCCCTTTCAAATGGTGGGGTTTTTTTTTCTCAAAAGGATACTGAAATACAGCACTATCTCTGTGTGATCAGCAGCCACAGTAGCTTTGGTACCAAGTTCTGATGAAAAACATATTCCAGTGCAACTGATCCACTACTAGGAATGTGAATCATATCTCTTTCTACCTGTGGTTTTTCATACCATTTCTGGCTCTGCATAGTATTATCTCATTTGACAAATACCCTGAGATTGTATGAAATGAGTGCATTGTGGAATTTGTGGTGCAGCTCTTAGGAAATAAAAAGCATATTTATGGCTTCCCCTTTTGCACGTGTGAAGTCGTGCCTGGGTATGGGCAGGGGCACAGAACGTTGGCACGAGCTTCAAACATGTCAAGGAACTCAGTTAATGGTCAGTTATGTGCCTGGAGAGCTGTGTGTGCACTGCACAGTGGCGGGGTGCAAGGAGGGTGCTGTTGGGGGGCCAGAGTTCCTCTGCCCTCCCCGCTGCTCTGCGCTGGCTCTGCACTGCTCCAGCGCTCCCTGCAGCTGGCTCTGCGCTGGATCTGCACTGCTCCAGTGCTGCCCCTCCTCTGCTCCCTGCAGCTGGCTCTGAGCTGGCTCTGCGCTGCTGCCAGTGCTCCCTGCAGCTGGCTCTGCGCTGGATCTGCACTGCTCCAGTGCTGCCCCTCCTCTGCTCCCTGCAGCTGGCTCTGAGCTGGCTCTGCACTGCTGCCAGTGCTCCCTGCAGCTGGCTCTGCACTGCTGCCAGCGCTCCAGTGCTCCCTGCAGCTGGCTCTGCGCTGGCTCTGCACTGCTCCAGTGCTCCCTGCAGCTGGCTCTGCACTGCTGCCAGCGCTCCCTGCAGCTGGCTCTGCGCTGGCTCTGCACTGCTCCAGCGCTCCCTGCAGCTGGCTCTGCGCTGCTGCCGGCGCTCCAGTGCTGCCCCTCCTCTGCTCCCTGCTGCCTGTCCTGCTCTGGAGGGACTGCTCATCTCCCCACCCCTGTCTCTGCCCTCGTATCTCATGTGGTAATTGTTTCTAACTGTTCAAACATCTTCAAGTTTTAATTTTTCCTGCTTTCACAGTAACTGTAAGAACATTTACAAGCAGAAAACGTACTGCTTAATCACTCAGCTTGGGAGTTTTGAAAGGAAAGAAATCTTGCTGTGGTACAGCTCAGTGCCAGCATTCACCACAGTAACTTGGTCTGTGCAATATTCCTGGGCTGTAAACACAGGTTGTACAAAACACAGGTCAGTGTGTCAGTCAAATGAGAGTCCAGGGTGGAGAGCTTCATCCAGCTAATCTGTTCATCTTACTCTACTATTTTTGTGACAAGGATTATTTTGTGTTATTGTACATGTTTGAAGATCCTAGAAGTAGTTTTGTTACTACAATGTGTAGTGGATGCAAACTTTCAAATGTGAATTAGCCTGCCTGGTTTTCAGTGTTTTCTAACAAAACAGAAGGAGGAGATCTTTGTGGATGACTAGAGCTCTTCAAGGCTCCTTGTAGCTGCCTGAAGGCAGAGGCAAAAATATCTGTGTTTTCAATCTTATGTTTATTAATTTTATATTTATTATTTATTTTATATTTATCCTCCACATGTAGCTGATTTTGCATATCTTGTTATAAAGAATCAGCATTTTGGGGGGTGTTTTTGTTTGTTTTTCTGTTTTAAAAATGATGGTAGTTTAAAATATTTTCTGAGCCAAAGGTCTTATTTAACTTTGTGACCTAGGTGCAATTTAAAGTGAATTATGATATTCTGTGACTTCTTAGATTTTGGCTCACAGTCTTCAGATGCTTTCATTCCCACACCTGCCATCCATTAGGAGACCTCCTTCTGTGATCTTTCATCATTCAGAATATATGATGATTTTCTTAAACACTTGAGCTAATTGGAAGTGACTTGGTTTTAAATATATGGCAGTATTTGTAAATAGCAGACGTTGGGCAGGCTTGAAATAAATACATGCAACTTGGCAGGAGTTGTTAAAAAATGCAAAGCCACTTTGAGATGACATTCAGACATTGAAATGAATTCCCAAAGAGGCTGTGTACACAGGACAGGCCAGGCAGACCCTGTTCCCTGGAGACTTGCTGGGAATCCCAAATGTTCTTCCCAGCAAGAGAGATCTGCTGATGCCAGTCCTTGTCCTTCAGCCTGCCTCCACACTTCAATACAAGGTACGAATGAAGGTGCCAAATCCGGAACCTTTTATGTCATTGGGATGACCTTTAATGAGTCGAGTCTCTTCAGGGGAGGGCAGACTGAGCAGCTCTGTCTGGCCCCAGCCACTTTTGGCTGTGTCAGCTTTTAGGAGAGCAGCTGACAAATCATCCCAGTGCTGTGGTGGCGTAATAGGAGAGACTCACTGGGTTTGAAGCTTCAGCAACTCACGTATGAAACATTATCTGCATAGCTGAAACCTTCTCAGAGCTGTGATATGATCACTTTGGGCTTGGGACTGTGCAAGGAAAACAGCTGTTCTCTATTTTGTTGGTGGTACTTTGACACGTATTTGGGGCAGATCCTAGCAAGTGCAGGCCCTGGCGTGCTTTGCGCTGCTTCCTTTTGGTGTTCCTGTCCTGTGTGCTCTACAGATTTAAAACACGGCATGCACATGGGACACCTTCCCCTTTTGCTTGCACATTTCTTTTCCAGCAGGATGCTGACCAAATGTTCTTCATTCTAAAGCACACTGAGAGCTGCATGAGATGATAAACACTAAGGCTGGGGACGCCAGGGAATGGGAGAGCTTGGGCTGTCTGTAAAATAATCGGCCTCCTTGAGAGAAGGATACTTCCATCAGTAACTCTTGTGCTCTGAATCTAAAGGAAACATGTGCTTCTCTTTCTCTCTCTATCTTGCCCTCCCTCTTTGGACGCTTTAAAAACAAAGTAATTGTTAATAGTTTAAAACAGGTTTTAAGCCAAAATTTTTAAGAGCTGCAAACAGACTTACTGGCAGGCTTTCAGATCTCTCATGGCAATCAAAAGCAGCTGATCCATGTTTTGCAATCTATTTTCAGGCTGCCAGAACTTATGACTCAATTAATAAAACAAATGTGCCTATCAACTACAGCATAACCCTTTTGACCTTAATGAAGTCCTAAATCTTTGGTGAATTTGTTTCAGGATTTGAAATGTACACACAGCTAATATCTGCACTTGTTGCATGGTAGTTTATTGCCTGGCTATGCTGCTGGCGTAGCCCTTGCTAAACTCCTGACCCTTGCCTGCACACACCCTTTCCAGATGACCGACAATTTGGAAAACCTCATCAGACAAAAGGTCACATTTCTGTGCCCTGTTACTTGATATAACTTGTGTCTGACTAATTGGCACGCAGGCCAGGAGCAGCTGCCCCCACCACTGCACAGCAGAAACTCTGGTGGCACAGGGGATTGTCCTGTGTGCAGGAGCAGGGTGGGTGCAGGTCCCATCCCTGTCCTGGCACCCTGGCAGGAGATCTCTGCACCTCTGGAGGGCAGTGGGCTTCATCCCCAGCTCTGCACAGCCTTCGGCAGCAGAGTGACAACAGTGTTTGAGTCACTGTGAGGCTGCTCCTATTAGCGTGCCTGTGATGGGTCTGCCTTTGCAGCCAGGCTCCAAACTGTTTCTTTGCCCAGTGGCGAGATGGGATCTAAGCACAGAGCTAGACCAATGCTGCCTTGTGTTTCTGTAGAGAGCCAGTAGATCTTGACATGGGCATGGCAGGCATTCAGGAAGGGTTTATTGACATTTTAAATGGAGTTTAAAAGGTAGTGACTGGAACATCTCCAAGGTTTGGAGTCATTAGAGAGTTTTTGTTACTTTCTAAAATAGGATTAAAGATTGAGGGGAAGGTAGAGCTCTTGTGAGGGGTCCTGTCAGCCTCCTTTGCTCTTTAGAACCTAATTCTGTCTGTGAATGCCAGAGTGAAGAGTGAGGAGCAGCACTGATGCTCTCTGCTGTGATAAAGGGTGAGGAGCAGCGCTGATGCTCTCTGCTGTGATAAAGGGTGAGGAGCAGCGCTGATGCTCTCTGCTGTAGTGAAGGGTGAGGAGCAGCACTGATGCTCTCTGCTGTGATAAAGGGTGAGGAGCAGCGCTGATGCTCTCTGCTGTAGTGAAGGGTGAGCAGCACTGATGCTCTCTGCTGTATCCCCGGGTCCTGAGGCCTCAGCAGTGCTGAGGAGGAGAGGCTGGAGCTGGCTCTTGAATCCAGACAAGCTTCCATCAGGAGAGGGCTTTGTGCTTGCCCAGCTGCCGCTGTGCCCTGGGCAGGGCAGGGGCTCCCTGGGACAGGCCAGGCACAGAGGACATCTCAAGGGCACCAGGGCTGGGTTTGCTCCACAGCTCTTCACAGGGAGGGCTTCTGTGAACTTCTGGAACAACTTAATAACTGAGTAGTCAATGCCAGCACAGACTATTGAAATCTGAATTGTAGAGTATCCATTCTCTCAAGGACTTTACTAAAGGGAAAGGCATTGCTTCCAGGAGAGCTGAGCAGGCTGGCACAGAAAATTGAGTGTAACAACAGTGCTCTCTGCACTTTGCTTTGTCTCTCTCTGCTTATGGCAAGTGTTCTCCTCACAAATCTTCCACCCTAACTTTTATGCAAATGCATGAAATGGTTCAGCTTGCCAGGGATGCTCACAGCCCTGACAACGTCAGCACGGTCAGGTAACTCACTGAGCTTAGTATATGTATGTATAGTCTTATTGTTTAACCTGTTAGACTGCTTAAAACTACTTTTACAAATATGAATTACCTTTGTTTTCAGATCATAAGAGCATTTTAATAGTCTATTAGAGCGGGGGGAAGGTAATTTAAGGGTCAAAGGGGAGACCTAAATGAGTTTTAATACTGTGACGGAGTTGTTTCATTGTCTTGATTTAAATCTCATTCTTACCTTCATTTTCTGCATGGATGGAGTTGAGAGTACAGCTCTCACAGTTTAAGCAGACCTGGGGAGGTTGGGTGAATTTCACTCAGGTTTAGTCTCCCAGGCTTGCTGAGACCAGCAGTTTTTGACGAGGAAGAAGAGGCCGGGCAGTTTCCTGTGGAAATCTTTCTCCATTGCATTCTTCTGGATGATGACACAGCTCCAGCCTGGAGACCTCGTTTGTGCCCCAGGCAATGGCTCTGTCAGGCACAGGAGGCTTTTCTCCCTTGGTTATCTCTCACTCCCTTCTGGCCAAGTGGGGTGAGCCCCATGGCTCAGCGAGGGGCTGGGTAAGGGCTGAGAAACCCCCAGATATCCCCTTACAAACCCACAAATATTCTGCAAGAGACTTCTCTGGGATTTCCCAGGGCAAAGAGGGGAAGGGCCCCCAAGGGCAGATCCTCTCCTCATCCTCCTCAGCGTCCCCCAGGGCTGTCACAGGGACACAGCCAGAGGTGTCCCAGCTGGCCAGCAGTGCATCCAGGCACCTGCGGGGGTTTCTCTGTGGCAGGAGTTTTGTCTTGTCACTGTTTTGCCTTAAATTGGACAAACAGCATAAGCAGCAGGGATTGCTCAGCACCCCGTAAGGCCAGGAAACAGGTGGCCTATCAGTCTGCAGAATTTGTTTCTTTCTGAGCAAAGTGGAGAAAAATGGAAAACTCTTAAGTTTCAGAATTATCAAACTTTAAAAAAATGATGATGATGATGATTTATTTATTTATTTATTTATTTATTTTACTGAAAGAACAGTCTGATTTTGAGATAGGAAGAGAGGTGTTTAGGAGGCAAAAGAAGGAGATGAACTTACTATTTTACTTCGCTTTTTAGGAAAATGAGAACTATGGTTATCCAGTACATATGTGAGATCATACCAGGACTTACTCTTTGTACAAACCCCACCTCCCGCCTTCTCCTCCTCCTCAGTATATTTTGAATGAGAGAACCAAACTGATAGTAATTTTAATGAGACTGGAGTAGTTTCCAAGACACCAGATTTCTATGTGATTTCTTAAAAAAAAATTGACATACTGTATAATTTGATTTGACTCTATGATGATGTATATTACTTTTTAAAATGAATAATAACATGAAAGCTGAGGCAAAGTTAATTTCTGTGCACACTGGGCACACCACTTTCCTGTGTCTCACCAGTTCCTCCCTGGGCAGGAGGGACTCGAGGGGACACAAAGGGACAGGAGGGGACACGCGGGTGGCAGCAGAGGTGGCTCGAGCGATGCCGCCCTCTCCTGCTGTCCCCTCCTGTCCCTGCCCTGCGGGGACAGCCCTGCCACCTGTGCCCGTCCCTCTGTGGCGCCCCTGCCTTCGGCTTGGCTTGGCTTGGCTTGGCTTGGTGGGGGTTCTTTGGTTTGTTTTGGTTGGAGATTGTTTGTTTGTTTGTTTGTTTGTTTGTTTGGGTTTCTCTTTGATTGCTTTACTTTTAAAGGCAGAATGCCCAAGCAGGATCCTGCCTGCTCCATGGGAGGTGTTGCACAGTTCAGCTCGTCCCAGTCCATCCTTGCTTAGCTCTGAAATGGGAACAATAACCATTATCTTTTCTCTTTTAGCTCCTTAGCAGCTTTGACTGTAAGCCCTTTGGATCTCATAAATAGGTGTACACTACCAAGCACAGGCTGGCAGTTCCAGCTCGGGGCTCCTAACAGTCTGCTAATTAAAATATAAACGTTGTAGTGCAATAGATTGATTGCATTGTCTTAAGCAGTTAAAACCTTGAGATAGCTTAGAGGGAAGGGCTGACGTATAAAATGAAACCATTGCTTTTCAGATACAGTAAGGCCAATGAGTCCTGCCTGTTGTAATGTTCTATAGAGGTCTGTCCAGAAACTCCCTGAGCAAATCACTGCTTCATTTTTACAAGTTATGGTTTCCAGTGATCCTGAACTCTTCTTGAAAGCCGACTTGCTGTAATTTGGGTATTGCAATAATGATCAGATTTGTAGTAATTATCAGTCTGTGGGGCTGTTAATTATAAATTTAAAATGCTATATCACAAATGAAACAACTACTTTTAAAAATCCCCATAACTCTATATTTAAAACAAAAAATAGTCCTCTGCACCATGTATTAAAAAAAAAGTAAAAAGTCAAGCTTGATCCATAAGCTGACAATAGTAAGGAAATTCAGACATGAGCAGGGAAGTGTTCCATATGTTCTCCACTACCTAGGCACAACTGGGTGCCTCTTTAATGATGAGCTGAACGCTCCCTGTTGTGCCTAGGTACTGCAGAACATATGGCGTGTTTTCCCCCTTAACTGTGAATTTCCTTGCTTTTGTCAGTAGGTGTCTTAACTCTGTTGTGTTTTAATATAGTGTTTGTGCCTCTGAGCACAGGCCAAATTTGATCTTAGGCAAATAGGAGGGTGGATACAGCGGTTGATTATCTCATATTCTTCTTGAAACTATATTTCAGTACATAATCTGTATCTATATAAACACACCTTGTAATTGTTAATCAGGACCCTCAGAGTTTAAAAATCATTCCACTCACTGTGCTCCAAACTTAGCATGGATGATAAATGACTGTTTAGTTGCCAATATAGCACAATATTTCAATTTCCTGCCTTCACAGAGGTATTTCAAAGGTTGAACGGAGTTCATACTCACAGTATGTGTTGCCTACAACTCTGTGATCTCTTGCTGGCAAACTTTAACCAAAACCTTTTCAATTAACTCAACGCATTCCTCGTGGAAGTCAGCCAACCCAGAGCTGGACAAACAGAGTTTCAGTGATGCTTTGCAATAACTTTTCCCTGCTCCTGGCTCTGGATAAGCATAGCCAGAGTGAGTTTATTACTTGATAGCAAGTTATGTGATTGATAAAAAGATTAATATAACTTTGCACTAAATTTTGCTTTCTGGCTGTTCTATAATTCCAGTGCAGTTTCCTTCAGTTCTGCTGGAATCCTCGTTTGTGTGGTGTAAACACGGGTAGAGTTTAGCCTACAACCAGCAGAGCAGAAATCCCACTGTCAAAAGCACAGGACCTTGAGGTGTGAGCTCAACCAGCCCGGGTCAGCCTGAGCCCTGGTTCTGCTGCTGCTGCCCTGGGGCTTAGGCTGTGCTGGGACTGCAGGCAGGGAGGGGCACTGAGGAATGCCTGTCCTCGGGAAAAGCTGGGAGAAAAACCCTCCCAAGGCTCAAAACTGCCACTGGAATTGCCCAGGAAGAGCCTTGGAGGAGCATTCTGCACGAATGCCACCGTGGGTCTGTACCCTCCTGAAGCACATCTGTTGTTGACCCCTCCTGGGGACAAGTGCCTGGGCTGGAGGCACCTTTGCCTGAGCTGGTGCATTTTTGTGCTCAACATGTGCTGCAGTGGTAGCCAGGAATATCTGTAAAAGACAGATTGTTCCAGCCACACAGAGCTCCAGATTGTCTTTGGGTAAGTCCTTATTAAACTCATTTGCTTTGATATGAAAATGCCACCCCAAACAGTTCCTCATTCAGAC
The DNA here is from genome assembly GCF_035770615.1 of Melospiza melodia melodia. Lineage (NCBI taxonomy): Eukaryota > Metazoa > Chordata > Aves > Passeriformes > Passerellidae > Melospiza > Melospiza melodia. Next base: position 20,233,920 of record NC_086209.1, on the reverse strand, counting down.
AGTGCCAGTGTCTGAATATTTATCAGTGGAAGATGACATGAGGGGACATGAAGTTGCATGCACTGGTGGAGGACATGCCTTGTCTCCCAAATAAACTGTTCATCATTTTTGCCCTCCTTTAGTGTCATAACCTGGATCTACCACAGCTTATGAAGTCCGAGTCAGGCTGATCTCTTTTGCCTGGGACTGGGCAGGTAAGCTGCAGCTCTCTCTGGAGGGTTACCAGGCAGTCAGGTTTGCTGTCCCCACACCAGCTGGTCTCTGTGCCTTGTGCTGAGGCTTTGTCATTATCCATGAATGCCACGTGGTTCCTTGTCCTTGGGTCCACGTGCCATTTGGACCATGAAACAACAACTGCTTCAACGTGTGTATTAACAACATGCAAGCCCCATGCAGTTATCCCTGTCCCAGCTGACTGGCTCTGTCCTGTCCTGTTAGCTCAGAGGGAACCTTCTCTAGCTGCAGAGAAACAGGGGAGGGGGCTATTTTCTATCTCTCTTCCACTTTCTCTCTATTCCTGCTTCTTTCTCTGTCTTAACTCGATGCCTCTGGCTGCTCTGGTCCATCCCACGCGGGCACAAGGGTGCTCCTGCATCCCTGGCTGGAGGATGTGCCCTGAGCTGGTCTCCAGGACTGTGCAGGGTGAGCTGCCATCCTCTCCCTCGCCGTGGGCCCTCTCTGCAGTGGTCACTTGGTACTCACTCCCTTTTCTGTGTCTTTGAGGCCACGTGCCTTTTGAATGGCAGAAACCACAGAGAATTCTGCCATGTGCTGCAGCTGGGCACACCATGAGTCAGTCCTTTAGTATGTGTAGAAATCAATATTTGACCACAAACACCCCCATGCCCAAGTGGCCCTTGTTTTGCCTATGGAAAGATAATTTGCCTATTTCAGCTGGAGTCTGTGTAAGGCACTCTAATGAGCCGTGGCCACCTCTGGTTTTGTAACTGGGTCGCCAAATGTATTGCATAAAATATATAAAATATATTGGACTTTTATTGTAGCACCACAATTTCTGTTTTCTTTTAAAGAAACTTCTTGTGGAGCTCAAAAAGGGACAAGAAGAGAAATATTTGCTTGTTGCTTTGCAACAGTGCAGCTGGCTCCCAAAGCACTGAGCTGTGTCTTTAAGGCAGTACAGACCCAGTAATCCAGTAAATGCTGTGCTCTCCCGTTGAATAATGCAAAGGATAATTACTTAAAAGACCACACAAATGACTGGAGCTCAGGCAGTGTGTTCTGTGCTGCAGAACAGGTTGGGTGCTGCTGGGACAGGGCTGTGCTGGAGCCCCATGGCAGAGAGCAGGGCTGTGCTGGAGTAGCATGTGAGAGATGGAAAGAGTGTCTCAGTGCAGGAATTTCTCCTTTTTGCATGTGGGCTCACTGTACAATCATACTTTGTGATTAGCACCCAGCTGCACCACACTAGGGAGCAGTTACCTGTTCCAGCTGCCTTCAGGGGTCTCTTGGGTTCCAATTCATTTACATTTTCCACTCCTTTATTTTTTAATCCTTCTGTTTGTCCTAGACTCCACCACCCTGGGCAGTTTGTATCACAGTGGCCTAGATACTGGTTGCAATCCCCTTCTTCACTGTTATTATGTATTGAAGTACCTTGGAAATCCATTTTTCCAGTTACTAATTTTTACTTTCATTAATTATTTTCTCCTTCACACACACCCACACCCACCCCTCCCCTCCCCTCAGCCCAGACCATTTCTCAGTCACCACAATTTGAACTATGTTTTCATGATGCGGAGAACCCTCCTTGGGTTGTGTTCCTTCCCTTCAGATAGGTTTTCACTTCTTTTTGAATTCTACCTGTTTGGCTTAAATAACCTCTTGAACCTTGCTGTTTTCCCATGCTAATTTTATTTTTCTTGCCTTCCGTGTTTCTTTGAAAAGCTGTGCATTCCTTCTGGGACTCTATTATGGTTGCTTAAGTAGCCTCCATGCTGAGTTGAAGGATTTTAATTTCCTCACTTCTGACTTCAGGGCCTTTTTGACTGGCTTCCTCCTTTTTTTTTTTTTTTCTTTTTTTTTTTTTTTTAAATCCCCTTTCTAAAGCTTAATGTCACAGTGCTAGATTTTGTTGCATTCCCTCCCACAAGGACACTGAACTTAATTACACTATGCCCCTTTGTACTTAGTGATTCAGCTAGAGTGGGTTCTTCAACTCGGCATGTCATTTTCACTGGTAAAGGGGCACTTTGTTGGTATTTTTTTTAAGCCAGAAAGGTAACTTTCAACAGTTATCTTGATTTATAATCCAAAAGGAGCAGTTCCTCAAAGAGCTCTGCAGCCCAATGAGTGTTGCCCTCATCCAGTGCACTTCTCCAAAACTGCATTTCCTCATCATGGCCAGGGTTAATTAGGAGAGCTCATTCCACAGGTAGAGATTGGGGGTTTGGTTGGGTAGACAAGACCAAGGACTGGAATTACTGGCAGAGTGACCAAGGAGAAGACTGTCTGTTTCCCAGTTGTCTCTTAGTTTAGAGCTGGTGCAGATCCCTGCCATGGGTGTCCTGCTGTCTGTCTGTCTGTCCTGCGGGAGAGCCGGGGTTCCCACTGTCCCACGCTGCAGGATCGTGTCACGGAGTCCCTCCCCATCCCAGTTGCTGCCACCCTGGCCTCTGTCAGTGCCCGTGGCACAACCAGAGCTGGGCACTGCCCAGGGCAATGGTCCCCAAGGGCTTGGCCTGCACGTCTCAGAGGTGTGGAGAAACCCTCACTGCCCAGCACAGGTGCACGAGTCACCTGCTCCTGCTCTTCCATCCTGCTTCACCAGTGTGCCTCACGGAAACCTCTCGGCTGCTGCTCAGGCTTCTGGGTTTTACCTGCCCTTCCTCCTGTGCCCAGCAAAGTGCCCCCTCTGTTCCTTTTTGGGATGCCCAGGTTCCCCTGGAGTTCAGCTAAATGGCAGGGTGAGGAGGAGTGCTGGTTTGTTTGAGCACTGCTCTGTTTTAGTGAACACCTTTTGTGTTGCTGGGCTGTGTCCCTGGATGTGCCCCCAGAGGGACAACTGCCTGTGCAGGGCTCAATGGAGTTTTTGCCTTCTCCTTCAGGCAGAGATGTTTTTACTGACACGTAGCTGACAGCTTGCCTCTCTGCCTTGTATGCTTGGTTTGCCCGTTTCCTACTTTAAATAACACCCTTGTGCCTTGGCAGGTTTTTTAAATGTTCTGATCTGATTCAGCATCCTCTGTGGAGTAGCCCCGCTTCGTCCTCTGCTTTCCCAGACAAGGGAGAATATTTTGGGCTGTGGTTGAGCACTTTTCACCCCCTTCTCTGCGCCCAGAGCAGGCACCTTGGCTGCTGTCATGGGCAGAACTTCGGTTTCTTTACCTTCAAGGCAAGGAACTGGCAAGGCTCTTTCTGAATAGAAGTTCAGCAAACATTCCTGATGGTGTTTCATGGTGAAGTGCAGGAGGAAGCGTTTTCTGCTTCATTATGATAAACAGGGAATTTTAACTGTCTGGATCCTCGTATTAGCTGGCCACAGTGGCTTCTTCAGTGTGCTGGAATCCTCCTTGGAGTGTGGAGAGGATTGGAGCGTGGGCAGCTGAACACCATGGAAAGGATCCACGGCTAAAGCTCTTTGTGAGGGAATGGCAGATAGAGAACTTGGACAATTTGGGGTTTTTTGTGAATGTTCCTGAGGATGGCTGGCCATCCACTTGATTGCAATCCAGTGAGATCCCATCCCTGTCTAAGCTAGACAGGAAAACTTAATATGCCTGCTTCCTATCAATGCTCCAATTAATTTAATGGAAATTTTTGTGCTTATTCAGGTTGGAAACCATATGGAGTTGTCTCATACATCAGTCAGAAGAAAGAAAGCCAGCAGAAGAAATTTCAGTGTATAAACCCACTTGGAGATCCCACCATAGGTACTTTGGAAGCAATCTCATGCTGCTGAATTACTTCTCTACAACAATATTCTACAACTAATAATTAGCATGAAGGAAATTACTTTAGCAGGTCTTCATGACGTTTTTAAGATTTACTGTCTGGGATGTGAAATATGGTCAAAGTAGCCAGCTTGTAATTTCATTTCAAAGAATCTGCTGCCAAAAAGATAATTTTTCTAGAAATTCAAGTGGGAAAAATGCAAATTTAAGGCATGAATAGTAGGAACAAAAATTTTGTATGTGAATTTTGAAAAAAACATTATTTTGGTAATGCCTTACATTTGCAAGGTAATGATTGTAATAATTTGATATGTAGTAGTGAAGAAGGTTTAAAACTGGAAGACAAATGTTGCTTAAAATCACATTCTGCCCCCATTTTCATGCCAAAATTGTCATCCCAAATTTTCAAGATAATTGCAAATGCTTCCAAAATAGTTCAACACATGAGACATGACTTGCTTTTGGAAGGGAAAAAAATGCACTTAGCAGAGGCAAACCTTTATTTAATTAGCCACAGTGTAAAGTTTCTTGTATTGCTTTGCAGTTACACAGCCGTGAGAGACTGGGGAGTACCTGAAGGGTAACTCCTACTGGGACTAATTCAGTCCAGACAGCTCCAAGTATGTTCATTAAGCTCTGGCTGGCTTTCACACAGGTGGGGAAGGTTAGAAAGCAACAGATAGAGAATGGTCCTGATTGTGTTAAGCATAAAACACCATTTGTTTCACAAGTAAGAAGGGAACCAAATCGGCACGTCCTGGGCAGTACTATCCCGCTGCTAGAAGTCAGCCCTCTTTTTTATTTATTCTTTATTTTCTTGCTACATTTTCAAGCCTCAGTGTAAAGCTGCTAGAATGTAGAAACCCCAAGCTCATAAATCAGGGGGCTGCTGAAAAGATGCCAAGGTTTAAACTGCCATGGGGGCTTTCAGACTTGTAATACGTCAGGAAAAGAGGGAATTTTAAATAAGTGTTATGGTTGGCAAGAGAGAGGGATGGAATAGGGTTTAATTCTAAAGTTTTAAAACAGAGCCAAATAGGCTTGAAAGTCAACTGGTGTAGCAGTTAAAATGCTCTACATTGACTACTGCTTTCACTTCACTTTTGAAGAATTGACAATAAGAGGGGCAAAGTGTGTTGGAATGCACAGTAACCATGTCAAAATATTCAACTTCATTGTTGAATTAGCAAATCTTTAGCGGGTTAAGAAGAAACATTACAAGCAGACGTAAATGGCTGAATGCAGATGTGTCTGAGGGCTACAGAGCCTTGTGGACACTGTGGGCCATGGCAGTGGCCATGTGGGGAAGGAAGAGATTTTCCTCCGTGCTCTGCCTGCAGCAAATTCTGCTTGGCAAAACCATGGGTGGGACCTGGTGTCTGCAGGGCTGCAAACATCTGGTGCCCTGGAACATCAGAATGCAAGAGCAAGATTCTGCAGATCCTGAAGGTGATGGTGCCTCAGCCCTTCAGAAATCACCTCTGGGAAGGGCTTTACTGTGAATCCAGGGACTCAGCCTGTAAGTCCCATTTTTTATAATCTTGGTTGATTGTATATAATCCCCAAACTCTGCTTTAGTGGGACTAAAAGTGCAAGAAGTCAAGTAAACTGTAAATCTCCACTGTCACAGATGTATCAAAACTTTAGTGGTGTTTGATATTTTTGTTAAAATCTCAGGTACTGAAATCACACAGAACTGGAAATTCCCCTTTTTCTTTTTTGGCCTCTGTCTCGCTCCCCCTTTATCATTTTTATTTTGTTTTCTGTGTTTTTAATATAGTTCCATTACTTGAACAGGACTAATTTCCTGACCCATTAGACCAATAATGGTTTTGCCATTCTTTAGCTGTTAAATGCTGACCTAGCCTTGACTTGCTCCAACAAATTGTTCACATTAGGAGCAGGATTTTGGGATGTGAGCCAAAGCTTTTACAGGAGAGAGCAGAGATGAGTGTGGGCCCACCAGAGCATTGGTGGAGGTGGAACAATTGCCATCTGGGCTGGCATGAGTCCCTCTGACACACGGGTGATGCAGCATGGTAGAGAAAAGTCCTGTAGCAAATGTTTGTGGGTTGCTCCATCTTCACTTCCCCGAGGAGAAGCATCACAGATATTCAGTTCACAACTTTGCAAAAGCCTGTGCTCACCTTTCAATAGTTGTCTTGCAACACCAGCACATTCAAAGGCTTGGTTTTTTATGTTTACAATAGAATTTTCTAGACAGTTTAGCTCCCATCCAATGCAGACCCTGAGATTAGCTCAGATGATGCTAAAAACCACCAGGGTGGCAGGTTTGATTCCCATATGGGTCATTCACTTAAGAGTTGGACTTGAGGTGTTTTGTGGGTCCTTTCCAACTCAGGATATTCTGTTGTAAGAACCTGTGGTACGGTGACCCCCAGAGATGCTTTGAATGGTGGTCAGCCTACCTGGAATGTGATTTTTTGTTAGCTCTCTTTAAAACAAGGGCTTTTGTTACTGTTTTAAAACTCAGGATGTTTTGGTTTACAGAACATTTTGACCATATGTGATTCCCTTCACTGGTGTGCACCTGGACATCCTCTACCATTTAAAGGAATCTGCTGAAGTACTCCCAAGGCACTTCACCAAGGTAAGCCCATGAATCCTCCTCTGTAGAGAGGGTGTCTGCTCAGGGTGACTGGGGATGGACCTGCTGAGAGCAGGACTGCTGAGGCAGGACCTGTCCGGGACGTTTGGGTTTGGGCTGTTCTGGGCAGCTGTGAAGAAACGAGACAGCTCAGCAGCTTTGCAGCCACTGCAGAGGGTTCCCAGGGAGAAGGTCTGCACGCACTTTTCCGAAAATTCCCATCTTATACTTGGCTGAAACCAAGGTCCAGATTTCTTTTCCTCCTTGTCCTGCCTGTCCTGGGTGCTTTTATCTAGGATTAAAAGCATGTGAGGCTGGACTGAGAGCTGCTGGTGCTTTTGGACCTCCTGACCTTCCTGTTCAGCTTTATTAGCGGGAACTTCCCTGCACTCCTCATCACCTCCTGTTTTCCAGCCTGGATCCTCGGAGCCGAGGTGAACCAAGTGTCCCCCTGCAGTGACACGAAGCTTTGGGCACATTTGGGATGCAGTCAGGCATCACTTTTACAGAGCCCTGGTGTCTGCAGCCCCCCTTGCTGTGGCACTGTTCACCGTGCCAGGGTGTGGGGCTGGAGGGGGCTGGCCCCAGACTGTTGGCATAGCGACTGAAACGTGGCTGGAAAAATGTCAGCCCTCCAGAAAGCCTGGGCTATGCCACAGAAAGTTCCAGCCAGCTTTGCAGCAGCTTCGGCTTGTAAAACTCCCATTGCATCTCCCAGTCAGGCGATCGTTTTGTGACCTCCAGAGTTTATCACAGAAAGTACAAGACATTAAGTTCATTACCGACTGTAAGGCATTTCAGCAAACAATAATTAGCAGCACTTAAAAGATATTCTGTAGCCTGAAACACTAAATCTGCGGGTATATAACAGCCAGCCGTGGAGCACATGTGTGTGTAACAGTATCAATATTGAAAGCCCCCACTGTGATGAGCCATGGCAAAGCATTTTTAGTCGACATACTTTTGGGATCGCTAATGATTAATTAGTGTGTATCATAATGTAAAGCAAATGTCACCTCTGCTACCTGGGGCTGCTGTCATTCGAGAGGGGAGCTGTTGGCGGCGGCAGAGGCTGAGCAGATCCCAGCCTGCCATCTCGCGGGCACCGCACCGCGCTCCGCTCCGCACCGCGCTCTGCACCGCACAGCCCTGCTGTCCGCTCCGCACCGCGCCCCGCACAGCCCCGCACAGCCCCGCACCCGCTCCGCACCGCGCTCCACACCGTGCCCCGCACAGCTCCGCACAGCCCCGCGCAGCCCTGCTGTCCGCTCCCCGCGCTCTGCACCGCACAGCCCCGCACCCGCTCCGCACAGCCCCGCACCGCCCCGCGCTCCGCTCCCCGCGCTCCGCACAGCCCCGCACCCGCTCCGCACCGTGCCCTGCACAGCCCCGCTCCGCTCCGCACAGCCCCGCACCCGCTCCGCACCGCGCCCCGCACAGCCCCGCACCCGCTCCGCACCGCGCTCCACACCGTGCCCCGCACAGCCCCGCGCAGCCCTGCTGTCCGCTCCCCGCGCTCTGCACCGCACAGCCCCGCACCCGCTCCGCACAGCCCCGCACCGCCCCGCGCTCCGCTCCCCGCGCTCCGCACAGCCCCGCACCCGCTCCGCACCGTGCCCTGCTCAGCCCCGCTCCGCTCCGCACCCGCTCCGCACCGTGCCCCGCTCCGCCCCGCTCCGCTCCGCACCCGCTCCGCACCGTGCCCCGCTCCGCCCCGCTCCGCTCCGCACCCGCTCCGCACCGTGCCCTGCTCAGCCCCGCTCCGCCCCGCTCCGCTCCCCGCGCTCCGCTCCGCCCCCGCAGCGTCCCCGGGCAGCGCCCGCGGCTCCCCGCGCTGCGGAGCGGCCCCGGAGCGGAGAACGCCCCAGCACCGGCAGTTCCGCCCTCCCTCCCTCCCTCGCTCGCCGTCCGGAGCCGGCGCTGGCAGCCGCGGCCGCGCCGGGCGCTGTGGCCGCCCCGAGGTGTCTGACAGCGGCCGAGCCGTGCTCGCAACGCGCCGGACCCGGCGCTCAGAACCGCAGCGTCAGCCGCGATCTCTCCTTAACCGGCCTCGTTACTTGGAGGTGCTGCGGTTGAAGCAGTTCGCGACACTGCCACGGAGCAAAGGCTTTTCACTGGGAAAGTCCACGAATTTCCTCTCTGTGCATGGAAACCACATTGCACATACTCCTGTGTTAATTCACAGCGCTGTGTTTTATCCCACCCCACTCTTTCTTTTCGTTCCTCAAGAGCTGGAAGCTTTCAGTGTAAATTATATAATTTTATAAATATTTGTTGTTCATTTTTAAAAATAGCTCTCTGGGAAATTGTTACTAACTGAGAGAAAACACTGCAGATTTAGTCCCACACTAAGATCTAGAAAAGCAGATTTTTCTGTTTGCAATGAGAGAGTGCCATGGTATATCTCTTTGCAGGCTCAGCCTAAAAGTGTTGGTTTACTGATTTTTACAAAAACCAGAGGTGCCATAGCTGAACTAATAAACATTTTCTATTCAGCATCATTTCATGCAAATGGCTGAACTGATGATTTCAACTTACGAATTTGTCCTCTAAAACTGCAGCATTAAATTTTGTAATTCTAGTGTCAAAAAACAACAACAAAAAAAGACAAAATGACATTACAGCTGTGGATCCCTAAATACCGTAATCAGATATCACTAATCTGGACAATTTGTGTGAACTCAATAAAGTTGCAGCTCAACTTCAATTTGAAAAGGGTAAGATTTGTTTGATTTATCACATTTTTTTGTGCGTGCAAGTTGAAAAGTGTGCTTGATTTCCACTATAAATTGTATCCATGCCTCATCACTCCATATTTTTAGAGGTATGCTGACATCCTAAGCACAGTAGGATCTATACTTGACATCTTAAAGGGGCTTTTACAATTTATGTGGATGTTTGATACAACATATTTTTTCAATCTGTAGTGTGGGAGGGTCATGAATTTGAGCTTTCATTTCCCATATATTCTAGGAACAGCTAATTTTAAAATGTAAACTGTATAGCTTGCATATATTTTCCAATTCTCTGCCTAAACTATATAATGCTAACTTACTGTGCAATTGATAAATTTCTTAGGTAAATAATAGTAGCTGTAGTGGACAGAATTGTCAGACTTTTATCTACCTAATTGTCAGCATGTGTTTGATTAGTTTTGATCTTTTGCTACTTATTGTAGCAGATTAAAAAACTTACATTTCATGTTGCTATTTTTTAGCAAATAAAATTCATGGAAATATTCTATTACATGTCAGACAATACTGTGGTTGTCTGGTAAATAAATAATACTTAGAATGACAGTCTTGTTATGAGACACACACAGAGAATAGCAAGGGATGGGAATTAGTGCAGCCAAATTATAAACATCTCTTCTCTGATAATCGTGACCATAAACAGGGAATTTTCACTTAAAAATCTATTTATATCTATTAATAGATGTTAATAGATATTAATAGACAATTGATATCTATTTATTAACCTGTCCAGGGTGAAAAGCAGCTACCAAAATATTGCTCAATTACTGTGGGATTTTACTATTTTTACAATTCTGTTTGTGTTCTGATTTTATGTTTATTTCAGCAAGAACTTGGCAACCTAGAAATGGCAAAGTCCAAGGGATACTTCCTTTTCCATCATATCTTTTTATCCCTTTATGGAAGGAGAATGTGTGTCTTGTCTAATGTGCTGTTTCACAGGGTAGATGTTTTCTTCTTAAAATACCTGAGATTTCTCTTGGACTAAAATCTCTAAGAAAGAGTGCAAAGGAAAGCCCAGAGAATTTCCTAACAGCTATGGACCTTCAGGTTATTCTGACTGCACACTCTTGACTCAGTTTTCCTCATCACTTAGGAGAATTTTGGGGTGAGTTACAGGGGGTCAGGAGAACTTTGGAAATCAGCAGCGGGACACGGAGCCGTTCGCTGATTCCCCTCTGGCTGGGCCAGGGCAGGGCTGGGCTGGGCTGGGCTGGGCTGGGCTGGGCTGGGCTGGGCAAGGTTTTGTTCCTCCCAGCGGGGTGGGGGGTCCCTGGGGGTCCCTGGGCATTGCGGGCTGTGCAGCAGGACTGGGATGAACCCTGGGGGTCCCTGGGCATTGCGGGCTGTGCGGCAGGGCTGGGATGAACCCTGGGGGTCCCTGGGGCTCCCTGGGCATTGCGGGCTGTGCAGCAGGACTGGGATGAACCCTGGGGGTCCCTGGGGGTCCCTGGGCATTGCGGGCTGTGCGGCAGGGCCGGGTTCAGCCCTGGGGGTCCCTGGGGGTCCCTGGGGTCCCTGGGCATTGCGGGCTGTGCAGCAGGGCCGGGTTCAGCCCTGGGGGTCCCTGGGGGTCCCTGGGGGTCCCTGGGCATTGCGGGCTGTGCAGCAGGGCCGGGTTCAGCCCTGGGAGTCCCTGGGGGTCCCTGGGCATTGCGGGCTGTCTGGCAGGGCTGGGATGAACCCTGGGGGTCCCTGGGGGTCCCTGGGGTCCCTGGGCATTGCGGGCTGTGCAGCAGGGCCGGGTTCAGCCCTGCAGGTCCCTGTTGGGCACACCCTGGCACGGGGAGCTCCTGTCACAGGGAGCGGTGCTGTGGTCCCCAGGCAGGACCTCCCTCGCCTGGACACTGTAATTCATAGGAATGATCACCCCAATAACCAGAATTACAGCCCTGCTGTGCTCCTGTGCTGGGGAGGGGGCTGCGAGGGAGAAGGGGCAGTACCTGAGGGTACAGGGAGAGCTCAGGTGTTGGAGCAGAGCAGGGCTGGCACAGAGCCGACATTGCACCCCTGGGCCTGCCCGGGGCTCCCCTGCCCAGGACTCACCTGCCCGGGGCACACCTGACTCCGGATTCACCTGCCCTCCGGATTCACCTGCCCTGGGCACACCTGCCCTCCGGATTCACCTGCCCTGGGCACACCTGACTCCGGATTCACCTGCCCTCTGGATTCACCTGCCCTCTGGATTCACCTGCCCTGGCCGCCCAGGGTGTGCCCACCCAGGTCTGTCACACTGTCATGTGTCTGCTGGGAACACAGTCTGATACTGCTTACATGCACAGCCTGTGATATGATCTGTTCAGAGCTATTCTGCATATTCTATCAATATTTAAGATGTAATTATATTATTAATGCTTTACACAAAGAGAGCGCAGCGTTAGCTTGTGTTAACTGGATGTATTCTCCACCTGAGCACTCACTCACTCTTCCCTGGACCTGCCACATTCTGAGCATGAAGGAACACAGATTTCTCTGTCCAAAGGCCGGCTTTGCAGGCTCTGTGTATGTTTAATAAAGTGTATTCGCTGATTTTTCACTTCACTGTGTGAAGACACTACACAAGGCTGAATGCTGGGTTTCATAGACATATACTGCTAAAATTGCCTTGCCCATTATAAAGATAAAAATATCTTTTTGTTCAAATGTTCTGCTTGCTTCTTTACAAATGAAGGAGTTAAATACTGAAAGGCAGGTGGATGCTGTAACTACTTTAGAAAAAGATGAATAGGGCTGATGGCTAAAGCTACAGGGAATCTATTGAAGGTCCAGATGCAGACATGGCTCTCACTCTACACACAGTTCAAAGTGGGGTGAAGCTGCCTGGTTAATTGGCTATGAAATAACTAACCTCTGGGAGAAAATTGCCCTTGTAGTTAATTGCTTGTGTTCAGGGTAACATGTAGCCACCTGGCTGATTAGTGCTCTCACCTATATTTACACCCACCCATGTTTAAATGCAGGCAGCATTGTCAGCCTGGCTGTGTGCATTCATCTTGTGGCCCTCGTGGATTAAAGAAAATATGGCCATCAAGGTCAGTTTTGCTTTTCATTCTTCTTTTATCTCCTTCTGAATCCCCCATTTCTCACATAAGAAGAGCAAATTCAATCCTAAAGTAAATCCACAGGCTTTGGCAGAACAGTTGTGGAATGGATTTTGCCCCAGTTGTTTAGTTTGGTCATATTGCAGAATCATCTGGGCTGGAGTGGGGAAGTAAAATCTGACAGCCTGATGGAAGCCAGAAGGCAAGGCTGGTGAATGAGGGGAAGCAAAGCAAAGTGCTGAAATACAGACAGGAAGTTGTGGTGTTTTTGTGATGGAAAAATCTGCAGGAATAGGTCAGAAAAACGCCACTCAAAGAAGATATTAAACTTTTCTGAGGGGGGCAGATGGAGAGGAGGGAAATGATAAACAAGTTGCATGTGGAATTGTGTGACTTTTAAAATGGTTTTGTGCTCTTGTGGCCGCTGGTGTTTGGGAGTGGGGCTGGGCAGTGTGTCCCTGGCTGTGCTGAGCCAGCTGGGCAGTGTGTCCCTGAGCCCCTGGGGTCCCCCTGGAGCCAAGAGCATCCCTTGGGGCTGTTCTCTGTGGAGATGCTCGGTGTGCAGCGGGGAGAGTGTGGCAGGTGAGTGATGAAGGAGTTTCTCCTGACACCACTTCCCTCCCAGTGCTTTTTTACTGCTGATTGTTAGTGCTTCCACTTCCCTTCTGTCATGGATTTGTGGATGCTTTCCTACTTTTAGAGCAGAAGAGCTGCAGCCCACACCTTCACTGAGGTCTGATAGCTGGGCAGCTTTTGGGTCCAGGCAACAGGAACGTTACACAAACCTGTGCTGTAGATTACATGTGATGTGCAGTGACTAACTGAGCAGAGCTCAGGCTGTTCCTTTGTTCTCAGGATGTCCCCTATTTATTCAGACAGCACATATGCCACAGGTGGTCACACAGAAGTAGTGATGGAGTTAGGAATGGAAGCAAACCCATGGGACAAAGGGGTTTTTCTATTTTTGCTTAGCTAGCTAGGAGTCTGGCACTTTGTCTAAGCTTGTCATTCAGGATCCTCCACCTATGAGCTCTCTATCTCCAGAGCAAAATTCATCTCACCTGCGTTAGGGGGAGCCCTGCTGTGTCTCCATGAGCACGGAGGAATCACAGACAAAAAGCTCAGACACCTGGGCTTTCCACAGCCCGTGTTCAGCGAGGTTAATCCATCCTGAGGGACCCACCTGCCCTGCAGCTCTGACTGAGAGTCGCCTCCTTTCCAGTGCGGGAGAGGCCCTGGGGCCCTGCTCAGGCTCAGCCTGTGAACACTCTGCCTGTGTCTGGGGACAGCAGGGGTTTCACTGAGTGCTTCTGCCTGTGGAACCTCAATCTCTCATGCTCTAAATCCTGTAGAACAAACTTGAGTTTAAAGTTTTAGCCCTTTCTAATTCTTCACTGTTTTTTTACATGAATATTATTTTATTCTTTCATTTACTTAGCTGAAATGTAAACTTTGTAGAGAGAAATGAACACTAAAGATAAAGATTGTAGTAGAGTTGAAGGTATAGGGAAGTTAATGGAAACCTTGCTCCAATAGGATGCAGCAGATTCTGTGAGAATTGTGACAGGAGAGTGAGATTAACACATCACAACTCTAAGTGATAAGGACCTGACAAGGGTAATTTCCTTCACACGTTTGTACAAGGATCTATATATACAGAACTTGAACTTGAGAGATAACACAGACATAAAATATACATAAAAATGGTGTGACAGAAAAAGATTATGTTAACAACTATTTCCCAGTCTGTAAAATGTGGGGAAAGTGCATAAATTCATGGGCTGGTATGAGAAATTGTCTCCCTTAACTCTATTGTGTTATAATGAGGACCTTCCACTTGTATTAAAAATGGAGCCTTTAGAACCTAGCAACAAAAAGGGTCCATTTGTATTAGAGATTTGTTTAAGGATGGGCATTTAAAATCGTTTGACCAATTTGTAGAAGATTTTAATATTCCTGGAGCTCAGTTTTCCCGTTTCCTTTGGGTAAGACATGCTGTTCTTTGTGAATTAAAAGAAGGTATAGAAATGCAAATGTAGCAGATTGAAAAATTGTTGTACAAAGAGACTGTCTCACTAAATTGATTTCAAGGCTACATAGGACATTGTCAGTATCCTTAGACAAAGGCAAATTGGAACTTAAAGAGAAAAATGAGAGAGATTTAGGTAGAAATCTTAATATACAAGAATGGAAACGGACAGTTTAATAAAATGGATTTGTATGAAAATAAGACATCAGGTTGTTCAATTTAATTACATCCTATTCAGACAACCTATTTATGCCCTCTAAAATGGCAGAAATATAGAAAGAGATTGCTACTATGCTATAAGAACAGCAAGGTGCTGCATAGGGGGTAATGTATACATGTACTTAGGTATTGTATGGACATCAAATGTTTTCACAGAAAGGTATCAGGAATTCTGCAAAATGAGACCTTTTGGTGTGTTTAGACTGAAATTTAAAGACTTGTTGATTATACCAGTGGGAGAGAAATATTTTTTGTTATGTTTCAAGGAGTTTTTAACAATTTCTTCCTGTGTTTAAACACAAAGACACTAGAAGGCCAGAGGAGAGAGGTGGTCTGTGTTATCTGTGGTAGAATATTTAATTTATTCTGTGCCTCAGCATTTCATTATTAAATGTTGCACAAGAGTAGTGAACAGAATAAAATCAGTTTAAGCTTGTGAAGTGCATGGGTCAGGTGGAAGTGAAGGCTGGATAAACACGCAGGCAATGAAGACACTGAGATGTGGCCAAGACACAACATTACTCTGTGAAAAGAAGTGAAAGTGTCCAGGAACTGCAAAGATACTATTGTGCAATTTCGCAGGGAGATAGTAACATAAAATACTAAAGAAACACTGAAATAATAATTAAAAGAATATCTAGAGTTTTGAAATTTTTTCCTGATATCTGAGTTGAGAAAATCTTGGTTCTGCACGATGAATGGAGTCGGTGCTGCTGTTAATTAAGTTGTTAATTTAGCCTTGTGAGAGCTGGTCAGTCGTTCCTAGCGCAGGAGGAGCCTGGCTCACAAGGACAGGTCCCTTCCCCGTTGCTGCTGTGTGGGGAAGATGAACTGAGGGTTCTGCTGGGGTTTGTATCTGTGGCACAAAGGGCCCTGGAGGTTTCTGCATGACAAACTGCCCCTGCACCATTCCCTGCCTGCAGCACTGTGCTGGGGCTCTGCTGGGGCTGCTCGCCCTTCCCTGCACTCGTGCACTCTTTATCAACAGTGATGGATCCTCCAAAGTGAGGCTTTGCCATGTTTCAGTGATGGACCCTCCAAAGTGAGGCTTTGCCGTGTTTCAGTGATGGACCCTGCAAAGTGAGGCTTTGCCTTGTTTCAGTGATGGACCCTGCAAAGTGAGGCTTTGCTGTGTTTCAGTGATGGACCCTCCAAAGTGAGGCTTTGCTGTGTTTCAGTGATGGACCCTCCAAAGTGAGGCTTTGCTGTGTTTCAGTGATGAACCCTCCAAAGTGAGGCTTTGCCATGTTTCAGTGATGGACCCTCCAAAGTGAGGCTTTGCCATGTTTCAGTGATGGATCCTGCAAAGTGAGGCTTTGCTGTGTTTCAGTGATGGATCCTGCAAAGTGAGGCTTTGCCTTGTTTCAGTGATGGATCCTGCAAAGTGAGGCTTTGCCATGTTTCAGTGATGGACCCTCCAAAGTGAGGCTTTGCTGTGTTTCAGTGATGGACCCTCCAAAGTGAGGCTTTGCTGTGTTTCAGTGATGGACCCTCCAAAGTGAGGCTTTGCCGTGTTTCAGTGATGGACCCTGCAAAGTGAGGCTTTGCTGTGTTTCAGTGATGGACCCTGCAAAGTGAGGCTTTGCTGTGTTTCAGTGATGGACCCTCCAAAGTGAGGCTTTGCCTTGTTTCAGTGATGGACCCTCCAAAGTGAGGCTTTGCTGTGTTTCATTTTTCCTGTAGGCTCAGAGTGGTGCCCGGCTGTCCTGGTGAGGTGGCAGCAGTGTCCCCACGGGCTGCTCCTGCAGCTCTGGGCCGGGTGTTGTGTTTGTCTGCCCTGGGGCTGTGAGCTGCACCCGGGGAAGGTTTGCAGCTCACACCTGTTCCTCACTTGTGCCAAAGCCTTCTGCCTTGGCTCTGGGACTCAAATCACGCGTGCTGCACGTTCCGTGGGTGTTTTTGTGCCAGAGTGGGGTGGCTGGTGCCTGCAGGCTGTGCAAACACAGCAGCACTGGGCACTTGCAGGGCTCCCACAGGAGCCACAGGCGGGACACAGGGGCAGCTGCACCAGCCCGCCCTCGGTCTGACCTCAGGGATGTGCTCTGAAGTTCTCTCTGCAGCTCTGAGATCTGTCTGGTTGAAAGCTACGTTTTGCTCCAATATTTCCTACTCATGATTTTCTCCCAGTGAAACTGCAGCACTGTCAGGCATATGCTTTTCACCCACCCAATCCAGCAGATGACAGTGCCACTTCATAAACCCCTGCAAAATGAAAGGGGATATTCTTTATGTTCTATAAAGTTTGCTATTCTTCAGCCAAAGTTGGCTTATTCTTTTCAGTCCTAAATAAATGTGTTTTCCTCCTCCAATAAATGAAAGGCCAACAGTTTATAGAAGGAAACAAAAGGGATGACTTTAAATGTAGTCTTACTAATGAGTTAATCAGCATGTTTGAATGCTAATAAGCACAAGTTGATAACTGGATCATCTCTTTTCTATTGTCCACTGGGAAGCTACATTTAGGAAATTTATTCAAAATTTGTATTTAACTCACTTTGCTTATGAATTAATGTGCATATTTAAATCTACCATGCAACAGTATCTTTGGCTTTTGCTTTTTTTTTTTTCCTGTCTCCTTCCTCCATTAATAATTCTTATTCTCTAATAAAAATCAGAGGAGGCAGGAAACAGTACTGATCATGAATTCTAGCACCGTCATGCAAAGATTGCCTCCGGAGCCTGCAATCCCTTGCTGTTTAAATAAAGGCCTGTAACTCTTGCCTTTGCATTGGGAGTGTCTGTTGTCCCTGTGCAGCATCAGTTCTGCCTCTCCCTGCTGCCTCAGGGCAGGGCCTGGCCTCGGTGCCTGGGCAGTGTCGGTGCTGCGGGCTCAGGGGGGAGCCCAGGGCCAGGTGTGCTCACAGCCTCTGGAGTCAGCCCTTGCGGCTGCTGGCATTTCAGGAAAAGGTTTGGTGGCTGTTTCCTCAAGTGTGCTGCACAGGATTGCTCGGAGAGCAGCCACGGACAGCAGCCCTGGGGAGGCGGAGGCTGCACTGGTGCTTCCTGCAGCCCGGAGGCACCGGGGGCTCGGGGGTGCTCTGGGGGTTCTCTGGGGAGGCACGGGGTGCTCTGGGCAAGTCGGGGATGCTCTGGGCAGCTCAGGATGCTCTGGGGATGCTCTGGGCAGCTCAGGATGCTCTGGGGGTGCTCTGGGTACCTCGGAGATGCTCTGGGCAGCTCAGGATGCTCTGGGGATGCTCTGGGCAAGTCGGGGATGCTCTGGGTACCTCGGAGATGCTCTGGGCAGCCTGCAGATATCAGCGAGTACAGCGAGAGAGGTGGATGTGAGGAGCAGCTCCCACACTACAAATAGATAAAGGTTCCTTGCTGTGAGGGGTGGAGCAGAAAGAAATCTCCCGAGTACAAACGTCATGTCCTGGAATAGATGGAGTCCCTGAGTGTGATCCCAGGAACTGCTGATCGTCAGAACTCCTGACACGGCTCCTGCCCTGTTTGGCAATAGGAAACTGTTTAGCTTTTCCCGTTAATTTTTTTAGTTACCACTAAAGGCAATACCACAACTAACATAATATCAGACCAAATTACGCTGCTGTGCTGCTTCTATTTTTTTTTTTTCTTTCATGCTGTGGCATTTCCTTTCCCTTGAAAACACTCTTTCACTCAGTCTAGCAATTAACTGCTTGAACGGTATAATAAGGAAGCAATTAAGAGGTGACAGAGAAAAATTAACACTCCATTTCACATTAAGGGCCAAGTGAGTATCCTGGCCATTGTGAGTTAAATGTGTCTTTGAAAACCCGTAGTTTGGATGTATTTTCCTTTTGAATAAGAAGCCAGCTCCATGTTTTTTAGTCTAGAGTCCCAGTCTGAAAATGGATGATAACTAATTGGGTGCTGTCTGCTTAAACAGGCTGTATTAATTGCAGTTCTCCTGTAAGTGTCAAGGAAAACAAAATCTTTGTAATGTGTAGGCACAATGTATGCAGCCCTAATTTGAATATGCATGTATCGGGGCAAATAAAGCAAACTACTGCATGCAATGTTGCCATGGCAGGGAGCATTTGCATAATAAATAACAGCTATCATGAGACTTTCTTTATGAAGTTCTCTCCTGTGTTGTCAGCTATAAGAGGCGGCAATAAAGGAGCCAATATTGGGAAAGTAAGAGTTTGTTTTGCTTGCATCGCAACGCCCCGAGCCCAGCGACTGTCAGGGATGGGCGCTGCGATGGAGCGCGGGGCTCGCCTGGATCTGCAGGGCAGCTCGGGCTCATCGAGAGAGCCGGGAGATGCTGAGAGCCCGGAGCTGTGCCCAGAGCCCGGGGCTGTGCCCAGAGCTGTGCCCAGAGCCCGGAGCTCTCGGGGCACCGCGGGTGCCGCAGATCCCGAAGCCGTGCGGGTGCCGAGGGGTGCCCGGCGCTGCCCGGAGCATTCGGGGCACCGCGGGCTGTCTCAGGGTGCCCGGAGCTGTGCGGGTGCCGCAGATCCCGGAGCCCTCGGGCTGTCTCGGGGTGCCCGGAGCTCTCGGGGTGCCGCAGATCCCGGAGCCCTCGGGCTGTCTCGGGGTGCCCGGCGCTGCCCGGAGCCTGCGCTGTGCCCGCCCGGCGGCCGGGGCCGAGGCCGGGGCTCCGTTCCAGGCTGCGCGGGACGGTCCCGGAGGGATTTCCAGTCCCGGCCATTCTGTGCTCTGCGGTTTGTGAGCATCCAACAGGTGGGACACGCGGCGAGGCTCCGGTGCTGATGCTTTGCATTTTCCAAGCAGCCTGAGGCTCCGAACCTTTGCAGAAGTGTTTCAGCAGTCGAGGTGTCCTGGGAAAGCGCTTGGGCTGGGATGTGCCAGAGAAATCGTGGGTGTGCCGCTCTAATTCCACAGGAACTGAGACTGGTTCTGTCTCTCAGAGATGCTCCTTGCCTTTTCCATAGCTAACTGAAAAATAACACAGTGCTGAAACTTATAAGAGGTTTTTCAGAGTGACGACCTACCAGTGGCTAAATGAAGCTGATCTCTGGTTTATTTTGACATTTGGAATGTACATGGGGATTTCTGTTTTACTTTTCTACATGAATTGCATTTAATAACAGATGTAGTCTCTTCACTCATTGCTCTCTTTAATAAATTGTAAGGAATAAGCTGACTGTCAGTATTATATGACAAGTAAGCAACGATTTGCAGGTTTTATTTTGCTCTGACTGTCAGAAATTATTCCTTTAGCTGGGTCTATTTTTTAGCTCATGGATGGATCATGTAATATCTATAGTAGGTAATATCTTCTCCTAAACAGAAAAGAAAAAAGTCTCTTCAAACAAGTAACCCCAGATCTCATACAACAGCACAGCATGTGTCAATTCACACTGTGTCATGTGACATGAAACTACTTAATACAACCTGCCTTGGAGTGACATTTGTATTGCCCATATCATAGAATAAAAAAATAACACTTTCACAAGTGAGGAATTATCTTTTCCAGTTGATGATATTTTGCTATTTGCAGGTAAAGTGAAAAACAGGTAAGGGTTAGTGAGCTACCTTGAAAGGAAATGTTACAGTAGGGAAGAGATTTGATAAGGGCCTAACGGTGCAATGCAAGCAAAAGAAATGGTTCTGTTCATGAAAGGATGGCTCTGTCTTTAGATGTGACTTGAACTGAGGCAGGGGAAAACCCAGAGAGGAAATCTCAGCTTTTGAACAACAGGCCTGTGAGCTAATTAAGGCTGAAATAAGGTTTTAAGGAAGGAAAAGGAAACATTATCTATTGCCAAGGACTGAGGGCGCGTTTTAACCCCCCAGCTCACACTGCAGGGGATGGGGAATGCACAGACACCCCAAACACACACAGAGCACTGGGCAGGAGGCAGTGCTGGGCGTCCTCCCCATCCCAGCTCTGTGCTGGGGCTGCTCACGTTGCCTCCAGAGAGGACAGTTCTGAGGTCTGGTCCTACCCTGGAGACATTGAATTTTATGGTTTATTCATTAAAATCCTGATTAGATCCACAGCTAAGAGCAGTGAGTCCTGTAAACGCTGGACAGGGAAGTAGCTTGTGAGTAGCGAGAG
This sequence comes from Melospiza melodia melodia, assembly GCF_035770615.1. Taxonomy (NCBI): domain Eukaryota; kingdom Metazoa; phylum Chordata; class Aves; order Passeriformes; family Passerellidae; genus Melospiza; species Melospiza melodia. The sequence continues at coordinate 20,213,346 of NC_086209.1, read as the reverse complement.
CCACCCACAGGCTCTGGCACTTCCTCTGCTCACAGGAAAATCCCCAATCCTTTTCTATTTACACTGGCTCTTCTTCATGCCCACAGGAGTCCCTTGGCAGCAGCATCTCGTGCTGACGTGCAGCTGTTCCCATCTCCTGTTGCTCTGAAAGCATCTCCTGGTTGTGTATTCCCAAAAGGCATCAGAGACCCAGGTGTGTCGGCCCCAGTCCCAGCTGCTCCTGGTGCTGTGGGAGGTTTTGCACAAGCCCTTTCCTGTAGCCCAGGAGCTGCAAGTCACCTTTCCAAAATGGCCCTGGAAATAACCTGAGAGCTTGAGATGGCAAAACCATCCTGCCATGGGCAGTGTCCCTGCAAGGACCCTGTGCAGGGCAGCAAAGTCCCCATTTTGGATGGGGCTGGGTGATTTCTGCCAGCTGCCTGGGTGACACTGCTCCTTGGAGCAAATCTCCTCTTCTGGAAATTTCTCAGGTTTGAACAGCAAGGAACACATTCACACTGTGATATTTAAGATCTTTTTGGACAAAACCTTGTACCCTTATTGGTCTCCACAAAGTGACACAGCTCAGAGCAAAGTTGCACCTTGCCAATGTGCTGGTACTTGTGTGTTTCTGTGACTCCAAAAGATGGAGATCTTGGAAAGAGTGATTGCAAATTTATTTCAGCTGTTTTCACAGATTTTTTTTGTAACGAAGGCACACAAATAAGCTTGCAGTGAATATTTTTTGCTCTCCTGCCATGGCCCCATGCTGCCACTGCCATGGCAACCACGGCATCTCCTCTCCTTCCCCCTCTGCTCTGCTGGGCTGGGGAGGCTCTGGTGCCCCAGCAGTTCCTGCCTCTCCCCTCCAGCCCCTGGCACGGGAGCTGCTCTGCCCTCTGCCAGCGGGCACAGTCCCATTCCTGCTGGGCAGTCAGGCACCAAGGACACAGGAGGCCTCCCACCAGTGAGGGCTTCTCCAGCAGTGCTTGGGAGGGTCTGGATGATGCTGTGTGCACATGTTTACATGCATGGCCACCTCGCATCATTTCCCATTGAAAAGGACAGTTTCAAAGCTCTTTAATCAAATCTTGAAGCTTTAAAAATGTAGTCTATTTTATAGAGGGGATATGTCTTTTTCTTCACAAGGGGTGGAAGGCACATATCAAATCCTAGAAATGAAAATAACATGACAATTTTGAAAACCACCATGAAATAAGGATTTATGAGTTTGTTGATCTCCCCTGGGGACCTGAGTGCAATGAAAGCAGGAATTGTGCTGACTGGGTGGAAGTGAGGAACATGTTCAACTTGGAGGCAAATGGTTTTTGTGGCACAATCCAGGGATAGAGCTCAGCTGTCATTCACACTGTTAATCCCTCAAATCTTTAGCGCTTGAGGATTAATTTCTCTAAATATTGTGCCAAATATAATAGTCTCTCTATCTCCCACACCATTAGACAGCTATGAACTACAAGGAGCCTTTTGTCTCCCTAATAGGATTCATCCCTAATTCCAAAGTCATAAAGCATAAGTTTAAAATAAAAAAAACCCATAAAACATTTTCCACAGGTAGAAAGAGAAGAGTAGGACAGCTGCAGGGCCACAGTCCTGGGCTCTGCTCCTTTACAGCAGCCCTAGAGCAGGAACAGGCCAGGGACAGTGGGGCTTGCTTGCTTCTGCTTTAACCTCACACAGAATTCCAGGGTGACAAAGAAGGGACAGTGATTCAGGGCCCTTCCATTGCCATATCTTGATTTTGGGGGTATGGGTGTACACCAAAATGAACACACTCCAAATGACCCAGCCAACGGGAAAACAAAAGAGAAAAACAAAAATTGAAGTAGTGGCAATGAACACGGTGGAATTTTCAACTCTGAAGGACCTTCTGTTCTGAAATATTAGCTCATTTTTACTTTCTGATAAGTCAGACTTGAGACACAGCATTTTGCTTTCATGGCTCCAAATCATTTGAGGTTATTGAGTATTATTCCCATTATATGAACTTTTTCTCCCAGATTGAGATGCGAACATTGAAAAACTAAAAACTAAATAAACTGAATATTAGGTTATTGACAGTTCGAATTCTGGTCAGCGCTCCTTAAGCCCAGTAAATTAACATTTTCATTATAGCTGTTAAAAATGCCATTTCACTCCAAATGATAATTGATTAGCTTGGAAGGTGTGACGTGAAATCAAAATCCAGAGTGAGTTAAGACTTTCACACTTTTACTTTTAGGTGAAAGTGGATATAAAAATAGAGGAATATTGGATGCAAATGGTTTCACTGCTGTAGTTCCTAAAGTCTAAGAATAAATGGATATCTTTCTATAGAAGTGATCTAATGGGATTTTGAAATGAAAAGGTTTTCTTTATTGGAACAGTAACTAGATTCTTTGAAAAAATGGAAAGCTGAAATTTTGGTCTGTCAGCACCTGAGTAAAGATAGAAAACCTGTTATATCTGTGTTAAAAGTAGAAAAGATCATGTAACGAGAAATGGAAGAAGTCAGCGAAAATTAGAAAGAAAGGAGGCTGGTTTTAAAGTGAGATTAATTAACCATTGAAGGAGCATCCCAAGGGGCACGGTACCATTTCCAGCACTTAAAGTCTGTAATTCATGACAGGATATATATTTCAGTACAAATAGTTCAGCAGGGGGAAGGCTGGGTTGTTCAGAGGGGAGGGTATTACAGTGTCCCCCTCTGGCCTTGGCACAGGTGGGGTCAGCCCTGTGGGACAGGTGACAGTCAGGTGTGCAGGCTGCCGTGTGCAGGGTGCAGGGTGCAGATGTGAGGGATGCAGGTGTGCAATGTGCAGATGTGCAGGATGCAGGTGAGCAGGTGAGGAGGGTGCAGGTGTGAGGGATGCAGGTGAGCAGGGTGCAGATGTGAGGGATGCAGGTGTGCAGGTGAGGAGGGTGCAGGTGTGAGGGGTGCAGGTGAGCAGGGTGCAGATGTGAGGGATGCAGGTGTGCAGGCTGCCGTGTGCAGGTGTGCAGGGTCCAGGGTGCAGATGTGCAGGATGCAGGTGAGCAGGTGAGGACGGTGCTGGTGTGAGGGGTGCAGGTGTGCAATGTGCAGATGTGCAGGATGCAGGTGAGCAGGGTGCAGGTGTGAGGGATGCAGGTGTGCAATGTACAGATGTGCAGGATGCAGGTGAGCAGGGTGCAGGTGTGAGGGATGCAGGTGTGCAATGTACAGATGTGCAGGATCCAGGTGAGCAGGGTGCAGGTGTGAGGGGTGCAGGTGTGCAATGTGCAGATGTGCAGGATGCAGGTGAGCAGGTGAGCAGGGTGCAGGTGTGAGGGGTGCAGGTGTGCAGGGTGCAGATGTGCTGCCCCGTGCAGCTGCAGCCCAGGGCTCCCTTGGGAGCTCCCTCAGAGCAGGATGCCCAGGGCTCTGCAGCAGGGCCTGACTTTGCCCTGTGCTCTGCACTTGTCAGGTTTTCCTCACCCCTCCCTGCTGCTCCAAACCTGCTGCTGCTGCTGCTGCTGAACCCCTGCTAACCTGAAGGCATTAGAGAAATTGGCTGGAAAGCTCAAATCCTTCTTGCGGGTCAGCAAGAAGAGTCTTACAGATGACAAAGAAGAAAATAGGAGTCAATGAGACACACAATGGTAGGAGGAAAATATTCTCTGTTACAAAATCCAGTGACTGAGGGAATTCCCCAGGGGAGGGAGAGTAAGGTGCTTCCTGTGTGACAGTGAGTGACAGCTTTTCTGTGTGCTGTGCCTCGACAGTTACATTTCCTGAGATGGCAGTGGGAAAGGGGACACTAACTCTTATTGCTAACTCACATCCCAGTCCTTCTCCATTTCCATGTTCTCCATTTCTAACCCAGATCTTCCCCTGCTTCCACTGAATCCTGCACTGGCCTTTCTGCACAGTAAGACCAGAATGACTAAAAGACCATGAACAAAGGAATGGACCAACTTTCTGCTCCCTGCCCTGGAAGGGAGCATTCCCAGCTCCCTCTGCAGCGCCTGCAGCTGCAGTGATGGATCAGCAGCAGTGGGCACCACGATGCCCAGTGGCACCAGGGGCTCGGCATGGAAGCGCAGCGTGCTGGGGTGGCACTGGGAGGTGTCTGGCGCTGTTTGATGGGATATGGACCCTGGGTCTGCAGTCCTGCACAGGGGCAAAGGCAGCACCCAGCCCAGGCAGTGTGGGAGCTGCGTGAGGAGTGAGTCCAGGCCATCCCCTGGAGTGCCAGGCCCTCCTCAGCCCCTGTGAGTGTCTCTGGTTTGCAGTGGCAGCCCTGCCCCAGGAGCTCCTGCTGGTCCTGCAGCCCTTGGGTGCATGCAGGCTCTCAGCACGCACACTCCCCATCAAGCCCAGAGAGGGAGCAGGAGTGCCAGGCTCCATCCTCCTGTTTCAGGCACTGAAAAGGGACAGGAACTGCCTGCAGTGTCTGATCATGGAAATTCTGACTCCTGTGTGCATTTATGTGTTTTATGGGTTCAGGCCTTTTTGCAGTCTGCAGCCACTTCTGCCTCTTCCACTCTTTCCTTCCCATGCAAGGATGGGATTCATTCTACCTAAACCTGCTGCAGAGTTTTTTATGTTTTCTTCTGATAGGAAGGGAAAAGGGATCAAAAAGCAGCTGGCAGATGGAATCTGCAGGTTTGGAGTGTGTGTGCAGCCTCTCAAGCAGCAGTCAGTGATCTGGGGGTGAGGTTTGGTGAAAGAGCTCCTGTTGGTTTTGGAGGTTACAGCTCCTTGCCAGAGCCATCCCCAGACGCTCTGCCTCCTTCCCCTGACTCTCTAGTTCAATATCAAGTTTGTTTTTGTCTTCTCTTATTTTCCTTCCCTTTTCCCAGGGAGCCCTGCTGGCTGAATTCCTGGTGGTTTTGATGCCTGGTTCACAGCCTTGGCTCGTGAGGTGCTGCAACAGGGAGGCTGATGTAAGTCCAGCTCTTGTTCTTTAATTCTGTTCTCTAAATTCAGCTTCACGGGGTAACAGATAAAAAACCCCAGCCCTCCCTGCAGGACTCGTGATGGCCTTGATCTTTGTGTTTTTTCAGCTCCAGCCCCATAAACCTTCGAAGCTAACCTTGCAGCTGCATCCTGCTAGGCTCTCCCACACAGGTCAATCTCATTTCTAGTTTTGATTGTTACAGTTTAAAGATAGAATTTCCCTTTCTTGCTTCACAGCATTCAAATGCTAATTAGTTCCCTTAAATGTCTAGGAAGTTATCCCAGTTTACACATATATGGTTTATTAACTCATGTTCATTTCAAACCTGGTCTTTGATGTAGGCTAATGGAATTATTCTTTTAGAATCTCTTTAAAAGGTGACTTCTCTTTCTTTCTTGATGGATAGTGTTTCTCTGAAGCACATTTGTGAGTGTTTGCCTTTGGAAAAAATACTTGCTTTTCATGGGTTAATGCTGAGTATTCCTGGATGTTCATACAACAGATAAAAATTTGTTTTCTATTTACAGCAACTTACTTTTTAGAGTTCACACTTTTACTCTTTGCTGACAAAAACATTTCTTCTACCTCCCTTTCCATAGCGAATAAGATGGCACAGACCAGGTTTGCAGAAATGCATCTGCCTAGAGAATATGGCTGTGAGAGCCAGCATTTGTTTCCAGCTGTTTTCTTGTCATTAGCTTTTAATTTCAACAACTACCTGCTTGTGCCTCTCCTCTTTTCCCCACCTCAGGTATTCGCGCTGTTATTGTCAGTTCTGTTCTGCTTGAAATGTTTCCATATCTGTTGCCATGGTTACGGGTGCCAGAATTGGAAATAAATGAAGGGGGTATCAAGGCACCGATGTGACTCTGATGGAGGCTTAGCACTAAGATGTTAGCTATTATTTTGCTGGATTCCATGATATTTGATGATGGATCCCTTTTAATAGAATATTTAAATGCTTGCTTGAATATAGATTGCACTAAAATGGAATTATGTAGGACTGGATTTTAAATAATTTTTTTTCCTTTTTAATGAGTACACAGCCTTTGGGACAGTCTGCACATGAGCGAATAGTGTCTAGAACATTTACTGCATAAATGGTATGAATGTATTTGACTACATCTACTACTGCAGCAGGGAAGAGTACTGAGTACAACTCTTCAGAAGAGTTCAAAGAGATAAGAGAAGAAATTTTTAGGAAACAGAGAGCTGCTGCAGAATGGTTTCTCATAGCTGACTGAGGAAAATACTTGGAAATTAGGTGGATGCTGTCTCTTTTGCAGTCTGTGCAGCAGCACCAACTGCTTGCAAAGTCTTGTGGGAGGTTTCTGGTGGAGGTGATGCGAGGCTTTCTGCAAACCAGAGATCTCTCCTCTGTTTCTCATTTTCTGGGCTTGAGGCTGCATCGAAAGCTCAGCAAAGTCACTGGAGGAATTCCCAGGGACAACAGTGAAATTTGAATTGAATCTTAGGTCAGCTGTTTAGCAACCTTTTCCCACATTGTTCAAAGTGACTTTAGTCTGTTTTAGGTGCTGTTCTCTTTCAGGTTGTCTTGGCGAGTCAGACCCTCTCTGTGCATCTGTGGGAAATGTGTTTGATGTGTTTAACACATGGCATGGGCAAAACATGGGAGCACTGCTAAATGTCTGAAATGGGCAGCAACATGTCCTGCTTGTCCCAGAGAAAGTTCCTGCTCTCCCTGCCCATGAAGGGCTGGCTTCTCCTTTATTGGTGCTACCTGTCCCCACTGCAGTCAGCTGAAAGGCTCCTGCTCATGTGAAAGAATTTGTGTGTGTGTGTGAATATGCATTTGTTTACACACCCATACAGTTATGAATGTGCAATTTAATCTTTATATTTTTGAAGTAGCTTTAAAATAAGCTGTGGCTTTCTATTTTCTGAAATGTTATTTTGAGGCCAGCAGAAAGAGGGCAAAGGGTTTGGTATCCCTCTAGTGTTGAGTAGTGATTATATTTGGATGGTAATAGTAACATCAGATTTAACTGAAGATTGAGGTTTTTACAGTAACTCAGTTCAGCATGTCAAATGCAGGAAACTGCAGCAAATGCAGGCAGTTGCTGTATTCATCCTTTCCCTGAGTTTGTACCTTCATTTCTCCCCAACCCTTCCTCTAGGAACCTCTCACTGAGGGTATTCCCCCTTCAGCCAGGCCAGAGCCTTTCAGAGTCCATAGGTGCTGCGGTTTTCCCTGGTGCCTCCAGTCAAAAATGTGAAGTTCAGCTCCTTCATTGTGGTTGTGGCCACCTTTGTGCAGCTCTGGCCCTTGTGGAGGGGCAGAGGCTGCTGCGCTTGCCCTGTGTGAGGCAGCTGCTGCAGCGTGGCCAGGGTAGCTCTGCACACCACGGAAATTTGCTCTGCAGCCCCCTGGGCATGCCCTGCCCGTCTCTGGATTCTGCTCCACCAGCTGCAGACCCAGAGCTGAGCCCTTCTCGGTGCTTTGTCCCCTGTCCCTTTGTCAGTCTGTGCTGCAGAGACTGTCTGGGGAAGCTGGGGAGCAGCATCTGCTTTGTCTGAGCTCAGCAAGCACCCCCAGCTCCCCCAAACACGGTGGGTTTGCAATTGCCTGTCTGTAGGTGGAGGGACACGTGTGCAGGGTGAAAGGAGCAGATCAGAATCACTTTGCACAAACTCTGCAAACAAAGCAGCATCTGCTGGGCTCTCTGGAGCCTTCCCTGGGCACCACCACCCCCAGTTGTTGTCAAACCGTTGTGTTTTCCTTGACACGGGGTAGTTACAGCACGAGGTAGCCCTGCTTGTCTCCTGATGAATGAGCAGAGCTGCAGCTCAGTGCTCGCTCCAGAATTTGTACCCTGGTTTGTGCCTGCTGGAAGGCTCTGGCAGGAGCCGGGGCTGCACAGGACAACAACGACAGCTAGTGGCTCAGGGAGCTTTTTCCAAAGTGCAGACACGGGGAGGGAGAGGCTGAGCATTGAGAGAGGCTGAGCATTGACAGAGGCTGAGCATTGAGAGAGGCTGAGCCTTCAGAGAGGATGTGCACTGAGAGAGGCTGAGCATTGAGAAAGGCTGAGCATTGAGAGAGGCTGAGCATTGAGAAACGCTGAGTGCTCAGAGAGGCTGAGCATTGAGAGAGGCTGAGCGTTCAGAGAGGCTGAGCGTTCAGAAATGCTGCCCTGTCTGCAGCTCATGCACAGCTGGCAGAGGTGCAGGACATTGCCAGGGCTCTGTGTGTGCCCTGCCTGGCTCTGCAGCACTGGCAGCACCTGCAGTGAGGGCAGCCAGGCAGGGCAGGCAGCTGCTGCCACCAGGAGACACTTCCTCCCAGTGACTGTGGACAGGACAGTGGGATCACCCTTTATACATCACCAGACCAAAATTCAGTTCCTGCTGCCTCCCCCAGGGCCCCTTTTAGAAACCCCTGTGCTCCTTTGCAGTCCCATATGGCAGAGAAAGAGGAAGAATCAGGGATGTGTTTGTGAGTAGAGCTGGTGCAGTTTGCTTTGGGCACTGCTCCTCCTGTGCTCTCAGTGACCCAGTGCAAGCTGAGCCCAAACAGATCAAAGCTCAGGTGTCAAACAGTGAGAGCAGAATAAAATATCACTGGCTGCTTTGGGCTGGAAGGCACCTTAAAGCCCACCCAGTGCCACCCCTGCCATGGCAGGGACACCTCCCGCTGTCCCAGGCTGCTCCAGCCCCAGTGCCCAGCCTGGCCTTGGGCACTGCCAGGGATCCAGGGGCAGCCACAGCTGCTCTGGGCACCTGTGCCAGGGCCTTCCCACCCTGCCATGGAAGAATTCCTTCCTGATATTCCATCTAAATCCACCCTCCTTCAGCTTAAAGCCATTCCCTGTGTCCCTGTGTCCAGCCCTCTTCCCCAGTCCCTCTCCAGCTCTCCCAGAGCCCTTCAGGCCCTGGCAGGGCTCTGAGCTCTCCTGGACCCTTCTTCTCTCCAGGTGAGCACCCCCAGGTGTCCCAGCCTGGCTCCATCCTGGAGCAGCCCCGTGGCCTCCCCTGGCCCCTCTCCAGGTCTGGACTGTACAGAAATGCACACAGGAGCTCAGATTTGTTTCCTGTAAGCTCTCTGTGATTCCAGGCATTACCCAAATGCCAGTCTGCAATCCTGAGTTTTCTCTGGCTCAGCTGGGTGGGGAGAGTCCTGAGCAAGGACAGCTGAAGATCATCAGCTGAACACCAAATGCAAAAGCTACATCTTGTGTTAACAAGAGGCTAATTATTTCCAGATGGCCACAAGATAAAACAAGGACAGTTCTCTGGTCAGGGCATCCGCTTTGGCTCCAGAGGTCTGCACTGATTTCTCTCATGGGAAAACTCCTTTCCAGGTGCCCCCAAATCTTCCAGGTACAAAAATGCTTGTTTTAGACCCAAAGAATGACTATGTATGTGGTTAATGCGCAGCTGGGTCCTAGCTAGGAGGGAAGAAAGAAGAATTTCTTCCTCCTTAAGGGGACTATTGGGTTGTAAATAACAGTAAGGTATCATATTAAAAATAAGAGAAAAAGAAAGATGCTTTTCATGTTAAACAGCTTTACAAGCGCAGTTCTAGGGGGTTTTGTCCTCTGTTCTGGTCTGCCTGGAAGCACGAGACAGTTTTAGCTATTTCCGCTGTGTGTTTGTAGGTGGCAGTCTTGGTCAAGCTTTGGAACAGTGAAATTCCTCCCTCCCTGCCTGGGCTGGGCACGCTCTGGCTGCCTCCCCGACATGCAGGGGATGGACATGCAGGTCATGCAGGGATCCCTGAGCCCCCTGGGCTGTGCCTGGCTCAGAGCTCACAGCTCTGGGCAGCCCAGGGGGGTTTAGGGTGGAACTGAAACCCACAGAGAGGTGACATCACCAGGGTTAAGGTGTAGAGGGGGATTTTAGCAGCAATTTCTCCATAAGATCCCTTCCTATAACACCTTACTGTAAAAAATGGATAAAATAATTTCCCTGCTTTGGAGGATGATTCTGGGTTGTGTGGCACTGGAACTGTGGACTCTGCTCTGAAAACTGAGCACGCTGGTGCCCCAGCATCTTTCCTCTCTCAGCTGAATCATGGCTCAGGTCTGGGCTGGCTCCATCTCTGTAAGGAGGAAATGGGAGGGCTTTCTGATGTGGGTTAGAAGCCCTGCTGTGCTCCTGCTTGGGCCCTTGCCCAGGCTGATCTGTCTGTAGCAATGGACAGGGCACCTTCCTTGACTCTCAAAGCTGGTGGCTTTGTTCCTCATCCCATCAAGTCTTAGCCACGAGAGATGACTTGCACGTGAGTCCACCAAAAAAAGATATTTCTAAAAGCAATCACTGCTGATAAACAGAGTAGAACACAGGTGATGGATAGTGAGTTTAATTAAGAGCAGTTTTATATACCTGGAATATCACTCCATTAAACTGCCCTGAATGTTGTAGCAGTCATCTGGTGAGTTGCAAGAAGTGCTATTTTCAGCACAGCATTAATCTAAATGGACGTTTCCCAGGCCTTAAAATACTGATTCCTCTGTGCCGTCTCCAGCTGGAGATATCTGTGGCTTTGGGAACATTAATGCAGCTCCTGAGGCAGGTTTGGGCAGGCTGGGGCAGTTTTTGGGGCAGTGCTGTGGGCACAGCCCTGCAGGGAGCACCAGGCCTGGGTTAAATGTGTGGCTCCTGTGGTGTGGGAGGGAAGGCAGAGGCAGCTCTGGCTCCTTTTCATTCCTCTTAACAGAGACTCCTCTTGGAAGCTCTGTCAGGAAAATGGATTCAGTCCTATCGCTGCACACTCAGGCAATGCCACAGGAGCCCCCTGAGCAGTGCCAGCCTGGCCTGGGAGGGCAGGAGGAGCTCTGGTGCCCTGGTGAGGATCCAGCCCGGGCTGTGACCCTGGCAGCCCTGGCACAGGGAAGGGTCCCTGCTCCAGCCCGCTCACAGGCAGTGCCAGATTGTGCTGTCTGCCATAACACAGCAGGATTTATGGCTGCGGTGCAAGAGCTGGGTGGTAAAAGTTTTATGGACTCGTGGTGGGAGCCAGCGCTCCAGGGAAGCTGTAAATCCTGGAGCAGTGTCTGCAGCCCGCTGAAGGGAGAGCGTGTCAGGGATTGCAGCAGTGATTGCTTTAAATCCCACTAATGATGCCCGCAGCATACAAATCCACCCCTGCCCGTCTGTGCTGTGCAGTGCCTGTGGAGCCACGAGATGGCACCTGGTCCTCATTTTACTCTGAATTTGATTTTTCCCCTGCCTCAACTTGTTAGCTGCTGTGAATGCTCACAGTCTGGATGTCTGGCTGTTACTAGTTTCATTCTGAGTTAATAATTTTCTTCTTTAATTTGCTGATAATTTGGAAATTTGGTAATGCTAAAAAGCCCTGAAAGTAATGCAGCAGACTCTGCTGTGACCCACAACTACTGTTACAGTTATTTGTAAAAGAGACCCCTTTGGGAAAGAAAACTTGCACCCAGCATATAAATATTTTAATGGCATCTGATGGAATTTTAGAAATACTTCCAAGCATGCTAAATTCCTGTTTTAATATCCAGCATCATTAAATGTGTGTGATTACAGCAACATATATAAATCCAGAGTGATGGGGAGTTATTCCAAACCGTTGAAACTTCCACCAGGAAAAGCTTAGCAGAGAGCAGCTGCTGGCTCTGTGACAGAACAGAGGGGATGATGGGGACTGTTCTTTGGGAACCCTAGAAATGATAAACTCAATTGGAGAAGTTAATTCAATACCACAGGTTCATCTTTAGGTACAATGATAAATACATATGGCGCAGGGTGTGGAAGAGACAAGGGACTCTGTTGAATCTGTCTAAACTGGCTGGTCTCCATGGAACTGCCTCTACATCTCAGATTTTCATCCACAGAGCTTTTTTCCCAAATGGATTATTTTTCCCTTTTGGGGATCAGAGGCTGAGGGCGGGTGTTTGTAGCTGAAAATGCAGCATTGGTTTTCTCCCTGCTGGCAGAGGGAAAGGCAGTTCCTGTGCAGGGCAGGCTGCAGCCCTGGCTCTGCTCCTGGCCCTCCCTGCAATGTCCCAGCTCCATTTCCGAGCTCTTTCTCCAACTGCTTGGCATCTGCTCTGCTTCCTGAAAGGCAGCTGGAGCTGAGTCAGTCCTTGCCTTGCACTGAGTGTTCCACACTCACACACTGAGTTCATTCATTGCTGCATTCTCTGGGATTTGCACAAAGATCTCTTTTTCCTGGATTTAGTTTGGCTTTTTCTGCAGTCCTCTGTCATCTCAGAGTTCCTTTTCAGGAATTTTCAGTCTCGTGCTCCAGGAAAAGGGAATTTTCTGTGGGAAAAATGGTGCTTGGACTTGGCAGATAGCTTCACCTTGCCAGATGGCTCCGTCCATTGTGGGCAGGGTTTTCCCAGTGCCTGCAGCTTCTCCAGCAAGGACAGCAGAGCGTGCTCCTGTCCTTCCCCACCTGATGGATTTCCCAGTTACAAATGGCACTGTTGGGTGTGGGAGACACCAGTCCTGCTCCAGTGGTGCTTGTGCCTGTCAGAGACAGCTTCAATTTCAGTTTATTCTCACTTTCTGCCTTGCACAACAGTGCTTTTATTGAAACTACAAATCTGCAAAATTGAAACTAAAACTCTGCAAAAACCCTCCAGCCAGAGCAGGAGGGTTCCTGCTGGGAAGCTGGGGCTGTGTCTGATGGGGCTCCCTGGTGCATTTGGGGTGATGGAGGCAGTCAGGAGCGCTCTGCTCCAGCAGGACCCTCCCTGTGGCACAGCTGCAGCCTCTGGGGGCTCAGATCCCCTCTGCAGGGCTGCGCCCCAGACCCAGCTGTGCACCAATGCCGCAGGCAGGCTGTCCCAGGCCAGCCCCACCAGCCACCACTGCAGATGCTTGGCTGGCACAAACCCTTTTTGGGGAGAGAAGTTGAAAGCAGCAACTTGGAGTTAAAAGAGTCTTAAGTAATTCCAACAATGGCAACTCAGGATCTACATGTCCGGAAAGTTTTATCATGCCAGAGACATCTGTGTTTTTCACTCTACTGGGCTTTATTTTCAATCATTTTTCTCATTAAAAAAATGTGTGTATCTCATTATGTCTTGATATCTGAGCCAGCATTTAATTCTCTGATTACATATGGTCGGTACAGCATGTGCCATTACACCCACCAAAATAGTGGAGTGACAGTTCCCTTTGCAAAGTAGAAGACTAGAAATAACTTTCTGCTGAGAGATGCTATTAATTTTTCTCTCCTTTTTTTTTTTTTTTTTTTTTTTTTTTTTTTTTTTTTTGCCTAATAAAAGTGAATATATAAGTGGCCATGATTCAGATCTCAGAAAGTGTTTTCTGACTAGTCTGTGACTTGTCACATAAGGGCTGCAGTGCAGCTTTGGTATTTATGGTATATAATACCCACGTAAGAGTTATTTTAAAAGGCTACAAGAGCGATCTGCTTCTTTTTTATATATTATTTATCAGTCTCTTATTCTTTATGGCTCAGATTTTTATGTTTTTTCAATCTCTCCCCTTGGTGTTACAGAATCCCAGGGTGCTGTGAGTGGCGCTGGGGGTGTTTGCAGCTGGGCTGTGCCTTGCCCGGGCTATGCCCTGCTCCCTGAGCTGTAGGTGGCTCTGGCAGCTCTTCCTGGGGAAGCTGGGCCTTTCTGACAGCCCCCACGCCCTTCACTGTCGTTTCTCAAACTTCTCTGCTGCTCTTCACCTCGTGTAAATTTCTTTTTCCCTTGAGCATTCCCTGCACCTTGGGAGAGCTGTCCTCTCCCTCTCCCAGAAAATCCCCCTGGTCTGTGAGAGGGCTCAGAGCGGCTGTGGAGGCAGGGAAGGCAGCAGCAGGGTCCCTCCCTGGCTGAGCACAGAGCCTGGAGCCAGCACTGCAGCCCAGGGCAATAAATGCCCATCTGCCAGGCAAAAGCAGCAAACCCTGCTGGTGCTGCAGCAGTGCCAGGGATCCTGGAGGGGCTTTGTGGGTGGACAGCTTCCCTCCACTTAGGATGGAGGAGGAATATTGAATAGAAATTTAGAAATCATTTTTTAAAAATGCAGCCTCTTATTTCTTAATTTTCCTTGTTAATTATGTCTCCTGGCATGCACTTGCAGGAGAAACCAGTCTGTCAGCTCCTGCATCTGCTGCCTGATTGAGTTCATGGAAGTGCTGCTCATCCCAAACACGAGGCTGGGGCAGGGCTGGTGCAGAGGAGCCTCAGCACTCTGCTTTGTGCTGGGGAGCCCCAGCAGGGCCAGGGGAGCACCAGGGCCCCTTCTTCATCCTGCTCTGTGCATTTTGCCAAAGCTCCAGTGGGCTGTTTTGTTGCCTTTAGCCCCCTGCTGTAGTCCAGGCATTGAATGTTGCTCCTGGAGATAATAAAGGACCAGCTCTACACTCACCACAAAGGGTATCAGTTGCAGTTTAATATTATTTCTCCCTTATTGCTGTTTTTCTCCTCTTTCCACATGAACTTTGATGAAATCCCTTTGAGCATCTGTTTCCTTCCATCTCCATTTTATCAGGCCCCCTCCTGCTGCAGAGCAGTTCTGTGCACAGCCATTGTGCTGATGGCCCTGGGTCTGCCTGTGCCCATGGCTGGGCTGTTTTCCAATGGGGATGCTCAGTCACCAGCACCAATCACGTGGAATAGACGTGTGCCAGCCAGCCCAAAAGCCATTGCCAGCCTCATCCTGCCAGTGTTGTTTATTCCAATACTCTTTGGTGGGTGGATCTCAACACGAAAGACAGGCCCGGGAAATGGGTGGGTGTTTGTTCAAAGGAAAGGCCAAATGTGCTTTTCAGCAGGGCTCACCTGTCAGGGTGTCACTTGCTGTGATCTGTTCTGTAGCCTGTCCCAGCTCTTTGAAGCCACAGTGCTCTGTTTTCCCTGATGCTGATGATGTGCCTGGAACGGGGTCCCATATCTGTCACTTTCTGTGTTTGTTGCAGTCTGCCGTGACGCGCCCTTTTTACTTTTCCTAGCAGGTGTTTTTTAAATTAAAGAAAAGGCAGACTTCTTAGCAGAGCTTGGTTATTCATCAATATTATTAGATTCTCCCTTCCCTCTCCTGATGCTAGGAATAGAAACCTATGAAATTACTGCGGAGGATGAGCTCTTAAAACAAAGCACCGAGTAAGGAGGATGGGAAAAACCCATGCAGCTGGAATGCAGAAAGAGATGTGCCAGTGGAGGGGGGCCTGCACTGAATACTGGCTGTGGGACCTGGCAGGGAGAGGCAGCAGGGAGGGGATGCCATGGGCATCCCCAGGCCAGTGTTAGGGGCCACTCCTGCCCTGCACAAGGCTGCTCGTGGGAGGGAAGCAGCTGGCTGGACCTCACCTGGCAGGGAACCACAGGGGCTTTTGAGAAATGTATTGGGCTCTTCCTTGCTTCCAAAGCAGAGGCTTACAAACACCAAGAGAAAAGGCCATGCCTTCTTCAGTCTTGGAGGAATAGTTTTCTGTCACATTGCAGGGGCACACACACCTGGCTCCTGTTAGACTGCTTGCAGATGGGGCTGTGTTCCAGTGGTTTGCCCAAAAAGAGTTGGGGAGCTCAGGAAGCTGCAGAAACCCCTGCACTGGCAGCTCTTGAATGCTGACAGCCCCACTGGCAGGGTCACCCTTCCAGGTTCATCCTGGAGGGAGTTTGCTTGCCGAGCCAGCCTTGGGAAGGAGCTTGGCACCACAGAAGTGCTTTCTTTACAGTCTGTTTGTCATTCATCCCTCCTGGTCAGGTTCACTCTCAGTGGGAGGCTTGAAGGGACTGATTCTGGCATCAGGGGATGCTCCCAGGCTGGGAGCTGGAGCCAGAGCTGGCTGAGGGGGAAGCTCTCGAGTCCCCGTTTCTCCAGTGACAGCCACAGGCAGCTCTGCAGCAGGAGCTGTGTCTGTCTCTGGGAGGTGCCTGTTAGCCTTGCCCAGAAACAAGCTGGGAGCCCTCCCGGGCAGTGCCTGTCTCTGGCTCAGTGAGGAGAGGAACAGAAAGGCAGCTCTGAGCCCATCAGAACCACAGACACAGAGAGGGGCTCACAGGGCAGCACAGCAGCTGTCAAAGGTCCTGTAATCCCACCTGTGCTGCAGGTACAAACGGACAGACCTTGGGCATGAGGGAGGAGCTGGGAAACCTGCACAGTGCAAATGCCATCTGCAGCAGAGCCTGCCCCTGCAGCCAGACAGGGAGAGCAGCTCCCACCCTTCAGCTGGGCCCGCTCTGCTTTTCCAGCCGCTATGGCTTTGTGGAAACACAGCTGCTGTTGTGGTTCTGCTGCAGACACAGAGCTTGCAGATGTGCCAGCTCCTGGGCTTCCCAGGAAGTTATCGTGCTGCCTTTTCCCACCTTCCTGGCACGGGTCAATGAGGGCATGGGTGCTGGATGGGAAAACGCGCAGCTTTTCTCTTGGCAGTTTCACAGGCACAAGGTTCACCTGTGGTTCAGTGTTTAACTAAAATTAAGGCTGACAGCTTTTCCCTATAAATTAAATTAATGAGATGTTTGAAGCACTGCTAAATTACTTGTACAGACCTTTGCTGTTTGGCATTGTCTCTGGGCTCCTTCCCAAGGCAGCCTGTGCAGCTGCCCTCGCACCCTTGGCCACGCTGGGGCTCAAGGGCTGGGCATTACTGGGGTGCTGTGCTGGGAGAGCTGGCCACGCTGAGTGTTCAGAGAGCCACTCCTGGCAGGGGAGGAGGTTCACTTAACAAAAGAAAAAAGTGAGTGCTGTTGTGGTGACCTGTCAGGAGGTTTTGCTGTGTGAGTCTGGGGGCATGCGCAGCAGCGCTGTCCCACAGTGTTCATTCATGTCCTGCCTGGCTCTCTCCACCTTGCCCATGCCCACAGGCTGTTCACCCAGGCCTGCTCAGCTCCTCCTGCCCAGGCACCCACAGCAGCTCTCACCCTGCTCCTGCCATCAACTTTCAGCCCTTTTTCAGCGAGAATGGGCTGGGTTAGCAGAGGCAGCTGGTGGCACTGATGAGCTCATTCAGCCGAATGGGATAAGGGATGTGTGTGGGCAGGAGCATTCCCCCAGCACAGCCACAGACAGTGGGGCAGTTTGCCTGTCCCATCAGCTGCAGGAACTCAGGGGCTCAGCCCAGTTTGGAATCAGCTTGGAGAGGTATCAGGACCTGGATGGTTATGGGAAGCCTGTCTGGGATAATTGTGTTCCCTGAGTAATTCTGGAAGGGCAGGAGGGTGGGTAAGAGGTGAGGGTGTCTCCTCTTCAAGAAATGCAGGGTTTGTAAAGGAGCATCTGCTTTGTGGAGCAAGCAGAGTGAGTTATTTAATCACAGCAACTTTGTAGGAGACAAGCTTTTTAAGAGCAGAAATGGAAGCTGGTTTGATTTGGTAAAGCCCTGAGTTCTTCCTTGGCTGTTGCTTTGCAGAGAAGGACTTTTCTTCCTTCTAGCACAGTTCCTGAAGCAGAGGAAATGGGCATTGTGACCTGGGAGCTGTGGTTGCCCAGCTGAGGAGAGGAGAGAGCACATTAGCTCTTTGTTGCTTGAAAATTAATCTCAGCAAGTATCACTGGCAGAGGAGTTAATAGCTGTAAAACAGACCAGAAAGCCAAATGCAGGCAGTGAGGCTATTTTGCACATACATCATCAGAGTTTTAGCTGTGGTCTGATACCTCAAGGAACCAGGTATTTCAGTGCTGCTTGTGGCCAAAATATGTGGTTCATAGTTAAAATTGCTTGCTTTAAAGTATTTCAAATTTCTTTTTATCTCATCTCCACTGTAGTTCAGGAGGGGTGTAGAAAGTGATGTTGAGTAAGTCACCTTCCTTTTCTGCCACTGATCTCTGGTTGCATCAGTGGGAACACCCTGAAGGTGCAGTGCAGGCATGGATGCAGGCAGGACAAACATCTGTTTGTCTGGAAATGCCTGGGACTCAAAGCCAATGACCTGGCCAGATCCCAAGATTCTGTTCCAGTAAAGGAAGATTCTTGACCATTGCTCAGACAAATACAGGATTTCTTGTGCCGCTGGCAGACTTGCAAGCTATGTGAGCTGTGAATTTCCAAACAAGATGAAACTGTGACCAGGTAGAGCCATTTGTCTGCTGGACCAGTGCTCTGGCAGAGGGATTGAGCATCCAGGACTCCCCACTCCAAGGGGCTGAACTGGGCTGAATGCAGAATTGTGTGTGTCTGGTGGTGTCTTTGCAGCTGACATCCCATCAGATCAATGTTTCCATGGGGAATCCAGATGATGTTTTATAGTCAAAGCATTTGATATTCTTTGGGGAAACTTAGAGTTCTGTTCCTTTCTGCATTGTCAAACAAATAGTTTTGTCATTAAGCTGTTTTTTAAAATACCATCTTTTTCACTTTCTCTGGTGCCATATTCAGTTTAATGCAGACACAATGCAGGGGATGTCAGAAGAAGCAGCTTAGAGATTATCTAGAGCAAAATATGACCAAAATACTGTATAATGTGGACATGGCCTGTAAACCTTGCAGCTCTGTGTGAGGTTGAGAGAGGCTGGGAAGGGGGACATGAGCAAGGTGGCAGGGACAAGAAGAGGGAGTTTAGGGCAGGGGCTGGTGAGGATGCACAGGTGGGTTCGGCGCCACAATTCAGTGCATTAACCTGGGCTCTGTGAGCTGTCTCTGATGCCCACTTTGAACGTCACCCCACAATTCTGATCTGTCCAGCTGCTGCTTAATTATTGCCACAAGGATTCTTTGGGCAGGCTTGGGTAATCTTGGCCTCTGGGGCTGAGGCACTGTTTCCTCAGGATTACCAATGAGTTTTGTGCCCTTTCCTGTTTGTGTTTTCATCTGAGATTTACAGCAAACAACAATGAGAGATGCCAGAGGGCAACTTTTCAATTCTTAGCAAAATAAAAATATGTGCCAGGGTTCATGCATATATTCATGTGGACACCTGTGTTATTGAAACACATTTCCTTTGCTATTTGTGATCTATTTACTTGAGCCACTCTAAAATTCAACTAATGCATAATACTGAAAATTCTCCTGTGGAGCTGGGTAGAAAACATGAAACTTTATTTTGTGCTGGGAAATTCTGCACTATTTATTACCCTCTTTTCCCTTCAAGCACTTCCAGCATGGAGCCTTGGCCCTGGTGCAAACCCAAGCAGTCTCTAGAGGCTCTGACCAGAGCAAAGCCTTAGGGGGTCAATATTTGTTTATAAACCATATTCCTGGGCAATTCCATTTTCCATCTAGTACTGAATTTACCCTAATGTCCTGTCTGGTTATTTAATATTCTCCGTTTGACCGGGGGAGCTCACACTCCTGCCAGGCTGGTGTCCTGGTGGCAGCCCTGCCAGGGGGTCTCAGCCCTGCAAGGACCTTTCCTGGGCTGGAGGGGCTGCTGTGGGGCTGTGGGGAGCAGTGGGGCCTTGCCCAGGGCGCTGTGTGCTGCAGCTGTGCTCAGCTCCTGCCTCCCTGCTCAGCCACCCCTGCTTGCCTCTCCCGTTTAACAATGTCGGGAATGTGCCTCAGCACCCGTGCAGAACCTCTGCTGCCACAAACCAGCCTGAGCAGGACCCGGGAGGAGCAGCAGCAGTGGAGGCTTTCAGTCAGAGCCAGGGAAAGGCACCAGGGAAGGGGAAAAGCCCTTGTGTGGAAAGATCTCCTCCTTGGTGCCACACTGCCACCCGTGTCCCGCGGGCATAGGGCCTGCCAGGAGGAGTTTGCCTCAAAACCACGGTGGTGTGAGGAGCCTGTGGTGCAGCCCGAGCTCATTCTGTCCAGGACTGATGGGGAAAATCAGGAGTTTCACTCTGTGAAATTACAGAGCACTGAGCCCTTCCCATGGATGGAACTCAGCCCATGGGAACCTGCCCTGTTTGCTGCAGGGAGCTTGAGGCAATGGCACTGGCTTGATCCCCAGCCAAGCCTGGGTTTGAGGCAATGGCACTGGTTTGATGCCCAGCCAAGCCAGGGTTTGAGGGCTCTTACCTGTGAAAAATAAATAAATTAAAATATTAGAAGGTACCGTGCTGGTAATTGATTCTCCCAAGAATATTTTTCCCAAAGCTTATACCATTTCCAATAGCAAGAAGTTATAATGAAGCCTAAGTGTATTTATGAAGTGAAATCATTAACAATGGATTAGCCAGTAGAATCCAATTTCCTTTTCCATCAGTGATGCTAACACAGACTGGAATTTCATTGATGTATTGGGCATCATCGTCATCCTCTTCACCGAGAGAAAAATTGTATTTGCCATTCTCCAGTGGTTGCACTTTGCAGGAAAAATGGCATCTTATACAGAGGATCAAGCCAGAATCTTAATGGAGAAGGTATTTACAAGAAAATAAATGTGCACATAAATATTTCACAGGCATCTCATACGTGCATTGTGTTTCATTATGTTTAATGTATGAATGTAACCATTTTACTTGTGTGAATTTTTTACTCTTAAGCAATGTCTTGAGGAGTTTAATGTAGAGAAATAAATTTGTGTGAATGTCTGTAGTGCTTTATAAGATAAAATATGGGAGAGACAGAGGAATCCTTCTGCTAGGAGATCTTTTCCTTAAAGAAAAGAGCTTATGCTCTGTAAGTATTGAGTACCAAAATCTGTGCTGGAGCTTTGGTCCCTGTTTCCACTCTCCGTGCTCTGGGCCCTGCAGTGCTCTCCCCGTGCCCTGAGAGAGAGGCATGAGGCTGCCAGCAGTGGGCTGCTCTGGCAAGGCTGGTGCTGGGTGCCAGTTTCAGCCCCGCAGGATCTGGGCGCAGGGCTCTCCTGGCTGCCCTGCTGCTCTCTCTGCAGCCCTGGGAAATACAGAACAGGGGTTTCTTCTAGGGCTCCTTGGGGCTCCTCTCTCTGGAAAAAGTCTTGGTTCAAAATTCTGCTCCTTGATGTCTCAGTGCTCTGCATCTTCCCCTCCCACCCCGACACAGTGTCAGCCTTTCCACAGCCTTGGCCAGGTGTCACAGGTGCTGGGGTGGCACGGGGGCTGGCTCTGCAGAGGGGCTGTGGCAGCTGGGTGGGCACTGTGCCGCAGTGGGCACTGTGCCATGGTGGGCTCTGCAGAGGGGCTGTGGCAGCTGGGTGGGCACTGTGCCATGGTGGGCTCTGCAGAGGGGCTGTGGCAGCTGGGTGGGCACTGTGCCGCAGTGGGCTCTGTCCCATGGTGGGCTCTGTCCCACGCTGGGCTCTGTCCCACAGCCCACTGCTTTGGGACAAGGGGCTGCTGCAGGCTCCCGTGTGCCTCTGCCCAGTGTGTTCACTCACATGCTGTGCTGCTTACACCTTTCCTCTCTCAATTCTCTCTGCCACAATAATATGATTTAGGGAAAAGCCCCAGGAGTCGCCGATGGCCAGGAAAGTCAGCTGCTGTGCTCTTGGGGATGTGGTGCTGTAATTCTGTGTGCAGCCAGGTAGGTACCACCTACCTGAGCTGAGCTGTTATCCGGGCTCCTTCCATAAAGGGAACATTTCTCTTTGGAAATGACAGCAGACCACTGTCTCAAGCCAAAAGTGAAACACTAGATTTTGACCCTAGTGATATAACGAGACAGTGATTGATACCAAGCAAAAAACCTCAACACTTTATTTAGGGAAAAGTAATTCTGGGGAATGTTATTTTAAAAATGAAGGCATAGAAAGTTTAAATAGAAAGCAAACTGTAGCTTTTAATGAAATCAGTGTCTCTTCTCCTCCCTATTAAGAATCCCCAAACCAATTTCTGAATCAGCTCAAGGTGACCAAAGGTAATTCAAATAGAAGTTTATACCAAATTGCATTTGGACTTGTCCTGGGTATTAACACACGCAACCAGGATATTTTCTCATTGTGTGAACTCTAGAGAGAAAAGATAGGCTGTTGGGTTTTTTTAATGCTGGTGCTAAAATTATCTGCTAGTTTTGAACATTTCTGTAATGATAGTTGCAGTGTTAACTCCCACAGCCCCAGGAGCTGGGAGCCACGTGGCTGGGTTTGTAGTGCTCAGATCAGCTCAGGCTGTCATGAAGGAGGCTTTGCTCCAGTAAACCACAGAGTTTGCCTCTGCCACCCACTCCAGGAGAGCGCTGACCTCGCTGGAGGGGATGGTGGAAGAGGAAGAGTCAGTAGAAGAGGTCAGTCCTTAGTGCTTCTGCCTTTTGGCAGGGTGGTTAAACAAGAACTGGAGCTGGAGATCAGGTTTAGCAGGAGCTTTATTCCTCCTTTATCAGGTTTAGCAGGAGCTGTATCCCTTACCTTCGGCTGTACATGGCACAGTCAGCCTGTGATGCCAATAGCTGTCCTGTTTCCTTGGAACAGCACTGTGGGTCTGTTTTGCAGAAATCCATGAAATTCTACACAGACAGAACTGAGCTTCAGTGCTCTGCAGTCGCTGCAGGTTCTGCAGAGCTGGGCTCCTGCATTGCCCCGTGGTGTGCAGGACACCCATGCAGCATGCAGCATGCGCCATGCATTGCAATGCCGGTGAAATGCTTCACTGCAGCTCTGACAGCTGGGGCTGGGCTCAGCAGCGCTTGAGTCACGGTGTCTGGAGCATGAGATCACTGTCTGGGCTCCGGGGAGGCTGCAGGGCCACGGGCAGGGCCGTCCATCACAGCCTGGCTGCTGCTCCCAGTGCCCGTGGCCGGCACCCCTGGGCACCCCTGTGGGCAGCAGGGCTGGGCTGGGCTGGGCTGGGCTGGCCATGCTGGCAGGGAATGCTCAGCCCCATCTCCAGACCAGGCTGCGTTCCCAGCCCAGGCTGCACTCCTAGCCCCATCCCTCAACTGGGCTGCAGATGGGCACTCTAGCCCCTCTGGACTGGCAGAGGGGCAGGCACTGCCCAGGGACAGTGGGGCACAGCTACAGCCAAAGAATGAAAGAGCAAACTGCCCAAGAAGGAGCCCGTGGAGGAGGAGGAGGCTGTGTGTGCAGAGCAGCGGTGGGTGAGATGGGCTCTGAGCACTGTGTTTTCCCATCCAGGTGGTCTGGGGGCACTGGGAATGGGGTGAGTGGGCTGGCACCAGCCTCGGATGCTTAGGAGAGCACCGTGAGCCCCCATGCAGTTCTGCCTTGGAGCAGCCCCTTCCCAGTGCTCAGTTACATGCTCTGGGGACTCAGGCTTCTGGCTGTGAGTCCCAGTTTCTCCAAAGGAGACTCGGGAGCCTGAAGAGAAAACCAGTTGTCTTGAACAGCCCATCCTGCAACTAGAGAAGAAATCTGTTTTGTGATTAAGTTATTCAAATCAGAATGTGCCATATGCAGCTTTTCCCAATGGGATGCAGCCAGCAGATGCACTGGCAGCCCCTTCTCCCCCACCCCCTCCAGCTCACACTGGGTAGAACAAGTACTCGTGAACCAAATAACAACCATTCTCTGAAATTCGGGCCAGTCTCTGCCCTGCCCCTGTACCTGGGGCTCTGGCCTTGTCTGAGGGGGAATGTCAGACTCACAGGAAATCTGCAGGGCAGGGGCTGAGTGCCTGTCTCTCCATTTTGTAGGGGTGCTGTAAGGAGTGGGCCATGCTGGAATAAGAGCCGTGAAGTAGAAGAATATTTAAATGTATTCTCCACTGGGTGGACTGGAAGTTGAATCTATGGGATTACGGACTGAGCTTTAGCAGAGGGTCCATGGCTAAAGGATGGGGTGGTGAGAGCTTTCTGGTATTTTTTTATTCTTCCATCATCTGCAGAATACCAGAAGGGCACAGGTAGAAGGAATTCTCAGTGCTGGGACTCAGCTCAGTGTGATGGTTCTGCCTTGCCCATTAATACCAAATACTACGTGGAAAAATTATTGTTTAGCAAAGCATCAAACCTACCTCCAGAGAACAGTGCATCAAGCCTTTGCTCTGGCATTTCTGGAGTGCCTTCCTACTCATTAGACTGTAATGGCATGAGTGACTTTTTGTCTACCAGATGCTGCAGAGCCCTCTCCCTTTGCCCCCTGCTCATCAGTAATGTCTGGGTTTGTAGTCCTTCCAATGTGTGTGTTACATTTTGCTTGTATGATTTTAAGCCTTTTGTTATAGAAAATGAGGAGTATTGCTGGGCAAACTCTGGTTCCCAAATTCTGCAGGCTTTGTTTGTTTACAAGTCAAAAGGATAAATGAAATTGGGTTGGGACAATAAACACAGAAGGGATGGTGGAAGATAAAGTCATGTTCATGAATGAAAACAAGCTGGAATGAAACATTTGAATTGCTGGAGTAAATATATTAGCAAAACAATATGGAATGAACTGATGGAGCCCTAGTGGTATGACATTTATATTTTGTGGTTTCCATAGACTCACGTGATGGTGTTTTGCAAACAGTGTGCAACACCTGAAATACATTACTCAGCAATAATAATTACGTTTAAGTGTGTTCTGCACAAAACCCCTCCTGAAGCATTTGTTGAGTGATGGAAACTGAACAGGTTTGCAAAGGTCGTTGCAGCTTTATCAATTTTAATCTTAAATTTCTCCCAAAGTCAAGGTGGAAGGCAGAGGAGGCAGAGAAAGCCCCTGGCCCCAGGGCTGTAATTTTGTGCTACTGTGAGCGGTGAGTGCAGCTCAGGCTGGGTGTGTGCCTGTCCCCAGGCTGGGTAGGGGATGTCGGCTGGGCTGGTGCAGCCTTGGGAGGGATGAGCAGGAGGAGAACAGAGACAGGTGAGCAAACAGATCCGTCCCAGCAGTGCCAGGGCTGGGGGTGGCTCCTGCAGCTCACCGGGTCCCTGGCGGTGCCAGCAGGGCACCCTGCGCCTGCAGCAGCCCTCTGCTGATGGGAGCTGCCACAGCCCCTGTGCCCAGGTGAGACAGAGGGTTTGGAGGGGCTCTGGGCCAGGACAGAGCCAGGAGAGCCCAGGCGAGGGCAGGGAGGGCACAGAACCCTGAGGGCACAGAGCCCCCAGGACACAGTGGACACAGAGGGCACAGAGAGCCTTGGGGGCACAGTGGGCACAGAGGGCACAGAGCCCTGGCTGTGCCTCAGAGCTGCTCTGACCACGGGGGCTGAGCCCTCACAGGGGTCCAGCTCATCCTGGGCAGCAATGACTGAAACACTCAGAATTATTGTTGTCCCTCCTCAGTGCTTCTTCATCTCAAATATGCATTTCCCCCTCTGTGCTCTAATTAAAAACCAAATGAGAGGGAGAGAGGAGGAGGAGGAGGAAACTAATAATGCCAGTTACACATTTGGCTTAGAAAAAAGAAAAGCACACTCTAATGTGTTTGAGGACAATAAGGAGGAAATGATTCACGCTTAATAAACCTCTTTGCTGTTAATCTCTGTTAACCTAAGGGCTCTGTTACTTTATTGGAAAGTCTTCTCACTTTCTGTTGTGTCATTGGAAAGAAAGAACTTCCATTATTGTTTTTTGCAGGGTTATTTATTGAACCTGCTGCCTCTGGAGCACTGGGGTGCTGTGGAAGCTGGGCAGCCTGGCTGCTGTTGTGGCAAGAACGCTCCGTCCCTGTGGTGCTCCTTGCCCTGGCTCAGGGCAGTGCTGGGAGGTGCCCAGGTGCACACCTGTGCAATGGTAGGGCTGCTTCCAGGGCACACCTGTGCAATGGTAGGGCTGCTCCCAGGGCACAGGGCACACCTGTGCAATGGTAGGGCTGCTCACAGGGCACAGGGCACACCTGTGCAATGGTAGGGCTGCTCACAGGGCACAGGGCACACCTGTGCAATGGTAGGGCTGGGCACAGGGCACACCTGTGCAATGGTAGGGCTGCTCACAGGGCACACCTGTGCAATGGTAGGGCTGCTCACAGGGCACACCTGTGCCGTGGTAGGGCTGCTCACAGCTCCCAGGGCACACCTGTGCCGTGGTAGGGCTGCTCACAGCAGTGTGCTGGAAGGTTCCAGAAGGCGCACAGAGCTGAGGATCCTGCTGGGGAGGGGTGCAGGGGTGGATGCGATCAGCAAGCTGATCTGAACCCCCTGTTCTTCCTGCATGATGCACAGGCTGCCACAGCTCTCTCATCCCGTGGAGCCGTGCCCAGAAACCGATGTTCTGCTGCTGTCATCGGAGAGGAGCGAGGGGCAGGGTGGATAATGCCGAGAATCCCTCACAGTTAACGATTTCCTGTCCTGCTGCATCATCTCTCGCCCTCTCCCGTGTGCCTGGCCTCAGATGCACAAAGGTTTGTGTCTTGGGCTCACGCTCTGTGCCGGCAGCGCTGCCCCTGCTGCTCTGAAGCTGCTGCGCTGGCAGAGGCCGGGGGACTCCTCTGTCTGTGCCAGGGCTCAGGGGCACAGCTGCCACCCTGCCCCTGTCCCTGTCCTGCTGGTGACCCAGCGGTGCTGCTCAGGGGGCACAGGTGCCACCCTGTCCCTGTGTGACCCTGCCAGCCCCGTGGTGCTGCTCAGCTGGGCACAGGTGCCACCCTGTCCCTGTGTGACCCTGCCAGCCCCGTGGTGCTGCTCAGGGGGCACAGGTGCCACCCTGTCCCTGTCCCTGTGTGACCCTGCCAGCCCCGTGGTGCTGCTCAGGTGGGCACAGGTGCCACCCTGTCCCTGTGTGACCCTGCCAGCCCCGTGGTGCTGCTCAGGGGCTGATTCCAGGCGAGGGAAGGTGGGCAATGAGGAGGAAGAGCAGCCCCGGCGCTGGCAGGGGATGTGTGAGAGGACAGAAATGGTATTTTGGGAAGGTGCAGTGTCAGGAGCAGCGTGTGACAGCGCAGCTGACGCGCCGCGGGCTCCCGAGGCCATTCCCAATTATTGCTGTGCCCCGCTCTGCGAGGGCTGCTCTTCCCTTCTGGCCCTGCTGGGGCCAAGTGCTCAGAGCAAGCCAGCCCCCAGTCTGGGGCTCACAGGAGGTCACCCTTGGTTTGATATCAAATCCTTCAAGGGAAATTTCCCTGTGGTTTTAATACACTGGGGCTTTTAACTCCAGCAGGAGTTTTGTCTTTTTATTTCTGTGGATCAAACCATGTTTCTGAAATCTTTTCATTTTCTTTCTGAGGGAAAGCTATTTGAAAGTCAGAGCTGGATAAAAATTAAAGCATGAACATTATCTGGCTGGATTTAAAGTCCTTTATAAGATATTTAGAGTGAAACCAGTACAGCTGCACATCATTCCCTGGTAATGCAATCAATCCCCTCCTCTTGCAGTGTTGTTAGGGGCACATTTCTCTGGTTCTGGCCAGTGAATTTTGAAATATTCTTTGCATAAGTTTGTTGATTTCTCACTGTGTTTATTTGACAATTATTTTGGTTATCTCAAAATCAGATTTTCAAATAAAGTAGTTTTCCCCCCTCTGTGATTGCTATGAAAATTATGCTTGGAAAATCAAAGCTTTCAGGGATCATTTTACTTTCATCTCTTGCTTTTGATGAGGTCCTAGCACATCAGGAATCCCCACTCAGAGCCATCCATCCCTGCAGCGCCAGGGGCCCTCGATGGCACAGGAGGGGAGCAGCCCTCACTGGAGTGAGCCTGGCAGGGGCACCCAGGCTGTGCCAGGGCTGGGGATGCTGGGCTGGGCATCTGGGGCTGCTCTGCTGCCCGGGCAGAGCCAGAGCCTGGCTCAAACCGCGCTCAGAGACCCTGCAGCAGCAGCGCCATTGCACAGGAAAACCCTGAGTGGAGAGGATTCAGTGCTGGGCTGCCCGCAGCCAGAGGTTACCAACCCTCTAAAGGCTTTCTGTAGCTGGGGGCATTAAATAATTCAGTAGTCTTTCCATCCAGCCTCATGGAAAATTTTCTCATGTGCTAAAAAATTCTCCAGACCACCACCAGTAACTGAAATGATGAGAGAAACCCGGCCTGAGCACTAACACTATGCTGTGGCAAAAATGAATAAAAAGATTGCATGAAGGAGCAGCCCCCCCTGGCAGAATATGACAATTAAATGTGTTTTCCTCCTACAATTTGAAATGCAAGAAGTGAGGAGATGCAAGAAGGCTCTCACTTGAGGTTCAAAGAGCTCTCATGTAAAGGATCAATAGATCCAGCACTGTATTTAGTGTCATGCTAAATGCTGGACCAGGCAATTATTTTGATTCATCACAGTGGTAAGTGAAGCATCAAAGTGTGACAGAAAATTCTTGTGTTTTCTTGTTTCCTATGTAACTGAAATATTTCATCTTTAGAGGCAGTTATGTTATGATTGCTATTCTGCTCTTGGCAGGCATTGCCAATGGTTTGTTGATTCAGTGTTAGTTGTACCAGTGTGATCCAGGGGTGCCTGTGCCACGGGGACCCTTCCAGCAGCACCTGTGAGACACCTGACTGGGGGATGAGGGTGCAATACCATATTTGTGTATTAGTTTCTTTTGAAGTAATCCAAATTCCACTTAAAAATTCTGCAGAAAGTTCTTTAGGGACCTGCAAACTCTGAGACTCTTTTTGGTTGACAAAAGCCCCTTCCAGAGAGCTCTGTGTGCTTTGTTGCTGTGCAGCCAGAGGTGCCTCTGGGGCTGCTCCTTGCCTGTTGCTGGCAATATTTCTGCCTGAAGTCCTTGTGCAGGCTCAGGCTGCAATCCCCCCTCAGTGGCCTGGCCTCAGAGCAAGGCAGGCACCTGGAGTCTGATTGCTGGAAGTACCAGTGCAAAGCTCAGAATTTGCATCAGATATAATGTATTATGAGTGAGATTTATAACAGGATTACAGAAAGCAGTTAGTTAAAGCTACTGGCAGTAAACAGAGATTAAAATATTTATCTAGCTGTAAAAATATGAATAATGGAGTAATTCATGTAGTTATGCAAAGAAGCTGTGTGCTTTATACTGACAACAAATAGTACTCCTAATATCACTTATATTTCCCAATGTCCACGCATCAAAATCCTTCCAAGCCTTTCCCTTCAGCCCAACTCCTCTGGTGTTTAATGAGTGCATGAGAGGGATTTCCTGCAGCTGCAGCCACACTGGCAGGGCTCAGAGCTCCCACAGTGCAGCCCTGCCTCCCCGGGGCATCAATCCCTGCCCTCCTGCCCTCGGCAGGGTGTGGCATGGCAGCTACGGGGCAGCTGGCTGCTAATGACAATTATAGTAATAATTATAATAGTAAAAATGCTCCTGCATCTTTATATTGCTCTTCCAAGAGCTGTACTTTTTCTAGTTCAGCTCTGTGTGATCAGGGTTATTTTACAGGAAGGTCTGGTCTTTCTTTGGGGAAGTGGTTGAGATTTTAGACTTCCACAATTCCTGTCTAATATTGGAACCTTTTTACACAGAATTCTTCTTTCTGGCCCAGATGCTGCTGCAGTGTCCCTCCAGTTCAGCTGCTCTGACATGCAATCTGTAAAACTGTGCGTCAGCGTAAAGCAAACACTTTCTGCCTCCACAGAAATGTATTGGTGGCCATGAGCAGCACCAGAGGTTTCACTTTTTCCCTTTTCCATCTCCTCCTTGCCAGGAACAGCTTCAGTGAGATGCACATCTGCAGGGACGCTTCCAGGTGTGCTGTGACGTTTCACCCTGGACAGGTTGCAAGTTCCCCTGTTGTTGTAGCTCTGTAAAATCGTGTTTAACTCTGGACTGATAAAACCACTTGTGGGAAAGCATCCCCTTCATCTGGAGGCCAAAGCACAGAGCTGGGGCCAGCCTCATCCTGAGCCAACCTCACGGGTTCCAGCTGCCACCAGCACTCCCGAGCATCCTCTTCTTGATCTTCTGGGTGAGAAAAATATTGTTCATTCCTTGTTTAGGCCTAAGGAAGGAAAGCTCATTGGTTTGCTGCTTTCTGCTTTTACTCTGCAGTCAGCTTAAATGTTTAAAATATTCAGCAGAGAGGATTAAGCAGCACAGCTGGCCTTGATCCTGTGTCTCGCTGAATTCCCCAGGTGATCGGTCATGCTGCTCGCTGAGTGTCTCCCAGCAGCTGCTTATTTCCTAAGCTGTCCTGTGCTGACAGTAATAAATTCAGCCCCTGGGGTGGTCCAGGAGATGGGCATTAATGATGGTCTCTGGGTGGCCAGCTCCTTTCCCTCCTGGCTCAGACCACCCCAGCACTCTGGGAGCTTTGCTGCTTTCTTTCTGCAACAGATTGGTCTCACTGCACTGCATCAACACAAATTACTTAGTCAATTTTGGATTTGAACTCCATCTTTTATGCATCACTTGTGAGTCTTGTGTGAGCTGTGGTTTTGATTTTTGGTGTGTGCAGTGATTCATCCCCTCCTGGCACTCTGTGGGGCTGAAGTTTGCTCTTCCTCTCAAATGGTGCATCCCAAGTGGAGCTTCAGCCTTTGTGAGCCAGCACAGAGCTCATGAAAAATGATCATTTAAAGAATATGAGCAGCAGCAATCAAAGAAAGTAAATACAGTATTAAAACAAGGCAAAAATGTGTGGAATTGGAGAACTGTTTCAGCTCCTGAGCTAAAAGTTGTGTGTTGGGACTTGTGGAGGGGATGAGTGTGTGCAGCAAGGGACAGACAGAGCAGCTGCTGCAGGACTGCCCAGAGGGTAAGGGGCACAAAACATCCTCAGAAAAACCTGGGCTGCTGAAATGGGAGGGAACTCTTTCTACGGCAAAAGCCTTTCTGCTTTTTCTTCTAAGTAGGGGGGAAATATAGGGAGGAGAAAAGGTGTTTATTGCAGTTGTTTTGAGGAAAAAGCTGTTTTTATAAGGTTCAAACAGGAAACAGAGCAGAAGTGAGTTGCAAGCCCATGAGGTGCCTCTCCCCTGGATTCCTCAGGGTTTCCCATCTCTACAGTTATTTTTGATCCTTCATAACCAGGCAGCTTTTGGTTTTATTAAGGCAGTATTAGAATGCATTCTTCAGTCAAAATGTACTGATTTATCTGCTCTCGGGGCTGTGTCAGAGCAGTGCTAGGGCAGCTTTCCACCAGCATGGGGATGTGCTGAGCTGTGTGTGAGGAAGGCTCTGCCCTGCTGTGCCATGAGCAGGAGGGAACGTGCCCTGCACCAGTGCTGTGTCTGCCTGTCCATGGGAATGGTTGTAATAATTAATAACTGTAATAATTGTGTCATTTATTAACTGCATAAACAAGCAAAATACAGCTAACTGCACCTCTTGGGTGGGGTTTTTGAGGAGTTCAGCTCAAATATATGCAAAAATACAGTGCAGTAATAGCTGATGGTGGGCACAGGGCCAGCCACAAATTCCTAAATAACTTCCAGCACCCAATAAAGTCTTGCCATGTTTGCACTGAAACTTTACCCTGTGTTTTTCTCTTCCAGGCTGCTTGGGAAATCAAGCAGGGTTCCTGAGCGTGAATTAACTTTGCTTTGAATGAAACTTTTCTGGGTTTTGTCTCTTACAGGTCCCCTTCCAGTCTGAGGTGGTCAAAGTGCGTGCTGGTTCACAAAGGGTGAATTCAGGGATTTCTGGGCACGGGGCTTGAGAGGACCTTGGTGAAACTGCAGCTCAGGTCCCCAGAATGGGGAGCAGAATCAGATGGGATCAGATATCAGGTACCAGATATGAGGTCAGATATGCCCCTGGTGCGAATGCCAGTGTGCCCAGCCATGCCCAGAGATGCCAGGCAGCATCCAGCTCTGGGGGATGGAAAGGGGGTTTGGGTAGGGGTGACTCCAGCAGAGACTGGGGATGGCCGGGCAGAGATGTGGCTGTCACAGGGCAGGGCAGCAGCTCTGGGAGAGAAGAGAGAAGAGAAAGGAGCGTTCTGCAGCTCCAGGCTGGAGCCAGACCAGCCCCTCTGCGTGCCCTGGGCTCCCGGAGCTCCCCAAGGCAGCCCCAGCTCTCAGCACTGTCCCCATGCAGGCCCAGCAGTGACTCAGCAGTGCCACACCGAGCCTGCTCAGCAAGGACACGTTGTTCTCTAAGTACACCATTTTTGCTTTTTTTCTTTAATATCTTCTAATTATGTTCTCATTGGTATTGATCCTGTGCTCTTTTGGGAGCCAGATTCATCCCTTGCTCTTAAGAAGCAGAACAGCAAACACTGGAGCCCGAGCTGCTCCCCAGCCGTGGCTGCTGGGCTCCTTTGCTGCCTGACAGCTGGGCTGGGACTCCTGATTGCATTTTTGGGGATGGCATTTTACAGTGTCAGAATCTCACGTCTATCTCTTTTCCCTGCAAACCACTTGTGGACAGTTGGCCTAACAAAAGATTTATGTTTTAAAAAAAATTATTTATTTTTTTAGTTGTGAGATTCTGTTGCCAATTCTCCTGTCATTCTCCTGTCCTATTTACTGCTTGGACTTGAAAAGCATAACGATTTTTGAAGGCTTTGTTTTTAAACTCTGCTCTTGCTTTTCCTTTGTGGCTGCTTTGACAGCCTCCTCTGATGTATATTTCAGTATAGGTTGATGTGAAGCTAATGAGAAGGCAGATGTTTATTTACAGAAATATGGGTTCCATTTGTAAAATTATTTCCTGGTAAGGAGAACATTGCTTTCCAATTACCTTACATTCTAGGAGGGCTTTTTTATAAATTTCTTTACAGTTCAGTTTTTAAACTGTATGTTGCTACAGGCATATAAAACTGCCAGTAAACCCCAACACCACAACTTTAGCAATCATTCTAAAACACAAAAACATTCCAAAGTTACTTTAAGTCAAGAAATGGATTTACACATCATAAAAAAGTGTATAAAATCACCACCAGTTTACAACTCTGACTAATAAGTACTAAATAGAAAAAGATTAAGTTCATAAATTCTCGGGCTCTACTTTGAGTTGTCTGGTGCCTGATTTTCATGAAGTAAAACTTGGTGTAAAATTGAGAACAAGAGAGCTTCTATCTTGTCTGCCATACAAGCCCCCATCCTTGTTATGTATACCCTGATTAGACTTTTATCCCTTCATCTTTTTGTTACTACCCTTGGCACCATGAAATCATTGTACAAATAGGAGCAGAGCCCCTCTGTGGTGTATGGCCACAAAGCAGGGCCCTGTGTAAAAGCCTGCCCACCCAAATCAAGCCCAGAAATCAACTCTGTGTGTGTGTGCCTGTGACTGGCCCTAGCAGCTCTCTCTGCAAGGAAGAGTTCCCTCATCATCCTCCCTTTAGCTCGGGGCTGCTGATGTTCCCTCAGGAGAGCTGCCCCAGGTGCAGCCAAGGGCTCCTGCAGCCCCACAGCCTGCTCAGGAGGCTGAAGGAGAGCAGGACCAGCCCTGCTGCCTCTCAGGTGAGGTCTCTGTGTGTGCCTGGTGGGCACACTCATGCTGAGGTCTCTCTTTGGTGGGCACACTGATGCTGAGGTCTCTGTCTGGTGGGCACACTGATGCTGAGGTCCCTGTGTGTGCCTGGTGGGCACACTGATGCTGAGGTCTCTGTCTGGTGGGCACACTGATGCTGAGGTCTCTGTCTGGTGGGCACACTCATGCTGAGGTCTCTGTCTGGTGGGCACACTCATGCTGAGGTCTCTCGTTGGTGGGCACACTCATGCTGAGGTCTCTGTCTGGTGGGCACACTCATGCTGAGGTCCCTGTGTGTGCCTGGTGGGCACACTCATGCTGAGGTCTCTCTTTGGTGGGCACACTCATGCTGAGGTCTCTGTCTGGTGGGCACACTGATGCTGAGGTCTCTGTCTGGTGGGCACACTGATGCTGAGGTCCCTGTGTGTGTCAGGTGGGCACACTCATGCTGAGGTCCCTGTGTGTGTCAGGTGGGCACACTGATGCTGAGGTCCCTGTGTGTGCCTGGTGGGCACACTCATGCTGAGGTCTCTGTCTGGTGGGCACACTGATGCTGAGGTCCCTGTGTGTGCCTGGTGGGCACACTCATGCTGAGGTCTCTCTTTGGTGGGCACACTCATGCTGAGGTCTCTGTCTGGTGGGCACACTGATGCTGAGGTCCCTGTGTGTGCCTGTGCTGCACTGGGGTCTGTCCCTCCCAGCCTCTTCCACAGTCTCAGCTCAGCAATGCTGTTGCTTTAGGCTGTCATAATTTGATTACACCCTGATTTGTCTGGAAAGGTGAGTCACCTGTAATCAGCAATTAAATGAAAGACCTATGCGATTTCCTACTGCAAAATAATCTCAAATTCAATAAGGGTTTAATTCCACATTTACAAGCCCTGATGCTTTCAGCTCTCTAATCACTGTTTCCTGTCAAGCACGAAAGTCTTTTCATTTCCTGGAGTGTGAGCACAAACAACTGTGTGAGAGCTGCAGGCTGAGGGCTGAGCTGCTCTGAGACCATCTCACTCCAGCAGGAAACTGGGATTTTCATGTTTCCAAGACATTTTATGGAATAACACTGCTAGCAAGCATCTTGTCAGTCTGTTGATGTCCAGAGAGATTGGACATCAACAGGCAGGAGGTGAAATAAGTCAGTATCCACCAAGTTTCCAGACTCTGGTGGTCTGTGTTGGGTGGTGTCCAGGTGGATTTGATAGGAGTTTGGGTTCTGGAATCATTCTAGCCCTTAGGGAGCTCTGGGGATGTGCTGCCATATCAAATCACCTGGCTCCCCTGTCACTGAGGGGTTTGTCCCCAGGAGGAGCCTCATGGTGAGGTCAGGGACAAGAAGAGCTGCTGACCATCCCACCCTTTTTGTCTCATGTGCCTAGAGCCAGTGGGCCAGGGAAACAGATGGGAGCTGCTGAGCTTTGTGGGGCTCTTCTCTATAGGCACAATCTGGGTGCTGGCCAGGGCGGTCTCCTGAATGACTCAATAAAAAGAAAAAAGAGCAGCAAGGTCATTTCACGAGCAGATTCCCTCAAGGTGACTTTGTTTTACACCTCTGTAGTTTGAGAACATCAGCAGACAGTGAATTATCTTCTTGGAGAGCAGGGGTTCGCTGTGTGCTTTCTGTGTCAGTCTGAGGCACACTGACAGTCGCTCTGAGGTGGGGAAAGGGCCAGAACAGCGACCAAGTGCTCTGGCTGTGCAGGGTCCCTCCAGTCTGATTCTCACTGCCAGAGACAGGGCTCAGGCACTGGGAGCTGTGCAGGAAAGGCAGGAGATGCCTCTGGGGGAGCTGCTCTCTCCCTTTGTTGTGGAGCTCCACACTGTCATGTCTGAGGAGCTTTTGTGGGGAGGGAAGCTGAGAAAGAGATTGGGCTGTCAGCTGTGGATTGATGCTGCTTGTGTGTACTCACTAACATGCAGCGCTACTGACTCCAGAAATATTCCTGGAGCTAGAAAGTCCAGCACTTAGAGGCTTTGCGGAACAATGGTTTCCTATAAAGACAGAGAGGCAACTTTTATCTCAAGCGTGCTTGAGATTTTTTTCCACTTGGCACATGCAGAGTCCATTAGACTCAAAGTGATCCAAGGATAATGATAGGAGCACAAGAAAAAAAAAGGAAATGGAGGGAAGTGCTTTTAACTCCAGCGATCTGAAGTGTCAAAGATAAATAATACATAGATTGGCATTGCTTTCTAAAGGCAGCAGCGAGCCTGATGGAGATTTCACTGCTGAGAAATCACGTGTGCCCACGGAGGAGCCAGGTCAGGGTGCCAGGGAGCTGGGCTGGGGGAGCTCCTCTCTCTGTGCTGCTCCTCTGATGGCAGCAGGCTCCTCCAGGGGCCGTGTCAGTCCTGTTTAACCACCTCCTTGGGAGAATTTACAGGGAATTTGCAGACTCTGCTCGTGCAGCAGAGGGGAGGGGAGGGTTCCCTTTGCGAGGTGAACTCTGTGTGCTGCGCAAGCGAAGCAGCTTGAAAGGGAAGGCAGGGCTTTCCTCTGGGGGCTCTCAGGGCTTTCCTCTGGGGGCTCTCACAGGATTTTGCGCTGCAGGCTCTCCCTAGGTGGGATAACATGATCCTGCGTGGCTTTCCCTGTGGCAGGAGCTGCTGAGGGGGTGGATGACTGAACCTAAAGCAGATCGTGGCGCCTGTGGGGCCCTGGGGCTGTGGGGATGGCACCAGGGACCATGGAGGACAGAAGAGGAGAGAGTTAATGGGGTAGAAGGTGCTTGGAGGCAGTCAGTGGCAGAGAGAGGGGAAGGTGAGGAGCAGGAGGAGCCCGGGATGGAGCCCAGGGCAGCCGGGGACAGGGGAGCTCTGTGCTGGTCGCCTCCTGTCGCCTGGCCCTGCTTCCCCCAGCCCATCCCATTGCCAGGGCACAGCCCCTCCTGTGCCCGGCGTGCCAGGCAGAGCTCCAGCTGCGGGGCAGGGCCAGAGGGCTTTGGGGGACTCTCCTGCGCTGAACGCGCTCCAGCCAGGTTTGATGGGCTGCACAGAGCCCTGCTGCCACGGCCTCATCCATATTCATGGCATGAGAGCTTTGCACTCACCAAAAATTGGATTCACAACCTTTAATAGACACAGTGTGTGGCTCTGTGTGGTTCTAACAAGGCAGATAACACACATCCTGCAAGCTGGTGGCAATCTTATATTGATTTTGAGTAATTCTGGTTTCTGTCTTTTGACCAACTATCACTTTCTGTTGTGATAATTAAAGTGCATTTTCACAGTGTGGCAG
This sequence comes from Melospiza melodia melodia, assembly GCF_035770615.1. Taxonomy (NCBI): domain Eukaryota; kingdom Metazoa; phylum Chordata; class Aves; order Passeriformes; family Passerellidae; genus Melospiza; species Melospiza melodia. Next base: position 20,177,304 of record NC_086209.1, on the reverse strand, counting down.
GAAGCCCTGATTTTCTGTGTGCAATACACTGAGTTCCCACATCACAAGGGGAACTATTGGGAAATCCATAATTGCAGGGCTTTGGCAACCTTTAAATATTTCCATGGTTACTGAAGGGAAGGAGTTTCCCATTGGTTGGTGCAGTAATTATTTCAGTGACAAGGATGAACATGATTTTTGAAGTTGTTTGGTAGAGTGTTATTTGGATTTAACTTGATTTTGTAGCTCTTTGAGTACAATTTCCATATGAGCTGTTTGTTGTTTTCCATTAATGAGAAGCATTAAAACTTTGGCTAATTATGCCAGTGGAATCATGTGGAAAACTTTACCTCTGGTGCTTTTGCAACACTCTCAAGTGAATGAGGAAAGCCATATTCTGGTGACCTTTTGCCTTCACTGTGGTTTGTGTCTGGATTTCTTGTCAATACTAACAATTGTGTTCTTACTGATAAAAAATCCTCAGAAAGGAAAACTCAAAGTTGTAACAAAAAGGGATGAATTTGGGTGCATCCACGTGGAAATGAACGTGCTGCCATCCCACATGGGCCAGCTGTGACCAGCTGTGCCTGGCTGCTTTGGGGTGTCTCCATCACGTTCCTCACGGTCAGGAGGGACAGGAGCTGCCTGTGGAGAGGCTGGAGGGGCAGCTGGGGACAGGGAATGTGTGTGTGGGGGCTGACACTCCCCTTCTAGAACTTTCCCCTGAACAAAGGAGGCCAGCATTAGCTGAACAAGTGCCTTGTGAGATACTGCTCAGCTCTGCAGCAGCGAGGACATGACAGCAATTCAGGAGAGAGCCCAGCCTGGCTGCTCTGAGGCAGCTTGTGCAGGGCATGTGAAGTGATGCAGCTCCTGGAACTGCTGTCGGTGTGCCTGTTCCTGACTGCTCCTGTTCTCCTCAAGGAGCGTCTGCACAGGGCAGGGTGGGTGTCCCTGTGCCCGGGGCTCCTTGGGGCATTTCCCACCCGGCCTGGCAGCCACTGCAGTTAAACATTTACAGCTCAGCACTCGTGCCAGTTCTCTTGGCCCGTTATAAATCCAACCCAGCTTGATGAACAAACCTCCAAATTTGTATTATACAATGAGTCTCAGCATGTTTGTTTTCTCCAGGGAAGTAAAGACAAGTATTAATGTCAGACTGGATTTGAGCTGAAAGCATCACACAGGAGTTGTTTTATGGGATAGTACTCTGGGTTGTTTGGGTTTTTTATCTTTTTTTGTTCCCACCCTCCCCTGCTGACTACCCACAGCCCCAAATTAGGACAGCTAGAAATTTTCTGGTTGAAAAAGCTCAAATACCATTACCTTTGCTACATCTCTGTGCTAATGCCAAGGGCTCATGGATAGAAGCAAGGCTCGAGGCACAGACCTGGGGCAGTTCACACCGTGGCAGCTGCAGACAAAGAGGCAGACTGTGTGCTGAAAGTGTGTCAGGCTTAGCCAGGATGCAGCCCAGGGGTACAGTTAGTTCATTGTCAGGGGCTGTGTGTGCAGATTGAATTATTTTTAATTGGGGCAGCTCGTGCTGCCAAGGGTTAATGCATTCACAGGTTCATGGCCCACTCAGGAGCGTGTTGGTGTGGATTGAGGGGCCAAATGCTGCACTGCTGACACGACCAGGCCCATCTTCTCCTCCCAGGGGCTGCACCAATGCTGACTGCACCTTGACTTGAGTGTGGGTGTGAAACAAAGCCTGCTGTGGGCGTGGGAGCATTCCCGGGCTTGTGGTCAGCTTTACAATGGCCCTTGGGTGAACCAGCAAGGTGAGATGCTGTGCTTGGCCAGGTGTTTCAGGTGAGGATGATGAGTGTCCCCGCAGGTGTTTCAGATGAGGAGAATGAGTGTCCCCGCAGGTGTTTCAGGTGAGGAGAATGAGTGTCCCGCAGGTGTTTAGGTGTGTTTCACACGGGGAGCAGTGTTCCAGCCGCTGTTGGGGCTCCCTTGGCGCTGCCGCCGGCTCCGCTGGGTGCAGCCCGGCGTTCCCGGGAGCGGCGGAGGCTCCGGGCCGGGCAGCGCTGCCCCGGCAATGCGGTAAGAGCCCCGAGCCCGAGACCGCTCCGGAACGCGGCTGCAGGTGCTGCTGGACGGCCCAAAGCGTGCCCGGCACGGAGGGGAGCCCGGCTGGAGCTCACCCGCGGGGCAGCACCGAGAGCCGGGGCTGGCACCGAGAGCCGGGGCTGGCACCGAGAGCCGGGGCTGGCACCGAGAGCCCAGCCCGGAGAGCCGGGACAGGGAGAGCCCAGCCCGGTGTGCCCGGGGTTCCGGAGCCCAGCCCCGAGTGCCGGGGCACACCCGGCTTTGGGGTGCCCTGGGGCACAGCCCGGCTGGCACAGCCCCGGGGCAGTCTGCAGGAGCCAGCCCAGCCCGTGGCACGGCTCTGCCACTTGCTGAAGGTAGTGCCTTTGAGGTTGGTGGTTAGTTTGCTAAAGATGGTGACAAATGCGTTTTTCTCCTGCTTTTCCTAGACCTAAAACTGTCCTTCGGGTCTGAATGTTTTAGCAATGCCTTGAGGAGAGGGTTTTCTGTAAACACCAGTATGTTTTTCTTTTATTTTTATATATTCCATGTAGCATCGAGGTTGAGAAATCAGTATTGCTGGCAGGAGAGCTGAGGCAGCGCTGTGGCTGCCTGCCTGTCAGAGCAGCTCCTGGGGGAGTGGGTGTTTTTCCCCAGCCTGGCTCAGCCATGACACTTCAAAATTTGTGCCAGCCCAGCTCCAACGGGCTGGTGTGCATGGGATTGGAATATCAATAAAGGCTGAAGTCGACTCAGTGATTCCAGGGCATTGTAGTGAGAAAACATTGTATTTTCTGGAGGCTGAACTGTAGCTGTTCCATTCAGGAAAGCACTTTAAAGCAGGGTTACAGTATTATTCTGTGTTACTAGGTGACCACTTTGTTGTTATGACCAGGACTTTGCCTGCAACAGTGGTGCACGTTCTGGGTACTGACTTAATCCCAGGAAGAAAACGCATCCATTTCAGGAGGCAAAGTGTTGCTTCCATTGTGTGCTCCAGGTCATCATTGCTTTGCTCAGTGTGAGGATCTGAGCCTGCCTGTGTGATTTCTGTGACTAAGATGGCTTCATATTGCCACTGCTGTCAGCAGTTCCAGTTTTCATCAAACAGCTACTTGGTGGGGTGGGGAATTTAGCATGCACATCGTCATGCTGGGTGCAAGCTTCCACCTTGATGTGCAGCTGAGTGCAGAAAAGCTTGCTCTGCTCTCCAGGCTGTGTCTGTGCCACCTCAGAGAGCAGAAGGTAAAGGAGGAGAGCTGAGATAAACCTTAAAATGTTCTGTGGGATCAAAGACGTCGGTTCTGTGGGATCCTGGAGAGTTCACTCAGGCCCTGGGGCAGCCTCCTCTGCCTGACCTTTGTTTCCAGGCTGGCTTGGAGGCAATCACTGGCTGGTGGCTCTTTCTAGAGGGAGGAATTCTTCCTGTGCATGTGGAGAGCAATTCTGGGGACGTGGCCATGCTCTGCTCCCTCCTGATGCTGCTGTGGGATTTCTGGGCTGCACACAGCACCCCCAGAGCAGCTGACAGGGAGAGGTCTCCTCATTGATCCCCTCGCTGCTGCAGAAGCAGCACCAATGCAGCTCTCAGGGACATTTCCTTGCAGCTGTGCTCTTGGTGGAGGCATTTTAAGGTTTATCTCAGCATCCTTCAGGAAATGCCACAGAACTGCTTCTGTTTAGCAAGAGAAACCTTTGGGTTTGGGTGCTGGAGCGCAGAGCAGGGTTGTCCAGCAGGGCAATGTGTGGCACAGAGGGGCTGCACAGGGACAGTTCAGCGTTGGTCAGCAGAGCAGGGCTGTGGCACAGGGTCTGTGCAGGGACAGCTCTGTGCCCAGGCGCTTCTCTGCCCTGCTCCCAGGGCCAGCTGACACACAGGGCTGTCACAGCAGCGTGCCCAGAGCCCGGCACCTGTTCCCTTCATAGCCCTGCTGCTTGGTGCAGCAAACAGCCCGAGGCTGTGGAGTGTTTCTAGGTGGGTGAGAGCAAAGTTTGACTCAAAATTCTCAGGTTAGCCTCCAGTGAGAATCCTGCAAGAGGAGGAGGACAAATGGAGATAACTTAACTTGGCTTCAGAAAATTGGGGGCTTTTTTATAGAGACAAGAACGTATTTCAGATTTGTTGTTACACAAAGTGCAATTTTGTTTGGAAAAGGCCATGTGGCAAATTGTGTGATTATATTAAGCTCACAGGTGGTGACTCATTGCATAAATTATTTCCAGGAAACAAATGGAAGGAAGAGCAATGATATGTTGTTTTTTCTCCCGTGGAATAAAGGAATAACCTTTCTGCCTGGGGGCACTTTTAGAAATGCAGATAAAACCTGGAGTCAAAACCATTTAAATCAGTAAGTCCTGTCTTTAATGTTTCCTTCAAATTTCCATGCTGCAGTTTCTGAAGAAGAGGCTGAGAATCAAATTACTTCCAGCCACAGAGATTGGAAGCCTATTTTCAGTTATCCAAAATGTTTTCTGTGCACCTCTGCTGGGGAAGCCCCTAAAGATCTGAGTCCTTGTGGGAGGAAGCTGCTTGAGCAGGTGAAGTGAGAGGACTGGGAATAGTCATTGTCCCTTGGGATGCAAATTTCCAGGCTCTTTCTCCATTAGCCACTGGATGGGGTGAAGAATGACATTTGGGAAAAGCTGCAGGAACTGGTCTGGTTGTGGAGTATCACTTCTGCTAAGACTTAAAAAAATATATAATAATTTGAAATCACTCACTTATCAAAGAAAAAGCAATTCATATTTGCAGATCTCTTTGCCACACAGAAATATTTTATAACAAACACATGAGGAGTCATTACAACTTGTGCTTCCTCAAATAAAATTAAAAGTAATTTACAACCCCAGCAAGTCCTGGTGATAGAGGAGACATAATTTTTAAAGCTTGGTATTTCTGGTTTGGAACAGTTACAGAACCTTGTATTATAGAGGATGATGTGATTGTTTTTCATGTGGCAACACCATTTAATTAAGATTTAAGCAGATGGTTAACAGGAATAGTATTGTAGGCTTCATCAAAGTAAAATCTAAAGGGCACAATAATATTTCCACTTCAAAGTGGTTTGTTTTGATTTCCACCAATAAATAAATTAATTTCACATGTCAGAGGAAAGCATTCTCACAGTAGTTACTGCATTACTACTTGTGTAGTGAAGTGTGGTCACAGAACAGGGATTTAATTTGTAACCCCAGCACAGACACAAATCCACCAAATGAGTGAAGCGTGTGATTTCTGAGACTCAATGGCAGCCACTGAGAGTGAAAAAACCAACAAGCCGCTTTTGGGACGAGCATGGGCGCGAGGTGAGTGGGAAGTGCAGCCCCTGTGCTGCCCTGGCAGTGCCAGCAGAGCAGGGGGCACTCAGGAGAGGAGCAAAGGGACAGAGGCAATCTGTTCTCTCCCTCCACGCAGGGAAGCAAAGGAAAGATGGGGATTTAGCCCAAGAGCAGGACTGGAAGAGTGGGAGCAGAAGTGGATCAGGGGAGCAGCTGTCGCCCTGTACCCTGCCCTGCTGCAAACCCCCGGAACAGGAAAGGGGTGCAGCATGTTTTTGTACACGGGGCTTTTTCTTTTCCTCTACAGCTCAGGTCTGCAGAAGAGGCACCATCACAACCCCCATCAAACCTCCCACAGTCAGAAAGGAGAAAGCACAATATCTAAATCAAATTGAAATGAAATTTCCAGGAGTTCTTAGGGCAAAGCCTGACTGATAAGCAAAGTTGCCTGTGCAGAGGGAATAGCTGTGCTGGCCCCAGGCCCCCTCCAGAGGAGGTGAGAGCAGCCCTGCAGAGATAAGTGCCCTATTTCTGGGCATGGCTCAGCAGCAAGGCTGTCCTGCAGCCCCACAGGAGGATTTCCAGGAAGGAAAGGTCAGGAGGACAAAGCAGCCATGTGGGAGCTGTCACTCTGCTCTGTGTGCTTTCTGCCCTCTCCACACCCTTGTGCAGGGCAGGAGCCAACCCCAGTTCAAAAGCTGCCTTGCTCCAGCGGGGACGCACTGGGAAATTGGGCTGGGATTCATCCTGTCCAGCCTTAGTCAAAATCTCATTTCCTTGGTATTCTGCAGGAATAAATCAGCAATTCCGGGGGGCCATGGCAGGAATAAATCAGCAATTCCGGGGGGCCATGCAGCCCCTGCCTTCCCCCTGGGCTGCCAAGGGAGCCTGAGCAGCTCTGCTGAGCCCTGGTGCTGCTCTCACCTGCTGCACGTGAGGCTGGGACTTGCTCCTGCTCTCTGCAGAAAGGTGTCCCAGTGCTGGGACATGGGGACACTGTGGGCACTGCTGCTCTGGAATGTTCCATCTGCCCCAGCAGCTCCTGGGCTCCCTGGGGAGCAGGCAGGGCTCCCTGCTGCTCCTGCAGCCCCTGCACTGCTGCCCCTGCTGCTCCTGCAGCCCCAGCACTGCAGCCCCAGCACTGCAGCCCCTGCAGCTCCTGCTGCTCCTGCAGCCCCAGCACTGCTGCTCCTGCTGCTCCTGCTGCTCCTGCAGCCCCTGCACTGCTGCCCCTGCTGCTCCTGCAGCCCCTGCTGCTCCTGCAGCCCCTGCACTGCTGCCCCTGCTGCTCCTGCAGCCCCTGCTGGCTGCTCCGCTGCTCCTGCAGCCCCTGCTGGCTGCTCCGCTGCTCCTGCTGGGGCAGATGGAGGATTCCAGAGCAGCAGTGCCCACAGCAGCTCCAGCCCGGGCTGGCTCTGGGAGCTTCTGTCCAAGGGCTGAGCCTTGGGTGGGTGAGGAGCTGCCAGAGGCTGCAGGGCTGGGGACACCAGGCAGCTTTTCAGGAGAATATTCTGAAATAAACAGCAGAGACAAACGGCTCCTGAGACATCCCATTTGTAACCAGCACACACAAAAGGCAGGAAGGTGTTCCTTGTTCAACACCTAATGCCATTAAAATTTACCCTGGTAAATATCAGAGCTGCTGGGAACAAACTCAGCCCTTTCTGCAAATACAAACTCCTGCTTTAAAGGGATAATTTCCCTAAACACTCAAGTGACAGGTTTGGAGGTGTAATTAGAAAACCCTGGCGGACTTGAAAGGAAATTTTTTCACCCACAAAGATGCAAGTGTGTGAGGTGCTCCATTGTCCTGAGGTCCAATGTGTTTAGTAGTTTTCTTGTCTAAAGTGATAATCAGACCATGTTGAATTTAACAGAAGTCAGAAGAAAGATGAACAGTACCTAATCCAACCTCAGTTTCTCTTGCTTAACTTTTCTTAGGGTAGCAGGCAGTGCAATCTTCTTTTTCTGTTTGGTATTTTATCCCAACAGAGTTGTCACCTCTCCCCCTGTCCTTCTCCACCCCTCACTCTCTCCCTGCCTGTGCTTCCCCCTCTGATTTCCCATTTTCATTCCTTGCAGAAGAGGTGACTCACAGGATCCTGGTGGTATCAGCATCCCCAAAGTGTTTAACAGCAGGAGCAACTCGAATATGGCAGGAAAGTTAAAAGCTGATGAAAGCATAATTTAACATAATATTAACAGGCCAGATTCTCCACTGATACAAAGTGAGGAGAAAATGAAATTGTGCTGGTTTTCACCATCTACAGCGAGGCTCAGTGTGGCTCTCTGGTTAAATGTACCTTGTGTGGTTATAATTTCACACTCTAAGTTGTCTGGAAGACAGGGACTAAAGCAGCAAGGCTAAGCATTTTCCAGAAATAGAGGCATCAGTGGGAGTCGCAGCAGGGTTTGGTGTGTAATTACTGTGCTGCCTGGGGTGCCAGGCTCGTCCATGGCAGGAAGGCTTTTCCTTTGTGCTGGGCCATGCCAAGCAGGGCAGCTTGGCACCAATGGCCTGAGCTGGCCGTGCTGCAGGGGCCTGCAGGGCAGCAGCAGGGAGGGGGCTCTGGGCTGGCCCCGCTCCTGCCCTGGGGCACCGTGCCAGGCAGTGCCACGCTCACCAGGGGCTCTGTGCCAGGCAGCGCCACGCTCACCAGGGGCTCTGTGCCAGGCAGCGCCATGCTCACCAGGGGCTCAGTGCCAGGCAGTGCCACGCTCACCAGGGGCTCAGTGCCAGGCAGTGCCATGCTCACCAGGGGCTCAGTGCCAGGCAGTGCCAGGCAGTGCCACGCTCACCAGGGGCTCTGTGCCAGGCAGCGCCAGCACGGGGGGCTCTGGGGAGTGCTGACTCACAGCATTTACATCAGAACTGGCGCAGTAATGAAAAACATTCCAGAACCTTCCCTGTGGGGCACCTCTCTCATTTTAGGCTGCATAAATCCTCCTCCCAGGTTTGCAATAAGACTTTGGTTAACTTTTTGCAGGTGATTTAAAGTGTGTGTCTGACAAGATTCCCTGTGCCATGTTTCCCCTGATGCTGGAATGTCCTTTGGCATTCAATAAAAACCCAGAGTGCTTATGTTAATTTGATTTTTGCAATCAAGCCACCTTAAATTGCGTTTATCCCTGTGTGGTGAGTCATGCTGTAAGGATGTGATTTATAGATCAGGTCCAGCTTCTGCAGGGCACTGTGCAACCATGAGACAATTTCCTGCTCACAGACCTGGAGGGCCAGGGAGGGAGCAGCGAGGGGCTGCAGGGCAGGGTCAGGGCAGTGGAGACCCCTCCTGCAGGGCCCTTGGGCAGAAAAGTACCCGGGCTCTCCCTGCTGCCCCTCGCTGGGCGGGCACTCCTGGCCTGGGAAGGCACAGTGAGCTGTTCTTTGCCCTCGTCTGATCTGCACTTGGAGAATCTCTTTTCTCTCCTCTCTGCTGACTTGTTTTCCCTAAGCACAGCTGTGCCCTCCCTTCCTGCTGCCCAGGCACCCATCCCAGGGCACAGACCCCAGGGCTGGCTGCTTTGGGGACCCTTTGCCTTTGTTTCGGGTCACATTGTTCTTTTTCCATGATGAAGCCTTGGAAACTCATCCCATATTGTAACAGTCCCCTTTGGGTACTTTAATCCTAAATTCAGCAGTTTCATTAAATTACTCATTCTCCCCCATTTTCTTTGTGATCACCAGCCATGTCAGTCACAGCCACTCTTCAAAGAGGGAGGCTGAACTCTACATCAGATAGGACTTCTTTCTTTTTATTTATAAAGCAAAGTATGAATTCTAACAGGTCCACTAGTCATATCTATTGATTTGGTACTTAATCATATGAACACAATGAATATTCAGTGCCTGCATGATATAAAAAGAACAATCAGAATAAGCTATTAGAGGTGCTGGAATCTCATTTAAAATCTAATTAGGTCTAGAACAAAACTAGAGGAGTCCTGTCTGAGTAGGAAGAAATGGATGTGTCTATATAATGATTGAAATGCCTTCTTTTTTCATCTTCTCTTGGCATGTATTAAGAAGCTAGAATTATTTTTTTTCCCCAGTTCAGGCTTGGCAGAGCATGAGTTTGGCTGGTACCCCCATGCTTCAGCTCAGGTGAGAGCTGATCCCTGTGTGCTGTGTGGCTGCTCTCTCTGTGCAGAGCACACTCACAGGGTTTGGGTGGGCAGTCCCCCCAAGCAGAAATTGTTTTATAGCTGTCCCTGCTCCCCTGCACGGACCAGCTCACAAACTCCTGAGCTTGCATTGCTTTAATTGACCTCGTGGTTTTCTGGGTTTTATCACTGTATCAGGCCAGTCCTTTGTGATTTTCCTCCCTTTTTAATAGCAAAACTAAGGAAAACTTCAGTTATTTATGGCTCTTTTACATAAATGTCATGTCTCAGCTTGCAGGGGCTGTCGTGCATGAAGGCAGATTCAGGCTTGGCTGGGCTGGCCAGAGCTGAGCAGGTGAATTTTCCAGTTCCCTTTAGCAGCTAGGCAGGATCTAAGCCATGCTGAGGCAGGCAGAGGGCTGAGCAGGTCACCCCGTGCTGAGCTGCTGCCCAGGGGCATCTGCTTTGCTGGGCATCAGCAAACTGTGCCTGGATCTGACATTTCTGCCTGGGGTGGGCAGGGGGCTGCCCTGGCCCTGCAGAGCATCCAGGGTGACCCCAAGGGGCACAGAGCCCAGCACAGCCATCCTGGGAGCACAGCCTGGCACAAGGGCTGGGCACGGTGCCATCAGCCACTCTGTGCAGGGCTCACAGGGCTGGGCACAGTGCCCATCAGCCACTCTGTGCAGGGCTCACAGGGCTGGGCACGGTGCCATCAGCCACTCTGTGCAGGGCTCACAGGGCTGGGCACGGTGCCCATCAGCCACACTGAGCAGGGCTCACAGGGCTGGGCACGGTGCCCATCATCCACACTGAGCAGGGCTCACAGGGCTGGGCACAGTGCCATCAGCCACACTGAGCAGGGCTCACAGGGCTGGGCACGGTGCCCATCAGCCACACTGAGCAGGGCTCACAGGGCTGGGCACGGTGCCCATCAGCCACACTGAGCAGGGCTCACAGGGCTGGGCACAGTGCCCATCAGCCACACTGAGCAGGGCTCACAGGGCAGCCAGGGTGCCCATCAGCCACTCTGTGCAGGGCTCACAGGGCTGGGCATGGTGCCATCATCCACACTGTGCAGGGCTCACAGGGCAGCCAGGGTGCCCATCATCCACACTGAGCAGGGCTCACAGGGCTGGGCACGGTGCCCATCAGCCACTCTGTGCAGGGCTCACAGGGCTGGGCACGGTGCCCATCAGCCACTCTGTGCAGGGCTCACAGGGCTGGGCACGGTGCCCATCAGCCACACTGAGCAGGGCTCACAGGGCTGGGCACGGTGCCATCAGCCACACTGTGCAGGGCTCACAGGGCTGGGCACAGTGCCCATCATCCACACTGAGCAGGGCTCACAAGGCAGCCAGGGTGCCCATCAGCCACACTGAGCAGGGCTCACAGGGCTGGGCACGGTGCCCATCATCCACACTGAGCAGGGCTCACAGGGCTGGGCACAGTGCCCATCAGCCACACTGAGCAGGGCTCACAGGGCAGCCAGGGTGCCCATCAGCCACTCTGTGCAGGGCTCACAGGGCTGGGCACGGTGCCCATCATCCACACTGAGCAGGGCTCACAGGGCTGGGCACGGTGCCCATCAGCCACACTGAGCAGGGCTCACAGGGCTGGGCACGGTGCCCATCAGCCACTCTGTGCAGGGCTCACAGGGCTGGGCATGGTGCCCATCATCCACACTGTGCAGGGCTCACAGGGCTGGGCATGGTGCCATCATCCACACTGTGCAGGGCTCACAGGGCTGGGCACGGTGCCCATCAGCCACACTGAGCAGGGCTCACAGGGCAGCAGAGCCTGCCAGGGGGGCTGGGGCTGCCAGCCTGCCAGGGCTCTGCCCCCAGGCTGGGGGGATTGGGGGCACTGTGCCTGATGTGCTCCAGTGACACTGCTGCATTTTACCCATCCTTTATTCAGAGACTGCACCTGGGTTTTCCTGCTGAGCCATTCCCAGCCCAGAACACAGTCCCAGGTCCTTCAGGTCCAGCTTCACTCTGTCCAAAGCCCAGGCTGAGCGAGCCTCCTCTCCCCTCCCAGGCAGCCAGGAAGGGTCAGCAAGGCTGCAGGGAGGGCTTTGCCCAGGAAGCTCCTGCCTGCCTGCACACACCCCATGGCAAGTGGTGGTTTCCTAGAAATGCAGCTCTGGATGCAGAAATGCCATTTCATTCCTGAATTCATGCTGTGGTTGCTGAGCTCTCATGGCTGGGGGTGATCTCTCTGCGCTGGGAGCCTGTTCCTCCCCACCTGCAGCGTTTCCTGAGGGTGCAGAGCCAAGGCAGCCCCAGGCAAGGTGCCTCCACAGCCACGCTGGGGCTGCACGGGGCTCAGCCGTGGTGCAATGGCTTCAGAGCTGCCAGCTGCAGGTAACCCACAAATGGCTCTCTGGAATTGTTACAGAACGCGTAAGGAATTCTATTTACGACTATATTGTATCACATGCAAATAGGGAATTAAAGAAAGTCAGGGGAAATCATGTGCTACCCTGTATAGATCCTGGTTTGAGGGTGATGAGGAAGGTCCTGTTCAGTTTGCCTATGGTTTCATTTCTCTTTTTCTCCTGGCTGGAATGAATTAAACCTTGCAGAAATGGGCATTTGCCAGGTCTGACTTTAGACTATTCAGGCTGCTGTGTAGGGTTCCTAATTTTTGCCTGATATGCATTACCTTCCACATCATGTTATGGCCAAGATTTGATTTTGATTCTGTTCCATCTCATCTGAGATGAATGGGTTTAATCAGAATCTCCTACACCCACTTCATTCAATGGCAGCCCCTTATAAGATGCTGAGAAACACAGCACAGTCTTGTCCTGGCAAGGCAGAGGCAAAATGAAGGGAAGAATTTTAGCTTCCAACTGGGTTCTAACCGTGGAGCTCTGAGGGTTTTTAAGATTTTCCAGTGATAGCCTCATTTGGCCTCTGTAAATGGAAGCTGGGTGAGAAAATCCAATCTGTCGGTCTGCTCTGCAATGTGCTCATTGATTTCAGCAGCTGGACTGGAATTGTTCTCACAAATCAGCTAATTGGGGTCCTTCAGGAAAGGTGAGTTGGGCAGCAGTAAATTTGGCATTGCCTCCCCAGTGGGCAGCAGCTGAGCAGACCTGGTGCTCCCTGTTAGCCAAATTCTGCCCTCCCAGCACATCGGGCTGAGGGAGTGGAGTCAGTGGGGTTTGTCAGGGGCTGGGGCTCTGCTCCATCTCCTGCAGGGTTGGTGGGGCTGGGGGCACTGCCCTGTGCCAGGGGGGTGCCAAACAAACACCCAGGGCTGTGAGCTCCCACAGCTGAGTCCTGCTCGTGCCTTCGCTTTGCAGCTTTCACTGGGAGGACTCTAAAGTTCATCTGGAGGTTCAAAAAATTAACATGCTTTCTCTTCTGAACTTTCAAAACCCAGCTAAAGGCTTTTAGCTGATTATCTCAAATCTCTTCTCTCTAATGACTTTCCAGTTTATTGATGTTGCACAAAAATCGTGGATAACCCTCTCTAATAGAAGTAATTATCAATGACTATTGAGCTTGGGAAATTTTTCTGTTAATTTTGTCTTTAGTCTTCTATTTCCTGTCAGAGATGTGAAATGGAAGCCTGCAATTCTCTCATAACTACTGAGTCTTGTTGATTTCTTTTCCCATTTTTAAAAGATAAGCTTGTGCTTAAGTATGAGCCTTTGAAAGAGGGAAGTAAAAAGTCTCTATTAAAGTGTGGTTGTGATTTTAATGCAAAAATGTCTTTGACTAAGAGAAACCCTGATTTTTGATTGAAAATTCACCACTGATTAAGCAATTTTGTTCCTCTTGATTAGAATTTGAGGTTGTCTGTGCATCTCGTCCTCACAAGGATGAGTTCTTGTTCAAGTGGAGTTACAGAGATCACACTGATCACGTCCCATCCTTAGCTGCTCTGGATCCTGTTTTAACACTTTTCAGCTGCTCATCTGATTCCAAAGGGACCATTAACGTGTGGGGGTGTGAAGGGGCCCCGTTGGGGAGCTCTGGGGCTGGCAGTGTCCCCAGCCCTGCTGCAGAGCTCCTGCTGCTGTGCCCTGCAGAGGGACGGGCAGGAACCTTCCCCGTGGCTTTGCAAGGCCCCCAAAATAGTTCCAAGACATTTTATTTTTCACAGAGAGGGTCACTGCTGCTGTGAAGGCTTTCATGGTGTGGTGTTACTGGGGCAGCCACCCACTGTCTGTGCACCAGATTTTGGCTGTTCAGAGCTGGGTACTTTGTCCTAAAAATTTGCACTCCAGTGGGTCTCCTCCCTCACCAGTAGTTACCTACAGTTTAATTCTTTAATTCCTTAGCATCAAAGCATCACATGGGTTGAAAGGGATCTCTGGCTTTTATTCTGTTCTGAAGCGAGCACGTTGTTTCCTTTCATCCTCAGCACAGCACTTTGCTGCACGCTCGTGTTCTCTGACACAGAAGTTTTCGGTTAACTCAGCTGAGAAAGCGGGTCTGGATCCCAGTGCTGCCTTTCCCTCCTTGTGTGCCCCATTTTCCCCAGGGCAGCAGGGCCAGCCCAGGCCAGTCTGATGTCCCCACTGCTGAACGGTGCCTGGCAGCAAAACCCATCCCCGTTCCTCCAGAAACTCATTAAAACCAGGTAACTCTGAGCTGCAGCACAGGGATTGCTGTTTGGGCTGCATTGCCAATTTAGCGCATGTGTGAGAGGTAAAATGATTAAATAGTTTCTTGTAAGGAAATCTCTCTAACTAGAAACTTAAGTGAACATATATTGGAATTAATTTTTTTTATTTGATCGACGTTGTAGGCATAACTTCTGATCATGTACTGCATTCCTAAGACAGAGGACATCGATTTTTGTTTTTGAATCACAGTATTTTTCTGTGGCTCATTATAGCTGCAATATTTTGTGTAGGTGTTTAGAACAGAGGACTGGGAGTGCCATCACTGCAGTATTTCAGGACATGTACTGGCTGAGCAGTGCAGCTGGAGCTCTCTGTGTAGAGAGTTAAGGGAGATTTTTTCCATATTAAAAGAACATGGATTATTTTGCATATTATTTTTGATTTTTATAGACGTGTTGGTGTTAATAATGAAGGTCTGACTGCTCTTAGGACTAGGTAAGCAATCCTGGTGTCAATGGGGGTTTTCCCCCCACTTCCTTTGATTACAATTCCTCCTGGAACAGGATGGAGCAGCGTCCTGTGTCGGCAGGCACAGCCCGGCCCCTGGAGTGTTAATGTGCTGCTCACTGCTCCTCAGCATCTCCTGTCATTTCAGTTCTTTTCTCAGAAGGGAAAATAAAGTTTTCACAGCTTTTCTGCCCCATTTCAAAATAGCATTTTTAAGCTAAAACTAGTTGCCAAATTCTATTTTGATCTCGGGGTTTATTTTTAAACTGGAGATCAGCACATTGAGGAATCACAATTAAAGATGATGCTGATAACGCTGCTCTGCAGTTTACCCACGGGAGTTCTCCATGTGCTGTTCGTGCTGGGGGTGTCAGAGCCGCGGCAGGAGCAGCCCCGTGGGAGCTGCGCTCTGCAGGGCGACGGAGGGATGCGCCCAGGGCAGCACCGGGGGACAGGGGCTGCGCCAGCCCTGCCCGGGGCTGCTTGGGGCTGCAGAGAGCCGGGAACGGGTGAAACCCTGCCCGGGAGCCGGGAACGGGTGAAACCCTGCCCGGGAGCCGGGAACGGGTGAAACCCTGCCCGGGAGCCGGGACGGGAGCCTTGGTGCTGCCTTAGGGAATGCAGAGAGCCGGGAATGGGTGAAACGCTGCCCCGGGAGCCTGGGGGGCTGCAGAGTCCCCCCGCAGGGCCCTGTCCAGCCCGTGTGAGAGCAGCAGGAGCCGCAGAGGGGACGCTGGGCACGGGCAGCAGCAGAGCCCCCTCTCCCTGCGCTGCTGGCACAGCCCGGACCCTTCCAGGGCTGGCCTGGCTCTGCACACAGCTCGGGCAGCCCCGATCTGTCTGCGAGGGTCACACAGGGACAGCACAACTGGAGCTGCCAGGCTCAGGGTGCAAGGCTTGGCTTTCTTCAGGTTTTATTTCCGTTTGGTCTTGGTTTTTGGTTTTTTTCTGCTTTATTTTAGTGCAGATTAGGTGATTGAGGAATGGTTGGGATGCATTTGATTCTGAACTCTCAAGAGGATGCTCACCAAAGGGCTTTTCTCTTGGCCAATCCTAGATCCCAAGGCTGCTGTTGATTCCCTGCTCTGCTGTGTTCTGCTGCTCTGTCCCAGACACAATTTAGCAAAGGAACAATCCTGCTCTGATTATGTACCAAAGCAAACAAAAGCGCAATCACAAAGGTGGGTCATGAGTTGTTTTTCCTTTGCTGAGGGAAGAATGTTTTTTGTCCGTGCATTTCAAGGAACACTACTGCTCATGACCAATTTAAAAGAGAAATATTTGATACTGCAGGGGAGTTGGTAATGACTTAATCAAAGGCAAAAAGACCTCTTTGCTCCAGCTGAATGTTCACATAGTTTAGTTCTTATTAGCATCGATTTCCCCCAAATCTTTAGCATCTGATTTATGAAAGGCAGCATAATGAATTTTAGCAATAAACAAGAATATTGAACAAGAAGACAGAGAGTTCTTCCACTCCCTGGTATGGCAGTGCAGGACTCTGGGGCAGCTCTGCCTTGGCTGGCTCACCCTCGCTCTGCAGGCACAGCAGAAACTCGTGTGCCCCCCTCTGCCCCTCTGCAGGCCAGGGCAGGGCAGGGCAGAGATGCCCGGGTGGGGAGCACAGACCCCTGTGGGGCAGCCGGGCAGAGCTCCCTCCTGTGCCCTGCTCCCCCAGCCCCTGAGGAGCGGCCTGGGGGCTGCTGGCACTGCCTGGCACTGCCTGGGGGCTCCTGGCACTCCTGGCACTGCCTGGGGGCTGCTGGCACTGCCTGGCACTGTCTGGCGTTCCTGGCACTGCCTGGGGGCTGCTGGCACTGCCTGGGGGCTCCTGGCACTCCTGGCACTGCCTGGGGGCTGCTGGCACTGCCTGGCACTGCCTGGGGGCTCCTGGCACTGCCTGGGGGCTGCTGGCACTGCCTGGGGGCTCCTGGCACTCCTGGCACTGCCTGGGGGCTCCTGGCACTGCCTGGCACTGCCTGGCATTCCTGGCACTGCCTGAGGGCTGCTGGCACTGCCTGGCACTGCCTGGGGGCTGCTGGCACTGCCTGGCACTGTCTGGCGTTCCTGGCACTGCCTGGGGGCTGCTGGCACTGCCTGGGGGCTCCTGGCACTCCTGGCACTGCCTGGGGGCTGCTGGCACTGCCTGGCACTGCCTGGGGGCTGCTGGCACTGCCTGGCACTGTCTGGCGTTCCTGGCACTGCCTGGTGTTCCTGGCACTGCCTGGGGGCTGCTGGCACTGCCTGGGGGCTCCTGGCACTGCCTGGCACTGCCTGGCGTTCCTGGCACTGCCTGGGGGCTGCTGGCACTGCCTGGCATTCCTGGCACTGCCTGGGGGCTGCTGGCACTCCTGGCAGTGCCTGGCACTCCTGGCACTGCCTGGGGGCTCCTGGCACTCCCTTGGGGCTGCTGGCCCTGCCTGCCCTCGCGGCTGCAGCTGGTGCAGGCAGGAGCCTGTGCCACAGTGCCAGGCTTGATGGCAGCTGAGCGATTGCTGAGCTCCCAGCCAGCGATGTTTTTATTTAAACCAGCTGGGAGTCTCTGACATTCCCAATTACAGCTCGTTTGCACACACTCTTTGCGATTGAAATGCACTTTGGCACCAGTGCCTCCAAGGTCTGCTCTGGGACGTGCCCAAATCTCACTGCCACAGCTGTGGAGGTAGGTGGCATTTGCAGTGCTAATAGAGAAGGATCAGGGGAAAAATAAAAAAAAAAAAAAGCCTAAACTTTCTCCATCCCTTTTAAGCAGTGACTCAGTCACCAGCCCTTCCCACAGTTCTTCACTGATGTTCTAATTGCAGACCAGTACCAGCTCAGGCTGCCTAAAAATAAACTCCACATTTTCATTTAATTACTTGGACTGTCTGCCTCATTGCTGTGAAAATTATATAGGAGAAAATATTTACTTACAGGGTTTTCCTAAGTATGATCTCTCAGCTATCCCAAACAGGTAGGTAATGAATCTATACAGAAATATGTTAGACTACAAAAGGCAATGTGAGGGTGAATTTGGGCCAGGAGAGCTGGGTGGAGCTCAGGAGTCAGTGAGTGTCCCATGCCCTGTGAGAGCCTCTGGCACGGTCAGTGTCTGAAGGGTTTGCAAGGATAGTTCTTGACTGCACTATTTTAATGTGAACTGGGAAGTGACTTCTTACCTTTATGCATAGTGGAATTTCAGGATGTAAATCAACCAAAATATATAAAAAAAAAGGAGCTATATTTGATAAGCAAAGAGTTCACTGAATATTTTGCCCAACTGAAAGGTTTTGGACTCAGTGATCCTTGTGGGTCCCTTCCACCTTAGGTCGTTCTCTATTTTATGTTGTTGGCAACACCAGAAAAGCTCAGGTAGTTCTTATTTCAGCTTTATGATGAGCTATCCCAATAATTGCATTTGACAGTCAAGAAATCGATAGAGACCCATGTAAGTCATTAATGACAAAGATTGTCTGTCTGTCTGTCCTTCCAGTGCCAGCCCAGCTGCTGGGGGCTGTTGTGGCAGGAGCTGTGCCTGGAGGAGATGCCACCAGGCCTGGGCACCATCCCAGGGTGCCAGTGCCCAGTGCCCTGAGCACAGCTGCTGGAGGCCACCTTCTGCACGGATGAAAGCCCTGAAATTCCCTTTGTGGGAATTACAGACCAGACCTTGAGGTAATGCTACCCCTGAGTGCTCAGAAATCATGGAATTGGCTAAAAGTGATGCCTTTACTTTTTAATGTGAGAAGGAAAGGCTGCTGCTCTACTCTGTCTTACTACAATTAATTCTTTCTTTCTGCAGAACTTTATTAATAATAAATATTTTTATGTGAAAGAAAGAAAAAGCAGGAATATTCTTGGGGCATATCCCAGTATCAGGTCCTATTGTGTAAATTGCCAAATCATGCTGAGATTTGCGTTAAAAAGCACAGGTTTAGCGACCCTAAATGCATGGCTCAGTGTGTCTGTGTTTATGTGCAGCTCAGCGAGGCAGCAGCCACGGGGAAGCCTGCAGAGTGGGGTTTTCAGGGGGTCTCCAGGGAGGAAGGCTCTGCACCCCTCCTGCAGCAGGAGGGTCCCAGGGCAGGGGGCTCACCCCCAATTCTCGTTCCCTGCTCTCGGCATCTCGGCTCCTTGGGCACGGTTTGGGTGCCGGGCGCTCCTCTGCCGGGCCGAGGCTGTGCCGGGGCTGAGGCTGTGCCCGAGGCTGTGCCCTGAGCCCCGTGCCCTGCCCTGCCCTGCCCGGGGCTGCAGAGCCGGAGAAGGGATCATCCCCCGGAGCATCCCCGGGATCATCCCCCGGAGCATCCCCGGAATCACCCCCGGAGCATCCCCAGAGCATCCCCGGAGCATCCCCCGGAGCATCCCCCGGAGCATCCCCGGGATCACCCCCGGAGCATCCCCGGAGCATCCCCCGGAGCATCCCCCGGAGCATCCCCGGGGCAGGGAATCCCCGCTGGGGCTGGAACCCGGCCCGGCCGCACCCCGGGGCTGCCCCGCGTTCCCTCGGAGCCCAGGGCCGGGCAGGAGGGAGGGAGCCTCATCCTCATCCTCATCCTCATCCTCATCCTCATCCTCATCCTCATCCTCATCCTCATCCTCATCCTCATCCTCATCCTCATCCTCATCCTCATCCTCATCCTCATCCTCATCCTCATCCTCCTCCTCCTCCTCCTCCTCATCCTCATCCTCATCCTCATCCTCATCCTCATCCTCATCCTCCTCCTCATCCTCATCCTCATCCTCCCCTGTCCCCGTGTGTCCCTGCCCGCCCGGGCTGTGCGGTTTGTGCGGGGCTGTGCCAGGCTGTGCCAGGCTGTGCCGGGCTGTGCCAGGCTGTGCCAGGCTGTGCCGGGCTGTGCCGGGCTGTGCCGTTCCGCGCAATTTGTGCCAGACTGTGCCGGGCTGTGCCGTTCCGCACGGTTTGTGCCGGGCTGTGCCGGGCTGTGCCGTTCTATGCGGTTTGTGCCAGGCTGTGCCAGGCTATGCCAGGCTGTGCCAGGCTGTGCCGTTCCGTGCGGTTTGTGCCAGGCTATGCCAGGATATGCCAGGCTGTGCCGGGCTGTGCCGGGATATGCCAGGCTGTGCCAGGCTGTGCTGGGCTATGCCAGGATATGCCGGGCTGTGCCGTTCCGCGCGGTTTGTGCCAGGCTATGCCAGGATATGCCGGGCTGTGCCGGGCTGTGCCAGAATATGCCAGGCTGTGCCAGGCTGTGCCGGGCTGTGCCGTTCTATGCGGTTTGTGCCGGGCTGTACCGGGCTGTGCCGGGATATGCCAGGCTGTGCCAGGCTGTGCCGTTCCGCGCGGTTTGTGCCAGGCTATGCCAGGCTGTGCCGGGATATGCCAGGCTGTGCCAGGCTGTGCCGGGCTGTGCCAGGCTGTGCCAGGCTGTGCCGTTCCGCGCGGTTCGTGCCCCTCCAGAGCCGCGGCCGCTCTGTCTGTGAGCGCTTTGATCTCGGGCGGGTTTCCCCGCGCTATTTTTAGAGGCTGCGAGGATAACCGAGGGATGTCGGTTCCATGCAGACGGAAGCAGCTGCAGATGGAGAGCAGCAGCTTCAGACGCAGCTTTTCTCCAGGGGCAGAGGAGAGGAGCAGAAGGAGGAAAACAAGGCGGTCTCCAGCAGCATTCCCAGCCCTTCTGCTCGCACAGAAATGGGGCCCTGAGGCAGAGAGGGGTGTTCCCCAAATACAGATTCTCTGCACAGCTGGTGATTGTCCTTTCAGACTGTGTGTAACTCACGGCTCTGCTGCAGCCCAGAGCCGGGACCTGCAGCTCAATTGATCTTTGCAGCACCGTGGATATGTTTATAAGGGATTGCTAATAGCCACCCTTTGATTTAAAAATAATAATTGCAGCATCTCTCACTTTCCCTGCTTTAAACACGTATGTGGAGGTCTCAGATTGCTCAGTTTTGATAGTACCAATTCCTGCTTTTTGTTTCATCTTCAGAACTGAAGCAAAGCAAGGAACAGATACAGCAACCGAGCCTTTCCTCCCCAGGGCAGGAGTGTGTGTGTCTGCAGATTTGCGCTCAGGCTGCGGGAGAACAAGAGGGAAAACGTGTTTACAGGGAAGGAGAGGTTCCGAAGGGTGTTTTCTGCTCCTTCTGCCATCGCTGTTGCTGGGGAAACCAGCGCGGGGCCCGGAGCGGCTCCCTCTGTGTCTGTCTGTCTGTCTGTCTGTCTGTCTCTGACGCAGCATGGGGCCCAGCTCACTGGACAGAACTGAGCTCCTCTCCAAAAGATGCAGACAGATGAGGGAGCAGGGTAAGAGGATTCATCAGTCCCTGTGAATATTTATGGACAGGTCAGAAATTCGCAAGCCCAGCTGAAATTGATGGGGTTTTCTCCATCAGCCTCAGCACTCTCGGCTTGGGGATTCCCTGGGGGTTGTCCCAGCCCTCGCTCCCTCCCCAGCCCCGGCAGCCTGTCCCACCCCTCGAACAGCCCCGAGAGCGCCTGCAGGCAGCTGGCACCGGCCCTGGCCCATGGGGAGGAGAGCCCGCGGTGGGCTGGGATGGGCTGGGATGGGGCTGAGCCGGCACTTCCCTGGAGCTGGGCCAGAGACAGAGAGAGACAGAGAGACAGACAGACAGACAGACAGACACACAGAGAGAGCTGCTCCGGGGTCAGAGAGGCTCTGAGCAACAGCTCAGCACCATCTGCAGCACACCAAGGAGAGCCAGGGCAGGAGGAGAGTGCTGGTAACTCCAATAATGCAGGAGCATTTCAAGCCTGGTCAGAGCCAACGCTGGGTTTTCACAACACAAGTTTGGATTTAGAGGGTGGACTGTCTCCTGAATCCTAAACCCCATTTCCTGGTGAATTCTTAATTCTGCAAGTAGGTCATCTCCTTTGGGAGCAATGGAGACTTGACAAGTCCAAATAATAACTCTCCTCTCTCCTCTCTTTGATGCTGGATGTCACAAAGTTGTTCCCTGCCATCCCCTTCTCATCTTCTCTCCTCAGTTCCTGCCAGACCCAGCTGAGCACTCGAGCTGGTGCAGGAGAAGACGTTTCCAGGTCCCTGCAGTGTTTGTGCTGAGGTCTGTCCCCGGCTGCCAGGGTGGCAGGGCACAGCTGGACGGTGGCCCTGGTGTCCCTGTGGCACCCACAGCTCCTCCCTGAGCTGCAGTCCAGGGCACAAAGCCCGGACTTGCCAAGCCCTGCCTGCCAAAGCCTCAATCCCAGGGCATGTCCAGGTGTGGGAAGGGGCTCAGCAGGATGGAGGCCACGTCCAGCTGCTGGACACAGAGCCCTGGAGTGACCACAGGGGTGACCAGAGCTGGACACAGAGCCCTGCAGTGACCACAGCAGTGACCAGAGCTGGACACAGAGCCCTGCAGTGACCACAGCAGTGACCAGAGCCAGCTCAGTGCCAGGACAGCCCCTCACCTCCTGTCACCCCGTGCTTTCAGGCTCTGGCACTGAGGTTTCAGCTTCCACGAGGAGCCTGGCACAGACCTTGCCCTGATTATGGAGCCACCCCAGTGATGTTTTAAATTATGGGTGAGTTTTACATAATTCTTTTGATACGTGTTGTTATGACATGTAAAATTTTATCTTTGCAGTTGCAGTGGATTATGTAAGGTCTTTGTTTTGCATTTGTCAGGATAACTTGAACCACTGCACATTTAACAAAAGCACTTTCAGGGGGCCTGGTCCCGCCCACAAATGATAATACAGATAAACTCCATAAGCTTTTTAAAACTTCTAGTAAGTTATAAAGGCTAACAGGCAAGTTTGTGTGACAGTGGTCCAACTCCAAAGCCAAGCACGCAAGGAGTAGGAGAAGCCTTGTCCTGAGCTGCAGCACCATTCCTGGGCTGCCAGGGGTGGCTCATTACAGGATCAAATGCTGGTTTCCCAAGGGGGCCCTGTCTCCGTGGTGGAGCAGCAATTCAAAAATCCGGTTTGCTATGTCCTTCAGAGTGTGGCCCCAGCTCCTGTTTGCTGTATCCTGCACATCCTCCCTGTTAGGATGAAATACTCTTTGCTCTTGGTGTTTGGGGTTTTTCTGTGGCACTCATTACTCCAGTGGTGTTTGTTTATTCTGCGTGCAAACTATTAATTAACTTGTCTCTGTGCAGCCCAGAAAGGCAGGGGAGAAACATCATCACTTTATAGATAAGGGGCAGAGGCACAGCAAGGTTCAGTCAAGAATGTCAATTACTCTGGGGTGTTCAGCCTCAGATGATCAGGAGCTGATAATCCCTGAGCACCTGGGATTTATTGCTGGCTTTGGAGATGCCCTGGGCACTGCCAGGGCAGGAGTGCAGTGGGCAGCTGCTGCCTGGCCACACTGGGGCCCAGAGCACTGCCCAGGGCACAGAGCGGGAGCAGCAGACAGGTGGAAGTGCAGAAAGCACAGAACCCCAGAAGGGGCTGTAAAGGAGCAGCAGGCAGGTGGAAGTGCAGGAAAGCACAGAGCCCCAGAAGGGGCTGCAAAGCTCCTCCGCTCCAGGTCTCTGCCATGGCAGGGACAGCTCCCTCTGTCCCAGGTGCTCCCAGCCCTGCCCAGCCTGGCCTTGGCACTGCCAGGGATCCAGGGGCAGCTGCTCTGGGCAGGAAAAATGCAGGACAACCCTTTCCACGAAGAAAGCATTCCTAAAATCAGTCTAAACCTCCCTGGTGCCACCTGAGGCCGTTTCCTCCTGTGCTGTTGCTCGTTGCCTGGGAGAGGAGCTCTCCCCTCAGGTGGCAATGCCCTGCAGATGCCAGGAGCAGCAGCTGACCCTGTCCAGGCACCAGGGCCCAGCAGGGCTGCAGGGGAGCACAGGCAGCACTGAAGGACAGCACAGCAGCCCAGCTGCACAGCCATGCTGCGCTCACCAGCCTCCTTGGCTTGCTTCAGGTTATCCTTTGCCAGCTCCCAGCCCATAAATGAGGCCTGAGAATGGCAATGGAAACTTTCACTTGCCAAATTCCAAGAGTATTTATATAATTTAATCGATAAATTGCATTGATTTATTTGCACTAAGTAACTCCTTGAGGTCTGGATAATAGATAAGGGTGTGCATGGTGCTGTACAAACACATCATAAATAAATGCAGCTTGCAAATCAATTGCAAGATATTAATGATTAATCTTCTCATAGTAAAATAATGTGATGTCTCTCCATTATCGATTAAAAAAAAAAAAAAATCTGACCTAAGAGGTTTCAGAGTCATTTATTTGAGGAAGGCTGCCCTTTAAGCCAGATCTTACACTTTGTAAAAGGTCGCAGGGTTTAAATATCATGGTTCCTTACAAAGCAGCCCTCCCTGAGAGGTTTGACAGCGCCTTCCTGAGAACACATCATGGTCCTGCTCCAGCGAGAGCTTGGCCGTGAGGCCAGGGCTGGTTCTTGCAGGGGATTTCACCCTCCCGCCCTCCTGGGGAATGCACAGAGAGCTGTGATGGTCACCCCAAAGCCTGCTGCATGAACACAGGTGAGGAACAGCACATTTTCCCCATCACAGCCCTGGCTGGGCCATTTTCTGAGAGCAGTGAGAGAGCTGGGGACAGAATAATGGAGTTTTACTGCATTTTGTGCTGGCCTCCTGCAGGCAGGAGCAGAGCAAGGCCTGAGCAAGGTCCAATTCCAGGTGTGCTGAGCCCAGGGAACCTCCTGTTGAGGCAGGTGAGCCTGGGCTCTGGGCAATCAGGGCAGAGATCAGCCCAGGGCTTCCAGCCCGGTGCCTGGGATTCCTGTGGCATTTCATGGAGGCTCCTGCTGCCAAGGCAGATGCCTGGCTCTGTAGGCAGCCCCACTTTCAGTCAGTTTTCCACCACTTTTGAGTCATCATTAATGCCATCCCACTCACGGTTATTCCCAGGCCTACTCTCTCTCTCTTCCAGCACTCTCTTGCACATATACTTTTAATTTCCTTTGACCCTTCTGCTGATTAACCTTTTCCCCAGCTCCCGTCTCATCTTCCCTGGCAAGCTCCATCCAGCTCTGTAATCTCTGTCAGCTGCTTGAGCCACTCTGCATTTCCATGGCAGCCTTCAAGGACTGGAGATCTCTGTGCAGCTTTTAGTGCAGTTCCAGCAGCTGCCTCCTCTCCCTCTGGCTGTGGCCAAGGGACTGAGTCTGGTTTCCTCTTTGATGCCATTGCTGAGCAATTCTCCTCCCTGCTTGTTCCCCTGCTGCTCAGGGGAGTGTCTGGCCCTTGGAGGATCTTCCACGAACAAGGCTGGAGGGTTTCCATCTCCTCAGCTTGTGCCAGGGGATTGCTGTGAGCTCTGAGCCCGCTGCACAGCTCAGGGGCTCCTGGAGCCTGCTGGTGCTGCCCTGTCCCCAGCAGCTCCCTCCTTCCTTGAGGCTGTTAGCCAGGGACCTTCATATACAGACAGGAACTGCTGGATTCAGCATGTCTGTCTGTCTGTCTATCTATCTATATCTATATATCTATATATCTATATCTATATCTATATCTATATCTATATCTATATCTATATCTATCTATCTATCTATCTATCTATCTATCTATCTATCTATCTATCTATCTATCTATATCTATCCATCCATCCATCCATCCATCTCTATCTGTGTCTATATCTATCTATCTATCTATCTATCTATCTATCTATCTATCTATCTATCTATCTATCTATCTATCTATCTATCTATCCACAATCTGTGCATGTGTTTATGTGTGTCTATATCTTCTGTGCATATTTGTGTGTCTGTGTGTGTATTTAGCAGATTTCAGTGTGCTTAACACATTTTCCTCCTCAGCAGAACTGAAACCCTGAGTGGGCTGCTGCCTGTCTGATGGAAGGGTTGTGCCTGTGCTGGAAGGGTGTGTCTGATGGAAGGGTTCTCTCTTTGCTGAGAATGGAAGGGTTCTGCCTGTGCTGGAAATGGAAGGGTTCTGCCTGTGCTGGAAATGGAAGGGTTCTGCCTGTGCTGAGAATGGAAGGGCTCTCTCTTTGCTGAGAATGGAAGGGTTCTGCCTTTGCTGAGCATGGAAGGGTTCTGCCTGTGCTGAGAATGGAAGGGTTCTGCCTGTGCTGAGAATGGAAGGATTCTGCCTGTGCTGAGAATGGAAGGGCTCTCTCTTTGCTGAGAATGGAAGGGCTCTGCCTTTGCTGGAAATGGAAGGGTTCTCTCTTTGCTGAGAGTGGAAGGGCTCTCTCTTTGCTGGAAATGGAAGGGCTCTCTCTTTGCTGAGAATGGAAGGGTTCTGCCTTTGCTGAGCATGGAAGGGCTCTCTCTTTGCTGAGAATGGAAGGGTTCTGCCTTTGCTGAGAATGGAAGGGTTCTGCCTGTGCTGAGAATGGAAGGGTTCTGCCTTTGCTGAGAATGGAAGGGCTCTCTCTTTGCTGAGAATGGAAGGGTTCTGCCTTTGCTGAGAATGGAAGGGTTCTGCCTGTGCTGAGAATGGAAGGGTTCTGCCTTTGCTGAGAATGGAAGGGCTCTCTCTTTGCTGAGAATGGAAGGGTTCTGCCTTTGCTGAGCATGGAAGGGCTCTCTCTTTGCTGAGAATGGAAGGGTTCTGCCTGTGCTGAGAATGGAAGGGCTCTCTCTTTGCTGAGAATGGAAGGGCTCTCTCTTTGCTGAGAATGGAAGGGTTCTGCCTGTGCTGAGAATGGAAGGGTTCTGTCTTTGCTGAGAATGGAAGGGTTCTGCCTTTGCTGGAAATGGAAGGGTTCTGCCTTTGCTGGAAATGGAAGGGTTCTGCCTGTGCTGAGAATGGAAGGGCTCTCTCTTTGCTGAGAATGGAAGGGCTCTCTCTTTGCTGAGCATGGAAGGGCTCTGCCTGTGCTGAGAATGGAAGGGTTCTGCCTTTGCTGGAAATGGAAGGGTTCTGCCTTTGCTGCTGCTCTGGAGCTGGCAAGAGCAGCACCCATAATCCTGACTGCTCCAGGATTTCCTTGGCTCTTTGCTTTGCTCTGTCCACCCCAATTATTGTGATCGTGAGATCTGCTGATTGAAACTGCCTAGAAAAATCTCATTATGTTATCTAATGCAAAACCTTTGGGGTTAATGTAAAATAAGTTCACCAGCTCTGTGGCAGGTGGGTTCTCAAGTATTGCCACTACTTGCAAATGCAGTAATTGTTCTTTTAAATTAAGAAAGTAAAAAACCCCCACACCTTTAAACAGCAATGAAAGTTCTGCTTTTGTTTAACAACAAAAGAAGTTTAATTTTTAAAGATTACTCTATATTATTACCTTGCTTAATTATCAGATGGAATGGTTGGATGAGCAGACAATTAAAACAAGGAGAAGCTCAGAAGGAAAAGTTCATCAGGATATTAGAGAGACAATGGGGGAAAGTAAAACTATTTCAAGTACCATTTGAAGGAACCCATTTGGGAAGAAACCAGGATTGATTAAGTTTTGAAGCAGTTGATTTTGTTATCTAAAATATTTCCTAGATTAACTGTTACATGCTCATGCACGAGGCGATGTCCAAGGTTCTTCAGCAGCAGAGTGAAATGCTGGTGCAGATAAAGGCTCTGCAAGGCAGCAGGGAGCTCCATCCTGAGCAGGGTCTGTGGGGAGGTCTGGGGCTCTCTGGGGTCCCTGAGCTCTGAGCAGGGGCTCTGGGCTGTGCCCGTGTGCCCTCCTGTGCCCTCCTGTGCCCTCCTGTGCCCTCCTGTGCCCTGTGTGCCCTCCTGTGCCCTGTGTGCCCTCCTGTGCCCTGTGTGCTCTGTGTGCCCTGTGTGCCCTGTGTGCCCTGTGTGCCCTGTGTGCCCTCCTGTGCCCTCCTGTGCCCTCCTGTGCCCTGTGTGCCCTGTGTGCTCTGTGTGCCCTGTGCCCTGTGTGCCCTGTGTGCCCTGTGTGCCCTCCTGTGCCCTGTGTGCCCTGTGTGCCCTCCTGTGCCCTCCTGTGCCCTGTGTGCCCTCCTGTGCCCTGTGTGCTCTGTGTGCTCTGTGTGCCCTGTGTGCCCTGTGCCCTGTGTGCCCTGTGTGCCCTGTGTGCCCTGTGCCCTCCTGTGCCCTGTGTGCCCTGTGTGCCCTGTGTGCCCTCCTGTGCCCTGTGCCCTGTGTGCCCTGTGTGCCCTGTGTGCCCTGTGCCAGGGTGCGGCTCTGCCTGCTGCCCTCCTGTGCCCCTGCTGCTGCTGCCCATGCCCAATGTGCCCCTGCCCAGCCCTGGCCTCCGGCTCCTCTCTGCCCTCCCTTCCCCGGCCTTGGCCTCGTCCTGGCAGCGAAGGGGATTCCTCCTTGGTTGCTCTGACGCGGCTGTGGCGGCACCGGTGACCCTGTCCGGGGCCAGGAGACAGCTCAGAGAGCAGTGTGACAGCCAGGGCCGAGCCCCGGGGCATGAGAGCACCATCCTGCCCTGAGCTGCTGCGTTTGGGTCAGTCTGGCCAAACAGAACTGGGGAAAAGCCAGGCCTACGAGTGCTTGAAAGTAATGTTCCATACGTGGTATAAAAGACTCTTAAATTTCAAATCATTAATAATGAGCTTTGAAGGGAACCCTGTAAGCTGTCTCCTAATTCCTGATGAAATAGAATAATTTATTACATCAATTTTTCTGATTAATGTGAAATGTGTTTCAAATTTGGGTTTTCCTTTAATATTTCAACGTTTCCTTGAGAGGAGCTGCAGAAGGTGACTGAGTGTCCCCCAGACTGATGTGGTGTGTCCTCAAAGCAGGGTGAGATGTGCTGCTGGAGCTGGTCAGCAATGAAACCACTGTACAGCAGCAAACCCAGCTCATTTCAGGACCTGCTCTCCAGAAGGCATGAACAGCTCTGCTCACTCATGCCTGGGGAGAGAGTGTCTTAAAAACTTACTCCATGAACTGGAATTTTTTTGTTGTCAAGGACACGTCCCCAGAAATTTCTGAAAAAAGGCCAAGGCTGGAGTCACTAGGGGTAAATTGCATGGCAATTTATCTTTTCCCTAAAAAATGAATTTATTTTAAACAGGCTTTCTACTGTACTTATGTCAGTTTTGTCTTGGTATTACATCCAGGAGGAAAGTGAGCTGCAGCATTTAGAGCAGCCGTTCTCTGGGCTGGTAAAACACATCACACTTTGTGCTGAGGCCACAGAAACTGGAACACCCATCTTGGCTGCTCTTGGGCTGACCCCTCCAGCTGCCCTCTCTGGTTCAGGAGCACAGGGAAAGGAGAATTTTAATCGTGAGGGTCTCTGTAAGGTAAGCCATGGGGTGGTACTGCTGCTGCTGCAGCAGAGAGCCCTTATAAAGTCTGCAGTGGTAACAACCAGAGCCCAGACAGGAGAGATTGTTTAAGAGAGAATCATTTATTAGAAGATAGGAGGTTGTTACGTACAGATTCTGTCCTGCAAAAGTGTCCTGGTCAAGGATATGTCAGGGAGAACAAACCCCATGGAGCTGGCCCTGCTCTCACACAGAATACTCAGACACAGCAGAGCTCTGCCAGGCCTGGCTGGCCCTGGGCTCAGCTGGGGGAGCCTGGGCACCACAGCACCCCTGGGTGTGCCACAGCATCCCTGTGGGTGCCACAGCGCCCCTGGGTGTGCCACAGCATGCCTGGGTGTGCCACGGCATGCCTGGGTGTGCCACGGCATGCCTGGGTGTGCCACAGCACCCCTGGGTGTGCCAGAGCCTCCCTGGGTGTGCCACAGCACCCCTGGGTGTGCCACGGCACGCCTGGGTGTGCCAGAGCCTCCCTGGGTGTGCCAGAGCCTCCCTGTGGGTACCACAGCATCCCTGGGTGTGTCAGAGCCTCCCTGGGTGTGCCACAGCATCCCTGTGGGTACCACAGCACTCCTGGGTGTGCCACAGCGCCCCTGGGTGTGCCACAGCGCCCCTGGGTGTGCCACAGCATCCCTGGGTGTGCCACAGCATGCCTGGGTGTGCCACAGCATCCCTGGGTGTGCCACAGCGCCCCTGGGTGTGCCACAGCATCCCTGGGTGTGCCACAGCATGCCTGGGTGTGCCACAGCATCCCTGGGTGTGCCATGGCACCCCTGGGTGTGCCAGAGCCTCCCTGGGTGTGCCAGAGCCTCCCTGGGTGTGCCACAGCATCCCTGGGCACCACAGCACGCCTGAGCTAGCAGGAGGGTTTGCAGGGGGGCTGGGGCTGCAGGAGGGGCTGCAGGAGGGGCTGGGGGGGCAGGGGGGCTGCAGGGGCTCTGCTCCTCCCTGGGCTGCCCTGGGCACAGCCCAGGCTGGCACTTGGCAGCGAGCTGCTCCCATCGTGCCAGCGAGGGACGGGGCTGAGCAAGAGGCCACGGAGACACGGCCGTGCTGAGGTAGCATGAGGAAAATCACACTGAGAAGCAACAAAGGTCTCTGTGCTACAGAGAGAGCTGTCCCCTCTCAGGCCCAGCCCCAAAGCAGCAGCAGGGGCAGAGCCCTGCACAGCCCCTGAGCAGCAGCTGTGCAGGGGCTGCCAAGGCAGCGGCGAGGGCTGTGCTCCTGCCTGCAGGGCTGCCCTGCTCTGGCCTGGGCAGGGTTTCTGTGCCAGCCCCGCGTGCTCTGGGCTCTGCCAGGGAAGCCCAGCTGTGTCAGACGCTGCGGGAGGGGCAGCTGAAGGCATCCCCACCCTGGCAATGCCAGGAGGGCCCAGGACCCCCTTGTGCAGGTGCTCAGGGCTCACAGGGGCTGCGGGCTCGGAGCCACCGCAGCCCCCGGGCCTTCCCTCGCTCCAGGGGTGCATCTCCTGCACTCTGCCCCTCTGGCACAGCACAGCAGCTTTACCAGTGCCCCTGTGCTCTGACAGACCAGCGGCCAAACTGACATTTCCCCAACACTTAGCAGGTTTCTCAAAGGAAGGTATTATCCAGGAGAAAATCTGTGTAACTTTCTAATGTATGCGTGCTGAAATATTCCCCAAGGACATGCCACATTTAGCGGAAGGGCAGAGATGATCCAGACCCCCCGAGTTATCAGAACCTCTGGAGCAATCGTGACCACATCTGCAGTTTTTGAAGGATTTCTGCAGTGCTGGATGTGCTCCTACTCATTACCCTATGGAAAGGGGTGAGCTGGGGAAGCCTGCCCCTCCAAGAGCAGGCCAGAGCTCTTCGCTTGCTGTTTGCCATGAAACAACAAACCTGGAGGTTTGATCTGAAACAACCTCCTCCCCTCCCCTCTCAGCCCTGACCTTAAAGCTGGTTTAATTCCAGCTCAGACAGGGGGGAGGAACACAGAGCAGACAACAAAACATCTCACTTGCATTTCAGCCTAACATTTAGGGGCAGATTTTGCCTCTATTTCCATTATCTTGTCTTCCAGAACTGGTTCTTCAGCCACCCAGGATGAAAACCTGTCCCTGCTAGGACTTCTTGGAACTCCCTGACAAATGAAGCTCCCCTGTCAGAGCTGCAGAAAGCAAAGTTTTCCTGGAAAGTTTTTCTGCAGAGAGAAAAGGCAGGAGAGAGAGATGCTCTCCCCCCAGGAGTGCTGAGCATCCCCAGGTGTGCTGGGCATCCCCAGGAGTGCTGAGCATCCCCAGGTGTGCTGAGCATCCCCAGGAGTGCTGAGCATCCCCAGGTGTGCTGGGCATCCCCAGGAGTGCTGAGCATCCCCAGGTGTGCTGGGCATCCCCAGGAGTGCTGAGCATCCCCAGGTGTGCTGGGCATCCCCAGGTGTGCTGAGCATCCCCCAGGTGTGCTGAGCATCCCCAGGTGTGCTGAGCATCCCCAGGTGTGCTGAGCATCCCCAGGAGTGCTGAGCTCCCCCAGGTGTGCTGGGCATCCCCCAGGTGTGCTGAGCATCCCCAGGTGTGCTGAGCATCCCCAGGTGTGCTGAGCATCCCCAGGTGTGCTGAGCATCCCCCAGGTGTGCTGGGCATCCCCAGCAGAGCTGGAGCTGCCAGAGGGGCACACAGGGAGCAGGGCTCAGGGCTCAGGGCAGCACAGCACAGCACAGCTCAGCTCAGCTCAGCACAGCTCAGCACAGCTCAGCACAGCTCAGGGCTCATTCCCGAGGCCTGGGGACACCAAGTGTGGCTGTGTTTGAGTATCTCAGCTGGGCACATGCAGGACCAGCTCTGACAGTGCCCAAAACCAAAGAAAGTCTGAATTTCTGTATGTATGGCGTTACAGGGAATGACCTTCACACAGAAAGATTTTGAACATTAATTACAATTAATTTTGAACATTTTGTAACTTTATAATTTAATTGCCAACCCTTTTCCCTTCAAATTAACCATGGATGTACAGCATACAATCAAACAAGCTTTTTTAAAAAGTACATCTTAATATAAATAGTTTATTCAGTGCATGGTTGTGTATACAACAAATAATAAACAACTTTTTTGTACCAGGCAGAAAGCTGCCTGCACAGAACTAATTCAGTTTTGGAGCACAGAATCCAACGATGATTAATGCACAAAATCTGACACATCATGCAACTCTATGCCAATATTCCAACTTTCTCCCATGCAACAGACATGATGACCTAAATGGAAACCTAACTACAATTTTTAAAGGATTGTTTCCAATAGCAGTATAAGTATATGTTGTTTAGGGGTAACCTGTCCTAACGCTTCCTCCTACACAATACTCACGTGCCCATTACAG
Source organism: Melospiza melodia melodia (assembly GCF_035770615.1). Classification (NCBI taxonomy): domain Eukaryota; kingdom Metazoa; phylum Chordata; class Aves; order Passeriformes; family Passerellidae; genus Melospiza; species Melospiza melodia. The sequence goes on along the minus strand of NC_086209.1, from coordinate 20,145,379 downwards.
TGAAAGGACTTTTACAAATAAGACGTTTCTTATAAAAAAATTAAGTCACCTTAATTCCACAGTTTCTGTCTTTAGAAAAGAAGCCACAACGATAGTTTAACATGACACACAAAATGGAATTAAGAGAAATCTACACTGGAGGATAATTTTATCCCTTTCTGTTAACCTCCACTTGGGATGACAGAACAACTCAATTCCTACAGACTGGGGTTAGCACAAGAACTTTACCAGAAACTACAAATCTATAAAAATTTATATTTCATTGTGTTTAAAACCACAAGAACACTGTTTGCTTGAGCCTGAGACACCAACTCTCAGTTCCAACCCTGAATTTTGAATTATTTTTTTTAAAGACATAGCTTTAAAGACCCATTGGAGTTCAGAAATCAAAAAGTTGCACTATTCCAAATTAAAGGATATATTTTTTTTATCAAGCCTTAGATATAAAACGGTAAGCCAAGGAAACAACAGAGTTTACGTATTTGTTTTTTGTTTGCCCCTATAAAACATACAAGCATTAAAATTTCCTTTGAAGAGCAAAAATGGTCTTTTTCTGAGTTGGAAAGCAAATTCTTATCAGCAGTGAATGCTGTGAAATGTTTTCGTTTCGTTTTCCACAAAGCATAGGAGAGAGAGAGAAAAAGAGAGAAAGAAAAAGTGAGAGAGAGAAAGAGCTGGACATTTCTTCTCGGAGGCTTTCCCACAGCTGTGTGTGCTGCTGTCCAACTGCCTTGTGGTGTGCACAAGCACATTCTACATGCCTGGGGGTTATCCTCTGCCAACCAGAAGATCTAATGGCTGATAAACGGGTGACCTATGCGAGCTGGTGCCTTGTCCTGGGCACCTGAGGGCTTGGATGAAAGACCGCGAGTAAGAATTCAACTGCATCCAGAGGTAAGGTTCTTTAGAGAGCACTTGGCTGGCCTCAACCTGGCTACGTGGACTCGTTCTGGCTCATGGATTTACCCCCGTTTAGCACTCCTGAAACACTTCTGCTCTTTGTTGGGGTCCCACTTCCAGACCTGGAGAACTCTGTGAGATCGTGGAGGGAAGGCTCTTTGTACATGGCCACTGCAAGGCAAGAGAGAGCAGAACATCAGCACAGCTGGGCTGGGCAAAGCCCAGCTCTGGCACGCTGGCATTGCTCAGCAACCAGCAATGCAGCAATGCAAGGAGAGAAACACTCAGGGCAGGGAGACCCCCTCCATTTGAAACACTCCCTGAGAACCTGAGACCCTCCTGGATGGACATTTCACAGAAGGGGAAAACCACTCCTCCCTCTCCCATGCACTTACACAGCCCTGCAGCACAGAGCTAAGCTGACAAAAATCAGCATCTCCTTACAAACAGAGAAGAAGCACTGTCAATAGTTGTGATTTAACCTGTTGGAACTCTGCTGAGACAAACACCACGTTACAGAACATTACACTCCTGTTATGTAAGCAGCTGGACACGTCAAATATGCATGCACAGGAATTAAACACAGCACAGTATCAGTTCAGATAAATGGAGCAAACCCAAGCAATTACCTTTTAAGGGTTTTGGAAGAAAGTGTGCTGCAGGTTTATTTTTCTTCACGTGGTTTCCTTTCATTATTTCTCCTTCTTTGTTAAGACCCAAATACCAACCCCGGCCAGACTGTTGCTGTCTGTAGATCATTGAGGAATATGTCACATAATAGTTTTCAAATACTGATTCTTTGAACTTGCATTCAGGTGTAAAATGTTCCTGTAAGAAAGCAACAGATCAATATGTGCAAATCTCACATCAGTTAATGAAAAAACATCCAACATCCACTGCTTTCTGAATGGTTAGAAGTCATACCTCTCATCCTCAACCATCCAGTTATGAAACATGGGTCCTACAAGTATTAACAAAGGAGTAACACAATTTGAAACCTGTGAAATGATGCTGTGAGCAGCTCTAAGTAGACTGTAATAAGATCTGTGTGAAGGATGGGTAAAAAGTCAGAGCATTTATTGATTGGTGCAGCTAATGGATGTCAGGCAGACAGGAGCTGTGTGCCCTGGGAGCAGCTGTGGTGCAGCCCTGCAGGCAGGAGAGCCCAGGGAGAGCTTTGGGCACCAATGCTGCCCTCAGCTGAGTGAGGCACAGGGGCAGGGCAGAGCCCACATGCAGCACTGAATGGTTTCTCTCCCTAAGCCAAACAGCCCTGGCTCCTTTGGCCTTTGGACGCCACCAGTCCTGGCCCCATCTCACCTGTGCACTCTGAAATATGAAAGGGGAAGGGTTTGGTCTCTGTTACCATCTCAGCCGTGCCTCAGTGTGCACCACAGGGCAGCCAGATGTTTGCTGGGCTCCCCTTGTGAAGGCAGCCAGCTGCAGGGGAGCTGCCCTGGTGCTGACAGTACCCCACAGAGGCGTGAAAGGAAGGAGAAAAATGGCGCTTGTATAATGATTGTAATTTTGACTTTAAAATACCACAGGAAATTAAATGTCTCAGGAGCTTAAGATATTCTTATCTAGTTTCTAAAATATTCTCATGTGAGAAAAGGATGGTATTAAAAAAAAAAAAAAAGAAACCCACCACTCTGCATTTTCTGCACATCTTTTGCCATTTTGTCTTTACAAGAGAAAGAAAAAAGCTCCCATTCTCTGACTGGCATTTGCTTCAACAAAGAATGTGAAGCAAGCAATTTTCTTCTTTTTTTCCTTTAAGCTAATTGGTTGTTATTTAGTTAATTGACAATTGGTTTCAATTGCTGTCAAATAGGGACAGTCATTGCATTTTTGTAAGATCTCTGCATAAAAGCCTTCCCTCACTGTTCTCTGCCCAGCACCAGCCATGGTAACAAAGACTATTGCAAGGGTATCATCCAATTAGCAGCAAAATGGGAAACTGCAGTGCTCCCACTGGCAGATGATGGTTTATGTACAGTAATTTGGAGCTGTTTTGGGTACAAAAGGCCTGATTGTACACAGCAGCAGAGGGTCAGACTGCAAACAGAACCCCAACATTTCCTCTGGAGCTCTCAGGCTCACCTCAGAGTGAGCAGCAGCCCTGCAGGAGCTGAATCCTCTTGACAAACCGAAACACACCTCTCCATAACACACCCAGTTACCAGACACATTCCCTGCCAGGTGTTTGGGCCCCAGAGCAGAGCCCCTCATGCCCAGGGCTGGCAGAGCCCCTTTGCTGGGTGCCCTTTGTGCAGGCTGGCACCTGCAGCTCAGCAAGGGGCCCTGGCATCCCTGCCCAGCCCCAGAGGCTCTGCCTGCCCCTGGCAGCCCCCGAGAGCTGCTCAGCCCTGCAGGCAGGCTCCGAGTGAGGGAGGAAGGGCAGCACGGGGCATCCCAGTGCACGTGGGTTTCTCTGAGCCTGGCAATGCCAGCCCTCCATCAGCACACAGTTCAGGGTACAGAGCAGAGCAGCAGCTGCACACTGGCCATCCTGCCATCTCTGCTGTAAATTCTGTACCAATCCACTGAGCAAGAGCTTGCTCAAGTCAGGAGAGGGCTGAGCCCCAGTTAACACCAACACTTCCCAGCTCACGCAGCCAAGCCCATGGAGGATTTATAAACACAAGTGTTCAATTCCAAGGCCAGGTTTTCCCTGTCTCTCAGCTGTCCTTTCAGTCCATCCTTGCAATGAAAACAATGCCAATGAGTTCTGGAAAGTCCAGTGGTATGGATACGTTATTACACAAAACAGATGAAAAGAATTCTTTCTGTGAAACAGTATTTCCATCTCTGCTTACCTCAAAAGTCACAGATGATGGCACCTAAATGACAATAACATTAACAATAAACTGCAGTCACTCAAGCCCCTCACACATCCACCCTTAATTCTGAATGAGTGAATGAATAAATAAAAGGGAAAAGACAGTGCTGGATTCTCTGTAGTCGTGACTCAGCCATGCTCAAGCAAGCAGGAAAATGAACTGTCAGGGGCTGCTTCTTGGTTTTGAGCTGATCAGCTGAACTACTGAAAGGTTCCTTCATGAACAAATCTGTACCTGCATTGAACATGTGAAAAATAATTAAAAGTAATAATTTGGTGTATGATAATATGGAAAAAAAGGCCTTGTGGCCTTTTTTATACACTTAAGAGTAGCTGTATTTCCAGACAGCTGACTAGATTACATCTAAAATAATTCAGGCTACATTACAGAATGTAGCCTGAAAGCTAAAATATCATAAAAGCCAATCTGGAATTCTTCCTGCTCTGTTTGTACAGAAGACATATCTGAGGCCAAAACCCCTCCAAATTATCAGCCATCACAGCCACCCACCCTGCAGGACTGCAGGTTAATGATTCTGTGCTCCCAATGGGTCTGGAGCAGGAATTCAGCCTCCCAGGACCCACAAGGGGCACCTGGGTGTGAGGAAGGGGTTCAGAGCCCCTTGCTGGGATGGCTCTTGCTCAGAACAGGGGCAGGAGAAGGTGTGTGCTCTCTGCCCTTTACTGCATCCTGAATTTGCACTGTGGATACCATCAGCAGGGCCACCACCAAATTCTTCCAGTCGTGAGGGCAGGACTGGGTTTGTTCAATGTTTCTCCCACCACAGGTCGAATATCCTGCAGCAGGATATTAAAACAATCCCAGATTGTTCAAATACTGTTCTGGGGTTGTTCAATCCCAGATAGAACAAACCCTACAGCAGTTTATTAGAACAATCACAGATTTTGTTCAGATGGATTTAGTGCTAGAGGCATGAGTAAACAGCAAGAAAAGAAAATTGAACTTTGAAAAGTATTCAAGAAAAGTATTGTGTACTTGGGAAACTTGGAAAATGTTCTTATATATTGAGCATGTAATTATATTCCTTGTGATCAATGACTATGTCTGTGTACAGGATTTATCCTTTATTTTCTCCACTTAATGAAAATTGGATTTTTTTCCCTCCATATCCCAATTTCTTTCAGAACTATAATGTAGCCCAGGATTCCATTTTATAATCATGAATTTTTGAAGGAGCCTCGTTAGGGCTCCAGAGTAGTGATTTTCTGCACCGGTGAGCCTGCCTTTTTTTATTAACAGAGATTGATTTTCCCCATCTTGGCATGTGAAGTTCCAGGGTGTATCCTCTGGACCATCACCCCGTAATGTGCAGTGCTATCAGCAGCACAGATGGGAACCCTTCAGCTTTCCTGTTATCAGGAGGAAAAGCTTTCAAGTCCCCAGTGTGAGCAGTGTGAGAAGCCGGGATTTCCTGAGCCCCAGAAGCCATTTGCTGCAGCAATGGAAAATGACAATTACCTTCCAGCAATGCATTTTGTATCAGCAGCACACTGGCACAGACAGGTCCCAGCCCCACGGTGCTGTCCTTGCTGCTGGAGTGTTCCTGTTCTGAGGAGTCCTGGTGATGCAGTGGGAGCAGCTCCTGCTCTGCATGCACAGGCCCTGGGGGCTCTTTGGGACTGTGACTGTCCCCAGCACAGCACAGACACCTTTTCCAGAGGGCTCTGGGGGCTTTTGGGACAGGCGTTGGCTCAGCTCAGCTCAGAGCATCCCTCTGGCCATGCCCCTTGCAGGTGAGTGTCCACAGACCCTGCAGGTGAGTGCTCACAGACCCTGCAGGTGAGTGCTCACAGACCCTGCAGGTGAGTGTCCACAGACTCTGAAGGTGAGTTTGCACAGACCCTGCAGGCAGCCCAAAGCCCTCAGGAGGGCTGGCAGGCTGAACTAACTGCTACAGACAAAGTACCAGCTGGTTTGGGGAACGATTCCCCTGGAGTTCACTTCAAGGTATGCCACAGGCGTACCGAGGCCCAGGTATGGCCATACAACCACAGAAGGCAGAAAATTAGATCAAAAATTATACAGCGAAGAGACACTGAATTTACTCAAGAAAACAACTTATTGACTGGAGTGATAGGGAGGCAAAGCCTTCTGGAGAGTGATCCCAAACAACTCCACAGAATGGATTTTCCTTATTGGTAGTGCAATGAGCAGGAATTTATCAAGTGAAACACAAACCATCAGTGGTCTGTAAAATTATTTAGTGCAAAGCTCCTGTGAAGAGTACAATGGAGCCCAAGGAAGCAGCTGGATAACCAGGATCTCCAGAGAAAGATTTCAGGTTGTCACTAGCTATTCTCTGAATCCATGAGAAAAGCACTGAAAAGAGCCTCTAATGATTCCCTTGACATCATTCCTTCACACAGCAAACCAAATGCACAAATTCAGGGGAAAATGCCCACAATGAGCTGAAGCAGAAAACATATTAATTACAAATACAGAGATTCAGAGGTGTGAATTCTGTTCATTACTCTTTTTCTACCCTTATCAGTGACTCAGTTGAGCAAAAGTCTCCCTCTTTGCCAGGTTTTTCAGTGGCCTTGAGGCCCATCAATAACCAACTATTTAGAGCTGGGTGCGTCACCCCAGCGTGCTCTGCCCATCAGGACGTGCTGCTGGTGAGCCAAGGGAAACACAGAGACTGTAAACAAGGCTGAATTTAACTGAGACAGGAACTATGTAGAATCATATTATTGCTCCCCTGTCCTTTGGTGATGCTTCACTTTACAGCTGTGCTGATAAACCAAAGCATTCCTTAACTGGGGCAGGAGAACTAAGGCGTGACACATACAGAAGGAAGGCACTCTTCTGATTGCTGCAGGGGAAATTAATCCTGCTGGAAAAAAACCTGTAATGGGGCTTAAAACTTCTGCAAGATGCCCAGGAATCCACCTCAGAGAAGTCAAACACAGGTCCCTGTCCTAATCCATCCCATCAAGCTTTGACATACAATTTACTTGGTATGAAGAAGGACAGAAGACCCGCTTTACCCCAAATTCTTCTCTTGGAGAAAAGATCCACTTTACCCCAAATTCTTCTCTTGGACAGAAGACCCACTTTACCCCACATTCTTCTGTTCTGCATCATGCTTACCTTGATGATGCTGGAAGCATTATAGAGGGAAACCTCCGCCATTACCTGAACGATCAAGTGTTATTTTAATCCATTCCAATGCTTGCACCCACCCTATTTCAATTTCTGCAGCTTTACGAGGAGCACTCAGGTCACTGAGGCACCCAGGCAGCTGCAGCAGGGGCCTCTGTGTGCAGGTATCAGTGTGGAACACACACCTGAGCCCACTGGAGCATCACTCCAGCAGCCTTGGTGCTGTGCCAGCTGCTGAATCCTGCTCCCACTGAAAACTACCAGAGAACTCCCTTTTCCTCTCAGCAGGCTCTCAGTTCTCCCCAGAGCAGCCAATGCTTTTCATAATTTTCCTAAGCTCATTATCTCTGTTCCCTGCCACAGCGGCTTCCACAGGTGAATCCAGCACTGTGGAAAACATATTTAAAATGTGTCTGCTGGCTTTTTTATCATAAGCACACTTCTCTTTTATTTTTTTACAGATTTCTACTCTCAGCTTTTAGTTTTGGAAAACAGCAAATAAAAGTACTCGGTGTGCCTCTTCTGTGCCATTCATTACCCCACATCTCTCCATCGTGCCTCTGCTTATTCATCTCTTGTCTTAACTAAGCAGGCCTAATCTTTTCAAATCTCTTCTCATATGAAAGTTACTCAGTGCCTTTAATAATTTTCATTACCCTTCACTGAATTCTTTCTTTTCCTCTATCATCTCCAGAACTGAAACACAACATTTAAGAAGAGGCTGCACCATTGAGTTGTGTAACAGAGGTATCTTCAGTCATTTGTCTTATGACAAAGTAAAATGGACTTTGTTGCTCAACCTCACTATTGTGCATCTGTAGAAAAGTTCTCTATCTTTTCAATTGTGTCTCTGATAAATATAGTCCAGTGTTATGGTATTTCTGACCCTCTGATTAGTCAGTGTAGCCAAGCTTAAATATTAAAGGAAGGGAGAAAGAAGCAAAAGCAGCTTGAACAGCTTTCTTCCCCAGAACTAGAGCAGAGAGCCCTAAAGATGCTAAGCAACTATTTCATAACAAATCCATTATTACATAGGTAACCTGCCAGACACTGCAATCAGATTTCTAGCAGTTATAATTGACATCAAATCCTGGTATTGTCAAATCTCCCCAACACAGCTGTTGAGCAGAATGTGCTCAACCCCCCCTGGCACTCGTGCAGCCCAGCCCGGGGCTCCCCATGCCCAGCCAGGCTCTGAGGAGCAGCAGGGCTGCTCAGGGCACAGGGGGATTTACTGCTGCTCCTGGGAGATGGAAGAGATCTCTGACTGACACCCATGACTTCATGCACATTTATCTTAAAGGGCTGGAAACAATGATCTAATCAGTGTTTGCAGCAAGCTCTAAATCTCTCTGTTTAATTACAAGCAGGGCCATGATCCCTGCTGCAGTGGATGCTCCTAAATTCTCTGGAAAATCAAGAAATCACACAGAGCTTCTTCCCTTCTGGGGAAGAGCAGCAGAATGAGCAGGAGGGGACAGTGCAGTACCCTCCTGTGGGAGCAGGGCTAGAGGGGAATCTACAGGGAACACAGCCTGGCTGTGCCAGTGCAGCTGGGCCAGTCCATGGCAGAGGGATCCTCTCTGCTGCTCTCTGCTGAGTGCCATCCTGTGCTCCTGGGACAGAGCTCAGCCTGTGCTGTACCCTCCTGTGGGAGCAGGGCTAGCAGGGGATGCTGTCTGTGCCAGCCTGGGCCAGTCCATGGCAGAGGGATCCCCTCTGCTGCTCTCTGCTGAGTGCCATCCTGTGCTCCTGGGACAGAGCTCAGCCTGTGCTCAGCCCAGCCCTCCCCAGCCTGCAGCAGCTTCTGCTGACACTGGAGAAGAAGGATGGGGTCTGCAGCAGAGGAAGAGCTCAGCTGCTGCTGAACGAGCTCTTTTTCTGCACACCAGCAATTGCCTCTGCTCAGTGACTGTGAGAGGCTGCAAGAGGAAGATAAATACCAGCAGGAGCTGCAGGGAAGGGATAATGCCACACTACATCACACAGCTCCTGCCTGGCTGTCAGCTGAGGGTGCTCCACAGCAAGAGCCAGCCCTGCCCTCTCTGCTCTCCGGCTCAGCCATCCCTCGGGTGCCCAGCACAGCTGTGTCCCTCTGCTGGCAGCCCCAGCAGCGCCCCTGTGCTGTGCCCACGCTGCCCTGGGCACTGCCTGTGCTGCAGCTGCTGCTCAGAGGAGCCTCCCCTACAGCAACACTGCCAGACCTATTTTGGGAACCCCCTGGAAAGCTTTGTGAAGTAATACATGCAGCAGAGGTTTTGCACTAGGATTATATACTAAAAAATGACACCAAATAACAGGCCTATTAATTAATATTAGCCTATTAATATTAGGCTTTTTTCTGAAGCATTACACTGCAAGCATAATTGTTAATATGGATAAAGTCAGTGTTGGGAAACTTAAGCAGGACATTATGCTCAACAAAAGCACTGTCTCCTTCAGAACCTGATCCAAAATGTATTTTAACCAAGGCAAATGTTACCCACCCCTTCACTGCATTTTGGTCAGCTCCTAATGTTCAGGTAGCCTGCAAAGACACACAGCCCTCTTGCTTTAAGAAACCTAGCATATTTGATATTTGTCACTATTCATTCAGCTTGCTTAATACAAAGTGTAAATATAAAAACTGAGCTTAATAATAATGTGAATGTCAGAGATTCAAGGAACTGGTTAGCTGCATCCTGACCAAAGCAGCACCTCTGTCTGACCAAATGGTAATGAGACCTTTCCAAATGAGCTTGATTTACTGAAATCTGCTCATTCATGCATGCCATGGGTGGATGATTTCAAACCTCAGCAGGCTGGCAGTGCCAGGGCATTACTGGCAGCCAAACTCTGCTTCTTGATGCAGAGCATGATGCTCTTGGAGTCTGTGCACCCTCACAGCTCCCTGCATGATGCCATTGACCATATGCTGTTAAGGATCTCGGAGGGATGTTTGTATCAGAGATGGCAGCTCATTGGGAGATCTGAGAGATTTCAGATGGCAAAACCTTTAGTAACAGGGTAATAAAGGATTATACATGGGAGACGAGGTACAAAGTGGCCCTTCACTTGAGAGCTGATGCTGACTGGTAGAACACATTTGCTTCAGCAGGTGGAGACCCCACCTACAAAGGGACACAGGCAGAAAACAGCTAAATCTCTCTGTAAATGACATATACACACCTTGTGAGCAATTTCTGTTTTGGGGAAGTTTTCCAGCACTTGCATGTCCTCTTAGCAGGCCTCCAGCGAGCCACTGGAGCCAAGAAATAGCCCTGACCTTCCAGGAGACAGCCTGAGCACACAGATAAGCTCCAAAGCTCTGGTTTCTCTCTCCCACAGTGATAGGGACTTTGCAAAGGCCTGTCACTTGGCTGCTTTATGGCTCCCTGCTGCCCCTGGGCTCTGCAAAAGATTACTCTGGAGCCAGACTTTTGGGAGACACCATGCTGCTGTTGTCTAAGCAGCAGAGGAGAAACAGGTCCCTGCTAAAACACTTGCAAACCTAATTTAAACCTGGAAGGCACCCAAATGTCTCTGGGAGGTACAATTTAAAACCCTGACCTGAGATAGCCTGGACTGCAATCACAGATTTCTGGGAATGCTGCGGGACACTTGCTCCATGAATCAAACACTGCAGATCTCTGTATTATAACCTTTCCACAGGAGAGCTGTTCTGAGTTCTCTCACAGTGAAAAAACTAGAAAAACACTAAATTCAAACATAGGTATGACCACTACCTGACTTAGATAGCTACTCCACCGTGTCCATGTCCATCCCCATCTCCATCTCCCTGACAGTGCTACCCGTTGAACAGACAGGGAGCTCCCTGAAAGGATTTAGGAGGGTTTGAGTGAAATCTCTGTCCCTGAATCACACAGAAAGGTGAACGATGTGAGCACTTTGATTTGAGAACTAGAGCTTGTGTCTCTGCCTCAGAAAGTTCTAAGCACAGTTGAAACAAAGAGCTGGCAGGAGATTACCAGATGCTGGGTGCTGTACCAACAAGGAGGAATCTGAAAGCCAGGTGCCAGGGTTGCTTTGCAAAGCAGTGCTGTATTTCTGCTGAGGTATCTGAGGGGCCTGGGATGAGCTGTGGCTCTGAGCTGTGGCTCTCCAAGTGCAGCCACAGCCCGTGCAGCCAGCCTGCAGCCAGCACAGCACAGCAAAGCCAGCCTGCAGCTGAAGCACAAGGTGAGCCTGTCCATCACCACAGGTGATCATCTCTCCATTTCCCCCTGCCTCATCTCCCATCCCACTGGCCAGGGATCCCTTCCCTGCTCCCTGCCCAGCCTGTGCCCAGAGGAAGCAGCTGCTGTGTTACAGCAGCACCACCCAAAATCATCATGTGAACAGGGACTCTGCACTTTCATTACAGTGCAATGTTCCTAGAATTAGTCCTAGGTGGCTTTGCCTAGGATTAATTGGGTCTACAAATTAATTACTTTCTTTCTGCAGGTTGTAGCAGTTTGTCTGCTGGTCTCCTGTCTTTTTAAGCTCCTGCTGGTGAGATGCAGCTCTTCACTTCAGTGTCTCCCACCACTGGATGTTGTTATGGAAAAGCAGCTGCTGGCAGAGCTGCAAATACAGCCAGGAAAGCCCAGAATGCAAACTGGAAAATGATGAGGAAGAAAAGGATTCATTTCCTCCCCTAGATTTTGCAAAGCCATTACCTGTTTTTGAATGGCATTTCCAATTCGACACTGGGAACCGCTAAAGCATTTACATAAGAATGCAAAAATGCACACATTATCACTGCAGGAAGCACTTAAAATTTAAGATAATTATATAGTATGGAAACCATTTCAAAGGACTCAAACAAAATAACAACTAATTCTAGAGAGTCACCCTTTAAGATGATTATTACTCTGCACTGCTGCTGATCTCCCACTAAAAAAAAATCCTTCTCTTTACAATTATATGCACATTATAAATTCCTACTTTGTTCTTCCACCATCAAGCTCCTACAGCTGCCAGTGACAAATTTGCATCCTCTGAGAGCATAACTAGACAAGCAGAGTCTCCCCAGCGGGAGCAGAGGTGAGGCACAGGACTGCCAGGGTCGGGCCACCCTCCCCTCCTGGGCTCCTGCAGCACAGGGCAATTCTGGCAGGACCTGCCCCGGCTCTGCTGTGCCCCCAGCAGCCACAGCAGGAACGCCAGGCTGGACTCAGCAGCCAGGGTGACCCACAGGGACCTTGGGGAGCCCCCGAGCCCCCATCCCTGCTGCTGCGCTTGCAGCCAGGGCAGCCTATGGAACCTGGTTGCTGCTCCTCACCCCTGCAAGGTAACAGAAAGCAGGAAAAAAGCATTCAGCCAGCTGCTTTCCAGACCAAACCATCCCATCTCAGCTGAGGAAAGCGGCCATGGGAAGGGAGAAGCACGCCTGTGGGGTGGGAGCGTTCTGCCCCAGCAGCCTCTGTCCAGCCCCTGCTCCCTCTCCCCACAGCCTCCTGCCCCACTGCTGCCATTCTGTCTTTTCCACAAGTGTCCCAGGGAAAAAGATAAAGCATTCTGCCCAGCTCTATTGCTCAAAGCAAACTCATCTGGGGAAAAACTTATCTGCCAAAGCCTAATATGTTTTTATTGGATATCTGCTAAGAGAGATTTACAGAAGCTCATGCCAAAGTCAAACTCTACTTTTTTTTCCCCCACAGCAAGGGCAAAAGCACAAACTGAACTCAGAGCAAATGAAATCTTCTTGTCTCAGATATTACGGAGACTTAACAAAGTCCCATACTACGTCTCTGACTTAATGGACAACAGAAAGTGTTTTCTGAGTCTAATTATTGGAAATAACAGCAGTGAAAAGAGCTGGAACTTTCCCCACAAATTTCAGCCTGGGAAACAAAAATTGGATATATTTAAAATCTTGTATTTGGACAAAGTACAGAGTAAATTAGAGCAGTATCTGCAATGGGAAGTGCAGCCACCCCATTGATGGGTGCTGGGCTGCTGCAGGTTTTCCACACAACTGTGTCAAATAAAGCAGAGCACTGGAGGTCACTGCTGCCACTGGAACCTGAGCAGTGCTGACAAAAGACAGAAGAGCCAAGTGATGGTGTGGATGTGACCTGTGGGCAGCACCTGCTCTGACCTCTCCCTCCAGCCAGCCCCATGTGGGGTCAGACCCTGCAGCTGCCAAATTCCAGGGCCAGAGCCAGCTCAGGGACAGCCTGGGAGCGGAGCACACTGGAACAGCCAACAGCAACTGCAGTGCCCTGCTCTGGCACACTGGAACAGCCACCACCAACTGCAGTGCCCTGCTCTGGCACACTGGAACAGCCACCACCAACTGCAGTGCCCGGCTCTGGCACACTGGAACAGCCACCAGCAACTGCAGTGCCCTGCTCTGGCACACTGGAACAGCCACCACCAACTGCAGTGCCCTGCTCTGGCACACTGGAACAGCCACCACCAACTGCAGTGCCCGGCTCTGGCACACTGGAACAGCCACCAGCAACTGCAGTGCCCTGCTCTGGCACACTGAAACTGCCACCACCAACTGCAGTGCCCTGCTCTGGCACACTGGAACAGCCAACAGGAACTGCAGTGCCCTGCTCTGGCACACTGGAACAGCCAACAGCAACTGCAGTGCCCTGCTCTGGCACACTGGAACAGCCACCACCAACTGCAGTGCCCTGCTCTGGCACACTGGAACAGCCAACAGCAACTGCAGTGCCCTGCTCTGGCACACTGGAACAGCCACCACCAACTGCAGTGCCCTGCTCTGGCACACTGAAACCAGCAACACCAACTGCAGTGCCCTGCTCTGGCACACTGGAACAGCCACCACCAACTGCAGTGCCCTGCTCTGGCACACTGGAACAGCCACCACCAACTGCAGTGCCCTGCTCTGGCACACTGGAACAGCCAACAGCAACTGCAGTGCCCTGCTCTGGCACACTGGAACAGCCAACAGCAACTGCAGTGCCCTGCTCTGGCAGACAACAGTGATTACACCTGTTGGAAGTAATGAATGTTTGCACTCCGCAGTGAGAACGAGGACGACTAAATAATATCTGAGTGTAATCACATTACCATATTGAAGTGTGCACAGAGAAAAGAGTTTTTAAGAGATTCACTTTCCCTGCTCCCAGCAGCTGCAGCCAGTGTGATGCAAGAATGCTAAGAGCTGAATTTCTTCTGCAGACATGAAAATGATTTATATATTTTTAAATAAATAATGTGATTTATGAAAAAAAAAAAAGACTTATAACCTAAGAATTGAATGATGTATAGACTAGTTCATCATTGGGGTTTTAATATGATACCTCTAAAATATGCATACAGGTCAGTGATTTACTAATAACCTACTCTTACAACACAGGCACACGGACAGAGATGCAAAGCACAACAGGTTTAAACCCTTTAAATCCCCCATTTTCATTCTCACTGCTATATATGAAAAAGAAGTATTTAAATTAAGTTGGTTTTATTATCCCTTTTTAAGTCTTAGTCCATTACTGGGCTACCTTCTACCACAGCACATAAATAAATCAGCCTTTCTTTGCCAGAGACCCTTACAATATTGTTGTTCATTCATTTTTAGTTTTCTGGATATGCTGGGCATATCCCAGGCATGCAAAAAGGATCTACTTGCCCTAAGAAACTCCAGATCAAAAATAAATATGATAAAGATGAAAAAACATTCATCAGAGGCAGCAGGAAATCAGGGGAGCAGAGCAGGGCAGAGGCAGGCAGCAGGGATGGAACGCTCAGATCTGTATTTAAAGAGTAAATCCTTGGAGCTGAAGTGCATCTCCACGTGCCCTCAGTGAGCTCCTGGCAGGGCTGCAGTGCTCCAGGAATGTGCTCTCCTGCCTCCTCACCACCCTGGCTCTCACCACCAGACCTGGCTGCCAGCAGCACCTCCCAGCACTCAGATGCCGTTCCCACATGAGCACTTTCACAAAGAAGGAAATGAAAACCCAGTTCTTCCATGTTCTGTCCAAGGCTAAGGAGGAATTTATTGGCCAGCATGGATTAAAACCCAGAACACTTCTTGCACCACTGCTGTTTTTAGTACAGGCTTTTCCTGTCTGTGCTGCCTCCACCAAGCTCCTCCCACGCTGAGGGCAGCATGAGTCGTGAGGCTCTCAATCCATTGGTTCTTAAACCTGTGAAATGCCCTGAAACAGCCCCAGCACTTCACTGTCCTTACCCCTCCTGCTACTTTGCCCAAGCTGTATTTTGCCTTTCTCTGTCCATCAGAAGGGATAGGGTACCCCAGCAGCAAGGGGCCACCATGGGTTCAAGGAGCATCAGGCACTGCCCTGAAAGCTCCTCCAGGCCCTGCCAAAGGAGCCCATGGTGTGCTGGAGGGGCAATCAGAGGGAGGAGCTGCTGGGGATCACTGCTCCAGTAAAACATGGCTAGTGTGCATCACCAGTTGCCCACTGCACCAGTTACAGTCTGTAGCTACAACTAAGTCAAGTACTTTATTTGTGTAATTACAAGGAACTGATCCCTGGGGTTCATACAAATAATTCAGTATACTAGCAAAAAATGAGCTTTCTGAGAACATTTACACTAGTATAATCTGATGGGATGCAGAGTTCTGGAAAATAAATGCCAAAGGGGATAAAAAAGAGCTAAGGCTAATTTATTTTTTAAATCAAATTAGTATTAGCATTTTTTTGGTCTGTATTTGCTCAGCTTTAAGGAATAGCCTCTCTGCTTCTTTGTTGCTATTTGTTTTTCTTGGGCAATGTATCTCAACCTGAGGAATTGTACCCAAGGTCCAGCACAAGGGCCAAGGAGGGAAATGCAGTTATAATAAAGCCACGCTGCACACTACATGTGGGAGGCACCTCTGTCCATCAGCCTTTCCAGGAGCCTCTGAAAAACAACCCCTGTTATTAAACTAATCACCTTGTGTGAAATGGCACAGTGACAGCAGAGAAAATTTACCTGGGTAATAAGTCAGCAACAAAGGTACGTCCAGGGAGGAGGAAATGAGGCTGCTGCAGACACAGCAATAACATCGTGGAGCAAAATCCAATATTGGAACAGATAAAAGTTCTCCATCCCAATATTCCTCCATGACAAGTATGAAACAGTATGCAAAGAACAAGGGGGAAAGATGAGAGATAGCAGCAAGAAAAGGCCTTGGAGAGGTAAGCTAAGAGGTAATGAATGCCTGCATGAAGAGCAGGTGAGCAGAGGGCAAGGCTGGGAGCTCAGTGCCCCTGCCCAGCTCTGCAGGGCCAGGGCTGCTCCCATCCCATCCCATCCCATCCCATCCCATCCCATCCCATCCCATCCCATCCCATCCCATCCCATCCCATCCCATCCCATCCCATCCCATCCCATCCCATCCCATCCCATCCCATCCCATCCCATCCCATCCCATCCCATCCCCATCCCCATCCCCATCCCCATCCTCATCCCCATCCCCATCCCTGTCCCCATCACATGCCCATGCCCATCCCCATCCCACCCCATCCCCATGCCACCCACCCCAGCCTGGCAAGGGGCAAGCAGGGGCTGGGCTGGCAGGGCTGACGAGGCAAGCCAGAAACAAAATGTGTGGCACTGACATGTTTCCTAACAGCACTGACAGATTTTAATAAGCAAGCTATTCTTCAGTTTTGATTTGAGGTGTATATAATTAGGTAATGTGGGTGTTGAGTGATAAAACCCACAAGAAATACACAAATTAGAAGCACTGATTTTTTTGAAACCATGGCCTGTTTCAGACTAAGTGGCATGACCTATTTTTATTGTATTATTATATACGGAAAATAAAAGGAAAACTTTTCTTTTTCATCTCTTCTTCAACATAGGAAAGATTGGGGACAAATGATACTGCTCTTTTAAGTTCCCCTCTTTCAAAACTTAACCTTTATTTGTCGTTTGATTTCTTTTACTTTTCTTTTACTTTTTTTCTTTTATTTTTCTTTTTTTTTTTTACTGGCTTCTTCCTAGAAGAGATGAGATCTCTCTAGATTTTCCAGTAATCACTTTCCAGTGATTCAGTGAATTGCTTTCAATTTTCCAGTAATCACTTTTTCCAGATTTTCCAGTAATCACATTCACAAACTTCCCTACAAACTAGGTTAAGTATTTCTCTATTCCAGATTTGAGTAAGACCAGGGAAAGCCAGAAATATTCTATGGCTGCTGACCAAAAGCAAGAATTTACAATGGATTTCAAGAATGCCCTTTTGAGGGGAATAGGACAACTCAAAAAAAGGGATCCTCTCTGAATTTTCAGGCAAGACCTTTCCTTGGGCTCTGAAAGTGAAATATCCAGTACAACTTTCTGTACAGCCTTAGGAGTTCCTACTCCTCACTGTCACCACTAATGGGCTGAGCAGGGGATCAATACAGCACCTGCACAAAATACATATTTCTGTCTATCTCAGGAATTTAATCCATTCCTTTTAAAATAAGGTAGATTATCTTAATTAAATTTATAACGTGCAGTCCTCTGGTGTGCAGGACAATGTCTTGTTCCAGTATCTTCCCCATCTTTCATACAGGCCTGCAGTGGCCACCAAGTCCTGAATTGCCTTTTTCAAGCCCGTTATCATCTCTCCATCATGTGCATGTTACGTAATGACCCATCCTTATCTCTGCTGCCTGCTGTGGACAAAGCCCAGCATTATTATTGCCCAGAACTGCACTCAGCAGGGCTGAGCAGGGACGGTTATTGAGGAACTATCAGACACACATCTCCAGACTGTCCTGCTCACAGTCCCAGGGCTCTGGGCAGCCTTTCCCATCCTGCAAACAGTCCCAGGGCTCTGGGCAGCCTTTCCCATCCTGCTCACAGTCCCAGGGCTCTGGGCAGCCTTTCCCATCCTGCTCACAGTCCCAGGGCTTTGGGCAGCCTTTCCCATCCTGCAAACAGTCCCAGGGCTCTGGGCAGCCTTTCCCATCCTGCTCACAGTCCCAGGGCTCTGGGCAGCCTTTCCCATCCTGCAGTGTCCCAGGGCTCTGGGCAGCCTTTCCCATCCTGCAAACAGTCCCAGGGCTCTGGGCAGCCTTTCCCATCCTGCAAACAGTCCCAGGGCTCTGGGCAGCCTTTCCCATCCTGCAAACAGTCCCAGGGCTTTGGGCAGCCTTTCCCATCCTGCTGTGTCCCAGGGCTCTGGGCAGCCTTTCCCATCCTGCAGTGTCCCAGGGCTCTGGGCAGCCTTTCCCCATCCTGCTCACAGTCCCAGGGCTCTGGGCAGCCTTTCCCATCCTGCTCACAGTCCCAGGGCTCTGGGCAGCCTTTCCCCATCCTGCTGTGTCCCAGGGCTCTGGGCAGCCTTTCCCATCCTGCTGTGTCCCAGGGCTCTGGGCAGCCTTTCCCATCCTGCTCACAGTCCCAGGGCTCTGGGCAGCCTTTCCCATCCTGCTGTGTCCCAGGGCTCTGGGCAGCCTTTCCCCATCCTGCTGTGTCCCAGGGCTCTGGGCAGCCTTTCCCCATCCTGCAGTGTCCCAGGGCTCTGGGCAGCCTTTCCCATCCTGCTGTGTCCCAGGGCTCTGGGCAGCCTTTCCCATCCTGCTCACAGTCCCAGGGCTCTGGGCAGCCTTTCCCATCCTGCTGTGTCCCAGGGCTCTGGGCAGCCTTTCCCATCCTGCTCACAGTCCCAGGGCTCTGGGCAGCCTTTCCCATCCTGCTGTGTCCCAGGGCTCTGGGCAGCCTTTCCCCATCCTGCTGTGTCCCAGGGCTCTGGGCAGCCTTTCCCCATCCTGCTGTGTCCCAGTGCTGCCCTGTCGCAGGGCTGTCCCTGCTGTGCCATCCCAGCTGGGCACAGCCTGCCCTGAGCCTCCTCAGGCTTCTCCCCAAAACTCACTCACCTCTCCCTGCATCCTGGTAAGCTACAGCCAATAAAAACAAATCTAGTCCCATGAGAAACACCAGGACTACAAAACCTGTTCTTGTTTCAAATCAGTATGAAGCAAACCAAAATCCTGGATCTTTACACAACACAAAATATTAGAAATCATCTCCTGATACTCTTAAAATGCTACATTTAGGCTATTATACAACAAAAGACTGCAATTGCCATTTTGAAATGGGGTTTTTTTAGTCCTAATAGTAGTATTTTCATAGACTTTACTCAGAAATTTTAGAAAACAAAACTCATAGCTTTTCTTCTGGATACACCCATCTATCTCCCAGCTTTCTCTCCTGAAACCTATTTTCCTGAAGTCGTTGTTTATCCTCATGGATGAACAGCCCTGTTTTGCAGATGTCTTCATAGAGCACCTCATGCAGAGCATCCCTGATCCTGGCTCCCCAGAGACCTTCTTAGAGCTGTCATCCATTCAAATTCATAATAGCAGTGATTAATAGGAATCAGAATATAAAGCCAGCAGCAACAAGAGCTTAGTGGGAACGCTATACTTTTAAATGAAAGCTGATTAGTCTCAGCTGTTCCTTCTGGCTAACACTGAGCTGTAATACTTCTTGATTCCATCTGCTTTACTGCCTGGCCTTTTGTAGGGAAAAGATCATTTTTATTTTTATGACTGGGAAGGCAAAGTATCAGCATTTTTATTGACCCTCAAAGCTGTAAGGACTCAGGAACAGGTATTGTTACCAAGAATCTGCCTGAGAGTTCCCTCTTTATTTCACTGCCTTTTGACTTAACATGCAATTGCAGCCACAGAGAACCTGGTGAGTCCCCACATCCCTCTGCAGAGCCAACATTGCCAGCAGTGATGGCAGTGACCCCCTCAATCCAGGGCTGGGAAATGCACTGCTCAGTGCCTCACAACTCCAGCCAAGGGCCTGACCACTGTCCTTGGGCTGACTGGCAGACAGAAAACATCTCCTCCATTTAATGATTTCTCCTGATGCCTTCCAGATCTCAGCACCTTGGAGAGGTTGCCCCTAATGCACTTAGAGCACATTTCCCAATTAAGAGCAGAGCAGATTTTATAGTCAAGTGGGAGATTTGCAGCAACTATTGTAACCCAATTGTAGAGAAGATCTCCAGATTAACTTTTTCTTTGAAAAAATGAATCCTGGTAAGAAAAAGCAGAATTTTAACCGGCACAGCAGCTTCCCAGACGAGCTCTGCCCTGGCCATGCCTTCTCCTGGTGCCACTCAGAAGGCTGCAAGCTGTGCCCAAGGGCTCAGGGCGCAGAGCTGCAGCCACTTCTGGCTGTCACCAGGGTAAACAAGGACAGATTCCCAGAGTAACTGCTGAAGAGGCTGACCTCGAAGAGCACAGCTTTGACTGAGTCACGGGAGAACCTTCTTCACAGGAAAGCACTTTGAAGGAGGTCGTAACTTAGCCCTTATCACTTCTTGATGGAAAAAAGAAAATGCTTTTACCAGTTAATGGCTCAGAAAAGTGCATGACTGGTTACTGTAACCACAACAACATATTCAAAAGCAGTGAGACAGAAAAGGAAGTGCTGGATAAGCATATGTTGTTTTTAATAAAGAATGACTTAGAGCTAAGTGGACCACTCGGTTTCCAAGGCTGCTCGGCAAAAGCAGAACAGGGGGGACCCAACGGCCTCGGGATGCCTCCCTGTGCCCCAGCCAGGCACCTCCTGCAGCATCACCCTCCCTCTCTCTGTGGGCATCCTGCCCCAGCTGCAGAGCAGGGCTGACACCCCCTCCCCACACTGAGCACCCACCCAGCCCCAGCCCCAGGCTGCACCAAATTCAGTGCTGCATGTACTCTCTGGCTGCTCAGGACTAAGGTAATTTGGTCAGAACTGAGATCTGGAAAGCTGATTTTGTTCTGGCCTCGCATTAATGGATCATTTATTACCCTGCAAGATCAGCCACGTGGTATCAATATCCAGGGGTCTGAGAGCTCCAAGTGCAGATGGACTGACAGGAATTTATTGTGTGCTCAGATGAGACTGGAGGAGAAGTGCCACCATCCAGGTGGCTTTCTGAGAACAAGCACAATGAATCAGCCAGCAGCACTGAGACATCCTTGCTGTGGAACTGCAAAAGGGAGGCAAGCTGCTCTCCCTCCACACGCTGCTTCCCCTGCTCCCCGTGAGCCTGACAGCAACACGTCCATGGCACACTGGAAAATATCTGCCTGCCATGAGGGCCAATCTGAGCAGGGCCTAAAACTGCCGGGCTGGCAGGCTGCAGCTGAAACACCCAAAATGCCCCTTGTTTCTACAGCACAACCTTCCCAGCCCTGCTCAGTGCCCCCTTGCTCTGCCACCCAGTGAAACGTTCACTTGTGGGCAGCCCTGATCTCCCCAGGCTGGCTGGCCACGCTGCATTCCCTTCTCCACCTGGAGAACGAGGGCAAGGTTACCCCCAGCTGCACAGCACAGGCACATCTGGAGCAAAACTCACTTGTCATGGCAGGTGAAACCTCAAACAAACCCGAGTCAAGGAAGCACCAAGGCATGACAAGGCTGCTGGCTCTGCTTCAACAACCTCGCTACGCTCTTCCTGCAGGGGAAATGCATTTGCTCCTTCTTGGGAGTGGCTGGGAGAAACAGAAAGCTCAGGTAAAGGTTTGAGTGATCATGGTTCCTACAGAGCAAACGGGCTGAAAACGAACCGCAGAACTCAATCAGCAACAAACAGGAGTCGGATGAAATTCACAGAGAAATAATGTTGCCTCATCTCAACAAGCAAATCTGCATTATTAAATTACCACCTTCTTTAGCTGGGCTGGTGCAACATCCACCAGTGCCAATCCCAAACAGTGCCCCAGCAGGGCTGTAGGCACGTGGTGGAGGCTGAGCATCCCTGAGCACTCCCATCCCGCTGAGAAATGCTAATGCAATGTTTCCACTTAACCCCAGCCCTTGGACCCCAATTCTGAGAAGGCACAAAAGCAACTGCTGCTTTCACAAAATCGAGCCTCTGATAAGATGCTGCAGGTTCCACACCATTTCCTGAAAGGGAGATAAGGACAGAGTTGGGACAACTCACATCCTGGGCAATGGTGACTCTGAAAATCAGCTCTGGGTACAAAAAGCAGTTTCAGGTAAACTCATCTGCTGATATGGAAAAGTAATTCTAGTACAGAGATGAAAAGTATTTTAAAATCTCATAAAAACAATCTGACAAAAATGCCCTTAAAACTTTACATTGAGTCTAGCATCTCTGTCATCCCTGCTCTCAGGGCTAGACTTGTACAGCTCAATAGGTCAGAGCAAAGGCAGACAGGAGCACTCTGGGCTCTGAAATCACCATTCCTTCTCCAGGAACATCACTTGTGTGGCCATCCAAGGAGCAGGGAGCTGCCACTCATGCTGGCACAGCACAGAGCTGCAGAGGGGCTGGTTCTGCTGGCCCAGGGATGCAGCACAGGGTGGCTCTGGCTGCTGCCACAGCCTGGGGCTCATCCCCACCTGCCTCCTTCCATGCCCTCTGCCAGCCCAGGCTGTGCAGAGCTCTGGATAAACAGACACACGGATGCTCCAGGGCAAGCCCCAGCCAGGAGAAGCTGGTCCTGGGCACCCTGGGGTACCACGAGCTGGCCTGGCTCTGTGGCTGCTCCTTCCCAACACAGAAAATCAACAGGAACTCTCCTTAAGGCTTTAGAACTTTTTTTATCACAAGCTGCAAATGCTGAGACAAAAATCACCAAAGAGGCCCAAATGCTCAGCTGTCATGAGCTAGCCCTTGGTACCACTGTTATAAATGGGTCGTTTCCATCAAGTGTGACTGGGCTCATGGGGAAGGTCTGACTGAGTACTTAATTTAGGCTGGAGGAAACAGCCTCTTGCTAACCCTCTACTCCCATATTTCACACCTCTTGACAATCTCAGATATTTTTCACTTATGCTAATGCTTTTCTTCTCAATGTCAAAAAATTTCAGGACAATTTTAACATGCACCTTCAAATCATCTTCAAGCTGAAACAAATCCGAAAGGTGTGCATTTCCCCACAAAACACCCCCAAAATGTCTGCTGTCACTTCTGCAGCTGAGGTGAAGTTAGAAACTTCAGGGAACGTCTTTGTTAAGATTGGCAGGAAAAAGAAATGCAGCAGGATGAACTATGGGGAAAATCATCTGCCACCAGCAGCTCCCAGAGACAGCAGAGGATGAGAGCAGCAAAGCCACAGAGGGGTCAAACACAACCCCATGAGACACCATGAGACCCCACAGGGGTCAAACACGACCCCACGAGACCCCACAGGGGTCGAACCCTCCCTCTTGGCTCTGCCACTGACCTCGAGCCCCAGGAGTGGTCTGTTGGAAAGGAGAACTCTCACTCAAAATGGGCCACTCAGCTGCAGGTAAACGACTTAATTCATTACTGAAAGCCAGATAAAGGATTTGCAAGGGGTTTTTTCTTTCAGTGGGAGAAAACTATGCTATGGTTTTGGTAAAAAAGGTGGTTTAAAATTTCCTGTGCAAAACTCATTCCAGCCCAGAAGGAAAAAGATACATATGTGCACAGGGAGAAAATATACAGTTTTGGAGAAAATTTATTTCCTCAGAGGGAAATTCTTGCATGTTCTAAGATGATGAAGAAAGAAGCCAGAAAATGCAGCCCAGCTGAATCCTCATTAGCAATGTCTGCATTCACCTGGCTCAGCCATGCACAACTCTGTGTCAGGGGTTCAGCCTCCAGCACAAATACCTTCCTCACCATTCATCAATGCTTTCCCAACACTTCTCTTTCTGAGCAATTTTCTACATGAAAAAAAATTTAAATTAATACTTTGCCCATGTGTACTTAATTAAGAATAATCCACTCAGATGTGATGGATGGCTGTCTGATATACTTGCTCTGCCATATTTTATATTATCCTGCCTGCTTTCTTTCCCTATTTCTGTTCTTTATTAATTCATTCTCTCTCTCTGACTTTCCCCTTTAGTAATTCTCTGCTTGGTTTCCAGCCTTATTTTTATCAGTGGATTTTTCCACGACTCCATTTTTGGCCCCTTGAAGAGAATAACAAAAGCTAAGTGTCCCACCCCAGTCAGACTCAGAGCCTGCACACCCTCCCTAGCAAGCAGCACACTTTTTGCCCACTTTCACATATTTTTAACAAGCTGGCTTTCAAATAAAAACCACAGTGCTTAAATGATACAGCTCCTGGTTGGCAGAGATGATCACATTCCTAAGCAGTTCATCCAAAGGCTTTGCAAAGGCAATCCAAGCACATCCTTTTACCTGGGACTGTTATTTCCCAGAGGCAAACACACTGCTGCTAATTTAAACAGAGCTCATGTACCCATGTGCTCTGCTGTGAATGGCTAAGGATCACTGGGGCTTACACTACAGAGACTTCCTACTTATGGAAATTTTAAATTACCCAAAATGGATATGAGTTGAGTTGAATATGTATGCCCACCACCCCCACTTCAGATTGAAAATTGCTTTTTTTATAACAAATGCCTATTTTGAGCAGAGTGTTTGGAAAAGAAAAGCCCTTCCAAGCCAGGGTGTCCTCTGAAGCAAGTGGGAGAAGAAACAGGTTTTAAACCCACTCCTTTTGTTCCAAAATGTGGAATTTGTTTTGTTACTTTTATAGCCACACACTTGCCATTGGCTCCAGCAGGCTTGGAGGGATGCTGGGAACGGGAGGGAGGGGCTGAGGGAGGTAAATCGGTAAATCTGTCCTTTCTGCTGGCAGAGAGAATGATGGAATAAATTCTGGGGAGGGGGGAAAAGGAGAAATGGAATAAATAAAATACTGAGAAGAGTGGATGTTAAAAGAGGGGTAGTGACAAGCAGAAGGGAAATGAGAAGCCAGCTGCAGTAAGGACCAAGAAGCTGTTCCTGAAATGGAAGCACTGAGGGAAGCTGGGGAACACCAAGTGCAGCCCCTGGTGCCCCCCTGGCAGGGCAGGCAGCCTGTCTGGGAGGCAGGAACTCTGCCCTGATTGTTTGGGAGGCAGGAACTCTGCCCTCTTTGGGGAGCTCTGCCCTGCTTGGGGAGCTCTGCCCTGATTTGGGAACTCTCCCTTGCTTGGGGAGCTCTGCCCCGCCAGAGAAGGGTTTGGGTGCACCCAAGATCACCCAGCCCCACTGCTGGCAGGGCAGAGTGCCTCCAGAATCCAGGGGTGTCCAAGGGAAGCCCAAGGGCCAGGAACAGCCCCTGGGATGTGCAGCCCCTGGGCCAGGCCAGGGTCCTGCCCAGCTCACCTGCAGGGCTCCACCTGCTCTCCCCAGGCTTAACAAGACCTCAGACAACTTGACACACTTAGTCTCTCCTTTAAAGTGCCTTCAGGCTTCCTCCTGAGCTAATGAGGAACCATTTCTGAGCTGCTCCTTTAGGAAAGGGCCCCTCTTCAAAGGCCCTTCCAGGTGCCATGTGCAAACAGCAGCAGAGCCAGGTTCCCTCCTCAGATCTCACTTCTCTGCACCAGGGACTGCTCCTGGGAGCTGCTTCAAAGGCTGAAGTGTCAGCATCAGAAAGAAAGGAGGTGTGTGGGTGTGAAGTTACTAAATGCAAAACTGTCAACCTCCTTTCATTTACAACCCTGAATATGCATGCATGCAAAAATGTAGGGCTTATATTAAAGTTTTTACTCTTGGAGCAGAAAATATCAAGGAGAAAAGAGACTAAAAGATAAGGCTGTGCAGGTCAGAATTCTCTCTCAGTTTATCTTTTCTTTTTCATCAGTAATGGTTTCTGTTAATAAAGCCTGCCCTACCTTAAATGAGATTGTCTTTTACCATTTCAGGGAAGGGCATGGCAGCAGACAGACGCCTTTTGTTGTGACAGCAGATGGATTTTTTAGTCTCTGACCCAAATAAAAGCTGTGTGGGGAATCGATGCCCACCCCAGAGGGGCACCAGCCCACAGAGCACCTCGGGGTGGGAGTGGGATCCTGGGTGTTCCAGCTGAGGAGGCTCTCTGGGCTGAGCCTCCCTGAGCTGCTGGAACCCTCCTGCGCTCACATCCAGCACTGGGGCAGGGGTGAAGCAAGAAGGGCTGAAGGGGGAACATGTCCTGAACAGAAACCCTCAGCATCTGTAGGGGAACTACAACTTTGATAGTAGGTTTTACTTACAAAGTGCTAGATTTTGGGTTAAGAGCTACATGACCTGCAAAACCCCACCAGACTCTTTACCAGAGTCAAAGATGCCGACACATCAAAGATCAAACTCTTCTCTTGATAACGTGTGTGACCCTGCTGCAGGTACCACAGGGACAGGGTGATGTGGGAGGACAGCCTGGCACCTACAAGGCACAGGGAATTTCCCCTTCTAGGTTACCCAACATTTGTTTTGAGTGAGAGTAGAGATGTTTGGACTTGCCTTACAGTAGCAAAGGGCTCCAGAGGCATCAGCCTAATGGCAACTTAATTTTACCAATGCTGCTTGAGTCAGTAAAAACCCTACAGACTGAATAATTGCTGTATCAAAAAGGAAAGGCCACAGCTATCACAAGTACCACATTAACTCCAGTTGTTTCAGAAGAGAAGCAACTGTTGTTTAGAAGACTGTCAGAGGAAAAAGAAACTTGTCTTTTACTGTCAGTGCTGATAACAAAATGAAGGGCTGCAAGTGCAGAGTGTTTGCTTTGGGTAGCAAATGAAGCTTCATCAGATGATTCATGGCCAAGGCAGGATGACTGTACTCATCTTCTCCCCTAAGAGCACAAAAGGGGGTTGGTTTCCTCAGTACAGGTATTCCCAAGGCACTGGCAGATCAAGACTGCCTCCCTCTCAGCTGGAATTCCAGGGGTTCCTCATGGGGAAAAGGCTGTAAGGCCCCTAAAGACAGCCCTGGAGGACTTGGTGTAGAGCTGGTGCACAAACAGGGCCTTTCTCTGCTTCAGAGCAGGGCTGCTCAGCAAGAGAAATCACCAGTGCCTCATGGTGAGGAATGTTCTCTCCCTGCCACGGCTGCTGGAATTAATTTTGTGAAGAAAAGGTTTTGTTTAGTTTTAAGAGCTCCTGGTTATTTATAGTAAATGCTTGCCCTTCTGGTACTGTTCCTACAAGTATCATTAAAGGAAATATAAACAGTGCATCACTTAGTACAGGTGTTTTCTAGCATCTCACAGATTAGAAATGCAAATCTGGGAAACAATTAACGAATGTGGTAGAAATCAACAATCTGCATAAAGCTCCTCCAGGTCTTTCCTCCCACAGCTGCAATGATTTCCCCAAGAAGAAGCCCAAGGAAGTCTGTGCTGAACTGTGCTGCCCGTGGTGCGAGCCCCAGGTCTCTGTCCTGAGCACACATCAGACCGGGGCTGACACAGAGGGCACCAAAGCTTCAGCTGAAGCCAAGGCTCCCAGAGCCGCTGAGTGGTGCTGCCACAGCCCCTGGCCAGGCCCAGGCGTGCAGAGCCTGCCTGCAGAGCTGGGCTACGCTGAGCTGAGCCTGCCTGCAGTGCTGGGCCTGGCTGAGCCAAGCCTGGCTGAGCTGAGCCTGCCTGCAGAGCTGGGCCGTGCTGAGCCTGGCTTTGCTGAGCCTGGCTGTGCAGAGCTGCGCCTGGCTGAGCCCTGCTGCAGCCTCTGCCCCACCTGCAGCACCAGGGATCCCTCAGAGCCACCAAAAGGTGCAGCTCCATGGGAATGCCAGCAGCACAAGGCATTTGAGGGGGCATTGTCTGTGAACACAATGTGCCCAGCTGGCTCTGCGGGGCTGTTCCACATCAGTGCAGCTCCTGCCTGGGGCCTGCAGCCAGACAAGGCTCCAAGCCAAGGGCTCAAGGCTGGCCCATGACACAACCACCCCTCTGGGCACCAGGGCTCTGCTCTCCTTGGGCTGCTCCAAGCCTTGCAGCCTGGCTCCAGGCACTTCTTTAGTCATTAAGTTTCACAGGCCTCCCAAACGTTCTGTTCATTTTTTAATGACACAAAAATCTCATATTGTAAATCAATGGCTGTCTTGTCCAAATCCTGAAAATTTTACTCAGATAAATTAATTCTCCCTCTGGCTGCCAGTCAAAGAAACTGCATGAGTAAGAATTACTTACATGAGAAAGGATTTGCAATATCAAGCCCATTAAACTCTTAGTTTATCAGGTGAAGGGAAGTGATCTGCACTTCAAACTGTGTCTATTTCACTTCCTAGACTTTCTTATGGTTTTTGTTCTGTTTCAGATCATTCACTTATTTACTCTGAGCTTACTGTGCCTTCTGTCAGTGTCAATATGGCTCAGCTGGCAGCAGATGCTCTGCTAGCTCCGAGCACACTGGTGTGAAGCAACGAGAACAGAATGAGAATTGATGGGAACTTTTGCCTGAAACCTGAGCGGAAACCTTTGTATTTATGAAACTCTGCTTCTAATTCATGTACCAGCTCCACCAGATATGCTCACTTTAAAAATACTGTATTCCAGTTTAGCTGGAGGACACGAGTACTGGCAGGGTGAGGAGCAGCCCACTCTTTGCAGCTCCCTAAACCCATTTTGTTAAAACAGTAACTTCTGGAGCTGCCATTTGAGGAAACGTGCTCACAAATCTTTAGAGGTTTGCCCACTCACAGTCAGCTCAACTGCAACGTCCCACCAATAGCTGGGCTCAAGAGGAACACTGCTATCTCATGACAGGATTTAACACCTGAAAATGCTCTGGGGATGAGGATGGAGGGTCTAAATTGATCCCCTATTTCTGTGCATTCAAAGTAATCAGAGTAAGGAGAGGGGGAGACTGCTTGATAAAGCAAACAGCATCTTGTGCTGTGATTCTGAACCCAGCTCTCTGATTTTTAGATACCTCCTGAGGCTTTAAATAAACAGAACTGCACTTCACCAATTATCATGCCTGTTTTGCTTAGCTCCCCAGCGGATTCCATTTTAGAAGAACCATACTGCTCAATATGCAGAGCTGTTTGGGTAGAATTACAAAAATGAAAAACAATGTGATGGCACCTGTAGCATCAGCAGAATGTAAAATATCAAAGGCCTTATCAGTTCAACTATTCAGACCATCCCATTCACTGGTAAAAGCTATTATATAGGCATTATACCCAAAGACTCCCTAATCCATCTGTAATTTCAGATTCCTTTGTCAATCCTAGATTGCCTAATGAAAGCAGTTCAGTATAGAAATGCAAGCCTCTTAATACCATTCTTATTCAAGAGACTTTTTCCTTTCCCAGACCCTTTATATATTTCCTATCCAAGAGCCCAACAGGTCTAACTCCAAGAACTACCTTATGGAAAAGTTAGTTTCTGAAACCAAGGCTTCAAGGGCATAATGGAAATATGACAACTTTCCTATTTCCTTTGCTCCTGAGTAGCTTCTGTGCCACACAGGTTTCTCCTGCTTTTCAGGACTCGTACAGGGGGCTCTGTTTCCAGCACACAGGAGTCCTGCCAAGAGGATGGCATTCAGACTGGGTTTCCTTTGGAAACCTCCTCCAGTTGTGCTGCAGCTCTCAAAAGCAACCACAGAACTCAATCTTGGGCTTAAGGACTCCTTTTCCTCCCCCACTGACTCCCCATCAGTATTTCTCAGTACTCTTTTCAAAAGAAGCCTTTTGGCTGACAATGTGAACTTTTATAGTCGAGCGGGATTCTCAGTTTTTGCACCTCATCCCTTGCAATAAAAGTTCTGAAAGGAAAAGATGCTTTTAGTAGGCTTGCTAAAGGATGTAAACGGCCAGGAGCAGTAAACATTTCTCTGGAGGCTGCCAAGTAGAACAGAAGTTAATTCAGCTCCTCTTAGCACTGCTGTAACTGCAGGGCAACACAAAGATAAAAAGACACAAAGAAGTGTTTAATAAATCTGCTCCCAATACCTGCACATGGCAGATCCGTTGCTGCATTGATGGACAGCAATTCTGGGGAGCTGGGCTGCCCTTTACCTTCTTTTAGCACAGGAACTGCTGAATTTTGTTTGTCCTGGCACTGCTGAGCAGCCAGAGCTCCGAGTGCTGTCCTGCAGCACAGACACTCCCAGGAGCAGGCACACCTCCACCTCTCCACACAGCTTTTCCTGCAGCCATTCTCACCCTGCTCCACCCTCACCACTTTCCCATCCACGTGTGGCCAGGCTGAACACCTTGGGCCACTTCTCATGGGAGCAGAAGCAGCCCCAGTCCCACCATGAGCAGGAGACAGCAGCAGCCCTGAGCGGCCAGGACAGCCTGTTCTCAGCTCCCTGGAAAACTGCAGGAGCTCTGGGAGAGCAGGGAAGGGATCCTGCCTCCCTCTCCAGCTGCCCTGGCCCCTGCTGGGTGGGCACTGCAGGTGCTTCCAAGCCAAACAGAACACCATCGTACTTCACAGCATTTTCCTTCCAAGAATTCACCTCCCTGGAGCTGGGAGCCCCACAGATGATGGGAGCCCATGGGCAGCAGCTCCCAGCTAGCAATGAGCTGTGTGGAGAACACTTCTGGGAGTTTAACAAACGCGATGAGCCTGCCACTGCAGTGCCATCCTGGGCTAGCTCCTACTCCAGTTCTGAGTTTGTTTTCCAGTGCCAGCCCACTCCTGTTGGTTTGGGGAGCCCTGGGAGCCTGTCTGACTGCTGCACCCTGCTTAGATGCTCACCCTACACAGGCTGAGCCATTGGCAGCTCCAGGCAGGGGCTCTGCTGAGTCACTGTGACAAGAGCTGCTCATTAGCTCAGCCTGCAGCACCAGAGGGAGGGGAAGCCCTTCTGGGCTTCCCAGAGCAGGCAGACAGCTTTTTAGAAGGAAAGGCAGGTGCAGCAAAGAAGCCACAGTTTCATAATGGTATTTTCTTTTAATTAAGTCACATTCTAAAGAAACAGAGTCAGATTGGCATGTGATCTTGCTTCTAAACTTGAAGACACAGATCAAAAATAAAGGAAAAATAATCAACACCTCAAAAATGCACATAAATACTAGCATACATGTTTTCCCAGTGAACTGAGCCCAGCTCTGCAAGAAGCAGGCTCACATGCCTGGTGTGCATGGAGCTCTACACCCACAGGTACCTACACTGCTGGTCCTGAGCACCTACACCATGCTGGGGAGAGAAAAGCAGCACTTTGCTCCTTGGCTCTGCTGAACCCCAGCAAGGTGAGCTGTCCTTTGATGATCTGAGCACACAAATCCAGTGGATCCAGGAGCTGCAGCTCCAGCCCTTATCTGCTCACCACTCTGCCTGCCAACCTGCTTTGCAGTGTGACACTGAGGAGCTGCGAGCAGCCTGGGAGCCCTGGCACTCAGGATTCCTTGTTTGCTGGTCCAGGGCCAAAACCCCTTGTTCAAAGGGATCGGTGTGATCCAAGGCGCGAAGCTCTCAGACTCGAGTCCAACTCCAAATTCTGCCAAGGCTTTTTTTTTGTCATCATGGCAGATCTGTGTCACTGTGACCCCAGTGAGCAGTGCAATGGGCTTTCTGTAGGGGAGGTGTTGCCCAGGGTGCCAGGATGAGGGCAGGGCACAGCCCTGGAGCACCCCTGCCCTGCCCCGGCTCCTCAGGGAGCCTCAGCTCCAGCACCTGCAGCCAGGGCTGAGGCACAGCAGCACCTCGGGGCTTTCAGATGCCTGGGGGATGACTTGTACAGAAAAGCAGCATAATAGCTTCAAGACCTGCAGCTTGCTGAAGCTCCTAATAATTCTCCCGTGGGAGGATTATACCATCTGCACTTCCCTGCTGCAGACAGGCTGTCTGTCCCCAGAAATCTGGGCTCACACTGGTGCCACGGGGACAAGCCCCTGAAGGAACGGCACCATCCCTCCAGCCCACATCACTGACACCAGCACAGCTTTCCTCGTGCTGCAGGGAACCTCTGCCTGCCCAGCAGTGTCCCACACCTCAGAGCAGGGCCAGACAGGCTGGGGGGGCTCAGCCAGGGGCTGCAGGTCCCTTCAGCAGCTGGGACACGTCTGTGAGCAGCACTCCAGCTGCACTGCAGGCAGTTCAGCTCACACCCAGCCCAGAACCTGCCAGGCACACGCCCTGCTGGAGGCTGAGGCTGGGCAGGAGCACCACAGCCTGGGTGCCCCAGTGGGACCCAGCAGGCTCCCCCTCCCCGCGCAAGCAGCAGCAGCAGCAGCCAGCCCCGTGCTGCAGCACTGCTGCACCACTGAAGCCAAGCGTGCAGCACCTGCAGCAGTGCCCATGGCGGGGGCTCAGAGAGCTTCCATCAGCTCTGCAGTGCCTGGCACCTCCTCAGGGCAGCCTCCTGTGCCCTGGGCCTGCTCCCTGGCTGTGGGCAGGGCAGCAGGCAGGGCTGGCAGCACAGCAGGGACACAGCACCCTCTGAGCTGTGCTGAGCCCCTGCCCAGCACAGCGACAGGAAAACATGGATTTGCACCTCCCACCCTGGCACTGGAGTGAGTCAACTGCATTCAGGTGTAGTCTGCATTCTGGTAAAAAATGATTTATACTGACATGCAAATTTAACCAGATGAAGCTTTTGATTATTTCCTCCATGTCTTGGTCTGTGCTATTTCCCTGAGGTGGAAAAATGCTCTTTGCCAGTAATTCATTATAAATGCCCCAGCCATTCCCATTAGCTACAGCAGGTCTCCACTGCACTGCTCTGTATTAAAATATGCACAAACTTCTCTTCAACTCACCAAAACCAATTTTTGAATCACTCTGAGAATTTAATCCCATTTCAGTTCTCTTGGCTATCATCAGCGTGCACGCTTCACACAATATTTACTTTCAGTGCAGGTACCAAAGGTATATATGACAGTTTGCTTTACATACAGAGGACAGTGTTAGCTGAATGCTCTCTCAGGGTAAATTGTACACACAGCTCTGCCCAGGGTTTTATCCCCAAGTGCTCCCTAAACCCCTGCTAGCTCTGCACCAAGTGACATCAGACCAGAAATGGCAAAAGGAAGGCACGTCCTGCAGCAATATTAAATCCAAAGTACTCATCCCATAGTAGTTAACAAAGGCACATAAACACCTCATCCTACCAGCTGAGTGCCCTGAATTGCCCACAGCTGGGCTGGAGGGCTGCATGAGGCATGGGCAGACCTGTCCCTGTCACACAGGACACTCTCAGGTAAGGGCTCCCTCCAGCCTGGGAGAAGCTGTGAGGAACTGCCCATGACACTGGGAAATGAAATGCTTTGGTAGAACACAGGAACCCACAGCAAAACAAGAGGGGAAATGAACCCTCTTCCCAAGCTGAGCTGCACTGCTCTGAGACTGGCCAGAACTGTGCAATGAGCAGCACATGTTTAATTATACTGTTTCTGACAATGTACCCAGGAGAAACAAGCACAAAATCACCTGTCTTAAAATGTTATATAGGAAAATTCACTGACAGTCACTACATGGTTTGAAAAACTCTACCATGATGGCTCATGGAAAATGCATGGCAGGAGGTTCTCAGGCTGTTTTTAAATCGGAGTATTTTGGGCTGTTTCAGCCTCTGCAGAACACCCAACTCCCTGCACCTCCACCCTCCCTCCCCTGGAGGAGCCTCACCCACTGCTGCTCTGCATGGCTGGGAGCCTCCTCTGCCACACCAGCACCCCTCAGTGAGAGAGCAGCAGCTGCAGCACTGCCTGTCTGCCAAACAGAGCCTTCCAATGTCCAGGACAAGCAAACACACGAATTCACAGCATATGAAACCAGAAAAATCCAAGTGGGGCATATATGGAGGTCACGTGAAAGATGTGGTCGTTCATAGAAAGAAAAATAAGATGAAATGAAAGCCACCCTAAACCACAAAATGATTCATGGTGTGGTTACATAAGACACAGGCCAGAACACGGTTTCAGTCATCTTGCAGCAGCACCACGCTGGTGTGAGGGATGAATCAAACATGGTGTTTGCACGGGGAGAGGATGCTCAAGCACCAGGAGATGTGCCTCCAAACAGCTCCTAACAAGGTCGCTCCAAATAAAACTCTCAGGGTGGGTTCAGCTTGGGAGGAGCAGTCACACCACAGCCATGGACTTTGGAGGACACTGGCTGCAGGAAAGAAACCATTTCAGATGGGAATTCTATGATCTGGAGATGTGACATGGTCACCTCCCTTTCCTGCAGGCCAGGACTTCCATGTGCCCTATAACACATGTAGAGAACTGCATATTTGGTTTCACAGTTTATCTTTCTTTTGCTGAGCTGAATTGCTGCCTTGTCCCCAAGGAGCTTTTATCATTACCCTACAGATCCTACTTTTGCTCTAACTGACAGATGCTGCAAACTATCCATAACCTCTGGCAGCCAGCTCCAGGTATCTGCTCTCTGCAGATCTGTGATACACCACTGATCCCCCCTGGAGAAGATTCACCTCCTTCCCCAGCACAGTCAGGGGCTGAGGCAAAGCACAGTGCAGGCTGCCTCAGAGGCAGGGCAGACCCCTGGTGCCCTCTGCACAGACACAAGGCTCACAACACAGCCAAAACCAGGTGAGCATGTAGAGACCACAGTGATCTCTCTCCTTGTTAAACTGTTTCACCAATGCTAATTTCATTTCTCTCTGGAAATGGTGCAACTATCTGCTGTAGCTATCTACAACTGAAGTGCCCTTCTATTTCCCCTGTTCTCCTGCTTCAGGAACTTGACAGTGTTTTGTGGGGCTTTTGCACTTGATCAATCCCATGTTGCCATCTGTCTGCTCCTGACAAATCCCATTCACGAACACATCCCTGCAGGGGCTTTGAAACCCTCAGGATGTGTAGATGGATGTCACTTACTTGAGCAGATCTGTTCCCCAGGCTCCCTGGTGGCTTTCCTGGAAGAGGTGAGTGTTCAGCTGGTATAAATCAGCTGAGCTCTCCTGGGACTCATTTATATCAACCAAGAATACAGCCCAAAATATAGAGTTCATTTCCCATGCATCAGACTGTCAGACTGCATCCCTTGCTGAAAGGACCATTATCAGCAGAAGAAATGCTAGAAACACTTGAAAAATAGTGCTGGAGCTGGATTTCTGGCAGCCTGAAGCAGGGGCAGATGCTCCTCACCAGCCCTTGTCCATTCCCTGAGCTCATTGACAGGGACAAGAGCTGCTTTTTCCCCCTGAGAGTTTGTTGTGATTATTGCAAAGAACAGAACAACCAAAGCAGAAGGCAGCAGGGGACAAACCCAGGATTATTGAGAACTTGGGTGACAACTTCCCCTAGAAAAGTAGATCAAAATTAAGTGGCCACTTGTCTTTGTGAAGAGAATTTAAGAGTACGAATTTGGGAAACCACACAACAAAATTCTGTTTAAAGCCTTGTTGAGCCCATCAAGTTCAAGAAGATTTAAAAATAAATGTAAGAAAATATAGTTGTCTAATAAGGAAACAAAAATAACCACCGTTATTTATATTTCCACTAAGGGGGAAACAGAGAGATGTCACCAGTTAATTTTTCAATGACATAAATTATGGAATTCAAAGATATTAAAGGATTCAAGAAAGACACGATTCAAGGCAACATAACATCTGAAGAACTACCCTTAATCCATGCAAAGAATAAAGATCACAACCAAAGTGAATCTCAGAGCTCTGCCTAAGATGCATACCAAGCTAGAAGATGCACTTCATGGAAATCAGGGCCACATTGTGCCCCTTCTCCTCCCAGCAGGGAACTGGGAGTGATGCTCATCATCTCAGGGCTGTGTGTCAGAGAGCAGGCACTGCACTGCAGGGTAAATCCCCTGCCCAGACAGAGGGGTTTCTGCAGGAAAGCACAAACACCAGCAGAAAGCAGAGATTTCTGCACTGAGAGCACAAACCCAGCGCTCTCTGGAACGTTCCTTTGTCCCTGCGCTGCCAGGCCTGAGCTGCTCCTGCTCTGGCAGAAAGAGAAAAAATATGCAAAGCTGCCCCTGCTCCCAGCTGTCAGGATTGCAAAATAAATGAGAGATTTGAATAAGTTTGCTTAATTTTTATCAGGATTAAGGGAATCTTTTATAGAAGAGAATCATTTGTAGTAGATAATAGAATACATTTTCCTCTATTTTCCTCCTTGGGAAAAATCTATTAAATCTGTATAATTAAAATTCCTGAAGATAGTTCAGCTAAATGTTTTTAATTGAAAAGTGGTCTATTTAATTTTTTTTTAAATAAAAACACCGTCTGCTCTCGTGAGAAACGTCACTGAAAGTTATTAACAGACATTCTTATCAAAACTACTAATAAAGCTGTTCTTTACTCACTCACCTACCTGAAGCCATAAAATTTCTATTTGAAAATCCTGGCCAAACAAAAAAATATAATTACTTTCTCTAACTCTTTTTACTTAGAGTAACACAGATCCCATGGGAAGACACAAACCATGCTGAGGTGTGTGGGGGACACACCAAGCTGTCCCTTCCCCTCAATGCCCCACTCTGACCAGTCCAGTCACTCCACAGGGACCAAGGGAGAGGATCCTTTCTGTCTGGGGTTGGGGGCTTTGCAATGTTTCACACTTCAGGATTATTCAAAGGCACCACAGTGTGAATCCACACATCCCTAGGTGCTCCTGATGGAAAAGATTCATAAACCAGAAGCAGACTATCACCACCACACTGACTCTGCTCCAAACTCTCATTTATAGGTTATTAGCAGATCCCTTGCAACAGTAAGTTATTAGTTTGCCACAATTCCACAGAGAACAAAATTAAAACGTTTACTTACTGATGTATATAGGTATCCTTCGCTGTTCATTGCCAGATATAACTTTGTTTGAACCCCCTGAATCGCCACCACTCGTAAACCCACAGGTATGAGGTTAAACAAAGCTAGGAGAGAAAGGAGACGGAGAGCAAAATCAATCCTTTGGAGTATGCAGATCAGATAGAAAATGAAACCAGAATTACCAGAACCAAGTACAAATCTCTATTTATGCGTATAATAATTTCTGTGGGTGCTACAGGGCAACACTTCTGCCACCAAGTCCTTTGACAGCAACTGCCAGCAGGAGCTCAGGAATGATCGGAGGGATCAGTGCCTCTCCTTCCCTCTGGAGATGGAACTGCTGACAGCTAACAGAACTTACCTGCCTGGTGAGCAGAGCCCAGGCTCTGCCCAGTGCACTCGAGCACTGTTTGGCTTTTGTTAGGGTGCTTTTCTTGTGCCATTAAGTGCAAGAATGAATCCAGAAGCAAACAAACAAAAAAAATTTCAAGACAATCAAAACTTGTTTTCAAAGTCAGTAAACATTTTGACCAAAAGGAAGGAAGAAGATGAAATTCAGAAAAGTTGAAAACCATCATTAGCATCTCAAAATGTTTCCACTTATAACTCACTGCGGTTTAATTTTTCCTCTTTTTTAGAGGAGAATGGGTTTGAAAAAACAGAGTTAAATAACTTCAAAATGAAATGAAAGGGCAGCATATTCTTTAGATCAACCCCTAAATCTGCGCTTTCAAAATTGAGCTGCTTTGAATGTTCTGCTTGCATTTCTGCTTGTACACATGCTAATAGTGGCAGTATTTATAAGCACAGAAAAAACTCTTCAAAAAATGAAGATTCCGGTTTGCAAAGTGGCAAAGAAAAAAAATAGAAAAAAAAAAGGAAAAAAGCAAAGCTCTGCCATTTCTTGGATTCATGGATATGTTAAAATTGAACACAAGAAATAATGAGTTGAATACAATACTCTGAGTTCAAAACGTAGGATTAAAAATAAAGGGGAGCTAAAAAAATTATCATAACCCAAAGCATCTCCTTCCACTCTGTGGCAGAAGTGCAGAGATAGGACAAAGTGATGCCAAACTACTTCCCATTTCCAGTGATTTATTACTTGGCTGAAAAACTCTGGTCTGCTTCAGGCTGGAGTTTGATATTTATGGTCACTGTCCAAAGCCAATTTAAAACCAAATTATGAATTTGAAATATTTTTATTATTTTCAAAATTACGGCTAAGAATTATGATCCATCATAATTTTTTTTTCCAGCCCGAAAACCCCCAAATGGTCATACTTCAGTAAAATAAAATATTTCAGCCTGACAGCATTTAACATAGATCCTAAATTCTGTGTTTGGGGATGCCAAGAGCTCATCGAATGCCCTGAGGTCAGGGCACCCTTCAGCGCTGTACTTCCTACAATGGTCAAGCACAGCAGGAAAGGTGGAATATCCAGAACTAACAAATAAATGCAGGGCATCATAAAATCTGTGGGTTTCTTCCCCTTTCATAGATGCAAGTGTACAAACACAAACCATGCATGCAGACCCTCCTCACGCTCACCTCCAGCTCAAAATCAACACCCATCACTTTCCCTTCACTCAGAGAAAATCCTCCAGTTCTGCGCAGCTTTTGGCAAAACAAACTTAGATTTCAGTAAGGGAAAAGGATTTTTCATACATTCTATCAAATGCTTGAGTTTACTGGGGGGAGAAAATATTCCCCTGGACACGAGTCCTTTGCAGTTCAGCCCCAAAAAGCAGCAGCTGATCTCTGAGTAGGCTGGAGAGGAGGATTTAAAGCTCAGCACCCAGGCAGAACCTGCAGGTCTCTTTTGGAAGGTGATTTCTTAATGGCACGTTTACAAGTAGGGCAGGTGTTGGGGTTTTTCAGCACAAGGGTCTGAGTATGGGCTCCACTGCAACCAGTGCTGCAGACCTGTCAGCGAGAGCTGAGGAGAGGGCAGAGGTGGACCAGCAGGGACAGAGGTGCCACTGGGCTGGGCCAGCAGGGACAGAGGTGCCATGGGCCACTGGGATGGGACAGAGGTGCCATGGGCCACTGGGATGGGCTGTATGAGGAATTCCTGGCTGTGCTCCGCTGGCCAGTGGCAGAGCCAAGGCTGAGCCCTCCTGTCTGAGTGGGCTGGCACCTGAGCCACAGGTGAGTGCTCTGCTCTGGCACCTGAGCCATGGGTGGGTGCTGTGACACCTGAGCCACAGGTGGGTGCTCTGCTCTGGCACCTGAGCCATGGGTGGGTGCTTGGCTGCTGCTCCCAGCCCTGGGACACATTTCCCTGGCAGACACATCCAGGCTCAGTTTTGAGGCAGGACGAGGCTGAGGCACACTGGAAGCTGGTTCACACCCCAGTGGGATGAGCAGTGGCTGTGGCACAGACTGCTGGAATTTGGGAAGGGGCTGTGGGGAACTGGCCCTGTAGGAACAGTGCCCACTCTGCCCTGTGCCAGCACATCCTGCCCCAGCTGCTGTCTCCAAGGGCAGGGGCGCTGGCACTGCACCAAAAATGGGACTGTCCCTCTCAGCAGCAGCTGCTATGCCCTGTCCCTGAGCAGCAGCACGCCCAGCTCTGGCTCCTGGGGCAGTGAGTGACCTGTCCCCAGCTGTGACCCCTGCCAGGACCCACAGCAGAGGCACAGAGAGCATCCCTGCAAGTCCCCAGAGGAACAGCAGGATGGAGGGGTTACCTCACTTCTAGGGGATGCCCCTCATGTGTGCAGAAATGACAGAAGGGGTGGCAAAGAAGTGACAGCAAAATTAATTGCTTCCTATTGTGACCAGCTGGTGTCAGCACAAAATAATCCAAAGCAATTTGCATCCTACTCTCTCCCTACTACATTTGCATTGTTTTAAATAAGGATGTAAGGATATCCTCCTAATGAACAGCTAAGCAATGCCTAAGTGAGACATGATCGTTGCCAAGGTCTCTGTGCAGTATGAGCTGACAGAGAAATGAAGCTGCAAAGGAAGAGGCAGCAGGCTACAGCTGGATTTATGAACATAAACATTTCTCTGAGCTCTGCCAGTCTTGGCTTGGCCACCTGCACCTTTGTACACTTTCTGCAGGGCATTGTTTCCTACATTGCCTTATTTTAGCAGTCTTGAAATATTTTTGTCTAGCTGTGTGAGATCCTTAAGCATTTTTTACACACCAAATCAGAGCTCCAGTCATCTTCTCCCATTTTCTATTAATCCACAAAGTTGTAAAAAAACCCAGTCAAAACCAGCAAGTAAAAATGTCCAGAGCTTTTTCACAGAAAACCTGAGGGAAAGCCAGTTGAAAGTTGATGGTACAATTTATAAGCGGTAACAAATAATAATAATAATAATAGGGAAATGTGAAGTGGAAAGTGGTGCTGAAGTCCCAGTTTGTGAAATACCACGGCACTGTTTGAATGAGCCCCTGTGTGAGAGTGGAGATAGCATTATTCTATTTCAGGCTCTGAGTAGGCGAGCAAATTTTCCCTGCTGAAAAAAAAAATCTAATAAAATCCAAAGGACAGCAATGAACTTCTCTGGATTACCATGGAGATAACATTTGCTTTGTTTGTCACATGTGTCATCATTACCTCCTCTGGTTCATTATTTCTGTAAGTGATTTCTATCTGTATTTCTCTCAGACCCAGTAGGTCTGAAGGACTCTGTGCTGCCAGCACGGCGTTAGTGCTGCTGCCACCCGCTCAGCCAGCCCAGGACAGCAGCTCTGAGGGGACCTGCAGGGGAGGGAGACACCACAATGCACAAACACACCGTTTATTCTCGTGTCACTTACTATAACTACTGTCTTCCTCTTTTGTTCCATCAATTGTTCCATCTGCTTGCAACTGCAAGTGGTATCCTTGCCTGCTGTAGAGCTTTGTTACTATACCTTTAAGCTGAGGCTCTGCAAAGAAACAACAGTGAGATTAACGTGGGAAATCCTGATGTGCCACTCCAAGCGAGCAGGATGTGAAAAACGAATCTTCAGGTTTCTTCTCAAGGCTGAGGTAAGAAAAAGACCCAAAACAAAAGCAGGGCTACCAGCTTTGCATCACTTTTCATTTAGGCTGAGATCACATTTATGTCTATGAAATCAATTGCCAAAATGATTAAATGCCACTTTCGATTACAACGTGAGTAGCACAGTAAAATCTACTTCCAGTGAATACAGATTCCAGCAGCACTGCTTGGCCCCAGGAGCCCAGCCCTATCTCATTTAAGATTAAAAATGAGCTGGCAAAGAGTACATTCAGTCTTTTTAAAAGGTGTGAGTTCTTAGATGGAGAGGAAAAAGAAGACTATTACAATAGCATTAATAAGAGCCACAGTGACAGTTGAGAGCCTAAATATATAGCAGCAAACGTTTAGCACAGGAACTGCTGCAGCTCTAATAAACAAATCCCTATTCCTCACTGCTCCAGAGAGTACAGAGCATCCAAAGCGATAAACTACTCAATGAACATATGGAAAATGGAGAGGGAAACCCTGAAATCCAGCAATGTGTGGAACTGCAAAATAAATATTACCATAAGGGCTGAGGTAATTACCTCATCAACTAGAAGAAGAAAGATCAAAACAACGCATAGTTTGCATAGATTTCTTTTTTCCATAACCATCCTCACATTCACAGCTAGAAAGCGAGATATCTCACATGGTTTCATATCATTCTAGACCAAAAAGTACACAACAGCAGGATAAGCTGTCAAGTGTACCATTCAAGATATCTGGCTAAAGCATCAGGAGTAATCACAAAAAAGGTCTACGCCCACTGAATCCCAATGACATCTGCATTGTAGTCATTTCACACAGTTCCGTTTGTCAGGAGCTCATGCAGCCCTGCAGCTCGCTTCACAACATCTCATTCTTTTCAGAGACAAACACTGTGAAGATGTGGTGTGTCATTTCCAGCACTCTAAGTCTGGATAAGACTCCTTGTCTTTGTAACCAAAGGCACTGGGGCTCTGCTACTGCACTTCATTTTAGCAGGGGGTGAAGGCAAAAGCTTACCACAGTTTGCCTAAGTGTATTAGATCTTATCAGCAACTTTGATAAGAGTCCTGATGGACACACAACTCTTATCTACCAACTTTTTTGACCAGAAATTATTCCACCCCTCACTCTGGCTCTTTAGCCATAATTCATCCCAAAAGGTACTGGCAAGCCGTGAGCAAGGCAGACAGGTGGAGTGGCACAAGCATCAATGCTCCAGCACAGCAAAGCCATGGCAGCATGGCCAGAGGGTTTTGCTCCTCCCACGTCCAAAACAATGCACTCAGATCAGGGACTCAGGCTTCACACCTGACCTTTTGCACCTGTGACCCAGAGAGCCTCGTGTGCACAGGGCAGCTGCAGGTATAGCATTCCTAGAAAGGCACAGGGCGCTGAAGCAAAACTCTGGAAGGTGCCAGCAAAAGCACAAAGCCTTGTCTGCAATCAGCAGGTAAAGCATGGCACAGGCATTCCGTGAAGCAGGACACCAAAACCAGATCTCCAGACCATGAAGTTATTTAATATACAACTATATATTAAAGAGAGAGATGCGTGTGTGGGAACTTCTCCGCTGGCATCTCCCCCACAAATGCACCCATGTGTTTGCATGTGTGCAACAGAGGGACAGATGGCTGACTTAGAGCTACCTGGGTGCACACAGGTGTGCAGGTGAGGCACACATAGCAGCGTGTGCTACCCAAAGAAACCAAATGAACACAACAGGGGAAAGGACTGCCATGGGGTACCCAGGTCCTGCACATCCATTGTACGAGCCCTGAAACGCCTTTCCCCTTTCCCCGCACCTGACACACGTCCCAGTTTCCATTGCATCAAACCAACCAACCGACCAACCCCCCAAAGACATAACCCTTGCCAACCTGGTCGCCTTCTTCGCCTTTTCTTGGAGCCAAAGAGTTTGACCCTGGAAAACACATTCAACTTGTTCTTGTCGCAGCTTCCCTTGCTCTTGCTGGGGCTGTTGACACACTTACAGGCATTGGACTTCTCCCGCTCCCTGGCTTGTCTCTTCTGGCGGATCAGGGAGCTGGCGATGGCTGCGGCCATGGCCGCCACCGCCCCGGCTGCCCGGCGGGCTCAGGCACGCGGGGGTCGCCGCCCGGCCGCGGCCAGCATGCTGCTCGGCCGTCCCCAAGGCCGGGGACGCTGCCGGGCAGCCCGGCCGAGGCACCCACCGCCGCTCGCACGGCGGCCCGGGACACACCGGCGGGGCGAGCACCAGAGCCCCGGCACGGCACGCAACAGTTTAGCTCGAGATTTCGTCCTCTGGGATCCTCCCCTTTCCACTTTCTGGTGCTTTCTTATTCCTCCCAACTTCTAGCAGGGGAAAGTTTGCAGGCAGAGGTTTCTACGGAGATCACGCAGATCACTCGCAAGACATCCCTCCAAGCTTCTTCAGACGCGCTATCTGCGTGCAGCCATGGCACATCCACTTGGTGCAAGATCATCGCATCTCTCCTAGCCCCGATTTCTGCAGTTAACTTTTCTTCCCACCCGTCCCCTCCCCATTCAAATCCCAGCAAACACCTGTTAGACTCCAGCAGGGGCTGTCCAGTTGCAGGGGTTT
This sequence comes from Melospiza melodia melodia, assembly GCF_035770615.1. NCBI lineage: Eukaryota > Metazoa > Chordata > Aves > Passeriformes > Passerellidae > Melospiza > Melospiza melodia. The sequence continues at coordinate 20,102,607 of NC_086209.1, read as the reverse complement.
TCTGGATCCTTTTTCCTCTTCTCGCTTACAAGAGACCCGAAGCAGTCGGTGCTGGAGGCACTGGGCTGAAGCACGAATGCCCCTGGGTGCCGACGCCTCGGGAAGCCTCTTCCGCTGTGCTCCTGACAGGTGAGCGCAGCCTCCCCTGCCCGGCACGCTCGGCTCTCGCTCCGCAGCTCTTCCCAGCCGGTAAACAAGCAGCTCCCGAGCCGGGACTGCAGCAGCAGCAGCAGCAGAAGGAGAAGGAGCAGCAGCGGCAGCAGCAGCGGCAGGATCCCTCCGGCAGCGATGCGGGCACCGCGCACTCCCCACGAGCCGTGCGCTGGGTACAGAAATGAGGCGACGCAGCAAACCCCTTATCACCACCTCCCTCCTCCTCCGCCCGTGCCTCCTCCTCCTCCTCCCGCTCCTCTCCGGCGCCGCGGAGAGCGGAGAGCTCTGCCCGGCGCTGCGGGGCGGCCGCGGGGCCGCGGCGGGGAGGGGGCTGCGGCGGGCAGGGGAGGGGGTACCGGGGCGGGGGTACCGGGGGAGAGGGTGCCAGGGGCGGGGGTGCCGGGGGTACCACGGGAGAGGGTACTAGGGAAGGGGTGCCAGGGGAAGGGATGCCACGGGAGGGGTTCTAGGGGAAGGGGTACCAGAAGAAGGGATGCCACCGGAGGGGGTGCCGGGGGTACCACGGGAGGGGGTGCCAGGGGAAGGGATGCCACGGGAGGGGTTCTAGGGGAAAGGATGCCACGGGAAGGGTACTAGGGGAGGGGGTGCCAGGGGAAGGGATGCCACGGGAGGGGTACTAGGGGAAGGGGTGCCAGGGGAAGGGATGCCACGGGAGGGGTTCTAGGGGAAAGGATGCCACGGGAGGGGTACTAGGGAAGGGGTGCCAGGGGAAGGGATGCCACGGGAGGGGTGCCTACGCCGCTCGGAGCCGCCTCCCGGCAGGCGCAGACACCCAAACAGACGTGACTGCGGTGAGCAAACAGCCCCGCCGGCCCCGAGCGAGCGCACCTGGCTGGCAGCAGCGCCGGGCCGGGGCAGGGCGCAGCTCCAGCCACAGCTGCCCCCTGCCTCTCCCTCATCCTTACAGGGGGTGCCCTCTCTGCATCACGGATTTATTGGAGGCTTTTTGCGTCTCTCGCCCTTCCTTTCCACCGCCTGCTTCAGCGGCAGTTTGGTAGCAGACGAGGAAATCCTCAGAGAGAGCAATTTCCTTGCCGTTGCCATGTTTCCCTCTGTCCCCGCACGGAGCCCCGCGGCCGGGCTCTCCTGCAGCCGAGCTGCGGTGGCGGCAGGCCGGGCCAGGCTGGGGCCATGAGGCCGGGCCGTGCCGTGAGGCCGGGCACAGCCTGGGCACCCTGGGGTCAGTGCCCTGCCGTGGGCACCGAGCCCGCAGCCCCCTGCCCAGGAGCGGGAGGTCCTGGAGATGCCCCCGCAGCCCACTCCCTGCTCTTCGGCATGCTTTCAGCAGCTGGAGCCTGAATCAAAGCCAGTTGAGGCTGGAAATAAAGCAGAGACCTGCAGCCCCGGAGGCAAACAACTATTGAGAGAATTTGTCCCGAGGCAGAGGGATTCGCAGGCAGGGTGGGATGTCTCTGAGAGCTGGTTCAGGCAGGAGTCCCTGTGGGGACTGCGATGGCAGCAGGCTGCTGTCACCCACGCCTGGCAGCCATGTGTGTCCCTTGTGCCCCGGGCCAGGGGCTGCAGAGACCCCAGGGATGGCTGGGCTGCTGTGACAGCACCAGGCTCTCAACATGCTTCCAGACTCAACCTGCTGCTGAGGGGATTTGCCCTTCCTCCTGTCCTCCATGTGCCCTCAGCAGAAGCAGGTGCTCCCGTCCCTGTCCGGGGTCACACACTGGGACAAGGCCTGGCAGGGGCAGCAGACGGCGTGCTGCCCACCACCTCCCCACAGCTCAGCTCCACAGGATTGCTGCTCAGCCCTTCCCTCGGCTAGGAACGGCCACAGCAGCTCCTCACTCTCCTTCAGCCAGGAACCCTGCCCCAATGACCGCTGTGCAGGGCCAGGCCCTGTGCCAGTACATGGCCAGGTCCTGTGCCAGTACATGGCCAGGCCCTGTGCCAGTACATGGCCAGGCCCTGTGACAGTACATGGCCAGGCCCTGTGCCCGCCCCTGTGCCTGGCCCTGTGCCAGTACATGGCCAGGCCCTGTGCCCGGCCCTGTGACAGTACATGGCCACCCTGTGCCTGGCACTGTGCCAGTACATGGCCAGGCCCTGTGCCCGGCCCTGTGACAGTACATGGCCACCCTGTGCCTGGCACTGTGCCAGTACATGGCCACCCTGTGCCCGGCCCTGTGACAGTACATGGCCACCCTGTGCCCGGCCCTGTGCCCGGCCCTGTGCCAGTACATGGCCACCCTGGCAGGCTGTCAGTGTCACCCTGAGGGACATGTGTCCCTCACAGGCCGCTGTGCTGAGCCTGGCGCCCCAGTGCCACCCGCTGTCCCCTGGCTGCAGGAGCTGCCTGTGTACACACACACACCTACACTCACACGTTTGTTTATGAGGCAGCCCATGCACACAGGCATATTAAACAAACACTCCTAATTTCTTATTTAAGTTTAACGGTGGGGTAAAAATAGCTGCAATTCACAAGTTCCACCACTACCCTCATCTGCCAGTCCACATAAGACATGTGAAATCCAACACAAGAGAGAGCCAGTTGGATATTATTAGCAATAACTCATCCTACTCAACTCACCAGTAACATACTATAGATTTTGCCGTCTTTCCACTTCCAATACAGTCATGAGTGAGGCTTGTTTTCTTTCGTGAGACTCACCCATTAGTTTATAAATATTCCCAATTTGGAAAGCAGTGTTTGATCTTCAGATCAAAGTGAAGCTGCCTCATTGTGATCGGTCCTACAAGGTCACAAGACATTGCGTTTTTACAGACTAACTAGAACTCAGAATTCAGCTAACCTTGAAAATCCCGGGGAAAAGCAATATATAAAAGCCGTATTTGGGATATCTTTCTGCCAGCATTCCAGCCTGCATGCTTAAAATCCATAATGAAAATTCATTTGCACAAATGTTCCTTGACAGATAACTAAAGAGAGGAACAAAAATAGCATATATGCATAATCAGATTTAAGTTTCAAAAAACAGTCCTCCAGTTTTTTTGCATGAGCAACCTCTTCATCTATCGGTACTCCTACAAACATGTCTTCATTTACTATAAATGGCACATGAAAATGAAGATCTTGTTGGGAAAATGTCTTTGGTACAGGACCAGCCTTTGGACTACTTCAGTGTTCCAGATATAAAAATCTCAAGGAACAGCTTTATTTTCTTTGAAAAGCAAGAGCTGCTCACTCCCCACCACACTAAATAAAATAAAATTACATTCCAAATGACTTTTTGAACGTAGAAGACGACCAGACACTCCTTGAGCACACATTCTCTCTCTTTATGATTATTGCAGTGGGGCACATTTAAAGCTAAGGGGTTAATTGCCAACGTCATTTCAATCAAAGATAAACCAGCATGGGACAGACTTGTCCAGTTGCTGTCAGAGACAGTGCCATCATCTCCCTGGAGCTGCCATCTGACCAGAAGCAATTCCACTGTTTTGAAATAGACAAAGATCTCACCCACTTCTGATTCATAATTTTTCCTCCCAGTCATCTGTTGAGCGTTTGCTGATGATTCTTTCCATGATTCTGATCACTAAAATATGCCTGAACCTTCCGAAGTTGCCTGGATAGGGCAGAAGCAAAGTGCGCAATTTGGCACCCAGGCCAGGAGTGGCTCTTGGACAGAGGCAGGGCATGGTTTTCAGGCAGCCCTTGCTGTCTGGCTCCTGCGCAGGAAGGCATTAAATCCCCATCACTGGCCCACAGTGCAAGCAGCGCTGGCTCTTTCACCCAGTCAGAGGAAAGTGCCAAAATTCTGGTTTTCCCTTCCTCCTCCCTGAATCATCTGTGTTGTGGCAGGTCCCAGACCACTGATGATTGCTCTGAGTTTGAATCTATCCCGAGCACAAAAGATTTACAGTTGGTCCCGTCATGCTGAGCAGAACAAAATCTGAGACCAGGTGAACAATACCAAGCCAGCTGCAGAGCTGACTGCCATGGAAGCAGCTGCAAGGACAGAGCCCATCGTGCAGTTTGTCCATGGTCCAGGGCAGCCCTGAGCAGAGAATTCCTTCCCCCAGAGCTCCTCACTGCCCACAAGCCCAACGTGTGACCCTGCAGGGGACCCACACTCCTCCGTGTCCTGTGAAGCACCAGCAATTCTCATGACATGCTGCCATAAAGTAGGAACTGATTTCCAGCACCTTGGGTCAAAAGATCCCATCCTCAGACTAAACCGCATTCTCAGTTATTTCCTGTTCCCCTATATAGAAAGTAGTAAAAGACTTATAGTAGGCCCTATATAAACTAACAGTGTTTAGGCAGAACAAATGCTGCATCAAAATCAGACCAGAAGAAAAAAATCCCAAGCCAGCTCCAAGCCTCACTCAGTCCATCTTAAACCCCAAACCACTCCTCTACAGTTACAAGCTTGAAGCTGCTTTGGTGTGACAAAATAAAAAAAATCAGCCTGCCATTGGGTGTCAGGAGTCCCTCCTGAGGCTCTTTTGTTCTTGCTGTCACAGAAAAAGTAGGAAAAAAAAGCTTCAAACATCAAACCTATGGACTGTTTCCACTGCCTACACTCTCCAAAAGTAGAGCATTATTTTCTGAAAAGCACCACCAGAATCTCATCTCTTTTCAGGATGAGATAAACAAGACTTTCTCCAGTCAGGGATGACACAGCAGCACTGAGGCCCCAGTGGTTTTTGCTCTCCTAAGTAAACAGAATTACTATTCACCAGGAAGCAGAGCTGCTCAGAGCCCAGTCCTGCATCACTGAACTCCTGTGTGAAATATCCCATGGACATGACTCAGCCTCTGCTCTGCAGCCAGCCCCAGGCTGGACACAGCCTACAGCACAGCAGGGCTGAGCACGCTGCGCTGGCTCCTCAGCACCCCCAGAGCTTGGGCTGTACCAGACAGGGCTCCAAGAACACCAGCCTGGGCTTTATTGCTGAGGGCAAGAGGAAAAAAGGTGTTGGTGGAAGCTGAGCTTCCAAGCAGCTCCAGTCCAAGAGCTCAAACTTGGCATTTTAGTAACAGACCAACCAGAAAATTAATGGTAAAGAATGGCTACAATAGGCAGCTGCAAACACAAGTATTTTTATGTTGACAGCATAAGGGACTTGTAAATAGTGATGTGGATGTTCCTGACTGTGTGTCTGTGCCATGGTTTTTTGCAGAAGTGCACTGGGCCGCCCTGCTCAGAAACAGGAAAAAAATCAAAACAGATTCCTGTGACACCAGTGTAGACATGGCACCTAGACCCACTTTATCTAAAAGCTCACTTCTTCCTCAAAGGATGAGGTGATTGGCTCATTTTTATCTTCTCAGGGTACAGAATCAGGAGTCCCAACACCAGAAGAGACCCCAGCACAACTGGTGCACAGGACTGGATGTGCCAAAACTGGCACCCATCCAGCAAAGCACAGAAACACAGCCCTGACTTCAACAGGCGAGCCATCTCACTAGGACTACTGAGATATTGGAAAAGTAACTGTGTAGCTGATGTATCACAAAAGGTTCTCATAGTCTAAGCCCATTCTCTATCTACACAAGTTTGCCAGGACAAGGTCTTGTGACTGACAAGAATTCGGGTCTCTTCTTCATGTCTTACATGACCTGCTAAATGTTCAGGATGGCCACGACACCTCACATAAGGGACACCAGTTTCCTCTCAGATTCTTACAGAAAATACTAACGAGAGAAAACCCAGTTCTGCCTTTTCCCAGCTGTGTGTTCCAATTCCTTTAAACTACAGCAGTAAAAACTGGATTTGATCTGACCTGGTAGTGCAGCCATTTTTTGAAAAGAAGGGCATTGTTTGAAGATAGAAAAATAGAAATATTTTTGCCTAGGCTAATTCATATTCAGTCATCCCAAAATGTCAACCACAAAAGCTCATCTATCCGGGGCACAAAAGATCAGTGCCAATCAGCTGGGAAAGGTCACAGAACAAACACAGGGGATCAACTCCCCCAGCTCTGCAGGCTCCTGAAATGGGAACATGTTATTCCAGTGCCCAGGGGGCCCGAGCTGAGCCAGGAACCTGAGCAGTGCCCATGTCACTTCTCTGCTCACCACACAGCCCAGCAACACTCCCACATCAGTATGCACAGAGGGATCTGCTCACTCACCTCCCAGCACGGTGGCTCTTGGAAACATCAGTGTAAATGACAGCCTATCGGCCCTGAATCATTTACATCTCAGCATGGGACACACCAGAAGTGTGGGCTGTGTGCCACTGTCCAACTTAGCATAAGGCCACTTTACACATGACAGAACACTGCAAATAGTCTTTCACAGTGCCAAGGCAAGTTGCCTGGAAATTGCCACATTACTCAAATAAGATCTTTTCCCACCTTTTCACAGATCTGATGGTTCATCCTTTGTCAACAGCTTGACAAAAACAGACTCAGTGGGTCCCCGGTGAGTTGGAGCCTCTGAGAGTTCTCTTCCGTCCCCCTGCATGCAAGCATTTCACCAGCTTCTCACAGTCATGCTCCCTGCTTTGCTCAGAACGAGCTTCTGCCCCACTGCTTGGCTCCCCTCAACCCCAGAGCCCAGCCCACTGTGATCCTGTGATGCATGCCCACCTGACAACTCCCACTGCTGTGTTAACGATGCAAGGCTCAGCTGCTTCCTAACAATGCAAACAAATCACTCACACTGGGCTCAGAAGAGCCTGGCGCTGGTTTGCTGTGACTTTTACCCAAATGCCAAGATCGTGGCACCACATTCACACAGACAAATGAGAAGGTGAGCAGAGTTGGTCACAAATGAAAGGGACTTTGAGGAAGAAGTGTTGTGTCTTGGATAGAAGCAGAGCTCTCCAGGAACTGGACTTAGACCCTGCACCAGTCAATGATGCTTCTGGAAGTGTGGAAGTGGAGCCTGACTCACTCACTGGCACGGAACTGGAACCAGTTTACCCAAACAGAATGCTGGTCTCAGTCTCTGTAAGCAGAAGGAAGGTCTGTCCTTGAGGATCAGGAAAAGAGCCCAAGCTTCCTTTGGGTCTCTGTTCACCAAGTAATAATCACGGTATGAACAGAGGTGTAACAAGACATATCTGACTTAAGCGATGGAGAAAGGAGGTTTATCTAAGCTCATCTGACCAGGTATCTGGGCTGAATACCCAAAAAAGTAGAGAGAAAGGCAACTCCAGATGGCAATTCATTCCCTACAAAGACCACTGTTTTCCCAGCTTTATGAAGGAAAACATTACCTCGGTTTTACTGAACTTATTGCAGAGTGATTCACACTGTATCTCATGCATCATTATGATAAGTAATATTCACCACCACCAAAATTAAGTGAACCCTTAATGAAGGTCACTGCAGCTTGGACTCTTGCTTCTGGCAGTGCTCTCTCATACATGGGAACAAAAATCCAGCCCAGGCAGCGGCTCAGTCACACTTCCCACACCCAAATGGCCCTGCAGAAATCAGCCTCATGACAGGAGCTGCTGCTGGTGAGAGCAGAACAAAGGTGACATCTAGAAATCACACAGGGATTTTGAATTGAAAAGTACAGTGCATCATGAGTAAACAGAAGAGAATTCATTGTCATAGGTGACATGCACTGTTTCCACAAGGAACACCAAGAAAAATATTGGCCAGCAAACAGGAACATGAACCACAAGCCAGCATCTGCTCTGTGGGATTTAAATAGGTCTGGAGACTAGGAAAAATGCGTATGCAAATTTCACAGAAGCAAATTAAAAGAAATTCAGAGAAGTCAATTCAGAGAAGGAAGCTAATGGCAGAACATCTGCTGCTGCTCCCAATATTCGCATTAGAGGCTGGGAACATTTCTGGGGACTCAGACCTCATCAGAAAGCTCAAAAAGGTTCTGTTGCTATGCAGAGAAACATTGCTCAGAAATCAGAGGAAGAGACAGGAAGCTGGCCAAGCTCAGCACTGTTATTCCTTGCTTAGGTCCAGCTGAGCTCCAGCAGGGCCACATTTGCTTGTACAGACTGGGTAACTGTCCCACCCGTGGCACGTTTCTACCCAAACCCACCACAAAAGGAGCAGACTGAGCTGCACAAGTAGACATGAAGATAATACCATGATTTTAATCCAATTCCCAGGCCATATGCATGGCCTTTGCAACACCCAGTCATACAGCTCAAAGGGGCTGAGCTGAATTCACAGCAGACAGGCACACAGTTACATGGGTGATGGTAAATCCAGGATTTCTGTCCTCTCCCTTCAGCCCCCAGCCCCTTGTTTATCACTCTCCTTCTCTACCTCTTCAGATCAGATCTTCTTTCCTTGTCTCACTAAAAACTACAACATGCTTCTGATGAGAAGTAGTCACAAAACCCACCAGTATCTCCATGTCCTTACCCTTCAGCTGAGGTCAACTTAACCTTGTTTACAAACAAATAAGCTTAGTTTAGTTTTATCTACAACATTCCAAGGCTTGGGAGCTTTGGCTGGGAAGGGACAAGGAGCAGACTGAGATTGTCAAGCACAGAAGTAAGCCTGCTGGATTGTAAGAAGTTCTCTGGGCATGTATTCATACAGACACAAATACAGACACTTTCTTCTGCCTTTCTTCTTCCTAATTCACAAATATGAACAAATCCAAAATGTTACAAAAAGGCTGAGATGCACAAACACTAGGAAATCAGAGAGGAGCTGTCAGTGGTGGGAGAAACTTTCATCTCCCTCAGTCCTTTCTTATTTTTCCCCAATTCTGCAAGATATGAAACATCTTACTCAGTGACTATATTTTTAAACCTTTACTGCCATAAATTTTAGCCTACTTAAAAATTTCAGATGTACAGTCTTTTCAGGAAGCTTTCAGCAAAATATAGTTTCCTGTACAGGAAGTAAGCAGTAAAACATGAATTTGTAAACAGCTACAAACCAAACAAATGGAACAGATTTCCAGAACTGAAAGTACTGGAAAGGAATGAAATGACGAAAATGAGAGCCAAGAGGGACACCTGCAGTCAGCGCGGGTAAGTGCCCGGCAAGGCTCCCTCCTCGCCGTCACTCCGGGCTCGGTCGGTGCTGCCGTGCGAGCACAGCGAACCCCGGCTGGGAGCTCGGCACGGCCGGGAGAGCCCGGGCAGCTCTGCATGGGGGCCGGAGCCGGGCCGCGCCCTCGGCACCTGCGGGCCCGGCAGCCAGCGGCACCCCAGGGCAGCCGGGGACCGGCACAGGGCACCCCGGGCACCGGCACAGGGCACCCCAGGGCATCCGGGCACCGGCACAGGCCATTCCAGAGTATCCCAGGGTACCGGCACAGGGCACCGGCACGCTCCTGAACAGCTCCGCTGGCCGGAACCCGGCGCTGTCCGTGGTGCTGCCCGGCCGCGGCGGCCGCTCCGTGCCCAGCCCGCAGCCCGCACTACTCATCCCTCATCCCGGATCCTCCATCTCGCACCCCGGATCTCCCATCTCCGATCAACCATCCTGCCCGCTGCGGCCCCGAGCAGCTCCCAGCTCGGGCTCCACACCCGGCCCTCCACACCACGGTCACATCCGCACACCACGGGCATGTCCCCACAGCACAGTGACAATCCCCACAGCATGGACATGTCCCCACAGCACAGTGACACATCCCCACACCACGGACATGTCCCCACAGCACGGTGACGCATCCCCACACCACAGTCACATCCCCACACCACGGTCACATCCCCACAGCACGGTGACACGTCCCCACACCACAGTCACATCCCCACACCACGGGCATGTCCCCACAGCACAGTGACAATCCCCACAGCATGGACATGTCCCCACAGCACAGTGACACATCCCCACACCACGGACATGTCCCCACAGCACGGGCATGTCCCCACAGCACGGTGACACATCCCCACACCACGGTCACATCCGCACACCACAGACATGTCCCCACAGCACAGTGACAATCCCCACAGCATGGACATGTCCCCACAGCACGGTGACACGTCCCCACAGCACGGTCACATCCCCACAGCACGGTCACATCCCCACACCATGAACATGCCCCCACAGCACGGTGACACGGCCCCACAGCACGGTCCGTGCCAGCTGCACACTGGGGCCCTACAATGACACCCCAAAACCTAACCCACAGCAAAGGCTCCCGACTGCCGCACACCCCCTCCCTCCTGAGTGCCCCAGCCACAGCCCTTCCTGCTGCTGCAGCACAGAGAGGCATTAGCAGTTAATAACAATTAATAACCGTACGATCATACCTGCTACATGCCAAAACCAACGAAGAGTGCACACTTGGCACTGCACACTTTACTACACTCAGATTTGCTATATTAATCTTAAAGAGAAAAAGAAAAATGGATGCCACACAATTCATAGAAGTTGATGATTAGTGTGTTATTTCTAATACAGAATGACACACAGCCCAGCTAATATCTAAGGCTCACAGTCAATGCTGAATGCTCTGTACACGCTGCTGATCAGATTATTGTTTGATATTGGGGTATTTTCCAAAAGCCCCTGGATTTGCTCTTCCCTTCTAGCCACAGGGCGTTGGTTCTTAGAGTAATCTGATCATTTCACATACCCCATGCAGAGAACACACTTTTTCATTATTGAAGAAAACTAAATTACACCATCATAAGCCTTCAGCTAAAGCATGGACAAAAGAATAGAGAAATTAAGAAGGTTTTGTATTGAAAATGTTTTTACATTATTAACAACATGGTAAGATTGCCTTCAGTTAAGGTTAAGCACAGTACTCTGATGAAAGGCAATTAGAAAAGAAATTGAATGATTTGTTTTTTCTCTAAAGCAATTCTTATACCTGACAAAAGCTTGGGTACAAAATTAACTAAATACGTGGCACAGATGTTTAAAATCAACCTGTGTGACACATGAAACATATATTTGTTTGGACAAATTTGCCAGCTCAGCAGCATATTCAGTCTATTTACAGTCCCAGCCAGTAGGAATGAACAGTAACACCTGCCTTTTCCTTCTTAAATGACATTTTTTAAGTTACCAAAGAAAACTCATGAAGTCTAAGAACAACCACACATACTTAGTATTAAAGAAATATTAACCTCTGATTTCTCTATATGGCTTATAACCTCTACAGAGCATTAGTTGCCAGTAAATACCTTCTCATTTTTTTTCTGTAAAAAAACATTGCTTAAATACATCTTACCTGAATAAGACTTTCTTATCCCCAAAGCCATGCTGCCTTACAGCTGCTCCTGCCCAGGCAATTGCAGTCTACATTTGGAGCAGACACACAGGGACTAGATCAGAGAAAGTTTAAGGCACATTTAAAGTATTCTCTAAGGCATTGGCCAGAAGCATCAAGCCCATACTCGTGGTATAGAGAGATCATTAATGGGCATTAGTGACAGACCATTATGACTTTCAGAATCATTAAAGATTCATAATGTAGCTGCATTGTTCTGGCAACATCTCACCACTTCTTGGACATAAATGTACGTTTCTCCTACATGATTTACTTAAACTTATTATTTTTCAGTGTCAGATTTTGTTTTCTGCCTCCTAGAATTACAAAGAGAGGCTGTAACAGGATCCTGCAGAGCACCACATCAGCCATAGGAGCCTGGTGCTTGGTTTATTTGATGCCCTTTCTGTAAGGCAATTTGCAACAGGAATAGCACAACAACATTCACGAGGTTGAATATGTACCATTTCTTTCTAGTTTAAATAAGCTGAATTACTGATGTACCACACATGTTACAAGGATAAAAACACTTGCAAGAATTAAATTTGCTAACAATTCTTGAAATATTTCCCTTTTGAAATTGCTAAGCTTTGTCATTGCCTTTCAGGAGAGTTCATCATTTGGTATTTGGATATAGTGAAAAATATTGCAAATATGCTAGTTGGGAACAACCAAACCTGCAACCCCCAATGCAATTTTGACAAGCGAGGACAACACTGAGATTTGCTTCTAAAGATGTACAATACTGCAAACAGTGTGCTCTAAAATGTGGCTACAGTTATACTTCAGTTGTGTTCACCAAGGACTGGATTTAAATTTTCTCCTGATGAACTGGGCTGAGCCCCTGTTTAACCCATTTTCCTCAGTAGAGTAAGTTAAGGCCATGCTCACACATTATGTAAATAATGAGATTTAGGCACTTTAGAAGCAGAGTCAGATTTTGAAGTCAAATGTTGCTTCCAAGTGTGATTTGTTCATTGTGAAACCACAAAATCCAAGCAGTAGAGAGGAGCTGTTTGCAAAGGCTCTGGGTTCCCCAGGGTCCCACCTGAGCGTGGCTCTTGCTGCCCCTTTGCTCACCCTCAGCCTGCACTCGCCCTCCCGTGTGCCAGGGCACAGCACCAGCGGCCCCTGGGGAGCAGCAGCTCCAGAACTCCTCTCACAGCCACTGCCACTGCCACTGTGGGGGATTGGCTGTGGCTCACACCCCTCCCAGGTGTTGGGTCCTGGGTACCAAAATGAGATCTGGCAGCCAAAGCCTCCCAAGCATCTTAACATGGCAGCACTGAGGCTGTGCTGCTGATCTAGGCCTGAAAGGGGAGGCTCACCAATGTACTACTAATAAACAATTTTCCAAAAGCAATATTTTAGTGTTTACTAACACACATGACTGCTTATATATTTGGAATTCACAACATGAAGTATGCAGAAACATACCATGCTGGAACTGCACAATTTTAGAATATTCCCTGTTTCTTATGTCACAATTGCTCATGATCAAGCTGTGAATTACCCTGATATCCAACTACACTGTACAATTAAAGTCATCCTTAATTATTGTTGCCAGAAATGAACAGTACCTCACAAGGAAAACTGCATTGGAGCAAAAACATGAAGTTGATTTTGAGACATCTTCACTTGGAAATGGCACTGCTTTCACCAAAGGAGTAAAAAAGCCGCATGGAAGAATGTAGACAAGTCCATTTCTAATGGCCTGCTGAGTTCTATTGATGCCAGGACTGACCTTGAGTCAATAGGTTTTCTGTCACCCGTGTCAGCTACTGACAGGCAGGCAAAAGCCCAGAGTGGCTTTGCTTACTGCCAGGCAATTACAAACAAGGTTAATCCCTCATAAATGTACTTCTTCTACTGGCAACAGGAGATTCCCAAAACCTACATTACCTTGTGGTGATCACTCCCTAAAACTGACATGCATCTTATTAAAATGTCATTATTCTGTACTCTTCAGCCTACCTCAAAAATGGTTTAAGCAATTCAGAATAATTCTTAAGGTTTTACAATATAATTAAAGCTGCATATTGAAAACACAACCTGGTTCAGCTAATCCTTATCACCATCTAGTTACTCACAGCATATTGACTTGGTTTGTTTTTAATGAATGAGAGGAAAATGCAGCTCCTGTCTGATCTCTGGTTTGTTCTGCTCCCTTCATGTCCATTGTGTCCCTCAGCCCAGGCTGGAGCCACCCCTGGCACAAAGGAACCCAGCTCCCCTGAGACCCTGCCTTCAGCCCAGCTCCCACCCAGCTCTGCTGCAGCATCAGCTGCCTGGGGGAGTCAGCCTAAAAAAACCACTTCGCAGTGAAAGGACTACAGGTGGAGTTTGCAATAAAACCAGCCATTTCTTATTCTTCTCCAATGTATCAATAAAAATCAAGCTGCTGTTAGCTGTGAACTGCCCCCAGAGCCTGGCGGGGTACCAAAGCTGTCCCAGACACTGTCAGGGTACCAAAGCTGCCCTATAAAATCTGCCCCAGGGACTGTCAGGGTACCAAAGCTGCCCCAGAGACTGTCAGGGTACCAAAGCTGCTCTATAAAATCTGCCCCAGGGACTGTCAGGGTACCAAAGCTGCCCCCAGAGCCTGCCAGGGTACCAAAGCTGCTCTATAAAAGCTGCCCCAGAGACTGTTTCTAAACATCTAAAGAGAAAAGCTCATATTAGCCCTCCAAAAGCATCCCTTCAAGGCAAAAATGGATCCAAAATTGGATCAATCTAGCACAGTATCACATGCCAGAACAGGTAACTTGGCAGATCCCAGGGGGATTTATGCCCCCACGTTGCCTTGCTGGCTGTTTTGGGAACAGTGCAGCAATCTGTGCTACCAATGCTACCAAGCACTCTCCTCCCAGAGAGCACAGCCACACATCAGCACAGTGCTCCACCCTCTGTGTGTGCTCCCACAAGACAGAAACTCTGTCTCTTTTGCATCTGAGTGATGATGCAATTATTATTTTGCATTATCATGCAGGCTGAAATAAGGGCCAAGCACTGCCAGATAAGCTAGCACAGACAATCCTATTTCACAGAATCCTGCTTTGTGCTTTTCAATACATTTTGACCAGAAAAAACCAACAATCAGGCTTGACCTTACTCCCTGGAATCCAACAACAAAATCTCCAAAGAGGCCAATTGCTCAGGCCCCACTTCTGCTGCTGCTGCTACGACCAAAAGATCTCAAATGCAAACTCGGGCTGAGCAGCCCAGCACTGCTGCCTCAGCAGCCCCTGCAACACTGAACAGCAGCTGCCTCAGGAACCTGCCAGGAAAACACAGACCCAAGGGCTGCTGCCTCCTTGCAGGAGAAGGAAGCAGGAGAGCAGAGAGCCCTGAACTGCTGCCCAGACAGACACAACAGCCCTTGGGCTCTGGAGCCTGCTGCCCTGCACACACTGCTGCTGTGTTAGTCATCACCAGACTTGCGTAAAGCGACTCAGAAGTATGAATTGCAGCTCCAAAGAAAAGTGACTCGATCCAATTTTATAATTTTGTGTTTCAGATCAGTGAAAATATCATATATTTGTACGGGAAAATACATTTTCCCTTCTCTTTTTGCCCTGTTTGCATGACCCTGTCATGCAATCTAAAATCAGGGAGAAACTCATTAATGAGTGAAACGATTTCATATTCTGATGCAGGCAATGTTTCAGTTTCTACTTTCTAAAGGGAAGCTGAGTGAAATCAGTGCAGCAATTTCGTTCCTTGGCCTCATCTGCCACCTGGTGGAACAACCCGAGCTGGCAGAGAGCAGCACTTTACGGCTTTATGTTACAATAGGGGCCAGCAGTTCAGGGCTGCGAGGGGCTGCAGAACGCAGGGAGCAGCACTTCATGGCTTTGTATCATATATCACAATAGGGACTGGCAGTTCAGGGCTGTGGGGGCTGCAGGAGGCAGGGAGCAGCACTTCATGGCTTTATATCATATATCACAATAGGGACTGGCAGTTCAGGGCTGTGGGGGCTGCAGAACGCAGGGAGCAGCACTTCATGGCTTTATATCATATATCACAATAGGGACTGGCAGTTCAGGGCTGTGGGGGCTGCAGAACGCAGGGAGCAGCACTTCATGGCTTTATATCATATATCACAATAGGGACTGGCAGTTCAGGGCTGTGGGGGCTGCAGGAGGCAGGGAGCAGCACTGCAGCTGCCAGCGCCTGTGCAGCTCATGCTTGAAAAGCGTTCTGCAGCTAAACCAACACTTCTACACACAGGACAACTTTGAGTTGTGATAGTTCAGCCTATGAAACGAAACAGCTGCAAACTCCCAAATGTCAGAAATGGTCTCAGCAATTAATAACATTTATGAAAACCTCCTGAGCACAAGGGAAGCTCAGATTCAAAATCAGGACTTGCAGGCAGACACAAGATTCCAAACTGAGAAGCAAAAGAGATACTTTGGTACCTGCCTGCAAGTAGCTGGAAATGTCCTGCTAGTATGCCATAAAAATAAAGCAGGAAAGACAGAATTGGTCCAAGCCTCAGCTTCTGAAGCTATTGCACCCTATTTGGAACAGAATGTTTATTTTACATTCTGTTCAGAGCATTTTAGCAAAGCTGCCAAACCAGGAGAACCCAAAAGTAACTCTTATTTCCTCAGTGTGAAACTCTAACCCAAAAACACTTAACTGGGAACATAAACCCCATTACATTCCCCTGGCACACATTTACTGAGCTCCTTGAAGCACTTTTGGAAAAGCCCCACTGAAAACCCCACTGAGAGAATGTTGGAATCTATAAAATTAGAGAGTTTTGAGAAAGTTGTGAAAAAGACAGGCTCTCATCACCAGTCACAGATGTTAATGCCTTGAAGTTTCATCTAAGCACAAAATGGAGTGTTTTTGTCCCCAAGTTCCATTCCACTGACAAGATGCTGCAGTGGGAGTGAAGATCATGGCAGAGTAAATGGGTTTTATGTGCCAGTACCATCCAGACCTCGATCCTGGTCACTGAATCACTGAATGCACCACCCAGCACTGTTCTCACACCCTGGCTCGTGCTGCCCATGGGGCACCGAGCACACAGAACAGTGTTTGTTACCAGGAGATGCTCAGGACGTTCACCAGAAGGAGAAGCATAAACCTCCAGCAGACAACAGAACCATCAGCACTTATTTTGCAGACATCATTTTGGCCCACTTTCCTCATTAGATAAAACACTCCCACGATTCAAGCACTCAGAAAAATCTCAATAAAGCATTTGCCACTAGAGGAGGCTATTCCATAATTTTTTTTTCAATGACACACCTGTACCACCAAAATCTCAGTGGAGTTTCTGCAAAATCACCACTACTCTTCTCCAGCTATTCCTTCTGTGCATTCCTTTGAAATCAGGAAATTCCTCAGTAACTGTATGTGTACTTCTTGAGCCAGAGAAAAAACAAGTTCACAAAACCCAGAGAGTTCCTAACCTGGTAATTTCTGTCTCTTTTAGCACGATGGTGTTTGTGCAGCTCTACAGGCACTGAAAGGGAAAATGCAGGTGATTATGTTGAGGGCTTTCAGGGACTCTGCTAATCTGTAAATACAATAATCCTAGGCAGAGAAACATAAGGTGGGTGACCTATTAATGTGGTCCTATCATCAGCAGGTGCATCAATTTTCTTCACTATTTCCTATCTTTTTAAAAAGTCTTTTGAGCACCTGATCCTCATTTTCAGACCAGCAGGCTCCAGGTGACCAGATTTAGGATTCATTCCCTTGAAGAACTGTGTGGTCTTGCATTATAGCTCCACATCTGAATAGGACCAAATTTTGGAACATCCCAGTTTTCTAAGAAACAGATTTGCCCTTTTCAGTCTGGCTCTGTATACACTGATATTAAGGGAAACAGGCCAGGCCATTCTGCTGGACACATCTCGAGCTCATAAAACATCTGTGGTTGATGGTCCCAGAAATAGCTGCCCTTTCTCCATCCCCAGAACAAGCATATCCCAGAGGAGATCAGGGAGAAAGGGTTGTCCAACAATCCCATTTTTGGTTGCATCCATCACAGGCTCCTGTACTCAGTGCAATGTTCTGTGCTGTTCATCACATAAACTCCCAACACATAAACTCCAAATCTGACTCTGTATTTTTAAATATTCCCACCTCCACTTCCTGGGAAAAGAAGCACTTGTTTAAAAAAAAAAAAGTAATCTAATTTAATTACAATTTTTTAATTAAGGAGCTGTGTAACTACATCCTCAATTATAGTGGAGAGAGCTCTAACTCCACATCTCAGCATCAGAGGGAGTCCTACTCCTGCTTAATTCTCTCTGCAAAGTCAAGGAGGAAAGTTGGAAGCACGGCTTTAGTGAACAGCATCCCAGCATTCAGTCAGCAGCATCAGAAAAAGGAGCAAGAAGAAACCCCAAGAACGTGTTCCTTGCTCTGCAGTGAACCCACAGCACACAGCAGCATCAAAGTCTGGTCCCTGTCCTCCTCCCTGTCCTGCCAGGCAGCAGCATCCCTGCCCTGCACAGCCCTGCAGCAATGGAGAGAAGATTCACACAGACGCTCAGCTTCAGGGACCCTGGAGATCCAAAAGGGCTTCTCAGCCTCTAAAGCAGTTACCTTTGACACTGGTGCTGCAGGAACCCCCAGCCATGGGCAGAAGGCAGGAGTCAGAGCTCTGGGTCCTGTGGCAATGCCTGGCACACACAGGCTCACAGGAACCACGGGCAGGTGGCCCCAGGACGTGCTGCTCCCCAGTGCCAGCAGCAGGAGGGCACAGGGGCAGCCAGAGGGGACAGCCCAGCCTGGGCACCACAGCTGGGCCAGGTGCCCTTGCTGGGCATGGCCTGGGCTGTACCTGGGCAGTGCTGCAGGGGAGCAGGCTCAGCCTGGCACAGCTTAGGCACAGCACAGAACTTTAATGGGATTGTTACCCTGCCTCAGCTCCAGCACAGCACCTGCAAGAGATTTATCTTTGTCAGTCACTAGAGCAAAGTGCTCACTCAGGTGACACTGCTCACATTTCTCTGTACCCAGAAGCAAGAAGGGAATGGGGGAAAGTTAACTGGCCATTGATGGACGTTAAGCACCACCAGATGCCCTCAGGAGTTCCAAACCATCATTCTGCAGCTCCTTGTGCTTTTGCATCAGTCGCTTTCCTACGTATATTTGACTCAACACACAGTGCTGACACGTTTTCCCAACTCTTTTCAACTTTAAGCCAGAGAACTGATGAAAATAAAGGTGAAAGGCAGATTACTATTTAGCTCTTGTGATGTCAATCTAACAGTCTTCTAATAAATGAATGTCACAAAATACTTATTACCAATTTTTTTGCAGCGGGCTGTGCCTACAGGAAAGCCAGGCTTTGTTTAACTCCACAGGGGAAGAAATCCTGGGATAGAGGAGGAAGGGCTGGTTCACTCTGGATTGTCCATGGCGGCCACGAGAGGCTGTGAGAGCTGCAGCCCATGGGGACAGGGACATTGACAGAGACACCCATAGGGACAGGGACACACACAGGGACAGGGACACACATGGGGATATCCACGGGGACAGGGACACCGAGAGGGACACCAACAGGGACAGGCCCACCCAGGCACGCAGGACCCCTCTGCAGCCTGTACAGGGTGATCCATGTGCCAGGGCTGCTCCAAGGGGACACCACCTCTGCTTTCCCACCTGTGCCACTCTGAGACGAGATTTTCACAACCAGGCCACCGCTATCCAAGGTAACTTGAGAAACACGATAAAACATCTGTCTTTTTTACGCTCCACTCCATGTTTTGCTGTGTTCTTGCAATCAATCTATGAAGCACCAGTGTTTGTTTTTATCCCTGGCTGCAATTAAACCTGCAGGAAACGTGACAAACACAACCTTCCCACAGGGATTATTGCTCTGCAAGCCACTGACTAACCACCAGATAAAACACCCAACTGACACCAGCATCCATGTTTCAAAAAGCAGGACTAGGACAAACGTCTTACAGTAATAACGTTAATTACACTGGTGGATAAAATGAGAAAAACGCCCAGAGAATTCAGGGAGGGCTGCTAAGATCTGTAATGCTTAAATAGCCAAGTGCAATTAAAACTCACTCTTTAGTCATCAGCAATTTTGCAGCGCCACTGTAGGACAGAAACAGTGGAGCCAGTGCACTGTGACAAGGGAACAGATTTCTGCTGTGCTCTACAGCTGACAAGCCTGTATCTGTGGGATGTGTGACATTTAACGTGGTTTTTTAAACAGACTTGGCAAAACCAGACTGATGACTGTAACAATTAGTAGCCATTTCCTAAAGCAATTATTTATCTCAGCAGATCTATGGATCTGACCAAGAGAATTGAAATGTCAGGAGACAAAAGGGATGTCCAGGTGTGAGGAGGACACACCTGAGCAGCCAGGCTGTGTCTGTGTGGGGCTGGGGCACACCTGAGCAGCCAGGCTGTGTCTGTGTGGGGCTGGGACACACCTGAGCAGCCAGGCTGTGTCTGTGTGGGGCTCTGGGGCTGGGGCACACCTGAGCAGCCAGGCTGTGTCTGTGTGGGGCTGGGGCACACCTGAGCAGCCAGGCTGTTGTTTGTGTGGGGCTGGGGCACACCTGAGCAGCCAGGCTGTGTCTGTGTGGGGCTGGGACACACCTGAGCAGCCAGGCTGTGTCTGTGTGGGGCTCTGGGGCTGGGGCACACCTGAGCAGCCAGGCTGTGTCTGTGTGGGGCTGGGACACACCTGAGCAGCCAGGCTGTGTCTGTGTGGGGCTCTGGGGCTGGGACCCAGCCCAGGGCTCCCTGGATCTGCTCAGCCCCATTGCAGCACAGCCACCAGCCCTAGCAGAGATCCTGCCCTCGGGAAAACTTCAGCCCCCCCAGCAAAGCCCAAGGTTTCAGCCTGATTTGCACGGACCCCTGGCAGCGAGAGCAGGCTGTGCATGGAGGGAAGGGCACCAGGCCCTGTGTCCAAGGGGCAGGGGCTGCAGTGACATCCCAGTGCCCTGGAGGGCAGGGAACGCTCTCCTGAGCCCAGCACTGCTGCTCTGCCAGCCCTGGCACCACCAGCCTGCAGGGAGGGCCAAACACCCACCTGCCACAGCTGCGAAAGGTGGGTGCCACTCACCTGTGCCACCCCTGCACACACAGGACAAGGCACCTGCAGCGTGGTACACTCAAAGGAAAATGAAATGTTCAGCCAGCACACAGAGACTGTTAACAGGGGGATCCTGTGGCCCCAGAGATGAGCCAGAGGGGAGAACTGCTTCATCATCTCCAGTGTTTCTCTTGTTTCACTCAGCAAATGGTGGCAAGGAAGGGAAGCACTGGAAGTTTTACAAAATAAATACTCCCACAGCTGTCACCAGCTTCTGGGCATCCAGCTAAAAGGAAGCATTTGTTTTCAAATTGCACATTTCGGCTTGGAAGGGATGAAATGATCATCTTCATCATCAAACATTTCAATATTTGTAATATGGTAACATCCAGGAGCCACAATCAGGTCCACAAACTGAATCTGCCAGGGGATGGAGGCAGACATCCTGCTCCGAGCAGATAATTAGCATTAAACTGACAAATTACTGTTTCTGACATCAGTAACCTGATTTAAATTGTGGATGGAAACACAAATAACAAGAGACATTCTGGATCATTCTGCACTGCTCTGCCTTTGCCTGCTGGAGTCTCACAATAAATGAATTTGCTGCACTGGAAGAAAGGCATATCTACTCTCAGCTGAAGGAGGAAGGGGTTGGTTTATAGTTTTGCTGAGTTTTCCTGTATCCTGCCTCTTTTTAGCCTATTTGCAGCACCCAGAGAGGCAGAGGTGTGATGTGCCAGTTCATAAGACATTTCAAAACACAGACAGAAGAATTCAATGCAAAAAAATCCACTTTCATTTTTTATTTTGGCTAATTTAAGTATCTGCTAATTTAATTTTGGGTGAAATTTGGCTCTTTGTAAAGGTTGATTTTTTTACTTTTTTTTTTTTTTTGAGCAGCTACAAATGGTGCTCAGTGGGTAAATCAGAATGAAAGGTTTCAATTTACAGGCATTTTCCCCCAAGACTTCTTCTCAAATTAACATTTGACCAAAATCAGGAGGGAGTCATTAAATGTTTTGGTTTCATCCACCCTTCTGTCTAGGCACCCAAAATGACACAATAAACACAAACGAAGAGTTTTACTTGCACGAACATGCCTATAGTCAGGGAGTCAACACAGCTGCAATTACTGCTCGAGGTGAGCCCCCGCTTCGTTTGCATGGTGACATCCCCTCAGTCAGAATGAAATTCTGGGTGCTCCCGAAGTGCCCAGGAGCGTCCCTCAGCCAGAATGAAATTCTGCATGCTGCCCAGGAGCGTCCCTCAGCCAGCCCGTCCTTCTCAGCAGTCCCAAAGCAGCTCCACAGGATGGCAAAGGGAGCCCTTGCTCCTGCCCCGAGCTGGGCACAGCTCAGCTCTCAGCACCCAGAGCAGCAGAGCCACAAAGCTGCCCCTGCTCCCCAGCCCTTGGCACACAACAGGGGGACAGGGGAGCCAGCACAGTGGGACAATGTTCCTGCAGCCTCTCAGGGACGGGGAAAGCTCTGTGTCCTTTCTCCTGCTCAGAACACACAGGCACTGCTCAGCAATCACGTTCCAGAATGGTTTTTGCACTATGCTCATTCATTGCAGATTTCCTGCTCTCCCAGCCTGTCAGGATTTCCTAGGAGCACACACTCAACATTGCACTGGATATTCTGCCTGCTGCTGTTTGATTTCCCCAAACCTGAGCCCTGAATTGGATTGCCAGCCTTGCCATGTGTCTTCATAACCAACCCAAACGATGTTCTGCTGCTCAGCCAACAGGGCTCCTCCTCAAGGGAGCTGCAGGGAAACGTCTGAAGCCTGCCATGGTTTGTATCTGCAAGCCTGAACTGCCCACAGGAACCGCCTGTGACACAACAGATGGAGGTTTATAGCCAGAGTAACTCCATCTCCATCACCGTGTCCAGGACAGCCGAGGGAAAAACTCAGAGCTGAGTTTACAAACGAGTCAAGGCACAGTAATGAGCTCCCATCAGCTGAGATCCAAGGTTCCTACAAAATAAGGAGCAATGCAGTGAATTGCTTCCTCTGAATTAAATAAATTGGATACCATGCTTTTACCTCAAATTCCTCTGCTTCAATAACATTTATGCAAGAATATAGGAAGCATATTTTACTGTTACTTTCTTGGTTCAGCTTTTCTTCTCACAGCACTTACCACAGGTCACAGATTTAACTGCAGCACAGCAAAGGGGATGTCTCTGTCTACAAACCTGGTAATGGTGGGATAATTCAGCCAAACAACAGCTTAGAGATGTGTAAGAACTTGAATATTACCTAAAGGGCTCCACCTGCACTTGCTGTGATGGCTCTCAGCTGGCTGCTAACAACAGAAGTACAGGTTTATCCCTTATTTCAAACACTGAACACACAACAGGCCTGAGCTCTTCTCAGCTCTGACCTGCCCTGCACCTCAGCACCAGAACCATAATCAAAACAACCAGGACTTGAATCTTCAAGCACAACCTTTTTCTATCTGCACAGGACAAGTATAGCATCCAACAGCCACGTACCAGGGAATTTTCTGCAAGGTTTATTTCTATCAAGAATAACAGGAAAATAACAGGAAAATAAAGGAATTACTACACAAAGTCAAAATGGAAGCCCACTTACCCTAAATACTAAAAAGAAGAGTATATGCATTTTTCACTAGATACCTCCTCTTCTTTTCTCTGCCAACTCTATCTGATACTATGAGAGTGGTTTAAATACTAAACCATCTGAATGTGAATCCCTGCCAAAAGCTAGCTGCAATTAATCTACAACTAGATATTTTGATCACTGGCACTTCCATGGAGACACAGATAGCAGAAGCCCAAGTACATCTCCAGCTATCCCCACGTGAACTTCAGTTTCTAGAAGACCCAGCTCAAATTCACTATATTTAACTGTGTGTTTACAGCAAAAAATGAACTCTGCATCAAAGTTTAGAAAACCAACGCCCAGCCTCAGATTGAACAGTCTTAAAATATAGTGCCAGAGTTGGAGTCTGAGAGAACTGAATTGGCAGATCCATCACCATTTCTGATCTCAGACCCATTTGTTTGCCAGCAGCAGGAGCACAGGGACAGAGCCTCAGGCAGCCCCCAGGTTAACCCCTCTGCCCCCCTGGGCCAGGGCAGCAGCATGCTGCAGGCAGGAAGGATCCTGGCCCCAAAGCATGGACTATGTCAGGATGTTCTCCTCAGCTCAGCTGAGACCCAGCTCTGCTCTTACAGGAGATGCTGAATCAAACCCTCTTCAGGGCATCTGGCTTGACTGTGCTGCACGGGCTGCATCAGCAAGCAGCTAGAGAGCTTCCTTATTGAAAATTCTACATATTAAAAGTGCCAGAAAGGTAGCTTTGAGTCATGTTGATAAATCCTTGTTTAACAGCTGTCAAGGGAAGCTGACAGATTAGCCAGAGGGGGCTCTCTGGGCATGCAGCACTCCCAGGCGGATCATGCACAGCAAAATGCAGATGTAAGGAATGATCACATCACAGAGCCAGGCAGCATCCTGTGTGCCCCCAGCACACGGAGATCAGCTGCCAAGGCAAGCCTTCACCGGGCCACACAGGCAGAGTGACCCCAAGCAGCACCTGAGGGGCCAGGAGCACCAAACCCCTGACTGTGTCCTGTCCCCCAGGAATGCAGCCACAGCCTGGCTCTGCAGAGCCCTTCACAGAGCCCCTCACAGAGCCCACAGCTCAGGCTGTGCTGGCACAGAGCCCCTCACAGAGCCCCTCACAGTGCCCACAGCTCACCTGGGTGCCCCCCAGGAATGCAGCCACAGCCTGGCTCTGCAGAGCCCCTCACAGAGCCCCTCACAGAGCCCACAGCCCAGGCTGTGCTGGCACAGAGCCCCTCACAGAGTCCCTCACAGAGCCCACAGCCCAGGCTGTGCTGGCACAGAGCCCCTCACAGTGCCCCTCACAGTGCCCACAGCCCGGGCTGTGCTGGCACAGAGCCCCTCACAGTGCCCACACATCCCCTGGTGCCCAGCAGGGCTCTCCCTGCTGCTGCCAGTTACCCACAGCACCCAGCACATCCATCCCAAACACAAAACCTTTGGCTCTCACACCGAGCACACAGCAAATCCCTAGTTCTGCCCATTCTGCTGCTGCTGTCCTCCTGCACCTCCAAGGTCAGACCAGCCATCTCCAGAGTGGTTTTGGAGCAAGTACCTCTGTCCAACACTGGGACGCTTCCTCCTGTGCTGTATCTCTGCCACACAAAGCTCGTGGTCTGGCACACCAAAGGACTGAGGGCAGATGGAAAATCTGCAGATAAAATCTTTACAAACAGTACACAAATTCACAGCGGGTCATGCCAAAACCCCCTGATGTATAGCAAGCCTAATCTTCCTGAATAATTGTTTTCCTTCCCATCCCACACTGCTGTATTTTTCTCTATTTTAATTTATTTTAATAAAACATACATTTGTTTGGAAACAACATATATTATTGAGCTGTTTCTGGTTTAGAAAACAGAATCATTAACATGATATAGCACACAAGTGCATCTCTAGTTCGTGTTATTTTCTGCTTTGTCAGTTTGACTCAGTCTGTTCTAAATTGCACAGGCTATTTTAATGCCTTTTTTGCAATTCAAATCTGTATTCTGTAAGTATAGCTGAAAAGATAACAGTTCATTTTCAGTCTTGCACTCAAATCTGTTGAAGGAGACTTTAGCTGAATATTCAGTTATTTAAACTCTCTTTTTGATTATATTAATTTTAAAATAAATTTGCTTTAAAAAGCTAGTCAATGCAAAAAAGGTGAGGGTTGATTTGCAGCTTTTCCATGGGCCTGAAGGGTCCAGGAGGAGCAGGGAGATGGATGCTCCAGAGCAGTGAATGTGAATGGGGCTGGGTGAGTGGAACTGTCCCCAGCCTGTTGAGCCAGAGGAACAACGGCACCAAGGCTCCACCAGAGCACACCCCGTAAAAACACCCTTGGCAAGTCTGTTCCAACTCTCTGTGCTCCCTTGGCCACATCAGACTCTGCAGAAGAGTCTGCCTGTGCTTTGGGAAAACCTGTTTGCTTTGGGAAAGCCTATGCTTTGGGAAAACCTATGCTTTGAAAACCTGTTTACACTGACGTCTCTCGGCCATCCCAGAGCTGCATGAAGGTGCAAAGCACCGAGCAGAATCAACCCAGCTCCCTCCCTGTGCCCACATTTCTGCTCCTTTGGCTGAAGCCTTGGATCTACTCATGAATCACAGAGCATTTTGTCCTAATTTAAAGCGATAACTGTAAAAGAAATTTGTAATTTATATAAAACTGCCTTGGGTAATTATAATTTTCCTGACTCTGCACAACGCAGTGTTAGAAAATGACTCCATGCAGGGCCAAGGGAGAGCTGGAGTGGGAATGCTGCTGAGGCAGGGCAGGGCAGAGCCTGCAGCCAGGGCAGGGCAGAACCCAGAGCAGAGCCTGCAGCCAGGGCAGGTTTGTTCTTGACACAACTAACCAAACCTGGTTCGTTCCTAACACAACTAACCAAGCCCGGCAGCCCAAAGTCCTCTATCCAAATGCCTTCAGAGATTCATGAGGCAAGAGGCAGCACAAGGTTCAGTAACTGCGGGATCGTGTTGGACTCACCCCGGGTTACTCTGCTGTAGCAGATCATGATGAAAACATGAATAATTGAGAAGTGCCCTGGCAGCAGCAGGGCTCCTGCTCTGCCTGGATTCCCAAGGCACCTGTGCATGCAGAAAGCTTTCATGTCAGGACTCCCATCTGACATGCATGAGGCTTTATAAAAATAAAGTTTGCTTTTGAGTTCTGAAGCCATAAAAATATAATTAGCAGAAAAAGAGGGTCTAAGCAAACCTGCTTGGGCATTCATGTATTCAAAGTGATGTGTGCTTTGAGAGTCACTGGAAGCAGTGACAGTGCTGTGCCCAGCCTGAGAGCTGCCCAAAGCCCCCAGGCTGCAGGGACAGCCCAGTGCCAGCCCAAAGCCCCCAGTGACAGCTCAGTGCCACTGCCCTCAGCTGCCCTTCAGAGTGTGCTGAGCTCTCCCTGCTGCTGCCACTGCCATGCCCAGTGCCCCTGGCAGAGCAGGGACAGCTCCAGCCCCCCAGGAGAGCCCTGCTCCCAAACCTGGCCTTCCCCTGACACCTCTCCAGGGGCTCTGGAGATCCTCTGGCAGCTTCCTCAGCTCTGCTCTCAGCTACATCACAACTCAAACTTCCACCTGGTATCAGTGGGGAAAAGAAAATCTGCTTATCTTGGGCCCACCAATTCCTGCTTCTCTGCAATAGTGGATTTTGGGTTTCTTTAGAAATTTCTGAGCCTCAAGGGCCATTCCTGTCCTGAGAGCTGCATTTCCCCCTGGAGCCTGCACTTTGCCTCCCCATCCCATGGGTGAGCCCTGAGCACAGGGCTCAGAACCCTCTGCTCTCCCCTCAGCAACAGCTCCATAACCCATTTCCCCCTGTCCTGCTGAACATGCCATTTTTCTCCAGTAAATTCTGGTTTCTTTCCCAGCCTCAGCCTGCTGCAGCCTCTGAGCACTCCCTGACTATGGAGTTCCTTACTTGTAAGCTCATTATCTTCCATTTATCTGGATTGAGCTCTGCTGCCCTGTTACAACCCAGGTACTCAAAATTAATCCCCCTCATGTATCAGATTAAATTGTTTCTCATTATCTGCTTGACTCTCAATTCAGTACCATTTGTAAAACTAAAACCTACTTTTCCATACTATTAATCAAGACTTTTTTGTGACAAAAAGCCACTGCATTGCAATCTGAATAATCTAAAGCAGTTCAAGCAATATTTCTCCTGCCAGCCAAACTCGCATGTTTCCATATTTCTCTTTTCCCTTCCTTTTGAAGTCCCTCTCTGTAATCAGCCCTTTGAAACACTAATTTAATGCATTTAGTGCACATTTCTCTAACTTGTATTGTCTCCTTATAGCTAAAGGTTCTCAGTGATCAATATTTTACACGATCAGGTCAATCACAGCATATGCAGCTGTTTTAGGAGACCTAATATAACAATTTCCTATTGCTTTTTAAAAATGGATTAACCAGGCAATTTCCTTACTGCTTGGTGGGCCACAACCATAGAGAGCACAGTTATGACCCTGGAGAGAGCACAATTCTCAGGTTATGGGTTAGACAAGAGCCAGGTTTGAGGAGACATCAGGGGAAGGTCTGATGGTGCTTCTGCTCTCTGACTCCAGAAGAGGAACATTCTCAGAGGACTAATTTCATACTGCTGATTGCCAACCCTTCGACTGTATTTATCCACTCATAAAATGGAGAAGAGGAGAAATAAAAAAGACACATACTTGAAATTTAATTCTAGCATGGCCTTGTTCCAGAACAGAACAGCCTCAGTTTATTGTATGTTAGTTATCAAAAGCACTTCACCCTGGACTGAAGGGCAGGTCTGTCTGTCTGTCCACACCCGAGCACAGGAGGGCTCTCACTGCCACCCCACATCTCCCTGGCATCATCATCAGAACTCTGAGACAAACAAACGGGTTTGAAATCCACTGACAACAACTGTGTGACCTTGGGTTCATCAATTCACTGGAAATAACTCCCTGCTGGGCCCCAGATGGTTTTTGGGGTAAGCTCAAAGCACACAAAGTGCTCGCTCCCCAAGGGCAGTGCCAGCGCTGCATTCCTGCCAGGGCTGGGGGGTCAGAGATGCTCCTGCTCCTGTTCCCTTCCCACCAAAGGCTGCTGCACACTCTGCCTTGGACAGAGCTCTACAGCTGTAGCAAACACAGTTCAGGAACTTCCTTCCTACAAAATTCACATAAATCAATATTCCATTAACACACCTTGCTATTCTGTGTGCCCTTCGAGGGAAATCTGCTTTTGTTCAAAAATACCAAAACCCACTCTGCCTAGAAAATCCAGTTAAAATGTGGATACAGTAAAGGAAATGGTAAGGTGAGTGAAGATGACTGCAACAACCATTTTTTCAGAGAAATTTTGTCCTTTGAGAGGAAAGCAGAGCACCAAGACCACGGTGCCTCTTGCAGATGGAATGAGAGATTGCAGAGATGTATTTGGGTGGAGACAGTGACCTCCTCAGCCCTGGACAGCACCCTCAGGCCCAGGCTGGGCTGGGATGTTCTGGGCAGGGCAAGGAGCTTTAGTGCAGAGGGGACTAAATGGGGATGTAACGCTCTTAAAAGAGTAAATGAAGTCCCAGCCAGGCTCCTTCTAACCATCAACACCTATGAGTGACCCACCACAAGCAAGAACCGCGTACTACCTCAAGGAAATCACATCCTGAAGGGGAAATACCCTGTGCTGGGGCAACAGCAGCCACTGCTGCAGGGCAGCTCACCCAGTCAGTGAAGTGCAAATCAGTAAAGCTGAAAGTGCCAGGGAGAGCAGCAAGCACAGGCTCCTCCTGCTGTGGCCAGGACATTTTCTACTGCTCCTTTATGCTCATTAATCTTGCAACTTCCAGCCCATAAACTCAGCAGCCAAGGAGGAAATTACTCCAAACCACAGGAATTCCACTGACTTCTGAATTTCTGGGACAGAAGAGACTTCAGACAATGTCTGTTTATGCGCCACAGAACTTGAACTGCCTGATTGGACATGCACACAGAAATATAACATTTGGCCATCCTCTACTTTCACCTGTGATATCAATGTTTGTTACCACTGAAAGAAATAAAGGAATTTCACTGGTTTTCATGATTTTGCTCTCCAGTTGGAAGATTTTCTTTAGAGAAACCAAATTTTTGTCCAGGAGAAATCAGTTTTAGTCCAAAGAAAGATAAATTTTGGGTTGAGGACAATGAAAAGAGTAAAATTCTGCATCAACTATTAACATAATAAATGGCTTTTAAAAATAACACAGATGGAGTCCTCCACTTCAAACAGGGCAATGCCAATGTGAGCAAGGGGCATCATACAAAAAATAAGTCTCATTATTACAAGATGGAGAAATCAGATGTCCACTCTCCCAGACTCTTAACACTGCTGCCACTAGATTTTTAAAGACCATAAATAAGCCCAAAACTACTTGTGAATTTGCTCTGCAAATCAACTGCAAGAAGTGTTCTATTTTGATCCTTCCCTGGAGTCCCATCCTAAATCAAAGTATTACAACTTAATCTTTTAACAAGTTTCCTTTCTAATGAACCTGCAGCCCTACAAGTCCCTTGAGAAATCTGATGTGTGAGTTTAGGTTTGCATGTTTTTCCTTATAAACTTTGAATTATATATTATTAAAAAAAATAAATCCAAGGATTTGTGCCCTTTAAAGTAAGCGTTCATCAGCTCCAGGAGACTGGAAAGGTGCCAGAATTTTCCTGGGCTTTCCTCCCCCTTGCTGCCCCTGCCTCGCAGCCAGAATGTTTTCTCCAGAGCTAAACAGAAAGGGACTTCAGAGCAACAAGAGCCAGAGCTCAGACATGGACCCAGAGGGAGGGAGAAGGGCTGGTGAAACAGAGGTCACACAGAGAGACTGCTAGAATTAACCAGGGGATGAAGGTGCAGAGTTTGGCACCTGAATAAGAAACAGCTCCTGTAGGAGAGCAGAGATAAATATAGAGCAGCTCTGAAGGCACCAGTGCCTTTCAAAGGGATGTGATGGAACCTCTGGGGCAAACTGAGCCCAGCATTCCAATAAATAAAATCTGGCCAAGGACTTACAAAGGAAAGTGTTGGCTCGTGTCCATCTCAACACCATCCTCTGGAAAGGAGCTGACTTTAAAGGCTGGCAATGAAAGTGCTAAAAAAGCCCAACCACACCACTAAAAAACCTGGCAGGAGTGTTGGGTTTGGGTGTTTTACTATGTCCTTTTGAAACATTTGGTTTTAAAAGGCACCTTTTCAATTCTGTTGAGACGGTACAAATCCTGCTGCAGGAGAGATGACATCAATAACAAATGGTCACAGGGCTGCCTGTGACTTTCCTCAGTCTCCTGGATTACACTCATGTTTCCATTTGCATGTGCAAATTAAAGAACCTGCCATAAATACACCTGATCAAACATCAATTGGCAGCACTCTACAGAAGTCAATGTACTTCATTAAATATACATAAGGATATCAAATCTAATGGCGTGCTGGAATGCACTGTTTGGAGCATTAAACACAGCCATGCATGAAATGCTATGAGCAGGGCTGTGAAGGTGGGGCTGGAGCACAGCTGGTGCTCAGTTCAGGGCTCTGACACCCTCACAGGAACACCCCACCCTCCTGAATGAAGGAGATGCTCCTCAAGGTCCAGCTGAGCCACCTGCCTGCTTTGCTCTGCACATCTCCTGTCCTCTCAGGTAACTTCTCCCACTGGGAGGGTCCATCCAGGCTTCAGCTCCTCCCTACACTGAGTCCTCCTGAGCACTCAGCTCAGGGATCTCTGCTTCAGTCCTGGATCCCACCTGCAGCCACCAAGTTCATGCAGAGGCAGAAGCTCGCCTGTCCACACCACCACCTTCTTCCCCAGCACCAGACTCACCTGCTCCCACCTGAACCTCTCCTTCTCCATGCTTTAGAGTCCACAGGCTGCCTTCTCCTCCTTGGTGCTCTTCACCTGTTCTCCTGGCATTTCTGTCACTCTGTTCCACTCATCTTCCCTCCTGATGATCAGCCTGTGTCCTACTGACTGTTATTTCACTGCACATACCATGAAATGCACTACACCCAGTTCTTTTCAGTTAGAACAGCAATTTCCCAAACATGCTCCTTTGTTATTAGTACAAAGATCAGCAAAATTTCTCGCTATTTTTACATTTATCTAACTTAATATCCAAGTGATTAAAGAAACCTCCTACTTGCATTTGGCAGCTCAAGTCCCATTTAAATTTCTGCTTACCACTGGTTTTACAGCATATTTAATCTAAGTTTATCATAAAAAGGCCAGGCCCATGAACTGCACTGGATTAATGCTGACAGCTTGTCATTAGAAAGGAAGATCTTATGTGAAGCTTAAACATTTTCTACTAACAACATCCTGCAAACACTAGCAATATTTGAGGGCAGTTTTGCTACTTGTCTGAAATGAGAAAATGATTGCACTTACCAGAGAGAAGAGCAGCTAGAAAGCAAAACTTGGTGGTTAATTACTGACTCCACCAAGCTGAAGCTGTGGAGGAACAGAAATAGGGGCAGGCACCAATTAAGCAAAGGTGCACAACTGAAATTCACTCTGCATTTTTAACAACTCCTGCAATTAAGTGTTAATTTGTCACCTGTTGCAAAAATGAAAACTCCTGGGACTGTTCAGAGGAAACACAACAGAGGGTTCTCTTTAGGGAGCAGTGGCAGTCACCACCAGGGTGGTTTGTGCTGTTAAAGCCTTTCTCAGAGGGTGGAGCAGTCAGCACCTGGCGCCCTGCACAGGCTCCTCTCCTGCAGCACCACAGGGAGCTGGGAGAGCCTCCAGAGCAGGGATGTCCATGGGGACAGGCAGGGGACAGAACACCCCCAAGGCCACCAGCCCCCATGGCCTGATGGGGATGCCCCATGGACGGGGCAGTGCCAGGCAGCCGTGTGGGGCAGCCCTGCTCCTCTGGGGCACAGACCCTCCCAGCCCCCAGAGAAAGCCTCAGGGCCATCCTCTAACCATGGCAGCTCCAGCCCAGGGAGAGCAGCCCGAGCTCCTCCTCTCACCCAGGTAACCCAGGACAGGAGGAGCAGGACTGACCCTGGAGAACTCTGCTGCTCATTCTGTGCCCTCAGGGCAGCAGCTGCTGATGGGGTAAGAGCAGAAAGCCCTGAGTTAGGTGTGGGCTGAGCTAGCCCTGGAACTGGAAAGCACAATTACCCGAGCTAATTACCCCTGAGGTGAGCAGTTCCAGGCACAGGTGTGGGGCAGGGATCTCTGCTGCTCCCTGCCCTGGTCCTCCTGTCCCTGCTTACCCTGGGCAAGGACAGAACTCTCCAGCAAAGGCTGGGGAGTGTAGCTGATCCTGCCCTACAGAGCCAGCCTAACCCAGGACAGCACGGGACATCTGCCATGGTCCCTGCCCAAAGGCACCCTGTGCTTGGATGGCACACACACTGCCACTGGTAAAGTCTGTGCAGTAATTCTGATGGGCTGTGAGGCTGAGCAAGGGACAAAGAAAAACCTTCATTATTAATAAAGAACTACATCTCCTGATTTCAAATGAGGACAGGCTGAAGAACCAAGTCTGGTGCTTTCTCAGGAGAGTCATGGGATGCAAAAGTAGCAAGACAAAGGCCTTTCTCCATACAAGGAACACTCTTTGAAG
Organism: Melospiza melodia melodia; assembly: GCF_035770615.1. Lineage (NCBI taxonomy): Eukaryota > Metazoa > Chordata > Aves > Passeriformes > Passerellidae > Melospiza > Melospiza melodia. The sequence goes on along the minus strand of NC_086209.1, from coordinate 20,070,132 downwards.
ATCTCAGAGTCCTTTAAAGATGAGATGAGAAAAGAATATCAGGGTGACTCATTTGGTCTAAATGTCCTACTTCAGCTACGCTAAGTGCCAGATACTGTCTCCATAGTGAATATTTACTTTGAGATTAGAACAAAATAGCAAGAGGCACAGATAAAAGACTTCTCTCAAATGGTATACAGGTAAGGTAAGGTAAGAGACAGCATTTCTTTTTGGGTTGCCATGACCTGTTCAGGGGTAAGGCCAGGTCCAGTTTGAGAATGAAAAATCATTATCTTGAAATAAAAATTCTACAACTGCTCCTAATGCCATTACTGACTTAGACTCTTCTGATGCAACAGAGAACAAATCTGGCTAACAATGCTCTACTCACAGCTGCACCTTTGAATTCTACCACCAGGGAAACCCAGTTCAATAACCCATTCCATTATTGGCTACCTTTATTATTGACATTTCATCTCCATTTCCTCCAGCCACACTATTCTTAGCTGAGTCTGGCAAACAGACCAATGTCTGCAGGCTCTTTCCTGGACTGAGGTGTGTGCACAGGGAAGGATCTGCCCAGACCCTTGCACAGGTAACATTTCAGTACCTAGAGCTCAGGTGATTCAGCAGGCAGTGCTGCGGCTGCTCCTCCTGGTGAGATGTCCAAGTGATGATGATGATAATCATTCTCTTCTCTCTTTATAAGGGGAAACATTACATTTCTCTGCTGCTCTGATGGACTTGCATGTTCAATCATGAACCACTGCAGCAAAAAGGGCCACATTACTGCTGAGGGAGCGAGAAAAGAAATCAAACTGAACCATGTGAGGGGGTTCTGATCTCATTTGCAGACAAGTAAATATTGAGTAAATCTTGGATTTGGGTGGAATTACTCTGGATTTGTACTGGCTGAGCCTGAACCTGAGTCAGGCCCAGCCTGTGTTCAGGTAAGCTCATTAAACACCTGCCAACCCCTGGGACTCTGCTGGGAGCACTCGTGGTCAAAGTTAATCTTGTGCTTAAAGGCTTTGGAGATCAGGGCAGAAGGCTCAGCCAGGGACAGGACTGAGCTGCTGCAGCAGGAGCCACCCCTGCCTCCCAGCCCTGCAGCAGGAGCTGCCAGGTCACCCCTGCAGGCAGAGAGGTTTCTCTTGGGGGCAAGCACAGTGTGCTCTTATACTGTATACTTTTGTATTATACTGGTATTATACAGAGCTTCAGAGCTCTGCCTTTTGGTCCCTGTGCCTCCCTTCAGACCATCCTTCAGTGCAGATACGGTCCCACAGCTGCAGCAACTGCACGTGCACCCAGACAGGCAGGGTTTGAGAGTTTACCTTCATTCAGCACTGGAGCAGGCTGAGGCATTGCTCAGCTGCTTAGTGCCAGAGCCTGGAGACGAGGTGGGAGCTCCATGTTCCCCACAACAGCGCCTGAGAGGGGCAGGCAGAAGCAGAACCAAGAATGAGGTTTTGCTGAGGGAAAGAGAATGAGGAAGGCAGGGGGGGCTGCAGGGCCCAGCACCAGCCAGCAGCAGCAAACTGCCCTCTCTGGGAGGGGCAGCTCTGGGACAGAGAGCTCAGCTGCAGCAGGAAAGGGTTAATGGCAAGGGCAGACACCAGGTCTGCTTTCCATGCTCTGCAGTGAGGAACAGGGAACAGCACCTGTGAAATGTGCTTAGGGCAGCATCACAGGGCACCCCTGCACGGAGCTGCACTGAGAGGCTCCAGGTGTGAGCAGCAGTGAGGGGCTCCAGGTGTGAGCAGCAATGAGGGACTCCAGGTGTGAGCAGCAGAAAGGGGCTCCAGGTGTGAGCAGCAGTGAGGGGCTCCAGGTGTGAGCACCATAAAGGGGCTCCAGGTGTGAGCAGCAGAAAGGGGCTCCAGGTGTGAGCAGCAGTGAGGGGCTCCAGGTGTGAGCACCATAAAGGGGCTCCAGGTGTGAGCAGCAGTGAGGGGCTCCAGGTGTGAGCACCATAAAGGGGCTCCAGGTGTGAGCAGCAGTGAGGGGCTCCAGGTGTGAGCAGCAGTGAGGGGCTCCAGGTGTGAGCACCATAAAGGGGCTCCAGGTGTGAGCACCATAAAGGGGCTCCAGGTGTGAACACCATAAAGGGGCTCCAGGTGTGAGCAGCAGTGAGGGACTCCAGGTGTGAGCAGCAGTGAGGGACTCCAGGTGTGAGCACCATAAAGGGGCTCCAGGTGTGAGCAGCAGTGAGGGACTCCAGGTGTGAGCAGCAGTGAGGGGCTCCAGGTGTGAGCAGCAGTGAGGGGCTCCAGGTGTGAGCAGCAGTGAGGGACTCCAGGTGTGAGCACCATAAAGGGGCTCCAGGTGTGAGCACCATAAAGGGGCTCCAGGTGTGAGCAGCAGTGAGGGGCTCCAGGTGTGAGCAGCAGAAAGGGGTTCCAGGTGTGAGCACCATAAAGGGGCTCCAGGTGTGAGCACCATAAAGGGGCTCCAGGTGTGAGCAGCAGTGAGGGGCTCCAGGTGTGAGCAGCAGAAAGGGGCTCCAGGTGTGAGCACCATAAAGGGGCTCCAGGTGTGAGCAGCAGTGAGGGACTCCAGGTGTGAGCAGCAGAAAGGGGCTCCAGGTGTGAGCACCATAAAGGGGCTCCAGGTGTGAGCAGCAGTGAGGGACTCCAGGTGTGAGCACCATAAAGGGGCTCCAGGTGTGAGCACCATAAAGGGGCTCCAGGTGTGAGCACCATAAAGGGGCTCCAGGTGTGAACACCATAAAGGGGCTCCAGGTGTGAGCAGCAGTGAGGGACTCCAGGTGTGAGCAGCAGTGAGGGACTCCAGGTGTGAGCACCATAAAGGGGCTCCAGGTGTGAGCAGCAGTGAGGGACTCCAGGTGTGAGCAGCAGTGAGGGGCTCCAGGTGTGAGCAGCAGTGAGGGGCTCCAGGTGTGAGCAGCAGTGAGGGACTCCAGGTGTGAGCACCATAAAGGGGCTCCAGGTGTGAGCACCATAAAGGGGCTCCAGGTGTGAGCAGCAGTGAGGGGCTCCAGGTGTGAGCAGCAGAAAGGGGTTCCAGGTGTGAGCACCATAAAGGGGCTCCAGGTGTGAGCACCATAAAGGGGCTCCAGGTGTGAGCAGCAGTGAGGGGCTCCAGGTGTGAGCAGCAGAAAGGGGCTCCAGGTGTGAGCACCATAAAGGGGCTCCAGGTGTGAGCAGCAGTGAGGGACTCCAGGTGTGAGCAGCAGAAAGGGGCTCCAGGTGTGAGCACCATAAAGGGGCTCCAGGTGTGAGCAGCAGTGAGGGACTCCAGGTGTGAGCAGCAGAAAGGGGCTCCAGGTGTGAGCACCATAAAGGGGCTCCAGGTGTGAGCAGCATAAAGGGACTCCAGGTGTGAGCAGCAGAAAGGGGCTCCAGGTGTGAGCAGCAGTGAGGGGCTCCAGGTGTGAGCAGCAGTGAGGGACTCCAGGTGTGAGCACCATAAAGGGGCTCCAGGTGTGAGCACCATAAAGGGGCTCCAGGGAGCACCAGAAGCAGGGGCTGGGGGAACCTGGGGCTCAGGGAGGTGAGCTGATGCTGAACCTGCTCACTGCTGTCCCACTGCCACGGGGCCTCTCTCCATGTCCTGGACACTGTGCCTGTTCCTGGGATTCCTCGCTGGAACACAAAGTCATTTTTAGTTCTGAACAATATGCAAAGCTCAAAAGCCTCTCACAATTCTCTGATTCCAAACACAGTTCTCCTCACCCTTCTTTCCTTTTCTCCTCTAAAATGCAGAAATATGCATTACCATAGTGAAATGAGGGAGCAGGGCTAATAGGGCTGATTGGTCTAGAAGAGAAGGATGCCATCAGAGTGCCAAGTGACAGTGCTCTCAGTGGTGACACGAGGCTCAGAGCACCCAAGGGACACTGTGTATTACAGCATGAAGGCTCCACTCTCTGCTGCTGACACAAGTGCCGGTGCCAGGGAGCAGGGCAAGGGGCAGCCCCCACACCATGTGCCTGAACAACTCCCTGTGCCTCACCCCAGCACTGCCAGGGATGAGAGAACAAGCCATTGTCAAGGGCAACCACAGAGCTGCTTGTTTCACATTAGCATCCTTAACATTTTCTATCTAATCAGATTTCCTGTTGGTTGAGGAAAGCTGCCTTCCTCCTTACCAGCTGCTATCCCAGATTGCCCTCTCCCCATCCCCAGTACGTATTTTGCCATGCTTGTCTGCTTTTCTGTGTAAAAAGGTTATGTATGCCTGGAGGGAGACTAAATGTTACCAAAAAAAAAAGAAAAAAATAGAAAAAGGCAAAAAAAAAATCCCCCATGAAAACAGAACTATGGGCAAGTGTCCAAGACTCCTGACTGTGTGACTGTGACTAACCAATGGCTGTTTTTAAAAACATTTCTCATTTTATTCCCTTCCCTGGATGTAATAATACAACTCAAATTAGTTTTCCAGGAGCTGACTCCTTTTTATGTAACCATGTTTTATACAGATAGCAGCAGCAGCTTATGTTTAAACTATTTAAGAGAACAAATAGCTGCAAAATGTACTTCAGATGGCCCTTCTCCTGCTAGCAGTGCATTCCTGGCTTGAGGGAAGCTACAAAAGCACTCTGTGTTTTGCTGCTGGATGCAATTGTAAACAATGCCCAATGCCCAGAGGAGCAGCATCCAGGTAAAGGGGTCAGCTCTGCTTGTTTTACTGCCTTGCATTGCAGACTGTGGCATGACTCTGAGAACACAAAGCTGGGCAGATGCAGAACACAGCAGCAGCTCAGCTCTTACCTGGTCCCAGGTTTCCCAGGGCAGCAGGGAGGGCTGGAGCATCCCCTGCTGCCACGGGGCCCAGGGGACACCTCCACCCCTGGGAGATCTCACCATTGGGATGCCCATCTCTCCTCCTTCCTCCCACCCTGCAGCCCTGGCGGCAGCCACTGGCCCAGGACCCTCTCTGTGTCCCCCAGGCTGGCACCCAGGACTGCCCTGGAGCTGCTTCCTGAGGTGCACCTGGGGCACGTCCAAAGGAACAGAGATGATGCTGCAGGCAGGCAAGGGGGTGTGGGGAGAAGAACAGGAAACCAAGGCAGATCAGGAAACATGGATCTCATTTTCTCATTCCACTTTTGCTTTTAGGAACAGGCCCAAGAGATGAGAATTGATGGGCCACCAGGCTCAGACACCAGTGTGATGAGGCATTCAAGTCTCTCAGCAAACAGCAGAACTCCCCAAACACCCCTACCAAAAGCCTGGAAAATCTTTTACCTGGTGTCATCCTTCCTGCCTAGGGAGTCCAAATCCTGAAGTGATAAATGAGGATCCCCAAGCACCACCCCTGTATGAAAGTGGTTAAAAGGTGCAGAGAAATCCATCATCTAAACAAGAGAGTTGCACAGTTAGAAACATGCAGCCTTTGCTCTGTGTTCCCATGCCATTATTCAGCAGATTAAAAAGGCATTTTTGTACTCTGTGTGGAGTCTTCCAAGTCTGCAATTTTTCATAAAACCTCCATTATGACATTTCACTTGGAGAACTTTGCTAACAGCTTCCTGGTTGTCACACTTTCCAGTACCTTCAAAAATGTGTAATTTGTGCCACAGTAACGTTTAAACATTCCTTTTCCTTTATCCTATCAGCTGTTAACTGCTGGGCTCACACTGGAAGGGATTTCTGCTGGGATTTGTTTCAGCCACTCCATTAACTTCCATGGACTGTGGAAAGCACAGTTCAGATCACCTCACTATGAACATTCTTCAAGCTCCATGTCAACAAGCCACTGAGGATAGCACACATCAGTCTTTCAGGGAGTCTGGTACCACTTTCCAGGCAATTCACAGATTCTGAAGGAAAAGATAAATACAGCCCAGGCAACCTGAGCTGCAAGAGAGGCTAAAAGGATTCCTGGTCAGATGTTCTCCCTCCATGCTAGAGACAACATCTGCCAGAGAAACACAGAAATCACACCCCAGCAAAGGCTGCCACCCCTCAGGTGGTCACAGGCCAGCCAGTGTGGCCATGGCTCCTCGTGCCTGTCTGGGAATGCAACACTCCTGGAGAGAACGAGGGACACACAAGGAACAGACATTCATCCTTGGGCACGGCAATAGAGGATGGCAAGCCTTCCTTCAGAGCCAGATGTTTTCCTGGGAATGAGCCCCAGTGCCACGTGCCATGGAGGAAATGCTTTCCTGGGAATGAACGAGCACCAGTGCCATGGAGGAAATCTTTTCCTGGGAATGAGAACCAGTTCCCCATGCCATGGAGGAAATCCTGTCCTGGGAATGAATGAGCACCAGTGCCATGGAGGAAATCTTTTCCTGGGAATGAATGAGCACCAGTGCCACGTGCCATGGAGGAGGGGGTAACACAGCTGCTGCTGAAGCCAGACACTGCAGATTCACGGAGAACACAAGAAGAGCAACTCTTGGCTTCCAGGAACACCACGGCCACTCTGATGCTCCCAGGTCTTCCCTCAGCCTGCACTGGGCCAGCCTTTGCCACGGGTCCCACATTCCCCAACACTGAACCGAACTACGTCCCCCGGAGACTCTGCAGAGAAAAGGCCCAGCACTGCTCTGCTTTCCTCGCTCCTCCTGGGCAGGCTCTGGGCTGGGAACTGGTGGTTTATTCACTAAAGGATCAGCCCCGCCAGGAGCCAGCCTTCTGCAGTAATCCAGCTCCCAGTGTAGGCTGCACTGGAACAGGCACGAGCTTCTCTGGAGTTCCACACAGCACACGGAGCATTCACACACAGCATGTCAGGGATGGCAGCTGTGGGGCCCAGCTCTCCTTCGTGCTCCTGGCCATGGAATCTTCCTGCTCACCGCAGGCTGAGCACCTGTGGCAGCTCAGGTGCCATCATCTTCCCAGAGGAGCTTCTCAGGAACAGTTCTGGGCTCCAAATTCACTCATGAACGACACAAACCCTGACAGATGACACGGAATCCATGACGTCTGCTAAACCAGGAGAGTGCCACAGGAGTCACCTGTCCTTCATCCTAACTGAGTCATGAAATCACAGCTTCTGTCAGGGCAGCCCAGGACTGAGAGGACAAATGGACCTTCTTCAAACCCCGACTTTACCATTCAGTTACATCATCACTGGAACAAGAAACCTCCCCCCAAGCCTTAAACCACAATGTGTATTGAATTAATATTTCTGGTGACATGATAAATGCTATTTTAATAAAATACTTTTATTTTAAAAGACACAAATCTCACAGAGGTCGTGCAAAGAACAATCATGCAAAATTTGGAGAATGTAACAGAAGAAAGCAATTGACTGAAATATTTTGGGCTAATAGTGACAGCTCAGGAACTGATGCCCATCATTACAGAGAGAATAATACAACTGATTTGTGATAAGAACTCCAACCTGCTCACTCTGCTGTTCCTGCAGACTCGATTGTGGCAAAATCCAGCCCTGAATATTTCATCTTAAAACACTTCTACCAGCAGTAGCATTATTTGTCTTGGCAGATACTGGAGCTTATGCAAAAAGTAAAGGCTTACCACGTGGAATATGAAGCAGTAATGCAAAACACATATAGAACAATAAGAGAAAGTATTAAAAAATGAAATTAAAAATAGCTTAATCTTATGCACACTAGATGAACAAGATATACCTCCTTGGCAATTTCATATCAGTAAACACAGCATGAGGAGAGACCATACCTTTGCTTCATCTGAAAAGGAAAACAATCTACTTTTTTTTTTTTTTCTGCTCTGCATGCATTTCATTTCCCAAAATGCAACCAGGCGTGCATTACAGACAAAGTTCATCCTGCTTCACCCAGAACAGCTGCCATGAGCATTCTCTAGCACTATGCAGAAGCCTTATGGAGTGCAAGGTGCTGGGGCCAAGCTGAGTCTGGTCTGAGTGCCAGGCTTAGAGCAGAGTGCAGCTCCAGGAGTCACTGCAAAGAACCTGGGAGCCGATGCCTTTGAGGAGCAAGCAGCTTCAGGCAGCCAAAAGAAAGGGCAGTGTAATGGTGGGAGCTAAACAAACCGAGTTTACTGGAGGGAAAGCAGCGCTGCCTCCGTGCCAGAGGGCTCCCGTGGGGCTCAGCCGCAGTGTCCTGTGGGCATCAGACAGGCAAGCAAGGGACAGTGCACGGCTCCCCCCACACAGCCTGGCACACACAGCACACACAGGGAGAGGGAACCCCACAGACAGAACATGGACCCAAAGTGCACAAACCTTCCGGCTCTGTGTTCTCTTTGAGGTGCACTTGCTTCAGAGGGCAGCAGAAGATTTCGTGACACTTAGCACGAAAAGGGGACTCTTTTTTCTTTAATTCCGCAGATTGGATGGAATCTTGCCGTAACATAATGTACTCCTGAGTGCCAGGGGGAGCGTCATCCATAACTGTGTCACCACACAACAAAATAACTCAGGTTAGAGCCTCAGGAAACGACCCCGAGAAGCAAATCAACTACAGAACGTCAGGGTGGGGAAAGACAGAGGGCAAGAAAGGGTCACAGGAAGGAAAATAAACCGTAAAGTGTAAAGGATCTTAGTCACGGTGGGAAAAAACATTCACTTTTATAAACAATGCTTCTCATAAACCTCCACAGTTCATCCCTTTCATGCAGCTTTGATAAACAGCAGAACAACACCCGCTCTGAGCAGCAGCACAGCTCCTCCTGCATTTGCTTCATCCTCCCCTAGCACCTGTACCCATTCTGCATGCACACTGGGGGAAAAGCAAACCCAATCCTGTGCTTTCATGGCCCGGCACAGGCAATTCTGCACCAACACCCTCCACACCTGCAGGAACCCGCTCCCCAAAGCACCAAGGACACGCCTTTATCAGCACATGGAATTACACCCCATCCCTCAGAGCACGGATAATCCAGTGACATTTTCAACAGATAGAAGTATAGATGTACAGAGAGAAAGCACATTAATCCTTCTGATGGTTTTCTTGTAAAACAGCAAGTAGTTTTTAAAGTTGATCTTATAAATCAATACTGCCATTAATAATGCAGTCTGAAATGTTTCTGAATAGGGTCAGACTATTAAATGGCAAAAAGATAAAATATATAGCATAAAGAAAGTTCCAGCTACCTCAAACTATTACATTACCAGAATGAATTGAAACCCTTTTCCACTATCTAAAAAAATAAATCCTTAATAACAGAGATAGTGAAATTCCTCAGCTCACAGCTTCAGGCACAGATCATCACCCATGAACAAAAATTAGCTGCTTTTTCACAAGACAGCCTCCAACCACCAATTGTTATTTACAGTGTAACACAGAGATATAAAACCATACCCAAAACCAAACTCGGATTCCCCAAACCTACGTGAAAAAAACAAAAATTAAAAAAAAAAAATCCAAGAATTTCAGCAATGAGAAAAGTAACTACTGACAGGCTAGTCTAAAACATGCACTGGCATGCACTAGGTAAGTTTATTTGGTTCTCAAACTGATGGCCATTAATTCTAACAATTTAACTGCTTCCTAAATATCTGCCAACACATGGACATCTTAAAAACCATCAGATTTAAACATTAACCCCCTCAAACAACTACCCCATTGCATTCTCATGCACTGGATTTCTTCCTTGGTAGGAGTCATATCTGGGAGATAAATTCAAATTGACAGTTGTTCTGCTCACAGTGGGCAGTTACTTTCTCTCAAGCCCTCATTAATCCAGCAGGAAAACCTTGCACCTTGGCTGCTGCTGCTTCATTAGACTCCACCCAGCAGCAGCAACGCACTCTAATAATCTATAGAAAGTGCCATTAAAAGGGGTGCATGACCAAGGGGGACAGCACAAGTGGTTCAAAAGGAGCAGCAGGTCAGTGGAGCACGAGGTCTGGGCTGCCATTTCACCCCTCAGCAGTGGCAGTTTCCTCTGGAAGGGCGGGCTGAGCTCAGGGAGCACACTGAGCCCCAAGGGCAGCTGTGGCAGCAGTTACCGGGAGCCAGCACCCACAGGTCCTGCAGGGTCAGCCCTCAAGCACGAGGTGTGTGTGAGCTCAGAGCACGCAGCACCTGCAAAGCAGCGCCAAGGGGGATCCCCCTGTCAGGATTGGGCAAACAGTGCCTGGCACCATCGTGCAGGGCCCTGTGCAAGCCCAGGCAAGCTGAGGGGCAATAAGGCACGAGCAGTCCCCTCACCAGAACCTACACACCCCATCACCCCTGCACACAGACTTACTGGGATGGGAATGCTCCACACCAGGGCCCACACCATCGGCAAGGGACCCACAGCCCATCACCCCTACACAGATTCACTGGGGTGGGCATGCTCCACCAGGGCCCACACCTTCAGTGAGGGACCCACAGCCCATCACCCCTGCACACAGATCAGTGGGATGGGAATGCTCCACCAGGGCCCACACCCCAAAGCCAACAAAGGCTCCCATTCACTGAGATGGGAATAGCCCCACCAGGGCCCACACCCCATCACCCCTGCACACAGATTCACTGGAGTGGGAATGCTCCACACCAGGGCCCACACCCCAAAGCCAACAAAGGCTCCCATTCACTGAGATGGGAATAGCCCCACCAGGGCCCACACCCCATCACCCCTGCACACAGATTCACTGGGATGGGAATGCTCCACACCAGGGCCCACACCCCAAAGCCAACAAAGGCTCAGATTCACCGAGATGGGAATAGCCCCACCAGGGCCCACGCCTTCAGTGAGGCACCCACGGCCCATCACCCCTGCACACAGATCATGGGGTGGGAATGCTCCACCAGGGCCCATGCCTTCACAGATTCACTGGGATGGGAATGCTCCCAACCAGGACCAACACCCTATCCTCATGACAGAACACATTGGTGCTCTACGTTCCCATCTGCCCAGAATAAAACAGGGATAAGACTACACCTGCCATGGACATAGGTCATTAATACACTGCTCACTCATTTGTATATTCTTGTATATTCTCAGATGGAAGTGATAAATAACTACTACATAGCTTTAAGAAAATTAACCCTGTTTTCTTCCCCTACAATTTGATGGAGACCAAACCCACAGCAGCTGAGAGGAATTTGCTTAGCAGTGAATATAAAATAACTGCAGTAACTATTATGTTTCCTAATCAAAACATTCAGCTTGCTAAATATCACCCTGCAGCATTTTCTTAAGCTTAAATAAAATAATAATAATTACATTAATAAAAACTTGCTGTCAACAAGCCACTAGGAAAAAAAATTTTTCTTCCTGTAAGCTTTACTGAGAGAAAGCAATCTTTAGGATGGCTGCTGGCACCAGGATGTTTTTCAAGATAAATTCAAACATGTTTACTTTACATAAACACACCAGCTAAACAGTCTGCTGGTTTGTGCCTTTCTTTTCTGTCCAAGTGCATTTCAGTCCCATCCAGAATTGCCAGAAACCATAACATCAGCCCTGTCCATAGGCCTTGGCTCGGGTTCCAACTGCATCATCTTTGATGTAATTCAGACTTTAATAAAGCTGTAAGGAAATATCTTTCCCCCTGGTTTTACAGAGAGAGGCTTCTGCTCTGCTCGCTACAGGCTAGAGCAACCACAGGGTAAATGAAATCCAGGCACAACAAATCCTCCTGCTCCTGCTGGACTATTGTTCCTGCATGTATGACACAACTTAAAGAAATTGTACTTACATGCACTCCTGCCTGAACCTTTCAGGTCATTACCTGAAACATGAATTTTCCTCAGTTCCCTAACTCTTCACAGTGGTTAATTTTACATGCTGTGAGGCCTAGGACACTTACACTTGCAATAAATTCATTTTCCTGGCATTTTGGAAGGACTGAAGTTGCGTCTGTACCCACAAGGTCCTCAAGCCACAGAGAGCAGCAGAGCACCTCTGAAATCCTGCACCCACAAAGTGAAGAAATCCCCTCTCTTTGGCACAGGGCAGGAAAAACCATTCCCCCAGCGTAGCTGTGTGGAATATTGAGAGCAGCAGCCAATGTCCCCCCACTGTCACCTCCACACTGTCACCCTCCCAGTGTCACTGTCATGCCCCAGTGTCAGCCTCCCAGTGTCACTGTCACTCCCCAATGTCACTGTCACTCCCCCAGTGTCACTGTTACTCCCCAATGTCACTGTCACTCCCCAATGTCACCCTCCCAGTGTCACTGTCACTCCCCACTGTCACTCCCCAGTGTCACTGTCACTCCCCAGTGTCACTCCCCAGTGTCACTCCCCCAATGTCACCTCCCAGTGCCACCCCCAGGACACAGAGCAGCGATGTTCCCCAGCCCCTCCCTCCCTCCTGCTCTGCCTCCCTGACCCCACCAAGGAAATCAATAAAGGTCCCAGCTGAGGTGCCCCAGGCCCTGGCGCCCTTTGGAGCTATCAGAATTATTTTTTTTTCCTTTTAGGGGAAACTTCAGGCTAGCAAGTTGCTCTCAGCTCCTTACAGGAACAAGTCTAAAAAAAACCTCTCTAAAATAACTTGCTTCAAGTGAGTGCCTGTAGGACAGGGAAGGGTAGCAAAGTGGGGTATTTAGCTGTAATCCCATTTTTGAGACAGCTGATGAAAATCTCTCAGGCCTTTGGGCAGTAGAAGTTCTCTTTTCATCGCTGCTTTGCTTCCCTCCTAATTTCTCCCATTGAAGGTGGGATTTTTTTGTCAGCCACCTGCACATAACAAACTGAGAGCACAACAATACTTGCAAGCTAATTGAAAAAAATTTCTATTCTGGGCTTGTAAAACACTCAGAACCTCTTAATGACAACACAGTCTATCCAAACCATTTCACATTAAGCTTTGCCAAATCTTGATGAAGTATTCTTACCAAACAGCCTTTCTGGCACTTCTGCATCACCCACAAATCTTATTTTCAGCTTGCAGCTGTGTGCTCCCAACTTTGAAGTCTGGTTGACTCTGACTTGCAGTTTTCACAATGAACACAGATATTAGAGGAAGCACAAGCAGCCAATTCTCTAATTTTTATTCACAGCAAGCCATTTCTGGAGTCCCTCATTTTGCACCACTCCTTCCTCGCCAGCACACCCCCAAAGCCAGGCACCACACCAGCTCATTTCAAACTGAAAGGAACAAAGCAGCAAAAATACCTTGTGAAAGACACAACTTCCTTTGGGTGAGTTTTCAGAATTAAAAGTAGGCTCAGAATATTCCAGCTCCAGGGGCATCACTCACAGCTCCTGCACAGCCCCAGCTGAGGCACTCAGTGAAACCCTCACTGGAGAACCAGGAGCCAAGTGAGCCAGAATTACATGGCTGAAACCTACTCTAGGCCAAACATCTCATTGCTGTGTCAATTCTTAAGGTTTGCACAGCTCCATCTTCATTCCCACATCAAAGAATTTCTCTGATGATTTCAGATAGTGATTTATTTTCTGATTTGAAACTACTTTCCATTGCGAAATATCTTTCTATTTTAAATAAGTGACTGCCTTGTGATCAAAACTGAAAGCTGACACCTCTTTGCACCATGTTTCCTCCAACATATGTAGAAATTTCTTAACCTTTTGATCTGCTGAAAAATTCTGAACTATGCTCTCTTTGGGTCACACATAGAATAACTGTTTTCAGATCTTCCAAAAATATTCGCACAGAACACTCCCCCTTGACCTAAAAGAGTAATTGGATTAACTGCTAGCAGTAATAGGCTGTTATCCCCGGAAAAGACTACCCAGATAAGGCTGCATTTAGATCCTTGTGGATAATACAGACAAAGGCACAGACATCAAACATTTGTTGGTAAATGCTGCTCAGAATGCATCTCCTGTTTCCCTGTGGGAGTGGCAGCAGGGTTTCTGCAGAGAGCCTCATGTCCCAGCTGTGCCAGGCACCCTGTGCCACCCTGTGCCAGCCTGTGCCACCAGGCACCCTGTGCCAGCCTGTGCCACCAGGCACCCTGTGCCACCCTGTGCCAGCCTGTGCCACCAGGCAGCCCTGGCTGAGCCCTGGCCTGGCTGCTCAGGGTGCAGCTGAACAGGAGCTCCCAGGGCAGGGACAGGGCTGAGGGGCACCCTGCAAATTGTACCCACTGCTCAGGGACAGGGCTGAGGAACAGCCCCAGTTTACTGAGGAGCAGGCCCAGGGTGCAGAGCCAGCACCTTTCCCTTCCCAGCCATCAGGAGCTGTGGGTTTGCCGTGCCACATGTGCCCACTCTCATCTGAGCTCTGCCGCTCAGCTCAGTGCTGTGCTTGTCCCCGAATGAAGGAATGAATAAATGAGTCAAGGAATGAATAAATGAAATGAATGAAGGAATGAATGACTGCACGAACATTTCTTCCCTGCCTGTTCCGAGCGCTCTGCCGTTTTCCCATCTGCTGAACCAATGCAAGCTGGCTGCTTTCCAAGCAGGTGGGCTGGGGCACGCAGCACAGCAGACAGGCAGTAACAACACCCAGGGTGCCACTCCTCTTTGTGGAGTGCGAGTTCGGGAAGCTGCGGGCACTGGGAACACTGGGAGCACACCAGTGCACAACTGGGACCCTGCTGGGCACCAGGGGCTGCCTCAAGGAGGGCACTGGACAGCAGGCTGGCCTGGCCAGCTGCAGAAGATGAAGAACCCAAACTGCACAGCCACCAAGGAAGGACCTGGCCCTTGGGATGAAGCTGTCTGCCACCCCAGCTGCTGGAGCAGACATTCAGACATTTCTCCTTCTGCTCCACCAGCACAGGACAGGAGCACCATGAACACAGGAGGAGAAGGACAGCAGCTCCAGATGGAAACGTGAGCCTCACTCACCCCTGCCTACCACAACCCTCACTCTGACCAGCTCACAGGGAATGTAAAAACCACTGTGACAATTCGTGCCACGACGGTGCACTCACGTTCTTCACTGACAAAGTCTGGGAGCAAAGCAAGGAGCGCCGCTGTTTCTAAGAGAACGTCCTGGAGGAGAGGTGAAAATCAGGCATGCAGGGGAGAAGGCGCCAGGAGACCTGCTAGAAAGGTCCAGGATGAGTGGGAAGCTTGCAGTTTTTGAGAGCTTTGCACAGCTTTAGTTTGCTGCTTATGAAGTATCAGAAAACTCTTGTGTATCGTAAGGTTAATGAGAATTTAATTATTAATGTAGCCCTATTTGGAGCTAGGAGAATAGTTTCAGATTATGAGGGAAGTAGAGAGAAGTGCCTTTTTTCTTCCTATTTACGGAGCGTTATTGTCAACAGCTGGGCTACAAAAAGAGACAAACTTCCCTAGTGTTGAGAAGAAAAAACCCAAAACAACAAAAACACAAAGGAAGAACTGAAAAAGATCAGAATCCTCCAGGAAAAGCAGCCTGAAAATGGCAACAAAATCATCAAAGAATAGACTGCATCCCTCCTGGAAGTCTGGAAGGATGAGTGCTGCCTCTCGGTGCAGGAATGAGCAGCAGCTCAGAGGCTGGCACTGGAGCTGCAGCTCCTGGGCATCTCTTGGAAGAGGCCCACAAGAACAGAAGCACCATTCATAAAAGGACAGGTGACACCTCCCAATTATTTGCCCCATTTACTGAGGATTAACAAAGGGAAGGATGAAGAAACTGAGTGCTTTAGAATTCACACTCATTACAGAAAGAGCTGTGCAGAGAAATGGCCTCAGAGGAGATTTCTCAAAGGAAAGCACAGAAAACTCTTCAGCAAAAGCCAAAAGCCTGGTGTGCCATGGAGAGGTGCAGAGAGTGCTCTCACAGCCCTGGGAACAGCAGAACCCTGGACCCTGCTGGGCCTCAGCACTCCACCCAAAGGGGCAGAGAGCTCTGAACAGAGCTATGCACACAGGGGCTGAACAGCAGAGAAATCCTCTCAGAAAAGAAATGTATCATTTAACCTGAAATTAACACTGCTCTTCATTTAAAGGTCGGGAATTATTTTAACAGGTTAAAGATTAGGCTTATGCAGATAGGGTCCCTATATACAAATATCCATGCACACAAACCAGTTCAGTTGTAAAACAGTCAAATGAAAGGCTGCAATATTTTCTCACATTGATTTCTTAGACTAAACTTTAGTTATGTTGAATTCCCACCACAGGTGATTTTACACAAATCATTTGATGCATACCCCAAAAATTTACCCAGCAAGTTACACCACGTTGAAAAATCCACTCAGCTGTAAGCTCAGTGTAGTCATTCACACACCAGAAGGCTCTGCCTCCCCGGGCACTTCTGTTCCCAGAGTGCTGCCCACCCACTGCAGCAGCCACTGCTGGAGCAGCCCCCCAGCCCTGCTGCCCGTGCTGTGCCTGAATAACCCACCCAACAACCTGGCACCCAGCAGCTCCTTCCCCAGCTGGGGAAATTCCATCCCCTTGAGCAGCACCGACCGAGGAACAGCACCCACAGCACCCCCAGCACCCATTCCCCCTCCCCTGAAATCAATGCACTGCATTTCAGAGCCTGCACTTGACACAGGTTCAGAAACTGTACTTGAAAGCGTTTTCCCCTCTCCCCACTCACCTAAAGCCTCTCAGACTCTGCAGAAAGCCATGTGTAATTATGCCATCACTGTTACTCACAGTAGCTACAACACACTGCACACACAGAGAAGGGTTTCGCTTTCTACTGCCCATCAGTTTAACCAGCAACAAGACAAATCAGCAGAAGCCTAAACAGCCTGCTTTCCTGTTACGGCCCAGCCCGATGATCACCTGGAGAGTCCCAGTAGATGTTCTGTATACTGAGATCCTTCTCAGCCTCCCCACAACTTTCTTTTGTACGCTGCCATGGTACTCCCACACACTGCCCAGCAGCTCTGCTCTGTGCTGGCAGCCCAAGCACAGCAGAGTTACAATCATTTCCTCACAGCAGAGCGAAAAGGGCATTATTGTTTTACTGCAAGTGGTGCTGTTCAGTTCCTGAGCCAGCTGCTGGATGCTGTGAGGGCAGGTGAGAGGGGAGCAGCAGCAGCCGCAGGTCACACAGGGCAGGGCTGGCTCCCTGAGCAGCCACGGGCAGCAGCTGGGCTGCAGGGGCAGGGAGGGCTCTGCTGGCACCAGGGGCACCCAGGGAGCTGGCACAGGGGCAATCAGAGCCCCAGCAGTGATGGCTGTGGCAGGGTGGTGGCCGTGCTCACACCTGTGCTCACACCTGCACTCCACGCTGCTGGCACTCTGCAGCCTGATCCAGAGGCATTTCAAGGCTATGCAGAAAAGAGTTAAAACCCAGCAGCGTGCTCAGTCAAAGCAGAAACAGCTCAGCTGGGTGGCTGTGGCCCAGCACATCGTGGCCTGCTCAAACAAGGCCAGCTGGGCAGTCACTCCTGACTGACACGCTGTCACCGAGGGGAAGGACACGGCGACAAGGGCACAGAACAGAAATGAAATGCAGATCTTTACAAACCAGCACACATCTCCACACAACCTGCCATGAAATTCAGATGTTTGCACAGGTGACCTCTGTGCCTGGGTGCTGCCACCCTGGGAGCTGCACAGCCATCAGCACCCACTGCCAGCCTTGGGACACACCTGGAGCCTGCCAGGAGCTCCTGCTGCTGCTCAGACACGCCACAAACACCCCAGGTGCAGTGCCCCATGTGGAATCAACTCCTCCAGAAACCAAAGGGCAAAACGATCACAGAAGGTTGTTGTGAGAGCAGAAGTAGCAGTGAGGTTATTGCCTTTGTGTATTTTTATACTGCATTGCATAATATGCTCACATTGATGTTCAGCACCGTAAATGACATAAAAAACAACCCAAGGCAGTAAGCACAGCAGAGCTGAAGGAAAAGATCCTCACATTTCACATTCCAGTGCATGAATGCTGCAGTCCTCCAGCTTACAACAGTCTATCAAAGTTAGCAAAGACAAATGCGTGTTTTAGAAAAAAGACATTGTTTCAACACTGAGCTATAAATTAGCTTCTGGTTTTCAGGAGCTAGTAAGTGGTCTTTATTCTACTACCAGAAAAAGCGACTCTGTTCAAACTAAGGACATTGCATGCTGCATATGTAGTTGGGGAGCTGCCTTGGGATACCACACTCGCTTTTGTGCCTCTTTGAAATCATCCATATCAGAGAAAAGTCCCTGTTTTCTGTCATTAGCGTATTTATGCCAACTGGGACTCTACAGACCTCCAAAGAAATTAAACCAATTATTCTGAAAGTTGATTGAAAAACTTTAAAACACTGGAAGGATGCTACTGCGGCAAATGTCTGAAACATGTGGATTTACAACAACTCCAGTTAAACAAAAAACTACCAAGAAAAGCTTCAGAGCAATTTGCAGCAGCTGAATATTTGGCCCAAACAACTCTCAGAATACAAATTCTCAGTGCTGGGGTACACAGGGCCTGCAAACCCTGCTGTGGGCAGCTCCAGTATGCAATCCGTGCTCTCAGCACCACTTGCACCATTCCCAGTCACCAGTGCCAGGGTCCTTCCACCACATCAGCACTCTCAGTACTTTAAATACTAGCCCCAAAACCCCACTTGCACCTGAAGTGACCGCAGGAAAACAATAAATTAGTTTTTAACAGCTTCTCAAAGAATTCATTTAAGGAATTAGGTCTTTGCAGGTTGCAAACAAAGCCACCTTTCCGCTTATCTTTAAATTTACTAATCTGGAACTTCCATTCTACCGATGCACTCTGCTCCTGAACTGAAATTCTAAAGAGCATTTCACAAAATGTTATTAGCATTTTAGTCTCTATCTATTAATGTCACAACAGACACACAGCTGCCAGAGCTCTGCGCTGCTATTGCGTGCCCCTGCTCACCTGCAGGCTCTGGAGAGGGGACCCAAGCTGCAGGTCAGGGTGCCAGCCAGCCCAGAGCAGCCCTACCTGTGCTGGTTCCAGCCTGGAGGAGCCCTACCTGTGCCAGTGCTCCGTGTCCACCCTACCTGTGCCAATCCAGCCCCAGAGCAGCCCTACCTGCGCCAGTCCCAGCCTGGAGGAGCCTCGGTGGCAGAAGGAGCAGCCCCTGAGCTGCTCTGCTGTGCTCAGCTGTGTGCAGATGTGGGATGGAGCTGTCCCACTGCTGTGGCTGCTCACCCCGGCCTCCAGGGATGACTCACTGTCACTCACTCACATTAAAGCTCCTGCCCATCCTCTGACTGGGGCTGTTCTGCAATTGTTGTGTCCCACAGTGAGGGCTGGCATGGGCTGGGCTCAGCGCTGCAGCCTGCCAGCTCAGGCTGCTCAGCCCCTGCCCCTGCTCCTGCCCAGCACAATTCTGTTTAGGTCAGGATGCTCAGCCCCTGCCCAGCACAGTTCTGCTCACCAAAGGCTGCTCATGCCATGGGGCTCAGCCCCTGCCCCTGCCCAGCACAATTCTCCTCTCCCACCAGGTGAGACAAGAGAAAGCAGCTTCCCCTGGCCATACCTGACACTCCAGCACCGAAGCCTCTCTCCAGGAATGCTCTGCATGTCACATATTAATGGCTCCTGACTAACAGCTTTAGCTGCACATCATGTCTAGACAAAGTGCCCCGCTGTGGGCAGTGGCCTGGAAGGGCACTGGAACAGCTGTGGGGGAACACAACACAAACTGTGCTGCTGACAGGCTGTATGCACACTGCACCTCACCTGGCTCTTCTCCAGCAGGTGACAACAGTGGCAATTTCACTGAAGGTTTAGGCAGAAAGGGGCCAAAGCTCAGGCTGGCCAGAGAACCAGGAACAAGCCATGCTGTCCCCAGCCTGGACACCAGGAAGAATTTCTGCCCTGGAAGGGTGGTGAGGAACTGGCAGGGGCTGCCCAGGTTGGTGCTGGAGTCACTGTCCTTGGAGGTGGTCAAGAAGCAACTGGCATGACACTCAGTGATGTGGGCTACCCACAGGGACTCCATCATCCTGGAGGTCTTCTCCAACCTGAATGACTCCATCACTGTGTGAGAGGCTGGGGCTGCCCCTGCATCCCTGGCAGTGCCCAAGGCCAGGCTGGACAGGGCCTGGAGCAGCCTGGGACAGTGGGAGGGTGTCCCTGCCATGACAGGGGTGGGACAAGGTGACCTTTAAGAATTCTTTCAACCCAAACTGCTCTGAATTATGTGCATCACTCAATACCCAGAACAAGTGAGACAGTCAGAAGACTGGAGGGGAGGCAGATAAAGTTGCACAGAAGATTTTGATGGAACAACGTGAGCAGGCTCTGTGCAGAGCCCAGGTGTGCTCAGCAGTGCCCATGGCTCACTCTGACTGTACAGCTGCACCCAGAGCTGGCCACAGCTCCTGCACACCACAGATCCCTGCAGAAAGGGGACACAGCTGCAAAGCCACGGTAAACTGATGCTGGGAGCAGAGAATAGGGGCTAAAGAATTTACAGCCCACCAGAGCCTCCAAAACCTCTCAGCAGCCTCAGAGCCTTCCTGCCCTCGGCTGTCACCTGAGAGGTGAGCACTGTGCCTCAATGCAGAACTGCAGCACTGCTTCCCTTCACTGACATGAGGGCATTTAACTCCCTTTCAGTGCTTCATTATGCTCCAACACGCTGTGCTGCCATTACAGCTTTAAATATTTACTTGACATTATCTTGCATCTGGCAAATGTATTCTGATACTCCCCAGCAAGTCCCATGCAGGATTAAGTTCTCCACTGGTCTTTGCACAGTAACAGATCCCATTTTATTCCACCACTGCAATTCTCTCCAAATCAGCTCTGCAAAGTCCAAGAGTTCTCCAACAATTCTCTTAAGACAGATGAGATTTGCAGGCATCAGACTAATTTCTAAGTTCCTACAGCAGTTAAGACTTCTCCGGCCTCCTCCTCATTTTCTGTGCTGCTCAGACCCCACAGACTGCTTGTTACTCTGTTAGTGCTGCCAATCCATGTGCACCTTCTCCTTTATTCTCTTATTGTTAATTAACTACTTCATGCTGCAAATTCCCGTATTTCAGACAATGTGCTGTTGTCACAATAGCCCTGTACGTGAATTACTGTAACTTGGATGCATTAATAAATAACACATCGAAGGCTTCAAATACATTGGGACAAACCCAGCCCAGCCCTGCCCATCCCAGGCGCAAACCAAACCCAATCCTGCCCCATCCTGGGACAACCCAAACCCAACCCAAACCCAGCCCTGCCCCATCCCAGGCACAAACCCAACCCAAACCCAGCCCTGCCCATCCTGGGCACAAACCAAACCCAACCCTGCCCCATCCTGGGCACAAACCAAACCCAACCCTGCCCCATCCTGGGCACAAACCAAACCCAACCCTGCCCATCCTGGGCACAAACCAAACCCAACCCTGCTCATCCTGGGCACAAACCAAACCCAACCCTGCTCATCCTGGGCACAAACCAAACCCAACCCTGCCCCATCCTGGGCACAAACCAAACCCAACCCTGCTCATCCTGGGCACAAACCAAACCCAACCCTGCTCATCCTGGGCACAAACCAAACCCAACCCTGCCCCATCCTGGGCACAAACCAAACCCAACCCTGCTCATCCTGGGCACAAACCA
Source organism: Melospiza melodia melodia (assembly GCF_035770615.1). Taxonomy (NCBI): domain Eukaryota; kingdom Metazoa; phylum Chordata; class Aves; order Passeriformes; family Passerellidae; genus Melospiza; species Melospiza melodia. The sequence continues at coordinate 20,048,887 of NC_086209.1, read as the reverse complement.
AACCCAACCCTGCTCATCCTGGGCACAAACCAAACCCAACCCTGCCCCATCCTGGGCACAAACCAAACCCAACCCTGCTCATCCTGGGCACAAACCAAACCCAACCCTGCCCCATCCTGGGCACAAACCCAACCCAAACCCAGCCCTGCCCACCCCGGGCTTGGCTGGCTCTGCAGAGCCCCAGGAGAGCAGCAGGGCTCCAGGCTGATCTCAGAGCCGTGCAAGGACACCTGGCTCTCACAAAGGGAGCAGCTGACCAGCACAAAGGGCTGCACAGCCTCCCCCCTCCCAGGGACTCCACAGACGCTCCAGCACAAAGCCAAGGAACATTCTGAGTGTTTCTGTCACCTTGCTGTGCCCCTGAGGCTCACACTGCAGGCAGGCTGCTGTGCCCACATTCCTGCTGCACTCCTGGTGCCATTTTCCCAGTTATTTCCCATGAAGATACCCAGTCAACAGCAAAACGGGGAGTGGGAGCTGCCCAAGAGCAGTTCTGTCTGTTTGTAGAGAAGTGAAAACCCCAAAGAACACTTTTCTCTCAAGCTGCAATGACCAGGCAAGCCCGTGTTCTCTGGCCAGCCCCAGGCTGCTGTCAGTGAAACACCCCTGCAATGGTGCTGTAATGTACCAAATGTCAATGTAAAATGCAAACCCCAGTTCAGAGAGGCCCCAGAGGGAATGCAAACCCCAGTCCTCCTGAGAGGGCCCAAGGAGCTGCTGGCCCAGCACCCCAGCACCCAGACTCTGAGCTGCAGCCCCAGTGAGCACAGAGCCCATCCCTGCTGGCACCCCTGTCCCAGGGCACAGCACACGGGAGCTGTGCCCAGCACTGCCCGCAGCACACTCACATCTATCTCCTTCACACCCAAACCAGCCACCTTCAGCTTTATTTCTGGCTCAGATAAGGCCTGTGCAGCCTACCCAAGGCTAAATCACCTAAATGCACACCTCCAGCTCACAGCACTTTATTATTGCTGCTGCTGCTGGCATATGGAGAGCTTAGATGAAAACAAGCAAACACTGGGTAAAAGCATCCCAGAAAAAGCTGAATATTTATGGCTTGTACCCAGAAACCTGAGTGGCAAGTGGATGCTTCAGGTAGAGATGAAAGGAGTGACAGAAGAGTAACTTTTATCTATGCAGTCTACATTTAATGACTGCATGAACATTTTCAGATTATTAGGGCCAGCCTAAGTGCTCTGTTGTTCCTTTGTTCCATTTCTGAAGGGTTTGGACTTTATTTATTATTTTTCTTTTTTTTTTTTTCCTTCCTCCCCCCATAGCTGCAACTAAATATAATTTTTGGCTTTTAAAGACCTATTTCCATTTATAGAATCCAGCTGACAGGCTGGGGATGATGTTCCCTAGCTGAGGCATCTGCCTCCTTGGCACAGGGAGGGATGATCACGCTGGGTGCATCTCTGGGCATCTGTGACAGTGAGGATGGAGGGCTGAGAGCAGCCTGGCCCCTCTGGGTGTGCACTGCAGCTCAGCCCCACTGCCCTGCACAGACAGCTCACCTGAGGGCACGGGGCACAGCCTGGCATTGAACTGATGGCACAGGGAACAGCTGCTCCCTCTGACCCTGCCAGAGATGCCTCCACAGGCACCTGAGCTCACCTGTGTCCTGGGAGAGCATCTGCCCTGAGCTCACCTGAGTGCCACACTGAGGGGCTCACCTGAGCTGGCCTGAGTGCCACACTGACACCCAGATGTGCACCAAGAGCACTCCCATGACAGGCTGTGTGTGATGCGTCTGTGCCCACCCCTCAGTCAGCCCTGCCCAGCCCTCTGTGCCCTGCTCCTGCTGCTGTGTCACCTGCTCCGTCCCCCCCATGTGCATTCCTTTCAAAACCTGGCCAATTCCTCACATTTCCTCTCCTTCCCTGCCTGCAGAAGTGGAAGAGATCACCCAGATGTAATTTCAGCAAAGAATAAATCCCTCTATCAATGGTGCTGCCCTGAAGGTCAGTAGATGGAAATCTGAATCTGATTTTCAGCTTCTACAGCATTTCTTTCCATAAGACCATTAAACTGCAGGTTCAGAGTTACAGCTTAAATCATGTCTCTTTGCAGACAAGTCTAAGCTCCAAACAATCAAATTGTGATTTATAATCTGTTGTTTTCACTCAATATATCATGTCTAGCAAACATTGATTTATATGTAAGATTAGACTTTGTGGTTGTACTTTCCAAAGTTATTCAATAACAGCAATCATAACCAACAATTGATAGGTAATTTTTCTAGTATACACAAATTAATCTTTGTTGATTTGATCTTAAATTACCAAAGTTTCATGACTCATTTTCCCATACAAAGTTGCAGGTTGGTTCGGTTGCTTGGTCATATTACTCTTCCCCTGCATCTTGTCCTTTGACCATTAAATTCTTTGCTCATATCTCATTCTTTCAAAGTTTACTTCCTTTGTGTATTTGGTAGAAATGCAGACTTGCCTCCCCCATTTTTACCGGGGTGTTTGAGCTCTGATTTTCCTGCAAAGCATCTTCTCATCTGTTAAATTCTTTCAGCACACCCAAGGCTGAGATCCCACTCACAGAACAACCTCATACTGCCAGTGCAGGGCAGACAGGCAGCTCCTGCCCCAAAGGAACCATTCCCACCCTCTGCCTGTGCCTTGCCCTCGAGGTTTCTGTTCCCAGCTCAGCTCTCTCAGCCTGAGGGCAACTGTCCCAGCCCTGTCCTGAGCCCAGATAAAGAGCCCAGATAAAGGGTGACTGCACTGAAGCTCCTGCCCTGGTGTGGAGCACAAACCATGGCTTTGCTGTGGTGTGGAACACAGCCCTGGCTTTGCTGAGGTGGTTCCACGTGTGGAACACAACCCCTGGCTGTTTCCCCCCAGGACAGGCTGGCTCCAGCCCAGCAAACCCTGAGCAGGCTCCTGACACCCAGGCAGCAGCAGGACCATGACACGACCGGGGCAGTCTGGGCTCCCCCAGGGGCTCAGCTCACTGCCATTACCATTGAAATAAAACCTTGATGGAAGGGCCACCTGTGGCTCCATGTGCAGAGCCAGCACCCTCACCAGGGGATTGTTATTTCAACACCTGTCTGCTGGACGTGGCTGTTTATTAATAGAAAGGATCACACACAGCCTGAGGTAAATTAAAATTCCAGTTCTCTATTCCGTCTCATTGAAGAATCTGCCAGGCTGTTGTTTGATTTGGTTTCTAGCAAAGCAGCCTAACAAACTTCCTTCCAAGCCATTAATTCAGATATGCAATAAGCCTAACACAACTGCACTGGCTCATTACAGCAATTTGAGGTAACCTGACTCATTAGAGCAGCCACCATCCATCCCCTGTGAGTGCAGCCTTGTTTTCAGGCAGCCTCAGAGATGACCTGCTGTGCCAAATGCCTCTTCTGTCTCAGGAAAACCTCAGGGAAACAGCAAAATGGAAAGCCTTCATTTGCTCAGGCTTTGAATTCATTCACATGCAAGACCATTATAACATTCTGAGCATCTTTTTTTCATTCAGAAAAGGATTATTCAACTGGATGAAGGGAAATTCTTCAGTAAAGACAGTACCATGCTGATAGCCATGCAGGACACAGGTTTACAGATAAAACTGATAAGCTCCCTGCTGTATCTGTTGGAAAGGACAGTTTAACCATTCAGGAAAGCAAATTCAGGAAGGACAAATTCTGAGTGTGCCATAGCTGAAATAATAAGAACCAACCTGTGACCTTGGTACACAGCCCAGGCCGCCATCAGTGCACAAAGCAGCTGCACAGAGCTGCTGCCCACACTTAGGGAAAACCACAAAAATCCTCCTGTGCTGAATAAAAAGGACACTAAACGAAGGTACAAAGCCAACTGAGGCAGCACTTAGCCTTTGAGCAGGGACATTTACAGGTGTAGCAGTCATCAAGCTCAGGATAATTAAGTCTGGCCCTTGAACTGCATCAACCCATTCAGTGGCTGGAGGTGAAGCACAAAATCCTTGAGTGAGACTAATCTGGAGTCCTCCAGCAGAGGAATTAAGCAGCTCAATACAAAGCACCTTCCATGGACTTAGCACACTTAAAGCAAGACTTGTTCACCTAATAAGACTTGTTCACCTAATAAAGGGAGGCAGGCACACAGCAGATTCTGACCCTCTGCTACAGTAAAATCAACTACCTAAAAACAACAACAAAATCATCTCTGTGCATGTTTTCTGTTTCCCAAATAAAAACCTGGTTCTTCAAAGTCAGGTTTGAATAAAGGGACCTGCACTGCCAGCACCCACAGCAGGTGCTGCTGCTGGCTCCTGACAGCCCTGCTCTCAGTGACTCTGAGCTCACAGCACAGGGACAGGTTTGTTAAACTGGATCGATTTGTTTGTTTGTTTTCATTTCAAGCCACTATCTCTCACATACCCAAGCCGCCAGAGCTGGGAGGAGCACCTGGAACGTGCAAGGAGGGTTCCAGGACTGGAACCAGAGTTTTCCTACCCTCAGAGTCTCACATTTGAGCTACAAAACCTCACTTTATCGGGGAGGGACAGCACATCCTGAGTCCTCCCTGTGTCCCTGTGGGCTGGCCCAGCTCAGGCTCATCTCTGCTCTCCCTCCCTCCCCAGGGCAGATCCCTCCATGTGCCATGGAAAGGAACTGACTTTCACAGGGAGGAGAAAGGAGAATTTCATCCAGTAACTCTTTCTGAAAACACTTCTGAAGTTCCTCCTCAATTCCTTCTTAGAAGGCCTCCTGAGAAACCTGCTAAATAATTAACGTCTCTTTCTCATTTTGCTCCCGTAATGTGAACACCTAATCTATTCCATGGTTACTCCTATATTACAAGAGAATAACACTGCAGTGGGGCTCCAGGGAGAGAACGTGCACATTTCCTCCCTCTGAGCCCCCTGCACGGGCTCTGGGTGGCTCAGTCCCATCTCCCACCAGAGCTCTCTGCAGCTCGGGAGAGCCCAGAACAGGACAGCCCCGAGCCCAGAACAGCCCCGAGCCCAGCACAGCCCTGTGGGGTGCAGGAAGGGGCTGAGGGCTCCCACGGCACAAGGGGTGCTGTGAGGAAAGGAGGGAATAACTGAGAGCCAGGAAGAGGTGCTGGCACAGCCCTGTGGGCACGAGGCAAAGGAAACAGCTCAGGGAGGACAGAGCAAAAAGCCTGTCCCAACAGCCTGGTGTGGGGTTTAACCCATGGCACAGGAGGAGGAGAAAGGGCACCCCATCTCCTACCTTGGGCTATGGCCCTGCAGCATCTCCCATTCCATCCCTGCTGGGCTGGCAAAGAAGACGCAGGAGAAAAGGCACTCCATCTCCTACCTTGGAGCTTCCTCCCATTCCATCCCTGCTGGGCTGGCTGCAAAGAGGATAGAGGAGGAGGAGGAGAAAGGGCACCACATCTCCTACCTTGGGCTATGGCCCTGCAGCTTCTCCCCATTCCATCCCTGCTGGGCTGGCTGCATCCATGGCAGAGCACACTCTGTCCCCCTGCCACCCAAAGCACGTGTGCCCCAACAAACCAGCGCAGGGGAGGCACTGAGCAGCCCTGGAGAAACGCAGAGCAGGAATGCCCAGGGAACGTGAACGTGTCCCAGCCCTCATGCCCTGGTGCCTGCAGCGTGTGGGCAGCAGCAGGAGGTGCTCAGGCTGCCTTGGGAGCTCAGCCCTGCAGATGGAGGAGCCTCAGCAGGGTGTGCTGGAGCTCTGCCTCAGCTCCCTGTGGGAGCAAAGGGTACAAACAGCCCCCTGGGAATCAGCATTTACATGGCATTTGTGCCTTGCTGGCTTGGGCTTTATCCAGGCTGCTCCAGGCAGCATATTTGTACTTGACTGGACACAGCCTTCCTAATAACCATTACTGTTCCTGGTCATTTTTAATGAGTTGATGCAAGGCAATTTCACTTCCTTCCCCCTTCGGAAAGAATTTATTAAAAAGATCTGTATAGGAATAACAGACTCATAATCAGAGAAGCCACATGCCATGATCAGAATTAAAGGAGCCATCTGTTTCTTCACAGTCATGCACATCTCAAACAAAAAGTACACACATGACATATGTCATTACTTCCACTTTCCTGACAGAAAATATTTGCCATGATTGCCTCCCACAGGAGCACAGGGAGCTCCAGCACCAGCCTGCAGTGCTGCAGGAACCCTCCCACTGAACCTCCAAGAGTGGATTCAGGCTTCATCTCTGCCTCAGCCAACCCAGCAGAGCCTTTCATGCCCCTGTGAACCCTTTGCAAACTTATTTTGCACAAGATCTGCAGCCAGGGCTTGGCTTGCTGCTGCCCACCACCAAGAGGAGCTGCCCTGCTGAGCTCCACACACACACTTGTGTCTTTCCATTTAAAAGTCAATTTAGGAAATTACACTGTTCACTGGATGATATATTTTCATGTCAATATGTTGTAAGATGCAATTTCGCCCCCCTCCATCTAATTCCAAGATGCAGTGATGAAGGCAGTGATGGAAATGCCCCAGACACACTCCAGCAGGAGGTGAGAGTCACCCTGGCAGTGCCCTGCTCCCCCTGCCCAGCACACCAATGACAAATGTTCTGGAAAAAGCCTCTCCTGAAACGTGGTAGAATTCTTCCACCTAAAACGTCTCCTCCTCTTTTCCCTGCCTTGCCTCAGCTCAAACCCTGAGGAGTTCAGGGCTACCTACTGTGCCCTGAGACACTGTGAAAGGATTTCTGCAGAAAAATCAAAGAGTGGCTTAATTTAAGTTTGTCTGACCTGGGCTGTTACCCTTGCTTTCAGTTATGGAAAACCTTTAAATAGGAACAGAAAAAAAAATGAAAAAAAAAGTAAGTAAAAGTTGTCTCTGGTTCTTCAGCTTTTCTCTCTGCAGGCCTGGATGCTTTTGCTGTAAGGTGCTCATCAGAGGCCAGGAGAAAAGCTCTGAAGTTCAATCACAGGAGCTCTGCAGGGGATTTTCCCTCCCCCAGCTGCTCTCCCTGCAGATCCCCACTCCATGCACAGACAGGTATTTCATTATGGCACCACTGTGACCCTGAGATGGTCTGTTCGTTCCCCGTGCCAGAGCAGTGCACAGCCCCGTGCTACCCGTGTCTGTCCATGTCCAGATCAGTGCACAGCCCCGTGCTACCCGTGTCTGTCCATGTTCAGCTCAGTGCACAGCCCTGTCCCACCCATGTCTGTCCATGTTCAGCTCAGGGCACAGCCCCGTGCTACCCGTGTCTGTCCATGCTCAGCTCAGGGCACAGCCCTGTCCCATCCATGTTATCCATGTTCAGCTCAGGGCACAGCCCTGTGCTACCCATGTTATCCATGTTCAGCTCAGGGCACAGCCCTGGCCCACCCATGTCTGTCCATGCTCAGCTCAGGGCACAGCCCCGTGCTACCCGTGTCTGTCCATGTTCAGCTCAGCACAAAGCCCTGTCCCACCCATGTTATCCATGCTCTGTTCTGTGACCCCTGGCATTATTCTGCAGGATTGCCCACCCATGGCAATCCCTCCTCTGCTGTGATCATCTATGGAAGGCATAATGATGAAAGATGTTATGATGAGAAAAATAAAACAAAGCACTTTATATCCTCAATTCAAACACTGTATTAACTCTGCACATTCTTAAAGTACATTTTTAACTCCTGCAAACATACATACACACATATATATAGTGCATCTATTTTTTATCCAGCCTTCTAAACACAAACTTGTAACCAAAGGTTTGCACTGGGGCTATGATCAACACCAGATTTGTGTTTCAGAAGCACAAAGTCAGGACAGACTTCACAATTCCCACGCTCTCCCACTCCACAGCCACATTCCCAAACAGCTGTGTACACCAACACCTTATTTAAAAGTAACTGAGTAAAGGCTCTGCTGAAGAAGAGGGCAAGGTGTCATCAAGATTTATTGGTATTTCAGCTGTCCTTCTGCACTTTCACATCATTCTGCCTTCTAACAATTACACTCTACTGCAGGGTGCACAGACAAACATATCCATGCTGAAATGCCTCAGGGACCCAGCTGAGGGTGCCAGCTGTGTGTCCTGGCACTGTCACCTGGGCAGGGCAGCTCTGGGTGCCAGTTCTGTGTCCTGGCACTGTCACCTTCCCAGTGCCATCCCAGCAGGGCAGCTCTGGGTGCCAGCTCTGTGTCCTGGCACTGTCACCTCCCCAGTGCCACCCAGGCCTCTCCTGGGCACACCTGGAAGCTTCTCAGAGCACCAAGCTCAGGCTTGTCCCGCTGGCTGACTCTGCTCCATCTGACATTCCCCCTGACCAAGCAGTTTCAGCAGCCAGCAGCCATCCACAGCTCAGCTAATAAATGCTATATATTATTTCTTTTTATTTCACTTCTTCTAGCAATAGAAGGGGCTATTTTGAGACTTGGAAGGAAGAAAGCAATCATCCAGAGGAGTGTCAGTAAACTGAGCCCAGCCAAGGAAACAGCAATATTTCAGACATCTCTTTCTGGACCCTTCCTGCCTGACACTGGCTCAGAGGAGGCTCAAGCACACAGGCATGGAAGGCACTGGCACTCACTGCTCACACAAGTCTGGAAATTCTCCTTTAACACCCTCTTTGCAGTGGGAAGACATCATCCACCAGCCCAGTGATTCGCCATAAACCCGAAGCAGCGGCAGCACCAAGCCAGGCAGGCCGGAGCTGCTCCTGAGCCAGGCGGGCAGGGGATGGCACAGACTGTTCCCTCTGCCTTCCCTGAGCACACAACGCCCGCCCTGCAGCTCAGGGAAAGGTGCACGGGGCCGTGAGCATCACAGGGATGCGCAGGAGAGCCTGCACCAGAGCTCTGCCCTGTGCTGAGCCCTTGGCTCCCCTTCAGCCTCAGCAGGGGCATCTGGATATCCCAAAGATAGCAAACCATCAGCCAGTTTGATAAACAACAAGCATTCTGAATGGAGAGTACTTCAGGCTAACCAACATGCCGCAAGGTTTCTTTTGGCTAATTAAAAAAGTTCTTCAAAAATGGTTCTCTCTTTGCATGCCTAATTTGGTTTCAGGTTTTAAAGCAGTACTTCCAAAAAGAAAAAAAAAAAAAAGGCAGCTAGAAGATGCACAACAAGTTTTGGCAAAATAAAAGCTCTTATACAAAACTGACCTGATTCTAGAAGAAGCAAAATGTGAACACAGCATGGCATAATTGCATGCATTTGTTATCAGAGTCATTCTAGCGACATCTGCTTCTTTCCTTGCCTCACTGATTTGCACATCACAAAAAGCAGACAGCACTGGATGCTGGTCACTCAGGAAGGTCACCCCCTGGCTGTGGCACATGCTCCCACCTTCATTATTTTAGGCTTCTTTCTGACATAACAGGAATTTATTACCATACAGAGAATAACCATATTCCAGAAAGTATCAATAGCAAACGCTTCTAAAATGGTACTGAAAGAATAAATTTAAAACAAATATTAGAAGAAGGGTTAATTTTCTGCCCTAACACTCCGAAGGTTTCCACTGGGAGTTCTTTTTCACTGTGATTTATCACTTTGATTTTGCTTGTTTTGTTCCTCATCTTATTTTCATGCATCACTGTATCACATTCATGAGCAAGGTTTCATTGTCCTGCTCCTATGCAAGGGTGATCCAGGGTGTCCTGCTGAGAAATCCAAGCTCTACACAGAGAATACAGAAATCACCAGAGAGTAGCATCACCAGAAGGGTTATTATTACTTTCTCACGAATTTTACCCATAATTAGACTGATCCTGCAGTTAGGCAGACAGTAGTCAAACCTGATCAATAAGTCTGCACAAAAAACAACTGAATTGGGCCAAATGCAACAACAAAGGGTAAAAACAATTGCATTAAATAGGTGCTATCATAATTAAAGAGTAAAAGGTACAATGGCAAAATTCTCCTCTCTGACCTGCGCTGTGATGAAGGCACAGGGTGTACCTGTGCTGCAATTTCTGAATTGGGGGTATAAATGGCACTGCCAGTGACTTTCATGGATCTCCCCTGTGCAAATAAAACCCAGAACAGCAAAATGGCCATGACACAGCTGTAAAGGAAGAGAAAACTTTCACTGCAGCTTGGAAAGCAATGCAGAGGTAAGGCATAAATAAAATAGTGAATGAAGCTGCATGGCACATGGCTGAGATAAAAACCAGAACTGCCCAAGAGATCATCAGTGCCTGGGATGTGCTGCTCAGCCCAGCAGGGCTCTCTGGGACTGGGCAGTCCAGCCCTGCTCCTGCACACCCTCCTCACGCTGAGAGCCCAACACAGCTCCTGCCCAAAACTCAACTAATAATAAAAACCTCCTGCCCCAAAACCCAGACCCAACACAGCTCCTGCCCCAAATCCAACACAGCTCCTGCCCCAAAACCCAAATCCAACACAGCCCCTGCCCAAAACTCAACTCAATAATAAAAACCTCCTGCCCCAAAACCCAGACCCAACACAGCCCCTGCCCCAAAACCCAACACAGCCCCTGCCCCAAAACCCAAATCCAACACAGCTCCTGCCCCAAAACCCAACAAAGCTCCTGCCCCCAAACCCACAAAGCTCCTGTCCCAAACCCCTGGGAAGCCTCAGCCCTGCACAGCCCACCCCAGACCTGCCCCCTCCTGCACACACCATCAGGAAGCAGAACATTATTCCTATTCCACTGAAACAAAACACCATTAACTGATTCTGAATAGACACAAGATGGAAATTGCAATTACAGCAACTCCAGCTGCTGAGCCAGATGTGAACAGCAGCCATGGACTCTGAGCTGCACTTGAACAGCACTTTCCAGAATTCCCCAAGAAGACTGACAAACACAGACAGCCCTGCTGTGAGACTGGAGGATGTTTTCCTAAAAATACCTTCTTGTTTTCCTTTCTTATTGCCTTTTCTAGACTTTTTTACACTCCATGCAGTAATTGGAATAATACAAAGTATAAATACGGTATGTGCCTGCCACCACAACTACAGTGCTGAGACCCACAATAATCTTTAATGCAAATGCATTTATTGCAATATCTGGAGTATCATGAGATATGCAGTAAGTGAAAGATGTCATACAGGACAGTCATAAAACCACAGAATGGTTTGGGTTGGAAGGGACCTTTAAAGATCATCTAGACCAGCCCTCAGAAGCCCTAAAGCTGTTTCAGTCTTGAAATCTGCTAAGAGGAAGGTGGAAGAGGAGAATGTCATTTTCAGTAGGAATTAAAGGGAATTACACTGTTTGGAATGATTTTTCCACTTACATTGAAGCATCAATCACAGCTCCCACTCCCAAACTCGCTCATCACTGTTGATGCACTGTTTACACAACAGCCAAAAGCAGAAGGTTTCTTTTCTTTTCCAGTGTATGACTCCTGCTGTTCTGTTGGGATTTTTTCTTCCCCCACCCCCAAAGATAGACATAAAAAAGAACAATATATTTTACCATTAGATACAAACCCAAGTCGCACACGTTTATTCGTTTCCTTTAAGAGCCATTAGCTAAAACTTACAGAAATACAGAACCCAGCTGAAGTTCTATCAAAGTCAACTCACACTTCAGTCAGTTAATTAAATAATCCTTGCCAACCTGAGGGCCCTCAATCCTGTCACAACAGTCCATAAGCACTGATGGTAATAAAATATTAGTTCTGAACTGCTCTAATTAATATGAAGCTGAACTAAACCACAAAGTTCAAACTTTGCTCAAGTGGCATTAAAAATAAGTGTGGGCATCTTTAAACTGCCCGGGCATTGATCTTTGTGTTCAATAGCTCTTTATTCAAGGCCATTTAGAAGTGTAAGGCAGCAGAAGCCTTTCAGGGAGCAGTGCAGGCTGTTACAGAGCTCAGTGCAAACCCGGCTGGTTCCACACGCTGCTGAGAAAGTGCCAGGGGTGATGCAGAGCCGCTGCACAGCCCCACTGCCAGCAAAGAGAGCCAGCTTTGGGAGCATCTATTTCTGGAGGGATGCTAAGGTCACTGGCTGAGGCCTTTGGTCATGCAATGTCATCCCCATGCTGAGCCCGAAGATGCTTCTGAACAAGGCATTTGCTGTACAGTAAATGGCAGGTTTTTGTCCAAGACATTACTGATCTGCAAGTTCACCTTCAGCAAACAGTGCCAAAAGTGCTCTCAGGAAAAAGAAATGGCACAATTACAACTGGAGCAGGAGACAGAAAATGTCTGTAAAAATATAATGAGAGCTTCTGGAATGCTGCTATGATCCTGCTCCCATGAGAACAGCAAGAATCAGAGGACCAGGTTTTTAGGAAAATATGCAAGATTTCAAGTTCCTGAAGAGCCACTGAAATGTCATGTGGTCTACAGGAGGCCACAGAACCCGGGCAAAAAACACTTTCTGTGTGCAGGGCCAGTGCCAGGGGCCAGGCCAGTGCTAAGGCCAGGTGTGGTCAGTGCCAGGGCCAGGGCCCAGGTGAGGCAGGCAGATGTGCAGGTACAGCTGGCAGCAGCCACAGGCTGTGACAGCAGCCAGGACTGGCTGCAGCACTGTGCAAACCACATCTGCTCTGTGTGTGCAGCCTGATCCCCACAGCTGGGCACAGCAGCCAGGCCCCAAGATTTGAATGCATTATTTAACCCCTCTCCACTTTCCAACAAAAGCTTTTTCCCTTCTGGGAGGTCCCACTTTAGCTCCTCTGTCTGAGGCTTCACGTGTGATGTCTGAGTTGAAATTAAGTCACTCTTCACCTCCCCCAAAAGGGATTGCTTGGAGTTCACAGATCACACAAAGAGAACCCTCTCCCTCCTCCTCCTCAGCCTGTGAGTGTGAGCCCTCTGTGCCAGCCCTGAGCCATCCCCCTGGCTCTGCTCTGGACGCAGTTTGCCACACAAACACATCAGTCTCAGGCAGTAGCAGAGGCAGGCTCTGCCTGTGGCTGGGCAGGAGGGATGGCAGGGCTGGCACTGAGTGAGATGGGCAGCAGCACACTCCTGGCACACAGCTGTGCACTCACAGAACATCCCTGCCTGCAGCGTAAGCCAAGGCACTGCTGCAGATCCTGGTACACAAACGGTACCGAGGAAGAGCAAGGAAGGAATTCACGTTCCAATTTGCAAGCTAAACTTGTACAGCAAACTTGCAGAGAATCAGAACATCATGAATTTTGACAGCTTTGTCAAAAGGAAGAAAGAAACAGAGAAAAAAAAAGATTGAAAGAAAGAACAAAAGAAGGAAAGACTGACCCTGCTGGTGCAGGAGCCCTCCAGCTGGAACATCACCTGCACTGCTGGCACTGGCACAGCAGGGTCCAACCAACTCTTGCTGTTTTCAGAGTCCACACACCTGACAGGAGAAAAACTGCAGTCCTTGAGGATGCTGGGTGTGACTGAATGGCAGGGAGAGGAGGCAGCCTAATCTGGGCTGTGTACAGCAGGAGACACCACAGGCAGCAGATCCACAGCACGTTCTGCTTCTGCTCTGCTCCCCAAGACCTTCTCTGCCCAAGAATAACATCCTCAGTCTGCTTAGGAACTGCTCTCCCAAATTGTTCAAGCTCTGGAATGCAGCAAGCAGGGCCAATGAACTGCAGTGAATCTGAAATGCTTTTAGTGCCACTGGAAAGGAAAAGCAGTGTTTGCCTGTGCTCTCTTCCTAGCAAGACAGACAAAGGGTAAAAACTAAAGAGGTGCCTTGTTGTACAGCACTTCTTGCTTCAGTGTTATTTTCATTACTTGTTATTGCCTAGGGCATGAGTTTACACGAAGGGAAGAAGTGGAGGAACAAGGTACCATTTTCATTTTTATCTCCTACGCTCCCATAACTTACAGCCACTGATGTTGCACAACTTTTGTCCCCATTATTTCCAGGATGGACTTTCCTGCTTCTCTATCACACCATGTTCTGTTTCATCAGAAGCTGAGCAGCAATTTCCTTTGTAGCTCAGATCACAGACATAAAAATGGGCACCACTATCAGGATGATTTACAAAAGGCACAGGTCCTCTGCAGCCCCCACACAGACACTGCCCTCCTTGTCTCCTCTTTTATGACAGGCAGCAAATGAAGTAATGAAGTAGAAACGAAGTAATAAAGTAAAGATAAATCATTCATCCTGGGAAGGTCTGGAGCAGACCAATTAAAATAATGCCTCAGACACACTGCCATAACATATCATACCTATGGCAAGAGACACCAGCATGAGCAAGCCCTGCAATTACTATTTTCTCCAATTATATCCGCAGAGATTTCTAGCTCCAGCGTAATAAAAGATTAACAAATTAAAATATATTTAAACGCTGAATCTTTATATTTTTCCAGTAAGCTGTTAAAGGCAGTGATAGTGACACATCTCTGCCTGGAGAGGAGCCTTGCACACTCCAAAACCACGAGCGGCTGCAGCCAGAATCCCTGAGGATGAGGAGGGTCTGCAGCCTGAGCACACAGCTGCAGCCAGGATCACTGAGGATGAGGAGGGTCTGCAGCCTGAGCCCACAGCTGCAGCCCCAGCAGCACAGCAGTGCCCAGGCAGGCAGGGACCCCTGCAGCAGGTGCCAGGCTGGCTCCTGCCCCAGATGGGCACCCAGGGCTGCAGCAGCTCCTGCCCAGCTCTGCCCCACGCTGGGCTCCATGCCAGGGGCCAGGAGCTCCCCCTCCCCACCCAATGGGGCAGGGATCAGCACTGCACACCTCCATCACAGCACGGAGAACTGAACACAGCAGAAATGGGGCAAATAGCCAGCCCTCCTCACTGTGAAACCTCCAAGAGATGGGGAGAACCCCTGGAGAGGCCCTGGGCACCACACCCTGCACCCAGGGCTCAGCATTATACACCTCCATCACAGCACGGAGAACCAAACACAGCAAAAATTGTGCAAATAGCCAGCCCTCCTCAGTGTGCAACCTCCAAGAGATGGGGAGAACCCCTGGACACTGCACCCTGCACCCAGGGCTCAGCATTACACACCTCCATCTGGGGAGCACACGGGGAGGGTCTCAGGCAGGCCAGAGCCAGCAGGCTCACCCGGCCCTGCACTCAGAGCCCCTCTGTAAATGTTCTAACAGCCCTTCAGAGCCACATCTGCCCCCAGACACAGGGGTTTGGGCACCTGCTGCCAGATCTGCCTCTGGCAGTCAATGCTGTGCTCCCTGGCCTGTGGATCCTCCCACAGCTCAACAAATCAATCCAAACCTGTTCTGGAACTTTATTCTCTCATCTGGAGTCCTAGGCTAAGAACAGCACCCATTCCCGCCCCATCTGTTGATTTTCAAACGATTTTGTAGCACTGGTATCTAATTAGAGCCCATCACTGCCTGTTACAATCACAATTCATTTGCTGACGGCATGACCCATGGAAACCCTTTTCATACTCCAAAGAAAATCTCCATCAATGCTATACTCAAGATTTCAAAGATCTAGCAGAAAGACTGAAGAAAACAGATTTTGGGCTTTTTCAGCTTATCATTTCTGACCACTTCAAAGGTTTACAACAAAATTCAGTGTCAAAAACAATGAACATGAGTTGAACATTGGTGA
The DNA here is from genome assembly GCF_035770615.1 of Melospiza melodia melodia. Lineage (NCBI taxonomy): Eukaryota > Metazoa > Chordata > Aves > Passeriformes > Passerellidae > Melospiza > Melospiza melodia. Next base: position 20,033,492 of record NC_086209.1, on the reverse strand, counting down.
GATTGCCAAGCACAGAAAATGCAGTGTGACAGAGTTAACTGAAGCATGATCACACAGGCTATCAGACAAATCTGGATCACTTGAATGGACTGGCACGGCTTAAAGGGGATTTTCTTTCATTTATAATTAACCAGTGGCTGTCACACCCCTGCATCCACACACCCGGGCAGGGAGGGTTTGCACAGAAGGGCTCAGTGCAGGACACGGCTGGGAGCCAGGCAAGGTGAGGAGGGAAGCTGTCTGTCTGTGTGTCTGTGTGTCTGTCTGTGTGTGTGTGCACACCAAGGGATGCTCAGCTCAGCACCACGAGCACAGGGAGAATTGCTCACCTCAAACCAGGCAGCAGCTCCAACTGCTCCCCAGAGCCTCCAGCTGCTGCAGAAACCTTCCTTGGGCTCTTGGAGCCCACCTGGGCACTCCGACTTCTGTCATGGCCACAAGGACAAACTGCTGCTGGGACAGAGGTCAGTAAGGGTCCCTAAAAGCAGCACATGTTGCAGAGCGTGGTCTGTGTGATTTGAGGAAGCTTTCCCAGAAAGTTCTCAAGGATGAAAAGCTTGTCATGCTGGCAGCAATGCTCCAAATGGAAACTGCATTAGGAAGGTTCCCAGCCCTGCAGGTGTGATGGGGAGCTCAGGTGAGATGAGGACACCCCACCTGTGACATGGAGCTCAGGGGAGGTGAGGACACCCCACCTGTGACATGGAGCTCAGGACCCAGAGCAGGGCAGTGCTGCACCCAGCCTGCAGGTCCAGCTCACGCCCCACACCATTTGTACACTCAATAGAGAAACATTTCCTCACAGGTTTTCCAATTTCCGTGAGCAACTGAACGCTGACAAAGGCAAGGAACTCCCTGAGCACTTCACTCTAACACAGAGCATTTCAAGATGTATTTTCCCTAATCTAAAGCTCTCCTCTGCCCAGCAGTAACACACCCCAAAATCACAGCTCCTGAGTCTCAATGAATTCTTGATTGAGTTGTACAAGATTGCTTTGCTCTCCACTTCCTACATCTAACCTCAGGAAATTCCCTCACCAGCTTAACAATAAATTGCCTTCTTTGTCACACATAATGGAAGAACAGGCACAGAGTTAATTCTGCCTTCCTGCCCACAGCCACTACAAGCACAGAGAAATGTGGGGGCATCAGCACTCAGGCTGATTTCCAGCACTTCATGTTTAAGCAGAAGTAGCTCAGAGGTTTGATAAAAAGCGATCAGCTTGATTGAATGCAGGGAGTTTCAGAGCTCCTGAGTATCTCCAGAGAGCCAAAGGACAGGGTCACACAGTCCCCGTCCCAAAGGACAGGGTCACACAGTCCCTGTCCCAAAGGACAGGGTCACACAGTCCCCGTCCCAAAGGACAAGGTCACACAGTCCCCGTCCCAAAGGACAGGGTCACACAATCCCCGTCCCAAAGGACAGAGTCACACAATCCTGTCTCAAAGGACAGGGTCACACAGTCCCCGTCCCAAAGGACAAGGTCACACAGTCCCCGTCCCACAAGACAGGGTCACACAATCCCTGACCCAAAGGACAGAGTCACACAGTCCCCGTCCCAAAGGACAGGGTCACACAGTCCCCGTCCCAAAGGACAGGGTCACACAGTCCCCGTCCCGAAGGACAGAGTCACACAGTCCCCGTCCCACAAGACAGGGTCACACAATCCCTGACCCAAAGGACAGGGTCACACAGTCCCTGTCTCAAAGGACAGGGTCACACAGTCCCCATCCCAAAGGACAGGGTCACACAGTCCCCATCCCAAAGGACAGAGTCACACAGTCCCCGTCCCAAAGGACAGAGTCACACAGTCCCTGTCCCAAAGGACAGAGTCACACAGTCCCCGTCCCAAAGGACAGAGTCACACAGTCCCCGTCCCAAAGGACAGGGTCACACAGTCCCCATCCCAAAGGACAGGGTCACACAATTCCCGACCCAAAGGACAGGGTCACACAATCTCTGTCCCAAAGGACAGGGTCACACAGTCCCTGTCCCAAAGGACAGAGTCACACAATCCCTGTCCCAAAGGACAGAGTCACACAATTCCTGTCCCAAAGGACAGGGTCACACAGTCCCCGTCCCAAAGGACAGAGTCACACAATTCCTGTCCCAAAGGACAGGTCACACAGTCCCTGTCCCACCGAGTCTTCAGGAGTGGAACAGCAGCAGAAGAGCTCAGGCAGACCCACCAAGGCAATTTCACACTGCTGTGGAGGGGCAGTGCCAGCCAGGCCCCAGCAAGGACCCTGCAGGATGCTGGAATGCTGCTCCGGGAGCTGCAGGGCCCCAGAATCACAAAATCCCCGTGCCCTGTGCCCTGCCAGCAGCCAGGGCCCGGGACAGGCACACACCACCCTGTGCTGCAAACACGGGATCCCAGACAGCACCAAACCCAGCAGGCGGGGGCAGCGTGTCGGAGCTGCAGGAGCAAAACAAGGCTGGAACAAAACAGGGCACTTTAAATAACCAAGCAGCAAAGTGTGTGGAAAGCCCTAATCCATTTGCTTGTTTGAAATATTACTCACTGCATGGTTCATCTCAAAGCACAGCTTTGGAGTTTATCCCCCTCAAATGACTCCCAGATAAAATGAGTCAGGTGATTTGCAGGATATATTGATTAGAGAGGATTTAGCTAAGGAACATAAAAAACATCCAGCTTTACTGTTCAGTGGGAATGAAAGAGAGGAAAGAAAGCCTGCAAGCTATTATCTGTGTATAAATTAGCCTTATTAATGAATTAACTAACTACATAGAAAATGCTAGATAACAGTTAAAATCATGGCATTTCTCCCTGAAAAAAAAAAGAGTAGATCTCAGAAAAAAGCAATACAAATACAAATAAAATAAGTCTTCATTGTTTGCTTGGTTTTTCTCTAGTGTCTGTAACAGGCTGAATGTTCACCTGAACATCCCTGAAAAACCCTGAGACGATCAGTTTTCTGTTCCAGCTCACAACTTTTCCCACCTTTACATAAAAACATCCTCAGCTTGTCTCTGTTAAATCCCAGTTGACACGAGCTACCCAAACTTTCCCTAGTGAGCACTGGCTTTCCTCAGGGTTAACTCTGAAGTGCCCAAAATACAAAATACCCTGATTGTGCTATGTACAGACTGAAAAATCCGGGATTATTCTGACAGGAGGAACCAGAAATGGGCATTTCTGACTCAGAACTGGGCACCCCCAATGGCCAGCTGGGAGGGGCTGTGCTGAGGCTCCAGCTCTGCACAGAGGAGTGTCCTGAATGGCCTGACAGATGGTTCATTCACCTGCAGGCCAAGGTGTCCTGGCTGCACAGCTGCGGGACAACATCTGCACGCTGCACAAGGATGCACCAAGCTGGGCACGGGGGCTGAGAGCAGCACAGCTGCCTGGGGGGGCAGGCTCACACCCACGTGTCCACAGAAACACACGTGTCCACACAGACACACGTGTCCACGCAGACACACGTGTCCACGCAGACACACATAAATTCACATAAACCCACGTGTCCACACAGACACACGTGTCCCTATGACCACAGAAAGCTCTGTGACACTGCCCTTCAAGGATGTTATTTAATACCAACAAATGCTTGTGGCACTGCCACTCACCTGTCCCTGCCTGGGACACCCCCCCTCACCTGTCCCTGCCCAGGACACCCCCACTCACCTGTCCCTGCCCGGGACACCCCCCCTCACCTGTCCCTGCCCGGGACACCCCCCCTCACCTGTCCCTGCCCGGGACACCCCCACTCACCTGTCCCTGCCCGGGACACACCCACTCACCTGTCCCACAGCCTAGGACACACCCCCACTCACCTGTCCCACAACCTGGGACACCCCCACTCACCTGTCCCTGCCTGGGAAATCCTCACTCACTTGTCCCTGCCCAGGACACCCCCACTCACCTGTCCCTGCCTGGGACACACCCCCTCACCTGTCCCACAACCTGGGACACACCCCCTCACCTGTCCCTGCCCAGGACACCCCCACTCACCTGTCCCTGCCCGGGACACCCCCAGCCCTCCGTGCCCAGGACAGTGCCAGGGCTCCCCGGGCCCCTGAGGGGCATTTTCCACCTCTCCCCTGGCACTGCCTTATTTCCTTGAGTAATCAGCTGAGCCCACACTGACTCCAGTGCTCAGCAGCCAGATACTTTCCAGGGATGCAGGGGAAATGCATTTAAATTCCCTCAGGCTGAGAAGGGAAATGAGTTCAAATCCACAATCCGAGGTTCATCAGCTCATGCAGGAACCACTGGGAAAAAGTGCTACGTCCCAGATGTGTTCTTGTTTTATGAATCATGATTCTCTAGCAATTAACTCATTTCAAGAGGATAGATGCTTCAAAGGTTTTTTATTTTTATTTTTGGTTTGAGTTAAAAAGATATATTCTTGTCAGTGAGACATGCTGATAAATTTTCTTTTCGTTTCAGAGCGTATCTATTTTGTTCTTATGTGGTATTTTAGATCAAGCACAGAGCCAAAAAAATAAATGCAATTATGTATTCAGCTCTATGCCAAAGTTTCATTTAAAGTCAAAACAGAAAGTATTAACAGACAATGACAAGGTAGAGCAGTGAAGTGGCAGATTAAAAGATGCAGGAATTCTGCTTACTGGGCACATTTCTATGTTTTCTCATTGTCTTTACAGCCCTTGCTAAATTCTCATTATTGGCAAACAATTCTCGTGAGAACGAGCCCCTTTCTTACTGCTGTGCTGCATCTCTGGGAAGACAAAGGCAGCAGTTGGTTTATGTGTGCAGCACAAGAGCCAAAGGGGAGCCCAGCAGCACAGTGACACTGCTGTGCCCATCCCTAGGAATAACACTGCTGTGCACATCTGGGAGTGACACTGCTGTGCCCATCCCTGGGAGTGACACTGCTGTGCACATCTGGGAGTGACACTGCTGTGCCCATCCCTGGGAGTGACACTGCTGTGCACATCTGGGAGTGACACTGCTGTGCACATCTGGGAGTGACACTGCTGTGCCCATCCCTGGGAGTGACACTGCTGTGCCCATCCCTGGGAGTGACACTGCTGTGCACATCTGGGAGTGACACTGCTGTGCCCGTCCCTGGGAGTGACACTGCTGTGCACATCTGGGAGTGACACTGCTGTGCACATCCCTGGGAGTGACACTGCTGTGCACATCTGGGAGTGACACTGCTGTGCCCATCCCTGGGAAGACAAAGGCAGCAGCTGGTTTATGTGTGCAGCACAAGAGCCAAAGGGGAGCCCAGCAGCACAGTGACACTGCTGTGCCCATCCCTGGGTTTTATGTGTGTGCAGCACAAGAGCCCAAGGGCAGCACGGGCACTGCACGGAGCTCTGGGAGGGGACAGCACGGCCAGGAGCCACCACCTTGCACAGGGACACCTGTGACAATGGGACACCTTCCCATCTTCCTGTCCTGCACAGGACACAGACTCACTGGCTTTAACAATGCGACCCTCTTGCCTTCCCTCCATTTGGATTTCGTGGTACCTCGGAGCAGGAACGAAATGTAATAACCCTCAGGTTGAGTTCTACCCTGACATTAAATCGTTTCCCATGGAAATTAGTTAAGGTTATAAGGCTTGCTGTCAAATTCAGCAGAAAAAAACCCCAATATTTTTCCTTAAACTTAGAGCCAGTGGCACTCCCGTACTCTGGGAGTCTGTGGAAAGGCCCAAACCCCACAAACTCTAACACCTGTACAGGAAAACGTCCTCGTGGCACTGAGAATGTGCAAGCGAAGCAAGCAGGATGTGTGAATCCACAGAACGCCCTCCTTCACCACAATGACCCCATTTCTGCTGGTTTGTGCCTAAAGCAGGCTTTCACTGCTTTGCCAAAAGAAATGTTCTAGCCTTTAAAAAAACCAAAAACCTCACACATCCCTCGATTCCCACTCCAAGAGCACTGAAATGAAAATCTCTCTCTCAATCTGTGAAATTGCTGTTCGTTAAGATTTCATTAATTTAAGTCACTCAATTGCTTGTAAAAACGTAAAAGCTCGTTGCAGACTTTGTGCATGCTCAGCAATTAGGCTTTCACTGCACCTGGTAGCTCCCACCTTGCTCCCAGAGAACAGACCTGGCTTTATGGGAGCACAGCAGGTGGTGTGGAATTACTTCCCACAAGTCAGCTAAAGCAGTTGGTCTCTTTTACAGTCCAATAACTTCCAATACTAAAATCGCTTTAAAGAAACACTTTAAATGAAATTAAAGAACCAAATTGAGCTTCCATTACTTGAATTCTTTTTAATTGCTCTGGATGCTGAAAAGGAACCCGTGCTCCTTTCATTGTGGCATCTCAGGCTGGAAGCAGCACCAAAAGCAGAACATTTCATTAAGCTCACACCCCTGTGGCACTGAAGCCATAATCCTGCTTGTACTGACGGCAACAAGACTCTTGATTTTAGATGCCATTCAGGATTGAAGCCACCTTTTCCCCACTGGGAAGCTGCCCACTGGCTGTGTAGAAGCAGAGCTCATGTGCATGGGGTCTGGAATGAGCTGTTCTGCTGGACAGAAATATATTCCATGTGTTTCACAAGCAGGGCACAACAGCACATCTGAGAGGATTCCCACATTCCCCTAAGGCTCCCAGGAAAGATTTCTTCTAGTTACTGGAAGAGCTGGTGCAGCACTCCATCACTGCTGGCTGTAATGGTCCGACACAGCCCCACAGTTTCTTTACACAAACTCTCTTCAAGAAGCCTCATTTCTTTCCTTCTCTCCCCTTAAATCCCTTGACTCACTCACATGAGCACAATTCTACCCTCTCCTTGCTTGTCCAATATAGAAAACAAATTCTAAAGCTAAGGCACTCGCTCATGGAAGTTCCATGATGTATTGGTGCAGCTCCGTCCATCATTACCATCCCAGAGATTCCCCAGCTGTTATCCCAGCAGTGCCTTGGTGCCCCAGTCCCTCTCCTCCATCCACTGCTCCCTTCTCCCTTCCCAGGCACTGTTATTATTCATTTACTGCACCCATGTGCCAAACCCACACTGGGCACTCCCACCACACCACAAGGAGAGCAAACCCCTTCTCTGACAAGTTGGAAAAGTGTAACACAAAAACACAGTCACAGCAAACGGAGTCAGAACACGAGCTCCTTACATCGCAACTCTTATCTCAATGAGTTTATCTTTAATCCTACAGAGAACTCCATGAAACTGAGCAAAATTTCAGTAGATCAAAAATGGAATTCATTAAGTGAGAAGATCAGAGACACCATATGACTGAAAATTTTTCAGACAAATCCTGGGTAAAGGCTTCAGTGGAAATTGCAGTGGATGAACGTTATCCAGCCTCACACACAGGAGAGCTCCACAGAGCTCTCACAGCCCCAGCACAGGTAGAGCAAAGGCAGGTGTGACACCCAGGGACCAAGGTCTGCCTTAGCAAACACCGGGCCAGGCTCAGCCCTGTGGCTTCAGGAGCTGCCACCACCACCAGCTGGAATGTTCCACCAGCACAGACCCTCAGCTGCTGCCAGCAGGACTCCTCTTACCATGGGAGGCATCAGCAAAATCATAGACTTGCATTTCCTCTGCCAGGGTACCAAAGCTGCCCACGGACTGCCAGGGCACCAAAGCTGTCCCAGACACTGCCAGGGTACCAAAGCTGTCCCAGACACTGCCAGGGTACCAAAGCTGCCCACGGACTGCCAGGGCACCAGAGCTGTCCCAGACACTGCCAGGGTACCAAAGCTGCTGAGGATGAGCTGTGCTGGCTCTGCCTGGGCTGAAGGCACCTCTCCCCACGCTGGCTGCTCCAGGGCTGTGCTGGGGCTGTGCTGGCAGTGTTGGTGACTCGGGGATGGCTTTGCTGTCCCTGGGCAGCGCTCACACAGAGCCAAGGCCTTCAGGGCTGCCCAGGGAGGGGACACAGCCAGCACAGCTGGGACAGGGACAGCCCAGACCGTGCCAGCAGGTACCAAGGCGCTGTGACTGTGCTGGAGCCCTGCTCTCCCTGGCATGCTGAACCTGCCCACAGGAACTGCAAAGCATTTCCTTGCTTTGGCTTTAGCTATTGAGCTGCCTTCATCTCAACCCCAAACTCTTCTCACTCTCACCCTCCAGTTCTCTGCCTCATGCCACGGCAGGGAGTGAGGCTCCTCTGCTGCTGGGGTTAAAGACCAGCCACAGCCAGTGAGGATCCACTGATCTCAAAAGCTCATGCAAGTTTGTTCTCAAGATAAAGCATGAGCAGCAATGATGTTGTGAGTTAGCTCTGGGTATTATCAGCATTCACTCACTTGAAATATATTAACAGCTCTTTTATTATTTATGTATTATGAGGATGTCAATCCATATTATGAATTATGAACCAAATTCTGCTCCCAGTAATATTAATGGCAGACAAACATGTCTCTACACTTAATATATTCTTTTCAATGTCATTAACTTATTAGCGAGTATCAAGTTCTGCTGTCACTACAAAACATTTCAAGTTATTCTACAAAATGATCTAGTATCTCAGAGAAGAAATAAATGAATTTCAGAAGAACAGTCATCTCTCTTCTTAAGAGCCCAAGACAGAACATCACTCTGATGTCACCACTTTCAACATTAATTTAATTTTAATAATCCATATTTTACTGCAGCCCAATGGGTTAAAGTAACAAAAGAAGACAGAATATTGCAGGGAATGTCTCAGAAGTGACACCACTTCCTGTGAAATGAACTAAAATAAACCAGCAAAAACCAAAACCAAACTAACATCACAGAAAAAAAACAAAAACAAAAACAAACCAAAATCCAACAAGCCAACAAAAGCAAACCAAACCACTTACTGCTCTCTAAAAACAAATTCTGGATGGGCCCATCTATTTGCCTGGATCAGCACATCGCCTCCTAATCACAAACTTCACCAAGCACACCCACAATTTTAGAAAAAATAAAAACAAATCCACACCAGTCAGAAGCATAGATCAAGGGAAATAATCCTGTCACAGTAAGAAAAACCACAAAGCACCCAGGGATTTGATGAGCGTGAGAAATCAATCGTGCATCAAGTCGAGTGATGCCGTTTATTTTAAGTCCTTCTTTTCTGATTTATTGCCATCATTGCTGCCAATTTGCATAGATAATAGAACAAGACATCCTCTTAAAGTCTTAATCAGGAATTAAAACGTAATACACTGGTGCATCTCTCTCTGCTCACCGGCGAGGCACGCACATGAATGTTTAATGCCATTTCATTATTGGTGCAGGACTGGGAGGAGCACTTTGGGCTGCTCTGTCACACGGCCACCAGTTTGTGGCTGTAATATCTGCAAACCACAACCTGCCACAAATCCCTGCAGCTGAGGCAGGCTGTGACAGGGCTGTGGCAGGCACAGGGCTGAGCTGTGTTTCTGGGAGCAGCCCAGTCCCCCTTCCAGCACGGCAAGCACAGCCACCACTGACTGCAATGTTTGTCCGACGCCTTCCCAAGCGTGCCAGCCCCTCCCCAGCAGCCAGAGATTGCTCCCACTGCCAGAGCGCTGCAGATGAGGGGGAAGTGATTTCTGTGACAGGTACTGACATCATTCACAAAACCAGCACAAATATGCGCAGCTGTTTAACAACAGCGGAGAAACAACGGAAGCTTCACCTGGAAGAGCCAGGGAAGGGCGTGACACGGGAGCAGCAGCTGTGACACCAAGCGTGTGAGATCAGCCCTGACTCTGCACAGCAACGGCAGGAAGCTCCAACTGCACATTTCCTTCAGGAGCTGTGCTGGGAGAAGGTGCTCACAGGGAGCCCGGGAAGGTGAAGCAGCAGGAACCCCTCTGTGTTCCATGGAGAACAAAAATGGGCAATGAAACACAACCCCAGGCAGGCCTGGTGCCGGCCATGCCTGCAGGGTCACAGCGTGGACAGGGTCCCAAGGAACCCAGGAGCACACACCCTAACGGAGTAAATTCTCATGAGAACATGGATCCCCCCACAGCAGAGCGTGGGACCCTGGGGCCACTGCTCCCCCAATTCCCACTGCTCCCCCAATTCCCACTGCTCCCCCAATTCCCACCGCTCACCCCAATTCCCACTGCTCCCCCAATTCCCACTGCTCCCCCCAATTCCCACTGCTCCCCCCAATTCCCACTGCTCCCCCCATTCCCACTGCTCCCCCAGTTCCCACTGCCTACCCCAGTTCCCACTGCTCCCCCAATTCCCACTGCTCCCCCAGTTCCCACTGCCTACCCCAGTTCCCACTGCTCCCCCAATTCCCACTGCTCCCCCAATTCCCACCGCTCACCTCAATTCCCACTGCCCACCCCAATTCCCACTGCTCCCCCAATTCCCACTGCTCCCCTCAATTCCCACTGCTCCCCCAATTCCCACTGCCTACCCCAGTTCCCACTGCTCCCCCAATTCCCACTGCTCCCCCAGTTCCCACTGCTCCCCCAATTCCCACTGCTCCCCCATTCCCACCGCTCCCCCAGTTCCCACTGCCTACCCCAGTTCCCACTGCTCCCCCAATTCCCACTGCCTACCTCAATTCCCACCGCTCCCCCCAGTTCCCACTGCTCCCCCAGTTCCCACTGCTCCCCCATTCCCACCGCTCCCCCAGTTCCCACTGCTCCCCCATTCCCACTGCTCCCCCAGTTCCCACCGCTCCCCCAGTTCCCACTGCTCCCCCAATTCCCACCGCTCCCCCAATTCCCACTGCTCCCCACAATTCCCACTGCCTACCCCAGTTCCCACTGCCTACCCCAGTTCCCACTGCTCCCCCAATTCCCACCGCTCCCCTCAATTCCCACCGCTCACCCTGATTCCCACTGCTCACCCCAGTTCCCACTGCTCCCCCAATTCCCACTGCTCCCCCCGATTCCCACTGGTCCCCCCATTCCCACTGCTCCCCCAATTCCCACCGCTCCCCCCAATTCCCACCGCTCACCCCAATTCCAACTGCTCCCCCCGATTCCCACTGCTCCCCCAATTCCCACTGCTCCCCCCATTCCCACTGCTCCCCCAATTCCCACTGCCTACCCCAGTTCCCACTGCTCCCCCCATTCCCACTGCTCATCCCCATTCCCACTGCTCCCCCAATTCCCACTGCTCCCCCAATTCCCACTGCCTACCCCAATTCCAACTGCTCCCCCCCATTCCCACTGCTCCCCCCCATTCCCACTGCTCCCCCAGTTCCCACTGCTCCCCCAGTTCCCACCCAATAAAGCAGCACTCTGTGCTTCCCTGTAAAGCACACCTGTGCCCTCTGCAATCCCCGCAGGCAGGAACTGCTCCCTTCCTGCTCCCACCACCCTGCTCAGGGCTCAGAGCCCAGCCCTGGCTCTCCCCTGCTCACCTGCAGGGCCACGGCCACAGACACCAGAAATGACAAAGAAATGCTCCGGGATCAAGTGCTGGGGCCTCTCAAGCGTTTCCCAAAAACTTCTCAAGGACCGTAGGTTGATTTGGGCGCTTTTTTTGGCTTTGTCAGAGGTCTGTGGATCTCCAACTAACAGACCCAGCTCTTGGATTTCACCGAGCTCTCAGAGGCTCAAAGAAGGGGACAGCCTAGAGCACTTGCTAAATAAGGAAAACATGATGTGGGCTCTGACATTAAACTGCTTTACAGGTGTTGCTTCCTTTAACTCTGCTAAAATAATGAAGAACTAGGGTTTGCTGAGAACCTTCTCCTGCAAAGAGCCTATATATAGATGAAAGATGAAATCTGCTACATGTCTCCGAGTTAAAAATAACTGCAGTATTAAAAATTAAAATTATCCTACAAAGAACTGTCATTATTAGCGGTTCTAATGCCAAGTTAAAAATTAAATCCAATCAGCACAGAAAAACATTTGGAAACTCTTTTAAAAAATGAAAGAGACAAAGATGAGCTACTATAAAATACAGTATCAATTGTATGAAGCGGAAATTTGCTTCCCAGAAAAAAAATCCCTTGCTGTTACTGATGTGGAGCCAAAACTGGAGCTGAAGCAGGAGTGTGCCATGGATCTTCACCATCAAATCAGATATAAACCAACTCCCAAGGAAATATCCTTCCAGCAGAGCAATGCAGCATTGCTCAGGATGGTCACTGATGCAGGCTGGGAGAGCACAACCCCTGAAATACTCCAGGAAATGCCACTCACTCCCAGCCATGATCTGTGAAAAGCTGTTTCCCAAGCATGATCCTTGTGCCACTCACATTGGAGCGATCCCCAGCTCCAGAGGCAGCGCCTGAAATGCCACTCACATTGCAGTGATCCTCAGCTCCAGAGGCAGTGCCTGAAATGCCACTCACATTGCAGTGATCCCCAGCTCCAGAGGCAGTGCCTGAAATGCCACTCACATTGCAGTGATCTCTCCTCCCCAGCTCCAGAGGCAGTGCCTGAGCAGGCCAGGTGAGTGAGTGGCTCTGGCTCTGCCACGGCTGCTCCCAACACCTCAGCACAGGGCTTTGCTCCACAGCTCTCTTGGAATTCAGCTCACAGAGCGGGATCTGAATTGCACTCTGCTTCTAATAGAACACCTCAGGAACAATGAGCTCTGGGTGTAGAAGGAGAGGAAGAACTAATAAATGAGAATGAAGATAAAAATTGCAGCGTTTCAGTGGAGAATGAAGCACTCAGTAAAGATAATTGTGCCCATTCACTATAAAATGAGAGCTCGAGGAGAGCACTGTAAGTCACCAAATATTTGAAGTGTTAGAAATGTAAAGCATCTGAGGTTCTGGCAGCTGTACCAGTGGTGCTCTCCATTCCCTTCCCTTTCAGTTAACCTATTTCACAGGCAAAGCTGGGAAATTCACGCTGTTACAGATCTGACTCCTTTTCCAGGCTGCTCCTCCTGGGCAGAACTCAGAGCTGGAGCAGCACCACAGACCAAGCACCAGACTGAAATGGAACCCAGAGATAACAAGACATCAGTAACCCAAGACATCCATTGTGTCAATTACATAACTTAAGGGAAATAGCTTGAGCTCACCCTCTGCTGTAGACTGGGCAGGGGGAAACAAGGCAAACATCCTCTCCCATTTAACCTTTTTATCCTGAAGTGGCCAAAATTGCTTCCGGAAAAAGAATTATGTTTGTGTGTTGCCATAGTAGTTTTGACACCTTTTCAAGCTCAAAAGCAAAGGCAGTTGAGTAGGTTGAAGATTTGGGCTTTAAAAATAATTTATACACCCAGGAAGGCTCTTTTAATCTCTTCTACACAAAAGGTATTGGCATGCTTTGTGTGGTCCCTTCTCACAGAAAGTGTAAGACTCATTCCCGTCACTGGAAAACAGAACTCAGCTTTTGGACTATCTCCTGTATCTTTTCCTTCCTCAATAATAATATGATCTTGAGATGCTTTGGGGTTTACTTTATTATGCCAAGGATATCTAAATTGTATCTCTTCAGTTACATGCTAGATAAAAATTGCCCAGGATGGTTTTCTTTGCCTGGCTTCACGGTGCTTATACTTCAAAATGTCTTTATCTTCAGCATGCTACAGTTGGTAAAAAGTTCTTTTGCTGTGAAACCGGGTTATTACCTCATTACTGAAATTCTGACTTTTGTGTGAAGGCTACTGTGCAACTCCTCCAACAGTCTAACAAAAAAAAAACCCAGAGGAAAGTATTTCCCAGAGAAAAAGCAGCTGATATTCACAATAAACCTAAGGATAACATTCATTTCTGTGCATCCCTCTGGCATCAGCAGCAGCCTGTCCCTCTCAGCGCCAGCCCAGCTGCACTGCCAGGGCCTCAGGCACTGCCACGGTGCCCGGAGTGCCAGGGCACTGCACACACCCCCCAGGAGCCCAGGCAGAGATCGCTGCCCTCCCAGCTGTGCCCGTCACTGTCAGCTCGGGCTGATGCTAAACCAACAGCACGAGACAGAATAAACCACCACAGCATCCATCACCTGCCAAGATAAGAGGACTGCTGGTGACTTAGGAAGATTTTCATACTGCTCACACTGCAGTTAGAGAAAAAAACCCATAATAAATCTGAACCCCCCTCACACTTCCCTGACCTGCCCAGAGCTGCTCAGCTGGGAGGCTCTGACACAAACGGGGTGGGAGGAAGGAGAGCAGAGCTTCCAGGCAAAAGCTTTTCTCCAGGAGTTAATGAAATTTGCAAGTATAATTATTTTCCATCTGGGTGCCAAGTTCTCTCTCCGTTCCATGAAATCCTGGTGCTGTGATGCTACCAAAGGAACACATGAGCCCTCAACTCTCATTACAGCATCATTATATAATTCACAAATACCAGTCTCAAATTAAATCTGCTGAAAGGGGGTTGCAGCAGCCAGAGAGTACTAAGGAACAGAGTATCCGTGGAACTCAGAGCCCATGGCAGCTCCAGATCTGCCCTCCAATAAGGCAGGAAGGTGAAAAATCCAAGTTTGCTTTCCCAGGAAGCTGTGGCCAAGCTGAGCTCCAGAGGGGCTGCAAGGAGCCCAGCAGGCACAGGAGCACAGCCAGGGCTCACTGGGCCACAGCCACAGCCCCTCTGCTGTCCCTGGGCAGGAGGAGAGAGGAAATGGCTCTGGAGCATCTCAGGGCAGGGCTGGCTTCTCCTGCAGCCCCCACGCCCGGCCCAGGAGCAGCAGATGCTGCTGCACTGACCCAGCTGGGCCCAGGCCGGGACAGGACCACGCTCCACAAAAGCCAGCCCCAAAACCAAAGCGCTCAATGAGCCCTCACTGACCTCTGGCTGTGACAGGGAAATGAGGCAGGGGAAAGGCAGGAGGAAACGCAGCCCTGCGGCTTGCCCAGCACCTGCCCTCACTGCCCAGCACAGCCCTGCCCTGGTCTGGGGCAGCCCAGCCTGTCTGGGCACCCTCAGGAGCCCACAGTGTGCCCCTGTGCCCGCTCTGAGCCCGGTGTGAGTGCCCAGGGCAGTGCCCAGAGCAGCACAGCTGCAGGCTGGGCAGCAGCCCAGGAGAGCCTGCACACACACGGACAGACACACGGACAGACACGCGGACAGACACGCGGACAGACACACGGGCAGACACACGGGTAGACACACGGGCAGACACATGGGCAGACACACGGGCAGACACACGGGCAGACACACGGACAGACACGCGGACAGACACGCGGACAGACACGCGGACAGACACGCGGACAGACACGCGGACAGACACGCGGACAGACACACAGACATTCCTGCTGGAACAGCCTGCTGGGGGCTGGCCAGAAGCATTGAGTAAAACCTGCTGGAACAGCAGATAGACACGGATTGAGATTCTGCTCCCGTCTCCTCCCTGGCACGTCCTGTTAATGCTGCATCACCCACAGGGGATCTCCAGCAGCTCACCAGCACAACTGCAAGGAGTGTTTCGTTCCAGGTTCCAGATTTCCAAGAAGTTAGAGAAATTCCTATCAGCTTCCTTGCCATAAAATTTTGTGATCACAAACAAAGGGCAAATTTAAACTAAGAACAAACATACTGGCTAAATGAAAAACTCACCAACCCCCACTTTAGTCTCTGGACATTGCCTATGGTGGCTACTCAGGAAAAGGTCTAAGGACAAGGCAAATGCACACACAGCATCCCAGCAATCTGAGTCTCATCCCTTCTCAACACAGTTCTGAAGACAAGTTTCTTCTTGACAGTTTCCACAGCAGGATAAAGTGGATGTGTATTGAAATAAAAGCAGACCTGCCTAACAAGCATCCTGTTCTAGATGAGTCTCCAGGCAGTCCCAGTGCTGAACCCAGATGAGATTTCAGTGAGCTGGAGCCTGCTCTGCCAGCCTCCCATGCAGTGAGAGTCACCCTCTGTGTCCCTGCCCACAGTGAGACGCTGACACAGAGATCCAAGGGGAAATCACCTCAGACTCCTGCCCAGGGGCCCAAGGACAGCAGGCAGCCCTCCCAGGTGTCTCAGGCTGGCAGCTAGAGCCTGCCATCCAGCTGGTGCAGC
Source organism: Melospiza melodia melodia (assembly GCF_035770615.1). NCBI lineage: Eukaryota > Metazoa > Chordata > Aves > Passeriformes > Passerellidae > Melospiza > Melospiza melodia. The sequence goes on along the minus strand of NC_086209.1, from coordinate 20,017,667 downwards.
CAGAACACCTTGGAAGAGATATTTAGAATTGCAGAGAAATTAATTTGAGCAATTTGCAAATAACGCCATTGACAAAAAGCAGCAGTTTCCAACATCTCTGGCAGCAGATGCCAGGGTTGTAAGATTTCCCCACAAATGAGCATCTGCAAAACAAAAACGAAACACAACAGAAAGGCTTCTGGGGAAGGAAACTCTCAAAATACATCTTTATGTTCCAAGGCTTTTGTGATCATGTCTTAGATTAAAGGTTAGACTCTAACCTGGACACCTGGGGCTGGATTTATCCTCCTGGAAGACAAACTAAAAACAACTGTTCCCCATCCCAAAATCAGAAGCTGACAGGCCCTTTCCATTGTTCTGCACAACAATACTGTGGAAATGAGCTTCAAGTAACATTTTCACTCAAGCTTTTGTTGAAGAAGAACGCTAATCACTCCCATCCTGCATTCCAATTACTCACTGCTTCTCAAGTCCATTAACAACTGGAGAATCACAGGAAACACGAGTCCTGCAGACTGAGAGGACGGGCAGCAGAAATAAACGCATCAAGCCCATTCTGCAGGATGTCCTCGCTGCCAGAGAACAGCTCCGGGGAGACGAGCCCTGGCACTCACTCCAGGCCATGTGCAGCTGGCACCGAGGGTGGCTCAGAGCCACAAGGGCCACCAGGCTCCGGGGTGACCTCGGCGCCATCCAGCCCTGGAAGCAGCAGGGGAATGAAAGGCTGGAGAGGGGCCTGAGCCCGCTGAGATCCCAGCAGGGTGGGCTGGGCTGCAGCAGACACCGGCACCACCGAGGGGCTCCTCACACATCCCTGGCAGAGGGGAACTGCACCACAAACCCGGCACTGCAGGGCTGGCAAGGGTCAATCTGCTCTGCCCTCCTGCACCGAGCCCTGGGCGCTCTGTGAGCCACGGCTGGGCTGCACTGGCACTGCCCACCATTTACAGCTGTGCCAGCTGTGCCACAGGGATCCTGGGCGCTCTGTGAGCCGCAGCTGGGCTGCACTGGCACTGCCCACCATTTACAGCTGTGCCACAGGGATCCTGGGCGCTCTGTGAGCCACAGCTGGGCTGCACTGGCACTGCCCACCATTTACAGCTGTGCCAGCTGTGCCACAGGGATGATCCCAGGTATCCCATCTTTGCACAGCTGAGCCAGGCTATTTTTAAACCCAGCTATCTGCAGGCAAGGTATTGGTACAAAACTCATTAAACACCATTTCACCCACGGAAAGGCAAAGGATGGATCTGCCAGAGGAACAAGTCAATGCAATGAGCACACACATGTGACAGCAGAGCAGGGAGCACACAGCACAGCGCTCACTCGAGAGCAGACTTTAAATGTGACCTTCACAATATGCAGCAGAGGTAGTGTACACACACAACATGGCTCTGGAGAAGGAATATTTATCCATCAGGTTCAACTGAGCTTCTATAAATAATGCAGAAGCAAAACACTAATTGGCCTGTTGCAGAAAAATTTTGCATTTCACAACTCACTGCTTTCCCTGTATATTATCTGGGGGTTTATCCTGAATGCAGACATCTGTCCAAGGAGCCAGTACACAGCTCCAGAAGAAGTACCAGCTCTTTCTTTTGTAACCTCCTTTCCTGTGACAAAGAGATTAGACACTTGCACTGTCCAGCTATCCATCCCTATACTACTTCATTTCTCCTATGCAGTCTTTTTTGGCAAATTTCAACCATGTCTTAAGACAGGAACATGCTTCAAAAATACTGCTTGTAAAAATACAACCCAAACCAAAAACCAGGCAAAGAGAGACCCAAGAGGGTGGCTTAAAAAGTAGATTTAAACCCCTCCCAAGAGCCAGGGGACTCCTGAAGAGCAGGGGCAGCACTGAGCTGCTGCCAGGAGCAGATGCCCCTGGAGAAAGGCCTTCAGGTGGCACCTCTCTGCCAGAGCTGGGATGGGCCCTCGGGGGCTGCCTGGGTCCCTCCAGGGCTCCCCACACTGCCCAGCCACTGGGACACAGCTTCCATTCCACGTTCCTGCCTTCCCCACTGCCCAGCCCCTGGGACACAGCTCCTATTCCACTTTCCTGCCTTCCCCACTGCCCAACCCCTGGGACACAGCTTCCATTCCACGTTCCTGCCTTCCCCACTGCCCAGCCCCTGGGACACAGCTCCTATTCCACTTTCCTGCCTTCCCCACTGCCCAGCCCCTGGGACACAGCTTCCATTCCACGTTCCTGCCTTCCCCACCGCCCAGCCCCTGGGACACAGCTCCTATGCCATGCTCCTGCCTTCCCCACCGCCCAACCCCTGGGACACAGCTTCCATTTCATCTGCCTTCCAGGGGAAATGCAGCACTCTCCAGCACTCACTGCACAAGTTATTGCACAAGGCCTCCAAGACAAATCTCCCAATGGATTCTTTATGGAGAGATAAAATGAAATGTTTCTGCTTGCTTAGCTTGCTTCTTGTTGGATCTCACTGGATAATTTCAGGTACCATTTTTGGAAGAGGTTCTCTCTGACTGGGCCAATAATATCTTCTAGATATGAAGACAAATGTTATCTTTAAAGGGAAATTCGCCCAAAATCCCTAATACAGGCTCCTGAAAGAGCCAGCATTTAGGAAAGATCAGTGGGAAAGGCATTAGGAAGCTGAATGAAGTTATTTCACTGATTCCTTTTAGCAGCTTGAGCAGACTGCTTCCCAGACTTTAACTGAGAAGAATTCATATCAAGGCACTGCTGCTTTTTGAGCCTAATTTCCACAGAGAGGAAGGATCACAGAGAACAGTCCTGGAGGGAGTCCAGGGGAAAGTTTATGTTTACAAACAAGATCCTGCCTCAGGGTTTTGTTACTTAAGAGCCTCTACAAAGAGTGAGTTTTGGACAACATTCAGAAACCTCGAAATCTTATGAAAAATTATAAATGCTGAACCAGACCCAACCATTCCAGTAACTTAATTAAGTTCATTCGGTAACTTAAAATGAATTTTTGCTTAGCAGAGGTCATAAGCGCCCAAACAAGTGACTGTCATCGGGGCTTTTTCTGTGGGACCAGAATAAGGGAAAGGCTTTTCTCCTGAGCATGACCTTGAGAACCTCTGCTTTGTGCCCTGTGAGGCAGATCCAGCTCCTGGGCCTCATCTCCCTTCCCACAGCTCTAAGGTGAGCCTTGTTTAAAACCTGACCTTCTAGAGGATCTTCAGGAAGGTAAACTTCATCTTTAAAAATAGCTAAAGAAGAATCCACTGCCATTCTGAATTAAAGTCTTCCCGAACTGATGATACAAACGTTCCTCTTATTTCTAGCAAAACCTGCTCTGCATACTGATGTGCATTTCACTCTCTCTCAACCCTGCCTGGTCACTCTGTTTCACTTGTCACACACTGAGAACCCAAAAACCTCTCTGGCCTGAGAGCAGGGATGAGATGTGGCCTCTCCTGCCTTATCCCAGGTCCAAACAAGGCACAGACGCGACCCCCACACACAGAGCTGCCCCAGCACGTGGCAGTGAGTCCTGCTCAGCACACAGGGACATCCAGCAGCTCTGGATGGGCAGTGAGTCCTGCTCAGCACACAGGGACAGCTCTGGATGTTCCTGCCCAGCACACAGGGACATCCAGCAGCTCTGGAAGGGCAGTGATTCCTGCTCAGCACACAGGGACAGCTCTGGATGTTCCTGCTCAGCACACAGGGACATCCAGCGGCTCTGGATGGGCAGTGATTCCTGCTCAGCACACACGGACAGCTCTGGAAGGGCAGTGATTCCTGCTCAGCACACAGGGACATCCAGCAGCTCTGGATGGGCAGATGGCACCCACACAGCACATCATTAGCAGGGGTTAATGACCAGCACCAGGAATTGAATTGCAGGCCAGAAGCTTGTTTCACTAAACAGCAGCAAACCAAGCAAATGTTCTGCTGCTGCTGATGTAAGGGGGGAATGCTATTTACAGCCATCTGTAGGACTTCAGGCTAGGCAAAGAAGAACTAAAGTGCCCAGAATAGAGCCCGGGCAGGGGGCTGGCACGGGGGGGAGCAGAAAGCAGGCACAGAGAGAGAGCCCAGGTGCCCTGGAGGAAGCCAGCCTGTCTGGGGCACAGAGACCAGGGGCCAAGGCTGCCAGAGGCTCCCAAAGCACCCCAAAGTGCTGCTGCCTGCCTCAGGACGGTCACAACCAGCTCCTCCCGAGGTAAATCATCACCCTGGCACTGCCCAGAGTGCCAGCAACCCCTCTGTGCCTTCCAGGGGACACAGGCTGTGACACAGAAACAGGTGAGAGAGCAGCAGAAATGAGCCCGTGTGCTGTCAGGGAAGGCTAGAGCATCCCTCTGCGCTTCTGGTTTTTGCAGTGCTGAAGCACGAAATGGTCTGTGAAAGGTTACTCGTGAAGCACACAAAGACTGTGCTGTATCAGATGGCTCAAGCTGCTGGGTGATTTACTGTCATTGCGCTAATTATCTCCTGGCAGTTACTGCACATTCGTGTTCAAAGCCCTAAACAAGAAGCAGAACTCACATTTAGCCCGACTGCCAAAGATTAATTCAAAAAATGAACAGAGCCCCCCACAAAGGCACACCAAGAAATCTCCCCTTATTTCAGCGTGTCCCTCTGTCCACCACTGTTCCTGCACCCCAGAAAAGCCCAGGGAACAGGTCCTTGTGCAGTGCCAGCTGGGGCTCAGGGTGGGAGAATCCTTCACCCACCAGCTTTGCTCAGCCTCAGGAGCACTTTGGGACATCCCCAGGGGCTGGAGGCCAGCCCAGCGGCACCAGGGCTGGGGCAGAGCGCAGGTGACACCCCTCAGCACTGCTGGCCCTGGGAGGGGACACGGGGACAGCGGCAGAAACCAGAGCAGGAGGGCAGGCATCCAAGGGCAGGGGCTTCCAAACCCCCTCACCACCACAGCCCTGCAGTGCTAAAGGTGGGTTTGGTAACTTTTACTGGGATTGTGCCTCCTTGCGCAGGGCTAGCGAGAGAGCATGGGCCGTCATCCTGAGGACAGATTGCGAATGCAAACCTAACATATTCCTCTCTTCCCTTTCAAAATCAGATGATCAGCTGTGGCTTTAGTCCTGCCAAACTCTGTCAAATATAGCACAAAATTATACAGAACCATAGTAACTGCACTCCCACTATTGTTCTCATTTAAAGAGGAGTTTGATTACATTAGGTAAATATTTGTCCTTATGTAATAGCTCCCTCCAACATTCTAAAAATTTTCTGTCTCCTAGAATTTAACTGAAGAGGATGCTTTTATATGTCACTGCTCTGCCCCAGAATCAAGTATGCTCTATATTACCACGAGTATTAAACTGTGAGTAATGTTATTACAAGCAATAATAGTTATCCAGACAATTATGCAGTTGCAACTGCAGTTTTCCTATTAAATCTAGAAGCTTTAAGCAAATTCAGAGTCAGTAAGAATTGCAACACCATCTCTGATGAGCTAAACAGCAGTTATTTATTCACAGACTGTTAAATTCTCATGGCCCTGGGACTTCCAGGAAGAAAGCAACAAAGAACTGACTCCGCATCTAAATACTGGCTCGTTCCTCGTGTTGATATAATTATGAAGTTTCAGTCATTGCAAAGCTGTTCACACTGCTCTACATGCATTGCAAAATCTATGCTAACTGCAGTTTTTCCATTATAAAACTGCTGGTGAAGTCACTGTTCTATTTCCAGCTCAGCTCTGGCACTGTGCGGATGCTCGCTGCTTAGTAAATAGAAATATTTTTTAAGGGAAAAGAGAACATACTGAATCAAAGAGCTAGAGGCTTTTGATACCCTTTCTTCCAAGTCATTTCAAATACCGTAATGAAATAAATGAATAATAAAGAGCAAACAGAAGCTCGTGTGATGACTCAACACACCGGGAGTCATGAGGAAAATGCTGAATTCTTGACTACACGTTCCAATATAATACCACAGGAGTGTGCACACTGGAAAACCTTCACCTTTTAAATAGGTGTTATCAACAGCCTGGGCAGCATTAATCAATGCTTTTATCACTTCAGTAATTACATTCCTCCTGGCACACACGTGCAAAGGAGGGAATTTAAGATCTTGACTTGAGGCTGGGAAAAGAAAGGACAAAGCAAGAAAGCTCTTCTACCTTCTGTCCTTCCTGCTCCGCTCCAGCTGGGGTCTCGACTTCTTTGGTCACCTTCCGAGATGAAAAACATTTCAGCCCCATGCAAATCATCAGCTCATTTTCCTAAGAATATCTGCTCCAATAAATTACTTCACTTGCTCTGGCTGCATTCATATGTATGTTCTGTGCATCGCGGAGGTGAGTGATTGTCACAAACATTTGTTCACACAAAGGAATTAAAACAAGCCCATTGACAGCTATCCTCTGAAACAATGGAAACATGGTTATGGAAAGAGTCCAGATCAAACAACCCCAAAACCGGACAGCCCCTGCTGTACCACAGGCAGCACAGCTCCAAGAACTCGCTCCCACAGAGGAGTCTCTAGAGAAATAACTGCACCCAACTTTCTGCACGAGTTTCAGACAGGAGAGGTCTCAGCACGGAGCACTCGGGAGCCCTCGGTCTGTGCAGACCTCAGGCAGCGCCTGGAGTGCCACAGAGATTCATTCCCATTCCAGCTGCTGCCAGGGCTGCCCTGCCCAGCCCAGCAGCCTAGCTTCATTCAACAGGGGCAACCCCAGCCTCCAGCTGTCCTGCCCAGGCACACACAGAGCCCACCAAACCCTGCTCTGCCTGCCCAGGGCACACACAGAGCCCAGCCAAACGCTGCTCTGCCTGCCCAGGCACACACAGAGCCCACCAAACCCTGCTCTGCCTGCCCAGGGCACACACAGAGCCCAGCCAAACACACCAAACCCCCTGCTCCTGCCCTGCCCAGGGCACACACAGAGCCCAGCCAAACGCTGCTCTGCCTGCCCAGGCACACACAGAGCCCAGCCAAACACACCAAACCCCCTGCTCCTGCCCTGCCCAGGGCACACACAGAGCCCAGCCAAACCCTGCTCTGCCTGCCCAGGCACACACAGAGCCCACCAAACACACCAAACCCTGCTCTGCCTGCCCAGGGCACACACAGAGCCCACCAAACCCTGCTCTGCTCCTGCTGCCCAGGGCACACACAGAGCCCACCAAACCCTGCTCTGCCTGCCCAGGCACACACAGAGCCCACCAAACACACCAAACCCTGCTCTGCTCCTGCCCTGCCCAGGGCACACACAGAGCCCACCAAACCCTGCTCTGCTCCTGCTGCCCAGGGCACACACAGAGCCCACCAAACCCTGCTCTGCCTGCCCAGGCACACACAGAGCCCACCAAACCCTGCTCTGCTCCTGCCCTGCCCAGGCACACACAGAGCCCACCAAACCCTGCTCTGCCCTGCCCAGGGCACACACAGAGCCCACCAAACACACCAAACCCTGCTCTGCCTGCCCAGGGCACACACAGAGCCCACCAAACCCTGCTCTGCCCTGCCCAGGCACACACAGAGCCCACCAAACACACCAAACCCTGCTCTGCCTGCCCAGGGCACACACAGAGCCCACCAAACCCTGCTCTGCCTGCCCAGGCACACACAGAGCCCACCAAACACACCAAACCCTGCTCTGCCTGCCCAGGCACACACAGAGCCCACCAAACCCTGCTCTGCCCTGCCCAGGCACACACAGAGCCCACCAAACCCTGCTCTGCCCTGCCCAGGCACACACAGAGCCCACCAAACCCTGCTCTGCCCTGCCCAGGGCACACACAGAGCCCACCAAACCCTGCTCTGCCCTGCCCAGGCACACACAGAGCCCACCAAACACACCAAACCCTGCTCTGCCTGCCCAGGACACACACAGAGCCCACCAAACCCTGCTGCCCAAAGCCTCTGGCCCAGGCAGAGCTGGGTCCCAGCTGGGAGCACTGCAGCCAGGGATGCACACACAGGCTGCAGCACAGACTGTCAGGAACAGGACTTTAGGAGGTGCATCTGGAAGGTAAGAATAGACTACTGCAGTGACAAAAGTACTTTTTAAAATAGAGCACACTTGTTCCATCCCTTTTGCTGCCAAGAGGAATCGGCAGCACAGGACTGGAGGCAGCAGGGACAGGTGTTTTGTCTAAAAGGAGAATTCGTTCTTTTGGCCACCTATCCAGCACGTTTGGCCAACGGGTTCAAATCCAAGTGTGGGATCCTTCCATCAGCAGCATTCAGTCGCTGGCAAGCTCTGCTGGAGCTCTGCTCTTGCCTTTCACATGATCAGATGAAAAGCTGCTTTCTGAGCTTCTGTTTGCCATTCCTTTTTTCTTCCAAACCATGTATTATTTAAAATTATCTGGAAGAGTTACAAATTATTCTAACCAATTCTTTCAGCATGCAAGAATCTATGACTGTAAGAAGATTATAAACGTATTTTCTTACAGCTGAGCAGTTCAAGCCCAACATTTAAATGTTGGTATAAAAATATGCGCAACCAAATTGTATGACAGAGCTTGCTTTGTCAAAACACAAATGTCTCATAAAATATGCTGTCTGGCATCAGAAGTAGTAGGTGATATTTTTCAGACCAACTTTTTCAAGGAAAAGTATTGATTAAAATTAACAAAAGACATTCAAAATTAGGATTTGATATTTTGTCTTTTGATTTCAAATGGCAACAATTCTGAGGTTTATTAGATTTGTTTAAAGGTCAGACCCAAAATAAAAAAAAATTAGCTGTGCAAAATATTTTGTTCAACCCTTCGTAACTTCTTGAAGTTACTGTTCCTTAGTTGAAAACTGCCCAAAAACCTCTTCCATTTGTGCAGTTCCCCTATCTGCCATCTTTGTCCCCAGTATTTCTCTACAGTCCACAAGCCAAAACACACCATTTGTTTGGCTCTAATCCAAAGGGCCTTCACCCATGCAACTTATCAAAAGGGCTTCTGGATTTTAAGTCTTCCCAGCAGCTGGGATCATTTGGCAGTCGTGTGAGGAGGAGGGAAATTGAATTTCCTGGAAAAGAAAGCACTGTGAAGCATTTGCACATGGCCTCAGCAGCACTGAGCAGCAGTGCAGCCTGGCACGAGCAGCAGGGCACGGGGCAGAGGGGAAAGGGTGGAACTGCCTGCAGAGATGGGCTGGCAGCAGGGGAGGGCACAGGGAAACCCCAGGCTGTGCTGAGAGGTGAGATGGCTGTCAGCAAGGGACAGGACAGAGCCAGGCACAGCCAGGGTGGGGATGGCACAGCCAGGGTGGGGATGGCACAGCCAGGGTGGGGATGGCACAGCCAGGGAGGGGATGGCACAGGCAGGGTGGGGATGGCACAGCCAGGGTGGGGATGGCACAGCCAGGACAGAGATGGCACAGCCAGGACGGAGATGGCACAGCCAGGACAGAGATGGCACAGCCAGGGTGGGGATGGCACAGCCAGGAGGGAGATGGCACAGCCAGGAGGGAGATGGCACAGCCAGGGTGGGGATGGCACAGCCAGGGTGGGGATGGCACAGCCAGGGTGGGAGATGGCACAGCCAGGGTGGGGATGGCACAGCCAGGACAGAGATGGCACAGCCAGGGTGGGGATGGCACAGCCAGGACAGAGATGGCACAGCCAGGAGGGAGATGGCACAGCCAGGGTGGGGATGGCACAGCCATGGTGGGGATGGCACAGCCAGGAGGGAGATGGCACAGCCAGGAGGGAGATGGCACAGCCAGGAGGGAGATGGCACAGCCAGGACGGAGATGGCACAGCCAGGACGGAGATGGCACAGCCAGGACGGAGATGGCACAGCCAGGAGGGAGATGGCACAGCCAGGACGGAGATGGCACAGCCAGGACAGAGATGGCACAGCCAGGGTGGGGATGGCACAGCCAGGAGGGAGATGGCACAGCCAGGAGGGAGATGGCACAGCCAGGGTGGGGATGGCACAGCCAGGGTGGGGATGGCACAGCCAGGAGGGAGATGGCACAGCCAGGGTGGGGATGGCACAGCCATGGTGGGGATGGCACAGCCAGGAGGGAGATGGCACAGCCAGGAGGGAGATGGCACAGCCAGGGTGGGGATGGCACAGCCAGGGTGGGGATGGCACAGCCTGCCCTGCCAGGACAGAGATGGCACAGCCAGGGTGGGGATGGCACAGCCTGCCCTGCCAGGACAGGGATAGCACAGCCTGCCCTGCCAGGACCGAGATGGCACAGCCAGGAGGGAGATGGCACAGCCAGGACAGAGATGGCACAGCCAGGACAGAGATGGCACAGCCAGGACAGAGATGGCACAGCCAGGGTGGGGATGGCACAGCCAGAGTGGGAATGGCACAGCCTGCCCTGCCAGGACCGAGATGGCACAGCCAGGAGGGAGATGGCACAGCCTTTCCTGCCAGGACAGAGATGGCACAGCCCGCCCTGCCAGCACAGAGCCCCAGCCCCAGGAGCAGCTGCTGCAGGCTCTGCTGAAGGGGAAGGACAGCAGCCCCACAGGGATGCTCTCTCTGGGGTGCAGGGTTTGGGGTCACAGGGGCTGCCCCAGAGCAGGGGCCTGAGCTGCAGGAGCTTTCTGCAGCCCTGTGCCCTCCTCTCATTGCAGCTCTCAGCTATTACAGCTCATTCTGCAGTGCCAGCCTTGATGATTTCAGAGAAATCAAAGCTACTGATAACAAAATCTGGACATTCATTCCAAGTAAAGCAAAGATTATTAGGCTGCAACTGTATCAAATTATGATCTGTTTTATCCCTCTAGAAAAGGCTTCACAAATAACCAAAAGGCCTGTGAGTACGGATTTTTCAACTCAAGTAGACTAGGAAGTATTTCCTTTGATAGTGTGGAGGGTTTGATCTTCTCCTGCTTTGTCAAAGCAAGATGCAAAGCCCTGGATGTACTCAGCTCCACTGTGGTCACCCACAATAACGTGGTTCTGTCAACAGAGCAGACACGAGGTGACACAGTCTAGTTCTGCATCAGCCTCTAAAGGCTCCTGTGCTACACATGGCCCTGAAAGGAGGATGAAAAAGGAAAAAGGAAAAAATAGAGCTTAAGCTGAGATACAGCTGAGCTTCCTAAAAACCCTTACTATAATCTATTTACACGCTCCCTGCAGAGGCTCTTTGGGTGGACAGCTGTTTTATTTACACGGTGCTTTACAATCCCAGCGATCTACCTGAGCAACTAAAAACTTCCGTGCAGATAAAACCAGAAGAGATCAGAAATCCTCAGCCAGACAATTCCAAATGAAAAGCATGCTAGTGAGAGATTTTGTGCTGTCCCAGGCAAAAATGAGCAGCTGTTGTGGTCACTGCACTTCAGACAGGCTGGTATTAAACATCTCACTGCACTGAGTCATACTCAAACCACCTCTGACCTGAGCAGTGGCAGCACCTGGCAAGGATGACATCTGACTTAACATCCTGCAAATAAACACAAAGATTGTCTCTTGATAGAGATGGCAGACTTTTTTTACAGGGCAAACGACCATGAAAATCAGGTGAGCTATGGGCCATGCATACTGCCAGTCAGAGATCAGAGCCTGCAAAGCTGCTGAGCATCCTCTGTGCATTTTGCACCGCAGAAGAATTCAGCATTTCACTGAATCAGGCCCCACAGCCACTGAGAACTGCTGACTGCAAGGAGGTGACTTAAAACACAGGGGCCACCTCTCACAGAAGGATGACTGACCCCCTTCTCACCCTGACCTAAAACACAGTGCCCACCTCTCACAGAAGGATGATTCCCTTTTCACACTGACCTAAAACACAGTGCCCACCTCTCACAGAAGGATGATTCCCTTCTCACACTGACCACCACTCACAGAAGGATGACTGACCCCCTTCTCACCCTGACCTAAAACACAGGGGCCAGCACTCACAGAAGGATGGCTCCCTTCTCACACTGAGCCCTTTGCCAGTTTCAGTAACAGCCACCAGGCCCAGCTGCATGCACTGCCCAGGCAGAGGTGCAGCTTTGTCCCCAGCTGTTTTCTCATAAGCAGGGACAGGAAGAGGAACAAAATCCTGCCTGCAGGTAAGAGAGCAGCAAATGACACTGGTGGCCAAAGGAACCTTCCTGCTTCATTGACCCACCTCTCCTTCCTTTCCAGAGCACACAACCCTGCCTTGCCACAAAGCTCCTCCCCAGCTCAGAGCTGTCCCACACACTGCCCCTGAGGCAGCAAACAGCTCAGATATTCTCCAGCAGCTGCCAGCCCCAACATGGGCACAGCTCATCTCCAAGCATCTGACTGGTCCATGCAGGAGCTACAGCAGCAGGCTACCCTCTAACCATGAGCTCATTCTGATGTTCAAATGCAGCTGAAATGATTTACTGAACGACTGAAATAAAATTAAATAAAAGTTATACAGCCAGATTTCTTGCTGGCCCTACAGGCTGCACTCTGTCTTACATTACCCAAGTCCATCAAATATTTAAAGTGACCATGTCTACACAATTACACATAATTCAGCAGAGAGGAACATACTGCTAAATGATATAAATCATGCTGGCATTTGTGTCTATGCAGGACTAATAGTAAATATAATTAAAATACTTCTGATTGCTTCTAAGAGACGCTGTCAGGCTGCCATCTCTTCCCAAAGGGTGCAGCGTGCCAAGCCCAGAGATGTGACAGCAGCGTGGGCTGCGGTGTGCCTGGCAGGAGCAGCCTGACACAAGTGTTCAGCCCATGGCAGGGGAGCATCCTCACCTGCAGTGGCACCTGCAAACCCTGCCAGCCTGCACAGGGCACGGCCTGCAGTGTCACTGGGCATCCAGTGGGCATCCAGTGGGCATCCAGTGGCACCTGCAAACCCTGCCAGCCTGCACAGGGCACAGCCTGCAGTGTCACTGGGCATCCAGTGGGCATCCAGTGGGCATCCAGTGGCACCTGCAAACCCTGCCAGCCTGCACAGGGCACAGCCTGCAGTGTCACTGGGCTCTGGGCATTCATTGGGCATCCAGTGGCACCTGCAAACCCCTGCCAGCCTGCACTGGACACAGCCTGCAGTGTCACTGGGCTCTGGGCATCCAGTGGCACCTGCAAACCCTGCCAGCCTGCACTGGGCACAGCCTGCAGTGTCACTGGGCTCTGGGCATCCAGTGGGCATTCATTGGGCATCCAGTGGCACCTGCAAACCCTGCCAGCCTGCACAGGGCACAGCCCGGGCACAGGGCACAGGTGACAGCCCACACAGGGCACAGCCCACGGTGCCAGGGGGCTCTGTGGCAGCACAGCTTGGCCAGCAGCACGCTGGCACCTCCAGATGGCTTCAGAGCAGGCACAGCACGGGGACAAAGCTGCACTCAGGAGAACCACAGTGTCCCCCTGCCTCTGCGTTCTGCAGGAAACAGCCCCATGGCTTTGGGGCTCCTGAGCTGCAGGGCCACACTGGGCACACGCGGGACAGACCCGGGTCAGAGCCGGGACAGAGCTCAGAGCCCAGCAGAGCACACAACAGCCCGGGGCCCTCTGTGAGCCCCCAGGGCAGCTCCTCGTGCCCCAGGTTACTGCAGTGACCCGCACACAGCCCAGGGAGGGCAGGAGCCTTGCCCGGAGCTGCCCCACGAGCTGGTCACCCACGAGCCCTTAGCCAATGTCCCTGTGCCCCAGCAGCCCTCTGTGCCCTCCCACCTGGGCCAGCAGAGCACACAGCAATTCACCAAACAGAAAAAAACATCATTTTCCTCATAACAGATTAAATAAGGAGCAAGTGAAACCCATTGTCCTGTAGGCCAGGGAAGAGCTCTGTGCTCTGGATTTTTCTGCATCTTTGCCCTGCCTTTAGCTGCCTGGTTATTTGAAATAACCTCAGGGGGTTCTGTTTTATTATGTTTAAAGGAAGTCTTTTCCTTTCTGCTGAGATTCTTTCACATTTAAGGCTATCATCAGTCATATTGATTTTTCATGGACTAACTAGACTGAGGAAAGGAGTAATGTGTTATTCCTTACACACAATTTTTCCAAATGGCTTCTCTGCCCGGAGCATGATGTGGCAGAGGCTGTGCTGCACTTGTTGCTGGCTGACACAAATGCATGCTCAGTCCCCACAGCACCCTTTGCACACTGGCCCTGCAGGAAATGCAGGTGGCTGCAGTGCTGCAGCACCCCTGCACCAGAGGGAACCCCAGCAGGAAGGAGAAGTGACCTGACAGAGCTCCCACCCATGCTGACCCACTCCTCATGCACAACCTGCCCATGCCCCAGGCAAGGGCAGTCCTGCTAAATGCCATCTGTGAGAATTTGAGATTTCTTCCCCAGAAAAATTCCAGACAGAAACACAATATTAGAAATTCCTTGATCTAGAGCATGAAATGCTCTCAAAGACCTGACACAGAGCAGATTGTGACGGTAAGAAAGGAGGAATCATTCCACGGTCCAGCAGGACTCCAGCTGCAGGCAAACAACAACAAATGGCCCAGAGAGGCAGGGGCTGCACAGGTGAGGCAGGGGCTGCACAGGGATGAGGCAGGGGCTGCAGAGGTGAGGCAGGGGCTGCACAGGTGAGGCAGGGGCTGCACAGTTCAGGCAGGGGCTGCACAGGGATGAGCAGGGGCTGCACAGGGGTGAGGCAGGGGCTGCACAGGGATGAGCAGGGGCTGCACAGGGATGAGGCAGGGGCTGCACAGGTGAGGCAGGGGCTGCACAGGTGAGGCAGGGGCTGCACAGGTGAGGCTGTGGCTGCACAGGTGAGGCAGGGGCTGCACAGGTGAGGCAGGGGCTGCACAGGTGAGGCTGTGGCTGCACAGGTGAGGCAGGGGCTGCACAGGGGTGAGGCAGGGGCTGCACAGGGATGAGCAGGGGCTGCACAGGGATGAGGCAGGGGCTGCACAGGTGAGGCAGGGGCTGCACAGGGGTGAGGCAGGGGCTGCACAGGTGAGGCAGGGGCTGCACAGGGGTGAGGCTGTGGCTGCACAGGTGAGGCAGGGGCTGCACAGGTGAGGCAGGGGCTGCACAGGTGAGGCTGTGGCTGCACAGGTGAGGCAGGGGCTGCACAGGTGAGGCAGGGGCTGCACAGGGGTGAGGCTGTGGCTGCACAGGTGAGGCAGGGGCTGCAGAGGTGAGGCAGGGGCTGCACAGGTGAGGCAGGGGCTGCACAGGGATGAGGCAGGGGCTGCACAGGTGAGGCAGGGGCTGCACAGGTGAGGCAGGGGCTGCACAGTTCAGGCAGGGGCTGCACAGGGATGAGGCAGGGGCTGCACAGGTGAGGCAGGGGCTGCACAGGTGAGGCAGGGGCTGCACAGGTGAGGCTGTGGCTGCACAGGTGAGGCAGGGGCTGCACAGGGGTGAGGCAGGGGCTGCACAGGGATGAGCAGGGGCTGCACAGGTGAGGCAGGGGCTGCACAGGGGTGAGGCAGGGGCTGCACAGGTGAGGCAGGGGCTGCACAGGGATGAGGCAGGGGCTGCACAGGTGAGGCAGGGGCTGCACAGGTGAGGCAGGGGCTGCACAGGGATGAGGCAGGGGCTGCACAGGGATGAGGCAGGGGCTGCACAGGGATGAGGCAGGGGCTGCACAGGTGAGGCAGGGGCTGCACAGGGATGAGCAGGGGCTGCACAGGGGTGAGGCAGGGGCTGCAGAGGTGAGGCAGGGGCTGCACAGGGGTGAGGCAGGGGCTGCAGAGGTGAGGCAGGGGCTGCACAGGTGAGGCAGGGGCTGAGGGGATGTGCTGAGCAGCGAGAGCAGCACACTGCAGGTGCAGGAAGGAAAGCAGGCTGCAGGGAGCACAGAGGGCACAAGGAAACCACTGGCACTGACCAGGCAAGAACTCGGAGAGGAGAGAACGCTGCCAGGCTGGCTCCCCTCTGCCTGCAGCTGGGCAAGGCTGAGCACAAGAAACACACAGCCCTCAGTGAAGGGAAGCTCTCCACACCATTTATTTCCCGCTCCTGAAGCTGCCAGGAAATCCATATTACAAAGGAAGGTTCAGGGCTGTGTTGGGTTGACAGAAGGGTGGGGGACAAGGCAAAGCCCTTCAGTGCAATTGCCTGTGGAGCCTGCCCTTTTACTAAAACCGGGAGGATATTTATAGAATAAAGTTTCACTTCAAGCCCTGTCACATACTGTATTACTCAGGAAATGTCAGAAGTGCAGCAGCAAAACTGAAATGAATTAAAATCATCTTTTGAACCATTTGATGCCTGGCAAATAGGACACGACAAGCAATGATACCCTTTGGAACCAAAACAAGGAGAAGAGAAAGTTAATCCATCTCTCCAGAGCTTATCACCATTTGAGTATTTTGGGAAGGAGTCGGTACACCTGACTGAGACACAGACCCAGCACTGACAGAATCTGCAGCTTCCAGCCCAAAAGTGGGGCTTTGCTTGCCAGCAGTTTGCATCAGCAGCAGTCGGGCTGTGACTCACACCGGGCACTGCTGGAGCGCAGTAACACTGCCACTGCCCTCAGTGGGGAACGCATCTTCTGTCACAACACAGGGTGAAAGAAATGCAGGAGTAAGAAAAAGGGAAAATGACTTTGAAAGAATGTCTGAAAGACAAAGCTAAACCCACAGGTGGTGACAATTCCCCCTGTGCACGGCAGACCCAGAGCAGCAAGGACCAGACCCCGTTCATTCCGCAGCCACAGATCCTCCCAGCAGCAAACACACACAGACTGACGCCTGGAGCAGGAAACTCCGTGTTTCACTGCAAGGGCCAAATGAAAATTCCAACAGTCCTCAAGCTCCTTGATCCCGATACAAACAGGGCAAGGAAACAAACGTGCTTCTTTCACACCTGCTCTAGGGCTACTCCAAGCTATGCCACACGCCAATTACTCAAAAGTAACAAGTCCTTCAGGAATCGGGGCAGCAGGCATGGCCACAAGACAATTTCGAGAAATAAAAGAGAAATTTCAAGTATCTACACACTGCAGGTCTTGTGAAATAAAAGAATGGGGAGGAATAACCATGATTTTCCTGAAAGAAAGCAGAATTCTAACTTTTCAGCTATGAACATTTTCTAAGATTTTACTGTCCAGGGAAGGTAATTAAGTGAAGCTGCTACACTGGAATACTTTTGCACAAGTATAGGACATGTGGGGTTGAAACACCTCCCTCTGTATCACACTGCTTTCCCACTGCCAACAATGTATTAATTACTGCATGAGGAGTCCAAGGCTGTCCCGGGGCACACACCTCTGCCTTCGCCAAACCACACAGCCCTGCCCAGGCTCAGAGAAAAGCACAAACTGCCCTTCCAACTCTTCCAGCCCTCCCCAGGCGTGCCTTAAATTCCTGAACTGCAGCAAAGAAAAAAGTGCCACACTAGGAACCAGTTTAACATCACACCGATTTCTAAGACTGTTTCTGTTTGCTCCATGTACTGAAACAAAACAATTCCATTTCAGAACTGCTGAAGTATTGGGCTGTTTTCTTGGTTTTTAAATAAAAATAGCTAACTTAGACATTATAAATTTTAAAATAACCTTAGAACCTTTGTTTTCTATGAAAGGACTTTCATCCTTTTCATGGTGGTGTCCCCAGGCTGTCTGTGGGTGAAGGGGAGGCTCAGGGCCACCCCAAATGCCAGGGAAGGGGAAGCAGGTGCTGCAGGGCAGAGCTGTGTGAACAAGGCTCACTGAGTCCCCAGAGCAGGAGGGAAGAGGCTCTGAATGAGGGACCCAAGCCCTGCCTCACTCACTGCCAGCCTGCCTGGTGCCCAGCACTGCTTTAAACACTGCTACAGAAATGTCTGAACATGTTTCATCTCTTACATATGACCAGAGACAGTAAGTTCCATCCATCTCTCAGCCACCAGAGGTGGGACCTCCCTCCTCTATTTTGTTTTCTTAGTTTTATTTTGCGATCTGTTATGCAGAGTTCAAAAAGGAACGTAATTAAAAATTTACTCCTCAGAACCAAATTTTTATCTTTTTTCCCCACAGATCCAGTGGAGAGAAGAGGAGAGAGGGGAGATGAACAAAAAAAGAAAAAAAGGAAGACTTCCTGTCACATAAATAATGAAAAAGATGCTCAAAGACTGAAATTTTCACATGCAGCTTTTGAAGTTATTTTTTACTTCTTTGTATTTTATTGCACGCTCTACCTGCTGTTTTTTTTTTCTTGGTAGCTTGACAAGTTCCTTTTAAAAAATGATTTTTAAAAGGCAATTCAAGAAGTTTTCACTGATCCTGTCCAAATAAAAGGAAGATTCTTTTCGTTGAGTATGCAAACTGCAATCCTTTGAACAAAAGGCACTTGCCCACACGATGCCAAATCCTTCCTTGGCTGAGAGCTTACACAGTGCAGGCTCCATGCACAGTGCAACAGGGAGGAAAAATTCCATTTAGACCAAGCTCCTGCTCTGGCACAGCCCTCAGAGATGCCCTCAGTGTGCTGAGGCACGAGGGGTGGATGTTTGGGGTGTTTGGGGTGTTTTCTGTACCTCTGCTCCGAGCAGGAGGCTCTCCAGCATCTCACCCTGCCCGCGGCTGAGGTGCCAACACGGTGCCCGCGTGTGACAGGGACAGGCAGCTCTGCCAGCCTGCGCCTCCCAGGGCCCCAGCTCATTTCCTCAGAGCTTGCTGAGCCATCCTCCAAGCGCTTACAAAGCAGCAAACCTCCGGCAAAGCACTCAAGTGTGATCTGTGTGCACGTCTCCAGCAGCAGCAGCCAGCCAAGAGGCAAGGCCGGCCTCTCTCCTGAGCTCAGCCTGCCTCCGCTGCCCTCTGTGCCTGCCCTGCTCTGCTGCCAGCCCTGCTGAGCTCCCCCAGCCTCACACCCACGCCAGCGGGCACAGGAGCAGCCCTGCAGCGGGCACAGGAGCAGCCCTGCAGCGGGCACAGGAGCAGCCCTGCAGCGGGCACAGGAACAGCCCTGCAGCGGGCACACGAGCAGCCCTGCAGCGGGCACAGGAGCAGCCCTGCAGCAGGCACACAAGCAGCCCTGCAGCGGGCACACGAGCAGCCCTGCAGCGGGCACAGGAACAGCCCTGCAGCGGGCACACGAGCAGCCCTGCAGCGGGCACACGAGCAGCCCTGCAGTGAGAACAGGAACAGCCCTGCAGCGGGCACACGAGCAGCCCTGCAGTGAGAACAGGAACAGCCCTGCAGCGGGCACACAAGCAGCCCTGCAGCGGGCACACGAGCAGCCCTGCAGTGGGCACAGGCTCCGCCAGCAGAGCAGGGGGAAGGTGAAGCTGTGTCTGCTGCCCTGGCACATGCCTGCGGCTCTCCAGCAGGACGCTGCTGTCCCCAGAGCAGCCCCTCCCAGGCCCCGCAGCCCCTGCCAGGCCTGATGCATTCAATCTCTGCAGCCTCATGGCTTTCCAGACACGCTGCATAAATCCCCAGCAACGCCTCCCGCGAGCAGCCACAACTGTGAGTGAGTGCAGCCTCTTTTTTCAGTCTGCTTTACACCATGGCGTCACTGCAAGCACCTTCCACGCTTTTGGGACACATGAGAACAGGCTTTTCTTCCTTTTCTTTACACGCCAGCTATAGCAGCACCCCAGACATGTTACACACACACGAGCAGACGTGCACCTCCTCAGCCCAGCAGGCCCCCTGACCCAAACCACTGAGATTTGAAGAATGCATTCAATTACCAGCTACTGACGCTTGATCACTACATTTTAAATAAGTCCTACAAATAATAAGCAGTATTATAACAGAGTCTCTGGCATCACCATCCTTCATTCTTCCCTCTATGTGCTGCCATCACTATCATTATCATGATGAAAGCTTTGAGCTCAGTTTATCATCTGGATGTGTGAAAGGCCGCACAGGGAAGCATTAACACACATTTGTAAGGTAACAGTAAATGCAATTTCAACTCGTAGGCTTGCATCTGCTACCTTTCCTTCTTTCAATAAGAATAATGACCATCATTCAGAAGCACGTTTCAGTTTCAGCTTGCTCCCACTGCCAGATCTCCCACTTCAGATGGTCACCCTCAGAGGGCAAGAGACCAAGTCCTACCATAAAAGCTCGATCCTATTTGCCCTTAAACATACTTTCCACCCTTGATGAGAACATAGAAGTTGGGGGAACACCTGGATCTGCTGATCCACTCTGTCATCGCTGCAAACCAGGGTGTGCCTCACTGAGCCCTTTCCAGACTGGCTCTTCATCTGAACCCTTTCAGCTCTCCAACCTGGCTCTCCCCCTGAGCCCTCTCAGCTCTCCATCCTGGCTCTCCCCTGAGCCATTCCCATTTTCCATCCTGGCTCTCCCCTGGGCCATTCCAGCTCTCCATCCTGGCTCTCCCCTGAGCTGTTCCAGCTCTCCATCCCGGCTCTCCTCTGGGCCATTCCCATTTTCCATCCCGGCTCTCCCCTGAGCCATTCCCATTTTCCATCCTGGCTCTCCCCTGAGCTGTTCCAGCTCTCCATCCCGGCTCTCCTCTGGGCCATTCCCATTTTCCATCCCGGCTCTCCCCTGGGCCATTCCAGCTCACCATCCCGGCTCTCCCCTGGGCCATTCTAGCTCTCCATCCCGGCTCTCCCCAGGGCAGTTCACCCCCAGAGAGCCCCAGGCTCCACCTGAGCAGGTTTCCCTGCAGCCACGTGTGTCCCTGGCAGGGCAGAGCTCCGTGTCCCAGCCAGGGGCTCAGGGAGCCAAGTGCCCTTTGCTGGGAGGCACATGATGGGTGGCACACACGCTGAGGATCACAAGCAGCTGCTGGCTCAGCCTGAGCTCGGGGCAGGGCCCTTCACAGCACCCAGCCCATCTCTCTAAGGACCGAGGTGCTGACACCCATCCAAAGAGAGGCAGAAAGCAAAATGGCAAAATGCAAAACATTCCTAATTCACCAACTGCTCCCACTGTCACAGAGGCACTGATTTATTACAGCAGTGGAACTGTCCTGGTCCTCAGAGGGAAGCAACAGCAGTCACATTCTTGCTAATAATGATGGAAAATTTCCAGGGTGTAAGGGAGGAAAATAGCTATTTTGTCTTTTCTGACTCTCAGAGATGGGGAATGCATCAGACTCCATCTGAGAATTCCACTGCAGCTCATGTGGGCTGGGAGGAGGAGGAAGAGAAGGAAGACAGCTACAACCTGTGTTGCTTCTTCCCACAGTTTTGCCGGGTACAAAGCAAACCAGCACGAATTCAAATTTATTCATTCAATCAAACGATGCTCTGAGATAGGTATTCATGAGCTTCCCACATGTGAGGTGCCTGAATGACCCACAGAGAATTGATGTTTGTCAGGTTTGAATTCCAGTTGCCTCTGTGAGCTCCAGGAGCTGTGGGGAGTGCCAAGGCTGAGCTCCCTGCAGGAGCACTGCCACTGCACCCGCACAGCACCCAAACCCTGCACCCCACACCACCAAACCCTGCACCCCACTCCACCAAACCCTGCACCCGCACAGCACCCAAACCCTGCACCCCACTCCACCAAACCCTGCACCCCCACAGCACCCAAACCCTGCACCCCACTCCACCAAACCCTGCACCCCACAGCACCAAACCCTGCACCCCCACTCCACCAAACCCTGCACCCCCACAGCACCCAAACCCTGCCCACTCCACCAAACCCTGCACCCCCACAGCACCCAAACCCTGCCCACAGCACCCAAACCCTGCACCCGCACAGCACCCAAACCCTGCACCCGCACAGCACCCAAACCCTGCACCCCACAGCACCAAACCCTGCACCCCAACACCACCAAACCCTGCACCCCACAGCACCCAAACCCTGCACCCCACAGCACCCAAACCCTGCACCCCACTCCACCAAACCCTGCACCCGCACAGCACCCAAACCCTGCCCACAGCACCCAAACCCTGCACCCCAACACCACCAAACCCTGCACCCCACAGCACCCAAACCCTGCACCCCACAGCACCCAAACCCTGCACCCCACAGCACCAAACCCTGCACCCCCACAGCACCCCCAAAACCCTGCACCCCCACAGCACCCAAACCCTGCACCCCCACAGCACCCAAACCCTGCACCCCACAGCACCCAAACCCTGCACCCCACAGCACCCAAACCCTGCACCCCCACTCCACCAAACCCTGCACCCGCACAGCACCCAAACCCTGCACCTGCACAGCACCCAAACCCTGCACCCCACAGCACCCAAACCCTGCACCCCACAGCACCCAAACCCTGCACCCCACAGCACCATAACCCTGCACCCCCACTCCACCATAACCCTGCACCCCAACACCACCAAACCCTGCACCCCCACAGCACCCCCAAAACCCTGCACCCCCACAGCACCCAAACCCTGCACCCCACACCACCCAAACCCTGCACCCCCACAGCACCCAAACCCTGCCCACACCACCCAAACCCTGCACCCCCACAGCACCCAAACCCTGCACCCGCACAGCACCCAAACCCTGCACCCCCACAGCACCCAAACCCTGCACCCCCACAGCACCCAAACCCTGCACCCCACAGCACCCAAACCCTGCCCACAGCACCCAAACCCTGCACCCCCACACCACCAAACCCTGCACCCCACAGCACCCAAACCCTGCACCTGCACAGCACCCAAACCCTGCACCCCCACAGCACCCAAACCCTGCCCACAGCACCCAAACCCTGCACCCCCACAGCACCCAAACCCTGCACCCCCACAGCACCCCCAAAACCCTGCACCCCCACAGCACCCAAACCCTGCACCCCCACACCACCAAACCCTGCACCCCACAGCACCCAAACCCTGCACCCCCACAGCACCCAAACCCTGCCCACAGCACCCAAACCCTGCACCCTCTGCTGGGCCAAACACCCAGGGGGGCTCAGGCAGCAGACAGACCTGAAAACACAGAAATATTTCTGTAACCTGCCTCAGCTGCACAAAGTCAATCCAAACTCGCTGATTACCAGGAGAGCCGTCAAAGGTTAAAATGTTTTCCATGCTCACTTCAGGCACCAGACCCACTTCTTTCAACTGCAGCTTCCACTCCGTTTTAGTGCAGAAAACTCAACATTTAAACACATTGATGCAGCTTCATGCATTGGCAAGAATGGCATTTAAAATCCTTATAGTATCAAAACTGAAAATTTCAAATAAACATGGAATGAATTCAATCCTTGGGTCTCCGCTGAAACATCCTGATGAATTCAATCTCAATTAATTTAACGTCAATTCTCAAGACTAAAGCAGTACAATCAATTTGGTCTCTCCTTTCTGATTTCCACACCTGAAGTCAAACTCACTGAAGCTCATGGGAGTGAGCACTTATCACCAGGGCATCCCAATCACTGCTGGGAGCAGCACCCAGGGGCAGAAATCCTGCTCAGCTCAGTTCTGCTGGCCCCTCCAGAGTGCCCTGGGGGCTGGGACAGCGCCTGGCACAGCAGGGTGGGCAGGGGACAGTGCCAGGCAGGGGAAAGCACTGGGCAGGGCTGGAGAGCAGCCTGCCCTGCAGGGAGGACACAGCACCGTGGCACAGGGGCTGCAGGAGACACAAGGAGGATTACACCAGGGCACCATGGCACAGGGGCTGCAGGAGGGACAGACAGAATTACACCAGGGCACCATGGCACAGGGGCTGCAGGAGGCACAGAGAGTGAATTACACCAGGGCACTATGGCACAGGGGCTGCAGGAGACACAGAGAGTGAATTACACCAGGGCACCGTGGCACAGGGGCTGCAGGAGGCACAGAGAGTGAATTACACCAGGGCACTATGGCACAGGGGCTGCAGGAGACACAGAGAGTGAATTACACCAGGGCACCGTGGCACAGGGGCTGCAGGAGACACAAGGAGGATTACACCAGGGCACCATGGCAGAGGGGCTGCAGGAGGGACAGAGAGTGAATTACACCAGGGCACCATGGCACAGGGGCTGCAGGAGGCACAGAGAGTGAATTAAACCAGGGCACCATGGCACAGGGGCTGCAGGAGGGACAGAGAGTGAATTACACCAGGGCACCATGGCACAGGGGCTGCAGGAGGGACAGACAGAATTAAACCAGGGCACCATGGCACAGGGGCTGCAGGAGACACAAGGAGGATTACACCAGGGCACCATGGCACAGGGGCTGCAGGAGGCACAGAGAGTGAATTACACCAGGGCACCGTGGCACAGGGGCTGCAGGAGGGACAGAGAGTGAATTACACCAGGGCACCATGGCACAGGGGCTGCAGGAGGGACAGAGTGAATTACACCAGGGCACCATGGCACAGGGGCTGCAGGAGGGACAGACAGAATTACACCAGGGCACTATGGCACAGGGGCTGCAGGAGACACAAGGAGGATTACACCAGGGCACCATGGCACAGGGGCTGCAGGAGGCACAGAGAGTGAATTACACCAGGGCACCGTGGCACAGGGGCTGCAGGAGGGACAGAGAGTGAATTACACCAGGGCACCATGGCACAGGGGCTGCAGGAGGGACAGAGTGAATTACACCAGGGCACCATGGCACAGGGGCTGCAGGAGGGACAGAGTGAATTACACCAGGGCACCATGGCACAGGGGCTGCAGGAGACACAGACACAGAGAGTGAATTACACCAGGGCACCATGGCACAGGGGCTGCAGGAGGGACAGACAGAATTACACCAGGGCACCATGGCACAGGGGCTGCAGGAGACACAGAGTGAATTACACCAAGGCACCATGGCACAGGGGCTGCAGGAGGCACAGAGAGTGAATTACACCAGGGCACCGTGGCACAGGGGCTGCAGGAGGGACAGACAGAATTACACCAGGGCCCCATGGCACAGGGGCTGCAGGAGACACAAGGAGGATTAAACCAGGGCACCATGGCACAGGGGCTGCAGGAGGGACAGAGTGAATTACACCAGGGCCCCATGGCACAGGGGCTGCAGGAGACACAAGGAGGATTAAACTGCTCTGGCTGGAGGTGCAGCACCTGACGCCAGGACAGGAACTGCTGCTAAGGATCCTTGCCCACTGATCAATTCCTTGGGAAGCACAGCAGAAGAGGAAGCAAGAGCAGGAATTAGGCTGCTCTGAAGGCAGATGTTTATTCTAGGCTGCCTCTGTGAACATAAAGCAGGCACAAAAGGAAAGGCTTTTATTCGGTTAACGCACTAAAAGCAAATGCTTGCATTATTTGTGATTTCACAATGTTAATCCTGCAAGAATAGCTGGACTGGAGCTATTTATCATCTGGCACTCTAGACTTTGTTTCCATAGAAGGAAATGAAAAAGGCCAGGAAGGTTCAGCCAATTTGTCTTTTAATACTCTTTATTGGTTCATTAATGATTAATTCTTTTTAACACTCTGCCCCAGATCCTAAATTCACAATGGCTCAATTTAGATGAAAGATTTCAAATCCCCATCTCTCCTCCCTCTTCTCTTCTGTTTCCTGAGCCTATGCAAAACAACAACAACAAAAACCCCACCCAAACAAACAAAAAAACCCCACCATGGCACTGCTCAGCACACCGCTGTCAAAAGAAACCATCCCAGATGGAAAAACCCCTCTGGAAGATTAAATGGTGCAAAAGATGAAACAAGCAAAGAACACAACCCAGCCCAGTCCTGAAGAGCCACAACAGTGAAAGACTCACTGAATAATGATAATACCTGCTCCCACTTAGCCACCAAGTCTGCAACTTCTTTCTGCCCAGCACTGCACTACTGCAGTACTGCAGCACTCAGCTGGGCTCAGTTACTGAGTCCCTCCCTTGGAAGGAACATGGATTTATTTCTCCAGCAAATTATTGAGAACAGAAAACGCCATTGTTCCACAAACAGAAACCAAAGAGAGCTCTTAGAAATGTCATCCAACCAGACCATCTGAACATTTCCTTAGGATCACAGGCAGCTACAGCCTGCTCACAGTGGGCTTTACAAGTTCCATGAGAATTCACTGCCAATGCATTTGTCACTGCCCTGTCCCAGATGCTGGAACAGGCATTAGAGTACTCTGTGTACACCAAGTTTCCTCCAGGAGTTCAGGCCATCCCTTCAGTGTTTTCTGGAGCTGTCAAAGAATCACATGAGCAGCAGAGGTGTCTCAGATCCTATTCCTACCACAGCTATCAGTACAATACAATTTTGCATCTCACTCCTGTTTAGATAAGGAAGCAATGAAATAACCACCTTGACAGTGTGCTCTGAGACCTCTGGAGGAATTATGCCATTTCTGTTCAGTATTTTTACTAATCTGCCTACATGCTGCTCCTAGCTCTTGAAGTTCAAATACATATTTACCTCAAAGTACACTTGACAAGACTGCAGCTCTCCCATTCATCTCAAATGAAGAGAAACATGCAAACACGTGCATTTCCACACAAGGCAATTAACCCAGGTGATGCATTTATCTGAATCACAGCAGCTTCTTTCTAATTTGAAAGGAAGGAAAAAACACAAACCCACGACAAAAAAACCAACAGCATCTAAAAAAACCACTACAAAGCACTTCAGTTCCCTAGACAGGATGGTACTTTTGGCCTCGGGACACTGACAGCACATCCTGCAGCTCACTCAAAGGCTGAAGCTTGGGTCCCACAGCCAGGACTGCTCCTGGGAACCAAAGGTACTGGGGAGAACTCTGAAAGGATTTAACACTGGAGGAGCTGCTTGGTCTCTAGCCACTGTCTGAGCGGCAGGAACTGGAACATTACCTGGTCAGTACTGCTAAAAATACCTCTGCCACAATGGCACGCTGAGCACTCTGCATTCAGACAGATTCCCACTGCCATTAACGTGAGCGGATCTGTGCAAGAACAAAACAGCACTGCCCGAATCTTTGTGGAACTCTGTCATCACACAGACACCCAACACTGCTGGAAATGCCTCTAGAGCTTAATAGCCCCCAGTAATTCATCATTAATTCTGCTTTTTCATCCCCTTCCTCCTACCACCTTGTGGTTCTCATCACTACTGAACTGGAGACACTGGGAACTATTACCAAAATTCTGGGTTTAGTAACCCTTTTTTTTTAATACAGCATTATGTCTGTTTTTCCTGTATAAAAAGGATTTTCAAGATCACCCATTTCTGTGTTACTGAGCATTCCAAGGGCATGAAAGTTCAGCTTCACTTGAGCCTTTCTGCTCAACAGCTCAGAGCCTCCTTGGCAATCCTGGGGATATGAAAATCCTCCGGGAGAGATCCCCTGGGAGCAGGGTCGCTGCTGGCCCTTGATCACTGGGCCAGCTGGGAATAGCACAAGGTCCCCAGGGACCTCCAGTCCCTGGCATCTGCTCACACACAGCCCAAAGCCCATCCAAACACCCTGCAGCCCAGGGCCACTTCTCATCAAACCTCTCCCAGTTCCTGCACCAGCAGTCCCTGGGAAGGGCCAGCTCCAGGAGCTGCCGGATTTGTTCTGGCCATCAGTGGCACCATGTGCCCCGGAAAGCAATGCCAGCAGCAGCTCCTGACTGCAGGCAAAGCTTCAAATCACTCTGAAGAGGTGAGAGTGCCACAAGTGTATTTCTGCCTGCTCTGCTCCTCATTACACACACAAGCCCTAGAGGTTGCAGTTCCATGTGAAAAAAAAAAAAAAAAAAAAAAAAAAACACCTAAAAAAAAAGAAAGAAGTCTGCCCTCTAATGTTATTTTAAGCAACAGCACAGCCCAATTGACTTCAGAGGACCTCTCAGTTGCCAAGCTGGACATATGCTTGCATACTTGCCTGAAATAATGCCAGACCCTACCTCACCATCCCCTGCCATCCCCCTCACCCTCATTCTCCTCCTCCAGGCCTCCAGGCTGCCCTGCAGGGACAGCCCTGCCCTGTGGGAACAAGGGTGCCCACAGGGATGTGCTCAGGAGTGCTGTGAGGTGCTGGTCCAGGGGCACACTCAGCCTGAAGCCCCCTGAGCCCGAGCCTGGTTTGTCTGCACCTCCAGGTGGAAGGCGGATCAGAATCTCCTCTCCTGCTTGCCAAACGTGGCAGTTCCTCACACAGCATCTTTTCCCCCGAAAGCCAACCCCTGAATTCTAGTCTGGCACAAACACACCTACTAGATAGAACCCTTTCATGTAGGTCAGCTCAAGAAACACTCAGTTAACTCCCACTTGGCTGGAGCAGCACAAGCACACAAAACCAGCTGGAGCAGCCCCTGCTCTCACTGCACAGGAATTCAGGAGCACCAGCACTGTGATCTGCAGAGATGGGGTAGGTTTCATAATTGCACCACTGTGTTTGTGCCAGCTGCACATACAGATACACTCCCCCACTCCCCAGTTTGTCACACAGTCAGTACCACAAGCTTTACAGACCCTCTGAAGCGCAGAGCGAAGCCTGTGCCTGCTTTTGTTTGGATTCATCCTGCACTTTCCTGATATGTTCTGAAGAGCTGAGAAGGCGCCCAAGAGAAACAGCTTGTAATCATCTGATATCTGCATGTGACCTCCCCTGTGCAATTTGCATTGGCTTTGAGTTTCCAGATGAAGCCGTCGGACGGAATAGTGCTAGGATTAATTTTAGCCTCCTCCTCGAGATGAGTCGCTGATACCAAAACAAGGTTATAATACTTGACAGAGCAGAATACTCTCCTTGCCAACATCATCTGTTTCAGGCTCCTCAGGACTGAAATAAAGTGTGGAAAAACAATTCCGAGCAAAGAGGTGCTGTGAGCTTTGAGAGCAGAGAAGGAATTAAAATAGCTCCATTCTTGCAGTTTGCAAATCAGTCTCCACGGCGGGCACGGGTCTGAACATAACAACATCTTGAAATGAGACATCCACTCAAACTCATCAGAAGATGCTACACACACAGTTTTGGTATAGAACAAGCTGACAGAAGAAGTTTCTCCAGATTTTAGTCTCAGGTACTTGCAGTGATGGGCTGTGGAAGGTTTAGTGCCACGAGGGGCAAAGGCATTTCTGCAGCGATGGCCTGGCACCCTTCAGGGCACCATGGCAGAGATGCCCACCAGCCCCTTACCTTGGGCATGCACTGCAGAGCTCACACAGCTCCCAGGCTCTACTATCACCCTTTTCCAGCCGTGCCTGTTGAGAATGGCTCCAGAGAAAGCCATCACACCTTTCTGAATCCCCACCTGGAGAAAAGGAGCCCCAGTGTGCCCCCTCTCACACACTGCCCGAACAGACAGGCACACCCTGAGGTAGAGCCTGATGAGAATGGCTCCAGAGAAAGCCATCACGCCTTTCTGAATCCCCATCAGGAGAAAAGGAGCCCCAGTGTGCCCCCTCTCACACACTGCCTGAACAGGCAGGCACACCCTGAGGTAGAGCCCTGCACTCTCAGAAGCGAGCTCAGGCTCCAGTGCCTCCCCGCGCCCTGCCAGCCCAGCCTTGCCAGGTGTGACTGCAGAGATGCTGTCAGACAGCTTTCACAGGCAAACCCACACGATCCTGCTCTGATACTTGGATTATTAATAAACTACACTGATGTATTTTACATGAACTACACCATAAATGAATTACAGGGAAGTTAAAGCAGACCATGACTGTTATATTTGTTACATTAACTTTCTCTTGCTGTGAATAATTGCTTGACTCTACCAGGACATGGCTGCTGGCCTGTGAGTGGACTTCAGGGGATTATTTTTTGAAAAATTAGGCTCAAATGAAGCCTTCCAACAGAGTCTGTGCTTTCAGCATTTGAGTGAACAGAACAGGACTGGAACGTGGGGGAGACAGAAATGGGAGGAGAAAAATACCCCAGGTGAACACATGCAGCACCAAATGCTGTGATCCCAACAACTGAGCAGGGAGGGAGAAGCAGCTGATGGAACCACGACATTCACTTCCTATTATTATTCCTTCCAAACTATTTAATCTGTCCTAAAGTTAGTTCTGCATGGAAGAACTAAAATTAAAAGAACCTGTCAGACCCATAAATCTTGCCTTGCTTTACATACCCCCTTCATCAGAAGTTACAAGTCTACTACTTGATTTCCACTTAATTAATTAATTACTACTAAAATCCGTTATGACAAGGTTTTCACAGAATAAATGTGAAAAGTAAAATCTGACAAAAAATTTGAGTAAGAGCTGTCACCTGAGTCTGAGATTGGTTTGAATTTTCTTTCAAATTTGTAGAAATATTATAATTTAAGTTTTACTTCTACAAAAATTATCAGCCATCTTTTCTTGTTATGCTCAGCAATTCCACAATTTTGAAAAAAAAAATTAACATTTCCAAAGTCCTAAAACTAAGTAATTCAAAGCAGGTAATTCATCAATGCAAAAAAATTCAAGACTTTTCTACTGTACATTTCCTGTCTTTTAAAATAATTTGCAGGTAAGCGTGTGCAGAATTCCACCATAAACAAACACTACAGAAGGAAGAAAACCCATATAAATGTATTGTAATATTAACAGAATATATATACAGACATCCAAAATGAGACTGATTCAGTTAAAGAACAAAAACTTACTGGAAATGGCCAATTCATCTAAAGTTTCATTTACTGAATGTTTGGAAACATCTTGTCGTGAGCAATACACAGAACAAGAATTCATCATGCAAATTCAATTAAATTAATAACTTTAAACGCAGTACACTTTTTGCCTCAAGCAGTTTATTTTCTCAGTGGAAAAATAAAACCTACTTTTATCAAGCATGCAATTATTTGATCAGTTTTCGTCTCATCTCTGAATAAAGGCCCCCAAAGAAGAGAGAGAAGTTCCAGTACAAAACCAAACTGTTCCTGCTGCCAAGGCAGAAACATCTCAGAATCTCAAAGAATTTCATACACCACCTAATCAGACCTACAAATAAATTATCAGCTCTAATTGCATCACTCATAGCTTCTCTCTGAAACTATTTCTTCATGGATGTTTACCTGCTCTGAAACAAGAGCAAGGAGGATGTGTGTCTCTATTATTGGGTAATTCAATTAAGCCATCTGTGATCAGGCGTTCTGTAATTATCATATGTTTACAGATGGGGTGTCATGCAAACTGCCTGGGCTCCAATCTCCAGAAGTGAGCTCTGATCCCTCTGTTCCCATCCATGGAGCACTGAGGGACCTGCCCAAGCCCAAAGCCCAGCTCCAGGGACCTGCCCAAGCCCAAAGCCCAGCTCCAGGGACCTGCCCAAGCCCAGCTCCTGGCCTAGAGCAGAGGAGAAGGAAGGGGAACACAGCCCCTGCCCACCCAGACAGCTTTACGGGAGAGAAATTCTGTCCTTGAACAGAGAGAGCAGTGACCTGTGCCACCCACGTACCTGGGCAGGGCAAGGTGCCCCACACAGGGCAGTGACCTGTGCCACCCATGTACGTGGGCAGGACAAGGTGCCCCACACAGGGCAGTGAGCTGTGCCACCCCACACAGGGCAGCGACCTGTGCCACCCATGTACCTGGGCAGGGCAAGGTGCCCCACACAGAGCAGTGACCTGTGCCACCCCACACAGAGCAGTGACCTGTGCCACCCACACAGAGCAGTGACCTGTGCCACCCACACAGGGCAGGTGACCTGTGCCACCCCACACAGGGCAGCGACCTGTGCCACCCATGTACCTGGGCAGGGCAAGGTGCCCTACACAGAGCAGTGACCTGTGCCACCCACACAGAGCAGTGACCTGTGCCACCCACGTACCTGGGCAGGGCAAGGTGCCCCACACAGGGCAGCGACCTGTGCCACCCCACACAGGGCAGTGACCTGTGCCACCCCCCACACCTGGGCAGGACAAGGTGCCCCTCAGGGTGCCTCAGGCTCTGAGCACAGCCCCACGCCAATGCACCACACCTGCAGCCCGGGCTGTGCTGGACGGACACACGGACACTGCTGTCCCCCCACAGCAGCACAGCAGTGCCCTGGCTGCACAGGAGGGCTGCGCTGCAGGAAATGAAGGAAACCCATCCATTGTGAGGGTATTTCAAAAGGAAAATGGGCAAAGAAGATAGGAACCAGGCACCAGCACGAAGGAAAAAGCTTTCCCAGCACTTCTCCCTGTTCTCCCAGCCAAAGCTGGTGTGAGAACAAGAGCCAGATCTCTCCTTGTGACACTCTTCTGTTGCTTCACTGCAGTCGCTAGACTCTGTAAAAACCAGACATTTTAATTTAGTTTTCAATGTCAAATAACTGATTTCAAGTGCATTTCCCACAGCAATCCATACATTCTCTGCCTTTCCACTTTTAAATGTGTGATAGCTTGCAGCTCTCTGAGGCTGCAGTATATATTATACTGCAAAATTACCATGTCAACAAATAACTTTTCTTCACTTGTAAACAGATCCTTTCTGTGAGCTGGCAGATGTCTGCCAAATTACGCTTTTACTCATTGAGATGTTCATTGGGAAAAATATTAGTAAGATACAGCCCTCTTGTGCAGTGAGCAGCAACAAAAGCCTTGCTGGAAAATGACTCCACCAAAACACTCCTCTCCCAGCAGGGAAAGGCAGCTCTGAGAGGTGCTGCGCCACCAAGGCACCTCAGGCCCCGAGCAGGGCAGCTCTCGGATCAGTTCCCTCCCCAGGGCACGTGTAAGGCAGAACCGATCAATAAGCAGGTCCCAAATCTTCACGAAATGTGTCCTGGAGAGCACATCCAGAGGGGGGGCAGGTGCTGCCATTCCTGCGCAGGTGCTGAGGCTGCAGACACCAACTGAGGTGAATTCACACCTGTGCAGGTGCCAGATGTCAAACGGTGCCAGATGCCAGGCTGCCATGCCCTGCCCAGGGCAGCAGCAATGGGATGCCCAGCTGCCTCTGCAGGCTGAGCCCAGCAGCAGTGGGATGCCCAGCTGCCTCTGCAGACATGCTGCCCACCCTCAGCAGCAATGGGATGCCCAGCTGCCTCTGCAGACATGCTGCCCACCCTCAGCAGCAGTAGGATGCCCAGCTGCCTCTGCAGGCTGAGCCCAGCAGCAGTGGGATGCCCAGCTGCCTCTGCAGACATGCTGCCCACCCTCAGCAGCCCAGAGCCTCCCCACAGCCTGGGGCAGAGGGCCCAGGTGGGGATGCTGTGCCCTGCAGATCTCCTCCTGACAGGGGCAGCTCTGGCACAGCGCAGCACAGGCAATGGGGAGGGCTGAGTGCTTCCCAGATAAAATCAATCAGACACTATTTATTCATTACAGGGCGATTCGAGCCCCCACTGAAGAGCCACTGCTTATACTGGCCACCAGTGTGTCAGTTTTCTGTCCATGCTTTAAAAGCTGTGCTTTCTAAAACACAAGAACAGAATTTTAGAAATGCATAAGCAGGTGCACATACACAACTTTAATCCTCAGCATCCAAGGAAAGGATCCAACCCACTAACTTCCCAAGGCAGAAGGCATCACATCACTCCTGAAATGGAACAAATGTGCCCATGGGTAGTTCACAAGAACTTCTGCTGGTACAGACCAGCACCACCACCCAGGAGGTCAGGAGGCTGATGTTTGCTAGGAAATGGCAAGGAGGGCAGCAGGGCCCCGTGGATGGAGGAAAAGCTTTAGTTACTGCTGGCAGAGCCCAAAGCAGCACAAGGAACTAAAGCTGTATGGTCTTTTTATTTTTAAACACACGGAGCGCAATGCCAGATTAATTAAAAGGATCCATTTCCATCATATGCAGGATCTGTTTACTGCTGTGTTATCAGGGCTAAATACAGCACATGTCTGCAGCACAGGGAGCGTACATCAACTGCAGGAAAACCAAGCACACCAGCCTCAGAGAAGGAAATGTGAATCAAATGGCTGTAACAGCGCTGCTGAAAAGCCACATCAGGCACCTGGCCATAGAGACCAGTTTAGAAAAGAAGCCAGTCTATGGTAAAACATAAATCAGTGTCTCTGTGGACACTTAATTTCTTCATGTACTCAGCGGCAGCCATGCAAACACAGCACTGAAACAGAGGAGAGAGGAGTTCAGAAATAAAGGCACAAGAAAGGCATTGTTCCATCAGAAATTCTCATAAAAACAGAACCATTACATACATGGAAGCTGAAGGCTGTTCATGTCACAGGAACCCTTGCAACAAACAGCAAAATTTAATATCCTTCTACTAATATCGTTCTGTGAAACCTAGGTCTTGCAACACACAGCCCAATTCAATAACTTTCCATTGAAGCCCCAAACGAAATCCTCTCGTTCCAGGGCAGCCAGAGCAGCTCCATCTGCACTGAAATTCCCTCAGCCAGGGGGGATGTGAGCGTAACTCCTGAAGGATCACAGCCCGTGATTCTGAGGGTGCTTGCTGAGTGAGCAGCAAAGAAGCACACCCAGGACAGGGATGGCACCTTCAGCCAGCCCTGACTGAGCTCCTCCAGCACCAGGAGCTGGGTCACCTCCTGCACAAAGGCCAGACCAGGCTTCCCCCACCAGAGTACCTGTGAACCTCCAGAGGAGCTCCCGACACGGGAGGATAAGGGCAGCACCGAGGAAAAGTGACAGAATCTCTTCAGAGCCGCAAATACTTTTCCCCAAAATGCGTTAAAGATCTCGGAGGGTAACTCAGAATCCCACACTAACACCAGGATTCTGTCACTGGTAGTGAAGTGCTGCACAAAGAAAACACCTTTTGTTACAGACCACGTGCTCGTTCAGTTATTTCTTTACTAGTCACACCCTCTCCTTCTCTTTAAAAACAAGATTTCTCCAAGTTGCCAACAGTTGTTTCCAAGCTGCTCCTTTGCTGAATAAGCCTCCCAGTTTCTATATTCAGAGCACAACCGATGCAGAAGTCTCAACACCCACTAAACTTGAATAATTTATACTCTTACAGTCTTGTATGGCAAGATACAAAGTGACTTAATCATCAGGTATTCATAGCATTCTCCTCCACAGAAGTATGAAACTCAGTGAAAAATATCATTCCACTGCAAGTCCTCAGGCAGTGTGTTCCACATAGGAGACAGAGTCGTTCCCATTAAAAATTCAGAGCCACAGACAAATAAAATACTTTTGGTTCTGTGTGACTGCTTGCCTGGGCAGTTGGACAATCCATTATTAAGCACATTCTATTTCCAGAATAAGCTGAGAAAACAGGATAGATTGCTTTAATATTAATTCACGTGTCTGCACGGTGCCTATTGCATCTCATGAAGCTTTTTAAGCCTAATTCAAAGTTAAAATGGCTTTTCACTGCCTCAGTGTTGCCAGTGAGCACACCTACAGCCTGGCTAAGCATCACTGCACAGACACTTTCTCAAAAGGAAAACATGGCCTGGTAGCAGGGCCTGTAGTTCCCTTTGTCTTTATCCCGCTTATATTTGTATAAACATATAAACAAAGAAAGCAAATGTTTCCCTTATGGCCTCAGGTGAAAGCTGCTCTTTCACAGGGGAGCCACAGAACGGGTTCTGGTTTGGGCTCTGTTGTTTTGTTTTGGACACAGACAGCGAGGTGCTGTTACTGAAACCCCACTGATTTTCACTGAGTCATACAATTGTTTGGGCTGGAAAAAACCTTCAAGATCACCAAGTGCTGCCTACCATTAACCTAATACCACTAAACCCTGTCCCTGGGTGCCACCACTCCACACCTCTGCCTTTCCATCTCTGCCCTTCTCAACCTTGTGCTGTGCCCTTCCTCCTCATTCATCTTCACCCATCTCCTCCACCCTGCTCTGCCCGTCCTGGCCCCTCCGCAGCCTCCTCTGAGCTCCCCTCAGAGCTGTGTCCACAGCACAGCTCACACACACACACACGCTTCTCTGTGCAGCTTGGATGCTGAGCTGCCTTTGAGGAAAAAACTCCCTACAAGAGATGTTTTCCTCCTTTAAACACTTTAAAGGTTTGTGAAAGTGAAAGGAGATTAAAAACATATATGCGATTGCCCGTTACATAACTAGTTTGTGAAAGCATGCTGAGTTTAATGACATCTCAGTGGAACAAAATGAAGCAAATCACTAATCACAGTTACCAAAAAAATTCTCACAGCAAAGTACTTTCTCATTAGTTTCTGGCTTCAAGTGGTTCCACCTGCCTTATGAACATATACATTTAATCAATCCATTTAAAAAAGGATACTGATATCAAAGTGCCCCAAAGCAAACAAAACCACCAGCCCAACAGCCCAGTGAGCAGCAGCAGCAGTGCCAGGGGACATGGCACAGACTGTGTGCTGTGGCAGTGCCAGGGGACACGGCACAAACAGTGTCCTGTGGCAGTGCCAGGGGACATGGCACAGACTGTGTCCTGTGGCAGTGCCAGGGGACATGGCACAGACTGTGTCCTGTGGCAGAGCAGGGGACAGGGACACGGCATAGATGGTGTCCTGTGGCAGTGCCAGGGGACATGGCACAGACTGTGTGCTGTGGCAGTGCCAGGGACATGGCACAAACAGTGTCCTGTGGCAGTGCCAGGGACATGGCACAGACTGTGTCCTGTGGCACTGCCAGGGGCCATGGCACAAACAGTGTCCTGTGGCAGGGCAGGGGACATGGCACAGACTGTGTGCTGTGGCAGTGCCAGGGGACACGGCACAAACAGTGTCCTGTGGCAGTGCCAGGGACATGGCACAGACTGTGTCCCGTGGCAGGGCAGGGCCATGGCACACAGCCTGTCCTGTGGCAGTGCCAGGGGACATGGCACAGACTGTGTCCCGTGGCAGGGCAGGGCCATGGCACACAGCCTGTCCTGTGGCAGTGCCAGGGGACATGGCACAAACAGTGTCCTGTGGCAGTGCCAGGGACATGGCACAGACTGTGTCCCGTGGCAGGGCAGGGCCATGGCACACAGCCTGTCCTGTGGCAGTGCCAGGGGACACGGCACAAACAGTGTCCTGTGGCAGTGCCAGGGGACATGGCACAGACTGTGTCCCGTGGCAGGGCAGGGCCATGGCACACAGCCTGTCCTGTGGCAGTGCCAGGGGTTCATGCCAGCCTGTTCCAACCAGCAGGCAGCAATGTGAGGGTGCAGGAACTGATCCCCTCGCAGTGCCCAGCTCAGCATCCCCCCAGAGCTGCACAGCTCCACATTTCACAGCCTCTGGCACTGCTGTCATCAGCTACAGCACACTCGGCCTGTTCTCATCTCCCTCCCTGCCCCAGCCATCTTCTCTCCTGTCCCACCTACTGAAATGTGGCTGTTCAGGGCAGGGACCATCTCTGACGCTCCTGCATTCATAAAACACCCTGCTCAGTGCTGTCCTGAGCCCAGCACAGCCCTCTGCAGTGCACAGCATCTCCAGGGAGGACAATCACAGCCTGATGCACGGGCCATCACAATCACAGTTGTGATTTCCTGACACCCAGCAGGCACCCAAGGCTTGACAGCAAAGTCACCAGCTGGCCAACACAGGGAAGTTAAGCTCTCTTTTTTATGAACTGCAGGCAAGGCTATTGATATTTCAGCTCCCAGTTAATGTCATGGCTTTGTGGTTTCCCAAAGCATGTTCTAGCATTTCTCTTCTGCTGTGACATCTGGCAGCACATCTTCAGTATTCCCTGGGAGCAGAGAGGGCTGTCAGCATCCAGCTCAATACCTGCATCACCATCACATTGACCAGATCGTCAGTCTGCAAGTGGCTCCATCAGTTACCTTGAAACTATTTCCACAAAGGCAGGTGAGAGCAACAGAATCTGGCTTCAAACGCGAGTCCTTGCCAGGCAGGAATTTTAAGGATTGACACCTAAAGGAATGAAATCACTCACATGACAATAACCCACCAAAAGCAGTGTCATCAAAGCTCTTATAAATGAAAAAGCTTTTAAGAAATCAGCTCTAATTAGCTGAACTCAGTTATGCTACTCACTATCATGGAATAAAGTGAATCTCAGTGTTTTATTTTTAGCATCTGCTCCATTACAAAATAGTGTCTTTGACAAAAAACTGCTCTCCCCATCATCCAAAAGGCCCTTCTCCTTCCTCTAGGTAGAGCCACCAGCAACCAGCTGTTATCCACACCAAGTCAATCCACAGCACACCAGCAATAACACATCCAGCACTAAAGGCCAGTGCAAATCTGCTTTTCCAAAGCTGCTCACAGAAGGGTGCAATGTGGCACCTCCAGGCTCTGCAGATCAGGGGGCTGCATGGGAATGGACCAGCTCAGCTTTTACAGAGGCTGAAAAGAGCCCAGAGTCAATGCTGGAAACCCCAGGATCATCGACACTGTCCACAGAGCACCAGCATTTCTGTGGGATCCAGGTGCACACAGGCCAGCCACGCATCTGCTAATTAGGTGGCAATACACACACAATAATTATAGCTATCACATCATCACACATTCTCCCCTAATTATTTCTAGTCATAATATTTACACCTTTGAATGCAACAACAAAGGTACAGGACTTCCTTGCAGTTGTTCTTGCAGATTTTGCCCAGGAGAATTTTCCCAGCTCACAGGAGGACCCTGGTGAGTGTGAGCCCAGGCTGAACCCTGTTACATAAACGTGCCCTTGAAGGCTCCGAGCCAAAAGGTTTTATTTACTCGCTTTTACTGGGACATGTGTTTATTTGAGGATATGAATTTCACAAATATCCATCCCAGCTCGCTAGACTGGCCACGAGCTGTCAAATGCAATCCATCAGGGAGAAACTGCGTTTGAACTGGGGCCCTCACTGCCCTCCATGCAGCTCCTTCACACTGAGACATCAGTCTGAGCCCCAGCAGCACCACGGCCACCTCCTGCAAGGTCTCCTTGTCCCTGTGTTTCTGTCACAGTGCAGACACAGCTCAACCTTCCAAGCCATCTAAAGATGAGCTACACACACAAAGAAACTGCTCCCCAAAAGCTGCTGAGGCAGGGTATCCACCCATGGCAACCTACTCTGTTAAGGGTAAGTCTTGAGAACCCAAAGCAACCACAGGGTTCACAAAATGAGACACACTGAGTCCTGTTTCTACTAAAATAAATGATCACCTAAGCACTTTGAGAGCTGGGCCAGGTGAGTGATCCACATTTTCTCAATTAAACCAAGTTTTAACCTACAGCAGTCAGCAGCAGACTAATTCCTAGCTACACCAAAATAGGTGGATATGTCTGTCAACCTCAGAGCTGACAGGTTTATAAACAAATCATCCATCCAACACCTTCTCCTGTTTGAATGCTGTTGTGCCACCACACCCCACACCAGCACCACATCCCAAAGCCCTGACCCTGATTTAAAAGCCTCTGACAGGCGCAACCTGTGAGTCCCAATAATGCCTCAGCAGCCCCAGCCATCCCAGGCTGGGAGAGACAGCACAGGAAGAAACTGAACAAACCCATCTCAGCTCCTGAGCGCTCCCTTCTCCCTTGGGCAGGTCCCTGCAAGCACTGCTGGCTGCCCCAAATGCAGCTCCCTTCCCTCTGCACGCAGAGCTCCCCAGCTCCTCTTGGACCAGGGACCGGGGATCAGAGCAAGGGGAAAAGGAACAGGAAAGAAAAACAGAATCAGGATGAGACCCAAACCCTGCCAAAATCAATAGGAGCCTCTCCATCAACTTCAGTGGGTTTTTGATGTAGCAGAGAAGCCAAACAGCCTGAATGGCAAGCAAATCGATTTGTGAGATCTCAGATACCACAGTGAATGATGCCTGGGGCAGAGACTGGAGAGACTGATCTCTCATTATGGTTTTCATATGTTATACATCACACACACATATGCAGATCTCCTAAATAATACTGAAAAGAGAAAACAGCAGAACAAAGACATTCTGTATTACCTCATTTAGCATGTCAGAAAATACTCAGGAGAAAATATCACCCTTCATCTGCACTTTTGCCTCCAATATTAGATGTTCCCATTATTTTTTTAAATAGCAATAGGCTGGCAAAAATATAGAACAATTCAGACTTGCACTGAAAACATGCACTAGCAGCATTTACTTTTTCTGAAACTGCAGAACATCGTGAAATTGAGTCTAATTTTGAATGCACACAATGTGAATCAAAATATATGTGACCATTTTTCAATTTCTAATTCACTTATCTCAGCAAGCACATATTCCCATTGAGTATTTAAGAAAATTATTTTTCCGATGTTAAGGAAAAATGGGACTAAAATAAAAGAATTTCTGCAGTAAGTTCTGAAAAGGACATTTTCAAAGCTGGCAGGTAATAACAGAAGAAAGAAATAAGCCAGCCATTATAGTTCATGGTCAAGAAATACAAGCAGAAATGTCTGTAGATCATTATTATTGCTAATTGTACTTCATCCTTATGGTTTGTTGTCTTGTACGTTGTTACTATTTTCACTAAACTCGTGGTAACTGCCTTAAGCTTCTCTTGCTCAGAAAAAGCAGAAAACAGGAAAAGTTCTGGGCTGCCAAACTTTGGCTTCAAGCAGAAGGATTACTCCTGTGATCCTCTGTGTTTGTGTGCTTGGCAGGCCCAAAGGTGACACCCAGCAGAGGGGCAGTGCAGAGACCCCTGCCAGGCGGGCAGTGAGCTCCTGCAGCCCGGCACAGCGCGGCACAGCCCGGCACAGCGCGGCACGGCCCGGCACAGCCCGGCACAGCCCCGCACAGCCCCGCACAGCCCCGCACAGCCCCGCACAGCCCCGCACGGCGCGGCACGGCGCGGCACGGCGCGGCACGGCCCGGCACGGCCCGGCACGGCCCGGCACGGCCCGGCACGGCCCGGCACGGCCCGGCACGGCCCCGCACAGCCCCGCACAGCCCCGCACAGCCCCGCACAGCCCCGCACAGCCCCGCACGGCGCGGCACAGCCCCGCACGGCGCGGCACAGCCCGGCACGGCGCGGCACAGCCCCGCACGGCGCGGCACGGCGCGGCACGGCGCGGCACGGCGCGGCACGGCGCGGCACGGCGCGGCACGGCGCGGCACGGCCCGGCACGGCCCGGCACGGCGCGGCACGGCCCGGCACGGCCCGGCACGGCCCGGCACGGCCCGGCACGGCCCGGCACGGCGCGGCACGGCCCGGCACGGCGCGGCACGGCGCGGCACAGCCCCGCACGGCCCCGCACGGCCCCGCAC
The DNA here is from genome assembly GCF_035770615.1 of Melospiza melodia melodia. Taxonomy (NCBI): domain Eukaryota; kingdom Metazoa; phylum Chordata; class Aves; order Passeriformes; family Passerellidae; genus Melospiza; species Melospiza melodia. Next base: position 19,977,087 of record NC_086209.1, on the reverse strand, counting down.
GGCCCCGCACGGCCCCGCACGGCCCCGCACGGCCCCGCACGGCCCCGCACGGCCCCGCACGGCGCGGCACGGCCCCGCGCGGCCCCGCACAGTCCGGCACAGCGCGGCACAGCGCGGCACAGCGCGGCACAGCGCGGCACAGCGCGGCACAGCGCGGCACAGCGCGGCACAGCGCGGCCCGGCACGGCCCGGCACGGCCCGGCACGGCCCGGCACGGCCCCGCACGGCCCCGCACGGCCCCGCACGGCCCCGCACGGCCCGGCCTCTCGCACTGTAAAGGAGCTCCAGCAGCAGGGCAGATGGTGCTGCCAGCGCTGTGCTGCTCCAGGGCTCGTCCTGCCCCTCACACAGCAGCACCGAGCCTGGGCTGCCTGAGCTGTCCTGAGAGCCTCACCTCATCCCCCCAGAGACTGATCCACGGCTCCCAGAAACACTGCTTGCCCCACGGAGACTGGGCTGTGTGCATCATTTCTGTGCCCCGTTCAGCGACGGCCTTACAGCCACAGCCCACGGCACGAGGGGTGCCTGACTCTGAGGAGCTTCTGCTCACGCTGGATCCCCGCCGTGCTCCTGGGGCACAGCGGCCGTGGGGCACAGCACACAGTGCCCCTGTGCGGGGCAGGGACCCCAGCACACACTGCCCCCCAGCACACCCTGACCCCCACCCACGCAGGGACCCTGTCCCGGGGCAGTCCCTGCCCAGCTGTCCCCCAGCCCGGCTCCAGCCCGGGCACAGGCTGCACTGCTGTCCCCAGGGGAGCCAGCAGTGACCCAGAACATGAACACGGGGGCTCCTGCTGCCCTCAGCACTCGTACCCTGCTGTCCTGCCAGCACTTCTGACAGGCACAGCCTCTCCGTCACACACCCCTCACCGGCTCAGCTGCACTTGAGCCATACTTGAGCAGCCCTTCTGAAGAGCACATGACACCACTTGTTCAGCTCATCTGCCCACAGCTACAGGCCTTTCTTCTTTTTTCCCCCCTCTTCTTTTTCCTTTTTAATTTAACTACTTCAGACATAGGTAGCTCTTCCTGCAGCGGAAATCAATTATGAAATAAATATAATATTCAGATCAGACGGTATTAGAAGGGACCACTCATCATATATATGATATTTCCAGATTACATCTTAGCTTGGCTCACTGAGTCATCACTTCAGCATTCTCACTAAATCAAAAATTAAACAAAGCGAATCAGTCAATTAGCGGGGCTGCTCCTTGCTCTGTGCACAAATAATCCTTTCAAGCCCAACCCTTAACTCAATTTGAGGCAGGGAGCGCTCAGTATCTGGGAAGGAGCGGCCACTGTGCAGGGCTGGCTGCTCGGGTACAGCCAGGACAGGGTCTGAGCCTGGGCCTCAACAATGCCAGCCCGGCCACAGCCACGGTCTGAGCCCCCCATTCCCTGCAGAGAAACCCAGAACTGCTCAGGGGACAAAGCACCAACCCCAGCCTGGCCAAACCCCCCATTCCCTGCACAGAACCCCAGCACTGCTCAGGGAACGAAACACCAACAACCAGAGTTCATAATCCCCTCTCCCCCTTCCACACACCAAAGCCATTTTCTCCCCAAACCTGTGCCAAGCATGGGAGGCACACTGGGAATCTGCTCATTTCTTCATCCATCTGACAACCTGGCTGCACCCACGGCCAGAAGAGAGAGGAGATGCACAATGCTCTGATCCTCAGCAGACACAGGCACTTGCTCATTACACACACAGCATTCCATTTTCAGCACGTATACTTTAGGGAAAGGGAAGGGAAGGATGGGTTCAGTGCCCAAGAAAATATTTTGCCCTTGAGAAATACTTGCTAGGTCTGAAATATCTGTACCAGTACAGAGACAGACCCAACACCACCAAAAGTGATTTATGCAGCCTCTCTCCGGTTACAGAAAGTTAGGTGCTTGGTTTTTAAAGCAAAACAATGGCCTGTATGCAAAAAGCTGCAACTCCTAAATCATCCATGACCCGTGTCAGTGCTCATAAAAGAGAGAAGCCCTGGCACAGGTAACAGCTCTCTCCTCCCACAGTAACGGCCACGCCGGGTCGGAACAGAGCTGCACTCAGTATCCAGCTCCCAAAGAAACAGCCATATTCAAATCTCTCAGCTGGGATACAGGCAAAGTGGATAAATACTCCTTTGCAGTAGCAGAGATTGTTTCTCCCTCTTACACACAAGTGTTTGTGTATTTGCTCTCCAATTCAAAACACACCCTCCTTTAATTCTCCATTTGCTCCTCACGTGCACATGGCTCCAAGAAAAGAAATTCTGAACAAGTGATGAAAAGAGTTCCAGCCTCACTGAAGTCTGCAGAGGCGCTTTGCAATGGATTCAGATGGGATTAGAGCCTTTATCTAGATTAACAGTGCTTAATAGCCCAGCTAACAAACAAGCTGCTCTGCATAAGGAGACATTATGATTGTGTTTTCCCTGACTGGTCACTTTTCCCCAAACATCTCCCCCTTGCATCTGCCATGTCTGTGCACATTCCAGCTGACAAGATTTCCCCACTTCTCCCCAGTTTCTGGCCATGTGGTTCTGACTCAAGGACGCAATCCATGAGCATCTGAGCAGTTCTGTGAGCCTAAGAGAGGAGGTGTGATCCTCTCTGCCTCACTGGAGGTGCTGGTTTGGGTCCCTCTCCTTTACACAACAGCACTTTCCATGAAATTGCAGAAACTCAATGTTTTTGAAGTCCCACTGACTTTGCTGAGTTCAAGCTTTACACAGATGAAAATATTTGACAGACCATGTAATCATGCACAGCGCTGTCCCTAAGAAACCAAACTGGGATGTCATATTTTCAACAAACCTAGGGCTTGAGTATAATTTGTTGTAACTACGAAACTAAAAGCCTAAGGACTTATACTTCACCTTGCATTTGCCAGGAATTGCTGCTATGGGGAACTGTATCAGCAGTGCAAGCTAACAAGGGAGACAATCTCAGCTATGAAGGCGGAGGGCTACTTAGATCTACTTGCATCATTTCTCTTGTCCTTCTTATTGTTTTGATAAATCCAAATAATTAAACTTCACAGATATTTCTGCACCCTGGAAAATGTCTGCAGACTCAGACTCCTGGGTTTTGGACCAAGGACTGTGAACAAGACCTACTGCTCAAGTGCTTTTCCTGGGGAACATCTGCCTATAGGTTTGTCCCTGCTTGTTCTTTTATTGTGGCAAACTCCCAGGAAACAGTTTTTAACGTCCTAATCACCAGCTTCAAACACACTACCATTGCAAAGTCAGGCATGCACAGCATCCTGTGCTTTAATGCTTTCCAGCACAGTACTGACCATATCAAAACTGGTTTTTCCTTTCAGTGCATGTGTTCCAGCACCTCATCTCAAAGCCCTCTATCTACAGCTGTGTCAGAACAGCTCCAGAACTGCCTGCTAAGCTTCATAATTATGCTAAGTAGCAGAGTCTAATAATCCATGGGCATACACGAAAGCTATCTGAATTACTAGCCTTGCTCAGGTCTCAGTGCAAAGCAGAACTGGTGGCTGTGTGCAGAACTTGCATTACTTTTACATAATGATGTGAGAACACAAAGTCACTGGGACACTGCCCAAGGAGCCATCCCCAAAGCCAGGCCCATCAGCCCTGATGGGAGCTCAGCAAACAGCTGGAGCAGTGGCACTCCTGAACAGCATGGCTCCATGTCACAGCTGTACAAATATCCTCCTATTTTACACACAGTAGTATTTGACTTTCCTGATATGCATTGTTTGGACTGTATGCTACCAGCTATGACAGCACCAACACAAATGCTTTTCCTTTCTCCCCCCTGCTCCATCCCTTTGCAAATCATCTTCTCTCTGGCAAATGATCCTGAAAGTCTTTGCCTGCTTTTGAACATGAATACATTAACACAATGAATGGATTTTATTATCTTTAAGATATCTTCTACCTCTGATTACTTCACACTTAATGCACAAAGAACATTCACATGTAATCTAGACATGTAGGGCATACAGACTAATAATTATATAGTAAAGAGCTCCCATTTAAATATGTGTCATTTACATTTAAAATCCTGTTCATTTTTCTTAACATTCTATATTAAAGCTGATTTAAATTATATCCTAATGCTGCCTTGTAATTGCAAGAGTAAAATTTAGTATTTATTCCAAAGTTAATGAGTATCTATAACTTACATTAACTGGGAAGCAATAAATTACAGTAAAATATTATTTGCTGCACTAAAACCCAGCAGAAATTCTACTGCAGCATAACAGGTAGTTCCAATTCTAGGATTTACAAGTTAGTGCCACGCACGGGGGACAACGGTCAGCAACAGTCAGCTCAGGCCCAGAGATGGCTCCAGCTGATCTTTTAATCCCTCTGATGCCAACAAGTCCCATCTGAACATCATTTCCACACTGTCTTTGAGATATTCCACACGCATAAGCAGGGCATTAAAAGGGGGTGGTTTTTTAAATCCAGAGATGAAATGTAAGCCCCACCAAGAACCACAGTGCCTCCCCCTCTGGGGCAGCCGAGCTCAGAACGGGACAGAATGAGCAAACGGAGGGCTCCTGCCCCGAACAGCTCTGTGCTCCTGAATGCAGGTGAGCTGCACAGAGCACACACACCCAGCCAGATTTCAGCTGCCTTTGTCTGCACCAACCTATTAATGGATCCACTACGACAGAGGGGCCATTTTTGTACCTCTGTGAAGGAAAGCAGAACAGGAGCATATCTGAGTGCTGCTCCCCAGGCTTGGACACAGGCTCACAGCTGCTGGGCACAGATTAACACAGGGCTCATGCCAAACAAGCCTGCTCAAGTGAAGCACGAGTGACAAGGGAACAGCAGAGAACAGAGGATTTGTCTGATGCGAGCCCAAAGCCAGCGTGGTGCTCCCAACACCAGCACCACGTATCTGTATTTAGGAACTGCTCAGCACCATCACTGCAAGGAGAACGAGCCTTCCCACGTCTTCAGAAGGCACACACCTGGACTGCTGAAGTAGTGAGATCTGTTTATTCTACACAGATGTAATTAACATCTACAGAGTGGATAATGTACTTCACATCTGCTTCTGGTTACTAATTTAGCCAGTCTCTGAAAACAGAGGCATGCAGACTGGAAAGCCAGACTCATTACCTTTACAACAAAGACCACCAGTTGATTCCCACCAGGACCTGGCCTTATTAACCTTACTTTTAAATTACAAAGTCACAGATGTACTCATCAGTTGCTTGATGAAGATTCATTTGCCAATCTCATCTCACAAAAGGAGTAATTAACATGAAGACATTACAGGCTGATGATTGGAATTGTTATAATGCAGGACTGCAGACAAATAGCAAGGCACCTGCATATCTGTAACAACTAGAAGCTCTCTCAAATGTTCCAGTTTACCAGCATAATTGTAAGAAATTAAGCAAAAAGCACTGAATTACATCAGTCCTTATTTACCGTGAACAGAAAAACAGAAACTTGGACAAGGTATAAGCAGCAGATCACAACAGCCTGAGGACAAAACCAGCCCAAAACCATTGTAGAAACTTCAGAGGGAGAATGGTTTCCCAGAAAAGGACACAATGAATATGTGAGAGTACTGGAAAAGAAAATGAGTGCCCTTCTAAGGTACACTGAAATAATCTCTTCCTTTCAATGAAGAGCCCTATGATTTCATGCTAAGATTCTTCAGCAGCTAAGCTTTTCTAAACATATTCAGGGACAGAGAGATGCTATTTTGAAAGATGCCTAGAAGGGTTTTCAGGAGACAAAAACTCAAGTCAATGATGAGCAGTAACTGTATAATCCTGAGTCTGTGCTGCCCATCTGAATGTCAGCTGTTTCATGTACAATTCTCCTCTGACATTTTGCTTTCAAGGCCTCCTTGGTGCTCAAGCCACACAATTTTTAGCTAACCCTGATCTGTGGAGAAGTTATATCAGTAGCTATTTACCAGCAATACTGCTACTAAAAACACAACAAGAAATGAACAGCTGCAGTGTTACGTAGATAGATTTCCTTGCACAAAGGAATGAAGACAATCTGAGGGTGCCTACGGTCATTGAAAAGTTTCTCCGCTGAAATGAGAAGCACCAGGTTGTGCAGACCTTGTTATTAATGAGAAGAACTTACTCAGCTAAGCAGCCTGCAAAATCTCATCTTTTGGGGATCTGCTTTCAGTGTGAGAGCGCTGCAGTGGAGCCTGGACACTGAAGCAAAGCAGAAAACCCCGAAATATTAAATATTAACTAGATACTATTCAATTGAGGAAAGCCTTCACACAATCCGTGATTCACACTGAAAAAGGACTTGACCATTTTGAAGACAACTCTCAGCACCCAGTGGCTCCACAATTGCAGGAATACACGCCACCATCCCTTCTGCCCCAAACCAAAACAGACTATTTGATCATTTAACACATGACCTAGAGAATACCCTGACCACTGTGTCCCCAGTTTAAAAAAACATATAACAAAACCACAGAAACCTTCAGAAACACAGGCATTACATTTTGCCAGCAATTTAAAAGCTGGGAACTTTGGATGCCACTTAACTACAACAGCCAGCTCTCCACCTTCACAAAGACCAAAAGGTTGAGAGATAAATCTGATCAAAATGGTTTTCATTACAACACACCTGTTTTTTCTCAGACAGAGGACTCAGTGTGCCATAATCTTTTGGGTTTTGGCTAAGTATTTTCTGAAATGTCATTTCTGATAGGTAATGTACAGTTTAATAGAGGGGGGTTATTTTTTCAGAGCAGAGACTATTTGTAAACCACCATCTCTCCATAAGCAGTGTGTACCACCCTGTTCAGCCACTTCCCCCTTAGGAGCCCATGAACCTGGAGGGAGGATGGAGCCAGAGCAAGGCTGGACACCCTGGGCACACCACCTTAGGAGGGGAGGCAGGAGCAGCTCAAAGTGGGGCAGCTGTGCCCACAGAGAACCCTGCACTGTCACACTGTCCTCTCTCTGACAGCTCCCAAAGCCCTGCTGATGAAGAGGGTGAACAAATCACCCAGCACACACGACACCCACAGAGCAGCCCCAGCAATGGGTCTGTGAAGGGCCCTGAACACCACATTCCTACCCTAATTTTATCCTCACCCCCATCTCCCATAAATACCCAGAACCCTAAAACTGGGTCACTGCTGCCTGCAGGGTGGCAGGGGAAAATTCATAAATATTGATGCAGGAAAAAGAAATAAACTTTTCTTGGAGAAGTGGGTTCTGCCTACCATGCCCCAGGAGCCTCAGCACCATCGGCATTTTGTGGTGCCAAACCATCATTTAAAGGCTGAATTTTATGCCAACTCGCTGGCCCTGTCAAGGCTTCCCATTTTCCATTTCAGCCCATTAATACCATGAGAAGCCAAGAGCCTTCTCTGGCCTCAGCGGCACTTCTGGAAAGGACTTGTACTCCCTCCAAAAGCTGCCTTTCCTGATGAGGCTGGGACAGAAGATGCTCTTCCCATGCTAGCAAACACAAACGCCACCTCTAGCTCCAGAGTCCAGCACCAGTCAGCAGGATTTGTGTTTCAAAGGCACATATCTTCCAGAAACACGGTTTTCTGATTCAGAAGAGCCTTCTAATAATGAACTGCATGGCCCAAAGCTACTTCAGTTTGGTGGTTATTAAATAGCACAAAAAATTCATGACAAACTATGTTATTTAAATAACTTAGGATAGGGAAAAATAATCACAAACAATTCATCTATTCACAAGGAAAAGCCTTCCAGTAAACACCTGCATCATAAAGGAGAGAATAGACAGAAAAGTTCTCCTCTACCACTAAGATTCAGGTTTTGCCACAGAGGCAAAGAGCAGAGAGCATGAGCTGAGCTCAGTACGTCACTAACTGATTATCTCCTCGAGAGAATAATGCAGCTTTCAGATCAAGAACACACAGTTATAGGTCTCTGCAAGAAATTGCTCAGAAATACAATTAGCAGGTAATTTAATTGAACAAATATGCCTCATGGAAAGGACATAAACTTCAAATTAACCAGAGCCTGAACTTTTGTGTTGGTCACATTTCATACGAGCTGAGACCACCACAGTTCAACAAACCCAGCCTGACTGAAGGGACACTCAAACCACCAGCCATGCTGAGCCAAAGTTGCACCCAACAGGAGCCGATGAACAGAAAGAAAAAGCTGCTTGCATATTTTTAATTCAACATATTCTATTCAGGGTGTCATTGTTGTTTTGATATTTAAACAATTCTCACCGACATTCAAGTTATCCATAATTTGTTCTACCAGCCCAGCCAAGAGAGCAGAGAACTGCAGCTAGGGAGCAGGAGGTGTGAGAGGCTGAAGGAAGCTGCGTGGACCCTCAGAGAAGGTTATCTGTCCTTTCAGGGCAGGGATGTGTGTGCAGAAGGACTGCAGGCTCTTTGACCATGTGTACCCCCACGAAAATGCCCTCAGACACCAACCTGTGTGCATGCACCATTCACTGTCTGCACTACTGAGTCCTTTCAGCACCTTGGGTGCTTGCCAAAGAATCAAAGCATTAAAAATGAGGTAAACTGACTGCTCCTGTCCACAGCAGAGCAGCACAAACACGTGTCACCACTCATCTCTGTGCTTACGGGTGCTGAGTTACCCTCCCTTGGCTCTAAAAGTGAGGGCCAGCAGTCCAAGGGAAAATATCACAACTAGAACAACTGAAACCAAAGGAAAACACAGGATTTGAATGCCTCCCCTCTTACATGGAAAGCACCTCCTCAGAGCAGTCCATAGGTGCCACGGCCCCTCGGAGGGGCAGCTTTCCCATGGCCACAGCACAGGACTGGTGCCCACTAAAGCCAGCACCACCGGGGCATCAGCAGCGCAGGGCGAGCGCCTCTCCCAGCACCCAGCCCTCCCCAGAGCCTCTGGGCTTGTACAGCCACAGACACATTAACAGAACTGACCAAGGATGAGGGAGGACCAAAATAGCTCGCTTTCTTTCTCAAGCCACTGGCAAAAATCAAACCAATTAAAATCATGATCTGAGTCAGTTTTAGTCGATCGCTGGCACCTGGGGCAAAGCGCCGCCAGAGCAGAGCTGCTGTTGGTTTCCAATTGAGCTGTCAGTGAGACAGGGGAAGGGGCTCGAGGAGATGAAGCAGGCATTAATAATAACAGAGGCAAAGACGAGAGCTTGGTCCACACCACAGGCACAGGATTTGCATCAGCTTCCCGCGCCTGTCTGACAGCAAGCCTGGCCCAGGGCACCAACAAAACCACAAAGCAAAGAGGAAAACTTGAAGGGAAGCAAAAAACAAACCCCCAAAATGGTGTACAGACACACAGGCAATAAAGAATATTTTTACAAAACAGCTGAAACCAAACAGCAGTTGTGTCCCTCCAGCAGCTCCTGGATGCGGCCATGCCCTGTGAGGTGGCTGCAGCGATTGGCGCGGTGGGGTAAATGCAGGACACCGCTGCTCAGGAGCCAACAGCCCTCTGAGGGTGTGCCACCAACCACAGACAGCAGGACACTCATGTGCCCAAGGCAGCGTGGCTATCTAGCAGGGCCCCTGCACAGCAGCACGGTGCCAGCCACACCAGCAGCATGGTGCCAGCCACACCAGCCACAGGGCACCAAGGCAGGGCCGGGCCACCGAGCAACACCAACAGCATCACCACACAGCAAAGCTGTTCTGACAGACCCTGACCCCTGACAGAGGCAGTCCAAATCTAAAAAACCCCAAATGATCAAACAACAACAACAGAAATATCACCACAGGACAGAAGCTAAAAATAAGATTCTGCAACACTGCTTTTCATCAGGTCTGCCTGTGTGCCTGAAAGAGGAGAGCTTGCAGTGAGCAATACCTGCCCTCACTCTGGAGTCAGGATCACAAACAACTCATCAATTCCCAATAGCTCACACGCGGCTTGAGCCAAGGTCTCGTTTGTCTGGGGAGGAAAAACAAGAGCAAGAAATGATTACAACTCTAAAAATACCATGGAGAGAGAGCTGCAAGGCTGGTCCTTGGCACGGGCTGGCTCTGCTGCCACTGCCACAGCCCTGGGCGCGCCGGGGCAGCTGTGCCCACACACACGGTCCCTCTGGGGTGAGGAGCACCTCGTCCTTGCAGGAGAGCCTGGCAAGGTGCTCACTCCCTCCAGCTGCACCCTCCAGTGTTTCAGGCTGACCTAAAGTCGGTCCTATGGTTCATGAAGCACTTGGAGGAGCACAGGGAGGATTTACATGTTTGTCATCCCAGCCTGTGGGGACAGCACCCCACCGAGGCAGAGGAACTGGACAGGGACCAGTTTCCAGAGGTAGCCAAGGTGCAGGAAATAATTAGTGAACTATATTGGCCTACTGAAAGGTAGACAGCTGATAGTCTTTGCATTTTGAGATTCCCATCCTTAACCTCCCTTCCAGACAAAGTGAAAAGGATGGAGACATGGCGTGTTTCCAAAAGGACAAGCTGAAAAAAGATTAACCTGCATATGTGCAAAGAGAGTGTTTAACACCACAGCACCCAGAGAAAAGCCTGTTACTACACAAGATGGGAATTTAGCTACCACCACACCACATCAAAAGAAACCACCACGTTTCACTCTTCTGCTTTAAAATCTGTCCCACGCCTTCCTCATATGTCTGCACCTCCTGATCAATTACCTTATGTCAAAGCCTTGTTACACACACACACTCACACGCAAGTTTTAATTGATTTACTCAAGTCAGTGAGCAAGGAATAAATTAAATTACATCTTGGGAAATAAAGCTGGGCACGCCAGGGCGGCCCGCCTCACTGCTGCAGGATTTGAAAGCTCAGAAACAAAGGCAGATCTGGTTTGCTGCCACAGTTTGATGTGGAGCCTCAAAGTGCCTGAGAGCTGTGCTGGCCCAGCTGATCCTCAGCCGGCCCAGGGCAGGGCAGCCAGGGTGCTGAGCCCACAAGCACAGACCTTGTCCACTGATCACAGCAGCACCAGCCAGCATTCATCCAGCAGCTCTCTCCTCACAGCACAGCGCAGCGCCAGCACACTGCACACATGAGTACTGAACAGAAAATGCACATAAAACCAACATTTCCGTGCTTTGTGATGGCATTTTGACTGGGTCAAAACTGATGCCACCACCTTTTAAAGACTATTCATTCTCACCATATTTACCAAGATGATCCTTCAAGACGTTTGAGTCAATAATCCTATGCTAGTGAATAAAGGTAAAACATAAATAAGAAACAGAAGAAGATGAAGATATTGTAAGAGACGGAATTATACAGAATAATTCCCAAAGCTAAATTTTGAAGCACCAACAACCAAATTACAGCAGAACTGGAGAGGCAGCAGCTGCCTTCAAGGACATCCAGCACAGGACAGGGCAAAACTTCAAACCACACTGTTCCGTTCACAGCATCTCCCAGGCAATCTCTCATTCCTAAACACAGGATTCTGCTCCCTTTTATTCACCAGCACGGTTTTCTGATGCTGCAAGATCAGATCAGGAAACAAATCTGTTTCTCTTACATACTTCAGTAATCCCATACTGCAGAATCAAGGCTCAAACTTGCAGTTCATCCTAGCAACCTTCAGGCTTATCTTAGAGCACTGATTCAACACAACCCCCTGCCACACTTTTTATAAAGAAAAAAACTGGGGGGAAAAAGAATGTTTAAAATATTGATCCCAAGAGTGGTCAGCACTGTGAAGTGCAAAGCGTGTCACATTTCCACTGAGGGTTTGATTCACAAGGCTGGCACTGAGCAGCACAAACCACGCTTCAGTCTGACCTGACAGGACAGCACAGCTCAGGTGCTGCTCTTCAGAAGGTGCCACCCAAATTAACACCAATGATCGATCAAACTCTCTCACCAGCAGTTATTCAAACCCAACCCAAGCACAGGACAGTTTAAAATGCTAACAGCAGCAATAAGAACTGTAATTAGAGATCTGACTGAGGAGGCAGAAAAGCCCTATAAAAGAAGAGGGTTCCACAGTGATGCAGGCATTGTGGATGCACTGACAGCAGTGCTCTCCCAGCTCTGTGAAGGAAGATCAATGTGTTATCTCCTCTCAGGGACAGAAGCATTGTCTGACAAACAGCTCGCTCACACCCTGCACCTCAGCCATCAAATCTGCTAGCTTTTCTCCATTTCTCTCACAAGCCCTTTGTCACTCACTCAGCCTGCCTCATGCACACTCAATGGCTCCTGAAATGCACTGAAGGTAAGAATTTGTGATAGTGGGAATGTGGCATGACAAGAATATCCAACTTTCACTGATAGGGACCCAAAGCAGAGCGCTAACAGCTTTTGGGCAAATGGAAAGTAGAGATGTTTGGCACCTTGCAGGACAGATTGTCAAGTCTTTTCTGCACCATTTCAGGCTGTCAAACCTGCGTGCTTTCCCTGCAGTCTGATATTACTACAAGTCACACCCACAGTATCTCCTCTTCCATTACATTCTTCAGCTTCCTTGTGCTCTCCAGAGACTTTTCAAAGCTCATTTTCCATCATTCAAAGTCTCATAGAATCTGCTTTCTCCTGCCACTGTACCACACTTTCTCCCTCTTCCATTCTCAGCCTGGCACCTCTTATTCATTCCACAAAGCAATTTAAAGTCCATCCTTCATGATCAAACACGGAGTGAAACAAAAGCACTTCCAGACCAAAAGGCACAGCCCCGCCACCTCGCTACTGAGCTTCCAGCATCCTCCACAGCACTGACACGAAACCCTGCTTTTTTCAGCTGTTATGCATTTCAAAATCCCTTCCTAACATTGTTCAGAAGGGCCTAACTAATTTTTCTGATCATACTCAAAAGTCTTGAAGAAACATCTCTGTTTTGACGGGAGGTCTTTTCAGACCAAGGGTGGAACAAGGACAGCGATGGAAAACCTGACAGGTCTTTTTCCTTAAAATAGCTCCAGTGTGACTGTTTTTCCTGAGAAATATCAAAGAAGTTTTGCTTATGTCCCATTAGGGAAACAAACTCAAATTTTTAAACCCTGAAAGTTGCCATGAAAAGAACTGAAAACTTTCACAGCTCTGCACAATCCTTTTTTCCTCTACAGTCATTAATTGCTGCCACTTGAATTAGGCATCCCTAAACAAGGGCATCTACTGTTCTTAAATGAACTACTAGGAGAAAGTCCAAGTTCATCTTTCTCCTGTTTTCCACGCTGTCCTCTCCTTGTGCAGGAGTTGCTGGATCACTGCCTATAAAGCTTTCACTGCTCTCCATCACCTACCAACGGGACACCCCTCATGAATGTCATGTACACTAATCCCCAACATCCCAGAAATGATGGGATAGAAATTCCTCCCAAGGACACAATTGTACAAACAGAACTTGAAAACTGGGGTTTGCACTGATAATCTGAAAAGAAACAAAAAAAAAAAAAAAACAAAAACGAAACCCCAAAAACCAAACGAAACAAACAAGATGAAACCCAACCCCAAAACAAACACCCAGCCCCTCCTGCAGCCAAGGAAACCATTTGTGCTGCTCTCCAGTGGCCAAGTAGCACAGCTCTGCATGGCCAGCAGCCAGCTAGCAGCACCAACACAGACATTCCTCCTCCAGCCTCCCTGGCCAGGCAGTGTCCTGACCTTGGAGTGGGTCTGAAACCGCTCACACTTCACCCCAAAAGTCTCTTTTCAGCTGGAGGCAGACTTCTGACCCTGCTGCTGTAGCCTCCCCACGAGGTGATGAAGGAGAGCCTTGCCATGTGATCCCTCTTGACTTACTTCACTCTGACCACCTTTTATTGAGCTCCGCCAAAGCAAACGAAAACCCAATATCCTCTCTCAGAAAGCAAACAGGGCAGAGCGGGAAGGGGAGAAGAGCAGCAGATGAAAGTCACTCCAGCTCTCCTTGCCCAATCACTTGAAAGCAGCCAGCTATTTTTGGCAGTCTCTGGATTCAGGCACTGCTATGCAAGACGAGAGGCAAACGTGAGGCAGAGCACATGACAGAGCTGCCCTCTGCACACTGTGTGATGGCCCTGTGTTGTGCTGGGGGGCTGCAGGGACCCCTGCTCCTCCAGCAGGACTAATCACTGCTCCTGGGATGGCCTCACACAGCTGCAAGCCCCTCCCTGAGGAAATGCATCCACCCGCAATGCCCACCAACGCTGCAAGCCCCAAAAATACTTCCACGTCTGTATTGCACCAGGGAGGACTCTCACGGATCAGGTTCTGCTCTGCACCCCACCCAGGACCAGCTCTGCACCCCACAAGGAGTGACAATGGCTTGCAGTGACAACTGGCTCCATCCTGGCTTCTTGTTCTCCTGCAGCACTCAGAGGAGTAAAGTCACATCAGCTTGGAGCACTGTGTATAATTACAATTAAAACACTGATCATTTTCCAGACAGTACTGTGGCACAACTTGGGCAAACTGAGATGTAAGAGCAACACAATAATTTCACGTGTGTACTGAACACACAAGACAGCTGCCCAGAACTCCACAGCAGATGTAAAAGCCAGAGGAAAAATGTTTCTGTGTAAGCAGACTGACAGCACACTGGCAATGTGTGGAAGTAAATCCAGCCTCAGCTACTTGAACAGTGTGGCCAGGAGCTACATAAGGGACACAAAGTGACACCCAAAGCAAATCCCTGCAGAGCACACAGCTCAGAGGGGAATACACAATGCCCACCTCTGATCTGATCCCACCATCACAGCAGAAATTCATCCTAAACTGGCTGGTAACTAAATGCACACGTATCAAAGATATCAAGCACTGGTTAAACAATTTATTCTTAAAGCAACCAAGAGAGCCTTGTATCAATTATGTCAGACCCCAGCTTTTGAAAAGCACGTAGAGATTCCCTGGGCCACAGAACAGATTATCTCTGTAAATACACCTTCATTTCAGCTGCAAGCACCACCAGTGGCACAGGTAACAAACACCAGCAGCTCAGATTCAGTCAATCCTGAACCGTGTACATGTAATGCAGCCCAGATCAATGGCAATTCGATTGCTATTTCAGGAATATCTCTTCTTCCCACCTCATTTCTGTCCTCTGCTCCCTCCCACCTCCCAGTGATGCTCTAATTATTCAAACAACGTAAGCAGTGTTCAATCCATGCCAGCCGTTTCTTCCTTCAGCACTGACCTTGCCTTATACATCACTCTCACAAAACTAATTAAGTGGAGAACAGTCTCACTTTACACTCTCTTCATGAGAAGAACTGAATTGTTACCTGCCCGAGGGTGCAATTCAAATTATTTTCGCCTTCATTTCACTCAGCAACACAATACAAATATTGAGCACGAAACCAGACAATTCACAGAAACCTTTACCCAAGATACCACACACAAAAATAAAAGGATTATTGTAAATAACATCTATAACCTAGTTGTCTCATTTTGGTTTTTAACATTCATTTTCATGTAAGCTTGACCAAGATGTGTTTTGGGGAAAAGGAGGGAGTTTTGTTAGGTCAAACGATGTAGCTGAGGAAGGAAAAACAGCTTGGGCTACACAAGCCCTAGAGCCAGGCTCAGCTGAGAGGGACAGGAGTGGCCAAGAACCCTTCAGTCCCACAGAGGAGATCTGAGACCACGGAATCTGTGAGAGCATCCAGGCACCAACAGGGCAGCTCCTCTCCCATACACAGAAACACAGAACTCCTGGCCTGAAAATGCTCAGCTAAGGGTTGTCCAGGATGGGAGGCTTGGCCTCTTGGAGTTACAAATGTTTTATTGCACACAGAACACCTCCAGATTTACAGAGGATTTTATACAAGCATGGATTCAGTGCTTGCAGGAGGCTGAGGAACAGGACTTGTCCTGTCTTTGCTCCTGAGGAGGTTTTTCACACAATTCTGGAGCTGTGGCTTCTGCAGGAGACATCAGCACTAACACACCATGAGGAGCAGAAGCAGAAATTGAGCATGCATGGACCCAAGGCTGCCCTGCAGCCTCCGTTCCCAAAGCACGGGGGTGAGACCAGTGCCTTGCAGGGAATCTCAGAAGATGGCACAAACTCAGTTAATGACATGTCTGCAGGGTACTGTGGGTGGCCACAGAGCAGAGATGCCAGATTCTAGGCCATGCAGATTCTGGTGCATCTGCTGTGCTCCCCCTCTGCAGTGCCCTGCAAGGCTCTGTGGGGCTGCTCGTCCTCCAGGCTTCATTTGGAGATTTGGCATCTGCAAGAGGCAACTATAATTAAGTTTTCCTCTAGAAGCAAAAAAAAAAGACTTTTACTACCTTCTGTACAACACAAGTTGTTGGCATGGACAGCAGCCACACAGAACCAACACCAGCAAACCCCCGAGTGTGGAGCTTGTCCCTGGAAATTCTGCCTTGCTGTGGATTTCCTCAACACTAAAACCATTCAGGAGCATCAGCACAAATGTGCTGGCATTTCCATCTCAACACTGCTTCCACTTTTTAGCTGCTGACGTTTTATCAACATATGTGAGGGGCCACAGTCTTGGGATTGAGAGGGAAGGATGTTTCTTTTATAGAGCTCCTGTCGTTTGTGGTACCAAAGCCAGCCCAGATAATGAGTCAGAACAGGAGGTAGTTACTGTAAATATTCCAAGCATGGGCACATTAACAACCTCCCACTAATCAGAGGCAATGCCACGGACAGACAGAGAACTCCCACCGGTGTCACTGGGAGTTCTGAATGGATCAGGGCTGGGCCAAGCATCGAGCATCCATTGTGAGCTGAGGGATCAATGGCAGGATGGGATGGGCCATGGCCCCGATTCTGGCTGGCTCTTTCCAGTGGGCGATGCAGGCTTCTATGCAAAGTGAAATCTGCAGCCTCAGACAGGAGCCTCTGAGATTTCCAGCGTGAAGGGAACACAAGCGCTGTGGTGAACTCACTCTCTGGTGCCGTTCCGTGTTGGTAACACAAACACAAGTTCTGATGTGTGGGTCAGCAGCACCAACTGACCACAAAGACCCAATGTGCTGCTGGCAAGCACCTGCCTGAACAGATCCTCAAGCTCACATCCTAAACTGCAGCTGCTGCTGAAGTCTGGGGGGCTTTTGGTCTGCAATGAAAAGAACTGGCGCCCAAGTTTCTGCCGAAAAGACACAGAACTGCCCTGCCTGTGACCTGAGCTGGCCAAGCAGCACTCGGGGCACTCAGCACCGGGCTCCCTTCCCCCTTCTCACCAGGGCTGCACTCGCTGCTAATTTTGATCCCGTGGCCTCAGACCAAGACGTGGTCAGCTTACACACTGCTCCTCCTCAGTCCCTGAAGTAAGTTACTGTCTCATGAATCAGTTCTATAGAAATATAACTGTTGAGATCAGCTTCTTTATTTTTGTCAGCTTTTCTCCAGACCTTTCAATCATAAGCTGCATTATCCAATATTCCCACAAAGCCAGGAAAAGCAGTAATAGATACCTCAAAATTCTGACTTCTGTTCTTCCTGCCAAGTGATTTCTCTAAGTGCTTTGTTTTCTGCTGTCACTGAATTAGAATAGTACCTGTACTTCCAGAGTCTTCACTGTTACTGTCACTATTTCAATACGCTCTTCTCACATTAGATGCTTTCAACTTCAAAAATGCTCCTATTTTGCTTTCTGCAGAAGAAAATACACTCTGCATTTTCTCACTGCTTATGGCTGAGGTGATCAGACTTTTGGACAAAGCTATCCCAGTTCCTTGTGGTGACAGCACGGTGACAGGAACAGATCCCCCTGCATCTGCTTTGATGGGGAAGCCAATAGTACATAATCCCCTTAGTAAAAAGGACACAAATGCAGATTAATCCAGTCCTCAGATTGAGTTTGAGAGTCTCTGCTCCAGCTCTTGACTCTGGCCAGAGGAGCCACACAAACTGCAGAGCAGCGTGTGTGTGCAAGGGCCTGGCTGTAAGAGCAGGCAGCACGGGCTCTGCAAGGGCCAGCCCCAAAGCACAGGGCTGCCAGCACTCAGCTCCTTCCCCATGCATGCCCAGGGCTCTCCTCCTGCCCACAACCCTCCCCAAACATAAGATATAAAATATTAATTCAAACCAGGTGATGCTGGTCCAGCCCCAAGGACCGACGGGGACACTCAAGGCACTGTGCCCAGAGTGCAAGGCCAACACTTCTGGGGAAATGCCCTGCCCTGGCACAGCCACGGCTCTGGACACAGCAGCTCCGTGCCAGGACAAGAACCTGCCTGGTGGGAGCTGCTCTGCTGTGCTGGGAATGCAGGAGAGCTGCCCCAAAATCACTGAGTGCCCACTGCTGTGCTGGGAATGCACCCAGAGCACCCCCTGAGCTGCTCCCCAAAATCAGTGCCCACTGCTGTGCTGGGAATGCAGGAGAGCTGCCCCCAAAATCACTGAGTGCCCACTGCTGAGCTGGGAATGTACCCAGAGCATCCCCTGGGCACTGAGCTGCTGCTCCCCAGTCAGTGCCCACTGTGGGATGCTGAGCTGTTCCTGCCCAGCCCCTGGCATTCCTGCCCCCGGGCACAGCGAGGTGACACGGACACTGCCCCAGGGGAAGGCAGCCCAGAGGGGACAGGCTGCTCTGGAGCCAGCTGCTGGCTGCCCCAAACAGCCTCCACCCCAGAGCAGCACTGCCCCTGTGCCCCGGGGAGCACACCTGGGCCGGCAGCACCCCGCACCTTCCAACTCTCACACACTGAATTGAACACAGGGGATCAAAGCCATCATCTGCCCTAATCCTACAGGTACACAGCACAGTTATTGCAGCATCTTGCAGAAAGGAAAGGTGCGCATCCCTGACTTCATTCTGTTAATCCATGAGCTTCAGTTAAGATTAGGATAGATAATTCCAAATGCCCACAGCCACTTTTAAAAGCAACCAGATATTGAGCACAACACAGCCATCACTGGGTTTTCCAGGCAGGACTGACACCTGGGACCAACACAGTCTTAAGCAAGCAGTTACCCTCCTCTTTGGCTTCAGGAAAGAAGTGAAAAACCCCCACTGTTTTAATTAAAAATAGATTTTTATACTTCTGTAACACCTGCAGAAGTCCACTGACACCACCACAGACTTTACAAAAGCATAATTTCACTGCAAACAACCACTGCAAGGCAGTTCAGTATTTGCTCTGGACTGTGCTTTTGCCCAGCAAAATCCATGGCCTTTCAAGTATCTGGATAAATCAGTTTTTTCTAGAAAGAGCCACCCCAAATCCAGGGGAAGAAAGTGTCTCTTAACAACACACACAGTGCAGCTCCTACATTTGGGCTGAACATGGCCCTCCCCAAATCCTGTAGAGAACTACAGCAAGGTCTCACCTCACGCGTGGCCCTGCAATGGCTGAGCAAGCTTCAGGAGCGAGAAACGCTGGCACTGCTCTCACTGAGAAGCATCCCACATTTATGGGGCAAACACAGCCCCGGGACAGCTGCATTTACAGCAGGTATTCAAACTACACCACCCTCCCTTACAGAGGGGGTACCTGAACCAGCACCACCACAAGCCACTCGTATATAAAACATGATCATGTTGTTCTTCGAAAGAGAGGGCAACTAACCCAAAACCACAGAGCTTTCTCTCAGGACTCCAGTGCCACAGGACACCTGCAGAAAAATGCAGGAAATGGTATCCCATCCTTTCCAGGCAAATTATAAATTGTTTAATTGTATAAAAAACCCATCCGGACCAAAAAATCTTAACAAAAAACCCCACCCATCACTGCCTGGATTTACTATGGCTGGGGCCAAATCAAACATTCCCATGGAGAGCATTAACACTTGCAATGACCAAAAGAGCATTCAGGTGGTTCAGAGGAAAGAACATTTCCTATTCTTGCCTACAACTCAAGAGGCTGAGGAGGATCATGCAGCCTATACATGAGCTAGTAAATATTAACTCCTTCTCAGCATCCCCGAGCCTCTCCAAAAGCTGTTTCACAGGTGCTCCGCACCACTCACAAAGCTCCTCACACATGTGGGCTCCTCCTGCTGCACCCACAACCGCCTCTCTGCTTGGTGGGAACACACAAAGTTTCTCTGTGAGCTCAGGGAGCGGAGCAGCCTCTCCTGAAGCAGAGCAGCAGCACCCACTGCTTTTCCTGAGCCTCAGAATATTCACCTGCTCACCCTGTCAGCGCTGACATCACAGCCTCGCACGTCTCAGGCACCACTGACTCACTAACAGACACACAAGTGCCTTTGTCCCACTGCTCTGAAATGTGCCAAAGCAATTTCAGACGTGAAGTGTGTCATTAGAACCTGTAATCACAGCACAAAATGCAATATGTAAGCTTGATTTTAAAAATAAGCTTTCAGGCAAGCATAGCACAAGTACGGCAATTTCTTTTTGCTTACGTTCGTACCACAGTTCTAAATCATGCAAAATAATTCCTCGGAAAGGCGGGAATCTTTTGTTCTGCGCTGCTTAATAAATTATTTAAAGCGCAATATAGCGAATAAGGCCACCATGAAAGAAAATCAAAATCAACTCAACTTCAAAGGATATAATGTAAAGGCAAAACATATTTATCTAAAAAAAGTAAGGTTTTGCAATGCATCTAAGTAGCGAAGTTGATTGTGTTGCTGAGAAAAAAAATGTCATGCAAACGCTAAGGATTTGGACATGAGACAGAACATAGTAAGAAGGGGAAAGACAGAGTTGGGAAAAAACTCACATAAAAAAAGAAGATTTCCAAAGTGTTAAACATAAATTTTCAAAACCATGAAACCAAAAGCTTTTTATCAAGAATAGAAAGGCTGTATTGTTTTGATTCGGCCTCTCTGGCTGCTAAAAAAGTAAACGGCAGGGAAGCGTCCCACTGGGTTTTACAGAACTGGGAAACGAGGGGCGGGTTTCGGTCCTGCGGGGAGGCCCGGCCACAGCCCCGCTCCCAAACCACACTGGGGTGTGCGGGGAGCCCCTGGGGACACCCCGAGGGACAGCGAGCCCCGAGCCGGCCGGGGTGGCACGGGGCACACGGCCACCTGTGCGGGCACCACCCCGGCGGGGAACCCGGCAGGGAACCCCGGAACTGTACGGTACCGTACCCCGGCAGGGAACCGAGCAGGGAACCCCGGCAGGGAACCCCGGTACCGTACCCCGGCAGGGAACCGAGCAGGGAACCCCGGCAGGGAACCCTCGCACCCTGGCAGGGAACCCCGGCATGGACCCCGTACCCGGCAGAAACCCCGGCCATGCCCCCGGCGCGGGCAGCCCCAGCGCCGCGGGGCCCGGGGCGAAGCGGGGCGGGGAAACCCCCGTGCCCGGCCCCGCTGGGTGCCCCGGCCCCGCTCGGTGCCCCGGCCCCGCTCGGTGCCCCGGCCCGGGCCCCGCTGCCCGTCTCCATGGCGATGTGTGCCCTCCCCGCCCGCCGGCCGGAGCCGCCGCAGCGCCGAGCACCCCCGGCTCCGGCCGGGAGCCGCCCCCTCCCCTCCCCTGGCCGCCGGGGAACGGGGGGGCCCCGGTGCCGCATTGAGCGGGCCCCGCGGCCGGGCCGGGGTGCCGGGCAGCGCCGGGTGCCGCTCCCTGCCGAGCCGGGGCTGCCCCCGGAGCCGTGCCCCCCCTCCCGGCCCCGTGAGCTGTCCGCGGTCGGGCCGGGGAACGCGCCCGCCGATCGGGGCGGCTGCGCCTGCCTTACCCTTGGAAGCATCTTTCTCTTCTTTGGGCTTGATCACCTTCCCGCTCATAGACCCCAGCTTGGGTGGGAAAATCCCCGGGAGCGTCGCAAATTCCGGCTGGACCAAAGAAACCTCGGGCGGGGAGCAGCGTGCGTGCGCGTGGGGGATCCTCTACGCCGAAAAGGCTGAAATAACACCGGGAGCAGGGGAAGGGGGGGCACTGAGGAGCCGGCGAGCTGCCCGCTCCCCGGAGCGGAGCCTCGGAGCCCGGCGGCGCCGCCGCGGTGCCTGCGGGAGCCGAGCGGGGAGCGGGGGGCTCCGGCAGCCGCAGCACCGAGCCCCTGCGCCGCTCGCCGTGCCGGAGACAAAAGCGATATTCCCCGTGTCTGCCCGGCCCCGGCCCCCTCCTTCCCCCGCCTCCCCGGCTCTGCCTCCCCTCCCCAGGGCCAGGGAAGCGCAGCTGGTCCTGCAAGTCCCACCGACCGGGGGGAGGGGGGTACCGCGACTGGGGAGGGGTTGTTCGCTTGGGTGTGTTGGGTTCGGGTTTTTCTCTTTTCGCATCCTCCCCTAATAATAATGGGATCGAGCAGCTGAGCCGCAGCCGCGGATAGGCGGAGGAGGAGGACGCGAGTCCCCGTCACTGCGGGAGAGGCGGCAGGTTTACGCTCGCGGCAGCGAGGAGGGCTGGAGGGGCAGCTCCAGCCGCCGGCCCCGCGCTCCCCATCACCCGCACCGGGGCTCCATTAACCGGCACGGGGGAGGGCGGGGGCAGCACGCCTCCCGCTGCCCCGCGGCCACGGACCGCCGCCCCACGGCCGGAGCCACGGCCAGCCGGGCTGCCCCCGGCCCGGGGAGCCGCTGCCAGCCCGGCACCGCAGGGGCGGCTGTGGGCGCGGGGCCCGGCGGGTGCCGCCCGCTCCCTGCCTGTTGCTGCCGTGGCGGGAGCGGGGCACGGGGGGCACCGGGGGATCGGGTTCCCGATAGCAGCGGGCACGGAGGGCAATGGGGATCGGGTTCCGCAGCAGGGAACGGGCAGAGCCGCGCCGGCTGCCGCCCAGCCCAGCCCTGCCCCGGGGTGTGGGACGGCGCTCAGGGACCCCTCCCGCCCCCTGCTCCATCCCCTCGGGGAGCGGGAAGGGACCGCCAGAGCCCCTCACCTGTGTAACAGCGGCGTGTCCCGCCCCCCTGGCCCCCTCTCCTCGCTGGGGCAAAACTTCCTCTGCCGGGGCCGCCGCCGGGGGAGGGACGGGCCCGGTGCTGCCCCTTGGAGCCCGGCCCCGCTGGGGCCGCCCAAAATAACCCTCAGGGCAGGGCGAGCCGGGCCGGGCCGGGCCGGGGAGCCCCGCGGCTGCTCCTGCCCGCTCTGCCCGGCCCGAAGGAGCCGGTCCGGGCCGGGGACACGAGGGGTTCCC
This sequence comes from Melospiza melodia melodia, assembly GCF_035770615.1. Taxonomy (NCBI): domain Eukaryota; kingdom Metazoa; phylum Chordata; class Aves; order Passeriformes; family Passerellidae; genus Melospiza; species Melospiza melodia. The sequence goes on along the minus strand of NC_086209.1, from coordinate 19,954,215 downwards.
GCAGGGAGCGAGGCAGGGCTGGCACCCGGGCAGCCCCCGTGCCCCGCTCCCGCCGGGGGTCCCGGCACAGCCCGGCCCCGGGGCCGCTATTTTTAGTGGGGCCGGATTCCTGCCCGGCCCTGTCCCCGTCCCCTGCGGCACCGGACAGCTGGGGACAGCCGGGGACAGCTCGGCTTTCGGCGGCCAGCCCTCTGCCCCGGGCACCGCGCTGCGGGACAGCGGCTGAGTCAGTGGGTGATGATGAAACACGGCGTGGGATGAAGGCTCATGCCCACCGCACGTGGTGCCTGCGGATCAAGCGCGGTAAGGGGCGTTGGGGCTGTTTAAGCTGAGAAGCAGGAGCCGGGATGGCTCGGCAGGCTCGGCTTTGCTCCTCAGGGACACGGGATCGCTGGGGCAGGGGTGAAATCACCATCGCCCGAGGTATTTCAAACCACAGAGGGGTGGCATTTAGGGACATGGCTTAGCGGTGAGCACGGCAGTGCGGGTTAACAGATTTGATGATCTCAGAGGCCTTTCCCAATCAAAATGACTCCAGGATTCAGTAAGCCCTCTGGTGATAGTGGGCTTGGAGTGCTCTCCATGTAAGTCTATTTCACACGAGCCTCTTCAGCTGTTTGGTGTTTTAACACATCCGAGGCTCTCCAGGGGGTTAAAAACCTGGTCTTTTTCTTGCCTGTTTCTCTCCAAACAGGGACCACTGAATGGAAACGGAATGGGGAAGGAGAGATTCTCTGGTTCAGCTGAGCCAGCATTGTCAGAAGCAGCTTATGAACCCCAGCAAGATTTCAGTTGTCCAATACAACTTAGCCCTGATTTTCAAAGGCATTTGCAGTGTCTTTGCTGAGAGCCGTGACAATTCACACTTCTGGTCTGAGGTCTTTCCAACACCAAATGTCACTGACAAATGCTGTGTTGGTGCTGACAGTGAAGCTGCCTTACCTGAGCCATTCTCACCTTTGCCAGGAGACGTGTTCAGTTTTGCAGGAGTAGTTATTACATTGACCACACCAGGCCCTACACTCACATTTACTACACTGGAAGGAGGCAGCAGCTCAGCAGGTTGTGGAAGAATTGTACCAACTGGTGGGCAGAGGGAGCTTCCCCTGCTGTTTTAAATGAGTTAGCTTTTCCCCTTACTAGTTTTCAGGGCTCGGAAGTGTCAGTTAAAACAGCAATAAAATATCGTGTTCTGCATGCAAAATCTAAGGAGATTTGCATGAAGGCTTATTGCAATCCAGGTCCAGTTTGCACAGCCTGGAATTTGAAAGCTGCCTTGATGGCTGGAGTGTCCTAGTGGAGATGGAATCTGTGCTCAGGGTGCTGCCTTATGTCTTCAGATTGCCCCATCAGTTCCTTGCTTTGAAGTGAGCATCTCTGGATTTTAGGAAAATCACTCAGGTCTGGCTTTAAAACAGAATTCCTTTAACTAACTCAAGTATTTAAATATGAATCTGAACCTCGGTGTCTTGGTACATCACTTCCCAACTGTAGTAGGGGAAATTGTCACCTCATTGGTTTCCAGCTCCTGCCCTGGAAGCTGAGAAGCACTTGGATGCTGTGGTGACAGAAGTGAAACACAACAAGCTGCACAGGCTCAGGCAGAAACTTACCTGTACATGGCCCTGACAGGGATCCCTGACCTCTCACTGACAGCATTCTCTGAGTTTCTGAATTTACAGCAATTTCTGCACCTCCAGATAAATCAGGTAGTCAGAGGAAGGAGATTTAGTGAAGTTTAACACAAAGAAATCTGACGTGTCTGTGTAAATGCTGTTTAGGTGCCCCTGTGTGCCCTGGGAGGGTTTAAATTCAAGTCTTTGTTGTGGCAGCACAATTTAAAGTCAGATATCAGTAAATTGTTCTAATTACTCACCTTGTGCAGCTCCCAGATTCCAACAGAGTCATTTAAACCGAGTGGCAACCAGCCAGGCAGCACACATGGCTGGAGCATCATCCGTACCCTTGTACGGTGTGTGGCTCTCCTTCCCAGAGGGACCAGCAGGAGTGCCCTGGGCACAGCGAGGGCTCTCGGGGTGAAGGGGAACGCGAGGCTTTTCCACAGCACCCACAGCAGATCCCAGCTGGGCTCTCTGCGTTGCCCAGCCCGGGCTGCTCTCGGGAGCAGGCACAGCAGGCTGATGTGCTGCACGGAGCTGTGCCTCTCTCTGCTGAGGGGTTTATTCCCCCAGGAACATCTCCCGGGAGCTTCTGACTTGGCACAGCCTTGGCTAAGTCAAGTATCACTTAACAACCTGAAACTGCGAACTGTAAGTGCTTTTATACAGCAAAGCTGCGGCTGCTTGGCGTGCAGTTGGCTGTATGGTCTGTCTATAAAACACTCTCTCAAGTCATGAACATGCTTTTCCTGCCCTCGTAAAATATCCACAGAGACAAATATCCCCTGAGGGATTCTGGAACTCACACAGATACAGTGGTGACATTGCTCATCAATGTACTTTTCCCTTGGTTCTTTGACTGATTCACAAGTTGAAAGTTTCTCTTTTCTGTAGGCAGGGGTTTGTAAAAGGTCCAGATTCTACTGTTTTATACAGCAGGAATCTTACATTGTGCCTTTAAAGCTTTGTCATGATGGCTCCTGGTATGTTCCCAGTTAAATCTGGAGTAAAACTCTCCCTACATTCAGGCAGAGCAGGATCAGGCCTTACATTTAAGATTCCAGACATGATAAACTCTCACTAATACAAGCACTTAATCCTCATTTCAATTTACATTTCAATATTCACGCTGGCATCTAGAGGTATCTATTCAATGTGGATAAAATAAGTAAGGCGTGTGTCTGGTTTAGTTGCCACTGTTTTGCAGTGGTGTGTATAAAATCAGCCCAGAGAAATCCACTGCACATCTCCTTATGTCCTACCACTGATTCAGTTGGAATGCCAGGGCAGATTTCTGTTCTACCAGTTGTGTGTCACAGTAAAACCAGGGAGGTTTACAGGTGAGCTAAATACCGAACACAGGGCCAAAGCACAGCCTGTCCCTGAGCAGGCACATCCCTGTTCCAATGGGTGTTTCATTTGGCCCCTAAATTATTTTTACCACTCCTATTCCCACACAGTCTAAAGCACCACACAGAAGATCATTTTTGGGCAGACAGCTTGCTGTGCACGATCTTCTTCCTTTTGATTGCCAAAACTCAGCTGCTGCACGCAAACAGAGTTCCAGCTAATGGATGGCACAGAGATTGCAGTTTCATTTCTCTGAGTAATTGTCTGATCAGCAGAGACACCCTCACAGGATCCAAGTGGGAAGGGATAATGATCACACATCCATGGAATGCTGGCCCAAAGCTGCTCCATCACTGCCCTCCTCAGCAGGACAGGGCACAGAAAATATAACATAAGTCTCGTGGGTTGGGATAAGGACAGGGAGAGATCACTCACCAATTACTGCCACAGGCAAAACAATTCATTCAATGTCTTACAAATCAAATGAGAAGTAAAAACTAAATCTTGACAACCTACAGAAGAAGCTTCCTGTCTTAAAACCCTACCCAGATGACCTGTAATAGATGCCTGCTTGCCACCTGCCTCTGAGGGTGCCCCTCTCCTCGGGTTTGATGAATTGCAGCTGTTTAAGGATTCTCCTTTGCACCAGCAGCACCACCCTGACCGCAGAGCCCTCAGGGTGCAGTGATCATTAGTGACCAGCACTGGGGAGCCGTGCAGAGGTCTCAGGTGTGTCCTGAGAGTGCAGGACTGTGGCGCAGGGGCTGTGCTGCAATGGGACAGGGCAATAAAGGAGCACCTTCCCATGCAGTTCACGCAGCCCTGCCTGTGCTTGCACAAATGTCCACACTCACAAAGCAGACAGGCCTGGGTCCTTGCAGGACTGAAAGCGGCTTGTGTCCTTCTCCAGGGAAGACACTGGGGACCATAACCAACTGAAATAAAGCTTTAACTTGAAAGCTTCTGTTAGACACATGCAGAAAGAATTAATAATAATTGATTTTTTTATGTTTTCCTCTTGTCTCATAGCCAAGCAGTGTGCTCAATGAGAGATGCTGTGTGCAGCAACCTGTGGGCACCAACACTGAACATTTTGTGTGAGGCAGAGCAGCACCTGGGCTCAGTGCTGGTGACTACAACTGGGGACACCTTGTCATGCCAGCCTTCACTGACCCATTGCCAGACACCACCCTGGAGCACCACTAAAACTGTGCCTTCAGCTTTGGCTCCCTGTTCCCCATTGCTCTCCTCCAAAGCGATCCCTAGGTGTCCATACTTTTCAATTTCTGGTGCCACTGTGCTAGCTGCAGATCCATTATTCATAGCCTGGGATCTGGTTTCTGTGCCTGCAGTCTGAGTGCTCCCCTGGTGTCCCTGCTTTGTACCCATTTTGTTGCTCCTGCAGGGAATGTGCCAGAGGGACGGGGCTGGAATCCTGCTGGGTCAGGAGCAGAGACCACTGCTGCTGTTTGTAAACACGCCCAGGCTAAAATTAGCAGGAGTTAGAGGAATCATTTATGAACACCAGGCTCCCCCAGGCGTCCCGGGGAACGTCTCAGGCATGTGCCCACGTGTGCCAGGTTTAGATGGTGCCTGTGCCACTGTCCTGCCAGCTGCCAGCTCCCGGTGCCCAGCCCCTGCCTGCCTCCACAGCCCTGGCCTGGCACCACCACCAATACTGAGCCCATTTTCAGCTGCAGGCAGTCTCCATAACGCCTGGCAGAGAAGCCCTGGTCAGCTGGAATACTGACCCAGCAGGAGGGGAGGGTTTGGGGTCCTGGTGACCATCACAAGGCAGGAAACCCTCGCGGTGTGAGCCTGTCTGTGCTGTGCCATCGAAGGGAACTGAGGCACGCTGCCCACAGCCCACCACGGACAGGAGCCAGGGTGGGTGAGCCCACGTGTCCCCTGTGCTGCAGGCACAGGCAGCGGGTCACAGAAACAGCCCTGGCTGTGCGTGCAGGGAAGCACAGCCAGAGGAGCAGTGCCACGCTCAGCCAGCGAGTTCCATACAACGCATGCTCCTCAGGAGAGGCCAAACAACCTGGGTGGGCCATGGCAGCTGAACCTGAGCCTCTGCAGGCCCTGCAGCATCAGCTGGGCTCTGCAGCCCTGCGGCACACAGCTCTGACTCAGCTGACCCCAGTAATGGATATGGGAGCACGTGCCTGGCCAGCAGGGCTCACCTGGGCAGCAGAAGGGCACACCTGGGCAGCAGGGCACACCTGGGCGGCAGGGCTCACCTGGCCAGCAGGGCACACCTGGGCACGCCTGGGCAGCAGGGCACACCTGGGCAGCAAAAGGGCACACCTGGGCAGCAAAAGGGCACACCTGGGCACACCTGGACAGCAGGGCACACCTGGGCACGCCTGGGCAGCAGGGCACACCTGGGCAGCAAAAGGGCACACCTGGGCAGCAAAAGGGCACACCTGGGCATGCCTGGGTGGCGGCAGGACACATCTGGACAGACGTGGGCAGCAGGGCACAGGGAGGCCAATGTGCCTCAGGCCACCCCAGGTGAGCGTGGCAGGAGCCCAGCACCCCCAGCTCACCAAACCCCACAGATCCTGGCAGTGCAGCCCTCACAGCAGCCCAGAGCTCCTGTGCTGGGGAAGCACCAGCAGCTCCTCCAAGAAGCAGCAAGAGCCAGTGTGACAGGAGGCACATCCTTTAAAGAAGCAGCAAGAGTCACTTCTGGGAGAGCCACATCTTTCCCTTGTCAGCATTTCCGTTCCTCTGCCCTTGGCAGAGCACCACACGTGCACCGTGTCATGTCCACAAAATGCTCAGCTGCAATTTATGTCCCCACACCCTTTCCTGCATGCAGAATATCCCATCCATGTAAATAGGAGGATTAGAGGGGTAGGAGGAGGCTTAGCACAAACAATAGCTGTGACCAAGCCCTGGTGCACAGTGATTTGTGGGAAGCCCAGGATCAAGGGTGGCAGGTGCTGCTCTGCTTCAGAGCTATTTATACTCACCAACTCACTGCACAAACTCTTCCTGCTTTAGAATGCTTGTAGGACTCCTTTCAAAGGGCCAGGAGAGGTGTGGAGCACGAAAGCACGGGGCTAGTCTGTAACTTTAAAGATAACAGAATTAAGTATTGCATAAAAATGCCACTATCATATACAAAGAGGAGAAGCCTGACAAGAGCAGGGAATCACAACAAACAAGGAAATATATAACAGGGGCAAAGACACAAAAGGAGTGGAGGGGGAACAAATAAAACATTTTTGTCTTGGAAAATACAAACCTTAGAGATCCAGGCTCAGACTCTCACCCTGCCCCAAACCACCACAGCACCAGGCACGGCCAGGGGGCTTTGAATGCAACTGGAAATAAAAGCTGAGAACCACAGAGCACAGGCCAGTGCCAGAATCACTCCCAGCATCTCAGCAGATGTGAGCCCTGGTAAAGGCCAGGATTAACCCCTTGGGCGCTGTCCCTGGAGCGGGGAGGGGCAGAGATGCCTGCACAGCCCTGCCTGCACGGTGCACAGCCAGGCTGGAGCAGCAGGGCCCTCCCAGCACTGCCACCCTGCCCCGGGGCTCAGAGCCCAGCTGTGAGCGTGTGACACAAAGGTGACACCCACGAGTGTGTTTGCACCTCAGCTCAGAGGCACCACAAAGGGCAGGAAAGCAGGGGAGCTGAAATCACCCATTCAAGATAATCTTCCTCCTAAGCCTTTTAGCCTGGCACACCCCCGTTCAAATGAATGAGAACTTGTGTGCTAAAGCTGGCAAATTCACCAGAAATCATCCTCCTCCTGGTTTGTTATTACAGCCATGTACCTCTCAATTGCTCCTCAGACACAGTTCCTGTAGGCACAAATTGCATCACTACCAATTGCTTTTCTTGGAGCACCAGGCATCACTGTCACTGTGTCATAACTGAGGCAGCAATACAACTCTCTGAAGTGATTTAAGGAAATACAGCAGATCTGATTAGCGAACATCTTGTTAAAAGCAAACTACCACAAGTCATTAATCACAAAAGTTTCTAATTTCAGAAATGAGTTAACTGAAGTTTAATGAGACAAACAGCTTTTAAAAGCTGCCGCCACAAGACTGCCTGCACTAAGCTGGGAGAGTGCTGTAAAACGTTTTCATTACCAGTCCTGGGAAGCTCTCTGCCAGCAGCAGCTTCGGGAGTCTAGAAAAGCTCCACATTCCTTTCAGGAGTTCTACTGAAGGTCCCTTCCAGAGCAGTATTTCTGTGTTACTGACCCCGTTCCCTGTGAAGCACAAAGCCCCAGCTCCAGAGATGTGCAGGGACATTGCTCTGCTCTGCTCTGGGAGCAGTCCAGCCTTGCTGGGTGCCAAACCTGCAGAGGGATTGGATCACAACCCAAAGGACTCCACCCCTCTGCATTTAAATGAATTTGACAATAAGCTGTTTAAGAAGCTTTTTGCTGTGTAATCAGTACAATGTAGCGTCATATTTGGTTTATTCATTTAAAGATAATTAAGGGAAACAGTGGCAGCCAATAACTTGAAAAAGGGAATTGAATCAACTAAAAGCTCCCTTCCTTAAGCAAAAAGACACACCTGTATTTACTGACATCTAGTGTGGCAAGATAATGCTCCCAAGAAACAATTCAACTGCTGCTGCTGCCAGTGGAGCACTGAGAACAATTTCCATTAAGAATACCTAGAAGAGGTACTTCTTCCTGAAGGAGAGGTGAGCTGAGAGCTCTCCCTGATGCTGGTGATTCATTTCCTCAGCACCTCTGGTAATGAGGCCCTGCTGTGCTCTCCTCCAGGAGTGCAGCACCTGCTCCTTAATCTCCAGGGCTCTGCCCACACCCAGGCTCACCTTTTCCCTTTCCTTTCTCAGTCGGAGCTTTAAAATGCCATCCCACCACCTGGGCAGCTTTGATCCCCAAGAAAAACAGGTCATTTCTAGAAGAAGTATTTGCCCTCCAGACTCCCTGTTTCACCTGTACTGGGAATTCAGGATGATCATCAGGGATGGTGGACCAGCACCCACCAGCAAGAAATCCTCCAAATTTAACACAGAGGCACGTGAGAAATGAGTAAAGGTGGTGTTTTGTGTGAGGAATTGTTTTGTCTGAACACAATGGGAAGACAGGAACTAACAGGCTATGGAGCTTTGGAGTTGTGCACTAAAGTGTAGTGTGAGAAATACAACGGTAAAGGATCTGCACACCCAGAGACAGGGAAGGGGATGGCCGGGTGCTCTGTGCTAGCTGGGGGAGGAGGAGGAGCTGTTCTCTCTCCTCCAGCCGATCTGCAATTAGCACTACATTAGGGTTTTTAATGGGCTAACTACCTGCCACGGAGGCTGGGCCCGACTTTCAGGTACCCTAATCACAGAGATGAAAGGGGTTTTTTGTCCATCTGTGTCTAAGGGAGTTTTGGATCCATTAGCAATTATGATAATGGATCTCTTTCCAGAGAATTAATTGCTCCTTTGCCCAAATCACAGACAAGTTTGCTGTAAAAATTAATTACTTGGCATATACAATACGCTTAACAGTTGAGTAATAAGCTAATTTTCAGAGAATCCACCGAGGGCCCCCCAGTCTCCCAACTTCTCAGAGCAGTTTGTGAATATCCAGCTAAAAGTCAGATTGCTGCTGCTGTCCTGCAGTTCCTTTCCCAGGGTACTGACAGCCCCAAAACACCTGACAGCTCCAGACCCCAAACAGCCCAGGAAAGCACGGGGGGGTTAAAATGAACCCCATCTGCCAAACAGCCATCCCAAACAATCCCTGCTGCCACCGAGCAGAGCCAAACACTTTCACTTATTTAGCACAAAGGTTTTGCCCGGGATCTGAATCCTTCTGCCAATTGCCCACAATGAGCTAAATGCTGTCTGTGTGATCACAGGACATTTATCTTCTCAGGTTTGTGAGATGATCACTTTAAAAAGGGGGATGCTTGGCTGTTTTCAGTAGTGTTTAGTGCAGCTATCTGCAGCCCCTGCAAATTCAGCTTAAATATTAAAGGTCTTTTTAAAGCCCTCACTATAGAGCATATGTAGCACTTTGCATGAACCCCATACAAACAGATGCAAAGGGACTGTGCTTCACAAACAGGGATGGAAATGAGAGGAGACAGCCTGGCATGGACAGGGCACCAGGGCCAGCATAAAAAATGAAGCCAACAGAACCCCCAAAACAGAAAAAGGGCACCTTCCTAATAGTAAAAATGACAATTTTCAACATAAAACTCTTTGCTGGTGGGTTTCATGACTGCTTTGCCAGATGCAGGTGTTTGTAGCAATAAGACAATCCACAACAAATCAACAACCAATCTAAATGTTAATCTATCCTCCCTTAAGGAAATTAATCTGCTTTAAAAGTACAGAACACTCCTGGCTCAGTTATTTTCTTAACCTTCTCGCTGCCCTTGAGTGTGCACAATTCATACAAGGAAAAGCATTTTCAATTTCTCGTGGACATATGTTATACAAGCTCAGAGAAGAATGCTGGAAATGATCATCTCTGAAGAGCATGGGGCTTCCATCTGGCACCGTTTTGATTTGAGACTGACAAAAATATCCAGCAGAACTGCACAGAAAACACTGAGATTGCTAATGGCCCAAATGGAATCTTCTAGGGAGGAGGGGGAAAGAGAAACAATGAAGATAATGAAAATCAGACAATCTGCCAAGAGACGTTTCAAATAGGAAAAGGGAGATTTGTGCTTTGGGTTGTGTCTCTTTTCCCCTGAGTGTGCTGGTTCCTGCTCCAGGGAGCCACACAAATCTTTTCCTCAGGTTGCATTCACAGGAGGTGGGGAAATCACAATTGCCAAAGAAGACAGGTCAGGATTAAAAGCAAGAAATATGTTGGTTTGGTCCCAGAACATTCAGTAGCAAAGAACCCCGTCAGAAACATTCAGTTCTGCTTTGGCTCACGTCAAATGCAATTGAAATTTTCATCCATTTGAAACAAAACCATAAACAGTATCATTTAATAGAGAATTAAAAATTAAATAATAATAATGAAAAGGTGGGGAAAGGGAGATCACATGGAAAATTACCACATGGTGCTGGTACCCAGAGATAACTGCTGGAGGTGGGTCCTGAGTCTGGAACCATTGAAAACAAACAAATGTGGCCACTGAGCTCTTACCCCTCTCAGGAGAAGGCTTTGGCTGCTGTGGCTCAGGACAGAGAAGGGTTTTGCAGAAGTGTGCACAGCACTCTGCCTCTTGCTGCTGTCCAGCCAACTGCAGCTTCGTGTGCCAGGAAATTGATGAATGGGCTAAATACCTCACACAACAGAGAAAGAGATTCTGCAAAAATAACTTCTTGCAGTGAAAGCCAGAGTGTGGGCTGCACCATCAAACTTGTACAGACTTCAAATGTCAGCCAGACTGGCAAGACCTTTTCCTGTAACCAGGATATTTATTTCTGAGGAAACACTCAGATTTATTTCAGAATGGGGCTTTAAAAGGAAGAATGAGCTGCTTTCCTAGGGCTCCAGAGAGCCTGTTATGGCCCATAACTTCTACTCTGCATCTGCCTGCAGGGAATCTTTTGTATCTTTTGAGCAATTTTATTAAGCTAAGACTCCACTGTCCAGACAGAACCCTCTGAGCAAGCAAGCCCATGCCCTGGTGGGAAGGGAAGGGGAAGGGGAAGGGGAAGGGAGCTCTCCTCACCTGCTGCTCAGGCTGGCAGGATGAGGAGGGTGCTGTGCTTCCATCCCTGGCTGTGCCTGGCACTTCCACCTCACAGGAGGAGAGAGACCTTCCCCTCCCGCTGCTCCTTGCTCTGAGGTGCTGCCAGATCCCAGCCCAGTGCAGGAGTGACCCAGTTAAACCCATTAACCCTCCCCAGTTACACCTGGAGAGCAGCCCCTACCCTGGCCGGGGCTGTGTGCCCTCAGCTCAGCTCAGCTCCCCTCCCCAGGCACTGCCCCCTCACAGCACCTGTGCCTTGTTTGCTGCTCAGGGACCCCAGTGCCCCCAGCAGCTGCAACTGGGCAAGTCCTCATCATCACCACCATCACCATCACCATCACCATCATCATCATCGTCACCACCATCACCATCACTATCACTATCACCATCATCATCATCGTCACCACCATCACCGTCACCATCCTCCTCCTCCCCTGTCCCAGGCACACCTGCCTGCTCTGTGCCACACTTTGCTGTGTTTGGGGAACGTGAACCACCCTTTGCAAGCAGAGCAAATCCCTTCATGTCCTCCCTTCAGCAGCATTTCCAGGGATGGCACAAGTGTCTGAGGGTTCCTCTGCTGCTCTTTCCATCACAAACCCTCCCAGGGCCTCTGGCTGTGCCCCTGCCTTGTCCCAGCTGGGCACTGGGTCAGTGTCTCACCAGCCAGGGGCTGAAGCTCCTCTGAGAGCTGGGCTGGAAGCAGCTTTAGAACTTTAGAGCTTTATAAGCTGTAGAACTTCCCAGCAGCGTTCTCAGAGGCTCAGCTGCTCTGCCTCAGCAAAGATATCTCCCAGACCGCAGGTGTTGCTTCAGAACAGCCACAGAAATGTAGACAAGCTTTAAGCATTATGTTTAAAGGAAATACTCAGCTGTTAAATGCCTCAGCTGTCTCTACCTCTCTGCAGAGAAGGATGCAAATTTCTGAGGCTAGGCAGTTTCCAAAAAAAGGCAGATTTCTGTCTGGCACTGTTACTGTCAAGTTCTAAGAAATATTTCTCTTTCTCTGAGATCTGGTAAACTCAGTCCAGGAGAGAATTTAATCTTACACTAATGTTTCATTTGGCTCAGCCTGACAGACCCTGCCCCTCTACCTTTCAGCCACTTGCCCGTAGCCACGTCCATGTCACAGCAGTGTGGGAAGAGCTGTGACTCAGGCATGGCCCTGGAGGGGATGGAGCCTTGCTTTCCATCACACTGGAGAGAAGCAGCTCTGGCCCAGCAGAGCAGCGCTGCAGCTGCGTTGGTGTGGCTGCCACACTGAGCTGTGGGAGGGAGCCCAAAGGGCAGGACCCAGAGCAGTCTGTGCCAATTGTGGCACCAGAGCATCCCCAGTGCCAGCCTGTGCCACTGCCTGCTGCTGCTGCTCGGCTGGGGCAATAAAAGCAGCAATTCTGACTTCTCTGTGTGCAGCTCCTGGCTTTACAGAGCTACAGGTTGGGTTTATATGGACTAAGTGTTGGTGGATGCTGTGGATCTCCCAGTGGTTCCCCAAGGGAACAAATGCCTTTGGGATCTCCGAGTGAGCACTCTGGCTGTGGGACCAAAGTCATGGGGCTGCAGAGATCATGGGGAAAGATCTCAGAGGGAAATATCCTCCCAACTGTGTGGAAACAAACTTCTTAATTGGTGAAAACCACAGTTGGGAAACATCCCAGGCAGCTGTTCTTCAGCTCCCTGGAGCCCTGCCAAGCCTTATATCCATATCAGCTTGGAGCTGAGAACAAGTGTGATGAATTCCTGCCAAGAAGGTAATGCTTTTGAGCTGCAAGCACCTAAAAATAGTCATGTGTAATGAAATTGCTTCCTCAGCCATAACTGCTGTAAGGGCACAGTGTACCCTGCACCCTCCCAGAGCTGCTGGGGTCCTGCACCCACTGGGGCAGGGCATCAGTGCCTGGGGGCTGCTCTCACCTGGGCCCAAAACCACCCCAGGGCAGGTCCCTGTGCAGGCAGGGCAGGGCAGGGCACCCACAGGGCACCCACCTAATGCATCCAGGGCACCCACAGGGCACCCACAGAGCACCCACAGGGCACCCACCCTGTGCAGCCAGGGCTCAGCATTTGCAGCACCAGCTCCACTGGGACAGCCCAGGATGATCATCTCTAGACATGACCCTTTCAGCACATGCAGAAAGCTCAGTCTTAATCTCATAACATTTGCAAGGAAATCTTTTTAATCAGTAATGAAAGCCAAACATGATCCAGCCTTTATTGACCTGCAATAACAGAGCACTGCTGCTACATTTCCCCTGTGCTCCTGCACAGGTTCATTGACTCGATCTGTGCTTGGTGTTTATTCTTAGCTCACAGAGCTCAAAGAGTTTCTGCTATTGATCTGCTGTGTTTCAGGTTCAATCCCTTGGTGCCCTGAATGAATGAAGTCAGAAAGAGTTAACGCCTTTACTTCCAACACACAAACACCATGGGGGTTATCCAAGCCCCACATCCCACTGCCAGAGCCCAGCTCATGAACTGGGAGCTGCCAAACGCTGCAGCAATCCCAAAATTTGCAACTGCAAAGGCATCCACAAACTGCAAAAACATCCATAAACTGCAAAAAACATCCATAAACTGCAAAAAACATCCATAAACTGCAAAGGCATCCACAAACTGCAAAAAATATTCACAAACTGCAAAAGCTGTGCCCCCTCTGCAATCAGACAAGCTGCAGCCTTTCAGGGGCATTCTGGTGTAAAATACACCTAAACAAGAAAATGCAGCAGAAAAAGCAAACGATTGTACTAAACTGCAGAGACCAGGAATAGAAGAAATGCTGGCTAGAGAGCAGCCAGGAGAATCTGGCCTCAACAGCAGGGATCTTGGAATAACCACTCCAATGGCTCTGTACTGCTGATGTCAACCATTAACCCCTTCCTTCCTTCCGTGCAAACCTTGAGCAGGGCTCTGAGTGTGTGCTGGCTCCACAGTCACAGTGTCACCCTCCCTTAATGTGTGCTGGCTCCACAGTCGCAGTGTCACCCTCCCTGAGTGTGTGCTGGCTCCACAGTCGCAGTGTCACCCTGCCTGAGTGTGTGCTGGCTCCACAGTCCCAGTGTCACCCTCCCTGAGTGTGTGTGAGTGTGTGCTGGCTCCACAGTGACAGTGTCACCCTCCCTGAGTGTGTGCTGGCTCCACAGTCACAGTGTCACCCTGCCTGAGTGTGTGTGAGTGTGTGCTGGCTCCACAGTCACAGTGTCACCCTCCCTGTGTGTGCTGGCTCCACAGTCACCGTGTCACCCTCCCTGAGTGTGTGTGAGTGTGTGCTGGCTCCACAGTCACAGTGTCACCCTCCCTGTGTGTGCTGGCTCCACAGTCACCGTGTCACCCTCCCTGAGTGTGTGTGAGTGTGTGCTGGCTCCACAGTCACAGTGTCACCCTCCCTGAGTGTGTGCTGGCTCCACAGTCACCGTGTCACCCTCCCTGAGTGTGCTGGCTCCACAGTCCCAGTGTCACCCTCCCTGAGTGTGTGTGAGTGTGTGCTGGCTCCACAGTCCCAGTGTCACCCTGCCTGAGTGTGTGCTGGCTCCACAGTCAGTGTCACCCTCCCTGTGTGTGCTGGCTCCACAGTGACAGTGTCACCCTCCCTGAGTGTGTGTGAGTGTGTGCTGGCTCCACAGTCAGTGTCACCCTCCCTGCCTGGGTCCCCAGGGCATTTCACCCCCTGGCTCAGCCCTTTCGGTGTCTCAGAGCCCAGAGAGGCCGTGTGCCACCAGCAATAACACAACAGCCTCTGCACTGGTGCAGCTGCCAGGTGAGGGCTTTTCAGAGAGGTTTGTGCTGGGGCTGCGTGCCCAGGCACAGCCCATCTGCAGTGACCACAGCGTGACAGAGCACTGAAATGTTAAACCTTTGTGTTGTGGTTGTGCTTGGGGATTGCTCAGCTGGCTCTGGGAAGGAGCTGGGGCTCTATAAATAGAAAGTACTTTATCATTTCTTGCCTACTGTGAGCACGCTGCTGTATTTCAATGGTGATTCAGAGTAAATCAGATTCCATGGGAGGGATGGTGGAAGCGCTGTGTGCACCCTGAGCTGGCATAAACCAGCACAGCCCTCTGATGTCTGAGGGAGGGATGCCAGCCTCTGCCAGCTGCAGGGCAGTGCCAGTGCAGCACTGACATACAAATAACTGAACATCAAACACCACAATATCCACTGTGGCCTCGCTGCCCTCCTGAGAGCCACCCAAAGCACTCTGTAAAAGTGCTTATCCCCTGAGATGTCACTCACTCATTCCTATAAAAGGATTAGAAGGGTTGTTCAGAGCTACTTAATATTTGCCATAAATCTCCACACTGTGTCACAGCACATTTCGTTTAGGAATATCACCTGGAAATTAGAAACCCAGTGAGCCATTGATTTTTAAAATGCCATGGGTCCAGAATTCCTTCACAACAGGATGCAAATAAATTCAAAGTAAATTAGTGCTTACCAGAGGGGAAAAGAGAACAGGATCTATACCCTAGGTAACATTAGAAAACAAAAGATTAATGAATGCCTCACTTGAAAACTCTAATGGTCAAGGAACTAAAAGATGTAATACCAATTGAGGAGCAGTGGGGAAATGCACAGCTGGGACAGCAGAAATGAATGGATTTCCCTGCTCTGTGCAGTGTGAGAGCTCGCTGTGCCCCTGTGTGAGAGCTGAGTTTGATGGTCTGGGCACAGGGACACCACAGCTGGCCCTGACACAGCACAGGGCTCTGCCTGCCCCCATTCACCTGCACCCAGCACACCAACATTGCCGTGTCCTGGCCTCAGACAGAGCTTCTGTGTTTGCTCTGAGGATGGCCCTGCTCGGTGTCTCAGGCCAGTGCAAACGCCCCTGGGCAGCTGCCTGCAAAGCACTGGGAGGTGCCAAAAGGTGGAGGCAAGGATTCATGTCACCCCATATTCCTGAGTCCTGGTTTTCAAAGCATGCAGGTCTGCTGCTGCTCTGCCAGGGAGTGCAACAGGCACAGGCGCCACACAGGTGACACGTCCTGAAAGGGTTAATCCACCACCACAGCAAGGCAGGCTGCACTGCTAAAAATAGAAAACAGTAAAAAAAAAAAGAAAAAAAAAAAGAAAAAACCCCCCTTCAACTCATCTTAAATAAATCCATTTATTCCAGGGTTTCATAGAAACCATATAGCTGAAATTGCTACAGGATAATTCCTTATAAGCCTTATAAGAAACGTTGCTGTCCCAGAGCCCCACTACAAATCCTGGCAGGAGTATTGGAGATAACAGATTGGATGCCATGGAAACCGAGACAGACCTAATTTGAGCAGTAACCATTGCTGTTATTTATTTAATTCTGATAAGCCATCTAAATGTGGAATGACTAAAGGTTCCACTGGGCTAAAAATAGCAGCCTGGTAATATTTTAATTCACAAATCACTCGTGTTTAACAATATTTTGCGCGTCTGACATTCACATTTCTCGTGCACTTCTGTGAGCTCCCCATTAGCCCTGCTCTGTTTCGTTCTGTGAGGAGCAGGAGGTGCCTTGTCCCTCCCTCTGACACTAATTCTGTACCTGCAGGAAGCCTCCCCAGCCAGGCTCCTGTGGGGCAGGGGGAGCCTGGGGGTCCCTGCGCCCCCCTGTCCTCCCCCAAGCTCGCAGCAAATGTCTGAAAGGGAGAACTGGGCCATAGGAACCCAATTCCCCTTCTCTGGATGGTGCCAAGGATCTTTTGTGATTGTTTGATCTCAGCAGCTCCACAAATAAAGCACCTCCTGAGGCACGTCTCTCCTGAGCTGGCTGATAGCTCCCATCTGTTCCTGCAGCCCTGCCTCCATTTCCTGAGCTGGGGATGCAAAACCTTCAGGTGCAAATTTGCCATTTCTGTGGCTCTGGGACTTTACAGTGCTTCCTGAATGCCTGGAAACAGAAGAGAAACTGCCTTTGGGATGCCAGTACCACAGACAGACCGAGCTGAATTTCCTCCTGCCTGTGTTTTCCCTCTGTAATTGTCACTGTTCCCACAGCAGGAATAACACCTCCATTTCTCCACTGGTCTGGATTTTAACCTTAAAGTGTGAATGCAGCTGTATTCCCTGGGAGGCTGTACACAGCATGTACAACAGACAAAATCCTCGCTGTGCTCTTGTTCTCAGCAATGCTCTGCTTCCCAGAGGGATGGTGGGAGCCCGTTCCTGCCTCCTCAGGGCACCACTCCTCCTGTCAGCAATGTCCAGTGCCTGAGCATCAGGCTCTGTGCAGCCACACCTTCCTCAGGAGCTGCCCTGCCCTCTGACAGCTGCCTCAGCTTTTCATCCTCCTCCTCTGGGGCTGCCACTTGGTGCTGGGAGGCCTGGGTGGAGCAGGGCTGGCAGCACTGTGTGCCAGGGCAGCCAGAGCATCCTCTGGGTGATGGAGCCCTGAGCCTGGATCCAGAGCATTCCAAAGCATCCTCTGGGTGACGGAGCCCTGAGCCTGGATCCAGAGCATTCCAAAGCATCCTCTGGGTGATGGAGCCATGAACCTGGATCCAGAGCATTCCAAAGCATCCCCTGGGTGATGGAGCCCTGAGCCTGGATCCAGGACAGCCTCTGGGCAGATGGAGCCTTGAGCCTGGATCCAGAGCATTCCAAAGCATCCCCTGGGTAATGGAGCCCTGAGCCTGGATCCAGAGCATTCCAAAGCATCCCCTGGGTGATGGAGCCCTGAGCCTGGATCTGGGGCAGCCCTGGGTGATGGAGCCCTGAGCCTGGATCCAGAGCATTCCAAAGCATCCCCTGGGTGATGGAGCCATGAACCTGGATCCAGAGCATTCCAAAGCATCCCCTGGGTGATGGAGCCCTGAGCCATGAATGAAACCAGAGTGCTGATAGCACCAACGCAGCAGTGCCAGGGAAAGCAGGTTAAGCTCCTGCCCTGGCACCTGATGGGAGTGTGGGTTAGGTACAGAAGGAAGGGAAATGCCCAATTCTGTGTTTCAGTCTGCAGTCAGCTGTGCAGAGCCTCTCCTCTCTGCAGCTCAGGCTGAAGGGTGACTTGTCAGAGTTGTTTTCTTCAACGGTTCAGAAGTAGGACTGCAAGAAGGATATTCTGGGCAAGAATCAAAATGAATAAGAATTGCTTTCAGGATCTGTCACAACCAGAGTCAGCCTATATTTAGCTTCCAATGCTCTGATTTAGAAACAGGGAGCAATGTGGGATATTTAGAGCCCTCAAAGACCTTTTCCAATGGGTTGCAGCTCCAGAGGTTCCTGCTGGGGTGGACAGCACTGATACTCCATATTAGTGTACAGTGGCACACCACTCAATCTGCATGTGCCACAATAAGACTGGCATTATTGTGAAGGAGCACAGGTTGCAATTACAGCTTTTTACCATTTCCCTGACTGTGCTGCAGGACTGTTGCCAGTTTAAGGCTTTAATGGTTGGCAATTACTCACAGGAGTGAAGGGTTCATTCATCAGCTCGGGTTTAATCTCCAGCACGATGTGACTGCACCCTGAGCACTGCACAACAAGCTGCTCCTGTTATCTGGCAAATGAGATCTTGATGGGCAGGCGCAGGATGAGGAATCTGATCTGGATTTCCCTCCAAAAACCTGTGCAAGGCTTCCACCAACCAGGCTGAGGCTGTTACAGGAACAGCTTCCAGCCCAGCTTTCCCAAAGGCAGCAGCTGTGGGGGCACACTGATCTCACACCCTGCTCCCCTCTCTTTTCTGGTTACAGCCTGCAGAGGTGTTCATCTGCTGAAGAGGATCCAAAGGCTGCTTTTCGTACAGCAAATCTCTCCTGAGTTACCCAACCAACAGCAAGAAGTAGCTGCTGAAAGGATGAAACACTGATTATTCATAGATAATAGGAAGATGTTGAATAATTTCAAAGTGAGATTTCACATAATAGTTATCTCAGACTGTCTATATTTAGCCTCCCAAATCTATACTTAAACTCCTACGTAAAAATGGCCAAAAGGAAATCAGCCATTTGGAGCTGCTTGCCACAGCTCACGTTATTATTGGTAGGAATTTGTTGGTACCATTTAATTTCCCCTTTCTCTTTCTAATCCTCCTCTCTGATCCTAAGCTTCTTCCCCCCTGCCTTCTCTGCCTTTCAACAAGGACACATGGCAGCACCTTGGGCTTGGAAAGCGCCTGGCCAGCAGCACCTCTGGGAGACCTCAAACACAACCCAAACACCTCAGTGACCCTAGAAGGCTGAGGTGGTGCTGACAGTAATCACAACCTGCCCTGCCAGAGCTGCTGCTGGGGTATGCACTCACAGAGGTGCCCCAGAGACCCCTGGAGTTCATTTCTCACTCCTCACTCACACCCTACAAGCAGCCTGTGCCTGAATGCAGCTGAGGGTGGCACACATGCAGCTGTCTGCAGCAGGGCTGCTCCTGGGCAGCCCAGCATTGCTGCTGTTACAGCAGCTTGGTGTGGCTGCTGTGCCAGGCTCCCGGGCTGCCCTGGGCACACTGAGCATCGTCCATGGCTGTTCCTGCATCCCTCCCTGCTCCCACAGCTCACCTGTGACCTGCGGGCACCGGCACCAGCCTGCTCCTCCCTGTGCTGGGGCACTCCCAGGCCCTCTTATAGAGCCCTGGCACAGCTGAGCTCTATGAGAACCTGTTTGGTGTTGTTTACACACAGCCTTAATCAGCTCTGGCTTTTCACTGGTTTATTTGTGCCATTTCCCCAAAGCAGAAGGGTTTGTCCTGTTGGCTCTCATGCAGTAGCCCTGAGTCTCTACATTTGTTCTCTTTTTCTTGTGTCCTCTCCTGCCTCACGAAGCCTTCAGGAGCACATCCCACAGGATCACATCATTCACTATCACATCCCTCAGGATCACATCCCTCAGGATCACATCCCTTTCCCCTTGGCTGCTCCTTCTCCTCCTGTGCTCCATCCTCACTCACCCTCCAGTGACACTCAAATGGAAGTGCCCCACTGGCAGGCTAACCAACACTCACAACATCACTTAAACAATTGATCAGTCTTCAGAGACTGGATTTAGCTGTTTTTTACGTTAAAGAAATTGAAGAGAAACAAAGATAAAATTTCAGACCTCAGAATATGTCCAGGTAAACGGTGCACATGTGATTTTGATGAGAAAACACCTCACAGAAACTATTTATGTGGATGCTGAGTGTGTCTCAATGAGAAATGTAACTCATCTTTTCCCTGGTTTTTCCAGCTAGAGCTGAACATTGCCATTGGGATATTTTATGTTACATGGCAGAATAATTGAAGTCTCAATGGGAGGCTTCAACACAGCAAAACACTTAAGCCCTTGTGTAACTTCCAGAGGACACGAGTAGTCCCACTGAAGTCAATGGGATTTAATGCACACGCTGCAGAGCCAGGCTGAGTCCCAGCCTGAACAAACGCTGCTTTGCTCTGGCAGAGTGCAGTGAGCTGACACCCTGCTGCAGCCACAGCCCAGCCCTGCTGTGCTCCCCATCACCCTGAGCACCAAACCCAGACCCTGCCTCACCTCAGCTGCACGGCTCTCAGTTCAAACCTCACACTCCCCAGCACCTCCTCTTTAACCTCCTCTGTCAGCAGCAGCACTGGCTGTGGCTGTTGGAAACTGAGATCCAGGAGCTCCATTCACCAGGGCATTTAATTTATCCTTTGTTAATCATTCATGTGTCACACTGCCATTGCAGGGTGGGCACTCCCTGTCCCTGTGTCCCTCTCTGTGCCCAGTGTCCCTCCCTGTGTCCCTCTCCGTGCCCCTCTCCATATCCCTCCCTGTCCTGTGTCCCTCCCTGTGTCCCTCCCTGTCCCAGTGTCCCTCCCTGTGCCCCTCTCCATGTCCCTCCCTGTCCTGTGTCCCTCCCTGTGTCCCTCCCTGTCCCAGTGTCCCTCCCTGTCCCAGTGTCCCTCTCCGTGCCCCTCTCCGTGTCCCTCCCTGTCCCAGTGTCCCTCCCTGTTCTGTGTCCCTCTCCGTGTCCCTCCCTGTCCCAGTGTCCCTCCCTGTTCTGTGTCCCTCCCTGTGTCCCTCCCTGTGTCCCTGTGTCCCTCCCTGTCCCAGTGTCCCTCCCTGTGCCCCTCCCTGTGTCCCTCCCTCTGTCCCTGTGTCCCCCTCTGTGTCCCAGCCCCGGGGACACTGGGCAGGGCCCGGTGCTGGCCCAGGAGGGGCTGCAGCCCCCACAGCCCCCAGGGTGCCCCGTGTGCCCACAGGGACAGGGATTGTGGCACAGGACCCCTGCTCCATGCAGTGGGGCCAAGCTGAGCCCAACCTCTGCCCCCGCAGGCACAGCTGAGCCTTCCCTTCAGCAGGCCAGGTCCAGGGGCTAGAAATACCTGTAACAATGAGGAGGAGGAGGTGAACTCTCCCAGGGGAGCCGAGATGTGATGTAAATCCTTAACCCTCCTTGTCTGTGAAAGGATTGGATCAACCTATGAGAGGGTTTTTCTGTTGGTGAAGTTTCTCTGTACCCTTGAAATCGGCAGCAGCACAGAGAGGTTTAACCACGGACAGCTGTGTCAGAGCAGAGGCTTCATCCTTGCCCTGCACAGGAGGTTTCCAAGCTTGTGTTACCAAAAAGGGAGCAGGCAAGCTGAGCAGACCTGTTTGCTTGCCAATTTAAGGATTACAATTCAACTGAATGCTATGGCTCTGTGCACCAAAGCAACTAAAATATTGACAAGGCTACTTCCAGGACTGATAGCATTGCTAAAAAAAACTGCAGTAAATAGGGCAATTGACTGGAAGCTAAAATGGGGAATGCTTTCTGGGCTAAAAATTCCTTCAGATATATTTATTAATTCATTATTCAATGATGACGTGCATAGAGCTGCGTGCATTTAAACATGAGACACTGCTGTAACTGCTTCTTGAAATTCTGATTTGCTTAAAATATTTAGTCCATTTTCATGTTAATTAAGGAGCAGTCAAGAAGGGAAGCCATATATCTGTGAGAGGAAAAGCAGATCTTCTCACTGAAAGGGGACTTGCCCCTTTCACCTTGCTCCTTAGCCAAAATCTTACATGACCTCCTAAGCCCTCCCGTGCATTTCAGCCATTTGAGGTAATCCCAGCCCCAGGACAGCACAGCAGCAAAGGTCAGGGCTGAGGGATGTCAGCCCTGCTCAGGAACCAGAGGGGAGCTCCAGACTGGAGGGCTGCAGCTGTCCAGGGGAAACCAGGCTGCTGGAGCTGTGATTGCTGTGCGCCTGGAGCGAGGGTGGGAGAGCAGGAGCAGCTCTGCCTTTGCTCTGCTGCAATTGTGGCTGCCAGAGCTGCTGCCCAGCTGGGAAACAGCAGGTTTGGCCGACAGGATCAGAAGCCTCATCTTTCTGAACACTGTGATGTTATTAGTTTGGAGTTCCAGGTTCTGGGGGCTCGGGATTTTCATCCCTGTGTTTCAGTTCTCCATCTGTTTGCCAGCCCACCCATCCTCTTCCTCAGGCAGCAAATAAAGTCATCCACAAAAAAACACATCAGGGCAGGATGAGGGGCTGGCAGCTGCAACCAAATCCCAAATTTTGGTATTACAGTTGGTTTTGGACTCATTCCAATGATTAAAGTAGCATTTGTTCAGCCAGTGCCACTCTTTGGGTTTCCGAGGCTGTCCCAGACAATGGCAGGAGGGCTGGCAGGACAGGGAGCACAGCAGATCTGCCTGGAGCCTGGTACAGCCAGGGAACTGCAGCCCAGAGGATCTCAGCAGGGACAAGGCAGAGATCCCAGGGCACTCCACCCAGCAGGCTGACAGCAAACTGTAAATGCTGCCCAGAAAATGCTGCTGAGAGAAAGAATGGAACAGGTAGAGCACAAGAGAAGGATGGCTGGGAAAGCAGCTGCTGCCTTGGAGAGAACATTGCCGCAAGAAAATCTCTCTTTGCAAACACATCTTCAGCATTTCACAGTTCAACAGAAAGTACAAGCAGAGCTACCTCAGGAGATTTTGCTGCAGTGAACAAGTACAAAGAGACTCCAGAGAATAGACAGGCACTTGCATCTTCCTAGATTACTGCATTTCTAGAGCAGCTTGCATGGAGTGTGAAATGGATCTGGGTGCCTTTTCCCACCCGCACAAATTTCATGAGCAATTTCATTGCTTTGTCCTTCTCTACTATTCTGTTTGCAGTGACAACAGCAGCATCACTTTACTGATACCTAGTCAAACACAACAACCGCAGGCAGAAAGGAATTCTCCTTCCAGAACACGCCTGACTCACGCTGGTGACTCAGGCTGTCATTCCTTCCAGCTTGTCTGAGAGCTGAGTCTCCAGCCCTGGGTGGGTGCACAGATCCTTTCCTTGTCCTGGGCCAGGAGTTAACCCTGTACCCACGGATCAAAGGCTGCAGTGAGCTCCTCCAGGCAGCGTGAGCCAGGAGCTGGCTCTGCCTTGGGGAGCTGAGGCTGCTCCTTGCCCTCCCTGCGCTCTGCAGGCCACTGTGGGCTCTGGGATAGCTGGTATAAAGCATGGATTCAATGTTGGATTAAAAAGTCCAATAAAGTGACAGCTACCATCATGAGACACAGACATCTGATTCACTCTGCCAGCAGCTGCATTATTGCAAAGAAATATTTATATGGTCTTCATCTTAGCCTATTCATCAGCTCCCATCAAATCAAGAGTGTCCCCACTACAGACTCTCTATCTTTAAAATAAAGCTGTGAAAATGGAAAGGCTAAACAGATGAGAGTTATATCATGGACAATGTAGAAATAGATGCTAATTGCCCACGTGTGCAGAACTTGCAGTGCAGATTTGCAAACTGTGCTCAGCAGTGCCTGACACGAGCTGTGATGCAATGGGCGTGTGGGGAAAGCACCTGGCAATGCTTTCATAAACATTGTCCCATCAAAGTGTGGTCCTGCTTTTTAGCATGGTCTGACTGTGCAAGGAACCCTGTGCCACAGCATCAGGGTGTGCTCATTCTGCTGCTGCTGCCCCTGGGGTACCCGGGGCTGTGGGACTGGGCCAGGGCAGGGTGGTGGGGCTTGGCACAGAGCCCCCCCAAATCCCCACATGCCCTTGCCGTGCTGGGCAGGCAGTGCTGCTCACACCTGTGCTGCCTGGGAGGCTGGGCTCTTGGAGGTGGCACACCCAGGGCTCTGTGCCCAGGGGATGGGGCAGCACCCAGGGCTCTGTGCCCAGGGGCAGGGGCAGCACCCAGGGCTCTGTGCCCAGGGGATGGGGCAGCTCAGGGGCAGCACACCCAGGGCTCTGTGCCCAGGGGATGGGGCAGCACCCAGGGCTCTGTGCCCAGGGGCAGGGGCAGCACACCCAGGGCTCTGTGCCCAGGGGCAGGGGCAGCACACCCAGGACTCTGTGCCCAGGGGATGGGGCAGCACCCAGGGCTCTGTGCCCAGGGGATGGGGCAGCACCCAGGGCTCTGTGCCCAGGGGATGGGGCAGCACACCGAGAGCTCTGTGCCCAGGGGCAGGGGCAGCACACCCAGGGCTCTGTGCCCAGGGACAGGGGCAGCACACCCAGGGCTCTGTGCCCAGGGACAGGGGCAGCACCCAGGGCTCTGTGCCCAGGGGCAGGGGCAGCACACCCAGGGCTCTGTGCACAGGGACAGGGGCAGCACACCCAGGGCTCTGTGCCCAGGGGATGGGGCAGCACACCCAGGGCTCTGTGCACAGAGCCTGGAGCAGCCCAGGAGCTGCCCTGTGCTCCCAGCCCTCCACCAGGCTCAGCTCCCTGGGGCTGCCAGGGAATGAAGCCATGGCCCCTGCAGGGCACTGGGGATGCTGCTGTGCCAGGGAGAGCAGGCAGGATGATTCAGAGCTGCTCTTGAGCCACAGGCTTCCCTCAAGGTGCCAGCCATCTGCAGCCACACGGGACAAGTGCCTGGGGGAGACAACTCAGTTTCTGAGCTAAATGAAGTGGAAGAGGCACCTTACCCACTCCCACCCGCTCTAATTGCTGTGCTTTCATCAGCTTGCAGGCCTGGATGCTGAATAAGAAATGGAGTTCCTGTTCCAAAAGCAGCCCTGTGCAAACACAACACAGTACAGAAAATGTCTCAGGCTCTGATGGGGCAGCTGCTGAAGGTGCTGATTGCCTTTCACAGGGACAGGGCAGGATGGGTTTCTGTGCCCAGGACCCTGCTGAAAACAATTTCAGGGGCTGGGACATTGCAGGTGTTCAGACACAGCAGTGGGACCGGTTCTGAGGGGTCCTGGGGCTCTTCCCCTGGCAGAGCAAACCAATTGCAGTGAGAGAATTGCTCTGAACAGCACAGCAGGAGCCACAGGCCATCCCAAAGCAGCATTTTGTAATTCCACATCAATCCTAAATGCATCTCAAATTCTGCAGCAGTGGCACTTGACCATGACCTCTGTTACTGTCCCAGTGACCATCACTTGGATTTCTTGGGTGAAGAGGCTCCTTCTCTACATCCAGGGTGTGATTAGAGCTCTATCTGCTCCACTGAAAGGGCTCCCCTCACAACCTTTTGTTCCAAATGTGGAGAGCTCAGACTCCTTGGTTAACACAGAACTGTTATTCTAATAGCTAAGAAAATTGCTCAGGTTTCTCACAACAAGGCGTGGAAATGAATCCTGCTATTATTTTTGTAAACCTTCTTAGAGGGGCCCTAATTGAGCCCAAACCTTTGTGAACTGCTGGCCTAGGCAGGATCTCCACACAACAATTAGTGCACAAGGCTCTGTTCCCCCTCCAAGGGTGAGGAGAGGGCTGTGTGATGTGTGATCCAGGAGCACACTCTCGTTTGCCTGCAGATGAGCTCACATCCAGGATCCACTCTCAGTGCCCACCCTGTGCCCTGTGGCACTGCCCTGGCGTGGGCTGGCAGCTCCTGCCAGGGCCATTCCAGGTGTGCATCAAGCAAAGGGAGGAAAGGGAGCTGTGGAGAGCCCCCCTGGCCAGCAATGATCACCCTGAGGATCATTAATTGGACAATTTTAAATCCCTCTAACACACACTTTGTTCATTTCTGTGCTCCCTAGTTGTTTAATATGAAGGGCTCTGAGATACAGAATTATCTGTCCTGCTCAAGTCTGTAAATGTTCTGCTGTATCAACCCAGGTGTTTTCATCAACTGGACTTGTAAATTCACCTCAAAATACTGCACTGAGCTCCTTCACATAGATTACATTTCCCTTAACCCCCAATGGAAGGAAGGAAGGAAGGAAGGAAGGAAGGAAGGAAGGAAGGAAGGAAGGAAGGAAGGAAGGAAGGAAGGAAGGAAGGAAGGAAGGAAGGAAGGAAGGAAGGAAGGAAGGAAGGAAGGAAGGAAGGAAGGAAGGAAGGAAGGAAGGAAGGAAGGAAGGAAGGAAGGAAGGAAGGAAGGAAGGAAGGAAGGAAGGAAGGAAGGAAGGAAGGAAGGAAGGAAGGAAGGAAGGAAGGAAGGAAGGAAGGAAGGAAGGAAGGAAGGAAGGAAATTTTTCCTTCTATAATTCACTACTCAATCCAATTCTTTGTGATTTCTCTCAGATAACACAAACAATCCATAAAATTTGTGATTCTCTGCATACATTCAACACCCAGCAGGTTTAGTCACTGTTCTATTTGCATTAGCTTGAAGCATAAACACCAAAGACTTGAAAGAATCTCTATTCAGAGCAGGTAAAAAAAATAAGGCAGAAAAAGAAAACAGTAACGAAAATAACTCCTTCCCTCTGCATCCTAATGCAAACCTAAATTCATTTTTATTTTGAGGCACTGGCTGTTTTCTGCTGTTAAATCTACCACAGAGGCTATAGGACAGAAGATTTCTGAGATCTGCCATATTCTGTGCAATGGAAAAGAGAGAAATGTCTTTTACTCTCAGGGAGGAACTTGCCTTTAAATCCCAGCCCCTGTTTATTTATTGCCACTTTAAACTCTCCTGCTCTTACATCACTGTTCCCTTCCTCCTGTAGGACAGAGAACTTGGATTTTAAAAAGCCAAACCACAGCAAAACCCCCGACAAGATCTTGTCTCAGCCTTGTAGAATGTGTCCAACCTGCAAGCTGTGCTCACACTGGCAAAGTGGAGATTTGCTCTTTCCTGTAGTTAGGTGTTTTGTAAGTTCTAAGAGTAAATCAGAGGAGAAAACTGAATGGACATGAGAAATAAAGATCTGTGCCAGCTCATCTTGCTTAGGTTTCTCCAGAGCCTGTGCTGGGGAAAAGGTGTTACTCTGATTTAACTCTGCATAAATTTCTGGGTGGCTCAAGCTCCCTCTCCAGATGAAGAGAAGCTTCCCACATGCCCAGGCAGGGTGGAAGGAAATCCCAGGGAAAGGGGAGAGCCAGGGCTGCAGGTGGGGAGGGGTCTGGGCAGGCCTCAGGCTGGCAGCAAGCACAGAGCCCGGTGAAAACCCCGGTGAAAACCCAGCATAAACCCAGCACAAACCCAGCACAGAGCCCAGTGAAAACCCCGGTGAAAACCCAGCACAAACCCAGCACAGAGCCCAGTGAAAACCCCGGTGAAAACCCAGCACAAACCCCAGTGAAAACCCAGCACAAACCCAGCACAAACCCCAGCACAAACCCAGTACAAACCCCAGTGAAAACCCAGCACAAACCCAGCACAAACCCAGCACAAACCCCAGCACAAACCCAGCACAAACCCCAGTGAAAACCCAGCACAAACCCAGCACAAACCCAGCACAAACCCCAGCACAAACCCCAGCACAAACCCAGTACAAACCCCAGTGAAAACCCAGCACAAACCCCAGCACAGACCCCAGTGAAAACCCAGCACAAACCCAGCACAAACCCCAGTGAAAACCCAGCACAGAGCCCAGTGAAAACCCAGCACAAACCCAGCACAAACCCAGCACAAACCCAGCACAGAGCCCAGTGAAAACCCAGCACAAACCCAGCACAGAGCCCAGTGAAAACCCCACACAGAGCCCAGTGAAAACCCCAGTGAAAACCCAGCACAAACCCCAGTGAAAACCCAAGTGAAAACCCCAGTGAAAACCCCAGCGAAAACCCCAGCGAAAACCCCAGCGAAAACCCCAGCACAGACCCCAGTGAAAACCCAGCACAAACCCCAGCACAAACCCCAGTGAAAACCCCAGTGAAAACCCAGCACAAACCCCAGTGAAAACCCAGCACAAACCCCAGCACAGACCCCAGTGAAAACCCAGCACAAACCCCAGTGAAAACCCAGCACAAACCCCAGTGAAAACCCCAGCGAAAACCCAGCGAAAACCCAGCACAAACCCAGCACAAACCCCAGCACAAACCCCAGCACAAACCCAGCACAAACCCACACAGACCCCAGCACAGACCCCAGTGGTATTTACAGCCCCAGAGGTGGGATGTGAGACACAACCTCAGGGCTGCACAAGGTCTCCCACCATGAAACCCTTCCCCAAATTACTCCACTGCTGGTGTATTTTAACTTTAGTGGCACACATCTCAGTTTGTTGGTCTCTGATGAGTTTGTCACTGTTGAGAGCAAAAATGAAGGCACAAATGGCATTTAGAACTTTCACTAGGCAGATTAGAAGCATTAATTAAACTCATTTGACTTCAAGCATGATAATTTGTTTTCCTTCATTCTGCCATCAACAACTTGCTGCCACCTTCTCCTTTCCAGGAGCCTCAGTGCAGCTGAGCAAGGGCTCAGCTCCAGCATCAGGGTCCCCTGGCCCCAGAGAGGAGGAGGGAGCTGGGAGGGGGCACTTCACCAGCTGAAATAGCAGATTTTGGAGGGGGACACTGTGCAGTTTGAAATCCTATTCAATAATCACACCTTGCTTCTGTTCACTGCTATGTAGAGAACCCTTTCAAAGTTTTAAACCATTTTTTAAGAAAGAAAAGGCACAGGTATTTGGATCATCTCACCTTTCTTGGAGAAAAAGTTTCCTCAGATTCCCCAAATTTAAGTTATTGTCCTCTGAGATTCCAGCAGGCTGCTTCCTACACAGCTAAAGGGGAAAACAGAACCTAAAATGGAGCAATAAACCCCCAAAGGCCCCACATGTACAAATGGAGAGCAGGAAGCACATGGAGAGCTCACTGTGGAGCAGCTTGGTGGATCTGCCCCAGAAATGCCAGCACTGCTCCAACAGGGCCAAGCCATGGGAAAGAGCCACAGAAATCTGTAGGGCACAGTAGGCTTAAAGCAGGAAACAAACCCAATCCCCAATCACAGAAATCTGTAGGGTACAGCAGGTTTAAAGCAGGAAACAAACCCAATCCCCAACCACAGAAATCTGTAGGGTACAGCAGGTTTAAAGGAGGAGACAAACCCAAGGCCTCTTTCTGGCTGCACTACAGAGAAGACAGAAGTGCTGATCATTTTCCCAAACGCTGTAATCTGAAGTGGCATTTGCTGTTCCTTTTTAATCAAATGGATTGTTTCCCATCCTTAGAATGGTGGTGAGCCTTTTAACACTGCTGCAGAGCCAAGACACTGCTAATAAATATTTAAAGTCTCAGAGCTTTAAGTGAAAGGAAGGATTTGTTGGATAATATTTCATTTCCCTTAAACTGTTTATTCACCATTAAAATTGAAAATTTTAATTTTATGGGGATTGCTCAGAGAGCTGATGTTCAGACATCTCCACAAAAATCCCAAGAGTCAGGAAGGCAGTCTATAAATAACCACCTTGGAAATAAACTTCTGGGATTTGGACACGACCCAGATGAGATTTTCAAGTGTGCTGTAAATTACCCCCAGCCAGGGCACAGGTCAGAAGTATTTACTGGCACTGAGCTTCATTGCTCACATCACCTGGCAGCAGTGGTGTACACCTGGAGCAGAGAGCCCTGAGGGTCAGGTTTGCTCACCTCATCCCTGGGGGGGGGGGGGGGGGGGGGGGTATATTTTATTTTATTTTATTTTATTTTATTTTATTTTATTGATCAAGCAGAGAACAAGCTCTGAGTGCCACAGCTTCAGTACCTGTGACTCAGGGAGCTCATTGGGGGTGTCAATCAGGGATGCCCAGCTTAGGAACATGCCTCTCTCTTCCCTGCACATCCTCCCCTTGGGTTTTAGTGCTGGTACCACAGTCAGTTCTGCTCCTAAAGTCAAGAAGGCAAACTATAAAGAGCAGGAAGAAGGGGAGGTGGGAAAAGTGAACAGGACACAAGGATGCCCTGAGACAAGGAGAGGATAAAAACCACAGATGAAATGTGATTAAGGCAATGAAAAGGAACAAGGGAATAGCCACAGATGTTGCCTTAGAAAGTGGACAGAAGAAGGGCACTGAATGGAGAACAGGAGCACTGAATGCAGAACAGGAGCACTGAATGCAGAGCAGGAGCACTGAATGCAGAGCAGGAGCACTGAATGCAGAAGAAGGGCACTGAATGCAGAGCAGGAGCACTGAATGCAGAAGAGGAGCACTGAATGCAGAACAGGAGCACTGAATGCAGAACAGGAGCACTGAATGCAGAGCAGGAGCACTGAATGCAGAGCAGGAGCACTGAATGCAGAACAGGAGCACTGAATGCAGAGCAGGAGCACTGAATGCAGAGCAGGAGCACTGAATGCAGAGCAGGAGCACTGAATGCAGAAGAGGAGCACTGAATGCAGAGCAGGAGCACTGAATGCAGAACAAGAGCACTGAATGCAGAACAGGAGCACTGAATGCAGAACAGGAGCACTGAATGCAGAGCAGGAGCACTGAATGCAGAAGAGGAGCACTGAATGCAGAACGGGAGCACTGAATGCAGAAGAGGAGCACTGAATGCAGAAGAGGAGCACTGAATGCAGAAGAGGAGCACTGAATGCAGAGCAGGAGCACTGAATGCAGAGCAGGAGCACTGAATGGAGAACAGGAGCACTGAATGCAGAGCAGGAGCACTGAATGCAGAGCAGGAGCACTGAATGCAGAACAGGAGCACTGAATGCAGAGCAGGAGCACTGAATGCAGAGCAGGAGCACTGAATGCAGAGCAGGAGCACTGAATGCAGAACAGGAGCACTGAATGCAGAAGAAGGGCACTGAATGGAGAACAGGAGCACTGAATGCAGAGCAGGAGCACTGAATGCAGAGCAGGAGCACTGAATGCAGAAGAAGGGCACTGAATGCAGAGCAGGAGCACTGAATGCAGAACAGGAGCACTGAATGCAGAGCAGGAGCAATGAATGCAGAGCAGGAGCACTGAATGCAGAAGAAGGGCACTGAATGCAGAACAGGAGCACTGAATGCAGAACAGGAGCACTGAATGCAGAGCAGGAGCACTGAATGCAGAACAGGAGCACTGAATGCAGAGCAGGAGCAATGAATGCAGAGCAGGAGCAATGAATGCAGAGCAGGAGCACTGAATGCAGAAGAAGGGCACTGAATGCAGAGCAGGAGCACTGAATGGAGAACAGGAGCACTGAATGGAGAACAGGAGCACTGAATGGAGAACAGGAGCACTGAATGCAGAGCAGGAGCACTGAATGCAGAGCAGAAGCACTGAATGGAGAACAGGAGCACTGAATGCAGAAGAAGGGCACTGAATGCAGAAGAGGAGCACTGAATGCAGAGCAGGAGCACTGAATGCAGAGCAGGAGCACTGAATGCAGAACAGGAGCACTGAATGCAGAAGAAGGGCACTGAATACAGAAGAGGAGCACTGAATGCAGAGCAGGAGCACTGAATGCAGAAGAGGAGCACTGAATGCAGAACAAGAGCACTGAATGCAGAACAGGAGCACTGAATGCAGAGCAGGAGCACTGAATGCAGAGCAGGAGCACTGAATGCAGAACAAGAGCACTGAATGCAGAACAGGAGCACTGAATGCAGAGCAGGAGCACTGAATGGAGAACAGGAGCACTGAATGCAGAGCAGGAGCACTGAATGCAGAACAGGAGCACTGAATGCAGAGCAGGAGCACTGAATGCAGAGCAGGAGCACTGAATGCAGAAGAGGAGCACTGAATGCAGAAGAAGGGCACTGAATGGAGAACAGGAGCACTGAATGCAGAGCGGGAGCACTGAATGCAGAAGAAGGGCACTGAATGCAGAACAGGAGCACTGAATGGAGAACAGGAGCACTGAATGCAGAACAAGAGCACTGAATGCAGAGCAGGAGCACT
This sequence comes from Melospiza melodia melodia, assembly GCF_035770615.1. Classification (NCBI taxonomy): domain Eukaryota; kingdom Metazoa; phylum Chordata; class Aves; order Passeriformes; family Passerellidae; genus Melospiza; species Melospiza melodia. The sequence goes on along the minus strand of NC_086209.1, from coordinate 19,922,678 downwards.
GAATGCAGAGCAGGAGCACTGAATGGAGAACAGGAGCACTGAATGCAGAACGGGAGCACTGAATGCAGAACAGGAGCACTGAATGGAGAACAGGAGCACTGAATGCAGAGCAGGAGCACTGAATGCAGAGCAGGAGCACTGAATGCAGAGCAGGAGCACTGAATGCAGAGCAGGAGCACTGAATGCAGAGCAGGAGCACTGAATGGAGAACAGGAGCACTGAATGGAGAACAAGAGCACTGAATGGAGAACAGGAGCACTGAATGCAGAAGAGGAGCACTGAATGCAGAGCAGGAGCACTGAATGCAGAAGAAGGGCACTGAATGCAGAAGAGGAGCACTGAATGCAGAACGGGAGCACTGAATGCAGAGCAGGAGCACTGATTGCAGAGCAGGAGCACTGAATGCAGAACGGGAGCACTGAATGCTGTTACCTGAGCTCAGGGTTAGGTGCAGCAGCTCTGGCTCTGCTGGTTCAGACTCATTTCACCCCAGTTTGAGCTACCCAAGAATAAAGTTTGATGTAATGACACCTGTGAATTGAGGCTGCTTTTCTAGTCACCAGAAAAGGAGAGGAAGAGAGAGACGCCTCCCTCCCCCAGGAGGCACCAGCCAAGGCCCAGTGAGTGCTCCCTGCCAGAGGAGAAGGGATCAGGCCCAGCTGGACCAGCCTGGGCAGGACAAGCTCTGTGCCACACGTGCCTGGCCTGCAGGGCTGTGTCCTCTCGTGCCAAGGCACAGCAGCAAGGCAGATTCTCAGTTCTATTTAATTCAGCTCCTGCTCTGCACACCGAGTTTGAGCCTGGTGATCTTCCTGACCTGTCCAAACCTGCAGCAGCTGAGCTCCCTTTCATTGCTTTCTCAGCTTTGAGGTGGAGATGGGCGATTCTAAATTTAGAGAGGCTTCAGCAGCACGCTGTGGCTGCCCATGCTTGCGCTCTGCTCTCTGAAAAGATGATGACCAAACCAAATCCAGATTTCCCTTTAATCTGGCCTATTTTGAATCAAACTGCAAGGAGAGATTCTAAAGCTGCTACTGGGAAACGTGCTGCTCCATGAATTAGTAATTGTGTTTGTCTTCTGCATTGGGATTTTTTGCCTCTGTTGCTGTTCTCTTACTGCCACTCAACGTGAGGAGCTTTTATTTGAATGAGACCATTTCAAAGCACTTTTACACCCATGCGGAGTCAGGCACTTGTTTACTTTCTGACAGTTACTTACCTCCTGTAAATATTTCACAGCCACAGGACCTCCCAGATGAAAGCAGAGTTTGCTCTGTGCTCCTGTTCAGGAGTCTAATTAAAACCAGAATAAAATGGGAGGCATGGAGCTAAGTGCTAACTGCAATGGATGGATCTAGAGGGAATTCAGCAAGGGAGCCTCTTCTTGGCACAATTACTGAGGCAGAAAAGCAGAGAAAAAGTGCCCAACTCGGAGAGGAGAGGAGAGGAGAGGAGAGGAGAGGAGAGGAGAGGAGAGGAGAGGAGAGGAGAGGAGAGGAGAGGAGAGGAGAGGAGAGGAGAGGAGAGGAGAGGAGAGGAGAGGAGAGGAGAGGAGAGGAGAGGAGAGGAGAGGAGAGGGCTCCTGTCAGATCCAGCCCTGCCAAGCTGATCCCTCGCAGGGCTCCTGGGGCACTCGCTGATCTCTGTGGCCAGGCACACCTGGGTGTCTGACAGACTTTTCCCAGAGCTGGCACTTTCTCCAGGCTGTAAATCATTACAGAGAAAGGCAGGGACTGTGCTTTGTGCTTGCAGAACTGCCACATCCAGAGCTGCAGACAAACCAGCCACTCCAAAGGCATGACATGAAGAGTAAGAAAAAACAAACATCAAGCACTACTTCCCCTGTTCTGGCTTTTTGGGTTTTTTTTAGAAATAGCTTGTTTGCTCTTGGTTAAGGAAAGATTTCTTACCACAGCTGTCTGCAGGGCAAGGGCAAATTGCTTCAGGTTTGGAATGAGGATTTTTCACTTAAGAGAGTGCATTTGGAGACAAGGGAGATTATGAACAATCCTTTAACAAGATCTCAAGCCATCAGGCTGTTTAACATTATTGATCAGTGCAGGCAGAGCACATTTTTTAAAAAATCTATCAGATTAGAATGGAAATATATTTCTGGTTGTGGCTGCTCACAGGTTTCATCTCCTTGGCAGCAGAGCTGCCCTGCAGGAGGAGCAGCCCCAGGTCAGAGGGGTGCCCCTGCCAGGAACAAGCTGCCCTGCAGCCCTGCCAGCCCAGCACATGGGGGGATGCTGCAGTGCCAACAAAGATGGGATAGATCAATAAAAAACATATCACACCAGAAGGGACATCTCCCAACAAACAGCTCATGGCCACAGCAAGCCATTCAACAGGGAGGAACATCACCTGGGTGTTATTTAAACACTCCTCTTCTTGAACACCAATGTTCTCAGAACAGATCCAGATCTGATCCATGTCACCCACCCAGACAACAAAGCTTTCATCTCCAAAGGGATCACAGTTCTCAGGATTTGTTTGCAAAATAAATAAAAAGAAGCACTTTGCTTTCAAATTAGTGCCCCAGAAGTTGACAGCAACAGTAGTACACAATAGAAATTATTTGTATTAATAGCTGTGCTTATTCTAGTGATGATAGCATTCTCTGTGAAGATTAATTGGCAATAATGCTGCAGAAACTATTGCACGAGAAATATGCACCATAAACCTAAAATGATTTGACTGACCTAAGTTCTAAAGTAAAATATTTACAGTAATGAGATTCTAATTATCCTTTGTTATGGCAGCCATTCTCCCCACTCCTCTTTGTTGATAGGAGATGTATTGTTTCAGCATTTTAGCCCCATTTATTTTCTCACATTTGCATTTCACATGCACAGAGAATGAGAGGCGATCATTACCTTCTTCACTTTGCATTCAATTTACATCAACAGCACATTACCTCATCCTAACTCATTTATCAAGCACAGAAATTTGATAACAAAAGCTACTGTCAGTGATGAATAAGGATCATTTCAAATGGAGCAAGAAGAAACAAGATGAATTATAGGTTTCAGGACTTTTTGTTTGCTCAAGAAAAGGAAGATGAAGGATTTTTTCCCATCTAGAGAAGAGGGATCTCACGAGGCTGCCACTCATATTCAGCATCTCCTCTTCACCTGCTGGGTGCGTGCTGCACACAGAGGCAACCCCAAATCCATGAGCCACAAATGTCCGTGCCCCGTGCCTCACAAAGGGATGGTCCTCATTTTCTGGACTGAGAGCGTAGAATTTATGGGTCATAAGCTCGAGGAGAAGCTTTACCAGCCACCCAGGGCTGCTGTGGCCTCAGAGCACGAGTGGTGCTGCAGCTTGGAGAGAGCAGCACGTCCAGAGGGCACAGCCCTGTCCCTGTTCCTGCCCCATCCCTATCCCAGCCCCTGCCAGTCTGTGATGCCCCCGTGCCAGGAGCCCGGGCTGCCCTGGGATGGCAGAGCAGAGCTGCCTGTGCTGGGCACGGGGGCAGTGGCCACCTTAACCCCGGGGCTGCCCAGAGCAGCGAGCAAACAACTGCTGCCCTTTGAACCATTGCCGGAGCTCAGCCCCGCGCGCCGCCAGAGCCTGGCCAGGGAGAAGATGGCAAAGGGCCCCCTCACGCTGTGCTTATGTCTGCTGGGAGCCTGCCTGGCTGCTGGAAACTCAGGTGGGTGCACCTCCAACAGCAAACCCTTCCGTTTTGGGCACAGGTGCCACAGACTCGGGCTGGGCACAGTTTGTCACCTGGACGCAGTGTGACAGCTCGGGCCGTGCTGGAGAGCAGCTCAGAGGCGCTGCTGCAGTGCTCTGCTCCTTTCAAAGCTCTGCTCTGTGCTGGGGCAACGAAATAATGGCTTTGTGCTGATTTTATACAGCATGTGTCGCAGGGATTCATTTTCAGAATGGATTTTTCCTTAGGTTTTTGCACCTTTAGGCTTTCAGAGCTCCATTCAGCCATCTTAGGAGGCACACACAGAAGGGGAAAGGGGAGAGCGCTGCTGGGGGAGTGACAGTCCCACCTCTTTGGTGCCATCACTTTGTCCTGGAGAGCAAACAAGTGCTCACATCCATAAACTCTCCTTGGATTTGCCACTGCAGGGTTGTTTAAAGGCAAGCCCAGCGTGGCTTTAACAAGGGCTGTGGGATGCAGCCAGGGCTGGGACAGGAGAGAGCAGCTGATGGATGTGGGCAATCACACACAGTAATGCAGGATTTTGATTTATCTGCAGCAGCAACACTTCCAGCAGAGGCTGCTCCAGTGTGAGCCCTGTTTCCTGCAAGGCTGCCCTTTCTTCTTTCATTAAACATTGCTGGAAACGGGTTTAAAAAGGCTCTTTCCAAAATGTTTGCTCAGCAGTGAAAAGTGAGCAGAACCTCATATTTTTCCACCCCTCACCAGGTGTAGCCCCTGTAAAATACAGGGACAGGTCAGGTGTGCCCTGCCAGCACCTGCCTAGAGCCCTGTGTCCCTGTCTCAGGGGGTGGCTCAGAAGCAGGTAGATGGTGTGTGAGTTATTCTCAGGGTGAGGAGGTTCCCAGCCCCAGGGGCCATTCCTGTCACCCCACAGAGTGACCCTGCAGCCTTCAGCCCCAGTCAAGTATTGCCTGTAAAGGCAGCAGTGGGACCCACTGAGGAGGGTGGGCACCAACACCACTGAGGAGGGGGCCCAGGGGTGAGGAAGGCTCGTGTCCCCTCCTGCCTGCAGGAGATGCTGGCACCCAGGGCTGTGGGCAGGGATGAGGAGGAGGAGAGGAGGAATTGCCCCTGATCCCAAGCGCCAGAGCCCTGCAGGGGCAAATGGCCAGCACAGGCACACAGGGCAGGACAGTTTCTGTGGCCAAACAAGAGCTCACCAGCAGCAGCATGGACAAGGCCATTATTTTCCCCTCTCAAACAGCTTATTCCAGTCTGTGCATCTGTGATGGGGGACTCTCACACCATCTGCTTTGGGGTACTTTAAGCATCAAACTTCAGCCCTCCCCATCACCCTCTTGCCATCAGCCATTTCTATTGACTATTTTGACATTTGGCTGTGCAGATTTGATCCTTTGGATCAAAGGGGCTGAGGTGGGGCAATGAAGAAACCTCAGTGCAGAAATCTCAGTGGCAGTGTGGGGCTGCCTCTGGCCATGGGCAGTGGGGGTTGCACACCTGGAGAGACTCGTTTTCTGGAAGGACAGAGCCCTGGCAGCCCATGAAGCCCTGCCCTGTGCCCTGCAGTGTTCCTGGGCAGCAGGGAGGCCAGCTCGGTGCTGCAGAGGCAGCGCAGAGCCAACTCCAACCGCCTGGAGGAGGTGATCCCTGGCAACCTGGAGAGGGAGTGCATCGAGGAGAAGTGCAGCTACGAGGAGGCCCGGGAGGTGTTTGAGAACGAAGAGAAAACGGTGAGTGCCATGGTGCTCCAGCCTGAGCCTAACCTAACCCTAACCCTAATCCTAAACCCTAATCCTAAACCCTGTTCCCTCCAGCTGGGGCACAGAGGGGCAGGAGGGGAAACAGCCAGGAGAAAACCTGCGGGGCCCAGGGCAGCCTCAGGCACAGCAGGTTCTCCTCTGTGCTCCATCACTTGGGCTGGGGAGCTGCTGTAAAGGCTTCATCAGTCACCACTGGGATATGGAGCTGGTGGTTCCCTGCAAGTCTTTCCCTTCAGCTTTGGAGCCATCCAGGTACTGCCTCAGTCACTCAACACCCAGAAATTGGAAAACAAAGGAAACTTTTTCTTTTTTCCCTTTGCAGATGCAGTTTTGGCAAACATACGTTGGTAAGAGCTGCTTTCTTCATGTTCTAATGCTTAATATTCCTGTCTCAGTGCATAAAGACCTGATGTGTCTGTAACAAATGTACTCCAGCATCCAGGAACTGTCAGGGCAGAGCCATCAGAGCCTGGCACTCCAAGTCCTGCAGTGCCAAGCCTGGGTCTGTCCCATTGGTATAGAAATGGCAAGCCAAAGAAAAAAGGATGCCCTAGCATTTTATTTGTTCAAGCGGGGTTTTTCTAACAAATTTGAAAACCTCACTGAACAAAAGCAGTGCAGGCAGAGTGCTGGATCTCATTGAGCCCAGGTCAGGCTCTGGCTCCAGTTTCAGCTGTGCCACAGAGTAAAATACCACAGCAATAATTAACACCCCTTCGGCAAACAGCAAATGCTCTGTTCCCAAGCAGAGATCTCCAGATAAGGCACAGCCCTGTGAAGGCACAGCGTGAATCCCTAGAAATGCCATATTAAAGTGGAGCCTCAACATGATCATAGCAAACAGCTGTTTGCAATTCACACCCTCACTTCACTGCTTTCTTTCCACATCCACTTCTTCCTTTTGAGCCTCCATCCCCAACGACTCCTTGGTCCCTTAACAAAAAGATTTCAATGCCCACTACACCATCTGAAACTAATTTTGAGGACATTTCAATAAATGAACTGTTGGGCAGATTGGCAGAATGCCCAGAACATCTCACTAAAAAGCCTTAAATAATTCAGATTACTCAGTCCAGACTATAAAATAAAAACATTACATTTGCATTGCAGGACTGTGCTCTGAAAAAACAACTGATGAAACTCCACACTGCATTTGTTTCCCTGCCACTGTAACAAATTGGCTGATCAGAAATAAGGAATGCCATCTATTCCTCTGTCAGCTGGGGTGCCTGGTTTGCTGCTTTGGTTTGTGCAGCCCTCAGGAGCTCAGCCCTGCACAGCCCCAGCCGCAGTTCTCACCCTGCCTCAGAGCTCCAGCAGGACTCAGACAAGCCCAAACCATTTTGTTCTGTTTGCATTTTGCATTCCAGCCCTTTCCTGAACGCCCCTTGGGCTGCCTCCCTGTCCTGCCCCTTCTCAGGGCACAAACCCAGCTCAGCCCTGCCCTTTCTCCGTGCCTTGGCACAAACATTCAAAGGGCATCCCCATAGTTTAACATCCCTGATTTGCTTCTCCAGAGCTGTACATCCCCCATGGTTTAACATCCCTGATTTGCTTCTCCTGGGCTGTACATGCACAACTTTGCAATGTGAGTGGTTTCATTAAAGCCTCAGGTTCTCAGCTAGAGCTGGGAAAATAAAAGCCCTGGCACATGGGGAGAAATCTAGAGCAGGTAACAGTGCAGGACTGAGAAAGGGAGAGCAACAGGGAGGTTCTCAATCCTGACACCAGACAGGTCTCCACACTCCCGTGCACAGATCCAAACTGTCACAGAGCAGCCTGAGTGTTCAAACAACCCAGGCTGGGATACTCAAAGCACTCCTGAAGGAGCAAACCTCCTGCATTTGTCTCGTTTGGCCAAGCCATGAGGTCCTGCTGGGATGCTGCAGGAGGGTGACTGCAGAGGGGCAGGGTGACCCTCAGGGGACAGGGGACACAGCCCTGGGGACACAGCCCTGCTGTGCTCTGCCCTGCTGCTGCTCTCAGCTCTCAGCTGCTGGGCCCTGGCTGTCCCCAGCCCTGGCAGGAGCTGTGCTGGCCCTGGCAGGGCTGTGGGGGCTCTCAGCCCGTGGGTGGGGGTCAGCCCCGTGTTTTCTGACTCTGCCGTGCTCTCTCCAAGATGGGGACCAGTGCGACCCCAACCCGTGCAAAAACGGAGCCCAGTGCAAGGACCAGATCAATTCCTACGTGTGCTGGTGCCCAGCTGGCTATGAAGGCAAGAACTGTGAGATAGGTACGTGCCAGGGCTGCCCCAGGGCCCTGCTGCTCTGCTGGGACCCCTGGGATCATGGTCACCCTCTGGGGCTGGTGACACCCACCCTGCTGTGCTGGGAGCCAGGGAGGGGGAAATGCAGCCTGCTGGGCCTGGGATGGCAGGGGGACAGCCTGGGGACATGGCTGGGGACAGCCTGGGGACAGCCTGGGGACAGCAGGCCCTGGGGGTGGCAGGAGGACAGCCTGGGGACATGGCTGGGGACAGCAGGCACTGGGGATGGCAGGGGGACATGGCAGGGGGACATGGCTGGGGACAGCAGGGCCCTGGGGACAGCCTGGGGACCGCAGGGCTCTGGGGACATGCCTGGGGACAGCAGGGCACTGGGGGTGGCAGGGGAACAGCCTGGGGACCGCAGGGCCCTGGGGACATGCCTGGGGACAGCAGGGCACTGGGGGTGGCAGGGGAACAGCCTGGGGACCGCAGGGCCCTGGGGACATGCCTGGGGACAGCAGGGGCTGTCTCTGGCCCTGCCCAGCCCCAGCTCCCCCGTGCTGGGCACCTGCTCCTAGGCAGGGCTCAGTGGAGACTCAGGCTCAAGGTCTGCTGTCCTGCTGTGGCTGCCAGGGCAAATGTTGACACAGAGCCCTTCCTCTGTGTCCCAAAAGCACAAACCTGCCTGGGACTGCTCAGTCGGGGACAGCCTGCTTAGGGCAGAGTTCCCTACAGACCCCATGGAACCCCCATTCTCCCACAGACCCCATGGAGCCCCCATTCTCCCACAGACCCCATGGAACCCCCATTCTCCCACAGATCCATGGAGCCCCCATTCTCCTACAGACCCCATGGAGCCCCCATTCTCCCACAGACCCCATGGAACCCCCATTCTCCCACAGATCCATGGAGCCCCCATTCTCCTACAGACCCCATGGAGCCCCCATTCTCCCACAGACCCCATGGAACCCCCATTCTCCCACAGATCCATGGAGCCCCCATTCTCCTACAGACCCCATGGAGCCCCCATTCTCCCACAGACCCCCATGGAGCCCCCACTCTCCCACAGACCCCATGGAGCCCCCATTCTCCCACAGATCCATGGAGCCCCCATTCTCCCACAGACCCCACGGAGCCCCCATTCTCCCACAGACCCCATGGAGCCCCCATTCTCCCACAGATCCATGGAGCCCCCATTCTCCCACAGACCCCACGGAGCCCCCATTCTCCCACAGACCCCATGGAGCCCCCATTCTCCCACAGATCCATGGAGCCCCCATTCTCCCACAGATCCATGGAGCCCCCACTCTCCCACAGACCCCATGGAGCCCCCATTCTCCCACAGATCCATGGAACCCCCATTCTCCTACAGACCCCATGGAGCCCCCACTCTCCCACAGACCCCATGGAACCCCCATTCTCCCAGTCCCCTTCCTCACGCCAGGCTGAGCAGCAGGTGCTGGGCAGGGCAGGACTATCCTGACTTCCCCTCAATGGCACTCTGCTTAATTCATAATTACAATTATCAGCAGCAACCTTGATTCTGGAGGCAAATAAAAGGCAAATATTTTCCTGATGGGTTGAGGAGTCTGTGAAAACCAAACAGCTGATAATTTAAGCAAGAGGGATATTCAGCTGTTATAATATAATCAGGGGCTTGCAGCTCACATAATGTGCTAGACTCACTGCACTAATAAAAGATTCTCTTTCTAGTTGTATTTCTGCTCTGGCAAGAGAGGAGTATACGTTAAAAAGAGCATTTCAAAGTTGCATCAAATTTAAATAGTCTCATTGCAGATTTCTTGGGGAAGTGAGGAGCAAAAATAGAGCTGGAAGTGAGGCGTGAAGAAGAGCTCTGTAAAAATAGTAAATGATGGCATTAAAATGGCTACAGGAAGGGAGGTGTCCTTGAGGAAGTGGGAGTGGAGTTAATCTGCTCTGAAGTTATTTGAAAACTCCCTGGGAATTGCAGGGGCCTCTGCAGGTTTGGGTTCCCCAGCTCCAAGGTGCTGCCCCCTGAGGTGTGAGGGCTGGTGCAGGGGATGGAAACCTGGCTGTGCCTGGGCATTGCTCCAGTTTATACAGGGTGTTCCAGTCTATACACGGTGTTCCAGTCTATACACGGTGTTCTCCCCCACTGCCAAAAGCACAAGAGTGGGGAAATCACGTGGCTTGTCACCAAATATTTGCAAGAGTCCTGTAGGGTCAGGTGCCAAATTTCAGCCAGCATGCTTGTTGGAGGCTGTGACAGGGCTCTGTGGGGCTCTGTGAGCTCCTCCACCTGCCCAGTGCTCCTGAACTGTGAGCAGGGATGGGGCTGCCCTGCACTGTGAGCCCAAGAGGAACGGGACTGCCCTGCCTGCCCAGCTCCTCACAAACCACCTGCTTTCCACTGGGGGAGAATAGGAGTGGAGTTAAAGTTCCCCTTTACTGAGCCCAAACCCCCCAGTCTCAGCAGATCCCTGACCAGCTGGGTTTCAAGAGAGCTCTCACAGTTTCATTTTCATTTCTTTCAGACTTCACCTGTGCTATCAAAAATGGAGGCTGCAAGCACTTCTGCAGTCATCAGCCCCCACAGAAGGTTGTGTGCTCCTGTGCCCCTGGCTATAAACTGCAGGAAGATGGAAAGTCCTGTGAACCTGCAGGTGAGCTTTTAAACTGCTTTTAAGAGGTTGGGTTCAAGTTTTCAAGGCCTTGTCCTGGATTTAGTGCAGAGCTTGAGGCTGCAGCTTCACAAAGGGCTAAAGAATAGCAGGTTCTCCTTGTGCTCCGCAGCTCTACCCTGCTCCTAGACCATGACAATACCTATAAACACACTGACACACGCAGACCCACTACAGCACAGCAAATTAACTGGGCACGAGCATCTCAGAAGCACATCTGGCAGAGAAGAGACTGAGCAGATAAACATTTTGCCATCTGAAGCCAGTTTACCATTTGATGCTATGACATTTCTAACTGACTGCAGCAGCTTGCACACCCAAGCTCACATGCAGGCACCTGCACAGGGCAGCTCTGTCAGCTGCCCCAGGGAGCAGCGACCTCCTGAAAGGGCTGGCAGCCAGCAGTCAGTCTGGGAAGGATCCTGGGCTGGGAATCCTGTGAACAGAGACTCTCATCCTGTGAACACAGGATCTCGTCCTGTGTTGCCCAACAATGCTGTATCACTTTCACTGGACCAGAAAGGTTTACAGTTAGTAAGAAGATTGTCTTTCAGGTTGGGTGATTGTCCTTCCTGCAAAAGCTTTGTTTTGTTGGCTCTGAGACCTTCCTTTCACAGGCAGAGCCTGCAGGTACCACTTTCCATCACTCAACACTCGTTTGAGTCCTGTCCCTAAAGTGAGCTGTTTAAAAATAAAGGATGAAGTCTCAGTAGGCCACACTCACATCTGATTTTACACTAATGTTTGTTTGCTCAGTGCTTCTGAGAGCTTTTCAGATGAAAGACAATGCCTGGTGCTATTTACTATTTTGACTGCCACCACCAGCAGGAATTCAGCACACGCTGCGTGGGAGAGCAACGGGAAGAGCTCGTGTGAAACGAGCCTGCAGATGAGTTCTTCATTAACAGAGGAAACATTCAACTCTAGGAAGAGTTTATTAATGTTTTCCTCACCTTGGTGCCAAGCAGGATTATCTGTACAATTGGCAGCTGTTATTTCCTGCCCTGGCTGTTCATTGCTCTGGGGTCACTGCTCTGGAAGTGCCCAGCACAGGATTCCAGGTATGCGGCACACATCCTGCCAAGGGCAGGCGCAGCTGCCCCGGCCATCAGGCACAGGTGCTCCACACAAACTTTTTCACTTTTGAAGCTGCTCAGATGTCATTTCCAAAGCCCAGAAACAATCAATGCTTTTGCTGTGTTTCCATATCCCTCACACTGGGGCTCCAAGGCACAGGCACTGGGTGCCGATGCTCAGCCCACAGCCCTGAGCTGGTACCCAAACCCTGCTGAGGTGAGGGTTTCCCTGCTCCCTCCCCTCTGGTGGCTCTAGGGTGTGCCACAGCCACCCCCAGCGTGTCCCTTCCTGTGGCAGTGCCGTTCCCCTGCGGGAGGATCACGGCTCCCGAGGCCCAGAGGAAGCTGACGCGCTCCATGAACACCTTTGAGCACTGGAACAGCACGGGCGAGGAGCCCGAGGAGGGGCAGGGCCCCGAGGAGGGCCAGGACAATGCCACGGAGAGCAGCAGCACCGCAGCCCCCGCGAGGATCACGCCCGTGCTCAGGACGGGCACACGCGTTGTTGGCGGCTCGGACAGCATGAAGGGAGAGGTGCCCTGGCAGGTACAGCCTTTGCAAACCTTCTGGGAGCCCAGCAGCCCTTCTGAGCACAGAGCATCCTGCCTTTGGACACCCAGAGCCTGGCTCTGGGGTTAGGCTGGCAATAGCCTCAGGCCCAACAGGAGCACAGCTCCTTCCCACACACACTTCTATGTGGATAGAAACAGCAACAAAACTTTCCTGCATCAGGCTTTCCTCTGGCAAAGAAAGCCACAAGTCACAGTCACGGCAGCTTTACCCAGTGGGGCACAGAGGGTTGAGCTACAGCAGCAGATTGCCTGGTGGTCCATGAATGTGCCAAAAGTAAGCTGGGAGGGAAGGGAGTTTTGCAAGGAGCAATGCAACTCATTTTTTGGCTCCATCAGATCATAGAATCACCCAGCAGTTTGGGTTGGAAGGAACCTTAAAGATCACCCAGTTCCAGCCCCCAGCTGTGACCAGGGCCACCTTCCACTGCTCGCAAACCCCAGAGTGAGATTTGCCCTGCTCCCACAGGTTCTGCTGGTGAACAGCCAAGGCGTGGGCTTCTGTGGCGCCACCATCATCAACGAGAAGTGGCTGGTGACAGCAGCACACTGCCTGAAGCCAGAGTTCACCCACAACCTCACTGCTGTGGCAGGTGAGCCCCTGGGCACGAGGGGAGGGATGGGCACACGGCAGGGCACAGGGCACTGAGCACAGTGAGGGGCAGCAGCAGGACACGAACTGCTGTGGGGCCTGACTCGAGCTGCTGTGGGGCGTGACATGGGCTGCTGGGGGCACAGAGGCCCCAGCTGAACCTACAGCCCTTCAGCAGCCTGGTCCTGCAGGTGCCAGCACCTCTGGCAGGAGCACTGAGCCGGGTCTGCCTTGGTGCCACGGCCACAGTGTGAGCACACATCAGCCTGGCCATGGGCGAGCTCACCTGAGCCAGGGGCTCATCCAGGCAGCTTTAAAGCCCGCTGGAAGAAGCCTTCCCCTCCCCTACACTTCTCTGTTTCTCCACTTTCATCTCCGAATCACATTTTCAGGTCCCCAGCAATAGCAAGCACCTCTAACGTAACAAAAGCCAGCTGAAAGTCTCCCCCACGTTTGGGCTGTAGGAACAGCCTGGGAGGGAGGGAGGAAGCTGCCATTCCCACCGTGCCCACCGAGCCCCGCCGAGCCCGCAGCACCCGCTCACCTCAGGCTGGCTCCGTACCGGCTCCGCAGGTGATGCTCGGTGCCGCCGGTTCCGGGACGGCTGCGGGACGGCGCCCGGCAAACGCCATCCTTTAATGTCCTTAATGCTGCTCAGCCCGCGGGGGATGCGGCCCCAGGTGCTGCCCCTTCACCCACCCGAGCTCTGCCCTGCCTCTCCCCACCTGTTACACAAGGCGGGGTCACAGGCTGCGATCACGGCATCCCGCACCGCCATCACGGCATCCCGCGGCTGCAGGCACCGCGATCAGAGCATCCCGCAGGTGCTGGCACTACCATCACAGCATCCTGCACCGCGATCATGGCATCCCGCACTGCCATCGCGGCACCCCGCAGCATCCCGCACTGCCATCGCGGCATCCCGCAGCATCCCGCACTGCCATCGCAGCACCCCGCAGCATCCCGCACTGCCATCGCAGCACCCCGCGGCTGCCGGCAGCGGCCGAGAGCAGCTGAGCCTCGGGCAGGCACAGGGGCACCTGTGAGCATCAGCGGTGGCACCGCTGCCTTCCCACACCCCATCATGCCCCGTGGCTCTGGGCGTTTAGAAAGGGGAGGTTAAGGTTTCTTTTCACTAATGCATTATTTATTTTAGACCAGCATTTTTCATCAGTGAGTTCTGCCCCCTTTGCTGCAAGGGTGACATCCCCTTACCTCTCTCTGAGGGTGCTAAATCCCCAGAACAGCCACTTTGCTGCTAGCTCTGGCAAAAGCATCTGCATCTTTGCTGCCTGGCTGGACGTGTGTGCCCAGTGTCACACCTGGGTTGTGCCAGGGGCCTGAGACATGAGGGAATCTGCAGGTGCCTCTGATGAGGAGCCAGCAGCCTGGCCAGAATATCCTCAGAGGCACCTGAGGGCTCAGCCCTCTGGGCTGGGCTGGAGTGGCACTGGCACAGGTTGGCACCAGCAGGGCACGGTGCTGCCACAGCCCTCTGCAGGCCCTGGGCTGGGCTGGAGTGGCACTAGCACAGGCTGGCACCAGCAGGGCACAGTCCCTGGCGCAGCCCCTGGGCTGGACCAGCACAGGCTGGCACGAGCAGGGCACAGTCCCTGGCGCTGCCCGGGCACCCAGCCCCGCCGCTCTGTGCAGGTGAACACGACGTCAGGAGCGACGACCACACGGAGCAGCTGCGCAAGGTGGTGAGGCTGCTGCCCCACCCCACGTACAACGCCTCCATCAACGAGTACCACAACGACATCGCCCTGCTGGAGCTGGAGCGGCCGCTCACCTTCAACAGCTACGTGACGCCCGTGTGCCTGGGCAGCCGCGAGTTCACCAACGCCCTCCTGAAGCAGGGCGTGGGCACCGTCAGCGGCTGGGGCAGGGTGCTGTTCCGCGGCCGCGCGGCCACCACCCTGCAGGTGCTCAGGGTGCCCTTCGTGGACCGGCCCACCTGCCTGAAGAGCACCTCCACCAGCATCCTGCAGAACATGTTCTGCGCGGGGTTCCCCACCGGCGGCAGGGACACGTGCGAGGGGGACAGCGGGGGACCCTACACCACCGAGATCGAGGGCACCTGGTTCCTCACGGGCATCACCAGCTGGGGCGAGGAGTGCGCCCTGCCCGGCAAGTACGGCATCTACACCAGGGTCTCCAAGTACGTCAAGTGGATCAAGCAAACCACGAAGCTCCCCTGAGGCCGGGAGGAGCGCTGAGCCCTGCTGGGGAGGCTGCACCGCGCTGGAGGATGGACTGGGGATGTGGAGAGGGACCTTGGCAATCCCCGTGGCTTTGAGAGACCGTGGCATTTCAATAAACGTTTCTGGATGAAATAACTTCTGCTCTTGGAAGGAAGAAGTTGAGAGAATGCAATGAAAATGTGGTAATAAGGAAATAAAAAGCCTTTTAATGACCCACGGCTGCATTTTTTAATGCACTGGCACTGCTGGGGTGGTGTTAGTCCCCAAATCCCAAATGCAGGGGTTGGTGAATCAGCAGGGGAATGGATCACACACGTCCCAGGCCAGTGTGGCACCAGCACTGCCCACAGCTGGCACACAGCAGTGTGGGCAAGGGAAGCCCAGCAGGCACTGGTGCCCCAGCAGCACCCCAGGAGCCCACGAGGGAGGTGAACACACACAGCAGTGCAGCCACAGTGCTCCCAAACAGAGGTTTTCACATGGAGCAGAGGCTGGGGACACCCTGACCCTGCTGGGACGGATCCAGGGGACATTGGGGACACCCTGAGCTGTGCTGGGATGGGTGCAGGGGACACTGGGGACACCCTGACCCTGCTGGGATGGGTGCAGGGGACACTGGGGACACCCTGAGCTGTGCTGGGATGGATCCAGGGGACACTGGGGACACCCTGACCCTGCTGGGATGGATCCAGGGGACACTGGGGACACCCTGAGCCAGGGCAGGCTGTCAGCAGCTGCTAGAGCAGACTTCACTATGAGTGCAAAGGTGCCTCTGCCACTCTCATTGCCACTGCATCCAGCAAGAAACGAATTGGATCATCTGCCACTGCTTACCTTAAAATCAAAATGCATGTAAGAAGGTTTTAAGTTGTTCCAAGGAAATGAAATAAAACCAACACTGTGAGCACTTTTTTTTCCCCTCTGGAATTATAGCAGATGTATATTTGAACAGAATTGCATATTCTCAGATGGATTTATTTAACAAGTTTTAATCTTTAAATATAGATTTAACACATTTTTACAGGTACATATACAATATAGTTCATTTAAACTTGCAGTCAGAGAAAATTCTCTACTGTAATTTATACATATACATGGAGAGCCTAGTTCAACAGCATACTCAGGGGAACATACCATGTGTGCAAAGTTTCAAATGTTAAAAACCTCAGACTGTACATTCAGATTTGCTGAACTTATCAACCTCATAAATTAATAAAAGCTTAGATTTAAAACTATGGAAGACAAAAAAGATTAAAATCATTCAATATGCAATGTGTGCTGTGTTTCAGACAAATATTTACATTGTACCTCAAAATGTGTATTGTTAGCACAAGAATTGTAACCACTAGAAAGAGCCCCAACAGTAATTAAGACTTTCCCACCTCATGAGTGCATTGTGACTGATTGGGAAGCAGAGGAACAGAGCCTGCAGTGGCTGCACTGTGGCTCCAGTGAAGGACAGGGATGTGCTGGCTCTGGGGCTGCTCAGCTCAGACCCAGCTGGGCCGGGCTCTGAGGGGCTCAGGGTCACCCAGCCCTGGAGGAGCAGCCACTGGGGGCTGGGGAGCCCCAGCCACAGCTCAGCAACTGCTCCAACAACAACAGGCACAAAACAAACGTCCTGACTTAACCTGTGCCTAAGGACCAGCTCACAAATCAAAGTCAGATCATAAAGGTCCCCCTTTAGTCCATGGAATAAACATTTCCTTTGGCTGGGGCAGAGCAAACTCACTACTGCATGCACACCATTAACCTGCTCTCCACACGCTCAGGTGCTCTTTGCACACATCTGCTCAAAAGTTCAAACCACCTGTACCTATCTATGTTCTACAAAAGCAAAACTAAACAACAAAACACAAAATTAAATTATCAGTCTTCAACATTCTTTCTCCCTTCTCAAAAATTCAGTAGATACATTATTGTTAAAGATACTGAAAAAGTCTTATCACAAGAACATCCTTAGTGCAAACATGGACATTTAGCTGGGATTTATGGCACGTGTTCCAAAGGTACATACATTAATGTAAACTTCAACACTTGCTAGATACAGGTTTCAGCCCTGGGACGCTTTGGGACCCTAAGTGATTGGTGACAACCCTGAGGTGTCAGTTTGAGCTGACCCAGACCCCACTGAGATCAGGGAGGCTGACTGCAGTGGGCTGGAGTCAGACCCTAAGTGCAAAAAGAGGATCTTTAGTGTTATTGCTTCCTCACGTGGAGTCAGCCAGATGATGCTCTTACAGAACATTACATTCACACAGCTGAAGCAGATAGTTAAGAAAAATCCACCCATAAAATCAATTAAGCAGGACATACAGCTTCTTGGTTTGGTTTTTTTTTTCTTTTTGGTTTACCAAAACTCAACTCTTGTTTGCAACTTCAACACTTGTCAGCTAGTATGTAGGCAAAACCTACTTCAACCTGCAGAGGAGATTTCAAGCATCTAAACAAAGTGTCAGGAAACAGTAGAGTACTTCTCTGATGAAACATGATGTATGTCATGGAAAAACAGCAGGAAAATGAATAAAATACCATCATTTCCACAGGCAAACAAAACCAAAGAGCAGAGAATGGCTTCCTTTATGAGCATGAGAAGCTGCTTAGGACCCCGGTCCCACTCAGTGCAGATGAGGCTGTGGAGGTCTGTGAATGTGATGAACAGGACAGGACAGCTCCAACTACTGAGCTATTTCTCTGTAACACTGAGCTGAAAGCTTCCCAAGAGCATCGAAAATGGGATGCTGCTAGTTCACCCTCAGTTCAAGGGGAACTAAACTTCCTGGTGTTACACAGGGCAGCATCTATAAAGTAATGGAGAATGGTGTTAATATTAAAGCATCTGATTCCAAGAAAGACATTGTTCCATGTAATCATGTAACATTTGTATAACAGAAAAAACCAAATGCATTTCTCCCTAAAAGCTGAACTCCCACTGGCTTTAGTGAGAGCCTTGACTAAGGCAGGACCACAGGGTTTGACTCATTTCCATCACCTATCACTTCATTATCACAGCAAGGCCAGCTGAAAGCTTCTCTGGGCTCTTTATGTTGTCAGGCTGGAGATGGTTTCTGGGTTACTAAAGAGCTGCAGGGCGCAGGAGAGACCTGCTTTATGCTTCAAAGGCTAAAAAAGTCAGCGTTGCCTCTAAGGGACCCTGTGTGGACACAAGAGCCTGTGGCTGCAGTCACTGAAGGGAGTGAGGGGCAGGGAAGGAGCTGTGCTGCAGCTGCCAGCTGTGGTGGCACTGCAGCCAGAGCGTGGGCACAGCTGGCACCTTCCTGCCAACACGGCACAGCAGCCTGCCAAAGCTGGAGCCACAGGCAGGAACAGCCTGGCCAGGCAGGTCCAGGGTGGCCAGGGGCACAGAGAATCCCCAGGGATTGTCCAGGAGGCACAGGACAATCCCAGTCCAAGGGGCACAGGACTTGCAAGCTCAGTCCTTCAGGCACTGCCAGCTGGGGAAACCTCTGCTCAGCTTTATGGCATGGAGAGCAGGCACAGGGGACCCCCCTGAGGCTTGGGGGAGAGGATTTGGCAAGCAGGATGTTAAATAAACTGGCACATGGAACAGGAGCCTGTGCCCTGGACGGATGAGAGCTCAAAGGGAACCTGGTTCTTGGTGCTGCAGTGCAGCTGAGAGGTGAGACCTTCCTCCTCCTCCTCACTGGCACAGACCTGCCAGTGCTGCCCACTGTGACCCCGGCACACCAAGGGACATGCAGAAATGCTTGGTCTCCTGCTCCAGGGCAGAAGGGAGTTGGGACTGTAATGCTGGAGCCCCAACCTTCCCTGACATGAGGAGATAATCCTGCATCCCCATGTTAATTCATGGAAAAGCCAAGCCAGTTAACCAGGCAGTGCCTGACCACCTGCAAGGCAGCTGAAACCCCAACACATGGGTGAGCCTCAGCAGCAGTACATTCTGAGTATTGCTCCTTCTGGGCACAGCTCTCTCCAAATATTCTTCATTTAGAGCTCTGCATGTTACCACCTGCAATACAAAACTGCTCCTTCATCATGCACATTAAAAAATCCACCATGGGTTTGCAGAGCAGAGAGAATAAATCTGTCTGGAAGGAAGCAGCAAGGACTAATCTCAGAACTTACAGCTAGAGGCACAGCAGAAGGAAAACTCATTTCCAAAATGCTCTCCAAGCCAGCCACCTTCCTCCCAGGGAACTCATGGCTCATGTCCAGGCCAAGATTTACAAGAGGACCGTGGATTTGCAAAGCTGGGAAGTGAAGCATTGACCAAATACCCCTCTGCTCACTTAAAATGGACAGCAAAGAGTTCCCTGGAACTTCATGATGATCTGCATTGGCTCAACACTGGAATCATTAGCAGGAGGGGAGAGGAACAGCCTGTGGGCACGCAGCTATCAGCCATCCTGTGGTGGGCCACAGGATAAATCAAGGGGGAAATGTGAAGGTAAGGGAACCATTTATTCTATTCAGCTAAAGGCTTTGCCCTGACAAAAATCCCAAACCCCAGATTTGTGTGAATTCTGCTGTGAAATTCTGTGACTGGACACAGAGTTTTAATTAGGGGAACCTGGAGCTGAGCAGTAACACAGGCACTGCCTCCACAAATGCCAAAGTGCCTCTGCCCCTAGCCCTGAAGTGACTCCAGCACTCCCCAAGCCCCCGGGGGTCCCACGGTGTTAATCAGGTTTACACTGCTGGCATGCAAAGCAGCAGCTCAGCACAGGCAGCTCAGGGAGGGATCCGAGGCTGCTCCTGCCCTGCCCGGCTCCACCAGCCTGGCTGCCTGATCTCTGCTGACTGGAGCAAGAGCTCCATCTCCTGCAGCAGCAGCAGCAAAGGGCCCAGCCCAGAGTCACTGCAGGGTGAAGGGACCGGCCCAGGGTAAAGGCAATTGCTGAGTGCAGAAGAACTGCATGAAAATCAATTTTCAGAGTGCAAGTTGCTTATGGCTGTAAGGACACAGTGCTGGAAAGCTCTAGGAACAGCTCTAGGAAATAGCAGGAGAACATCCCACATCATCCCCCAGCATTTCCTGGTGTGTGCAAGGTTAGAATCGTGCCTAGACTGCAGGCACCAGCAGAAACAGCAAAGAGAACAGTTACCCCCACATGGAAAACAGAGCCCCAGTGCTCTCAGAGCCTGGGACACAGCTCTGGGGTACCTGGGCAGGGGTGTGGCACTCACAGGAGGCATTTCTGTGGTTTCACCCCATGAAATTCCCCTCACTTTGTACTCAGCAACTTTATAAACCAGTGCAGAGCTGACAGTCTCTAGGTTTTTGGGGACATCACCACTGACAATGCAAACCAGGGTTCAAAGTTTCCCAGCACCTTTTTTGAGACGCATCCTCAGGTGGAAACTCCTTCTGCATAGGACCTGGTGAGATGGGGTAGGTACACATGGAGAGAAGATCAAGAGAGCCACAACTGCAGGGTGCCAGTAAACCCTGAACAGTGGTTAGCAAACTACCCCTTACAGAAAATCAGCAAACCTTCAACCTTGAGATTTGTGTGCCCTGCAACAACGGGGATAAAACATACCTTCCTGCAGAGGAAGGATTTCACTGAAATACACCAAAAAACCATCAAGAGCTGACTGGAATTCTGAGCCTTTCAGATGGCTTCCTTCACCTTCATCAAAAAAACAGATTCTGACAAAAAGAATTTTTAAAATAGAAATCTCCTTTCAAGTTTTGCTTCATACAGTAATAGCTAGTAAATTTTAATTTTTTTTTTTAATGGACTAAGTCTGTGTGGGCTTCCTGAGCTGTTCCACCTCCAGCCCTGGTGTCCCTTTTGCTGAGGACAGTGTGGTGATGAGGCAACACATGGAGCAGTGACATGGCAAGGGCAACAGGCTGCTCTTAAGGCATTTTCTTGTGTCATCTCTTATGCTTCCCTGTCTATTGCTATGTATAGTTACAGCTAGAAAATGAGAACTCCAAGCCTTTGGCTGAAACCTGTTTATAATGAACTTTCTCTAGGGTGGATTGACCAGCAGGCAGCAGTGAGGGCAGCAGGGAGGAAGTATTGCCTTAGAGTGCTGGGGTCAGGCCTCGATGTCTTTAGCAGCAGCAGGAGATTTGGCTTAGGTACCTCCTGCTCCACAGGAGGTGTGAGCTACAGCAGGGAGGAGGGAAACAGTCCTGGAATCCCTGGTCAGACTCCGTCTCTTCTCCCCGGTCTTCTACCCAGTGCTCTTGCAATGAAATCTACGTTTTTAAATGCTTGGTTTTAATTTACTCGTGCCTAAAGTCTCAGAAACATCTTAAACAAACAAACAACCAAAAAAGCTTAATTTACTACTTTTGCAGGCTTTTTGGGATAGCTGCTTGTTTTCCTATTACTCCAGCAGAGGCATAAGCAGCCAGGTTTAGTAGATCAAGTGTAATGCAAATGGCTTAAAAGACCTGGTTTGAGCTAAGGGATATTTCTGCTAGGCGTGCTATCAAATACCTGCAACTTTGGCATTCCGAAACCTGCAGTCCCCGACCACAATCTGCAGACTGTGCACAGGGATCCAGCCTTCTTTCCTTCTGTTGAGGTTCTTCACCAGCCTTGGGATGACAGCAGCATTAGGAACAGAAGCCAACACACCCAGAGCAGTTTGGTGAGGGCATGCTCCCCACAGCTGGGGTGCAAGCAGCAATTTACCCCAAGCAGGGAAGCATTTTAACAGGGCCTGGCCATGTGCTTAAAGCATTCCTCCCACCTCAATTTAGGAACCTAATTAAAAAAGCCTACACCTCTGTAGACAGGACTCCCTCTCAAGTCATCCTGCCCAAGACCTCCAGAGATGCCAGCTCAGGAAAACTGGCTACTGAAGGAGTCAAGGACAATTATTTTTCTCACTCCTCTGCCATTTAGACTGGTAGGATGATTTTAGTCAGGGTACTGTAAGTGAATTCAAGCCAAGATTAGGCAGCTGGAAATACTCATGCTCACAAGTGACAACCCTCTGTCTCACTCATGCAGTGAAATTTGTGCTAACAGAAAGCTTGGTGTGAGAAATCTCTGATGGCACTGGCTGGAGCCCCCAGGAGAGGTGAACTTTCAGCAAATGTGAGATGCTTTGCATCTGCTTTTGCTAACAACAAACTGAATTCTTCAAAGTGCAGTGGGGCTAGATGATCCTTGCAGATCCCCTGCAATTGAAATATTCTATTTTAACCTGTTCTGATTTCCCTTGAAGTGCAGGGGCTGTAGCTCTCAGCCAGGAATCCTGCATGGGCATTGACATCTGTGCATCCTGCACAAACCTGACCCAGGTTCCTGCCAACATCACCCTTCTCACAGCCCAAACAGGACTTTGGCACCCTGGGCTCCCTCTGCTGAGACCCTGGGCTGGCTGAGAGCTGCTCAGAACCATCCTGCAAAGGGAAGAGCAGAAGCCTCAGCCAAACTGCTGTAAGCCTCAGGAGGGGCAGGCTGCCCCCAGACCAGGATGGTCCAGCAGGCCCAGGGGGGCTCCCAGGGGATGCTCCCAGCCCTGAGGGGTTCCCTTGTGAGCCTTTACAGCTTTACACACAACAGAAACAGTCTGCAGCCATCCCCAGTGTAGGGAACACTCCTAGAGCTGTCTGAGGGAGGCAAACACCCTGCAGCCCCTCACTGGGGCTGTCAACCCCCAGAGGGACACAGCCTGGAGCTGAGCTGGATGGACAGAGGGAAGCACCATCTGAAGTGGGGACAGCATGGCAAGAGAGGCTGTGAAGGTGTTGGGAGAACCCAGGTCAGGCAGAGACCCATGGCCAGGGGAGCCCTGACTCGTTTCCCCAGGCTATGCCAGTGGGGATGGATCTAGTCTTGGCAGGAGAATGAATTCTCCACTCTCTGGAATGGCCTAGAGCTCAGCCAGGAGCTGCATGACTGTATCACCAGGCAAGTGACATTTGAAGGGACTGCCCTGCAGGCTCTTGGAGATAAGGCAAAGCAATCCTGAAATACCTACCACTGTCCCTCACCATCTTCATGCAAGAGCTGAATTTCATCCCCGTTTTTCACCAGCAGGTCCTCTGATCCTCTCCTCTTGCAGTCTGCAAGGGCTTTGTATTTTCCTGGAGACTGTGGTAGAGAGAAAAACTTGCATTATTTAGCTGCACTGTGTATCATGCAGCTGTGAGTCTGACTGTTGCAGGGAATGTGGCAGAGCCCTACCAGCTACCTGAATCAGAATTATTCAAGAAACTCTGGCTGAGACATCCTCTCATTGCCCGCACTGAGATATGGAATTTCTGAGGGACGTGGCCAAGACACAAGCATTGTCAGTGAGGAGAACAGGCAGAGTGAGCCCCCAGGGTGTCCCATCACCTACCAGCTGGGTGCCCTCCTCCTCCTCGGTGTCTGAGCAGTTGGACAGCTCCTGCTGGCCCGCCCACTCCTCCAGCCCCTCGCAGATCTCCAGGGACTGGGACATTCCCGGCCAGCCTGCAACACACCGGGGCTCAGCCTGGGCCAGCAGCCCCAGGGAGGCCCCGGGGAGGGGGGAAAGGGGCCCTACCTCTGTGGGGTTTGCTCTGGGGGGACAGCAGCACCGGGCTGGTGCGCTCCGAGTCGTTCTCCTCCGAGCTGATGGAGGCTCTCTGCTGCTTCCTGAGGGGGCAAAAGGACAGAATCAGTCCCAGCTTTACCTCCCCAGTGAGCACCAACCCCACGAGCGTTTGTCAAACAGGAGCAGAAGTAACCCTGGTACCTCTCAGTGTATGTTTGAACTCTCAGTGTATGTTTCTGTGAAGATTAAGGACTTAGTGCCCAGTCCCCAATGTTTTTGGGAGGGGAAGGAAGCTGCTGCAGTGTCTCTGGCCTGAAGCAGAGCCCTGTCTCTGCTCTGCTCCATCTGCAGAGGGGCTGCAGCTCAGCTGAGCTGCCAGGCTCGAGGATGTCCCTGCAGACCCTGTTCCCAGGCCACCAGCACCCAAGGGGGAGCAGAGGCACAGCCCTGCTGTCCCCTCCCCGGGACAGACAGAGGGCCAGGGCCAGCAGCAGGCCAGGCCAGGCCAGGCCTCACCCGTCCCCCAGCTGCGAGGAGAGTGGGAGCTGATCCCAGCCCAGCCCAGCATGGCCCAGCCCGGCCCAGCCCCAGCACTCACCCGTCCCCCAGCTGGGAGGAGAGTGGGAGCTGCTCCCAGCCCAGCCCAGCATGGCCCAGCTCTGCTCTGCCCAGCCCAGCCCGGCCTGGCCCAGGCCCAGGCCCAGGCCTAGGCCTAGGCCTAGCCTGGCACTCACCCGTCCCCCAGCTGCGAGGAGAGTGGGAGCTGATCCCAGCCCAGCATGGCCCAGCCCAGCCCAACCTGGCCCAGCCTGGCCCAACCTAGCCCAGCACGGCCCAGCCCGGCCCAGCCCCAGCACTCACCTGTCCCCCAGCTGGGAGGAGAGTGGGAGCTGCTCCCAGCCCAGCCCAGCATGGCCCAGCTCTGCTCTGCCCAGCCCAGCCCAGCCCAGGCCCAGGCCTAGCCTGGCACTCACCTGTCCCCCAGCTGCGAGGAGAGTGGGAGCTGCTCCGAGCACGAGCCAGGCTGCTGCTTCTCCCCTGCTGCAAGGGCAAACACAGCTTCAATCCAGTTCTCTACTGCAGCTCTCACACTTGGAGCATTGCTTTAAAAATGGGACCTTTGGTACAACCCCACTGGCTTCTGCTCAGAGGAACACAGACCTATGGGCTCTTGCAAAGCACAGAGTTAATGATGATTAAAGTGGCATGTAAGCACAAACCCAACGCAGAGCATGCTCCTTAGGACCACGAGATGCTCCCCATTAGGCATCTGGTTTGTATCTTGCTGCATTAAACCTAGGATAACAAATGGGAAATAATGCCCAAGGTAATGACAACCAAAAACTGTACTTCTGTGATTCATTTGCACATCAGCACCCAGTTTTTACTGCTCCAGGTTCTGTTATTTCCCTGCAATGTAAGGCCTCACTCCAGCATTTTGCTACCAGGCTCTAAAAATTAGTTCTCCAGAGAGAACCAGTGGACTTGAAGATCAGCAATGTGCCAACAGGAAAGCTTCTGCTGCAGAATGAAAGCCACAGAGAAATTGAGCAAATGTACCTTTTATAAGCTCTTGCTGCTTGAACAAAATTTTTCTTATTTCATTCAGCCATGCCATCTTCAGATCTACTGTTTGGGCCTGGAAGAAGAGAAAATTGTCTGAATTTTGAATTAAGAGTCATCCATTATAATGTAGGAATAAAACCTTACTTTTCTATACTGTAATTATCTGAAATTCCCTTTTTCCCCAAAGCTACTACTAAATTTTAAACAGTCTTGATCTTTTAAAATTGATGATTCCCATTAGATCCAGGCAAGGCACAGTGGCAATTGTAGAGCTATCACTACAAGCAGGGAGATCAATGAGACATTTTCTCCCCACAGTTCTGAGGATGTGCAAATACCCAGATTCTGAAGGGACAAACCTGCACCACATACACCTCCTCTCTCCCACTGTACCAGATCTCAAATTTCCGATGGTCTCCTTTCACATTCTCAGTTATCCCAACTGCATTCATCTGCAAACCCAAACAAACAGAAAATTAAACACAGCACAGAGCTCCCTCTTCCCCAGGAATGCAGACTTTGGCAGCAAGTGAAACTGTTTGCACTGAATTTAACATGTTGCATCAATTTCAATTTACGTAGCAACCGGAAGTCATTATCTGTCCCATTCCTCCTGACTTTCTATCAGCTGCATTTCGGATGAGCTTTCCACAACAAATCAATGGACCTTTGGGAACTTCATTTGGGAACCAGTGCAACCAACTGAAGCATCATCTCAGCTGTCTCTTTCTGCACAGAATGTCTCAGATTTGGCAAATGAAGATTTGTAAATACTTGACATGTTATAATACACATTATTTATCCACACAGATTATTTCTTTCCAAAAGCAGGGTTAATTTTGGGGTGCCCCAAGCCTGGCTTGCAGCTGAATGCTGCTTTACTCATCATCCCCCTCCACCTCTGACAGTTTGGATGAAACACCAAAGGCCCAAATCCTTCAGGACCTGCACAGTGGGACCCCCCTGAGCCAAGCTCAAACCATGATTAGAGACACAAAACTCTTCAGCAACAGGAGAGCTCTGCCCTCCCTCCTGAGCAGGCCATGAAGCTGAAACCTGTTGTAATACCTGACAGCACAGGAACCATCCTCTCCCTCAAAGCAGGCTTTGCTGGCAATTATTCACTGATTAAGGCATGGCCAGAAATAGCTCCAGTACCCCACTTGCATGTTCTGGAGCAGATGTAATAATAAAGGTATCATCTATCATAAATTATTCATGCAGACTGGATCAGACAAATCCACTATAAACACAAACAAACCCTCAGAAATAACATCTGTTCACCAGAGCTGTTCCTCCTGACAATGTGTGCGTGCCCAGGTCTGAAAGCCCTGGATGATTTACAGCACAGGTGCCACGGACAAATGCTCTGTTCCAACTGTTTCGTGGTGCTGCCCCTTTGCAGGGACAGGAGCAGCCCCAGGGAGCAGGAACCAAGCTGCTCCTGACAGCACAGAAACACCAAGGCTGGAACAGACCCCGAGACCATCGAGTCCAGCCACGAACCCAGCCCTGCCAAGGGACACTGACCCTGTCCCCAAGTGCCACCTGCACAGGGCTTTAAACCCCTGCCCTGGGCAGCTGTGCAGTGCTGCCCACTCCTCACAGCCAGGCTGAACACCCTGGCACAGCTTGAGGCCACTGCCCCTTTGAAAGCTGCATGAGGCTCCGTTTTGGTTTTATAAAAACTTAAAATTGATGAAAGCTGTTGGGCAGCCTAGAGCACCTCATCTATAGAGTCACTGCAATTCCCAGTTCTGTGCACCTTGTTTACCTTGGCAATTTATAGAGGCTCCTACAAAACTGCCCAGGCATCGAGACATTAGAAATTTCAGATGATCTACTATGATGATGCCCAGAACAAGTGCCAGGAAGAGACAGATTTAAGGTCTGTTCATCCAGGTTAGTGGATTTTGAAATTCCATTTCCTCCCCCTGGCCAGGATTTACTGTCAGCTGCTGGATCACTGCACACCCCTGTGGGGCACCACAGCCCTCAGCAGCAGAAACCAAACCCCATGTCAGAGATAAACCCCCTGGCTCTGCAGAATTACTGCTCTGCAGTATACATAGCTGTGTAAAACACCCTAAGGTCATAACAAAAATAGAACACAAAAATAAAACCCCTTACTTTCAGAAAGTGCTTAAAGCTGTAAGATGAGGTTTTGTCATATCCATCTCCATGCTCCTCTCTCTTCTTGCAGAAGACCAAGGCTTTCTCATAGAGGAACAGGTGCCTCTGCATGGGCTTGAACCTGGCCAGGTCCTTCATCTTTGTGGGCCCTTTTCGGTGTCCTGCCCAAACACTGAAAGATCCCTGCATCAATACTTTCCCCAGTTCGCTCAGGTCACCCTGGGGAGAGCATGACAGACAAAAGGGAACGAAAAAGAGGTGAATTAAAATGTGAGAGGGCTCTCCAAACAATGCCAGGACACAAGGCCAGCTCTGCTCCCAGGCACGTCCCTCTCAGAACAGCTCTTCCTGGAAGGACCAGGGGATCTTTGGGATGATGGCCTGGAGCCAGGGGAGCACAGCTCTCATGCAGGGCTGCAGCCAGCCTAGGAGGGCAGGAACTGGAAGAAAGGAACAGAAAACCATGCAGCCCCTAGGGAAGAGCATGTCAAGGGCTCTGGCTGCTTTGGTGGGACAGGGAAGTGAGCTTTGAGCCTGAACTGAGGTACCAGGAGATGGAACTCTCCAGGGGGCCAGGCCTGGGATCAGCAGCTCCCCTGAAACCCCAGGAAATACAACCACTCCAATGGGAAAGGTTCAAACTCAGCCTCAGAGAGGCGTTTGTTAAATGCTGAATGGGAAATGCTACAGAAACAGCCCAGGAGAGTTACCAGGTCAGCCATGAGAACACAGAGGGACACTGGAAAAATACTCTAGAAAACCACAAGGTGGCAAAGTGTGGGCTCAGAATACCCGAAAGCCCTGAAATCAGATGCAGACTGTCACCTGTGGGGGCTCCTGATCCCAAACCCCTGCACAGGTTCAGCTCTGGGCCAGCTCCCACACTCTGCACACCCCCCGTGCCCCAGAGCATCCCCAGCCCTGTGCCAGGGCTCTCAGTGCCCAGAGCCACTCACATCATAGCCTGTGATTGAAATCTGATGCATGGAGTCATTGACTGACTTCAGCAAATCCAGCATTGCAACCAGAGCTTCTTGAAGCTCCTGAACCCCATCACAGCTCGTGCTGTACTTTAGCAGCTCCTGAAAATAGAAATGGGAGAGCACATGTTTGCACTTGAACAAAGCAGATCTTTCCACCTTGCCCAAAGTTTCCAATGCCCACAAGTGACCTACACTGAGTTTCTTCTTTCACGTCCCTGGAAAAAGGCTCCCTCTAAAGCACAGTCAGTGTCAGGTGTGGACAGGCCAGTGAGGGATGGCCTACTTTTAATGTTTCCTCAAGGATGGAGTCAGCACAGAGCAGCACCACATTCTGACCCCTTTGTGCTGTGTTTCCCTGCTTGGTGAGATATGGCAAATGAGGCTGGGGTTATTCAGATATGGCAAATGAGGCAAATGGGGTTTTCATTAGTGCCAACATGCCCTCAAAGGAGCTTGCAGCAGATCACTGTCTCCAGACTGACAGGCACAAGGAACAGAATTTTATAAAACCCAGAGCCTTCAGGTCAGTAAATGGAGGACAGAATTTTACCACTGAGATGAAATTGGTTTCATTTCAGATCTCCTGTGCCACCTACAGCTGCATGTATACTCATTCAAGAGGCTGGAAGGAGGTTCAGAAGCTACCACCCAAGTGTAACTCCTGCCTTACACAGTGAGAATAACTGCACTGCCCTGCCTCAGATGGGAAGAATAAATGCACAAGATTTATTCACAAGAATAAATGCATTAAAGATTACAGGTGCTACCACCATCGATGGAAAAGAGATGCAACAATTTATTTCATTCATCAGAGTCTCATGATCATCTCTGGCTCGGTTTTCTTACAAGTGTTTCTGTAATTCCGCATCTCTGAACAGATTCAAAGAGTCTTTCCCTCCTTAAAAATGGCCTGTTACAAGCACCTGTTCCTTTTTCAGGTATGTGAACATTCATCTGCACTGAAAGGCACTTCAGGAGAGGCCCAGATAAGCAGTATGTCATCCAAAGCTTGGTGCTGATTTACAGGTCACCTCTAATCGAAAAACAACAAATCTAATCTCTCTGCTGATGGCCTTGAGAAGCAGGACATGGCACACCTTCAGCAGGAGCTGGTACAACCTGGCATAACTGGTACAACCTGGCATACCCTGAGCAGGAGCTGGTACAACCTGGCATAACTGGTACAACCTGGCATACCCTGAGCAGGAGCTGGTACAACCTAGCACACCTTCAGCAGTAACTGGCACAACCTGGCACACCTTCAGCAGTAACTGGCACAAGCTGGCATACCTTCAGCAGGAGCTGGTACTTGGTCAGGCGCTGCACGGGTTTCAGCAGGTAGGAGTCCAGCCCCAGCTTGTGCTCCAGTTTCCTTTGGCATTCCTGCAACACACAAGTCAGACCCAGTCAGTTCTGCACCACCTGTCAGTAGATATTCCAACAGCACAGCTGTGGGGTTTGATGACTCCAAGGGTTTCATGTCCAAGGGCTGAATGATACCTACAGCTAAAGTCATATTATAATTACATGCAAATTAACCCGTGGATCTGCCCTGTACTCCTGGGGTACGAGAACTACCAACATCTCCTTTTGTGAGCATTTTGTGTGCACTCTGCACACAGCACCAAACACACTGCAGCCCTGTGGGCTGTGAGGAGGCTGTCAGACAAGGCAGTGCCCCAGGTGGGTGGAAGAGCAGCTCACCTGGAAGAAGGAGCTCTCAGAGCACTGCCTCCACAGGGACTCGGAGCGGGGCTTGTTCTGGCAGTACTTCTCATACATCTGGAAATCCTCCCTCTGCAAGGCAAGCACGGGGCAGGTCACCTCAGGGGCCAATCCTGCCAGCCAGCACCCAGAGCGTGTGTGCTTTCACCTCTGCTGCCAGCTTTAGTGTCTGCAAGCGACAGTCTGGGTGAACAAGGCACAGCTGGGGTCACAGCTGGAGCTCTGCCATCTCTGCTGGCCTGACCCCACCAACACAGCTGGGGTGCTGTAGAATGGGACAGCCAGGAGAAAGCCTGGCCTGGGAGTCTGCTTTAAAGGGACAAGGATTCACCCACCCTGTCCAGGAAACAACATCCCACTCTCTCGGGGGCTCCTAGGCAGCTTTCCAGGCTGTGCAGGAAAATCCTGCAAGAGATGGGAGAAGGGACAAGAAGCAGCAGTGAGCAGGGAGAGCTTTGGGTGCTGCAGCACTCCAGGATCAGCCTGGGGGAAGGGAGGAGAGCAGCAGCCCCATACTTGTTGTGGAAGTCGTAGATCTCAGGCATGTTTCCAAAGAGCACATCCTTCCTGTTCCTCAGCACGGGGGGCAGCAGGATCAGCATGGCAGGGTTGTCCATCTCTGCTCTGTATCCCTGCAATGGGAAAGGGCTCACTCTCAGCTGCCATCTCCCCAAAGGCAGGTGAAAAGGGAACATGAACACACTTTCAATATGATCTCCCTGTTTCTAAGTGCAATGTCCCTTTTATTCCCTGTTTTGGCTGTCAGCAAGAGTTATTTTGGAATAAGGTAGTAATGTCTAAAATGACAGTATGAGAAATCATTGTCTAAAGCAATGTGCTTCATACAGTCACCATTTCACAGTATTGAGACAGGAATCTCCAAGGATAAAACACAAGCTGCTTCCTTTTGTCTCCTAAAGGTAAAGGAAATTAGGGAACACTCAAGAGAAACAGCTTTTTGTATATTTTACAGGCACTGCTGAGGCTAATTACCAGTGCTTTTGTGTACAAACACAAGGGTTCTCCTTCACTGCAGATGAAAAGCTCATCCTGACACCAACTGTTCCTGCAGATGCCTCCAACAAAGAAAACCTAAGGAGCAAACTTGAGCATTTGTGACTGCATTGGGACCTGGCAGCCTGGTGGAAGCTGCCTGTCCCACCTGGGCTCAGTCTGACAGTGGCAGGTGCCCTTTGGTACCAGTGACCAGGGAACAGCAATGGGAACCTGCAGAGCTCACTCACCGTCAGAACTGTGAACAGCTCCTCCACATACACTCTCTCTGTTTCTATAAGCTCATTTATCACATGCCTAAAATGAAAAAAAAATAGAAATGTATTATTTTATGTCTATAAAAGCCCCACAGGTGATGAGTGCAGTTCAAGGAGCCTAAAGCATTGTGTGATCTCATTAATAACCAGGAGGTAAAAGCACAGGAGATGACTCCTGGGTCAGGCTGCAGGAACACAGGGGTGGGGCAAGGACTGGGCACAAACAAACATCCTTTAGGGGGTGTGAAGGGGGCGAGTGCTCACCCTTTCAGCACATCCAAGCTGTCCTCACTGTCTGAAATGAAGTACTGCAAGGAATTCCTCTTCTCCTGGTAGTCGTGCATGACCTCGATCTGGGGGGAAAGGGGAAAAGGGGAAAAGGGAAGGGAAAAGGGGAAAGAAAAGGGGAAAAGGGAAGCAGTGGGCAGAGCTCAGAGCTGCAGCAGGAGCCCAGCCCTGCTGCAGCCCTGGGGAAGGATGAAAGGAGCTTCCTTATAAAACCCCGTGGCAGCAAACCTCAGAAGGGAATAACATGTAATGGGGAGTCAGAAATTCCCAGAAATTACTCTGATACACGAATTTGAAATACTGGTAACATAACTCATTAGTGAAGAGGCAGAGAAGAGTTCCCACAGGGGAAATATCTGTGCATGGGGATATTTCCTAATACACACCTCTGTTATGTGAGAAATAACTTCAGGGAACAACACACAGGAAATGGGCACCCAGATATTGTCAAATCAGTCAGGCCAGAGCTCAGGTGTTGGACTAACCCAACTAAACCACAGGCATACAAGAGGGCTTGGGTTTGCTTGAGTTTTTAAAAGGCAAAAGAAAAAAAGAAAATAAAGAGAGCATCTCCAAATCCAAAGTACACTCAATCTTTAGAGCAGTTTCACTTTTCCATAAAACTAACTCAGATCCCATGAATAATTTTTACCTTGCGAGAACTTGGAGTTTTTCTTGAAGTTTTCTTCCCAGGGAGAGAAAGATCAAATGAAAATTTCAAACTGGAATTAAAATCTACACCTTGGATAGAAGAAAGCAGAATTACATATGTACCTCTATGGTGAAGGAGATTCTGCAGACAGAAACTAATAAGTCAGAAGAAAAATGGGATACAGTTTAAATAACTAGTTAGCTAGGACTAATAGCAAGCTGACAAAATAAAGGGTATTTATCCCAAACAACACTGATTCCACACAGCACATCCCACGGTCATAAAGTACAAATATTTAGGAAAAACAAAATGTTCACTAAGGGAACACAGTAATCAAAACTTAACAAAGTCTCTGGAGCCTGAGCATATGATAACAGCAAAACCAATAAAAGCAAATAAACTCCAAAAAAGAACACCCCCTGCTAGGACACTGCTTTAAAGTCCTTTTGTGAACCTAGGGCAAGATGCTCAGCTGTAATAAACTCGTTGTCCATCTTGCACAAATTTATTGATACTGTCAGTAAATGATTACAAGTTGCAATTGAGCTATAGAGGTGAACTGAAAGCTTAAAAATAAAAGCATCAATCTCTCTGGTGAGCTGTACAACATCATTCGAACAGCCTGTAAGGAAATGTGGAGGTGCTGGAGGGGCTCTGAGGGCAGACATGGAGCAGCTGGGAGGTGAGCCAGGTGCTGCAGGTGAGCACAGCCCGGCCCAGGTGAGCACAGCCCAACTCAGGTGAGCACAGCCTGGCCTCAGGTGAGCACAGCCCGGCCTCAGGTGAGCACAGCCCAGGTGAGCACAGCCTGGCTCAGGTGAGCACAGCCCGGCCTCAGGTGAGCACAGCCCGGCCTCAGGTGAGCACAGCCCGGCCCAGGTGAGCACAGCCTGGCCTCAGGTGAGCACAGCCCGGCTCAGGTGAGCACAGCCTGGCCCAGGTGAGCACAGCCCAGGTGAGCACAGCCCGGCTCAGGTGAGCACAGCCCGGCCCAGGTGAGCACAGCCCGGCCCAGGTGAGCACAGCCCAACTCAGGTGAGCACAGCCCAACTCAGGTGAGCACAGCCCGGCCTCAGGTGAGCACAGCCCGGCCCAGGTGAGCACAGCCCGGCCCAGGTGAGCACAGCCCGGCCTCAGGTGAGCACAGCCCGGCCCAGGTGAGCACAGCCCGGCCCAGGTGAGCACAGCTCAGGTGAGCACAGCCCAGCTCAGGTGAGCACAGCTCAGGTGAGCACAGCCCGGCCCAGGTGAGCACAGCCTGGCCTTGCAGGTGCCACCTGAGAGCTCTGCCTGCTGCACACAGACCCAAGGTGGAGAGGTGTGCACTACTTACAGCTGTGTTTTCACTGAGTGGGAAGTGGAAATAAACAACAAGGAACCAACTTCACCCTTCACACAGGTATGGGAGCACAAACACTGGGGAGTTCATAAATCACTGATCTGTATTTAACACTCTCCAATAACTCTCTCTGCCAGCAAGGTTTAGCCAGCTTCTCAGAGCCACCCTAAGCCTCACAGCAGAGTTACCAGCTGGAAATGCATAGGTGCAGGGTGTTTTACCGTGCTTAGGAGAGAACAGGGGTGACTTGGCCCGGGGCGGGGTCTCTGGCCGTGGAGCCACGAGCTGCACGGGCCTCACGTGCTTGTCCAGCAGCCTCCTGAAGCAGCACTGCCTGCTCTCAAACATGCTGCGCACGCTGTCCAGCTTCCCCTGCACGGCCTGCAGCTGGCACTGCGGAGAGACAGGGGAGGCACAGTCAGCACAGCTCACCCTGAGCTGGCACAGGGCTGCCAGGGTGCCACAGTCAGCACAGACAGCTCACCCTGAGCTGGCACAGGGCTGCCAGGGTGCCACCGTCAGCACAGCTCACCCTGAGCTGGCACAGGGCTGCCAGGGTGCCACAGTCAGCACGGCTCACCCTGAGCTGGCACAGGGCTGCCAGGGTGCCACAGTCAGCACCAGCTCACCCTGAGCTGGCACAGGGCTGCCAGGGTGCCACAGTCAGCACGGCTCACCCTGAGCTGGCACAGGGCTGCCAGGGTGCCACCGTCAGCACAGCTCACCCTGACCCACAGATGAGAGCTACAATCAGCACAGCTCACCCTGACCTGGCACAGGGCTGCCAGGGTGCCACAGTCAGCACCAGCTCACCCTGACCCACAGCTGAGAGCTACAATCAGCATCAGCTCACCCTGACCCATCACCAGCTTCACCTGCACCTGGCACTGCAGAGAGCCAAAAGGGGAGCCACAGCCAGCACCACCTCACCCCGAGCTGGCACAGGGCTGCCAGGGTGCCAGCACTGCCATGCACACCCCAAACCTGCTCCTCACTCCTGGGGAACTGCTTACCTTCAGCTCAGGTGTCAAAACAGACTCAAAATCGTCCTGCAGGGCTTGGGGATCATAGTTCAAGTAGGATGAAGAGCTTTCAAGAAATCTCTCGATGTCCTGGAGAGCTTTCTGGGCGCCTTCTTTAGACTGGCACTTGTCCATCTGCTGGTTGGCGAGCAGGTAGGCACCCTCATTGCAGCACTGCAGGGCCTGGGGACAGCACAGGCAGTGAGATCCCCCAGTGCCCCCACTGGCACGAGGCTCCCGTGAGAATGTCACTGACTGGCTCTGGGGGCAGCCAGCAGCACTCCCAAGGAGCCCAGCACTCACTGGGCCTCCATCAGAAAGCACAAAGGCACGTTTTGTCTGTAAGGTGACTGCAGCCCTCAGCAGACCCAGCCAAGCTGTGCCTGGCCAAAATCAGTGCTGTGCCTGGCTAAAATCAGTGGTGTGCCTGGCTAAAATCAGTGGTGCACCTGGCTAAAATCAGTGGTGTACCTGGCCAAAATCAGTGGTGCACCTGGCTAAAATCAGTGCTGTACCTGGCCAAAATCAGTGGTGTACCTGGCTAAAATCAGTGGTGCACCTGGCTAAAATCAGTGGTGCACCTGGCTAAAATCAGTGGTGCACCTGGCCAAAATCAGTGGTGCACCTGCCATAGGGTACTGCTGCACAGCTGACCCCAGGCACCAGCTGGGAAAGCTGAAGTGGGCACTTTGGAGCCTACAGGAAGGCTGGCAGGTTTCTGAGGCTCAGACCTGAACTGGGGCTCACTGGCACTCACACACTGAGCTGTGTGTGACACTGGCACTCACACACTGAGGTGTGCACAGGGCTGAGAGGATGCTCCAGCCAAGCACAACAGAGAATTTCCAGTGCTGTGAAAGGACAGGAGACATGGAGAGCAGGACCATGCTGTGCTCCAAGCCAGACCCCAGGCAGCAGCCAGGCCTGCAGGGAGCCCAGGAGAGGCCCCTGTGCTGCAGCTGAGGAACTGTGTCCCACAGATCAGCACAGGGCTGAACTGGAGCACACAGGGAGGAAAAAGGAGCTCCCCAGTTCCCAAAACAGGGAAATGGAACAGGGTCAGAATCCTCTGTTTCTCTTAATTGGCCTCAAGCACATTACAGCCGTGTGCCTTCTGGCCTAATTAGCGTGAATTTCCCTAAATGAATATTTGATGCTGATTAAGATATCAAAGAGCGTTGGAGCCACATGACTCCACTTCCATGCTAGCACACAGCAGCTGTGTCTATCTACCAATCTGTCACCTCATTTCACACTCAGCCATGTTCATTCTTAACAAACCCCTCAGAAAAAGGGGCTGGAGATTATGTGAGAGCATCACCTCTGTCACACTGGGCAGGAAAACCTCCAAAGTCAGTGAATTCATGGATGCAGCATGACAGCACCACCAAGAGCAGCAGCTGAGCTTGGTGCTGGGTGGAGATGCCCACGTCTTTCTGCTGCCCTCACAGCAGCAGATCCCTGTTTGCTGACTCCCCAGCCAGGGGGCTCCTCCAGCCTCTGGGGAACACCTCCCTACCATTAACTGCGAAGAACAGCTGCCATTCCAGATGTTTCCAGCCAAGAAGGGAGGCTAAGCCCATGGAGAGGCTACCCAACCATCTCCTCAGAGCCCCGTGTGTGTGAGCTGTACCTGCTGCAGGCGGGTGTGCAGCTCCAGGGTCCTCTGCAGGTGCAGCTGCTTCCTCTTGCCGTGCTCGGCCAGCAGGTCGCAGTGGTGCCGCAGCTCGTTGCACTGCTGGCAGATCAGGTTCAGCGCGTAGTGGTGGTTGGCAGCCAGCTGGTGCCCGTGCAGGATCACCACCTGAGCCTTCCCTATCAGCTCCTGCAGCAGGGGGAGAGCCCAGGCTGGCACACACGCAGAAACGGTGCCAGTGTCCCCACACTCACACAGAAACGGCACCAGTGTCCCCACACACACACAGAAACGGTGCCAGTGTCCCCACACTCACACAGAAATGGTGCCGGAGTGCCCACACTCACACAGAAACGGTGCCAGTGTCCCCACACACACACAGAAACGGTGCCAGAGTGCCCACACTCACACAGAAATGGTGCCAGTGTCCCCACACACACACAGAAATGGTGCTAGAGTGCCCACACTCACACACCAGCGTGCCCTCCCAGCTCACCAGGGTTCAGCCAGGTAGGAGTGTGCCCTTTGTTGATGGAGTCACAAAATTATCCTTTGTCCCCTTAAAAGGAAATAAGCCCACACGTTTCTCTCCTCTATTAAGTGAAAAGACACCTCATAGGACCTGGGGAACTTCACCTCAAACTTAAGGACAGCTATTTGGACAGGAGCCAAAAAGTCCCAGCTGGGCATTAAGTAGAAAAAGAAGAGAACAAAGAAACTAATGGCTTTTGTAAGGTGTTTTACCAGGAGCAGGGACCTCTTGCACCTGGCTCGGTATTTCTGTTTGCTATTTTGCCTTTACTAAACCTTTTTGTTTCCAACACTGCAACAGAAGCCATCCTGCTGATTTTTATGCCTCCAAGGATAGCTGAGCTATCTGGGTGTGTTATAGGCCTCCCAGAGCTTATCAGACCTAGCTCAAAGAAGTTACTATAACACAGCCACTCTGGGGGATGGCTGCCATCAGGAGTGGCCAGCAGGAGTGGCTTGCACAGCATAAAATGGTGCCCACCATCTGGGGAGAAAAACCTTCCTATCCATACAGAGAATGAAGAGAAAACAGTATTTCACCAAAGCAGCAAGGCCGTGAGTGCCTGCTGTCAGTGCATCACTGCCCTCCAGGAGCCACACCCTGAGCAAACTGCAGCTGACTGCATGCTCCCAAGCATCCCAGTTCTCATCAAAGGCAATTGCAGTAGTTGAGGTTTATCTGGATGCCAAGAACACCGGAGCTTTTCTGCACACCTCAGTCAGTGTGATGGCTCTGGTTTCTCCAGGACTGGGAGGAACTGGGATGGCTTTCCACTGGGATGGCTTTCCACTGGGATGGCTTTCCTGTTGCTCCCTGCCTGCCTGGCTTTTTGATCCTCCTCCCTCTCTCCACGAACATTTCTCCCAAATGGCCAGCAAGCCTCAGACCCCTCTCTAGAACTCTTCTGTGCCCAGAGCCCTCAGGATTTCCCTGCTGCCCCTGGCCCAGGTGCCCAGCACATCCCTTTGCAAAGGTCACAGCCTTAGCTGGGCTCCTGTAAATCATTTCTCTTCACTCTTCTTTCCCCCACATCTCTTAGTCTTCACCCATATGTTATGTTCAACTCACAGACATGGCAGGATACAACTTTTCTGCAACTCCATGTGCCTGGTAACAAGTTTCTGCCTATTAGCATAGCTAAAGCACTTAACATATAAATAATTCTTCTTCCAGCTCATTAAATCCCACGCCTCCCCCACGTTCAGACATTTATCTGTTCCGGATATTCACGGTGGCTCAGCAATTTATTTTAACTCTGATAATTAAACAGCCTGTTTCTGGCTTTCAGGGCGATCACAGCCTTGCTGCTCAGAGCAGAGACATGAAATCAATCCTTTGTGCAGCACTCACCAACAAATCACAGAGCCAGGTGATTTCACAGAGACCTACCACAAATACAGAGTGTGGCTCCTGTGTTTCATGGGTGCTGCTTCTGTGCAAGGCCATCTCACCTGAGCCAGGCTATCTATCTCACCTGAGCCAGGCCATCATCTCACTGAGCCAGGCCATCATCTCACTGAGCCAGGCCATCATCTCACTGAGCCAGGCTATCTATCTCACCTGAGCCAGGCCCTCATCTCACCTGAGCCAGGCCATCATCTCACCTGAGCCAGGCCATCTATCTCACCTGAGCCAGGCCATCTATCTCACCTGAGCCAGGCTCTCATCTCACCTGAGCCAGGCCATCATCTCACCTGAGCCAGGCCATCTATCTCACCTGAGCCAGGCTATCTATCTCACCTGAGCCAGGCTCTCATCTCACCTGAGCCAGGCTCTCATCTCACCTGAGCCAGGCTCTCATCTCACCTGAGCCAGGCTATCTATCTCACCTGAGCCAGGCCATCTATCTCACCTGAGCCAGGCCATCTATCTCACCTGAGCCAGGCCATCTATCTCACCTGAGCCAGGCCATCTATCTCACCTGAGCCAGGCCATCTATCTCACCTGAGCCAGGCCATCTATCTCACCTGAGCCAGGCCATCTATCTCACCTGAGCCAGGCCATCTATCTCACCTGAGCCAGGCCATCTATCTCACCTGAGCCAGGCCATCTATCTCACCTGAGCCAGGCCATCTATCTCACCTGAGCCAGGCCATCTATCTCACCTGAGCCAGGCCCTCATCTCACTGAGCCAGGCTATCTATCTCACCTGAGCCAGGCCATCTATCTCACCTGAGCCAGGCCATCTATCTCACCTGAGCCAGGCCATCTGTCTCACCTGAGCCAGGCCATCATCTCACCTGAGCCAGGCCCTCATCTCACCTGAGCCAGGCCATCCAAGCTCTCCAGCTCCTTGAGCCTCTGCTTCACCTGGGGGACGCTGTCGCCGGTGTCGGGCAGCTCCGCCTGCTGCCCCATCAAAAATTCAATGGCACTCTTCACCTGGACACAGAGAAGAAAATTACTGCAGAAGGACACAAAGCACAGGCAGGAAAGCAGTCTGAGCCCAAAATTAATCAGACTTGAGCTACGATTGCTAAATCCAATAACACAACTAGTGTCCAAGAACTAATTTGTAAATTGAAAGATGCTTCCATCAGCAGAATGCACACAACTGCAGGGCAGCAGTACCTAAATTAGCTGCAGGGAGGAAGCACAGCCGTCTCTCCAGGCTAGCCAGCCCTGCCACCGCCAAGGAACAGCAGCATAAATTAAACACTCTCAAAATAAAAGCATAAGAATTCTCTCCATCAGATCTCCACCTCTCTCTTCTGCCAATGGAAGCACATCTGATCCTACCTCTTGAAAACTTTGCTCAAACTTCCAGAGTTGTAAATATTGTTCCATTTTTAACTGATGCTTTTCCCAGAAGCCATCAAAAGCAGTCTCCATCTCACGCAGCTGACCAAGCAACCTTGGGCACAGAAAAAGGACAAGATTGGGACAATTTGCAAACAGGGGACAAGCAGAGATGGACAAGCCCCAGAGATCACTTACACAGGGACCCAATGTCTCAGAAGAAGTCAACAGACATGTACATGTGGCTTGAGATGATCCCAGAGACAGATTTAATGGAATGAGCACTGCAGAGCAGTGTGATCACACATCTGGGTGAAGTAGTTGCTGCTGTCTCCATTTATCTGGGTGAAACCTGGGGCCTGGCAGGGAGAGCCCTGCATCTGCTCCACAGCCTCATCACAACCGTGGGGACAGAGAGCAGAGCAAAGGCATGAGAGAAGCCACCCAGCAATCTGATGGACTGCAGCAAAATTCTGGTGTCTCTCTTTGATAGGTGACCTAAAGAGCACACCCACACCTCAATAATTTGAGTGTTTCCACTGGAATTCAGGGGATTTTGGAACCCGGTGCACTCACTCACCGATTCACCGTCTCCCAGTCCCCCGGCCTCTCCTGCTGCTGCTCCTGACTGCATTCCCCTGAGTCTGGCTCTTCAAAACTGCTCAAAAGCAACTTGCCCTCTTTTGTGACTGCCGTGATCTCCTCCTGTATAACACAAAACATTCCTCGTTCAGGCTGCTTACTGTGAGGTACGGATAAGGCATTTTGTGTTTCTCCTGCCTCAGTTTCCCTGTGTGAAACAAGCAGCAATACCCAACAGACCAAAGCACTCCCAGCCGATGTTTCAGCCCTCCTAACATGGAATTAACCCCTGAGCTGCACGAGGCTGAGCCACGGATGGGCCACCAGGCTGGGTGGACAGTGCCACACAGGAACACAGCAGGCCACAGAATGACTCAGGAGGCCAGCAGGGCCCCAGCTCTCTCCTGGTGAGCAGTGGGGCTGCTGTGAGACACCTGTCCATCAGTTCATGTCGTCAGGCAAGATCTTCCACAGCTTGAAGGCTGTGGGAGGCTTCTCCACCAAGGTCAGCAGAGGAGGCTGTAAGAGCAGCATCCCACGGGGAACAAAGCCAGGACTGAGCCCACACAGCAGCACAACCTCTACACACAAAGCCAACACTCCCAATCCAACCTGTCCTAGGGGAAATTTAAACCCTTGGGGTCCTCACCAGCACCAGCTGAGGTGCTCTGTGCTGGCTGGGCTCAGCCCCAAAGCAAACATGCGCACTTAATCAACTATTTTCAGGACAAAGAGGCCAAAGACAGAAATGAGGAGGGAGAAAACACACGTGGCTGATGGGCTGAGGTGGCAGAGGCCCTGAAGGAGTGACCTGTGTCTGGGTCCATTGCAGAGCTGGCCCTGGAGGGGTGAGAGCCCTCCCAGGAGATGGCCCGGTTCCTACTGCAAGAGAAACAATGGCAAAGTCTCTTTGGGGAGAGGATTCAGAGGGCCCAGACCCAGTTCAGTGTGTGCCTGCCCCAGAGAGCTCACACAGCCCAAACACAGCACAGGAACCTGCCCTGTCCCAGTGTGCAGTGCCAGCCGTGCCACTGAAACACCTGAGCACGAACACAAACC
The DNA here is from genome assembly GCF_035770615.1 of Melospiza melodia melodia. NCBI lineage: Eukaryota > Metazoa > Chordata > Aves > Passeriformes > Passerellidae > Melospiza > Melospiza melodia. The sequence continues at coordinate 19,881,960 of NC_086209.1, read as the reverse complement.
CATCTCCTGACGGTGCCAGGCAGGAGTGCCAGCAGGGAAATGGGGCAGCATGTTTTACACTGCAGGGGCTGTCACTGATCCTCTCGCCCCTCACTCTGCACAGAGCCACGTTCCTCTCTGATCCAAAGCCATTCATTACCCACAAAGCAAATGCTCTGACTGTCAAACAGGTGGGGACTTGACTTTTTCTGTTCAGTATATCAGTGGGGTTAATTTCTTAGTTACTCGGTTTAATTAATTTCTATCATTTTTTCATTGTGCTCGATGCCAGTTTCTGCTCAGCATCACAGCTAGATAAATTATTCTGATTTACTAAATATTTGAATTCAGGAATCCACTGCACCAGTCCTGGGGCTGTCACGAGAGACAAGGATCCCATGTCTTGCTGTCACCACAATCTGTGCACAGTTTCTCATCTGCTTTTGTGTTTCATGGTCTTAGAAGGAACAAAAGAAAAAAGCCAGCAGACCTCACTTCAGACAAGAGCCAATGAGTGGTTTTGATATTTGAAATTAATAGAAGAGGAATTAAAAGCAACAGATGGCTTGTACTGAGTGCTGCTGTGCTTTCTACGCAAATGGAAACACGTGATGTGTTTTATTTCTCCACAGAGTGGGCACTGCTGGCGGTTTTACACTGCTGACCCACCCTGTGGAGCAGCTATCTGCCCCCTGCACTGGGGCCACAGTCCTGAGCACAAAGCTGAAGCCACTGAGTCAAGCTGCAATAGATGTAGCTGCTATTTCATATTACTCTGTTCATTTTCAAAGAGATGGAGAGCCATTGACAGTGCCTATAATGATACTTTCTAAACATGCACTCATGTATTTATGCCTACACACAGCACAACTTGGATGGCATTTTCAGTATTTCTTAGAGGCAGCTTTCTGGGAACTCGCTGTCACATGAATGACAAATGATTATAAATTAAAATAGATACAATTCCTTGACTTAGGTAAATGAAACCTGCCACAAAGCAAAGGAGTTCATTCTTCAGCCCCACAGAACAACTATGAACACAGTGATTGCTCCTGAAGGAAGGGTTTGGGGCCTGTGCTGCTCCCTGGAAGGTGCAGGAGCACCAAAGACAACAGGCTGCTAAAGCAGCAGCTGGCTGCACTGAACCTTCCATCGACTCCTATGATAATAATAATCACAAATCCCCTGAGCTGGCAGTACCCCTGAGCCATACCTTGAGCTGGCAGTAGCTCTGTCTGAGCCATCCCTCGAGCTGGCAGTACCCCTGAGCCATACCTTGAGCTGGCAGAACCCTGAGCCATACCCTGAGCTGGCAGTAGCTCTGTCTGAGCCATCCCTCGAGCTGGCAGAACCCTGAGCCATACCTTGAGCTGGCAGTACCTGTGACCGTGCCATACCTTGAGCTGGCAGTGCCCCTGTGCCATACCCTGGGCCATCCCTGTGCTGGGCCATACCTTGAGCTGGCAGTACCCTGGGCCATACCCTGGGCCATACCTGTGCTGAGCCATACCTTGAGCTGGCAGCACCTGTGACTGAGCCATACCCTGGCCATCCCTGTGCTGGGCCATACCTTGAGCTGCAGGTACCTGTGACTGAGCCATCCCTGTGTCTGTGCCATACCCTGAGCTGCAGGTACCTGTGACTGGGCCATACCTGTGTCTGTGCCATACCCTGAGCTGGCAGCACCTGTGACTGAGCCATACCCTGGCCATCCCTGTGCTGGGCCATACCTTGAGCTGCAGGTACCTCTCGGTGCGCAGGGCCAGCAGGCGCTCGATGCAGAACATGTCCTCGGGCAGCTCCGCCTCGGCCAGCTCCGTGCCAAAGCACTGCAACATCTGGGCAATGTCCTTCACAGTCAGGGCAAAGCTCTCGATGGCCTGCAGGGACACAGGGACTGCCATCAGCCCGGGGTCAGCACCGGCCTGCAGCTCCTCAGGGGACCCCGAGAGCCAGGGCTGGGCTGGGCCAGGGCAGCACAACAGCCCTGAGACAGCTGGCTGGGGTGTGCAGGCACACACAGAGAGAATATCCCACTGAGGTGTCCAGAGAGAACATCCCACTGGGTGTGCAGGCACACACAGAGAGAACATCCCACTGGGGTGTGCAGGCACACACAGAGAGAGAACATCCCACTGGGGTGTGCAGGCACACACAGAGACAGAACATCCCACTGGGGTGTGCAGGCACACACAGAGAGAACATCCCACTGGGGTGTGCAGAGAGAACATCCCACTGGGGTGTGCAGAGAGAACATCCCACTGGGGTGTGCAGGCACACAGAGAGAGAACATCCCACTGGGGTGTGCAGGCACACACAGAGAGAACATCCCACTGGGGTGTGCAGGCACACACAGAGAGAACATCCCACTGGGGTGTGCAGGCACACACAGAGAGAGAAAATCCCACTGGGAACCCAACCTGCCATCACCTGGGCCACAGCATCCCCAGAAACTGAGTGTGCAGGAAGCACAGAAACACACAGCAAGGCACAACTCCTGACTCCTGGTAATATCAAAGTTCTTGCAAAGGGAAAGAAATAAACCTAACTGGAAATTCTCTGCATTCGGTCAGTATGCAGTAGGCAGTCTCATCACCCTGCTTCCCAAACACAGTTCTGATATTAATCACATTAAGCAACCATTATTAACAAAAAAGCCTATTTGGTACCTCCCATTGAAGGAACTCTAATAAAGATTTTAAAGACAGATCTTTTGGGAGCAGTTTCAATAGGAGGCCGAGGGAGCCAATGCTCCTGCAAACCCACCAAAGCCCAACACCCCTCGGCTCCTGTGCACTCCTGTGTGATCTGGGAGGTGCAGTGGCTCCTCTCAGCCCCCAGTGCTCGGTGCCTGAGTGCAGCCCTGGCCCAGGGAGCCCCAGCTGGCTGTGCCAGCCCCACTCACCGTCCTGAAGATGACCCACTCGCTGTGGCAGTACTCCAGGGTGCCCCCCAGCTCGGGGGTCAGCTGCTGCTCCTCGATGTACGTCAGCAGGTCACTGACCGAGCTCAGCATCACCACCTGCACACACACACACAGTCTGTGTCACCTGGGCCACCCTGTCACTGCCCCATCACTGACCGAGCTCAGCATCACCACCTGCACACACACACACAGTCTGTGTCACCTGGGCCACCCTCCTGCCCCACACTGACCCTGTCACTGACCCAGCTCAGCATCACCACCTGCACACACACACACAGACACAGGGCTGTGTCACCTGGGCCACCCTCCTGCCCCACACTGACCCTGTCACTGACCCAGCTCAGCATCACCACCTGCACACACACAGACACACACACACACACAGGGCTGTGTCACCTGGGCCACCCTCCTGCCCCACACTGCCAGTGCTCTGTCCCAGGCTCTGAGCACACACAGCTCTGAGCACACACCCAGCAGTGCACACTCAGCTCTGAGCACACACAGCTCTGAGCACACCCAGCAGTGCACACACAGATCTGAGCACACACAGCTCTGAGCACACACACAGCCATGCCCAGGCCCTGAGCACACCCAGCAGTGCACACTCAGCTCTGAGCACACACACAGCCATGCCCAGGCCCTGAGCACACCCAGCAGTGCACACTCAGCTCTGAGCACACACACAGCCATGCCCAGGCCCTGAGCACACCCAGCAGTGCACACTCAGCTCTGAGCACACACACAGCCATGCCCAGGCCCTGAGCACACCCAGCAGTGCACACTCAGCTCTGAGCACACACAGCTCTGAGCACACACCCAGCAGTGCACACTCAGCTCTGAGCACACTCAGCTCTGAGCACACACACAGCCATGCCCAGGCCCTGAGCACACCCAGCAGTGCACACTCAGCTCTGAGCACACACACAGATCTGTCCCAGGCCCTGAGCACACCCAGCAGTGCACACTCAGCTCTGAGCACACACACAGATCTGTCCCAGGCCCTGAGCACACCCAGCAGTGCACACTCAGTTCTGAGCACACACACAGATCTGTCCCAGGCTCTGAGCACACCCAGCAGTGCACACTCAGCTCTGAGCACACACACAGCCATGCCCAGGCCCTGAGCACACCCAGCAGTGCACACTCAGCTCCACACCGGTAGCTTGAGCAGGAAATCCTCCTGGCTGAAGCGGAAGCCGATGTCGGTGAAGGTGCGCTGGAAGAAGCCCGTGGGCCGCAGGACCATCACCAGGTGCAGGTTCCCTGGGAAGGATGCCTGCAAGGAAACACAGACAGCACTCACCCTGGGCAGGGGCAGCTCCTGCAGCAGCTCCCAGTGCACTGAAAACAGGGGAATCATTCTGTTTTAGGGGTTTTTTCCTTGTTTTCAAAACGGGGGTGTGACATTAACATTCTCTGAAAAATCCCTTCGCCCAGGGTTTTTCCCCTGGGAAAGCCTCAGAGAAAAAGAAAAACAATAATTATCTCATTTGCTTCTCCTCTGTTTCGCTCCTTTGGAATGTGTTTGGGGATTGTTTACCCGCAGGTGATTGTTTCACTGGATTCTGCTGTGAGTTGTTTTCACTCTTTGGCCAATTCGTGCCAAGCTGTGTTGGGAGAGAGTCACAAGTTTTCATTATTGTCGTTTTAGCCATCTGTAAGTGTCCTTTCTGTATTCTTTAGTATAGTTTAGTTTAATATTCTTTAATATAATAAAATACTAAATTAGCCTTCTGAGAACATGGAGTCAGATTCAGCACTACTTCCTTCATCGGGGCACCCCACAAATACAACAGAAGGGAGATGCTGGGGATGGTTCAGAGATATGGGGTGGAACTGCAGCAGGTTCAGATGCTGGGAATGGTTCAGAGATAGGGGATGGAACTGCAGCAGGTTCAGGTGCTGGGGATGGTTCAGAGATAGGGGATGGAACTGCAGCAGGTTCAGATGCTGGGATGGTTCAGAGATAGGGGATGGAACTGCAGCAGGTTCAGGTGCTGGGGATGGTTCAGAGATAGGGGATGGAACTGCAGCAGGTTCAGGTGCTGGGAATGGTTCAGAGATAGGGGATGGAACTGCAGCAGGTTCAGGTGCTGGGAATGGTTGAGAGATAGGGGATGGAACTGCAGCAGGTTCAGGTGCTGGGAATGGTTGAGAGATAGGGGATGGAACTGCAGCAGGTTCAGATGCTGGGAGAGGTTCAGAGATAGGGGATGGAACAGGAGCAGGTTCAGGTGCTGGGAATGGTTCAGAGATAGGGGATGGAACTGCAGCAGGTTCAGGTGCTGGGGATGGTTCAGAGATAGGGGATGGAACTGCAGCAGGTTCAGATGCTGGGAGGGGTTCAGAGATAGGGGATGGAACTGCAGCAGGTTCAGGTGCTGGGGATGGTTCAGAGATAGGGGATGGAACTGCAGCAGGTTCAGATGCTGGGATGGTTCAGAGATAGGGGATGGAACTGCAGCAGGTTCAGGTGCTGGGGATGGTTCAGAGATAGGGGATGGAACTGCAGCAGGTTCAGGTGCTGGGAATGGTTCAGAGATATGGGATGGAACTGCAGCAGGTTCAGATGCTGGGGATGGTTCAGAGATATGGGATGGAACAGGAGCAGGTTCAGGTGCTGGGGATGGTTCAGAGATAGGGGATGGAACTGCAGCAGGTTCAGATGCTGGGAGGGGTTCAGAGATATGGGGTGGAACTGCAGCAGGTTCAGGTGCTGGGATGGTTCAGAGATAGGGGATGGAACAGGAGCAGGTTCAGATGCTGGGGATGGTTCAGAGATAGGGGATGGAACAGGAGCAGGTTCAGGTGCTGGGGATGGTTCAGAGATAGGGGATGGAACTGCAGCAGGGCTGTCCAGCCCCACCTCCCCTAGCAGCAGGCAGGAGGTCAGCCCTACTCCTTGGAGGCACACTTGTTATAAACTTTAATAATACAGATACTGTTCATCATTATAACTTGGGGATTGAAATTGCAACTTAGCAGGGAGCAGAGGGCTGGAACATTGAGAGGAATGACAGATTGAGGAAGCAAAATTTATTGCCAAACTTGCTAATCATCCCATAACTGCATGAAGCGCACTCGTCTTGTCCTTGGTAATTACCAGGCAACATTTAATTTGTGGCAAGAATTTGGAATTTCCTGTCTACACTGCTGGAGCCTTTTTTCAAGCATATGGTTAGCAGGTGCATTTTTAAATAGATCTGTGAAAAGGGTTCTTGAGAATGAAAAAGAATTTTTAAGAAAGTAGAAGTTGCATCATTAAATTATGGATAAGCACATGCTGCAAAGCCTTGAGTTAATTAAGACATGATTTGCTCTGAGATCCTGCCAGGCCAGGTCACATTTCCCTCCTCCTTATAGCACCCTCATCCATGAAACATGATAGCAACCTCTATGCCAAGGGTGAGAATAATGAACATGTTTGGGTACTTTGCACTGCAGGGCATTTCATCCATGCCCTCAAAACAAAGATCATCCCACAAACATGCATGAGTGCTGTTTAAAACAGGATTTACACCTGAGCTCTGGCCTCCCTGAGCTGCACTGCCACACACTTACTCTGTTTTCTTGGGTAGGAAGGGGCAGGTTGTGGCTTCCACTGCCCACAGCTTCCCTTAGAAATAGACAGTGAGCTTTAGGATCATATAAGCCACATAAATACAATATATTGATCTGCTGTTATTTTAAGTACAAGCAGAAAAAAAAGGTTGTGAATGAAATGACAAACTCGTATCCTTTGGAAGTCAACAAGAGTGGTGCCAGGGACAAGGACTTGGCATCGGAAACAACAGCAAAGCATTAAATAACAGGGCCATTGGTGCTGGCTCCAGGCCTGGTGCTGAGCTCCTGAGCTCCTGCTCCAGCCCTGGGCAGCACAGAATGCCTGCTCTGTGAACCCTGGGCTCCCGCCTTGGCCTGCCCTGGAAAATGCTGCAGGGATGTCTTTGGGAACAGCAGCCAGAAATCCATCCTCCCTCAGTCTGACATCATTGCTCCCTTCATCCCCCGTCCCCTTGGCCCTGCTGGCACTTGGAGCTGTGGCCTCCCCTTCTCCTTCAGGTCCTTCTCAACAGGCACCCTGTGGGGGCAGAGCACCAACAAGCCATGTCCTGTGCCCTCTTAGAGACTTAAGGGAAAGGATGAAATGTTAGGGGAAAAAAGCCCCACATAGACCAGTAATTCCTCAACATAACATTCTTGCAGGAATTGTATTTTTTTAGTTATTGTAAAAATTTTAGTTTTTCTCAGAGTTGAAGTGTAGACAAGTTTCCTGAAAACTGATCTCTAATGATACTGAAAGTACTGCTGCAAAAAACCCTCTCCCACAATATATGAAAGAAAGCAAAGATAAAAGGATATTTACTCTTGCCTTATGCTTTATCTTAACATTTGTAAGTCTAAAAAGAATCCTGTGCACTTGATAAGCCCGGGGTTATGTAACAGAACACCTAAAGAAGCCTCTAAAGCCTCTGCCCTCTGCAGCACACCAGGAAAGGCAGAAAACTCCCAGCACAGTCCCACTGAACCAGGCACTTCAGTGCTGTGAACTGTGCCACTGACCACAGCCTGCTCACCACATCCCCCTTGCCAGGACACACTCCGACACCTTAAGGCCACTTCAGCAACTTTTAAATGCACATTTAACTAGAACCAACAGAGAGCCCTGGTTTAATCAATACAGCCAAACTGGGCTAATGAAGCACAAGAAAGGACACACACTGAAAGGATCACAGTTACTGCCTCCTTACTGGATATCTCATTCTGACACATTTAGTGGCATTTCAACATTTCCGCTAATTTCAGGAACTCTGTTTTCAGACACTATTCTTCCCTGCAGTTCACTGGGGCATCCATGAGGCTGGAAATCAATAAATAAAAAATATAAAAGTAATTTAAAAAACCAAACTATTATTCTCCAGTAAGTTTCTTTCCGAGCACTGCAGACAGAGGCAGGAATCCTTATCCAGGTACTGAACTTAATGACTTTCTGCTGCCCCTTAAAGGAAAAGTCACGCAACAAAATGCCAGGATACGCACACAATGCTGCTGATCCAAGCCTTTAACTTCCCCAGAGCCAGAGCCAAACCCCCAAGCGCTCTGCTACCTTTACTCCAGCCGGCTGCACGATGGACCCCCCGAGGATGCTGCCAGCATCACCGGGCACGGGTCCGTGCACGGTTAACCCCCGAGGATGCTGTGAGCATCACCGGGCACGGGTCCTGCACGGTTAACCCCCGAGGATGCTGCCAGCATCACCGGGCACGGGTCCGTGCACGGTTAACCCCCGAGGATGCTGCCAGCATCACCGGGCACGGGTCCTGCACGGTTAACCCCCGAGGATGCTGCCAGCATCACCGGGCACGGGTCCGTGCACGGTTAACCCCCCGAGGATGCTGCCAGCACCACCGGGCACGGGTCCTGCACGGTTAACCCCCGAGGATGCTGCCAGCATCACCGGGCACGGGTCCGTGCACGGTTAACCCCCCGAGGATGCTGCCAGCACCACCGGGCACGGATCCTGCACGGTTAACCCCCGAGGATGCTGCCAGCATCACCGGGCACGGGTCCGTGCATGGTTAACCCCCGAGGATGCTGCCAGCATCACCGGGCACGGGTCCGTGCGGGGCAGCTCCGTGCCGCGGCTTTCCTGCCCTGGGGGAGCAATGACGGAGCCGCTGCTGCTGCGGGCCGGGAGCCAGGGCAGCAGCGGTGCCGGCCGTACCCGGGGTGCCCAGTGGTACCCGGGGCACCTAGCAGTACCAGTGGTTCCACCGATACCCGGCGGTACCCAGCAATACCCAGCGGTACCAGCGGCCCCCGGCAACACCCAGCGGTACCCGCGGTACCCAGCGATATCTGGCGGTACCAGCGGTACCCAACGTTAGCCAGGGTACCCAGCGATACCCGGCGGTACCCGGCGGTACCCGCGGCCCCAGCGGCACCCAGCGCCCGGCCGCTCCCGCACGGGGATGCCGCCGCTGGCTCCCCCCGCGCCGCCGGAGCCCGAGCGCTGCGGGCCGTGCCCGGCCTGCCCCGGTGCCCCGCTGTCCCTCTGTCCCCCTGTGCCCGCAGCACCGGGCCCGCAGCCTTACCGCATCCCGGGCGGGCCGCCCGCCCCGCCGCGGGCCCGCCTCCGCCATGGCCCCGCAGGGATGCGGGGATGCTGCGGGAAGGGGATGCGGGGATGCAGGGATGCGGGGATGCAGGGATGCTGCCGAGCGCTGCCCGGCTCTCCCCGCTGCCGGGCCGGCACGCAGCGGTTCCGTTCGGCTCGGCTCGGCTCGGCTCGGTTCGGGCAGGCAGCAGCCCTGCCGGCTCCCGGCTGGCAGCCCCGCTCTCCTCCCCAGCGCCGGCTTTGCTTTTAAGGTGGAATGCCAAAAATCACGCTGCAGCCGCTCTCTGCTGGAGCATTGGCTCGCAGCTCTCAGCCTTCCCTTTCCCCCCGCCGCGATCTCCAAGGTGCCTTTCCAGCTGCTCGCGGTTCTGGGGGTGAACCGAGGAAGGATGCCCTGGCCAAAACCCGAGGCTTGCCCGGCATCACCTCCCACAGCGCTGCCAGCCTGCTCTGCCCAGGCAACCACAGACATACAGAAAGAGTTAAAACAAAAATCTGTACGGTGTGATAGAAAAATGTTCAAGATCAGATGCACAACCGCAGAGCTGCACTTGCATATACATATGCTGGAAAAAATAGGACACAGTCTGTGCTTTAAATTCAGCTTCATGGCACTCCTTTCCTCCAAAATCGTACAAAGATCAGAAAAGATTTTTTTTAAAAATTGCATCAGGGCTCATGATGTGTGACTGGGAAAAAAAATCAAGTCTTAAATTTTTGTCCTTACACCTCCTGGACACAGAGACAGCCATTTAGGACCTGACTGTGTGTTTAACACCATATTCCCAAGTCTTAAGATGCAGTGGACACAGGTTTCCTGCATCCCTCCTTGCACAGAGCACCTCCCACTCTCTGCATGGACAGCCCTGATACTGCAGGCAAAGTCACCTCTCCACATGGACACATGGCACAAACAGGGTGGCTGCCCAAATAATTTCATTTTCTTATTAAACACAAAACGAATGACACTTCTGTAGAAGCTACAAATTAGGACAGGATTTTTTCCCATTTGACACTTCCAGACTATGCAAAGCAAGTCCTTCGTCCTTAAAGGATGCTCTTGGTGTTAGCACCTGTTCAAACGCTGGCAGCAGGACTGAATTTTGATGATCACTTTAAAGAACTACTTTCTAAATGCTGCTTCTTCTCTAGTGGTATGGTAACCACACCTGCAAGTTCAGTTTCTGACATTCAGAAAAAGCAGAACCCAAAATACTCTTAGTGGGACCTCATTCCCACTGCAAAAGGGAACCCTCTCTGCCTCCTGGGGGCTGCTGAGCAGCAAACTGCCAGCACAGCCAGGCATTTTTAACACCAACTTCAGCTGTAGCAGCATCAATCACTTAAAATACCGTAAATCTAACTTTATCAGAACCAGGCAAGCATTTTCTGTCTCAGTACATCCCCTTCATCCCTTCCCAGATGGGCCAATGTCTTTAACCCCTCAATGACTGAGCAGAAACAAGCACAGCAATACTGCACCCAGAATACTCCCACTGACCCACCCCCATGGCACGGTGTGGCTGGGAAAGGATTTCTCTGTCAGCTCCCCATGCACCCATAAATGTGACTTTCCTACAGCTGCACACTCTGCTGTAAACCCAAGCTCTGGTGCCCAGACACAGAGCAATGCAGAATTGCACAACCCCCTTTGAGCTGTGTTCAGAACAGGAACCTGCCAATGCTTAATGCATGTCTGTACCACATCATTTAAAACACATTAATGCATCCATACACTTTAAAATTGATTTTTCCATCCATGCCCACATACAAATCCTGTGAAGCCTGTTTAAAGAACCTAAAACTTTCAGTCACCAACAATTAGGTAAAATAAACTAATAACAGTGTCAAGAAAGAACATATGTAGAGCAAAATTTTCCACCCATCAAAAGCAAAGAATATGGCACAAAACACATTTCAATGAGTGCAAAAGAGTATAAACCCCAGGAAATGCATCAAGCAAGCAAATGAACACACAAACAGCTCATTTATGCACACAAATTAATTACAGGGCCATAAAGCAAAGTGCTGCCTAGAGAGGAAGCAGGAGCAGCACTGCTCTGGTTCCCAGAGTTTTCTGAAGGAGGCACACAAAGGCAGAGTGACTAAGAGCAATCCACATTAAAGAGCACTTACTGCTATTTTCTGGAGAGTCGTTTTGACTGATGTCCATGTGTCCAGTCTTCTGTCCAGGATTAGGATAAATTTGGTGTCAGACTCATGCTGACTGCAAGATAAGAAAATACCAATAACCAGATAACGTTCCAAGAAAAGTGACTCTGTTCCCAAAAAAACCCAAAATCCAAGAACTCTGAATGCAAACCCCATTTTAGTATTTCTGAAATTCCCTTTGAAAAAAATTTCCCGAACGCCCAAACTCTTTCCAGTGGAGCTTAGCAACAGGACAAGGGGCAACAGGCACAAACTGAGCCCAGGGAATTCCATCTGAACATGAGGAAAACATCAGCACCATCCCTGCTAACCCCTGCGCTGGGCAAGGCAAACACAGGGGATTACTCAGAGGCAGCACGAGGCAGACAACACTTGGAAACTCTCTACAGGAAAGGGACAAAGGCACTGGAAGGCAGTGCAGGAGCCTTCATTCAGGGCACACCTTGCTGCTCTGCTCTGCGGCACTGCAGCCCTGACAGACCCGTTCCAGAGGAACTGGCAGTGGGGCTCAGAGGGAACAGGACTCCAATTCCCCCTGACTCACAACAGCAGCTGACTGAAGGCACCCTGTGCCACATCCTGTGGATCTGCAGCCTCACACCCACAGTGCAAAGGTTTCACTTGAACTCATTCCGCGGCTTTGAAGTAGAAGAAAAGAGCAGAGAAAATGAGCATCAGATTTTACATATGGGTCATACACAGAACACATGGAATAAAGTCTGAGCATGGTGAGTGACTTTTCAGCCAAAACCTTTATTTGCTTAGAATGGTTTGGGCAGTGTGAGACAGCTCTGCAGGTTTCTGTCTGCTCTGCTCATCCCCACCACGGGCTAAGTGACCGAGGCGGGTGGGAGCAGGCCAGAGGATCCTTTGGTTTGAGGCAAAAATAAAACCCTTGGGTTTTTCAGCACACTCTAAAATTTTAAAAGCTATGTCTCTGAGCTATAAAGAATAATTCCCAATTTCCCTGGTGTTCCCTAAGGGCCTGTAAGTGAAAAAAATAAGCTGTGTTTATACAGAACTGCTGTAATCATAATAAAACCTGAATGCAACCCCCAGAATGCAGAAAAGGCAGCCAGGCTGTAGTGCAGTGCCAGTTAAAAAAGCTGAAGTCATTAACTCAGGACAAGGTTATGCTCAGGGAGCACCTCTGAGCATGTTAATGGAATTTTATCAGTTCCCTTACAGAAACAGAGGGAAGTTCCCAGCAGTCTGACAGCCTTGACACCCACTGAGAGAAATCCGTCATTTACTCTAGGCCAGTGGAGAAAGTCTGGGACCATTTGCAACCCAGGCCTTGCAAGTTTATCCGATTTCCAGGCTGTGATGTACCTTTTAGAGCGACAATAAAAATAAATCAATGCTTTCTACCAAGGCTCTGAGGGCTCTTTGTCTGCATCCAGCAGCAGGAAGATGCAGACAGATAACCTGGGCAAGGATTGCTTTTCTCTGGGTGCTTCTTGTCACTTTTGGATGCACCAGACTGAAAATAAAGACCTGGGATGTTTTGCAGGACTTGAAATTGGACCCTGGAGGCTGCAGCTGTGAGATTGAGCACAGCCCTGAGAGGGTCCCTGGTGCTGGTGGGATCAGAGCACCAGGACCCGCCCAATGCTGAAATCCAGGGATATTTACAGGCACCAGCACCTCCACTGTGCCACTGCTCTGTGTCACAGCCCTCAGCACTCTGCACCTCACTCCAGCCTGCAGCAAACACCAAAGCCTGTCCAAACACCAAAGCCTGTCCAGTCACCAACAAGCTGTGAGTCAGAGAGAACAGAACAGCACAGAAGAGGATGTGACATTTCAGCAGGAAGGGACCCACAGTGATAACCTGTCCAGGTGTCTGAGCAGGCTGACCAAAGCCAGGAGATGTGTTCAGGGCATTGTCCAAATGCCCCCTGAACCCTGACAGCTTGGGGAACCAATGGCATCTCCAGGGAAACTGTTCTGGTGTTTGACACCCCCTCAGCAATAAATGCTTCCCAATGCCTGCTCCAAACCTGCCCTGGCAGCTTTGCACCACTGGAGCTGGATGAGCACAGAACACAAAGTGGGCACCCATTGCTCCTTCTCCCTTCCAGCTCAGGCACACAGGCACCTCCTGCAGCTGCCTCCTGCCTGCAGCAGTTCCCAGGAACACCCAAAATTCACTTGCCTGCAGAGCCACCTTCCTCCTGGCTCTGCCCTGAGGAGCAGCCTCCAGCATCCATCTCCTTTATCCAGCAGTGATTTCCAGGAGAAGGGTGCCCCATGAATTCACCCAAAATACTCCAAACCATTCAGCCTGCCCAAACACCACAAAGCTGCCGGCCCTGAGGTGTTCCCAGGCTGCACAGGCAGGGCACCATCAGCTCCTTGGCAGGGGTGTGTGGTTTTCATCTGCCCTGCACAGCCAGGTAAGCAGGTGTGGGTGGGGAAATGAAATACCACCTAACTGATATATGGGGAAATGAAATACCACCCAACCCTGATATTTGGGGAAATGAAACACCTCTGGCAGGGAAATATTTCCCTCTCTTAGGGGCTTTCTGGCCAAAGTCTGACTGCAACCCCACGACGTGATGCTGCTGGGGGATGTGCACCCAGGGCTGGCACAGTGATGCTGGCCTGGGCCCCCGAGCCCTGCAGGCCCCAGGTGCTGGGCAGCACATGCTCCTGAGCTGGTCAGACACGGGGCAGGCTGCTGTGGGGGCAGGAGGAGCAGAGCAGGATGATCAAAGGGCTTTTACTGAAACATGCTGAACGTGTTTGAGTCACCAGCGAGCTCGCAGCTCTCATTAGTCTCTGGATTGAGTCTGACCCATTCCAGGGACAGCAGGAGTGCTCATCATGCTAATGCCAGGGTGGGATGAGGAGCCTTGGAGAGCCAGCCAGAGCTGGGAAGGGCAGATGCACACACCAGGGCTGCCTGCACAGGGTGAACACACCTGGCAGGGTCCTGGGTCCTGTTCCTGCTGGCCAGGAGCCCTGAACCCTCAGAGTCCATCAAAAAGAGGGCAGAGGAGCCAGAGGCTCCTTTTTGGGTTTTGTTTTTTGAACAGAGGTGCCTGAACACTCCACACTTCTTGCAAAGCAGCTGCTGGTGGGAAGCTCCCATCCAGCTGCTGCCAGCCTGCTCTCCCTGCAGGACAGAATTTGCCAAAACAGGCATTATTCCAGAAAATGAAGGACTCCAGGTAACTGAGTCACCAGGCTGAGCAGCAGGAATGGGAGGGCCATTAATGCAGCCCACAGCCCTGTGTGGGGCACGGGCAGTGCCAGCAGCTCAGCCCTGGCACACGGGCAGGCAATGGGAGCTGCTGCTCCCTGCTGAGCCATCAGCTGCCACAGGGACCCCAAAGGCTTTGTTCTGGAATTAGTCTCTTCCTCTGGCTCCATTTCTCTTTTTCCACAGCAGTGACTCCCTATTTGTACACGCCAAAACATTATTTTGCAGTGCCATGCTATATTTAAGCAGTGACACACGCCAAAGCTTGAGGAAAGCTTGTTGCTAATTAGAAACTTAATCAAGTAAATGCGCGGTACATTCCAGCTGCCAGGTCACAGGGATGATGCCCACTCCTTCCCTGCAGCTCCTGGCACACACAACACCTGGACACTGTAAGGGCTGGCACCCCTGTCCTGCTCTGGGAGCTGAGGGAGCCCTCACCCACCCTGGGGTACCTGCAGAGCCCTGCCCGAGGCAGGCAGGACCCCCTGTGCCCACCCAGGGCTGGCACTGCTCCTGCCTGGGCACTGAGGTCAGGCAGGTGAGCACTCTGTGCCCCTGTGCCCACCCAGGGCTGGCACTGCTCCTGCCTGGGCACTGAGGACGGGCAGGTGAGCACTCTGTGCCCACCCAGAGCAGGGCTGAGCTCCTACCTGGGCACTGCAGTCAGGCAGGTGAGCACTCTGTACCCACCCAGGGCTGGCACTGCTCCTGCCTGGGCACTGAGGTCAGGCAGGAGAGCACTCTGTACCCACCCAGGGCTAACAGGAGCTCCTGCCTGGGCACTGAGGTCAGGCAGGTGAGCACTCTGTACCCACCCAGGGCTGGCACTGCTCCTACCTGGGCACTGAGGTCAGGTAGCTGAGCACTCTGTACCCACCCAGGGCTGGCACTGCTCCTGCCTGGGCACTGAGGTCAGGCAGGTGAGCACTCTGTGCCCACCCAGGGCTGGCACTGCTCCTACCTGGGCACTGAGGTCAGGTAGCTGAGCACTCTGGCCACGCTCTCCTCGGGCACCTGGTTGAAGCCAGCGTTGTCAGGCAGGGTGATGATCCAGGCCTTGTCCTTGCCCCTTCCACCTGCAAACACACAGGGCTGGAGGCTGCGCTGGCACTGCTGAGGGGCACCAGCAGCTCAGGGCACTCACTGCCCCTGGCACGGGGCTTTCACAGCACCGGGGCAGCCAAACAAAGCCAAGTCTGCCTCTGAGCCCAGCTCACAGGTGCTGGAACAAATGCATTCAGCACCAGCATTTCCTTCATCCACTGAGTGTGCTTTACACAGCACAGCACAAGAAATCAGAAACACGAGGGCAAACACACACACTGCTCTGGAGCCTACAGAAATGCATTTCACAGCAAAGGGCTTGTAATGCATGGGGCGCTGGCAGTCAGAATGTTTTACAGTGGCACGAGACAGAAACCCAATCTGCTGTTCCAAAGGGCCCCCATGATTTATTAACAGCATTTCTCGTGGCACTGGGTACCACCTGGTGGCTAACAGCCTGTGGGAAGCATCACTGACAAACAGCAAGAACTTTCTCTGGAGTATTTCACTACCACAGGGGAAAAGGGACCCTGAAGATGTTCTGTACTCACCAGACAGAAAGGCAAACTCCTTCATCAGATCATCACTGATGTCCTTTGCACAGATGGGTATTGCAGTTTCTGGAGAAAGGGAAAAGCAGCAATCAAAATAAAGCACAAACCCAAAGCAAACACATTTATCAATGAGTTAATCCAAAGGTGGAACTTCCCTAAACTACACATGAAATTGTGTAATAAAGGATATATAGACCTTAGAGATGTTATTTCTCATGTTTCTAATGACTGCAGCAGGGTGAAAGCCACCAATCAGCAGCAGATGCATTGCACCAAATGCACCGAGGGAGCACTGCCCTCCCCTCGATACCCACCCCCAGTGCAATGTTTGCATTTTGCAGTCAGCAATGCCACTGCCTGCATCACCGAGCCCCCAGTGCCTCCAGCCCTGGCCAGGCATGGGCTGAGCCCCTGCTGGGAGCTGCAGCCCTGGGCCAGGCTGGGACAGCCCTTAATGCTGCACAAACAGCTCCTAAAGCAGGCGTTCACCTGGCACGGGGCCGTGGCAGAGGCTGCTGTTCCTAGGCTCAGTTATTAGATTTCCTCCTAATTAAATCATGGCAGAGCTGTTGCAATGGCACATTGAGCACCAGCATCATTCAGAGGCAATGGAGCACAGCACAACAACACACACAAGCTCACCTCTCCCTGGGAGAAGGGAACAAAGCCCACACTGACCAAACCCCACAGGAGCTTACAGCCGGCAGACATTTTCCTGGATTATCTATAAATGGAATGACAGCTAAAAATCAAATATCCTTGTTCCTGCAAATAAATGTTTTGAAGCACATCTATACAGATTAAAGTCCTTGGGCTTTCTGATAATCAAATTTTGAACACTGATTATTTCCCAGAGTTGGTCCTAGGGAATAATCTCTGGCTGTTTTAGATCAGACAGGCGGCATACTTCAGCACACTCCAGCATAATCAATATTTGCTCTATTTCCCTGTTCTCAAAAGCTTTCTGGTCACTTCTCCTTCATCTGCAGGGCTTCCAGGCCTGCTCTGGCTGTGGGTGCTGCAGCCCAGGTGCGTTTGGGGCTTTCTGTGCCTCCCAAATTCCCCAGCCAGGGCTGCTCTCTGCCCTTCCAGCCACACACACTGCTGGGTTCCCTCCTGCAGATAAAAACTGGATTGTTGCTTGTTGAGCATGAAGCCCCAGCCCCACTGGCTTCTACAGAAACATTCTTGATTTTAACAGGCCCTAGAATTGCTCTTGGTGAGGAAGAAGTTTGTCTTGCAAAGATATTTCAAATATTTGTCTCTCATTCAACCTCTTCACCCAGCTTGAGGACAAGCAGCAGCAAGAGATTTCTCCTCTATTTGCTGATTCCTTTTTTCACCAGGTCAATGGTTTCTTACTGATAAAATTCACATTTAACAACTTAATGAGCTCCAACGCACGTACCAGATGACACCAAACGTGCGTGCCATTGAAAGCACAGGACACGAGCCCACGCTGTGCCCATGTGTTTGTCACAAACCAGCGTGGGCTGCCTGGTCCCCAGGCCCCAAAGCCCCCCCTGGCCGCCCCCAAAGCCCCCCTGGCCTGGGCTGGGACCCCAGAGCAGCCCCAGCCCCAGGCTGGCAGCAAAGGAGGGCTGGGCTCTGGGCTGGGCTCTGCACGGCTGTCACTGCTATCTGCACTGAGGCTGCTCAGGAAACAGGCTGCAGAAAGGGAGCCTTTAAAAACCTTTAAACCTTTAAAAACCATCGTTTAAAGGTTTCACAAGGCACCGAGAGCCCTGAGAGCCCTGCCAAGGTGCAGGAGGGGTTTGTGCCCATCCTGTGGGACAGCCCAACAGGACACGGAGCAGGATGTGCCCAGGGCAAGGCCAGGCACAACAAGAGCCTGATTGTGACCAGAGCCACTCCTTGGGCAGCTCACCCACCCTGGCACCCGCCCTGTGCCAGCCACTGAGCCCAGCCTGAGGGCAAACACTGGGAACCAAGGGCTGGCACCAGCCCCGAGAGCACCCTGCTATCCCCGGCTGTCAGTCTGTCCAGCCAGGACAGGACACTGCTGGGCTGCTGTCAGTCTGTCTGTCCAGCCAGGACAGGACACTGCTGGGCTGCTGTCAGTCTGTCTGTCCAGCCAGGACAGGACACTGCTGGGCTGCTGTCAGTCTGTCTGTCCTGCTCAGAACAGGACACTCTGCTGTCAGTCTGTCCTGGCCAGCACAGGACACTGCTGGGCTGCTGTCAGTCTGTCTGTCCAGCCAGGACAGGACACTGCTGGGCTGCTGTCAGTCTGTCTGTCCCGCCAGGACAGGACACTCTGCTGTCAGTCTGTCCAGCCAGGACAGGACACTCTGCTGTCAGTCTGTCCTGCTCAGAACAGGACACTCTGCTGTCAGTCTGTCCCGGCCAGCACAGGACACTCTGCTGTCAGTCTGTCCAGCCAGCACAGGACACTCTGCTGTCAGTCTGTCCAGCCAGCACAGGACACTCTGCTGTCAGTCTGTCCAGCCAGCACAGGACACTCTGCTGTCAGTCTGTCCCGGCCAGCACAGGACACTCTGCTGTCAGTCTGTCCTGGCCAGCACAGGACACTCTGCTGTCAGTCTGTCCTGGCCAGCACAGGACACTCTGCTGTCAGTCTGTCCTGGCCAGCACAGGACACTCTGCTGTCAGTCTGTCCAGCCAGCACAGGACACTCTGCTGTCAGTCTGTCCAGCCAGCACAGGACACTCTGCTGTCAGTCTGTCCTGGCCAGCACAGGACACTCTGCTGTCAGTCTGTCCCGCCAGCACAGGACACTCTGCTGTCAGTCTGTCCTGGCCAGCACAGGACGCTCTCCCTGGCACAGGCAGAGCAGGTGCTCACACAGCCCTGGGAGGGGCTGGCACACACAGGTGGCACGAGGCTGCTGAGATGGACACAGCCCACGGCACGTGTGGCACACAGCAGCTCCCTGTGCTCCTGCACGCAGCCTGCTCTGCCCACAAGGTGACTCGGGAACCTGCTCTGGGCACAGCCAAGGTCCTGGGGCTGCTTCCTGCAGGTGAGAGCCAACTCTTGGGTAGCCAGGAGCAAACTGGCTTCAGGTGCCCACCTGGGACAGAACAGGCAGTGCCAGCAGGGCTGGCAAAGGGCCATGGGCACCCTGATGCCAAGGGCAGGGAGGACCCTGCAGCCCCCAGCCTGCTGCAGGTGCCCATGGTGTGTCAGACTGGCTAAACCCTGCTGAACACCCTGCTGCAGGTGCCCATGGCTGTGTCAGACTGGCACCCAGGGCAGTGCTGAACCCTGCTGCAGGTGCCCATGGCTGTGTCAGACTGGCACCCAGGGCAGTGATAAATACCTGCTGAACACCCTGCTGCAGGTGCCCATGGCTCTGTGTGTGTGTCAGACTGGCACCCAGGGCAGTGCTGAACCCTGCTGCAGGTGCCCATGGCTCTGTGTGTGGCACTGGCACCCAGGGCAGTGATAAATACCTGCTGAACCCTGCTGCAGGTGCTGGTCCAACCTGGGCACGGGGCAGAACCATGGAATTCCCTGGGATTCCAGCCGGTGTGCCATTCCCCGTGCCAAGTGGGGACACAAAAGCCACACTACAATATTTATGGCAGAAAGCCTGAACGCCTGTGAGTGCTGCAAGGGCCTTTGTCCCCACTGGGGACAGCTCCCTCCCCTCTGTGGCCAGGGGCTCACCTGCCCATCCCCTGCCCATCCCCAGCCTGCAGGCACTGCTGCCTGCCCACAGCCAGCCCACAGCAGCTCTCCTCCCAGGGAAAGGCCAGCAATGAGCTTTATAAATGGCTGTCCGATGGGAGATGTGATGGGCTGATCCTGAGGGGGATGGCCCCTGCAAGGCCTGGAGTCCTGCACATCAAATCCCACCACATCAGTCCATCCCTAGGAGCGACGGCTTGGTCACCTCACCAGGCTCAAGCACACCCTAAATTCTCTCTTCTCAGACTGGGGGGATTTTTAAGGAACAGCTCACTCTATTTCCAAGCTCCTTCTCTCCCTTGTCCCCAAGCACCTGCTCCAACACAGCGTGGGCAGCAGCAGCAGATGGTTCCATCTTCTGACCCAGGGCTGAGCCTCTCCTGTGAGCCCTTTTGGGGCTCATGTGCCTGAGAGCTTCAGACACATCCCCACTCCCAGCCTGGGCTATGCTCCCCAAGAACCACACAGCCAAAAAGGGAGAGCTCCTGAAAAACCACAACGACCTTTCCAAAAGGCTTCGATTTAGACGTGCTGGGGATAAGAGGAAAAAGGCAAAAAAAAAAGGTGCTGTGAAAGGAAAAGAAGACAAGAAACAGAAAATGTTAACTGGGTGCAATTCAGGTTTGAGGAACATCACCCAGGCAGTGCGAGTGACCCAAGGAAGAGTGTCCCCATGGGACAGCCCAATGCCACCCTCCAGCAGGAGCCTGTGCCCAAACAGGGTGGCACCACCACACCCAGTGTGCACTGAGCCATGCAGGAGGAGGAGGAGGAGGAAGAGGAGGAGGAGGACGAGGAGGAAGATGAGGAAGAGGAGGAAGGGGAGGGAGTTCAGGGGAGGTTAGAAGATCCCCTCTGCTGGAGACCATGGAGTTTTGGGGCCTGGGGGTGGTGGGGAGGGAATCTCTTGCAATTTATATTTAGCAGCTGAGAAACCGGGGAAGCTTTGCTAAGAAAAGGTGAAGCGAAAGCAAATTAGGCAGCACCAGGGCTTAGCTGTTGCCTCCTGCTATGCTGTGATGTTTCCATGGCCAATCAGAGAAACCCCGCTCTGATATCACACCAAAGGAAGCACAAATTGGGAAGATAAAAGCCAGCTCCATCATACATGAATTCACGTCAGCTGCGAGAAATGCAATAAAAGGTTCCCAACACCGCCTCTTTTGGATTCAGCCTCAGTGTGGGAGCTGAGAAAATCTAGTTTCCTGCATTTCTAACATGTAACAGCCCCAATGTACTTTGGTTTTCTCCTTTTTCCAGTTCCAGTCACTCCTCCCTCACCAAAGAGAGCATGCCTGTGTTTGCCATCAGCAGCTGGGCTGCCCTGCCAGCTGTGCAGGCAGAGGCACATTCAGCATCTGCCAGCAGCACACACCTTCCCAGTGCACACAACCAGCCCCCAGACCAGAGCCACGCAGCACAAAACACTCCAAAACCCAATAAAAATGTACAGACATCAGTAACCTCCCCATCGTCATTGAGCACCATGCAAACGCTGATTTTTCAGAGAAATTCCAGCACAAAGTAACTCCTGGGAGATATTTCAGCAGTAAATCCTGGGCCCCATTGGCTGCCTGGAGAAGCTGAAGTTCACCGAGGACACTGGAACAATTTCTTTCACAGCTGACACAGCCAGGAAACTAAACCATGCAGCCAGGTTCCCCCAACGGCATCACATGGAAACTCTACTGTAGAGCAAGGGAAAATAAACACAAATTTTCCTGAACTGAAAGTGGAAATGCCCAACTCTGGCATTCTCTCACTAAGAAAAAGCACATTTGCAGATGCAGCTGATCTGTTCCTGTGCAATGGAAAGGGAGGTGGGGAGGGCACTGCTGGTGCTTGCTGCTGCGCCAGCCCTGTTTGCCCTGACAGACACCCCAGAGCAGCAGGATAACCGTGCTGGGCGAGGGAACAGCTCTGCCCAGGGCATCCTGACTCACCCCTGCCCTCAAACCAACCCAGCGTGGCCTGGGAGCAAAAAGGGATGCAGAAAACAAGGCAGCACTGCCACCAACACTCCTCACCCTGCCTCCCCTGGCACTGCCCAGCGTGAGGGAGGCTGGCACAGAGCAGGCTGAGCAGGGCCCTGTGCCCAGCACACGTCCCCAGAGCCCCTGTCACAGCGACACGGGGCTGGTCTGTGCCTGGTTGGGGCTGGCTTGGGGCTCCAGGACTCCCCTGCAAGTCCCACCTGCCCAAACCTGCACTAACAGAGGCTCTCACAACCAGGGCAGCGTCCCAGCTCTGACCCCCATCCCGGCACTCTGTGTCTCCAAGCATCCTCTCGTTCAGTGGCAAACAGAGCTCTTTGGGGAACTCTTTCTTTCCCCCACCGTGTTTTACACCTCGGTTGCTCTCTCCCACGCAGCCCTGCTGTCGCTTCACTTTTGTCCTGGTACATGAATGATAACCATTAAAGTGGTTGTAGAAATGTGCAGTGGGGAGAGGAAGCACATCCCACGTACTACTGGGTGCTCCAGACTCCTCCTGCTCGTGGGCCACCCGAGGGCCTGGGTGGTGCCAGCCCAGGGCTGTCGGGGCTCTGCCATGCTCTGGGGGAGCCCGAGACATCCTAGAGATGGGAATGCCCACAAAGGGCTTGGGACTTTCACTGGCTTCTATCCAAGGCAGGTACGGGTGAATCACCTTCTACTAAAAACAGCCAACAGGTTTCCAGAACTGCTGCATGTAGGGAAATGGTTAAAACACGGTCCCAGATCAGCCTGAACACCCAGAAATTGGCAATAAGGGAAAAAAGCTTCTGATTTATTTTTAATCTCATGATTTGGAGGGCCTTACTCAACTTCGTCTCTTTGTCAACGTTTTATTTTCAGAACCTGCGTGGATGCCAAATCATGGGTCCGGATCCTGCAGCTATAACCACACAAGTGTGCCTTTGTGGGGGTACTTTGGCTCTGTATGACCATTTCACAAAGGTCATCTGCCAGAAGCTGGTTGGGAGGGAGGGCCCATGCTCAGAAGAAACCCACAGCCTGCTTTCACCTGGTTCTCAGTGCACAGCTCACAGCAAACGGGCACCACTGTGTGCCCACGGCCGTGGCACCAGCTCCTGCTGCAGCAGCACATGGGGCTGTTCCATGCCACAGCAGCACAGGGAGCATTTAACCACATCCATGCTGTTCCATGCCACAGCAGCACAGGGAGCATTTAACCACATCCATGCTGTTCTGTTCCACACCAACAGCAGCACAATGAGCATTTAACCACATCCATGCTGTTCTGTTCCACACCAACAGCGGCACAGGGAGCATTTAACCACATCCATGCTGTTCCACACCAACAGCAGCACAGGGAGCATTTAACCACATCCATGCTGTTCTGTTCCATGCCACAGCAGCACAGGGAGCATTTAACCACATCCATGCTGTTCCACACCAACAGCAGCATGAGGAGCATTTAACCACATCCATGCTGTTCCACACCAACAGCGGCACAGGGAGCATTTAACCACATCCATGCTGTTCCACACCAACAGCGGCACAGGGAGCATTTAACCACATCCATGCTGTTCCACACCAACAGCAGCACAGGGAGCATTTAACCACATCCATGCTGTTCCATGCCACAGCAGCATGAGGAGCATTTAACCACATCCATGCTGTTCCATGCCACAGCAGCACAGGGAGCATTTAACCACATCCATGCTGTTCCACACCAACAGCAGCACAGGGAGCATTTAACCACATCCATGCTGTTCCACACCAACAGCAGCATGAGGAGCATTTAACCACATCCATGCTGTTCCACGCCACAGCAGCACAGGGAGCATTTAACCCCATCCATTCCAGCAGCCCCCTTTGCTAACTGACCATGACACCCCTGCCCACAGCACCTGCCCCATTTCAGGGTGCAGGGAGAGAAACAGGGCAGGTGGGCAGGGCAGGCAGAGCTGCAGGTGCTGTGGCACCACCTCAGAGGGGCACGGACACAGCAGCTCTGGGAAGCAGGTGGCACCTTGGCAGAGCCCTCACCTGTGACCCACCCCTGACAGATTCCTCCTGCACCCCAGCTGTGCCTTGCAAAGATGGCAAGAAGGCTGGCACTAGACAGGGAGCCTTTTTAGGGTCAGTGTGTCTTTTCTGTAATCAGCAGAGCTGCAAGCACTCCACCAGCTGCAAACAGGAGTGATGGCTCTGCCTGCTGCCACTCCTGCCAAGGTGGGCATCCTCCAGAGAGCCTGGAGCCACCCGAGGGGGTCCTTCCCCTCCTGGTTTGGGAAAGACCTCACTGCAAAAACACCTGTAACTCCCCTCACTGCAAGAACACCTGTAACTCCCCTCATTGCAAGAACACCTGTAACTCCACTCACTGCAAAAACACCTGTAACTCCACTCACTGCCAAAACACCTGTAACTCCCCTCGGGAAAACAGGAAAATAATGAAAAAGTGAGGGCTCCACACAACTTCTGAGCAGATCACCGTCCACCAAAGGAAACATCACTGAGGAAGCCACGGCCCGAGATAAGGGATCAGACTGCATCTGCTTCTCACGTTCAGGGTGTGCCGGCACAGCAGCCGAGCGGCTTCGGTACAACGCTGCACTCCCGACACAGCCGGGCGTTCGGGGCTGCTCGGGACACGGGAGGGGACCGAGGTGTCTCACGGAGGAGCACAGCTCCCACACATCTGTCTGCTGCTTCCCACCCGGAACGGGCAGCCACGGCCAGAGCTGAGCTACAGCTTCCAGGGAAGAGTTCTTCAGGTGCGGCCGCGGGAGCGGCGCCGGGGCTCGCACTGGGGAACATCCATCCTCCTGTCCCGGCAGCGCCTGCCGCCGGTACCGGGCACAGCGGGTACCCCGGACACCCGGGGCATTCCGGACACTCCGGGCACCCCGGGCACACCGGACACCCCGGCCCCGCCGGCAGCGCGGGGACAAGGCTGTGCTGAGCCCCCGGGGCCGCTCGCACGCCTCCATGAACGAGTAACAGAGCGGCAGCCGAACCCTCGGCCAGCCGCGAGAGACGGACCGGCCGGGCTGCCGGGCAGCGGCACCGAGCGCGCACAACGCGCCCGGCAGCGGCAGCGGCAGCGGGGAGGGATGGGGCGGCAGGGCCGGGCAGCCCCGGCACAGGGCCCGCGCTGCCGCCGCCCAGGGCGCCCGGGAGCGCCGCCGTCCCCCCGCCGCCCGCACTCGGCGAGCCCGCGGCCCGGCCGCCCGCACTCACCGGCGGCGGCGGCCTCCAGCAGCGCGGCGGCGCGGAGCAGGCGGTAGTAGCGCTCCATGTCCCCCGCCGAGGTGCCGCCCGCCGGGGGCCCGCCCGGGGCCGGGGCTGGGGCCAGGGCCATGCCGCGGGCAGCGCTCCCCGCCCGCAGCGCCCGCTCCGCGCCCCGGGCCCGACGGGCGGGGCCGCCGCCTCTGCCCGCCCCGGCACCGCCCCGGCACCGCCCAGGTCCGGTACTGGCACCGCCCCCGCCCAGGTCCGGTACTGGCACCGCCCCCGCCCAGGTCCGGTACTGGCACCGCCCCCGCCCAGGTCCGGTACTGACACCGCCCCCGCCCAGGTCCGGTACTGGCACCGCCCCCGCCCTGGGACCGGTACTGGCACCGCCTCTGCCCTGGTGCCGCCCCCGCCTCGGTCCGGTACTAACATCACCCCGGTACCGGCACCGGCACCGCCTCTGCCCGCCTCTGGCACCGCCCCGGTACCGGCCCCGCCCCGCCTCCGCTGCCCCCGGTACCGCTGCCGGTACCGGCACCGCCTTCGCCCTGGTACCGGCACTGGCACCGCCCCGGTCCGGTACCGGCACCGCCGCCCCCTGGCATTTCTTTCACTTTTTTTTTAGCTCCTTCCCCCGTTTTTTTCCTTCCTGGTTTGTTTGTTTATTTGTTTGTTTGTTTCCTTTTTTTCTGCTTTTTTTCCCCCCTCTTCCCCCCTTTCCTGTTCCCCCCCCCCTTTTTTTACTCTTGATTCCTTTTTTTCCTTTCACCCTTTTTTCCTAATTTTTTTAGTTTAGACCCCCCTTTCTCCTCCCTTTTCCCCTCTTTTTTCCCTTTTTCTTTTCCCCCTTCCCCCTTTTTTCCATTCCTCTATTTTTCCTCTTTTGCCCCCTCTTTTTAGTCTTTTTTCCAGTATTTCTTTCTGTTCCCTCTTTTGCTTTTTCCTTCCTCTCCCCCTTTTTCCTTCCTCTCTCTTTTCCCCTTCCTTTCCCTCCCCTTTTATTCTTTTTTTTCTCTTTCATTTACCACTATACCCAGTGCCCCCCAGCACACCACCCTGCAGCTGGATTTACTCCCTGCCTTAGTGCCTACAGCACTTCTGTAGGGGAAAAAACCAAAAAAACAAAAAAAAAAAGCATTTCCATCCTCTGCAAGCAGCATTCTAGCAAATTCCTGGAACGATTTATGAGCAGTACATTAAACTGTGCTACAGCCAGTGCTGGCCAGAGCTCCCAGAGCACTGGGCTGACCCATCAGTCTCACTTTTCCTGATGCTGAGGCTCCAACAATGCCAGCTCATTCTCTCAGGAGCCTGAGCCGCCCAGGGAGGCAGCATGGAGAAGTAGATGCTCCTGTTTTTCCAAAACAACCTTTTAATTATGCTCTTTGCTATAATAGCAGCCTTTTTCCAACACTTCAGCAGTCAGGGCTATTAATTAAAGAGCTGTGGTCTAACAGTGGTAATATAAACCCCAGCATCTTTTGGTAGGCCCTTCTTACACTGATACTGAAATTTTCAAGGAAAAACAACGCAATCAGCCAGTGCTCCTCACGCGTGACACAGCAGGTTCTCACTACCAAACAGTTTGGAGAGATGATTTTCTGTCTGGCCATAAAGCACTCCTTGTGTGACAGGGACAGTTCCTGTGCAGGTACTGATGAAAAAATCAGTCTGATACACAAGGCTACAAGGCAAGAAAGAGCCTTGCCACATTCCTGCGGTGTTCTTATCACAGGAATGCTGTCTGTCCCGAACCGCCCCGGCCCAGGGAGAACGGGACCCTGAGAGCCCCTGCTCTGCCCCAGCTCTGTGCAGGGGACGCTCTGCTGGAGCCGGGACCCATCCCCACACACCCGCCGTCCGACACGGGGTTTGGGGAGAACGGAGCCACCGCGGGGGAGATGCGGCTGTCAGCGCCAAGGTTTCACAATCCATCCATTTCTTGCTCTCTGCATGGAGGCAAAGCCATGCAGACAGGATCTGGGTGAGGTCTCTGCAGCCCAGCCCCTGCTCCAGCCCCAGGTGGGCTGGGCTGGCCCCAGTGCAGGCAGCAGGAACCTGCACAGGCAGAGCTGCACTGCTGCAGGAACCCTGCACAGCCACACAGAGCTGCACTGCTGCAGGAACCTGCACAGGCAGAGCTGCAATGCTGCAGGAACACTGCACACACAGAGCTGCACTGCTGCAGGAACCCTGCACAGCCACACAGAGCTGCACTGCTGCAGGAACCCTGCACAGCCACACAGAGCTGCACTGCTGCAGGAACCCTGCACAGGCAGAGCTGCACTGCTGCAGGAACCCTGCACAGCCACACAGAGCTGCACTGCTGCAGGAACCCTGCACAGCCACACAGAGCTGCACTGCTGCAGGAACCCTGCACAGCCACACAGAGCTGCACTGCTGCAGGAACCCTGCACAGCCACACAGAGCTGCACTGCTGCAGGAACCCTGCACAGCCACACAGAGCTGCAGTGCTGCAGGAACCCTGCACAGCCACACAGAGCTGCACTGCTGCAGGAACACTGCACACACAGAGCTGCACTGCTGCAGGAACCCTGCACAGCCACACAGAGCTGCACTGCTGCAGGAACCCTGCACAGCCAGAGCTGCACTGCTGCAGGAACACTGCACACACAGAGCTGCACTGCTGCAGGAACCTGCACAGCCACACAGAGCTGCACTGCTGCAGGAACACTGCACACACAGAGCTGCACTGCTGCAGGAACACTGCACAGCCACAGCTGCAGTGCTGCAGGAACCTGCACAGCCACACAGAGCTGCACTGCTGCAGGAACACTGCACAGCCACAGCTGAAGTGCTGCAGGAACCTGCACACACACAGCCAGAGCTGCACTGCTGCAGGCAGCAGGAACACTGCACAGGCAGCCTTGGCCAGCTCACAGCTGGAAAAGCTGGGCTAGCTCAGGCTGGAGGGCAATTGTTCACGGTTTTCCCTCGTGGGGCAATTGCTCGTGGGGCTTTCCCCTGTGGCCCCTGAGATTCACAGTTTGGAGCCCTGGCTGCTCACTTTGGGGCATTTCCCCACCGATGCCCAGCTGTCCCAGCAAGGCGCTCTGCATCCCCCAGCTGCCCCCATTTCACACTGCCAGCAGCCCCTGGGCTCCCCCAGAGCTGGGTTACCCTGCCCAGGCTCTGCCCAGGAGCTGCCAAACACAGAGAGGAGCAGCAAGGAGACAGATTAAAAAGGAACCAATGCCAGCCACAAACGTGGCTGTTTCTTTTCAGGGATCTCCTGTCCAGGCCCCATGGCAATGTTCAGCACCCTGAGGGTGGCACATCCAAACCAGCGTGTGAGGGGCAAGGGCCCTTTAAAGCTGTGGAAAATCGTGACACCACCTGTTTGCAGAGATTTATTTCATGTGGGTGCAATGCCTCATCCTTAAATCTAATCTTAGGGAGAAGGTGTAGGAAGAATTCCAACTAATTTCATTAGTTCCAGATCAGGGGCTGAAAAAAACCCACTCAAACAAAATTCTGAAGCTCTTGAATTTGAAAAAACACCCAATTTTTTTCTCCCTTTCCCACATTAAGGCTAGAAGGTTGGGTTGAGACTGGAGCCATTATTTAGATTTGAAAAATCACCCTTCAAAAATACCTGTTCAGTCAAGCGCTGAGAACTGGAAAAACAGAGCTGGCTAAACACAGGTTAGAGTCAGAGTGATGTCCAAGGGATTGCTCACCTCTGGAGTAAGCACAGCACAGCAAACCACTTGTGCAGAACAGTAATTAACCTCGGGCTGGTTTTCATGAGCTTTAGGGGGATTTCTTGTGCACACAGCAGCATCACCCACTCCAGGCGTACTACTACAGTCTGGTCCAGGCTGAGCAGACCCTCCATAGCCTGACAGAAACCCACTGAAGCCAGCCACACCTGCACAGGTTTAATCAGGAGGATTTTATGGCTCCTACTTGAATGTGAAATAAAAACAAAGAGCTCCGCTCTGTCCTGCCACTCTCACTTTCCCCGTGTCAGTCAGAGCTGCCTTGTTTGCTGTCACAGCTCCTGCTTTTGGAAAGGAGCACTCTCAGGTGCACACACCCACCCTTTCTCCAGGCCACTGTGTATTTTCCGGCTCAGCAGGTTATCCTGACGTGTGAGAATGTAAAGCAAAGCCCCATGGCAGCAGTGGCTGCATGTCCTGCAACAGCTGCAGGGACAGCAGGGACAGGGACACCGCGACCCCTCCATGTGCCAAGAGCCCTCTCAAGCCAACAGCCTGACCTTCAAAGCCTGCTGTCCTCGTTAAAAATCACCGTACAGCACGACACTGCCTCTCCTTTCCAACAAGGGCTGCCCGGTGTTTGAAATGCTGATTTTGGTGCTTTCTGAGCACTGGTGCCCTGCGCTCAGTGCCCATCGCTCACACAGCCCCTGTGCTGCCAGCCTGGCCAGTGAGAGCCTCCCCACCCTGCAGACATCTCACTACCGCTCCTGCTGCTGCTGTTCAGATCCTCAATGCGTGGATCTGGTTTCCAATAGTACTCAGGAAAGGTTAGAGTTTGTTTTAAATAGCTCAGCCATCTGTCCTGCGGTGCCTGATGGGAGCTGCAGGCACACAAGCAGCCAAAACAGAATTTTTCAAACTGTCAGTTTCTCATTACAAACATTTCAGCTTGAAACAGACCCGTGTCCTTAAAAAGAAAGTTAAGCCTATATATTTCTTGTGCATTATACAAACACTGTGAGTCGTGCTTTAGCAGTTTCCTCGTGTTGTTGGAATTTCATCAATGCAAATATTGGGCCTGAACCTCACCAGCACCAGGCACTTTGCAAACCTCATTTGTGTATTCTGAGGCTTTGAACTAAAAATTACTTATTACAAGCACGACACAGAACCAAGAACCAAAACAGCAGCAAGGAAAACACTTCATGAATGGAAATCAGGCACATGGACCTACATCAGTTCCTAATGTCAGCTGAAGCCCTGGGTTCACCTACTCTAGAAAGTTAAATCAATTTATTCACAGGATTCACTTTCATAATTAAACGTTCATTTTGAGGGAAATGAGTCGAGAGCACACAAGCCAGCTATGCGCAGCAGCTGATACCCACGATTGCTAATACGCTGCTGGAAAAATAAAAATGTATGAGAAGCAAGCAGTGTTTCCTTAGGCAAATGCTGCTCCACATCACACAACCAAGCATGGCCTGGCTGGCACCCACCCCAATGTGAAAATGCTGATTGTGCCCCTAGCACTGCCCTGGAAAACCCCTGGGAGTATCCAAGGAGATGAGAGAGACAACAAATATATATTAATCAGAACAACATACCAAAGTTTATTGATTACTTCAAACAAAAGTTTCTGTAATGAAAAAAGAGCAAGTTGCATTCATAAAAGGTAACATTCACATTCAATTTCCTTGATATAAAGCAACATAAATGTATAAAATTGCATTTAAGTGAAAAAATGTAAGGTTGCAGTCCTTTTTCTTTGCAAGAAGCTGAAAATGTATCTGCTCATTACCTGTATATAATTTACATTTTCTATACACTACATGGTTTTTTAAAAAAATTTATAGCTGGGAAATTGGATAAATGGTGCAGTATTAGGAAAGTTTTTCAACTGTGTGTATACAAATTCAATTTGAAGCTTTTATGCAATTCCAAGTCATTTATAATATTCTCATAATGATTAGGATTAGTTTTTGAGAAGTCGCTATGACTACACCAAGCTCCGCTGTTATCACATAAGAGTTTTAGAGGGAATCTTAATTACTTTCCTTATCTTTCAGTGTCACTAGTCAGTGATAAAACTTCAACAAATTACGATGAGAAAAGCCCAGCCTTTTTTCCTTCAAGTTTCTCCACCGAAAAGCCTGTACTGACCTTTAGTGTACCTGAGGGCACCGTGAGCGCACCAGGGACCCCACCAGGGCATCCCTGTGCCACTGCTGCCACGCCAGCCCTGCTGCCCCACACCTCACAGCCTGACCAGCGCCTCTCCTGGCCCTCTCCAGCCTCAGAAGGGGCTCCTGTGTCCCCTGAGTCACCCACAGCAATTGGAATTCTGGTTTTGCCATTGCTGGGTGACGAGGATCAGCTCTCCTGCAGGACCGGGGCATCCTGGCTGTCCTGGCACCCAGCCCCACACCAGGGCACTACCCGAAGATCCAAGCCCAAGAAAAACTGCATTTTCCCCAAAAGAGCTGCTATTCAAGAGATTCCACATGAATTCCACCCTGCACACCTTGGGTTTGAATGTTCAGCTATTGCAATGGCTTGTTCCAGCTGGAGACAGGACACTTGGAAAGGCCAAGAGAAAGATTTGGTTCTCAGAAGGCTCTGACTTGAGACAGGCAGCAGGAATTATCCTGGTTAAGTGACTATTTGAACAGTTCACACACACGTCAGGTTCCACTGCTCCCACTGACACCAATGGAATCCCAGGGGAACGCTCTGACCCCTGGAGCAGAGCATGACACAAAGCAAACTCAGAAGCAAGGTGTCAAGCTTGGGACCATTCGGGCTTGGAATGGTTCTGAATCA
Organism: Melospiza melodia melodia; assembly: GCF_035770615.1. Classification (NCBI taxonomy): domain Eukaryota; kingdom Metazoa; phylum Chordata; class Aves; order Passeriformes; family Passerellidae; genus Melospiza; species Melospiza melodia. The sequence continues at coordinate 19,850,583 of NC_086209.1, read as the reverse complement.
CAGGAATGAGGCATTTTAGTGCCCATTTTTCAGAGGTTATGTAAACACAAGTCAGCAACCGTGTATTTAAGGAGAATGGTTAGATTTGGCATATAGAGCACATCTCCATTGTATTCATCACATACTTCATCTGTAGGCACCACATTTCTGCAGGGAAAGCTGAGCACGGGACAAGGGCTGCAAGTCGAACTCTAGGTCTGTGAAATGAGCTAGGAAAATGGGAAAAGCAAACAGAAGCAGGAGATGAGAGCTTTGCCCACGGGCACATGCTGGCAGTGCAGCTCCTGCCCCGCATGCAGCAGGAGCCGAGTGCGAACGCCGCTCGCGCTGAGGCCAGTGCAGAGTGTATGGCACAGTGCTCCTGTCCATCCTTCCATCCAACCCCTCCCGTGCTGGGCGAGGGCAGGGCAGCCCCAGGGACTGTGCACTGCCCTCTCCCACTCAGGTAAGGCCATCCAACCTCCTCACGATGCACCAGAGGATTTGCCAGCAGCCGATCCGCACCAGCCGCAGACGAACCGCAGGGACGGCAGCCAGAGAGCAAGGCTTGATTCTTCCAACAATTAACAGTCTGCAGTTAATTTGGTGAGGGGAATGTTCTGTCTGTCCCAAATGGTTCTGTTGACACAAAGCTGAGCGAGCAGGAGCCAAACCCAGCAGCAGTGCAGAGCTTGCTGCTTCTGAAAGGAGCCCCAAGCTTCTCCTGCAGCTCCTCTGGGGGACATGAGCACGAGGCAGGACTGTCACACCACCCAGCAGGGCACACAGCCTGCTGTCACTGCTCACGACTTCACACAACAAAACAAGCTGCTCTTGCCACACATGAAGTATAAGACAAAAAAAAATATTGAGAGTCAGGCATCTCACCTTTGCTGTGCAGAACCTAAAGAGGAAAGTTCCTACTACCATGGTACAGGTAGATTTGAAAAGAACATGCCAATTTAAAAAGAAATGTAAAATGAAATCAGGTTCATGTATTCCATTTCAAACGGTCTTCTTTTTTCTTAGTGCAAATAACTCAAGATGCATTTTCATACACCTGCAGGTTGACAGGCACAGCCCATGTCCCTGGGATCAGCCAAGGACCACACTGTCCCTCACCCTTTACAGTGTTGGAGCCACTGCACAGTGCAGTAATGCAAGCACAGCAGAGGAGCCTGGGCACTGGGGCTCAGAGTCTGGCACAGCCCAGCTTCTGGGATTCCTTTTTCCCCCACAAAGCTTCCTTCCATCACAAACAGCCACAGAACAACCTTTTCTTCACTCTGCAGCAGGAACAAACCCAGCAGCAAACCGCTTGTGAGAGGATGCTCTGGCACTTCCAGCACTGCAGGTCTTCACAGACACCACTGCTGCGGCCAGACCACAGGCTGTTTCCAGCTCCATCTGCAGGACACAGGGGCAAAGGTTTCTCCCGAATTCTCAGCGATCCTGCCGTGTCCATCCGGGCACCCGTGGCTGGGGACGGCAGCTGCCAGCGAGGCAGCACAGCCCAGCACCAGCACCAGGAGAGGGGCTCCAGGGCCGCATCCACCTCCTGTGTGAGGGCAGCAGCCTCGTCCCAGTGCCTCCAGGGCTGCAGGGGAATGTCACTGGGTTGGAGTCTGTGCTACTTCTTTGGTCAGGCAGAGCAGGAGCGTGAGCAGCCCTGCTGCTCCGGGGCAGATCGCAGCGGGCACACAGCCCTGTGTGTGATGGGGCTGGCACTGCACGCCTGCATTCGATCCGTGCTGCTGGGGCGAGCTCCCAACGATGCTGTCCCAGCTCCAATGATGCAGGATTTGGCAGAACTGGTTTTTCTGGGAGGGCAGGGAAGCCTCAAGACCAAAGCCTGACGTGGGGCCAGTGCCCTGGCTGCTCTCCCAAGCAGGCTGCTCGCAGTCCTTGGTGCTATCAAAGGTCACTGCCAGGTTAAAACCGTGGGTTCCTACAGCATGACAACGTTTGTGTGGAGCACTTTAAGGTATCCTGAGAGGATATCTTTCTGCCAGATTAGTAACAGCATCTTCAGCCTTCACATAACCATTCTCTATACGTTTGTATGACACTAACACAGGCAGATCAAAGGGGCCAGCCTGCAAAAATCAGAAGGAAAACAAACATGTATTGCAACTGTTACATTCCCAAACCCGTAAACCTTTCCCTGGGTTATTAAAATAAAATATATAGGAGAAGAATAATTAGGCCATGATAAAAGTGCCAAATATCATTCACAACCAAGTAATCAGATGATAAATAAATTTTCACAATTTGCAAAATGCTGCATCAAGTCCAAAAGTGGCATCTGCCCCACTGTCCCCTGCAGCTCCTGTGCTGGTGCAGCCACTCCCACAGCAGTCTGCAGCAGTGTGTGGTGGTGGAGAGCACCACCTAATGTCGGTGGGGAGGGACTGGCTGCACCGGAGCTGGCAGGGCTGCTGCTGGCCCTGCCATGCCCATAAATCTGACTGCTTTAGCAGCAGGGTGGGCACAGAGGTGCGAGACGTTCGTAGATAATCTGCAGGTTTATGTTTGCAGCTCACCACACATAACATCTCCCCTAATGCAGGGTTGTGAATTCAATTAGGCACTTTTACTTCTCTTATTCTGCTGTTGGCTTACTACAGAGTTTAAAATCAACCCGTAGGAGGATGCTGTGTGTGTGCAGACACACGGACACCCAGACAGGCCTCTGTCCCATGTGCTGACACACACAGACAAGTACATGTGTTTAGTACCCATCTGTGCAGATGAATTAAAACATACTTATTTCTATCTGACAGAGCAGCATGCACCCTAGAGAAAGGGATTCTGGTACCATTCAGATGCAATACTGGAATCATTTTAACAACTGAGATTTCCATCCTTCACTGCAAATGTATCAGCTTTTATAACCAGTGTTAGCACGATTCAGGCTGCACTCTCACATTCAATTTTGCGCTAATATTAGACTGAAGTAGCAGTTAAATTGAAAGATTTGTTTACATTTTGCCAAATACTTGAAAGGATCTGTACAGATATGGGATTCTGAAGAAGCTGGATAGTACATCCCCAAATTAAAATGCATCCCAAGCATTGCATCTCCGTTCCACAAGGACAGGTGCCCCACACCGAGAGCCAAGAGGATTACAAGAACCACGGTTTAATTGATTTGGAGGGGGTTACATTTGGTTAATCAATGCCTTTAAAACCATCCCAATCCTCAGGACAGGGTACCTGTTACAACACATTAGACTCATCTGAGAACGTTCTTAAAAGAAGAGGTCTGACAGAAGGTCTGGCCGACAATGAATCAGGTGCCCTCCTGCTGCTCTGCAACAGCGAGGCAAAGAGACACATAGCACACAGCCCTGAGCTTGACACACAGCCCCTCTGACAGACAGACACACAGCCCCTCTCACACAGACACACAGCACAGAGCCCTGAGCCTGCCTGGTCACACAGGGCAGGACACACAGCCAGGACACACAGCCCCTCTGACAGACAGACACACAGCACAGAGCCCTGAGCCTGACACACAGCCCCTCTCACAGACAGACACGCAGCACAGAGCCCTGAGCCTGCCTGTGACACAGGGCAGGACACACAGCCCCTCGCACAGACAGACACACAGCACAGAGCCTGACACACAGCCCCTCTGACAGACAGACACACAGACACGAGCAGGGCAGGACACACAGCACAGCCCCTCTCGCAGGACAGGGCAGCACACCGTGACCAGCACCAGTGGGTTTGCAGTGCCACGGGCATGGGAGGTGCTCAGAAACTGCCCTGCTCCCCAAAGTGTCTGGAGATTCGCACTGCAGCTGCTTCTGAGGGAGCAGCAGACATCCCTGTCTCCACCCAGCTGGTGTTTTACAACAGCCAGTAACGGTGGAGAGCTGCAGGGAACCCAGACACCAGGGATGTGCAGCCAGGGTGCTTTGCTGAGGGTGACCCCAGCAGTGCCACGGTCAGCAGGTCCAGGACTGTCCCTTGGTGCGAGGGTTGCGGGCTGTGGCTCGGTCACTCACACAAAGAACAAGCAGCACTGACAATGGGACGGACTGGGGAGGCTCTCCTAGGCCAGACATGCCTGAGCCATTTGACAATTCACCCAGAGGACAACCAACACTAATTCCACCTTGTCCCATTCCTGTCTGGTCCACTAAGACACAACTGCAGCAGGGAAGGAGAGTGTAACCAGCTTTGTGTGTGCCCACCTCACCTGGACACCCTGAGCACCACCAGCTCACCCACCTGAGCTGCAGCAAGAGACCAAGGGCAAGAGACAGACAAATATTTAAGCAGAAGATTTAAATTAAGGCAGAAGGTGGGGAAAGCGAGGTTCTGCTGTGTGAGCACATCTAAAGGGGGGTTTTCAGGAGTTAGAAAGAAGAAAAAAGCAGTGAGCAAGCAACACATTGCGACTCAGAAAGGAAATCACCTTATTCACTCCAAGAAAAGCTGTGATTGCTGGAAGTTTGAGAAAGCATGAAGATAGTGGATGTTCCTGAGGAAGGAAGGCGCTTCGTTACCTAGTTCACAACAGCACAAAAGACAGAAAATTGCAGTACAAGAAAGAGAAAGGCAGAAACCAAGGAAAACACAAATGCGCCTTGCAGTTAAAAAAAACAAACAGAACCAAAAGAAAATAAAAACAACCACCACGTTACCACACAGAAAATTTAATAAAGGCTGAGCAGAGCTGATGTGCTGTTAGAGGACACCAGGGGTGAAACCCTATCCCACTGGGACCAAGGGCAAATGCCCAACAACCTGGCCTAAGTCTGTCCTCCCCTTCCAGAAGGGACCCTTGGCCCAAGCTGTGGTTCAGGCTCCCATACAATGTCCCTAATTCTGTTTTTCACTGTATGCTTCCCTTGGGACACTGATATTTATTTTATTTCAATATTAAGGCCAGGATTCTTAACAAGGGTTTTGATTTGAATTCATCTACCTGGTCCTAGATGCCTTTACAAATCAGGCAGCTGACTCTGGTGTCTGATGGCTGGCACAGATATCCAGAGCTGGTATCTCCTTCAGGCACTTACAATAAAGCTCTTACTCAAAATGTACATTTAAATATGGCTCAGCCTGTGTTTAGTTTGGGATGCACATCTGAAGAGACTTTTCTAGCTGACACTCACTTTGCTTTGCTAAGTGATTTCACAAGAGCCTTTGTTACATGAATAAAAAGCACTCTTGAATGTGAGTATTGCAAGAGGGGACAGATCTTTGCTCAGCAGCTGAAGGCAAAAATGGGCCACACCTCCCAGGTGAGCTGAGCTGGGCTCAGAAACCCCCAGGTCACCTTCCAGGGCACAGCCCCAAGCTCTCCTATGTCTGCAGCTCAAAGCAACTCACTCCCAGCCTATTCAACAGGGCTGCCCAGCTAGAAACTATTAAATCATACCCAAATGGAAGTTACATGGACCCTCACAAAACACAACCACAGCTCTGCTGCCATCTCCCGTTTTCAGCTTCAGCGATGCCCCATCCCTGGGAGTGTCCAAGGCCAGGATGGGGCCCTGGGCACCCTGACCTAGGGAATGGCACCCCTGCCCTGCCAGGGGGCTGGAACTGGGTGATGTTAGGGAGCCTTCCAACCCAAACCCTCCTGTGACTCCCTCAAGGACCAGGCTGGGGGTTCCTGACTGAGCCCAGCCCATGTGCCCTCAGCTGTGCCCTCTGCAGCCCTGGCACAGAAAAACCCCAGGTGGGACCAGACCTGACCCTGCTCCACTGCCCAGCCTCTGGGCACACACAGGGAGCAGCCTGCTTTTCTGACACTAAACAAGCAGCTTTTCTCAGGACGAGATAAAGCGTGTTTGGTGGCCAGCTGAGGCTGGACAAGGCTCATGCTCTGCCCTAGGAGACACCACACTCCCACCCAGGGAAGGCACAGGCTGACTCTCTCCCTGCTGCAGATCTAGGCAGCATTTTTGGAATAACTTTTTGACACTTTTGGCATGTGAAAGAGCAAGGCAAGACTCTAGGAAGCCTTCCTTGAGATGTGAGTGGTACGTGGTATTGTTAAAGGCTCATCTGGTGCCTAAGGGTGAGAACAGTCTGCCTAAAAACACAGTGCAACACATCACCTCGTTCCTTACCTGATGATTTTTCTCTTTTATATTTTTTAAAACTATTAGAAGAATTTCTGGGAAAAGGCTGATAAAGATCAGGAGAATTATTGCGAGCCATGTGGAAACAGAAGTCAGCATATGAGCAAATACAAAATACATTCTTTGCTGCTTCAAGAAAGGCCTGGAAAAGAAAGGATACAAATAAATTCTGGTTAGCATGGGTTTTCCCAGAAGATCAGAACCAAAGCAGACTTCAGGTGAAGCTATTAGCAGTTGTGTCTCCCTTTCAGACAGAGATGGACACAGCACAGAAACACACTGCCCATTCCTCTCCTAATGCATCTCCTCCTCCAGCTGGAAGAGTGTCATGATCCATTTTGCATCTTCCACATCTGTTTCTTTTCAGGGTGGGAAGGGGCTTGAATTTAGCCACCATCACTGATAAATTATTCACCTCATCAAAAACCAGGTCATTTTATTTCAGTGTCAGGCTTTGCTATAGCTTCTGGTTTGGTTTTGATAGTGGAAATCCAGAGTCTCTCAATCACAACAGGTTGTTTGCCCCTTCCTCCTTTCCTTGATGAGGGAAAGCAACCAACAGCTGCTTGTGAGAAACACCTCATCAATAACTCATGACAAGGATCCCAAAGCAGTTGGGATCCCAAAGCAGTTTTTGCTTACTGTTGGATCAAAAACATTGAGCTATGCAAGGTAAACAGTAGGAAGAGTTTTCAGTGGAAAGCTCAATTGAGCATAGAGATGTGGCTAGATTGCAGACCTGGATCTGTTGGTCAGCAAGAGTTAACTGAGGAGCTAAAGCTTGTGACCCCCACAGAAAATACTGAAATCTGTTCTACATCCTTATTAGCAGGCTGCTGGATCAGGGATCCAGCCAATATCCCATGGCAAAGCACAGGGGTAAAACAGAGATGCTGTGAGTGTCAACTGAACATTTACTGCAGCACAGGAAATACAAAAGTGAAATGTTTGTAACGTACTAATGTCACCTGCTTTTGCAACACATTGAACCTACAATCCTGGGCGCACTCAAGTCAATGAGAATTTCTTCATTTCAACACCAGGACCTGACTCTCTCCTGCTTGTCCCAGAGGGCCAGGTCCCCTTGCTCTGCATCTGCCTCACCTGTTCCTTCTGCTTCACTGAGGTTCCTTCCACCACAAGTTGTTTGTCTCTCTCCTCCACATGCACAAACAGACTCTAAAAGGTTCAGTCTAGAACCTCCCAATAAAGGCAAGAGCCTCAAGCAGCAGAAAGGAAAACACCCCCTGCCCAAGCTGAGCACCTGGATGATGCCCAGGGTGTTCTCTCTTTGAGAACAATCCCTCTGCTGGGCTGAGAGCTCCTCAAAGCCCTCTCGTGGCGCACCAGCCCTCCTCCAGCACTGCCTTTTGGGGGGTGTGGGCAGAGGAAGGAGCGGGGCTGCACACCCCTGGCACTGCCAGTCTCCTAGGCAGGAGCAGGCTGCACACACCCCCTGGCACTGCCCTACACACCCCTGGCACTGCCAGTCTCCAAGGAAGGATCGGGGCTGCACACCCCTGGCACCTGCCCTACACACCCCTGGCACTGCCAGTCTCCTAGGCAGGAGCAGGCTGCACACACCCCCTGGCACTGCCCTACACACCCCTGGCACTGCCAGTCTCCTAGGCAGGAGCAGGCTGCACACAACCCCTGGCACTGCCCTACACACCCCTGGCACTGCCAGTCTCAGGATGCCCTGAGGAGGGGGCGCTGCCCTGCCAGAGCCAGCCCTGGGCACTGCCCTAGCAAAGGGCAGGGGAAAGAAAACGATACTTGCCAAATGACTCCTCCCCAAAAGAATGAGAAAAACACATAGAAAGCAAGGGAGCCCCAAATCACAAAGTGGTTCATCCACGTCCAGAATCGGGTATCTAACGCTAGCTGTGGGAACAAAGAGAGACAAAACAGGCTTTAGATGCACAGTGCATTGCATTTATGCGACATTTCAGACTGGTTTCACATTAAGGCTGAAGGTTCTCCAAACAGCTACCTGTGTGCAAATGGGCACCAGGACAAACACTTTCCATGTCCACGGTCTGGCACAATGCTAGCAGGGAAACAGTGGCATTCTAATTGTAACTGACACTTTTAAATGGAATAAATTTGATGCAACCCCTGATCCTACAGGAAAGAAACATCTAAAGGTTACAGGGACTGTAATTGCCTCTTGTCACCACCTGCTGTCCTGAACCAAACACAAAGGACCTTTTGTAAGGTCTTATGCAAACAGTTTGTTCTGGAAAGCTCCACGAAACAAAATAGATTTGCTATTGTTATTTGACACGTGTGCTTTTGTGATCACTTTGGCACTCAGCCTTGTCTGAAACAAGGTGGACAAACCCAAATTCTCTATTGCTCCTCTCCTCTTGCTGGAACTGAGCATCAAGAGGTGAAAGCGTGGGGAAGAGTCAACCATAACCAACTGCAGTCCTCAAAAGAGGGGAAAAATAGAAAAATAGTTTAAACAGAACAAACACAAAAAAGGAATACATACTTAAGGGCCACAGACCGCACAAAGCAAAGTAAGCAGGTTCTGCCTCTACGGGAGAAGATTTGAGTGTGGTGGGAAATACTCAGACACTATTTCCAGCCCACTCAGCCACGATTTCACAGTGCACAGGAGCCTTGGAAAGGCCAGCAAGGACAGGGAAGGGAGGTGCTGACCTTGAGAGTGACGGTGAACACCAGCACGGTGAAGACAATCGTCCCAAAGGTCCAGTTCCCAAACACCTGCAAAACACACGGGCACTGCCACAGCGTGCTGGCCCTCTGGGGAGGCACAGCACGGGGCCAGGGCCACGAGGGAGCAGGGGAGGCAGGCACAGAGGGACAGAGGGACAGAGGCACAGAGGGACACAGGGACAGAGGGACACAGGGACGCTGGCAGCTCCGCACGCACCCTGAGCCATGCAGTGCCACACACACACAGGTGACAGAGCTGGGATGTGACAGGGACAGCCTCCTACTAACAGCAATGTCAATGAGGACACAAGGCACTGCACCACCTGCAGCTCAGGGTTTCTTGGCAATTTACTCAGTTTCTGCTTTCTCGCCACACCCATCATCCTCCTCCTCCTCCTCATCATCTCTCTGCAGTCCCCTTGCAGAGGGCACCAGCGGGCACTGGTGCTGTCCCAGCTGGCTGGTTTGTGGGAACTGGGGACTGGGCACACAAAGGAAAGCAGATACTGTCTATCAATCCAGTGATGGCAATGAATGGGAGAGATGCTTACCAAAGGCTGTCAAGTTCTGAATGCATACATTAAAACAGAAAGTGAAATGTAAAAGTTTCCAAAAAATGCAAAAAAATTAAAGTCAATAGGAGTGAAAAACGAGTCAATCAAACATACATGGATATTATGAACAATTGCTGGTAGCAGTTCTTACAGGCATAAGTGTTTACAGAACAGGACATAACCACAGATCTTACTGCAGTGCCACACAGATCTGACCCCTGAAGGCATTTGCAGAGCACATCAGTGCTTCATGTTTCATTCCAATCCAACCAGAATGGCCACAGACACAGCAGAGCACCGATCTGACAATACAGGGGCTTGGCTGCATGTAGCTGGGGCCATAAATGCTGGCAGTGATGCAGTGTATGGATATACACACAAATTTCATCAGCTTTTCCCCAAGTGTCAGCCACTAAAGAGTTTTGGTGTTTTCAGGGGTCACAAGTGATGGTGCAAAGAAGTTTCCCATCAGCCAAGATCTAATAACACACTGCACATTCCCTTGGGGGAAAGGGTCCTGAAACCACTCAGGCCACCTGAGCAGCTGCCCTGCACTAATGCTTTGCTCTGTACTCAGTTAACCAGCAGAACAAGAAAAAATGAGAAAAAAGGAAAAATAAAAAAACCCTCCATCTTTTTTCCTCCTCTTTCTGTGCAAGTTAACCCCAGCAGCTCCCACAGCAATGCAAGGGCTCATCCCCACAGCAGAGGCATGAGCAAGGAGGCAGCAGGGACAACGTCCTGGTGCCTCCAGGAGCTGGGGACTTGTGCTGCCTCCAAAACAGGAGCAAAAGGCTTCCCCAGGGACTTGGGCTGGCTCCAAAACAGGAGCAAAAGGCCAGCCCAGCCCTCCCTGGGCAGAGAGGCTGCAACCACAGCCCCAGGCAGGCCCAGCACACATGCAGCCCTGCACCATGGCTGCCCTGAGGAGCACCATCCCACCAAGGGGGATAATTCAGCTGCTCACAACCAGCCCAGCACACACTGAATTTTGGGCTGTCCCTGGTGGGAAGGATAGACCCTGCCCTGGGCCAGTGCCTGGGACCACAGAGAGCAGGGGAGAGCCCCGTGCAGAGCCCACGGTGCTGAACAGGGCTGTGTGTGAGACTAGTCCTGGTACCTAGTGAGAGTAACCAGCTCTGCCCCGTTTCCATGGCGATCTGGAAATGTTTTATTTCAAGCATTTGCTGCAGGATCACACCATAAGCAAGGCTCCACTGTTGGACAAGACTGGAGACACAGTGCACAGCTCAAGCAGAGATTCCCTGCCAGCATATCAGAGGCAGCACACAACACAAACACTCATCTCCCTCTCTCTGGGGCCGTTACCTTTCCGTTGTCTTCCAAGGAGGAGTTTTGGAAAAGAAAATAAACCCCAAAGAAAAACACGAGTCCTTCAAAGGCGCCCAGGAAGGTCCAGTACAGGAAGGGCCTCCACTGCAGCATGGCATTGTCTGACACCTTCCTGCCAAGAGATGGAGGAACAGCACCATCAGCACCATCAGCACCGGCCAGGCTGGGCTGCAGAGCTCCCCACAGCAGGGCTGGGGGCCTGGAGCAAGCCCTGGCAGGAGGAGCCCAGGGGGAACCCACAGAAACACTTGCCAGGACATAAAGAACACCTCTACTGTCAGCTGCTGATCATGAGAAATCACAAGGGGCTCAGCACATGAATTGTTTTGTCTTTCTCCTCTAGGTAAAACTTGGATGAAAAAAGCACAAAGTCAACAGAGGCTGTCCTGAACCTCTCCTGCAGCCCCTGTGCTGCCCATGGTATCTGATATTTTCTGCTAAATTTTAAAAGCAGGGTAAGGCTAAAGAGCAGCTGTATGGGATGCATAAAATCCATGGTGTGTTTCCCTCTTTTTGTGTTGGAAGCACAAAGTCCTTTTTTGAGAAAAGCTCTGCAAGTCCTGCTCCCTGAAGTGGTGTTTTTCTGCACAGGCTGAAAATAACCTCCTGAATTGTATGGTGGGTGTTTTTATCACAGGGGTTGTAGCAGGAGGCTCTTGGCTGAATCCAGGATGGGATCTGGCACGGAGGCAGCAGCAGCAATGGATGGGCTATGAGCAGAGCTCTGCAGGGACCTCACACAGGGCCTGGGGAGTGGAGGGTGGCTGTCAGGGCAGGAGGGAGTTAAAAACAGCTCCCTGCATCATTATCTTTTCAGATTACTTGCTGTAAAGTCCCCACCTTTTCTGCATTGTTCTCCTTAACTCCTAAAGGAATACATCCCCTTCCAGCAAGATGCACTTTGCAAACCTGTGTGGTGCTGGGCTCCTGTAACTGCATTTCTGAAATGAGATCCTACTGAAACCCACACAGGGTGATGCTGTGACCACGCTCTAACGTGTCACAACTTGGGTCTGAGAAAGGAGCGAGGATAAACCAGACTGGAAGCGTGAGGCACTGCAAGCAGAGAAACACAAGCAGCGTCCTCCCTGTGAGCTCTGTTTTGCACTGCCATCTGTGCCCTGCAGTGCAGGTGGTAAGCAGCTTTCCCAGGGTGAGGATCTGCAGTGCAGCAGCAGCAGCAGCGCAGCGGGCGCTCTGCACCCAGCACAGGCACAGGAATATTCCAGCCATGAATATTCCAACCAGGCTGTTCCCCTGCACACACAGACCCCAGAGAGCACAGAGCCCACAGGGGAAGGCACAGGGGCTGCTGTTCCTGCTCTCTGTCGCACTACATTCAATTACCAAGCTATTTAAGAACCCAGACGGTGGCATATTGCCACGGAGTGAAGGAATACAGAGCTGTAATCAATCATGGCTCTGAGTGTTCACTTCAAACCACCCAAGCCCCTTCCCAGCCACACAGCTCTGGCTGCACGCACTGCTGTTTATACCTAGGGCAATGCTCACACAGGATTTTAGGCACCTGATAATTCCCTTTGCTGTCTCTGCACAGAGATCACCCTTGGCTCGAGCACACACAGCTCCACTGCTGAGGAGCATCACACCAGTGACAGGCACTGCCCAAAGCAGCCCTGACCTGGCTTTGCCCCAGGCTGGGGAATTGGCAACAGGGGTGCACAGAGAGGGGCTTCCCCAGAAAACATCTTCCTTGGCCTCTGCTGAAGGGCTGCCCCGAGCACGTGTGTGGCAGGGCTGGGAGGAAGAGGGAAAGCATCTCTGTTCCCGGGCAAGTTTGGAGCCTCTCCCTGGAGAGAGAAACCAAGGAGAGAAAGCAGCAGGCAAAGCAGAGGGAGACAGTCTGAGCTGTCCTTTCCCTGGGCAGAACACAGCGTGTGGATCAATGAGCAGAGATCCCTGGGTTCTGATAAGGGAACTTGGCCTTAGAGGGGAAGCCTGGGGGACCACATCCATTTAGACAAGCTGAGAAACCACCTGCCTGAGCTGGGCTTCAGAAACATTCATCTTCCTGGAAACGCATGGATCTGTTTTCCTCCTGAAGGCTGCACCTCCCCTGCCTGCATTACACGCTCCATCACGTGCCTGGCTCAAAGGTAACGTGAATGAACGGCCTGGCCACTCTCACAACCCCATTTTCCTTCTGGATGAATTCCACCTACAGTTTACCCTTCACAGAGACACAGCAGTGCAGTTTGCCAGACCAGATACTGTCAGGGAGCATAAACAAGCAGCAACAGGCAGTAAACACAAGGCTGCTCAGCCTGAGTGCAGAACAGCTGAGCCACAGGGACAGGAATGGCTTTTCCTGCCCTTGGTGGTGATGCCATCCCTGACACAGGGCAGGGACACCTGCTCACACTCCTGCAGCCAGAAACCCAAAGCCCAGGTGGCAGAGGCCAGCCCAGGCCTGCAGTACTCACATGTAGAGCTGAGGGTCCGAGGTCAGGGTGTCAATGCTGATGTGCTGCTCCAGCAGGCTGTAAGCCAGGATGGGCAGCGACGTGAAGCAGATGTTGTACATGGTCAGGTAAGCAGCATCATACAGTGGCTTGGAGGAGGAACAAAGGGTGACGTGAGACAGACAGCAAAGGAAAAGGCCTCTCCACAAAGAAATGAAAGCATAAATCACCAGCTCCTGCATACCCTCTGTCACACAGATGCCTCCCTCTGTCACCCAGCACAGCCTCACTGTGCTGTGCTCTGTGCAGGGCAGGGGAACAAAGCACCTGCAGAGCCCAGGAACCTGCCCCACTGACAGAAGTTCTGTACCTGGCTGGTCCCACCTGCAGCTTATCCCCCAGAAAAGCAGTACTGAGCAGCCCTTAGCAGCACAGGAGCAGCAAGAGGAGAGCTGTGCTGTTTCTGTTAATACATCTGGTGCCTCCTGTGGCTCTCTAAGGACTACACTGTTTTAGAGGAACCACAGCTTCTTTTTTTTAAAAAGGAAAGTGTTTCTGCCAAAACAAGCAGAGAACTCTCTCTCACCATTCACTCTTCCTGTAACTTTTGAGCCCAAATAGACACAAAAGTCCCTTAAGCTGACACTAAAGCCAAAGCTCTCATCTCCAAGCACATGAACCCACCCACACATGGATCTGCCCCTCTGATGTTTACTTGGATTAAACAAAGCTCTGGTAACACTCATTGTGTGTCTTTTTTCAAAAGACATAAGAGAATGAACCGTTCTTCCTTCTGAGTGACATTTTTAATGCACTGAAATTCAGCAGAGGAGACAACATCAGGAAACTGTTCAAAACTTGTTCTTGTAAGAAAAGTAAGAAAGTAGCAAAATCAGGTGCTGACAAACCAGCCAAACCTTTCTCTCACTACTCCAGGAAGGTGTCCACCTGTGTCTATGGCTGGTGGATGGGAAAGGAAAGAAAGCAGATTGCTCTCTTTGCAGTTATGGTTTCAAAATATTATGATCCAGATCTGGTGCTAGAGCAAGGTGGTAAAGGGACAGGATGCCAAAAGCCAAGTCTCCAATAGGAGACCTCATCCTGCCACTTGCTTTTTAACTTGCCTTTATAGACAAATTAGTGGAAGTTACCTGCTGTGAGAATCCACAAAAGAACTGGTATAAAAACTGTGGTAAAATGAAGCAAAGGTTCTGGGAAAACAAAAGACAAATGGTCAGCAGGGAAGCACTTGACTTCTTGGTCTACACCCAGTAGTTTTTCCTGTTATCAGACATTAGTGTCTGACATTACAACATCAGACAAGGTAGGGCACTTGTTCAATCAAGCACAAAAGCAATCCTGTGAGCAGTTAGTATCTGCAGGAGACACGAGAAGAATGCTCACATTGCTCTGTTTTCAATGGACAGGCACATGGCAGACACAGCCTGTCCCAGGGAGGGAAAACAGAGCCACAGAATATCCCCCACATTAATCCTGTTCATTATTCTATTCTATTGCCAAAGAAATGCACAGGACAAACAAAGATCAGCTGCACACTGGCCCTTACCTTATAGAAGAAATACTGTACAAGGTGTGCTATTCTCACATAATATAAATGCCCGTGTGCTAGTAGCAGTTTTCGTAAGTGTTTAAACTTTGGCACAGCATAGTCGCTGTTCCTGGAGGCCTGGCGTCCTTCCTTGCCCTTGATCCCTGCAGACAGAAGCATGCAAGGGTTAATGCCCAAGGGCTGCAGTCTGGATGCTGTCCCCAGGTTTGCTCACATCACTCAAAGGGACAAAGGCTGAGCTTCCCTCTGAGAGCCCCAGGAGACCAAGCACGAACACTTGGTGTGGTTTTGGCTCCACAACACTCAGACCTGCCTCTGGAGGTTCTCAGCTATATTTATTTAGGCTGCTCTGTGATTTCCTGTAAGGGCCTGGTGTGAGAAGGGAGTCTAGGCAAACCTGATGGAAGACAAGGAATTGGTTTCCCTGGGCTGGCCTGCATCTCTCACAGCTCAGTTACTCCCCTGCAGCTGCTCAGCCTCCTGAGCCATCCCCAGAGCTGCTCTGCTCACAAAAGGCACATCCAGATGGGCTGCCCTGGATTCCCTGCATTAGAGGGCACCACAGCATCTCCAACAGCCCCAAATGAAGAACGTGCCCTCTCTCTCAGTGGCGTTACAGGAGGCTCCATATCTCAGACACCATCCTGCAGACAGGAGGAGCCTCCAGCTGCTGTGGGTCACGGGACAGTGCAGGCACAGCACACCTGGGCACCAGCCCCCAAACCCCTGAGGGTGCTGTGCTGAGCTGCTGCCACCAGCTGGCACAGAGCCTGGCCCTGTCACTGCCCTGCCACCAACCACCAGCTGTCTGCTTGCTGCTTGTGCCCCTTCTCCCTGAGCCCCAAGCAAGCACCACCACTACTCTGGGCACAGAGTTTTGGAACACAACCTGCAGTGTGTCACTGACACAGAGAAGGGTGCTGGCGCTGGTGAGCGGCAGATGAGGATCTCACCTCTCCCTTCCCCAGTGGGCATGGTAAAACACTGGCACAGGCTGCCCAGAGAGGCTGTGGGTGCCCCATCCCTGGCAACACTCAAGCTCAGGCTGTACACAGCTGAGGAACTGGATGGAGCTGCAGATCTCCCTGCTCACTGCAGGGATGGGATCCTTTAAAGGCCCCTTCCAACCCTCAGTATTCCATGATTCTGGGATCTCAGCATTAATCTGGAGTTAAACTCTGCCTCCAAGGAAAGCAAGAGCAGAGTTCTCACATTTTTCAGTGGGATTGGTTTAGCCACGTGCAATCAGAAACACCAACTGCACCTCAGAAGGGAGCCCCAGGCAGAGCAGACAGGTGTGGGCTGTGAGATGGATGCTCCAGGGACTCTTACCTATCCCAACATGTGCTTCCAGAATCATGCTGACATCATTTGCACCATCCCCTATGGACAGGGTTATCGGGCTTCCTTTCGTGTTCTTCACCATTCGCACAATCTAAGAGATTTACAAAAAAACAGCAGCAGAACCCAAAATTCAGTGAAAAAGCCTCCAGAGACCTTCCCACTGCTCCCCCCAGGACAAGCAATCAGGCTTTTACAGCAGCACTATAGCACCTGGAGAGCTCAGGTTAATAAAAGCCCTCTTTACTTGCTGTGCAGCCACAACCAGAGCAGAAGCCCAACCCAGCTGTGCAGGGCTGAAGGACAGGATTTAAAAACAAACCCCAGATCAACATCCTGCTCTTTCCTTCTGCCAGACCCTGCTCTCCCAAGGGTGGGCTCTCTCACGCATCCCAGGGAGCAGAAACACATCACTTATCAGCCTGGGACATCTGAGGATGTCACCAACTGATGCTGCACTGAGGAAGTCACCAACTCCACTTGACAAATTTGGAAAGGAAAAAAAAAAAATTAAAATAGCAAACTGGGAGGTTTTGTTTATTTCTAATTGGCCTGGGTTTATGGGGTCCTGCCAGCATATTAAACAAAGGGTTTGCATTCAGATTGGAAAGAATGGTGTGCTTTCATCCTGCTCTGAAGCTCAGGCAAGGCTTACACACAGCCTGGAGAAGTCCTGCTCGGTTAGGATGCTCAGGTGAAGTCCCAGCTGATGAATTCAGCGTGTGTCACAGTGAGAGGTAAATAAATACCTGTGCTTTCTGCAGGGGAGCCATCCGGCAGCAGAGCACTGCAGTGCACTTCAGGCAGATCTGCAGGAAGATGCTTTTGTAATTGCTGGAGCCACAGTCCTGAGAGGGGTTGAGTATCAGCGACAGCGTGGAGCCATCTATGATCAGTCCATACTCCTGACTCAACGTCCAGCTTCTGGGCACAACAAGGAACACGTTTGGAACTTCAGACTGAGTCAGCCTAGCTGCTGGTATCATCCTAGTGAAAAACGCCCTGGCTTTGGGTTAATCTTCTTCCCATCCATGTTTTGGGGCTTAGCAATTTTTAAAGGCTTAGGCTTAGCACGGGCCCTCACTAAAGGAACAGTGCAATGAAGTTCAAAGCCAGCTAATAGCAGAGATGATGAGCAAAGCAAAGGAACCACTGACAGTGTCTTTGAGTACCCAGTCCCCGGGGCCCCAGCACAGCTCTACCTCTGCATCCGAAATGGGCACAGCTGTGTCCTCTGCTCACCCACCTCTTGAGGCCGGCCCTGTTTTTGGGCAGCTCCTGGATGAGCTTTTTGTGGTACTCCAGCAGCAGCTCATGGAGCCGATCCTCCTTCCTGTCGCCCTCGCCCACCGTCCTGGCCGTCAGCTCCAGCAGCTCCGTGCTGGTCTGGAACAGCCTGCAGGCGTAGCACGTGGACTTGGCCGTCTCCATCTTGTCCCCCGTCAGCACCCACACCTTCATGCCAGCGGCGTGCAGGGCCTCGATGGTCTCTGCCAGCTGCTCCTGCAGCCTGCGAGCACAAACAGAGCATCACCGCACCCGGTCACGCAGCCTGAGCCTGCTTCTGCACCCACAAACACCAGCTCAGGAGAAGGGAACTGACTTTTCCCCTGCTGGGGACACCACTGCCACGGGAATAAGGATTACAAGTCAGCAATACCAAATTTTGATTTGCAGACAAAAAGAGAAATCGCTGCTTTATACTCTTGACTCTTAGGCCTCACAGTAAGAGTTTAATTTACACTTGCAGTTACTATAACTGAATGTGGAATTGAATTTGTTTTGATGTGCAAATTAATGCTGCGTGCTTAATTCACTCTTCAGAAGTGCAAGTATTTCTGTAGTTTCATTAATAAATCCCAATTCCTACTACACCAGCCAATTTAAGCAGCTAGGGCACTGTGAAATGGGTTGTGCCATGGTGTAATTAATTGCCCTGGACACTGCCAGCATGTCCCTGGCTGTTCAGCTCCACCACAGCCAGTCCAGCCATGGGGTCACATCACAGAGGAACCACAGGCACCACAGTGCTGGTGCTGCAGTCACCTCCTTACCTGTCCTCTACAGCTGTAGCCCCAATCAGGTGCATGTCTGCTTCTGTGTCATCAAAAACCTTGGCCATCTTCTCCTCCCTGTCCTGCAGAGCCATCTTGGCCTCATTGAGCTGCCTGTCAATTCTGTCATACTCCTTTTCAGTCAGCTCCTTGAAGGCCACACAGAGCGTTCGGTAGCCATCCTGGCAGGGGAGGGAGAGAAAACAAAGTGGGAAAATGCCCTGAATCCAGGTTTTTTATAGTTCCTCACTCTAGGGTTGGTGCTTTTGTCTGCCATCGGTGCTTCTGGCAGTACTGCCCCTGAGGGCAGGGATAATTTGTTGGCTTGTGTCAAAAAAGCAATTTTCTGTGTTCGTACAGAGTAATTGTGGTTCTGCTTCTTATGTGCAGAAAGAAACCAAGAGAAGGAGCAGGGCTGGGAGCGTGCAGGCAGCAGGGAGAGCAGCACTGGGGGCCACCACACTGGGACCAGGCTGCTGATGTTACTTCTATTTTTAACTTGCCTGGAGATGCTGGACAACTGTGATGGGGACCATATAAGTATATCAAATAAAGGTGGAAGCCAACCAAACAGAAAAGGAAAGGAGCCTGACATCAAAACAATGAAGTGACACTCACATTTTCAACACTTCACTCCAGAGCAAGGTCACATCCCTGTGTTTGGAATAAGCCTTCCTGACCCCAGGAGCCAGCCAAATCCCACCCGTGTGCTCACCATGGCATTGCGGTCCACGTGGACTTTTGTTTGCTGGATTTCTTCTTGCTGGACCCTCGGAAAAATGGAGGAGTCTGCTCCTTTGCAGAAGAGAAGCAACTTTCCTAAAAACAAGTTATAAATAGTTTATGGCACTCACAAGCTGCAGAAGGAGTTAACAATGCCAACAGCAAGCAAGTGATGCAGAGGGAGGAAATCTGGGAGGACTAAAGAGGGAACTGCCAGAAACCCGACTGCCTACCAAAAATGGCCTTGGAGCAGCCTGTGAAACTCTGGCTGAGACTCTGTGTGTCCCTACCTGCCTCTGAGCAAGCTTTCTGCAGGACACTGTATCTGTAAGCCTTGGCAAGCTTTCCAGGGAGGGCAAGAGCAGCATCCCAAACCTCGCAGGACTGACACTCGAGAAGGATGGTGACCTCTGCATTGTTGCCTGTCACTCCCATGAAACCCCATCCCAGCCAGGGGACATTCTCACGTGTCCTCCCTGTGCCTGGTGCAGCCTGGAACCTGGCGGGCAGGCAGGGAGCTCTCCGTGGGTCACTGTTCTCATCCCCTGATGAGCTGCTGGTCCCAAACAGCTGCCGTGGAGGAAAGTTAACTCTACAGCAGCCAGTCCCAGGACAGAACTGAGTCAGAGCTAAGGGCCAGCCTGCGTGGGTGACGGGAAGGAGGAGGAGGTGTTCCACATGTGCACACAGCTGCAGACAGGAGCTCCCTGCCTGTACCTGTGCTGGTTCTCACAATGACACTCATGCGCCGCCGGACAGGATCAAAGTTCAGCACGTGCAGAAGTTGGTACCTTCAGAGAAAGGGGAAAAAAGCTTTGGCTCAGTACAGGAAAAATAGAAAAATAACTACTGGAGACAGAAAATCACTAACAATGAGCTGCAGAAATCAATACACCCTACAAGTGGCATCAGCCACCTGGGAATGAATTTTACAGCTACTGCACAAGAAAATGGAGGAAAAAACCCAAACTGCAGTAATCCTGTGGTGCTCTGAGCATGGGACTGAGGGTGTGGGTGCCCACCAGGGCACCGAGCCCCCAGGCTGGGCAGGGGCTCAGCAGGGAATGGGGCATCACGTGCCACAAGCAGTTACACTGAGTCCCACAGTTAAATATGAAGTTTCCTTGTGAGGGAAGCGAGAAGTGAAACTTGCTTGTGAAGGCAAGTTTTCAGGGACTGCTGGGATTGGGTCAATGACTCACAGATGTCCCCCAAGCTGTGAGCACAGGGTAAAATCTAACTATTTTCAGCTTGGGAAGGGAAGAAAAGGTTACAGGAATGGAGCTGTGTCACGAGTTCAGGCTCACAGTGTCCTGCTGTGAGCCCCAGCCACGGCCCTTAAGGTCAGCAGCCACCTCCTGAATGCCAGGAGCCACCTGCACAAGCTGGGGCAGATGAAGGATACACACAAAGGACCGCAGGCTCCCGAGGGACCTGAATTTAGACATCACAAAACCACCCATGGGTTTTTGCAAGTGACTCTTTTTGCCTACACCTTGATGTGCTGTGCTTTGTAAATGGGACAGGAGTCTTGGGGCAGGTCAGCACGGCCTGGCTGCCCTCAAGGAACAGCTCTGGTCAGCCTGGCAAGGTCAAACTCCATCAGCTGGGTGGGAGTGGTGCAGAAGAGCAGCCCTGTTCCCCAGCAGCACTTACATCTCAGTTTCATTCTTTTGGTTTCGGATTTTCATGAAATTGTTTTCAAGTCCTAGAAAAGTGAAACCATACCTGTCAATAAACAAAAGGACAGAAGAGCATTGAAAACACCCATTGGCACGTATCACACACAGCAATGTTCTCGTTTCACCCCTGCACTGCAGAGAGCCGAGCTGAGGGGCAGGGCTGGATGTTTGTGTGCTCCATGCAGAGCCTGCTGTGATGTCCTGGCACTGCTCCCATCCCCTGGAGAGCCTGGGCACTGGAGCACACAGACACACAGAGCCTCTGCACATGGCCCCCTGGCTCACTGGCAGCCTTACAAGCCACGAGCAAGTGCACACAGCTGCAGCAGCCTCCACCTAAACCAAGGGGGTGGCAAGGGCACAGAATCATTGAACAGTTTGGGCTGGAGAGATCACCTAGTGCCAAACCCCTGCCAGGGGCAGGGACACCTTTCACTCGAGCAGGCCCCACCCAGCCTGCCCTTGAGCATCTCTGGGAGGATTCAAATGTGGGGCTGACAGAAGTAACCATCCTATTATTTTGCCACTGCATGGCAAGGAAAATGTTTCACTGCAATATTCACATGGTAACTGGTCTCTGTTTCTAGGGGATTAAAGCACAAGGCCAGGTGGGCTCCAGCAAAGAGCCCTGTGCCACATCTGGGCACTGCAGCACCCTGGGGCTGCTCTCAGTGAATGCAGACCATGGGCTCCCAGGAAGATCCTTTACAGAGCACCCCTTCAACAGGGAGCTCACCTGAGCCCACAGGCTCACAGCACTGCAGGTTCAGCAGTGCTATCACAACATCCATCCCAGAGAGACCATGACACGGGACCTGTCTCCTCCAGGTCACCCTCACCTCCCTCCTTCCCACCAGAGAGAGGGAATCAAAGAGCCAGCATCTCCACATCCTTACTTTTCTGCGCCTTTGACCAGAGCGATCTCATCTGGGGAGGAGGAGATGTAGGTGTATTTGCGTTCTGGGTGTGCCACCAGCCCATCCACCTGGTCTGCCTCCTTGATCTGGACCGTGTGGCACAGGCACAGGGCTCTCAGGAACAGCTCCTCACGGCTCTGGGCAGGACACAGGCAGGGAGGGAGGGCTGTTACCAGCTGAACACCCAGGCAGGAGCTGCCACAAAACCCCTCCAGCCACCAGCACACACACCCCTCACCTTCTCAGCCTTGCCATAGTACTTGAGGGGCCCATCAGGCTGGGAGAAGCCATCCACCTCTGCCATGCAGTCCTTGTACTTGTGCCCATCGATGCAGCACTCGATGAACTCCATGCTGTTCTCTGTCAAGGTGCCTGTCTTGTCTGTGAACACGTACTCCACCTGCAACACCAGGCAGCCGCCTCAGGGCTGGGCAGGGAGCCCCCAGGAACACAGCCTGGGGCATCTCAGGGCATCTGTGCCACTGTGCAGGGCACCTGGGTATCCCAACCCGACTGCAGGCACAGGTGCCCCACTGCACCCCTCTGTACTCTGCTCCTCTGTGTTTCAGCCTGTCGCACAGGGGCAGGAGGCAGCTTCTGAAGAGTTAAAACCTGTCTCCAGGCTCTTCACCTTCCCCTCATTCACTTCCCTGGGTCCTCTGCTATAGCCCTAGAGCTTGCAGAACTGCTGCTGCAGGTCTGCTGCCTCCTTTGGGGACCTTCATCTTGGAGCTGTATTTCAATTAGCGAATTGCTACTCCAAGTGTGTTTTTATTCTTGTTTTTAAAGCAAAACCAAAAGCAGGAGGCACTCAGATGCCCTGCACTCATCTCTCCTCTGCAGAGCAGGAAGGGAAGCCTGAGCTGTCTGGGTGCCCCAGCTGCACGTGCTCCGCACGCCCAGGGAGATGACTGGGCAGGCATTTTCACTAATCCTCGCAGAGACAGAGGCTTTTTAATTTTTAATTGAAGCAGCGAAAGCAAAGCACCCCGACACGCAGAGCGCTGCGCCTGATCCTGCCCAAAATGGAAACAATTGATGTGACCCAGTTCCTGCTCTTTCATGCACTATTTATACCCTTATCTGGCTGGCAGAGAGAGGAACCACATCCAATGGAAAGTGCCACCACAGCCCTGGGTGAGGCTCCGGCCCCAGGGGATGCCAGGGATGGCCACAGCAAAGGGAGGGCACCCCCAGCCCCATTTCCATCCCTACAGACCCCACAAACGCAGCACACTGACCTGGCCCAGCTCCTCGTTCAGGTCCGAGGTGTTCACCAACGCTCCCTCCTGGATCTCCTCGTCGTACATCTCCTTGTCCCAGGAGATGAAGAAGGAGCCCAAGAACTTCTGCATCTCCACCGTAACGTACATGGAGACGGGGATGATGAAATTGAAGAGGACCATGAAGGACAGGAAATCCGTGAACATCCGCAGCACCTGCACGGGAAAGGGGAGAAGATGCAGCCTGTGGCTCCCAGGGCACAGGGGCAGTTTGCAGCAGCACCTCAGGGGTTCTGGACAGCTTCTCAGAAAAGGTTAAACAGGAAAAGACAACATGAAAATGAACACAGCTGAGATACAGGGCCAAACCCCATTTCCTTTGGCACAGAAAATCCCACTGCCTTCTGCAGATCTACCAGGAACAGGAGTCCATCTCACTGCTCCACAGTGACCAAAACAGTGTTTCATAAGCATATTCCTCTCAAAATACACTGCTACAGGCCCATCCTGACCCCAGGAAACCAGAAAAGAGGAGCAGGTGGCTCGAGACCAGTCAGGCTGTGGCTGGGGTACAAGTGTGCAGTGACATCCCTGCACACAACCCATCAACTCAATAACCCACCCAGTGAGGATCCCTGCACACTCACACTCACTCTCTCAGGCTTGACTGCCCACGTCTGGGCAAGTTTAACAAACTGGTTGACATGGCCTCAATTTAGGTTTACCTACTCAAAGCTGAAAGATATCTCGAGTTCAGATAAGGACCCAGGTTACATCAGCTGTATTTCTACATTATACAGTATTTATTTATGCTCTGCCCCTGATCCACACAAATATCGCTGTGCACAAGCACGAGGGAGGCACAAAAGAAGCACAAACAGCAGGAGAGACCAAAGGAAACAACAGCACTTTGTGTGAGCAAACAGGACTCGCAGGGCTGGCAGCAGGCACAAGAGATTAAACCAAACAGCCACAGCAAGTGAAGCTGGAGGAGGTGCTGAAGCACAAATCCACTCACCTTGAACGTGTCTCTCTCTTTTTTAGTCTTCTCGTTGTACCAAGGCTCATCATTAAATGGATTACTCTGCCAGACATATTTCAGAGTCGTGCACACGGTGGCCTTGCCCAATAAGATGCATAAATACACTATCAAGAAAGCGTTGATGGATCTGAAAAACAGGTTTCTTTTTTAAATTCTCGCAGCTATTTTTATAGAGAAAAACATGTAAATAGGCAAGAACAAGACTTCCTTACTTTCAAGAAGGGAATTACAGAACAAGTGCTTTTGACACTGCTGATATTCAGGGTCAGGTTCATATATTTACACATTTCTTAATTTTGTTTTCAAATAAAAAAGCTACTAAATGATTCTGCTTCTTGCAAGATATGCTTTATCAAATACCCAGATTTTTCTATGCAATCAGAGAGCATCTGAAACAAAAGGCAGTGGTATGGGGATTACTTCTGTACCAGCCATCCATTAGAAACAATCCCAAACCCAACAGGTTTTACCGATTCTCTCCTGAACACAAATACTCACTTCTCCACTGCAGAGCGTTTCTGAGATTTCCCTTGGTAGTTGAGAGCCATTTTTGTTTCCATGCCAGTATAGACTGCAACTCCTGCAGGAACCAAAGCAGGGCCCATAAGGGACAGAGCCTGGAGGGAGCAGCTGGCACTGGGCCACCAGGGCAGCGGTGCTTACACCAAACCCAGTCCCAGCTGGAGCAGGAGGCACCACCCAGGGGCTGCTCTGCTCCAGAAACACCTGAGGCTGCCCAGGAGTGGCCCTGCTGCACCCCAGAGCAGAAGCCATGGATCACACAGGGCCAGGAATGCCCCTGCTGCACCCCAGAGCACGAGCCATGGATCACACAGAGACACAAATGTCATTGCTGCACCCCAGAGCAGGAGCCCATGGGTCACACAGGGCCAGGAATGCCCCTGCTGCACCCCAGAGCAGGAGCCCATGGGTCACACAGGGCCCATGGATCACACAGGGCCAGGAATGCCCCTGCTGCACCCCAGAGCAGGAGCCCATGGTTAATTAACACACCTGGGCAGCCCTTGCACATGGAACCAGTGCCTCCCAGTTTCACCTGGCCACTCTGCAACCAGCTTGCATGAAAACTGCACAGCCCAGGTGGACAGGCAGCAGAGATGCTCCCCCTCCAGATTCAGCAGGGAACATCTACATTTGTCACCACTTATCAGAACTATTTAAATAAACAAACAAAAATAACTTCACCGTAAATCTTCTTGGTATTTTTGAGGGTAGCACCTTTCAACAACAGGTTTTCAGGACCCAAAGACCTAAAAGAAATTATAACATTACATCACTCAAAGAACATTTAAACTACCTCATAAATTAGAATTAGAATAGAAAGACAAACAAAGTTTCCTCATGTCTGATTACATGATTTGTATGTTAAATTGGGGCCTTGCCTGAGTTTTTCTCTTTATGTAATTACATTTCCATTTCATCTTACAAATACCATCCCTGACGCAAGACTCCACTCTCATTGGGGGATTTTCAGTAAGGCTTTTGAGGACTAACTGCAAAATGTTCAGATCCAGTACGTTCCAGTACTCATACAAAAATGCAGTGTTAAAATCATCAGAAGCCTGTCCATTCCAGCCCAGTCAGTCAATGCTGGCAGCCCCATTTGTGTTTTTATTTCTCTTTGAAACCCCCAGATTTTTGCTCCCAGGGTATGAACGGCCCCACCAGAGCACAAAACCCATCCCGCATGCTCTGGTGAGAGCCAATGCTTTGGATGGGTTATGGACATCACCTGCTCATTTTTTCTGTGGAACACTCTGATTGATGTTTGAGCTCTTGCTTACCTTCCAATGACAATATTTTACCATTGCCTGATAAATTTGTGCCCTATCAGCAGGGCAGGACATTACCAGGTGGTTCTGCACTGCTTCCCCAAAAGGGGCTCAAACAAACCACAGGATGGCAGAAGGGAGGCCTCCTTTTAGAATGAAATCTTTGGAATGGTTTAAGAAAAAAATTCCCAAATGATGGCAGGACAGGCTCAGGTCTCTGAAATTCTCTGTAGATGCCCAACAGGCAGCTGCAGGACCAACCTGGCTACAGGCTCTTGGTTACTCCCATAGATGATAATCCTTCCAACAAATCTGTGATAAAAATATGAGAAACTTGTATTACAGACACATTATAAACACTATAAAAATAACAAAATAACAAAAATAACATTGACAGGAAATGGAAGCAAATCCAGAAACAAGTGAATCTGACAGTTTAATGTTTCAGAGGGCTGGCTGTGCTCAGGACAGGGAGAAGCCACACAGTCCCCAGGGTGCTCACACAGCCCAGCACATCCCCACTACAGACTGCAGCACCCCAGAAAACCTCCCTAAGGGGTCTAAAAACATAGAAAACTCACTCCTGGAAGTCATTCAGCCCAACGCATCTTACTGGAAGGTAAGAGTGGCCTAAAAACAGGCGCAGGGACCATTCCTGCTGCTGAGCTGACAAAAACCAGCTCTGACAAAAACCAGCTCATTGTACCACAAAAACTGCTGCACAGGGGAGGCTCTTCTGCAAAGACACTGAGCTCTGAAGACTTTGCCATGCTCATACAGAGGAGGCCCAGCAGCTTATCAGTGCCTTGAGCCACCTTTTGGTCTCTGCCCAAAGGAGATGGCATTTGCTTTGCTGAGCTGCAGATGCCCAAGCGACGGTGCTGGGGTGTGTGCAGGGGATGACCCCAGGCAGCACAGGCAGGGGCGGAGGCAGGGGGGGAGGCAGGAGGGCCAGACTCACTTGTAGAGGTCGGGCTGGGGCTGCTCACACTCGATGGTGGCCGTGAGGGTGTCGATGGCTTCGTCGGTGCAGAGCACGGCGGTGTCCCGCACGGCGTAGTGGGTCTGCACAGGGGCACAGGCAGGGTCACCGCAGGCCCAGCAGCACTCCCACCCCAAGCTTTACAGCCCATCACTCAAAATGCACAAGCCTGTCAGCACCAGCAGCTCCCCAGAGCCCTCACCACGCTCCCGCAAGGCAGCTGAAGCATCTTTCAGAGACAGAATGAAGTCACTGATGAGACAGAATGAAGTCACCGATGCTAAGAGAAACCACAGCAGCAAGCAGCTGCTGGCTGTCTCAGCAAGGCATCCCCCAAAAGCAGAGCATCCCTGGCTTTTCCCTGGGGACCTGCCCTGCCTGGGGTGGAGGGAGGCTGCAGGCGGCCCCGTGGAGGAGGAGCTGCCCACCTGCCCTGGCTCCTGATGGTAACCACACAGCAGCTCCAGCAGCAGGACCAGGCACAGCCCTGGCAGACTCCCAGCTATTTTTAGCAGCTGCTGCTGCAAAGGTTCATCTCTCATAATTAACTGAAAAGCCCACAAAGGATCTGCTCGCTGCCTTTCAGGCTCTATTTATAGGAGCTGCTCAGAGCTCCCAGTCACAGCAGGCTCACGGCAGGCTGCTTCAATCCATCTTCATAAACAAATTCATTAAAGCGCTTCCTCCGCTCCTGACGTGTGCATCCCTGCCCTGTGCACCCCAGGATTACACACTGCAGCCATGGAGTGAGCCATCCCCTCCTCTGTGTGCTCTCCTGATGTGTGCATCCCTGCCCCGTGCATCCCAGGATTCCACACACTGCAGCCATGGAGTGAGCCATCCCCTCCTCTGTGTGCATCCCTGGAGTTACACACCCTGCAGCCAAGGCAGGAGCCATCCCCTCCTCTGTGTGCTGTCCTGCCCTGTGCATCCCTGCCCTGTGCACCCAGGAGTTACACACCCTGCAGCCATGGCAGGAACCATCCCCTCCTCTGTGTGCATCCCTGCCCTGTGCATCCCTGCCCTGTGCACCCAGGAGTTACACACACTGCAGCCATGGCAGGAACCATCCCCTCCTCCGTGTGCTCTGCTGACCTGCCTGCCTCCTCAGCACACATGGACACATCACAGCTTTGGCCAAAACTGCTCCTGCAGGACCAAAGCCAGCCCTTGTGGGGGGTTTGCAATGCCCCCATCAGCAGAGACACTGTGCAGTTACTGAGGCATACTTCAAAGCCACCTCCCAATCAATTCCAGGATCTTTACACCCTTTAGTGCATTTAGAAAACACATGTTCTGTGAGCTAACATATGGCCAAAGATTTGTGCTTCAAAGACAGAGCCCTGACCAAATCTCTTTTACATTTCTATTCCAGTTTCACTCAATCAGGCACCTTTCCCATACCTCAACCTGATATGCTCCAAATCCCAGAAAAATCCCCAGCAGGAAGGCAGCAGGTACCCCTGCAGATCAGGTTTGGTGATTACCCAAATGTGCTTCCCTCACTCCCCTTTTACAGCAAACCCTGGTTCCTGATGTTAGATCTATTTCCCCAAACAGAGCTGGCTTTTCTATTCCCTCTCCCCCTTCAAACTCATCTTCCCCTCCTCATGAAACAGGAGACAGCTCCCAGTCACCTACAGGAATCCACAAACCAAGAAAAAAACAGCACAGTGCTTGATCTAGAAACTCAGCATCACATCTCCAGGCTCACAAGTTGGTAAGAGCCAAGACTGCACAAGTAATGTGAACTGATGCATGTATCACACCTGACACAAATAAGCAATAGCCTTTAACATGGTCAGCTATTTCTAGCCTCAAGGCACTTCAGAGCTCCAGCTCCTCCTCACTAGTGGAGCCAGCACTGTGCCACAGCTCCCACTCAGGTTATCCAGCACCAGCCAGCAGCCAGCATGGAGAGGAGCCACAAATCCCAGAACAGCACATCAGCTCCACAGCGGTGTTCCCACTGACTTCACAGTGTGCTGGAATGAATCATGTCATGGTCAAGCATCTTCCAGTCCCACTGCTGCAGCTGCTAGTGTCTGTGTATTTATCATATACTTGTTATATTGTTATAATATTATTATAGTCTGCATTATACTTATACAAGTATTTATCAAACTCAAATGAAACCAAACATTCATGTCTTCTGACATATATAAGCTCTTTGTTGTTGCTTCTTTCCCCAGTTTAGAGAAGGGGAGATGCAGAAAGAAAGAAAGAAAATAAACTGGAGATGCTCCTCCTGAGCAGGACTAGTATTAATTTTCACTGCTTGCTCCAGGGAAAGGGAGGAAAAATCCCAGAAGCAATGCTTTTCTCATGCTGGTGAAAACAAACAGAGCAGGCCATCCCCCAAACAACCCACGCCCCAGGGCTCACTGCTGAGCAGAGCACAGACCATGCCCCAGGGCTCACTGATGACACCCTGGAGGCAGACAAGAGCAGGAGCTGCTGGAGAGCCAGGCAGCCACAGGGACAGGCTCCGTGCAGCAGCCCCCAGCCCAGCCCAGCCCCAGCAGGGCCATGCCCAGGTGCCCAGCTCCAGCTGCCGACACAGCCCCAGCAGGGCCATGCCCAAGTGCCCACACAGCCCCAGCAGGGCCATGCCCAGGTGCCCAGTACCAGCTGCCCACACAGCCCCAGCAGGGCCATGCCCAGGTGCCCTCACAGCCCCAGCAGGGCCATGCCCAGGTGCCCAGCTCCAGCAGGGCCATGCCCAGGTGCCCACACAGCTCCAGCAGGGCCATGCCCAGGTGCCCAGCTCCAGCAGGGCCATGGTAAGGTGCCCAGCTCCAGCTGCCCAGCCCGGCCCCAGCAGGGCCATGCCCAGGTGCCCAGCTCCAGCAGGGCCATGCCCAGGTGCCCAGCTCCAGCTGCCCTCCCAGCCCTGACCTTGAAGTTGGACTCGCCGTCCAGGCTCGCTGTGGTGACATAGCAGGTGCCATCAGTGCTGCTGGAGGCCAGAAATATCAAATCACAGGGGAAGGTCTCATCTGCTTTCACTTCCACGATGTCTCCAACCTAGGAGAAAGGAAGCACTCACATGAACAGCCCTCTCAGGTGTTTTTAGGTGAGTGTGATTCAGCTTCTCTCAAAGGCAGGCTGGGGTCCAGGGGGTGCACAGATCCCTGACCATCACTCGAGAGCCTGAAGGGTCACCCAGCCCTGCACTGACTCAGAGCACCCACGGGGCACAGCCAGTGTTTATTCCTCTGCTAAATCCTGATGGAGCAAGAGACTGTGCTTGCCTGGAGTGCGCTGTGATAAATTAACATCAGAGCCAAGTGTACTTTCCTGGTGTCCTTGGGAGAGCAGGAAATAGAAGAGGACTGCCTGTCCTGGAGAAGTGCAAAATGCTGACAGATGTGTCACCTGTCAGCCCGGTACAGCTTTTGTGAGACGGCTTTTCAAAAGAAATCAAAGGCAGCCTCACTCCTTCACTGGGAGCAGCTCTGGAGCATCTCAGCTCAAAGTGAGCAAGCTGGGGCAGCTCTGGCCCAGCACAGCCCTCCTCCCCTGCCCTGTTCCCTCAGCACAGCTCTGTGCTGCCATCAGCCTCAGTGCTAGCCACACACGGGTTCTCAGGTAACAGTTACCTTGATTTTTTCACTCTCTTTCCGCACTTGCTTTGCATTTTCCACGACAAAGACGTTGCTTTTGTTCACCTCGTTGTCAGCTCTGTGCCTCAGCCAGTCCTCGTACCCCTACAGCACAGACACAGCACAAACCCCTTACAAAGTGAGTAAACTAAGGAAAAGGAGGAGCGAGGATCACAGGGACACGTGGAAACAATGAATAAGGCAACTGTCCTCAGACCTCCTTCATGCCTGACAAAACACCAACCAGAGCAGCTCAGACTGAATCAATTCATTTAGAAAACCTCCATATGCATATTTGACAGATTCAGAACAGATTAAAATAACACAAAAATAATCTATATGCGGGGCATGCAACAAGCAGCTGAACTACTGTAACACATTTCTATTATTCTGAGCTGTGGTAAGAACAGACTGACAATATGAATAATACACTCAGCAGCCTGCAACTCCTTCCTATGGTAACGCAGGATGAGGCTCTTCCTCTTCAGCCTTCACTGGAGCAATGAGCATTGAGATCTGAGGCAGAGAGATTTTATTCTACCTCTCCCTTTCCAGCCCCCGTAGATGAAACTTCTTTCTTTATTATTCACTCAGGAAATTTTAAATGGCATGTGTGCCTGTGATGGGAGGCAAGAGGTCTTTCAGCACTGCCAGGAGATGAGGAGCACACGTTTGCAGGACTGGTGAGTGGCTGAGCAGAACCTGTCCTTCCCACACGGAGCAGAGCGTGGGTGTATTTGGAGCACGTCTCTGCAAGGACTCGGGGAGCGTTTCCAAGAAGAGGAAAAACATTCCTGCAACACCAGGCCTACAGCAGAAAGCTTACTGACCCTCCTGGCCTGCTTTCAACAGCACAGGGATGCTTTCCATTGCTAGAACTGGAGACACCAACCCCACACACAAAGTGCAGCCTCTCCTGGAAAGCACCAGCGCCCAAATCACCCTCTAAAGGGGGCACCGAACCTACCAGCACACGTTGGTGGCCTCTGAGCATATTTAAATACACATTTCTGTGCCTGTCTCACAGAGCATCTCCCCCACAGCGACAGCTGTACCTGTTTGATAGCTGTGACAGTGATGACAAAGAAGAGCGGGAGGCCACTGGTCACCGGGCTGGTTGGGGTGTCCACTATCACCTGCAGGACAAAAATGGACTGCTGAGCCCTGGGTTTCAGGCTGCAGATAAAACCAAACCTCTGCTGATGGGGGAAAAGGGTGCTGGTCCCACTGAGGGCAGCTCAGAGCCCAGCACAGGAGAAAGGCAAGGAAGAGCAGCACCAGTCATCTTGAACCACTGACACTGGGAGGCTAAAAATAACAGCCATCAGCCCAAATTACCTGTGAAATACACTGCAGAACAGAACATGAATATTTAAGCAAAGCAGAAATGCAGGCTTTGTGTTGGAGCTCTCAGAGTGGAGCTCAGAGCCGCTGTAGGCACCATGGCTGCAGAGGGGCCCGGGGCACAGCTGGATCCTGCTGAGCTCCAAGCACAGCCCAAACCTCTGCTCAGCAGTGAAACCCCCGGGCTGTGGGAGCTGCTGCTCCCTCTGACATGGCCCAAAGGCTGAAATGGCAGGGCAGGCTCCCAAGGGGCAGGGAGCCCTTCCCACCTTCCCAACACACCACAGCCTGCTCATTTCCCTGCTGCTCCTGGGGACGCTGGGAGCACCAGGGGCTCTGATGAAAGGCACAGGGGAGCTCAGCAGAAAGGCTTTGTGTGCCCACAAAGGGCCTTTGTCTCTTGTTTGTGCTTCCCCAGCACGCTCACACAACAGCAGCGTTTGGGTATTTATTGTTTCAGGCTGCCTGGAAAAAGCTGTGCTAAGGACAGGACTCCTCTTATCAGATACGTGGACATTTTTGACTATGAAATGCTGTGCACTGCAGTATCACCCAGCCCTACTGAACCCAGATAACCCTTGGTGCTGCAAATGCACAGAGTGGCCCTGAGTGCCTTTCTGAGGCAGGGGATGTCTCAGCATGACAAGCACCTGGGCCAGGGGCTGCTCTGTGCAGCAGCCAGGATCAGGGCTGGGCTCTGCTCAGCTGGGTTTGTGTGCTCTCTAATCCACCACAAGGCTGCTTCCTGATTTTAGAGGTGTTCACAGAATGAAGGCCAGGAGGAGCAGCAGGCTCTTCTCTCACCTGTGCCTGAAACGGGCAAGCAGCGAGACAAACCCAGTTTGTGGCTATAATCAGGAATATTCCCTGCTCTCCACAGCCAGAGGGTCAATAGATAAAATGTAATAGCACGTCACTAAGTGGCCAGCTACACAAAGAGGACATCCTGACTCCAGGGTATCGCTTCAGTTCAAGGCAAATTACAAATTGGGTCTGACAAAGTGGAGCAACGCCAGCGCAATGAGGAGATGGAGGCAAGCCAGCTGACGCCAGAGCAAATTGGCCTTTCATGTCACACTGCCAGCAGAGCCACACACAGCCAGGGCTGGGAACCCTGCTCCTGCACAGCATTCAGGCACCCATCCCTGAGTCTGGAATAAATCTGCTGCTTTGCCCAGGCAGAGCAACTTCCTCAAGCTTCCAAAACTCATCCTAGGCATTTTCTGAATTTTACTGAGTACATCCTATCTCTCCTGCTTGCCTTGAAACTCATGATATCTGAGACACAAAAATATCATACCACTTGGGGAAATATAGAGATAAGAAACAGAAGTAGTAATGGTGACAAAAACCAGATCTTAATTGTGTAGCATCAATTGTATTTTCAGTGGCTGAATGATCTTAACAGAATTAAGATGGTTTTTCAGTGTTTCAGCAGTCACTCAAACCCCATCTCAGGCCCAGATATTTTAATTATTTTGATGCCTTGGATGGTGTGGCAGAATTATAACAGCCTCCAAGTTCAAAATTTCCAAACTTCTTATAAGCACAAAGAGTTCTAAAGCTCAGCTCTTGTTCAAGCCGTGTTTAACATCAGTTAAGCCCAAACCAAACTCACGCTCAGCCTCGAAGCTCTTACCTGCACGAGGAAGATGATGAGGAAGTAGAAGTTGGCAATTCTTCGAAACTGCTCGAAAAGGTTCTTGGGGAGGAAGTTCCAGAGGGTGTACTGTGGGGAGAGAGGGCACTGAGACAGAGCCAGGCTGGCAGCAGAGCCACGGCGGGACGGGCAGCACACAGGGAGAGCAGCTCTGCTCTGGCACGGCAGGGGAGCACAGCCCCAGAGCCAAAACCAGGAGCACAGTGCAGCTGGGGCTGAGGTTACATGAAATTCACAATTCCCACACTGCAGCTGGGGCCGAGATCCCACCAAATTCCTGCTCCAAGTTCCAAGCTCTCTGCTGGAACACTGAACAGTCAGAGGTGGCTCACAGTGAGACAACATCTAAAAAGGCATTTGTACACAGGTGACTTCATTACAACATAGCCCAAAGTGCACACATTTTTTCCAAATTCCCAAAACCATCTCAGAGATGTTTTTGTTAAAAAAAAAAAAAAAGTAGCCATGCTTGCCCGCACAAATTCAGTATTAGGTTGTGCTTCATTATAATTTTAAGAAGGCTGCTGAATCATTTACTTTGGAAAGCATGCAGAATTTAAGAACAACATGGAAAATAATGGGTCTCATATCTATCTTTCCGTCTGTCTGGAATAAAAAAAAATAAACAGTCAAGTCTCAAGACTAATGCCCACTTAATTATAAAAGAGACTGGACAGGTCCCAGGCCTAGCAAATATAAAAGGGAAAAAGAACAAGGACATAACATTCAAAAATAAATCAAGGAAGAACTAAAATTAGTGCTAAAGCAAACCATTTGTCAGTGAGGGAGCTGAGCTGGGGGAAGGTGTCCTCACTCAAGCCCCTCTGCGTGCCAGCAAACATCAATGGCAATGCTGCACCAGCTAAACAGACTGAAAGCTCTTCCCAAAAATAAACCCAGACATACAAAAACTGATAAGATCCAAGATGCACAGAGAAACAAAGGCGAGGGAAAAACCCCTCTGCAGCTCAAGTACAGCGAAACTGAAGCCTGAGTGCATGCTGAGCATCAGCAATGCTGAGCACTGGCATACGTATCCAGCTGTGTTGACAATATGGAATGCCACTTGTTTGATATTTTACTCCAATTGGCTTCAAATCTTTCGAAATAGCTTCATGAATGTCATGGAGAAAAGCTAAGCAGAAGGCAGATGGGTGTCATCACAGTTCTCCACCATAAACAAAAGCTGCATTAATACCATATGAATGTTTCCCCCTCTTCCATCCAAAGGGATAAACAGAGCATGGTTATTTTTGTCCTATCTCAAGAAAGAAAAGTCCCACAGAATAAAAAAAAAGAAGGAATCACATTTTTAAGTCCCTTTATAAAGTAATGCCCTTTATAAAATAAAATTTGAGCTGCTGTTATCTCATGCTGTATTATACACCTGTCTTTTCTTACCAAAGGGGATGTGAGGAAACTTTAAAAAACACACCAAAAAAATCCCCAACCCCACAAAATCAACGTGTCCACGTTTTGCTCTTACCCAGCCTACAAGAAAGGAACTTGTCCACATCTCCACTGGCAAAAGAAATCCCCAGAGAGAGCTGGAGCTGTGTGCCAGGGCTGTGCCAGGCTGCTGCACCTGCAGGGGCACCTTTGCCTCCATCCTGGAGGAACTCAGGCTCCCCCAGCTTCCAAACCCAGCACCAGGGCAAACCAGGGGGAGCACCCAGGCTGAGCTAGGGTGCCCTGGGCGGGCAGGGGGCTCACCTTGGAGGAGACAATCCTGTTGTCACAGAACTTCTGTGCCACGTACGCCTCGGTGTCCGCCACGGGCCGGTGCCCGACCAGCACGGTGCGCGTGCCCACCCGCTTCTCCTCCCCAGCACACTGTGGGCAGCAAAGAGAGAGAGCTGTGAGCCCCAAAGAACCCAAATATCTGTGTAAAACCAGCTTCTCCTCCCCAGCACACTGCGGGCAAAGAGAGACAGCTGTGAGCCCCAAAGATCTGTATTCACAGCTTCTCCTCCCCAGCACACTGTGGGCAACAAAGAGAGAGCTGTGAGCCCCAAATATCTGAGTAAAACCAGCTTCTGCTCCCCAGCACACTGTGGGCAACAAAGAGAGAGCTGTGAGCCCCAAACATCTGTATTCACAGCTTCTCCTCCCCAGCACACTGTGGGCAGCAAAGAGAGAGAGCTGTGAGCCCCAAAGAACCCAAACATCTGCATTCACAGGCTCCAGCTCCTCAGCACACTGCACTGCTCACTGCAAATAAAGCAGCTGGAACTCAGAAATTCACCTCACTGCCCCAGCCAAAGCACAGAGGATGAAGAAGAGTAAGGTCATTTACCAAAATCAAGGACATGCTGAGCCTGGAACACAGCTTTGCTCAGGCTTCAGCTCAGGAGCACAGCCCACCCTACACCCCACCAGGACAGGTCACTGCACTGCTGCTGCCTGCATCTGCAGCCTGTGCCAGGTTGTTTTTCCTTCTTGAAGGAGAACTTGTCTTTATCAAGCACCTCAAGGCATTAGGAACATAATTTAGCATCTATACATCTCTCCCTAGTCCCGACCTGGAGAATCCTTCTGCTCTGGGTTTATTCACTGCATGAGTAAGATGCCAACTGCACCCTCCCTTACACTCACTCTTCTGCCCAACCCTCAAACCCTTGCAGGATGTCTCACCACCACACTGGCACAAACAGATTTAGTGCTCAGCTCAAAAACCAGAAGGGTCTGCTTCTGCTATTTAAAAACCTCAGCTAAAATCACGAACGACGAAGCAGACAGCTTCACAGCACAAACTCCCCGAGATGACACACACGGTGCTGGGGAGCCAGCTGGGCCTGCCGGGGGTTTAATTTAAAGCAGAATGAGATGTCACAAGTGACTGTCATGGGGGCTGCTGACAGCCCCAGCGCTCAGCAGCAGGATGAGGGAGCTGCAGCAGAACAACCTCGGCAGGGAGCAGGGCTGCCTGCAGGAGAACACAGCCCTGCACAAAGCCAAAGACACCTGGGAGCAGCACGGGGCTCAGCAGAGCCCAGCCACCTCTGGGGCAGTGACAGCACCTGCAAAGCACAGACAGACCCCCTGGCCGAAGAGAGGGTGTTAACACACAGTACCTGAATGCACCAAAAGCACTGGAGCTCCTCTACTTCAATGTAACCCTTCAGCATTTCCAACTTTTGTAGCTTCTTTTGAAGCCTTTCCCAGCCTGTGACAAAGGTGAGGCCAGGCAGGTCACTGCAGCTCTCAGGGGCTGAGCAGCACCCTGGGCTCTGTCCCCATCGGCACACCCAAGTTCCACACTGAACCAGAAAACTTTATTTTCAAAAACAACAGAACTGTGCAAGTTGAAAAATCAGCTTTTCATTCCGTCCAGGTTCCCCCTTTTACTTAACAAAGTGTCCTTGCCACAGATGCTCACAGCCAAAGAGAAGACCTGGTGGGCACCACAGAGCATTTTGTGACGCTGAACTTAAAATTACACAGTGAATTTAAAATACCCACAAAGAGCAAATTGGGGAAGAGGGGTGAGGGGGAAGGAGTGGCGTTAGAGCAGGGTAAGATTTCCTTAGAGTTCAGTTTTCAAGTTTTAAAACGTGAACAGGGAAGACATTTGTCAGTCTAGGGCTCGAGGGCACTATCAGGCAGCAGGGCTGCTGAAACACCAGCAGAGACTCCTCATACTCCACTTTGCCATACTAATCCTCAATCCCACACTTGCTTACACTGAAACCCCCCAGAGCAGGTGCCAGAACTGCCCAATGCCTGTCCCAAGCCAGCTGCCCAGCACAGGCTCAGCCTCTGCAGACGGATGTGCAGGAGTGCCCTGGATCCAGCTCAGCATCCCTCATCCACAGGGCTCATCACAGGCAGCTCGGAAAGGTACAAACAAAGCCCAGCTGGAGAAAAGGCCAAGACAGAAGGCCTGGGACTATCTGCTGCTTGGGGAAAGGGTCAAACCCAAAAATTTAAACAGTTAAAACCAGTGGATCTGGAGCAGCAATAACAGCAGAATGGATCCTGCTGCACCAAAGGAAGCAGCAGCTCTTCCCTTCCTCTGTTTCCCACCCATGCCCGCACACCTGTAATAAGGAAGCATTTTTACACCATGCCTGTACCTGGGGAGGGGTGCTGACACCACAGCCATGCTCACAGCTCCAGGGGCTGACGCTCGGAGCAGGAGGATCCTCGTGCCCCACACGACGTCCCTGCACCCTGACAGAGCCAGCAGCGACCACCTCCACCCCAGCAGTGACCAGCTCCACCAGCCCCCAAACCGGGCAGGGCTGGCACACAGCTCCAGACTGGGGAATGCCACCGTGCCCAGCCACACCAGCAGCAAACTGCACCTCTTCAAAGCACAAACCAGACCCACAAAGGCTCCCTGATGTACCTGCTGCATTGTGGAGGTGCCAGCCACGGCGTGCCCAAGCTGAGCCCCAGGAGCAGGAGGCAGAGCCATCCATCCACGCCACAGCAGCGCCAGGCAGCTAAGACAGACGTCCCCACGCTGGTCCCACCGTGTGCCCGAGCAGGCTCTGGAGCCAGGCGTGCCTGCTGAGCATCCCTGCAGCCCAGGGAGGAAGGAACAGCTTCCCCTGCCCGCTGGCACGGCGCTGGGGAGGAGCAGGGTCAGGGTCTGCCACTCTCACCCTGGCACGGAAACCAGCCAGCTCTGCTTAAGGCACTGCTGGGACAGTGTTCACTAGGATCCCCAAAAGTGTTCACTAAGATCCCCAAAAGGGTTCACTAGGATCCCCAAAAGTGTTCACTAGGATCCCCAAAAGTGTTCACTAGGATCCCCAAAAGTGTTCACTAGGATCCCCCAAAGTGTTCACTAGGACCCCCAAAGTGTTCACTAGGATTCCCCAAAAGTGTTCACTAGGATCCCCAAAAGTGTTCACTAGGATCCCCACAATGTTCACTAGGATCCCCCAAAGTGTTCACTAGGACCCCCAAAGGCGTTCACGAGGATTTCCTCACTAGCCATGGAGAGCACGGTGCACGTGAAGCCCCAGAGCAGAGGAGAACCCCGATCCAGGTGTGGTGTGTGGGCTGACCAAGCCACACAAGTTCAGGACCAGCTCCATGGGGGGATCTCACCCTCCAATCCCCTCAGCTGTTCACCTGCAGCCTCACCTCACACCGAGGGCAATGCCAGGGTGACAGTGGCACTGTAACCCCGTGGTGCGTGCCAGCCCTCCCACCACTCACAGCATTTCATTCCCATTCCCTCCGCACCCACGGTGCCACAGCTGCCACAACCAGAGCTGGAAGGGTCACAGCCCATCGTGCCCAGCCCCAGAGGGCGAGCACAGCCCAGGCTGCAGCAGGAGGGCAGCCTGAGCTCAGAACTCGAGGCTATCCCCCTTTGGAGCAGCCCAGCCCTCGTGGGTCGTTAATGGATTGCTACGTCTTAATAACAGCTCTGAACAGAGACTTAGAGGCAGATTTAGGGAATAACTGCCAGGCTTTTGGGAAAATTATAAAATATGCAGATTAGCACGGAGAGGATTTACACGACTTTTTCCCACTGCCTTTCATGAAAAATTTTAATTCTGATGGCAAAAAAAAAAAAAGAAAATATTACTTGGATGCAATTGAAGCAGCTTGCTGCCTGCTGCCTGGTGGGGCTCTACACAGCCCACAATTCACAGTGCTGGAGTGAGCTGGTGCAGGCAAAAGCCAGAGTTTCTCCTGCTGTTTACAGCCAAGCCTGCCAAAAGGATTGTTCAAGAAAATAAACAATTGCATTCCCTTCCCTGGCACTTTCTCACCTCCCTGGGCCAGAGGTGTTTGTGTGAGCACTGGGGGAAGCAGAGCTGTCTCTGTAGGGATCAGCAGTGGGGCCAGAGCCAGGGAAGGCACCCTGTGTTCCCCAGCAAGCCTGGGGCACCTGGGGATGCAGAGGGTGAGCACAGAGCCACCTGCAGTAGGTGACCACAGAGCCACCTGCAGTAGGTGACCACAGAGCCACTGCTGTAGCTGTCCCGGCCAGCCAGAGGAGCTCCCTGCAGCTGGCAGGGATCACAGCAGCACCGGGGGACCCTGCAGCCACCAGGAACTGCAGGCAGGGAGGGAGGGAAGGGAAGGAGGCGTTTCTGAGCAGGGCCCCCATCCTGTCTGACCCCTGGGGACCAGCCCCACAGATGCAGGAGCCTCCTGTTCCACTGCAGAGCTCCTGTTCCACTGCCCTGGTGCCTCACCAAGCCTAAGCAGAGAGCCAATCCCCCAGCAGGGCATCCAAACCAGGCTGCTCCTGAAGGAGCTCAGCAGTCCCCAAATCCTCCGCCTCAGTTTGGGCACCTGTCCCTTCGTGCCCCCTCCCACAGCCATGTCCCTGCCCAGCACAACCTCCCACCTGCCCCGGGCAGAGACCCCTCCTCAGGACCCCTCCCCACTTTCTGGGAATCCACCGATCCAGCACCACGCACAGCCCCCAGATGGCACCGGATAAAAGCTGCAAGCCCGGGTAAAAATTAATGGAGTTAGACCGAGTCCAACAGGAGAGGTGAACCCGTGCCCTGCAGTCCCTGCTGACAAGGAGCCACTTCAACAGGACTATTTCTAGGGCAGCTGCAAACAGAGCCTTTAATTATATCCCCCATATGGAAAGCAAGTGTCTGTGCTACCTTCTGGCCCTGTTTCCAGAAAAAAAACGGCAGAAGTAAAACTAAAAAACCACCAGCATCTGATTTACTACAGCTCCAGAAAGCACCAAAACCAGAACTAACCAGTAAAAAAAACTCCTCCTTTCATGTTTGCTGAAGATAACTGTAAGCCACAACGTAAACACAAATAACTCATAGAAAACATATCTAATAAAAACCACAGGCATTTAAAAAAATCATCTGCTAAACCAGCACAACTACAAAGCTCAAACACTTGAATGAAAGCACAGCTTATATTAAATAGATGCAAAAGAAAGATTAAATCACATTACTTGGCTTCAATCTCATGAATAGTTTAAAGTCTAATTGCTCCTGTATTGTTCCATTTATCATAAAAGTTGTAGAGAAGGCGACCTGATTTACAAAAAAAGCTTGCAAAAATAACAGCACCTCCCAAAACAGCCTGTTCTAGCTGCTGTTTCACTTAGCCTCAGAAGAACAAAGGAAAACACAGCCACAATTTTAAAAAGCCTCCATAAATTTACGGTAACCTCCCCAAAACATCCACCAGCCTCACTGCACAGCCAATGTATTTTTAATTGAGATTTCTTCTTGCCAATTTTCCTACGACTCTTTGTCCTCAGTCACTTCTGTGAGGACACGAGCCACGCTTTGAGAACAGCCTCAATAATTCAGCAGCTCAGGCTGTGCTTACCCACACTGAGCACATCCTTCAGCAGATCTCCTGATCTACAGAGAGAGCTCCAAGCATCAGAACCAGCCCCACAGCTCCTGTGCCTGCATGGGAGGGTCAATAACACACACAGACCTTGGGAACACAGCCAGCCCAGTCTGAAATGCTGGGAGCTCATAGGGCCAGGGTGAAGGGCACACACTGCCCGGCCTCATCTCCCACTGGATGGGACTGCTGCTCACCCCTGGCCAGGATGGGAGGCTGGTACCTGGGGAACACAGCAGGTTGAAATTTAAACCAGGATCCCTCTCTGCTGCTCACCCCTGGCCAGGATGGGATGAAAGGCTGGTACCTCAGGAAAGCAGCAGGTTGAAATTTAAACCAGGATCCCTCTCTGCTGCTCACCCCTGGACAGGATGGAAGGCTGGTACCTCAGGAAAACAGAAGGTTGAAATTTAAACCAGGATCCCTCTCTGCTGCTCACCCCTGGCCAGGATGGGAGGCTGGTACCTGGGGAGAACAGCAGGTTGAAATTTAAACCAGGATCCCTTCCCCTGAGCCGAGGCTGGAGCTCACACTGATATTTCAGCCAGGGACAGGACGTGATCACCAAGGAGGGACCGCTGGGTCACACCAGCTCCAGCCAGGGTGGGGGGCAGCCATGAGAGCCCCCAGACCCCAAGAAAAGGCAAGAGCAGGAGAAGAGCCTTGGGAAAGAGCCAGGGGGGTTCACAGCAGCGAGCACATGCTGGGGCTCAGCACACAGCCCTGCTCCCTGGGGATGGCACAGCAGTGCAGATGAGCCCAGCACAGCACCCAACCCACAGCACAGCACTCTCAAAGCAATGGGCACTGCACCAAGTGAGGGGCACCAGCAGAGCCCACCCTGCGTCCCCTCTGTCCTCAACACACAACCACAGCACAGCATCCTTAATGCCAGGGGCACTGCACCAAGTGAGGGGCACCAGCAGAGCCCACCCTGTGTCCCCTCTGTCCCCAGAGCTGCTGCCTCACCCCGTGGCAGAGGGAGGGCACCTTCAGCAAGGACAGGGGCTGGGGAACACAGAGCCCAGCCAGGCTGCACTTCCTGCAAACGCTGCCTCGGCCAACAAAGGCACTGATAAAAACCTACAGAGACATGGCTGGGTGGGGAGAACAGGGGAAAAGGCTACTAGAGAGACTCCGTAAGGGTGGAGAGAGGAAATACAGAAGTTTTTTCCCCATGTAATAAATTTAAAGGAGAGCCCAGCCCTATCCTGGACTCGAGGAGCGCCGTGGACAGGGGTGACAGCTGAAAAGACCTTTTCTGGCAGGGATTTTGTTTTTCCTTCTGGAGGCAGCCTGCCCTCCAAGCAGGCAGCCCTGCACCTTGCCAGCCAGCGTGGCCCAATGGCTGCAAGCACAGCTCCTGCTCAGCAGCACTGAGCAGAGCCAGCTCCACCAGCGATGCACAAAAACCAGAGGGGATCAGCTGGGGCAGCCTCACTCCAGGGCTGCTGGGGGTGCAGAATCTGCTGCTCCTGCTCAAACACAAGCACCGACCCTCGGAAGTTTTCAGCATCTCAATTCTTCTTCTCCCTGCCCTGCTGGCAGTCAGGGTTATGAAACCACTGCTCATCTTGAAATCCAGGCAGCAGATCTTTATTTTTGGCAGCCCAAGAGCAAAGTCCGACCAGCGTGCCGCCAGCATATAAAACCCGGGCTCATAGGAACACTTCAGGCTCGAGAACAGAAAAGGGACTTTGAGTAAGAGCCAAATGTTTTGCAGAGGTCACAAAGCAAACACAACGAGGTCTTCCTGCCTTCAAAACTCTTCCTCCCTCCTCTCCCCGGCTCAAGCTGTGCACATATGTCTGTTCATCAGCAGCTATCCTAGCAGGGCAGCGAGCTCTCCAGAGCAGTGATTTGGCCTGGCTAAAACTGAAATGAGACCAAAATGGAAAAAACCTCCCAGTTTGCAACTGTCAGTGCTTGCACCACCCAGCAGAGCTATAATTTGTTGGTTTTCCCGTTGTTTTCGGGTCCTCTGAAAGCCTAAGCTCTTCAGTTATGGAAACAAAAACCCCCTAAATACTACGTTATGTATCCCAGCTCAGCCAGGCTTACTCTAACCTCTGCCACCTACAAACATTTTGCCCCTTTTTAAGTTTTCCCAGCATTTCAGAGCCAGGCTGCCAGCTGGCTGGCGAGAAGCCCATTTCCCAGGGCAGTTTCTTGCCTTTCCCCTGGGAAGCAAAGCAAGCCTGGCCTGGCTGAGCGTGCTGCAGGGCAGAGGCTGCAGGCTGCCCGGCCAGGATGTGCCTCAGCCCAGCACCAGGAACCAGGGCTGGCACCCAGGGCCGGCACCCAGGGCTGCCCAGAGCCATCCCCAGACCAAGCCTGCCCCAGGGAAGCTTTCTGCCCCCCAAACACAGCTCCAGGAGGGAGGGGAGGGCAGGTCCATCCCGCACAGTCCTGCCCCAGCATCCCGGGGTGCCTCACCCCAGCACCTCCCATGCTCCTCACTCACGGGTTCAGATTGAGCTTTTCAACTCCCAAACCATGACAACTGTGGTTTGCTAACTCTGCTCTTGCTATACTACCGACAAATGGTTCCACAGAAGCAGCAGGAGATAAGAGAGAAAAGAGGTAGAAATCACCCATTTCAACCCTTACTCCACAGCCAAAACCAGCTCCACGTGACCCAGACCCCACTGGGAATATTTTCATCTCTGGCTACCACAGTGACCAACAGACTGACCCTTGGGGCCACAGCCACAGCAGGACACTGGATCAGTGAAATCCGCCCAGCCAGCACAGAAATCCTCACCATGGGGCCTGGAACTGTTTATCTGCAGGAAATCCTCTGGCTCCTGCTCGGGCCAGGCTGGGCTAGGGAAGGAAGGGAGCAGGGCAGAGTGAGCAGTGCCCAGCAGAGCAGCACACACATCTGGGGAGGGAAGGGAGCAGGGCAGTGAGCAGTGCCCAGCACAGCTGCACACACATCTGGGCAGGGAAGGGAGCAGGGCAGAGTGAGCAGAGCAGCACACACATCTGGGAGGGAAGGAAAGCAGCAGGGCAGAGTGAGCAGTGCCCAGCACAGCTGCACACACATCTGGGGAAGGGAAGCAGCAGGGCAGAGCGAGCAGTGCCCAGCAGAGCAGCCAGGTGAGCTGCAGACACAGGCACACCGAGCTGAGCTCTCACTGACCCTCAGCCCTGCAGCCTGGCCGTTCCCCCGTGCCGCACCCCAGCACAGCAGCTGCAGAGCCCCCCTGGGATGACCCGGCCATCTCCAGCCCATCAGGCTCTTCCCTAGCCAGGCACCAGGACAAGGGCGTTCCTGCTCTCACCGTCACCAGCAGCAGCTCCTTCAGCCCAGCTTCCTCCCTGCCTGCCTGCTGCCCACCCTGCAGTGGAACCTGCCAAAGGGAAAGTGCCACTTCCATTCAGTCAGCTGCCCCAGGGAAACCACCCCATGGAAATTCTGTGCTCCACAATATCAATGGAAATTCCCCCACAGAAATTCCGTGCTCCACAATACCAATCCCCCATGGAAATTCTGGGTTCCACAATACCAATCCCCCCACAGAAATTCCGTGCTCCACAATACCAATTCCCCCATGGAAATTCTGGGTTCCACAATACCAATCCCCCATGGAAATTCTGGGTTCCACAATACCAATTCCCCCATGGAAATTCTGGGTTCCACAATACCAATTCCCCCATGGAAATTCTGTGCTCCACAGTACCAATTCCCCCATGGAAATTCTGGGTTCCACAATACCAATTCCCCCATGGAAATTCTGTGCTCCACAATACCGATCCCCCCACGGAAATTCTGTGCTCCACAATACCAATTTGGCTGATATGAGGACAACAGCCTCCGGGCATCACAGCTCATTTTACTGCACTCCCTCCCTCAGCAAACAATGTAAGAAAAGGTGAGCTGCAAGGGAGGAGGAAAAAACAAGAAGAATGAAAACCTTCCACAACTCAGACTGAACAGAAGTGGCATGCAAAACACCACCCAAAGCAAACAGGAAAAAAAAAAAATCATTAATACTGCATTTCAAGGCTGGCTTT
This sequence comes from Melospiza melodia melodia, assembly GCF_035770615.1. Taxonomy (NCBI): domain Eukaryota; kingdom Metazoa; phylum Chordata; class Aves; order Passeriformes; family Passerellidae; genus Melospiza; species Melospiza melodia. The sequence continues at coordinate 19,806,221 of NC_086209.1, read as the reverse complement.
AGCCTCCTGAGTGCAGTCTGAGTCCCTACAGATAGCAGCTGCTTGGCTTTGCATGAATGCTGGGGAGGAATTACACAGAAATCATAATAAAAGATGGAAGGGCTGCTCACAAAAGTGGATTTTTTTTCTCCCTGCATTTAATTTCCCGGCAGTGAGATTTATTTTTTTTATTTTTTTCCCCTCTTAAGCCAATTGAGACTCCAGCAGCAGAGCAGAGCGTCGCTGCAGTCAAGCAGTATTTAATTTGTATTACTGCTGAAGAGATCTGGGATGGCAGCACCAAAGAAGCGCTTCAAATTGTCTGGCCTAGCCTGTTGCACATCTTACTCAGCTTTTCTGGGTCCTTTACAGCACAGGAAACAGAGGATCCCTCTGGTCTGCAAATTGGCCAGAACAGTGCAAACAAATTACATGCACCAAGGGAGCAATGCCTCTGTTTCCCACTTCAATCATCTCACAGGATCCTGTTAAGGTATACAGCATACTTCAGGACATGCCAGATGAAGAGATTCTCTGAAAACACACAGCAAAACATTACCAAGCCCTCCATAAACAAGGCTGGAGTCCTTTCACCTACAGATCCTGAAATTCAGCTGAAAACAAGAGCAAAAAGCCTGCAGCAAAGCATTACTCAGCAAAGGCCACAATGGAGTTTAACAGGAATCCTGTTCAGGAATGGGAAATAGGAAAGAAAAGCCTGATTTGAGAGCGAAACACCCAGCTAGAACAGCCTTGCATGGGCTTACCCTCCTGTGCTGCAGGGGGCAAACAAGCAGCTCTGTACAAACAGCTGGGTCTGCACTGGGCTCTCATTAGGGAGGGCAGGACAATGTCTCTGGAGCACCATCAGCTAGGCTGGACGGCCTGAGGAGATGTGCTTTCAGCCTGAATGGGCTTCAGCCGGAATCCCATCCCAACAGCACCACTGAGGTTTGGGGGAAAGGCACCGGAGTCAGCAGGAGGAGCCCACGGAGTGGGCAGAGGGGCTGCACGAGGGGCTGCACATTTCAGAGAGGATATGCAGGTTCTGATAGCACCTGTGGCAGGGAGCATCCCTGTGAGAGCACCAGAACCATGGAGGGGAGCAGGGGCACAGCCCAGGGCAGCTCTCCTGCCCCCAGAGAGCCTCAGCTCCTCTCCCCACGCCCCTGTCCGTGTGGGGCTCGGGACCCAAATGCCCCTTGCAGCCACCAGGACAGTGCCCTGTGCCAACCACTGCCCAGCAGCTCCCTGGGGCTTGGCCCAGCCTGAGACACAGCCCACAGGCAAAAATAAATATATATATTTAATGCATCTCTGCATTGCTTAAATGCATATTTAATGTGCATATATTGCAAGCATGTATATTTAATGCACACACAGCTACTGAAGTCACTGCAGCCCTGGGCAGAACAGGCTTTTCCTGACCCAGCTGCTGCCAGGGCAAGGGCAGCAAAGAGGAGACCTTTTAAAAGAGGCAAGTTTCAGTGTCCCCAGGCTACAAGTTAGTAAATCAAGCTTTAAAGCAGTTTGCCACTCACTGCCATCCCCTGCAGCACACAGCAGCCTGGCCGAACCTCAATATTGCTTGCTAATTGAAGTAGGAAAAAAAGATCTTATTTACTTGCAGGAGGGAGGGAGCTGGCAGGGGCAGGGCTGCAGAGGTGAGCCAGGCTCTCCTGGTCCCACAGCATCACCTGTGGGGCTCCAAGCCCGGGCTGGACACAGGTGTGCTGGTTGGGACAGCACAGGCAGGTGAGGTCCGCAACACCCAAAACCAGCCCGTCCTTCCCAGAGCTCAGACAGCACAGAAATATTGCCAATATGAGCAGGGAGGAGCAGACTCCAGTCTAGATGCACAGGTAGGGCATTTTGCACGGTAACACAGGCAATTGGGGTAACAGCACACTCTGTCACCCGGGGTCCAAGCTGCCTGGAAATTCCCCCTTCCCAGGCACTCCCCTGTCCCTGCAGTGCCAGCTCCTCTGCAGGTGGGGAGATGCTCCCCACCTGGCCAGCCCAGCACTTCCTGGCAAAGGGTTTAACCTCCCAAGGGAGCACAGTCCCACAATGCCAGGAATTGCTCACCTGGGACAGGAGACGCAAGCTTGGTGCCATGGCAGGAAGATGCTCACAGGGACCAAACCTGCACTGCCAAAAACATGATCACTGGCAGACAACGACTAATGTGGGTGTGAAGGTTTCATCTGACTTACAGACACCGTGAATGCTCTCCATCAGCTCTGCTTTAACTAACACTTAAAACAATAAATCTCTCCACTAGAGACAGCTACAGCCAGAACACAGCAGTGTTAATCAGAAAGGAAACACATAAACCAAAGGCAACAGGATGAAATTAAAGGCAAGGCTGAAAAGCTTGTTATTAATAGATGTCCCGTTTGCTTTTACAAATTTTCTCATTAAAAGCAAATTGCCATGTCTTCAGCTGCAGCTCCACTCAGCTCAGCTCCAAACCTCTCCTGCACAGCCCAAACAATCATCATTACTCCTAGGAAAACACCAGCTGGGGACAAAAAGTGGCATGGAGGGAAGAAGAAAACACAGCCAAGACTCGTTATTCTGCACAGAAAAGTTTCAGCATGGCCCAAGTTTAATTAGAAGCATCACTTATCATTAATGTTTGACCGGTGCTTTCCAGCCCTCCCTGGAGCCATTCCCAACTTCCCAAACTTGAACTGAACACATGAACACATGCAGCTGTTTATCCCAGGGCACGCTTTTGCTTTTTGTTTGATTTTTATTTATTTTTAGCCAAATGGCTGAGCTATTTCTGGGAATAAGGCTACAGTGAGCAGACAGTTAAAGAGGAAACGGTTACAGGAATTTCACAAACCCCCGTGCCCCCCAGAACCTGAGAAACTCCCGTGTCCCCATTTTCCAGGGAAGGAGCAGCAATGGGGGATTGCAGCCGAAGCTCTCTGCAGCCCCAGCTTCCCCATTTGAGCCTCCCTTGACTTCTCTGTGGTCAAGCATGGGCTGCCCTGTGGCTGCTGCAGGGGAACTGCCTGAGCACAAGGGACACTGCTGTCACGCCAAACACATCTCACAGAACACAATTCCAGCAACTTTCATGACAATTTCAAGGGGTTTCATTGAAATCTGTGCTCTTTTCAAATGTGGGATTTTCCCCAGCAGATTTCTCTGTGCCACCTGGTGTCCCAGAGACACCCCAGCCCCAGCCTCTGCTGCTCGCAGGTTTTTGTCACACCAATGAAAGCAAACACTTCCTGCAGAAGCTGGCATCTGACATGCAGCCTCACCCTCCAGGTGCTAACAGGGCTGGACTGGGAGGAAGAGACAACTCCTACAGCTTCCAACTCCGAACCGTAATCATCTTTATTATTAGAATGGGAACTGCAATCACACACTAATGTTTGGTTCACACTCTATGGGAAAAAAAACCAGTGTGAAAGAAAATCACAGATGTGTAATAAAATCTATTTTTGCACACAGAGCACACTTGCTGCACATCCTAAAGATGGGAGTGTGAATCAGCATCCTCCACCACAGCCTGGGACAGCTCCCACACCCCCTGAGCTGGGCAGGGACAGCCCCACAGTGCCCAGTGCCCCCCAGGGGCTCCCCCCAGCCAGCCCTGCCCCTTCTCCCCTATTCCCAGTGCCAAATTTACTTCCCATCTAAAGAGTGACTTTGGGCCATGTCCCTTTTTCAGCCTTTTTCTGAACAGGTCTCAGTGGGGTGGGTATCTTCAGGTAGGACCTGCCCCACAGGGCCCCATGCCCAAGCTGGGGTACCCACGGCTGGCACAGCACAGAGGGATGAGGGAGCCCCATGCCCAAGATGGGGGTACATGCCTGCTGGCACAGGACAGAGGGATGCCCAGGCTGGGGTGCCCACTGCTGGCACAGGATACAGGGATGCAGACAGCCCCATGCCCAAGATGGGGGTACATGCCTGCTGGCACAGCACAGAGGGATGCCCAGGCTGCGGTGCCCACTGCTGGCACAGCACAGAGGGATGAGGGAGCCCCATGCCCAAGCTGGGGTGCCCACGGCTGGCACAGCACAGAGGGATGCCCAGGCTGGGGTGCCCACTGCTGGCACAGCACAGAGGGATGCAGACAGCCCCATGCCCAAGATGGGGGTACATGCCTGCTGGCACAGCACAGAGGGATGCCCAGGCTGGGGTGCCCACTGCTGGCACAGGATACAGGGATGCAGACAGCCCCATGCCCAAGATGGGGGTACATGCCTGCTGGCACAGCACAGAGGGATGCCCAGGCTGCGGTGCCCACTGCTGGCACAGCACAGAGGGATGCAGACAGCCCCATGCCCAAGATGGGGGCACATGCCTGCTGGCACAGCACAGAGGGATGCCCAGGCTGGGGTGCCCACTGCTGGCACAGGATACAGGGATGCAGACAGCCCCATGCCCAAGATGGGGGTACATGCCTGCTGGCACAGCACAGAGGGATGCCCAGGCTGGGGTGCCCACGGCTGGCACAGCACAGAGGGATGCAGAGCCCAGCAGGAGCAGCAAGGGAACATCACTGCAGCCTGTGACAGGGCACAGAGGCACAGGCCCAGCCCAGGGACAGCCCTGCACACCCACCCAAGGGACACCTTGTTCCCAACACAGGCACACAGCGCTGAGAGCCAGCAGCGCCCAAGGAGCCCAGCCAGACACCAGGGATTTACCAGCACTCGGGCTGCAAAGAGGATCAGGCCCCAAGGTATTTCATTAACTGGAATAACACAACTAAGGTCCTATTGTTACACTCTGCACAAACACTCCAGCAGAAGAGTTTTGCTCCCAATTACAGACTGTTTGTTGTTTTCTCACTTATGCTGGGTTTGAACACAAACAGGAGAGAGCCAGGGCAAGGAGCTGCACTGACTGCAGAGAGACCCAGCACAGAGCAGCAGCCCAGGGGCTCAGCCAGCAGCAGGCACCCCAAGAGCAGGGAGAGCACCCTGGGGTGCTTCCCCCACCACCCCGGGGTGCTTCCCCCACCACCCCAGCCTTCCTGCATCATGAGCAGGGTCTCAGCTCCCGGGGCTCGCTTCCAGACTGGCCTTAAATAAAGGCAAAGTGGGAGGAAAACTGCCAATAACAAGGGCATCAGTGAGTTCTCTTTCTGCATTCCTCCCTTATCTCTCCCCCAGCCCTGGCAGAGCTGCGGCCCCGGGGTTCAGCGAAGAACAGGAGAGCAATAGGTGAGAAAAGCCCACTGTGATGCAGGCACAGGGAGCAGCACTGCCCAGCCAGCCGCAAGTGGACAATGCTGTGAGGAGCCCAGCCCAGCAGAGTGACCCCAAACCCCCCCTGGACACCCCCACACTTCCCCACCCCGCTCCTGCACCCTCCCACAACAGCCGTACAAGCAGCAGGAGACTAAAAATGAGACTCCAGTGCTAGAATCTGTTTCCAAAAAAGAATTAAAGTTATATTTCAAGTTGACAGTATCTCCTAAAAGTGGATTAACCATGGCAATTCAATCCCACCTCCCCGCAGTGATCCCAGCCCCACTCTTCCTGTGACAGGGATTATTTCGGTGGTGCAAATCAAAGTTCAGAATCCAATTTGTTTCTGAGAGCATCAGTCTGCACCCCCAGGTAGCTGTGCAGACCCACATGCACCACTCGACCCTTCCTGCTCTTCTCACCATCCCATTTCATACCCTGTGCAGGATCAGAGTTTATAGGAGGGAAAACCAGAGCCACAGTCATGCTGATAGGGCAAGTCACCTCCATTGTGCCTAAGCTGTGAGTTACAACTGAAAACAGGATTTTGACTATCTCTTGGTATTTATGAGCCTCAGGCAGAGACCACACAGTGGAGAGGTTACAGCGCTTGTCTGAGCAGCCCTATGGGATCCCAAGTGCCAGCAAATCTGCAGCCTTTAATAACTGCAGTGAACTCCTGCAATGCCACGGCCACAGGATGAGCCTCCCTTGAGCAGCACTGCCCATGCAGGAGCGAGGGCCAGGCAGCACCTCAGGATGGCTCAGAGCCTGGCACAGGCTGCCCTGCTCTCCCATGGAGCAGGAGGGAGAGGGCTGGCCCAAGGCTACCGCGGCAGCCCGCAGGGCTGGGGACAGGGCACGAGCTGCTCTATCAGCCAAGGCTGGTATGGGGGACCCACAGCACTTGCACCAGCCTGATAAACTGCTCCACGCTGCTGAAGTGCTGCTCACAAAGCCAGGAGGGGCAATCAGTGCCTAACACGACACCAACACTGCAGCTGACCTGGCACTCGGTCCTGGGCCCTGAACAGAGCTGCTGCCACAGCCACAACACCTCTCTACCCTTCCCAAGGGCTGCTGCCACAGCCACAACACCTCTCTACCCTTCCCAAGGGCTGCTCCTCCAGCCACAACACCTCTCTACCCTTCCCAAGGGCTGCTCCTCCAGCCACAACACCTCTCTACCCTTCCCAAGGGCTGCTGCCACAGCCACAACACCTCTCTACCCTTCCCAAGGGCTGCTGCCACAGCCACAACACCTCTCTACCCTTCCCAAGGGCTGCTGTCACAGCCAGCCCTGCACAGAGCCTTTGGAAATACCTGGGCTGTGCAGGGATGGTGTCTCTGCACCCCAGAGGACATCACACCCCAGCAGCACCGAGCATCTCCTCTCCACACCGAGGGACCCAGAGGTGACACAGGGACCGTGTGGGACCCCGGGCAGGGCAGGGGCTGCTCCTCACCCGTCAGGAGGGTGCTGGGTCCAGCAGCCAGGCAGGCAGCTCCAGCACCCGCTCACAGCAAGCAGCCACCCGAAAAAGCTCTGTATGAACCCGGCGGAGATGCCTCAAACCACAAACGCCTCTGACATGAGTGGCACAAAAACTGCCGCCGGGCTGGGCGGGGAAGGAAGCACTCAGGGCAGAGCTGAACCCAAAAGGCATCAAAGCCAGTCAGGGCACTGAGTTTCCATCTCATCTATCTGTCCCCGAGGCTGCAAAACAATGGCTGAGGTAGGTGTGTTCTCCACAGGGCTAACCCAGAGCCTGCCACAGAAACACTGCCTACAAACAGAAAACCGACCCAAAAATCAAACCCTTCCCTGCCCAGCTCCGCAGAGCTACCTCCAGACTTAACAAGGCGACTTAGAGTCCCTTGTGCTTCAAGTCTGGAAAAAATATCTCGCTCCAAAGCAAAAGCGAACAGGAGAGCGCGACTCGGGCCTGAGGGCAAAGCCAGTAACCGGGAGCGCCCCGGAGCCCCGCACGGTGCTGGGGCTGTGGCTCAGCCAGGGCAGCCTATTCCCAGGGCAGCTTTCCAGCCCCTGGGCCCAGAGCTGCCCAGCTCCATGGCACGGTGCTCGGGCTGTGTCACAGCACCCACACAGCACACCCAGCTCCATGGCACGGTGCTCGGGCTGTGTCACAGCACCCACACAGCACACCCAGCTCCATCGCAGTGTTCCCGGGCTGTGTCACAGCACACACACAGCACACCCAGCTCCATGGCACGGTGCTCGGGCTGTGTCACAGCACACACACTGCACACCCAGCTCCATGGCACGGTGCTCGGGCTGTGTCACAGCACACACACAGCACACCCAGCTCCATCGCAGTGTTCCCGGGCTGTGTCACAGCACACACACTGCACACCCAGCTCCATGGCACGGTGCTCGGGCTGTGTCACAGCACACACACTGCACACCCAGCTCCATGGCACGGTGCTCGGGCTGTGTCACAGCATATACACAGCACACCCAGCTCCATGGCACGGTGCTGGGGCTGTGGCTCAGCCAGGGCAGCCTATTCCCAGGGCAGCTTTCCAGCCCCTCGGCCCAGAGCTGCCCAGCTCCATGGCACGGTGCTCGGGCTGTGTCACAGCACACCCAGCTCCATCGCAGCGTGCCCGCGCTGTGTGACAGCATACACACACAGCCCCAGCTCCATGACACAGTGCTCGGGTTGTGTCACAGCACACACACAGCACACACACCGCCCCAACTCCAGGAACTTCGCTAACTACGCACTGCGCAATCAATGACACTGCTGAACAAACAGCAGCGCCTGGAACGACGGTAAAACACCGCTTTTCGCACATTTGCTGCGGAAAAGGAAAACATGAGTAATTACAGAGCCCAGGCCAAGCAGTGAGGTGACAGTGAAATCTCCGAGCAGCCCGTGTGGCAGCGGGCAGGGACCGGGATGGAGCCGGCGGGGGCAGAGCCGCATCCCGCCCCGGGCAGGAAGAGCCACGCGGTCCGGGGAGCGCTGCCGGCCGGGGAAGCGCCCTCCGGCAGGTCCGGGAGGAAAAAACAAGGTCTGGGCTCTGGCAGCAAAGCGAACTTCTGGAGGGCTCGCACGGTCGGACGGAGCCGCCGCGGCGGGGCCGGGGCCGCGGGCGGACCCCGCGGGGAGGGGGATGCGGGAGCCCCGCGGGAGAACGGCCCCAGCACACGGCAGGGAGAGAAAAACAGCGAACTTTGCCCGCCCGCGCCCCGGCCCCGCACTCACCAGGCGGCTGAGGCTGCGGCGGAGCATCGCGGCGGCGCCCGGCCCCGCCGCGCTCACGGCCGCATCGCCCGGCCCGGCTCCGCTCCGCTCCTAGAGGGGCTGCGGGCCGCGCCGCCGGCCCCGCTCCGCTCCGCGCTCCATGCCGCCGGCCCGGCCCGGCCCCGCTCGGCCCCGCTTTGTCCCGCCGCTGGAGGCGGCGCCGCCGCGCCCGGAGCAGCCTGGGAGCAGCGCGGGCCCCGCCAGGCCGCCAGGGGGAGCCACCGAGCCCGGCCGGGGACACGGGAGGGGGACCCGCGGGGACGGGGCAGGGGGGACAGGGGAGAGCCGGGGACAGGGGAGCGGGGACAGGGGACACGCGGGGACAGGGGAGCGGGGACAGGGCAGGGGGGACATGGGAGAGCCGGGGACAGGGGACACGCGGGGACAGGGGAGCGGGGACAGGGGAGAGCCGGGGACAGGGCAGGGGGGACACGGGAGAGCCGGGACAGGGCAGGGGGGACAGGGGACACACGGGGACAGGGGACACACGGTGACAGGGGACACACGGGACACGGGAGGGGGGGACAAGGGACACACCGGGACAGGGGACACACGGGGACAGGGGAGAGCCGGGACAGGGGAGAGCCGGGACGGGGCAGGGGGGACAGGGGACACACGGGACACGGGAGGGGGGGACAAGGGACACACGGGGACAGGGCAGGGGGAAACAGGGGACACACGGGGACAAGGGGCGCACGGGGACAGGGCAGGGGGGACAAGGGACACACGGGGACAAGGGGCACACGGGGACAGGGGACACGAGGGGACTTTGCAGCCTCCTGGCCCAGAGCTGCCCAGCAGTCCCTGGTGCCTCCAACCTTCCTGCAGCACTCAGGCTGAACACAAACCTCCTTCCCCATGCTGGGACAGAGCAAGGGGGAGTAAAACTCCCCTGAAATGCTTCCTCCAGGAACCTTCTCCCTACTCGAGCAGGCACAGAGCATGAGAATATTAACGTAAACCACCAAAACTGAAAATGACCAGATGTGACCTAAAAAAATCTGCATGTTTTTGTTGTTTTCAGCACCCAATTGAAAAAGACCAGACGTAACCTAACAAAATCCACATGATGTTATGTTTTCAACATCAAGTTGAAAAGGACGAGCTGTAACCTAACAAAACCTACATGTTTTTATTATTGTTTTCAACATCATTATTGCCCAGCAAAAGAACAGCCTTTTCTGGAGCAATATCCTCTGCACCAGGGCAGGGAGCTTCCCTGGGCTGTCCTTGCTGACAGCTCCGAGCACCTCCAGGAGTGGGCAGGTTCCACCAGCCCCGTGCCCAGGTGCCACTGCCATCTCAGCAGATTGCATTGCTCCCGTTTTAAAGCCAGCTTCTTCCTGCAAACTGAGCAAAACTCACCTTGAGGCACCACTACTGGGCCTAGAGAGCAGCTCTGGCAGCTTCCAGAGGCCCGGAAAACACAGATTTTTTTTTTTTCACTTTGCATTTCTAAAGTGAGAATAGCATCATACTGATTTACCACGGCTAAAGCGGTCCCATTTGCTCTGCAGTGGCACCCACTGTCTGGCAGTTCCACACGGTGTGACACATCCCAGCCTGCCCCAGCACCAAAATAGCAGTCAGGCAGGAGCTTTGGGGGGTTTAACCCCAGCTCTCCCAAGGCAGCAGGCAGAGGGATCAGGGAGGGCTCCACAGCCCTGCAGGGCAGAGCAGCGTTCCCAGCACTCACCTGCATCCCAGGGGCAGCCCTGCCACGGCTCCCCGTGCAGCTGGGCTCTTACTCACCTTTCCGCACAAAGGCCTCACCACAACAGAGGAAACCAGAGAACAATGCCAGCCGCTTTAAAACAACGAAGGGCAATTGTTAAACATCTCTATAGAATGCCTAACCAGTTTGGCTGTAGAGTTCCCTCCCCCACAAAGCAGCAGAGCACTGAAGTCAGACCAAGCTACCCTGCAGCTTTTGCCTGGCTTTTTGGGTTCTTTCCTGGTGTTTTTCTGGCCTGTTTGTGTTGGCTGGAAGAGGGAGCTGTTCTCAGACACTTTTCCTGTGGCAGGGCTCCGTGGTGGGTGCTGAACAGACCAGAAGAGCCCAGCCTTTGGGGTTTGACCCCTGCATGTCCCCAAAGGCCCAGGCAATGTGGCTTACCTGGCCCACAGGAAAGCAGCTCTGTTCTCTCCTCGATGAGCTGCTACAGGCACAGCTGCTCCTCACCTTCCACCTGAATTGATTGATCAGGAGAGTTGGTGTCACCAGCAGAGGAACCCATGCAGCTGCACTTGTCCTTGCAGCTCCTGTGCCATACAAACTGCAGCCCCTACACGGTTAATTTGAAATTATAATTTCTTAATTTTTGTTAAGTTTGCAAGGATTAGAAGCAAAATGCAAGACTTGGACTATATCTAATCTTTAATTCTGTATCAATTATCTTTAATGCACTGCCACCAGGGACAGAGACCCTTTTCCAGGGAGCTCCCAGATGAAATAAGGGCAATCACAGCTGGGAGGAGCCACAGGTGAGGGCCTGCTCTCCGAAACTCGGCCCGAGCACAGTGTCCTGCAGTGACCCAGATTGTTTAGATCCATCCATGTCCATGCTTGACCCCGAAGAGCCTCGGGCAGGGTTTCGCTGAGAGCTCCAGGCAGCTGCCACCCCTCTGCTGCTGACACAGAGGCAGCAAAACCCCATCTCAGCAGAACAGCCCCGCAGAGAGGAAGCAAACAGCCCTGACGGGGCTTTTCCACAGCCTGGAACCACCTGCACGGTTCCACCGCTGATTTGGTGGCAATTCTGTCAGCTCACGGGTCTGTAGAGGGGAAATCTGCGTTAATGCACCTTTCCCAGCCGTGCCCGGCGCTGTGCCCAGAGCTGTGCCCAGACTGCTGCCAGCCCAGCCGTGCCCTGCCCACGGCAGGCACCACGAGGGGCTGTGCCCTGCGCCAGGGACAATTTAGCACCAACACAGCCCGGTTGGAGTCCATCGCCACTTCCATTGGCACCAAAATGAGCACAAAGCAATCGGTGCATCAGCCGAGCCTGGGCACGCTGCAGCCAGGGCACGGACGGAGCAACGAGGGAGAGCCTTTACTCACAGCGTGGGTGAATCCATTAAATCCTCCCACAGAATCCTCCTCCTGGCCTTGTTTTGGCTGTTCTCGGCCATGGGGGTGTCGGAGTTCAGTCCCTGGCAGGAACCAGGGCCGGGCTCCCTCTGGCCTCGGGACCGCTCTAACACCGTTGTGGGTTTGGGGTTTTTTGGCTTTTTAAACATTTATTATTCCAGTGTTTGCGTCTTCTGCCATCGCGTGGCCATCGGAGGATAAAGCACTGCCAATAAAGCAGGCGATCGGCTATCCATGTCTCTAAATACCGTAAGGATTTTGTAACATCCGATGTCGTGTGAAATCAATGGAGATGCATTCATTCTCACCAAGTCCTTCCCACCGCCGGACAGGTACTACAGGTTTGTCTTTAGCCTGAAGTAGGTCTCGTTAACCAAGCGTGTGGGTTGGCAGCTCATTTACTGCCAGGGCATCCTCACCTGCCCAGTGAGTGCCTGCTCCTCGCACCGGGCAGGAGTGCCCGGGAGAAGGCAGGAAAAACCCATTGCTGAGGCACCCTGACAGCCAGGGCAGGGCCGTTCCAGCTGGACAGGGATGTCATGCTCAGGGCTGCCCAGTGCCACCACTGCCGAGACACCTGTCCCCTGACAGCCAGGGCAGGGCCGTTCCAGCTGGACAGGGATGTCATGCTCAGGGCTGCCCAGTGCCACCACTGCTGAGGCACCTGTCCCCTGACAGCCAGGGCAGGGCCGTTCCAGCTGGGCAGGGAGATCATGCTCAGGGCTGCACAGTGCCACCACTGCTGAGACACCTGTCCCCTGACAGCCAGGGCAGGGCCATTCCATCTGGACAAGCGAGATCATGCTCAGGGCTGCCCGGTCCCAGCTCTCTGGAAAGAGGCAGGGCTCTGTTGTGACCCACAGGTTCATCACAGCCCAAAAAGCAAACACAGAAAACCCCCACAAAGTGCCCCCCAAGCCTCTCCTAGAGCTGCGCTGTGCATGGAAGGTGGGGTGTAAGGTCTGAGAAGAGAGCTTGGGCACCAGGCAGGATTTATGCAGGTCGGGTATTTGGGCTGCAGTCTTGCTAAACTCAGCCGAACTGAAATCAAAGTGCAGTTTAAGGAGGTGAAAGATCTCTCACAGGCAAGGCCCGAGCTCTGATTGATGCAGCTGACTTTCACATGAAAAGATTTGGCTAAGAAATTGGCTCTTGATCCCACACACAGAGATATCCTGTAGCAGAAGCCCTAATTAATACACTGATAGGCTTCCTCAAGAGGCACTTTGTCCTTATATTGTGAAATCACCTGTTCAAATATGCAGCAACTTACAGGGTGACAATCTGTGAAAGAGAACACTAATTTTAGTTAACAAAATTCCCCTTTTTGAAAAGAAGACTTTCTTTTTCAGAGGAGGGGAAACCCAACAAGTATATTTGGTACATGACGTGACAAATTTATGTACTCAGACTCCAGCACATTTCCTGGTGCCTCAAGACAAACCTATCTACTAAATAAATTTGATTATATCCTTCTTCCTTCTGCCAGCAACGATGTCTCCAACAAGGCTCCTTTAACCTAGAAAGTTTTCATAGTTTCTCATTTTCCAGTCCTTTGTCCTCTCCCTCCTTACAAAGCATTAACAGCTTCCTTCTGGCCATCAAAAGAAGCTTAGGGAGTTATTGCCAATATGAATTCAGCTTTGTTTTTTCAGTATATATGACAGGAAACTCTCCAGATCTCATTTTTGGTGTAACACAACAGAGTGTCTACAACAGGTAACAAAACATCCAAAAGAAACCCTGTGCATGGCTGCTCATTATTCAACATATTGAGCTGCCTGTTACCACACATATTGCAATATTTTGAATGATCTCTGAAATTCCCTGGGCCCTGGTGTGCTCATCTGAAAAAAGCTGAGCCACTTCCCAACACTCACTTTTGCACTGGGAACCTTCCACAAGCAGTGCTGGCACCCAGCCCACCCAGGTTAGTCAGAGGGTAGAACCTGCCAGCAGGAGAAAGTGAACATAGCAACGAGCTGCTCAAGTACAGAAACACCCACCCCAGGCTTTTATCAACCCTAGCACCCATTCCAGGGTTAAAATCCACTTACCTGCTTTACACGGGTTTATTTAGGTCTGTACATACTACAGCAGCTTTCGGACAGCAGTGGAACACGGGTCAGAGCCCACACCTCAGCAGTGCCTCCCAGAGCAAAGCCAAGGGGCTGCTCTGCTGGGCTGCGATTTGTTGTAATTAATTTTTGTACCTTTTTCACAAAGCAGGGAGGGCAGGGCTCCACGTGAGCCCCTCACCAGCCCAGACCCCAGGCTCGGTGCCCAGGACTCCCCTCCCCTTTCCCGGGCCGTTTATGTGCCCCAGGGCAGGTGATGGGGTTTACAGATTTACAGTGGGAGGCACCCCACAGCATGTGTCCCGTTCCGTTTGCCTTTCCAAACACCCATTAACCTGGATCACCTTGTAATTAATTCCCTTTACTGCCCTAAATCACTGTTCACATTCCAGTGTCAGAGGTGCTCTCAAAAACCACTCACTGGCTCCTTCTTCTGTAAATCTGGGTTAGTGAAGAGCCAAGAACTGCCATGTTTTTCACACATCACAAATCTCTGTCTCTCATTTCAGTTCTTTTCCTTTGTCAGGCCCGGCTGCTGATGGGTCTGCCACCCCACACTCCCCGATGTGTGGAGCAGGCTCCCTTCCCTGTCCCGCCCCTCAGAGCATCCTCACTGCAGCTGCCAGCAAGGCTGATCCCCAAAAGGTGACTCCATCACAGTCCTGGAAATGATTATGAGATCCACGATGCTTCCCACTCTCCTGGAAACTGTAATGTATGCGGAGGAAACCCACAGGGTTTAGATTTTATTAACGCAGCAGTGGATGTAGAGCAGCAGAGGCGCCTGTACTCTCAGCCAGAGCTTGCCATGGGGAGCCTGCTGCCCTGCCCGTGTGTGTGGGGCAAACCAGGGGCTCTCACAGGAGGTTTCAGAGTCAGATCACCCCCATCCCTGTCTGGGGGGCTGTAACACAAAGTGTAGTGCTGGCTGAGCCCTGGCAGCGTGCAGAAAGTGAAATGCAATGACCCTGGAGAAAGCACAGCAGGGCCGTGGGTGGAACTGGAGGGGCTGGCAGCCTCGGCACAGGGAGCCACCTTCCAGGCTCTCTGCAGCCTCTCCGTGCTGCCTGCAAGGACTGGGGGTGCCCTGGGCACAGGAGACTCGGTGGGCTTTGAACACTGACCAAGCAGTGCTCTTCTCAGAGGAGCAGCAGGCTCACTGCTCAGCTGTAACTCCTGATAGTGATCACAGCCATCAGGAAACAACACAATTGTGCAAAGCAACCTCGGCATGAGGGGCTGGGAGGTGTGTTCCCATGGCACTTGCTGAAACATCTCTTCATCTTCTCCGGGCAGCACACAAACAGCATCGACCCGGGCAGAGCCCAGCCAGGCTCAGACTCCTCCATCTCTGGCTCTCCATCCTTCAGGCTCAGAATGGCCCGGGCTGTGCACAGAGCTGCTGCTGGCCCTGCTGGGTCTCTGGGAGAGCAGCACAAGAGCTGCAGAAATGCAGCACTCACACACCACTCCGCAGCAATGCAGCCACAGCCCGGGTGAGGCACCACAACAGTGCTGGTGGCACCAGGCACAATATTTTGCCTACCCTGGCACTCCTGAGTCAGCTTCTCTGGAAACTGGAAAGGAAGGGTGTGCTAGATAATATCCAAGTGCTGAAATGCAAAGCAGGGCTGCGTCACCCAGCTGGCACCCTGTAGAAAGTGCTGTTGGTGCAACGCACAAGAGATAGAAAATGTGTTCTTCCAGAGCAGCTGCTGAGGCACTGCTTCCTGCTTCCTGCACCTTTGGAGCTCCAGCATTTTCCAAAAAACCCAAAATTCGTGGGAGCCACCATCTCCTTTTTGGTCCCCACTTTGCCCGGTACCCCCAGCACCCACACCCCAGGGAACTCCACCACACTGAGACAGGTGTTGCTGAAAGTGCTGTATTTACAGGGCAGTATCAACTTCTGCTGCTGTTATTTACAGTTTATTTACAAATAACCCCCGAGTCAGAGCTTTATGGCAGGCTGGCAAGGCAGAGCAGCCACTTTCTCTTCCTTTCACTTTCCAGCCCTGCCCAGGGAAGGGCTCCCTTGATTTGCCTTTCCCTGGTCGGCAGAGGCAGAGCCCGTTAATGAGTAACAGGGGAGCAGAGGTGACTAACGCACACCCCAGCTTCCAACGCTGCCTGCTGCAGGTGCCACGAGAAAAACACCAACCCTGGACTCCAGGTGGAGTGTTTCCAGGGCTGAGGGCAGCTGTGCCTGCCGTGCAGCCTGGCAGACACGGTGTGTCACAGGTTGGGCTCGGCCAGGTGTGCTGCTGCTGCTCTGCACACACAGTGTGTCTGTCACAGGCTGTGCTGCTGTTCTGCACACACAGAGTGTCACAGTCTGAGCTCGGCCAGGTGTGCTGCTGCTGCTCTGCACACACAGTGTGTCTGTCACAGGCTGTGCTGCTGCTCTGCACACACAGTGTGTCACAGTCTGAGCTCGGCCAGGTGTGCTGCTGCTGCTCTGCACACACAGTGTGTCACAGGCTGTGCTCAGACAGGCGTGCTGCTGCTGCTCTGGCAAACAGGGGGTGTCACAGTGTCACAGGCTGGGCTCAGACAGGGGTGCTGCTGCTGTCCCGTGTCACCTGCAGCAGCAGAGGACCAGGCTGCCAGCGACAGTGTCCCTCCTGGAAGGGTGGCAGGGTCACTCCTGGGTATGGAGCCTCTGCCACCAGCTGCCTTTGAATGTAAATGTTCACTGACCGGCAGCAGGGTGCACAAACACGGGCACCACCTTCCTGCAGCGTGGGAAGCGGGTCCCGAGCCCTGCCAGATGTGGAGCTCCTCTGCAGACTGCCCAGGGCTGCCCTCCCTGGGTCACCAGCAGGGAACGGGACCGTTCCGGGCAGCAGGCAGGGAGTGCCGGCCCGGGTCAGCCCTGACCTGCGAGCACAGCTTTCCCCGGCGCAGGGCAATAAAAGGGACGAGCTTTCCCCCTGGTGTTTGCTCGGATCTCCCTCTCCACACAGACCGATCCGTGTTTCGTCGGAGTCTTCCAGGGAATGCTAACAGGGGGCAGCAAGGGGCCGGCTGTTCCCTTTTCACTCGGGGCTGCTGCCAGAGGCGTTTTACAAAGGGACTTTTGGTTGGCCCTGCGGATCCCTGGTTTTCAGCCGCGCAGGGGACAAAGATGCAGTTTGTGCCCCAGGACCCCTTTCCCAGCTCTGCCCTGCCCTGCAGCCCGGCTCCTCGGGACCACAGCCCGCGCTCGGTGCCTCCCTGCTCAGGGAGCGATGGCCGACGGCTGCTTCCTCTGCTGCTGCCTCATCTTCAGGGCCAGCATGGCCCGGCGGTACAAGTCTGGGAACAAGGGGGCAGTCAGGCCCTGGGCTGGACCAGCTGCACGCAGCCTGTGCTGAGTGAGGGCTGCAGGGACAGCCCAGACCCAGCACAGGCGCTGGGGTGGCCTCCCTGCATCCCACCCGACGGCAGGGGCAGCAGCATCTGCCCCACAGCATCATCTGCCCCACAGCAGCATCTGCCCCACAGCAGCATCTGCCCCACAGCAGCCCCCAGCCCAGCAGCATCTGCCCCACAGCAGCCCCCAGCCCTGCAGCATCTGCCCCACAGCAGCATCTGCCCCACAGCAGCCTCCAGCCCTGCAGCAGCCCCCAGCCCTGCAGCAGCACTTGTCTGTGCCCATGTCCCCACACCAAGCCCCCCATGGTCAGTGTCCCTGCACAGCCCGCTGCCAGCAGGCCAGAGCCTGGTGCTTTCAGCAAAATCTGTCCTGAGAAATACCAACCAAAGGTGCTTGAGACCTCCTCACGCTGCTGCTCCAGAGAAGGTTCCCGAGACTTGATTTTATTCTTGATTTTCTTCTTTTTTTTCTTTTTCATACTCTGTGCTGAATAGAGAAATACAAAATTTCAGGCACCACACACCTGAGCAAGGGTGCCTTTGTCACCAAACCAGCTGAGAGCACTGCTGGTGGCAGGAGCGCAGTCCTGCATTGCACCATCCCCTGTGGAGGTGCTCAGGGCTGTCTCCTCTTCCCCTCTGGATCCCTGACCCGGCTGTGCACTCAGCTGGGATGCAAGCAGAGCTGATGGAGGTGGCGGCCACCAGTGCGCAATATTTGGTGACATTGCCAGGCCTGGCCACCTCCCTTGGGGTGGCCCTGGGGTCCTGCAGGGCTGGCAGCCCCCTCAGTCCCCTCTCACCTGGGTGCGGGGTGCCCGTCCCGACAGCTGAGGGCTCCTCCTGCCCGACCCTGTTGGGGAGCAGCAGCCCCCCGGCAGCCCCTGCTCCCGGCCCCTCCGGCTCCTCGGCTGGGCCTGCCTGCCCCAAGCCCTTCTTCTTCACCTTCCTCTTCCTCCTCCTGGGGCCCTTGGCGCTCTCCTCCTGGCAGGGAAGGGGGATGAGGGGAGGCGGCAGAGCCCCTCTCGCCCCCGTGCATCCCGGTCCCATCGCTCCCTCACTCACCAGGGGCAGGAGGCGGCAGCCGGGGCGCACGGCGCGGGGCTCCCCGTTCTCCTCCCCGGGCAGCGGCCGGTCCCTGCGAGGGGAGCGCAGCGGGGTGAGGCCGAGCGCTGCGGGGGGAGCAGGGCCGGCACAGGGTGGTGGATCCCCGGCACTCACCTGCGGGCGGGCGGGCGGCCGCGGGCGGCCCGAGGGGCGGCGGGAGGCACCGGGGCGGCGTCCGGCGGGCCCGGGGCGGCGGCGGCGGCGCGGAGCAGCCAGCGCAGCCCCTGCAGCGTGGTGCGGGCCGGGCCGGCGGGCGGGACCCGCTTGGCGACACACGGCTCCTGCGGGGAACGGGAGAGCGGGGATCGGCGCGGGGAGCGCTGCGGGGGGACGGAGAGGGAACGGGAGAGGGAGCGGGAACGAGGGCTGGGAGCGGGGAACGGGAACGGGAGCGGGAGCGGGAACGGGAGAAGGAACGGGAACGAGGAGCAGGAACGGGAGCGGGAGAGGGAACGGGGAGCGGGAACGGGAACGGGACCGGGTACGGGAACGGGGAGCGGGAGCGGGATCGGGCAGGGGGAACGGGAGCGCCCGGAGGGGGCAGCGGGAGCAGGGACCGGGAACGGGAGCGGGCCAGCCCCGCACTCACGATGCGGCACGGAGAGCGGTGCTCGTTGACCAGGCGCTCCAGGCACAGGCGCTCGATCAGCTCGCAGGGCAGCAGCGCGGCCGGCGCGTCCTGCTTGTTGGCCAGCCTGGGGCACGGCGGGAGCGGCCGTCAGCGCTCGGCGTGCCCTATCCCGTCTGCCTGCGCTCAGGTGCAGCACTGCCCCAGCCTCACCTGGCACCGAGCCCCCTCCTCACCTCTCCTCCTCCCTACGGATGCTCCGATGTCCCAGACACCGCTGGGGCTCTCGTGTCCCCGGGGCACCGCAGCCCGCAGCCCGCGACCCCCAGGGTCTCGCTCCGCCCCTCGCCCCCAGTTCACGGCCTCCACCCCGATCTTACAGCAAGAGCGGCTTCCCGGACGCGTCGGGGTGGCTCAGGACGCGGCCCAGCACCTTGCGGGCCTCCTCCATCCGCGCCAGGTCAGCGGAGTCCAGCACGAAGAGCAGCCCGTGCGCCTCGCTGTAGTGGCTGCGCCAGGCGCTGCGGGAGCGCTGAGCCCCGGGCAGGTCCCGCAGCGTCACCTCGAACCTGTCCAGCCGCAGGCGGCTCTGGCCGGGCTGCGCCCCGGGCAGCGCCTCCCCGGGCAGCGCTGCGTGGGGAGAGCGCGGGGCTGGCACAGGGAGCCGGGAGCGCCCCCGTGCCTGCGCCCCTCTGCCCCGCCACATCCCCGCTCCCACCCCAGCGCTGCCCGGACACGCCGGGCCCTGCGCCCAGAGCGGCCCTGGAGCTCGGGAGTTCGGTCCTTTGCTTCCACAGGACCGCAGAGCCGCTGCCCCGTCTGGGCCGGCTCTGTGCCGCTCCTCACCTCTCTCCATGTCCGCGATGACGGAGGTTTTCCCCGCATTGTCCAGCCCCATGACAAGGAGGGTCACCTTCCTGCGAGCAACAACAGCGGCTGAGCCCCCCAGGAAAGGCTCTGCTCCCTGGGGACAGTGACCTAACCCTAACCCCGGGCAGGGCACCCTGCCCACGGCGCTGCATTTCAGCAGGAGAGGGGCAGGACGGTGACACAGGCTCTGTCTCAGCTGGGGACAAGTGCAGGGACAATCCCTGGTGCAAGGGAGAGGGTGAGGACAGGCACAAGTGCCTGGAGCCACCCCAACACCGTGGGACAGCCACGCTGCAGAGCCTGCAAGGTGCTGCCCATGGCAAGGATTTGTTTTCAAAGCATAAAAGGTTAAGCGATTATATGCACAGGCCAGCATGATTCTTCCTTATATGCAGTCAGTAATTACACCTCCCTTGCAGTACATTTTGAGCATACACAGGTAGGGAAAGGTTGCAAGGATGATTTTATGAGCTTCTGCCTGGACTCAGGAGTTTTTCCTGTTACTGAACAGTGCTGCCCGCTCTCCAGCAATGTGATCCACCAGAGGCACACAGGCAACACTTTCTCTGCCACTGACAAGCCACTGCAGCTATTTGCAATACCATTTTCTTCCCTAAACATACAGAGCAGTAGAGGTGGCACAGCTCCACCTCCAGAATTACAGCAGGTGAAGTAAGGTGTCCTCTGGAGGGAGAGGAGCATAAACCTCCTTGCAGCGCTGTCCCAGGGAATTAGCCTGGATGTCCCGACACATGCAAACAAGGCAGGTGTTTCAGTTCATCCTGCCCAGCTTTCCTGGGGAGCTGCTGACTCTGCAGAGCCAGGATCCCCCTGGAACCATCCCTGCAGTGCATCCCTGCCCAGCCTGCTTCCCAACCCAGCCTGCTTCCCTACCTGCTGCAGGGGCAGTGGGGACACCTGTGTGCCCTGCTCGGCACTCTGGGGACAGTTTGGGCACCTGTCTTCCCCTGTCACCACCCTGGTGACACTCAAAACACACGGGTAAATGCCGTCACCCCCGGGAACCCCGGAGCGGGCACAGGGACCTACCTGACAGGCTCCTGCATGGCCTGCAGCCACGAGCAGCAGTGGGAGAAGAGGTGGAACATGGTCTGCAGCCCTGCTCTGAGGGGCGGCCCCTCTGCAGCCCCCACGACGCGAGCAGCCCAGCGTGTCCCTGTGCTTCATCCTCCCCTGGGCTCTCTCTTCATGCCAGGGAACATCTCATCCTGGGTGCCCTGTCCCATGGCACAGCACTGCTGCCTCCAGTCTGGTGTGCACACGCCAACCTGGAGAACAATCTGTCCCGGGCAATGCCCCATGGGCACAGACCCTGCTCATCAGGGATGCCACTCAGTGTCTCACCTGCTCATCCCCGCTGCGCAGCCTCTGCTCACATGCCCTTTGCGTAGCAGCTGCTTAAACCTAATCTGGATTTAAATTACTTACTCCTGCAGGCTCCTTAATCCGGGTGGGTCGGGCCAGGCCAGCGGCCGCAGGGACACGGCTGTGGTGGCACTGCCACGCTGGGTGGCACTGACCCACCCGCCCCAGTGAACCCCGTGTCCCGTTGCTGCTGGGGTGACCCACCCACCCCACTGACACTGCCTGACAGCCCCGTGGGCTGAGCCGGGGGCTCCTCTGAGGAGCAGCATCTCTGATGTTTGTGTGCAGCCCCTCACAGGGAATGTGAGCACAGCTCTGCTGCTCACCAGGGTCCCCTCTGGGCCGGGCTGGGGACAGCACTGCTCACCGTGTGTGCTTCGTGCCCTGCAAAGCACTGAGTGGCAGCAGGCCCTGTGCCCCCAGGGGTGCCAACAGCAGCCAGCCCCAGCAGGAGCCTGCCTGGGAGCAGGGAAGTGGTGGAGACCCTCAGACCATGGGGCAGGGAGTGGAGGAAAATGGGGCCAGCTCCTCGATGTCCACCTCTGAAGCTCTTATCTTGCTTCTCAGGTTTCCTGCTCCTTTTCCCAGCCAGAGCTGCCCTCCCTGGCTGGCTGCCACTGGTGTGTGTGGAGGAGTCACACTGGGATGTGTGAGCTGCAGGAGCTCTGGGAGGGGGCAGTGGAGTCAAGGGGACAAAGATCCTCCAAAAGCCATGCCCAGGGGCAAACAGGGAGCCTGCAGCCTCACATCAGCTGTGCCAGAGCACCCAGCACCAGCAGCACCCCCTCAACCAGCTGGGCACCAACCACGAGCCAAAGATGCCGAGACGCTGCCCTGGCCGCAGGGTGCCAGCCCAGGATGGGCACAGCCCCAAGCCCTTCCCTCAGCCCCTGTGACCTGGCTCTGCACTCTCCCCAGCCCCAGGCCCTTCCCTCAGCCCCACACACTGCTGGGAGCTCGGCCCCTGTCCTGGGCAAGGGAGGGCCCCAGTTCCACGCCATGGGCAGGCAGCCATGCAGGGTTAATGGTTGGTGAAGTTGCTGTTCTGATATCACAGCCAGGTGCCACATTTGGGGTGACTGCTCGCCCCTGTGCTGGTGATGGGGGGCAGTGGCAGCACCTCCCCGTGCCCATCCTGGTGGCCTTTCCCAGTCGGTCTGTGCCTGTGCCAGCAGGCTGCAGGGAGCAGCGGGCAGGGCAGGTTCACACCCAGCGTGGGCTGCGATGCTTTTTGCAGAATTAGCTGAATGAGAGCTGTAATGATCTGCTCCAAGTGTCAGCTCTTGCCTCTGTGTGTGGGGGTGGCACTGCAGGGACAGCCCAGCAGGGACAGGAATGTGCTATGGCATGACCACAGGTGCTATAAATAGGGAAGGGCCGTGTGTCAGGCAGCCCTGAGGGGCAGCAGGATCTGCTCTCCCTCTGGCACCAGTGGATTTCCAGGCATCTCTGAACACTTGGGGCGCCACTGCTTTCTAAACAAGTGTCCAAAATCCCTGGTGAGACCAGAGCTGGGCACAGGGAACCCCCCAGAAGCCTGAGGCAGCTCCAGGTCACGCCTCCCAATGCACACACACACAGGATCAACAGCCAGGAAAACCTCAAAATCCGCCCCAAATCTGGTGAAAGCCACACTCAGCTCCAGGGAAGGGGCGCGAGGGCTGAGCCCACATTGATGTGAGTTCTGCTGTGAGCTCTCCTGTGAGCTCTGCTGGGGCGGTGCCCAGGTTAGGCGTGGGCGCTGCCCCTGTGCCCCCACACCCACCCAGGGTGCAGCCACCCTCACAGCCCTGCCAGGTGCCCGGGCCTCCCCGGGCGGTGCCAGCAGGACCAGCCACAGCCATTCTGGTTCCCTTGGTGACTGTTGCCAGGTGAGAAACTCGGGCAGAATTTGCCATCCCGGCAGATGAATGAGGATGTTCCCCGGCGGAGCTGTGAGCAGCCCGTGCCCCGGGCTGGGCTGCAGCCCCCAGTGGTGCCGGCAGCCCCAGGGAGGGCAGTGCCCGCGGCGGCCCGGCCTGGCATGGCTGCCCAGGAGGCAGCACGTGCTCGGGGGCTGCTCCTGCCCGCTGGGAGCCGCAGGAGAGGAGTGAGGAGGAGCCGCGGGCAGCAGAGAGGCGCAGACGGCCGCGGGCTGGCGGGCTGCCCTGCCCTGGCCGCGCTAGAGCCCGTGAGTACGTGGGGCACACGGGGAAAAGGGAACACCCTGGCACCCCGGGCAAGCAGCGGGGCTGGGGGCCGCTGGGGAGCTGGGAGCTGGGCAATGAGGGTTTGCAAGGGAACACGGAGGGCACAGCAACAGGGGCTGCTGCAGCCTGGAGAGCCCTGAGCTGAGCTGGCACCAGAGCCGAGGTGATGGCAGAGACCACAAAGTCCTGGCAGAAATATTATCAATTCCATATAGCTGTTCTGCTTTGTTGGAACTGCATCAACCCTGCCCAAAAAGGGACCTGTGGTGGGCGAGGACACGCACAGGCTTTGAGGGGAGACTCATCTCTGTGTTCAATGTGTGACACGACAGCTCCGAGCTGGCCGGCATGCTGACAGCCACACTGTCCCTTTAAATCCCAGCACAGCGCTGCCGGTGGCTCACCATAACCCCGGATCACAGCAGCTCCCAAATCCCAGCAGCTAATTACAGCACACGCCCCAGCCAGGCTGGGAACACGGGGTATTTACAGCCTGTGACACCCAGAGCTCCTGCTGAGGAACGGGGGCACCGGGGAGCTTTGCTGGCAGGGCACAGGGACGGGGATGGTCTGCACCCCACTGCCAGGCAAACACTGTGGGCAGCCGTTCCCCGAGCTCCTTTGGGTATGGGAGATGGTTCCTCCAGAGGGTTCCCTGCTCCCCCAGCCGGTGCCACCGCCCTGTGGTGGGGCAGGGGCAGGGGCAGGGGCAGGGGCAGGGCAGGCAGGAGCTGTTTGCCTTTCACCCCGTTGCTGGCAGGGAGCTCCCCAGCCAAAGCACACACACATCTCTGGGAGAGGCTGGGATCTGGCTCTGTTTCTCTGCTCCCTGCTGCAGGGCCAGCTGCCCCCTCGCTCCCTGCCCCGTGCCTCAGCTCTGGGAGCCCCTGCCATGGCCACAGGCCCTGCCCAGGCCCCTGCACTGGCTTTGTTGGGAGCACTCTGGTGCTCCTGCTGCCTTCCTGCGTGGGGGAGAGGAGACTATGAACTGTTCCTCCTACTGCCGGTGGGTTAGCACTGTGCCAGGGCTGTATACTCTTACAGCAGGCACCAGGGAATCGGTTAATTAAAGGTAATTTTAACCCTTCCTGCCTGGTTTAGAGTTACAGCAACGCCCGCTGCCTGTGCTGGGATTGTAGCCAAGGAGGCATGACTCCAAAATGTGTAATTATCACAAAGATCTGTAAATGCACCCAAAGGTAACTCTGCTTTCCTGTTAAAGAATTGCAATGTGAGGCAGCTGGCGTGGCCTGCGCTGTGCCTGCAAGCATCCCCTGGCAGCACTGAGCCCATGCCCAGATCCAGTGGGCCCAGCACAGCCCCCAGTGAGCTTTAGGGGGATGGGGTGAGCAGCACTGACACCAGAGTCCCTCCCAGCAGGGTCACAGTGGGGCTGCATGAGGAATTGAGCTTTGGAGGGGTGACATGCTCAGCACTGACACCAGTGTCGGTCAGAGTGGGGCTGCATGAGGAATTGAGCTTTGGAGGGATGGGGTGCTCAGCACAGACACCTGAGTCCCTCCCAGCAGGGTCACAGTGGGGCTGCATGAGGAATTGAGCTTTGGAGGGGTGACATGCTCAGCACTGACACCAGAGTGTCGGTCAGAGTGGGGCTGCATGAGGAATTGAGCTTTGGAGGGATGGAGTGCTCAGCACAGACACCTGAGTCCCCCTCAGCACAGTCAGAGCGGGGCTGCATGAGGAATTGAGCTTTGGAGGGGTGACATGCTCAGCACAGATACCTGAGTCCCTCCCAGCAGGGTCACAGTGGGGCTGCATGAGGAATTGAGCTTTGGAGGGGTGACATGCTCAGCACTGACACCTGAGTGTCGGTCAGAGTGGGGCTGCATGAGGAATTGAGCTTTGGAGGGATGGGGTGCTCAGCACAGACACCTGAGTCCCTCCCAGCAGGGTCACAGTGGGGCTGCATGAGGAACTGGAGTGCTGAAAGCAGTTGTATGATGAAGCAAATGGAATAAATATTTCCCCAATCAGAAACTATTCCACAGACTGCTGCGGCAGGGAAAAATACAGCTGAGTTGCTGTGAAAGCAACACAAAATCCAAACAGTTTAGGCTGTGGAAACCAGTCATTTGCAAAGGTATTTCCAAACTAAGTCAAAAATTCCCAGCTCACAGACTACTGGGAAGCTCCCAGCCCTGCTGTAGGGCAGTGTGGCTGAACCGAGGGGACAGAACTGTGTCCCCTTCTCACACCCCCATCGGGCTGGGGACACTGTGTGACTGCCCCCTCACCCAGCCCATGGGGCTGAGCCACATCCCCACTGTCACTGCCTGGCCCCAGCTGGGTTTGTGGCGTCCCAGCCCAGCCCAGGCTGAGCTCCTGAGCAGCTCCAGCCCTGAGGAGCCTGGCCAGCCCCACAGCCTGCTGCTGCCTCCTCTCCGTGTGCAGGGCCGTATTTGGGAAGGCAGCAGCGCGCTGGGCATGTTCCAACGAGCGCCCTGGGAGTGGTGCCTGCTCTGGGTCCTGGAGAGCAGAGCTGGGGGAGCCTGCTGGCAGCTCTCCCCACCTGGGCCCTTTAAGAGCCTGGCTCGGAGCTCCCTGCCTTTTCCAAACAATTTTCTCTTCTCCTTTTACAGGAGCGGAGCCGCCGGGCAGGCGTGTGCAAAGCAGACAGGGTTATTTTGGGACTGAGAGCTGCTGAGGAAGCTGCTCCCGCCCCACGCACAGCCCAGGCTCCCACACACGAGTGCCCGGGCACATCCAAGGGGCTGGGAGAGCTGCACAGCAAAGCCTGGGCTTTCACACAGCGGGCAGCCACCACCAGCACTGCCCTTGGTGCAAGGTGGGCTCTGTGAACACTGGGATTAATAAAAAAAATTTATGGAGGCTGGGATTAAGAAATTAATGAAGCTGGGATACTGTCCAGGGCAGGGCAGGCCCTTGTGGAGATAGGAAAATTGACATTTGCACGTGGTAGTGAGACTCAGGCCGGTGCCTTGGGCATCCCCAATGATCCCTGTGGGTCCCTTCCAGCTCAGGAGATTCTGTGATTCTGTGATTCCATGATTCTGTGATTCTGTGTTTCCATGATTCTGTGATTCCGTGATTCTGTGATTCTGTGTTTCCATGATTCTGTGATTTTGTGTTTCCATGATTCCGTGATTCTGTGGTTCTCTGATTCTGTGAATCTGTGATTCTGTGATTCTGCGATTCCGTGATTCTGTGATTGTGTGATTCTGTGATTCCATGGTTCTGTGATTTTGTGATTCCATGGTTCTGTGATTTTGTGTCTGTGCAGCCCTGGCTCAGGCACTTTATCTCTGTCAGTGTGTCTCAGAGTGTCTGTGCAGCCCTGGCTCAGACAGTTTCTCTCCGTCAGTCTGTCCCAGGGTGTCTGTGCATCTCTGGCTCAGACAGTTTCTCTCCGTCAGTCTGTCCCATGGTGTCTGTGCAGCCCTGGCTCAGACAGTTTCTCTCCGTCAGTCTGTCCCAGGGTGTCTGTGCAGCCCCGGCTGTGCTGGGCTGGCAGGCAGAGGTGTGGGTGTGGGGTTGGCAGGAACAGGGAGTGGCAGCGGGACAGGAGCTCTGGCTGATGCTATCTGTGACCCACATCGCTTTTATGGCCTGTCTGCTGTTTACAGCACGGAGGACAGGTGGGGTCAGGCTCTGGAGGTGACTCACAGCAGGAACAGCTCCTGCTGCTCCCTGCTTGGGACACAAAATGGGATAATAACTGGTGTGGAAAACGCTGTGAGGCTTTGTTTCTCCATTCCTCCTGCTGGCTGCTGGGGCTTACGGATCCAGGACTGGAATTCTTGCTTGTTAAACAGCTGCTCTTAAGGATTTCATCACGAAGCAGGGGAAGCTGAAATTAAAACTATGATGAGTCGAAGCCCAGGCATTGCTCAGCCGAGGGCTTGGTGACCTGCCAGACTCCCGGGGAATGCTTTTAATTTGGCTAAGTGGAAGTTGCATAAATGGTACAAACGGCACGCTGCCTGTTGCTCACGCAGGGCCGTGGGTGCAGCTGGCAGTGCCACAGGATGTGTTGTCGCTGGCTGAGCACCCAGCCAGGCACAGCTGCTCCCCCGCTCTGCTCCCACCCGGCTGGCCACCGTCTCCACTCAGCCTGGACGCTGCTGCCTTCACCCTGGGCCCTGCCAGAAGTTTTTATTGAGAGGCTGTTTTCCAAAAACAGCCTGAAAATATGTGACTGTCGTACCAGAGCGGAGTGGTCACACACAGATCTCCCGGCCCCGCCAGGCAGGCCAGGCCCCATGAGCTCATGGGGGTTGTGGTTTCCCAAAGCAGCTGTTCAGCTTGGAAGGAACAGCTCTGAGCAGCTGCAGGGACGGGGATGGCTTCTGTGTGGGAGCTGCTGCTGGGGGAGGTATGGCCTCCAGAGTCTCAGGCTGTTTTATTCTCAGCTCTCCTGCTGATAAGCTGATAGCCCTGGAAATGCTTCCAGCCCGGTGAAATGGGGAAACTCTGGTGTGTGTGGTTTGGGAGGTTTTGAGCTCAGTGTGTGCCCATCCTGACTGAGGGCTCTGCCAGGCACTGGGTGCCCAGGCTGACTGAGGGCTCTGCCAGGCAGTGGGAGCCCATCCTGACTGAGGGCTCTGCCAGGCAGTGTGTGCCCATCCTGACTGAGGGCTCTGCCAGGCAGTGGGTGCCCAGGCTGACTGAGGGCTCTGCCAGGCAGTGGGAGCCCATCCTGACTAAGGGCTCTGCCAGGCAGTGTGTGCCCATCCTGACTGAGGGCTCTGCCAGGCAGTGGGTGCCCATCCTGACTGAGGGCTCTGCCAGGCACTGGGTGCCCAGGCTGGCTGAGGGCTCTGCCAGGCAGTGGGTGCCCATCCTGACTGAGGGCTCTGCCAGGCAGTGTGTGCCCATCCTGGCTGAGGGCTCTGCCAGGCAGTGGGTGCTCAGCGTGTGTGCCTCCTCCTGTGCCCACCCCAGCCCTCCTGGGGAAAGGTGGGCAGGGCTGGAGCTGGGGGCAGCGTGAGCCGGGCACAGCAGGGACCCCATGGGCATGGAGTGGGCACAGCCCAGCCAGCCTTGTGCTCCCACCACGGGCAGGGGGACAGGGGGGGACAGACAGGAGCGAGGGGGCTGAGTGCTGGGAGGTTTGGCTCTGTCAGTGAGTGCACACATCCCGTTATCTCCAGGGTGGGTCCTTGAAGGTGATGGGAAAAGCACTCTCGCTCAGCTGTAGCACAAGGTCACAGCTGGAGGCAGGAGGAACATCCAAGATACAGGAGACATCTCCTGTGTGACAACCTTCCCAAATCTCCCTACACACAGCAGGCACTCACACCTGGAGTGTGTCCCTGACACAGCTTATCTTCTGAGATACCAGAAAGCTCCTGCCCTGACAACGCCCTCCCTCCACACGCTGCCCATCAAGAGCAGGGCCATGTGGTGCCATTTCTGGGCCATGTGGTGCCATTTCTGGGCTGTGTGGTGCCATTTCTGGGCCATGTGGTGCCATTTCTGGCTCTGGAGCTGGGGTCAGGCCCCAGATCTGAGGTGCTGCTCTCTGGCAGCTGTGTGATTCAGGCAAGACTGGCATCCAGACTGGCACCCTTCCTGCCCTGCACTGGGACCCCAGTGTCCCTGGGGCTACCTGACATTTCTGCCCCAGAGGGACCCTCCATGTGCTGCTGCACCTTGGTTTGTTGTGTTGGCAACTGCCAGGAACTGATTGGGCTTGGACTTGACAGGGGGGTCCTGGGGAGGGCTCCAAAGTCTCAAGGGCACACTCGAGGGGTAGCACGGGGATCGTCCTGCTGTATCTGGGGAGGGAGAGTCCCGAGGCGGGTTCTGGGGGGCTCTGGGCTGTGGGTCCTGGCCATGGGGCTGCTCCCTGCAGAGATGGGGAGCCCTCGGTGCCGGTCCGAGACAGGGGTGCGGGGGCAGAGGGGCAGGAGGGGCTGTCCTGGGGCAGGGACCGCCACACCTGGTGGGGACAGGGCACAGCAGCGAGGGGGTCCCGGAGCAGGAGGGTGCCGGCCAGGGCAGGGCTGCGGCACCGGGAGCCGGGGGGCTCGGGCTGGAGGATACGGACCCGGTGGGGATGCTCGGCCGGAGCGGTGCCGGTGCCGCGGGCTCGGCGGTCCCGGATCGGTGCCGGTGCCGGTGCCGCGGGGCTCGGGGCGGTCCCGGATCGGTGCCGGTGCCGGTGCCGCGGACTCGGGGCGGTCCCGGATCGGTGCCGGTGCCGGTGCTGCGGGGCTCGGGGCGGTCCCGGATCGGTGCCGGTGCCGGTGCCGCGGGCTCGGGGCGGTCCCGGATCGGTGCCGGTGCCGCGGGCTCGGGGCGGTCCCGGATCGGTGCCGGTGCCGGTGCCGGTGCCGGTGCCGGTCCCGGAGCGGGGCCGGCCGTCGGGGCCCGGTGCGGTGCGGTGCGGCGGGGGAGCCCCGCCCCGGCCGTCCCGCCCCGCAGCGCGGCTCTGTCTCTCGCTGCAGCCCGGGATGGCGGCGCGGCGGGGCTGAGCGGCCGGGCCGGGCCGGGCCGGGCCGGGGCCGCCATGCACGCTCCGAGCGGGGGCTGCCCGCCCGCCGCCGCCCCGTCGCGGGCCAAGCTGCCGCTCGGCATCGTCTTCTCGACGGCGCTGTTCTGCGGCGAGGGGGCGGCGGCCGCCGTGCTCTGCCTCTCCTACGGCCACTCCGACGACCGCTTCTGGCTGGCGCTCACCGTCTTCTTCGTGCTCTGCCCCTCCGTCCTGGTGCAGCTCACCCTCATCTTCGTGCACCGCGACCTCAGCCGCGACCGCCCGCTCGTCCTGCTCATGCACCTGCTGCAGCTCGGGCCCATCATCAGGTGAGCGCGGCGGGGACCCCGGGCACCCCCGAGAACCCCGGGCACCCCCGGTACCCCCGGCACCCCCGGCACCAAGGCGCGGGGCCCGGCAGGGGCGCGGGCAGCGGGTGCGAGCGGGGAGCGGTGCCGGGCAGGACGGGCACCCCGGGTGCCCTGCCCGGAGCTGCCCCTGCCGCCGCCCCGTCCCTCCGGCCCGGCCCTGCCGCTCCCGGCCCGCGGGGACCCCTTGCCCGCCCGTGCTGCTGGAGCGCGCTCCGGGCAGGACACGGCTCTGCCTCCGCTGTGTCCCAGCTGTTTGGAAAGCTCCGCTCAGGTCCCAGCCAGCCATTCACTCAGCCTCTCGGTTTTGCCATCGTTTGGCTGTGCTTGTGCTGGGAATCCCCGGTGGGTGCTCCGGGGTGAATACTGACATTGTATGGGGCTGAGTTAGGGGAAGTTTACTTTAGATATCAGGAAAAGGTTTTACACCCAGAGAGAGGGCGGTGCGGATCTCAAACAGGCTCCCCAGGGAGGTGGTCACAGCACCTGGCCTGTCTGAGCTCAACAAACCTTTGCACAACGCTCTTGGGCACACAGTGGGATTCGGGGTGTCCTGCATAGGGCCAGGAGCGGGACTCGGCGGGTTCTGGGACATGGAGAGGAGCTGGGTGCAGGAGTGGGGCTGGCACGGGGGCCGCGGGGCACTGGGCTGTGCCAGGAGGAGGACAGTGAGGGGGTGGATGGGTGTTGCACAAGCTGATCCCTCATTCCTTGGGAATGCTGCCGTGCCTCCCGGGCTGTCATCACCGGGCAGCCTGCTCCATGAGGAGGCACTGCAGGAGGCACGGCACAGCCAGGGCATGCGGGAGGAATGGCACAGCCAGGGCATGCGGGAGGCATGGCACAGCCAGGGCATGCAGGAGGAATGGCACAGCCAGGGCATGCAGGAGGAATGGCACAGCCATGGCACACAGGAGGAATGGCACAGCCATGGCACGCAGGAAGCAGGGCACAGCCAGGGCACACAGGAGGAATGGCACAGCCAGAGCACACAGGAGGAATGGCACAGCCAGGGCACACAGGAGGAATGGCACAGCCATGGCACACAGGAGGCAGGGCACAGCCATGGCACACAGGAGGCACGGCACAGCCAGAGCACACAGGAGGAATGGCACAGCCAGGGCACACAGGAGGAATGGCACAGCCATGGCACACAGGAGGCAGGGCACAGCCATGGCACACATGAGGCATTGGCACAGCCATGGCACACAGGAGGCAGGGCACAGCCAGGGCACACAGGAGGAATGGCACAGCCATGGCACACAGGAAGCAGGGCACAGCCATGGCACACATGAGGCATTGGCACAGCCATGGCACACAGGAAGCATGGCACAGCCAGGGCACACAGGAGGCAGGGCACAGCCATGGCACACAGGAAGCATGGCACAGCCACCCTCTCCAGGGCTCCTTCCCAAGGGCAGCCCAGCCGCTACGCTTTGGGCTCGCTGTACCACAGGCTCCCAAACCACCACGGCTTCCTCTGCCACCGGGAACAAGCAGTGCACCAGATGTGTCCCCGTCACCACGGCTTGACTCCAGAGCCTCCTTGCCCGGTGCTGCCAGCCTGTGCTGCCAGCCTGTGCTGCCCACAGCAGCTGGGACTCTCAGCACACCAGCGGGGCGGGCTGAGCTGGAGGTGCTGCCCAGCTGCTGTGGGAGCCAGCCGGGGCTGCCCGGGGCACGCTGCCCGGGCCGGAGGTGCAGCCCAGCCTGCTGAGAAGGTCTGGCGGGGCACTGGGAGCCAGCTGGGACTGCCCTTCAGGCTGGGCCTTTGGGATGAAGCTGTTTTCCCGTTAGAGTTTGCAATGAGCCATGAGTGCTGGCTCGATCTGTCAACAGAATTTATCCTAAACCCTCCCTCCTTTTGGGTTTGATCCACAGCAATTTGTGCTGTCCTGATAAGCACCATAAACAATGGTGTCCTGTTGGTCCCAGAGCCAGCCGGTGCCCAGGCAGAGCCCAGCTGATCCCCTGTGGCCGTGCACACCCTCCATGGCCCTGTGCAGGGGCTGAGGTCCCTGTCCCTGCAGGCAGGGCAGAGAGCCCCAGCCCTGCCACAGTGGGGCGTGCAGAGAAGGGGCTGAGGAAACTCTCCCTTATCTGCCCGCACCACACACGGCTTCACCCTGCGCCCTCCTTCCTGCTGTCCCCAGCAGGCAGGAAGTGTGGAAGCCTTCTTCTGCTCAAAACGAGAGATCAAAGAGATCTCTGATAGTCTGCTCGGATAGTTCAGAGTTTCTGTTGCCTCTGCTTAGAGGAAGAGGTTTCTGCCGGTTGGGAAAACAGAACCCAAGGGTGATCAACACCTTCCTGTAGCTGCAGCTCCCAGCAGGGTCGCTGCTTTGTACCCGGGATGCTGCACCTCTTCCAGCAGCTCTCTGGAGCAGTTGTTGCCCCCTGGTACCCAAGATCACCATGAGTGCTGGAGCAGAGGAGCAGCCACGGCCGTGCCCACGGTCCCGGTGTGCCCGCAGCGCTTCGGGCAGGTGCCCAGAGCGGCCGGGCAGCGCTCGGGAGTGGGGTCTGGGCAGCACCGGCAGGGGGGCGCTGGAGGTGCTGGAGCAGGACGGCAGGAGGGCCGGCGGGTGACCTTGCCGTGTCCCACAGGTGCGTGGAGGCCCTGGTGGTGTACTGCTGGTCGGGCAGGGAGGAGGAGCCCTACGTGACCATCACCCGCAAGCGGCGCCTGCGGCAGGGCTACGAGCTGGAGCTGGAGCAGGAGGTGGGGCACTCGGAGCGGCGCCTGGCCACGCACCGCAACGCCTTCAAGCGCATGGCCGTCATCCAGGCCTTCCTGGGCTCCACGCCGCAGCTCACCCTGCAGCTCTACATCAGCGTGCTCGAGAAGTACGTCCCTGCCGCCCGAGGTAAGGGCTCCCCACCAGGGAGGAACCCCCGGGGCAGCTCCTCGGCTGCTGGTGCTGATGGGACATCCAGGCCGTCCAAAAAGTCCCTCCTGGGCACAGCTTCCACTGGGCTCCCTGAGACGTGCAGCACGACCCGCAAATGTTGGGCACTCATCAGCTCTCTGCTTTCCTGCTTGCACTGATGCAAACTGGGAGAGAGTAGGCCTGGCTGAGGTGCCAGGCTCTGCTCCCAGCCCCGTGCTCGTATCTGCCCTCCAGAGCCAAGCCATCCAGCCAGTGCCAGTCTCATAAGAGGGTCAGGTCCCTGTCCTAGCCTGCTCCAGTCTCCATTCATTTTTCTCCATCTAGCTGCAAGCTCTGGCTTCCCTCAAGTCCCCCCACTGCATCTATTTCTGCACATTTTCCAGCAGCCAGAGCTCCCAGCCCAGCACTCCCACTCCGAGGCTCCCTCGCCTGCTCCCAGGATGTTTATGTGCTTGGGGGTGGATATGCCAGAGCAAACGTTTAACTCCCATTTTGGCACCGAGCTGGGCACACAGGTGTGCTCCTGCACCATTCCAGTTACAGTGCTGGCTGAAGAGCTGCCCTCACCCAGCAGTGCTGGGAGCCCAGACCTTGTCACTTGTGCCCACAGCAGGTGCATGAAAAGGGAAGCACAGGAGATGCCCCGTAGAAACCCCCTGATTTGCCACAGCCCTCTGCAGAGGCATTTTGGGGAGTTGCAGATGCACAGGAAGAATGAGTGCCAGTGCTGCTCTAGCAGTAGCTGCAGGAGGTAAATACCAAGTGATGTGTTCTGGGTGATTCCCTCGCAGCTGGAGTGCCAGCTCAGCCCTGCAGCTGGCAGCCACCCTGGATGGGACCAGCTGCTCTTCTATTCCTCTCCATGGTACTCCTGGCAGTGCTGAATGTGAGCAGCTGCTGGCATTCCCTACAAATGACCTTGGCTCTGCAGCCCTGGGATGGGGCTGGCTCTTGGGGTGCCTCTGGGGCTACAGTGCTGCAGCTCCTGGCTGGGGTGAAGGCAGAGGGGCCCTGCAGCACTGACTGTGCCCTGCTCACCCTTGAGCAGCAGTTCCTGCACAGGGCAGGGGGCTGGGGCATGCTCCAAGCACAGAAATGGCTCTGGTTTGGCCAAGGTTTGTGTTTTATTGGTGCAGGGAGAACCTTTGGGTTCTGAGCCTCCTGCTGCCAGCAGCCACCTCATCATGGGGGCTGTCAGCACCATCCCTGAGCTGTTCTGGCAGTGCTCACGCTGAGCCTTCTGCTGTGAGCCCAGGTGTTGGGCACCCCGTACTTCTCACCAGGACTGGCACCCCAGTTTTCCCACACTCTGCACCGGGCAGGGGAGAGGCAGGGCACAGCCCGGTCCCTGCACTGCCTCACTGCCCGCTCTGTCCCTCCGCAGCCGTGCTCATGGCCATCTGCCTGGTGTCAGTCACCTACGGGGCCCTGGTCTGCAACATCCTGGCCATCCAGGTCAAGTACGACGACTACAAGGTGCAGCTGCGCCCGCCGGCCTTCCTGTGCATCGTGCTGTGGCGCAGCCTGGAGATCTCCACGCGCATCGCCGTCCTCGTGCTCTTCAGCACCGTCTTCAAGCACTGGATCATCCCCATCGCCCTGGCCAACCTCCTGGTGGTCTTCTTCTTGCCCTGGGTGCAGTTCTGGCGCAGCGGCAGCCGCCTGCCCGACAACATCGAGAAGAACTTCAGCCGCCTGGGCACGGTGGTGGTGCTGTGCGCCTTCACGCTGCTCTACTCCAGCATCAACATGTTCTGCTGGTCGGCCGTGCAGCTCAAGCTGGCCGACCGGGACCTCATCGACAAGTCGCAGAACTGGGGCCGCCTGGCCGTGTACTACGTGGCCCGGCTGGCCGAGAACACGGCCCTGGTCATCCTCTGGTACTTCTTCAAGACTGACGTCTACGAGAACGTCTGCACGGCGCTGCTGGTGCTGCAGCTGCTCCTGGGCTACTGCCTGGGCATCTACTTCATGCTGCTCTTCTTCCAGTACCTGCACCCCTGCCGCCAGCTCTTCAGGCACAACGTGGCCGATTTCCTGCACTGCGTGTGCTGCCGCCGGCGCCCCGCGGGGACCCCGCTGTTCCTCGAGGCACCTTCAGAGCCTGGCGTGAGGCACAGCATTGTGTGAGCACCCGGCTCCTCCAGCCGGCCTCGCACTGGGCATGGGCAGCACAGAGGATGCCCGTGGCACAGGCTGAGTGCTGCCTGGGGCTGCGGTGGTGGCAGCAGGTCCCAGCGCATCCCTCGGGGCAGGGGGACAGGAGTGTGCTTGCCCGCTCAGGACCACTCATGAACATGAAGGAGGGCTGATTTGGATTGGACATAAGGAAGTTTGTGGCAAGGAGAGTCGTGAGAGACTGGCACGTGTTGCCCAGAGAGATGGTGGATGTGCCGTCCCTGAAAACATTCAAGGCCAGGTTGGGTGGGCTCTGAGCGGCCTGGCCTAGTTGAAGATGTCCCTGCCCACCTCTGGAGTGTAACTAGATGGCCTTTAGAGGTCCCTTCCAACCCAAACTGTTCTACAATTCTACAATTCTACGGCTTATGGGGTGCCCCAAGCAGGTGCCCCTGCCAGCTGGCTGCCACATGGTGCAGAGCCCCCGGGGTGCCCCGACACCCCCAGTGCTGCGATGGTGCATACGGTGACCTGGGCCACGGGTGCCACTGGGACTGTTGTAAGCAGTAAAGAAACTTTGCTGTGACTGTGAGTCTGGGTGCTGGCAGTGACTCACACGGAGGGTGGGGACGGTCCCAGGGGCTGGCACGGCTGCACACACCCGCTGTCCACGTAAAACTCCTTTCCAGGCACCGGAATGGGGCTGTGCCAGCGGGAAGTGGGCATGGGGGAGCCCCTCTGTGGAGGTTCAGGAGCACGGTGGGACGGGGCTGGCTCATCCTGTGTTCCTCAGCATGGCCGTGGCTGCAGGCCAGCAGAGAGCAGCGTGCCAGCAAGGAGCAAGCCTGTCTGACCTGTTCCTCCAGGTTCAGGGGCCCAGCACGGGCTGCTGTTCCCAGCTGGAGCACCGGACACCCCAGGGGCTCAGGGCCCTGCAGCGGAGGGCAGGCAGCAGGGGAAGGGCGGCTGGCACAGCAGTGGCAGTGGGTGCTGATGGGACCCAGGAACCCTGGCCCCAAACCAGCAGTGTGACACCCCCCACCCCAGCACCCATTTTGGGGTCAGCTCAGTTTGGGTGCTGGACTGAGGATGCTCATCAGCCCTGGGGGCTCATGGAGGTGCAGCACCGCTGGTGCTCGGTCTTACATCACCCACCTGCAATGGATGCCCGGGCTGGATCCTGGCACAGCGCAGCGCCGTGACCCCAGGAGGCTTCTCTTCCTTTGGTGGTTTCCCTGGAAGATGGGCAGTGCAGGCTGGGGAGGGAGGCCAGGGAACACAGAGCTGTTGAGCCAGAACAGGATGGATCCTCCACAAGTTGTTCCCAGGAAATTCCTGCCCTACAGAAACGCCCCTTTTTGTCCTCGGAGGTTGCAAAAGCCCGGGAGGAGCAGGCAGACACCCTGAGTGACCCAGCCGTGGGGCACAGGGGGGTCTCGGGGGGACCATCCCCGGCCAGCACAAGGGGCCGGTCCTGCTGTTGGCCGATTGGGCCAGCCCTGCCCTCCTGGAAGGAGCCTTTGAAAGCACCGGCATTTCCTCCAAGCGCTCTCCGGGGAAAGTCCCGGGTGCCGTTCCCGGGCCGGGGCTGTCTCACCGCCCGCTGCTCCATAAAACCGGGCAGCGGCGGCGGGCGCGGGCACAGCGCGGGCACAGCGCGGGCACAGCGCGGGCACAGCGCGCCATGGGCAACTGGCTGGTCAACCACTGGTTCTCAGCTGCCGTCCTCGTGAGTCTGGGGCTGGGGGCTCCGCGGCGTGTGCGGGGGGACCCTGCGGGTTTATGGGGGAGATGGGGGCTGATGAGCTGCCCTGGGCCGGGCTGGGGGCAGAGACGAGCATCCCCTCTGCTCCCCAACACACGCACCCCGGCAGCCAGGGGAGGGATGGGCTCTGGAGACCTGAAGTCTCGGGGAAAACACTGCTCATGGGAAAGGGGGTCCTGGAAAACCTAAAAACGCTGCTGCTTTGCCTGGCCGCTTTGGCTGGGGGCCTGCCACGTGCCTCTTCTCCCCTTGTGAGAGGAGGAGGATCCTGTGAGAGCTCGTGGCAGGGTGAGGAGCTGGCACCATAGGGACCATCTGCCGTGCTGCAGCATCTCTGGTGTAACAGAGCTTGCCTGGCCAGCCCCCCTCAGCTGCTCAGAGCTGTGTGAGGAGCTGTGAACGCATGGGAACATGGGGTTTACTGGCAGTTGGGCTATTTTAATGTTTTCAGTTACTTAAAAAAGAAAAAGAAAACAGCCAAAAACCAAATACATGGCAGGGTGTAATTTTTTGGGTGTTTTTTTTTTGGGACCTCTGCAAAAATTCGGTGGCTGTGAGAGGCGGCAGTGTGGGATGCAGTGGGGTTAGGCAGGGGACAGCAGCACTGTGGGCCAGGTGAGCCAGCTCCCTGTGAAACTTCTTCTCCCAGAATCTTCCCCACACAGTCCTGACCACCCTCTGGATCTGCCTTCCCTCCCGTTACACGGGTGTTGGCTGCTCTGCCTTTCCTCCTTCCTCATGCCTGGTGATGCACAGGGCAGTGTGTGACAAGACAGCAATTCTGCAAGGCTTCCACACCTCTCCCCACCTTTGACCCCGTGTCCCAGCGCTGTGCGTGACAGGGCAGCTCACAAGGAAACAGGATGGATACTGTCTGCTGTCTGTCCCGACACCCTCTGGCTGCACCCAGCCCCGAGTGCTGCCGTGTGAGGCTCCCGGGACAGGGTTCCTCACGAGGCTGTGCCTTTCCCCTGCAGGCAGCCTGGCTGGGCATCAACATCTTCCTCTTCACCTACTACTTTCTGTTCTTTGACCGGGACGAGCGCTATTTCTACACCAGGGCCATCCTTGGGGTAAGGTGCTCCCCACAGCACCCTCCTGCCCAGGCAGAGGAGCCCCTGGGGTGAGGGCTGCAACATCCCAGACCCCTTTCATGTTCTGTTCCCTTCCAGCCCACCATCATTCCATCCCACTCCACAGCCTGCCATTGCACCATGCTAGTCCCTGTCCTGATCCCTGTCTGCTCTCAGCCCAGCAGCATCCCAGCCCAGCCTGGCATCTCCTCCTCCCAGTCCTCTCCTAGCTCACCCCTCCCAGTCCCCATGGCAGCCCAGCACCTCTCCATCCCAGTTCCCAGCCTAGCTCAGCACTGACTGATC
This sequence comes from Melospiza melodia melodia, assembly GCF_035770615.1. NCBI lineage: Eukaryota > Metazoa > Chordata > Aves > Passeriformes > Passerellidae > Melospiza > Melospiza melodia. The sequence continues at coordinate 19,768,121 of NC_086209.1, read as the reverse complement.
CCATCCTGGCACAGCACCACAGGACAGTGGTGCTCACCCCTCTCTCCTCCCCAGTCTGCCTTGGCATGGGCTCGAGCATCAGCCAAGTGCCTCAACTTCAACAGCATGCTGATCCTGCTGCCCGTCTGCCGCAACCTGCTCTCCTTCCTCCGTGGGACCTGCTCGGTGAGTGTCCCGTGGTGGCACAGCCAGCGTGGCTATCCCCATTCCTGTCCCATCCTGACATTCCTATCCCATCCTGACATCCCTGTTCCATCCTGACATCCCTGTCCCATCCTGACATCCCTGTTCCATCCTGACATCCCTGTCCCATCCTGACATCTCTGTCCCATCCTGACAATCCTGTCCCATCCTGACAATCCTGTCCCATCCTGACATCTCTGTCACATCCTGACATCCCTGTTCCATCCTGACATCCCTGTCCCATCCTGACAATCCTGTCCCATCCTGACATCCCTGTCCCATCCTGACATCCCTGTCCCATCCTGACAATCCTGTCCCATCCTGACATCCCTGTCCCATCCTGACACCATCCTGCTGCCTCTCCCTGCAGTGCTGCAGGCGGACCTTGCGGAAGCAGCTGGACCACAACCTCACCTTCCACAAGCTGGTGGCCTACGCACTGGCCCTGCTCACAGGTATGCCCTGGACTGGGATGGGGCAGCAGTGGGGACTGGGAATGCCTGGTGGTGACTGCCTGTGGCCTGTCCAGCTGTGCACACCATCGCCCACCTCTTCAACCTGGAGCGCTACAACCAGAGCCAACAAGCCACGGACGGCAGCCTCCCCGCTGTGCTGTCCAAGATGCACCTGCAGGGCGGCGAGTGGCTGAACCCCATCCACTCCAACCACACGGTGAGTGTGGCCTTGGCATGCAGCAACGCAGCACCCCTGTCCCCTGCTCCCCTGACCCTCCCTCCCTGCTGCCCCTGCAGACCGTCGAGTACGTGGCTTTCACCACCATCCCGGGGCTCACGGGGGTGATCATCACGCTGGCACTCATCCTCATGGTCACGTCCTCCACCGAGTTCATCCGCAGGAACTACTTTGAGCTCTTCTGGTACACACACCACCTGTTCCTCGTCTACTTCGCTGGCCTCGTTATCCACGGCATCGCGTAAGGCTCCTCAGCTCTGCCAGGGCAGGGCAGCGAGGGGCAGGGCACAACACCCCTGGGGGGCAGCTGTGCCAGTGCAGTGGGGCTGTGACCTGCCGTTCCCAGGGCAGGTGACCTGCCGTTCCCAGGACAGAGCTGGTCCCTGGGCTCAGCCCTGGCTGGGGGCAGAGCTGGCCCCTGGGCTCACCCCTCACCCCTCCTGCAGCGGGCTGGTGCGTGGGCAGACGGAGCAGAGCATGGCAGAGGTGCACCCCTACGACTGCGCAGAGTACCTCACGCAGCGGGAGCACAACTGCACCCACAGCTGCTGCAAAGACCCCGAGTTCGGGAGCATCCCTGCCGAGGTAGGGCAGCGGTGGGGTGGCCCTGGGGGAGAAGCTCTTCCCTTGCTCTTGGGATGCCCAATCCTTTGCTCTCCTCCATCCTCACAGTCCTGGAAGTGGGTTCTGGCTCCCATCATCCTCTATGTCTTTGAGCGGCTCCTGCGGGTCTGGCGTGCGCAGCAGAAGGTGGTTGTCAAAAAGGTGGGTGGTGCGGGAGCTGCTCCTCTGCCAGCTCCTCCCCTTGGAGTGGCCATGGGGAGGCGGGCAGGGCCACAGGCACAGCCCCTTCCTCGGGACGTGTGCCAGGCTGGGCACTGAGTCCTGCCGTGCCCCAGGTGGTCATGCACCCCGCCCGCGTGCTGGAGCTGCAGATGCAGAAGAAGGGCTTCTGCATGGAGGTGGGGCAGTACATCTTTGTCAACTGCCCCGCCATCTCTGCGCTGGAGTGGCACCCCTTCACCCTCACCTCTGCACCTGAGGAGGACTTCTTCTCCATCCACATCCGGGCAGCCGGCGACTGGACAGAGCGTCTCATCAACACCTTCCAGCTGGAAACGCCCAGGTAGGCTGGGCAGTGCCCAACAGTCATGCCAGGGGTCTGGGGAGGCCGTAGCTCTCACCCAGGCCCTGCTCTGGCCAGGGTCGAGGTGGACGGTCCCTTCGGCACAGCCAGTGAGGACGTGTTCCAGTACGAGGTGGCCATGCTGGTTGGAGCGGGCATCGGTGTCACCCCCTTCGCCTCCATCCTCAAGTCCATCTGGTACAAGTTCCAGCAGGGTGACCAGACCCTCAAGACCAAGAAGGTACAGAGCGTCCCATGGACGGCACCAGCGGTGGGTTGCCTCCTCTGGCTCTGCTCCACCCTGAGCAATCCCTCTCCCCCTGCACCCAGATCTATTTCTACTGGCTGTGCCGGGACACAGGAGCCTTTGCCTGGTTCAACGACCTGCTTGCCTCCCTGGAGCAGAAGATGGCTGAGTCGGGCAAGGCTGACTTCCTCACCTACCGCCTCTTCCTCACTGGCTGGAACACCAGCATTGTGAGTCAAGCACAGGCTGGCATGGCTGCGAGAGGGGCACGCAGGGTGGGCAGCAAGGGCGGGGCAAGCATGACAACGGCTTTCAGGCACCAGGTCCAGGCACAGTGTTTGGTGGGACCAGCAAGGGATGCTCCTCTGTGCTGAGGGGCTGGAGGGGAGCTCACGGGTGGTGCCTGGCTTCTCACCATCCCTCCTGCCCAGGCCAACAACGTGGCACTGCACTTTGACACCGCTACGGACACAGTGACGGGCCTCAGGCACAAAACCATCTTCGGGCGGCCCATGTGGAACACGGAGTTTGCAGCAGTGGCTGCAGCCCACCCCAGGTGAGAGCTGAGCAGGGAATTTGGGATGTTAGAGGCATGCCCCCTACCCTGGCACTCAGCACTGGGCTGGCTTTGGCAGGGAGCCCACAAAGCTTTTCAATCCCTTTTCCCTGAGTTGCCTCCTGGCACTGACATGCCCGTGCTGTTTGCAGGTCAGTGGTGGGTGTGTTCCTCTGTGGGCCACAGGCCCTGGCAAAGAGCCTGCAGAAGTCTTGTCACCAACACTCCAGCCTGGACCCCAGGAAGGTCAAATTCTATTTCAACAAGGAAAACTTTTAAGCGGGCAGGGACCCTGACTGTACTGCCTCAAGCCTTTCCAAAGCAAGGCCAGGGAGAAGCATCTGTGCATGCACTGAAGCCAAGCTGGACACAGCAAGGTACTCCATCTCCATGAGAAATTCCAGGTTCAAAGACTGCCTGTCCTGGTGTACAAGGGGCCTGTAGCTCCACCCAGCCCCTCACTGCAAAAGCAGAGCCACGTTCTGTGATGCTGCTGGAGCAGCAGGAAGCCGTGGGAGCCCAGCAGGTTGGGCAGAACCACTGGATGGGGATGGGACATGAGCGTCCCTGCAGGTGTCAGGGGCCAAACGTGCCCCTCAGGGTTTAAACACTCTTTTGTATAAGAATAAATGAAACTTCCTTTTCTTTGTAATGAAAGCCTCTGTGGTGCCTCAGCTGTGCAGATACAAGGAGCCCACGCCCTGCCCCTTGCAGGGCTGCAATAGAAGAGCTGGTGGATAGCAAACCCTCTGGGGTGCAGGATCAGACCCCCCTCTGCATTGGCTCGCTGCCACCCTGGCACCCCAGAGCCTGCCTGCACCCAGCACCCAGCTCAGCTCCCACTGCAGCTCCCAGCAGGTTCTGCTCCAGCGGGTGCAGAGAGGGAAACCCCGCTCCCCGTGCAGGCTGGCGTGGAAAGTGATACTGCAATCGGATCCAGAGCCCTTCCTGCCCTGCCAGCAGGGACAGAAAGCCAAGCTCTCTGTCCTGCCCTTCCCCTAGACCCCTGTAAACAGCACACTACAAGAGATTCCATTATTAATTCGTGCCCTGGTGTGGGGAGGAGGGAGGATGGCAAGTGGTTTGGACTGCTTGCAGAACCCAACACTCCCACTCTGGCCTCCATCAGAGACCAAACACGGCAGCCAGGGACATGGATTTACTCAAACCCTCCTCCCACTTTATTTCAAACACCATAAAATATACACACACACAAAAAAAAAAAAAAAAAAAAAAAAGGATGAACTGGAGGAAAAAACCTCTTGAGGGTGACATAACCTCTCCTAAAATGCACCATCAGCTCAGGTAGCAGTGGGAAGCAGCTGCCATGGAGCATCGCCTCTATCCAGGCACATGGCATCTCCATCTTGTGCCTGCCAGAAAGAAGGAGAGGAGGGTGAGGCAGGCACAGAGGGAAGCAGGGCAGAGTCCCATCCTAGGCAGCTCTGTTTTACTGGAGGGGAACAGGCACAGGGTGAGACCAGGCTAAGGACATCACCTGTCAGGGTGCCCCTGTGGATTTCTGGATTTGCTCCTTCAGAATGAGGATGCTCTGCCGCTGTTCTGGGGGCAGCATGGCGATCTGGTCTGCTGTCAGCTGCAGGACCTGCATGATCAGTGCTGCCTGTGGGGAAAGAGGGGTCAGAGACGTGCCCAGAGCAGCCACGGCATACCAGAGCCAGGGAGGGGCTGACCCCGCCACAGAAAGGCACACAGGAAGTGCTGCTCGTACTGTCTCACCCTTTCCCTTGTGTTCTCTCACCTTCTCGTGATCCTGGGGGGTGACCTGGCTCTGTCCAGGGCTAAAGCCTCCAGGCTGACCAGCTCCTTGCACTCCTGCCCCAGGTATGCCTCCTCCCTGCATGCCTGCCCCAGCCATGTTAGGAACCTGGGGGAGTAAGAGAGGGGTTAGGGACTGGGGGTTTCTGGACTCAGCCCTACAAATTCAGGAAGGTAAAAGAGAGGATCGGACGGATGCCCTCACAGCCTGCTTGAAGATGCCTGAGCACAAAGAGAGAGTGCATTTTATGTGCTCTCCCCTCCCAACTCCTGCGCTCCTCTCTGTGTCTCAGGAAGAGGTGGAGAGAGGCCTGAGCCTTGTCCTGTCCCAGCTGATGGGCAGTGCCTGGGGAAATGGGACAGGTGCCCTGACCCCCCAGTGCCCAAAGCCTGGTGCTCCCCACACCCCCGCCCAGCCCCAGCCTACAGGACGCCGTGGTGCCCGAGCAGAGCCGTGCGTACCTGGCGGGGCCCCTGCGGGCCACCGGCTCCCATGTTCAGTGGCCCAGGACCCTGTATCCCACCAGGCATCGGGCCCCGCGGGGTGGGACCGGGCCCTCGGGGCTCCAGGCCCCGCGGCTCCAGCACCCTGGCCTCCATGGCCCTGGCCTCCAGCACTCGTGGCTCCAGCACCCGCGGCTCCAGGCCCCGCGCCTCCAGCGCCCGCGCCTCCAGCACGCGCGGCTCCAGCCCCCGCGGATCTCTTCCGACTGCGGAGGAAACACAAGGTCAGCTCCTGAAGGAAGCGGCGCTGCAAGGAGTGTGGGAGAGAGCCCGCTGCCTCCTTTGTCTGGGGCCAGCAAGCACCCAAGCAGTGCAGGGTGGGGGCAGAGGGGACGTGCCTGGAGAAAGTCCCTTGCACCCTGGGACTGTCCCTCCTCGCCTGGAGTCAGTCATTTCACTGCCCAAACCCCCTTCCTACGCCTCGGGTCGGGGCAGCCGGCTCCACTCTGACTTCCTGCCTGCGCAATCCAAGCCACCCGTATTTCATGCCCCCTCTCTCACCTCGAGCATCCATCAAGGGCCCCCGCGGCTCTCCCATCAGTGGTCGGGGTTCTCCCATGGGTCCCCCCCTCATCTCATGGGGGGGGCCACGGCTGTCATGACCAGGCATATGGTGCATAGGGGCTCCCTGGTGGGGCGGCCCAAGGTAACCTCTGACGCAGAGAGACGAGGAGAGCAAAGCAGAAGGAGGAGAAAAAGCGAGAGAGTGTGAATCAGACACTGGCTTGGCACGGTCTGGGCAGAGCGCTGGGATTGCCCCCGAAGCCGGCCGCAGGGGAGGAGGGTGAGGCTGGCACAGGGATGGGTGCTGGTGGCCCCATGCCGCAGGGCAGCTGCCATCACCCCGGGGAGATCCCTTCCCCGGGGAAACGGGCCGGCCCCCACGGCTGGCAGCACGCAGGCCTCCGACCAGGCAGCAGTGACTCCCGGAAGGCTGGTGCCATCCCTGTCCTCAGCGAGAGGCTACCCTTGGGCAGGGGACAGTGCCAAGGGCTCCTCTCCTTCCCTCTCCCCTCACCTGGGCTCCACTTCTCCAGTGACTGAGAGCAGGGTCCCTCCGCGAGGGTCATTCGGGGCATCTCCCAAAAGGCCTCGGGGCGGCGGGCCACTAGCAGGTAGAGGTCCACGCTGCATAGGGGCCCTCGGGTCTGGCATGGGCACTGCCAGGGAGACACACAAGAACTCGTGAGGATCTGCATGAGCAGTGCCGTGCCAAGACTGTCCCCGGCGCTCTCGGGCCAGGCGTGGGGCAGCCACGCTGCTCCCCTGAGCTGTGCTGTCTGCTGGGGACACACCCCACACACGAGGCTGGAGCACACCAAAGCTCCTTCCCTGGCTGCCAATTCTATTCCTCTCCTTTTCTTCTCGGGTTTTATTTAAGGTTCCTTATGGCACCAGGGGCCAAACCAAGCATGGGTGCCCCCATGGCAATCCCTACAAGTGTGGGCATCGACACCCTGCTAACGTGGGGCCAGGAGCAAAGCAAGACCTGGAAGGCTCCTGGAAGCACAGTGTCAAAGAGGGCTGGATCTTAGGCAAAAGCTCTTTCTAAACAAGCTCTCCTTTCCCACTGGAGGCTCCATGCATGGTTCTAGCCTGTTCTCTCCTGTAGCCCTAGAAGAAATCCTGCCTCCTTCCTCTCCTCTTACTGCTGTCAGGCTACAAGGAGTGACATGCCAGTCCCTGGCCCTGAGAAGAGCAGGGTGAGAGCTGCTCTCTGCACACTCCACAACGAGCTCCATGGGAAGAGGGAGCTGGTGCCGGGGTACCTTGAACGCGTTCGATAGACGCAGGCCTGGCAGGTCCCACGGGCGAGAGCTGCAGGTTCCCTGGGCAAGCAGCAGGAAAAGAGGGAAAGAGCAGACACGTAAATAGTGTATGCACGCATGCACCGGCTCTGGGGACAGTGCTGCCTGCAGGATCACACACCCTGAAGTCCCCAGAAAGCCTACAGAGAAAATGTTCCAAGACTGGCTTTATCAGCCTGTTCTGTTCACACCCCCTCTGTCAGCACAGGCAGGACAGGCAGCGTGGCACACTCCTTCCCTCACTCGGGAGAGAGGCAGGCACAGAAAACACCCTGCCAAGAGACTCAGCATTGCGTGGGGCCATGCTGGCCCCACAACACACACCAGCTTCTGCTCTCCAAAACCTTTCGGGTGCCAAGAACTATCAGACAGCTTTCAGGAAGACAGTGCCCACCCCAAAGAAAATGAGAGTCAGCTGACCCTAAGGCCAAAGGATCTCAGACTGGGTTTGCACGTTGCTGAAACAAGGCCTATGATGAATGTCAAGGCAGCAGAGGTGACAGGTGTGCATGTGCTGTTCCTGGAGAACAGCACACCGGGGCCGTACTGACCTACACATGGACACGTGTGAACCGTAAGCAATCGGGGCCCAGGGCTGGGCCGGACAGACCGTGCCTGCGGAGGGAAAGCCGAGCCGTCACCCTCCGGGAAGCGCCTGCCAAGCCTCAAGCCAAACGGAGACCCAGCTCCCTCTGCTGGGCACGGCGTGGGAGGACGCGGCGCCGCAGCGGCTGCTCCCCAGCGCCCAGGCAGCGAAGGAGCAGGACAAGGACCAGAGAGGAGCAAGCTCTGCCTGCCCGCACAAGCACAAGGACAGACACGGGCTCGCAGAGGTGGAAAACACAGACACATCCCGCTCGGTGGGGACAGGCAGCTCTCCTGGCTGCCAGGGCACGAGTGCACAACAGCGTGCAGAACGAGCTGGGAGCCAACTGGGCATGGGCTGTGAGCCCTGGGAGCCAGGGAGCTGCTACCACAGCCTTGTGCCTCAGTGAATAAACCTGGGCACAGCCCCAGGCTGGGCACAGCCAGGCTGCAGACAGCTGGGACACAGCACTGCTCACTGGAGCCAGGCTCACACCACACACAGCACTCCACACGTCTGTTTTACCTTGTCCACGCTCCAAGGGGACTGGCCCTGCACCTGGTATCCCAACCTGTGGCTGCATCCCACCTGAGAGGGGACAGGCAGAGATCAGACCCCTCCTCAGCCATCCCTGATGACTAACCTGTTCCTCTGGTCCCAAATACCTCCTCGCTCCCAGCTCCTGGGGGAGCATCTGGAGGTTTATTCCCCTGGCGTTGGTTCCCCCCAGGGATAATCCAACTTTGCAGCCCACCTCTGGCAGCAGCACAACCACAATGTACAGCACAGGATTACGTGTGCTCTCACAGGGCTGAGCCCTCTGGTTAGGGGGAAAGCAGACAGGGGTGTGTGCAGGACCTGTGTGCTCACGATGGGGCAGCTCGGCCCAAACTCACCTCCTGGAGCCATGGGGCCAGGGCCCGGGCCCTGCACAGGGGCTGCCATCTGTCCTGGGGCTGGCACTCCCCCCTGCATGGGTGGCTGCATCAGAGGAGGAGCGCCATTGACGTGCATCCCGCCCTGCAGGAGAGACACGGGGTCTGAGGGACACCTCACACCTGGGCACGTGCCCCAGCTGGAGAGCTGGCACTGCCCATCTTCCTGCATAGCTCAGGGGGTGTGCAGGCTCTTACTATGGCCTGTGGCTGGGAGGATGGGGTGTTCTGGGGGTTCAGCTGCGCGTTGGGCCCTGGCCCAGGCCCTGGTCCCGGCCCAGGCCCCGGGCCTGGCACCGCCTGCTGGTTGCCGGGGATCAGAGGAGGAACGCTGGTCTGGCGATGCAGGATTTTCTAGGGGAGGAAGAAGGAGAAAGGAGTTGTTTTCCACTGCCACTCCACAAAGGCTCCCACCAATACCCTCCCAACCCTGGACGAGCAGCAAGGTACAAACCAGCGCAATCTCGGGGTCGACGATCCTCATGACCACCTGGGCCTGCAGCAGTGCATAAGCCAGCTGGGGGTTCTGGAGCAGCATGTTCCTGGCTTCCTGGGGGCTGTTCTGGACACAGAGCTGAGGAGACAGGCACTGATCAGAGCTCTGACAAGGTGTGACACGGCTGGGAGGGTGCAGGCAGTGGTGGGAGGAGCTGTGCTCACACAGGGAGCATGGCCCTCCTGCACTCACCTTCATCTGCTTCATCAGCTCAAACATCTGCTCGGGGGGCAGGCTGGCCACGGCCCGGCTGATGGACTCGGGGGCATCCTCTGGGTTGACAGGGTCCCCATAGGGTGACTCTATGATGGGGGCACCTGTGCCCAAGCCTGCAACATGAACAGCTCATCGAACAGGCTCATCAGGAGGGGAGTACCCGCCCACTAGGGGAAAAGGAGGCACCAAAACCAGGGAGACCTTAGGAGGGGTGATTAGGGATTGGAACAGGCTGCTCAGGGAGGTTGTGGAGTCACTGCTCCTGGAAAAGTTTAAGTAAAGACTGGATATAGCATTTACTGCCCTGATCTATTAGGGCAATACAATTTGATGCGGTGTGTTTGGTCAAAGGCTGGACCATGACCTTTACAAACGTTTTCCAACCTAAACAATTCTGTGATCGTGCGGGAGTGAGATCCCAGAGCTGAGCCCACGCATCCATCCCTCTGGGGCACTACTCACACCCCGTCCCAGAGCAGGCCAGCTCCACCAGCCTGGCAGAAGAGAGCCTCCCTGCCCTGCAGCTGCCAAGGAGGGAGCCTCGGAACCCCGGCTGACTCACTCTTGAGCTCCTCCTTGTTCTTCTCGCTGGCGGCGTTGTCCACGCGCAGGGCCCTGCCGCTGAACTCGCGCCCGTTGAGGTTGCGCATGGCGCTGAGCGCCGTCTCCTGGTCCTGGTACTCGCAGAAGCCATAGCCCTTGGGCTTGCCCGTCTCCCTGTCGTACACCAGCCTGCCAGGGAGCAGAGACGAGGGGTGTGGGCATCCTGCTGTGCCCGCGGCTCCTGCAGCGAGGGGGGACACGGGGACAGAGCCCCAGCTGTGCTGGGAGCACGGGGAGGACACAGGGACAGAGCCCCAGCAGTGCTGGGAGCATGGAGAGAGCTCAGGGGACACGGGGACGGAGCCCCAGCAGTGCTGGGAGCATGGAGAGAGCTCAGGGGATCCAGGAACAGAGCCCCAGCAGCGCTGGGAGCATGGAGAGAGCTCAGGGGATACAGGGACAGAGCCCCAGCAGTGCTGGGAGCATGGAGAGAGCTCAGGGGACACGGGGACAGAGCCCCAGCAGTGCTGGGAGCATGGAGAGAGCTCAGGGGATACAGGGACAGAGCCCCAGCAGTGCTGGGAGCACAGTGAGAGTTCAGGGGGACACAAGGACAGAGCCCAGCAGCGCTGGGAACACAGGGAGAGCTCAGGGGATACAGGGACAGAGCCCCAGCAGTGCTGGGAGCATGGAGAGAGCTCAGGGGATACAGGGACAGAGCCCCAGCAGTGCTGGGAGCACAGTGAGAGTTCAGGGGATACAGGGACAGAGCCTCAGCAGTGCTGGGAACACAGTGAGAGCTCAGGGGATACAGGGACAGAGCCTCAGCAGTGCTGGGAACACAGTGAGAGCTCAGGGGACACGGGGACAGAGCCCCAGCAGTGCTGGGAACACAGTGAGAGCTCAGGGGACACAGGGACGGAGCCCCAGCAGTGCTGGGAGCACAGGGAGGGCTCCCCAGGGCACACAGCAGTCAGGCCCATGCCCAAGCCAAAGGGCCTGATGGCTCCTGGCATGGCTGCTGTCAAGGCTGTGGTTTGTAGGATGCCCACCTGTGCCAGCTGTGTGCCTCCCGTGACCCCACGAGGCACAGGACGGGACTGGCTGCTCCCAGAACTCCCAAAAGCTGAACTGAGAGCACCAGGGCCTGGTGCCCAGCCTGGAAAACACCTGTGAGAGGCACAGGGATGGCAGTGAGGAGCACAGAGCCCGACCAGCACTGAGCCCTCAGCAGCCACAGCAGGGCAGCTCCACAGCCACCTGCTGTGCTGGGGACACCGTGCTCCATCTCCAGGGGACCCTGGCACAGCCACCGGGTCCCTCTGCCCTGAGCACAGCTGGCACAGCCTCGCAAGCCCCGCAGCTGCTGCTCCGTGCGAGGAGCCAGCCTCGGGGGCCCGGGGAGGTTTATAGGGGCTGTCAGGCAAAGCTCCTTCGCCAAAGCTCCTCCACCAGAGCAGGCAGCGGCCGAGCCAGCGTCCCTGCGAGTGGCCAAAAGGTGTGTGTGCATGTGGGGACACGGTGGGCTGGGCGGGCGGGGGGAACGGTTGGGCTGCGGGGTTCTAGCGGCCTTTCCCAACGTCACGGATTTGCGGTTCGCGGTTCCGAGCCCGCGGGGCTCGGCCTGCACCGAGCAGGGGGACCCGGGGGAGGCCTGCGGCCGCTCTCACCTAAAGCTGACCACGGGCCCAACCTCCGAGAAAATGTCCTTCAGCTGCTCCTCCGTGGCCTCATACGGGATGTTCCCCACTGCGGAGACAGACGGTGCCGCCGGTCAGCGCGGCGGGTACCGGCCCCGACGGCGAGGGGGGGAAACCCGCCGGCGCCCCGCCTGCCCCTGCCCGTCCGCGCCCCTCTCCCCTTGCAGGCGGCGGTCCCGCCCCGCGGCCTCACCGAACACGGAGCGCAGGGACCGATCCACGGCGGGGTCCCGCACCGACAGCCCCGCCATCGCGCCGCCCGCGCCGCTTCCGGTCCGCGCCGCGGCCGTGCCCCCGCTTCCGCTTCCGTCCGCAACCGCTCGGAGCGGCGCTTTCAAAAAGCGCTCCGGCGGGAAACGCGGCACCGGCGGCAGCGGGGTGCGGTGCCGGGACTCCCCGGGATCCCCGGGCGGGGCGGCCGCGGCCTCGGGGATCCCCCGGCACCGGGAGCGGGGGGGGGGGCCATCCTCACGGATGCCGCTTCGAGCACCGGCCCCGGGGCACAGCCCCTGGCGAGCCTAACACCGCCCGGGGCTCGGCAGGATGGAAGGCACGGAGGGCCCCATGGCTGTGCCCACGGGTGTGCCCACGGGTGTGCCCGCGCTGGCCACAGAGCCGAGGTTCGCCCAGCGCCTCAGGTGAGGGCACGGGGATGGCAGCCCTGTGCCGCTGCGGTGCGGCCGGAGCCTCTGGGGCTGGGAAGGGTGACTCCGCCTGGCCGTGCAGGCAGTGGCTGGAACAGGAGCGGCTCCTGGACGGGCGCTACGGGCTGCAGCGGGTGCCGGGGGGCCGCGTGGCCGTGCCGCTGCTGCCGGAGAAGCTGTCCCAGCTCTGCCTGCCCCGGGAGGTGCCGTGTGAGCTGCTCGGGATCCAGGTGAGCACAGCCCCCGGGCCCCGAGCCCTGCCTGCGGCGGTGGTGCTCGGCCCTTGGCATGGCCCTGCCGCAGGACCCTGTCCCCTCCAGGGCCGCCCGCCGGCGCTCGCCGGCCCAGAGGCTGCGGGAGGAGCTGCGGCGGCTGCTGGGGCCGGCCTGGTCCGGGCAGCTGGAGCGGGACGTGCCCCACGCCTGGCAGAGGCACGGGGACCTGGTGCTGCTGAGCGAGGACAGCTTCAGGGCTGAGCCCTGGGAGAGGCTGGGTAAGGAGCGCAGGGCTGCCTGTCCCGGGAGAGGCTGGGTGAGGCCAGCAGAGCCTGTCCCAGGAGAGGCTGGGTGAGGAGAGCAGGGCAGCCTTCCCCGGGAGAGGCTGGGTAAGGCCAGCAGAGCCTGTCCCAGGAGAGGCTGGGTAAGGAGAGCAGGGCCTGTCCCAGGAGAGGCTGGGTGAGGAGAGCAGGGCTGCCTGTCCCGGGAGAGGCTGGGTAAGGCCAGCAGAGCCTGTCCCAGGAGAGGCTGGGTGAGGAGAGCAGGGCTGCCTGTCCCGGGAGAGGCTGGGTGAGGAGAGCAGGGCCTGTCCCAGGAGAGGCTGGGTGAGGAGAGCAGGGCAGCCTTCCCCGGGAGAGGCTGGGTGAGGCCAGCAGGGCTGCCTGTCCCGGGTGAGGCCAGCAGGGCAGCCTGTCCCAGCCCGGCCCACACCACCCGCATCTCCAGCTGCTGTGTTGCAGGCCCGGCGCTCTGGGAGACGGTCGCCAAGGCCTTGGGGGCCCGGCGGGTGGCCAGGCGAGGACGGGTGATGCCGGATGGGATGAGGAGCCCCAGGGTCACCCTGCTGCTGGGCCAGCACGGCTGGGTGGAGCACGTGGACAATGGCATCAGGTGGGCAGGAGCTGCAGGGTGCGGCTGGCGGGGAAAGGACTGCTCTCACTGTCTGTACGGGGTCTTCCAGGTACACCTTCGACGTGACCAAGTGTATGTTCTCCCCGGGAAACATCACCGAGAAGCTGCGTGTGGCCTCACTGCCCTGCTCCGGGGAGGTCGTGGTGGACCTCTATGCAGGTAATGGAGGAGGTGCTGATGGCGCCCAGGTAGACATGAAATGTCATTTCCAGCTTATGAAAAATACTCAGGCTTGGAGCTCCTGTCTTATCTGCGAGCCCTGCAGCTATGCTGGCACTGCTGTCCTGCCTGTGTCCCTGCAGCCTATGGACACTTAAGGTGTCCTGTTCTCAGGCTCTGTGCCTAGTGCTGCTTTGGGGAATCACTTGGATCCAGGGCAAAGATTTGCCACTGCTTGTGCTTAAGGAAGTTAGTGCTTCCAATATGTGCCACACTGAAAGGACATGGCACCCACAAAACTGCTCTAGATTAATCAAACTAAACAGTAATATGGATGCTTCTGTAGAGCCAGGCAGGTCTCCACCTGATGGCCAAAGACTGAAGGTAAAATAAGCGCCTCTAAACAGTTTTCAAGGCAGATTTTGCTTTTGCAGAAGAGGGAAGGATAAATTTCCATTTTTCAAGTGTTTGGGCTTTCTCCAACCCAGAGCAAAGCAGACCTGGAGAGGCAGGGTGGCAGTGTGCATCCTGCCATGCCCTCGGGGAGGAGTGTGGGTCTCTGGAGGTCCCTGCCCTCGGCCACTGCCGCCTCCTGCCTGCAGGCATCGGCTATTTCACACTGCCGTTCCTGGTGCACGCCGGAGCCGCCTTTGTCCACGCCTGTGAGTGGAACAGCCACGCCATGGAGGCCCTGCACAGGAGCCTGGTGCTGAACGGGGTGCGGGATCGCTGCCACATCCACAGCGGGGACAGCCGGCAGGTGAGCGCTGCGACGGGCCGGGCCGGGCCGCGGGCCCGCTCCTGCGAGCATCCATCCACCTCTGCTCTGTCCCCAGCTGCAGCTGCGGGACGTGGCCGACAGGGTGAACCTGGGGCTGATCCCCAGCTCGGAGGAGGGCTGGCCCGTGGCCTGCCGCGTCCTGAAGAAGGACACGGGTGGGGTTCTGCACATCCACCACAACGTGGAGACTCAGCCAGCCACGCCGCAGAGCGCGGTGCTGCTGGCTGAGCGGGGCTCTCCGGAGGCAGCGAGCCCCGGGGGAGAGGCACAGCACCCGCCACAGCACGGTGGGGAGGAGACTCCGGGGGCCAGGCTCAGGCCCGAGTGGCAGAGCTGGGCCGAAGGCACGGCCACACGCATCCAGGGGCTGCTGGCAGAGCTGCACGGGGCGCCGTGGCGCAGCAGCGTCCTGCACATCGAGCCGGTGAAATCCTACGCGCCACACGTGCATCACCTCGTGCTGGACCTCGAGTGCCGGCCTGTGCTGCCCGTTTAGCGGGGCACCGGCGCTGCTGGGGCTCCAGCTCCCTTGGACGGGTGGCCAGCAGTGTCCTGCTGCCAGCCTGGAGGTGCCTTGTGTCCCCTAGTTCCCAGGTGGCAGCACTGCCCAGCAGTGCCTCCCCGTGCCCGGGGCACCCAGGGCTGTGCTCCCCATAGCAGATCCCGTCAGGATCCAGACAAGGATGGAGCAAGCTGGGGCTCAGAGTGCCACTGTTCTACCCTGGCTCTGCCAGTCCTGCCCAGGTCTTGGACACGTGCTAGCACATTGAGCCCCATTTTCACACAGGAGAGAGCCACAGTGCTGAGAAGCCTTGGGTTCCTGCTGGGTTCATTTCAGCGGGTCAGGGACAAGCCTTGTGCTTGTATTTACCAGCATGCTTTTTTAATGTACTGGAAGCAAGTCTGTTCATCTTGTTTCCTTCCTAATTTTTTTCAGAAATAAAGATATTTCTCACCACCTCTTGTTGGTGTCCAGTTAAAACATGAACACTGGTGCAAGTGTGGGGGGTCTGGCCTGGGGACTTTGGGTTCTAGGGTGGTGTGTGGAGGTGCTCAGGGAGCAAAGCCTCTGTGGCACGGTCTGCCTGCAAGCCCGAAGCCCTCTACATCTGTTCTGTGTACTCCCAGTGGAGCAAACCCCTGCCCCGTGAGGAAGCTCCCACTGGCCCTTTGATGTCTCCGCGGTTTTTTCCACTGTGTCAGTGTCGCATCGCTTCCCATCCCCGGGGTGCGGCCGAAAGTGTGGGCAGAGCCGCGTCCTCTCGTTTGCCTCGGGGCTGCACCCAGGTGTCCTCCCCCGCTGTCCTGCGTGGCGAGCAGGTTCCCCGGTGCCTGTGCAGGGGGCAGGGAACAGGCACCCTGCAGGACCCGTATCTCCGCCGCCAAGGACAAGGGCAGCGCTGGAGCCTTGCGGCGGGGACACCGCGGCCGCGGCCTGGGCTCCTCCTCGGGGCTGCCGGGGGTCCCGCAGTTGGGGTGTCGGTGCGCTCTGTGCTCTCCGGGACAGGCCGCACACCCAGCCAGGGCCACGGGGCACCGGGGAAAGCGCCCGGGGGCCGGAGCCGCAGCTCCGCCGGGGGCGATGGGGCAGGAAGGGGCTGGGGGGCAGCGGGCACCGCCTCCCGCACGGGCCGCCCCGTCGGTGCCGCAGGTGCGGCCGTCGCGGCTCCTTTAAGGCACCGGCACCGCCCTCCCCTCCCGGCTCCCCCTCCCGCTGCCGGGTGGCGCCGGCCGGAGCCGCCGCAGGTACCGGGAGGAGCGGGGGGTCGGGCGGCGCTGCCCCGGCGGGGTACCGGGGGATCCTCCCCTGGCGGGGTACCGGGGCTTCCTTCGCTGCTGGGGAGTCGGGGGAGCCGGGGGTCCCTCTGTGGTCCGGGGGTCGAGCCGCGGTGTCCCGGTGCGGGGGCAGTTCCCAGTCCCGGTGGCGGCGCTGGGAACGCGGTGCTCCCGCTCCCGGACCCCTTTCCCCGACAGGGGAGTCTGGGGTCGGTCCCGCCCCGCCTCCTCCCCGAGGGACGCGGGAGCGCGGCTGCGGGGACGGGAAGGTCCGTCCCGAGGGTTCCGCCGGTCCTGGCGGGAGCGGGGAGCGGCTGCAGCCCCCGGGCGAGCGCTCCGGCTCCGTCCCGGCGCCGCCGCTGCAGGCGGATCCTGGCCCTGCCGCGGGTCCTGGGGCGCGCCCGCTCCCGGCGGCTCCTCCGGCGGCTCCCGGGCAGCTCCGGGCCCCGGTGCGCTCGAGCGAGGGAGGGGCAGCCCGGGGCGGCTCCTTCCTGCCGGGGCTGCCGCGGGTGCTGGGCGGCAGCGCGGTCCCACGGAGCCGGCCGAGGTCACCGGCGCTGGCAGGCGGCCCGAGCCCGGCCCGGGGCAGGGCGGTGGGGCGGCGGGCGGGCCGGTGTCCCGGGTGCCCCTCTGGCCCCCGCAGCGGGCACGGGGCACCTCAGCAGCTGGCACGTCCCTAGCTGGCAGCCGGTGAGCGCCAGGCAGCCCGGGTGGAGCGATGTCGGAGGCTGTGGACCTGTCCTTCCTGTCGGACGTGGAGCGAGATCTGATCCTGCAGGTCCTGCAGCGCGACGAGGAGCTCCGCAAGGCAGAGGAGAGGAGGATCAGGTGCGAGCGCGGCTGGAGCTGGGCAGGAGCTGCTTCCCCGCTTTGTCTGGAAGCGGGCGATGAGCGACAGTGTGGGTGACGGGTGTCCCCGGGCCCCTCTGACCGCTCCTGGTGT
The DNA here is from genome assembly GCF_035770615.1 of Melospiza melodia melodia. Taxonomy (NCBI): domain Eukaryota; kingdom Metazoa; phylum Chordata; class Aves; order Passeriformes; family Passerellidae; genus Melospiza; species Melospiza melodia. The sequence goes on along the minus strand of NC_086209.1, from coordinate 19,751,319 downwards.
GGCTCTGACAGGCGCCTGAAGAATGAGCTGCTGGAGATCCGGCGCAGGGGAGCCAAGCGGGGCAGCCAGCGCTACAGCGAGCGGACCTGCGCCCGCTGCCAGCAGAGCCTGGGCCGCCTCAGCCCCAAGGCCAACACCTGCCGGGGCTGCAACCACTTGGTGTGTCGGGACTGCCGCTCCTACAGCCCCAGCGGCTCCTGGCGCTGCAAAGTCTGCTCCAAGGAGGCGTGAGTAGCCTGGACAAGCAGCAGGGACATTCTGTACATGCCTCCTGTCCCCTTCCTCCTCTCAGTTGCCTCAGCTTGATGCCCATGGCCAGCCTTTCCTAGCCTGGCTGCTCCTCCCCGGTGCAGGGCAGCTTGCTCTGCTGTCACTCCTGGGGAGGGTTCCCATGTTTGGGTGATGGAGAAATGGGCCCTTTTGTGTCTCCTTCATGTCCCGTTCCTTCACCCCCTGAGCTGACTGCAGCATCCCCCTGTGCCCCTTGCACAGCCTGTGTCTCAAGCATCCCAGGTTTCCTCCCTTTTGACCTCCCCTGTCCTACAAACAAAACTTGGCTTGCTCCCGTGTTTGCTGAGGATGTAGCTGAGCCTGTCAGCTGCCCAGTGAATGCTGGTCCCTGCCCAGTCACCTGCTGATTGTGCCCATTGTGCCTGTGTTCCTGGGTTGTGGCAGCACCCAGGGTGGGTTGGGGCACAGCAGACAGCCCCCGTGCCCCTGACTGCCCCCACCACCCCTGCCCTGTAGGGAGCTGAAGAAGACAACGGGTGACTGGTTCTATGACCAGAGGGTGAACCGCTTCGCCAACCACCTGGGCAGCGACATGGTGCGGCTGTCCCTGCGGCACAGGCCAGCAGGTAGGGTGCCACGGCAGAGCCCTCTCCCCTAGCCCATCCTTCTGGGGTGCTCCAGCTTCCCCCAGCGCACCTCTGCCCAGTCTGGAGTTGGATGGAGCACCACCTGCTCCAGGCAATGGGTGAGCTTGGAGCAGTGCCCCTCCCGATGCACCTCTGCTTCCAGCCAACAAAAGAGAGACTGTGGGACAAACCCTGCTCCAGAAAGCTCAGCTCAGTGAGCCTAAAAGCTCCTCTGCAGGCCGGCAGCCGAGCCCCCCTGCGCCCCGGGAGGGGTCCAGGTAAGAATCCCTGCTGTCCCCCGTGCTCCAGCAGCAGCTCTCATCTGCTGCGGGTTAGAGAGCAATCTGCTGCAGGTTTGAGAGCAATCTGCTGTGGGTTAGAGAGCAATCTGCTGCCCCATGTGGATCATCGGTGGCACAGGAGCTCTCTCAGACCGACTTCCTTGCCAAACAGGACATACCTGTGGTTTTGCTTGTCTGCAGTTTGTTTCCAGATGCCTCAGAGCCTCGGGATGGCAAAAGCGACACAGAGTCCATGGAAAACATGAGCCTGGACAGCTACAGACCTAGTCCTGCTGATGTGGGGGCCAGGTGAGAGGATCCTGGGGTGGGCTGTCCTTGGCAACACTGGCTGGCAGAGGATGGGACCTTCATCTGAAGTGTGTTTTTGTCAGCCTAGTGAGGGGAAGCTGGCTCCTCAGGCTGGCAGAAGCCTGTCCCTGGGCAGGAAGGTGCTCTGCTCCCAGGCTGCTGCGGGCAGCTCAAGTGGCATTTCCTGGCCAGCACTGTCTCTGCCAGCTGTGCTTGTGGCCTGGGACAGAGCTTTCTGTGTCTGCCACAGGAGGAACTCCCTGGAGAGAGCCATCCCTGGAAAACAGGCTGTTGGGCCAGCAGGACCTGCTGCCTCCAGCCTGACCCTCCCTGTGCGCTCCAAGAAGGCGTTCTCTGACGGACGGGTGCGTGACGCTGCTCCGGCAGGCTCAGCCCTGTCCTGGGGCACGGGGCTGGGCACGCACAGGGCTCCCAGCCCTGCCCCGCTCTGAGGGGACTCTTCCTGCCCAGGATGCCACCGTGGGGACCCGCAGCAGCACCTTGGCGGACGAGCATGAAGCGATATTCAAGAAGAACCCCCGGCGGGTGGTGAGGCCTGCGGGTGAGAGATGTGCGGGTGCTGACACGGCCAGGGTGGGCAGCTCCTGCTCCCTGGGCTGGGAAGGGCTTCCAGTGCAGCTGGGAGAGGCTGGGGCAGCCCCTGGGCTCTGCTAGCCCTGCTCTGTGCCACTGTTCACCCCTCTGGTGCAGACTACACCAAGTCCGTGATCGACCTGCGGCCCGAGGACCTGGTGGGGGAAGGTGGCTCTCTGGGGGACAGGAGCAAGTCAGTGCCTGGCCTCAACACGGAGCTGGTGAGACCCTGAGTGCTGGGAGATGGCTGCCAGCTGGCTGTGCCCCTCACTGGCAGCTTGTCCCTGTCCTTGCAGGAGGAGGAGGAGGAGGACATCGATAACCTGGTGGAGATCCACCGGCAGCGCGTGGCCCGGGGCAGCATGCGCAGCGGCACCTCCTCGGTGAGCCAGGGGCACGGCCCTGCTCTGCTCTGCTCTGCTCTGCTCTGGGAGGAGGGATGGAGACAGGCAGTGCCAGAGGCTTGGGTGGGAGGGATGCAGAGCAGGCAGCTCCTGGAGGGAAGGGGAAAGGGCCTTGTATGTGGGGTGGCTTCTTCCCCTGGAAGGGAATCGAAATGCAGAGATCCAGCTCTCTTCCAGGCCGCTGTGTGTGGCCATCCCCAGCCATGGGGAGGTGAGGGGGGCTGTGCAGAGGAGGCACAGGGAGTAACCTTGCTGAGGATGAGGAGGGCCCGTCAGGTGATGCTGTGCCAGCCCAGCCCTGCCCTGTCCTGCAGAGCACACTGGGCAGCATGGTCAGCATTTACAGCGAGGCCGGCGACTTCGGCAGCGTGGCTGTCACTGGGGGCATCTCCTTCTCCCTGAGCTACGAGGAGAGGACGCAGACCTTGTTCATCCACGTGAAGGAGTGTCGCCAGCTGGCCTTTGGGGACGAGGGCAGGAGGCGCTCCAACCCGTGAGAGCAGGGGGGCGATGGCTGCTGCCACCGCTGGGGGTGCCCGCTGGGTGGTGGGTGCCCACCAGAGATGGGAGCTGTAAGTGGGAGGGTCCTGGTGAGGCAGGAGGTCTGGGGCTGCCCTGGGGAGCTGGGAGGATGAATTGTGGGGGGCTCGTTAAGTGCTGCCTGTTCTCCCCTCAGCTATGTGAAGACCTACCTGCTGCCCGACAAATCCCGGCAAGGGAAGCGCAAGACCACCATCAAACGCAACACCATCAACCCCCTGTACAACGAGCTGCTGAAGGTGAGAGGGGCTGGGCTGGGCTGCGGCTGCTCAGGGATGCTGCTGGAGCAAGCACAGGGAGGGGTGAGCTCCTAACCCTGCAGTGGATCGCTGCAGAGGAGCCGTGTCCAGAGACCGTCCCCTGAGAGCTGCAGGATCCCTGCCCTGCCAGCTGTGCCCTGGCTGTGCTGCCAGCCCCCAGTGCCACGGTGGGTGGAGGCACAGCTGCAGGTGTGACTGTGTCACAGGACATGTCCCTGGTTCCTGTGGCATTCCCAGAGCAGAGGCCTCCTGCTTACCCTGGGTATTTCTTTCCAAGGGCTTCCTGGCCCTGGAGCCGTGTTACAGTGGCAGGAGGGAGGGAGGGCAGCAGCCACAGGGGCAGAGATAAACTCTGGGCCCCAGGGCAGAGCACCTTGGCACTGCCCTTCACCATCCCCGCTGTGTGACTGTCCCCGAGTCTGGCAGTGCAGCTCTGAGGCACTCTTGCCTCACTCTTGAGGAAGTGAGAGCTGTGGTTTGGTTTTCAGGCTCCCACAGCCAGGTTTGCTGAGGTCTTGTGCTCTGACCACCTGAGGCTCTGTGGTCTGGCAGAGCTCTGCTGATGGTGGGATGGCTGGGTGCTGTGAGTCCTGGCTCCGAGGGCTGGGAGAGCACAGGCTCCTTCCTGCAGCTCTGCCCTGGGACTCTGAGGTTCTGGCAGGCATGGAAGGAAAGAGGAGCAGGCTCTCTGTACATCCATTGCTGCTCTGTCTCCCCTCACGCTCCTGAGCTGATGGAGTTTGCCAGGCCTGCCCTGCCCTGTGCTGCCTGCTCACCAGTGGCTCTCTCTCTCTTTCTCTCTCCCCAGTATGAGATCAGCAGGTCCCTGCTGCTGGCGAGGACGCTGCAGTTCTCGGTGTGGCACCACGACCGCTTCGGCCGCAACACCTTCCTGGGGGAGGCAGAGGTGCCTCTGGGGGCCTGGAACTTGGAGAGCCACCTGGAGGAGTTCCTGCCCCTGCACGGCAAGGTGTGCCCCTGCTGCCCACAGCCCCCCTGCCTGCTCCTGCTGGGGTACAGCCCTGGCTGGGCACGGGGGTGTGGGCACCTCAGCTGAGCATTGCCAAAGGTTGTGCCAAATCCAATATTTGAGGTATGAAAACCCCAGATGCAGACAGCAGTGCTGTTGTAGTAAAAAAGGGAAAATCTTCTGCCTTGAGCCTGGCTTCCCTCTCCTTGTGAGGTGATTGGGCCAAAATAAGGTCCCAGAGGAGCTGGGCTGCACTGGTCATGCTGGGGAGGGTTGGCAGGCAATTGTGCCAGCTCAGCCACAGCTAGGAGAGGCCAAGTCCTTTGTCCCAGCCTGGGGAGGTGCTGCACACCAGGCTGTCACTGTGTGCGCCATGGCTCCTCTGCAGGGGTTGGTAATTCTCACCTCTTGGCAGATTGGGGCAGATGCTGCTGGTCTCCACCAGTACAAGGGGGAGCTGGTTGTCTCCATGAAGTACATCCCATCTGCCAAGCATCCTGGGGCTGGCAATGGCAGGAAAGGTGAGTGCTGAAGCTCTGGAATCAGCCGCCTGCAGGGCTTGCTCCTGGCAGGGCAGGACAGACCTGGGTTTCTTCAAGCTGCCTGAACCATCTCAGTACTTCCCTGGGGCTGGGCCACGGGGCCCTGCATGAAGCAATTTTGTCTGCCTTTGCCCTCAGCAGGCAGGGCCAATACAGGAGAAGGCAAGAGGAGATGCCAGTCCAGGCTCTGCACCTCCCTCTGGGATGAAGGGTGCTCAGCAGGGACTTCCCAGAAGTTTGCAGTGCTAGAAATTAAATTGGATTAATTTCTACTGTGTTGGGTTTTTCCTAGGCAAAACAGGGGAAGGTGGTGAGCTCCAGGTGTGGATCAAAGAAGCCAAGAACCTGACAGCAGCCAAGTCAGGAGGGACCTCAGACAGCTTTGTCAAGGGGTGAGTGAGGGTCCTGGGGCGAGGAGGGCACTGTCCTCTCTGGCTGTGTTCCCAAAGCTGCTGGAGAGGCAGGGTGCCGTGCTCCTTCTTGCTGAGCCGTGCCAGGACAGGCAGGAGGGGGCTCCAGGCCAGGTCCTGGGGTGCCCCAGCCCCCAGAGCAGGAGGCAGGTGCCCGTGTGCTGCTGACCAAGGGCTGCTCCCCCAGATACCTCCTGCCACACAAGAACAAAGCCTCCAAGAGGAAGACGCCCGTGGTGAAGAAGACCCTGAACCCTCACTACAACCACACCTTTGTCTACAACGGCATCAAGGCTGAGGAGCTGCAGCACCTGTGCCTGGAGCTGACGGTCTGGGACCGGGAGCCGCTGTCCAGCAACGACTTCCTGGGGGGAGTGCGCCTGGGGGCGGGCACGGGTGAGAGCTGCACCCTCATACAATGGGGGTGGGCACTGGTGAGAGCTGCACCCCTCATACAATGGGGTGGGCACTGGTGAGAGCTGCACCCTCATACCCTGGGGTGGGCACTGGTGAGAGCTGCACCCCTCATACAATGGGGCTGGGCACTGGTGAGAGCTGCACCCCTCATACCCTGGGGTGGGCACTGGTGAGAGCTGCACCCTCATACCCTGGGGTGGGCACGGGTGAGAGCTGCACCCTCATACAATGGGGCTGGGCACTGGTGAGAGCTGCACCCTCATACAATGGGGCTGGGCACTGGTGAGAGCTGCACCCTCATACAATGGGGGTGGGCACTGGTGAGAGTGGCACCCTTCATACAATGGGGGTGGGCACTGGTGAGAGCTGCACCCTCATACCCTGGGGGCGGGCACTGGTGAGAGCTGCACCCCTCATACAATGGGGCTGGGCACTGGTGAGAGCGGCACCCCTCACACCCTGGGGGCGGGCACTGGTGAGAGCTGCACCCTCATACCCTGGGGGCGGGCACTGCTGAGAGATGCACCCCTCACACCCGGGCACAGCAGGGGCTGTGCTGTGGGCACCAGGCTGCCCCAGCAGTCCCTTCTGCCACCCCTTACCCGGGCACAGCAGTAGCCTCACTGGGGGCTGTGCTGCGGGCACCAGGCTGCCCCAGCAGCCACCCCTGCCCTCCCTTTCCCAGGCATGAGCAACGGGCAGGCTGTGGACTGGATGGACTCCACGGGCGAGGAGCTGAACCTGTGGCAGAAGATGTGCCAGTACCCGGGCTCCTGGGCAGAGGGGACGCTCCAGCTGCGCTCCACCATGGCCAGGCTGGGGCCCTAGGCTGTGGCACCAGGGTTGGCACCGCTGTTGGGTGCCAGGCACAGCCTGGCAAGGCAGCCAAACATGTGTTGGGCTTTTTTCTTATACTTTAATAAACATGACCTTCTCTAAACAGGCTGGGGCAGAAAGTCTTCTTGGCCGAGCTTCATTTAAAGCTTCATTTTCCCCTTGTCATAAGCCTTGTACCAGATTTCAGGCTGAACTGCAGTTCGTGTGAGCCCTCCCTTCTTCTCCCCCAGGCAAAATGCTTTTAAATGTCATTGTGTTTTTATTTCTTCCCATTCTTTTTCCTACCACCCGGTTCCAGAGTCTGCTCTCTGCTTGTCCTCTCCCCCTGTTCCCCATGCCCAGCCCAGCCCCAGCTGCAGCACTGCATGGATGGAGCTGTGTGGGGTCAGCCTGGGGGGTTTGGGGATTGTGGTCTCCAGGAAACATTTGTTCCCCAGGCCTCTCAGTGACACATGTGCCAGCACTGACTTTTTATACAAATCTATTTATTTCAACTTCATATTCTACTGCCAAAGCAGTTCCCAGAAAGGGTTCCCCGTGGGTGGTGGCAGAGGGAGTGAGTGCCAGGGGAGATGGCAAGCCCTTGAGGGTGGACTGCATGCTGGCTGCCTGCTGTGGGCTCTGCTGGGCATGGGGCCATTGGCTTTCAGAGTGGGGGGCATCGGGTCCAGGTCGTGCACAGGGTGAGCTGTGGGGAGGCTGAAGCTGCTGTGCTAGAGGCTGTTGCCCTGCTGGCTGGCCTGCCCTGCCTGCCTTGCTATGCTCCTGGCTTCCCCCCTGCCCTGGATTCAAGCAGGGACCCTCCAGTGTCTCCCAGCAGGGTCATGTTGGGCTGAACCATCTCCCAGCTGGAAGCAGCCCCTGGCCCTGGGCAGGGGGACACTGCTGGCACACAGTCCCTGCTCTGGCCCTGGGCAGGGGGACACTGCTGGCACACAGTCCCTGCTCACCTGTGTGTGCCAGAGCAGCCAGGGAGGGGTGCCCTTCCCTGAGCCCCCTGGCACCCTGCTCCTGCTCTGCAGCGGGCACTAGGGGAGCAGCGAGGGCGGTGTCCGGGGCGGGTCACTCGCAGGGGTCCCCGCTCTGTGCCCGCCGCGCCGCCTCCCGCGGGCTCAGCAGGTACGTGTCGATGAACACGAACAGCTCGTCGGGGCTCACCGGGGCGATGTAGCGCTCGCGGTCCGTGCCCGCCTTGTCCAGCAGCACGGCGTTGAAGTGCGAGCGTGTGAGGTGCAGGTAGCGCCTGCAGGTGCGAGGGGTGGCTGCTCAGGGCGCCGGGCCTGCCCGCCTCGCTCCTGCAGTGGGGTCCCCCATCCCCTCCTGGGGGCTGGCGGCGCTGGGAAGCTCCGGAGCCGCCGCATTCAGACTTGCAGGGGTTCCCCTGCCGCATGAACCCTCCGGTGCGGCACAAGGGGGCCGTTCGTGAGCCCAGCTGCCACCTCATGCTTTGCCATCGCCAGAGGCATTCCCGTTCCCCGTCCCCTTGTGCAGGACGGCCCCACCTGCCCTACCTGAGCTCCTCGATGATGCCCAGGGCCAGCCGGTGCTCCCGGATGCGCCCCACCTCGTGCGGGGGCTGTCCCAGCAGCTCCACGGTGGTGACGTGCCGCAGGTCCAGCCCGCAGGCAGCTTGCTGCGGAGGGGACAGTGAGGGGTGCTGGCTGTGCAGCTGGCCCGGGGGGCGGCAGGCACCCGTGCTCACCTGCAGCATGGAGATCTGCATCTTGTAGTAGCGGTTCGAGGGGTCGGGGGCCGAGATGACCAAGAGGCGGCGCTTCTCGTGGAACTGATCCAGCAGGCTGGCGGCCGAGCTCACGTCCGTGTTGATCTGCATGGCTGGGGCACGACACGAGCGTGCGGGGAGGTGCCGTGGTGCCCCCCGTCACCCCTGGGACCCACAGGGCAGCGCCCGAAGCTCCGCCCGAGTCCGGCCCTGCACTTACGGGCACAGAGGGGCTGGGAGCCCGTCCACTGCTGGCTGGACTGGCACACCCGCAGGGAGGTGCCCTGCCGCTCGAAGCCCCCGTCGCACAGGTACTCGCAGGTGGCGCCGTAGTTGTTGCCGTCGGAGGTGCAGGAGATGTACCCGTTCTGCGGGGGCTTGAGGACAGGGCAGCGCCTCACTGCAGAGGGAGAAGGTGCCTGAGGGCGGGCGCTGGGTGCCCTGCAGCGGAATCAGCGCAGGCTGCGGCCGGGGCAGCCCCGAGTGCCCTCGGCCGCGCTCTCACCGTGGACGCGGATGCTGAACTTGCAGCTGGCGCGGTTGTAAGCCTGGTCGTGGGCGGTGTAGCGGATCACATGCTCTCCTGCGGGGAACTCCGAGCCGGGCTCCGGGCCCCGCAGCGTCACCCTGACCCACAGACGGGTTTGTCCATCGGCACCCCGGGTACAGCCCGCAGCCCCCGCTGGCAGTGCCCGCAGCATCCCTGCCCTCACCTCTTGATGACACCGTCAGCAGAGTCCCTGACCCGGGGCGGGTCCCAGTACACGGTGGCCGTCAGCTTGCCCGGCTCTGCTATGCGCTCCCGGGAGTCTGGGCAGCGGATCTTGGGAGGCTCCAGGTCTGCCAGAGGGACAGAGGGATTCATGGAACCTGTGGGTGCCCTGGCTGAGCCGTGAGAGCGGTGTTGAACCACCCCAGAGCCTCGGAGCCACCCGGAGCTGCTGTAAAGCCAGTGCTGAGTGCCCCAGTCCAGGCTGGTGCCTGTGCTTCAGGGCTAACGGCACTGCGGGGACGGGGACAGGGGTCCCGAGGGAGGGGGGTGCAGGAATGCCAGGGTTGGCTGTGGGGTGACACCTGCAGGTACCCCAGGCACGGGTGATGAGCCCCAGCGTGCCCCAGCAGTGCGGGGGGAGAATTTACCTACACAGGGGGAGGATTCACCTACACAGGGTGAGAATTCACCTACACAGGGTGAGAATTCACCTACACAGGGGGAGGATTCACCTACACGGGGTGAGGATTTACCTACACAGGGTGCGGATTCACCCACACAGGGGGTGAATTCACCTACACGGGGTGAGGATTTACCTACACAGACTGGCTCGCTGCCGCTCCAGCGCCCATCCTCCATGCAGACGCGGCTCCGGTCGCCCTCCAGCTGGTAGCCGGGCTGGCAGGTGTAGTCGCAGCGGGAATCCATCTGCACGCCTGCCGAGCACACGTAGGAGCCCCGCAGCACCGCGGGCAGCACGTGGCACCGGATTTCTGGGATGGAGAGAGCAGAGAGGGCGGGGAAGCGGCTGCGGGCCGTGCGGGTGGGCAGAGCCGCAGGGCTGGGTGCTGTGGGCATGCTGGCAGGGCAGGGCAGGGCAGGGCACACTCACGTCGGCAGTAGGCCATCCCCGACCAGTGGCGGCTGGGCAGGCACTGCACGGCGCTCGGACCCACCAGGCGGTAGCCGCGGGCGCAGCTCAGCTCGCAGCGGGTGCCCAGGCTGCTGCGGTACGAGCTGCCCCGCGGGGAGTAGCAGGCGGCCTCTCCGCGGTGGATGCTGAGCGTGGCGCACCACTGGGGCACTGCGGGAGAGCGGGCAGCTGACGGAGCCATCTGCCGTGCCTCGGTGTCCCCGCGAGGACGCAGAGCATGGGGTGGCCGCTGTTACCTCGGCGGTAATCCAGAGCGGGCTCAGGCGGGGGCTCCTCCGCGTACACCTCGTTGGTGTGGCTCTCCAGGTAGTAGCCAGAGCCTGGGGGGAAGGAAGAGACGAGCAGGCTGCGGGGCAGCTCATGGCTGCGAAACGTCCCGCAGCTGCCAAGGAGCAATCCCAGCCCCGGGCAGAGCCTGTCCTTGGGGCTGCTGTCCAGGGTTAAAGCGGGCAGACGGGAGCGCAGTCCCCGGGGGCACGGAGGGCGCTGGCACCAGCCGCAGACTAAACAGCGGCAGCCACGCTTGTGGCAGGAAACGGGCGCTGGCGCGGAGCGGGCTGGCACCGACCCCCAGCTTCTGCTGCCGGGAAAGCCTTCCACAGCTCCCGTGGCACCGCCGCTGCCACGGGGCATCCCCAGGCAGGGAAGAAAGCTGCTCTTTCTTGCCCTTGTCTGTCCTTGTCTGCCCTTGCCTGCCCTTTCCTGTCTGTACCTGCGCTTTCCTGTCCTTTCCTGTCCTTTCCTGCCCGTCTCCTCACCCAGGAAGGGATGGCGAGCCCTCTGCCCGGCCCGGGGCTGCTGGGGGTGCCCGTGCTCCAGGGAAGGATGGAGCCGCTGGAGGGGCTGGGCCAGATGCGGGCCCCTGGCCGGCCGTGCTGCGCAGGGGGCCCTGAGGACAGCCCTGTGCCATCCTTGCGGGCCGCCCTGTCCCTTCACGGGCACGGCGCTCGCCGTGGGGAGGGGGCCGTGCCGGGGCCAGGCTGCCGTCCTTGCCCGCGGCCCCTCGGCGCCTCGGCCGCCGCGGCATTCCCCAGCACTGAGCTCACGTTTCCGCCGCGTTTCCGCCGGCCCCCGCCGGCGCTGCCCCCTCCTCGCCGCCCGCCCGGCGCTGCCCTGGGCACGGGGATGCTCGTTCTGGGCACCCCCAAAGGCGGCAGCCCCGCCGCGCCTGCACCGGGTCCCCCTGTCCCTGCCCCGTTTTGGGAAGGGGATATCCGCCGGGGCAGCCCGAGCAGGAGCCCTCCCGTCGCGGGCAGGAAACTCCATTACGGATCTTCCCAAAGTGAACTTCACTGCGGAGCGGCTCCCCCGAGCCCGCCCGTTCCGCAGCGCCTTTATCCGGCTGCCCGTTCACGCTGCCGCGGCTCCTCGGGGAGCAGAGGGGAGGGGCGGCACCGTGGGGATGGATCCGTGACCCGGGGAGCGAAGCTGTTTGCGGGGAGGCTGCCAAGACCCCTCCGGGGGCCTGGGGACAAGGTGCAGCGTGTCGCCCAGCAGATGTGCCATTTAATGTTCCCTTCCTCTGCCAGCGCTGCCTTTTCCTTCTCACCTGGGGCCAGCTCAGCCCCGCAGCAGCATCCATCCCCAGGCGTGCTGCCGCATGGCCAGGGAGGGGATGGGAGCAGGGAGGGGAAACCACCCCAAACAAGGCCCGTGAGCCGCTCTCCCGGCCGTGGGTTGGTCGGGAGTGTGGGCTCGGGCCAGCGCACATCTGCGGCCCTGCGGGAGCCGGGAGGCAGGCGGGCCGGGTGTGAGGAAGGCAGGCTGGAGTTCTGCTCCTCCCTGGGTGCCTGCCAGCACCCCCTCGGTTCCTCCCTGTACCCGCAGCTCACCCGCACAGGCTCCCCATTCCCCGGGCACCGATGCTCCCCCGGCATCGCTTTCCCGGGCTCCGTCCATCCCTTCCCAGCCCTCGGCAGGAGCGGGACCGCGCACGCTGCCGCCCCCGGGAGCCCGCGGTGCCCGCGGTGCCCGCACTCACCTTCGTGCCACGTGGATGACACCAGCCTGGCGAGGGCCAGCAGCAGCACCGGGGCTGCCATGCCGCGCTGGGCTGCCCTGCGCCGAGCTGGGGCCGGGAGCGGCCGCGGGCCCCGGCGGGGATGGAGCGGGGCTGGAGGCAGGGGGCCGCCCCCTCGGCCGCCTTGTCACCGCACAGAGGTCTGGCCCTCCCGCCTGGCCGCTCCGCTTCTGCCGAGCAAACTTACTGTCCCCCTTGGCAGCCCATCCCAAACATTCAAAAGCCGTGAGTCAGGCCCAAAATGATGAGATTGTAAAAAATAATAAATCCCGGGATCGCCCGTTTTGCGACGCGCCTCCTGCTTCTCCGGGGCTTTAAAAAGTTGCAAGAGGCTTTCTCCTGCGAGCAGAAGAGCCAGGAGCCTGTTTGCACACAGGAGAGAGCCAAGCCGAGCCCGTGCCAGCCCTGACGGGCTCCGGGAGCGCGGGGCCTGCAGGGGCGAGCAGCAAACCGCAGGAGCCAGGTCCCCTTTCCCACCTCCTGCCGGAGAGAGGGAGGGGAGGAGGGAGGGAGGAGAGACCCCGCTGCAGACGGAAGGCTCCGAGAAAAGCGCTTCCAGCTGGGGTCTGTTCCCTGCCGCAGCCCGGCCCCCGAGAATAGGGACCGCAGCGCTTTGTCAGGGGCCGCTGGGGTCGGGCAGGCGGGCAGGAGCCGGGCATGGGGCTGGCACTCCGCGGGGCAGGCGGGCAGGAGCCGGGCATGGGGCTGGGGCTCCGCGGGGCAGGCAGGGCAGGAGCCGGGGCCGGTGGGGTCGGGCAGGAGGGCAGGAGCCGGGCATGGGGCTGGCACTCCGCGGGGCAGGAGGGCAGGAGCCGGGCATGGGGCTCCGCTGGGCAGAGAGATGGGATGGGCTGGCACGGACAGGTAGGAGCGCTCCGTGGGGTGTGCCAGGGGGGACGCGCTTCTCTCTCAATGGGCTAATTAATTATGTGGCGGCCAGGCTGGGAGCGCGCTAATTAATGACTGTCCCGGGCAGGACAGGGCAGCCGGGAGAGGCGGCTGCTGCCGGGGAGGGGAGCTCGCAGCCCCCGCAGCCCGGGGACACCCCCGGCAGGGCTCAGCCCACGAAGCCCGGCGTGCTGGTAGTGCCATGTGCCGGGCGCGGGGCGGCTGTCCCGCTGGACACCTGGACACGGCGTGGGGCACGGCAGGGCTGCAGCAGGAGAGCAGGGACTGGCGCTGGCTGGCACCGCGCAGGAGGTGGCACAGGCACGGCACAGGCAGGGGGTGGCAGGGAATGATGGCGTGGGTCGGGCAAGGGGTGGCACGGGGTGGCACAGTGTGGCACGGGACAGGCGGGAGGTGGCAGCGGATGGCACCAGGCAGGTAGGAAGTGGCATGAGGCAAGCAGGGGGTGACGCCGGCAGGCGGTGGCACGGGGGAGGCAGTGGGTGGCACTGGAGAGAGGGTGACACGGGCTAAGCAGGGAGTGGCACTGGACTGGAGGCAGCAGGGATAGGTACGGGGTGGCACGGGCTAGGCAGCAGATGATACCGGACAGGTCGTAACAGGGGGCAGGCGGGCGGGGACATCAGACAAGGGGGTGTCACAGGACAGAGGATGGCCCGGGACAGGCGGTGTCACAAGATAGGTGTGTCACAGGATAGGGGGTCACAGCAGACAGGGGGTGACAGGGGATAGGGGATGTTACAGGACAGGGAGGTCACAGGACAGGGGGTGACAGGACAGGGGGTGACAGTGGATAGGGGATGTTACAGGACAGGGGGTGACAGGACAGGGGGTGACAGTGGATAGGGGATGTTACAGGACAGGGGTGATAAGGGACAGTGGGTCACAGGACAGGGGGTGACAGTGGATAGGGGATGTTACAGGACAGTGGGTCACAGGACAGGGGGTGACAGTGGATAGGGGATGTTACAGGACAGGGGGTCACAGGACAGGGGGTGACAGGACAGGGGGTGACAGTGGATAGGGGATGTTACAGGACAGGGGGTCACAGGACAGGGGGTGACAGGACAGGGGGTGACAGTGGATAGGGGATGTTACAGGACAGGGGGTGACAGGACAGGGGGTGACAGTGGATAGGGGATGTTACAGGACAGGGGGTGACAGGACAGGGGGTGACAGTGGATAGGGGATGTTACAGGACAGGGGGTGACAGTGGATAGGGGATGTTACAGGACAGGGGGTGACAGGACAGGGGGTGACAGTGGGTAGGGGGTGACAGGGGACAGAGGTGTCGCAGGACAGGAGGTGGCCCCTGGCGGGTGGCCGGGGCGCCCTCTGCGGGCGGAGGGGCGCAGAGCCGGGCTCCGCCGGTACGCTCGGCCGTTTCCGTGAGCGCTCGGGCTCCTCCGGCGGGGGGCGGGCCCGGCCCGTGCGGGGGCGTGTCCGGGGCGTGTCCGGGGCGTGTCCGGGCGTGTCGCGAGGCCCCGCCCCGGCCCGCCCGTCCCGCGGCCGCCCCGTGTCGGCCATGGCGTCCCCGTCGCGGCGGCTGCAGACCAAGCCGGTGATCACCTGCCTCAAGAGCGTCCTGCTCACCTACACCTTCGTCTTCTGGGTGAGCGCCCGCCCGCCCCTTCCCCCGCCGCGCGCCGCGGCTGCGCCGCCCTGTCGCGATAGTCGCGAGCCACCGCGGCTTTCCCCTCTCCCCACCAGGTGTCGGGCATTGTGCTGCTGGCCGTGGGCATCTGGGGTAGGGTGAGCCTGGCCGTCTACTTCTCCCTGCTGGACGAGAAAGCCACCAATGTCCCGTTCGTGCTGGTGGGCGCTGGCACCGTCGTTGTCCTCCTGGGCACCTTCGGCTGCTTCGCCACCTGCCGCGGCAGCACCTGGATGCTCAAGCTGGTGGGTGGCCCGGGACACGGCGGGATGGAGCCCCCTCCTCTCCTGATCCATCCCGACCCGTCCTGATCCATCCCCAAACACCCCGTCCTATTCCTGCCTGGTCCCGTCCCTGCCCTACCCCGTCCCGTCCTGTCCTGCCCCATCCTCTCCTTCTCCACTCTCCCGTCCCGTCCCATCCCATCCCATCCCATCCCATCCCATCCCATCCCATCCCATCCCATCCCATCCCATCCCATCCCATCCCATCCCATCCCATCCCATCCCATCCCATCCCATCCTCTCCTCCTCCACTCTCCCCTCCTGTCCCATCCCCTCCTGTCCTGCCCCATCCCCTCCATCCCCTCCCATCCCATCCTTTCTGCCCGCAGTATGCCATGCTCCTGTCCCTCATCTTCCTCATCGTCCTGGTGGCCGCCATCGTGGGGTTCGTCTTCAGGCACGAGGTGAGTCTGGGTGGCCAGTGCCATCTCCCAGTGCTGCAGAGTGAGTTTGATGCTGCTTTTACCCCAGTGTCACCGAGGGACAGAGGGGCTGCCTGGGAGCGGTGCTTAGCTTGGCAAAGATAGGGTTAAACCATCACAACGAGCAGCTCGGTCCCTGTAAGGACCCAGAGGAGCAGCCTGGGTGCGGGGTCAGTCCATCAGAACAGGCAGAGTAGCCCTGGACTGTAATTTCTGGCTTTGGTCTATCTTCTGCAATGATTTCAGTAATTAAAGCTGCTGGGAGGGTTTCTGTGCCTGCTTGGGAGGGCGCTGGCACGGTGCACCTCCTTGTTATTACACACAGCATCCCTGCTGCCACGGAGCACCCAGCCTGCCCTCTAATACAGCCTCTAATTGCCTGTGCTGGGAGATGGCTGCTGGCCACAGCCGGAGCCACTGCTGCCATCGGGGGTGACTAACGTGGGGTGGGAGGGACAGCAGGACAGCAGGGTAGGACAGCAGGACAGCAGGGACAGCAGGGACAGCAGGACAGGGCAGCAGGGCCCTGACACCTCTGTCCTACAGATAAAGACCAGCTTTGAGAGCAACCTGGAACTGGCCTTGAAGGACTACAATGCAACTGCAGATCCTCACAGTGAGGCCGTGGACACCATCCAGAGAACGGTGAGAGCCCCTGGTGGGGATGGGTGACAGCCCCTGGCTGGCAGCAGGTGGGAATGCTGCCCTGGCTCAGGGTGTCCTCTCTGGCCTCTGTGGCACCAGCATCCCCTCACAGGCTTTGGAATTTGGCAGATGTTGGTGAGATGGGGGAGCCATGGCAGTGGCTTTGGAATTTGGCAGATGTTGGTGAGATGGGGGAGCAGGGGTCGGTTCCCTGGTGTGACCAGGCTCCCCACATGTGCTTCCCACTCCAGCTGCACTGCTGTGGAGTGCAGAACTATTCTGACTGGGAGAAGACTGAGTACTTCAGCCAGAAGGGCATCCCCAGAAGCTGCTGCAAGAACCAGAACGACTGCTCAGATCAAGATCTCAAAGACCCAAACAAGGCCCAGCTCAAAGTGTTTGTGAACGTAAGTTAAGCTCAGAAAAATCTGCCTGCTGCTCCTGGAGGTGGGAAGGGCAGGGATGGGTGTGTGCAGGAGGGCCAGTCTGTCCCTGGCAGGCTGGAAAGGACAGCTGCCCCATTGATGCTGATGTTCAGGGCCCCAGGGACTCCCCTGGAGTGGGTAAGGGTATGGAATCCTCCCTTCTGTCTGAGGTTCCCTCACTCCTTCCTTCAAGGTCAGGGCCCAGCCCGACCCAAGCTCTGGCCTTTGGGGATGTGTGATTTGAAGAACAGGTGAGCAAGGAGCAGCTTCCCAGTAAAGTTTGTTTCAGCAGTGCTGCCATCTCTGTCCCTTGGGTGCAAAGTCCTGACCCGGTGCTGAGGGTGTGTGACCTCATGCTCAGGGATGGTTGGGTGATGCAAGGGCTCCTGTGATGAGTCACCTGGCTGGGGCTGGGAGCAGCCCCAGGGCACTGCTGCCCTTGATAAGGCCTCTGGGCTGGGGCACTGCGAATGGCTGTGCTGGGGCCTGGCAGGAGGGGTCAGCCTGGACCCCGCTGCTGCCTGCACAGAGCATCTTCCCCTGGAGCTGTGGGGAGGAGCTGCTCTGTGCCCCTGGGGTGCAAGGCACTGCATCCACGTGCTTGCTTGGCTTCCTCTGCAGGGTTGTTTTTTCCTGGTAACGTCAACAATGGAGTCCAAGATGAGCGTTGTGGCCGGAATCTCCTTTGGCATCGCGTGTTTCCAGGTAAATCTCCTTGTCTGGCTCGGGAGGAGGGCAGGGTGAAGCCAGCACGTCTCCAGAGGGATTTCATTTCAGTGCAAAGTCTGGTGTGTACAAAGGGCTGGTTTCAGCCAGGGAGGAGCAGCCACTCTGTGGATTCCCCTTGCATTCAGCCTGACCGCTGTGCAGGCCCCGGTCTCTCACACCCAGGGCTGAGGCCCCAGCTCTGTTTCCTTGAGGCCAGGTTTATTATTATTATTATTATTATTATTATTATTATTATTATTATTATTATTATTATTATTATTATTATCTCCTCTGTGAAACAACAGACTCCAAGAAAAGACAAACAGAGATGGACAAACTCTGTGCCTGCTGTTGGCAGGGATCAGATCTGTGCCCTTCCTTTTCCTACCCACCCTCACTGTTATCAGGGGCTGTTTGGCATCACTCCTGTGTGGTGGGGTCACTGTGAGTGCCAGTGTGGCACTGCTTGTGCTGGTGGCTGACCTCCCTACCCTGCCCCGTGTCCTCTCCTGCAGTGTCTCCTTCACTTTGCCGTGCAGGGCACTGCCTGCAGCAGCAGCAGCAGTGTGCTGGCCAGCCCAGCCCCGGCCCCAGAGCTCTGTCCCGGCAGGAAGCAGGAGGCCCCTGCCCCCAGCCGGGGCTTTCCCGAGGTGCTGAGGGCTTTCCTGGCTGCAGGATGTGCAGCTGGCCCTGCTCCAGCTGCACTGGGCCAGCCTGCTGCGCTCTGGGCTGAGCAGCCAGCCCTCATTCGGAGGGGCTCACACTCTGCCTCCCCTTGGCCCAGCACCCAGAGGCTGTGGTGTGAGCATCAGGGTGCTGCTGGCTGGGACTGGGGACAGGAGCCTGTGGGATACTCTGCTGTATGAGCCTGTCACTGTGTGTTTTCTGTACAGATGGACTGGACTGGGGAGAGGTGGGAGCCTGCAGCTCATGGTGCTGAGGGCTTTGGGAGAGCCAGAGCTGCTCTGCTGTGCCTGCTCCTCCCTGGCTGGGCTGGGCTGGCTCTGGGCTCACTGAGATATGCCTGATACACCACTGCTGAACTGCACACACACTCCCAGCTGCAGCATTGTCTCGGCTGATGGCAGGCTTGGGCATTGTCGCCAGTTCCTGGCTTTTATTGCCCCCTCGACAGGCTTGGCTGGGTCACACCTCAGACAGGGAGCCTTTGTGCTGATGTGCCTCTAACCTGGCTTGTGGAGGTCAGAGTCATGCAGGGTCTGGCCCTGGAGCCTGCACAGGTGCTGGGAGGCTGTGTTGTGATAACAGGGCACGTGTGATAGCAGCACCTTGCTGATGGCAGAGCAGCAGCCTTGCTTCCCCAGCGCCCTTGCAGCAGGGAGAGGTGCTGCCATTCTCCAGTGGCCGTGCGATTGGCTGTGACACTGCTGGTACCTGTGTCATCTCTGCAGTCACCATAAAACAGTCAATGCTTCATGAAGCAGCTTGTAATGGGATGGGACCTGGGGCATCTCTAGTGAGGAGCTTGTTTGGTTGGTGCTGCCAGGATCCTGTGCTTCGGCCACTGTCGGTGGTTCTGAGGCAGCCTTGTGGTGGTTTGCAAACCCCACTGTCCATCCTTGGATTTCATAAAACCTGGGTCAATCTGTCAGGTTTTCTCCTGAAAACACCTCTCCCTGCTTTTGGCTCCTTCTGACATGCAGGGTTTGTTTTTTCTCTTTTCCAGTTGATTGGCATCATCCTGTCCTGCTGCCTGTCCCGGTACATCACCAACAACCAGTATGAGATGGTGTAGCTGGCCCCCAGAGCTCTGTGCCTGTGGCTGGGTATGTCTGTGAGCCTGGGGGCTGCTGCTGGTCACCCATGGGGTGAGGGTACCACGTGTGGGGGGTTTAGGGTCAGAGGGCACCTGCAAGACCAGGTCTGCTGTGCCATTTGACCCCGTGCCATTTGACCCCGTGCCATTTGACCCCGTGTATAATCCATGTAAATCCATCCTGCCTGCTAACACTCTCTGTGTGCCTTGCAGGGAATGGCTGGGGAGGATGCCTCCACCTCAGGTGTTCCCCTGGATGCCACGTCGTGAAATCTTGCTTTGAACTGACTGATCTTCTTCTCAACTAGCTCACAGAAGGGAGTGCAGCAGCTGTCCTGCTGCACTCAGGGACTTGTCCTGACACTACTCTGCTGTGCCACTGCCTGGGTGATAACTGGTGTGGCTGTGGTGGCTCCTGAGTGCCACCCTGTGCTGAGCTGACTGTGCTGGTTCAGCACAGCTCCCGGGTGGGTGTCCCAGTGCTCATCTTCAGTGCCTCCACTGGGAAAGGGGTGCTCCCCCTTGCCTTGGGCAGCCCCTGGACACCCCCTCGCTCTCCAGACACAGTTGTTCTCGAGACAGGGCTGTGAAACTCAGTCCTGCCTGCCTGAAGCCTTGGCTCAGCAAGGTTGTTGCCAAGCTGCCTCCTCCCTGCCTGGGTTTTATATATTTTTTATAGTTGTACTTCTTTAAGGATGGGCTGTAGTGGTTCTTGTAAGCTGTAGTGAGGTTTGGTGATGTAGCTCCTGGTGCCTTTACCTTGGTAGGTGTCCTTGCACCGATTCAGCTGTGACTTGATTGTCAGTATTATATGCTGCTTCAACTCATTTTATGTATTGAGTAGAATCCTTTTTGTCCTGAGACACAATAAATATTAAGATATTTTACTCTATGAAACTTCCTTGACTTTTCTTTTCGTGTCCTGGAAATTCCTCTGCTTGAAGAGCAGCAAATCCCCCCAGGGCTGATCTGCTCACTCTGGGCCAGCCAGGAACCTCTGGCCACTGCAGTTTGCATTCCTCCAATGTGCACTGGTGCACTTCTGCCTGCAAATAACTTCTGTAATTGAATTTTCTTCATAGCAGCGGTTGTGTAACAGTGCTGGAGCAGAGGGCCTGGAGCACCCCAGCCCAGGAGCAGGGTGAGTAACTTCAGCCCAGTGTGAGCCATGCTTGGCCTGCTGGCTTGGAGCAAGGGGCAGGGCAGTGCCAGGCCCCAGCTGCTCCCCAGGGCAAGAAATGTGCATTTAAGCTTTTAAATTCATCTGTTACTGCTCGTTTTGGGCTGTTTTGTCAGCAAGCCTCTGCCTTTGTGAGCCTGGTGCTGCAGTGAAGCAGTGAAGCTCCTCTGCCAAGCTTGTGGGATTTTTGGGTCTCAGGCACTGAACTCAAACAAGCTGAGCTGTGTCTGGCTGGATGTGGGGCTGCCTGTCCTGTTCTAGGGAGGAGGCAGGTGTGACCAGAGCAGGGAAGCCACCAGTGGTGGCCCTTTGTCAGCGTCACCCCTCTGGCCAAAGCTGCCCCAGTCCAGCAGTGCCCTGGTATGGGCCAGCCTGGCTGCTGAGGGAGGGAAATGCCCCAAACCCTCATGATGCATTTATCCCAGGTGAGTAAGCCAGGCTGCTGTCAGCTCCTGGCTGGCTGAGCCTCCTGGCTCGGGGTGTGAGGCACAGTGTGTCAGAGCTGGGAGCTGGGCTGGAGATTGGCTGCGGGGAGGTGAGGGGGGTCTGGCAGCCCTGGGGATGCCACACCTGGCACCTGTCCCCGTTCCCTGCTCTGCCTGCACATTCCAGCCACGGCAGTGTGCTCCCCTGGTGACACTGAGGGTGCCAGAGCTCCTGGTGACACTGAGGGTGCCAGAGCTCCTCAGCAGCAGCTGGCCCCTGGGGTGACATCTGGCACCTGGCTTTGGCATGAGCCCAGGGTCATGGGCAGAAATGTGCCCAGGGTGCACAGGGGTTTTGGGGAAAGCCTTCAGCCCTTTGGCAGGCACTGTCCTGCTCAGGGCAGCGGCAGTGCTCGGGACTTACTCCTTCCCTCCTGCAGCTCAGGCTTCGCCCATTTGTTGGCGACAGGGCTGGGGACAGCTGGTGGCACCTGGGGTCCTCCATAGGAGTGGACTCGCTGTGACTTTGGCTGCTCGGTTCCTCAGGGAGCTCCTTGTGCCAGCTCCCTGTGCCTGTGCTGGTGGCACCCCTGAGCTGTCAGCAGCTGAACTGAGCCCGTCGGAGCAGACTGGAACAGGTCGGGCCGTGCTGAGCAGCCCCAGCAGCACCAGGGCCCTCCGCAGGCTGCAGCGCCCGCACTGGGCTCTGGGTGCTCCTGGAGGCAGCCCCGCAATCAATCAGATCCCTTCGGAGGCAGCCCCGCAATCGGATCCCTTCGGAGGCAGCCCCGCAATCGGATCCCTTCGGAGGCAGCCCCGCAATCGGATCCCTTCGCACACCCATCGAGCACCACACTGACACTAAAGGACTTCAGTTCTCTTTGCAATCGCTCATACAGGACGTTTATTGTTTGCCTCTTGCTGCCCAGCCTGGCTCCCGCAGCCCCGCGGGGGCAGCGCAGGGTGCGGGATCACCGGGCACCAGCTGGCAGGGGTGCGGGATCACCGGGCACTGCCCGGGCAGGGCTGGAGAATCACCGGGCAGGGCTGCGGGATCACCGGGCACCGGCCGGGCAGGGGCACAGGGTCACCGGCCGGGCAGTGCCCCGCGGCGCTGTCGGCGTGCCAGCGGCTCCTGGAAGCGGGCAGCGGGCACGGCCCGGCTACACCCTGCCCAGCACTGGGCACGGCCCCGCTACACCCTGCCCGGTTACACCCTGCCCGGTTACACGGTGCCCGGCAACACCGTGCCCGTTACACCCTGCCCAGCATGCGCGCGATCCACCAGTTGCAGGGCATGATGACCCGGCAGATGACCCTGCCGCCCTGGTAGCAGTACGGGTACGGGTGGTAGCCCAGCAGCGGCTCGCACACCCGCCGGCAGTAGCGGTGGGCACGGCGGCACTGGGCACAGCAGTAGCCCCGCTCATCCCACAGCGGGTGGAACTCCAGCCCGTTCTCCGACTGCCGGCAAGAGACGCGGTCAGAGGGGCTGCGGGGCTGAGGCACCCGGGAGAGGGGACAGGACCACCCCAGGGGGGGAGCAGGGCTCCCCGGGGCCGTGGAGACACCCCAGGGCATGCACAGGGCATCATCATCCCAAGGAGCACAAGCTGGGGCACACGGTGGGCAGGGCAGCCCAGGGTGGGTCCCTCACTCACGCAGGGCAGCCCAGGGTGGGATTCTCTCACTCACTCACTCACTCACTCACTCACTCACTCACTCACTCACTCACTCACTCACTCACTCACTCACTCACTCACTCACTCACTCCCTCACTCACTCACTCACTCCCTCACTCACTCCCTCACTCACGTAGGCAGCCCAGGGTGGGATTCTCTCACTCACATAGTCATTGACGGGCAGGTCCTCCTCGGTGAGCTGCCGTGCCCGACGCTTGGGGCCTGCCCGTGTGCTCTCCTGCAGCTCCTTGTGTTCGTTCCCCCCGTCCAGCCAGCTCTGGCTGTCCATCTGCAGCTCAGGCTCTTCTTCTTCTGCCCCTTCGAGGTTGGCCAGCTCAGGAGCTACAGGGAGATCCAAATGTCGCTGTCAGTAACCACAGAACAGGGGGCAAATGCAGCAGCAAGAATGAGCGTCTCCACCAGAATTTGGTGCCAAGGTACACAAAAAGCCCACTGCAAAGCAGTGCTCCATTGCCTCCTGCTGTCACCCAGCCTGGGCAGGGCTGAGGGAGACAGTGGCCCGTCCATCCCCATGCCCATGGGTGGGTGCTGCTGGCATCTCCTGCGTGGAGCTGTGGGTGTGCAGAAGCACATCTTCCTGCTGGGCTCTGCTGCTGGGGGGTGGGTTTGTAGGGTCCCATCAGAGCAACAAGATTTGGGGCACATCATGCCCAGTTTCAGCTCTCTTAGCTTAGGAAAGAACCACAGCAGCAATAATTTCCTCTGCTAGGGAAGGTGCCAGGCAGCCTTGGGCACTGCTGTCCTGGCAAGGGCTTTGGATGCACCCTGGTGCACTCACTGAGCCAGGACACTGCTGCAGGGGGGTGCAGCAGCAGGGACAAGGAAGCAGAAAGGGGACAGCAGTCAGGGACACCAGCCTCCCTGCACCAGGGAGCTGGGGTGCCCAGCTGCCCTCCAGAGCACAGGTGAGCTGGCCTGTACCTGTGATCCAAGCCATGTGCCTCCGTGGCTGCAGAGCAGAGGGAGTTTGCTCAGCAGGGACTTTTAAACTGCCTCATTGGGCTGGAAGTGGGTTAGAGAGAGCAGGTAATTACAGCAGCACATCTCAGAGGCCACAACCTCTGCGAGGGCCGTGCAGTGAGCAGCTGGAGGTGGCAACCCCGCCGTGCGATTTAGATGCAGATGTCTGCTCGCACTCTGATGTTCATGTGGGGACGAGGATTTGGGCGTCCCAGTTTCCAGCAGTGCTGCTTTCTTTGCAGGTACAAGGGATTATTTTTTTTTCTCTCCCTTGTTATGAGGAGGGCGGCCACTCTGCAAAGCGCAGGGCGGCGGGGAGCTGGCAGAGACAAGTGCTTTGTGCAGAGAATCTTCAGCCCCTGCTATTACACTGGCCAGGATCTCCTGTGGAGCTCATGCCTGAGATGTACACGAGGCTGTGAAAGTGGGCTCCCAGCATGGCACAGAGGGGACATGGCAGAGGGCCACAGGCAGGGCCCTTGGGGAGGAGATGGCTCCTTGTACCTGCTATTGGCGTGGGGTGGATCCAGAAGATGGTCACGTTTTTGCAGATGTCAAAAATTTTGGAGCTCCTCAGGAATTCCTTGTTCTGAATGGGCTTTTCCCCAGGCACCCAGACCACAGACTGCTCAAAGTAGGTGGTGGTGATTTCCTGTCCCTGGAAGAAGAGCAAGACATTACCCTGGTGTGGTGAGACACCTGCCCTTGGCTTAGAGGCACCTCTGCCCTCCCAGAGAGCAGCTGGACCTCACCTGCCTTGGCTCGTGGTGCTCATGGGATGCACATGCAATACCCCGACAGCCCTCACCACCCTTCTCTCTCCTCTCTTAGTTCATCACCCCAGGCCCTTTTCTTGCCCAGTCCCCACTAACTGGAAGATCCTTTTGGAGCCCCCTTAATCATTTAAAACACAAGATTAAACCACCTCTGCTCTACTTTGCTCCTAGGATTTAATTCCTCTCTCCTTCTGCTGCTGATTTTTTGATCGAACACTTTAATTTACTCCTCACAGAAATTCCTTGCACGGCTGTGTTCAGTAATTTATACCACATGTCTCTGCCGTTGCATTAGTCCATGGTGTGTTTTGGCAGGCACTTAGGGAGGGAGATATATAAAGATTATGGGATGGGTCTGCGTGAGCTCCCTGCCAAGGCAACCTTCTCTGTGTTGGTGGTGGTAGCCCATAGAGCAAGCTGGCAAAAAGCGTTTTTCTCTCCAGAAGGCATCCAGAGCTGTATATCTCTTTTATAGAGCTTTTCCTTACGGCTTTGGGAAGTCACAGGAGGGAGCCACCACAACCCGAGCCAGTCTGGGTCATTTTTGGAGCCTGGTGGAAGCTGCAGGGTCGGGGAGGTGCTGCCTGCAGGACCTGGCAGCGTGCAGGCTCCAGGAAGACATGACTGGAGCTTAAATCTACATTTATCTCACTGGCTTTTACATCTCAGCTCCCTACCCGGGGCAATGTTCTGCTACAGCCTGGCAAGTTATATCCCTTTTACGACGGTGGCTGGGAAGATCTATGAGCTTCTTAGGGCATAATCAAAGAATCGGTGTCTGGGAATTTGGGTCATGATTCAGGGAAATGTTTCTGCCCACGCTTCATTTCAAACACGTGTCCTGCTGGCGTTTTATCTGCAGCAGCTTCCCTGGGGGGGATTCAGTCTGCAAATGGGGAGGCAGGAAGGCTGTGCCCTGTGCCACCTCCAGGGGTGGGGACAAAGGACACTGCTGTCCCTGCAGGTCCCACTGTCAGGGAGGGTTCAGTCATGCAGCCCACACTCTTGCATGCAGCATGCAAGGCTCCTTGCAGCAGGGTGCAGGGCAGCTAAACGTGTGCAGGAAGCAATCAGGCACATCAGTGACACAGAGGTCCATGCAGGACAAGCAAGTGGCCCCAGCCTGGTGCTTCCCACCCCTCAGGTCTGCATGCCAAGGGTTTTCTCAATTTGCATTTCTTAAACGTGGCTGCTTTTTAAATCCCTTATTTCTGCCTCATTCTCTTTGAAAACATGAGGCTCAAATCTTGGAGAAAACAATTTGATTGACTTTTTGGTGCCTGCTAATCCTGAGCTGCCTTACGACCTTTTGACTACAACAGGATTATTGTCCTTGATCTCTGGTATTGTGCTGAGAGGCTTTTGTCTGTTGCTTTCTAATCCCGTCTCTTTTCACTTGTTTTCATAAGCAATCCTCTGAAATAAGATCAGTTTATGAAGCGATCACAAGTCATTATTTCTTTATTGCACATCTCTGGGAAGGCAGCAGGAGTGGCAGCCCGATGCCAGGGAGAGCAGTGGGTTTCACAGGGCAGAGGCAGCCCTGCTCCATTCACCTACCTCAAGCTCAGGGATCTTGGCCTCTGTGGTCTCAGGCAGGACTTTGGGCTGAGTTTTGATGAAACATTTCTGAAGTCCCACAAAGAAGATGCCGGTAATTCCCTACAGGATCGAAGCAAACACCCAAAAAGCAGTCAGGGCAGAGAGCAGGATGGATAACCCACTGGAGGCAGGGTACAGCTGGAGGAGGAAGGTTTAGTCGTATTTTTCCTGTTGCTATTTTTGTGCCAGTTCCGTTCAGCAGCGCTGCTAAGATGTACTAACAGGTTCTCATAAGGGATATTGCATTTTATGGTTTGGGAGAACTGGGCTTTTTACAAATATTTTAAGGCAGGTAGTCATAAAATTTTACTCTGCTCCTCTTCTCCTGATAACTATCATGAGCTCTCATTATAATAAATAAAAATATGCAGAATAGCATCTGACCGTTCTGGTTTTATGAACATTCAGCCCCCAGTTCCTGCTAGGTTATTAGCTCAAAACTCTGCCATATGTCACTGCACAGGGTATTTCCCTACAAATTTTAATTAGGTTTCATAGAGAGCCTTCTTCAGTGTCATGAGGTTTTAATGCTCTCCAGACAGACAAATGCACTGGGCTCAGATAGACTGATGATCATTGCCTTCCTTTGCAAGGGTAAATCCAATAACTGGCTCTGCTTCCAGGATGTATTCCACTGGAACTGAACCACAGCGCTGTTAAATACAGGTGGAAGCTCATGTAGATAGCACATCTCCTTTCCTTTGAGAGCATCCCCAGGGTGTCTGGGTCCTGCTGTCCCTGATGCAGGAACAAATAGTCCTGGGACTTGCTCTGGGGGCTTCACAGTGTCCTACAGGACCCATCAGTCCCTCTGCAGGACTGCAGGGCCTCAGGGACAAGCTGCCACACTCACGTTTTTGAAGTCATGGATCTCCAGGATCTCCTCGCTGCCATTCCCGCTGCTGAAGGTCTCTGTCCTGGCCAGGGGGTCAATCTCCATCACAATCTTCTTCTTCTCACCGTTGCTGAAGAACGTGTGCTCCATGTCATAGACCTGGAGGCCAAAGCCACACAGGGGTCTGGTTTCACAGGCTGTCCAGCGGGTGGGCAGGCTGTGCTGGGTGTGTGACCATGGCTCTGGCTGCTCCCTCAAGCCCAGCTGCGAGCCACAGCAATCGCCAGGACAGCACGAGGGGAGGCAGCTCCCAGGCAGGGCCTGGGCTGTGTGAAAGGGCAGGCTGCAGCCAGGGTGAGGGGTGTAATGTGTGTCAAGCCTGGGACGAGTGTCACACCTGGGAGAAGATGCTGCTCACACGCCTGCAGCAGGAGCTTTGCCTCAGATCAGCCTTGGCTGGTGCTCTCTGTGGCATGAGCCCGGTTACAGCCCAGGCTGGACTGAATTCCCGAATCCACAGGTGCTTTATTCTCCTTCTCCCTGGTCTGCTTGTTGCCCTCTGCATCCCTGGCTGCTCTGCTCCATCACGGTGTCCCCGGCTCACCTGCTGCACCGCGTCCTCCCCAGCTCACCCGCTCCATCTCTGTGCCTCCTGCTTCTCCCGAAAGGCAGAGGGAAGAGCCTCTCTCTGCCTGGAGGAGATCAAGGACTGCCTGCGGATCAAAGAGCTCCTCGAGGGCTGCTGCAGCGCTGCGGGGCGTTGGCAGCCGGCTGCCCGGCGGGCGCATCCCCGGGGAGCCGCACCAGAGGCAGCAGCGGCAGCAGCAGCAGCAGCGCTCTCCTCTCCTCTCCTCTCCTCTCCTCTCCTCTCCTCTCCTCTCCTCTCCTCTCCTCTCCTCTCCTCTCCTCTCCTCTCCTCTCCTCTCCTCTCCTCTCCTCTCCTCTCCTCTCCTCTCCTCTCCTCTCCTCTCCTCTCCTCTCCTCTCCTCTCCTCTCCTCTCCTCTCCTCTCCTCTCCTCTCCTCTCCTCTCCTCTCCTCTCCTCTCCTCTCCTCTCCTCTCCTCTCCTCTCCTCTCCTCTCCTCTCCTCTCCTCTCCTCTCCTCTCCTCTCCTCTCGCACTCCGGCAGCCCTCGGTCCCTGCGGATGCCTGACCCTGCCAGGATGAGGGGTGGCAGATGCTCTTTGAAGCACAAAAACGATCCTGAGAAAAAACGAGAGCTGCCGGGCCCTGGGGAGCCTCGTTTCCCAGATCCAACGGTGCCGCGGGGAAGTCAAAGGGATTCTGCAAATCCCCTCAAGCCCATGGGACAGGGAGCAGAGATGGAGACACAGCGATGGGAGAGCCCTGTTCATCCCATGGCATGGCCATGAACTAGGGCAGGAGATGGAACAGAGATGGAGACACAGCGATGGGAGAGCCCTGTTCATCCCATGGCCATGAAGCAGGGCAGGAGATGGAGCAGAGATGGAGACACAGTGATGGGAGAGCCCTGTTCATCCCATGGCCATGAAGCAGGGCAGGAGATGGAGCAGAGATGGAGACACAGTGATGGGAGAGCCCTGTTCATCCCACAGCATGGCCATGAAGCAGGGCAGGAGATGGAGCAGAGATGGAGCAGACATGGACACACAGTGAGGGGAGAACCCTGTTCATCCCATGGCATGGCCATGAAGCAGGGCAGGAGATGGAACAGACATGGACACACAGCGAGGGGAGAGCCCTGTTCATCCCATGGCCATGAAGCAGGGCAGGAGATGGAGCAGAGATGGAACAGACATGGACACACAGCAAGAGGAGAGTCCTGTTCATCCCACAGCATGGCCATGAAGCAGGGCAGGAGATGGAACAGAGATGGAGACACAGCGATGGGAGAGCCCTGTTCATCCCATGGCCATGAAGCAGGGCAGGAGATGGAGCAGACATGGACACACAGCGAGGGGAGAGCCCTGTTCATCCCATGGCCATGAAGCAGGGCAGGAGATGGAGCAGAGATGGAGCAGACATGGACACACAGTGAGGGGAGAGCCCTGTTCATCCCACAGCATGGCCATGAAGCAGGGCAGGAGATGGAGCAGACATGGACACACAGCGAGGGGAGAGCCCTGTTCATCCCATGGCCATGAAGCAGGGCAGGAGATGGAGCAGAGATGGAGCAGACATGGACACACAGCGAGAAGAGAGCCCTGTTCATCCCATGGCCATGAAGCAGGGCAGGAGATGGAGCAGAGATGGAACAGACATGGACACACAGCGAGGGGAGAGCCCTGCTCATCCCATGGCCATGAAGCAGGGCAGGAACATGCTGGCCCCACTGGTGAGGGGCAGGAGCTCTGCCCTCAGTGCCAGCCCCCGTTCACAGTCCCTGGTGGCTGCACATCCCTCCCCTCGGGGTTCAGAGCCCCTGAGCAGTGCTCCCAGCATTGGTATCACCTGTTTGGCCCCCACCTGGGTGCAGAACTGCCTGTGCAGATGGGAGCTGATGGGAACATTCTGCTCAGAGGTTAGAGGAGGGATGTGTGCCTTGGCAGCCACGGACATCTCCTGATGGTCTGCAGGAAGACTTTGTGAAGATATACAGCTCTCCATGGATTTCATTATACGGTGAAACAGTCTGAAGCCTAAAATGGGTGGAAGGTCGCTGGTTTTGACTGACAAAATGCACACAGTGCCATAAATCACTTCAAGGAGGGCAGGATCCCGGGTGGCACCTTACCTTCAAGTGCCTCTCCATTTACAGAGAATGACTTTGGCCAGCAGAGCAGCCAGCTAAGCCACTCGGGCTTTGCCAGCCCTGCGCTGCTCAGAGAGCTATGAGATGTTTTATAGGGCTAAAGATGACACTTGCTGCTGAATGGTTGAAATATGTCCCTCTGCGAGGCTGTGATGAGCCCCTCGTTAGCTGAATCATCAGCTGTGCTGGCTGGGACGAGGCTGCTGTGCAGAGGGCAGAGCCGTGTCCAAGGCCACCCCTCAGAGGAACAACTCTTCTTCCAACCTTTCTTCCACTCTCCAGTTACATGAAGGAAGCTTGAAGGGTTTCATGTTCTTTAAAGAGTTTAATTCCCCTTGGCTGATATCTTTGAGCGTTACCAACTTCCAGCCCCCTCCAGCCTGTTTGTCCTGAGGACTCCTGGGCCAGCTGGAGAAGGCACAGGGACGGGGCAGTGCCGGGCGCTGGGGGTGTCTGTGTGCATCTCTGCTGCAGGAGCAGCTCTGCTCTCTCCTGACCTCACACCCTGCTGCCCTGCCCACTGGGGAGTGCTGCATGGACTCCATCCTCCACCGCTGAGGACACCCCGGGCTCTGGCTGTCCCTGCTGAGGCTGTGGCATTGTCTCTGCTTGGAGAAAACCGCCCCTGCAGGGGTTAACAGCCTCTTCCCCTCACGGCTGGCATGACCCCTGTTTTTCTAGGAACAGTAGAGACTTTATAATGGTCTTGGCAGGATTCTGGAGGAACATATGGCTTTTATTGTTTTTCCTTTTCTTTCAGAGGGTATTTATTTCTATTTGCTGATAAGAAGATAAAGTTTCCAGCGAGCAGGGTGCTTCCTTTGCCCAGCAGGAGGGCGGCCTGGCCCGGCTGGAGCAGCTCCAGGACAGTGCAGGGAGCAGAGCGGAGATGCCAGCGTGGGAAAGAGGCTGCCTGGGCTGTGCACAGGAATTTGGAGAAGTTCTTGAGAGCCAGCAAACCCCACTGGTGACGGGGTGCAAAGCGGGGCCTGCTGGATGAGCAGGGAGATTGGAAGGAAGGGAAGGTGAGGGGCAGCAGGCAGGCTGTGGGTTTCAAGGTTAAAGGGTTCCCTCGGGCTGTGGGATAAAAGGGTTCTGGCAGCAGTGCCAGGATGCCGGGCAGCAGCGGGCACAGACGGCTGGGGGGGCACAGCCCTGCTGCCGCCCCGACAGAGCTCTCACACAGCGCTGGGCTGCAGCTGGGGATAAAGGAGCCCAATCCTGTTAGCACAGGCTCCTGCAGAAGCTAATCCGTCTCACCGTCCCTCACATTGCAGACACATTAAAGTAAGAAATATAATCCATGACAATCAATCACCGCTGCGTCCTGGCTTTCTCTCCTCTTTATGCGGTGGCATAATGACTTTTCCACCGGTTTCTGGCAAGATAATTGAAATGAAATGGAAAATATTTTCTTACTTGTCATAAAATTTGCTGCCGGTGAAATAAGAGAAACTTTAACTCTTCATGGCGTAACTCCCATCCCCTGTAATTGTCAACTGGGGATAGAGCGCGGTGACGGGGGAGAAAACCAGCCTGCATAAAGTAAAAGCTAGTTATGAATAATACAAAGATTTTTAAAAGTCCCACGAATACCCGTGGTCTGAGATAAAACGCATTTTGTGAAGTTGCCTGCCTGGGTTTTGGAGAGTTGTTAAAAGTTTCAGCGAGCCAAGGGGAGGGGGACAGCTCTGTCTGGGGCAGCGACGCTCTGAAACGCCGGATCAAAGAGTTTTTACTTACTTTTCTGGGCGCTGGGTTCCAGAGGTACCTGACACCAAAACATATCAGGATGAGGGAGAGGAGCAGCAGGCTGAAGAGCAGTCCGCAGAGCTGGTACCTGGGGCAGCCCTTCTCCCGCGCCTTGGCCGCTTCTGCCTGCGGAAGGGAAAGCGGCGATGGCCGGGCTGTGCCGAGGGTCCCGGCAGGAGGGGACAGCCCCCCTCGGGCCGTGCGGGGACCGGGCACAGGCCGGCCGAGCACTCACGTCCAGAAAGCGGCAGCGCTCCGGGCTGCGCCCCGCCGTCCCTCCCATGGTGTGCGCGCTCCGTGTGCGAGCGGCCGGCCCGCCCGAGGGGGAGTCACCGAGGGGGCTGCACCCGCGGGGAGGCAGGGCCAGGGCACCCCCGGCAGGGACACACGCCAGAAATGTCAGCTGTGATCTGTGCTGCTGTACCAGCCTGGGCTGCACCCGCGGGGAGGCAGGGCCAGGGCACCCCCGGCACGGACGCGCACCAGAAATGTCAGCTGGCCCCGCCGTGTGGGGCTGTCACACTGTGGGGTGGCTGTCACACTGTGGGGTGGCTGTCACACTGTGGGGTGGCTGTCACACGGCCGGGGACAGGCTTCTCTCTGACCCGTGCTGCTGTACCAGCCCGGCCCTTGTGCCAATGGCTGGACATGGCCGGACTGACAGTGCCCCATGAGCCTGGGAACAGGGACAGTGCTGCACTGCCCTTGAGTGTGGGAGAACAGCCCGGGAGATGCCAGAGGGGTCCCTGCATGGCAGGGGACATGGGCATGGCAGGGGACATGGGATGGCCGGGGACATGGGATGGCAGAAGACATGGGCATGGCAGGGGACACAGGATGGCAGGGGGACACAGGTATAACAGGGGACATGGGCATGGCAGGGGACATGGGATGGCCGGGGACATGGGATGGGAGGGGACACAGGTATAGCAGGGGACACAGGTATAGCAGGGGACACGGGCATGGCAGGGGACATGGCATGGCAGGGGACACAGGTGTAGCAAGGGACACAGGATGGCAGGGAACACAGGGTGGCAGGGGACAGTGTGTGCACACAGGTGTGTGTGTAATGTGTGCAGCCAGGTGAGCAGGGTGTGCTTGGCCATGCACTGTGCCCACTTGAGCAGGGTGTGCCAGCCATGCACTGTGCCCATGGCCATGCACTGTGCCCACCAGAGCAGGGTGTGCCAGGCCATGCACTGTGCCCATGGCCATGCACTGTGCCCACCAGAGCAGGGTGTGCCAGGTCATGCACTGTGCCCACCTGAGCAGGGTGTGCCAGGCCATGCACTGTGCCCATGTCTGCCATGTGTGCAGCCCATGTGTTGGGGTGAGCCCTCAGCTCTCCCTCTCGTGCACAGCCCCACCCCAAAGTTGGCCTAGCCAGGAATTTCCTGACTAATTTTTTTTTCTTTTTTATTACGTTCAAAATTTTCCATTTGTTGAAATGGTAGTGTTTCTTCATGGAAATGAACCCATCTTAAGAAAGGCTTTCAGAAATCCAGCGTGAGGTTTCTGGTCTGAACAGGATGAGGCTCCCTGGTGTAGAAGAGCTGGCATGGACTTTTTTTCCAAGCTGTTTACTCTAATAAAAACCCAAAGTGCATCATGCGCTAATTAAAATTGCACTGAAAAAAGAAAATCCACATCGAATTTTGCTCAGGATGAGAAATGGAGAAAGAAATTGCTTTTAGCAGGTCTGGCACTGGCTTTGTGAGCACTGGGATGTTGCTGCCTGCAAGGAGGGGTGAATCCCGGGGGGACAGGAGTGGAGATGCTGAATAGCCTGGGGAGAGCACTGTGCACATGTGTGGGTGCTGGGGCTGCCCTGGTGTGGATCTGCTCCCTGCAAAGGGGTTTGGGCTCCTGGCCCCACAGCAGCAGGAGCTGCTCGCTCACCCACAGCCCCTCAGCAGTGCAGGGCTGGAAAACACACTGGGGGGGTTGATATTTGAGATGGCTGTAAGAGAAGGGAATCATACTGACAAGGTTATTTGGAGGAGAAAAACACCCCCCTTTTTAATGGAAAGCAATCGCAGGCAGCCTTTGAAAACATCTGAGGGGTTTTGGAAATCTAAATGCAGCAAATCTGTACAGGCACCAGGCTTGTCTGTCTCCACTTCCCACCAGAAAGTTCCATCTCGGAAGCTTTTGTTATTCACTGGAAACTCAAGTATTTGAAAACATTTTCTTTTCTTGTCAAAATTAGAGTTTCAGAGGAAAACTTTGGAGCAGCTCTGCTGAAAGATGGTTCTGATTACAGGAAAGAATTACAGCAGTGCTGCTTAGCAGACATAATTGATCAGCAGATCTTCACCATGTCCCCCACTCAAGGCACAGGAAACACTGCAAATACCACTCATAAACAAAATTAGGCATTATTATTTTATTACTGTTGTAAGGTAAATGTCAAGCTTTTTAATGGCAATCACTGCAACTCCATCAGGAGTCGGGCGTCTGAATTAGCTGCAAGAGGTGAGGAGCTCCCAGGGCTGGGAGTTAATAAAGCTCAACAAATACCACAGGCCCCTTGCAGCACTGGCAGTGCTGGGCATGGCTGCCCCACGGCGGGCAGGGAGCGGAATCAGAGCCCTCCACACTGCTGCTCTGCTCAGGGAGTGTTCTGAATAGCCAGCCTTGCTCTGGGGGATCGAGAGCAGCAAACCCCTGTGCAACCCCTGGTGTCCCCCCGTCCTGACAGGGAGACACGTGGCTGGGATGCACAGAGGGGCACAAACTGCAGGATGGCACTCATGAAAATGTTGGGGTTTTTTTTTTCCCATTCTCTAATGCTCTGGCTCAGATTTCAGGATTTCAGAGTGAAAAAAAAAAAAAAAGGATTTTTTATAAAAAGACAATAATTTTGGGGGAAAACCTCTTAGCGTCCTTAGGATGACAAGCAGGTCCTCTGTACAAAAAGCAGTTCTGATGAAGATCTCCCGTCAATGCCAATGGAGAGGGAACAATTACTAGTTTTCCATGAAGCTAATGAGAGCGAGTGTATATGACAGGGGAGAATTTAATCTGATGTGAACTGGGGAAGAGAAGCAATACTGATATTAATGTGTGACTAATTGATACCCAGAAGAACATTTGAAATGATTAAAAGGCATTTGATTTTTATTCAGGACAATAAGAGGCTCATTGGCTATGACTGGTGCATCCTTTCAGTTTTCTACTCCGTGTTCCAATTTGCCCAGAAAAATCTATCATATCTGCAGCATGGCTTGACTGCCGCATAAAACCTCTGTGCCTGGAAATGTTACACCAAGAAATTCCTCCTGGACAGCACAAAGGATTGTGCACGCTGTGAGCGGGGGTGAGCAGCCTGGCAGAAATAAAATAGGTCCCCAAACCACTAAAAAGCAGCTCCTCAAAGCAGTGGGGCTTGGGCAGCAGCCTCCAGCTGAAAGCCCCTCGTGATTAATATCGTGCTCTTTGTTATAATGAAAAACCCATTAAGGTCAGTGGCAGCATCTCTGAGCAGCACTAAATTGGAACAATGGAGACAGTAAAGTTAAAAATGAGCCATAATATTAATGTGGATAGTGAATTAATTGGGCAATTCCATAGGTAGTAAGTAAATCATATCACTTGCTGTGGCACGTGGTGCCAGGCAGCTCTCGCTGCTGGCAGTGGTGACAGCTGCTCCTGGATGGGGCAGAGGAGCAGCATGGAGCCACAGCACCCAGGGACCCTCGGAGCCCCCTCCACTGCAGCCCTTGGCCTTGTCTGCCATTGGAGATCTCTCAGTGGGGAAAATGCTCTTGCTTTGCTCTGTTTGGTGCTGCAGCCCAAAATGCTGAATGCTGGCTGACAGCACGGCTGGAGTGCTGCAGCCCTGCTCCAAGGTGCTCTTCCCTCCACCCTCAGCTGTGCTCTCTGTATCCCCTTGCTTTGGGAATGGCTGCTCCTCTCTTTGGGTGGGTCTCTCAGCAAAGGCTTCCTTAGCCCAGGAGATGTGCAGGACCACCAGACAGCCCTGGACAGACAGCCTGCTGCTGTTGTGCCTTGTGCTGGGATGCATCTGGGGCCGAGGGCAGGGATTTGTACCATGGTGCAGAATTTGCAGCACGTGGCTCAGGCTGAGAGCTCCCTCTCCACTTCCAGCATTATGGACAGCAAACAGAGAAAGGGAAAAATCACACATAAAAGGAAGGTGCTCATTAGCCAGTGCCTGATTAGCCAGGACTGTCTTCACTTCAAACCGTCCAGTTTTGGGTAACATTTGCCAGATGAGAGGACGTGTGCCTCCTCTTATCAGCCAGCCTGAGTCGAGGGTTCCAGCGAGGGAGGCTTCAGTAATTGGCCTATTCATCATTCATTGTTTATCTTAAGTTCACATCGTGGTAGGGAGCTCCAGAGACATCCTTGATTCAAGTTAAGAAACTTAATCATGATGATAAAACTGCTTGGGGAGCCGGAGTTCATGTCGGAGGCGCACGTGGCCATGTGGCACTCCAGCAGCTGCTACTCACAGCAAATTACTCAAAACTGACAAAGCTCTGGGAGCGAGCAGAAAAAGATAAATTCGTGGTGGCCGTTGTGACAGAGGCGCCCAGAAAGTTATTACAGCAGGCACACGCTTGCCTTGCTCACAGCCCATGAAAAATCCCACTCCTGCGAGCTCTGGGGACAGCTGCCTCAGCGCCGCTCTCGCAGCTCCCTCGTCAACAGAAGTTATTAACAGCGCCGGAGAATTTTATCCAAATGCCGGCTTCATCTTGATAAATAACAATTCCATGTCTCTGTTCTACCAGACGACTGCACAGTTTTACTTCAAACACTTAACTTCTCCCGAAATGCTTCCCCATGCACGAGGCTCAGCTCGGCTGTGGAGTGTGTGCTGAGCAGTTTTTATTTTCAGCGGGCTTTGAATACCTGGAATGCAAAGAGCAAACCCGTAATCCTGCACCAGCGTCAGTCACTTTCCCCAGTAAAGAGCTGCTTCCTTCTGGGACAGCTAAAATGTAATTGAGAGCTCCGTGTGTGTTGGTATCACACCGAAAAAATTAATTATATTATTAAAAATAGTTTGGGGGTTGTTGAGGAATGGTCTGCAGCTCCTCTGGGGTGTGCAGGAAAGCAGAGTAAGGAGAAGATGCCCTTGTGGGACTGCAGGTGTGGGGTGCAGGTGTGGGGTTGCAGATATGGAGGTGCAGGTGTGGTGCTGTGCAGGATGCAGGGATGCTCTGGGTACCAGCAATGAAATCATCAGCACCAGGGTCCCTTCTGAGGAACTGCCAGGTCAGTCTCTTCTCCCAGCCCTCTTCCACAGGGAGAAGAAACATTTTGGTGAAAGGGACTGCATTGCTCTGGGACTGCGTGAGGAGAATAACCAGCGTTTTATCACTGCTTAGCAAACCTAAAGTGTTTAATGTTAACATCTTGAACGTTTCCTACTGAATCAGTGCAGCACCACAATGTCTCCTGAATTATTTTACTGTCACCTG
Organism: Melospiza melodia melodia; assembly: GCF_035770615.1. Classification (NCBI taxonomy): domain Eukaryota; kingdom Metazoa; phylum Chordata; class Aves; order Passeriformes; family Passerellidae; genus Melospiza; species Melospiza melodia. Next base: position 19,715,266 of record NC_086209.1, on the reverse strand, counting down.
CTACATGCATTAATGTTGTTTACTCTAAAGCAAGTAAAGAAAGAGTTGAGATTACTCCCACATGCTACTAATCAAGATAGGATCCATTAAACTGAAGAATTTCAACACGGTTAATTTTTCTTTGAATGTCATTAACTCTCCCATTGATGGCTTTTACCATTCATTGCCCAGTGATGATGCAAACACCATTTTCCCTGGTCCTTTGAGACCACAGCCCAGTGCTGGGAGGGTGAATTCCCCAGCTCTCCTGGGTGCACTGAGTTCCTGGTGAGGTTCTGAGGCTCAGGAGATGGGCTTTGCCTGGTTCCTCTGGTGGGGTTCTGAGGCTCAGGAGATGGGCTTTGCCTGGTTCCTCTGATGAGGTTCTGAGGCTCAGGATTTGGGCTTTGCCTGGTTATTCTGGTGAGGTTCTGAGGCTCAGGATTTGGGCTTTGCCTGGTTCCTGTCTCTGGAGTCTCCATGCAGCCTCACCTGTTTTCCTGCAGCTCCAGCTCTGCCTCTTTCCCTGCTCTCACACGCACACCAAGCTGTTCACAGCCCCAGGGTGCTTTTGGGAAAAAAGCAGCTATTTTAAAAATCAATAAAATAAATAAAACGAAACAAAGTCAGCACGATTGCCCACGTCTGCCTCAAACAGAACACAGTGCTGGAGGCTCTGTACCCCCGTGGGTTTGGGGTTCACCAGCTGATGCTGGCTCCCCTCTGGGTGCTCCCTGGCATCTGGGGGGCCCTGGGGTGCCCAGATGGGGGCACTCCTGACAGCCCTGCCCTTCCTGGGCCCTCAGGTGTTCCTCATGAGCAGAGGTGCTTGGGGCCAATGCTGCTCAGCTGCCTGGGGGGGTATATAGGGGATGGGTTTGGGGCGTGCCCCCAGCTGGCAGAGCGGGGCTGCAGGGCTCCCAGCAGCAATGTGTGCCGGGGGCTGAGCATCAGCCACAGGAAACAGAACAGAAAGGTAGGAAAGGGAGGTGGGAGGAGGTTCTGGGGCAAGCAGGGCAGGTGGGAGCTGTGGGGCAGGGCACTGAGGGGGGCAGTGGCAGCAGAGCCTTTGGAGCAGGCTGGCAGTGCACAGAGCACCTGCAATGCCCTCTCACAGACAACACCTCCCTCTCTCATTTTTTCCTTGACGTTAAGGCCTGAAGCTCCATCTCACACTCTTTCTGCTCTGCTCTCCCCTTGCTGTACCTGGCAGGTTCTTTTCCCTCCCTCCCTCCCTGCCAAGGTTCTTCCCTTCTCTTGGATTTCTCTCTCTGCCGTTGCTCTGTTCCCACTCTCCCTCCTGGCTCCTGCTGCCTCCCCTTGCTCTTTCCCTCTCTGTGCCACCTGCTGTGGTCTCCTCTTCCCATTGTCCCTCCAGCATCTCCCCTGCTCCTGCAGCCCCGGGAAGGGACCCTGGCACTGTCCCTGCTGATGGCTTGGCTGGGATGTGGAAACTCCCAGGAGAATCTGCTTTGCTTTGCTGTCACCTGCAGTGATTGGTTCCTACCTTTCTACAATTTTTTTTCACCCTGTGAGAAACTGCTCACTAAAGAAAGCGCATTTTTCTTGCTTACTGGGAGTTCCTGTTTGTCATTTTTATAAATCAGTGTTTATTGGCCTAATTATTGTAAATGCAGAGCCCAATAAAGGTGACTGTGATTGCAATATCTGATAATGAATTTTATAACAAACCTGCTGAGCCTGAAAGCTGCCAGCAGGAAAGACATTATGTCAGGTTAATGACAGAGAGGAGAAATCCTCCTGGCTAAGCTTTTTCCCAGAGCATGAGGGATCTCTGCTGGGGGGTGCTGAGGGTCCTGCTGGGCTGCAGCCCCTCGGGCTGGGGGGCTCTGACCCTCCAATGCTGCACCCTGCAGCTTGTGGGGCTGCCGTGCTGTTGTACTAACAGGGGATGCGTTAGGCCTGCAGGATGGGGGGCTCTGAGGAGGTTCAGACCCTGCCCTGGGTGAGCAGGTTTCAGACACCCAGAGGTGTTTGTACCTCTGCTGCCCCATCTGATTTAATCCCACCATGCAAACGCTGAACGTGAGGCTCAGGGAAAGCAGCTTAAGCAGCACCTAAAGCCAGCGCAACTCCAGCTCTGTAAATAGATTAACTCCAAAAAGTCAGTTTTGCCCTGCAGGGGTGGGTTATCCACGGAGATGCTGGTGCCTGCTGCAGCCTTGTACCCTCACGGGTGCCCTCGGGGCTCAGAGTCCCCTCCTGCCAAGCAGGGGGAGCAGCCCCATTGCCTTCACTGGGCTGTGGAGGGGCTGCCCCTGTCCCCCAGCCCTTCCTGCCCATGGGGGCCCTGCAGGTGACATTTCCTGTGCTCCTGCAGGGCCCTGAGGGGTGGAAGGATGGGCATTTGTGGGGTGTGGGAGCTTTGCAGGCACCCCCAGCGTGGATGAGGATCTGACTCCTCATTTCAGAAGGCTTGATTTATTATTTTATGATATATTTTATATTAAAACTATAGTAAAAGAACAGAAGAAAGGATTTCATCAGAAGGCTGGCTAAGAATAGAAAAAGAATGATAACAAACGCTTGTGACTGACCGAGACAGTCCGGACAGCTGCACTGTGACTGGCCATGGAATTAAATCAAGCTCCAAGCCCAGGGCAGCTCAGCTCCAGCTCTGGCTGATCCCAGGGCTGGCTCTGTCCTGCTGCAGGACCAGAGATGCCTTTCTAGCCCTACACCACACCCAGAGTGTGATCAGAGAGTCCTCACAAAACCTGGGCTTGGAGCGCTTGATTGACCTCACTCGCCCGCAGCAGGGATTGAGTGCAAAAAAGAAAGAATAAAGACTGGAAGAGAACATGTTGTCCCTTCAATAATGCAGGGAAACACGGTGGAGGAGGCTGTACAAATGTGATTTGGTGCTTTACCCCCGTGTTACTCGCTGCTGGTCGCTGGTGACCCCAGCTGTGTCCCAGGGCTGCGGAGCTGCTCGCCCTCTCCATGGGTGATGCCCACACAGAGCCTCCTCCTCTCCCAAACCCCCAGCAAGGGCCTGGAGCTGCTGCTTTGAATATTTGGTTGGCAGCCACTGCGTTTGATGTGCCTCAATGCAAGAGCAAATTGGATTAAGTGAAACACATTTACTGGGATAAGCAGGGGGAACAAACCTGCCCAGGGTGGTTTGCAGAAACCGCTGTCTGCAGATGTGGCCGAAACCTCCAGGGACCCCCAGCACACAACAAGACCCTGCTGTGGGAAAGGACAGTGGGGGCTGAGAGGGCTGCAAAGGACATGGCCCATCAGGGTCTCCCTGGCAGCACTGGGACCCAGGGGTTTGCTGGTGTCAGCTGCCACACTCACAAAAATGCTTGTCTCTAGCAGGTGACATTTCCAAAGAGCAGGACAGGGACGCCTCAGGAGGTGTGTGCTGGGGTAGATAAAAACCCAGCACCGGGGCTGGTCTCATTGAACAAATCAAGCTGGGTGCAGTGCTCCTGATCAGAAGAACTCGTCTGTGCACCGGGAATGGCCCTGCCTTGCACAGGAGGGACAGGGCAGGGGAAAGGTGCACACAGAAGGAGGTTTTGCTGCTGGAGGCAGAAGGTTTGTGCCTGTATTTTCCCTGCCTCGCTCAGCCTGCTGCCAGGAGCGCTGCCAGGGCAATATCCTGCCCTGCTCAGCCCACAGAGCACCATTATTTCATTCATCTCGTGTCATCCCCTCCCCGGCTGATCCAGCTGCAATATTGCAGAAATAACTTCCCACTGCTCCCTGAGGAGCAGCAGGCTTCAGAGGCCAGGAGAGCCCTTCCCTCTCCTCCCTGCCTGCTGTGGGCCCCAGAGCTGACAGCAGGCTTGAAAGTCTTTGAATCCTTCCAACTCCTACAGTCAGGGATGCATAAAAAGTAGCTGATGCAAAAGAAAAAAAAAATTAAACCAAATGAGTTGTTATAATCATCAGACCCTTCAAAATCCCAGGGAGTTTAGCAAGGTCTGGATGCAGCCAGGTCCCTTTCCCAGGCACCAAACGTCCCCTGGCCCTGGCTGGTGCCAGCACAGGCTGCCAGGCTGGGGTGCAGTGGGTCGTTCCCCGTTCTCTTTGTGTCCCTTCTCCCCAGCCTTCCCTCCCAGGCTCCACGCTGCTCCTCTGCCTGTGCCACGCTCTGGCCCAGGCCTGGGCACCCCAGGGCTGCTGCTTGGTGGGGATTCATTAGCTGCAGATAGATGAGGAGCCAGGTGAGTCCTTACTCCAACTCTTAAAATACTCTTTTAATGCAAAATATATGTCCTGGAGTAAATCCCTGTCTCCGTTTACACGTGGTGAGGAGTGCAGCGCTGAATTTTAAGCAGTTTGTCACAGGGAACAATGGCAGTGCCGAGTGAGTGACACATCCAATGGGCACAGCAAGGGGAGCAGGGCTGGCGCCGCCACCCCCGTGCCAGGGCAGCCTCTGTCCCTGCAGGGGATGCGTTCCCCAGCACAGAGTGACAAATTATGGGATCAATAGCCAGGCTGATTGTGGTCTAATCTTGCTGAGCCCCACTAAGGCTGGGATTGATCCAGATCTAATCTTGCTTATCCCGGACAAGCCCAGGAGCAGCTCCAGAGCCCGGGGTAATGCATCCCATGCAAATCCAGAGTGGCTCTATTGACGTGCTGGCTGTGGCTCTGCAGAGGGGTTTATCAGCATTGTCTGCCCCTTGATGTGTAATGCAATCAAAGCTGTGATGGACCTGGGTGGAGCGCAGGCAGCGAGTGGCAGCAGCCCTGCTGCAGCTGTGTGAGCCCTCCCATGAGTGCAGGGCAATAGAGGGGAGCTATTAGAGGGGGCCAGGCCCCCTGCTCCCTCTCACCTGAGCTGGGGCGGCTCTCCTGGGCCCTGAGAGGTGACCGTGGGGCCATGGGTGCCTGCAGAAGGTGCAGTCTGTGTCATGGGGATGGGGCTCCTGCTCCCATCTAGAGCTCTCTGGCCTCCTCTTTGGCCCTGCAGGTTCCCACCTCCAAATTTAACTACTAGAAGGGTTGTGACACCTGGCAGTCCCCTCACTTTGCTGCGCTGCCCTGCCAATCCTGGCACCTGCAGCCCATGAGAGAGCTCCAGCTCACGCTGCGCTGCTGCTCCTGTGATCCCCGGTGCTTCTGTTCCAAGGCCTTCCTGCCACTCTAATAACTTCAGGAAGGGGAAAAAAAAGAAAGTAATTACCTTCTGGGTGGAATTTCTCCAGCCTTTACTCGGCCCATGGGGGAATTTGTCAGGAACATGGGCTGTGGTTTTGTTCAGCGATTCCTGACTTACACCAGCACAGAGAAAATGGCATGTCTTGCAGCTTGATGTTTTTGTGATGTCTTTCTTTGCTCTCAGGTTTGAAAGAAAAATACCAGACCCAAAAAAATCTCTCCTCAAAACGCAAAACTTGCCCTTAGCTTAATTCAGTGGAGACTTGAGCAGCTGCTCCTGCATCTCAGAGAAAAAAGGCCTCGTGCTATTAACATGTCTAAAGGAATTGGATGTAGAAATATGAAGGTCCCTCATCCTCTAAGAGCTGCACTCCCTGCCTGGGGCTCCTGAGCACCGCTGGGGGATGCAGACGGGCTGCAGGAGCTGACCCTGCTGGGCTGGAAGGGCAGTGCTGAGCCCCAGCCCTTTGAGGAGAGCTGCCAGCAGCTGGTGAGGGGCTCTCTTCCATCCCAGAGCTTTTGGACCCCCCTGCCAGGTGTGCTGTGAGAGATTGTGCTACTGAGTCCCGGGGGCTTGGTGCCAGGGCTGAGTGCAGCTCTGTCTGCAGCCTGGACCCACATTTTTCACAGTGCTTTGATCTGCAAAGTGCTTTAGCAGTGCAAATATAACCTAGAAGGTTCTCAAATGCCCCAGAAATATTCTCCAAGAAAATATGCTGCCTCTCCCCTTCCTTTCCCTTGAAGGGGAAATAATTCCAGCTCCATCCAAATGTGCTTTTCTAATCAAAGGGGCCACTTTGTGCGCCTGAATCCAAGGGGAGGGGATGGGAGCAGGGCTAAAACAAAACTCCTTCTCAGCGCTGCCTTTGTGAGATGGATCTCCCGTGGCTAAATCCATCTGTGTTTCTCCTTTGGCAGGAGTGGGGGATCTTCCCCTGCAGCTGGGCGCTTCCCCAGAGCCTGAGCTGCTGCACAGGAGCAGGAGGCAGTGCAGGAGTGGCCCAGGTTTCTATGGCACTGTGTGCAGCAGCCTCTCTCCTTATCTTCCCAACCTGATCGGGAGAAATTGCTTTTGTCAATTTTAATTTCAGCTGAGCTGAGCAGGATAAACAAAGGGAGGTGCAGGAGAAGCAGATGGTTTGTCACAGAGCAGTCAGGAAGACTCTGCAGCTTTTTATAGCATATAATGGCCTTTCCTTCCATCTAGCCATCCATCACCATGCAATTCCCAAAATAAACCCGGATTGTGCAATGCAATGCGTGAAGTAACCCGGGTGGCACAGCAGGTCTGGAATATTCAGCTGCAGGAGGTTTGGGGCTGTTTGGAGCCATTCACACCAAATCCTTTTGGTGGTTGGTGGTTGGCTCCTTGTTTGGAGCGTCCCTCTGGTGGCTGCTGGTCCCACAGCTGGGGCAGGGCAGCTCTCTGGGTCTGATGAGACCCTCTGCAGTGCTGAGATGTGGCAGTGGCTCCAACAGGGGCAGGGCAGCTCTCTGGGTCTGATCAGACCCTCTGCAGTGCTGAGATGTGGCAGTGGCTCCAACACCTCTTGGTGTAATGCGATAAATGAGGGGTTTGTGCCTTACCCACAGCTCTCAGTCTGGTTACCCCAGCCAGGGTCACCCAGATGTCCTGGCCCAGGTCGGAGGGGCTGCAGCAGCAGGGGAAGGAGAGATCTCGTGGCCCTGCTCTGCCTCTCCTCGCCCATGTGGGAGCCTCATGCTGCTGGAGCTCTGTTATCCATGCAGGAATTGCTGTGGGGGTGGAGAACGCAGCTTGGCCCTGTGCCTGGGCTGGGGTGCTCCCACCACAGGGAGCATCTTGGCCATGGGGTGCCCATTCCCCGTGGCACGGCAGGGCTGGCAGGAGCTGCCCGTGGCCAGGATGCTCCAGGCTGCTGCTGTGGCACCGTGTCCCAGGCAGCTGGGGCAGGGGACGGTTCCAGGGCTGCTGGAGGTTTGTTTTGATGAGAGCTGGGGCAGGGATGGCTCCAGAGCCGCTGTTCTCCCTGGTGGCACAGGCTGCTGGAGGTTTGTTTCAATAGAGCTGGGGCAGGGGACGGTTCCAGGGCTGCTGGAGGTTTGTTTTGATGACAGCTGGGGCAGGGGATGGCTCCAGAGCCGCTGCTCTCCCTGGTGGCACAGGCTGCTGGAGGTTTGTTTCAATGAGGGCTGTGCTGCTGTTTGCAAACCCTTTCAAATCGCTCTCGGCGTCTGGAGCAAAGTCTGCTCGCAGCAGAGCCTGCGGAAGGGAGGGTGGGGAGGTGGAAGGAGCCTGAACCCCTGCCAGGTTTCCATCCTGCAGGGCCGTGCTGGGGCTGCTGCTGCCTGCCTGGGAACCACGGGCAGCCTGTGCCCCTCTGCAGCGTCCCCATTAGAGCATCCCTCTGCAGTTCCCAATAATGAGCAAACATGAACAAAATCAAAGTATGTTTGAACTTCGTTAATGAACAGAAAGAGGGCTAAATGTTTCCAATAAGCTGTTTGCTGCAAATTTGCTGAATACCTACACCAGCTCTGTCCATTCCAGCTCAGGTTCTGCAGAGCCCAGAGCCATGGAATTCTCAGTGCTGGAATGACAGGAGCAGCCAGAGCCTGCTGGGCTGAGCTGCTGCTGGTGGCTGTGATTTCTGGAGATGGGGTTTCATTCACAATCCCAGGGAGATGTTCCATACCTGGTGTGGGCAGGAACATCCCTTGGGGAGGACAGCAGGGGACAGTGCCTGTGCTGCTGGGCTGGGCTGGGGACAGGAAAAGGGAGATGGCTCCTGGGCTTGGGACAAAACAGAGCTTAAAGGAGGCTCCTGGAGGGGTGGGCAACTGTGGCCATGTTCACAGGGGCCCCAGGATGAAGGAAGAAATGAGGATCTGACTCCATGTTTCAGAAGGCTGATTTATTATTTTATGATATATATTACATTAAAACTATACTAAAAGAATAGAAGAAAAAGTTTCATCAGAAGGCTGGCTAAGAATAGAATAGGAAGGAATGATAACAAAGGTTTGTGCCTTGGCTCTCTGTCCAAGCCAGCTGACTGTGATTGGCCATTAATTAGAAACAAGCACATGAGACCAATCCCAGATGCACCTGTTGCATCCCACAGCAGCAGATAACCATTGTTTGCATTTTGTTCCTGAGGCCTCTCAGCTTCTCAGGAGGAAAAATCCCAAGGGATGGATTTTTCATAAAACATGTCTGCAACAGGCAAGCAGCTTGCATTGAAGAGAGTGGTCCCCATGGCACTTGCTGCAGAAGCCCCGGTGAGTGTTGGTGTGCTTTGCTGTCCCCAAGGCTGAGCAGCTCTCTGTGTGCTCTGCCCAGTGCCTGGGTGCTGTCCCTCCTGCTGCTCCTTGCCCAGAGCTGGGTGATGCCTGTGGCGTCTCCTTGCTCCTCCATCAGGTGGGTGCTGTCCCACCCTGGCTTTCAGGGGTGTCTGCAGAAATACAAAATCTCCCCCAAACAGCTCACCAGTCCCTGGGTTTTGTTTACATCACCTGTAAACAAGATGAACCCAGGGAACAGATGCACCTTTTACTGTTAATAGATCAAAATTATAGATGATCACAAAATAACAGCATACAGAATGCTCAGCTGATGTAAATTATTTTTTCCTCTATTTCCTTCCATTAGCCAGCAGCCATTTACCCCAGGCAGAGCTGTGTGCCAGGGAAACACCAGGCTGGATGTGGAGCAGCAGGCTGGGTAAGTGCTGGGTGAGATAGCTCTGCTGATGGGCTGTGATGAGATGGAGTGTGAAAATCAGAGGGACTGGGAGGTAGAAGACGCTACATGTCATTTTACCTCTATTTCTTATGAAAAAGGCAGAAAGCTGTTCCTGTCTGATTTGTGGTCTTCTGTCCAGGGTATTGCTTGCTCCAGGACAGAATTTGGCCTGCAGAGCAGTGAGGAAAGTTTGTAGCATTGGCAACAACGCTGTGTGATTCAGGAGCGAGCCCTTAAACAAGATTATTACTCATTTTACCAGGCACAGCTATCCATTATGGTTAATAAAACACTGCATAAGTGATTCTCAGCCTGATCCAAACAATATATCTTATGGCCCAGCTGGGCTCACTTTTACCCTGAGCCTCACAATCAGGATAGGTTGGCATCAGCAGACACTGAGAGATTGGTACCTGATGGCACAGACGGCCAAGATCTGCCTCCTCCTTTCCAAAGGGATGAGTGATGCTGGATGGGCTCTGCTGCCACCTCCCCAGCACGTCCTTCTCTCAAGGACAGGGTCCCTGCTGGCATGGTGGGACATTGTCCTGGGGCTCTGGGGAGAGGGCAGATCCTCCCCAGGCTGGGCAGGCTGGGCACCTGTACAGACTGGGCACGCTGTGCCCCTGCTCCAGGGCAGCTGGGTGCCCTCTCGAGGGACACTGCTTTGTGCTTGTGCCCTGCTGGAGCAGCAGCTGCTGCTCTGGGTGCCCACAAGGGGATGTCTCATCATCCCAGGGCAAATGGGTGAGTGCTGCCTGCTGGGCAAGGGGAGGAAGGGCAGCCTGGCCTTGGTCAGGGCACTCCAGTGGAAAGGAGGCCCAGAACTTGCTGTGGAGGTGTGGCTGCTGCAGGGCTGGTGGCATGGCTGCTGCAGGGATGGTGGCATGGCTGCTGCAGGGATGGTGGCGCGGCTGCTGCAGGGCTGGTGGCACTGCAGGGATGGTGGCGCGGCTGCTGCAGGGATGGTGACACAGCTGCTGCAGGGATGGTGACACAGCTGCCTCCCCATGCCGTGCTGCAGGAGGCAGAGCCAGCCCCCTGCCTGCAGGCTGCCCCTTGCATTCAGCATTGCACCTGCCCTGCCAGGCTCTGGGAGCAGCTCGGGGAGTGCTGGGGCAGCAGCAGGAGCTGCTCCCTGCCAGGAGGCTCTTACCCCACAAATAAGGAGCAGGCCCTTGCTCTGCAGTGTGCTGGTGGCCGGCTGGGGGGCTCTGCTCCAGGCCATCCATCTGGCATCTTTTTAGACACTCTACTCAGTTTTTTCCACCTTGCCAAAACAAATCCTTGCAGGCTATTAATCACTGGCTCAGAACAGCATCCACCCAGGTTCAGTTGTGCTAAGATATGCCAGCCCTTGTCTGACATCGTGTAGCCATTTCAGGAGGACATAATTACAATTGTTAGGCATTTTTCTAGCTTTTCCTGCCTCCTCTCCCAGGTGATGTTATGTGAGGAATCCCTTTCCCTGACATCCTCAGCTCAAACTCCACTGCTCACCTGGCTGTGCTGCGGGGCAGGAGCATCAGGCTCACTGCAGACAGGGCAGGAGGGGAGCCACAACCTGCCAGTCTCAGTTTGAGGGGTGAAAATAACCCACGTGGCAATGCTGGGGGAGATCTGGGGCTTTGGTGGGTGCATTCTGCAGCCTCCCTGTGTCTGCAGTTGCAGAAGTTGCAGTAGGGGATGCCAGGGAGGAGGGAAGTGCACCGGGACTGGTGCCTGGGTGTGGGATGTGGGCACGCAGCCTTGAAATGCCAAAGTCAAAACCAGCGAGGAGCCAGAGCCAGATTCCGTGATGTGGGCACCTTGGTGGGATGGAAGGAGCCAGAGCCAGAGTCCCTGATGTGGGCACCTTGGTGGGATGGAGCTGGAGCCTGCTCTCAGCCCCGTGGCTGCTTCTCAGCTGGTGCTGGATCTCCGTCGGCAGCTCTGGAGCCAGGACAAATTGCAGCAGCTGAGGAATGCTGCTGAAATCCCCCAGCTGACGCTCAGGGCTGCAGCAGGAGGCTGCACATCCCAGAAATGAGTCCTGCCTGTTGGCGTGCTGGGAAGGAGCCTTGTGGCTCAGGGGTAAAGGCAGATGAACTGTCAGTGTTCTGCCAGTTCCACATCTTCCAGTTTGTGCTGGAAGATGGAAGAGGTGCGGTGTCTCTGACCTCTTGCATGGAGTCAGCAGCAGACTAAGTAGCATCCAGAAATAAACGGGGTGAAAAGCAGAAAGAGAAATGCAGAACAAGTGATTTAGCTCTGTTCACGAGTGTTGTGAAAGATGGGCTGGGTGTTGCTGGAGCGGCTGTCGGAGTTGGCTGAGCTCTCTGTGTTATCTGTGGAGCCGCTCAGACTCGAGACACCGCATTGCTCTGTTCCACTAAATCACTGTCTTTCCCCAGGTGGCTCTATTCCCCGACCTTCACAATCTGTTCGTCCACGCGGGGACCCGGAGCCTGAATTAAGATGTGCTGTTTGTAAGCAGGGCAGAGAGAGCGGAGATTGTCCCATCGCCTGGGATAACCTTCACCGGCAGGCGCATCTCCTGCAGCGAGAGCCTTGGCCGCCTCTCCATCCATCCGTGCCCAGCCCGGGGCCGTCTGTCGCTCACCTGCGGGGCCAGCAGCGGCTCCGGCCCGCACGCAGGCGGCCGAGCCCGTGTGGGGAACGGGGCCGTTCCTGTCCCGGGGGCCGCTCCCGTTCCTGCCCCTGTCCCGGGGGCCGCTCCCGTTCCTACCCCTGTCCCGGGGGCCGCTCCCGTTCCTGCCCCTGCCCCTGCCCCGGGGGCCGCTCCCGTTCCTGCCCCTGTCCCGGGGGCCGCTCCTGCCCTTGACCCTGCTCCGGGGGCCGCTCCCGTTCCTGCCCCTGTCCCGGGGGCCGCTCCTGCCCTTGTCCCTGCCCCGGGGGCCGCTCCCGTTCCTGCCCCTGCCCCTGGGGTCGCTCCCACCTCTGCTCCGGGGGCCGCTCCCGTTCCTGCCCCTGCCCCGGGGGCCGCTCCCGTTCCTGCCCCTGCCCCGGGGGCCGCTCCCGTTCCTGCCCCTGCCCCGGGGGCCGCTCCCGCCTCTCCCCCTGCACGTGCCCCCGGCACACATCCCATCCTCCCCGAGCTTCGCCTCCTGCCCTCCCTCCTCTCTCCTCCCCGCCTTTAATCTCTGCTTTAGTTGTTGTGCAGGCGGGCGCAGGGCAGTTAGCGCGCCGTGATGTGTGTTCGGGGCCCGGGCTGGAAATACGGCTCATTACCTGGAGCGGGGAATATTAAGCGCTTCTCTCTGTTGGCCATTTGATCACAAGGTTATCCTGTTTGATGGTTTTATACCCTGGAATTGATTGCATGGGAAATATTTAGGCAGCATGGCTGGGATGTGTGTCTCCCCACGGGCTGCCAGGTGCAGGTGAGCTACTGCACTGTGGGGAGGCACTCAGGGGTGATCAGCAGCCCCCTCCAGAGCTCCAGGTCATCTTTCCTAGCAGGAGATGGGATTGAATCGAGCAAGCCGCAGTTATTTGGTGTGATCCTGCAGCAGCCAGCGGGACACAGAGCAGTGAGGTGGGGGAGAGGCTGTATCACTTATTGCAGCCCCCTGAACCATGCAGCATGCTTTGCTTTGTGTCTCGGGTCCAGGGAGACCTCCGAGCCCCTTGCAGTACCTAAAGGGGCTGCAGGAGAGCTGGAGAGGGAATTGAACAAGGGCATGGAATGACAGAGCAAGAGGAAATGGCTTCACACTGGCAGAGGATAGATTTAGGTTAGATATTAGAAAGAAATTCTTCCCTGCGAGAGTGGAGAGGCCCTGGCACAGGGTGCCCAGAGAAGCCATGGATCCCCCATCTCTGTGAGCATTCAAGGACAGCTTGGACAGGGCTTGGAGCAGCCTGGGATGGTGGAAGGTGTCCCTGGCTGTGGGAAGGTTTGGAACTGGAAGATCCTTCAGGTCCCTTCCAAGCCACAGCGTCCTGTGATGCTGGCTGCCCTTGCCTCGCTCTTGCCCCGTGCAGGCTGGGGAGAGGCAGCTCCCTCCCACTCCTGGCTGTGCCCTGTGCTGCTTCTGTCACACAGCGTGGGGCTGCTGGCTCCTCAGGCACCTTCAGAGAGCCCCAGCTGGTCATTCCTCCCCTTTCCCCACGGTCATTCCTCCCCTTTCCCCACGCTGTGCTGCCAGGCAGGCTGTGTGAATTGGGACTGGGTCCAGCGGGCTTCCTCTGGACTGACACCAGAGCTGGAGCAGAGAATCAGCCCTGCACCTGTCACTTTTATAATACAGGCTTTAAATCTGATTATGGCTGCCTGTCTGGCTCTGCATTATGTGCTCCATGATTATTCAGCATTATGTAATCTTTGATAAAAGATGCTGCATCAGTAAAAGTGAATTAAAGTATTGAGTGATAGGAGTTTATCGAATTCCTCAGAGCGATGTTGTCCTCTCTTTGGCACTTTAACCTCTTCAGTGCAAGGAGCGTGCCAGACTGTGCCCTTGCTAACAGCCAGGAAACCCTGCTGACTTGGGTGGAATTGCAGGAGTACAAATAAAGTTAGATTTCAGCTTAGAAAGACAGTTTTTTATAGTCTAAAGACTCAATATTTTACAGCAGCGGTCTCTTATCTGCATTATGTGCAAAGTGCTAACAGAGTTGCACAGACAGATGTCTGCAAGTCCTGCAGATGCTCAATAAGGTTTGGCTCTCAGAGGGATGATGGGCAGAGCTGGCCAGGATCTCCTTACTCCAAACCCTCTTGAGAATGGGCACTGAATTCCCTTGAGATGAAAAGAAAAATGTCTTTAAATCTAAGCTGAATACTTTGTCTCATTTTCCAAACACTCCCCGAATATAAAAACGTGTATTTTTCTCCATTTAGGGCTTCTCTTTCTCATCACACAGTAGATGTTTCATGGCTGAATGGTCTGGGGATTTTGCTCTGAGTCTTCCTATTTCTTCACTTCCTTCTTCTATGCCACAGGTTTTTTCTTTTTCTACTTCACTGTGATATTAGAAACATTTCAAGGGGAAGAAAAACCACAAACCTAAACTGTAACTCCTGACACCCGATACTTTGAAAAGCTTTCAAGTTGTGCAGAACTGGATAAGCAAAGAAAGGAAAAAAATAAACCTACATCATTTATTTTACTTCACCTAGTAGCTAAAAGAAAAGGTGCTGGAAAGGGGAAAAACAACACTTCAGAACTGAGAAACCAAAAGAAAGGTTCTGAAAAATTAAAAAGATAAAGTTTGTCTTTGATGTTTAAAACAGATTTCAAATTTTCAAACTATTTTGTGCGTGCTCTGCCCAGTTCTGCAGAGAGATGGGGTGCTGCCTTTGCTCCCCCTGGCTCCAGCAGAGGATGAGGGGGCTGGTGCAGGGGCCTGAGGGATGAGGGCAGGCACTGAGCCCCCCAGCCCACCCTGCCCTGCAGCCCCACAGCCCAGGGCAGGCAGCATGTGAGCAGGAGCAGAGATCTGTGGGCAAGGGCTGATCCCTGCCTGACCTTTCCCATCATCCCGGAAAAGGAATGCTCAATAAAACCCCTGATACCATGGTTTAAAATATACATCTTTCAGATGCTGAGGTTTACTTTCTGACAGGGATGAGGGCTGGAGAGGAGTCGTCACTTTAGTGCTCAAACAAAGGGCTGCAAGCTGCACTTCTTGCATATAATTCAAAGCTTTCCTTATGCTACAGGGTGGGCAGATGAGATCTCTGTCCCGCGCTGCCCAGCCCCAGCAGTGAGGTGGGTGACAGACAGGTCTGGTGCCATCCTGCTCCTCAGCCTCCTCCTGTGGCCCCGGGCTCCAAGGGGGACGATGCAGCTGCCCAGCAGCAGCAGGAGGCGCTGCCACAGGATGGGCTGGCAGGGCTTTGGCAGGGGGAACACGGGCACCACCCTGTCACCAGCTCCCTCCCAGCCAGGCCACCAGGAGTGATGCCAAGGGCAGCACCAGGTGCGCTGCAACAGGAGTGCTGGGCTTTGCATCAGCTAATTGTGTTGCAAGGAGCGGAGTGAAGCTTTTAGATCTCAGAGCCAACGTGTGGCATCTTTATTAATGTGCCTACTTGAGTTCCCTGGGACGCGATGTTTTCTCCTCACCCTGGCCATCCATCTGAACTGATAATGGGACTATTAATCCATCCTGCTGACAGCACGCGCAGACCTCCAGCGAGGCAGGAGATGGGGAAGAGGTGGGGCTGCAATCGATGCTTGTTCTGTTCCGAAGGGATCCCTCTGACACAGCGAGCTGCAGGTAAGCAGGTGCAGAGTGACCAAGGCCACAGGTGATGGGTGGCTGCCAGCTGTGGCCTGGCTTCTCCTTGCTCAGCTGGAGAGCATCCTGCAGGAAAGCACGAGAGGTGAGATGTTCTACAGGAGGCACACCTGGAGACCTTGTGAACATCACACTGTTCGGGTTCTACGCTCAGCAACCTCCTGTCAGTTATTGACCCACTTCTAATCCCCCTTTGCACCCACAGAGGTGAAGTTCCTCTGATCTCAGGGCCTTTCCAGCCCTGCCTGGCTTTGAGGTGACTGGCACAGCACCCATTGTCTGTGGTTTCCTTTATAGCAGCAGAAATATGTATATGCAATAAAGAAATGCAGGTCTTTTATAGGTATGATCTATAAAGAAATAGTTCAGTGGAAAAAGAGCTGGGAAATGAGGTGCATCCCTGCCCAGCTCTTGCTCCTCTGCCCAGCCCCTGCCAGTGGCTGATCCCAGGCGCTTTTATATTCAGACTGATCCTGTCTGGTTTTAAATATCTCAAGCCACAGAACTTTCTCCCTCCAGGGAACCACGTCGCAGTCTCATAATTTTCGCTGTCAGCAGAGGGGATTTTTTCCCCCTGTGACATTCAACCTAAATGCTCCATTTCCTCATTTCCTGTCATCCCTTCTGGTGATGCCCCTTGTACTCTATTAAATAATTCCTTCCCTCCCTCTCTATTTACTCCAACCAGATCTGTAAGGCTCTTAGTTTGTCTCCCCACGGACAGCTCTTAACCAAGCAATATATATATTTAAGCCTTTTAATCTTCTTTCAGAAATCAGTCTCTCCGTGCCTTTGATCATTTGTGCGGCTTCCCTCTGAAGCGCCGCCAGCCCGGCTGTGCCGGGGAGCGGCGCTGGGGCCGCACCTGAGCCCCGCAGCCGGGCGGGACCGGCTCCGTCCGTCCCCGCTGCCCCGCACGGCAGCGTCCCCCTGCTGACCCCTGGCCCCGCTTTTCTCTGGGGCGTCGCTGTGCACCGCGGCTTGGCTTGGCTTGGCTTGGCTTGGCTCGGCTCGGCTCAGCCCGGCTCAGCCCTGCTGTCGCTCCGCTCGCCTTCGCGTCCCAGCCGCGCTCGCTCACATCTGTGCACGGCGCAGCTCCTTTCGCCGCTTCCTGCCCGTGTTTCTAATCTCGCCAGGCCCTTTCTGTGTTAATTTTCTATGCTTGCTGGAGCTCACAACACCTCCCAGTATAGCATCATCTGCCAAATTCATTAATGTGTAGTTTACTCCCTCTTTCCAGGTCATTAATGAGGGTATTAAATGAGAGCAGCCCTAACCTAGATCCCTGCAGTACCCCATAAACACCTCCCCCTGCTTCTAATTACCCTTTGTTTATGATCCCTCAGCCAGGTTTTCAATCCGCACGGCACAGTTCAAGTCATCAGAATTAATTTTCTCATGGAAGACTTCGACAGGGCCTTGCCCCTCGTGCGGTCCCCACATGCCACCCCTCCGTGTCCCACTGCCACTCCCCCGTGGGTCACAGTGACCTACGCTGCTGCTTGCCGGACAGGAGAAGGAACGCCTGCCAAAGGCCTTTCCTCTGCCGGCTGCTGTCCCTCGGCTCCAGGACACGGCAGCGGAAATGGGGGCCTGCGTCCCTGCGGTGTCCCGCGGGGAGGAGCGGGTCCCCTCGGCTGTCCCCGGGCGCTGTGTCCCTCCCTGGACGGGGACACCCTGGAGGGACGCTGTCCCGGGGGATGGAGACAAAGGGCGGTGCTGTCCGGGACAGGCGTCACCGGAGAGTGGTGGGTGTCCCCGGACAGATGCCATGCGGGATGGGATCACGGGGACGGTGTCTCTGAACGGATGCTGTCCCAGGGACGGTGACTGCATGGACGCTGTCCCTGGCGGCAGGGGGTGCCCCGGTCACCCTCTACAGGCCCTCCCAGCCGGGCGGGGCCCGTGCCGCCCGAGGACCCCGCCCAGGCCGGGTGTTCCTGAGTCCCGGTGTTCTGGTGTCCCGTTCTCTCGGTGTCCCGGTGTCTCGGTATCCCGGTATCGCATTCTCTCGGTGTCCCGGTGGTGTCCCGGTGTCTCGGTATCCCGTTCTCTCGGTGTCTCGGTGCCGCCCCCCGCGCGGCCGCCAGATGGCGCCCTTGTGCCTGGGAAGACGCGCCGGGGCCCGACGGCGCGGCCGGGCCGGGCCGGGCTGAGCCGGGCTGGGCTGGGCCGGGCGGGGCGGGGCAGGACCGAGCCGGGCCGGGCCGGGCCACACCGGGCCGTGCCCGCGGGGCGCGGCACCACCCAGGTGTCGGTTCTCGATGCCAACCACCCAGTGGGACCCGTGCCGCGGCAGATGCACCGGACCCCCGCCCCGCTGCCCCCCTCTCCCTTCGCTGCCTGCCCGCTGCCGACCGGCGGGCTGCGGGACGCTTTGCCGACGGCGGCGCCGGTACCGGCCCCGCTGTAACCCCGGGGAGGGGAGCGGCGTGTTAGGAGGTTTCCGAGCCGCGACCCGCCGGGGGTTTTCCCGGTGATATCTTTCCCCGGCCCCGCACAGAGCCCCCGGGACCTTGCGGACGGCGCGGAGACGGGAGGTAAGGCACGGGCACACGCACTCGGGAACGCTTTATTTCATCGTTATGTTAGAAGGACACGGTACCGCGGTGGTTTCTCCAGGGAGCAGCACGGAGCAGCGAGCGCTGCGGGGCTGGAGCCTCCCGGGGGCGTTGGGCGGTCCCGGGCCCCTCGCCGGCTCCCGGGAACACTGCCCGGCGGGGCGGGGTCCTCCTGCCCCAGAGGGTTGGGTCTCTACTGAACGGACTTTGGGCGTTCCGCGGGATTCTGTGGTCCCCGCGCTGCCCGCGAGATCCGCCACCGCCCAGCGCGCACTGGCTGAAGAAGTAACCGCCGGTAACCGCGGCCGCGGAGCCAAAACACCACTGCGTCCGCAGCTCCCGGGCAGCGGGACGGTCTCAGCGGGGCAGGGGAGCAGGGACAGCAGGGACAGTAGGGACAGCGGGCTCCCGGCTTGGGCAGCGGCTCCGTCCGGTCCCGCTCCGCTCCGCGCGGCTCCGTGCCCGCTCCGCTCCCGTCCGCGCCGCCGGCCCCGCCGCGGCCCCGCCCCCGGCCGGCGGCGCTCTCCCATTGGCGGCGGCGCGGCGCGCCGGTCCCGCCCCCGAGCGCCCATTGGCTGCGCCGGGCGCCGCCCGCCCCCGCGCCGCCCGCCCCCGCGCCGCCCGCCGGCGCTCCGGACTGCGGGCAGTGGCGTGCGGCCGCCGCAGCGAGCGCCGGCGGGAGCGGGCTCGGCTGGCTCGGCGCTGCGCTGCACGGCTCGGCTCCTCGCTCCTCGCTCCGGTACCGCTCGGCTCAGCGCCCCGCTTCTGCGCCCGCACCCGCTCGCCATGCCCGGCCCTTCCGCCGCGCCGCCGGCACGGAGCGCCTGAGCGGACGGCGTTGGCGTGTGCGCGGGGGACCGCGGCTCCGGTGCCCGCAGCCGCCCGCCCGCCGCCGGGGCAGCCCGGCGGGCGCTGCCCGCATGAGCGCGGCGGGCCGCTGAGGCGCGCGGCCGGCGGCCGTCGGGGCGCGGCGCGGCGGGCGGAGCGGCGGCGCGGCCATGGGGGCTCTCCCGGCGCTGCTGGGGGCCGCCTTGCTCTGGGCCGGCGCCGGGGCCCTCGTCAACCTCAAGTACTCGGTGGAGGAGGAGCAGCGGGCCGGCACGGTGATCGCCAACGTCGCCAAGGACGCCCGGGACGCCGGGTTCGTGCTGGACCCCCGGCAGCCCGCCGCTTTCCGGGTGGTCTCTAACTCGGCCCCCCACTTGGTGGACATCAGCCCCGGCTCCGGGCTGCTGGTGACCAAGCAGAAGATCGACAGGGACCTGCTATGCCGACAGAGCCCCAAGTGTGTCATCTCGCTGGAGGTGATGTCCAGCTCCATGGAGATCTGCGTGATCAAGCTGGAGATCAAGGACCTTAACGACAACGCGCCCAGCTTCCCCACGGACCAAATCGAGCTGGAGATCTCGGAGACGGCCAGCCCTGGCACCCGGGTGCCCCTGGAGAGTGCCTATGACCCGGACTCGGGCAGTTTTGGGGTGCAGAGCTATGAGATCACCCCCAATGACCTCTTTGGGCTGGAGACCAAGACGCGGGGGGACGGGTCTCGTTTTGCTGAGCTGGTGGTGGAGAAGAGCCTGGACCGTGAGACCCAGTCCCACTACAGCTACGTGATCACGGCGCTGGATGGTGGTGACCCGCCCAACTTTGGCACGGTGGAGCTCAGCATCCGCGTCATCGACTCCAACGACAACAACCCGCTCTTTGAGGAGCCAGCCTACACCGTCAGCGTGCCTGAAAATGCCCCGCCGGGGACGCCAGTCATCCGCCTCAACGCCTCCGACCCGGACGAGGGCACCAACGGCCAGGTGCTCTACTCTTTCCACAGCTACGTCTCTGAGCGGGCCCGGGAGCTCTTCCAGATCGACCCCCAGAGCGGCCTCATCACGGTGAGCGGTGCCATCGACTACGAGGAGGGCCACGTCTACGAGCTGGACGTGCAGGCCAAGGACCTGGGGCCTAACTCCATCCCTGCCCATTGCAAAGTGACCGTCAGCGTCCAGGACGCCAACGACAACCCGCCCCTCATCAACCTGCTGTCTGTCAACAGCGAGCTGGTGGAGGTGAGCGAGAACGCCCCGCCGGGCTACGTCATCGCCCTGGTGCGCGTCTCGGACCGCGACTCGGGGGCCAACGGGCGCGTGCAGTGCAAG
Source organism: Melospiza melodia melodia (assembly GCF_035770615.1). Taxonomy (NCBI): domain Eukaryota; kingdom Metazoa; phylum Chordata; class Aves; order Passeriformes; family Passerellidae; genus Melospiza; species Melospiza melodia. The sequence continues at coordinate 19,695,458 of NC_086209.1, read as the reverse complement.
CTCCTGGGCAACGTGCCCTTCCGGCTGCAGGAGTACGAGAGCTTCTCCACCATCCTGGTGGACGGGCGGCTGGACCGCGAGCAGAGGGACCAGTACAACCTCACCATACAGGCCAGGGATAATGGCATCCCGTCCCTGCAGGCCACCAAGTCCTTCACCGTCAAGATCACCGATGAGAATGACAACCATCCCCACTTCTCCAAGCCCTATTACCAAGTCATCGTGCAGGAGAACAACACCCCGGGGGCCTACCTGCTCTCGGTGTCGGCCAGAGACCCTGACCTGGGCCTCAATGGCAGCGTGTCCTACCAGATCGTGCCCTCCCAAGTCAGGGACATGCCTGTTTTCACCTATGTCTCCATCAACCCCAACTCTGGAGATATCTATGCTTTGAGGTCCTTCAACCATGAGCAGACCAAGGCCTTTGAGTTCAAAGTCTTGGCAAAAGATGGGGGTAATCCCTCTCTGCAGAGCAATGCCACCGTCAGGGTGATCGTCCTGGACGTCAATGACAACACGCCCGTGATCACGGCCCCGCCGCTGGTCAACGGGACGGCGGAGGTGTACATCCCCAGGAACGCGGGGGTTGGCTACCTGGTCACCGTGGTCAAGGCAGATGACTATGATGAGGGTGAAAATGGCAGACTTTCCTACGAAATGGTGGAAGGAGACAGAGGATTTTTTGAGATCGACCAGGTCAATGGAGAGATAAGGACCACCAGAGCCTTTGGGGAGAATGCCAAAACAGCCTATGAGCTCATCGTGGTGGCTCACGACCATGGGAAAACATCTCTCTCGGCTTCTGCCTTGATTTTGATATACCTGTCTCCAGCCCTGGATGCCCAGGAGTCCATAGGATCTGTTAACCTCTCCTTGATTTTCATTATTGCCCTGGGGTCTATTGCAGCCATTCTTTTTGTCACCATGATCTTTGTGGCAGTCAAGTGCAAAAGGGATAACAAGGAAATCAGGACCTACAACTGCAGGTAAAGCTACCTTTGTTTATGTGCACCTGCGGGTCTGCTTTGATTTTTGCCCCCGCTGTTACTTTTGCATTTGCTGCTGTATACTCGGGGGCGGCGAAGAGGGGTGGATTTGCCTTAGGAGCAAAACTGAGGTTCCTACCCCTGCAAGAAGATTTCTTGCAAAGCTTTAAGAAATCGCTCTCTGCGAGGAGAGCGCGGAGTAACGAATCGCCTTAATTGTGCGGCTTGACAATCTGTTGCGGCAGCGCGGGTTCTCCGTGCTCCATCACCGCTCGCAGCGGACAGAGCGGTTTTCCTGGGTCTGCCGGGGGCACGGCTGGTTCGCTGCCGAGGGCGGAGAGCCCCCGGCCCCGCAGCATCCCCGCAGCCGCCGCTGCCAGCGGCATCCCCGAGCCTCGGCGGGCGCTCAAAGGCGCTATTGTGTGCCCGCTGCGGCTCCCGGCCCCGGCACGGCGCGGAGAGCGGCCCCGAGCGGCTCCGGCACCGGGCAGCGCTGCCGGGCACGGCTCCGGGCGTTTCGGTGCCACCGTGCCCCGGCTGGGCCGGCGCTCCTCGGTCCGGAATGCCGGAGGGGAGGTCAGCCCGCGCCCGGAGCGCTGAAAGGCTGAGCGGGGAAATCCAGTCCCCTGAATATGTAACAGCCCGGCGATTATTGTCTCTCTTTTACTATTCTCTGTGTTACACAAGTTAGGAGACAAATGCTAACCACACATGAATATCAATCAGATGCCATAAAAGAGCAGCTGCAATGCCTCATAAATGGTTTAATCCTGTTACTAGTGAAATAGCCATGACTTCTCCATTCCTTCGGCACCGAGTCGTTTCAGAGAGGAGGGATGGAAATTAATTTTGCTCTACCTTGGAAACGCACGCTCGCCCCTGGCAATTCAGCGGCGCGGGGGGATGTGCGGTCTTTAAAGTTTTATTTACGCAGAAATAATGCCGGAGAGTCGGGGCATTGTACCCCGTTTTCACAGCGTAAAGTGCGTATATAAGCCTTTTTGCTCGATGGGGGAAAAATCATCTGCAAATAAAGGTCGGTCTGTGCTGTATTATGGGATGTCTAGCTCCGAGTGAAAGCTCACAGAGCAGATTTCTTGCCAGCTCGGCCCATTAAAAGGGGATGGGACCTGAATGGATAAAAATTATGTTGTGGTGGTGCCCCTAACAGCTAGCTACAAACGCATAAGCCCCGGGTTTACTGTGACGGCTTGGGGATTAATGAAGTGCGGTTTAATTAAATAATTGGTCAATAGAGAAAGGACAGAAAAATGAATGCCTGCAGGAAATAATTGGGCTCTCGCATTGCCAAACTTAAACATTTAGGTAAACAAAACAATTAAAGCTTCATCAGGCATTGTTGGACGAGTCAGCAGCATCTAGAGTGTTGGCACAGCAGCAATCCCTGCCTCGCTGTGATTTTTCTGCACACTCGGGGTGCTGGGGCTGCGATCGGTGTGTGTCTGGGCAGGAGGCAGCTGCAGGGCTGGGGAGGCACCAGGCACCCTCTCCCCACGCCTTTGGGCTTTGCGGTGCCTTGTGCGAGAGATTCTTCACTGGAGCTGCTGGAGACTCTTCCAATGACGTGTTCATTTATGAGGCACAGATGAGGGCTGTTCGACTTAGTGGCATTTTCATGCTCAGGCAATTAGCTTTCTGGAACAAGAATATTTGTCCAAGATTTGCCTTTCCCGATAAGCTGTATTATTTATTCATCCAGTTATTTCTGTTGCAGCTATTGGATTTTTTTTAAATGCTGTTATCACAACAAGAAGAGGAGCAAAATCCTGACTTTCAGATGTGCATTTCTGACTGTGCATGGCATTTGATGTGCTTCCCTAGGAAATACCGAGTTGCCCAGTGCTGTGCATGTACAATTAATGGCAGGGACTGTTGTGGTGCTCACTGTGAGAAGATGAGCCACAGCCAGTCTGAGCCGAGCAGACTCAACTAATGCAAGGTGCAAATAATTTGTCATTATTTGCTTGGGTGTTGTTTTGCAGTAACTTTTTTCCTCTGGTGTTTTGCAGAAGGCAAACAAAGCAGTTCATCAGTTGATTCTTTTGGCAGGTGGGAAGCGAAGAGGGAAGGAAAGGCAGAGAAAAACAAGCTTGCAGTGAAATAAAAAGGTCAAAAAGGATCATTTTTCTTTGCAAAACACACGGTTGTTGTTCTCTGGTTTTGAGAAGGTGAAAGCATTTCCCAGCAGAAGGGGATGTGCGTGTCAGTGTGAGGCAGGAATGGAATTCAATTGGAGAAAAGATCAGGTATGATCAGGAGACAGTCAAAACACCAGCAGTTTAGATAAAGCATTAATAAACAAACAGCCTTTGGAGTGTGAGAGAATTGAGCTTGCCAGCTAGGAGTGCTTCTGGGTCTGCTTTATTTACTGCTATGGAAAACGAACTGGGAAAAAAAATCTGCTATTCGTTTTGAATTTTCATTATGGGGACCAAATTAAATCACTTTTAAAATCCTTATTACGCATGGAAATGAATGCAGGTACCCTTTTCAGTTCATGGATTTTAACATCTCCATTTTTCTCTTCTGCAGGCTGGACTTTACTTCTAGTAACTAAATATCAACAATTACATTGACTAGGTCAAAACAGAAGCATTCTCCCTTCCCATTTTTTTACGTGTTTGACCTGAAAACGTTATGCATGTGAAAATAAGCTAAAGAGTTGTGTTGTTGTGTTGCGCCACCAGCCCCAAACCATGACGTAACGTGCACGCCTAAGAGCCCGCACGGAGATGGGGCCAGGCCCTCTGGGTTCCTGCGTGGGAGTTTGGCGGGGCAGGGTTTGGGATGCTCTCAGCCTCTCATTTCCCTCTGTCCCCCAGGATCGCCGAGTACTCCTACGGGCACCAGAAGAAATCCAGCAAGAAGAAGAAGATCAGCAAGAACGACATCCGCCTGGTGCCGCGGGACGTGGAGGAGACGGACAAAATGAACGTGGTCAGCTGCTCCTCCCTCACCTCCTCCCTCAACTACTTCGACTACCACCAGCAGACGCTGCCGCTGGGCTGCCGCCGCTCCGAGAGCACCTTCCTCAACGTGGAGAGCCAGAACAGCAGGAACGCGGGCTCCAACCACATCTACCACCACACCTTCACGGGGCAGAGCCCGCAGCAGCCCGACCTCATCATCAACGGCATGCCGCTGCCCGAGGTGAGCGCGGTGCGGCCGGGGCTGTGCCCGGGGTGGGTTTGGGCTGAGCTGTGCCCAGGGTGGGTTTGGGGTGAGGTGTGCCCAGGATGGGTTTGTGCTGAGCTGTGCCTGGGGTGGGTTTGGGCTGAGCTGTGCCCAGGATGGGTTTGTGCTGAGCTGTGCCCGGGGTGGGTTTGGGCTGAGCTGTGCCCAGGATGAGTTTGTGCTGAGGTGTGCCCGGGGTGGGTTTGGGGTGAGGTGTGCCCAGGATCAGCAGGGTTTGTGCTGAGCTGTGCCCAGGATGGGTTTGTGCTGAGCTGTGCCCAGGATGAGTTTGTGCTGAGGTGTGCCCAGGGTGGGTTTGGGCTGAGCTGTGTCCAGGATGGGTTTGTGCTGAGCTGTGCCCGGGGTGGGTTTGGGCTGAGCTGTGCCCAGGGTGGGTTTGTGCTGAGCTGTGCCCGGGGTGGGTTTGGGCTGAGCTGTGCCCGGGGTGGGTTTGTGCTGAGATGTGCCCGGGGTGGGTTGGTGCTGAGCTGTGCCCAGGATGGGTTGGTGCTGAGCTGTGCCCAGGGTGGGTTTGGGCTGAGCTGTGTCCAGGATGGGTTTGCGCTGAGATGTGCCCGGGGTGGGTTTGTGCTGAGATGTGCCCAGGGTGGGTTGGTGCTGAGATGTGCCCAGGATGGGTTTGTGCTGAGCTGTGCCCGGGGTGGGTTGGTGCTGAGATGTGCCCGGGGTGGGTTGGTGCTGAGCTGTGCCCAGGGTGGGTTGGTGCTGAGATGTGCCCAGGATGGGTTTGTGCTGAGATGTGCCCAGGATGGGTTTGTGCTGAGATGTGCCCGGGGTGGGTTTGTGCTGAGCTGTGCCCAGGGGTCTGACAGTGCCAGCGCTGCCAAAACTGGTGTGACAGTGCCAGTGCTGCCAAAATGGCGCTGACAGTGCCAGTGCTGCCAAAACGGGCTGCTGGGCAAATGGGCACTGCTGCCTTCTGTGTGCTGCACAGGGCAGGCTTTGGTGGTTTCTGTGTGCCTGGCAGAGCACAGTATGGTGGCTTCTCTGTGCTGCACAGGGCAGGCTTTGGTGGCTTCTGTGTTCTGGGCAGAGCACAGTCCGGTGATTTCTGTGTGCTGCACAGGGCAGGCTTTGGCGGTTTCTGTGTGCTGGACAAGGCACACTGCTGTGGTTCCTGTGTGTTGCACAGAGCACACTGCTTTGGTTGTTCCTGTGTGTTGCACAGAGCACACTGCTTTGGTTGTTCCTGTGTGTTGCACAGAACACACTGCTGTGGTTCCTGTGTGTTGCACAGAACACACTGCTTTGGTGGTTCCTGTGTGTTGCACAGAACACACTGCTTTGGTTCCTGTGTGTTGCACAGAGCACACTGCTTTGGTTGTTCCTGTGTGTTGCACAGAACACACTGCTTTGGTGGTTCCTGTGTGTTGCACAGAGCACACTGCTTTGGTGGTTTCTGTGCGCTGCACACCCCAGGGGGAGGCAGTGATGGAGCATGGGCAGGGGGAGCAGCCAGCACTCACCTGTGGGCTCTGGAGCACCCCTGACGTGTGGCCATGGGTGGGGGTTTGATCCCCAGACCCTGCAGAGAGCCCAGAGGGGACCCTCAGGGCCAGGCCAGGCTGTGTGCACGTGCCCGGGATCCTGGAGGTGGCTGTTGGCAGGAGGATTCTGAGTGTGGCGATGCTCAGGGAGCAGACGCTCGCCTTCACAGGAGTTTTTTGCAAAGGCTGTTGGGAGCAGTGTTGGCGGCTGTTCTCTGGAGGCTGCAGGCCCTGCTGGGGGTGCAGACCGTGCAGCATGTCCCATTGTGCCCACCTGCACACCTGGCCCAGTGCTGTCCCTGCGCTCTGCAGGACCCTGGCTGGCATGGGAGGGATGGGTGGTACCTGCTCTGATCCACACCATCCTCATCAGTTTCTTCCAATTCTTTGGCTTTCCTGTACATCACAGGCATCATTTAATGTTGCTTGTTTGTCTCTCTTTGAATTATTGTTTGGTTTTAAGCAAAACAATCAAAGGTTTGTCATGTTTCTTGCTTTGAACAGAATAACAAAGCTGAAAAAGCAGCTGAAATATTTATGGCTCACTCTGTTTTGTGTTCAGTGTGCTGGTGTAAATGCAAAAGGCTGTTGCTGAAGGCAGAGGAGCTGCTTCAGATTCATCCTGGAGCTGCAGAGAGCCAGGCCCAGTGCTCTGCAGGGCTGCTGGAGAGGGCTGGTGCTGGGCCCTGCTCCTGCTGTGCTGGTATTGGCAGAATGCTCACTGAACCCTGGGGTTTGGCACTTCCCCTGGGGCAGAACCAGCTCTGAGAGGTCGTGTACCAGGCTGGCCCACACCAGTGACCACTGCTGTTGTGGGCAGTGCTCCCTGAGGAATTCCTGTGTTCCTGGGGCAGTGTCTTCTGGAGAGGATTCTGGAGTGCATCTCTGGCTGGTGCAATGGGCACTGGAGCAGTGGAGCATCCTGCCAGCCCGTGATTCACAAACCCATCGCAGGCTGGCATTCTCCAGGAGTGCAGGCTGGCACTGGGAGGTCTCGGGTGCCAGGGAGGATGGAAGGACCATCAGGACCATCACAACTGACAAAGGTGGCAGGCAGCTGCGTGCAGAAGGCACTGCTGCCTGTGCTTCTCTGGGTACAACAGCTGGGCTGGGGTCTCATGGAGTGTGCCCTCCAGGGCTGGCCCTGCCTTGCTCACCCTCTTGTGAGGGACAGGGGATGCGTGTTTCTCCCCGTGCCTGCAGCTCGCCCCATTCTCCCGTCTCTGGTGCAGGTGAGGTGCTCTGTGAGGAGCTGGCACTTGCCTGCAGACGCCGGTCTGTCTCCTGTGATGAGTGCTGGAGTGTCAGTGGAGCAGCAGCCCCGGGAGCTGGCCAGGGGCAGCACGCAGCTCACCAGTCCTGCCAGGGCTCTGGTGTGAGGGAAACAGGCCCTGGCAGGGGCTGCTCCCCCTCTGGAGTGCTTCTGGACAAAAGGGCAGGATCGGGGTACAGGGTGGAGAGATCCCAATGGGAAGCTGTTTGGAAGTTTAGTTCAGGGTGGGAATGTTGATGTTTCTTGGCAGAACCCCTGTGTTATGCTTCCAGCTGTTGCAGGCACGGCTGTCTTGCTGGTGGTGTGGGTTCTGTTGGCTTGTATAAATCATGGTGACCCCTGGGAGTGAGGTGGTTCATTGGTGCTGGTGTCACCCTGTCCTGGCCCTCGGGGTGACACAGAAACACCCAGCAGCTGTTCCTATGGGGGAGCATGGCAGCCCCGAGCCCCTGCAGCCCCTGCAGCCCCTGCAGCCCCTGCAGGTTTGGATGCTCCCAGCAATGGAGCTGCTGCTGTTTCCCCAGGGAGGCTCTGTGAGGTGTCAGCACTGGGGAGAGATCACTGCTGCTCCACCTAGGAGTGACTTCTCCTGATGGGAAGGCAAAGCTTGGGCTGAGAACAGATGAAATACGAGGAGAATGTGTCTGTGGCAGTGTCACTTGGCATATGGTGGCTGTGGCTGAGGGTGAGCTATTGCCTCTGCAGCACGTGCTGCCCCAGCAGTGGTGGGTCTGTGATGTGGCTGGTCTTTAACGTGAACCTCATTTATTTTAGCAGTCAGGAGCCTTGAAATAACAGTCCCCAAGGATGCCTTGTTTGTGGAGCTTCAGGAAATGTTTCTTCTAGTGCCGTGGCAGGTCTCGGGGCTGGGAATAATTGGGTTTGTTGGTGCTTCTCATCTTTCCCTGGTGATCTGGAAGGGATTAAAGAGGGGTGTCTGAGGGGCTGCAGCCCCGCTCTGAGGGTGTAACAGAAGTTTGAGCCCACCCTTATAAAGCCTTTCCCTTTGGCTGGGGCTGGGCTGTCAGCTCTGCTTGTGCCAGGGTACAGCTGCCAAGAGAGCATCAGGGATGCAGGGGCATATCCTGGGGTGCTCTGGCCCTGCTGGGATTCAGTGGGTGCCAGGGTGCCACTCAGGGCAGTGCCCACAGCCCCGTGGCTGTAGGCAGTGATGGTAGGAAGCGTTTGGAACAGCTCTGGTGATCCTGGCTGACAGCACGAGGCTCGGCCCCTGTTAGTTCAGGCTGGTTCTGCAGCAGGGACGGTGGGACATGCTGGAGCTGCAAGGGCATTGCTGCTCAGGGCCTTTGCTGCTGCTGAGAGCTCTTTTTGTCTTCCTTGAGCTGGAGGAGAAGTCAGCTTTGAAACCAAAAGGGCTTGTTGTCAGGTTTTGCATGCATATTGCTGGGAGTTGTACCAGGAGATTAAAAATCAAAATTAATAGGAGCCATTAGGCAGCTTCCTTGATAAAAATGCGTGTTGCATTGGGGTGGTGTGGAAATTGGTCTGAATGCTGAGCCCTTTAGGATCCAAGGCACATGACCTGCATGCAGAGCAGCCCCCCTTGGGTAGCACTCACATGCCTGCATCTTGACTTGGTGTTTGAAAGCAAACAGTGTGTGTGTGATGGCTGGATCTGTTACGTGCCAGATTTGCACTGCTTTGGGAGATGGCGTTCGTTTGCTGCTCCAGGATGGGAAACACGCTGGGCACAGCAGCTGGCTCTGTCCCCAGGGCTGCCCTGGGGCCACCGTGGTGGCAGGGCCTGGCTGCCAGAGGCCAGGAGGTGTGACAGGGAGAGGAGAGCCCTCTGTGAGAGGGTGGAAGTGGGTGGAACTGGCCGGGAGGTCCTTGGCTGGCTCTCTGGGATGGCTCTGGGATGGCTCTGGGATGGCTCAGTGGTGGCAGTATTGGAAGTGGCAGCCCTGGCATTGCTCTGTGAGCAGAGCATGGATCAGGCGTGGTCCTGCTCTGGTTCTGCTTTGGTTGAGCCCACAGGAGGAGAAGGTCAGGATGGAGCCCTCTCTCCTCCATCTCTGACCCAACAGGACCCACACACCCAATAGCTCCCAGAGCTGTGGCCATCCACCTCCTCCTGAGCTGATGGCCACCATCAGTAAGATGGGGAATTACTGGTTTTAGTGGTAATCCCAGTCTAATCCCCCAACCTTGATACACTCCCACATAATCCTCACTCACTCTGATTTATTTAGCTGGGGCTCCTCGTGGCTCCAGGGATTATTTGAGGGAGCGGCAGTGGCAGGATGAGGCCCCGTTGGTTTCAGATCTGCTTTGTACTACCTGGAAAGCGTTCTGCTCGCTGTGGGAAATGGTTTTCTCAGCACAATAGAGCAATTTTCGTTTCAGGCAGCACCGGCAGCTTTTGCTCTGGCTATCTGGCGGTGTTAACTAAAGCGCGTTTCTACAGCACACAAAGATTTTTGTTTTGTAAGAAATGAAATCAGCGTGGCTGTTTCTCTTTCTCTGTCATTTCTCTACTTGTCAATTCTTTCTTCCCCTCCAGCTTATCCTCCTCTTCTCCGCTAGCCTTAAAAAGCCCCCAAAGTGTCTGTTATAATCACATTTTGTGTGTTACAACCAGAATGAATGTACTCACTTTAATATGCTGGGTTTGAGGAAATCAGTTTCTGTCTGGTATAACAGACAATTTGTTATAAACCATGCCATTTAGAAGTGAAGGGCCTCGCTTTAGTGCGGCGCTGGGGAAACGTCATGATATATAATTGGAAGGGATTTGGCTTGCTTCTGAGTAATGCTGTGTACAGAGCAGGGAGAAAGGGGAAAAGGAGATGATTTCCAACCCAGAGAAAGTTTGCGGCGTTGAGGCAGGCGGGGTGATGAGATGAGGCTTATTTTCAGGAGCCATAATAATTAAAGCATTAGCAGGGATGATGTTCCACTCGTGGGAAGGCTGGCTTCGCAGGCAGCGCTGCCAGTCTTGTTTTCTCCTTGGGAGGTCACTGTAACTCAGCACTTTTTTGTGCCTGCCACTGATGCACGGTGCTGGGGAAGGCAGGTCAGGCTCTGCTCTGCTCTGCTCTGCCCCCCGAGCCCCTCCAGCCCTGCCTGGAGCCAGCCAGCCTCAAACGGGAGAGACGCTCTCAGCTTTAGACATGCACTGCTTGTGCCCTCCCTGGGGATGGCTTCTGTCCCTGCCTGGGCCCCAGCCCCGCTCTGCATTGCCAGGGATGGTGGGATGGTACCCCCAACCTCCCTGCCTGGGCACCCAGCCCCGCTCTGCCTTGCCAGGGATGGTGGGGTGGGACCCCCAATCTCCCTCCCTCGGCCCCAGCCCCGCTCTGCATTGCCAGGGATGGTGGGATGGGACCCCCTACCTCCCTGCCTGGGCACCCAGCCCCGCTCTGCATTGCCAGGGATGGTGGGATGGGACCCCCAACCTCCCTGCCTGGGCCCCCAGCCCCGCTCTGCATTGCCAGGGACCCTGGTACCCCCAATGTCCCTCCCTTGGCCCCAGCCCCGCTCTGCATTGCCAGGGATTGGGGTGGTGGGGTGGGACCCCCAACCTCCCTGCCTGGGCACCCAGCCCCGCTCTGCATTGCCAGGGAGCCTGGTACCCCCAGCCTCCCTCCCTGGGCACCCAGCCCCGCTCTGCATTGCCAGGGATGGTGGGGTGGGACCCCCAACCTCCCTGCCTGGGCACCCAGCCCCGCTCTGCATTGCCAGGGATGGTGGGGTGGGACCCCCCAATCTCCCTCCCTGGGCACCCAGCCCCGCTCTGCATTGCCAGGGACCCTGGTACCCCCAATCTCCCTGCCTGGGCACCCAGCCCCGCTCTGCATTGCCAGGGATTGGGGTGGTGGGGTGGGACCCCCAACCTCCCTGCCTGGGCACCCAGCCCCGCTCTGCATTGCCAGGGAGCCTGGTACCCCCAGCCTCCCTGTGTGCTGCCCCTGCTGGCCCCAAACCCCAGCAGATCTCTCAGTTTCACTGCTCCCAGAGTGGATTGTGTATCGCTGTGGGTTCCCTGACCTCTCAGAGTGTCACAGGCTGACATTATGGAAATCAGCAGCTCTTTATTCCAGTCTGAGGTCAGCCTAACCAAATTATACATCTCTTAATGCAATCGCCCCAAGCTGTTGTATGGAGAAATTCCCTTCAATACCCTGCAGCAGAGATAAACACAGCAGCCCCCATTTGTGTTTAACCATGCCACGCTCCTGGGTGTGGGGCAAGCCCTTAGTTCAACACTCTTTGGCTTTTCCCAAGATCATCACATCATTTAGGTTGGAAAAGGCAGTTGAGATTGAGTTCAGCTAGGAGCTAAGCATTGCCATGTTCCCCAGTAAACAGCACATGGTTTGTATTGGTGATGTGGGGCTGCCACCCCATCCTGGCAGCTCCTGGGGCGTTCCAGGGGTTTTCTGGGCTATGGTAGGGTCCTGGTTGGAAGGACCAAAGGGGTTTGCTCCAATGCTCTGTGGAGGATTAGGGCTGCTTGTGTTTAACAGCAAGGCCTGAGTGCTCCCATGGATGTGATCATATTGTTGTATATTACATACTGTATGTTGTATTTGTGATATCCTCCATAGAATCACAGAATCATTTAGCTCGAGGATTTAAGATCATCAGGTTGAGACAGTAACCTAACACTGCAGTGTTCACACCTGTATCCCTATGCCTACAGAAAGTGTGTATGGAATTATTACATATTGCATCTAATTATGTGGGTATATAATATGTCATATAATCAGATACATCTCATTTGTTTTTATGCTGCTGCTTTTATGGTTCACTTTTACTGGAACTGGAGAGGCTTCTCTTGTTTTCATAGAATCATAGAATGGTTTGGGTTGGTAGGTTCCTTAAATATTTCCTCTTGGAAAATTTGAATTTCTGATGCACATTTCTAATGCATAACTCGTGAAGTCTATAAAAAAAGCTTCTGCAACTATATTTACATGGCAGATAAGAATTTTCTCTTAAATTGGGAAAGATTTCTAGTAAAGTCTTTTAAAATTTTCATCCAAAGGATAGTCTTGCATGGGCTTTCTTACAGCAGTATCCCAGTGAATCCGTGTTGTATCGAGCGGTCTCTGTGGTTTCTCCCTCTGGTTTCCTTTGCTTACAGCACGTGCTCATGCAGAGCCATCACTGAGGCCAAGTGCAGCAGCCTTTGAATAACCTTGTGTGCATCTGCTTGGCCGGGTGGAAGAGCTGCATTTTCCAGCTGCCATTTCCTCCAGTCCCTCCTGAGGGCTGTGAGCCAGAGCAGCTCCTCAGCCAGGTGCCCTTCCAGCTCCTCGGGCTCCTGCCCTCCCTGGCTGTGCCGTTCCTGAACTCCCAGCAGCCAGAAAGGGCAGAGCCGTGTGCCCTGCCTGCTCCCAGCCCCAGCTGTGCCTGCAGGCTGCCCCGGGATGGGCCTCCCTCCTCTGGGAGACCTCTCTGCCCCATCATCTCTCCTGGGACCTTCTCTCCTCCCTCTCTCCTGGGAGACCTCTCTGCCCCATCATCTCTCCTGGGACCTTCTCTCCTCCATCCCTCCTGCCATCCCTCTCTCCTCCATCTCTCCTGGAACCTTCTCTCCTCCATCTCTCCTGCCATCCCTCTCTCCTCCATCTCTCCTGGCTTTGCCATCTCTCCTCCATCTCTCCTGGAACCTTCTCTCCTCCATCTCTCCTGGCTTTGCCATCTCTCCTCCATCTCTCCTCTTTCCTCCCTCTGTCCTCCATCTCTCCTCCATCTCCCCTCCCTCTCTCCTCCCTGCCATCCCTCTCTCCTGACCCCTTGCCCACTCTGCCAGCAGCTCCTGCTCTTTTGTGGGGGCTCAAATGGGTGAGAGCCCCCAGCCCTGCCCGCTCCCCCTCTCCTGCCAGGCTGCTCGTGGGGCTGGCGTGGCCTTGCTGCAATAAATTGTCAGATATTGTTCCCAGTAGAGGCTATAGTTGAGTTCCAATCATTTTCTGTTAATTAAAATACAGGATGGTCTTATTTGTAGCATAAATAGTTGTAATCTGTGTGCTTATAAGTGTAATTATAATTCAAATTAGAGCGTGCTCTGCATAGGGCATGGGTGGGGTGCTGTGCAGGCAGTGCTGCCCTGGCAAGGCTGTGCTGGGGCTGGGACAGTTCCAGTCCCCAGTGTCCCCAGTGTCCCCAGTGTCCCCAGGGTCCCCAGGGTCCCCAGGGTCCCAGGACAGCATCACCAGGGCTCAGCACAGGACACTGGGCTGCTGGCAGCTCCCAGTGTCACTGTCCCTGCTGGGGCAGAGCCTGTCTGTGGCACCTGTTGGAGGGTTTGTGGAGAAGAGGCACAGCATCTCTGCTCCAGTGTCTCCCTCTAGCTCCTTGTGTGGGTTTGGAGTGGAGGAATGGCTTATGTCAGCTGGACAAGTGATTCATGCTGAGCCTGAAGTGTCTCCTGTTTAACACGGAATTACAGAGAGTTCTCCAGGCCTGGTGAGGGCTGGGGACAGCTGTTGCTGCACAGGCAGGTGTGTGACAGGTACTGCTCTCCTACAGCCTCTGATGGCACTGAGCAGCCACAGGTGATACCAGTACTGCTCTCCTACAGCCTCTGATGGCACTGAGCACCCACAGGTGATGCCAGTACTGCTCTCCTACAGCCTCTGATGGCAGCTGGGCACCCACAGGTGATGCCAGTACTGCTCTACTACAGCCTCTGATGGCACTGAGCACCCACAGGTGATGCCAGTACTGCTCTCCTACAGCCTCTGATGGCACTGAGCAGCCACAGGTGATGCCAGTGCTGCAGCTGACACCCAGGACAGGCAGGTGTATGACAAACCTGTCAGTCAGAGTGTGCTGGGGACTCGTGTGCAGGTGAGCTCCTCATCTTGCACCCTGCTGAGGTCTGGGTGGGAGTGCCCTGTGTTTCTCACGGGGAGCTGGAGCTGCTGGATTATTCCATCGTTTGTACTGGCAGGTGTATGCCACAGGGCAGGTTGTAAATTCCCGTGTTGGTGGATTGCATTAACCCATCCTAAGTCAGGTATGTAAAATTCCATTAAGTGAAACCCCTCTGGCATTTTCTCACCCGGGCTCCAGCTCTGCAGGCTATGCTAATGCAGTGTGTTTGCTCATCTATTAGAAGGATGATGGCTTTAAAATAATAACATTTATCTTTGGCAGCAGACTTACAATAGTGCACACCGAGTACAATTTTGTGAAAGGCTCTGCAGATGTTGCCTCATTCAATCTGGGTCAAAAAGAGTGCTTAGAATCATAAAGGTTAGAAAGAGATCAAATAATTCGGTGGTTTTATTGCTGAATAATGTACTTGGAAAATATCATTCACCGTTATTAGACTAAGTGAGTACAGAAAACACAGGACTCAATAGTCATTTCTCAGTATTGGCTGATTTTACTGTTTTTATAATGTAGCTAAATTCCCTGCTATTGATTGCAGCATCGATTATCGATCTGGAGATGTAACTGTAAGTGATGGTGGGAGCACACAGGAGCTGGGCACCTGGGGACTCAGCAGCTCTTCCCTGCAGTGTCTGCTGGTGGGCAGCACATGCTGCAGCACACTGAGGCTGCTTCTGGGGAGCTGTCAGGGCTTTCAGAGCTCTTTTCACGAGTGAGGATGAAAAAACAGGAAAACACCCGTTCTGTGTGTTCTTTCCCGTGCCTGAGAGCTTATGTAAACTTGCTGAGGCAAACCCAGATGGGCTGGGACGCCGGCAGCAGGATGGGGCTGGAGCCTCTGTCACCTGCTCCCTCCTGGACCTTTCATATTCAGATTCACATCTGGATGCTCTGGCAGAGACCCAGCTCACACGTTCAGTAAGCAGAGCCTCGGGGCTGTGCCTCAGATACAGACCCAAACCTGTGTGCCCAAAACACATCCCAGGGGTTCCTCTGCCTCCTTCCCCAGGTGCTGTGCCTAGGGGCAGAGCCAGCTTGGGCTGAGACTCTCCCTGGACAGCAATCAGTTATGGGGACTGGGTCAGTGAGAGCAAAGCCGTGTCCCATCTGGGCTCTGTGTGCTGTGCTGAGCTGGAGCAGGGCTGGCAGCATCACTGTGGGAGCCACAGGCTCCTGCTGGGCTGGGGTTCAGCCACACCATGGGTTCCTTTGTTTGGGGAAAAAAAGAGATAAATTTTGGAATATGTTCTTCTCCTGTTCCCTGCACTTAGTTGTTGTCAGCATTAATATGCCATTAACACATGCTCATTAGGAGGAGAATGATTGTACCCTGCAGAGTAAGGGGGAAACCTTCATTAGGCACTAACATATTGAAGTGAGCTGCAGACTTCACTTGGGAGAGCTGGGGAGTGCTCTGCTCGGCTTCAGGTTTCCCTGATTCCTCCTTTTGGTCTGATGAAAAAAGCACCTCACCTTCTGGCATGTACTTTGGTCTGATGAAAAAAGCACCTCACCTTCTGGCATGTATTTTGGGTTATAGGTGGGGAGGATGTGCAGGCGAGCCTGGGCTCAGCCTGGGCTCAGGGTCCAGCACTGAAATCCTTTTGGGACCTCAAACCCATCTGTGCCCAAATCTAAACCCTCCCCATCAGTGCTTATTTTGCCATGCAGAGAGGACACAAGCCCGAGCCACCCCTCCAAGGGCTCTGCTGGCTCTTCAGCCTCAGTGAGATGAATTTCTCACGGGGCTGGGAGATGCTGGGGGAGCAGATCTGTAGAGAAAGGAGGTGTCACTTCTGCACGCTCGCTTTTCACACTGTGAGGACGTTTTAAGCGTTTGTGTGGCCTTGCTGCCTGCAGTCTGCACCATGCCCTGCCCTGTGTGACAGGGCAATTGCTGGCCCTGCTGATCACTGCAGCGGGGTCCCCTGCTTGCTCACGGCTCCAGGCTGTGCCTGCTGCTCTCCTAAAGTCAATCAATGGCAATAATTGCAAGTTCAGGTGGGGCTGAGGGAGGAGGGGGCCCTGGCAGACAAATATTTGCTGATCAAGACCCTGTTCAGGTGCAGATGCCTCTGTGATAGGTAAGAAGGGATGGACAATAAGGACCATATGTGGTATTTAATCAGAATTTATTCTAAATTGAGTGATTTTGTAGATTTCCACAGAGCTGGCAGCTGTCCTCTGTGTTAGGAGTGAATGCCCTGGCTCGGTCCCTGCCCCGCTGCCCTCTGCCCTGGGGCTTTGCAGGATTTTTCAGCGTGGGTGCAGCGTGGTCCCATCCTCTCTTGCCTCTGTGTAGGCATAGCCAGAGGGAATCCCACAGATCAGTGTTCACCAATAAACCTCAGCAAAGCTAAAATGACATTTGACTGGGCTGGGCTTGCTGTTGTGAAGGTAAATGAGAGCCTAGCCCAGACTG
Source organism: Melospiza melodia melodia (assembly GCF_035770615.1). Taxonomy (NCBI): domain Eukaryota; kingdom Metazoa; phylum Chordata; class Aves; order Passeriformes; family Passerellidae; genus Melospiza; species Melospiza melodia. The sequence goes on along the minus strand of NC_086209.1, from coordinate 19,679,204 downwards.
GAGCTCAGGCAGGTCCTGGAGGAGGCAGCTCCTCCTGCAGATCATCTGCCCTTGTCAGGGAGGGAAATGAGCTGCTGAGGTGAGAAACCACCATGAGACAGGCTGGGTTTGGAAGCTTTTTGGGTGTCTCTGTTTGAGGACCATCTCCAGTGGTGGCAGCTGGCCCTGCAGCGGTGCAGGAGGCAGCTGGGTGGCTGTCCTGGCTCCACCCAGCGCTTGGGTGTTTTGGGTATTTTGGGTATTTTGGGTATTTTGGGTGTTTTGGGTGTTTTGGGTGCTTTCTGTCTCCCCCTCGTCCCGCCACGCTGTCTGCAGGCAGAGCAGCCACAGGCTGGATGTGGTCCCAGCTCTCCATGTTGGGGATGTGGCCGTGTCCATTTGCTGGCTGCTGCGTGACTCATGTAATCACCATGCGAAATGCATCATTCATAAACTGTTTAGCATGACCTTTTGTACAGTAGCACTAATTATTATTATCACAGAAGCCCAGTAAACTAGACTAGTAATTATCAGGGATTTATTTGAATGGACAGCTAAGCTATTCTTGGCAAGTTAGTCAAAGCAGTTGTCATGACAGCCACACAAATGTGTCTTATGAATTGGGTTAATTAGGGTAATTAATAACTGTTGTTTTGCCCTTTTTAACAAGGTATTGCTGAGACACTATCAAAAAATAGGAATTGTACCTAACAGAAATAGTCTTATTTTAGCAGCAGCCCTCACATCACAAAACAGAAGCAGTAAATACCTGTTGGGTTGTTGTTTCACAAAGAAATGTGCCATCCAACCTTGTCTTTGAGAAAAAGCAGGGGGTTAGAGGCTCTGCTGTAATTTTTCTGTTGTGCTTCCCCTCCTGGGCCATATTACCAAGAAATTGATCATCATCCTCACCGATATTATCATTATTTATTGCAGTGCTGTGCTGCACTGAGCCGCTGTCACAGAGAGGTCAGGGCAGTCACGGGTGGTCAGGGCAGTCCCAAGGTGCTCCTGTCAGTGGGAGCAGGCTCCACAAGGACTCGGAGCCAATTTTAAAGTTGTGGCCATAAATTAGAGCAGTTCTGCTGATGCATCGTCACCGTCGTCATCAGGACAGCAGGTGCCAAAGCGCCGCGTCCTCGCTCGGCAGAGCATCTGCTGCCTCTGAAAGAGCTTCTGCTGAATGCAGGCATTTGCTTCTCTGAGAGCCTCAGAGGATCCTGGGCTGGAAGAGACCCACAGGGATCCTGAGCTGAGAGAGACCCACAGGGATCCTGAGCTGGAAGAGACCCACAAGGATCCTGAGCTGAGAGAGACCCACAGGGATCCTGAGCTGGAAGAGACCCACAGGGATCCTGAGCTGGAAGAGACCCACAAGGATCCTGAGGTCAGAGAGACCCACAAGGATCCTGAGCTGAGAGAGACCCACAGGAATCCTGAGCTGAAAGAGACCCACAGGGATCCTGAGCTGGAAGAGACCCACAAGGATCCTGAGGTCAGAGAGACCCACAAGGATCCTGGAACCCAGCTCCTGGCTCCCTCCAAAAACAAAACCATGATTGCGGTGCTTGTTGTTGATACTGAGTAATGGTAATTAAAGCTCTTAATAGCCAAATAGCATCAAAAAGCCTCAAAAGGAACAAAAGCCATAGTGCCCATCTCAGGGAGTGCCCTGGGCACCCTTGGTGGCCTCACAGTGGGCTGCAGCCTGTGATGGGTGATGGTCCTGTCCCACTGGACCCACTGGCTGCTTTCAGCACTGTCTCCCCAAGGACTGCAAGAATTGGTGCTGATTATTAAAAATGACCCAAGATTATGGATGCAACTGAGGAATATTATGTAAGTTTTGTAGAAAAATGACCTGAATAGATGAGTGAAGGCTCGGGCTGGTTCTCCAGCTGCACTGAGCTCTGTCTATTTATATCACCCCTGGGCTTTCCAAGCCCTCTTTTAACTAAAGCTCATTTGATAACGCATGTCTTTTAAAAAGAAAATAATAATAATAAAAAAAAGGAGGAATAAAAAAGAAAGAAGGAAAGGAGGAAAAAAAACCTAAAGAAAAACACCTCCATGGAGAAGGTAGGGTTTTAATGAAGAAATATTTTATACTATTCTCCTACAACCTTAGGGCTAATAGCCTGGAACTGGTACTTTGGCTCCTTAAAAAGCCCAACAAGACAAGCCAATTACGGCCTCTGAAACATTTTTATTTTTAGTTCCTTGTAATAGCAATTTATCCTCGGCCATGGTACATTAACTGGAAGGAACAAGAAGTAGTAAGGTTTTGGCATCTTTGTAATAACCAAGGGGCTGTGTTTACCAGGCTGTTACTAATGTGGGGTGGCTGTGGGCAGGGTGGGGATGGGAGAGGGCACCCAGGCTGAGATCCATCCCCTCGTGTGGTGAGGCTGTGTTGTCATTCATTCATTTCCCTGCAGTTTGTTCTGGGAGAGCACAGGCTCCTGTTAGCTGAGGGTGCTGCAGTGTCCCCAGGGATGCTGGGGCTGGTGGCACCTTTGGGAAGGGCTGGGCTGGGCAAAGCCAGCTTCACATCCCCTCCCCATGCAGCTGAGACAGCGATGGCAGTGGGAGCAAGGCCAGTCCTGCTGGGATTTGCTGCCAGCCTCATGGCTGCAGGGAGATTCTGTGGGCTGGAGAGCCGTGTTTTCCTGCACCAGTAGGGAAAAAAGCATTAAAATAGGGGAAAACTGGTTTTGATAAAGAGTTTTGTTGTGAGCGAAATCCCCCGGAGGCTTCGAGTGGGAGCTGCCTGAGGCTATCCTGATTGCAAGCCTTCCCATGCAATTGCAGATAAACACTGAGAATGATAAAACCATGAGCACAGGACAGGGTTTGTCTGGCTTTGATTATCTGCCAGGGTGGGGGGATTGCAGCTGAAGCCAGGCAGGAGCTGCTGCTGCTGCAGAGGTGCCAGGGCTGGGTCTGGGTGCCCATGACCCTGTGCCAGGGGCAAGCCTGGCACCAGCTCTGGCCTCTGGTGATGCCATGGCAGGAGGATGCTGGGGCTGCGTGGGTTGGGAAGCTCTGTCTGCCTGCCCAAAAACCAGAATAAATGGGGTTTGCTCTGGGAAATGGGGCAGGGCCAGGCTCCCTGTGGCCCCTGAGTGCCCCAGGGCTGGTGCATGCTCGGGGGCATCCCCTGGCTCTGATGTGCCAAGCTGGCAGCACCATCTCACGCCTTCCCTATTTTTAACTCAGCTGCAATGATTTTTGGGTTTTGGTTTTTCTTTTTTTTCCCTCCTCCTTTTTGCAGTGACAAATCTGTGATTTCTCCTGTTCCCTACGAAATGCATTGGCCTGACCTGCCACTCCAGAAGGTGAATGACATGGAGTTTTATTTAGCCCTGGAGATGGGAACATTTATAAAAAGGTTCTTCTGTTATATTTGTTTTCATTCCTAATGGCAGGAGGCAGGGAAAGGACAGTTCTGACGGGTTTCTTTAACAAATCTCCAAGTCATGCCCCATCACCCTGGGCCTGCTGATTAGATCCAGATTGTTTCTCTCACTGCCTAGGGAGGGGTGCAGTGTGTGCTGGGAGCTGCAAGTGTGGATCCATTGCACATCTGAAAGTGCAGGTACAATGGAAAACCCCTTTCTGTCAGGTTTATTGGCTGTTACATCCCTGCAGGGAGCTTTCCTGTGCAGGAGGCTGTGCCCCATCTGCGGGCACAGGGAGGGAGGCATTGCCCCCGCTGCCCCCAGTCCCTCCTGTCCCAGCCAGGGTGGCTGCCAGGGCATCACCAGCCCCTGCTGCTCTTGGCCCCTGTGAGAACGTGTCTGGATGCTCCTCTCCAGATAGCCTGCCCCACTTTTGGGTCAGTATTTTGCTTTTCAATAGATTTTGAGGAATGGTGCCAAGCAGCTGTCTGCTGTGATGGTTCCAATGGAGGACCCCTGTGCCATGCCCCCCAAAAAGCTTTGGGGTTATAGATACCACGTGGATGTAAGGCAGATGTTTCGGGATTTTTGCTCTTCGTAACTGTAGATTTCTATCTGCTGGCAAATCCAGCCCGGTGACACAGTTTGTGGCTTTGTGGGGTGTAATTTTTGGCTTTGTTGTGTGCTGCTGCTCCTGGATTCAATCTGAGTTTTTAATCCTATACCTCTTTTTCAAAATCACATCTCAGCAGCAGCTTTTCTCTTGCCTCCCATCCATTTTCAAACAAGAAATGACAAAGCCTGTGTTTATTTGGGGAGGGGACAGGAGTTCAGCGTGGATTAGTGGGATGCTTGCACTGTAATAGAGTCTGGCTTGATACTGCTGCTTAGTCTGATGAGAGGAGTGATGCTAAAGGATGAACTCTCCCAGTGATTTCTCTGCAGTGCTTTTTATTTCATCAAGAGAAAATGGAGGCTGGACTCAGTTCCTCCAGTGTTTAATAATGTCCATCATAACGGAATGCCCTTTATTTAAGCTGCACTAGTAATTAGAGGCTTGGTGGTGTTAAGTAGCCATAGAGTCTGGCTCTGAGGAATGTTCATTGTACCTCATTAAATTTGGAATTACTACTTAAAAGGCCAGAAATAAATATTCTGTTTATATTTTGGGGCCAGTAAATCTAAATGGATGCTGTGTTTGCACATCCTCGTCTCTGCTCGTTCCTGCTGAAGTGAGCCAGGCACTGCTCCAGTAGGCTGAGGCAGCAATCAGTCTGCAAAACAGCCTAACCCCAAACCCAGAGCTGGTTTTATTGATCAAGGGCAGGAAAATGATCTGCTGTATTACATCTAATTATAAACCATCAATATCAGATGCTAGATGCACTTACTGGTTCCGAGGCACTGCACTGTAGCTCACAGTTGGCAGGCTCCTGTAGGAGAAGCTCTGTCAGAGCTGGGTGTGGGCAGAGGGCTGCAGAGGGACATGCCAGAGGCCAGGTCCTTCCTGCTCTTCCAGGTGATGGTTCCTCAATGCTCTTTAAGGGCTGAGTTGCTTCATGTGTTCCTTCTGTCCTGCTGGGGCTGTTAGAGGTGGTCCTGCTCCTGTGCCCCCTCCTGGCTTGTGCTGCAGTGCCCATGGGGTGGCTGGAGCTGCTGATGGGCACCAGTGGCCAGATGGGTCCTATCCAAAGGTGCTGACCCTGCAGGGGTGTCAGAGGAACAGCACAGGGACACGTGGTGGGTTCCTTGCTGTGATCTCTGGGCATCGCTCCCACACTGCATCTGTCAGTGTTCGCTGATTTTCCCCCATGGTGGAAGCCCCAGTGGCTGTTTGGTGGGGTTTGCACTGGTGTTTGGCCCAAAGCCTTGGGCTGCTGCTGCTCCCAAACCTCTGACACCCACCGTGCCAGGAGGTGCCACTATGGGGGGATCAGGGCCTGGGGACAGGGGTTTGGCATCTCCCAGCTGTGCGTGGCTCTGGGTGCTGCAGGGGCTGTCAGTGCCAGAGCAGGAGCAGAGCTCCTCTCGTGGGTCAGGCCCTGCACCTGGTCATGGTCCTGGCCCCTGACCCTGCTCTGGGGCAGAGGAGGGCTGGTAGCACAGGGCTAATTACTAATTATGATCCATCACACACAACGGGAGAAATCTGTCCTGACGTCCTTTGAGTGTGCTCCCAGCCCGGAGCTGGATCTGATGGGTCTGTGCTGCTGTGCAGAGAGACACCAGCCCTGGATCTGCTGGGTCTGTGTGCAGAGAGACACCAGCCCTGGATCTGCTGGGTCTGTGTGCAGGGGAACACCAGCCCTGGATCTGATGGATCTCTGTGCAGGGGGACACCAGCCCTGGATCTGATGGATCTGTGTGCAGGGGGACACCAGCCCTGGATCTGATGGATCTGTGTGCAGGGGGACACCAGCCCTGGATCTGATGGGTCTGTGTGCAGAGAGACACCAGCCCTGGATCTGATGGGTCTGTGTGCAGGGGGACACCAGCCCTGGATCTGATGGATCTCTGTGCAGAGAGACACCAGCCCTGGATCTGCTGGGTCTGTGTGCAGGGGGACACCAGCCCTGGATCTGATGGATCTCTGTGCAGCGGGACACCAGCCCTGGATCTGATGGATCTGTGTGCAGGGGGACACCAGCCCTGGATCTGATGGATCTGTGTGCAGAGAGACACCAGCCCTGGATCTGCTGGGTCTGTGTGCAGAGAGACACCAGCCCTGGATCTGATGGATCTGTGTGCAGAGGAACACCAGCCCTGGATCTGATGGATCTGTGTGCAGAGGAACACCAGCCCTGGATCTGATGGATTTCTGTGCAGGGGGACACCAGCCCTGGATCTGATGGATTTCTGTGCAGGGGGACACCAGCCCTGGATCTGCCTCTCCTGTTGGTGTGCAGAGGAACACCAGCCCTGTGGCTGGGTGTGAGAACATCAACCCCAGCCTGGCTGCTCCTCTGGCCCATGGGCTCCATCCCAGTGCTCCATCCCAGTGCTCCATCCCAGTGCTCCTCGGGCTTTCCCACTGCGCCTGCTCCCTGTGGGAAGGAGTCTCAGACCTCTTTCTTGTTTCCCATGGGCTAAATAAGCAGCTTGCTAAATGATAATGACTTTCCCTCATTGCTGATGCATACTTCATTTGACCTGGTCCCTACTTTGAAATTTTCACTGTTTCCCGAGTGCAGCTGGAGCGTTCTTATTTAATTTGCATGAATTTTGTATCACGCACAATGTAATTCAAACCATAAGAATTAAATGCTGGTGAGATCTCCTAACAGGCAGCATCAGTTCTATTGCAGATGCTGGAGCCTGAGATTGAGTGGCCCATGGAGAGCAGGACTGAGGATACACAAGGACCAGGAGAAGTGCTCTTACAAGCCCTACCCTCCCCAGCAGGGAGGCCCAGTGGACTTTGGGGGACAATTTGCCATTTCTGTGGTCCCCAGTGATGCCTGCAGCACAGAGGGGAGTCAGGAGACTGCTGCTCTGGGTGGAGATGTGCAGCTTGGAGCAGAGGATGAGGAGCCGTCGATGTTTCTGGAGCATTTTGTGAAACCAAAAGGAGAGATGCACATTGCAGCCTTGGAGAAAGGTCCGCTTTGTTTTTTAATAATAAAGGGTGACATGCAAGCTTTATTAACAAGGCATGTAGGGGAAAAAAGGCTCAAGGGATAACCCTGAAAAAGTGGTGCTAAATGTGTCATTTTTATGAAGCTGATTTTGTGAAGAGTCCCTACATGCTTTGGCAGGAGGTTGCAGCAGGTTTACAGTAATTTGTGGAAAGACAGAAATGTTTTCACCCTGAAGTGAGAAGAAGGGCAAAAAATCCCTGTGTGGAGATGCTTTAGAGCCACGTTCCGAGGCAGGGCTGGCAGATGGATGGATACCTGTCACTTTGGGTAGGCAGAGATGGCTCCAGCTCCAAACAGCCATGGACTGTGCTGGGGGCTGATGGGCAGGAACCAAAGCCTTTATCGAGAGCCTGCATCCACCTGCCGTGGAGAAAGCTGGATTTTCACCTCTGTGCAGTTTGGTTTGAAAGATATCCCACATCTGAAACTGCTGAAAGGAGGAAGAGTGATAAAGAGCCAGCTGCCAGGCATTGCCCTGAGGCGAGCAGGCTGCAGGGACACCCCTGTGCTGCTCCCAGGCTGCTGGCACGGCCCAGGACCCATCCCTGACACCCTGCAGTGACCCTGCCAGCCTCCTCTGTGTGTCCAGCCCTGCACAGAGCTGCTGGTGCCCAGAGCAGCATCCTCTGTGTGTCCAGTGCTGCTGCTGCCCAGAGCAGCATCCTCTGTGTGTCCAGTGCTGCTGGTGCCCAGAGCAGCATCCTCTGTGTGTCCAGTGCTGCTGCTGCCCAGAGCAGCATCCTCTGTGTGTCCAGTGCTGCTGCTGCCCAGAGCAGCATCCTCTGTGTGTCCAGTGCTGCTGGTGCCCAGAGCTGCTGCTGCCCTTCCTGCTGGCACTGCCTGAGTTCCTGCTGAGGCGCCTTTGGATGCTTTATTTTATGGTTTATTTCTGGTTTATTTCTGTTTCCAAGGCAGGGAGTGAGCAGTCCTTAGAGCAGTGCCCTGGTGCTCACAGACCCTTTGCTGTCGGGGAAGTCCTCCCATCGATATTCAGAGTTACACTGACGTTTGTACATCTTTTTTTTTTTTTTTTTTTTAATTTAATGGAATTGGCAGTCCTCAACCAAAAGCAACCGCTAGGGGAAAAAAAGAAAGTGTAACATTTCCCTCCCGATTGCTCAGTTTGCAGTGTGTCTGTTGTTATATTTATATTTGTGTTGCTAAGGCAGCGGTTAAGAGCCTTTTTCAAATTAGGCACTGGTAAGCTTTGGGCAAGCCAGGGCTCTCTTTGGCAGTGCCACCAACACGTCTGCATCTGGAAAGCAAGGACAGCCCTGTCCCTGGAGGACAGCAGGAGACTGTTGTCTCTCCTCCAGGAGAAATGCAGGCTGAGGCCTCAGGCTTCGTGCAAGGTGTTCCTCAGCGTCTCCCAGTGTCTGGGATGTGTTGTTTATTCTTGGCACGGCAGCCGTGGGGCTGATGGTGACAAGTGTGAGCATCTTTTCTTCAGTTACAGCGAGGAGATGAGAGCTGCCAGCATGTCTGGGAGGTGCTCCTGTGCCTGGCTCTGAACATGGAAAGCAGAGGCTGGACTTGGGGCTGGGCTCCCCTTTGATTCCTGCAGGAGTGATGCTGATTAGTGAGAAAGTGACAGTTCATTTGCTTTTGCCAAAATAATGAAGAAGATGAGGGCCAGCCTCTCAGTGATGCACTTGATGAAGAGCACGCTTTCATCGGTGCCAGCCAGCCTTACCTTTTCCCTCTTTTTTGTGCTTTGACTTTGTTCTTTGGGTCTCATTAAGAGAGGGAGTGGATCCTTTCCCAATTAAAATGTTGACATGTCGAAGACGCTCTCCTTTCCCATCATTTTGCCTCTGTTTGTGAGTGGTTGCACCTTGCAGGATGAACTAGAATTAAATCAAGTGAACTTTGATTGAATAATGCAAGCTGTAAAGCAACCCTTCTCCATGAAAAATCTCTTTTTTTTTTTAATTTTTTCTGGTTTGATCCCCTAGTCTGCATGGAGATAACCTTGACAGATAATCCCATGGCTAGGTAAAGAAAAGGGCTGGAGGGAAGGATGAGCAGCCCACCCTTGTGCCCGCGTGGGCAGCACAGGCAGCTCTCACCTCTGGGGGTGCAGGGAAGAGGATTTCCCATCCTTGTGGCCGTGTCACTCCTCGTTTTGCCTGAAATCTGGAAGTAATTATCATGACTTGTGCAGTGTCCAGCAGTGGGGGAGTTCCAGGCCTGGGAACGGATGCTGTGTCCAGCCCTCAGAGCCCTTTTTTTGTTCTGTGTGCATGTGGGGGTTCCACAGTGCTGCAGAGCACCCTGAGCAGGGATGTGGAGCAGGAGCACACAGGAAGGACATTTCTCCAGGCCATTGAACAGAAATCAAGGGGAGTTTGCTCCTTGGTGAACGAGCTGAGCCTGGATATGGGCTTTGGTTGTGGTTTGAAATCAGCAGCAAAGCTCCCAGGATGTTGTTCTGAGGGGGATTTAGTGCCAGCTCTGTGTCTGTGCTGTGGCAGTTTGATGGCAGCACATGTGGTGTCTCCTCAGCCTCTGGGATTTTGGTGGCAGTGGTCTGACTTTCCCTGGGGTGTTCCTTGGCCCCTGAAGCCTTGGCCATGCAGTGTCCATGCTCTGAGTGTTTTAAAGCTCTTCAGTGACCTGTACATACTGGAATTTGCTGTCTGCATCCTCTCCCCCAGCTGTTCCTCTCCTGGCATTCCCAGGGCTGTGCACACACAGGGATGGAGGTGATGGAGCAGGGGTGGGTGCAGGGCTCTCCCTGCTGCTGGGGATGCAGGGATGGAGCCAGCTGAGCCTCTGGGCTTGTGATCCCTCATCTGCCAGTGCTGGGTGATGGGGGCTCCCCACCCTGTGAGGATTGTGCCAAAAGTGGCTTCCATCCCTTCTGCCATCCATTGCTTGGCTGCTCTCAGCCCATTTGCAGGGCTGGGGGCTGCTGTGGGACCCCCTTGAGATGGCAGCCCCAGGACAGACGGACAAACACAGGGCCAGGTGATTCCTGTGCTGTTTGGGTTCTCGGGTATCACATGCTTTAAGAGTCCGTGTGTCTGTCTGTTCTGAGACACCGGCAGGAGCAGGGATGCAGGAGTGCAGGCCCGTGGTGTGTGCAGTAAATCTGCAGCGTGGCTCCCCAGCAGTAATTACTGTGTGCAGCAATAGCAGAGCTGTGCTCAGCTCCCCCGGCTCGCTGCTCCTCGCCTGCCTCTCTCTGGGAGGTTCCTGTCTGGTAAATCGGACGTTGTGCTGTGTTCCAGCAAAGGTTACACTGAGCCAGGGCTGCCTGTGCTTTATGGTCTTGGCAGAGCCGTGGAACCTCTGCTGGGGCACGATTGGATTTCACATCGGGCTCTGCTGCAGCGGCCCCTCTCCCTGCATCCTGCCGTTGTGACTACGTTAGCAGCAGACTCTGCTTTCCTTTATTTATTGAGACATTAAAGATGCATGCATTTATTTTTACCGTGTTCATAATTGCCATAAGAACAGGCCGTGGCATCCCAGAGCAGCTCTTTGGGGAGGAGAGCAGCGTGGCACAGAGGAGGCAGGGCCGGGGCAGGGGGATGCTCCCTTTTCTGTCCTGGGAGGATGCTGCTCTTGTCCTGGAGGGAGGGGAGCAGAGCACAGCCTGCTCCTTCTGCTGCCAGCACCAGAGCCCCAGGGCTGTGTAATCTGAGGTTAAAAGATGTGTTTCAAGTGCAGAACGAGTTGGTGGGTTTTTCTTGCAAGTAACAACTCCTTTGACTTTTCTCCCCTTCTTTTACTCCCCTCCAACTTTTAAGCATGTCACCCATTGTTTGCTTTTTTATTAATAACAGAGCCCACTGTCTCTGCAAATGAAATGATGTAAAACAAAGAAAAGTGCCCGCATTAAATTCTCCGGCAGGGGATTACCTTGCTGGCATTTACATATCTATGCAATAAATATTTTAACATGTTAATTATACACTAATAAGAAAAATACCTTTTGAACTTTCAGTCAAATTGACACACACAGAACGGAGTCCATCAGGGAATTAAAAGCAATTAGTTTTGTAACTGAGCATAGCCACATTGTTTCTTCTCTGCAAATTGTTCTGTGGTCACCAGCCAGCTTTTTTACTGGTGAAAGTTGGTGGAGAGACTGACAGGTGCTGGGGTTTTCCAGCTCTGTCCTGCTCCCAGGGGCCTGTGCCATCATGGGATGCTCCTTCCCTCCCCAAAGGTTTCATCCTGGCTCTTCCCACTCATGAGAAATCTGACTTGTAACCATCTCCGTTTTCTTTTCCTCCTTGCAGACTGAGAACTACTCCTTTGATTCCAACTACGTGAACAGCAGAGCTCATTTAATAAAAAGGTACGTGGGCTTGCTTGGAGGGCTTGCTTTGCCCAGCCAGATCCCAGGGTTTTAATGTTCTTTCATGCTGCCTTATATACTACTTGCTTATTTTAATATGCAAAACTTTTTAAGAGTAATAATTTGCTTTTAAAACAGTACTTATTTACCATTAAGTCCCATTGCTCATGGTTTGCAGTAAAGGAAATATTTTTTTCCTTCTCATTGGCTTCTTCACGCTGGGAAGGTGCAGTAAGTGAGGTAGAGTGCTGTTACCCTGACAACTTTCAAATTCTGAGAGTTTATTCCATTTGAACGCACAGGAATAAAAGGATAGATTTGGGTGGTGAGATCTCCCTGCCATGTGAGGCGGGGAAAATTAAAAAAACACCAAGTTGTTTGGGGGCAGGTAATTGGGTTGGATGCAGCTCGTGGCTCCAGCTCACTGGTTTAGTTTGAATACCGAGGCAAACAGCACTTGGCCAGGCTGAGTTTTCCCCGTGTGTAAAAGGAAACAATCAGTTCAACTGCAGCCTGGCAGTCACCCTTGGGGAAACAGAGCCCTTTGGGGGGAACGCTGCTCTCCTCAGAGCCCGGCAGTGTGAGGGATTGTCTCTGGGGGCTTCACACCGGGGTTACCCAGCTGAGCCCTGCTGGGCTGTGCTAACCCAGCGGTGAGCATCGCCCAGGGGCAGGAGGCTCAGGAAGGGACATGTATTGACCCAGCGTGGTCAGTGCTCCTCACAGGGCCGCAGGAACAGCTCCCTGCACAGCAGCAGGGTGCAGGATGGGCCCAGCAGCTCCTTGCCCACCTCCCTGCTCTCCCCAGGGCCTGGCCAGGGTGTGTTGGGACCAAGCCACGGCCGTGCCCCTGCCCAGCCCAGCTGTGCTCGTGACTCTGCAGAAGCCATCACTGAACCAGGGGTTTTACGGAGAGCAGAAGCCAGCCCTGAGCTGCTGAGATCTGATCTGAGCAGTAAAAATACCCAATTATGTGCCTGGCTGAGAGCCCATTCGTGTACACCTTAGCAGCCCGAGCAGCGAGGGGCAGCGAGCGCGTTCAGCTGCGGAGGGCAGGTTGGGTGCCCGAGTGCCCGTGCTCTTTAACCATGCTAACGGGACACTGAGAGAGCTGGCTGCCAGAGAGCCTTCAGGCACACTGAGAAACCCCAAGTCCATTAATCTTTGCCTGCTCCCACCTCAGATAAAGGCAGCAGCACTCACCTGTGCAGGGGGCTGACTCTGTGCCTGTATTGCTTGGGAGATGCTGCTGCTGCTGGTTCCCCCAGACCTGCCCATGCTTTAGGAAGTGTCAGCCGTGGAGGCACGTCAGGGGCTGCTGCATGACAGTCTGGCTCACTGCAGGGAGGATAAATGCCTTGTAGCACAGTGCATTACGAGCAGCAGCTCCGTGTAGGACAGCGCTTCCCCTGCTCTCTACCTTTGTCTTCTATCTTAAGTACAACGGGTGCCAGGAGTGCTGTGCAGACATCTGAGAGCAAAAAATATTCTCTGTAACACACTGTGGCATCATTTTCATCCTTTGCCTTTATGAAGATGTTGTAGTTCTGCTATCTTTGGTGAGTGAATCTTCTCAAATCCGGCACTTAATTAATCTATTTGTACTTTTCCTGTGTTGTCTGCCTGCCTCTCCTGCTCATCTACACTCACACAAATGAATTGTAGATTTGTAGTGCTTTCTTAACTTAAAAATCTTTGATGTCACCTGGAATCAAAGTCAGCGGCTTCAATAGGGACATCTTTATTTAAAAGGTAGTGTTTGAAGGTTTACCAATTTATATGTATTTCAGAGCTCCCCCCTCGTGTGCTTTTGCAGAGCATTAGATGGTAGGTGGTCTGCTTGGTTTCCGTGGAGACACAAAAGGGCTTTTCAAAGTAATGAAAATCTCCAGCTCTTTGGGGCTTTGAAGCCCAGGCTGAGGCTTTCCCTGACGTCTCACACCACATCAGCCAGCGAGGAAGTTCAGAGAGGTGGCTGCAGGTGGATCCTCCCAGTGGGGGCAGCTCTGCCATGCCAGGCTGGCTGTGGAAGGGGCACAGGGTGGGTGTCCCCAGGGACACCCTGATGGCTGTGCCACCTGGGTCAGGTGTGTCCCAAGGTGTCCCTGCTGCTCACAGCACCCCTGGTCCTGGGACACGGCCTCTCTCAGGGTGTTGGGGTCCCAAATGCAGCCAAAATGCAGCTCTTGATAGAGTCACAGAGTGGTTGGGATTGGAAGGGACCTTAAAGCCCACCCAGTGCCACCCCTGCCATGGCAGGGACGCCTTCCAGGGTGCTCCCAGCCCCATCCAGCCTGGCCTTGGGCACTGCCAGGGATCCAGGGGCAGCCACAGCTGCTCTGGGCACCTGTGCCAGGGCCTGCCCACCCTGCCAGGGAAGAATTTCTTTCTAATATCTAAATACCATCTCTCTTCTTCTTCCAGTTTAAAGCCATTCCTCTTTGTCCTATCACTATCTGCCTGTGTAAAAAGTCACTCTCCCTCTATTTGTGTGTCCTATCACAATTTGCCCATGTAAAAAGTTACTCCTCTAGGAACTGAAGAGGCTGTATTCCCAGAACACTGTCCAGGGTGAGCAATCCCAGCTCCCCCAGCCTGTCTTCCCAGGAGCTGCCCTCCCTCCATCCCTCTGGCTGCATTCCAGGGGCTGTTGGGGCTGCTCAGCCCTGGGGAGATCTGGGAGCAGCTCAGTGCTTGGTCCTCCCAGCTGTGCCTGTGCTTGCAGAGGATGTCAAGGATGTCTGACTGCGTGTCACATTTCCTTAAAGCTGCGTGAACTTGGACCCACAATCACTGGTTTATTTTTAAAAATCAGAATGCATCATCATGATTAAAAGACACTCCTGTTTCCAGGAAGACTTTTGTTTTTGTGCTTGAAGTGATTAGTACTTGGCTTATAACCTAAAAAAATGAGGTTTAGGTCTTGTGTAACTTCAGTATGAGGTAGTGCAGCTTGGGAGAGCCAAGTTGTAGAAGCAGCTCACTTAATGTATATTTTTAAAATTTTATTTCAAATCCTGCTTCACTCTGAGCTTCTGCAAGATGCAGGGCAGCCTGAGGGGTACCCACAGGGGCAGGAGCAGGGGTGGTGCAGGCTGGATGCTGTTTTGGGGGGCAGAGGTGCCCGTCAGGGAGTGTCCCCCCAGTCCCTGCCCAGCTCTCTGTGCCTGGCAGTGTCATTGGTGCCACTGGGTGTCACTGGGCATCCCTGGGTGCCACTGGGTATCACTGGGGGGTGTCACTGGGCGTCCCTGGGTGTCACTGGGTGCCACTGGGTGCCAGTGGATGTTACTGGGCATCACTGGGTGTCATTGGGTGTCATTGGGTGCCACTGGGTGTCACTGGGTGCTGGGGGAACACGCACCTCCCATCCCCGCAGCTCTCGCTGCAGCACCCCGGGGTGCCAGGGGCCGCCGTGTCCCACCCAGCCAGTGACAGCTGTGTTTCCCCAGCAGCTCCACGTTCAAGGACTTGGAGGGGAACAGCCTGAAGGACAGCGGGCACGAGGAGAGCGACCAGACGGACAGCGAGCACGACGTGCAGCGCGGGCTCTACTGCGACACGGCCGTCAACGACGCGCTCAACACCAGCGTGCCCTCCGTGGGCTCCCAGGGCCCCGAGCAAGGTGAGCCTGTGCCCTGGGGGTGCCCACGGCCCCCGTGCCCCTCTGCTGCCGCCCTGGTGGGTGAGCAGTGAGGGTGCTCAGTGCTTGCTGGGGATAGCGCTGTGCATCGTCAGAGTGCTGGGCGGATGTTAATTGATCTTCACTCCACGCCTGTCAGGTAAACCAGCAGTTGGGATTATCCTCTGCTCACAAGCAGAAAACCTGAGATGTGCCTGACAGTGAGGGAGTGCTGGAGCTGGGATTAGGGCAGGAATTAGGGCGCTGTGCCCAGGGCTGGTCCCTGCCCGCTTCCCCTCCGGAGCACCCATGGTTTTCCCATCCCAGCCCTCCGATCCCAACCCTTCGATCCCAACCCTCCCAAAGGTCAGCAGAGCACATGGACAACCAGCCAGGCATCCCACAAGGGATTAGCTCAGGCCACTGGGCGAGGGTTTGCTTCTTTTCCCCTGCAAAGGTGGCAGCTTTCAGCTCTTCTCGTCCCCGTGTGCAGGGATGGAGTCCTGCTCTGAAGCCAGACTGGTGTTAGCTGGAGGAAGGCAGTCAGAGGAGTTCAGCTGAGCCCAAGTGTCGTTTGTACTTGGGCATGGATGTCGCTTTTAGTGTCTGAGGGATGCAAACAGCCAATGCAAACATCCTGTCTGTTTCAATTAAGGAGGTTTGGTGCTCGGGCGCGGGGGAGCCTCGGGGCACTTGGCTATATCTTGAGATAAGCAGGAGCTGAGGCTCCACTGGAAGCCCCACTGCTAAAAGACTTAAGGATATGAAAACAAAATGCTGTGATTATGAACTGGTCTTCAGCTGTTTAATTCAATTCATGGTAAACATCATTAAAAGCCTTTGTTTTGCTGTCATAAAAGAGTCAAACGGGGGAGAGAGAGTTCTTGCCATCTGCGGCACCGGGTGTGGGATTTTTCTGGAGATTCTGATGGCTGTATTAATTCTCGATGGAGTCTGTTAAATGGCCACAGTTAACCCTGTGAGACTCCACGAGGAGGGGAACACAGAGGTCACCTACACATTGCACGCTGCCAGCCGCACTAATTGGAGAGGGATGGCATCCGCAGCGATAATGTATTTCCAGACAACCCTACTGTGGCCAAAGATGAAAAAAATTAAACATTTGTATAACTGTACAGTGGCAGTTTAATTCTCTGCGGACCAGCACCGTGTCAGAGAATGCAGGCTGATAGCTATCATTTATTATTCTTCTATTACAAAGAAATGCTTTTTCATTTCGATCAGGAGAGGGTTTCCTAAGATGCATTTGTAGTAAGGGATGACTGTGGAAGCAAAAATGTTCATAATTGATTCCCATCCTGGTGAATGGTCTGAGCAGCATCTGTTAATTTTTTGTCACATTTCTTCAGCAAAAAACCCAATCTCAATGGGCTGCAGATAGGGTTTTACAGGGATTACATTTCTGATAAGTCTGCGTGCTGGCTCTGATAACAATGCAAATAAGTTAAAGAGGCTGAGTTGGAGGCAGAGCTCCTTGGAGGAGTCAGATGGGAGTAAATATGGTTCACTCTGTTGTAGCATGGACTTCCCACTGCATGTAAAATACACCCAAAAATCAGGTGTATTTCCAGAAGGTGACTTCTGAAAGCAGTCTGTCTATGTCCTGGTCCCGCAATGGCCCAAGGGGTTGGTGCTCCTGGATCTGGTTTATTTTGGGAGGAAAGCAGCAGGGTAGTGCTGCACTGGCACCCAGCTGCACCTGCAGGCAGGTGTGCCACAATCAGCTCTCTTGCCCTGCAGGACCCACACTGTCTGGTGTGGAAGAGCTCGGGGTGACCCTGTGAGGTTATTGGGGTGCTGGTGGAGCAATGAGAGGAAGTGAGTGGTTACTGTCACAGAAGCTGGAAAAGAGGTTAAAGAGAGTGTTGCCTGAGCTGATTTGTGAAACAGGAACTGCAGAAAATAATCAGGAAAATCAAGATGCTGAGATGATGGTGATAACAGCAGTTCCCACATGATTAAAGCAATGGTTTTCACTTGGTAATTTTTACCTGATTTTGGGGCAGAGTGGCATGGTGGGGAGAAAACACCAGAAATTCATTGAGAAGGATGTGCAGGACTGTTGGCTGACTACTGCTCCAAACACACAGCCCTTGTCTGGAGAGCAGCATGGCACGTACCCATACTTTGCTTGCTGTCCCTGCCCAAAGTGCAGCTCATGTAATCCCAGAGAAATGGGGTGAGGGAGTTGTTGTTGGAGTTTGCTTGTTAATGGCAATGATCTCCTGGCAGGGACCCTGGTGGGGCTCGCCTGTGTCCAGTCTCTGCTGGGCTTGGACCTCAGCTTGAGGCACCACGAGTCCTCCATGAGTTGTGGGGGGCAGAAATCCCTGTAGCTGGCTGGTAGAGGATGATCCTGTGTGGTGGCTCAGGGTGGTCAGTGTGGACCTGTCTGGCCAGCCTTTGCCTGCTGAGATTCTGCATTTCCTGCAGAGGGAGGTGGGTTTGGATGGATCCAAGCTCCTTTGTTGTCTTACACCAGTGGTCAGTACTTGGGCGTGGGAGCCCCAGGGAGCTGCTGGTGTTTGACCGTCCTGGTGCCACTTTGGGTGGGAGTGACACCAGCTGCCAGTCCTGCTGGCAGGAGCCCTTTCTCCTCCTTTGGAAATGACCTAGATTGCCAGAAAAATGGCAAACCATGGCATGGAGAGTGCTGAGCTTTAGTGGGTAGCAGCAGGTCATCAGAAATGCTGCCTGGAGCTCGGCCACATTGTGTATTTTGGGAGCAGGACTTCTGCCCAGTCCCTCTTTACCTCAGGATCTTAATTATTGATTATAAATTCATCTGATGAAGAGATGGCTTTAATTGCTCTAATATGTACCCAATTTGGAGTTCATTACAGGCCAGGATTGTTTTCCTTCCCCTGCTAATTGGCACGAATGGGATGCAGAGGGAGGCGGGCACTGGTGCCGTTCCACCTTCAGCGATTGCCTGGCTGCCTGTAATTGTTTGTTTATTTGTGGAGGTGCTAAGCGCTGCTGGAAGTTTATATGTGCTCAATTCCTAACAAGTCCTCCGCTGAACCTCCAGGGTTTCTCTGAGGGAGGGGTGTTTCAGGCAGCTGCTGGATCCCAGTGATGGTTTGGGACGGCTGGAGAAGCCTGCTGGAGATGGGACTCAATCCCGGGCTCCCCTTTGTGCCTTGGCCTGTTTCCCCGCAGGATGGGGTGGGTTTTCTCCGTGTCCTGGTGTAGCCGAGGCTCCAAGTGCAGCTCTGGAGGCAGCCCTGGGTTGCAGGAGGAGCTCGGGTGTGGAGCTGGTACAGGAGCTGCCCCTGAGGACAGGTGTGGGGTGAGCACTGCTGGGAGCTCCTGAGCCCCGTTCCCCCAGCACCACGGGCAGAACTCGGTGGCAGATGATGTTTCCCAGCCCTGCAGACTGTGGTGGTGGCTTTCCCTGGACAAGATGTTCACAGGGTAATTGAAAATTCCATTTTATCAGAAAGCGTTTGCTGTCAAAAAGTTTTATCTTTACTTCAACAAAGAGGCTGATTAGATCCCTCAGGACCTGAATTAGCATCTTTGAGGCTGGATACTCTGTTTTGTGATTCAGGTAGTTACTCCTCCCTTGGTTTTCCTCATACTGGTACTTTTTTCTTTATATCCCTTTGCCCTCTTCCAATCACAGTGTTTGTGCAGGTTTGACTGTTTTCTTTGTGTGGATGTGCACAGGCACCTAGATATGCTTAAATGTATTCTACTGCCTTTTTCACCTTGCCTTGAGCAAGAGCCATTCTCATACTCTCTAAGTCGTGGGAGCCAGCACAGAAATCAGAAAGGAGATATTTCCAATATAAGTTTTTAATGTTAGAAGCAACAGATTTCACACTTATCTTAATTCCCAGTGCTGGCCAGTATTTTAGCCATCAATTACAGAAAGAAAATCATTGGTCCAATGAAGCAGTGATTCACTGTTTAAGATAAAAATAGAAAATATGAAAATAATAAGCACACGCTAATCAGAAAATGGCAGTGTTAGAAATAGTCACCACCGACATAAAATAGTGAAAAAGCTTTAAATCAAAATGAGAGGGTTTTAAGCAATGTCAGTAATGGATCTCTACAGAGAATTGCTTCTAAAAGCATCGCTTCCACTTTTCTGGTGCCAGATCAGCAGTAAAGGTTCACCTGAAATGTCATCTGGAAAGACCTGATCCCGCATTCATTTCCACATCTGTGTAACTTTGCTCACAGGGGAAATTTAATTGTGTCTGAGTCCCATAAACCCCAGCAAGATGTAGGGTTCTTTGAATAGAAATGGGTTATATTTAAGTAGTTATGTTAAGTCTTCTTTATACTATCACACAGTATAGAAATAAGATTTGGGTGTAAAGGAGAAATGGGCCTGTGACATTCACTGAAACTTTTCCTGCTGGTTGCATCCCAAATTATTCAGAAGTATTCAGAAGTATTTAGGGGATCAGGTTTTATCTGGAATATTCCAATTGGTTCTCATGCTCATCTCCATAGTGTCTGGGTGTATTTCAGTTGTGAATTGAGAACATGACTAATGGTATTAACTGGAGGCAAACACAGGTATTAGAAACTGTTGATTTTTTGTAAGCTGATTTCCAGCAGTCGTTCTGCCTACAACTCCCTTTCACTCTGCAGAAAAGCCTTTCTGTAGAGCACATAAAGACCTCAGTGACATATTCTAGGGCTTTGGGGGCTGCATTCCTCTGGAAGCTTCTACAAATTAATAAAAGCACCTAATTTCTTGTATTCATACATGCAGCGCAAGACATAAAGTATGACATTAACGTGTGAGTGACAGCACATCCCTTAAGATGGATGAATGCTGTGAGCTTTCTTTCAGGGCAGTGTCAATTATCCCAGCTCCTGTGATTTCTGTATTATTGCACAGCTCTGCCAAAGCAGCCTCAGTGAGCTCAGTGGTGCTCCTGCAGTGGCCAGCCTGGAGGGAGCAATCAGCTCCTCACGTACCCTGAGAGCCCTGAGGAGGATTTTCCTGACCAGTGGGCAAGCTGCTCTTTGGGCAGAGGAGTTCATTGTCTTGTGATTCCCACACTTTTAATGATTGTGTGTTGAGCATTTGAGTTCAGCTCTGTGTGGAGGTCACTGGTGCTTTTGCCCATGCTCTCTCCATCCTCCCCGAGCTCCTGCTCACATTTCCTAACTGGGGTTGTGGAGGGCATAATGTCCTTTGTGGGACCATTGACTGGAGCTCAGCTCCTTCAGAGGGTGATGTGGGCAGCATCACAGAATCACAGGATGGTGATGTGGACACCATCACACATCACATCCCTGGACAGGTGGCCCCACTTTGGGCTCAGCTGCCTTCACTCTGTGCTGCAGCAGGGCAGGGGTCCCTTCAGGAGGGTTAATTGTCCATGGAATTGCTGCTTGGCACAGACACATCCCTGTGCTGCTCTCCTCAGCGCTGCTCTCCCTGAGCACAGCTGGGAGCAGTCCTTGCTGAGGGTTCTGGGGGCAGGGGTGACACTGAAATCATCCCCATGGCTGTAAGTGAAGCCAGTCCCCCTCTGCAAGAGCAGAACTAAATAACAAACAGATGTGCAGCCTCCTTTGTTTGCATGAGAAGCATTGTCCTGTATCCCACGTTCCTGGCACTCTTCTTCAGCTTTGAGGCTCCTTCAAAGATAGTTCTTATGGAGTCTTCATCACTGAAGTTGCTCCATTCAGGGTCACAGGAGTTATAACCTTTAGATCCTCAAGTTTTTTCCCCCTAAGCACAGAGAACACTCAGCAGATGTGAACATTTTGGCAACTTGGAGAGGAAAATTAAAACTTGAATCCATGCCCTGTTGTGTAGGTTTGCAATGGATGAATGATCAGCCCAGAAATTTGGAGAGTTTCTACTGTTTTATTGTACTTTTTAATGAGATTTTGTCAAATTCAGTCATTGCTTACCCATATTTTTACTGGGTGACTGGAGAGCAATTTATGGGAGATATGAGGAAGAGGTATTTCAGATTAGAGAATTTCAGCTTCTATTTCTGCTTGGTTTTGTTAACTGTTCCTGAACTCCAGCCCAAGGAGAACCTTTGCAGAGAAGATCTTTGTCTCAGATGAAGATGGGGTGGTTCTAACCCTGGCTCTGCCAAAGCCTCCTTTTCCAGAACCACTGCCCAATACTTGCTTTTTAAGATATCTGAAGATAAATAAACAATTTAGGCAAGCTTGCAGCTTCCTTTTGCCTCTCAAACAAGTCAGAAAAGTCTCACTGGCCTCTTTTGCCCCTCTGCCAGTAACTTCTGAGGAAGCCTTTAACACTTTCCTTGTCACAAAGTGGTCAAGGTAATGGCCATCAGATTGAGCAGTGGGGAAGGTATATGAATAAAACCAAACCTTCTGCTATCGCAGCAAGCCAGCACTTCCCAATCTCCTCCTGTAATCAATCTGCATTGTTAATGACTCTGGAAACAGACTGAACTGCTGGGGCTGGCACTGGGAAACTTGCATTACAAACTAACATCTCTTATTAACCTTTCGGTGTTTCCTTCACAGCGCTAATTAGAGCCAAATAAGACCAATGTTTGTGGAACTCTTAAGTTAAAATATAATTTTCAGAGAAAATATGGTAAACTCCAGAGCTCCTGTTTGCTTGGCCTTTCTTTTTAATTATGATAGGGGATGGCTGTTACTTGTTTTACAGAGGCTTACATGATTAATGCTGCAATGTTTCTGTAATTAAAACAGCAAAAAAAGAGATGTGATTGGGGCCTGTATAATTTACAGACATCTCGGCATTCTGGTGGCAGAGCTGCTCTGAGTGTTGCAAAGACGAATCATAAAAATTTATTCTAATTAAAATTGCCAGATTGACTAAACAACAGGTGACTTATATAACTTGAGCGACTTGCACTTGGGGTGAGAAATCATCAGAAATCAGTGAATTATACAAAGCTGCCTATTATTCTGCTAAATGGGAAAGTGTGTGCTTGCCATGGCAACCCGCATCAATTTTGCAGCCTCTGGAAAATACAGGGCCCTTTATTAAAGGCATAATCAGCCCCAGCAGCGTGGTGACCCCGGGCTCTGCAGGGGCAGGGGCAGGGCCTGGGGGCTTGGGGGCAGCCCCTGGGCACAGGTGGGGCAGCAGGTGGACCCTGCCCTGGTACCTGGGGGCTCAGGTGTGAGCCAGCCTCTCCTGAGGGGCTGCTGCCACAAGTTGGGTGCCTGTTACCCTCCAAAACATGGTGCAGTTACATTTATGTGTGTGATAACTATAAATTGATTGGACCTCTGCTAATTAGGCTGCACGCTGCAGGGCAGGAACTGTGACTCCCCTGGGTGCAGGGGAAGGAGCCCACCCGTCTCCAAAATGTGATGTGGGTGAGTGTCTGAGCTGCTCCAGCTCCTGCAGGTGTCTGCTGAGGGGAGACACACCACTGGGTTTGTATGTAGGTTGTTTTACTAAATGATCTATGTAATAATATATAAGTCAAAACTCTGTAATAATTGGCACCAAACAGCACAGAGAACTCGCAGCTTTTATCTGTCTAGAGGGAAGTGCTGCCACTCAAAACTCGGGAGTGCTGTATTTTATTTCTCATGCAGCATATATGAATGTAAGACTAGATGGTTTTAAATGGGTCACAGAATTATTAAGAGGTTTGGCAGCCTTTCCTCCTGGTGCACGCAGGTGCGTGGGGAGTGGGTGGGTGGGCGGCAGGAGCGTGGGCTGTGCCAGGCTCTGGCTGGGTGTGTGTTGCCTTTGCTCAGTCATTTCCCCTTCCCTCCTGCATTTAACCCCTGTGTCTGTTTGGGAAATAAGTTCTTTGTACAAGTATTATTATAGATGTGTGTTAGTCACGATGTGTATAATCACAGCACTCGTAAGGTGGCCCCTGTTTTTGCTGAGTATCTGTAATGGTAGTGATCGGTTTCCCCACTCTCGGCATTAGCTCCCTCAGTGTTTTTATTTTCCAGCAGAAACCCCTTTTTGTTCCATTTTCCTTATTGTATTTCACCCTTTTCCAAGTGTGAAGAACAACTTGCTTCCTAGCTGGCTTCACTGGCTGCCAGCAGGTCGTGTTTCATGACCAGCATCCACAGCTGGCTGGGGCGCTGGCACGTGGCAGCAGGTGACAGCTGGTGACACTGTGTCACCTCACCTTGGGTGACAGCCACACCTGGGCAGGGCACTGGGCCGGCCTCGAGGTCTGGGTGTCACAAACTGGGGAATATTCTAGGTGTATGGAATGACTGGCTGTAGTGAAACCAGAGCTTCATCCCAAAGAAATCCTGGCTGAGCGTCAGTCCCTGCAGGAAAAAGAGTTTAAATTGAACCACAGGGAAAAAAAAAAAAAAAGGGAAAAAAAGATGAAAAGCCCCCTCTCTGAATTGAAGCAATAGGAAATGAAAACTGCTGAGACACACTGTCATGTGGGTAGTGGTGCTACCAACCTTGTGCTGCAGTAATTACCTCTGTGCATGCAATTTGTGCTCAGCTACGACTGATTTCCCACATCATCCGGTGCCCAGGCTATATTCAATCAGTCCCAGCTGGAGAGAGCTATCTTGGATCATTTGGTGAGATTTCACCACAGATGCTGCCTGGCACGCCAGGGAAGGGCTGCAGAGCCCCCTGGCACAGGGGAGCTGTGGGGACAGGGACAGCAGGGTCCCTGTGCCCAGGGACACGGGTGCCGCCGCCCATGGGTGCTGAGCACCTGCAGCTGCTGGGGATGAGTGAAAGGTGAGGAGCTTCGGGCACTTCTGGGGAGAATCTTGGCTGCGCTGGGTGCGTGCTGGAGGCAGAGCAGTCTTGTGGCTGTTCCTGCTCTGTTTCATGTGAAAAATGAAAGAGTGAGAGCGTCGGTTGGGAGTGTTCGCGAGGAGCCAAGGGAGGTGGGTGTCCTCATCTCCTGCAAACCAAACTAGGTCGGGCACTTGATTTCCTCTGCCTGCTTGGCAAGTGTCAGCTTCAGCGAGGAGCCGAGCAGAGCCGGAGCTGTGTGAGTGGGGCACTGCCTGTCTGCTCGGGCTGGTTCTGGCAGCTCTGCAGGGGCTCTGAGCCACTGTCCCGGGACAGGAACTGCCTCAGCTCAGCTCCCTGTGATCCTGGACTGGGCACAGCCTGGGGAGGGGTTATCAGGGACAGCTCCTGTGTGGGAACGGGAGCTGGGCTGGAAACCTGAAGTTAAACTGTGCACAGGAGTAATTCAGGAACTGTCAGAGATGGGTGTTTTTGGGACAGGAGCTGCATTATTGGAGGGTGTAAATACTGCATTATTGGAGGGTCAGGCATGCTCTGTGTGTTCCGGAAATTTACTATATATATGTGTGTGTGTATATATATACATGTAGTAACTATGTATACTAACTATATATAACTATGTACACTAACTACTATATAGTTACTATTTATATATATAGTTATAAATACTAACTATATATGACTATATATAGTAACTACTGTATAGTTACTATGTATATATAGTCCAGTATACTGGACTTTGATTTGTTTTTTACTCTCTGTGTCTACCAGCCCATCATCATCATCATCACACAATGGTTTGGGTGGGAAGGGGCTGTAGGGATCATCTGCAGGGACACCTCCCACCATCCCGTGTTTCTCAGAGCCCCATCCAGCCTGCCTTGGACACTTCCAGGAGTGGGGCACCCTCAGCTTCTCTGGGCAAGCTGTGCCAGGGTCTCAGCACCCCACAGTAAAGGATTCGTTCCTGATGTCTTGTCTGACCTCTGAAGCTGTTCCCCCCTGCCCTGTCACTCCATGCCCGTGCCAGCAGCGCCTTCCAGCTCTCCTGCAGCCCTGTGTTTGTTGTTTGTGCCCCTGCTGTTCCGTGGGAGCTGTGTGAGCAGGATGCCCTGCTGAGTGTCCTGGCAGGCTCCCAGCAGCACTCACAGGTGACTGCTGTGTCCTGCATTGTTCTGACAGGCTCTGCAGCCACTCTCAGGTGAGTGTGGGTCCCACTCATTCACAGACCCTTCCTGTGCAGGGCAGCCCGTCCCCATGACAGGCCACGAGGCACATGATGACTCAGCAGCCTGAATTATTCAGGCAAATTGAATGTGTTTGGCTTGTTCCAAGCTTTTGTTTCCTTTCAGTGCTGTCAGGAGCACGGGTAGCCCTCATTCTTGTATTGCAGCTCATTCAAGTGCCAAGGAGACACAGACAGCTCGAGTATAACTTGTGTTTTACCTTGTCTGTCACTTACTTCCACCTTGCTGGGCTCTTTCTGGGCACTTCTGTGCCTCATGAAAATGTTTATCTTGCACCTACTGATTGCTCCCCTCTGGTATGTGCTGGGTTCTGGGAATTCTCTGCGTCATGTGCTGGAAAAGCCCCTGTAAAATCCAAACCCAGTTCTGTGTCTGTTCCACCCTTTAGCGGAAGTCTATTCACTCATGCAAAAATTTTGACCCGTTAGTCATCACTGTAGGATCCAGAAACCTCATCTTAATGAAGACAAGTAATTAAAATTAACAATTCTACCTGCAATTCCCTCATTGCCTGACCTCTGCTTTGTCAGTCTTCCTCCATTGTTACTGGGTGGATATGTTGAATTAATTCACTGTAAAAATCCACACAAGCCCTTCTTTAGCAGCCTTGCCTTGCAAGGACCACGAGCTCTGGCAAGCACGTGGACAGGAGATGCCCTGTCAGTGCAAACATGTCCCCTGGCTTACTGGACACTGCTCAGGAGCTTCTGGGATAGGTGAACAAATTGCCTTTCACCCCCCAAGCACGTGTCTGGAGATTTAGGAGCTCACTCAAAGCCTTTTGAATCCACCAGGATTCTCTCAGCTGAGACCACTGGGCTTGAAATAGGACCTGAGGGAGATTGGCATCCTCAGGGACGTGCTCTGAGCCTTGCTGGAGACATTGGCCATCCAAGCCTGTGCTCAGAACCAGACTGAGGGAAGAGGAGATCTCTGCAGTGAGCAACACAGAGCCTCGGGAGATGGAGATTTGCCTTGGAAAATTCCAGCTGCAAATGAGATGCATGATTTTAGGAATTAGAATAATTACCCCCTGGAACAGGTTCCCAAGGGATGTGATATATTCTGTATCACTTAGAGTCTTTAAATCACATTTGCATGTTTTTCAGAAAAGCGTGCCTAGTCACTCAGAGTGCAGGGCTGTGCTTGAGGGGCACAGTGTGACAGGCTGAGCCTGCCCTGCTTTTCACCTGGTCCTGCCTGGGCTGAGCCCTGCAGGTCCCTGTGGCAGTTTGGGGTCTGGCACACCCTGGAGGAGAGCTCAGGGCTGTCCCTGGCCAGGGCTGGGGGCTGTGCAGGAATGTGCAGAGCTGAGCAAGGAACGCGGGGATGATTCAGAAGCCAATTCCCCCAGCCAAAATCTGCCTTCTCTTCCCAAACACACGCAGTCCCTTCCTCTGAATCAGATGTCCCCAGGCACTGAGCAATCCTGGCTGGATCAGTGTTTCCAGGACCTTCCTTCCCACCACCCCTGAGTGATGAGAATATTTCTGTAGATCTCATTTCCTGCCCTTTCCCTTTCATCTCTCAGAGCAGCAAGTAAATGAACAGCCCTTTAGTTTTTAGTTACCGCTCTGCACCCAGTGAGCCATCAGAGGCTGTTGACAATGACTTTTCTCTTTTCCGTGCTCCTGCCTGCAGGATTTGGGGAGATAATTCATTTGGTCCTGGTGCTTTGTCAACTTTCAGCACTTGTAATTGCCTAATGATCAGTGCGGATGCTGTTGTTAAGCCTGTTAAAAGTTTGTCCTGCTGAACAGCCAGGCTGTGCCTGTCTCATCGTGTTGTGCCTGCTGTGCTGGCTGGGGCTGCCTTTGATGCTCCCACCCTGGCCCCATCTCTGCTGCTGCTCCCACCCACCTCAGGGGATGGATGGATGGATGGATGGATGGATGGATGGATGGATGGATGGATGGATGGATGGATGGATGGATGGATGGATGGATGGATGGATGCAGCAGGGTGCTGCCCACGCTCAGGAGCTGCACCTGGAGTTACAAATAGCTGAAGAATGATCCCACAGAGAGCCAGATGCTCTCCAGGATGAATGCCCTGTCGGCCCCAAGGAGCCTGGAGCTCGTTGGGGAAGGTGGGAGCTGGTTGGAACGGGTGTCTGTGCCCTGTGGGGTGGGTGAGAGCAGCTCTCTGGAGCAGGCTGTCACTGCTAGAGCACTGCTGTTGAGCAATATGCTGCTATTTCTGCTTTTCCATCTCTCTTGTGCCTTTTCCACCATCATTATAGCTTTTTTAGGGCTCTAATTGGCCACATTTCACGCCACCACCTCTTTTGCTGCTCATCCGAGGTGCCCAGCTGGCTGGTGCCATCTCTGGAAGCCCCTGTTGCTCATCCTCGCCTCTTCCAAGGCCGCTTTTTAATGGCACACACTGAACATCAGTGCATTACCATCCCTTTTCCAAGAGCAGTCTCCATCCACTCTTCTCCCGTCCCCCAGTGCCTCATCCAATTTAATTAATTATCCTTAGTATATTACGCATCCTGTCAAAGTTTTTCCTTTCCGAGCTTTAATGGTTTTTTAATTCTAATGCAGGCTGCCTGTGCGAGTGTTGGAGCAGTGAGGGAGCGTGCAGTGGCAGGGAGGCAGCATTGCAGCAGGTGCTGCAGGCAGCCAGGGTGGGTCCCTGTGGGGAGGGACTGCAGGACTGAGCTGTCCCCATCCCTCTGTGCAGGACTGAGCTGCTCCCTCCCTGTGCTGCTGCTCAGGGGCACAGTCAGGCAGGGGGACACGTTTGGGGTGAGCCCCCTCACCCTTGGTGCATCTGGTGGGACAGGAGGGGGCTGGTGGCTCAGCCCCAGCGTCCTCTCTGCAGCTGCTGAGCTCAGGGCAATGAACCTGACTCTCGTCCTTGTGCTAACTGTGTCTGTAGCACCAATTCCATCAGTCACTGCAGCCCTGCCCTGTGCACAAGGGCTGTGTAAAGGATGTGGTGGGGACTGGTAACGCTGACTGGGGCTGGTACTATCGCTCTGTATTTCCCAGAGACACTTAAAAGGCTTGGTCAGGAAGGTGGTTCAGCAGGGATGACATTGTGAGGTCTCACACTGACTAGCTTTGGGTATTTCCAGATAAAATCTGCTCGGACTAAGAGGGTTGTGGGTTGGTGGTTGTTTTTTCCCTGCCTGTCAGTGTTGCAAAGTGCTTAGGTTTTGAAAATCCAGCTGGGCTCTGTCCGTCTGTCGCACCCTCACTGAGAGTGACGGTGCTGTGGTGCAATTTAGCTGACAGCCCTGTGAGCTGGGGCCAGGAGCCAGCACAATGCAGCCTGACCTGGGGCAGCGCTGCAGGAATGTGCCTCAGGAACCAGAAATCCTCAGAGGCTGCACTGGCAGGAGCTGGGGCAGAGCTGAGCAGCCCGTCCTGGGGAGCGAGGGCATCCCAGCTCTGCACTGGAGCCACAGCAAGGGGTGTGTGGGACGATCCCAGTGAGGTGTGCAGCCCCCACTGGGACCCAGAAGCACTGCCCAGTGCCCGTGGGTTGGCAGCAGCTTGGCTGGAGCTGTGGGGCTGAGTGCTCTCCTTGCAGTGCCTGTGCAAGGCATGGACATGCAGTTATTTTCCATTCCTGTTGCTGAGCAGTCTCCCTGTGGCTCTGACAGCCCCAGACACACTGCAGGGCTTGTTCTCCACCTCACCCCCGTGGCTGTGGGGCCAACAGAACGGGGTGGGGTGGGGCAGGATGAGACCCCGGCTGGATTGCTGGAATTGAGCTTGTCCATGACTCACAGGTAAAGACATTTCCCCAAGCTTATAATGAGGTTTTAGATTTAGCTATTGACCTTAGAATAGTTTTACATGCATGTTTATCTGCCCTTTGGATTAATGAAGGTAAACTTAATTGCCAGAACAAAGTTGCATCTAATTAAATGGGTCAGATTCTCTGACTCTGGCAATTCTGTCATGTCTTCTGTTGGCCCTGGGGCAGTGTAACCCAGAGGTGGCATTTCCCTGGCATTGCTGTTATCCCTGGTTGGTGTGGAGCTGGAGCCTGCTTTGAACCCTTTCTGCAGCTCCATGGCCGTGCAGAGAGAGCAGGAGGGTCCCTGTGAGTCAGGGTGGACAATGTAGAGCAGGTTTGCAGATCTGTCCCTGTCTCTGTGGGATTTTCTGATGCTCTCACCCCCCTAGGCAAACATCTCCTCGTGGTCCATGCCTGTGTTTCAGAGTAAAGATCCACCAGCATGGAAAAACCCTGTGTTCATCTGAAAGAGACTTAAAGTAGAGCACCAGGGAGGGGAAAATGCTGAGCTCCAGGGTGGAGGCGTGAGAGGTCAATGTCATGATGAGAGATGGCCAGCAACCAACATTTCGGTGTTTTAAGAAAAGTGTAAAATTCCCCAGCTCTCCCTTGATGGTGGGGAACGCCCCATTGTGCTGGGAAGCCTTCCAGCTCCCTCCACTCCTCAGAGCTGCACACTTTAGGAAAGTACAAAGAGCTTCTCATAATGTTTTGCCTTGTGGGTACGTCTATGATTAATTCCGTGCAAGCATTACTGGTGCAATAACAATACTGAAGGTCCTAAAACTGCAAAAGGAAACACATTTGGCTCGTGCTTCATCCACAATCACTTACACTTAAGCTATTGATAGCTGATTGGGATCTGTAGACTGCTGGGCTGGTGCCACTGGGTTTCTGAGCGCGCTCAATGGCTGGAACAGACAGCGAGGCTGTAGGTTTTGGCAAGCTGTGGCTCTCATTAGTCAGGCTGACTGTATCTGACACCAGAGATTCCCATCCACCAAGATGAAGCTCACTTCCCTAGGCTTTGGCTGACATCCCAACAATATTTACATGAAGGACAACAGAGGATCAGTGTTAGATTAAGGCTGTGAGTTTCCAGTAGGCAGACAGTTAAATATTCTATTGAAATACTCTTTTGATTATTTAGATAATAATGAAGTTTATGCATGTCCTTGAGAAATCTGGGGAAAGGCAGTTGTTTTATGCTAAGCATGCAAAGATGTGTTTAATCTTGATAATAGGAGTAAATTATGTATCAGCGTTTATAACCTCACTCCTTTATTTCTCACTTGTTGTGTGGAGCCACCAGAAGCCTGGCAGGGAAGGAGGGGGCAGCATCCTCCCCAGGGCACCCTGGCCTTCACATCCCTGCAGGAGGAGCATCAGGACTGATCTGTTTTGTCCTGGCCAAGGGAGGTGCTGGCTGCAGTAAGACATTAACCATGGAGTACTGGTTGAAGTATGACATTAACCATGGAGGTGCTGGCTGCAGTAAGACATTAACCATGAGCCCCCGAGGAGAGGGCAGGGATGTGCCCTGACAGGCTCTGGGCCAGGAGCTGGCCCAGTACAGGCATCCAGGAATTGCTTCTTATCTCCCCCAACTGTAGTTTCTGTTTTGTTGGATTTTTATCAGGGTGGTTGAGTTGCCGTTTTCTGACCGGTGCCTGATTTTGAATAGGACTGAGTAATAATTTGATTTATTGCTGCTGTTGGAATGTGGCTGCCTGGCTGGTCCTGCCTTACCCCCACAGAAAATGTGAATTTGCTTCGTCTATGACAATAGCAGAGAACAGTAACCTTTGGATTAATTTGTTTCAGCGACTAAAGTCCCATTAAATGGGAGGCAGCTGGTGTCAGAGGCATAAACTGAGACAAAGTTTTGCTCCCAATTGTGGGAAATGTGTTTAAACAGACTAGAAATGTTTCCATCTCTGCAGGGTATAATATACTCAAATGGTTGCATTAACATGAAAAAAGTCTAAGGAAGAGTGTATTTAGGACAATCCCTCTGTATCCAGTGCTAATGAAATTGAATTGCAGTAATGAAGTCAGGGGTTGTGGCTGTGTCTGTGCCCGTGCAGGAGCTGCCTCAGCATTAACAGGAGCCGTGCCCGAGAGTGGTGGAGCACTAATGGCTCGAGATGGAGGAGGTCCATCAGAGCCCAGAGTGCTCTCCCCTCGCTCCCAGGCTGGATCCACATCCCAGACCTGTTAGGATGCTAATGAGCCCTGGATGGAGGCACGAGCGCTGGAGTTTCAGAGGTGGAATCCACATCCCGCTGCTCAGGGGCCAGCAGAGCTCCACAGACCACTTAAGAAAAGGATTAATTGGAGTTTAAATGGCGTGTTCCGGCCTTCTGAAAGGGAATTAATTTTTCCTTGTGAATGAGGTGGGGATTGGCCTGCGGTCCTGGGTAAAGGGGAGCAGCCAGCATTAAATTGCATTCCAGCCCATAATTCCTTCTGGGTCTGACTCTGGCGCATGGCACACCCAGAGCACAGCTCCTTCTGGTGATCACCCTCCTTGCCACAGCCTGCTCCTCACCCAGAGGCGTCAGCATCCCCAGGACATCCTGGGCATCGGGGCTGTCCTTGCCCTCTGGGTGCAGCTCCAGGCACCCAGGTGTGCCTGTCCCCCCTCAGTCCTCATTCACAAAGCAGGGACACCTCAGCTATTCATGGTGGTGCAGAGCAGGGCAAGAGGGGAATGGGCAGCTCTTGGCTGTGTAAACCAGAGGGAATCCTCAGCGTTTCCTGGGAGCTGTCTGTGTCTGCAGAGCCCCCTTGCACACCTCTGCTGACCATCCCAGCAGCACTGCCCATGAGCTGCGTGCAGCCACAGGTCCTTAGCAGCAATTGCTCAATAAATAAATCTAAATGACAGCCCTTGTTTCATTAAAATAATTCCTGTGCTTTGTCCAAGCGCTGTTGACCTTCTGTGTTGGGACAGGCAATCCAGGATTAAAAATACAGCATTTTTAGCTTGCATAAATCCCGAATAATGGTGAAAGAGAGGAAAGGAAAGGCTTCTTGTTGCAGTAAAGAGCATTTGTCACTGTCCCTGGTTATTAGTATCCTCTGAGCATTGTGCAGGGGAAGCCACGCCAGGATTACATTGCTGCATTGACTGGAGATTTCTTATTAGGAAAGGCAAGGAAGGCTCTGTGAAGCCCACAGGTCAAAAATATAATACACTATTCCCCACCTCTCGTTTCCTGATGTTATGCTATTAGAGGAGATAAGGGAGAGGTGCAGAGTCTTAATTTACAAGGGAGTGATGAACCACGGCTGGGGACTGTTTGTATTTTGCTGGAGCTTATTATTTTATCTGGAGTGTAACGCAGAGGATCGCTGCCCCTGAGCCTGAAACAGCCACTCCTGTTGGGGTGCAGGGTGTGGGCTCCTCTGGTGTGCTGAGGGTGCTGGGTCCTGAGGAGATGGAGGTGCTGGAGTTGAAAAGAAACCCCGAAGTAGCTGGAAAAGGAGTGTTAAATAATGCAGCTGCGCTTTGTCCATGAAAGATGGCTAACCATGAGTAAACAGCCACAACAGTGTTTGATCCCTTCGTGTTTACTATTTATTCATATTTATTATTCATAAATTCTGTCACAAATGTTGGGCCCGCACCCCAGTGAGACATTTGCATTTTATTTTAAGTTTGATTCCCCCCCCTGCCCCTCAGTTTCATGAACTGAGATTTAATGATTTGCTTTTCCACATTGCTCCCGTGCTGGCTCTCCCTGGTTCTCCTCTTCTTGTTTCAGGAAGAGATTTCTAACATGGAAAAGTGATATTTGAATAGATTCCCCTAAGGCAATCAATTTACTTCTAATTTGTCTGGAACTAAGCTTTTCTTTGTTGCAATGAGAAAGGATTGAAACTGCTGTAAAATTTATTAGCTTCCAGGAAGATTTTGAAATGAATTTTTTAATGATCGTGCTGTTTGCTGTACCCAGGAGCAGTGTCATCGTGATTACAGTATAATCACACGGTTGCTGAAGGAACACCGAGATGTGGAGCTAGAGCTGGGCTCCTGCACGAGGGGACCTGTGGCACTGCCCAGGTACGGGTACCGCCCAGGTATGGGCACCGCCCAGGTACGGGTACCGCCCAGGCATGGGTGCTGCCCAGGTATGGGCACCGCCCAGGTACGGGTACCGCCCAGGTATGGGTGCTGCCCAGGTATGGGCACCGCCCAGGTACGGGTACCGCCCAGGTATGGGTAGTGCCCAGGTATGGGCACTGCCCAGGTACGGGTACCGCCCAGGCGTGGGTGCTGCCCAGGTATGGGCACTGCCAAGGTATGGGTAGTGCCCAGGTATGGGCACTGCCCAGGTACGGGCACCGCCCAGGTATGGGTAGTGCCCAGGTATGGGCGCCGCCCAGGTACGGGTACCGCCCAGGTATGGGTAGTACCCAGGTACTGGCACTGCTAAGGTACAGGCCCCACCCAGGTATGGGTACTGCCCAGGTACTGGCACTGCCCAGGTCTGGACATCACCCAGGTACAGGCACTGCCCAGGTACTCTCACTGCCCAGGTATAGGTCCTGCCCAATACAGGTATTGCCCAGGTACTGGTACTGCCCAGGTGCTGTCACTGCCCAGGTGCTGTCACTGTCCAGGTATGGGTACTGCCCAGGTACTGTCACTGCCCAGGTACTGTCACTGCCCAGGTACTGTCACTGTCCAGGTATGGGTACTGCCCAGGTATGGGTACTGCCCAGGTGCTGTCACTGCCCAGGTTTAGGTACTGCCCAATACAGGTATTGCCCAGGTGCTGTCACTGCCCAGGTACTGTCACTGCCCAATACAGGTACTGCCCAGGTATGGGCACTGCCCAGGTGCTGTCACTGCCCAGGTGCTGTCACTGCCCAGGTACAGGCACCGTGGCTGGCACTGTTGCAGGGCTGGGGGCTTTGGGCTGGGGCCGCTCAGCACAACACTCCCCTGCCCTGTGCATGTCCCAGCAGGCTGGGATCCCTCAGTCCCTCCTTCTCTCCCCTTCTTTCTGGTTCTCAAGCAGCTCCTGCTCCTCTCCCTGTTCCCCTGTAACAGCACAAACGAGCTCTAGTTATCACCCCAGCAAAGCTGCTCTGACACGGATTGGATTGAACCGAGCGCCTGTTTGGAAATGGAAACTCCAGGGACTATTGTCATCGCCCAAATTGCACCTTAGATTGTATAACAGCACATGTCATCTGGCCATTTATCAGGAATATTACATTCCCAGGCACTTGCACCTTGCTACGATTTAACTTTGTCTCTTTGGCCAGCGTTGCAATTCCACTGGAGATAATTCAATTGCCGGGAGCTGAGCGGGCACCCCGCGCACCCGCTTGGCGTTGCTGTGCTGCAGGTGTGGGACAGGGAATGGGGGATTTGCTCACCATGGACATTCCTCAGTCCCCCTGTGATGAGGGAACAGCCCGTGCTGCGTGGAGCTGGGGGCTCTTGCTGCAGTGCCCACCACGTGTCCTCTGCCAGCTCCTGCTGGGCCCTGCCTCTTGGGCATCCGTCCCCTGTCCCTGCTCTTCCCACCAGGAGCTTGCACATGGGATTGGGAAGTGCCAAGGGTCTTGGCTGGGTGGGGATTTTTATCTCTCCCACCAGGTCTACCTGCAGCAGTTGCCTTCGTGCTGGTCTTCTGAGTTGCAAGTAGAGCTCTGATTTGAAATCTGGAGCTTAACGTGGATTTTGCTGGACTTGTTGAGGAACGTGTTTATTCCAGAGGTGGCTGTGGATTTTATGTGAGTTCATATTTGCTATGCAAGAGCTTATGTTTAGTAATGACATTTTTCCTGCCAAGTCTGACTTCAGGATAACTGCTCTGAAACAAGTGCCTTGTTTCAGGTGCCCTGAAACAAGGTTGTGGGTTTGTGCTGGGTGAGGGCAGTCTGGCTGAAACACGGATATTGCTGCAGTGGGACCTGCACATCTCTGGTACAGCAGCTCCCGTGTAGGGCACTTGCCCTCAGGCGAGCTGCTCAGCGTGTCTCTGGGCCAGCTGGGTGCCACATGGGTGCCCCCATGGGTGTCCCCACAGCCTGACTGGCAACTGAACTACCCCCTTAGTGTGCACAGTGTCCTCAGCTCCTTGGAGAGTGCTGCCCAGGTCATGCTCTGGGCCATGGTGGTCTCCATCCCTGGACCATGGTGTTCTCAGTCCCTGTCCATGGTGCTCCCCAGCCCCTGCCAGCTGGCAGGTCCTTGCCAGCCTGGTGCACTGGTGCCCTTGGGGGCTGTGTGTCAGGATGAGGTGCTCACGCTCACACAGAGCAGTGCCAGAGCTTGGGGGTCTCACCCCTCTTTGCCCCTCTGTTGCTCCCCTCCCTTTGCCCATCTCCAGCTCATCTCACCCCTCTTTGCCCCTCTGTTGCTCCCCTCCCTTTGCCCATCTCCAGCTCTGGTCAGCAGCAGTTTCAGCCTGCTCAGCCCTGCCATGAGCACAGGGGTGGGAGCTGCCTGCTCTGGCTGCCAGGCACTCACCGTGTTGTGCTTCTGGTGGTTTTTACCTGGGCTTTGCTCTGTGCACCAAGAACATTTTGTCACTGCAGACAGTAACAGTTATATTGACTAGGGCAGGTCTGGGGCTGTAAAAGAATTTCCTGTTGTTCTATTTCTGATTGTTAAAGTGGTAAAGAACAAGACAGAGCAGTACGGTGATGTGAATGTGGACGTGAATGGCTGTCCTGGGTGCCATCAAAGCTGGGTGAGTCAGACTGAGCTGCAAAGGGCAGCACCAGGAGCGTGCCCAGCAGTCCCTGCCTGCCTCTGCTTGGGGCAGGAGCAGCATGCAGGGATCAGCCCTGGGTCAGCTGCTGGAGGGGCTCAGACCCTGCTGTGCATGCCTTTGGATCGGGGACAGCAGAGGAATGGTGTTTCTGGGTATCCACAGGCCTTGCTCAAGGCGTTTGAATAGTATTTGATACCAGCTGGGGGCTGAGACAGTGATGGATGGGTGGCTAGCTGGAGATGCCCGTTGTGCCATGTGAAGAGGCTGCTGCTGGGGGCTCTGTGCTGGTCCCTGTGTCTGCTGCAGGTCACGGCTGCTCTGGGCAGCCTGCACACATGTTGTCCCCAAGAGCAGGATGGTTCTGGCTGCAGGGCAGCTCTCAAAGCTGGCATGTGTGCTGAGCACAGAACAGAGTGACAGAATGTGCTGTGGAACTACCTGTTGTCTCAGGTCTGTGGATGGTGGTGACCTGTGACCCTCTGCCTGTCAGCCTGGCCTCTTTGAGACTTGTTAACATTCCCTTCCTCATACAAAAGATTGAAACAGTATAATGTAATGTAATGCTTCTCAGCTCCTTTCCTCCCTGCATTTCAGCTGCTGCAGGTTCTAGACAAGCATTGCAATGTCCAAAACTGATAATCTCTGTGGCAGAGGGGCACCAGGCCCTTTAGTGAGCTGTTGTTAAAGTACAGGTGCCTTTGTAGGCTTTGAGGAATATCCGCTTGCAGTAATCAAGGAAGCCCTCCAATTGTTTCTAGCTGTAAAATGTGGCAGCTGGAATAAATGGGTCAAGGCAAGAGCAACCTGCCTGTGCTCCCTCTGGAGTGAGGTTTGCCTTGGCTATGGCAGTGCCATGGACTGGGGGCTGAGCTGTGCTGCTGGGCAGGGAAGGTGAGGAGAAGCAGCTCCCCTGAGCCTGACCAGCCAGCCCAGCACGCTCGCAGATCCAGCTTTTCATGTTTGTGGAGACACTGAAGTGATGTGTGCTCCAGCAACACGCCCAAGGTCACACAGCACAATAAATCAGTGTCTCATCGGGATGAGAA
Source organism: Melospiza melodia melodia (assembly GCF_035770615.1). Lineage (NCBI taxonomy): Eukaryota > Metazoa > Chordata > Aves > Passeriformes > Passerellidae > Melospiza > Melospiza melodia. Next base: position 19,642,741 of record NC_086209.1, on the reverse strand, counting down.
TCCGAGATATTTCTGTAGCCCCTCCAGCCATCACCGAGTCCTCTGCTATCACAGCCAGACTACACAACTTTGTATGCCTGTAGCACCCTTTTGAAGTTAAGCTGTGGATAAATAGGGAGACAGCAATATTTTCTGGGCAATTTTTCTTTTTTTTTTTCTATTTTGCTCAAGTACTTGAAATTAGCAGAATCAAAGTATAAGATCATGGGCTTTTAGAGCTCAGTGCTGGTTGTTCAGTGTGTAGGGCTCAGGGCATCCTTCTCTCAAGCTGCTGTAAAGGCAGCTGCCAAAACCCAGACCTCCTCCCCTCCACCCAGCCCCCTGCTCCACATCACTGGCTTGCTGCTCTGATGTAGAGAAAAAGCTGATGTTTTACCCATATATTTTTCAATTAATTGGCTTCTTCACTTTCTTTAAAAAACCTTTTCTTGGTGTTTTTTTTTTTATTTTTTTCTTCCTTCTTTTTTTTTTTGAGGTCTGCCTTTTACTCGTTTATTCTCTGTAAGTGTTAAGCTGCTCATATTTTGGTGCATTGTGTTATGTGCTGAGAATTTTTATCAGCCGCCCTAGTGCTCGCATGTGGTGGAAATACCAATGTGTCTGAGGAGCGGAGGTTATGCACACAGATGTACAGAGCAGCACAAGGAATGGTTTGCAGACGGAGGGAAGGAAATCTGGGCTGAGCCTGCACCTTCCATCCATCAGCCCAGCCCCGACCGAGCGTGGGCTCCTGGGGGTGATGGCATTGGAGCTTTAGTGCTGCTGTGTGGGTTATGGGAGGAAGCAGCCACGTCTTTGCGTGGGGAAAGGCTGTGCTTTAGGAGGGCAGCTGCAATTACAAGCTCTTATCAAATGAAGGAGAAGCCGAGACTGAAAAGCAGCCAGGATCCTGCGGTGTGAGGCAGGAGCCACGGTCGGATGCTCAGCAAAGGCTGGGCATGGTGAAACTGCTGAATTTCATTTCCAGCTTTGCACTTGGCTGAGCCTGGCTGCTTCCCGAGCCTCGCTTTGTCCATCTGTGATGTGGAGGTGAAGCTGTGCAGCCCTCTGGGGCTGACTGACAGTGCAGGAATGCACACAGGCCCCGGGCACCAGGGTTTGCTCTCGCCTGGCAGCCCTTGGACCTGGTCTTGGAGGGTCCTTGGGAAGGGTTAAACCACCAGTCCATATTTCAGCACTGTAAAGTGGTGTTGGGACGACAGCCCCAAGTCGAGAGAAGGAATCTTTATTGCTCCTGTATGAATAAAGCCTCAGCACTGGAAATGACACATTTAATCTTCAGTGGAGTGGACAATCTTGGAGATTTATAAAGCCTCTGTTGTGTGAGAGGTCAGTGGGGATTAAGCAACAAGTTAAAACTCACATATACAGCAGAACCACAAAGAACCTTCCCTCCTCCTCCTTTTCTTTCCTCCCTCTGTTCCCTTCCCCTCCTTGCAAAAAGCCAAGCTTAAATGTCACGTCAAACCAAGCTTAAAACATGGTGGCTTTTAACACTGGCCACTAAACCCGGGAACCACTGGCTCTGAGGGCTTGACACACCGACAGCCCTGTTGTGATGGATTTGCTGCCGTCACTCCTTCTCCAGGCTTCTGTGCTGGTGCTGACAGGTGACACACAACCTATTGGAAATCAAACTCCAGTCTGTAGAGCCTTGAAAGCGATGGCTGTTTGAGGTTCAGTCAGTGCAGTTTGGGGTAGGATCCTCTCTGCAGTGCCCAGCTCGGTGTGGTGCCCCCAGCCCCGGGCAGGCTGGAGGCCGTGGGCACCCCATTCACCGTGCCTTGTGCTTTCTCCTGCAGAGCAGAGCGAGGGCTTCCACTGCCGGGAGGAGTGCCGCATCCTGGGCCACTCGGACAGGTGCTGGATGCCGCGCGGCGCCGTGCCCAGCCGCGCCAAGTCCCCCGAGCACGGCAGGAACGTCATCGCGCTGTCCATCGAGGCCACGGCCGTGGACGCGGAGCCTTACGCGGACTGCGGCGCCAAAAGGACCTTCGCCACCTTCGGCAAGGAGGGCGGCGAGCCCCCGGCCGAGGAGCGCCTCGCCAACCCCAAAGGCAAAAGAACGGTGGACTCGGCCGCCTGCTGCAGCCCCAAGGTGAGCGGCGCCGTGCGCGAGGCCGGCAACGGCTGCGAGGCCGTCAGCCCCGTCACCTCGCCCCTGCACCTGAAGAGCCCCTTGTCCGGCAAGCCGGCGGCGCCCTACGGGGCCGGGCACTGCGCCGGCGGCCGGGAGCCCTTTGGGAACAGTGGCCCTTCCCGGCCCAGCGAGGCCGAGCCCCGGGGCGCGGACAGCGAGAGCAGCGGGCAGGAGGGCAACCCGCTCCTGCAGGCCAGCCGGGAAAAGGACTCGCCCGGCGCCCGGAGACTAAAGGACATCGTCCTCTGAGCGGCACGAGGATGGGGATGAGGCTAAGGGACATCGTCCTCTGAGCGGCACGAGGATGGGGATGAGGCTAAGGGACATCGTCCTCTGAGCAGCGCTCGGCCACAGGAGGATGAGGATGAGGATGAGGGACCGCACGACTCCCAGCGCAGATTGTTTTTATCGCTTACCAATGGTTCACAGATTGCTGTATTTAAAAGCTTTCCCTAAATGTATTGTTTATAAATGGAGCTATCGTTGATGTGACAATCCCACGTGTCTCGAGGGCGGCAGGGGTGTGCAGCCCGAGCGAGGAGCCGTGTTCGGCTTTGGCCGGGAGGCGGCGGGTGGCGGGGGCACAGGCCAGACCCCCCCAGTCCTCAGGAGCGCTCGGTGCCCCCTCCTCGGAGTTTATATATTTTTGTATCTCAAAACGAAGATAAATTTCCATTCCCGGAGAGAATTGAGTGGCCAATTCCCTATTCGGACATCTTTAGTAACCACCCCGGCGGTTTTGTAGTCTGGATGGAGTAGCGGCTGTTTCTTGTGTGGGACTGTTCAAAGTGACAGTCGGGTGAGTTTCAGTTCAAATTCACCCAGCACGAGGTTGTTTGTCTTTTAAGGTGTTGGTGTTTTGCTATGGACACCCCTGCATTTACGAATCCTTTTGCTGTCACATACTTATCTGTACTATTATTGTATTTGATATTGCAAATTACTGTATGTCTAGTGATGGCAAAAGGCTTTCAGGCTTAAAAAACAAGGAATAAAAAAAAAAAATAAATCACAATCATCTTAGTTAAACCTTGGGGAAGCTGCAGTTTGCAGCCCCGGTGGAGCAAGCGCTTCTTCCAGCCCCCACCATTGCCTGCAGCCTCCCCCGGCCCCTGCAGGAAAATGTCAGGGCATTGTGGGAAGCCGTTTTTGGGAAAATCCTGCCTGGATTGCAATTGTCGGATGCACTGTGCTGAACTTTTCCCCTTACCCGTTCCTTTTGCATAATTTCAAGGCAATGCATGGAAAGGTTTTTTTCCAGAAGTTGGCTATTTTGGTTTTTTTCCAGTTCCCAGATTTAGATATCCCTCGCCTCCAGTCATTTCCAAGTCAAAGAGATGGAATTATTTTAAGAGATCTAAATTACATTCTCAATTAGACACACACACTTCCCAGTCAGCGTTTCCCAGCCATGATTGCACCACGAGGGTGTGTGTAGGTATGACATCATGGCATGGAATTTAGACCCTTCTGATTTCTTTCTATCCCTGCATCATAAATAAGTATGGAATGAGCAATAGTGATGTTAATTTAGGGGCAGACAGGTGATACGTAACAACGCTACTAATTCAATTAATGTGCCTTCTTAATGGAGAAAAAATTAAAGCAATTCTTTATTTTTTCTCATAATTAAGGACTTTTTTGTGTGGGTACAAATCTACTCATGTAAAATTGATTTGAAAATTGAGCTACTTTAATAGCCATTTTGTAGAAGGGAGAGAGGGAAGGGATTCCACAGCTCTCTGCTCTCTTGCAGTGATGATTCCTCAGTGAGGTATGAGTAAGGTAGGAGGATTTCAGTTAGTCTATTATTATTATTATTATTATTCTTGCTATTATTATTAACCCTTCACTGAACAGATGTTTCCTACCCTCAATAATGTTTCCTAGAATTTAAAATCGATTCTGGAAGGAAAAATATATAGCTCTTGCCAATGTTTGCTGTACCAGCAAGTTGAAATTAGTGGTTTCTAGAGAAAGAGTCTTTCTAGGTCTACATATCATGATAAAGTATTTGTTACTTGATTTATTTAAATGAAAAACAACCAGAAAACAAGTTCCAGTTGTTATCATCCTCAAAATAAAATTAAACTCCAGCCATTTATTTCTTCAGGGCAGATTGATCTTGCCTGAAGCCACAGCTGGTCTGAGACAGGTCCAGAGTCAGCCTGTTCCCCCTGCCACTTGCTAGGGCCAGGAATTGGGAAAGAATCAACAAAAAACAGTTGTCTAATGAAATTTGTGATGCTTCCCTCACTGGTGTGATGACTACCTCATTCAGCTCCCATCCCACGTGCTAACATGATGTCCTGCACCCCTCCAGAAAGCAAACTGGGGGTTTTCTCCCCTCTTCTGGATTCTGAGCCCATTTTTCAGGGATATGTTGTTTCTGTTCCCGCTGTGTTTCCTGCCTGTGTACTGTTACTGCTGTCATTTATTTCTGATTTTTTTTCCCCAGATGTGTGTTTTATTATAACACGAGCAAAGAGGAGAGGGGCTGGCTCGGGGCTGTTGGAGTAACTGGATGTTCTGCAACTGTTCAGCTGAGTTTATTCTGATGTTACCTGGTTTTGTCAGCTCTGGAAGGTTTTTATTTGGAGGGGGAGAATTTCTCCCGTGTGTTTGCTGAGAGACAGAACCTGCCTTGCCCCATCTGTCAGGTGCTCTTGGCTTCACAGGGCAACGGCTCCGTGTGGCTCCACCATCACCCACACCTCTGCCAGGAGGGGACCCAGCTTCCCCATGGCCCGGGGTGGGCAGTGGGGTCCCCCAGGTGCCCATCACCATCCCCAGGTGCCTGGAAAAGCACCAGCCTTAATTCCTGCCTGCCCCCTGCCTGCGGAGCTGCCACCACCAGCCTTGTGTTTCGGGTGAAAAATAGATGCTAACTGAAAAGGAAGAGAGGAAAAAAAAAAAAAAAAGAAGAAAAAAAATAGAAACATTTCTCTAATTTACCCAGAGGAAACGTTCCTTGCCACTCTGAATAAAAGCACAGCCGAGAAAGAATGTGAAATAATTCTGTATTAAAAGGGGGCATTAAAGAGGTCAGTAAACCCTTATGCCTCCAAGAAAAGCATTTAAGCACCAGTTTTGTGGGCTGACCCGGGCTGCAGTGGGGGATGTGAGCGAGGGGCCCTTCCCTGGTGTGGCCTTGCTGTGCGGGGCCAAGGGGAGACCCAGAGAGCTGCCCTGGCCTCGCTGCCTTGGCCCTCCCCAGAATATTTTGGTGCTCCTGTCACTGTCCCTCTGTGTCACTCGAGATGAGTCCAGGCTCCTGGGCAAATTGCAGTCCCTTGTTTTTTTTTCCTACTTGCATCGAAACCGGCCATGCAAAAAACGTTGCGAGCTGCGGGGCGGGCAGGAAGGCTTTTTGGAAGGGTTCCAGATGTAATTATTGTGCTTTTTAATAACTCAGACCTGTCCTCAGATTTGGTTTAGGAAAAGTCGCTGGGATCTGTTGGTTCCCTTCAGGCACACTTGCTCTGCTCCCTGTTGGTCCAGGAGAGCAGCAAGCACCGACGCTTCTCCCCCGAGCATGACGAGGACCCATCTGGAGCAGCCCTGGGGCTGGGGCCAGGGGCCGAGCTCTTCCCTGCTCCCTTGGGAGCCCCTGGCCTTTCCTCGGGGCTGCAGGGCTGGGCTGGGAGGGATGGTGGAGGGCTGGGGGCAAACTGATGGCTGGAAACATCCCCCCTCCAAGCACTGTCTGCTGAGGTTGTTGCCGTTCCCTGTTTGTTGTGAGCTGGAGGTGGCCTGTGGATCACACTTTGTGCAAAAGTGAATTCCTTTATTTTTTAATTTTTATTTTTCCAAACAGGAAACTAGTTGCTTTTGTGAAGAACACACTGTCTGATGAATATGTTGAAATTATTCTTGGAGGGGGTGGGGGTGGGGGGGAGGGAGAGAAAAAAAAACCAATCTAATTTTGAATGGAAACACATTTGTCTGTCATTGGGGAAAACTGATGGTCTTGTTGCTACAGCTGCTTTTGCAGCTCTGGGTAATCTCTGATCCAACCTGTGAGCTGTGGAACCGCCGGGGAGAAACCCCACTGCCCCTGCTGCTGCTCTGCTGGGGCTGAGACGGAGCCTGCGCTGGTGTCGGCTGATGTTCAGCTGGTCTGAGCTGGGGTGGGGTCTCAGACACCCCTCCCTCCCAAACCGGCTCTGTTCAGCTGATCTGAGCTGGGCTAGGGTCCCAGACACCCCTGGGTTGGGGTCTCAGACACCCCTGGGTTGGGGTCTCAGACACCCCTCCCTCCCAAACCGGCTCTGTTCAGCTGATCTGAGCTGGGGGAAAGGCTCCAGACACCCCTTCCTCACTCCAGACACCCCTCCCTCCCAAACCGGCTCTGTTCAGCTGATCTGAGCTGGGGGAAAGGCTCCAGACACCCCTTCCTCACTCCAGACACCCCTCCCTCCCAAACCGGCTCTGTTCAGCTGATCTGAGCTGGGGGAAAGGCTCCAGACACCCCTTCCTCACTCCAGACACCCCTCCCTCCCAAACCGGCTCTGTTCAGTTGATCTGAGCTGGAGTAGGGTCTCAGACACCCCTCCCTCAGCAGTGGCTCTGTTCAGCTGTTCTGAGCTGGGCTAGGGTCTCCAGACACCCCTGGGTTGGGGTCCCAGCCCCCCTCCCTCAGCAGTGGCCCCAGCAGCAGCAGCACCACCCCGGCGGCCGCGGCACCGAGCGCGGTACGTTCTCGTCATGGTGTCTCCGTTGCCGAGTATATGAAGAATAAATTGTTGTATATGCTGATATGTATGTTATGTACATTTTCACAGTGATTGAATCATTGTAAACAACAAAATGGAAAAAGGAAAAAAAAAAAAGAAGAATCACCATTCTGTCTATTTTATGAAGATGATAAAGCAGCTTTATTAAATTATTATGATTCTGTTTCCAAATGGTGTACCTGCCACATTGGGATTTTTTCATCTGATGAAAACTTTGTTTTCCACCTAAATGTGATTTTCTTTTCTCTGCTTTGAGCATCTAATGCATTTTAGTATTAAAGCAATTATTGAATAAAATGGAAAGTAAGTGTTTGGTTAAATATGCCTCAGTGGGTTTGCTTTGATGGGCTCCGGGTGCTGGTCCTGTGCACGGCTGGGTGCCACCCCAGCCCCGTCCCTGTCCCATGGCTGGTCGGCTTTGGCACCCAGGAGGCTGCAGACCTCAGGCAGAACTTTCCTGGTCCTGAGGAGGGGTCATCACCATCACCATCCCCAGTGGTGATCAGCTGGGACAGGCAGGCTCTGAGCCCCCACGAAACTGGGCACGGTGCTGGTCCTCTGCTCTGCCAGCTTCACCTTCGAGGGGAACACCACTGTGAGAGGGTGAGCACAGGTAGGAAGCGCCTCCAACACTTCTCTAGTGAGGCATGGCAGAGAAGACTTTATTTTCTGTAGTTTTTCAGGAGGGTGCTTTGGAGGAGATGGTGAGCGGCACCCACTGCCTCTGAATTAACAAGTTCATGGACCACATTTACACACAGAGCATCCAAGCACTTTGTGGCTGCCAGGCTAAATGCTCCCACAAGGTCTCTGCTCACTCAGTGCCTCAGTCAGGGTGACACCAAATGGAACTGGAACAGGAGCAGTGGCGTGGGAAGCCCTTTCCCTGGCGTGGGAAGATGCTTGAGCTGCACACCGAGCATCTTCCTGCCTGACAGGGACACAGGAGCAGAGATCAGCTGCAGGTAACCACACCTGGGTGAGGTCCCATCACTGCCCGGCCCGGGCTCAGCTTTGTCACAGGTGTGCGCTGGCACGGACACCCCACAGGTAACGGTGCACAGCCAGCCCGGCAGCCGCACCTGCAGCTTGTTTGCACCCTCATTAGTGACTCATTTGGCAGGTGGGTAAAGGAGATAATCCAGGCTGTGCGAGGGAGGCTGCTGTTTGTTTCAGGGGGTGGATTGCCGCCGGGCTGGGGAGCAGCGGTGCCGCACCATCGGCGGTTCCGTGCCCGGGGAGGCACCGGCTGGGTCCTGCGGCGTGCCCGGGCCGGGACCCTGCACCGGGACCTGGGGCCGGAGCTGTGCCTGCGCCTGGACTCGGCTGCCAGGTAGGAACTGAGGCTGTCTGGGGAGGGGCTGCCCTGGAGCGGTGGGCGGGGGGCTGGGGGGCTGCCAGGGCTGAGCGGGGCTCGTTGGGGGAGCAGGGCACATCCCTGCCCATGGGCCGGCTGGGGGATGCGATGGGGCTGTAACCCCCCCGTAGGGAAGGTTTTTCTCGTGTATCGCAGCCTGCCGGAGCCCTGCGGTGCCGGGTTTGTCCTGGTTTAGCCGCCTCCCTCCGCTCGCTGTGCTGGCTGGGGATGGGTGATGGCAGCTGCAGACGGGTCCCCGCCGTGCTCCCGGCCGGGGGTCACTGTCCCCGTCCCCCGTGTCCCCGCCGTGCTCCCCGGCCGGGGGTCGCTGTCCCCCGTGTCCCATTGCTCCCTGGCCGGGGGTCACTGTCCCCTGTGTCCCATTGCTCCGTGTCCGTGCCAGCGCCGAGTGGGCGGCCCGGGAGGGGTTGAGCGTCTGCCGCAGATAAAGCCGGGGTTGCCCGTCTGGAACCGGGGATGTGCGGGAGGGAGCTCGCTGCGGGGGCTAGGGAAGGATCCGGGATGCACCGAGCCCCCGGCTCTGGGGGCTCTGTGTGGCACTGCTGGGCTGCTCTGTGAGCCTTGGGCAACCCCTGGCACTGGGGGCTCTGACCAGGCACTGTTGGGCTGCTCTGCGAGCCCCTGGCATTGGGGGCTGTGTGTGGCACTGCTGGGATGCTCTGTGAGCCCCTGGCACTGTGGGCTCTGGCCGGGCACTGCTGTCTGTGGCACTGCCGGGCTGCTCTGTGCCGCCGCTGATAACGGAGCGCTCGGGGCACAGATTCGGCTGCTGCAGGTGGGCTGCACGCCCAGGGAGGGACCTGCGAGCATCCACCGCTGGTGCCCTGAGGTCCCCACCCTTCCTAGGACACGGTTCTGGCATTGGACAGGTTGGACAGGCTGTCCCTCTTCTGTATGAGAGAGTTTCTGGGGGTGCTGCAGTGCACCCCGAGGTACGGAGCCCCCACTCTGCTGTGCCTCTGACTGCCGTGAGGGGCTCAGCGTGAGGCCAGTGAGAGAATAAATTAGCAAAGAAAGCAGGCAGCCCTCAGCAGGCAAGGTTCAGAGCCATGGACCTCGTTCCTGTTTCTTCTGGACGTTATTCTATATTACATTGTTAAACGGGAATATCTAAACAGAGCCAAATTGGATTAAGAAGCAATGACTTGTTGTACACGCTGAATGTTAAGCCCACAAAGACAAGAACAAATAAATTGGAGGAATCAAAGGCGTGAAAGCATAGAGCAAAAATATATATAATATATCTCTGTTTGAAGCAGGGCTCTGCTCAGGGCTTGTTGTGGGCCCAGAGGGGCAAGTGACGGTCCCTGGTCTGCTTTTCTGTTGTCTGGATTTGGGTTCTGCTCCTGCGTCTGGGGCTGGACCAGCTGCCTGCTTGCCTTGGGCAGGAACCAGCGTCCAAGAGCCCCAGCGGGCTCCCACTTGTTTAACTTGCAGCTGTTTTTTGTTTTGTGCTGTTGTCCTTTCCTCCTGAACGTGATGCAAGCGAGCGTCCCCAAAGAGCTGTGGCAGAACAAACACAGGCAGGTGCACAATTACGGAGCTCACCTCTGCTGCCACACGCAGCCAGCTCAGCTCCCCTCCCTCCTGGCTGCTGGAATGGCTCTTTGGGGACAAACCCTGGGCTTTGGGGCAGGGGGGTCTGGGCAGCTTCTGGGGGACACAGCTCGATCTGCTGTGCTGCAGAGTGATCAGTCACTGCGGCCCAGCCTGCAAAACACAACAACCCAAGGAAGCAGCACTGTGGTGCTGCTGTGGAAAACCCAGCCGTGGCAGTTTCCATTAATACAGATAAAAAATTGAGACACAGGGCAAACAATATTAACCCCATCACTGATCAAGCTTAAAAGCTTTTCCCAAGAAAAATTGTCTCTGGGCTGCAGTTAAATAATGGGCAGGGGGGTGGCTGCCTGCAGAAGCCTCTGCCATGGTGCTGGCAGGTGCTCCTGGCCGGGGCAAGGGAAGGTGGCTGGGATGGCAGCAGAGGGTCAAGCACCAGGCTGATCCCTTGCAAAGCTTCAGGACATAAGAAGCTCCAAGTGCTCTGTGCTTTAGGGGAAAACGGCACAGAAGCTGATCATCAGCCTTGGCAGAGGCCAATCTATGCTGCCTGAGGGTGATAAATTGTCTTCCAAGGCAAAAATAAAAAGGAATTATGATAATAGAACCTCCGAGAGAGAAGCTTAGTGTGAGGGTTCTCAGCTTCCCAGGCAGGAGGGATGGAGGCTGATTGGTGGGAGCTCATATCCCCAAACGTGGAGGGAACTGGGGCAGGGGCTGCCCCTCACCTGTGCCAGCCCTGGTGGGTGTGAGAGCCCAGCATGCCAGACCTGCTGGGCCTCTGTGCTGCTGGAGCAGCTCCATGGGCCAGGGGCCACCTTGGAAGGGCTGGATGGGAGGTGGGGATCTGGGCAGGAGGCTCCAGGGATGGGCACTGCAGCAGCTCCATCCTGGCACTGCTATCAGAAACCCTCTGTGCCCATGAGGAGAGCAGGCAGCAACAGGGTTGTTTTGACTGAGAAAGGGAAAATGAGCAAATAACATTCTCCAGCTTCTTTTCTTTCTCTTTTTTTTTTCCTTTCCTAACTCTCCTGATAAGGAAAGAGCCTTTTTTTAAACTCCCCTCTCCGTGTCTGCTGCACACCAGCTCAAAGGCTGTTCTTTATGTATTTGATTCTCTGTAAAATTGATCTTATTCTCTTTGGAGGAGTTAGGTTTAAATCACAGGATGAAATTCTGGCCACAGTGAATCAATAACAAATCTCCAATCAGCCTCGGCCTGGGCTAGAGACTTTGGTCATGGAACTTTGGTTCCCTGCTCCCCAGTGGGAAATGTCATCTGTTGATGGAGGACGTTCTTTCCTTGCTCAGTGAGCGAGTCCCAAGGTCTCCATTAGAGCACTTTGGTTCTTCTGTCTTTCTGCTCCAGCCCTGCCTGCCTGTGTGTGGGACTGAGAAAACGGGTAAAGTCTCAGCTCTGAATTCCAGTGGAAAGTCTCCAGCAGGCTGCCATTTGCCTCCCCAGCCTTCCTCTGGGTCACTCTCCACCTCCGTGCTGTGTGAAGGCACAGCTCAGCAGTGGCTGGGCGAGGCTTTGCTAAGCCAGCAGCGAGCTCTGGCTCTGCACCATCCATCCCTCCTCCATCGTTGGTCCCAGCCTCCAAACCCTCTGCATCCTGCAGTGCCTCATCCCTGCCCAGTGGCGTAGGGAAGCTGGCCAGCATTGACACTCACAGCCATCCTGAGAGGGTCTCCCAGGCAAAAAAAAAAAAAAAAAAAAAAATTAATTTTTTACTATTTTTATTTTTAAAAAAATTTATTTTAATTCTTTCTTCTTGTTGCTATGGTAAGTTCATCCACCTCCTTAAAGGGGATGGAGGCTGGCTGGACAAGCTTGTCACGGCAAGGGTCACCCTGGGTCCCCTTAGCTGCAGTGCTGGGCTGAGTGACGGCTGTCCCCCCATCTCCGCAGGGCTGTCCCCACCCGTGCAGGACTGTCCCCATCTCTACATGGCTGTCCCCAAGGCAGCCCCGTTCCCCCTCCCCACCGCCAGCACAGCGAGGATCCCCCGAGGCAGATGGTACAGCAAAGCTGTGTCTTTATCGGGCGATACCGGTGGTGTTCAGCTGCTTTTGAAGTCTCCAAAGAGAGCTGGGATATTTCTTGATCTGCTCTTAAATAAGTCATTGGCGCTGCTGTTAGCTCGCATTAAGCGCGGAGGGTGCGGGAGGCAGCGGGACCGGAGCGGGGCTCGCAGCCCTGGGCCAGCCTCGGGAGGAGATTTCGGGCTGCTCAATATTTGATGGGAGAAGTTTATTTTAGCCCGAGCCGGGCTGAATCACGGTGCCTGCACTGTACGGTTAGTGGGGGAGCAGCCTCGCACGGTTCAGGCTGGTTTTGTACCTCAGTTTCTCATTTCCATCTCACCCTCGGTCCCTGCGCACCCCTGGCCCCAGGGCTGTGCCCGAGCCCTGCTGCAGCTCCCTGGCACTCCCGGCCATGCCCACACCTGCAGGGCACTGCATCCCTCCCAAAGCCCTTACGGAGGCAGGAGCTGCTTTCTGCTCCAAGCTCCGTGCTTGGCACCCGGGTACCCTTTAATTCCTGGTGCTTTGCTTGTGCCGAACAGTGGAAGGAGGAGGGTTTGGGAGGCTGAACCCGTGCCCGACGTCCGGGAGGGATTCAGTGCTAACAGAAACATTGACAGGTCAGGCTGTGTGTTTTTTAAATGCGCCTTTTTCACTTTTGCTCGTTCCCCTTGGACTCTCTTCCCAGCAGCAGCACCTTTAGCATTTATCTCATTCGAGTCCTCTAAGCAAATCTTATCTCTACATTTATTGCATCTTTGGGAATAGTAATTTTCAAGTCAGCTTTCACATTACTCCATATTTGTTACTAGTTCTCTGTCGAGGGAAAACCTGGCTCTTTATTAGTTCTCTGCCTGATACAAAACATTTAATTTGAACAGAAACCACCAGGAGAGAGATACATATTGCTTTTCATAACCAAAGTGTCAACATCTTGACCAGACTGTAGCTGAAGCAATCTTTACCATATGGTGGATTTTTATACTTGAACGTCACATCTGCATCCCCGCTGCCTCTCCTTTCATTCCGGAGATGCTGTGCTGGTGATAAAAGGCGCTGTCTCCGTGTCCTTCCACAACACAATCACAAAAGGACCCCTCAGCAGATAAGGAACTAAACCAGAGATACAATAGCTGTGGCTTCCCACTGGCTTTCTGCTCAATAGCTTTCTGCTATGCAGTTCACACACACACACACAAAAAAAAAAAAAAAAAAAAAGGAAAAGAAGAAGAAGAATAGCAATGAAGGAGCATGTGTTGGGAAAATAAGCCCCAGTAAATCCCAGGGAGGGCACGGCTGCAGAACATGCTGGGAATAGCGACTAGAAGTGGGTTGAAACAAGATGAAACATTTTTTTTTCCCCCCAGATTCCTGGTAAATGGGATGCTCCCCACAGCTTCACTGAAGCTTGGGGACCTTCAGAGTATTCAGAGTTGGTTTTTGGGAAACTGGGGCCGTGCTAGTGTTGAGTTTTACTGCAAGGTAATGCAGAAATCTGTATTAGGCGCTGCTGGATGCTGGTAGGAACAGGCTGTACGGAGTTTCTGGCTGGAAAGCGAGTTCAGAGCGCAGGGCAGGGGGAAGGAGCCGTGTGTCGCTGTCCCTGAGCAGCAGGAGAGGCTGTGCACAGCCCCTGCTGAGCCAGGGCCCTGCCAAAAGAGCTCCAGTCCCACCTCTGGTCTGTGCCTGCTCAGGCACTGCCCCTGTGCTGCTCCCCAGCCCTCCTGGAGGATGATTTGCTCCTTGGAGAGTGATGGGAGCCTCAGAGCCCTTCCTGCTACAGGATTTCTTGCCATGCCGTGTAAATTGGCTGCAGATGCCTGGTTTTGTTGTGTTGAGGATGCAAAGGCTCTGCTGCCAGCTCTTCCCTTCTCTCACCTGGGCTGGGCTCTCACCTGTGAGCCACCCCACGGTGCTTCCACCGTGGATATTTTCACTCCACCGTGTTTCCACCGTGGATATTTTCACTCTGCCATTTTCACCCCACGGTGCTTCCACAGTGGATATTTTCACTCTGCCATTTTCACTCCACCTTTCTTCCACAGTGGATATTTTCACTCTGCCATTTCTCAGACTCCTCTCTGCCCTCTTTCCCACCCCTGGGGCCTCACGTTTTGCCACTGGCCTCCCCACACTGCTCTCCACATCCCTGCTGTGCAGAGCCTGTGGGCTTTGCTTGGGTGCAAGGATTCCAGGGTTGGGCTCCGGGCTTGGCACGTGCCCCAAACGCTTGCCTCAGCATTTTGCATGCCGCAGAGGATTTTATTGTATTGCTTTAATGGGAAGTCATGCAGCTCTGAACCCCAAATACACAGCTCTGTAAGAGTAGTGGCTGGAGGAATCCGCAGATAATTCAGTCCTGCCTCCCTTAAGTGAAATAGGATGTTAATACAATACAGTGGAGAATCGCTAATACAATCCTATTTTTATACTGGCACTTTCATGTCATATTAGAAGAAGATTCGACTTTTAGATCTTTTTTAGCAATTTAGCACAGTGAGGATTTCATTATACTGACAGAACTATTGACAAAAAGAAACACATTAGAATTGGGAGGACAATGGTCCTGGGGAAGAGGAAGTTTTGCAAGGCTTTTCATTTAAAACTGGACTGGGCAAAGTAGCAGGCGCTGTGCTGAGGGGAATAATCCTGCATTAGCAAAGGGGTGGACTGGCTGACCTTTTAAGTCTTGTCACAGACTAATAGAAGTCAGAGATGGAAGAGACTTTTAGGTCACATCAAACACTTCTTCCAAGCCAGCGCAAGATTATTTCTCGATATATTTGATGGTGTTTTTTTCCACTTCTAAAAGTTCCAAGTCACGAAGCTCCCTCTCCTAAGGAGCCTTTTCACACTGTTTTACCCAGTAAGCGTGCGCTTAACTTTGCGCACTATCGTTAATTCCCCTGAATTAAAATTGTTAAATCCTGCCGAGACTTAAATTGGATTACTCGCAGCCTGCAAAGTTAAGCACCTGCATAAGACTTTGCAAGAGGGAGGTTTAACAGATCTTAGCATTAAGTTCTTCTCACTTTTCCACCTTAATCTTTATTTTACTTCGCAGTCCTCTCACCTTTCCCTTGCCTGGTTCAGCTCAGCCTCTCCTTGTCCCTGCTCCTGATGCTCTGACAGTTCTCACCTTCCCCGGGGTCTGAGATCTCCTCCCAGGCTGGCTGTGGCTCTGCAGGCATGTGAGACACAGGAGCTGCCTTGGCAGCAGCAGCGTGGCTTCTGGCACCGGGCTAAACTGGGGTAGCCTTGCCACGGTGAACAATTAAAGCGCTTTTGCCACCCCCTGCTCCATGGCACAGCTTTGGAGTGAGAGGAGAGGGAAGCACGGGGATGGGTGCTGAGCCTCGCTTGCTGTGGGTCTGTGACAGGAGGAGGAGAAACTTCCCTGCTCCATCTGCTCCCAGCCTCCCTTGCTAGGTACCCATTTCCACACTGAGAGCAGATGTTCCTGCTGGAAATAGGCTTCCCTTCTGAAGCTGGAGCCATCACTTTGCATTAGAGCCTGCAAGCCTGCCTCCTGCCTCATAGTGCTTTCCCTGCTGACAGGGTGTGAGGCACAAAACATTTTAAATGAAGATCTTTACAATTGTGAACATGCTGCGATAAATATTAATGCTGACTAGTTAAATGGCGAAGCAGCAGTTCCTGCAGTGGCTGGGGACGCCTCTCCTGAGGTGACACGGGACAGCTGGGTGCTGCCCTGTGCTCCCAGCCTCGGCTGCTGCTGCCCCTTCTCCTGAGGGCTTGGAGCTGCTCTGGCTCCAGGATTTTCCTGTGAACCATCCACGAGGGTTGGAGGGATGCCCTGCAATGCCCACTTCAGCCCAGACTCCCTCTCACTCTGTTTAATCACCCCAAAGGGACAGACAAGTGTAGCCACAATATTTTCTGAAAAATCCTTTGCCAGGATTTTGCTCCTGAGAAGCCAAGAGGCCTCAGGAACAAAATGTAAATAATTATCTGCTGCTGTGGAATGCAACAGGTGCATCTGGGATTGGTCTCGTGGTTGTTTCTCATTAATGGCCAATCACAGTCCAGCTGTCCAGACTGTCTCAGTCAGACACAAGCCTTTGTTATCATTCCTATTCTATTCTTAGCCAGCCTTTTGATAAAATTCTTTCTTCTATTCTTTTAGTATAGTTTTAATATATATCATAAAATAATAAATCAGCCTTCTGCAACATGGAGTCAGATCCTCGTCCCTTCCTTCATCCTGGGACCCCTGTGAGCACCACCACAGACAAGAGCCCTGTGTAACTGGGTTCTGGGGGTGCAGATGAGCACTGGTGGAATTGTTATCACTGAATGAAGGGCTCCTCACAGGGTGACCTGTTGTTGTTAATTAATGTATTACATTAATATGGTGGAGGTCTGAATGGGCAGACCAAAGCAAATGCTCAGGTTCAGTTGTTCCCTGGTGAGCTCTGGGGCTGTGAACAGAGTTTGTCCAGGCTGCAGCCCAGCTCTCTGGCTGCCTCTTGCCTGCTGAATAGCCCTGTATTGTCCAGGCAGGAGGTGGATTTTCAGCAGAGACAAAAGCAAGACAAGTTCCTTTTTGAGATTTTAAGCTTGAGTTCATCCAGAGGAGACAATTTACTTCTCTTTGTTGTTTCCAGCATCATTCATCCCTTCTGTTTGTGCTCTGTAGACGCTGAGCCTGGGATATCATCTGAAAGAAGTTTCTCTTTCAGGATCTTTGATGTTAGGTTTGTTATATGTATATTTGAAAAGTACTTCTGCAGTGACAAAGCTCGGCACTGCTCCTGCTGGGCTGATGTGTGTGTGAACCTCTCCAGTGAGTGGCAGTGATTAATCCTGCAGCACCATGTGCTTTTGTTGCTGCACCCTCCCCGTGTGGGCAGAGCAGCAGCACTCGGGTTTGAGCTGTGACAAAGGGGATGGAGTGGTTTTCCTCAGGTGTGGAGGAGTTTGGGGTGGGACATTGCTGTGCCCTGCTGGGGATGGGTGGGCAGGTAGAGGGTGGTGTGTGGAACGCTGCAGGGCCCTGGTGAGCCTGTGAAGATGGGCTGCCTTGTGCAGTACGCTGATTTCAAACAAAAATAAAACCCCTGCAGTGGCTCCCCCCAACCAGGAGGGCTCTGTTGAGGATCTGAAGCATCCCTTGAGCACCAGCCCTGCAGAGCGCAGCTGGAGCCCTGCCCAGCTCCTGCCAGGGTGCCACTGGCTCCAGGCTGGCTCTTTAGCACCTTGCCACCCCTGAGCAGAGCAGGGGGTGCCTGTGCCAGCCCAGGGCTTGGCTCCGTGCTCAGCCAGCAGCAGGGTCTGGGAGCAGGGTCTGAGCCTTCTGCTGCCTTCCAGCAGGGAGGGACGGGATGCCCCGAGCCAGGGATGGCAGCCAGGCCTGCTGATCCACTCCCTGTGTGTGTGTTGTCTCTTTTGAAGCAGCTCGTGCCCTTGGCTACTGCAACATCTGGTGGCAATAAACAGTGCTGTGTAATTGTGCTCTGTGTGGAAAAGGGTTTCCTTTCTTTCCAGTTTAAATTTACTCATTGTGGCACTGGTGGTAATTTGTGGGGTGTTGTTTTTGCCACAGCCCGTGGTGCTGTGGAGGACCTGACACCCGTGGGGACATGCTGAGTGCACCCAGCACGTGGCCCTGCCAGGCCCTGTGGCCCTGCTGTAGGAGCTGAAACCTGCTTTTGTTTGCTAGATGCTACATAAATAAAATCCAGATCTGTCACATTCGCTGCTAATTGGCTTGCAAGGGCTGCTTGTTTGAATTGTGGAGCTCTCACAGAAATGGGTGACCTTTGGCAGCACTAATGTTTCCAGAGAAATCCCCAAAGCTCCGTGCCTTCCGTCACTCCTGCTGTGAAAATCTGCTGAGAGGAGCGGCTGCCCTGCTCTCCCATGCCTTCCCCACCACTTCAATGCCAGGAATGCTGCTCGTTAATTAACAACGAGTTAATTAATGAGCAGCAAAAGGCCAGGCTCAGAGTTGTTAAGAAAGGGCACTGAAGAAAACATTCTCAACTTTTTTTGGCTCCTGGGCCGTTTCTGAGGCAGCACTCAGGTTGCTGGCACATCTGTAGGTGTTTCCCAGGCTGGAGAGGAGTAAAAATTTCCCAGCAGGAGAAAATCCTGATGTGGCTGGGACTGTGATGTGCACAGGATCTGGATGGAAGGCAGTGTGCTGCCCAGCCCTGTGTGGCCTGGACTGTGATGTGCAGAGGATCTGGATGGAAGGCAGTGTGCTGCCCAGCCCTGTGTGGCCTGGACTGTGATGTGCACAGGATCTGGACGGAAGGCAGTGTGCTGCCCAGCCCTGATGTGGCCTGGACTGTGATGTGCACAGGATCTGGATGGAAGGCAGTGTGCTGCCCAGCCTGTGCTGAGCCAGCTGTGCTGCTCTGCGTGGGGATGGGGCTATCAGCCTCTGGAGCAGCCCAGCTCTGTCATCCCATGGGGCTGTACTTGTAGGTTTGGGTTTTTGCGGGTTCAGCTGCTTGACTCAGCTCAGCAGCCCACCAGCTAAGCACTGGTGCTGGGCCAGGGCAGGGGGAGTGGTGGAATGGGACAGCACCCTAAACCTGCCCCACAGCACCCTAAACCTGCCCCACAGGGCCCTACACCTCCATGGAACTGCCTGGAGCTCAGCAGCATTTGTGCTTTTATCCTAGCAGAGTAGCCGGCTACTTCTTTCCCATCTGTCCTTGCAGTGTCTCTCCTTATTATTCCTTTATTTGTATTGATTTTAGTTCACTGGAACCTGAATGGCTGGGTGTGTGAATTGCTGGAGTCTGGCTCTCCCTTCCGTGTGGCTCTGACCTGGGGTGCAATCCCCGAAACAACCCCCCAATGGGTCAGTGTGCCCATGCCAGCCCCTCTGTTGTGTCCCTCCACCCTTGCCCGCTGTCCCGAGGTGTGCCTGGCTTGTGCTGCTGGCAGGGAGCTTTGGGTGATGCACGCTCAGCCCCTGCTGTTCGTGCTCTCCCTTCCCAGCCTAACCATGGTGATTTACATGGCAACCCGATGAGGCCTGGCATTTCAGTGCCTTTATGCATTTAGCAGCATCAGCTCCCATGTAATTTAATTGTCTGTGTTTTAGACATAAATCAGCAAACTGTGGGCTGGAGCAGTGCAAACTCCTCACTGGGCACGGAGGCTGCTCCTGCTGCCTGCCCCTAGGGTGAGACACGGCCTGTGCTGGTGTCCCTGCTCCTCAGGCATGCTTCTTGCAGAAAATGAAGTTTTGGGGGTGTTTCAGTGACGTTTTGGGGGTGTCTCAGTGAGGTTTTGGGTGTTTCAGATGGATGAGCCTCCCTGCAGGGCTCTGGTTAGGTCAGCATGGAGCTGGGTCCTGGCATGTTCATCCTGGAAGGCGGCTCCTGCAGCCCCCCAAAGCCCCTCGGAATGTGACACCTCTGTGGGCTCCCCTTCCAGCCAGCTTTTGTTTGAACTTGGCCAAGGGGCTCAGGATTCATTAGGCACTGTGACTAATAGTTGTGACTCAGGCAGCCTCATTTCCTGAGGAAATTGGGCTAAACGCTTCCCCACGAGTTCACGGGGAGCCGCTGCTCTCAGCAAGGCTTTGATCACCCCGTGTCAGGCATCTGGGCACAATGGTGTTTGGGTTTCAGCGGCCTCTCTTTGTGCGGTGGCTCCCTGGTTTGGCCAGGGTGAGAGCAGCACCCGTGCTGTGCCGTGCCATCTGCTGCTCCCACAGGGCATGAGGACAAGGTGCCAGCAGAGTGGCAGTGAGAGCAGCGCTGTGCTAACCGGGCAGTGTTTGGGCTGGGGGACAGGCTCCCCCTGCCCTGCTGGCTCCGGGGGGTTTCTGTGGCACATCCCCAGCGCCGCAGCTGTGTCCCTGCGAGTGGTGCTGGGGAGCAGAGCCAAAATCCTCGAGGGCTCTTGGCCCCGCTGTCCCGCATCCCTGGGCAGCCGCTGTGCAGGCCAAGGCCGCTGCTTCCCACCACAGCCAGGGCCGGGGATGAGCTCCTGTCCCTGCCAGGTGCCTGGGCTGAGGGCAGCACACTGAGGGTGATCCCACCCTGGGCGAGTCACAGCTGCAGCCTTGGAGCCAATGATGCTTTTCCCAGACATCCCCCAGCGGGTCCTGCCTTCGGCCCAGTGAGGGGAGCTGGGATGGAGCTGCTTGTGTGGCCACCCTTGAACTTCTCTCACACTCCCTTCCTTCACCCCTGGCCAGCTGTCTCCAGCCCACAGGAGCAGCAGATATCACTGCTGTTTTACCCTTCTTTTGCACTCTTCCACAAAGCGTTTTGCAGCCTCTTTGGAACGCATAAATCCTCCCATGCAGGGTAAATCAAGGACCAGAGGGAGGTAAAAAATAACTTAGGGGAAAAAATAAACCTCACACTGCCAGGTCTTCGCAGATGTATGTCAGGGTACACGTTACACTGCAGCTCTGGCAGTAAGGAGCTTCTCTACACCAGCTTTTTGTAAGCCTTTTTGTCTGTGAGTGCTCCCTGTAGGGTAAAGCAGCTTCCCGGAGCAGTTATCTCCTGCAGCAGCAGCACGGCATCTGCACACACGGTGGGGCTGGCAGGGCTGGGGCTGGGCAGGTCCTTGCAGGGTCAGGGCTGGGCAGGTCCTTGCAGATGGGGGTATCTTGGTGTGGAGCCTGCTCTGTGCAGGGCAGGAGCAGGGTGTGCTGTAGCCATGATATTTTCTGAAAAATCCTTTCCTTAGGATTTTTCCTCCTGAGAAGCTGAGAGGCCTCAGGAACAAAATGTAAACAATGGTTATCTGCTGCTGTGGAATGCAACAGGTAGATCTGTAATTAGTGTCATGCAGTTGTTTCTAATTAATGGCCAATCACAGTCCAGCAGTCTGGACTGTCTCTGTCAGTCACAAGCCTTTGTTATCATTCTTTCTTTTTCCTATTCTTAGCCAGCCTTCTGATGAAATCCTTTCTTCTATTCTTTCAGTACAGTTTTAATATAATATATATCATAAAATAATAAATCAGCCTTCTGCAACATGGGGTCAGATCCTCGTCCCTTCCCTCACCCTCAGACCCCGGTGGACACCACCACAGTGTGCAGCTGATTTCCATAGCTAACTCAGCTCCGTGGCTCTCCCTGGAGGAGGTTGGTATTTTGGGATGCAGCAGGTGTGAGTCAGGGTGAGCCAGGTGTGACCTGCGAGCATTGCCACGAACACCTTGCTGGGCTGGGGCCAGGAGGGCACAGGGTGGCCGGGGGCAATTTATTCCCTTGACGCCATTCACAGTCTGCAGGCTCGAGCAGAGAATGATCTATTTTTGTGTGCTGGGTCTCTGCCCATGGAAAGGCTTGTCTCGTGTCCTTAGCACAGAGCATGTGGCTTGTGCAGAGCAGAGTGACTGTCTCCCAGGATGGGCTGGAGGTGTGAGAAGAGGCCTGTGCTACAAACCCTCCCCTTGCTGAGGCTCTGCTCCTCATGATGGTGCCAGCTGAGTCCCCTTTGGCGGTGCCCAAGGTGCTGCCCCCAACCTTGCAGGAGAGCTGGGGAAGGGGATGCAGGCTGGGTCTGCAAGCAGGGATGCAGGGTGGATGCTGGGCAGCTGGAGCCAGCCTGGCAGGGCCGTGCTGGGCACAGGCACTGGCAGCAGAAGCTTTATCCCTGCCAGCAGCGGGGCTGGAGTCCTTGTGGAGCCAGCAGGAGGGCAGAGGAGGTGGCACTGTGTTTTGTAGAGACAATCACAGCTCCAGACAGTGAGAGAGCGATGCAGAGGCTGCACCCCGACAGACAGAGCTGCCAGGCACACTGACAGCAGCTCGTGACTGAGGCTGGCTGTGCTGAGGGATGCTCTGAGCCTCTGTCTCACCTCCCAGACGGGGCCTTTGCGGTGTGGGTCGGGCCCTTGGAGCACAGGGAGGGCGGTGGGCATGGCCAGCACAGCCTGGCTGCTCCTGGAGCCCGGGCATGACCAGGAAACCCTGCCAGGCTCGCTGCCCTGCTCATCCAGCAGCTCCTGGGTAACTTACAGCAGCCTCCTCTGGATGAATATTTCCCATAATGAGCCCCGGGCTCATTTTCACGTTTTTCTTCTGCTCTGTTTGTTTTATTTGTTTTTATCATGAGAGATCCACTCTTTGCCTCCTGCCCAGCCCTGCCCCGTGCCGGGCTGTGTCCCCTGTCCTGGCCATGCCGTGTGCCTGTCCTGGCCATGCCGTGTCCCCCTGTCCTGGCTATGCTGTGTCCCTATCGCTTTTCTGGCTCCTTTCAGAGGTCCGTTCGGGCAGCGTGGGGCAGCGACAGCCACAAAGGGAAGCACAGAATCCTCCCCAAAAGGCCGGGGAGGGAGGCAGGTGGCCAGTGAGCATCGGGCAGCCAGACAAAGGGCCGGGGACAATGGGAGCTCCGGAGCACAAATCGTCACTCTCGTTATCCCCCTTTGCCAGAGTCACCCCAGCGCTGCCGAAAGGGACGTTTTATCTCCCAGGGGCTCTGAAATGGTGCTGGAGGCTGCACAGGAGCGGGTCCCCAGCGAGAGGGGATGCGGTGCCATTGAGGATTTCACTGGGCATCTCCCGAGCGGGACCGCGCTCAGCTCGGAGGGTGCAGAAACGTGTGCCTGGTGAGAGATGGAACTGCCAGCGGTGAAGTAGAGAGAATAAACCTCTTAGGCAGATGGATTCCGCAGGTCAGGCATCGGCTGCCGGCAAATAGAGAGCTAATGACTTGGTTTTTGTCATGTACCAGGAGTAGCTATTGCAGGGAGCTGCCAGCGCGCAGGTGGAGGGCAGGGGCAGGCTTTATCTTAGCACACTCATATTTAAAGGTGCTGCCTCGTGATTATGTCAATTCCTCCTGCTTTTCCCATTCATCTATCACTCTGTGATGAGCATCTGTTTGTGTCAGAACAAGGACTTGTTGACGGCACTCGAGCGGAGCCGCTTTGACCCGCACTTCACGGCGCACAAAGGCTTTTCTCGTTCGGTGATTAGCTCTGCGCTGCGGCCCTGGGCGCCGTCTCCCTCCTTTCCTCTGCCTTCCTTTCCTTTCGTGAGGTGAGGAGCTCCGCAGAGCCGTGCTCAGGTCCTGCGGCTGTGACTCAGAGCTGCGGCTGCCCTCGCTCCCCGGAGCAGGAGCCGGCTGAGTCAGTGCGGCTCCATCAGGAACGCAGGGACAGGAGATGCAGGGAGAGATCACTGCCGTGTGGAACAGGGATCCCTGGGCTGTGCAGGGCTGTTCTGGGTGGGACTGGGTGTTTATAGGTGCAGGGGCAATGTGTGAGAGAGAGGAACGTGGAGGTGCAGGGGCAATGTGTGTGAGACAGGAACATGGAGGTGCAGGGACAATGTGTGTGAGAGAGGAACGTGGAGGTGCAGGGACAATGTGTGAGTGAGAGGAACGTGGAGGTGCAGGGGCAATGTGTGTGTGAGACAGGAACGTGGAGGTGCAGGGGCAATGTGTGAGTGAGAGGAACGTGGAGGTGCAGGGACAATGTGTGAGTGAGAGGAACGTGGAGGTGCAGGGACAATGTGTGTGAGAGAGGAACGTGGAGGTGCAGGGGCAATGTGTGTGAGAGAGAGGAACGTGGAGGTGCAGGGACAATGTGTGTGAGAGAGGAACGTGGAGGTGCAGGGGCAATGTGTGTGTGAGACAGGAACGTGGAGGTGCAGGGGCAATGTGTGAGTGAGAGGAACATGGAGGTGCAGGGGCAATGTGTGTGTGAGACAGGAACATGGAGGTGCAGGGGCAATGTGTGTGTGAGACAGGAACGTGAAGGTGCAGGGGCAATGTGTGAGTGAGAGGAACATGGAGGTGCAGGGGCAATGTGTGAGTGAGAGGAACATGGAGGTTTGGGGCAATGTGTGTGTGAGAGGAACATGGAGGTTTGGGGCAATGTGTGTGTGAGAGGAACATGGAGGTTTGGGGCAATGTGTGTGTGAGAGAGGAACATGGAGACAGGAGGTGCCTGCAGGAGGTTTGGGGTCACCAGGACTCCTCTCTCCCTCTGCCTCTTGCTGGCTGCTGCTCACTTCCACCCTGCAAACAGCACAGAATTAGCTGGGAAAGCAATCCAGGAGTGGCCAGGCTGTGGAGGTAAACTGTTCAGTGCTTGGAGGTCCTCCTGAGCTGTTCCAGGGACTCTCCCATAGATGGGGATAGTATTTTTCCTACACCCAAACCCCTTGATTTCTCACTGGTTAGGACTCCAACTTTCTGGAAACATTCGTGATGTGTCTGTATGACCCAAAGCATCTTTGGGCTTTGCCATTGTCACCTGCTGCCACATGGAACAGAGCCCATGGGCCGAGGTCCCACTGGGCTGAGGCACTGACTGACCCCAGAACCTGAGCTCCAGCACAGATTGTTGGGCTTGGGTATCACACAGAGACCACTCTTCCCCCACTTACGTGTGGCCAGAGAATTAGTCTCATCTCTTCCCAGCTCTTTGCTAGAAATCTGAGAAGGAAAGCCTTTCCTTCCATCCCTTTTCTTTGATAATTAATTAAATAAATAGAACCCTTGAGCAAATGAAATGTCATTTCCCATTCAGGCAAATACATTTGGGTTAGAAATCTAGGTCAGAATGTAAATTATCTTGCTGCCTTCTTGAAGGTGAAGTCCCTGCAATGCACTCAATTTAACTGAAACTGGGGATTTCCCAGTTTTTGCAAGCACTTTATTTTCCTTCTAATGAATACAAGGGAAAAAACTTTTCTGAAACTGCCAGGGGATACAATCTATCCCGAATGACTGTAATATTATATAATAAAATAAACCTTAACAACACATGCCTTATGCTCTTAGAGGTTCTATTTTGAGCACAACATGTAGGGTGTTAAATTTGGTGGAAAATCGGACCAGAAGTCGGAAAATCAGTTTTAGTTTTTTTCAGAGAGAAAATGAGACTTTGTTCATTTTGGTGCCATGGGCAAGAGGGACCCATGGGTGCCAGGGGGCACAGAGCATCTCGCTGTGCCAAGGTGTGAGATCAGGGGCACCTGCATGGAAAGGTGGAGAGAGAGGGGCTTTTCCCAGTGCTCCCATCCCCTGGGCACTGCTCTCCCTTTGCCCAGCTGGAGTGGCCCCAGCCTGCCCAGTCTGGCTGTACATGAACCACCAGGGGAAGGGAACACACAAATTCAGTCTTGTGGTTGATAGGGAAAGACAAACTTCCAGTATTGCACTGGGCTGAGACCATTTGGACAGCAAAAACCACATTAGCTCTGTAAATTGTTTGTCAGAAGGTGCAACCAGGAACAGGAGCTGCAATCAGTTCTGAGGAATTCTGTGATAGGAGCTTTCTGCTCTCACTGCCCCCTCCCACCTCTTATCCAGGGAATTAAATCCTTGAGTGTTTCTATTTATCACACAGTCAGTGTTTGTTTGTCTCAGTGTTAACATTTCCTTTCTTTTTTGTCTTTAATCAGCTGCAATTATTCACTTATATTCATGGGTA
The DNA here is from genome assembly GCF_035770615.1 of Melospiza melodia melodia. Lineage (NCBI taxonomy): Eukaryota > Metazoa > Chordata > Aves > Passeriformes > Passerellidae > Melospiza > Melospiza melodia. Next base: position 19,617,503 of record NC_086209.1, on the reverse strand, counting down.
GCACTAATATAAAAATAGGTGCATTATGAATATTAAACTGCTGCAAACAAAGCCCCGAATTAGATGATTTGTGTGCTCTGTGTACGTAGCTTTTCCTGCCTGGATTATGCACCAAGCCATATTTTTCCCTCTTCTTTTCTCTTTCGTGCAATTCAAACCCCGAAGGTTTCACAGGGGAAAGGAGATGGGGAAATTCTGGTCCCCTCTGAACATTGCTGTGAGGTGCTGCTCACAGTGGAGTCTGCAGCGGGGAGCCTGCAGAGAGGAGCTTTGAATTGCTTTAAACCTGGATTGCAGCTGGGAGACCCAGGGTGGTGGGGAATGCCTGCTGCTGCTGCCCTGCCCAGGGAGGGATGTCTCAGTTAGCTCAGTTATGTCCCCGGCCTGAGCCCTGCCAGGGGAGAGCCAGGCTCCTCACCTGCCCAAAGGCACAGCCAGGCTCCTCACCTGGCCAAAGGCAGAGCCAAAGGCAGAGCCAGGCTCCTCACCTGCCCAAAGGCACATCCAGCTCCTCACCTGCCCAAAGGCAAAGGCAGAGCCAGGCTCCTCACCTGGCCAAAGGCAGGGCCAAAGGCAGAGCCAGGCTCCTCACCTGCCCAAAGCCAAAGGCAAAGCCAGGCTCCTCACTTGGCCAAAGGCACAGCAGAAGGATCAGTCCCTGGGCATCCTGCCTGCATTTTCAGCAACTCTGGTTCTGAGGCTCCTCTCCCAACCAGCGTGGGCTCTCCCAGGGAACTCACACCATCCCTGGATGGGGCTGTTACAGGGTGTAGGGCATTATAGGGTGGAAGGTTTTTTGCTCCAGGTTACTAGGAGACAGAGTGGCGTACTGGGAGTAGGCTGCAGGGAATTTGGGATGTCTCTCTGCTGCTATGGGCACACCACCCTCATGTGTTGGACCCACTGCTGTTACCTTTGACCAGGGCTGCTGCCCTTACTGCTTGGAATGCTTTTGTGGGCACAGTCAGGATTACACACCAGCTTTGTCTTTGTCCTTCTCTACCTCAGACTGCCCTGGGTTTGTAGAAGGGCAACTGGGGCCAGTGCCACAGCCTGCTGCTGCTGCCATTGCTCATGCCCCTGGTCTTTGTCTGCGTGGCTGGCTCTTTGCATTTTTAATGGTATTTTGTATTGCTTTTCTTGTACTGCTCCTGGATATTTTGCAGTCCACATCTTTGTGCATGGATGCAATGAATCAATAGCGAATAATAATCTGAGTCTAGAGGGAACAGAGTTTGCAAAGCAACTCACCATTCACACTTGCTGGAAGCATGGTGAGAAATCACCAGCATCAGGCCGAGTAGAGAGAAAATTACCTGGGAGAGGGACAAGAAGGAAATCCAATCTCTGAAAATGAAAATAGATTTTTTTAAAGTGCTGTGTAAAATTATACATTTAATTCTTTCTCTTTTAGCGTCAAACCTTAGAGCAGATTGTGCCGTAGCAGCTTCCTTGCTGCTCTCTTTTGCTGACTTTCAGGAGCTGGGGTGTTAGCCACTTATTTTTCCCAGTACTGCTATAGTTTTCTGTCTTGTTCCTTAAAGGATTGGATTTGGGAGGCCTTTAAATCGCTGCAGTCATGTGGGGTGAGCGATGCCATTGCCATTTAGACCTGCAGGCTGTCCTGGGGGAGGCTGCCACGCTCCCATCCTCAGCCCTGCACTGCTCATTCCCGGGGCCGTGCCTTCCTCCACGGCTCCCCCTTCCTTCAGCTGGGCTGTGCCTCTGGGGCTGCTGGGCCTGATGGATGTCCCAGTGTAAATAAAATCAGTTCCAGGGGCCTGAGCCGCTGGCCGTGCTCATCCCCTGTCCCTGCTGCTGCTCACTCTCGGCCAGGGCGATTGTCTCAATCCATCACAATTACCCAGAGCCTCCAGCTAGATAACTTGGTAAAGATCCACTGGGAAAATTCATTGGTTTGAGATCTTAGGAGTAGATTTTATTTACAGGGGATCCTAGCCAAGAGCTGGCCCATGTGCCTGTGCTCGTGGGCAGTCCAGCCCCATGGGACAGGCTGTCTCTGCCCTGTGGTCCCCCAGCCCTCAGCACCCACCAGCACTGGGAAACACGAAAGCCTTCTTGGAAGGGGATCCAATAAGAGAATGGTTTGAGCTGGAAGAGACCTCAAATACCACCCAGTTCCAGCCCTCCCACACCTGGATTCCTTACAGGATCACAGAGGGACGTTTAACCCCACCTTCACCGAGAATAAAGGGATGGGAGGGATTTTAGGAGGATTTGCTGGCAGGGCCTCTCTCCTGGACAAAGTTTCCCCAAGCCTTTCCTGTCTGGGCTGCCCATACTCCATTTTCAGAACTAATGTTAGCATGGGAGGGCTGGCTGCAGATAGGATCGTGTTACAGCAACATAACAAATTACCTGCTGTCAGCAGAGCCCCGATACCGGCTGGGGATGTGCTCTTCCCACTGATCTTTCACTGACATTTAAACTGAGCTGTTTTAAGGATTTAAGAGCAGTCATAACAGGTCAGAGCAGAGGGCCAGCCAGCCTGGGAGGGGCTCTGGCCACAGCCCTGGGAAGTGAGTAGGAAGAGGCAGAGCTGCCTCCCCAGGGCTCCCACCGCCCCAGTGCTGGGGTGGGCTGGAGGAGCTGCACAGGGATGGGCTGGGTTGGCTTGGGATGCTTCAGCCCACGGGGGAATTTTCTCCTACTCATTTCCTTTCTTTTTCTTGAACTCCAGTAAATTTTAATCATCTGTAAAATCCTGTGGTGAGATATTTCAAAGCTTAACCCCATGCTGGGCTTAGGGAAGTTTCCTGGTTCAGTGTTTGATGTTCTGTGGATCATTTCTGCTGTGGTTTGGGGTGTACATACATAGCAGAGGATGAGCTCCTGTGTCCCAGCCCACATCCCTGGGCTCAGCAGGGCTGTGTTTCCTAAATCTCACACATTTTGGTGCCTAAACCCAGGAGGTTTTATGCACTGGGTGAGGAGCAGCAAGCACACAGTGTGTACAGTGTACAGCCTGATTCTGGCTGGGTCCCTGCGTGCTGCTGTGGCTGTGCTGCTCAGCACCAGGCTGACTCTGCTCTGGTGTCCTCGCTGCCAAAGTCCAGCCAGAGTGGCACACAGAGGGACAATCATTTGTAAAAAACCCTGTGAGTGGTGGTAGCTGAGTAAATGGTGCTTATTTGGTGCTCTCTGAGGGACAGCTCCTGGCTGCTCTCTGCAAGGGAGCTGTGCACGCTCTGTCAGGGATAGCTCTTGTTCCAAGCACTAAATGCCAATTTGGCTCCTTTACCCGTTCCCATTTCACTACAATTAACTCTCCCTGTGCCGAGTGTGATGGGCAGTGGGTCTGGGCACTGTCTGGGGCCTGGTCCTGCTGCAGGGGCTGGTGTGGGCAGGGGCGGTCAGAGCTCCCTCTGCCCCTCCCTGCCCGATGGACCTTCCTTCCTTCCCCTGCTAATTTAAATACGATAATCTTCGTTTAGCTACTGCATGCAAATCCCTAACTATCGTAATTTTGATTGCCTCTCTGGCAGTTTAAAGGATTATATCTGGGTTATTTTTAGCCCAGATCATTTCCTTGATCTGATTTCCAGGCTGTGCCCAGAAGGAGCGGGAGGCAGGTGGGATGCAGAGGGGGAATGGGGGCTGAGCATCCCAGCGAGGCTGCAGCCACGGAGGGGCTGAGGGAGGCTCCAGGGTGGAGGTGCAGCGTTCCCATCTCCTGGAGGGATGAGCTGCATCATTGCAGCACAGCTGGGCCTGCGGAGGTGGCTTGGTGCTGCAGAGTGGTTCCTCATCTCTCCATGGGTTTGGCAAAAACCTCTGTGATTTTCTTCACCTCCCTCTCAGAGCGTGTTTAGGACGGGCAGGAGGTGCAGGGCGCCCTTTGGCAGCTCTAGCTGCCTCTTCAGTCCCTGGCCTCTCTCTTCCTCCTCTGTCCAAGGTCCCCAGGCAATCTCTTCCATCTCCCATCCCTCAAAGTCAGCATCAGTGGCACAGCGAGCCCCCTTGCTCCTTTCACTGGGGTATTTAGCGAATGCTCCCTGCAATCCCCTGTGCTTCCCTGCAGCTCGGTGTGGATTTCCATCCCCACCTCATCAGCCCACTTAGGGTGGGCAGCCCTGAGGCAGCTCAGCCCCTCCTGTGCTGGGGAACCAGGCAGGGCTGAGGGTGCTGAGCACCAGATGAGCACACTGGGGAGGAACCCAGGCCCGAGAGAAGGAGTTAAAACAGAGAAAATCCTGTTATGGCATGTTTGGGCTCCAGGAACCCTGCTTGTGTGCCTGCACATCCTGGGGGCTCGGGGGGGAGCCCAGGGAGGAGCAGCAGAGTGGCAGCACCAGCTGTGCCACGGTCCCAGAGATGGCTCTCAGGCTGGAGAGCCCTCCCTGGTGATGGAGCAGAGCTCTGCACTCATCACTCATGTCACATTGCATTATGTGATGCCACGCAACGTGCCATGACTGATGCAAGCCAACGTTAAATGTCATAGAGCAATGGATCAGCTCAAGGCTACGGTAATTTTATGTGCCCATTTAATCTGGTATTTAAAAACAAACACTCATAGCAATCTGCATCACACGCTACATTTTGCAAAATTGAGCAGCAAATCTGTACCAAGCAAATTATATAATTCTGTCATCTCTCAGCCTTGTGTGCATGTGTGTAATACTGCAGTCAGGTTTACATTGGCGTCTGGCTCCCCTCTCACCCCATGGCATCACCAGGGCTGGGCAGGTGCCCAGGGATGGGGTGTGCACTCCTCGGGCAGCGCTGGGGCAGGTTCCACTCTGGCATTGCCCACCCAGGGCTGGGCTGCCACTCTCACCACTGCAGGAGGAGCAGCCCCTGCCACCAGTCCAGGCTGGTTTAGATCAGCCACTCACACTCCCAAGCTGGAAATGACAAAGGGTTTGCTCTGGAGAGCATTTTGGGGGGCCGGAGCTAAGGTGAGCGCAGGTGTGAGGGCACAGCTGCACAATTTCAGGGCTTCGCTCTCCCTCGTGGCTGCAGGTGCATCTGCCACGTGTCCCATGGCCCAGGCTCTTCTGCAGACTCAGTCTTGCTGTCTTTCAAAGCATCTTGATCTTCTGAAAGGGAAAAGCCTCCCCTGTTGTTTTTCCTCTCAGCTCTGTGTCTGTGTGGCCTTGGTTTGTCTCTGCTTGGAGAAAAAAAAATCCCTTAAGTGCTTGCTTACTCCAGCCCAAATGAGGGAAACACTTTGACATGAGCTGAATTTCAAGCAGGTGCTTGAGGGCTGTCCTGGGATGCTTTCCCAGAGCAGAGCAGGGCAGACCTCTCCAGAGCAGGGGCCATTCCTCCTGTTAATGGCCAGAGCAGCAATAATGGCGATGGATGTTTCCCCAGCCTGTCGTAGCACGTCACATTTTATCACCAAAAGAAGTGCCTGGGTCCCTTTTCCTGGCTGGGCTGCTTTGCTGTGTCCCTGTGCTGGGACAGGGGGGCACCATTCTGGATGCTCATCCCACTGCCTGCCCTGCCCAGCCTGTGGGCACTGATCCCTGGCAGGAATGCTGAGGAATGCTGCTTTCCCTTCAAGGCAAAGAAAATCCAGTCAAACCAAGCCAAAGGAGGGGATCCCCATGTCCTGCTAGGTGTCCCTGCCCCGTGGGAGTTCTCTGGTGGCACGTGCTGAAGGCCTGACCTGCCACTGGCACCAACCCATGTGGATTCCTGCTCCTTCCATCCCCATCTCTCCCCATTTCAGCTCTTGGTGTGCTTTTAGGGCTTGTGTCTGCATTTGCACAAACACCCTGGTGTCAGAGCATCCCCTCCCCAAGCAGAGATGGGTGCTGAGGCCTGGAGGGTGGCAGGCCTGGGAGAGCAGGGGCTTCCCATAAAATACTGGGGGCTGGCAGGCCTGGGAGAGCAGGGGCTCCCCATCACAGTCTGGAGGCTGCAGGCTTGGGAGAGCAGGGGCTCCCCATAAAATACTGGGGGCTGGCAGGCTTGGGAGAGCAGGGGCTTCCCATAAAATACTGGGGGCTGGCAGGCCTGGGAGAGCAGGGGCTCCCCATAAAATCCTGGAGGTTGGCAGGCTTGGGAGAGCAGGGGCTCCCCATAAAATCCTGGAGGCTGCAGGCCTGGGAGAGCAGGGGCTGCCCATAAAATCCTGGGGGCTGCAGGCTTGGGAGAGCAGGGGCTCCCCATCACAGTCTGAAGGCTGCAGGCCTGTGAGAGCAGGGGTTCCCCATAAAATCCTGGAGGCTGCAGGCCTGTGAGAGCAGGGGCTTCCCATAAAATCCTGGAGGTTGGCAGGCCTGGGAGAGCAGGGGCTTCCCATAAAATCCTGGAGGCTGCAGGCCTGGGAGAGCAGGGGCTTCCCATAAAATCCTGGAGGCTGCAGGCCTGGGAGAGCAGGGGCTCCCCATCAGAATCTCTCCCTTCCAAGGCTGGGTGTTCCCCAGACAGCGTGGCTGGGCCAGGAGAGCCCAGCCCAGCACAGAGCCAGGCAGGGCTCAGCTGGTGCCAGGCACGCTGCTGGGCTGGGCTGGGCTCTGTGTTTGTGCACAGGCCTTTCCACAGGGCGCTGTGTTTTGCAGCACTCTCCAGCCTGTTTCCCTGTGATTTCTGGAGCTGCCTGGCAGCGTGCAGCCAGGTGGGCAGCCAGGGCTGGGCTGGAGAGAGCAGCTCCAGAGAGGCTCTGCAGCAGCACAGCCAGACAGCGTGCTGTCTGCAGGGTGTGTGCTCAGCAAACACATCCCAGGGCTCTGCAGGTACCTGCTCGCAGCCTCCCAACTCTGTTTTTACATCTCGAATCAGAAACACGCAATGAAAAATTCATATTTCGGTTCAGATCTTATTTTTGGCTCAAGATCAGAAAAAAAAAAGTTAAGTGGGGAATCTAATGTGCATTTATATTTGCGTAACTCGCTAGCAGTGGAACTGCTTTGTGTCTCACACAGCTCATGCCAAAGTGAAGGATTTGCTCTTTCATTTTCAGCCTGGGGTGAAATTTTACAGTTGAGATTATAGGATCCTGAAAATAATTGTTGCCCCAACCTTAACTCTTACATTATAAATGAGGATGCATCATACTCAGCATGACTGGGAATTACAGAAATTAAGGATGAAAAAGACCTCATCTCCCAGCCAGTGTAGGATTATTTTGTATGGTGTATTTGATTTTTTAAAGCATTCTCTCTCCTGTTGTGATGGCCATTTTCCTCCCAGAGCAGTGCTGGTAATGAACACCTCCATTTCAGGAAAGGCACAACGGTGCTGTCCTCACACTGTTCTTCTCCAGAAAAAGGCAAGAGCAGTTTCTCTGCCTTGCTCTGCTATTCTTCTGGCCCAGGGAGCTCAAACACATTCAGGGCTAAGGTGGAGCTGGGGTTTGCTGCATGCCAGGGCTGCCAGCATTTGGCTGGCACCGAGTACCAGTGTGTGAGCCTGGGAACAAGGAGACTCCAGCTCCATCCCCACCAGTGACCTCCCAGACTCCCCCTCACTCTGTCTCTGAGTGCTCTGCCCCCCTGGCGCCACCCTGGGCTCAGGACAGCAGCACTGGCACTGTCCCCACCCTGTCCTTTCAGCGTGGGGCACAGGCAGAGAGCTCTGGTGACACTGGTTTTCTTCCTGAGCTTATCAGGACAGATTTCTGCTGTGGAAAGAATAACCAAAAGCTGTGAAAAGGAAGTTTTCTTTCTGTGCTTTCTTTTTCTCCCTCTTTGCCCATCCAGGCTGGCTCCCTTCCACCCTCCTTCCACTTCTCTTTGTTGTTGCTAAAAAGATTAAACTTGTTTGACCAGGTTCTGAGTCAGCACAGTTGTAAGGGGAAGATGAATGAGGCTCTTTAACCCTGCTTATCCTTCCAAATGCCCTCCTCCTGGAAAGAAACACACACTCGTATGCTCCGGGAAACATCAGTTTTAATGTTCCTTTTATTTTTAAGTCATTCTTTCCCCCAGTCTTATTTCTACTTCTGTCAGATAATGGGGCTGCTCTCACTCCTGCTGCTCTCTGTGCTGAACCTTTCTCTGCTTTTCCACGCTGAAAGGGCTCTCCCTTTCTTCTGCATCTTCTGCAGTGAGCCAGAGCAGGACGCGCCATCCTGAAAGGCCAAAGTGCCTTTGTTCTTTTGTCCCCAAAACCTTTCCCCTCTCCCCTTGAGCCTCACATCTTGATCCCTTTTTTCCCCGAGTCCTCAGTGGAGTCTGCTTTCAAAGCCCTTTCATCCTGGCAGTAAAAATGGGAAGCGTGAAGAGAAAGATGGGAGAGGGTACAGAGAGATGGGGCTCAAACCCAGTCAGAGCAGGCTTGGGAATGGCTGGGATGGGGCTGGGATGCTGCTGAGCACTGAGGGGAACCCTTTGGGGTACAAAATGACCTTGGCTCTTGTATCTCCTCACCTGTGGCCAGACCTGCCGTGCCCCATCCCTGAGCACTGCCATTGTGGGCTCCTGGCACCTGCAGCATCGCAGCTGGCAGCACTGCACCCAGCCCCAGAGCATCTCCCCAGCCCTGGGTGGAGCCAAGGGGGAATGGAACCTCAGGGCAGGGTTGCAGGATGGCAGTCCCGCTGTGTTTATGGCTCCCTGCATCCCTGTTGGTTTGACATCCTGCCACCAAAGGCAACAGAGAGCCAGGAAATGTCTTAAGCTTGGGGCTTGGGAGAGGCAAATATTTTGCTTTCCTGTTTGGGGGATAAACAGAAGTAAATGGTGCATCCGTAATCCTGGAGTGTGCTTTACAAATGCCTCGTGGTGGTTCTGCGTGTCATTCATGTAGGTGACTTTTACAATGAAAAATCCCATTTAAGCCTGACCTTTCACGTTCTGAACATAATAGACTGTGCAACCAAATCACATCCTGCTGCTGGGGACACCGCTGACCTGCAATATTAGTTTTGTGAGGGAACAGGATGCTGCAATCCTGGAAATTCATTGGTCAGAAGTTGTGCTCCAGGAAACCCCTGGGGGAGCTTTGTGGGCAGGGCACAGAGGCTGCCCTCAGCAGCCAACACCATGGTCTGGAGAGGTGAGAATCTCCCTGATGAAAGGTGATCTGAACTTGGAAAGAGGCTCCCAAGAGCCCTCTCTGCAGGGGTGTCTGCTGGTCTATCAGGGACCAGGGGGATGGAAATGCAGAGAAGGTGAAGGAGGTGGAAACAGGACCTGCTCTAGAGCAAGCACAGAGTGATGAGTGATGTGACTCTGCCTGGATGGGATGGGATGGGATGGGATGGGATGAGATGAGATCTAGCTCTCAATCCCAGCACCACTGCCTGTCCTGCCTGGGTGGAGGGCAGGAGGGGCAGGCCATGCAGATGGGCCAATTTTGGTAATTTCCAGCTAACAATTAATGATCACTGCCATGCTCCTCACAGGGCTCTCTGTGCAGCAGCTCAGTGCTGGCTGAGCAGGCTGAAATTCCCCTGCTCCCTCTGCCTCTGGGGCTGCAGTGGCTGCTGCTGGAAGCATTTATGTTAATACACTATCAGGCAGCCACATCCCATGGCTTATCATTTTCATCAAGTCTTGGTTTTATGGTTGAAAGGAATTACTTTCAAAAGACCATTACCACCTCCCTGTTTCTCATGGCCTTATGCCTACCTGCTGTTAAGCTTTTATAAAGGCATATTTTTCCTGTGTAAAGCTCATAAAAGCTCCTACTCCAGTCCCATGCTTGAGTCCACTTCCCTCACTCGGGCTCTGGCTGATCCTGGCTGGAGCTGCTGGAGCTGGGCAGGGGGAGCAGCTGCTGCTCTGGGGCTGCAGGGCTCAGGCCAGGAGTGCCCCAGGTCCTGCTCGAGGACTCTTGAGAGGTTTCTGCAGCTTGAGGAGTTCTTGTTAGACAATGGCCATATTCAGCTGATGCGCAATCCAGCCTGCTTGTGCTAATGGACAATGGGCACGTGCACAAACAGTGGATAATGGGCATATTCAGAAATGGGATCGGTGTATGCTTGAAAGCGATACAAGAAGAGTCATCAGGACCCAGCAAGTTTGTCAGCGAGCTTGGGAAAGTAAGAAAAAAGTGAGTCATGGGTGGGCCAGACGACCACAGCAAGACGCGTGAATAATTAGGTGATCCAATCAGCATTCTAATTTAGATGTGTGAACAGCTAGGGTTAACCAATCATGTACTAGCTAGAGACAGGTGGACAGTAGAGATTTATTATAAATAGTCTTTTTAGGGATGATAAATTTGGCTTCACTGGATCATATTGGTCATGGCGTGATGTCCCTGAATCTCTGCACCCCACAGAGGACAAGGGGACACAGGAGTGCTTGGCCATCTTCAGGCAGGGACAGGCTGCTGCCCCGAGCCTCTGGGGTCCTGCTCACCCCAAGCACAGATTTCAGCACCTCCTTTAGCTGTAGGTTCCTTTTTGGACCAAGCTCCTCATTGCTGTGTGAGCAGGTGTTCCAGTCCCTGGGCTGTGCCACAGGCTCTGGGGCAGGCACTGCTGGCAGGGCAGCATCTCCTTTAGCATTCCCGCCACATCCCCGGCTGCTTTACTTTTTATTTTTTCACCGGTGAGTTGAAAAGGGGCAGGCAGCTAGTCACAGTGCCTGATAGTCACTTGCCAGTAACATAAAAACCCTTATGCGCCAATATATCAATCAGCGTTACGTGTCAGCCTTGACTACTGCATTCAGCTCCCATCACCCAAACAAAATCGCGCTGGAGCAGCTGAGGAGGAGGCTAATACTGCTGGCTGGAGGCATGGCTGGGCATACCAAGCAAGGCTGGGGAGCTGGGTGGCCGGGCTGGCTGCTGCAGCCAGGGATGAAAGCTGGGGAGATGCAGGATGCAGGGATGGGTTTGCCCAGCAGAACCTGGGGTGCTCCCTGCCCCTGGGGACAGATGTGGTGGTCAGACAGATGTGGGGGTGCCCTGCATGGGCACTGCCCATCAAGGGGTCACATCACGTGGCAGACAAGAGATGCCCATGGCTCTAGGCAGGAATGGTGGGGTCAGTACCTGCAGCTGCCCAGCCTCCTCCTGCTGCCCTCCACACCTGCCCCTCCTCTTTCCATCCAATTAGGGTAATTGCAGCTGGTTAAAAGGAGCTAATGGTTTCCAGAGGGGCACTGCTGCTGTCGCCGTGTCCCTTTCCATGAGGCATTTGCTGCTTGTTAGAACCTGTGCCAGCCCAGGTGCCCGCGGTCACTGCTGGGCAGGGACAGTGCCCGTGGTCACTGCTGGGCAGGGACAGTGCCCGTGTCCTGGTCCTGACAGTGCTGAGGGTCTCAGGAGCCCCTGCAGCTTGTGCTGAGGCAGGCAGGCAGGACTGACAGTGAACACTGAGTTATGTTTTGGGTTAAATTGCACAGAAATGTGAATGTGACCGGGGCAGTCCCCAGGCGCTCGGTTACCTGCTGATGAGGTGATTGCATCCCCCTGTTTGCAGGGGGGAATCCTGAAGACCCCCTTGCAAACCTGTGTCTGGCCCCCAGACACAGACCTGGCCTCGATTGTCCCTGGGGTGGTGAGCTGGGATGGAGAGCTGCAGCGTGGCTGCTTCCACAGCAGCACAAACCTCCAGGCTTTGAGCTTCTTCATATTCAATATGCGAGTGGCCACTGTATCTCCTGATTATTTAATTTGACTGGAATAAGAGGTATTTGTATTCATTTCCAGAGATGATGTACAGGCCTGATCTTAAACTGATTTAGACAGTATTGTACATCATGAAAAATGAGAATGGGGAAATCTAATGTATGGCTTTTTTTTTTCTTTAAAAAAAAAAGGGCACTTCACAAACCTGTACGGAATTACAAGAGATAGGCAAATGCTGTCACAAAAGTCTCTCTTAAATGACAAAAGGACATGAAGAATAGCACTGCTCAGCAGCACAATGCAAGCTCCAATAATACCATCACAGGCTTCCTCTCAGTGGTTTGTAGTGGGAGGGCTTTGACAGATGTCCTGTGTCAAACCTTCCCTGGTCACTGGAGTTGTTACCGGTGTCTCTGTGCCCTCTGGGGCAGGCAGCTGGCTTTTCCAGGGGCCTGCACATCCCCTGGGCACCTTCACCCCTCCATGTCTGTGCTCCAGGTCCGGACCCATCACCAGGACCCATCTTGTGTCTGTGTTTTGGCTGGGTCGGGCACGATGCTGTAGAATTATTTGGGTTGGAAAGGACCTTAAATATCACCTGGTTCCAACCCTCCCAGCATCCCTGGGGTCTGTGTGGGCAGGGGGCTGTGAGCCTGGAGCTCTCAGGGGGTGTGTTTGTCCCGGCCAGCCCACGTTTGGGACGGTAAGGGCAGAGGCAGAGGTGAGGGCTCTGCTCTGTGGGTATTTCCAGCAGTGTGTGGCTCCCCTCCTGCTCTGTGTGTTTCCAGCAGTGTGACTCTCCTGCTCTGTGTGTACTTCCAGCCGTGTGTGGCTCTCCTTGCACACACAGACACCTGCAGACAGAGGTGCTCCTCAGTGCTAGAGGGGCTGCAGACCAGCAGAGGTGACATCAGAGCCTCAGTGACCCCACTCCAGGTGGGAATTAGAGCCCTGGCTGTGGCTCAGGGGTGCTGTGACCTCTGCAAGCTCTGATTCTGAGCAGTCATTAAGGCTGATGTGATGGAGGGGAGAGGCTGGAGAAGGTGCCATGGCTGGGTGGGAGCACCCACCCACCCACAAACACCTCTTGCTGTGTGATTTCTGTAGCTGCTGCTCTTATCTTCCTTCCAAAATCATCACAGAGCAATTGTGGGAGCTGCTAGGAAACAGCAGTGTGATTGGAGGTGGCTGTGTGCCTGTCAGAGGTACATGGATCCCTTCTGGGAGTCTCCAGGATCAGCTCAAACCTTTCCATGGAAGCACATGTGCTTGGATGAGGGCCATGTTTTGACCTTGACTGGATGGGAGGTTTTAATTATCAGAGCTGGCTGAATAGCACACAACATTTTGCCACGGGTGATTTCTAGGAATTCATTTCAGCATTGCTTACACCTCTTGGGCTCTGTGTGTGTGAACAGAAATAAACCTTCTCCAAAGCAGGTGCTTTCACCTAAGTCACGTGCTGAGGGCACTGTGATATTATTTACACCTCTCTGTGCTGTTTCTGTACTGTGGTTATAAATACAACTTACACTTTACCGTGTCACTGCAATGGAAGTGTGAGATCCCAGTTCCAGGGAGTCACAAACCTTCAGTCAGTGCCACGGGGTGGTCTGGGGGTCAAACCTGGGTTTGCAGTGCCTGGTTGTGTATGGCAGGAGCAGAGGAGCCACTGCAGGGTGTGTGTGCTGGGCACAGCCTCTCCCTCCCCACCTCATCCCATCCCTGTGTCCCTCAGAGGTGTCCATCCCATCCCTGCCTCCTTCCCACAGCATCCCACTGTTGCAGACATCTTTTATGGAAAATCCTGTCCTTAGGATTTTTCCTCCTGAGAAGCTGGGAGGCCTCAGGAACAAAATGCAAACAATGATTATCTGCTGCTGTGGGATGCAACAGGTGCAGCTGGGATTGGGCTCATGTGCTTGTTTCTAATTAATGGCCAATCATAGCAGAGCTGGCTTGGACAGAGAGTCCAAGCCACAAACCTTTGTTATCATTCCTTTCTATTCTTAGCCAGCCTTCTGATGAAATCCTTTCTTCTATTCTTTTAGTATAGTTTAATGTAAAAAATACCATAAAATAATAAATCAAGCCTTGCGAAACACGGAGTCAACATTCTCATCTCTTCCCCATCCAAGAACCCCTGTGAACACCATCACATCCCACAGTCCTTCCTGGGCTGCCCCTGCAGACAGCCAGGGAGGCACTGGGAGGTTTGGGACTCTGAGCTTTAGGAGAGGCTTGTTGCTGTTAAATAGATACCAATGAAATGAGAGCAGTCCTGTGCGGCCCAGGGGAGCGCTCCATCTCCACGGCGGTGGCACGGAGTGATTTAGCCATTAAGGTTAATGCTTGTCTTCCTGCTGTCTGCTGGAACTCTGGGCCAGGCAATGCAAATAGCTTAGCCAGTACTTTTAAAGGTCATTGTGCAGGAAAAAATAAAGATCATACACCGCTCATGGAAATGTCCTCAGTAATCACTGCCTTCTCTGGGGAGGAGGGACCCGGTGCTCCCTCCTGGAGTGTTTGTCTCATCCCACGGGGAGTTCAGGGACAGCCCTTGGGTTTCTGGCAGCTTGAGCTGCAGGTTGGCATCACCTCCAGCACTCGTGGCCCCTGTGTGGTTTGTGTCCTGGGTGATGGTGGTTTGGTGTGACCGTGTTCACAGGAGTTCTTGGGGAAGGCAAGAGACGAGGATCTGACTCCATGTTTCAGAAGGCTGATTTATTATTTTATTATATATATTACATTAAAACTATACTGAAAGAATAGAAGAAAGGATTTCATCAGAAGGCTGGCTAAGAAAAGAAAAGAAAGAATGATAACAAAGGTTTGTGGCTCAGACAGAGTCCAAGCCAGCTGACTGTGATTGGGCATTAATTAGAAACAACCACATGAGACCAATCCCAGATGCACCTGTTGCATTCCACAGCAGCAGATAACCATTGTTCGCATTTTGTTCCTCTCAGCTTCTCAGGAGGAAAAGTCCTAAGGAAAGGATTTTCCATAAAAGTTGTCTGAGACAGTTTGGCAGTCCCTGGACACGGAGGGCGCTGGCTCCAGGCACACAGGGCAGGTCTCACCTCTGGGCTCTTCTCTGGGTTTCCTGCAGGAACCCTTCGTGTTCACATCTTCCTTTCTCCGCCTTTCCCACAGGATGTCTTGCTCCTAATTTATCTAGGAGGTAATTTTAATCCTTCTCTCCTCAGACAACCGGCTACCTCCATGCATAATTAATTTATGAACACACTAACCTACTTTAAGGTGATAATCTCATTAGGGTCACAGCGATCTCAGCCTGGCCTTGTGACAGGAGATTTCAGAGAACCTGAATCCCTCGGTGTCCGTGTGGACAGTGGCATTCCCTGCAGACAGCCCGTTCCATCTCCCGGGGCTGACCCACAGCCCGAGCTCTGTGCAGGAGCTGGACCCGGAGCGCTCAGTGCTTTTGGCAGCGCCCTTTAGGAGCTCCTTCCTCTCGCTCTTTGCCGAGTGGAGCTGCAGATTGTGCCTCCCCCGGGAAGGAGAGGAGGGAGCCGCTGTCCCCAGGCTCTCTGATGTGGGTGTTTAGCAGCAGCTCTAATAGCCTCCCCTCTCAGCCAAGTGAACTGCATCCTCTGCTCATTACTGCAGCCCTTCAGAGGAGAGGAGAGCCGAGAAAAGATCCCGTTCAGTCTCGCTGCTTCCAAACAATGCAGAGAGGACGAGGACTCCTCTGTTTGTAGTGAGCTTATATAAGAAATAAGCAATAAATGAGGAAATCCTGGTGACCCGCAGCATGCCCCAAGCCCCAGCGTTTCTGGAGTTCGACTGTCCATGGACATAGCTGCAAAGTGAAATGAAAGCAGCTTTTAAAGTCTCTATTCTTCTCTTGTGCTGTGAAATTCCTGCCTCTCTTTGTCGAGTATGATCTTTGTTGGTGTTTTCTTTGTGCCTGGAGTAATTTCTGTGTTGAGAGGCTGTTGTGCTGCCGCGCAGTCGTTGCTCACCCCGACACAGCCCCTCTCCCTTTTCCCTTCTCCCTTCTCGGGGAGCAGCTGTGCCAGCGAGGCATGGGCACTGCCTCTGCTGCTGGGGTGGGGGGACACCCACAGCCCATCTGGGTGATGGTTCACCCTCCTGGACATCCACAAGCCTCTCTGTGCCATGACAGATGTGGGATGTTCCCTTCTTTCCGTCACTCACCCTGTGCTGTCCCTCCGAGGCACCGCAGCCTGGCCGGGCACATCCTCGGCTCCCTTTGCCCCTCTGCCAGAGGATGTCTCTGGGTGTTTGGAGAGGCCCCCAGAGCTTGCACACAGCTTGGCTGTGTGTGTGTGAGCTGGTAAATCAAGCAGAGAGACGTGTCACCCTGGCTTGGGACGCTGCACTTGTCCCTGACTGGGCTGGCAGTGCCCTGGCTGTGCCCAGCGCCTCTGGGGCCGTGCTGGCAGCAAAACATGCCTGTGAAACTTCAAACCTCTCTGGGAGCAGAAATGGGGGATCCAGTCCTCCCCTTGCCCTCCCTCTGCAGCACATTTCCTTGGAATAAAGCTGCTTTAAGCTGCTTCCCTGGCCGGTCCTGCCGGGGCGAGCTGCATCTGCCTGTCATGTCACGTTAGCGTTCCTGGGAGCACACCCTGACATCCCAAACGGGCCAGGAAATCAAGCTGCTCTATGTGAAAATGGAAAAGTCGGTGCTTTCCAGAAAATGGGCTGGAGAACGTCAGCTGCAAATGGGAAGGAAGGAAAGAAAGGGCTTGTCTGAGTGGATGAAGGGATGGCTTTTAAAAGGCAGACCCAGCTTCCACCGGTGTCAATGGAAAGCCTTACACAAACGCTAATGGCTGTGGAGTCATGGCCCGAGGCATTATATTTTTTGGGATGATGTCAAATTGTAGCATCTTAAAGGAAGCCTTTGTGTTACTATAATAAGGGACTTTTTTGGTTCGACTACTTAGGTAAGGTCTTTAGTGAAGTCACTTCACCTCTCCCTGCCCCTGGAAAACAGCTCTCATGAAACCTGAGAAACTTTATCGAGTGCTTCGGGATCTGTAGGTGGAGCGAGGCTATTGGGGATGCATTGTTATCACTCTCACTAGAGATGATTTGAGGCAGGAAAAGTGTTTGTGATTCTTTGGACAGATCTGCAGAGGGTAGAGAAAAATGAGTAATTTGTCCCCTATTAAAACATTGTGAAATACTCCAACTCTGGAATAATTTCCCTTGTGCTTTTAGAAACCCCCTGAGTTCAGAGCATCCACCCCCTGATGCTCCAGCCTAAGCTGTATCTTGTAATCTCTGCTGTACCCTTTGGGAAATCTGCCCACAGCTTTGTGTACACAAGAGAGACTCTGCTAAGGAAATTTTATTAAGAAAGACATTTTTTTTTTAAGCGGGATTTAAATAGTAAGCTCCATTCTCTCTGCCAGCAGCTCTCTCCCTTGGTGCCGGGTGGGTCCTGCTCTGGAGCAGATATCCATCTCCTGCCTGGCATGTGGGCATCTCTGATAACAGGGCTGGTACTGGAGGCTGTGAGCCCCCACAGCCCCTGCAGTCAAACCCCACACTCCCAGCTACCCTGGCCACCCTCTCAGCAGCCCTGGGAGGATGAATGGGACTCAACCAAACACAAATCCCAAAAATGCCAGCCTTTCCTCCCATCTCCCACCTAGGCTGAATGGCAATCATCATCATCTACAGCCCTAAACTCACCCTCCTCAACTTCTACCTGTATGCTATCTACAATAACTGCAACCCAAACACAATCAAAGTCCTAAAGCTATCTGCCCCAAGGCTTTGCCTGCACGGGGAGAGGGGAGCAGCCCCTCCAGGATGAGCAGGTCACCCCCAGGGACAAGGACAAGATTAACCTGGTCTGTGAGCTACATCTCTGCTCAAGGACACATCCAGGAACAGCCGATGGCTCACTTTTATTGTGGTCGTGGTGCTGGTCCTTGCGGGGAGGAGGCTCAAACCGCTCCCCTGAATTCCCATCACATCACAGAGGCAGCACTGGATATTATGGATTCTTTTTGCGTTGCTCTGATAAATACTGTCTACAGGGTATGTTGCAACAAATGTTACAAGTCCCAAATACAGCGTTTCAGAAGCAGTACACAACTTGATAATCTCATTATTTGCTACTCCTACACAATATAAGAGCATCATCACATCAGCCTTATGTTTTGCTGCAATAGAAATAATTAATAAAAATCAAACTGCCACCCATAATGTCTTTAAAAAGCAATAGAGAACATGCAGAATCTACTGTGAAAACAGCTCCAGGACTAGAGCTTCTG
Organism: Melospiza melodia melodia; assembly: GCF_035770615.1. Classification (NCBI taxonomy): domain Eukaryota; kingdom Metazoa; phylum Chordata; class Aves; order Passeriformes; family Passerellidae; genus Melospiza; species Melospiza melodia. The sequence goes on along the minus strand of NC_086209.1, from coordinate 19,599,720 downwards.
AAACTTCTCACCTGAAAAAAGGGAAGAATTGTTTTGCATTCAGATTCCCTTTGAAAGTTGTAAATACTTTATGGCAGTTTACTTGCAGAAAAGGGTGAATTTTTAAAATGTGAATTTTGAGCTTTTAGGAAGAACTGTTTTTAGCTGGTGCTCATTGTCAGGGTTATGGGTGGCTGAGCAAGGGGCAGTTTCTCCTGCAGGTGCTCCCTCCCAGGTGTGCACAGCTCCCCTGACACAGCTTTGGGCCATTCCCTGGGTCCTGTCACTGTCACCACAGAGAGGGATTGGTGTCTGTCCCTCCTCTTCCCTCCCAAGGAAACTGGAGCTGCTCTGAGCTCTCCCCTCAGTCTCCTCGAGCCTGAACAAGCCCAGTGAGCCCAGCTTCTCTCATGTGGCCTCTCCTGCAGACCCTCCACCTTCCTTATAGCCCTCCTTTGGGAGCTCATGGTGATGTTCTAGACCGCACCAGTGTTTATCCATCTATAACCTCACCAGTTTATCCATCTATAACAATAGTATGTCATGGTTTGAGCTTGGGCCAGCCTAACTCAGGTGGGAGCCATCACAGCACTCCCCATATGGTGGCCATGAGGTTATTTTCCATTCAGATTGAAATACTCCACCCTCCCAGCCCCTGGCCAGCCAGGGTATTATATCTTTATATCTCTATATATTTATTATATATTTCTGTATGTCGATTTACATTTCTATAGTACTTACATTATTTAAAATAAAACCTCTGCCTCTAATGAAATAAAAAGCAAAGACACCCCTTTCTTTAAAACACATTTAAAATTTTAAAAATAATTTTGTTTGTCATAATTCTATTTTACGACATTGTCATAATTCTATTCACATCTATATTTGTAATTTCCATTTGTTATATTTATAGATATTATATATATTGGAGAGAATACCTTTTTATATAATAATAGATATATTCTTTTGACACAATATATTTCTTTTACTTATATCTATATATATTAAATATTTATTGATATTGACATATATATGATATATTTGGATTTCTAGTTTTATATTTTTTATTAAATCTCCAGCCTATACCCCAATAAAAGCCAAACAATCCCCAATTTATTTAAACTATATTTAAACATAAATCCTGTCACAGTTGCATTGCACAGCAGTGCCCCAAGCTAATCTGACACTTGTTCATCTCCTGGACCTGAATCTGAACCCGCTCACCTTGATCGCGCCTAGCAGAACCATTTTCGTACCTTTTTCTGGCATTTCTTGTTTTTGTTTTTTTTGTCTTGAGTTTTTGTGGCCTTTATTGCCTCTCTTTCTTGCCTTGTTTCTTGGGGCTTTTACTCCCTTTTTCCTTGATTTTTTTCTGGCATTTCTTGGGGTTTTTTCTTCATTTCTTCTTGCCCATTTTGGTGTTTTTTCTGGTTTTTCCTTGCCCCCTTGGGATTTTTTTTTTCTGTTTATTTTTTTTTCTGGGTTTTTCTTTGCCATTTTGTTTTTTTTTTTTCCTGGATTTTTCTTCCCCATCTTAGTATTTTGTTCTGATTTTATTTCTTGCCCATCTTGGGGTTTTTCCCTGGTCAGTTTCAGGGGATTTTTCTTGCCCATCTTGGGTTCTTTTCTGTTTTTTTTTTTTCTGGGTTTTTCTTAGGGTTTTTTTCCGTACTTTTTTTTTTTCTGGGATTTTTCTCGCCCATCTCGGTGTTCTATTGTGGGCTTTTTCTTGCCCATCTTGGGGTTTTCTTCTGCGTTGTTTTCTTACCCATTTTGTTGTTGTTGTTGTTTGGGTTTTTTTGTTTGTTTGGTTTTGGGTTTTTTTTCCTGTTTTTTTTTTTTTTTTTTCCTGTGGTATTTCTGGGATTTTTCTTACCCATCTTGGGGTGTTTTTCGAGGGGGGGCGGTTTTCTCGCCCATCTCGAGGTTTTTTTCTGTGGGTTTGTTTTTTGTTGCATTTTTTTTTCTTTTCTTTTTCTTTTTTTACCCCCTAGGTTACTCCTTGCCCTCCTGTTTTTTTCTTTACGGCACCTTTTACGACAGTCGCGCTTTACGGCCGGTTTTACGACAGTCGCGCTTTACGGCACCTTTTACGACAGTGCTGCTTTACGGCGCCTTTTACGACAGTGCTGCTTTACGGCAGCATTTACGACAGTCGCGCTTTACGGCACCTTTTACGACAGCGCTGCTTTACGGCACCTTTTACGACAGTCGCGCTTTACGGCACCTTTTACGGCTGTGTCTCAGGAGTTCCCCAAGGGGCTGCCATTGCTAAGCCCCGTTTAAAAGCAGCAGCAGCAGCAGCAGATCTGTGTTCATAATGAAAAATTCCTCAGCAAGCAGAGCAGTCTAAGGGACTGCTCGAAGGGAGCCTGCCCAGCTGGGAGTCATTTGCAGAGGGTTCTGGTTCATTTGTTGGCTGCTTTTTGCCTGTCTCCATCAGCCATCCTCGCCTCGCCTTAGCAGCACACTCGGAGCGCATTCCTTGCTTTAAGCACCTGAGAAGTCCCATTGACTTCAATGGAGCGACTAATGCACTAATGCTCCTGATTAGAGGTAAGTAACTGCTCCCGTGTTCTGCTCAATCTGAGGCTTGGGAATAGAGAGAAATGGAAGGATCCTGCCTGCACAGGGGGGAACTTCAGTGGAAATGTTCGCTCTGGGGGTAGCAGGCTGTTTACTCTGAGGTATGGCCGATTTCCTATCGCGGTGACTTTGCGGATCTCCTTTTGGGAAGCTGTCCCGCTGAATGTGTGGCTCCAGACTGAACCTGGACCCTTTCCCGGCCAGGAAAAGTTTCCTGTTCCATAGCATCCGTCATGTAAAGTCAGCAATGAGTGAGTGGGAGCAGACACGAAGTGTTTTGGAGGAGGAAGAGGAAGGTGAGGAAGCCATCCCACCTTGCAGAGCACCAGCCCGGGGTGGGAGAGGTAAAACCCTCGCTCCCCGAGTGCTTTGTTTGAGGCTGGCGGTGATGCCCCAGGCTGGGCCCTGCAAAGGCTCCAGGTGGGAGCAGGTCTGCAGTGGATGCTGTGCCTGGCAATGAGCGCCGATCTCCTGGAGAGAGTGAAGCGCTGCCAGGACCAGGACAGAGCTAATGGGCCCCTGGCCTCAGGGGACTAATGGGCTGCCTAATGAGGACACGGGTTCTGACATGGCAGAGCAAACAAGAATTGGCAGGCATTAACCTCAGACATGCCTGCTACCTAGAGAAATCCAAGCCCCTCTCTCACTCCTGTCCTGTTTAGCATATTAATGTTTAATTCCATTAGCATCAGCAGCGGGGCTGTGCTCAGCCGAGGAGCTGCTGCTCGGGGAAGGGGGACTCGTGGCTGGCCATCAGCCCCCGCCCCAGCCCTGCAGCATTTGCTACCCTGCTGTGGCTCCCAGCATCTGCCTCCTGCCTGGGCTCCCCTGCTAACCCAGCATCAGCTCCACGGCTGTCCCTCCCTGGCACACAGCTGTGCATTCCGCTGCTGCTCTCCAGAGGGATTTCCCATCCTTCTCTCTCTCTCGTTTCCACTCTCACCCCTTTCCCCTCCATGTCCAGCTCCTGTGGCCCTCCCAGGAGAGCGAGGCTGCAGGGGCAGCTTCCAGGATGGAAATGGGACAGGGCAGGAGCTCCTGACGGAGAAATGGAGCAGGCTGGTTCGTGTCCCGGAGCCGGCCCTCGCTAAGCGGCGGCGGCAGCGGCAGCACGGTGCTCGGTGGTGCGTTTCCCCTGTTGGACCCGGCAGCCCCGCACCTCTGCAGGGGATTGATCACAGGAGCTCGGGGAAGGAGCAGACCCAGTGTCTGCTGCGATTCCTCGCAGGCCTGATAAATCCAGTCAGCAAGGTCCTGTTCTGTTTCCCCCTCCTTTCCCCGCTTCATGTTTCCCTTTAAACGAGATATTAAAAATAGGAATATTAATTTGGCAGATGGTGCAATTGGGCTTTTGGCAGGAGCCTGCACAGTGTGCTGTGGAGCTGCAGACCTCCGTCTCCATGCTGGAGCTCCGAGAGAGGCTCTGGCTCCCGTCCAGGCTCTGCCTTCCCCCAGCCCCTGCTCCCTCCTGCAGCTCTCGGTGCTGGGGCACAGGGAGCTCTCGTGGGCTCTTGCTCCAGCTGCAGCCAAGCAGATTGGATTTCTGACAGTTCTGAGCCATCACCAAAGGGTGGAGAGCTCGTTTCTGCTTTAGTTGCAGCCAGGTTTGATGGCAGTGGGAGTGCTGTATGTGGTGCTTTACTTCTCTGGGTCTCAGTTCTGAGTTTGGGGGCTCCTGGGTGCCCTGGGCTTTCTGCAGCATCCCAGAACCCTCCTCAGGAGGGTCTGTGGGGGCTGAGTCTGATGGGGAGATGCCAGCAGAGCATTTCCAACCAGAGACTTCTATGGGCACTGGGATCAGATTTTTTATCTTTTTCTGTTTTTTGTGCTGTGTCTGATTGGTCTCAGCTCCATCCAAGAGGAGGATTCTGGTGTTTCACTGCTTTCCACAGCCTGAATTTTCAGACTCACCACAGAGTTAAGTTTCCCCTGAATTTTCTCTGCTGGAGCTTTGGCCCAGTGCTGCAGTTTCACCAGGGGCACAGTGAGCCCTGATTAATCCCAGCATCAGTGCTGTGTCCCTTTAGTCCATCCTGTTGTTTGACATGCCTCACCTCACGCTGTGGCTGAGCCCAGGCTCAGTTTTGGGGCTGTACCTCAGCAGGGTCCTGGGAATGGCAGGGAACAAAGGCAGAGCCAGGCCTCACACTTGCTGTTCATTTTTCACATGCACACAAAGATTTTTCTTTTTTTGTTTTCCCGAATTCTTTTGGCAAATTTTGTCGTCCTTTGAACTCCTTCTGGCTTGTCCGTCTTTGTTAGAGTGTGGTGCCCAGATCTGGGTGTGTTGCTTCAAACAGCAGCCTGAGGAGCCCTGGGAAGAGCAGAATAATTACCTTGCAGGGATGCAGCAGCCTGGTGCTATTGACTTCTGTTCAATCGATCATCCCCCCAGCCCGCTCTCTGCTGGATAGCTGTTTGCCCAGATATCTCCATACAGCCTCCCTGCTTTTGTTTATTCCTTCCTACGTGTTAATCTTTTGCATTTGTCCTGCTGAATCTCTTTGTATTGATTGCAGGCCACTTCTTTAATTCATCAAGCTCGTATTGTATTTTATTCCTGTCCTGCAAATTATTTGCTACCCTCCCATCCTGGTAAAATGCTCAGATTTCATTAGCATACCCCTGGCCTGGCTTCCAAGTTGTTAATAAAACTACTGAATGGTATTGACCTTGCAGGGCACTCAGTGGGACCCCACTTAACATTTCTGCCCGCTGGACTCTGACCTGTTGAGGTGCATGCACATGTATTTTTAATCAGCACTACATCTTTGCTCCTGTAGTTCATCTCATTTACACGGTGTAAGGAGCCCTATGATGTTTTGGTAATAGAAGTTATGATCTGTGCAGCTGCAGCCACCAGCCTGGGGATGTTCCTGGGGGCAGACACAGCCCCTGACACGGGGGACTGAGCCCTTATCTGCTGGGCAGCTGCTGATAACAGTGGGCAGGGTTTGTGTAAAATCTGAAATGGAAATATGGTGCTGCACTTTAAACCCTACAAACTCCTCTTTGGGCCCTTCTGCCTTTGGACCCCTTCTGTAGGGTCTGCTCTGACCCTAGGGCCTGTCTGCAAGCAGAGGGTGTTGTTCCATCAAAAGGGGATCACCTTCAGCCGGCCACACCATTGTTTTCCTGTTGTGCAGTAACTGAGGGATCTCAAAGCTTGCTTTCATTTCCATCTCACTTATAGTTTCTATATTCTCAAAATCTTTTGCCAGGCAATCATATTGATCAGGCTTTCCTGTTCCATCTTCCCCAGCACCGTGGGTTCTGCCTGATGGGAGCACCAAGGTGGGCAGTGTGCAGGGCAGGGCTGGGCCAGGGCATGAGGCTGCTCCCCAAGGAGGGCATCACCCAGAGGATCAGCTCTGGGCTGGGTGCTGCCATCTCACACCCGCCCTGGCTGTCCCAGGTGCTCTCCCCTCCCTGCCAGGGCTTTGTCCTGCAAAGGAGCTCATCCTGAGCGTGTTTGCCTTGCTCTGCTGGGGATGGAAGTTACCTTTAGCTACAGGGAGAGGTGACAGGGAAAAACCCCTCTCACTAATTCAGTAATGTGCTTTTGACTGCCAGAACCAGCTTGCATTTCACACTCCTGCTTTAGGTGCTGCTCCTTTTGCCAGATCTTGCTGGGAGCATCCCTTCAGCTTTGGTCCTGCCTGTTCTGAGCCATCACCAAAGGGTGCAGAGCTCATTCCTGTTTAATTGAAGGCAGGTTTGATGGCAGTGGGAGCACTGTGTGTGTGGAAACACCACGGATTCCTGGCCAGCAAACATCAGCCCATCCCCTGACCACTGATGGACAGTATGCTCCCAACACAGGAGAAAATGAAACCCTAATGAAAACGGATCCTTCTGATCTCGAGACCACTTCAGAAAATTTGGGGATAAATTGCTCTGGCAGCCTTTGCCTGGATGGGGCTTGCCTTTCATCTCCTTGGTTTATTGGTGGCTGCTTCCCCCACATGTTCCATTTGATGCCCTTGGATTTTACCTGGTGTTAGAGGGAGGCCGAGCTGCGTTTATCCTGATTTCCCTCACTCTGCTGGGATGCAGGGTCAGGATAAACACTCTCCCCTCCCTTCCCTCAGCCCCTGAGAGGCAGGGACAGCCCAGGGGTGCCCCTGGCCCTGGGCAGTGCCAGCCCTTGTCCCACTGCTCCTGTTGCCTGCAGGGTGTGTGTGCTGGCACTGCTGCTCGTGCCTGTGACAGCTCCTCTTCCTGCTAACTGTTATTGAATTACAGAGCCTCTTAATTGTCTCCTTTTCCTTGAAGACTAAATCAAAGCAACTCTTTAGTTCATTAGTCTCCTTGCTGTCTGTCAGAAATGACTTTTTTGACTGAGCCTGTCAGGCTGTGCTCCTCCTCCCCTCTCTCCCCGTGGCTCTGAAGGAATTCACCTTCCAGGGGTGTTTTTATGCCTAAAGTTGCATTTTGGGGACTCCCCTGTGTGACGGTGTTTGCAAGGGTCTGAGGATGAGGGGAGAGACGAGGATCTGACTCCATGTTTCACAAGGCTTGATTTATTATTTTATGGTATATATATATTACATTAAAACTATACTGAAAGAACAGAAGAAAAGGTTTTATCAGAAGGCTGGCTAAGAATACAATAGGAAAGAATGATAAGAGTTTGTGGCTCAGCTCTCTGTCCAAGCCAGCTGTGATTGGCCATTAATTACAAACAACCACATGAGACCAATCCCAGATGCAACTGTTGCATCCCACAACAGCAGATAACCATTGTTTGCATTTTGTTCCTGAGGCCTCCCAGCTTCTCAGGAGGAAAAATCCTAAGGAAAGGATTTTCATAAAAGATGTCTGTGACACCCCTGTGGTCACCTGTGAAAACCAGCCATGGTTGCATTGGGGGACCAACAGAAGTGAGGAAAAGGGCATCCCATCCCATCCCATCCCATCCCATCCCATCCCATCCCATCCCGTCCCATCCCATCCCATCCCATCCCATCCCATCCCATCCCATCCCATCCCATCCCATCCCATCCCATCCCATCCCATCCCATCCCATCCCATCCCATCCCATCCCATCCCATCCCATCCCATCCCATCCCATCCCATCCCATCCCAGTGGACAGCTGAGCTCCCAGAGTCAGAGCAGCTGCCCTTGGGAAGACTGGCAGGATCTGGTGCCTGACACGTGGTAAGGCAGGATATCTTTCCTAGCGTGTGTATCCCAAAATTATTCCTGCAAGGTGCAGAGTTACATTGATTGTATTACTGGATTATCAAATGATTAAAGCCATTAACAATCCACTCTTGAGCAATCAACGTAACAATGTTTAGTTGCCTTGCAGTAACAATTAAAAGATGAAGCAATTTGCAATAATTAGGTAGTATCTGGAAAAAGTAGTCCTCATTAAGAGAAGTTAAAAAGAGTTTTTCTTATGGTTGAGATGAACCTAGCAGGCCAATTTTGCTCCTTCTCACCCTCTTTCCTCACCCCCCTGCATTTTAAGAAAACAATGTTCATTTTTAGCCTTTTATTGCAGCAGAGATCAAAGGGGATGCAGTGACTGGCTGCACCCAGGGGAGGTGGGGATGTGCCACACGGTGCTGGGGTGGCAGCTCCTTTCCCAGGGAAGCTGTCCTGGGTTTGTGCTGAGCTGTTGGGCTGTTTGCTGCCCACTGGGACTCCAGGCCACAGAGCCCGAGCAGCTCCTGTGCAGGGAGGCTTTGGCAGCCAGCACTTGTTCAGGCATGTGCCTGCTCTTCCCTCCCTCTGCCCCCCGAGGAACAGGCATCACCTCCAGGCTGGTGCCAACCAGCAGAGACGGGCAGGGCAGGGCCAGCAGCAGGGCTGGCTGCTGCAGGAGGGGATGGTGCTGTGCCCTCCTCGTGCCCTGGGCACTGAGCCCCTGCAGAGGGCTCAGAGCTGCTGCTCCAGCTGTGGGGGCTGTTAATCCAGCTGTGGGGGATGCTGCATGCCCAACTGTGGGGGAATGTTGCTTGTCCAGCTGTGGGAGCTGCTGCTCCAGCTGTGAGGGGCTGCTAATCCAGCTGTGGGGGATGCTGCTCCAGCTGTGAGGGGCTGCTGCATGCCCATGGGCAGCAGGGCCACACAGACATGTACTGATGCTCACGTGAGGGCTCCTGGACATGCCAAGACAGGGCATCCTCAGTGCTCAGGAGTAGGAAAGCAACTAAGAGCCCAGCACTGATTCTCTTTATTCTTATTTAGCTGAATTCAGGCGTTTTGAGGTAGTGAGTCAGGATTTTGGGATACCTGGTGCCCGTCATTGCACCGTTCTGGAATTGGCTCCAAAGGAGAGCTCATCTCTGTGCATTATTAACAGGCTTTGCTGGGGCTGCTCCATGTCCTCACACAGTGACAAAGTGGACATGCTCCTCTCTGTGCCCTGTCTCCAGGCACATATTTGAGTGATATTTCTTTGTGTTTAGTGCCATCAGCCAGAGGGAAATGAAGGGAGAGGGATGTGGGATGTGCTTTGCAGAGGGGTTCTGTAGGAAACTTGGGTGTGCAAGTGCTGGACCCTGTGTGTGACAGTGAAAATGAATCCAGTGCTTGTGTGGAAGTGAATATCCGCCACGGAGGGAACTGGGAAACTTCCAGGAACAGGTTTGTCAGATGCACAGCTCATGCAGAGATGGGTATGTTACTTCACTGAGAAATAATCTCCTTGGTGACAGTCCAATCATCCTGTCTGGAAGGTTCTGCTCCAGAATTTCAAACAGATTTTCTACCTGGAGGTACAAGTGAAGATGTTCAGGTCAATAAGTAATTACAGACATTGGAATCTGGCTCCTTCCCTGGGATTCCCTCTTCTGCCCTGGCAGAGCTGTGGCCAGGATCTCCTCTGGCTGGCGGGCTTTGATGATCTGCTGCACTCCCATGGCAGCTGCTCTGTGGCCCTGAAGCTCACGTGTCCCTGGAGAAATGCCATCCATCTCCACGAGGGCCCCAGAGCTGCATGCTGGGGCTCAGGAGCTCGTGGGTGAGGCAGAGAAATGTGAGTTCAGAGCAGCAGCCTGGGGAGCAGTGACACAAACGGGGAGGCACAGTTTGGGGTCTGTGTGGCAGATTTGGGGTTTGGGATGCCCAGCACCGTGCAGGGGAAGGGCCTGGGTTGCCACTGGTGAGTGCTGCAGCACCAGCGTGTCCTCCTGTGCTGTGTCCATATGGGGAACCATCTGCTGGGCATGCGGGCAGTGCCTTGGCATTCCCTGCAACACGCAGCTGTGGGCTGAGCTGCCGTGGAGGCACAGCAACCAGGAGTGATAGCAGGGACTGGAGATTGTCACCAACGATGGGAACTGATAGCAGCCCGTGCTCTTTAGCAAACCACTGCTGTCACAAATGGAAAATGAGAACGGATTGAGCTGCATTAGGGCTGTGAGAGTAAATCATCTGCAGTTTCTGGGATATTTAGAAATACGAGGATACCCTGAAGGTATCTTTGGTGATGAGAAGGCTGGAGTGAAAAGGCATTTGAATAGTGGATAGACAGCAAAGATGCAGGCAATATGATAATTGATATATGTAGGGGCCTGAGTTAACTTATGTATTGTAAATATATGTATGGCAGTGAAAGATCTTTGTATTGTATTAGTGACCCTGCCCTGATTCTAGTTATTGTAAATGGGCTGCAGCTGTGATGTCCTTGGTTGGGCAGCAGCTGTAGCCCATGGAGGTAGCTGAGATAAAAGGGGGCGGGGTGGTCTGGGAGAGCCTGGGAGAGGAGCCCTGACCGAGAAGCAACAACACCACTGCTGGGAAGATCTGCCATGAGAAAACCACAAAGAAGGTATGAGACTCAGGAAATATAATTATACAACAATACGAATACAACAGATATAGTCATCAGGAGCCAAGCAGCATCTGCAATAAATGGTCACAAAACCCTCAGAAAGTACTGGCACATATTGGCTGTGGCTGTGTTTGGGCTGGAGCAGGGCTGACACAGAGCAGAGATCGTTCCACACTCACTGCTGGGCACGGTAGGTGTGGATCAGACACGTTTGTTCTGTCTGCTGAAAGATGAGCATGGATTACAGCTCAGGTGTGGCCACAAGGAGCTTCCTCCATCCATCACTATCACTGCCTGACATTGTTGGAGCCCCAGGAGTGCATCATCCAGTGTGAGCCTGGAGCCCCAGGAGTGCATCACCCAGTGTGAGCCTGAAGTTCAGGGAAACTGGAGCCCAGGAGTGCATCACCCAGTGTGAGCCTGGAGCCCAGGAGTGCATCACCCAGTGTGAGCCTGGAGCCCCAGGAGTGCATCACCCAGTGTGAGCCTGAAGTTCAGGGAAACTGGAGCCCAGGAGTGCATCACCCAGTGTGAGCCTGGAGCCCAGGAGTGCATCACCCAGTGTGAGCCTGGAGCCCAGGCCAGCCAGGCCCTCCCAACAGGATCCGAGGGGATCCCCACTCTGTGGGACAGCTGCAGTGTCTGTCTGCTCTCACCAAAGGAAGGAGCTGGGGGCAGCTCAGCAGCGTGGCCAGAGCTGGGGCTGGCAGGGAGGGCTGCTGGGGCTGTGTGGTGCTCTGGGGGTGGCACAGCAGGGCACAGCCACCCTCCTCTCCTGCCTGGCACAGGCTGGTGGCAGCCCTGGCTTGAGCAAAGGGGATGTAGTGCAAGGGAAGGGTGTCTGAAGGATGTTTTGATGTTTCCCTTGGCTGTCATGCAGCATTTCTTTAAAAATCCTGCTGGTTGCATACTTAGATGAAAACCCACTATTTTTCTACCGCTGTCCTCCTCAACTGCTCCCAAATACATGGGTGGTTTTTCCCCAAAACCACCCATGTATTCTCTTGCCCCCAGAGAAGTGTCTGCTATTAATTCTGCCCTCTAAGGAGCCTGTCCCTCACGGTGCTGCCTGTGTGGGTGCCCACGGGCTCTGTCTGTGTGCCCAGGCGTGCCAGGCCAGAGCTGGCACTGCGTCTGCTGGTGCTGGCACAGCTCAGGGGGCAGCAGCAGCAGAACTGTGGCAATGCTGGGGCTGCTCCTTGCCTGGGGGCAGCAGAGCGAGCCCCTTGCTGCTGGCCCAGGCCTGTGGGCAGCGCTGGGAGGGCTCAGCCCTGGGACAGGCACTGCAGATTCTGCTGGCAGGCTCACGCTGCTGTGAGTCTCCATCTCTATTTATGTTGCCAGGTATTCAGACTCCTTCCCAGAGTAATGGACTCTGCCAAAATAATTTATTCCTGATTTCAACAGTGTGTGTGCGCATCTCGCTGCTTTTATTCACAAATAAAAGTTATGTGGAAGGCTGTCTTACAAGAACAGAAATATATTTAGTGATTCAGGTTGTGTTGTAAAGCATGAAAATGAAGCTCATGTTGTCAGTCAGTGGTAGGCTAGGACGTATTTATACCTTTGGTCATAATTTCTTTGCTTTAAAATACGTGGCTCGGGGTTTGAAGTTGCACAGGAAAAGCAATAGCACTTACAGGGGAAATGTAACAGGCATGCTTTAAAGAAAAATTCCGTGTGTGAGAATATATATGTATATACAACATATACTTTGTACTATCTATTTATCTGTCTTTAATGTTTTAAACCAAATATACTGTCAGAGCAAAACAGAGCCTTGTGCTCTGCTGAATTTCTTAGGAATTTTCAAAGCCTGAGCATGTCATACAAGTCCTGAATTGGCCACAATTATTAAGGCTGAGGTTTTTATTTTAATGGGCTAGACACCCTGCTGTACTGGGCAACACACAGCTGCCTCCAGCAGCTCGTGGTGCTGCTGCAAATTAATAGAAATAGGTTATTTCCATTTTGGAAATGGAGATAAATGATATATTCGGTCCCATCCAGGAAATCTGCAGCAGAGTAGAAAATTAGGCCTCCATCACTGAGTCCCCTCCAAGCACTGCACCAGGAGCCTGTCTCACCTCTTGTCTCTATCAAAGGTTGCTGTGTGGTTTTAGGTCCTGAGCTCAGTTTGGCACAGTTCTTTGGTGTAAAAGCACCAATCCTGAGCTTGTAATTATATCTGAATTATATAAATCTTGAAAGCAGTAATTATATCATTGCTTGCAAAATCACCTATAGTGAGAGGTGCCACAGCTCCTGGTGCTGGTGGCTGCTCCAGTGGGATCTCCTGGTATATATTTCAGAGTGCTGCCTGCTCCCCTGGCTGTGCCCAGGCACACGGGGGGTGCCACATGCAGGTGCCCTGTCGCAGACATCTTTTCATGAAAAATCATTTTTTTAGGATTTTTTCTTCTTGAGAAGCTGAAAGGCCTCAGGAACAAAATGCAAACAATGGTTATCTGCTGCTGTGGAATGCAACAGGTGCATCTGGGATTGGTGTCATGTGGTTGTTTGTAATTAATGGCCAATCACAGTCAGCTGGCTTGGACACAGTGTCTGAGCCACAAACCTTTGTTATCATTCTTTTCTATTCTTAGCCAGCCTTCTGATGAAATTTTTTCTTCTATTCTTTTAGTATAGTTTTAATGTAATATATATAATAATAACTCAAGCCTTCTGTAACATGGAGTCAGATCCTCATCTCTTCCCTCATCCTCTGTGAACACAGTCACAGAGCCCCTTCCTTCATCCCCCCGGGTTCCCAAGGGCAGGAAAGCTGAGCCCAGGGCTCACAGCAAGGGATGCTGGCCCTGGCAAAGGGAGCTCCTGGGAGGCTCTGCCCTGCCCAGGGGTGTTTGTTTGTCCCTGCTGTGTTTTGGGGTGTGGGAAGCAGCCTGGCACTGCCATGCTCTGCTTTATGCTGGCTTTGCTGCTTGTCCTTTTCCCCAGGAGAAACACCAGGCAGCCCTGCCCTCTCAGCAAAGGGACAGCCCACGAGCCAGGGTCCATCCTGCAGCCCAGGAGAGCTTCCTTCCCTGCTGCCATAAATTCTCGTTATGCTGCTGGTGCCCAGGGCTGGCACAGGGTAAGTCAGCAGCTCTGATGGCTCGGTCATGCTCACACCCAGACTGGTTTCTGGTGGCAGTGGAGGCTGCTCAGCAGCACACACAGAGCACAGCGTGTGGGGGATTAATTAGCTGTGTGCTTCTCAGAGGAGCTGCTGGGCGCTGCCCTGGGCAGGGCGGCGATGGCAGCGCCTTCTCCAGGCAGCGGGCTCAGCCCTGCCTTTGTGCTGCCCAGCTCCAGAGCTGCCAGGGCGGGCTCCCGGCCCTGCTCCTGCCTTTCCCCTGCTGCAGAGGCAAAGGCTGTCCCTGCTGAGGCAGAGGAGGGGGCCAGCAGCATCCTGCTCTGGTGAGATCGCCCTGCTGCGCTGCTGAGGGGGCTCCACCTGCCCGAGGGCTCTCTGCAGCACAGCAGGGATTGCTGCTTTATTCTTGCTCCCTACCTGATCTTCTCTCTTCACCTTGGGCTGCTGTGCAAACAGTCTGGGAGATGGGCTGTGTGTCAGGGTGGACCGGGAGCTGGCCAGAGGCCCTTTGCATATGCGCTTGTTTGATGTCTGCTCCCTGTCCTGAACTATTTATAGCCAGAACTTTCTGCAAATTTGAAATTCCTTCTATGAAAACTTACCCAAACTTTCTTTAAATGCTTCCTTGTCCCTGCAGTCCTTGTGGAAAGGTCAAGCTGTGCTCATCAATGTATTGATTACACATTTCTCCTCCTATTGATTCTGGTTAAAGACTCTCATGATAGGTGCCCTGGATACTAATCCCTAAATGCATTGGAGGCTGTAGGAAAAGAAAAAGAAGCTCCTGAAATTGTTTCAAAGTTTGCTGGCTTTTAACATGTCAGCCATGATTTACCCCCATAGAACAGACCTGAAAGCTTGGGGAAAAGATAATTCCTCTGATTTCAGAATGTTTGATGTCAGGCGTTTAGGGAACAACAAAGATTTAGTGACTGTGTGCAGCTTGAAAGGAGGAAGTGGGCTTTTTTCCCCATTCCAGCTTTGTGAAACAGAATCACTTTGGTACTGAAATACAGAGGGGAAAATGTAATCCTGGTTGAGAGCTGTCCACATGGAACTTGGCCTTTGTTTCAGTGGGCTGCCCCTCACAGGCAGGAGGAGCTGCATTTCTTGTCACTGGTGCGAGGCTCTGGCTCAGCACCAAACCCTCATTTCTGTCATTATGGGGCACGGGACCCATGGTGGCAGATGCATTGGGCTGAATCCTCTCCCGTGGTGCTGTCACAGCTCTGCTGACACTCAAGCTTCCCTTTCCTCTGCCGTGTTCCATGCAGTTCTGTCAGCTTCGTTGGGAATTCCTTTCAAGCTGCAGGATGTAATGCAGTAATTAGCACCACTCCCTGCACAGGCAGGAAAAGAGGCACCAGGGGATTGAGCTAATATCCCCTCTGTGGGGCTTGGTGCAGAGCAGTGGGCAGAGCAGCCCCAGCCAGATGTGTGATCCTGCTCTGAAGGGCTGGCCTGGCAGGGAAGGAGAGCTCGGGCCAGGCAGGGTGATGGTGTCAGGGGTGAGGGACAAGCTCATCCTCACTGCACCGAGCAGATAATTGAGCAAGAACCTGTGGCTGGTGATGTTTGAGCACAAGAGGATGGTTCCCCGCTGGCAGAGCTTTGCTGTGCCCTACACAGCCCGGGCTGTCTCCATGCTGGGCTGGTGTGGCTCGCAGAGCTCCTGCCATGAGGAGGAGGAGGGATGTGGCCGAGGTGAGGCTGCTCCTGCCACCTGCAGAGGTTCAGGTGGTGGGGACAGCAAGCACGGTGAGGGCTGTCCACCTGCACTGCACTGAGGTGGAGGGAAACAGCTGCCAACCTCTCACAAACCCAACCAAACCCCCCAACACCGTTTGTTCGTAATTAGTTACCAAGAAGGTGGTAATTGGAACCATTTTTGGTGTTGCCAGTAGGAGAATTTAATGTGCCGTCCAAGACACCCCAAACCCTGAAGGTTATTGTGACCGTGCTCACAGAGGTCTGAGGACGAGGGAAGAGATGAGGATCTGACTCCATGTTTCAGAAGGTTTGATTTATTATTTTGTGATATATATTATATTAAAACCTATACTAAAATAATAGAAAAAGGGATTTCATCAGGAGGCTGGCTAAGAATAGAATAGGAAAGAATGATCACAAAGGTTTGTGTCTCGGACAGAGAGTCTGGGCCAGCTGACTGTGATTGGCCATTAATTACAAACTACCCCATGAGACCAATCCCAGATGCACCTGTTGCATTCCACAGCAGCAGATAACCATGGTTTACATTTTGTTCCTGAGGCCTTTCAGCTTCTCAGGAGGAAAAATCCCAAGGAAAGGATTTTCCATAAAGGATGTCTGCGACAGGTTACGAGCAGAGTGGGCACAAGGATCTCCCAGAGGTGCTGGTCAGGACCTGCCCGGGTCAGAGAGGTGCCAGCCCCAGCAGAGCCCCTTGCACCACCACATCCTCTCAGCCGTGCTCCAGGCACAGCAGCTCTGCAAAGACAGCATTGATCTGAAATTTAAATCCAATGTAGTAACTTAAGCATTTTAGAGTGCCTGTGAATCAATGGAAATGATTGAAGTCAAAATCCGGACGGCCACACGGCTGTATCATATAATGCTGGCCCAAGGTTGGCTTTCTCTGAGCAAGGGTATCTTCTAACACAGACTTAATCTTCAAAGAATTTTAAATGCTGCAAAATGCTCATCCTGCTAAAAGTCTTTAATATGAGCCTTTTCTGTGCCCCCTTAGTAATCGGCAGTGCTGTCGCTGGGATTGTGATCTAATGCTTTATGGATGTTTTTCTGCTTCATGCTTCCCAAGGCCCTGGGACTGAGTCATGTGTGCTGGTGAGCACAGATCCGATTGCAAAATGCACCGAGCTGTTCTGGGAACACACCCAGGCTCTCCCAGATCTGTGCTGCACTTCTCACTGGATAAGCCACAAGATACTGAATGTGATGGGTATTTAGGATTTGTTTTCAGAGCATAATCCCACTAATACTTTCCCCTGCGTTGGTCTGATCGATGCAAACGCTGCTGGAGCGGGCTGGTCAGAGCCTGCAGGGGTGTGGGGTGGGAGGCATTGCCTCTGATCACACCCAGGGACCGGAGAGACCAGGAGCAGAGATCAGGATTTCACACAGCACCCCCAAGGTCCCTGCACTGAATGAGCTGTGAATAAATGGGATTTGCTGGGGGTGCTGGGCTTTGTGGAGGGGCTGTCATGCATGTCCTGTCTTCTGGAGGCTTGGCTGAGCCCACACCCACGTGTGCCCAGGGAATCTTCCCTGGTGTGTTTCTGTTTGATATAAAAAGGCCTTGTATCCCTTGGACATCAGTGACCACCAGCCCTGTGTCATCTGGGGGCCTGCTGGGCTTTAGCTCAGCACTGCAGCATGGGACAAAGGGCTTTCCTCAGCTTCTGCTCAGTCAGCTGCAAATCATCTCCAGACAGCGATGTCTCCCGTTTCTTGTGTTGTGAGAAACAGTGAATAATTGTCCTCTTCATTTTTCCTGATTTTACAGCCTCCTTAGGTGCCTCTTTCCTGGGGGTAGGGAATCCCAGCCCAGGTAATGGCTTTGGATGGGAGCCCTTTCACAGCTATGTCCACATCTGTGCTCTTTATTTATTGTTTCCACTTGAGCAGGCTCAGAAGCTGCAGACCAAAGCAGAGCATTTCCCATTTCAAACAGAAATATGCTGGGCAGTCCCGAGTGCAAATAACCTTCTCTGGCTATTTATTCCCCTTTTTAGCTTTGTTTCTATGGAACAGTTGTTATTTCAAGGGAAGTTTTGGTTTTTGCACCGTGGCCCCTTGGTGCCAGCAGCACTTTGAGGGCTCCCATGGGTTCCATCAGCTGCATCCCCCTGATTCCCTCCCCAGGGGGATATAATCAGGTTTTGATGCTCCCCACGGGCACCAGAGCAGCTAGATAAGGTACAAAGGTGGCATCAGTGCCTGTGCCTCAATCTTTGCCCCACATCCTCAATTTCTGGTTTTACACAGGCTCTACAAGCTCAAGGATCCAAGCATGATGCACTCAGCAATTCTGATGGTGAGGATTCTGTGTGCACACGGCCATACATAAAGATCATTTCCACCTTTAGATATGAATAAAAATTGCACACAAGCCATTTGGGAGCACCCCACCTATGGATTTTATTGAGCTAGAACCCTGTCTTGTGAAAAATCCCCGCTGGAAGGTTTGATTGCATCTCAGAAGCTGCTGGAGGAATTGTATTTTAATGTGGTTTATTTTCCTCTGACGGCTCTCGGGAGGCACACACCCACACGGGGCTGTTCTAAATGATTGTGTCATTACATTTGAACCCTCGGTAAAAGGGTGGTTTTCGGCAATTGGATTCATATGTTTAATTTGGAATTTTTGTTTTGTTGCTGTATACAAATTAAGGTCTCTGCCGGTACAAACACAGCTTTCTAGTAAGCCTGGAGGTGTTGAAATGAAAATTAGAACTGTGCAAAGGTTGGCTCTTTTTTTTATTTTCTTTTTTTGTTAATGAGGTCTGTAAGGCATGGGCTGGAGCTTGCTGCAGCCTGAGAGCTCAGTCCAGAATCACAACCTGAATTAGAGCACAGACCCTGCTGGCAGTGTGGGATCCTTGTGGATGCTGCATGGCCTGGCTGGGAGGAACCAGCTCTCAGGGATGGCGAATGCTGCCAGGGGATGGTGCAGCTTGGCACAGGACTTTGGCAAAACCCAGAATTTGTGGAGGCTCTTGTGTCCTTTTGCACATAGCAGGGCTCCAGGTGAAGCTGTGGTAGTTCTTGGATTGTTTTGCACATAGCAGGGCTCCAGGTGAGGTTGTGGAAGTTCTTGTGTCCTTTTGCACATAGCAGGGATGCCTGGGTTAGGGTACAGAACCACAGAATGCTTTGGGAGGGATCTGAGAGATGAGCCACTGCAAACCCCTGCCCTGGGCAGGACACCTTCACCATCCCAGGCTGCCCAGAGCATCCAGCCCAGCCCTGAGCCTCTCCAGGGATGGGGCATCCACAACATCCACAGCTTCTCTGAGCCCCCTGTGCCCCAGCCTCTCCATCCTCACCGTGGGGATTTTCTCCCTAATATCTAATTAGGAATCTAATGCCTAAACCCTCCCTCTTTCAGCCTGAAGTCATTGCCCCTGTCCTGTCACTCCATTCCCCTGTCCAAAGCCCTCTCAGCTCTCTGAGGGCTCCCTCAGGCCCTGCAAGGGGCTCCCAGCTCTCCCCAGAGCCTTCTCCTCCCCAGGCTGATCCAGAGCACAGGGGCTGAGCCCCCTGAACATCTCTGTGGGACTCATTCCAGCAGGGCTGTGTCCTTCCTGTGCTGGGCACGTTCTGTCTGGGACACCATGTCCTGTGACCTGAATAAAGCTGCCAGAATGCCACTTTGTCCCCCAGCACCTTCCCCCTGTGCTCCATCAGGGCAGGGCAGGAGCAGGACAGGTCCTGGTCCCCCTCCTGGCCCTGAGTCGTGGTTTGGAAAAGCAGCAAGTCCTGCTTTGCTTCCCACATCTGGGTTATGAGCTATCCATGTCTTGAATTATAATGTTTTAATACAGACACATAAAACTTGTGCCTTAAGACACAAAATGATCTGTAACTATTAGGGATTACAGTTGAATGTTCCTGTTGGGGGAGTTTGAATCCTGAGGCTGCTCAGGGGATTTTAATACTCTTGTCTGGAACAGCTGGTGCCAGTGGAAGTGTGCTGGATGAGACAGGCAATGGGCCTTGTCTTATCTCTCATTCCTCTTTTCATATATTTTTATTTCCATCTGTGAGAGATGTGCCTGTGTTTCAAGATATGAGCAGGGAGCAGTGCAATGTGGATTATCAGTGCAAAGACTGAGCAGGGAGGCAGGGATGCAGCAGGGAGAGCAGAACTAGAGACCAGAGATGGCAGAAGAAAAGTGGGGTTTGGGTGTCCCTGAGCGATGGAAGGAAGGGGATTGAGTGTGGAAAGGCTGAGGGACAAAACCTCCACAGGGAGACAAACATGTGGGGACAGGTGGAAAGTGGGAAGGGAAGGAGTCTGTACTGGACAGTGGGCACTGGGCAAGGAGCGGCAAGGGTGGAAGAGGAGGAGAAACCAGCAGAAAAGGTCTGAGGGAGACTCCATCCCTGCAATGCACTGGGAAATTGCCAAGGGAAAGGAGAGGTTTCCCTGTTATTCCTGCAGCATCTAGCACAGATTCTGTAGTCTGGAGCAGGATCATGGTGTACAAGTTTCTCTACAAAGAGTTTGTCTCCACCTTACACAACTTTTCATTTAAGAGACAAGACAAACAGAAATGCAGACATTAAAGTGGAAAAATGGAAGATAATGAGACCACAGTCTGGACATGCAAGACATCCTTTAAAATGCTGTTTGCACACATGAGCAGTGTAATTGGTGTCTGCATTTCTATAGCACAAACTGGCATCCTAAGGAATGTTTGAGGAGAACAGCAAAGGTGAATGCTTACAGACTCTGTGTTATCCTGAAGGGTCAGAAGAGGAAGAAAAGGTTTGCCAGGCAGTAGAACAGCAGAGGTTTGCACCATCAGGGTGAAATGGTGGCACTGGCAGTGGTGGTTAGTTGTGGAAGGATGCAAGGATACAGATTCTGTGTGGTGCCACAGGGACCAGGGCTCTGGGAAAGCTGCACAGAGGGTGATGGGGTCAGGGAAGGAGCAGGTTTGGCAGCAATACTCACCGTGAGCTCTAGTGCCTCAGGATCCTGGAGGATGTCATGTTAATGGGGTCTGAGATAATGAGAGGGCAGACAAGAGCCCTGGTGACGTAAATGAATACAGAATGCAAGGGACATGATGCACAACTTCTAAAAATTCAGACAAGCTGTGGGTGTGAGGTGGTGAGGGCTCCAAGGGGAAGCTGTGTCTGAGGAAGGTGCCTCGTGAGCAGTGAGGGTCTGAGGGAAAGGGAGTGACCACAGGAGGGCCAGGAATGTCCTTGCCTTGGGCACAGAGACTGCACCCACTGTCTGTGCAGGAAAGCGAGGACAGCAGACAATGGAGAGAATGAGTTATCTGCCTGTGTGAGAGAAACATTCTTTTAGCACAGAAAAGATTCACCCAGGGCAAGAGAAGAAATAACTCTAATCACCACCCACCTGCTCCTCTCAGGCATCTTTGCTAATGCCTCACTTCAGCGTGGTGCTTCACCAGCTGAGGCAGGCTGAGATGAGGAATTGCAGTGCACAGCTCCTCCATTTACCCTTCTTTCATCCTCCAGAAACCTCTCCAACATCCAAGAGCAGCGATATTGCAGGGTTATTGTTCATCCCTGGATGCAGAGTGCAAGTGTGCAGTGCAGCTCGCAGCTGCTGACACAACCTGCGCTTATCCCCAGCTGGGCAAACATCTGCTTAGGTGCTCAAAGATCATCCTGTTGGTTGTTTGTGTTTATCCTCTGTGGCCCAGGATACTGTAGGGGAAGAGAAGGGAACCATAAACCATGAATTGTGATCATCAAAACCACAGCACTGGATTTTATTCAGCATCTGCATCCTCATTTTGGCAGCCAAAGTCCGTCCTGATCCCTAAGGCACTCGCCAGTGCTGTTCTTGTACTGTGGGCTGGCAATGACTTTCAAAGAGCTGTTCAGCCCCTCATTTTGGGGCTGAGAAATGGTTAATGGCTCCTGTATTTCCCTGCATGCTTCCCACAGTGCTGCACTTTCTGCAGTGCCATCCATCACGGTGTGAGAGGTGCTCAGAGCTCACCCACGGCAGCCGGGGCACCTCTGTGGTGCCACAGCCTGTGCCTGTGTCTGTGCCCTGCATCCTCCTCACACCTCTCCCTGGGCTGCTCGGGGAGAACACATCCCAGCCTGCCTCAGGAGCACCATTAAGGCAGAAAGCAAGCTGGCAGATATCAGTTTTTGAGCCATTCTTATCTGATTTATTGTGAAAGTCACCTCTTTTGATTTAGCTGGTGCTGATAGTGAATGAGAAAACATGTGTTTCTAAAACAATGGCAATGAAAACATTTCTTGTCAGGGACTGTAGTTTATTGTCTTGCTGCTTGAAAAGTAAAATATCCAGCAGGGAAGACACTGTGTCATCATAAAGCAAATGTGGATTATACAATCCGACAATAACTTCACGGGAAATGCCCAGAGCCGCTTCTGAGCACAAGTTATGTCGAGTGGTTTGTGCTCAGCAAGGCTGCAAACCCCCTCCATCACCCAGAGGTCTGCCAGGACAGGCTTTCTGCAGCTGGGAATGTGATTCATCTGGCTGTGGCTCTGATCCTTCACTTTGTATTGGCTCTTGACCTGGGCTTTTCTCCAGGGAAGGATGCTCGGGGCTGTGTTCAGCATCTCCCTGCTTTCTTGTGTTAGGTGGCCCTCCAAAAACACAAACACCTCCTCCAAGTCATGTCTTAGGGTCCCTGAGCAGAGCAGCCTCCTCAGAATCAGCATTTGTGCTCAATTTAGTGCCTGAGACCACGCTAGCTTTGGCTTCTCCTCAGAAGGAGCCTCTGCTCTCAGGGCAGGCACTTGGCAGTGCATCCTGCATTTCTCTGTCCCTCTCATTCTCCTGCCTGGGCTCCTCTCCCTGATTCTGTTTGACAATGTTTTCTTTCCCCATTTGGCAAGTCAGCTCACCTCTAAGCCTTATCATATTTAAATGTTTAACTGCTCTCAGACCTTAATTAAGAGTAGTAGCAGCAGCAATAGCTGTAGCTGCAGGAATGGCAGTGATTTTCCTGTCTTAAATTTTAATGGCTTTTGTACCAGGCTTTCCAGAAAGGGTGATTAATGGTACCTAGCGAGGCTGAGGTAAATGTTTCTCCACGCTGATTTTTGCCCTTTCTATTCATGGTCCCCTTTTTTTGACATGAAAAACTAAAAAGTCCATTTAGAAATAATTCTGTGATTATATTTTTTCTGGGGTTCAGTAGGTGCTTAATACAACACTTAATATATGTGTTGAATAGGAGCTGATCTCTTAAAGACCCAGCTCTTGGTGGTCTCCATGCCAACTCAGCTTTGCTTTGAGCAGTAATTACCAATATTGTCGGTAGTCTCCAAGGATTTGATGGTTTTTGGAGACTTAAGCTTCCCTGGACTAACCTTTGTTTTTTCATCTTTTGTACCAGGCTGAAAGGAGTATATGGACTTTTCCTTTGATAGAAACACCCGTGCCTGAAGTTTTAATGTTTTAGGTTTGTAGAATGGGTCATTGAGTCAGGGTGTGAAACATCTGTTTGCATTTGCAGTGAGACACCTCAGAGAGTTTTAAGACCAAAATAAAAAAGAAAGGGAAAAAAAACCCACCCCAAAATCAAAGGATGTGAAAACTCCCTCAGGTCAGGTGGCAGCATCCTGATTACTCCCTTGGACAGAAAATATTTATTGTGGCTTGTACCCGTGTCCAGCAGGCGGTTAATTAGCAAAGCAGATATTGTCTCAGTGGAAGCAAGCGCATGCAATTCATAGCAAATCCTCCAAGATAAGCAGCAGACACAAAGGTGATTAAGCTGTCAATAAAGAGGAAGCCCAGAGCAGGGGGAAAAGCAGGTGGATTTCAGTACAAGCCCACAAACCCAACCCGTGCCGCCGAGCAGGGAGCGCTTACATCGGTAATGTTTGTACTCCCACAAGCCAGGATCCCGCTCCGTGCTGATTGATCCTCAGCAAGGAGTGCCTCTGCATTGAAGACCTTATGATTTAAACATTACAAACGTTAGCCAGGGGCTGGAGTGGGCAGGAGCAGCGTGTCCATGGAGCACGGCCACAACCTGCCTGCTGTCATCTGCTCCCCTATCAGCAACGAGGCACTGGCATTCTGACAGGGCAGAGACTTCCCTGCCAGTAATTAAGCATCAGAGAGGCACGGCAGTATTATTGCAATTTTATATTTTGCAGTCAGGAGGCCTGGGACGGCTGGGCTGGGTAGCCCTAGGCTGCCTGGTGAGGGGTGAACCTGCCATCCTCACTGGCATCCCCAGGCTGCCTTCTCCCAGCTGATTGCACTGAGGGATGGTTGTGAGAGGTATTTACTTGTATTTCAAAGCATGGGAACAAAGGCAGCAGCAAAAGCGAAACTTTAGATGACAGAGGGAAGAAAAATGATGATACATTTTTAGAATTACCGTATTGTCATCCTCGGTTGGAAAGAGCTCAGATCTAAGCTCTCAGGTTATTTTTTTCAGCTATGTAGGAGCATCTCTGCTTCCTCTTAGCTTGGCACAGTCTAGGATTAGCATGTGAGTGCCTCTGGCTTACAGAGCCTGGCTGTACACATGCCTTCTCTCTAGATCATCAGATACCAGCTCCAGGTTTGGACAGGTTATTTCAGATTATTAGGCCATTCGTGTGCTGATATACCCCCATAAAAGCAGAACTCTGCCTTGTGCTGTTAGAGTATGTGCTATGAAATCTACAATATTTTACACATCTGCTTTTAGGCTGTATCTAGTAAAGACAATAAGCTTTGATGATTTTTTATTTTGTCTTTCTGGAAACTGAACATGTTTCCTATGGCTTATGACCACGATTCATTTCTAAGTGATTTTCCCTGGCCAATTTCCATTTATCATTTAAATAATCTAGGAACAAAGATGAGGTATTCTGCAAGAAGGTATATGACTCTGTAATCATTCTAGCTTCATATCCCCTTTGGGGGAATTATCAGAGATGAAATGACCTTCCTGGCTATCCAGCAGTGCCAGTGCAACAGGGATGGATAATGTGACATCCCTGACACAGAGCCAAAGGCAGGTCGAGCTGATCATGCTGCACCCGGACCTGAAAATGACAGAAACTTGATTAAAATAAATGTGAGAAAGGAGCCTGAGAGTGATGGGAGCCCTCTGCTAGCTTGCAGGAGAGTGGGGAATCTCACTGTGATGTATGGCCTTTACTGTACTTTTCATTTGGACTCTGATGAGGGAAATTTACCATTTTACTGTCCTCTCCAGGGACCTTGTTCTGTTCTCCTTGTGCTCTTTAGAAGGAATCCATACCTAGTGCCTGGAAAAAGTTGGTTTCTGGCATCCTGTACAACAACATTTGACACCTACAAAACTCAGCTTCCCCATTTGTTGGATGATGAGTACTGTACATCTCTTATATGAGTTGTTAAGAGCTTGGGTTGCTGAACTTGTAGCATGCTCCATCACACAAAACTACATGGAAAAATCAATATTCTATATTAGTGCCACTATTTATTTTTCCTCCAGAGACTTCTAGAGCAGTCAACAAGATACTTTAGCACTTATTTGCTCAACTTTTGGGCTGAGAAACTTACATAAGATTTTTGCTTTTTATACTCCCAGGAGCTCTTATCACACTTCTTGGGTAGGCAGCCATCTGTGGCATGTAACACTGCAGAACAGTGTCTAACAGAACTGAAAATGCAGACAAAAGTCTGGAAAAGGTTTTTGTGCAGACCCTCAAGCTTGAATTTGGCCAAGGGAAATTAGTTTTGTTCGTTCTATCAAGATTTTTGCTGTTAAGGAACATATGATGAGACACCTGAAGGGATGTGGAAGGCTTAATGGTCCCAGTGTAAGCTTCCTTAGAGGGTAAATTGGAGTGTTGATAAATATGGGCAGGGCTAAGGGGTCATAGCTGACCTCCAGTGGTGAGCACTTTGGCTTTAGCCATGGCTGGTGGGACTGTGTATTTACTCCTATTTGAAAGCAGTCCCCTATTTAACAAAAGCCTTTGCCCAGGGAATATCCCAAGGAGCTCTTTGCTGTAGATGCCACCTTCCTTTAAACAAGAAACACTGACCCTGGACTTTCAGGAGAGAAAATGAGCAGAAGGGATGACCAAGAGATGTGGGAGAGCAGGGCTGGGGCACAGAGCCCTGCAGCCCATGGATCCAAGGGAATCTGAGTGTTTCCCCTCATCCCATCCCAGTGCCACAGGGATGCACTTGCTGCTCTGGGTCCTGCTGGTGGAGCAGAGAGGGTCTGGAGTCCTCTAACTTCATTTTCCGGTTCATCCTCAGGAGGAGTTGTGCAAAGAGCGTGATTTATCATGACTGTTATGGTGATCTACCTTGATTTAGTGGTGGAATTACAATGATGGATCATACTTAATTATGATCATTAAAAGACATCAAAAATGTAATCGGCTGTTCATCATATACCTTATAAAGGAAAAAAAAATACCTCAGGATTTTAAAGAGCGGGACTCTAGGTGTTGATAAAATTAGAATATGTTTTATTCATGCTGTGACACAGCGTTCTTCCTTTGCTGATTACTTGTCCAGGCGTTGGGGTGGGGTTTGAGTGAGGCTTTAATGAGGGATAAGCAAGCACGTGTCCTGGTTTTGCCAGGGGCCCTGTGGGGCGCAGGTTGTGCCCCACGTTAAGGAAATCCACTGGGCTCCATCCTCGGGGAGAGCCCGTGCAGCAAGGCAAGCTGCAGATCAGCACCTAGGTGCGAGATGTTTGGATTCTGGAAAGGCAGATTTGCCCCTATTTGACCTTGATTAAAGTCTAGCACAGTTTAATGAGGCAACATAAAACGCAAGTCAAATGCTCAATAGGGAAAATCTTGTCAGACATAAGGAACAATTGGGATCAAGTCAGTCAGGGCTTCCCTGGGCTTTTAATGACCTGTTAGATTCAGCTTTACCGAGGGTTTAAAAAAAAAAATAAGTGATAATGACTGAAGGGAGCATCATTAGTATTGGAGTGAGATGGCTAATGGCTCCAGATTGCTCACAGGTGTCAGGGAAGAGAAGTTTTTCCCTGGGCACAGGCTGTGTGATCCCCCCAGTGCTGTTATTGGCACTGCAGGAGAGCCCATCAAGGTTAATGGAGATGGGGCCCCCTTGGTGCCATGGGGATGGAGCAGAGCACAGGGAAGGGCAGGAGCTCAGCGCTGGCATCCCTTCCCTGGTGCCAAACCCACTGAGGGCACCTTGGCAAGATCAGGAGGAACCATATGGCTGAAGGCAGGCACTGGAACATTTGATAAATATTACTATTAGAGTGTGTTATTAGCACAGTTCAGTGCCACAGCAGGAAAGGAAAGGTGTTTTGGTCGTGGTCTGAGCTATCTGAGCAGCAAACCTTTCTGTTGGCCACTTGTGCTCAGCAAATGCAGGAGTCCACCCAGGGAGATGAACACAGACATATCTGTCTGTGATGGTAATTAACGTTGGCACCGTTTATCACATTTCCTTTGCATCCTCAGAGTCTGGCTATGAGCAAATCAAAGCAGGATACATTTTCCGAGAGCTTTGCTTTGATGGAAAAGAGAATTCGGGGAAGTCCAGTGGCCTCTATTACACAGCACTCCAACTCAGATGATTGCTTATCCCATTTGGCTCTGAAACCTGTAGCACATTATCATGCCCCAGTTAACAGATGGCAAACTGAAGACCAGGGAAGATGTGCCCAAGGTCGTACAAGGTTGGGAGACTCAGAGGGTATGGAAAACATCTGGTGATTGCATGTGGTAGTGAATGCTGCCACAGAGCATCTCTGCCAGTGGTCAGCAGGAGAAGCAGAGAGGGTCACTGAGGTGTTTCCATGCTCATGGAGGTGGCCAGTGGCCAGCAGGAGAAGCAGAGAGGGTCACTGGGAGGTTTCCATGCTCATGGAGGTGGCCAGTGGCCAGCAGGAGAAGCAGAGAGGGTCACTGGGAGGTTTCCATGCTCATGGAGGTGGCTAGTGGTCAACAGGAGAGTAGAGAGGGTCACTGAGGTGTTTCCATGCTCATGGAGGTGGCCAGTGGCCAGCAGGAGAAGCAGAGAGGGTCACTGAGGTGTTTCCATGCTCATGGAGGTGGCCAGAGGGAGCTGGGTGCCAGGACAGGCACAGAGGGACATCAGTGGCTCGGTGTTTGTCCTTCCTCATGGTGAGGCCGTGGCCCACCCTTCCAGCTGGGTGTGAGAGCCCTTGGCTGGAGCTGACCTGGGGTGCACAAGGAGCAGCAGCCACTCCTCCTCCTCTCTTTTGAGACTGCACTTTGAGACTCCTGGGCTGGCAGCTGAGCTGGGGCACCCTGGCACGAGGTGGAGGAAGGACCACCATGGCATGGTGGGCCCAGCTCAGATTGCTCCTGTCCACACCTGAGAGGGGCTGGAATTCAATCTTAGTGCGGCAATCCAAGGCCCAGCCAGTGGCTGCACAGCAGGGTTTTGACCTTTTCCTTTAGAAAAGCTCCACTTCTTGCCAAAAGGGCAAATTCTTACAAGTGTGTTTCCCTCTCTCCTGTGGGGCCGGAATGCACGTGACTCGCTTTTCATTCTAGGAGCAAAGTGTTTTCGCAGAGACAATTGAAAGAAATTAAGAATGGCACACCGTGATCATTTATATCATGTGTATCTCAGAAAGTTCATCAATTCATATTACATTAGGGAATATGTAAACTAAATGTGCACTCATTTGGCATAGTCCTCAGAGCAATTATTCTTCAGTTGATTTAGTACACTTGATAAAAATAAAGGTTAAGGAGGATGTTAATTTGGGATTTATTTTTTTTTTGCTGGTTTTTATAATATATTAGAATGCAGATTAATTCCAGACTTTATAATACTGCATCCAATTCACTATCATATAAAAATAACTTGCATAAATCAGGGAAGTGGGCCTGATCCTTGTGCTTGAACACTCACAGGGAATTTTGACATTGACTTCTATAGGAGCAGGCCCAATGTCAAAACCTAGATATAGCATGAATCCGTGCCAGACACGTTAGAGCTCTGCTAGGAACATCCTCATTGGAGCATGATAATATGTGGGAGAGACACACACTGTGAGCACTCCTGGGCTTGGGGGCCCTGGGCAAAATGTTGGTGGCAGAACTAATTCTAGTCTGAGGAAATTAGAAAGCCAGTGTCGTGAAATGTTGCTGCTTCCAAATCTCAGCCCGTCAGACTACCCAAGACCTACATTTTCCTGTCCAATTTTGGGGGTGGGGGAGTGTTGGCAGGACATCCTCGGGAGACAGTGAAAAGAGATAAAACTACTGCAGATTTTTTATTTTTTTCTCTGAGTTCAAGAGAGAGGAGTGAAAAACCTGCCAGAGCTGCCCTAAAATTGCTAATGAAAGAGAGTGAGAGAGGCATTTGCTTCAATATGCTCAGCCAAAATGGGATTTTCAAAGGAGTCTGGATAAAGACATCAGACACAAAGAAATCAGTACCTAATAAAAGAACTTACCTGAGTCAATCCTGCTGATTGGCTTCAATAGCAGACATGTGGGTGTTGAAGCAGAATTCACTGCAGAAGTAAAAAAAAAAAAAAAAAAAAAAAAGCGAATGAAGAGGAAAAAGAAAAATAACATGCAAGTAGTAGGGAATGCTAATAGCACGAGTAGGAAAGGGTCCTGCCTCTGCAGGGCTGAGAGACTGCTTCAGAGCACTGGGAGGAGAGCTGATAGTGCTCTCCCTCAGGAACAAACCCAGCCTCTATCCTGGTGAGGATCTGGGGGCAGACCAAGTGGAGGAAATCTCCCCAGAAGAAAAATAGGATTATAGAAGCATTGAATAAGGAATTACATGGGAGTTATACACGGGAGATTTCACTGTAGGAAAATGGGGTTACATACAAAAGCCTGTGCTTGGTTCAGAAAACTCTTACCCATTGCCTTCTGACTGAGGGATGGCGTGCCCTCATTCTGCTTTCACTGCCTGTCCCTGGTGCTGTGGGGACAGCCTGGTGTCCCTAGAGCTGCCTCAACCCATCACAGCCATGGGGAAAGGCTTTTCCTCCATTAATCTTTCCCCCCACAGCCCTGGTGCATTTGGGGTGTCCAGATGGCCCAGCCACCCTGGCAAATCCCAGCCCCAACAGGGCCAGGGACGGTCAGGAGCTGGCATGTAAGGAGTGAGAGGAGCTTGCCATCCTTTCCTCATCCTTGGCACTGCCAGCCCTGAGAAACCTGCAACCAAGAGTGCTCTAGACAGCTGTGTCTGCCCAGGGATGGGGGTCAGCTCTGCACTTTCTCCTTTCTGCATCTCCCTTCTGCTCCAGGCCCGGGTTCTTGCGGACACGGGCACACAAGCAGGGAAGGTTTTGTTGTGCTCCTTTCAGCAGGGAAGGTTTTGTTGTGCTCCTTTCAGCAGGGAAGGTTTTGTTGTGCTCCTCTCACGCCGTCCCTGTTTGGATCTGTGTGTGTAGGAGACAGCTGGGTTCAGGAGGATGCCAAGCTCCGGCCATCCCTGGTGCAAATCCTGTTGGACCGTGTGCATCCCATTCTCCTCCCTCCCCCGGGCTGGGGGCACTGGGATGCTGGAGGAGCTCGCCTTGGCTGGGGAAAGGGGGCTAAAATTGGGCACAGACCGCCCTCTGTCCCCAACACAGCCATGGCAGGGTTTATTCTATCTTTTGTACATCCTTGGGTGCCTTTTGGTGCCACTCTCCAGCGGCAGGCCTGAGGGGTTCCATGAGTGTGGCTGGGAGCTCTCCTCTGCTCAGGGCTTTGCTTTGGATTATCAGGCAGCACAGGCAGGCCCGAGGTGCCTTGCTTCCATTAAGCTCATTTTTTGGACCAGTGAGTAAAACTACATGTTTCCACATTTTTTTGGAATGAGAGAAGCGTGCTGAGCTGGAGTTCTCAAGATGCCAAATGTGATTTCACAGCCACTATCCAGATAGAATTGCCCTTTAACATCATCCAAGAAGTTCTTATACACAAAAATTATTCTGTCATACATAAAATGGCCCAAGTAATTTGGATGAGTTATTTAATCAACTTTGCCTTGCTGTAATCCACGAACAATTTATGATGTTCTTGAATGTCCTCATAATTCAGTTATTTCTTGCTAGATAAGTTGCACGAATAAGTTGTGGCCTGTTGTCTGCATGTAAGTGATTAATTAATTGCATATTTCTGGACGCTGGAGTTTAAGTGCATTGGTCAGTCTAATTGGATCAGCAGGCCACATGGTGTACTTATGTTCTCAGGTTGGATGGATGCTTCTCCTTGAGAGAATCCTCCAAGAATAAAAATTCCTGATCAAGCATTTAAAGCAGGCTGAAATGCCAGGATGCAGGCAACCACAAACTCCATCAATTAGGAGAGTGCTGCTGGCATCCCGGAAAGCAGAGTGCTGCATTGTGCAAGCCTTTTCCAAAGGAGAATTCCAGCTCCTGAGAATATTCATAGAAGTATTACCTAATAATCACTTTGCCAAGCTCACTCCTGCCAGCAAGTTCAGTTGTTAAAACACATGTAAAGTACAAGCTCAACTGAAGCAAATTTCTATGAAAATTATGTATAGCACATGCTTTCATCCGCTCTTCTGAGCTCTCACAGTGCTGATATTAAAAGGATCAGCAGCATCTCTCTTTGCACCATGTTTATTGCAGTTTCATGTAACCTGGATGCCACGTACATCCTGGCTCTGTCATTAATTTTAAGCTAGGTCAAATTCATGCATATTAGATAATAAGCATTTTTAGTCCCCACATGTGTGTGTTAATTAATTTTATTTCATTCAGAGTAATTGTCCTTATAGCTCTGTGCTCATTAAAGGAAGAGGTTGAGAATCCTCCTTTGTGCTGGGCTTAATTTGGGTGGAAATCACAGAAGCTGCCTTACAACTCCTCTGTCAATGCGGATGAGTTCTGACTTGCAGGCAGCCCCCTCCTCCCCAGCACTGTTACTGACTCAGGAGTCATTTCCAATCCCTCAGTGCAAGCACACATCACTCTGAGGAGACGCAAATTCCACCCAAAGCAGTAGAAATAGCCAGGGAGACCCAGTTTTGTGTGTTTCCCTTTCGAAAGGTCTGAGCACCTGGTACAGAATGGCAATCCCTGCAATGGGGAGGTGCTGGAGCAGTGAGGAGTTAACCCTCCCCTCGTCCTCACTGTGCTGTTAACCTGGCCAGGGTTAACCAGGGTTAACCAGTGTCCTTCCAGGTGGCACCCAGGGTCTGTCACAGTGCATGTACCCTGTGCAGGTTCCTCATGTGTGACTGACTGCACAAACTGCAGTTCAGAAGCAGCTCATGGGAGGTCAGGTAGACTTGCTGTGGTTGGTACAGATTCTGAAACTATTTGTGTTGTTTTTTATTATTTTGTTTTGTTATCTCGTGTCTATTAGCAGGGCTTGTGTGCCCCAGACTTGTCCTTTCTCTGTGTCAACCACTGGAGCCTTGAGACCACTGCTGCAGGTGCTGTTCATTAAAAACCCATTTTTCATTTACTGGGAATTTGTGAATGAGCCCTGCACAGGCTGGTGTCTCCTGCAGCACTGGTGCTGCTGGGCACCTTTGTGTCCCTTTGTGTCCCCTTGTGTCCCCTTGTGTCCCCTCGTGTTTCTCACTCATTTTCCCTGTGAGAGAAGGGCTCTTTAGGGGCTCTGCTGTGGAGCCAGTGTTTGAACTGCTGGATTTAGAGGAGGTGTGGCTCCAGCTCATCTCTCACAGGTCACAGCAGAGGATGAAGATGCTCAGCACCTGCTGGGTTGGTGAATATTCCCTGGCGAAAGGCTGCCCTCAGTTCTGCCTCCCGTCCCCCCAGTTTTCATCTGCAGTTGACATCTTTCCTGACTCAACCAGACACGCAATACTGAATAACACATTTTAGCCCTGAGTTAGCTCCTTGAGGTGTGTCTAAAAAATGTATGAAGCACCGGCCTGGGTCCTGGCTTTCCTTGGTGAACTTCCGAAGACGTGATGGGTGAGGGAGCATTTGAGGGGGAGGCAGCCCCAAAGGGAACGTGTCCCTCCACAAGGTGATCCTTAGGGAGCAGAGCAGCTCAGCCTCTCCTATGGATACATCATTGCTCCTCACCTGAACAGGGCAATAAGATGGGCAGCTGATGATCATCAGACATGCAGCATTCCCTGGCCAAAGAGAAAAGGCAGATTAAAACCAAAGGGTCTTGAGGAGACTTCTCTCGCAGCTGATCCACAGAAAGTGCCTCTGATGGCACTGCACAGGGAGCCTGCCTTTCCCCAGCCCTCTGGAGGGTTCTGTTTGCACCATTTTTGCAATGCTGATCTTCTCAGCTAATGCCTTGAATTCCTGTGCCTGGTAAGGCAGTGTGGTCCTCTGAGACCCCTGGGCCTATTTAATTTCATGCATGTGTGAGATACCTTTTCCCTTTTGGCACCACAATACCAGCTGCAGTCACTTTAAACACTGCCAGTTATCAGAATCTGTGCAGGGGACAGGAGGAGGGAGAAGATAATGGATTTGCCTTGAGAGCTCATCTAGAAATCCAGCCCTGTACTGCACACTGCCTATGTAATGTATGACTTTTTAATAATGTAAATATATTAACATTAGAGCGGTCTTCTCAATCTTCCATACCTAAACATTACATCACCATCAGGAGCAAATGTAATTAGATATCATAAATATGAAAAATATTGGGGCATTACCATAAAGAGCACCAATAAGTTGCTTTGCTTGTCATGTAATGGAGAGGCATTAAGGGTTCAGTGTGCTGCTCAGGGATGGAGCCTAATGCGAAGGGACAGCTCTGGTCTGCAGAGCCTCACCCGAAATAACTTCACAGGGACACTGGCAGGGCTGTTTTAGGTCTGAAAGTTAACATTTCTGTGAAGTTGATTAGCGCTTCCAAACGCTCCGTGCTATTTTCTAATCAGTGACATTCGCTCTCTTGGATATTTAATGGTATTAGCAGCAGCAAAAGTGGAACCATTTGTTTCAGGCCAGGCAATGATAATCCTGCTCACTCTGGGTGCTGGTATTTAAGCATGCGTGGGATGCTGTTTTCATCCCACTCTCCTCTTCTATGAGATTTTTGCTTTGCAAAGTTTTCCAGTCTCTTGGTCTTCTGCTTAGCAGCCTCCAGGTAAGCCTGGAATTGAAGAAATGTCAACCATTTTAAGTAAGGTACAATGCCAAAATGACAGATGAAGATTTTAAACTTCCAAAGCAAAAAGGAATTATTTAGCATGGCTCTACTGGGAGTAGAGGCTCATGCTGAGAAAAAATGGGATGCTTTGAATGACTTTGTGGTGAGGAAATCTGTGGAATAGCCCAAGAGGGAAATGCTGGGTCTGTGTTGCTGGGCTAGATTAGATCCACGTTGGAGACACCTAACCTTGGCAGGAAGGCAGGTCAGTGGTGCTTTCCCCAGCTGTGCAAGGGGTTTTCTGGGCTGGCCACGAGCTCCTTGGAGCCCCAGGTTCACGTTATCAGGTGCAGGGGAAGGCTTGGTGAGTGATTCTGACCCGGAGCTGCATCCTCGGGCACAGAGGGGAAGCAGAGCGGAGCAGCGTGGCTGTGAGCAGCCAGCAGCAGCTGAGATAGCCCAGCTGGGCTCAGATAAGGCTGTCCCTGCTGCTCCCACCCTGTGCTGTGTCTGTGTGCCACTCTCTGAAGCATCCACCGTGTCCCTACCTGCTACAGCCCGTGGGCACCAGCAGGGTGTGATAGATAATGTGAGAGGGGCTGGTAGATAGATAATAGATAGATAATGCAGAGAGGCTGAGCAGGGTGTGATAGATAATGTGAGAGGGGCTGGTAGATAGATAATAGATAGATAATGCAGAGGGGCTGAGCAGGGTGTGACAGATAATGTGAGAGGGGCTGGTAGATAGATAATGGATAGATAATGCAGAGGGGCTGAGCAGGGTGTGATAGATAACGTGAGAGGGGCTGGTAGATAGATAATAGATAGATAATGCAGAGGGGCTGAGCAGGGTGTGACAGATAACGTGAGGGTCAGCCTGGCATTGCAGGGAGCCCCTGCAGAGGGGCTGAGCAGGGTGTGATAGATAACATGAGAGGGGCTGATAGATAGATAATAGATAGATAATGCAGAGGGGCTGAGCAGGCTGTGGGGGTTTCCTGGTGCAGAACCCCCTGAGCTCCAGCCTTGTGCTGAGCTCAGTGCAGGCAAACCCAGCCCAGAGGGGTGACTGGGCCTGGCCTTGGAGAGCCAGAGGTGGAACAGCCCTGGTCTGCCCTGGGTGTATGGTGAGGGGACCCTGACACTGCTGGCAGTGTTTGAACTGGGTGTCCCCAAGCAACCTGCCACTGGCAGTTCTTCTTTAGCCTCCTGAAATTACCCTTGTTCCAGGTTTGGATGCCAAATCCTCCTTCACCCACATCTCCTTTTCTTTCCGCGCACACCTTGTTCTCTAATTAGCTGAATTTCTGTCTCTGCTTTACTTCCACTTTCGTCCTTTTCCCAGCTCCGCTCTTGGATCTCGCTGTTCTTTACTTTCTGTCTGCCCTCTCATGGCTGGATATTTACTTGCTTATTTTAATTTCTCCGGTGGGAGAGCCTTTCCCGCACCACATCTTGTAGACATCAGAGGACCTTGCGGGCCCCTCTCTGTCCTCCCCTTCCCCGCGCCGCGTTTTTCCTTTGCTCTCTCCCCCTGTGCGAGCCGCGCTGCTGCTCTGCTCTCACTGCCATGGTAACTTCAAAAAGCCACGGCCATTTGATACGGGAGAAGTCCGCAGGAGAGCGTGTGCGTGTGGATGTGCCCGGGGAGGAGAGGGAGCATCCTTCCCCTTCCTCCTTTCATTTCTGGGTTCAAAGCCTCCCACTGCAGCTGCTGGGAGGAGGCAGGCGGGCTCTCTGTGGGACAGGAGCCGGGAGCCCCATCCTGCTCCCCGTTTTGGGGCTGGGGATGCTCAGCTGCTCCCCGAGTCCAGCTCCTGCCTCCGCAGCAGCCAGGAGGGGAAAAACGAGGCAGGAACATCTTAAAAGTCTGAAGCATAGCGAGGAATAGCTCCGCTCCTGGGGGAAAGAAACATAGGGGGCATTAGGAGCTCTTCCCCAGCTCTCACATTGATCCTTGTAAGTCTGCAGTGGAGGGAAGCAAACCCAACACTGCCCTGGAAGGATGCTCTGCCCTGGAAGGATGCTCTGCTCACCTGTCCTTGTCCCCTCACACCTGCAGAGCTTTGTAGGGCACTTTAATGCCTGGTGCTGCTATCGAAGCAGGATGTGGCTGAAACCCCTTCCCTGGTGCAGTGGGAGCTCAGGCCCACGATCCTTATCACGACAGCACCATGGCCAGGCTGTATTGATGCAGAACACTTTTCATTTGTATGACATTCTCAAGTTACCCATAAGGGACTGACCAGGTGCTGGTTCTCTGCTCCTCAGCTGCTGTGCTGTGCTCCCACCAAGGAGATGCAGCTTGAAAATGAACATTTTGCTGGGAAAAATGCAGGAAATCTTCCTGAGTGGGAGAAGCAGGGGCTCACCTGGCCAGGTAGGGCAGGCTGGCCCCAGGACTGGGCACTCCAGGTGCCTCCTGCAGGCTCTGGGTTCAGCAGGCAGGAACAGCCAGGGACACTCCTTGGTCTTGGCTGAGCATCCTTGAGGGGATCTGCAGAGCTCCCTGGAGAGGAGAGAACTGATGGGGACGGTCCCAGAGGGACAATTCAGTGAGAAAAGATGGAAAGAGGAAAAGGGGAGTTCCATTTGGATTAATGCTGCTTTGGCTTTCATCTGAAAGCGCTATAAAAAATTGGAGGAAACTTGTAAATGAACTGATGTTTTGAGCTGAAAAGACCTGAAATTCTGCTAGTGAAGGCTTTGACTTTATATTTTTCTGTAAGCAAATGGCAGACATGTTTTGATGCTTTA
The DNA here is from genome assembly GCF_035770615.1 of Melospiza melodia melodia. NCBI lineage: Eukaryota > Metazoa > Chordata > Aves > Passeriformes > Passerellidae > Melospiza > Melospiza melodia. Next base: position 19,563,777 of record NC_086209.1, on the reverse strand, counting down.
TCTCATTTATTTTTATTGGAAAGGGTGTTTGGCTGTTTGGTTTTGTTTTCCCGTGCTTTATATTGGAGAGAAAACATCCTTGATGGAAATGTGTGATCCAGGAGGGAATCTGAGAGTCTGCCACCAAACACATCCTTTCAGTACAAAATGTCTCCAGCACCAGAATCCTGGGTTAATTTACCATTCTTGCTGGGCTACAGACAAACTGTTCAGCTGATTAGAGCTGTGCAAACACTCCCACAGCACACACACTGTGTGTGCTCAAAAACCCACAAACAACAACAAGCCAGGGGCTGCTGGCTCCATCCCAGAGCCGTTCAGCCTTTACCCCTGCCCAGCTCCTGGGTGTGAAATCAGCCCAGAAACACCTTTAAAACACCTTTAAAACACCTTTATCCCTGTGAGCCCCGGCTGTGTCCTTGTGTCCTTGCTGCCCTAGAGCCCTCCAGCCCTGAGCAGGGCACAGCTCAACCCTGGGGCTGCTCTGCACCTGTGGGGCTGCAGGAGCTGGGCTGGGCATCAGGAGCTCCATCCCATCCTGGAGGGGTGGAATTGTCCTCTCTGTGTGGTTTAGGGGGTTGAGGAGCTCCATCCCATCCTGGAGGGGTGGAATTGTCCTCTCAGTGTGGTCTGGGGTGTCAGTGTGGTTTGGGGGTGCTGTGGGGGAGCCGCTCGTGCTCCTCACAGCAGCTGCAGCAGCACCTGCTCCTCTGGGAAGGGACAGGCTGGGAGCCTTCCTCACCTTCCTCAGCCTCCCCTGGGACACACAGGGGGATGAAGGCGCCTGTGGAGGGAGCAGATGGAAGCAGACTCGGGGATGAGCAGCCTGGAGGTGCCCCTGGGTCCCAGGGCAGGTGGGAGGGCTGGGCAGCCTCTGCCCAAGGGATGCTTGGAGGAGAATTCCAAAATACCCATGCAGGTGTGACAGGGCTGCTCCCAAAGCCACCCAACGCCCAAGGGTTTGGCTGAGCCCCTCTGCCCCCTGCTTTGGGGTGATCCCCGTGCCTGTGACACCCTGCTCTGCTGCCGGGGTGCTCTCTCAGGGAAATCTCTATGCTGCCCAGATGAGCTCCTTGTTGCTGGAACCACACAGAGCAGTGAGAGCCCCTGCTTCCCAAAATCCAGAATTACAGCCCCAAAACAAACAACAAAAACAAACAAGCAAACAAACAAAAAACCCAAACAAAAAACCCACAAAAACCCACAGAAAAAAGCCACAAAAAAAAAAAAAAAAAACCACAAAAAAATGGGTGTTTTAAATTGAGCTCATATTTCCCCAAACTTCCTTTCCCTTTGTCCTTGAAGAAAGTCTCTTGGTTTCCTCTGTCTGCTTGCTGAGAATGAATTTCCTAGCAGGGACACCTTGTCAGCTTTTTTTTCTTGGGCTCGAATTCAATGTTTCAAATGAAATGCCTCTTTTAGTCTCATCTACTTCATCTACAAGAAGATGGGCGAAAAAATCTATTTTCTTTCTTCTTTTTAGAAGATTTCTGTTTTCCCTCCAAGTGGCCTTATGGCTCCTTTTAAGAAATTATATAACAAATTGTGAAAATCTGGAAGGGAGCTGGTAGTTTGATTTCTTTAAGACTCTCCCTTCTGCCACCAAGACAAAGAAAGGGAAAGTAACATTCAGTACACAAAAAAAAAAAAAAAAAAAAAAAAAAAAAAAAAAAAAAATCAAACCTACTGTTTTGCTTTTGAACAAGGTGCAAATTAGCGAATATTTGTTAAAATTTGAGACAGCAATTGTCTAAAAAAAATAGTTTCAAAGAGGAGAAGGTTGTTTTTTCTTCTTAAGTAAAAAAGCCCCTGAACCTTTCTTTCTTTTAACTTCAAAAGGGAGCCAGATTGCAGAGGAAGAGAGAAAAACCTTAAATCTCCTCTGAAGGGGAAGGAAGTAACTTAGTCAAAGTGATCTTATTTGTGAGGGAATAATTTTTGGTTCACTGTGGGTTTTTTTCCTTAAGATCATGATCAAGTGGTTTGTAAATTTTTACCTGAGCTGGTGGGATCCCTGCTCCACCTGCAGAGGTGTGGGATTGTCACTCACCTGGGCTGTGCTGGGCTGCTTCCAGAACCTTCCTCAGGCAGGAGCAGGAGCTTCCCTTGGCTTTGAGGTGTTTCCAGTGTGCAGGAGTGCAGGGAGATGCTGCCAGCCCCTGCCAGGGCGTTTAGCGCTTGTTTCTGCACTGATGCAGGCACCAGAGGCACCAGCAGGACCTGGCAGCTGAAAGGTGAAAGGTTTGGCTCTCCCTGTCAGGACCTGGCAGGTGAAAGGTGAAAGGTTTGGCTCTCCCTGTCAGGACCTGGCAGGTGAAAGGTGAAAGGTCTGGCTCTCCCTGTCAGGACCTGGCAGGTGAAAGGTGAAAGGTTTGGCTCTCCCTGTCAGGACCTGGCAGGTGAAAGGTGAAAGGTTTGGCTCTCCCGTTTCCCTCGGGGTCCTGGAAGCTCAGGTGAGCACACGGGAGCTGCCCCAGCCAGGGGCAGGGTGGGCACAGAGATGCTCCTGCATCTGCAGGTAGGATAAAAAAAATTAAATTAAGGCCAGTAAAAGAGCACAAAGCTGGGCAAAACGTGACAACAGAATTACAAAGGCTGTAGCCCAGGGCTGGGCTCTGCCTGGGCCTCTCGTCCCCAGAATATGAACATTTTCCCCTCTTTTGCAGAGCAGCTAAAGCTATTCTTGTAGCTGTCGAGGCCTTTTTGAAAGTTAGTAAAGGGTTTTTTCTTTTTTGCCTCAATAACCTACAGCAGAGAGTCCTACAGGCTAATTATATGTTTCATTTTGAATCCTTTAATTTTTTTTGGAGTTCAAATAGATAACTGTGTTTTTCCCCCACATCTTTGATTCAGACAGATGATTTGCTTCATTAATTGATATGTGGAGGAGGGGGGCTAGAAATGAGCTATATTTATGCTTCAAAAATATCTTTTCCCAACTGCATTTTTTTTTCTCCTATGAATCCTCATATTTATTTCAAAATTATCCCGAAGTGAATGTCATCAACCTTTGTGCAGGAGTCCTCTGCTGGCTTAATTAGTCTATAATGAATGTACTCCTCATCCACTTTGATTTTCAGCTCTCAGGTTGGCCTGGTGTCAGACTGCACCCAGAAATCTGCTTTCCCTCCTGAGCTGTCGCAGTGAGGAGGAGGGCAGGGTGGAAATCACAGTTTGGGAGAGCTGGCATTTGGGTTGTTGAGGTGAGAACGCGTTTGGGAAGTGCCTGATCGCTGCAGGAGCTGCTGCAAAGCAGTGGGATGAGAATGGAGCCATCCCAGAGCCTGCTCCAGGCCCAGCTGCTCTCCTGGGTGGCACAAGCATCCTGTGCCAGGGATGGGAGCTTTGGTGTGGCCCTGTCCCTTGGGGATGATTGTTTCAGCTCCTCCCTTTCCTGCGCAGAAGGAGGAACCTGTGAAGGTCCCAGGCCTGAGAATGAAACTCAGAGTGAACAATCACACTCAGGGTCTCATCATCCCCCAGACTGAGAGTGAACAATCACACTCAGGGTCTCATCATCTCCTCAGAGTGAACAATCACACTCAGGGTCTCATCATCTCCTCAGAGTGAACAATCACACTCAGGGTCTCATCCCCCAGACTCAGAGTGAACAATCACACTCAGGGTCTCATCATCTCCTCAGAGTGAACAATCACACTCAGGGTCTCATCATCCCCCAGACTCAGAGTGAACAATCACACTCAGGGTCTCATCCCCCAGACTCAGAGTGAACAATCACACTCAGGGTCTCATCATCTCCTCAGAGTGAACAATCACACTCAGGGTCTCATCATCCCCCAGACTCAGAGTGCACAATCACACTCAGGGTCTCATCATCCCCCAGACTCAGAGTGAACAATCACACTCAGGGTCTCATCATCTCCTCAGAGTGAACAATCACACTCAGGGTCTCATCATCTCCTCAGAGTGAACAATCACACTCAGGGTCTCATCCCCCAGACTCAGAGTGAGCAATCACACTCAGGGTCTCATCCCCCAGACTCAGAGTGAACAATCACACTCAGGGTCTCATCCCCCAGACTCAGAATGAATCACACACAGGGTCTCATCTCCCCAGGGCCTTCTCCAACTCCTCTTGCTTGCTGCTTCCTTCTTGGCTTCTTCTCTTTGGCTTTCAACACACTTTGGTGAAAAAAAAAAGGGGTGTGAACGATTTTTCAGGAGAAGCTTCCATTGCAAAAAAAAAGTGCTTTTTTTAGGAGCTCAGCATCTTTGTGAGTGAAATGCCAGAAATCTCACAGGCTGAAATGTGCTGGTTGCAACATTAGGTGCTAACAGTTGGCAAAGCCTGAGTCCCAGTGGCTAAAACAGCAGAGAAAATGGCAGACAGCTCCTTGGCTTTTGAATTTGGGCTGTCTCACTGGTGTGACAGCAGGAGAGAGGGTAGTGCTGGGCTGGCTGTGACTGACACTGCTCAGGGACAGCTTTTTATGGCTCTCATCATGGAGCTGCTCTGATTGCTCCCCAGCGCTAACGAAGACATCCCTAATGGGCCTGCCAGGTAGGAAAATGTTATTATTATTATCCCTGATTTCCAGATGAGCTGCTCCACGTGGCTCCTTTGCCTGCCCTGTGTGACAGAGGTGGTGACACATCCTGAGCAGGTGCTGCCTGCTGGCCCCACCATGGGCCCAGAGATGCTCCTGAAACCACCAAAAACCCTCTCCAGATCAGCAATGTTGTTGGCTGAGAAATGTGGAAAAGATGCCATGTTCACTGTTGGTTTTGTCTTGAAATCTTCAAACCAAACCAGTTGGAGGATTTTGGGGAGGATTGTCAGTGGTTTTGTCTAGATATGTGAGAATTTTTATAGAAATGACTGCAAAAAGGAAAAAAAAAAAAGTGCATAACATGTTAGTAACAGTCTCAAGAAAGCTGGGAGAGGAGAAAACTTTTTTTAGGAGAGTAAAAACGGATAGAATATTTTGTGAGGTTAAAAATGTTCGATGCTGGCACTAGCTTGGGGTAAGGTGGGGAGAAATGTTTGTGAAAACCTTCATTTGGGGTTAAACCTTTAATGTGGCAGCTCAGGTCAGCCTCCAGCACAGCAGGGGCTGTGACCCCAGTGTGTGTGCCTGCCAAAATATCAGAGGTGTCCCCTCCTGAGCTGCAGGCTGGGGACACAATGGAGCTGCAGGGTGGGGACACACCTGAGCTGCAGGCTGGGGACACACCTGAGCTGCAGACTGGGGACACACCTGAGCTGCAGGCTGGGGACACAATGGAGCTGCAGGTTGGGGACACACCTGAGCTGCAGGCTGGGGACACAATGGAGCTGCAGGCTGGGGACACAATGGAGCTGCAGGCTGGGGACACACCTGAGCTGCAGGTTGGGGACACAATGGAGCTGCAGGTTGGGGACACACCTGAGCTGCAGGTTGGGGACACACCTGAGCTGCAGGTTGGGGACACAGTGGAGCTGCAGGTTGGGACACACCTGAGCTGCAGGCTGGGGACACACCTGAGCTGCAGGTTGGGGACACACCTGAGCTGCAGGTTGGGGACACACCTGAGCTGCAGGTTGGGGACACAGTGGAGCTGCAGGTTGGGACACACCTGAGCTGCAGGGTGGGGACACACCTGAGCTGCAGGGTGGGGACACACCTGAGCTGCTGCCAGCCCTGCTGCCCCATCCCTGCTGCCCCAGCCCTGCTGCCCCTGTCCCTGTGCCAGACCCAGGGCTCTGCAGCTCATTTGTGGCCGTGGGAGTTGTGCAGGTCAGGGACAGCCCGAGATGAAGGATGGGGACTCTGCTCTGCTCCCCTCTGACCTGAGCCCAGCAGCAAACTCAGCCTGGCCTCTGGCTGGAGAGGTGGCACATATGGATTTTGGTAACTTTCTTCTGCTTGGAGGTCACTGTCCATTTTAAATATTCATGCTCTGAGGGACGTTAAATAAGTAATGCTGAACTTGTTAAGCTGAGTGGCTTGCAACTTTTGCATTTTGTGCCTTGTTTGCAATTGAGAAGGGATGTGAGGCTGCTAAGTACAACCCGCTCTTGAGCTAGGAAAGGTTTTGCTGTTCAGACCCCGTTATCTGCTCGCTGGCTTTGAAAAGCAGGACTGAAATGGTTTGCAGACAGGCGTCTCCAATACCTACAAGCTGGTTTCTATTTTTGGGGGGAGAAAAGCTCAAAAAGGGTGCTGCAAATGGATGGTTTTGTTTAGCTCAGCCCTCAGAGCCCAGCAGGGATGGCTGTGTGTGGTGATGGTCACTCCCTGCAGCCTCAGAGCTCCTCAGGGCTCCTGACAGGGTGTCAGGCGCTGCCCATCCCCTCACGTGGATTCTCATGCACTGCCTGTAGTATTTGCAATAAGGGACAATTTGCAAGAAATCCCCGTGGCATGAGATGGAAAACAAATGGCCAGCACCTCGTATGTTATTTTTTCATCCATTTGATTGGTACCAGAATATCCCCGGGTGCCTGGGGACTTGCAGCTCAATTCAGACACTGCCTTCTGCAGAGGGTGGTTAATGAATATGAGGTTTCAAGGTAGGAGCCTTTCAGTGACATGAGATTTATGCAGAGACAGTGATTATACTTCCTGCCTCCCCCCATCTGCTCCAGCAGGAGCATGAATCACCAGCTGAAGGCCTCCTGTATTTGTAAATCAGCTGAAACACAACGGTGATGTTGGGAAGTTGTACCGAGTTAACTGAGCTACTTCTCAATCTCAGAGCTTTACATAACCCCTTCTTAACACACTGTTATTTCCTTTCTGGATAGACTCATAAATTACTCCTGGTACACAGAGTGTGTGGGAGGCTGCCTGTTTGCACAGCATGGGACCAGGACCTGCGCACTCAAATATCAGCAGACAGCTGGAACACAATCTGTGAAAAGGCACTCAGAGCCTCCAGGTCTATTAAATACAAACTCAGAACATCCACCAAGAATTTTATACCTTGCACTACGTGGGTAATGCCAGGAAGAATAGGTGCAATGCTTCGGGGACTTTGTCAATAAATGTCACAGCAGAGCAGCCAAAGAACCTTCTGTGGGCAGGTGGATGGGTGTGCACGCAGAGCTGGGACATATGTGTGCTCCTGCTTGGACGTGACTTTCTGCAGAGCTGAGTGTCTCAGTGAGGAGGATCAGCCTGTGATAGCTGAATTTCATTTGGTTTCCCATTTTCTGCTGAACTCTAACCACGTAAGAGAATTAGGAAACGTGTCACTTTGGGTTCTGCAGATGTTTTACTGCAGTCATAGAAACCCACAATGCATACAGAACCCAAATTGTCCTTTTCTGAAGTTATTTGCTTCCTAACGTGGGGAAAATTTCCATTATGGACAAAGTTGCCTCATTTGCTTCCAGCAGTACGTGCAAATCACACCCACGGTTTTTAGCAGATGAGTCTGGGAGATGCAGCCCTCAGATGATGGACACCAAGGGAGGCAGGATGGAGACTGCATCTGGTGCCACTCCTATTTCATTGCCTTTTTATCTTACTGTCTGCCTTCAAACATCAGCATCTGATTTTGAAATGTGGTCCAAGGCCATCTCTTATCTCAACCCCTCCAGTGTGTGTGGCACCATTTACGCTGCTTTTACCTCATGTAGCAGCCCAGATTTTACTGATTTATTTCAGTTTCCTGTTACCCACATCCAGTAAGCAAAATCTGGAAAATATGGATAAAATTTACTTGGGTTTTAATCGAAGGGACACCTCTTGGTTACCGTGGTTTTGATGCATTTCCAGCTGTGAATAAGGCGTAGGTGTTCAGGCTGGTGACATGTTGGATTTGATAAGTAACATAATCCTTTGGGCATGGGAACAATCCACTGCTCCCAAGGAAACGGCCATTTCTGGGGTGTTTTTGTTTCTTTGAGGAATAAGTTGAGGTCAGGAGGGAAAAGTAGAGATGTGAGAACAAGAAATGGTCATGAATGGCTGGTGGGAGGACAGGCTGCTCCCTGCCAGACCTGCTGCCTGCTCATGTGTGGCACTGTCTCAGTTGCATTGCTGCATCCCAGAGGATAAAAGCTCTTGCCTACAAGGCCTACCAGATGCAAGGAAAATGCTTTGGGATTTTGGAATAAGAAATGGATAAAAGCCCAAGTGACTATTTCTCATTGCACTGCTAAGGAATTTTAATAAAATTTGATTTAAGAGGCAGGGATTAGGTATGGTGCCGTGCAAAAACATCAATTAGCAGAAGAACAAGAGGCAGTCATACAGCTTGAGATTGTTAGAAACTCCTGCTAGAAATATTTGGTGGAGAATTTCAGAGGCATAAGTTGCCATGAAGTCTACAATTCTCTTCCTGACTCCTCTGGTAGCTTTCTGTTTTTATAGTCATGGGGGGAAAAGAAAAAAAAAAGATTAATGTATCTGGTTTTTAGCAATCTATGCAGGGTGTGGAAAAAACCCCTTCTTACGCTTTGCCTTTCCATTCTCCAGTAATAAATTAACTCCCAGTTTAAGATGCAATTGTTGTTCTTTTATGTCTCCAGACTAATGCAATGTGACACCTCCATTACACGAAGTGTGGATGCTCCTCCTGCCCTCTCTCTGCCAGGTTTTACCTGTGAACAGATCCAGGGATGCTCACCTGCTGCCAGGCTGGCTCTGCCCCATTCCTGTGCCCACGGTCCCCAGCTGGCAGGGGGGACACCGTGGGGCACCATCCCCATGCTGCTCTCAGAGCTCAGTGACACCTCTGGAGGGACAAGGCCGCTATTTGTGCTCCTGTGTACCTGCTGTCCTTAACAATTGTAGGAGCAATGAGAAGAGGGGGATTGGAGAGCAGCAGAATGGAATGTGCAGTGTGCAGGCAGTGCTGTGCCCCTGCTCCTGCACGGCTGTGCTGGGGGACAGAGGGACAACAGGACCCACAGCACAGTGACAGTAATGAAATGTGGTGTGACTGAGGCTGCCTGGCCCTGTATCTGCAATAATCTAATCCTGGGAAGGCAATTTAGCAAGCTGTGGTTGTTTTTTTCTTTTTTCCCCAAGAGAAAACAGTTGGTTGTTCTTTAATTCCATCGGCTGGGCTGTGCCCTCCACCCAATGGCTGTGTTGTGCATTCCCACTCCTCTCTGGGTGCTCTGCCCTGGCCAGGCTCTGCTCGCCATGGCTGGAGCAGCAAAAGCCATCACTGGTGTCACTGAAGCCATCCTGGCCCCAGTCACTGGGCAGAACTGCTCAGTTTGGACACTCTCAGGCTTAGCCAGTGTTCCTCAGCCCATCTCCATGAAAACATAATTATTGTCATTAATACATCCTGTGATGCCCTGAGTGAACCTCCCAGCTCCTGCTGGAGCTACACACAGTGCCCAGCTGTGGAGGCACTGCACTGCTCTGTGCTGGGCTCCCACTGCTGCTGAGGGTCCATGGAGGGCCTGAGATCATTGTCACACCCCGAGAGCCACACACAGAGTAAAGGTGTCTGTTTTCCTTCCCTCCCACTCCCTGCAGGGCTCGCTTTGCAAACTGCAGCTGCTGAGAATGGGAAGGCAGCTAGAGCAGCAGCTAGAGCAGCATCACTCACTCCAGCTGTGGAACTGGGATGCTGCAGCAGAAACCTGCAGGAGGAGGACAAACACACACACGCTGGGCTCCTGGAGCACCGTGTTTTGATGGACTGACTGTTCCACTTGTGATGCAATGGACTGAGGAGCCAGTGGCACTGCTGCTGCTGCAGGGCTCTGGTGGCAATGCTGTGACCATGAGAACACGTGTGGCCGTGTCCTGCTGGTGCAGGTGGTGGCTGTCACCCTGCAGCTCCTTGGCTCTGTCCATCCCAGGCTCAGGAGCAGGTGAGTAGCGAGTGGTCATTGGGCCAACATAAAATTCCCCCTGTCCCATCCCAACAACTCCTTTGTTGTTTGGCCCTTTAGGATTTTAATGGGACCCATAACATTTAATGGGTTTGCTAGTGATAATGTCATTTTAAGTGACATAGCTGTGATACATCTCTTCCACACGTCATTGAATTCTGTTTCTAAATTTTTATGTATTTTTGATAGGCCAATTTATCCCTGTTGCAGCTCCAGCCCGTGCAGTCAATGGCATTCCACTGGGGGTGAATTTTGTCTGCTATTTACAGTGTGTGCTTTTAAGCAGTGATTGGTGTGACAGTGTGATCTGTACAGCTGTCTCTCTGTATTTATTCTTTTGCCCATAAGTTTGATTTATACTAGCTCCAAAAAGAAAAAAAAAGCTCCTAGCTTTTCATGTGAATGACTTTAAATAACTGATTAACGATTACCATTAGCACGGCTCTAATGGAACCGGGCCTGCCAAGTTCATGGGCTTGGCTGAGCAATTGCAGGTAAAGCTGCTGTGTGCCCCTCTCCAGCTCCAAGCCTTTCCTGAGGTTTCCTTTATAATTGGACAGTGCCCCGTGGGCTGGATCCCAGCTGATGTGCGTGACACGAGGTTCAGTGCCAGGGCTGTGTGATGCCTGCTGGCAGCGCGGGTACCGCGGGGGCCAGGGGTGCTGTGCACCAGCCTGCTGCTGCTGGGCACAGCCAGCCCACTCCCCCAGCCCACCGAGGGGCTGCCCGGGGGCAGGCAGGGCTCCAGTGCTCTGCTGGAACTCGTGCTGCAGTCCTCGGGTTTGTTTGCAGTGTTCTAAGGGCTTCACACGGTGTCTGTGCGAGCGGCATCCTTCAGGGCTCGTGGCACTCGAGGAGCCCCAAAGCTGTTTGCAAAGCTGCCCCTGTGTCTGTGGGGCTCCATGGCTGCAAGTGGTGTGTGTGGGGCTCCTTGGCTGCAGTGAGCTGTCCCTCCAGGAGCCCCCAAAGCTGTTTGCAAAGCTGCCTCTCTGTGTGTGTGGCTCTTCCCTCTTCCTCAGAACCCTGTGTTCACAGGGGTCCCAGGATGAGGGAAGAGATGAGGATCTGAGTCCATGTTTCAGAAGGCTGATTTATTATTTTATTATATATATTATATTAAAACTATACTAAAAGAATAGAAGAAAGGATTTCATCAGAAGGCTGGCTAAGAATAGAATAGGAAAGAATGATAACAAAGGTTTGTGGCTTAGGGTCTCTGTCCGAGCCAGCTGACTGTGGTTGGCCATTAATTACAAACAACCAACATGGGCCAATCACAGATACACCTGTTGCATTCCACAGCAGCAGATAACCATTGTTTGCATTTTGTTCCTGAGGCCTCCCAGCTTCTCAGGAGAAAAAATCCTAAGGAAAGGATTTTCCATAAAAGATATCTGTGACATGGGGCTCTGTGGCTGCAGTGAGCTGTCTCCTGCCCCTCTGGGGGCTCATTCTGGGGTGGCACTGATTTATTCTGGGGGCTCATTCTGCCTCGATCCCGATTTATTCAGTGCCACCCAGAAATCTCTTGAAGATTTTGCAGGAGTGCAGCACTGAGTTAACCCCCTCTGCTTGGCTTTGTGTTTCTTCTCTCCTCCTGGACCAATAATGGCAGAGTCTGGTGAGCAGGAGCGCCTGCAGGCAGCAGAGCTCTGCTCCTGCGTGTCTGTGTGTCCCAGGGATGGGCTCCTTGCTGCTGAGCCCCAGTGGAGAGCAGCACATCCAGCCCCACTCACCCACACCTGCCCCGAGGTGCCAGCCAGGATCACTCAGGCAGCACAAACTCCCTCCCAGCAGAGCAGCTAGCACACAGTTAACATTCCCCAGCACTGAGACCTCTGACATGTTTATTCCAGCATTTTCCTGCTTCAGTCACCACCTGTGGTAATAGGAGGAAGGATGGCTATGTCAGTGAGATGTTCATGTCCTGTAAAAAGGAGGAACTTGCAGGCCAGGAAATGTGTGTGTGTTTTCCTGAAAGTTTGAGTCCTGAATTGCTGAATGTGTTTGTTTGGATGTGTTTGCAGGAGAGGCACCAGAAGCAGCAGCAGAGGGGTTCCATTTCCCCAGTGCTATGCAGTGAAGCCATCCAGCTAGAAGCACCCTGGCTATTTAGTTGTCAGATTTGTTCCTGTCAAAGTCCTAGGAAGGGAATAATATGGGGATTTTTTTCTCTTTTCTTTAATAAGACAGCAGCGCTTCAAAAGTAGCAGAGGATAAGGCAAAGTCTGGGAATACAAAGCTTTTTTATTGTTGTTGCTATTAATCACAGCTCAAGCAGACCTGCCTGAGAATCACTCCTGTTATTTTGTCTGCTTTCCTCTAGTTTATGTTCCCTGAGAAGAGTTTGATTAAAAACTGTTGCATCTCATTTTGCTCACAAGGTTCAGGTTCTGTATCGCTGTCACCTGTCTGCAGCCAGAATTATACGACACATCATGGAAGAGGTTGAATATTTTCTACTGGTTTTGATCTTCTTCAAAATATCGTTTTCACTTTGTGTAGCTAGAGAATAGTTGGCCTCCTGCCGTTCCCATTCACTTCTTACCCTTGAACAACGAGAATAAAATCTGCCTGCAGTAATGTTCGGTTTATGTTGGGGATTTTTTCCAATACAGAAGGGAAAATAAAGAAGCTTTATGAAATAGCGGTGCCATGCTCAGATAAACAGATATTTTTGCTGTTAAATTCATATTCAAGGGGTAGCAAGGTCAAGTCTAGCTGAACTCATAGCAGAACTGTGGAACTGTGTGGCCGTTCATTTGCCCTTTTGCACTTTTGGGGATTTTTTTGACAATACACTTAAGTCATGCAGATTTTACCTTCCTGTGTGAAAAATGGGCAGCTTTATTGCAGCTGTGATGGTGTGGGTTGCTCAGGGCTGGAGGATGCCGTGTCCCTGCAAGCAGCCCAGAACAGGAATGTGTGCTGGGCAGGGCCAATATCAGCTGGGAGTGGTTATAATATCTGTGCTTGTGTTTGTCACTGCTCTCAGTGGTGCCAGGAAACCTGGACCTTCAGGAATTCTGCTTTTTCCAGCCCTGGGAGCCTTTCCTGGCTCCCTGCCTGCCCTGGCACCAATGCTGTGCCATGGAAATGGGGATGCCAAGCAGGTTTATCAAGAGCACCATGGCTGTACGAAACACACGCATTTGCCAGCATGACTCTGCAACCAAACATCAGCTCAACTACTTTTTATTACTAATTTCAAGCTCCAGCTGCTGCCTTGAAGCATTTTGTTTTGTCATTTTGAGAGTTGCTGCTCAGAACAAACAAAAGGGAGAGAAAAATGAAAGCAAGGCCCCTAAAACTCCCTGGTAACGTAAAGTCTAGCAAGGATGGCTAACCGTGACTAATCACCCATCGGGGTGGCTCATCTGTCAGCTGTAAATGCATCATTCCTAGAAGTTTACTAAAGCGTTTTAAGGTCTAAGCTGGGTTTGCTGCTGGTGACAGCAGCAGGGTGATGGCAGTGTGTGACCAAATGTCTGTCACAGGGTCTCCTTCAGTCCTGGCCACAGAGGACAGTCAGTGCTTGGGGATGTGACTCTGGCCAGAGCAAACCAAGAACTCCAACAGTCTGGGGGATTGCCCAGGTGTAGGGGGAGAGAACATACGTAAATAAAGGTGGTATAGAAAGTAATCATACCCGCTAAAGAGTTGCAGCTGGGTTAATTATTAAAGATTAGGAGTAGGCCTGATGTTAACAGGCCACAGCTGTAGCTGATAAGAAGAGTGTTATAAAAGAGTGGAGTAGTTGTTTGAGGGAACTGGAGTTGGTTGGCTGCTGTGAGGACAAGGAAGAGTCAGTGCTAGAAGAGATGCCTACAAGGAACATCAAGGAGGTATGAAAATCTAGCAAAATCTTGCAGTGTAATGACCATAGAACTCTTACACTATAATGACAACACCCAAGAGGGGGTTAAGAGTGGGGCTTTGGGAGGGTCCTTGTGCCTGCTTTCACACAGCATGTCCTGTTGGTCTCTGATTCTGGCAAAGCTTGGTTCATCCTCTCCTCAGCTCTGGTGTCACAGTGCAGATGAGGTACCTGGGGGGATGTGGGAGGGCAGGGGCAGCCCTGGCTGTTCCTGCCCTCTGGAGCACACACAGCTCTCACCCTGTTCCTGCCCTCTGGAGGACGTGCACTGGAGACCCTGCCTGTCCCTGCCAGCACCAACTCTCCCTCCCCAGCTGGGCTCTGCCTGGCCAAGCAGGATCAGCTCTGCGAGAGATGGGCTGAGTGCCTGGAGGCCTCTGAGGGCTCCCAGGGGCTGCTGAGGTTGGTCCATCTGCAGGAAACCTGCTGAGGGTTGTGTGAGCAGCACGTGGCTGTTTGTCACCAGCAGATATTCGCTCTGCGCCTCCTGCAATGTCTCAGTCACCTTCCCCAATCTCCCCGCCAGCAGCTTTCCCTCTGCCCTTAGCTAATCCATCATTTGGAGCAGCCCGTGGTGCATTTGCTGTTTTACACTGCCGACCTTCAGGCTTTGCTCCCACCATGGCTCCAGGGCCACACTGATCCCTTTTCCCTCGGAGCCTGCCAGCACAGTCTGCTGTTGAAACAGCTTCATATAAAACTGGAAGGAGGTCTCAAATCCAGATCAAGCTTAACATCCACTGCCGATCCCCCACGTACTCGGCCTCTTCCCTCCTGCAAGTTTTAAGCCATTCTTTTCACTCTGCTGCTTTGTGGGGCTAATGAATTTGCTGCTGCTATTCCCTCTGAGGAGGGGATGGGAACAGTCACACAATTGCTGTGAAAGGCTTAGAAACACATGTAAGTAGTTTGGGTTTCTCTGTGAAATCTGAATTCAAATCCCCACTCTCAGTAAAGAAAGGAAAAAAAAATAATAAAAGGAAGAAACACCAACACTGAAGAGCAACAACTTAAAAAAAATGTTCATAGGGAGTGTGAGGTTTCTGTGCCTTTATCTCTGGATGGGGATGCTGCAGTGTTGCCTACAGAGCCTTTCTTCTCTGCATTAGGCGAGCGAGGAGATTTCATTTCATACATCATTTACAATGGAGTGCATCAGGAGCAGAGTTGGTGCATATTAACAGGGATGTGGGCAAAGACTTGGGTTCTTTGAAAGTTTCAAAGCATCTCCACCCAGGAGGGGAGCCCGGGCTGCTGATTCCCTCTCACTGTGTCGTGGAAACTGTGCAAACCAGAAGCCCATGGAGTGGAAGGAAGGGAGAACAAAGGCACTGGAGGCCTGTAAGGCACCAGCATTACTCACAGGGATGCTGGAACTGATGGCCCTGAGCCCTGAGAGGCTCTGCTATCCCTTCCTGCCCTCCTAACTGCAGTGCAGGGTCCTCACAGTCCTTGGCAAGGGTGGTCATGGGTTGGGAGAGCATGAGGAAACCATTGTCCTCCTCCTGCCCAGCCCATCTGACCTGCAGCTGCCATAACCAAGCTTTCCTCGCTCCTCACGCTGCACTTTGAGCCAGGTCTCCAGATCACTACAGAATGGCCACCCCACATAATCATGGCAAACTCTTGTAGATAATGACTTGGGCTAGGGATTGATTCTCTTCTTTGTTCATTGTATTTGGGCTGGTTTTGATTTCCTCCTGGAATTTGCATCCATAGGATACTCTTGAGAAAATTGTGGCTCGTGATGAGCTGTGAAGCTGCATCGAGGGATGCTGCTGTTGTCTCATCACAGAACTCGAGGTGCTGGAGCTCTCTGGAGAACAGCAGGCACCACAAAACCTGCTATAAAATCATGGGGCTGGCAGTGGAATGGCCAGGTCTGCTCCCTTCCCTGTGCCATGCTGCTGCTGCTTTGGCAGGAATGCACAGGCCACCCTGCAGGAGGGGACAGGAGAGTGCCCTGTGACATCCCTGCCAACCCCTCGCCACCTTCCTCGTGCTGCAGAGAGCCTTTGGCCAGGGGACCTCGGGCCTTTGTGTGTGGGACATCCTCTCTGCCTGCCTGCTGTCCCTTGCCTGCTCCGCAGAAGGCCACCTAAGTGGGTTTGGGCTTTGTCTGGCAGAGAGCCTGAGGAGCAGCTCCAGTACCAAGGGCATCCTCCAGGGCTGCTGCACTGGGGCACAATGATTGCCTGGTGCTGCTCCTGCACGCGCGCATTTGTAGGTCAAGGGATTGGGAGGGATTTAAATAGGAGTTCCCATGGCTCCTGAAATTAATACAAAGTCTTATTTGGCAGACATTGATATAAAGCCTTGCCTGGCTGTTGTAAAATCCGCCACATTCCGTTCTGGTGGGTCACCTTAGCACTGTGATCCGAGGGAGGGCAGAAACAGCAGCAAAAATCCTCACCACGTCTGGGAATGCTTACCTGGGCTCAAACACCTTTGGGTTTGTCCAGTAATTGATGTTGAACAGAGAGGTTTCCCTGGATTTACAGCGTTTATTTTCAATTAAACTGTTGACTGGTACTTGCTCAGAGTCTGTTTCCAGAGCCGGTGATGGATTTAAGTCGCTCAGGAGACATTCAGCTTGCTCCAGGTGACATCTTCAAGGTTACAGGGGGAAAAAACAACATGTCAGGTTTCTGTCAACTGTAATTTTTGCCCTGTTAGAGTTGGGAAATGAAAACTTTACCCATCCCTCCCCCATGACTGTGCTCAAAACTCCACAATCTATTTTCTCTCGCTCTTCACCTCTTCTCCTTTATATTGGCTGCTTTGCACCAAAAGCCCCACAGTTACATGCACTTTGACACTTGCATTTCAAAATGCCTGATTGTGGAGCTCTGCCAATACCAGCAATTGATCTGGTGCCACAGACCAGCTTAATTATTCAAGGTCAGTCTCCCTCTGTCTCTTCTCGTCCAGGGAGCAGCAGCTACGGGGAATAAAACTTGAACAGTCTTTAAATTTTAATCATAAACTTTAGTAAGTCACAGATTTGTTTTTGCTGTATGAGGGGTTTTCTCCATTGTACTGGCTGCAACTTTTGCAGCCTGCCTGCCCAGAGCAGGGCTTTCCTGCTCACTACAACACTGGGCTTTTGTCAAGCACTGTATTTTACACTGCTATTTAAAATGCATAAGTTGTGTGATCTAAGCAGTTTCCAGTTCACTTTTGAGCTCCTGTAAAACGTATCCCTGAAGGCATTTCAGCCGAGCAACTAAGAAGGTGAGGGTATTAGAGGTTGTGAAATGGCTTGTCTGCTAATTCTTTCTATGTGCATCTCTTCAGATAAATCTCCTGTGACCTCCTGCTACAAGCAGAACATTAGTTAAGTATCTTCTTGGTAATGGAGTGTCCTGGACATGATCCTACATTATAGCAAGGGCTCTTCACAGTATCTGGGAAGATGTTTGCCTGCAGGGGAATAGCAGAGGTGTCTCTGGAAGCACACGAGGTGCAGGGGCTCCTCTGAGCAGTGCTGGGCTGGCTCAAAGGGCCCTGTCCAGCCTGTGGGGCTCAGGCTGGGGGCTCAGGGGGCTGCCCTGCCCCAGGCTGGCTCCCGGAGGGCTAAAGGGATCCATTCACAGCAGCCTTGGGCATGCCCTGCACTTCTTCTGCCCCGAGCTATGGGCGAGTGAGGAAGCCTTTGGACCCCTCAGTCCAGCCCTGAAGCAACCTGGAGAACTGGCAGAGCCTAAGGAGATAGAATTGTAATAATAAGTCATCGAAATAATGAGTCTGGCTTTCAGAATAGTAATTATAAAATGAGAAATTCTGATAAAAGACGATCCAAATGGCTTATAAAATTATTATCGTTATCATTATTGTTGTTGTTATTGTCAATAATAACAACAATAATAACAATACTACTAATACTAATAATAATGTAGTACTAACATGGAAGGGGGGCAATGTTGCAAGGATGCAAGAGGTAGAGTTATTTTTGTCAGACAAAGGGAGGGAGAGTTGTGGGAAAGCAAGGAAGTTGGGGCTGTTAGACAGGGTTCCAGGTCAGACAGTGGGAAATGGAGCCTGTGCTGGGACCTGGGCACTGTGACCACAAGGGCAGTGCCAGAGCTGCCTGGGCAGAGCCCTGCAGACGTGAGGGGGCAGCGAAGGCCCCTGGTCCACGGGCAGGATGGCGAGGGGCTGGGCATGCTGTGGATACCCAGGCTGGCACTGGGCTGAGGGTGGCACTTCTTCCACGTTTTTGGGTGGGGAAACAAAGCCCAGCAATCCCCGTTAATTTTGAAACTTGGCGTGATTACAGTATCTCAGCTTTCCAGCACGCAGCAGTGAGGGAAAGGCTGGGTGTGAGTCAATTATTGATAATGTCTCTGTGCAGGAGATGAAGTGGCTCGCTCCTGCAGCGGGCTGGGCTGCCCTCGGTGCTGCGCGATGAGCGGCGCCTTCTCGCTGCCTTTGTCACGGATTTGAACAGCCCTGCTTGAAGCCTTGCCTCTACAGCTGTGCTGTGCTGTCCCCCTTTGCAATGAAAACGTCTCCCTTTTCATCATTTTTAATTTCAGAGCCTTCAGGGCTTGGCTTCCTCAAGGCTGCTCTCAGTCTGGCTCCGCGCTCCCTCGCCAGCCCAATGGCCAAGGCTGGTTGGCTTTCACCTTCCCCAGCAATGCTTTATAGCTCTTGGCTGCTGTTTACCCAGCACCTTGTCTCACTTTAAAATGGATTTCTTCATGTGAAACATTTGTTCCTGAGCTGAAGCACTCGCTGTTGGTTTGGGGGAGGTTTGTTTACTGCAGTAACCAGCTTGCTCTGTATGTATTCCCATCACTCTCCCTTGCTATAACCTACAAATCTCTTCAACTTATTCAGCTCAATACTGGAGATGGTTTTTGAAGTCTTCTTTAAAGTATAGTGAGTGCCCTTAAAAATTTTCGCAGCTTTGAAAGGTTCTACCTGTTCTAATGCAATTCCCAATTTTAAAGATAGGAAATAAATATCTTGGGGATGGTTGGCTCACGTACAGCTCCTATCTCTTAAAACATTAATGGTCCATGCTGTTTGATTCTTTTTGAAAGTGCTCCGTTGCTGCTTTGTTTATTTAAGTTCTTTTCTCTGTGCTGGGACTTGCCAAATGGAGTTGTGTCTCCCCCAAACCCCCATTGCCACCCTTTCATTCACAGAAATCAGTCAGATGTAAATACGGCTCATTTGGTTTTAGCACTGCCAACTTTTGTTTCAAAAATCAGACATAAGGTCCCTTGAATTTTGAAAAGGGTTTCAAAAACCTTTGTTGAAGAAATAAATTCTGAATAATTTCTGGTTTTGCTTTCTGCATTTTGTGCCTTTGAAGGTTCACACTTCTGAGCCTCCATGTACAATCATAAGAGATGGAAACTTGCTTTGCTGTTAATAACTGCTGCATCGCCTGCAATCACACAGCTCCGAGAGGGAGCCACTGCAGGAAACGAGCCAAGTCAAATACTGCAGCTTAACAAACTCCTACGGCTTGACAACAACAAATTCTGCTGCTGAAAATGGCCCCTTGGTTTGCCTGCAGCAGCTCTGGGTGCCGGGGGGACGTGGGGGCAGGATGGGGACATGGGCTCCATGCACTGGGGGTAAGGAAATCAAGTCTGAAGGGAGCCAAGAGTGAGTGCCCTGAGGAGTGCCTGGGCCCTGAAGGGTTTATCAGAGCTCAGCACTGCTCTGTGTTAGAGCTGGTGCTGCAGCCCTGGGGCTGAGCCTGGGCTGGCTGAGCCTGCCAGAGCCACCCCTGGTTCAGCCAGCACTGTGAATCACTGCGCTGTGAATCACTGAGCTGTCTCTCCTCTGCCAGGGCCATTTGACTTGTCCTGTCTGTGGCAGCTGTGCACAGCTGTTTGGCTGGCTGTGACCGATGCCTGCTCTGACTCATGTCGTGTGTCAGGAAGAGGAGAGCTGGGGAAGAGGGAGCTGCCCTTGGCCAGCACAGGGCTGGGGCCAGGGCACTGCTGCTGCTGCAGGCTGGGACAGCAGGGCTGGGACTCACCTGAGCTGCTCTGAGGGGAGCACAGAGCTCTGCTGGGCACACGCTGCTGGCATGGTCCTGCTGTGGGTTCTGTTTGTGGCAGCTCCTGGTGCAGGGGGTGAGCGGGGCTGAACAGCACACGAAGGTGACTCGGTCTGTCAGAAATATGGACTGGCTTTTTCTCTGCTCTTGGGATGGGTTGGTGACACTGCACAGATGGAGAGGAGACAAAGCTCGGGGTGGCTGTGCTGGTCATCTCTGCCCCGTGTCTGGGGGGTGCTGACAAACCTTCTCCAGTGAAATCTGCCCTTCCATACAGACCAGCAGTGACACCAGCAAGAGAGGGGGACTGGAAGCATCTGTGCAGAGCCTTGGCACTTTGGAGCAGAGGCTTCTGCAGGACTGCATTAATCAGACAGGATTTTTGGGCAGCCAGGGCTGGCAGGCAGGTCACCTAACCCCCCAAACTTCAATCAAGGCACCAAAATTCCCCTTTCTATTCTGCCTTTTAAGTCTTTTATCTTTCCAATCTGCAAGATGAGAGCAGCACAGGCTTTCTTCCTTTTTTCTTCACACATGATATATATATATATATATAAAAGTATATATAATTTATAGATAACGTATACATAAAATAATATTCAGTCTAAATACATGCAGACGCACACGAAGCATGCTGCAGAGCCTGTGGGAAATACTGTCTGCAATGGAGTTTGCTAATTACAGCAGCTCTAATGGCAACTTCCCCCCACCCTTCCCAACAGCAACAGAGATCAAAACCTTTTTTGTTTAAAATATTTACTGTACAGCTTGCAAAGCTTTAATCAACGTAACATGACGTTTCCTTGCAGCAGCCGAGTAATAAATATGCAATTAATAGGGAATTGAAATACCCCCATTAGCTGTTTGCAGAGCCTCACTTCCCAGTGCACAAACGCTTTCAGAGCGTTTATTGCCGTGCCTGCAGCCAGCTGTGCCACCCAGCACAGAGCTGGGCAATGCCCCCTCTTTGGCAGGGGCACAGGGGGTGGCTCAGAGCAGCTTTGGCACTTTTGGGGTGAGGATCGCTCCTGCTCTGGCAGCCACCACAGGCCTGGGTGGCACAGGTGGGCTGGGAGCAGCGGCTCCACCCTCAATTTCTGTCTCTCCCACCTGGGAATGGGGCTTTGGAGGCTGTTGGTTTTGCTTCAGCGGGTGTGAAGCTCACAGGGCCAGGCAGCTCTGTTCCAGTGAGGGCTGGCACTGGGGGAGCTCTCTGTACCCTGCCCATGTGCCCAGGCAGAGCCATCCCCTCCAGCCCTGCTCAGGATTGCCCTCAGTGATGCCAGGGGGTGTTGGGGCACTGGGGGAGCTCTCTGTACCATGTCCATGTGCCCAGGCAGAGCCACCCCCTCCAGCCCTGCTCAGGATTGCATTCAGTGATGCCAGGGGGCGTTGGGGCACTGGGAGAGCTCTCTGTACCCTGTCCATGTGCCCAGGCAGAGCCACCCCCTCCAGCCCTGCTCAGGATTGCATTCAGTGATGCCAGGGGGCGTTGGGGCACTGGGAGAGCTCTCTGTACCATGTCCATGTGCCCTGCAGCTATCCCCTCCAGCCCTGCTCAGGATTGCCCTCAGTGATGCCAGGGGGCGTTGGGGCACTGGGAGAGCTCTCTGTACCCTGTCCATGTGCCCAGGCAGAGCCACCCCCTCCAGCCCCGCTCAGGATTGCCCTCAGTGATGCCAGGGGGTGTTTGGGCACTGGGGGAGCTCTCTATACCCTGTCCATGTGCCCTGCAGCTATCCCCTCCAGCCCTGCTCAGGATTGCCCTCAGTGATGCCAGGGGGGCGTTGGGGCACTGGGGGAGCTCTCTGTACCCAGCCAGAGCTGCACCAGCTGCTGCTTGCCAGCAAAGGCTCCCCACTGCACGGGGAGGAGGCAGCACAGAGCCCTGTGCCTCCCAGCTAAGCATTAGTGAAGCTTTTTAATCTCTCACTGTGGGATTTCTTTTTGCTTCGGCATCGCACCATAAAGTATTTCAGACAAGGTGACATTTTCCATCTGCATGAAGTGCTTGCAAACAGTGTGAATTTAACTTTTATTGGCCTGATTTAGGGGTGTGGAACTGTGCATAAGTCTTGGTCTCTCAACCTATAGCCTTGCACTTTAGGTGATGAATTAGTCAGTAAAATAAACAGGGCATTATCTAGCTGTACACACGTCTGCATCTTCCAAAGAAAATTAAAGTGTGTCTGAACGTACAAAAGATAATGATGGCGAAATCAACTTGGCTGTAAATTAACCAAAACTAATGCAGAACTTTCAGAGAGCTTGGAAAAGCTCTTCTCCTGGAGCAGAAGGCTTTGCATGTAGGAGAGCAGGGTGACCATGCTGAATGGCCTGTGCCACCCTGTCCCTCTGTGTGTGTGTGTGCTTCATGGGGTCTGAGCAGTAACTGGGCTGAGATGCTGCTGTTCCTGCAGCTCCCATGGAGTCTGAGCAGTGTTTGGGCTGAGATGCTGCTGTTCCTGCAGCTCCCACAGGTCTGAGCAGTGTTTGGGGTGAGATGCTGCTGTTCCTGCAGCTCCCATGGGGTCTGAGCAGTGTTTGGGGTGAGATGCTGCTGTTCCTGCAGCTCCCATGGAGTCTGAGCAGTGTTTGGGCTGAGATGCTGCTGCTCCTGCAGCTCCCACAGGTCTGAGCAGTGTTTGGGGTGAGATGCTGCTGTTCCTGCAGCTCCCATGGGGTCTGAGCAGTGCTTGGGGTGAGATGCTGCTGTTCCTGCAGCTCCCATGGAGTCTGAGCAGTGTTTGGGCTGAGATGCTGCTGCTCCTGCAGCTCCCACAGGTCTGAGCAGTGTTTGGGGTGAGATGCTGCTGTTCCTGCAGCTCCCATGGGGTCTGAGCAGTGCTTGGGGTGAGATGCTGCTGTTCCTGCAGCTCCCATGGAGTCTGAGCAGTGTTTGGGCTGAGATGCTGCTGTTCCTGCAGCTCCCACAGGTCTGAGCAGTGTTTGGGGTGAGATGCTGCTGTTCCTGCAGCTCCCATGGAGTCTGAGCAGTGTTTGGGCTGAGATGCTGCTGCTCCTGCAGCTCCCACAGGTCTGAGCAGTGTTTGGGGTGAGATGCTGCTGTTCCTGCAGCTCCCATGGGGTCTGAGCAGTGCTTGGGGTGAGATGCTGCTGTTCCTGCAGCTCCCATGGAGTCTGAGCAGTGTTTGGGCTGAGATGCTGCTGTTCCTGCAGCTCCCACAGGTCTGAGCAGTGTTTGGGGTGAGATGCTGCTGTTCCTGCAGCTCCCATGGAGTCTGAGCAGTGTTTGGGCTGAGATGCTGCTGCTCCTGCAGCTCCCACAGGTCTGAGCAGTGTTTGGGGTGAGATGCTGCTGTTCCTGCAGCTCCCATGGGGTCTGAGCAGTGCTTGGGGTGAGATGCTGCTGTTCCTGCAGCTCCCATGAGCTCTGAGCAGTGTTTGGGCTGAGATGCTGCTGCTCCTGCAGCTCCCATGGGGTCTGGGCAGTGGTTGGGGTGAGATGCTGCTGCTCCTGCAGCTCCCATGGGGTCTGAGCAGTAACTGGGCTGAGATGCTGCTGCTCCTGCCGCTCCCATGCCATCCCTAGTGCCCAGGGAAGGGGAATCCATCAGTTACCATCTGCAGCCATTGACAAACGCTGATGTCTCCATGGCAAGCACCACACCTGCAGCTGGTGTGATGGAACACTGATAGAGACGTTAGTGCCAGCCTGGCCATGGGGTTTTATATTTCATTTAACCCAGAACACAGCACACTGCAATGTATACATTTGTAACTGCTCCCCTGATGGTGTCTCTGGAGCATTATAAAGATTTATCATGTAGTGTTTGGTCAATACTAAATACCGTGAAATGTCAGCAGAGCAGTGCTTGGGACTGCCTGAGCAGTAAATAACAGAACCCTACAATATCCAAAAAGAAATGAGCAGGTGAGCAAGTAACCTTAGAGAAACAAAATGAAACAAACCCAGTCCCTAACCTTTAGAAAAAAACAAACCAGGAAGGATTTTTTTAATTAAGTCCTCCTGAGTTTTAATGAGATTTCTGAATGTTTGTCATTTAGGTGCACTAGTCTGGGAATGCTGCACCGTGGATATTGGGGGTCACTCTCTGCTCCTACCCCCATGGAATCCTGGCACCTGCTGCTCCCTGGGCCTGCGGCAGCAGCCGCAGGAGCAGCAGGAGCATCCTCTGCATCCTCTGCATCCTCCCCTGCAGGAACCTGCCCGAGACACAGCAGCTGCTCCGTGGGAGTGGGGGACAGCCCTTCCCATTGCTGACTGCTAATCACTCCCAGCTAATGGTGGGGATTGCTCCGAGAAAACCTTCCAGGATGGTTTTTTTACAGGTCACAAGTTGGCTACTGCTTAAACATATGTTCCTCTCTGCCTGTCTCTGACTTGCAGAATAGCTGCTAACTAACCAAAAGACAACGTGGTGAGCCAAGGCTATTAGTGAATAATAATGCCATTTGCAGGCAGCAAAGGCTGAGAGGCTTCCAGAGCAGTTAGCAGTCTGCAGGCATCTCCCAGAAATGCATGAGCAGAGCTCCTGTGCATCAGCCAAGGAGCAATTATTCTTGGAAAGCACGTCTGCCTCGCGCTTTAAAACCTTTCCTAGTGTCTTGCGTTTAGAGAAAAAGGAACTGAACGTGCTGGAAGAAAGCAGAGAAACTGGAGCAGGGGACTGCACGGGCTGTGGATGAGCAGGCTGCAGGTGTGGGCTGAGGGTAACAGCTCCATGCTGGGTGCCCATGGCAGTGAGAGCCAGGGTGAATCCAGCCTGCAGCCTGCAGCCTGGCCTGGAGGAGCACGAGTGACCCCTCTGTGGCCCTTCCCAAGGGCAGACGTACAGGCAGCACGCAGAACTCCTAAAAATCGCGTTTTAACTGCAATTACAGTGAGCTTCAGTCAAGCACGCTTGTTGGTTGTTGGTTTTTTGGTTTTTGTTTTTTTCCTTTTGGCTTTCTTGTGGTTTTCTTTTCCCCGAACATCTCATTTGTAGCAGAAGATTATATTCCTAATGGGGTCTTTGTGAGCGCAGCGTTGTACACAGCTCTGCTCTTTAAAGAACTAGCATGGATCCTAACAACTCTCCAGGCAGGGAATCTGGGGGGAGCTCTGCTTTCCTGCCTACTGATCTATGGCTGAATGCAGGGGCCCCACGAGCCCATCAGTGCCGTGCCTTGGTGGCACGTAATGACACAGGGAGCCACCAAAGCACCGCTTCATGCTCCAGACTTGGTAACTTCAGAGGATAATTCTTTTGCAACATTATTATATTTTTTGGCAAATCACAGAGATGTTTGCTAGTTTACGCCACAATTTTATTTAACCACTACAGTACTATCTTTTTCCCTTTTTATTACATTTTTCAGTTCCTATATGAGACTTACAGTCAACATTTGTGTGTCTATGTTGTAACATCTTTTTTTTTTTTTTTTGGTTCACTTATTTTAATTATGCATTTTATTTTAAGCGCATTGTTTTATGACATCACTTGTTAATTGTTCAATTATCACTCTGTTCCTCTGCTGCTCTGCAGTGTGCAGTAGCCTTGAAGTGCTGGAGAGGCATGCCACAAACAGGGGGATGCAAAAAAACGGCTTAAAGACCCAAAGATGCATCGCAGGCAGTTCTGTGCTGTTTAATTACACGTTGTTTGACAAGTAATTGGTGAGAAATGAGCTGGGGAATGGCAGCCCCGAGCCAGGGAGGGAGTGCAGGTGAGCTCCAGGTGTGCATGCAGGATATCCAGGTGTGCATGCAGGGTGAGCTCCAGGTGTGCATGCAGAATATCCAGGTGTGCATGCAGGACACTCAGGTTCTGACAGGTGCAGGACAGGTGTGTTTGGGCTGCAGAGAAGGTGTGTTTGAGGTGCAGGACAGGTGTCTTTGGGCTGCAGAGGCTCCCAGTGAGGGCTCAGTGTAGCTTGGAAGGACAAAGGGTGCCCTCAGTGGCAGAGGAAGGGCTGGCACAGACCAAGGGCTGTGTGCAGGCTGATTTTGGGTTCTGAGGGGCTCCCAGCCATTTTTGGGAGACCACAGGCACTGATGAGGAGGTGCCCAGCTCCTCTCACATCCCAGCCCAGGGCTGTGTGTGACACATCCTCCCAGGAGCTGTGCACATCTTCTCCCCTCGTTTTTATCAAACAAAGCCAAACCAGCCTGAAGCTGCTTTTCAACACGAAACTCTTCATTAGACAGCTCACACAAAGCATGCCAGGTGCACCAGGGCATGTCCAGGTACAAAACACTTTCATTTGAAACCCATTCTGCTCACCGGTTTGGGAGGGATGTCTGGGCTGAAGGCTCGTGTTTCTGTGAGGAGTGCAACAGTTTGCCACCCACTTATAACCAAGCCTGAGAGAGAGCTGGAGATGCTGAGATTCCCCATATATTGCTGCAGTTTCTCACTTGTTTTACAGTAATTTGATGTTGCCTGAACACAGTGGTCGACCTTTTTTAAACTCCTGCTCGCAGGGTAGAACAGCAGGGATGATAAACCTTCTGCTTGAGCTCAGAAATAGCTCAGATCAGTGGGAGCAACCAGGGCTGCACCACGGGAGAGAGGGGCAGTGGCAGCACAGAGCTCTACTGAGGTTTAGTACATATACAAGAAACCTACTGACTACTGAGGTTTAATGCATATACAAGAAACCTACTGACTACTGAGGTTTAGTACATGTACAAGAAAAACACATTGCCTGCCAGAGAAACTGCATGTTGGCCTAAAAGGCTCTGCTGAGGCTTCGTGTGCTCTTGAACCCTGGCTCATGTTTTACATCCTTTCTCTCCTCAGAGTGTGCTCACTTTAGAGCTCCGAGTTAGAGTGCTCAGAACCTGAAATGGAGACTTTGATGAGCTCCATGATGGTCCTGCTCCGCCTGCAGCTGCCAGTGGCAGAGCCTCCAACAGCTGAACACACATTTAGGGTGTTTGTTCTTTCCTGAAGGCAAAACTTGCATCTCACAAAATCCTGAAAAACCTCTGAAGTCGTTAATTAAGGTGGAAAGGCAAGCACAGGAGGGGAAATCCCACTCTGGCCAATTGAAGTTTTATTTGTGCCCTAACCTGGAGAACAAAACCAATTAAGAGCAGCAGTGACCCTGCATCCTGTGCAGCCTCGCTGTGCCTGGGCTGTGCAGGACCAGATTTGTTCTTAGGGCAACGCAGCTGGGGGAAAGGCAAAGCACAGCACAAGGAGATGGAAAAATTGAACAGAGGAACGAGGAGAGGATGAAAGCAGCACCGAGAGTGATCTGGGTGCTGGGGAGCAGCTGCTGTGTGCGCACAGAGGGACACTGAGCTCTGGAGCTGCCACGCTGGATGTTCACTGCACAGACAGGGCTGGGACAGATGAGAGCAATCCCCACGTGTCCACGGCTGTGCACAACGTGTGTGACTCTCACAGTGACCGCAGAGCCCAGCAGCACTGGGTGAGTGCCTTCCTTTGAGGAAACTGCACCATCTATTCCCAGAGCCTGCAGCCCCAGCTCAGAGATCACAGGGATTTTTGCCTGATTAAAGACCAGAATAAATTCAGAGGCCAGGTTGTCTGGCTGTTGTAGCAGCAAATGTGGGAAGAAGGGCCTTGGGCTATTTTCCTTGACACGGAAAACTTACATGACAGAACATTTGATGTGTTGATTCTATTTTTCAAACACTGCCTAGCACAGACAGCAGAGCTGGCTGCAGCTCAGCCAGCATCAGCTCTGCCCTGCACAGCCCAGCTCTCCTGCCTTGCAGGGCAGGGCTGGGCTCCCACAGGGCTCAGGTGTCCTTTGCTCAGGTGTCCTTTGCTCAGGTGTCCTTTGCTCAGGTGTATTTTTTCAGGTGCCTTTCCTCAGGTGTATTTCCTGAGGTGTCCTTTGCTCAGGTGTTCTTCCTCAGGTGTATTTCCTCAGGTGTCTCTGCTCAGGTGCCTTTCCTCCTCATTATAATATTCTGAAGGAGGAGGTTCAGGGGAGCCTTGATGGGGCATTTGGCTGCTGGGATCTCTTTTACTGGTGCTGGTGGGGGACTGGGACAGAAACAAGCCTGCCTGTCACGTCCTGAGAAGAAATATGCTCAGAAACGGGGAAAAAAGGTAAAACTGTACTTTCTGCTTTGTTTTGTAAATAGTTTTAAAAGCAATCCTAAATCTTCAAGGTTGAATCTTTGGTTTTGTCAGATTTTCTTTTCAACACCAGCACCTCGGAGCTTTGGACAGAGGTTTAAAGCTGCTCCAAAGGGAAGTGTGGAGTGCAGGGACAGCTGGAAGGATCCTCAGCCCTCCCTTCCTGACAGAGCAGAGGAGATGGCAGGTGGCAGATGGTGGTGGCATTTGCTTATCAAAACAAGAACTGTGGCATCTCTCGGGGTGCTGGGAGAGCTGTACACTGAAGTGAGAGGTTGTCTGTGTGCACTCACCAGCCATCGCCTCTGGACTGGGAAACTGCTCCTGTTTGCTGAAAAGTGAATTTAGCCAAGGAGAGCCAATGGGAAGGGCATCAGTCTTGTGCTGGGTTTGAAGGGAAAGTCACCAGGGCTGTCACTCTTACCATCACCAGGAAACCCAGAGTTTGGACTCCAGACACAATCACTGAGGGTTGGAAGGGCATCCGCATCAGAGGTAACACCAGCCCTCTGAGAACCTCAGCTCCAGCCATTCCAGATCCCATTTTCAGTGTGCTTTCCTTATGCTCACATTTTCAGTGTCCTTTCCTTGTGCTCAGGTCTGTGGCATCCAGAAAGCGATGTCATATTCTGTCCTTAATATCTAAAATATTCAGACTATTTGACTGGAGAGGATGCAGACCTGTTGGGTTGCATTTTTCCTACGCATGGATATTGCCAAACTCTCTAAGGATATTCAGGTTTTCCAGCCTTTCACCATCCCCGTTTTGTCCTAGAAAGAAAAATTAACCCAATTTACTCCTTGTATGCTGCAGACTCCCAAATAAGCAGGGTAGGCACAGCAGAAGGATGAGGTGCTCAAATGCAGCCCAGCTGAAACATCCTCATGGGAGGCACCTGAAACTGGAGGTCAATGCCTCTCCCAGGGAACAGTGAGAATTAGCAGGGGGTTCCCTTTGAGCTGTGCAGGTTTTGGCTGCTTTCCTCAGCGGAGAACACTGAGATGGCTGGGAAGCAGCAAAGGCAGATGTGCATCCAAACAGATGTGGTCATCCTGCCACTGGGGCAAAGCCAGAGCAGCTTCAGGATGAGAATGGAGATAAATTGGAATAAAAAAAAGGTATGGGAGTAGAACTGGAACCATAATGTTGCTTTTTCTTTCAAACTGATCTGTACACATGTCACACAGTTGGATGTATGAATAGTAAATTATTCTATTCATTTCTCACTCTTGATGAACAGTAAATTAGTCTAATAACATTTACTGTTCAATTCATTGATTGTCAGAGGGAGATTAGAGGCAAATAGCTTTTAAGTCTTTCCAGCTGCAAACATTAGAGTTGTCTAAAGTTGTGATGTTTGACTGTAATTAGCTGCAGCTCTGCAGCATCCCCCTCCAGCTCCGCCAGCCTGGGGCAGCAGGGACCCCAAGATCACCTCAGCCAAGTGAGCTCTGACAGAGCAGGAGCAGAAATTCATGGGTTTAACATCATTTACCCAAATGGCACAATAGGAGCAGCAGTGGATAATCCAGAGGGGTGTAGGGGTGTGTCTGGGCGTGTCTGGGCGTGTCTGGGCGTGTCTGGATGTGTCTGGGTGTGTCTGGGCGTGTCTGGGCGTGTCTGGGTGTGTCTGGGTGTCTGTGAGCAGCCAGGCTGTGCCATGGCAGGAAAAGCCTGGCTGTCCATGTCTGTGGTTCATGTCTCACCCTGCCAGGAGGCTCCTGGAGCTGGCACCAGTGGGGTACAGGTGTTTGGGCAGGGAAAACAAGGCCCATAAAGCAGCAGAGGGGTCAGAAATGCCCACAGAGCTGCAGAGAGATGCCTGCCCTGTGGCTGTGTGCTCCTCTTTGTCATCCTGCTGCCCCAGTGCTCCCAGCCACTGCTGCCCATTGAACAGACACAGAATTACTTGTGGCCAGGAGAAACCATAAACAGCAGAATCATTTCCAGCCCTGCCACAGCTTGGAGGTGTTTATTACCTTTATCTGCACCCTGCTCCCCTTTCCTTCCACAGGACTAAAGGAGTAAATAAAAGCAGCCTGCTCTTGCTATGCTGGTCAGGCTTTGTGTCTGTCCCTGACGTGCTGTGAGACACCAGGGATGGGGGAATGCATCCCTGCTGCATCCCAGAGCCCAGGGATGCTTTGGATCACCTTAAAGATCGCCTTCTGCAAGCCCCTGCCATGGCTGGGGACACTTCAACTCCACCAGGTTGTTCAGAGCTCTGACCAGCCTGGCCTTGGACACTTCGTGGCTTGGGCATCCACAGGGGTTGTGCCAGAGCCTCACCGAGCCCACAGGTGAGAATTTCTGCCTAACATCTGATCTGAACCCCCCCTTTCAGTTTAAAGAGGGTTAGCCCTTGTGTGAGCCCCTAAATGGGGCAATTCCCCGAGTCCTGTCACTGCAGCTCTCTGTGAAAGTCCCTCCCCAGCTGTCCTGTGGCTCCTCCAGGTGCTGAAGGGCTCTCAGGTGTCTCTGGGGGATCAGCCTGGGTACCCAGCGCTGCTGCTGGGGCTGGAGGGGCACCAGGAGCCGTGGGCAGCTCGCGTGAGGCTCCTGGCACTGCAGGGCTGCCTGGAGGAGCTGTGGGCAGCCGCTGGCACAGATGGGGCTGGGTCAGCAGTGCAGGTGCAGCTCCTGCTCTCCAAGCATGTGGGCTGAAAGCAGCCATAAACCAGCACTCACCAGATTCCAGCGAAATTCGCTTTCATCTGGAAATAGGAAATGTGTTAAAGCTCACTGTGTGCAAAGGGCTGGGTTTGGAATGTTCCAGGGGGGAATGTGAGGAGATGTTTCAGTGCCTGGGGCACGCTGGGTTTGGGCTGTACCTGGCTGAGCCCGCCTGGGCTTGGCAGGTCTGGGCAGAGCTGTGCCCAGGGCTGGGGCAGTTTGGGGCTTTGGGCTGTGCCCAGGGCTGGGGCAGTTTTGGGCAGAGCTGTGCCCAGGGCTGGGGCAGTTTGGGGCTTTGGGCTGTGCCCAGGGCTGGGGCAGTTTTGGGCAGAGCTGTGCCCAGGGCTGGGGCAGTTTGGGCAGAGCTGTGCCCAGGGCTGGGGCAGTTTGGGCAGAGCTGTGCCCAGGGCTGGGGCAGTTTGGGGCTTTGGGCTGTGCCCAGGGCTGTGCCAGTTTTGGGCAGAGCTGTGCCCGGAGCTGGGGCAGGTTTGGGCAGAGCTGTGCCCAGGGCTGGGGCAGTTTGGGCAGAGCTGTGCCCAGGGCTGGGGCAGTTTGGGGCTTTGGGCTGTGCCCAGGGTTGGGGCAGTTTGGGGCTTTGGGCTGTGCCCAGGGCTGGGGCAGTTTGGGGCTTTGGGCTGTGCCCAGGGCTGTGCCAGTTTTGGGCAGAGCTGTGCCTGGGGCAGTTTTGGGCTTTGGGCTGTGCCCAGGGCTGTGCCAGTTTTGGGCAGCGCTGTGCCCAGGGCTGTGCCAGTTTTGGGCAGAGCTGTGCCCAGGGCTGGGGCAGTTTGGGGCTTTGGGCTGTGCCAGTTTTGGGCAGAGCTGTGCCCGGGGCTGGGGCAGTTTTGGGCTTTGGGCTGTGCCAGTTTTGGGCAGAGCTGTGCCCAGGGCTGGGGCAGTTTGGGGCTTTGGGCTGTGCCCAGGGCTGTGCCAGTTTTGGGCAGAGCTGTGCCCAGGGCTGTGCCAGTTTTGGGCAGAGCTGTGCCCAGGGCTGGGGCAGTTTGGGCAGAGCTGTGCCCAGGGCTGGGGCAGTTTTGGGCTTTGGGCTGTGCCCGGGGCTGGGGCAGTTTTGGGCAGAGCTGTGCCTGGGGCTGGGGCAGTTTGGGGCTTTGGGCTGTGCCAGTTTTGGGCAGAGCTGTGCCCGGGGCTGGGGCTGACTCCCAGCTCAGGAGGCAGGAGCTGAGCAGGGCTCCCACAAAGGCAAACAATACCTCAGCTGCAGACAGGGATTAATGTCACAGCAAGATCTTATTAAAGACAAGGCTTCTCATTTAAATTTCTCCGGGTGTTTGCTCATTTCTTTCTTTGCTTCCTCTCCTTCCCATGGAGCGACCCACAGTAATGAAAAATGTCAGAACTTGGGGGAACTGGAGTTGTGACTGCTTGGATGGGGCTCCTGTTCAAAGCTTTACTGTTCATGCCTTTCTTATCCTAAGGTTTTCAAATAGAAATATACACACACCTTAACAACAAAAGGCTATGATGACTGCATTGTCACCAGATAAAACTGCACTAAAAATAAATAAATGCTGCATTTAGCATGATTCAGTAGGCAGGGTCCTTATTATTCTTCCACCATTCAAAGGCAGATTCAGCTCCAGCACAGAGCACTCCATCTCTGTGGCATCCCTCACTGGGGCTCCTTTCAGAGCTCCTCTCTGCTCACGGATGCAGAGGCTTCAGGGTACCACGGGTGAGTGTTGTGGTCACTGATGCATGTTTCTAAGTGGCAGGACACAGGGAAGAATCGTGGTTTAAGTGTAATAAAAGTGAGGTCCCGGTTTGTTAATGAGGAGCATTGTCTGCTGCAGACACTAATTTCACTACAGGGTGCAGTCTCCAAACTTTTCATTCTAATTAGAATGCATTTCCATATTCTTTATCAATTTCTCCCCTTATTGAAATCTTCTCAAATGACCTTTTTTTCTTCACTTATGACTCATCCCAAGATTTTTATTTTTCCCAAAACAATCATTCAGATGCAAGTGCATTTTTCCAGTAAACACGCTGAAAAACAAATGACCTTGCCAGCTCATGCCTACACAGTGGGAGAAGGGCATTAGCAGTGCAGAGGCTGCTACTAATAATGCATGGGAAAATTAAGTATGGGAGAAGACCTTCTTCTTCTAATTCCTCCAGCATTTAATTTCCAAATGCCCTGCAGTAGAATGTGTCTGGAGCAGGAGCTTAATGGCCACCAAAGAGCTCCAGCAGTGGGAAAACAAGTCCTGACAGAACAAGGGGCGTTTTATGCACATAGGAAAATAGGTTATCTGCTAAGGAGGCTGTTTTTTATTATTATTTATTTCCTTCAGCCCTCCACAGCTGTGTCCGGTTCCAATTTTTCTAACAAAGTAAATTATTAACTCAAGCTGACGAATTGGTTGGTGTTGGTAATAGGCTTTCAAAATGATTAGTGATATATACTCATTACCCAAATTAAAAAGCCATATTAAAAATAAGGAGAGGAAATGTAGCAGCATTATCAAAGTAATAATTTCTATTTAGTGCGTATCTTTCCTGAACTTTGGCAAATGTTGAATTATGCAAGACAAACACTAATCTGAAAGCATTCTAATTAATGATGGTATTTCTTTGCTATCAAATTAAACCCAACACATTCACAGTGCATCTGACTTAAATGTTATCACAAATTCTTCGCACTTTGAGGAAGATTGTTGATGTGTTTGAAAATATGACACCTATACACAAGTTACCAGGCTTGAGCCATGGTTCCTCCCTTGCCTGAGGATAATTATTAATGGCAAAGACCTGTATAACTCAAAGTTCACCCCAAGGCAATAATAATGGTAATAATGCTAATAACGATAATAATGGTTATATAGTAATAATAATGGTAGTAATTATGATAATGAATTATAATAAAAGTAATTTTATAAATTATCGGTTTTATTTATTATTATTATTATTAATAAAAAATCCGCAGGGATGAGTATCTTGGCATCAATTAATCACAGTGTTTGTAATCCAGGGTTTGCCATACTTTTCACTGATTAACAGTATCAAACACTTGTTTTCCCTTTAAAGATGCTTTATAGATGAAAACATATTTACAAAACTTCTTCCAGAATAAAAACAATAATCAGGCAGGTAATCAAGTACAATGTAACTGCTGAGCTTTTGAGTTAAAGACCTGTCCAGGCTTCAGCATCAGTTTTACTTTGTTATTATATCCAGAAAGCTAATAAAAAAATAATTTTGAAAAAAAAAATTACATTAGTGATTTGCCAGAGCGAATGTAGATGTCAAAAATGCTAATGCAGAGAAGCTGTCAGGAGTTTAAATAGATTTTTCACTGACTTGCCGTTCTTAATTATAGCTCAGCACCCTGTACAGGTTAAAAAATGCTGGGTTCCTTCGAAACAAACTATGAGCTCCTTGCCATCTCATCAAATTCTCCTTCTCTTTCTTTCAAATGGATCAATCAGATGCCAACACATAACATTTTTCACTTACATCTTTTCTTAAGCTTCCTTATCCGCTGCAATTATATTTTTACCCAAACCTATCCTGAAGGGGATAGAAGAGATTTCATGGAAGAAGCATAATTGGCAATTGAGCTTGCTCTTTTCGTGGGCTCCTTTTATGAGAAAAGATAACGTTCTGTGTGGTGGAAATTCAGCACTTAAATTAGGGGGTATGCTGGCTACTTAGTTAAATAATCTAGAATAATCAGGTCAGGAGGGAATAGCACATGGCTGTGGCTGAGTGTTTTGGGTTAATTTTTCAGATAATGTAATTCCACGCACTGCCCAGGCGCTCAGGAGCGCATCAGCAAAGCGCCTGCGAGCGCAGGACTGACGAGCTGCTGCTCCAACCCTCTGACAGGCACAGGGAGCCGTGGAAAAGGGATCCTTTGTTCTCTGGGGGCTGATTGGGTTCCATCAGTGCCATCCTGGAGCCCTGGGCACCGTATTAATGCTAATGCTGCTGGTAGGGAGATGGAGAGCCGCCAGGAGGGAGCAATAATCAGCTCACAGAATCCCTGGACATACTCATGGAGCTCGTTGTGGGGTGAGATCCCAGAGCCCTGGACCTTCCTGAGGAGAACACAGAAATCCAACCAACATCTTCCTGCCACCCTCCTCGGCTGCTCTCACTGCAGACGACCTTGGGCAGCTGTGCTGCAGTTTTGCCAGACCCCAGTGGTGTCTTTAGTTCACTGTGTGTTGGGTTTTGCCCAAACAGAAGGCCTGGCTCTGAGCACACCTCTCTCCATGGGGAGGAGTTGCTGACAGAAGCTCCCTCAGCAGCCTTGGCGCGCTCTGAGCTGAGCTGTGGCACAGATGGATGTCAGGACTCGCTCGTCCTTGGGGATGTCCAACACAACTGGTGAGAAATCTCCTTTCCTCTCCCTCTCCTGCCAAAGCCCCAGCTCTTGGATCACAGGATGGTTTAGGATGGAAGGGACCCCAAAGATCACCTTGTCATGTGCAGGGATATAACCTGACATGGAAAGGGGGATGGTGAAGCCTGGGCCCTGGCCAATCACATCCTGCTGATAAAGGATTTTTGGGGAGAGCAGAGCTGCTCCATGCCCTCACAGAGCGCTCTGCTCCAGCCCAAGGGCTGTGCCCTGCACCCAAGGGTAGCCCAGCCTGTGCTCAAAGGAAAATCTGCTCCTTTAGCAAAAAGGTTCCTTGAAATCAGTTTGAATCAA
This sequence comes from Melospiza melodia melodia, assembly GCF_035770615.1. Classification (NCBI taxonomy): domain Eukaryota; kingdom Metazoa; phylum Chordata; class Aves; order Passeriformes; family Passerellidae; genus Melospiza; species Melospiza melodia. The sequence continues at coordinate 19,528,637 of NC_086209.1, read as the reverse complement.
ACCTAGAAAAACTCTAATTATAAGTAAAATTTAGCCTGATGGGACAAAAATAAAAAGTATTTTAATCTGGGGCAGGATAGGAATTTACCTGCATTCATTGCTAAGCTAGGATGAGGAAGCAACTGCTGTAGAAGAACTCACAAAGAATTTATTTTTAACGTATTTTACTGCATTAAAATAAATAGATTTATTTATAATATATATTTTATAAATGTATAAAATATATATTATAAATAAATACATTTATTTATATGTCCACTTAATATTTTTCATTAAGCTGGGAGACAAGGATGAGTTTCCACAGCCAAGGATGAGTTTCCACAGACAAGAATGAGTTTCCACAGCCTGCTCCTCTGACAAGCAGCCTGCAATAAGACTGGCAGACATTTCATGACAGTGACCCTCCATGGTAACCCCATGGCTCAAGGCTTCCATGGGAACTTCATCCACCAGGTCTGGTCCTAATCACCACAGGGAGGACTCTGAAGGGAGGGAGGATCCTGATGGAGAGAAGTGCATTCATTCCCAGGCACCATGGACAGCTTCTGGACAGAAAGCTTTTCCTCCTCGTGGCTGTGCAATCCATGGGGACAGAGGTACAAGACTTGTCACTGGCTGTGCTAATGCCACGGAGATGTTCTACATGAATTGTAAGTTGTCTTCAACCTGAATCTTTGTTGCAGCTGCTGTCAACACCACAGGTGAAAATCCCAAAATATAAAGCATTTTGAACTCTTTCTTTTCATTTCCTTTCCATTATACCGGGATGATACTGCCTTATCTCAAAGACACACTTGCATACTTGCACTCTATAATGGAGAAACAGCACTACATACAGGTCCCTAAAAGTAAACACCAAACTCTGTAAATGTTGCATATAATTAGGAAGATTCTTCTGGATTTATTATTTTTTTCCCCAAAGCTGTTACTGCTTGATATGGCTGTCATCTGTGTCACTTCTAGGGAAAGATTTTCTGTGCTAGAAAGGGAAAATCAGAGCAGCCAGCTAGTAACTTGTTACAACAGGGAGATTTAAGGTAGAAAAGAATGAGGCAGAGCCGCTGACAGCACTGTGGTGGCTGTGCCTCCTCCTTAAGTGGAGCAGGTCAGGATCAATCTTTGTTTTAAAGGGTCTCTTTTGGGAAGAACAGCACAAACCTCACACCTGATGGACACAAATGCCCTTCAGACTGCAAAGAAAAGAGCTGATTCCTGTAAATATCCCCAGCCCAAGACCAACAAATCAAATTCAGTCTCAGCTTCATAATTCTGATCTAATTTCCTAGTATATTAATTTTGACGATTTGATTTCACTGATCTGTGGAGTCCATTGCAGTTGTGGCCTTTATTTGATTGCTTAATTGGCTTAGCAAAGCCTGGGTGCATCAGCTGTGCTACGGGCTCGCTTGGCTTCTGTGTGTGCCTGCTCCTTCCTTCTTGTAAGGCCTATAAAACATAAACAGAACTTTACACTAAATGGTGGTCAAGCCTGGAAACCCCAGGGCAGAGGTAATCTCAGTTACAGGGAAAGCAGTCTCTAGATTGGTTTGATGTTACCTCGTTCTATTGTAAATCAAAGGCAACTCCGATGAAGGAAGGAGAATGGTGACTCCATGGATATCAGAAGGCTAATGAATTACTTTATTATATTATACCATATACATTTCATCTAAACTAAATCTACCAAGCACTCACTGCTCACTCTGCCCTGAATCTCGTGACTGTCCTGATAGTCCTGACACACACACACACCTGGCCCTGATAGGCCAAGAAAACAAAACACCATCGCTGTGAGTAAACAATTTCCATATTGCATTCTGCTTTGGCACAAACACAGGCACAGCCAATGAGATAAGAACATTCTTGGGAAGAATTGTGCCTTGCTTTTCTCTGTGAAGAGAAATGTGGGGCTGCACACTTGGCTCTGACAGGCCAAGGAACCGAAACACCATCACTGTGGGTAAACCATCTCCACATTGCATTCTGCTTTGGCACAACACAGGCACAGCAAGTGATAAGAATTGTGTTTTCCCTCTCTCTGAGGTTCAGAGAACGTGAATCTCAGAAATCCTTGGGAGGGACTGTGCCTTGCTGTTCTCTGTGCAGAGAAATGTGGCGGCACCGTTCAGCTCTGGCACCGCTCGAACGCTGGCACTGCCCTTCAGCACCGGTGCCCAGGTGAGAGCAGTGCCCAGGTGAGAGCAGTGACCAGGTGAGAGCAGTGACCAGGTGAGAGCAGTGCCCAGGCCGGGCCAGGAGCTCTCAGGGGGCTTTGCTGCTGGCAGGAGCGGGGTCAGGAGCAGCTGGTGGCAATCACAGAGACAGGGACACCTTCCCTGTGCTTCCCTGCCACCAGCACACCTGAGCAAACCCAGCCCAGCTGCTGCTGAGGCAATGCACTGCCATTCCTGGCTTTGCTTCATTTGCATTTAAACAATCAAGGGTTTTAATTAAAATGCATAAATGAATCATCCACGAGAAGCCCCATCTCCCGTGTTATTTATTTTTTATATTAAACCTTCAGTTTGATGGATAAGCGCTGCCATTGGTCATTTCTGCTGAAATGATCCCATCAGCAGTGAAATATTTGACAAATCTGATGTTAAATTTTTCATCTCTAGCTTTCAGCACTTGTGGTCCATTGAGATAAATAGTGCAGCTCACACTTTTGATCTATTCTTTGAAGCTCTCTGGGACCAGCTCTCTGTTGGAGAGGGAGAGGCACAGGTCAAGGGATGTTTGGAGATGCAAACAGTGCTCTGCTGATGGCTCTCAGACATGGCCCAGCACATCCACAGTGATGAGTGTCCTCTCCAGCTCTGACAACTCTCTTCTTTCTCTATAGAGACAGAATTTGGGGGTTTGGCAATGATCTGGTGATAAAACAAGAAGTAACGTGGACTTTCTGCTAAGTGAGTGAAACCCATTTTCTTTATGCTTTTCCTTTTTTAATTATTATTTTTACCGTGTAACAGTGGTATCCACAGTCATCACAGGAGATCCTCCTCCCACTGGAACACTACTCTGCAGCATGGCACTGCACATTTAACTCCAAGGAATATAATTTGTCCTAAGAACTGCATCCTACAGAGAATAAAGCAGAAAACACACTCTGCTGGTAGCTTCTCTCAGAGGATTACTGTAAAACTAAGCTAATAACAATGCAACATTCCTTCAAAAACTGAAATCTTGCTCACATGCTAAGAAGCTGTAAGAGTAACAGCATCATCTGGTGGCTCCTGCCACAAAGAATGGATTAATTGATTTTTTTTTGTTCTACTTTCATTTAAATTCCTCATCTCTCAGGTGAGGCCAGGTCCTGAAGGAATGTGTGAGAGGAGAAACAGACGGAAAATGATAAAAATGAGAGAAGGTAATAATGAAATCCTCAGCTATACTGAAACATTAAACCGCATCTGATATCTCAGATCTTTTTAAAAGGATTTTTTAAAGAACATTGAAAAACACCATCCTCATTGAAGTCAAGCTTCATTTACAGCAATGCCAGATGGGTTGGGATTTTGGAAGCATACATTAAGAGCAGGAACGATGCTGCTAAAGGCCCTGAACCTTAGATAAGGATTGGTGCAAACCTCCACGAAACCTTAAAGACAATTCCTTTTCATCATTGCTTTTGTAAGTGCCAGATCAAACCCTTCCAACTCCTCCTTCACCTTCCTTTTGGAGTTCTGATCTCCTCAGCACTCAAGATTCCATTGATTCCTTTGTGGTGTGTGAAAATGAGATGAGCGTGCATTAGTTTGCAGAGGGTCTCACTGTGCAGAAGGGTGTTATTTTGATTATGGGGGCAAAACAAACCAACCCAGCAAAGCTCAGTCTGTGCTTGGTGAGGCTGAACCAGCCTGCCTGAGCTGTTACACCTGCCCAGCCCAAGGGGCTGCAGCACTCCCAGAAGTGCCCAAGGTCCCCCTAAGAAGTTCCCCACCACCCAGATGAAGCACCAGGGCCCCGCTGGCCCAGAGAACCCAAAGACTCCAGGATGAGTTGTTGCAAAAGCTGATTAACAAGGCAATAACATGAAAATTATTCCTTCTGGCTTTATTGGTGCGCAGTGTCTGTTTTACATTCATATAGTTTCTGTCCTATCCTTGGCAGTTGTCTTCTTTGTTGTATTCTTACAAAGAGAGAAATATCAAAACATTAATTTAAGCTGTCACAATGCAAAGGGCTGACAGTCATATAAAGAATTATCATTGTGGCAGAGAATGGAGACAAGTTAGTGAAGGAAAATTAAAGTGACTAGCTAAACAGAACCAAACTTCTTGAAAAATCCAGGATATTGCCATGACAATTCAAATAGCTCCAACTTTTTCTTTTTGTGTTTTTCAGCTCTTTCCTACACAGACTATTATCAATCTGATGGGGAAAAGAAAGAAAAAGAATTCACTTCATATGTACTCTAGTTTTAGTGAAATATGTATTTCAAAAGAGAAGATTCATCCTGTACCAGTTTGTGAATAAGATAAATTGCAACTAACATCAATCTTTGTAATTTTCCATAATTGTAGAAGTCAGACTGACCAAGATTACAGCCTGTCTAATCCTTCTTGCCAATGCATACAATATAGAAATGTTTCTTTGTCCTCTCCAGGTCTCTTATGGAAAACAAAAATGATTCCTTTTTACCAAACAAGAAGGTTCCTGCAGGTGGTGGCTCGGGGTATCAAATTGCCAAAGAATAAATTTAATTAGTTTACAAATAAGAAGAGACTGGTTAAAAGAAGAAAATAACCACTTCACCCTTGTGTTGTGCTGTTCATCAGTAGCTGTTGGGACATTTTACTCTGTCCTTAAAGCCAGCAGCAGCCTCAAGGTGCCTGTCCATGCCCACAGGCCAGACCTGCACTCTAATTTGCTTTCTCTCACAAAGAAAATCAATGGAATCTTTTCCACAGGACACCTTTTCAGTGGGGAGAACAACACTTATCCTGTACTCCTGCCCTCCTGATGAGAGGAGGATGGTGAGAATATAATGTGAAGAGTTGGTGAAACATGTCAAATTCCACCCAATTGGTGAAACATGCCGAATTCCACATAAATTCCACCCAATTGGTGAAACATCCCAAATTCCACCCAAATGGTGAAACATCCCAAATTCCACCCACACCTCTGCTCCCTCCAGCAGTGGTGTCTGCAGTGTGCACTGAGGCACTCAGCAGTGCCGTGGCCAGCAGATCCCGTTACTAACGAAGCAGGAGCCCACAAGACAGCTTTGTACAGCCCAAACCCATAATGAATTCCCAGACACACAGGCAACCACGGAGTTCTCTCAGCCAGCGCATCAGAACCGGAGCGAAGCAGCCGAGGCTGAGCAAATCCCCCTTGCCAGGGTGGAGGATGAGCGGGAGGCTTACACGGCTCGTGCCAGCAGGACAGAGGCGCGGCGCTCCCTGCGGATGTGAGCACACGAGATCCTCTCCCCTTGCCCATCATCCTTACCTGTCCCTGAGCTGTAATCCTGGAATTAGGCAGGCAGGCAGGTGGGAGCAGCACAGCAGGCTCTGTGTGTGTGTGTTTGCAGCAGCAGAACCCGGCCAGAGCCAAGCCGAGGTGCCAGCACTGCCAGCACTGCCACAGCAGCCTGGCCAGAGCTGTCGTGTGCCTCTGCACGCTGGAAACACACCTGAAACGCTGCAGGAAAAACCCCAAACCAAACAACAACAACAACAACAACAACAACAACAAATAAAACCCCACAAAAAAACCACAAAAAAAACCCTCCAACCCCCCCAACAAACCAAAAAAACCCCCCAAACCAAAAACCAAACAAAAACAACAAAAACAAAAAATAAAACCCCACAAAAAACCCACAAAAAAACCCCTCCAACCCCCCCAAAAAACCAAAAAAACCCCCCAAACCAAAAACCAAACCACAACCACAACAAAACCCACAAAAAAACCCCTCCAAACCCCCTCCCAAAAACCAAAAAAAACCACCAAAACCAAAAAAACAACAAAAAACCCCCCAAAAAACCACAAAAAAAACCTCCAACCCCCCCCCCAAAAAAAACCCCAAAAAAACCCCAAAAAACAAAACCCAACCAAACAAAAAAACCCAAAAAAACCAAAAACCCCCCCCAAAAAAACCCCAAACCAAACAAGCAAAAAAAAAACCACCAAAAAAAAAAAAAACCCAAAACAAAACCAGGGAAGGACTGCAATCACTATAATTCCCCAAATAAATCAGATGTACATTATGAGTTGGGAAAGCAGACAAGAAAACACTTAGAAACATAATAAATGTGAATAGCTGCAGTTACACCAAATGTAGCTCCATACCTCTAATTGTATCAATTATTTTTTACGGTTGTGATCCCAAAGATGTTAAGTTTTGCTAAGAAGATGTATTTGCAAGTTACTTTGATTACTGTGAATAATGGGAATGTATTTAAAAGCTTCTGCATATTCACTCTGGCCCCCTGATCCCCCTTTGCAGCATCCTGAATCAGCTGGCAGAACACGAGGCACTTTAGACACTTCTGCTTGAAGCATTCAGACAATCCTGGAATTATTTGGGCTACTCAGATGCAGAGCCTTTGTCCAAGCTGTCTTTTCACTGATCCCAGGGTTCTTATGACTGATTTTGCTTTTCACATTTTTTTCTCTCTTTCATTTTTAATCAGATATGTTTTACTGTGAGGAAGAATTTGACCATTTTCTATTGTATTCTGAGAAATAAGCCTACTACACCCAAGCGTTCAAGGTAATTTCATTTCTGCAATAGAAGGTATAATTGAAGAACCATATTTTCAATGTAAGATATTGTCTAAAACTAGGCCCTAGCATGAACCCTGGTCAACTACATACAATCCTCTTTAATATGGCTTTTGATAGCATTCATTTAACACTCTGGTGCAAAGCCTTCAAAGGGACATTGAATGAAATTAAGTTTCCAAAAGAACTGTAACAGTAACAGAAGTCTCTTTCTCTGAATTAATGGCAATCTTAAAATCTGCCCTGCTTTGAAACAGCACATTAATCCACAATGGAAATGTTTACATAGCATTTAAAACTAAAAACAGGATTAGCAAAAACCTGTGCAAGGACAAGATATATTCAGTTGGATTTTAGGAATGGAAGGAAAGTTGGAGGGCTCAAATTAGACTGAGGGAATCCTATGCAAAATGGAATTGGCCTTGGTCTTCAAATAACCCATGTAGAGCCAGTCCACTCCCCTTGAAGCGTGTGCTGCTTTCCCCCAGGAAAATACACAGAGATTCTGCATCCAGAAAGGAACAAGCAAAAAGCTTCTGCAGGGCAGAGAACCAAAGGCTGCCAGAGGAGAAGGGCCTTGACTGCCCCTCTATGGGGACCTGGTCCCAGCTGGAGAGCAAATTTCTCCTGGAGACTTGGATGCCTTCAGTTTGAGCTTCCCTACATTCCAGCCTGCTTTGGTTATAACTCTGAACCCCACACACAGTGCCAGCAGCTCTCCTCACAGCTCAGGCACACACAATAATCCTTTTCCCCTCCTCAGTCCCACACAGCAATCCTTTTCCAGCCCAGAACCAAGGACAGCACTGCAGCTTCAGCCCCAAAAGGGCAAACAGGGAATGGAGAGGAGCAACCTGGGAGGGTGGGACTGCACAGCCTGGAGCTGGGATTGGGCAATGAACCCAAATATGGAAATGCACCAGAACTTACAAAAGTGGGAAAACTCATAACTCTGAGTCCATCCTGGGTGTAGCCATGGCTCTTGTACTTTGGGCTCTTGCACTGCCCAAAGTATGTCCTGTGAAGGCATTTTAATAAATCCCTGCTTTATTCTTTAACTCTGTCAGCCTCTGTTCCAAGGAGCCTCTTTAGGCATCACCTTCACCAGGTTCTTACTCCTCCTTCACCTTCTCCTTTGGGCTGAGCAGAGCAGCAGCACCAGAGCTGCCCTCCCAGAGCTGCTCTCAGAGCTGGGCACTGCTGTGGCAGCCTGGAGGGGAGGAGAGCCACAGGAGCGTGGGACAGCACCATCCACAAAGTACCTGTGTGAGGGGTGTGCCTTCAGAAGGCTCATCTGTCGCAGACATCTTTTATGGAAAATCCTTTCCTTGGGATGTTTTCCTTCTGAGAAGCTGAGAGGCCTAAGGAACAAAATGCAAACAATGGTTATCTGCTGCTGTGGAATGCAACAGGTAGATCTGTAATTAGTGTCATGCAGTTGTTTCTAATTAATGGCCAATCACAGACTCTCTCTCTGAGCCACAAGCCTTTGTTATCATTCCTTCTTTTTCTATTCTTTGCCAGCCTTCTGATGAAATCCTTTCTTCTATTCTTTCAGTATAGTTTTAATGTAATACGTATCATAAAATAATAAATCAGCCTTCTGAAACATGGAGTCAGATCCTCATCTCTTCCCTCAGACCCCTGTGAACACGGTCTCACTCATCCTCACCCAGCACCAACCACTGCTGCCCTGCTCCAGCCTCTTTTGGCTTTTGTCCTGCTCCTCCCTTTTCCCCTGCATACCTGCATGCACAGCTCAGCCCCTGCACAGCCCCCCCGGACCCTCTTTCCAAAAGAGAATTCAGAGTGAGACGAACAGGAATTGTTTTGGGAGCAAACAGCAAACCTCTGTGAAGCCTTAGAACCTGTTCTTGGCAGAGTTTTTGATTGCTCCAGGGTGTCTATGCCCACATGTATGTACTTCTGCAGCAGAAAAGTGCAGCAAAAATGATTAAACACATGAGGAAAGAGGCTTCCCTCTAAAAAGTGATTAAAAAGACTAGCATTGTTTAGTTTACAAAACACAAGAATAAAAGATGATATAACAGAAGCAGAGAGAAGAGGCTATTTATTCTGTTTTCTCTGAAGCACAAATATACATGGAAAGGTGAAGGGAAAATGCTGAAAACATTCGTGCAGTGTATAATCAACCCTGCAACTCATTGCTGCAGGATATTAGGCAAATTTTTCAGAAATACTTTAAATGTGTTTGATGTGGCAAATAATAAGCCACAGCTCCCGAGGTGAAGGAAAAGCAAAAACAAACCATCTCCCCAAAGTGGAAGGACACTCAGTCCCCGTCCTTGTGCTGGAGATGGAATTCCTGTCTCCAGAGGGATGGCATTATTTATTTATCATGTGCATGACAGGGAAGGGCTGGTTTCCTTCGAGCAGGAGGTTCTGTGGCAGGCAATTAAAAGGGTCAGCAAATGCAGCTGTGTGAAGCCATTGCTTCAGATTCCTCCCAAATACATCAGCTCGGGAATGCTGAAGTGGCTCAGGTTTCGTTACTGGTTATTCTCCCCAAAGACTGTTAACAACATCTAGGTAGCAGTCAAGGCTGAGAATGAAAATGGAATTAAATAGATTCACGTCCTTAGAAAATTCTTGTTTCTACACACTCACAAGAAACATTTTCTCAGTGGGTCCCTCCTGTTTTGGGTACACAGGGGAAGCTGTTGTACCTCCAGTGTTACTCCAAGTTAGCAGTGAGTGGAATTGGAATTTCAGTGCCTGGGAGCAGCCAGGAAGGAGCTGTGGTGCTGCTGGGCTGGGAAGGTGCTGCCACAGACAGAATTAGTACCTGCTTAAAATGTACACGGAGAACAATCTGTCCTTTTTTTTTAAAAAAAAAAGAATTTTAAACGCTACTTCTGGCTTATGAATAGTTTCCTTGCAACTGTCAGGCCATCTGCTTGGAGAGGGGTCTGTGCAGTCATGAAAGGGATCTTAAAATATACTCTCCTCATAAACATCTTTTGTTTGGAAAATCCACAGCATCACATAATGCAGTAAATGGCAGCAGGGGCTGAAGGGAAGCATTTTTAAATGCCAGGGATGCAGCCCTGGATACAGCTGCCCCCTCCCCTGTGTTAATGAGCCCCTGAAATGCACCCCCAGCCCCGTTTGCACAGCCCGGACTGGCAGCACCCACCTGCTGGGGAACATGCACCAGAACTTCCTTGGGTACATCCAAAACACCGAACTGCCTGGTGGGCAGAGCAGAAACGGCTCCTGCAAAGCAGCTCTCAGAGATGACATCATTCTCACAGCCAATTTCTGCCTACACTGCACCATTTTCTGTGGGGGTGTGTGTGGGAAAAACCCCAGCATACGTTCTGTGTCCGCAGGCAGAAAGGGCAAATGAGGGGTGTGCCAGCACATCTAATCCCTGCATTTCCCAACTTCCATCAGCTCAGGCTTCAGAACTGCTGGTACATGAATTTATACAATACGTACATATGCACACAAACATTTATTTGGTCTGCATGCTTGGAATATGAAATTGTGTGTATGAGAACAGTGTTTTGCTTTCCTTACTTTTTTTTTTTCCTGTTTATTTTCATCATTCTTTGGTCATTTTTTGTTTACTAACTTTTTGTTATTCTAATGTAAGTTCAAATATACAAAATGCTAATTTTCTTTTACATAAAAATGTAATAAAACTTTCTGGCTTTCTTTATAAACAAATTTCAGCAGGAAGGTTGATGGGATGCTGTATACCAAGTAAAGAAGAAATACTGTTTAATTATCTTCCATATAAAATCCAATAAAATGTTCTGGCTTTTCTTATTTTTCTGTACTGGGGATTAACATCAGTGTCTTTGTGATGAGAAATCTGCATTCATGGCTCCTCTATTTAGATTTAAATAGGAATTATAGTTCTTGGCAGAAAGGGATCTGTCAAATATCACAGCATTTGTGGCAGGTGGTCACTGCATTGCTTAGCACAGACAGTGCCTGCTTAACCATAGCCTGAAGTAAACATCAAAAGTCAATTATTCTCTTTGTAAATATTTTATTTATATTTTGGAGGCTAACAAACATCCTTTCAGCGCTTGGCTGAGGCCTTGCTCCACGGATGATAATCCCCCTGAACCTGCACTGGGGTGGCTGGGAACGTGCTCAGCAGGGCAGGGGCACCAGCAGTGAGCGTTGGGTTTCATAACCCAATTCTCTGCCTGGAAACCCTTAATGACTTGGCTGCCTTGGAGTGGCCAGAGCTGAAACTTGTCACGGCTGTTACCCAGAGCAGCTGCCAATTAGCACGACAACCATGGGTTATTTTGCCTTTCCTCTGTTAAAATGTATTTTGAATATAAATAATGAAAAAAAAAAAAAGAAACCCAGTTCTAATTCCTTGGATTTAACACTGTGAGCTCTGCTTTAATGGCCAGACAGGCGTGTGCAGTGGATGCACTCTGAGCAGCACATCCCAAACAGGAGCTGAGCTCTGAGGGTCAAATGCCTTGAAGAAATGTCTTGTTGCAGGGTGAACCTGCTAAAACAACCTGACAGCACCTGGCCAGTTCTGCATACAGGGCAGAGTCCCTCCCAAAGCCACCGTGGTGTGGAAAACGTCTGAAGATGCTGCTGCACGTTTTAGATCCCTGTCTGAACTCTGCCTGAACTCTTTGGGCCATTAACTAATCAGATCATCTCATTTAAACAATGTTATAAAAATAATCAAGTACTTCTGCCTACATAAATACAGTTGGGATATATTTACCCTAAAAAAGCAGGGTTTTCTTGGGCACTTACTCCTGGCATTTGGGGAACAGAAGGAGCACAAAATGTTAGGGAGGAGCAGAACTCTCTGAGATGGGGCTGTGGGTAATTTTCCCTGCAAGCCTGTTTGGTGGCAAGTTAATTGAGTCCCACATTACCCAAACTGCAGTGTACTAAAGCACTGGGTGCTCGTTTCCCTGCACTATTTGCCTGGCAAAGGCCATCTGTTCTACCCCATCCCTGCACAGGCACTGCCTCCATTGTTGAAGCAGGATTCACACACACGTGGATCAAGGCAAGCATGTGCCTCTCCCTGTTTTGATCCCTAGAACATGGATTTTTCATTTTCTTTGTTTCTTTGTGCTCACCCAGTAATAGTACTTGTCATCTGAGAATTCATATTGATCTTGTCATTGCCTTAAAATTGGATGACAATTACTATCTTTGTCAAAATTCGATCTGATGAAATGGCTCCAATTAGGAAGGAAAAAGAAGGAATCCATCACAGCAGGGAACACTGCATTTGGCTTTAGAGCAGGGAAGCTTCTCTTAAAGGAAAACTGAGAGGAAAATGGGAACAAGCGTGACAGAGACGAGGATGCCAGTCTGAAAACCCACAGAAATTAGGTGTACATATGAAATGAACAGCCATTTCATTTTTGCAGTCCGTATCTGTCTGCAGATCTGAGTTGAAGCTCCCCTGGCAATAAGTGCCAGTAACTGTTGTTTTCCTTTTGTGATCTGGTCAGACACACAGTGGCAGTTGGCACCAGGCTTCCTGCATTTCCAAATCCAGTTCTGATTACCAGAATAATTATACTACATTATCAGGGGTAGATTTGCTGAAGTTCATAAAATGATAAAGCATAAATTACATCATGTTTCCAGATACTGATCTCACCTTGAAACTAAACATAAAGAGGTAGTGAAAGAGTTGAAAACAAAAGAAAACTTCCATTGTTACTGATATTGGCACTAAAGCAAACAACTTATCCCTGCTAATTACAAACAAAATTGTACTAATTACAGACTTTTAGTTTATAAATCATCCCTAGAAATTAGTGTGTGCATTTGTGTGTGTGTGTAGGGGTGGGGCAATCTTTTTCCAAATAAAGGAGTTTGTTTTGTATTGAGCTGATGTTTTATTTGACCAAAAAAGCCCTGCCAGGGTTTTGTTTCTGAGCAGGACTGAAGGGTCAGATTCACCTGTAATTCTGGCCTGGCCTCACCTGGGAGCTGGGAGATGGATGCTGCTGTTTGGCTCTATCTGAAGGACTGAAAACTTCCACTTACCCCAAAAATTATCTCAGCTCAAGGCCATTCTTGCATGGGTTTCACTGAATCAGCCCAGTAAATCTTCACATATAATCATGGGTTTGGATCTGCAGAGTCACAGCAGCTCCTGCACAGGGGGCTGCACAGTTCTGCCTCCCTGGAAAATCACATCTCCTTACCTGCATGGAGCAGCCCCTCAAGGCCCTGAGGGGAGCAGGGAGGGACCCCAGGCTGCAGCAGGTGGTGCCTTCCCAAGGGGAGCTGTGGCACTGGAGTGATGCAGGGATGACTCACACAGCTCAGCAGCAGCTCTGGGAGGGAAGGTGGGCGAGCTGGGCTCCTCTGCAAGCTGGGCAGGCAGAATTTCCCTTCCCCAAATCTTCCTCCCCCTGTCTCTGTTTTCACTAGCTAAGCATCCTCGCTGACTCTGACCTACATTTGAAACAGTTCCAGAATGCAACAGAACTGTGTTTCTGGGGAATTTGAGATTTGCTAAAAATTTTAATCCAACCCATTTAAAAATGTTGCGTGTTAACTGAGCAAACACAGCCATCAGAAAAGTCTACAAACCCCAAGCAATTGTCCTGGATTGTTTACAACACACTGCTATTAATGAGCATCTGGGACGAGTATGGGATCTCCTACTATGGATCTCATGATCTGTACAATAATGGCTGATTTTAATTGACTTTTGCTTCATATAGCAAATCCCAATTGGAGAAGTTCCAGGACGCTGCTAGTGAAGAGCTGTGGGCGGGTGCATGTTTTGAAGTGATGGTAAACATTGTGACATATACTGTGTGTGCCACATATTCTCGCATGCACATTTTGACTTTTGTTGCCTTGGCTTTCACACAGCATCTCGAGCATAGACATCCCTATTTGCCAGTTTGAGTGGAAATCTGTTAATATGTGAGCGCTGCTCGCCAGCACGCCCCACCAGGGCTGGCTCCAGCTCCTCTGTCCCCTGTGCCACGGACACCAGCCCTGCTCATCCTGCTCACAGGGGAGCTGGGAGCTCTGGGACGGGGGGCTCAGCTCAGGAGCAGCCTCTGCTTTCCCCTGTAGTCACATCACTGAAAGGGCCTTGCTCTTCTGCTGCTCTGAGTTCTGTTTTCCTTTCAGGAGATGCTGGATGCCAAATTTGGTCAAGCTGTTTTAGCACTTGGAGTGCTGTGGGTGTTAAAATACCTCTAAAGGTCTGGGAGTGCGAGCCAGATTACCTGTATGATGTATTTTAATGATTAGCCAGCCCTTCTGCTTGAACTGAAATCTGTCCTGAATCCACAGCAGCTCTTTGGGAGCCTGCACTCAGCCAAGATTTGCAGAGGTGTTTTAATCTGACACATTAAAATGTCCCCTGCTACATATCCCATCCTGCCTGGCTGCAATATCCTGGCCAATATTAGACTAACAATTTGGGTTTAGGCTCTTTCTGCAAAGCCATTTGCATCACACAGAGCAGAGCTGTGAGGCATTTGCAGGCACTGGAGCTCTGTGTCCTGTCCCTGGCAATGAGGTGAGCACAGGGAGGGAGCTCTGCTGCTGCCCACACCTGCCCAGATCCCAGAGTGGGACACCTCTGCAGCAGCTCCTCCACTTTAGCCCTGAAATTATTTTTTAAAAATGAAGGAAAAAATTATAAGATTAATAAAAAAAGGATATGTTTTCCTGACTGCAGCAGAACCACTTCTCACAGAGCCCACCTGGCTGTTAGACAAGATTGCTGCAGGAGAGGTTTGCATGTGAGGAGAGCAGCTGAAGCAGCTGCTGGAGCCCTCTCTGCTGCACACAATGCAATAAATGCTGGTGGAAGGGAGTTTTGGCAAGGTACTCCTGCCACAGCTCCACTCAATGCAATACATGCTGGTTTAAGGAGTCTCTGCAAGGTAGTCCTGCCCCAGCTCCCAGCACTCTGCCTGGCCAGGAGCCTCCTCTGTGCTCAGGAAACCATCTGGGATGGCAGCCAGCCTGGCAAGGGAGAGGATTCCCAATGAGCAGCCATTGGGAGTGCTCCCCTCAGCACAGCTGCCATCATCACCATCAGCATCATCATCACCATCAGCATCCCCATCACCATCAGCAGCTCTGCAGTGGGGAAGGCAGTGCTGCCCGGCCCCAGGGGATGCTGGCTCTCACCTGCTGCTCCCACCTGGCTGCACACTGCTCCCCCTGTCCCCATTGCCTCCACACCATCCCCTTGCCCATCCCCATGCCCTGAACCCACCTGTGCTTGCCCAGGACCAGGAGCTGCCAGGGGGTGGTGGGAGGCCCATGGATCCTCCTGAACACCTTATCTAAAACCCTCTTTCAGTATTTTTAACCTATCTCCCGGCACAAAGTGCCCATTGTTTTCACTGATCTCTGCTGCTTCTGGGTTTATTTTCCTTCTCTATCCTCAAGCCTCTATCTGGTGTCCCTTTCTCTGCCAAACTATTCATTTGCTGCTGAACAATCGTGCGTTTGTGTTTCAGGGAGTTCCCTGGTTTGTGCATCTTTCCATTCTATTGGCCATACATCTTTTTCTCTGCAGATTTTCTCTTATTGTGAAATGTGGCTATCTGCTAATGCCAATATTACTCCCTGAGAATTCTTTTTCCTTGCATCATCAAGGATTTAAGTGGAAAGCCTTCAGCACAGTGCAAATTTTACTCCTGAGAAAATCCATCTTTTGAGGTAGCTGATTTTAATTAAAGAACACTCTCCTTCTCTCTCTCCCTCTCTCTCTGGATTATACTTTAATTTCAGTTTCTATCACAACATTAGATACTTCTTAGATAAAATGTATTTTTGTCTCCTTTCATCAGTGATTATCTGGAGTTCTTAAACACTTGGGGTCAGCAGCTGGTCCCCAGTTGATGTAGTTCAGGAATAATTCTATTCAAAGGAATTAATTCACAACAAAATTGGTTTTAAGTTCAAAATCAGGCAAAATGTTCATAATATTTTGCCCTCATTGCATACATGAGAGTGAAACTCTCAGAAATATCAGTAATAGCAGTGGTGGTAATAAACAATAATCTCTGAAGTGTAGAACACCTTCCACCTGAGCATTTCAGCTTTAAGCTGCTGTCATACGAAGAAATGTCATTATCCTAATTTTACACCAGGGGAAAGGAGGTGACAGGAAGTTAAGAAAGCAGCTGAAAATCTCATAACAAGACCTGAACCTCCACCTCCTGATCTCCTGCTTCTAACACCCTCAGCACAGAGGGAATCTGTTCCCAGGGGATATCAAATTGAGGTCTTGCAAGTTAATAGTTATGGAAGAATCAACACTGTTCAAACACAAGTGCAGTTTGAGTTTCTGCCTCCATCATTTTGCCAAATTAAGACTGAAATATTATCGGTATCATAACCTAAATTGTTTATGCATGATAAATTTGCACAGTTAAACCATTTCCAGGCTTCCCCCAGAAATGGCTGAGCATAATCCCGGGCAGGGAGAGCCCTGCTGCAGATTTGGAGCTTTGCTGCTGCACAGGAGGCTGGGTGAAACCCTGCCCCTTCTCAAGCCAAAGCCACAAGCTCCTCTCATGGCAAAGTGGGATTCTGGCCAAGGTGCCCATGGCCACGAGGGCTCCTCCTCTCCAGTCAGAGCCTGTGGAACACCAGGGATGGCTGTGACTGTACATATGCCCATGTATGAGTGACAGAATGCAGGCAGATGCACAGAAACCCACACAGAAAGGATGGGATGGGAGAGTTCAAGCTGGCAGGAGGGGGTTGTTCTATTTTGTTCCATTTTCTGTGTGCCGAACGACACGCAGCAAGTTGTTAAGTCACTGCACAGGCACTGCAGACTCTCCCCCACTCCTTTTGTCTGATTTTTGCCTGGTTTAGTGCCCCCTCCAGCCTATGCACGATGCAGATATGGATCTCTGCTTAGTCATGCATTTCTGTGCTGAGCAGAATTAAAGGAAAAAATATCTATGTAGGATAAGGGTAGGAATAAAATGTGCTCTGGCAAAGCGCTTCAAACTGCCTTTCTGCCAGTAAGCCATTAATTTGTGCTTCTTTGTTTTCTCCAAGCTCAGAATAATTCCCATCTGCCTCGACTCACTATCTAGCTCAGAAAGGAAGAGGTCCTTTTTTGAGCAGGGATGAAACAGGAAACTTTGTGTACAAATGAAGAATGGAGCTTGGAATTCTGGTGTTTCTACCACTGGGACCTAAAATAACTTGAGGTCCTGCTCTTTTAATTAATTTCATTCTGATGAGCCTGCCTCTCCTGTTCTTGTGTTTTTTTCCAGGCTTTTGTGTTCCTGGCCTGCCTGCAATCCATATGTATTCCCCTTCTCTCTTCCTGCTGAAGCTGAAGACGCAATCACATCTTTGAACCATCTGGTTTTTAATTTATTATTCTCCCCCACTGCACTGATGGGCTCTCTCGTGTTCCTGTCAGGGAAACAACTTGGCTCCTGTTTATCTAAGATATGTTAACACGCTGTTCCTCTTCTGGGCACTCGCCTGGGCTATTGGATTTCCTGAAATTAAACACTGGGGACTTTTTAATATTATTTTCCTCATCAGACCAGGGAATACCCCTTACCTTTACAGCCTCTCTTCCTCCTTTTGTTGTTCCAGTGAGCATTTTACCACTCTTGCTAAATTTAGGCTAATACCTTGTTTTTTCTGTCCTCTCCACATCATTCCCAGGGTGATTCACTGGAGCCTGCCTGGACACGTTCCTGTGAAGAACATGGTGAGGAACCCACTCATGTGAGGGCAGAGAGCACCAGGGTTCCCCAAAGGAGGCACAGGAATCCCTGCAGAGCTCCTGGGGTGAAGAACATGGTGAGGAACCCACCCCAGAGAGCACCAGGATTGCCCAAAGGAGGCACAGGAATCCCTGCAGAGCTCCTGGGGTGAAGAACATGGTGAGGAACCCACCCCAGAGAGCACCAGGGCTCCCCAGGGAGGCCCAGAAATCCCTGCAGAGCTCCTGGGGTGAAGAACATAGTGAGGAACCCACTCATGTGAGGGCAGAGAGCACCAGGATTCCCCAAAGGAGGCACAGGAATCCCTGCAGAGCTCCTGCTGTGTCCCCACGGGTCAGGACAGGAGATTTGGGAAAATCCTTCCATATTTTGGTTCACTCACCCCCAGAATGAGCAGAGGGACCCCAGAGTGCCAGGGGCAGCTGCTGTCCCCAGCTCCAGGGAACCACAGGATGGAGAACAATGTGGATTTATATTTTTGTTACTTTACTTTCCTCCAGTGCCTCCCGAGAGCCTTCTGAGGCATTCCATTCTTTAATAAGCTGAAAGTGCTCCAAGATTTTTCTAATGAAAATGATATAGGAGCACACAGTGTTATTATTAAAACCTCTCTCTTTTTTCTCTAGGAACTGCTAAAATACATTTACAGTTTATATCCTTTTTGGTGAGCATTAAAGTTTCTAATTTAAAATAATAAAGCCTGGTTTGCTCACTTTCTTTCCCTTCTATTTCAAAAATATAAAAACTTGACAGTTTTCTAACTATTCTTATTTTGCCGAGTGATTTTTGGATTTCAATAAAAGTAACACTGTGGTTACAACACTTTGTGAGATAAGCAAAGAGATTTTTTTTTTTTTTACAGCACAATTATGGAAATTTCAAAGAATCTTATAAATATCCTGCTATTTGCATACATGAGATAAGCATATTTTAGTGATGCTTGTGACAGGCTAGCGAGGAAAAGGAGTGGGACAGGCACACAGCAAACACAGGCAAACATGAGGGGGTGTGTGTGCCCTGCTCCCTCCAGTGGAACCCGGGCTGGCTGGGTGCAGGATCACACCTGGGGCTCCCCAGGGCGGGCACCACCCCAGCCGTGCCTCAGTTTCCCCTATTTCGTTATGGCACGGGCAGTGTGCTCAGCCCAGGTGGGGAGAGAGGAGGTCATGCTCCATTCCTGAGCTGTGTGTGCCCTTGGCAGGGATTCCTGTGCCTCCTTTGGGAACCCTGGCGTTCTCTGGGGTGGGTTCCTCAGCAGCTTCAGGAGCTCTGCAGGGATTCCTGTGCCTCCTTGGGCAATCCTGGTGCTCTCTGCCCTCACATGAGTTGGTTCCCCAGCAGTTCCTCACACCAGGTGCTCTGCAGGGATCCCTGTGCCTCCTTTGGGGAATTCTGGTGCTCTCTGCCCTCACATGAGTGGGTTACACACCTCAGGAGCTCTGCAGGGATTCCTGTGCCTCCTTTGGGGAACCCTGGTGCTCTCTGGGGTGGGTTCCTCTGCATGTTCCCCACACCAGGAGCTCCGCAGGGATCCCTGTGCCTCCTGTGGGAACCCTGGTGCTCTCTGCCCTCACATGAGAGGGTTTCTCAGCAGGTTCCTCTCACAGGAACGTGTCCAGGCAGGCTCCAGTGAATCACCACGGGAATGATGTGGAGAGGACAGGAAAATAAGACATTAGCCTGAATGTAGTGAGGTACAAACACGTGGAAGGCCTGCCAGGCCCTGGGGCATGGGGACACCTGTGCTGCCACTGCCTCCCTGTGGCACAGGCCTCACCCCTGGGGACAGGGAGCCTGTGCCAGGCAGGGCAGCCCTGCCAAAAGGCCAACACAGCCCCAGAGAGCAGCTGGGGCCAGCCTGGTGTCCCACACATCCCCATGAACCCCTGAGATGGAGCCAGAGCTGTTCTGGAACTGAGCTGTTCTCCTGCTGCCTGCCCTCGTGTTTCTGAGCTGGAAATCTCTGCTGGTTGTGCCTTGGAGCTGCTGGGGAGCTCCCAGAATTAGTGTGGCAATTTTCTCAGCCCTTTGTCGGAGAGTCCACATGAAAATGCAGTGGCATTCCAGCTGCATAAACAGTGCAAATTGCTGCCAAACCAAAAGGCAATTGAGCTAACAGAACCCCAAACAAACAGCCCCCTCCACACACACTTCTGTGTCCCCATTAGAGCTGCAGGTTTCCATTCTGCAGATCTCCCAGCCATCTGCTTGGCCCTTGAAAGAGTCCTTGAGAAACCGAAAAATGAAAAGCACTTACTTTCTGAAAATGAATCTTGGCTTCTCCGAGCTGGCTTTCAGGGAGCTCCACTCCAGCTTGATTTCTGTAAGTGCAGATACTCCCTGTGTCCTGAACAATTAGATACCTTTGAGGATGCTGAAAGCTAGACATAAAAAAAACAAATCAATCTGGAGCCTTGTTTGACAACTGACACGATTTCTAATGCAAGGAAAAAAAATAAATCCAACCACAAAATAAAATAATAAAATAATCCCCAGAAAGCTCAAAACTTAAAAGAAAATCTACCAAATTGACCCTTGACTCTTTAGGTTTCAAACCATACATTTTTTCTATCAAATTTTCTTTAACCTGCTTAGAAAAAAAATTACAGAGGTCCAGATCCATCTTTTCTCCTCCCTGCTGAGGCAGGTGACCTTCCCCAGAAGCCAAAGCCCCTTGGCTTGTGCAGCACAGCCAGGGACCCTCAGGAGGTCACTGAGGGGTGGGGATGGATTTCTTCTGGTCCCTGGTGCATGCAAATCCTTCTTCTTCACCAAAATTTGGGCAGAGATGGGCTGGCAGCATTACCCAGACCCTGCAGGCTCTCTGGGACCACTGACAGCCTCTGGAGCTATGGCACGGGGAATGTGCAGCCTGGAGCTGCCCAAACTGCAGAAACTCTGCTGTAATTTGTTCCCCAGCTCCACAGAGGCCTGTCCTGGACACAGCAAGGATGTGCCAAGCTCTGCCTCCCAAGCAGCTGATTGGTATTTTCTGTGGTACTCACAGGAAAAATAGAA
This sequence comes from Melospiza melodia melodia, assembly GCF_035770615.1. Lineage (NCBI taxonomy): Eukaryota > Metazoa > Chordata > Aves > Passeriformes > Passerellidae > Melospiza > Melospiza melodia. Next base: position 19,508,157 of record NC_086209.1, on the reverse strand, counting down.
GCACAAGGCAAGAGGCAGTTTTGCCTCGTCAGCTAATGATCCTTGACTCTCTCCCTCTGTGTTTGTGGCGGCAAACAGAAGAGGTCACACCTGCAGCTGTGCAGGTGTGAGTGTCTTTATCAGAGCCCTCAGGGGTGGATTGTGCAGTGGGGCACTGAGCTGGGGCTCGAGGTCACTCCTGCCTGTGCCCCCAGCCCTCAGCGTGGGTCTGATTGCAGGGCTGGCTCCAGCTCTGCCCTCTGCCCAGGCTCTGTCTGTTCAGCTCCTCACCCAGGCCACTTCAGAGCCCAGCTCGGGGATGGAGCAAAGCTGCAATCCTCATCTCCTATTGTCCCATTGATTGTTTGGGCTCTGGAAGAGCCTTCCTTTTTGAAGAGCTTTTCCTTTTCTTTATTTTTTTTAATCTTCTCCCCCCACCTTTTTCCTCTCATTTTCAACTGGCACCAGGAGGGCAGAACAGAAGAGGCTGCTCAAAGACATTTTCAGTTTGCTTTCTCTCAAGAGATCCTAGCTGCTGGCAGAAAAAACAAGTTCCTGACAGGAAAAAGACCCTCGACCATAACAAGGCAGCCCTCCCTCCCCAGCTGATGAATTGCTTGCAGGGGCTGGGGATGGAGGTCTGAGGGAGGATGGGATGCAGAGGAATGCAGAGGGGAGGAAGGGATTTGCCATGATGGTGATGGCTGTGTGATTGGAGCTGACAGGAACAATAGTGCATGGCTGTGTCTACACTGCCTGCTAGACACACGCTGGCCTCCCAGGAAAGGGGAGCACAGTACTTTTAAATTAAACTGGATGGGGCTGGGAAACGGAGGGAAGGGAGAAGGAAATAAAACGTAAGGGCTTTCAAAACTGCTGGGTAAGCTGGTGTTCTCCTTCCAGCCACAGCAAAGCACGGCTGGCAATGGGAAAGTGGGGCTGAGGCAGCTCTGAGGCACCCCTGGACGCATCCAGCTGTGGGTGATGGAGAGACCAGGCACCTCAAAGAGGAGAGAGCCCCAGGTCCCAGTGCAGCAAGGCTGAAATGCCTTTATCCCACTGGGCACCATCCTGTCCACAGCAGGGGCTGTGCTCTCACACAGAGCATCTCAGGGATGCAAATGCCTTTATCCCACTGGGCACCACCCTGCCCACAGCAGGAGCTGTGCTCTCACAGAGCATCTCAGGGATGCAAATGCCTTTGTCCCACTGAGCACCATCCTGCTGCAGCAGGGGCTGTGCCCTGACACAGAGGAGAGAACCTGTGCATCTCAGGGAGCATCCCTCCAGGGTGAGATACAGGCACCACCACTGCATGCAGTGGGCAGAACAAAAAGACTCCAACAGCACTCAACCAGGTGTCCAGCTCCAGTAAAATCCATGTACACTACAGCTGGAAGAGCTGTCCTTACCCACCACAGCAGATCCATGTTTCAGTGCTGGTCCAGCTCTGGTGATGGTTGACACACTCTGCTTTCTGTCATCTGGAAAGTAAAGACAACTTTGCTTTTGGCTTGGTGTTTTTCTCCTTTCCAAAGCTCTGGCTGTGATTGATGAAGCTGCCTGGCATTGTCAGAACTTACCTGAACTAATAAACAATGGAAATGCCTTTATTTGTGCTAGTGCCAGATCCACCCCCCTCACAGCCCCAGGTGTGCTCTTTGCTGGAGCCCATGATGTACTACCTGAACCCCTGCTCACCATCCTTCATGTTGATTATTTACCATTTTCTGCCTTTTATCTATTCTATGAACATTTTGCCCTAATTGCTCAGCTATTTGTTGATTATCCTGCAGTCGTTTGTCAGATCCTTTTATTCATTAATCTGTGAGACCCTTCAGTTGCAATTCATCTGATAAGGAAGTTTTTAACCACCAATTCTCTCAGAGTCATATCTCACTTCATGTCAAGGCCTTCAAAGGAACAGAACCACGGCTGACTGCAGCTGCCTGTGGAGTCACTCAGACGGGAACACCACATCCTCCCTTCTGCCATTCACCTGCACTAACCTCCTCCAAGCTTCCTTTGGAAGCCGAGTTCTCCACATCCTGAGGTTTGTGGGCATTCTGCTCCGTGCACTTGCTGCTTTGTAACAAAACCCTTGTTCAGCAAAACGAAATCCTTCCTGGTGGCTGAGCCCGCGGGGAGCAGGGCTGGCAATGCCCGTGGGACTGGCGCTGTCAGCTGCCACTGGCAGGGAGCGAGGTGAGCTGAGCGCTGCCTCCTGTCCCGCTCTGCTCTGCACCAGCTGAGCCCAGCCTGAGCCCTGCCCTGCCTCCTGCTCTGCTCTGCATTTACTGAGCCAGCCCCTGGCAGAACTCAGTGCATCCCTCTGGGTGTCCAGAGCTGCCAGGACCCCGCCAGGGGGCTCAGAGACCCTGGCACGCTGCCCAGAGCACCTGCGGGTTGGATTATGACCCCTGGAGCGAGTCACCAGCTTTGTATGAGGACCTGAAAGTCACAGAAGTGTGAACAGTACAATAATAAAATTATCACAGGGTGAAAATGTAGATTTTAGGATTTTTGGTATGGGGGTTATGGGGACAAGGTGGAGGAACTTGGGCGTGTCCAGCCTTTCTTCTCCATTTTCTGCTGTGATGTTGGCACTTTGGGGTTGGTTCAGAGGAGAAGTGCACTGTCTAACACAGGTGATAGGTATTGCAAAGTAATTGTAAATATGTTATATTTAGAGTAGAAGCTCACTGTCTAACATAGGTGATGGGTATTGGGAATTAAGTGTAAATATGTTATACGAAGTTTGTAGTATAAAAGGACAACACAGAGTGCCTGTGGCTGCCCTGCTGAGCAGAGCTCAGCTGGGCAGAAAGGAAATTTTATAGATAAGAATTAATAAACAACCTCAAGACCGAAAACTGAAGAGTTCAGACTCGTTCTTCAGCTGCATGGGCCGAAACAGAGAATCCTGCACATCTCGGGGCAGCAATGAACAACCAGTTACCTGAGAAGCCCCAGCACCTGCACAGCACGTCTCTGCTGCATGGGGATCTGCACCAGCACACCTCTGCTGCATGGGGATCTGTGAGGCAGAGGCAATTCAACCTGCACAGCCCATGCCCATCAGGAGGCTGCAGCACCTCAGCTCAGCGCCCTGCACTGCTGGAGCTCAGAGCTGCTGGTGCCCCGTGTCCTGCTCCAGCCCTCCCTGTCCCTGCCCTGTCCCTGCCCTGTCCTGTCACCCACCCAGGGCTCCCCAGGCCCATCCTGTGCTGCACTGAGCACGCTGTGTTTCAAGGAAGCATGACTAGGGTGTTGTGCCACTGACCGCCCGCCAACGAGATAATCCAATTTTTCTGATTTCCAGACTAAATATACTCATTCCTTTTGACAAGGAGCTGCGGTGTCAATAGGATTGGAGATGCACAGACAATAGCCTGGAACACGGTATCCTCCTCTTTGTGCCAAATTGGCACTTGTTTCCCTGGCTGACAGAGGCAAAGCATGCATGAGGTGATGCCTGGGTCCAGCCAGCCCAGCTCTGCAGCCCAGCCTGACTGAGCTGCTGCCCTGCACCCTGCTCCCACTGCCTGGGCTTCTCTACAAGCTTAGCTGGAGGATGACTCACTTCAGTGAGCCTCAGAATAAAATCCTGCATACAATTAACTGTGCAGTACAGTGCCCTCAGCCAGGCAGGGCATGGGGCTGGGCAGCTTTGGAACTAACTCCACACTCTGTTTATCAGGAGCCTGGCCTTCAATGCCTCGTATTGCTCCTAAATATTTTACCTCTTGTTGCACTAATTGAACCTTTTGTCTGTTGACTTTCAATCCTCCCTCCTGGACTGCAGCCAGATCCTCCAGGCTGCTGACACCCTTGTTCTGCAGAATCTGCCCAGTTCAGGTGTGAGCCACCTCTGAGGTCACACACTTCCTGCAGGCTAATTTCCCCACATCTGGGTGACGGTTATGTGACAGACCACAGGAGCTGGTGAAATCCTTGAGGAACCCAAGTGAAATATTGTTTTCCCCTCCCGAACTGTAAACCCCAAACTTTTACCAACATTTCTCTGCTGGAGAGCTGAAGAAAAATGCATTTGCTGAATCTATGGCCAAAAACCACTTAGCTCCTCATACTACTGCAGCCGTAATTTCTGGCATTTTAACAAGAAGAGGTGATGTTTTCAGAGTTACAGCATTTAATGCTCTGGAATCCGCAGTCAGATGCATCTCTCCATTTCCCTTTAGTGCCAGCCCCCCAGGGGAATTACACACCTGGGTCACTGCACTGGCACTCCCTGATCCAGCAGGCTCTGCCTGGGTACTCACAGCATTTCTGCAGCCGTGGATCAAGCCCTGTTATTAAAGCAAAGGCATTAATCTTCCCATACTCCAACTTATCTCAAGCTTATACTTGCAGAAAGGTAACTGACCCTCATCCCGAGCTCCTCTGACTGTTTCAGGAGCCTTTACAGCAAAACATCATTTTGTAGGCAAGGTAATTATGAGTCTTTCTATTTCTGTATTACACTTGCACAGTTAGTCAGATCTGAACTCACCTGTTTTGTTTAAGGAACAGGCCGCTGAAAAGCCCATTTTTTATCCTGTACATGATGCTGAATACAAAAGCCCTCAGACACAGTGTCCATAAGCAGTTTGCACTGGAGTGTGTGTGGGGCAGAGCTGAGACTGTCCCTGCACCACAGGAGAGCCCTGTACACCCCTGTCTCTTGGGGCACCTCATGGGCACCCTGGCTCTTGCAGAATACATATTTCCACAGTCACTGAGGCACCAGAATCTAATAACAGTTTGGGCTCCCAGGAGCTTGTTTTTCATTGCTGTTGTACACTTCTGCCAATTTATGCATTAAGACACTAATGGATTTTATATGCCATCCAGCCAGATCTTCTCCCAGGCTCTAGCTCCCTCCAAACCCTATTTCACATCCACTTCAAATGCCATTTCCAAGATTTATCCAGTCCAGACAGGATCCCCTCTGCCTTCCTGTGGGCAGACAGCCAGACTGCCGGACACTCAAGGGCCCTCTCCTCCCTCCCCCACAGCTGTGGGTCTGTTTGTCCATCCTCTGCACCCTGATCCATGGAAGCCATTATTGCTTTGCCTAAGAACTTCTAATTCCTTTTCTTTCCAGAGAATCCTTCCAGTCCTCCAGTCTGCCCCTAATTTATGTCAGCAGCATTCCCAGTTCCTTCAGTGATGCCTGACATCCAGCAAACTCTGAATGCCAGTTCAACAGTGCAGCACCCACACCAGCAGCCATTTTATAGGAATGGTCTTTTTCTTCTTCTTTTTTGGTTTTCTTTTTTTTTTTTTTTTTCCAGTTGAGGCTCAAAACCAGCCCTCAGTGGCAGCCAGCTGCAGCTAACTGAGTCTCTCAGGGTCTCTCTGGTCCCTGTCTCTCTGAACTAACAGCTTTCTTTACCATGGAGGGATCCTCCTCTCCTGTACCCTTACCCTGCAAAGCAGCACAGGGGCCCAGGCTGTGCTCTGGGTGACACAGCACCATTCCAAACACCTCAATAATGATGGTGATGATGTTAGGATATTATGTACAATGACAGGATCACTCTGTGAAAGAGATCCCAGTTCCCAACAGTTTCCCAGCATACTCACTTCAAGCCTACCCAGTAACTTTGAGCTGGCAAGAGAATAAGCAGCCCCAGAAGTGCTGCAGCCAATGTCACTCTCTGTGCCATGGCCCTTGTCACCAGTGATGTCCTCGCCTTAACCCTTCCTTGCCCACAGGGGCTGCAGAGCTCCTTGCAGACGTGCTGTGCCCATGTGAAGCACACAGAAATCTCCCTGTCCCTCCATGGCACAGCCCAGGGTCCCTGTCCCTGCCCTGTCTGTCAGCCAGGGGCTGCTGGCTGAGGACAGTGCAGAGGAGCAGCTGCCAGTGGAGGTTTGCCCTCCCCAGGTGTCCCTGTGCAGTTTGGGGTCCCTGATGGCCTGCAAGAGAAGCTGTGATGCCCCGTGCTGCACTGTGGCAGCGCTGTACAGTGAGGGACCCTGTGATTTGTGGTGCTATAAAAGCTGAAAACCTCCATCATTGCCTTTTATATATAATTGAAAACACAGGAATTGACTGCAGTGCCAAGTGAGGAAGGCAGCAGCCCTGAAGGAAGCACACCGAGGCGGCCGCCAGCCACTGCTGCCCGACTCCTCCTAATAGAAGGCTGAAAATAAATCAGAATTATTTCCAGATTAGAGGGAAAAAAATCCTGTGAAGACGTTTCAGTCAAGCACAAAGAACACAAAGAGAGCAGTCTCTTTGCCAGTCAGCACAGCATTTGCTTTCCCCTGGTCCTTTGCTCTCCTGATCTCCTCCTGTTCTCAAAAACAAACCGGCTTCATCTTTTTTTTCTGTCTGACACAGGTGAACACCCAGGATTGTAAAGCTGCTGCATCCACGCTGGTGTGTCTGTGAGCAAGCCACGTGTCTCCCAGAGTCTCCCTTTTAATTTTCTTGGCAGAGGTCCCAGCCAAGCTCACCAAATCAGCGTGGCTCCTTTCTGAACTCAGTCACAGCAGCAGTGAATGCCAGCCTACAGCCACAGCCTCCAAAACAATAAACTCTGCTCCTCCTGGCATCACCTGTCCCAATCCCAGCCCCGCAGAGCCCTTCAGCCAGGCCCATGTCACCTGAGAGAGGTCCCAGCCGGGCTCAGGAACACCTGGGAGTGCTGCCTGCATCTCTGCCAGGCTCCCAAAGGCGTCCCTCACATGGAGCTGCTGCCCTGCCCTGCCTGGTGCCCTGCCTGCTGCCAGCTCAGGACAGGGTGAAAAGGTTCTCATGGAGCTGATGCCCTGCCTGATGCCCTGCCTGCTGCCAGCTCAGGGCAGGGTGAAAAGGCTCTCATGGAGCTGTGCCCTGCCCTGCCTGGTGCCCTGACTGCTGCCAGCTCAGGGCAGGGTGAAAAGGTTCTCATGGAGCTGTGCCCTGCCTGGTGCCCTGGCTGCTGCCAGCTCAGGACAGGGTGAAAAGGTTCTCATGGAGCTGTGCCCTGCCTGGTGCCCTGCCTGCTGCCAGCTCAGGACAGGGTGAAAAGGTTCTCATGGAGCTGTGCCCTGCCTGTTGCCCTGGCTGCTGCCAGCTCAGGACATGGTGAAAAGGTTCTCATGGAGCTGCTGCCCTGCCCTGCCTGATGCCCTGGCTGCTGCCAGCTCAGGACAGGGTGAAAAGGTTCTCATGGAGCTGTGCCCTGCCTGGTGCCCTGACTGCTGCCAGCTCAGGACATGGTGAAAAGGTTCTCATGGAGCTGCTGCCCTGCCCTGCCTGATGCCCTGGCTGCTGCCAGCTCAGGACAGGGTGAAAAGGTTCTCATGGAGCTGTGCCCTGCCTGGTGCCCTGGCTGCTGCCAGCTCAGGGCAGGGTGAAAAGGTTCTCATGGAGCTGACGCCCTGCCTGATGCCCTGCCTGCTGCCAGCTCAGGACAGGGTGAAAAGGTTCTCATGGAGCTGTGCCCTGCCTGGTGCCCTGACTGCTGCCAGCTCAGGGCAGGGTGAAAAGGTTCTCTCATCTCCCATGGTGTGGAACTGCAGGCAACTCACTGAGTGCACTGCTGGAGCACACGGGGGTCCTGCACCACCTCCCTGGTGCTCCTGCTGCAGGACAAAGCCTGCAAGATCTGCTGCACGGCACACAAGGAGCAGGGAGATGGCGAAGATGTGGGAAGAAGGACAAAGGCTGAAAGAAAAGCAAAAATCCCTCCCGGATTGCCACCAGCGTCTCCAATTCAGGTGTTTGCATCAGGAGAATATTTCAGTTCTGACTGCTCAAGTGTGTTGTTTTGTTTACCTTGGGGATTTCTAAGGTAAATTATAGAAACAGGCCAGTTTACTTCACTCTCATTTTTAGGCAGTTTCACTTTCAGCTGCTTCTGCACAAACAACATGCTACAATTTGGGGGCTGCAAAGGCTGCAGGGAAATATTGATTTCCTCACAATAACACTAAAACAGTTCGACCCAACATTTTCTGAAGGCTTTTACAAAACATACATTTTGAGGGACAAGTTAGGCTTGACAGACTTCTTTTAAAGAGAGCTGCCTTTCTTTCAGCCACCTCAGAACCCCTATTTACTACTTTATATCACAAAAAGACAATTGTGGATGTGAGAAATTTCTCAGGTAAATCCCTCTGTAGTTTCAGATTATCTGGCTACGTGAAAACCTGCATTGTAATGCAGGAAAAATTCCAATTATTCAGCTAATTAAAAAAGACTTAATTATAATATAGAATAATTAATTTCTTTTGATACTTACAACTCAGACACTCCCTTGTATACCTCAGGGGCCCAGAAGTTTTAGTGAGTGCAACAATGGGAATTGCTTTTCAGAACAGCCAGCTTTCTCTGAGGTTTTTCAGGTTTTCTGAGCCTGGCACTGGCTCTGTACAAGAGAGTAGGGACTGATGGCCAATATTAGAGCTGGAGGTCCCTGAGCCATCAGATCTCAAATGCAGAAGGTCAGATGCCACCTCGACTATCAAAAGCCTTCCAAAAAAAGACACCAACGTTGCCCTGCCTGCCACACTGCTCCTGCACTCCTGCACTGTGTGAAGTGCAGCCCATCTCATCCCATCCCATCTCATTTTATCCCATCCCATCCCATTTTATCTCATCCCATCTTATCCCATCCCATTTTATCTCATCTCATCACAGCCCCAGCCCCATGCAGTGCCCCTGCCCTGGGAACTCCAGAGCCACTTCAAACCCCTCTGTCCCAGGTTTGAGCACAGACTTCCAGCCCCATCCCTTCACCCTCCCGGACATTTCTGGAGATGAGTTCAGGCCAGTTTCCCATCACAGAGCCAGGCACATGATGGACACTCAGTGGAACAGACAGTCAATACTACTCATACCTGTTTGCCCCATTTCTGCTCTTGGTGGAGCCCTAAATCCCAGTGAAAGTTATTGTGCCATCTCCTTTCTTGCTCAAGGCTCTAAATCTCCTTTCCACCCCTTCCTGTGGCACAGAAAAAGCTGCATTTACATCCCTTCAGTCACACCCTGCTGCACAGGAAGGTAAAGCCACTTTGCACAGCTTTGTTAGCAATGCAAGAACCTTTCCCACAATGGTAAACCTCTTTCTGCCATCTTTGATGGCAACATAGGAAAAGGAAAATTCAATTATATTTCAATCCCTAATAAAATTCACTTATCTTTCATCTTTTTCTATTTTTAAATTATACCTGCATTTGCTACTTTCACTGGATCTCCCTGTTAATATTCAGTAAACCGTGTGTGCATCCTCACTCATCTCCTCCTCTGTGAAGAATTAGAAAGAATTAATAAGCTGGGATATTTGAATAAAATCCTTTTTATTTCACGGCCTGATTTTACTTCCATAAACTCTGCATTTATAGCAACCTCATAAATTACCAACGTATACAGAAAATAAATACTCCTTGTCTCTCCCTCTAAGCCTGCAGACTTAGCAAACAGATCTCTCAAAATCGCACCAAAAGGAAAGGATATTTTCTTTTCAACTCATTCAGCTGGAAATACAATTTTGAGAAAAGCAAAGCAGTGTTTCCCTTTCGCTGTTTCCATTTCATTTGGGCTGATAAATGCCTCTGGGACACAGCATTTCTGGTTTCACCTCTTCCCAGCTGTCTGTCTTCCTCCGTTTCCTTCCCTCTCTCTCTCTGCCCTGCTTTTTGAAGTGGCCTGGAAAGCAGGAGGCGCCTGGCAGCTGCAGAGTGCCTGTCCCTGGCTGCTGTTTGTGAGCTCCTGCCCGCTGGGAAGGGCCGGGTCCCTGGCTCTGACAGGGAGCAGAGGGTGTTCCAGGAGGGCTCGCCGCCCCACGGTCCAGCAGGCACCAGAGGTGATGGCAGGGCCCCACTGCACACAGCCCCATGCAGCCCAGGCTGTGACAGCTCTGAGACAGAGGAGAGCCACTGCGAGTTCGTGTCCTGCTTTGTGCTCCTGCTGGCAGCGAGGCGCCGGATCAGTGGGAGAACTGAGCAAAAATTAATCTTTGCCTCATAATCCATTATTTAAAAAGGGAACGCTCACTCGCTATAATTTTCAAGTCGCTGCTACAGCAAAGTCATTGTGAAATCTGTAAGTTTGCCATAGGGGAAAAATAGCAACACAAGACTAGGTCTTGAGATTTGCCAGAGTGCCAGACCCCTAATCTGCTTACTGCAGTCACCATTTGCAATTTTGTGTTGCAGTGAGAGCCTCCCCAAGGTCACCCCAAACACCTCACAGCTCTCAGCCATCTGCCTGTGACTCCTAAAGACTGATCTGGAGATGGAAGGACTCGTTAGGGTCACTCATTTAGCACTAATGAAGAGCCCCTGGCTGCTGTGCTGGGAGCAGAGCCAGGGCAGCACAGCAAAGCCCCTGGGTGCTCAGAGATCAGCTGTGTGCCCAGAGTGCCTGGCAGCACTCCCCTGTGTGCCCATGCACTCCCCTGTGTGCCCAGAGTGCCTGGCAGCGCTCACCTGTGTGCCCATGCACTCCCCTGTGTGCCCAGAGTGCCTGGCAGCGCTCCCCTGTGAGAACAGGCCAGGTGAGCTGGGGTCCCCCACCAGCTCCACCAGCCCCTACTGGCCCCAAAGCCCCTCCAGATCCTGGGGTCTCTAGCTGGTCACAGTGACCCCAAGATGTGTCAGAAATTCTCTTTTCCCAGCCCAGCACTTGAAGAAGGAGTCAGGGCTCTTCATTTCTCAGCCTCAAGGTTGTTTATTGTTTCTTATCTATAAAATTCTTTCTCCTGACCTGCCAAGGTCTGCTCTGCAAGACAGTCCAAGGCACTCTGCCTCCCCTGGGGTGGTGTTACCTTTTTATACTAAAAACTATGTATACAATATTTACCATAACTCCCCAATCCCTATCACCTGTGTTAGACAGTGAGCTTCTACTCTAAACCAATCTGTGAGTGCCACCATCACAGCAGAAGATGGAGACCAAGAAGAAGAAGGAGAAAGGCTGGACATGCCCAGATTCCTCCATCTTGTCCCCTGAGCCCCCATTCTAAAATCCCCAAAAAATCTATTTTTCACCCTGTGATAAATTCACTATCATTCTACTTAAACTGTTGTGGCTTGCAGTTCTTCATATAAGGCTGGTAATTGTTTTTTCCAAGGGCTAAATCAAAGGCACAGGGGTCTGGGGCTGGGTGCCAAGGTCTCTGAGCCCCCTGGGCAGCCAGAGGGGATGTCCTGGGTTCTGGATGCAGGCAGAGCTGTGGGTCAGAGCCTCTGCACACCCTCCATCAAATCCCAGGGTGTCCCTGTACCCTGGCACAGCCATGCCTGCAGTGCCCCAGCCGTGCCCTGAACCCCAGGGCTGTCCTGTCTCCTACTGCTCTCCAGCCTTCCCTGGGACTGGGGAGAGCACTGAGAGGGTAAATCAGAGTTTTGTGGCTGCAGGAAGCGCCCCCAGGCGTTTGGGCAGGCAGAACCAGGCCCCTGCAGCCCCTGGTGTCTCTCCTGCCCTGGAGCACGGCACTCACACGTGGCACTCACACAGCCCTGCTCTTTGTGCAGATTTTGACGCTGCCTGGGCTCCTGTGAGCTGTTGTGCAGCCTGGGATGCCAGGCTCTGCTGGAATCCCCAGGATTTAATGGAATATAACAGCACTGCTAAAAAGGAAATACATATGTTACTGAGTGTGACACACGCACACAAACCCAGCTCCTGCCACCGCACAAGAAAGGACTAGCAGGGAAATTTGTGTTTTGTTTCTGCTTTTTGGAAAACGCAAAGGAAACAAACAATAATGGCAGACTATAAAACAGCAATAAAAAGAATGGAGATTAGACTGCAGCATGCAGGCACTCAAAAAGAAATAAATAGCGAAATATGCCTAAATTTGTTCCAATTGGGTCTGAAAAACAAACCTGAGACAAACAAACCTGCCCCTCTCCCCAAAAGCCACAGGCTGCCTAAAAAAAGATTTTATGTGAAGAAAAGACTGATGAGTACTTTGAGAATGTGTTAACTTTTGAACAGCTTGAATATTCAAATTGGAATAAAAATATTCCTTCAATTAAAAATTATTAAAATTAGCTCAAAGTATTTTTTTGGTGTGTTCACTGCAAGAATTTAATAGGATCTAGTACTCAGCAAAGCTTTGAAGCAAAAATAACGTCTCAGGAGCTCATTACGCATTAAATCCTATCAAAAAGCAGAATCCCACTATGAAATTAACACAATTTGCAAATCGTTATTGCAGGTTACTCCTTGCCCTGCTCCTTTGGTCACTCTTAACTTGAATCTGAGATGTTGTCAAAATGCACAATAACAAAAATCACTGGCAGGAAAGCGGGGATTGCATCTGAAGCACCCTGAGCTGCGAACAGCATGGTAGAATAGTCACACACAACAACAAACACAGCAGAAGCTGTCAGCAAAGCCCAGAGGTGGAAAGTGAAGTGAATCCAGGGATGTGGATGGAAATAATGTTTGGGAACTTTTTATACAGGAGGAAATGCTAAACCTCGTGCCTCCCTGGGCTTCTGTTAATGTAGTGCTGTAGTTTTCAGCCTGGGTCTTAGCAGGGCTGAATTAATTGGTTGTTTTATGGGATGTGTTCACTCACAAGTGTTCATGAAATATGAAACACTGGACAAAGTCTCCTTTTAATGAAATGCTGGTTCTCGTTTCCTCTTGCTGAATTGGAGGAAGATGGAAAAAAAGGCCAATCAATATGGTCTGAACCAGCAATAGCTCATTAAAATTGGAGGCTGTCAATACAGAATGTGTCTATCACTTGGGGGTACTGGAGTGGTGCTGGTAATGGCACTTTGCTCTGTGTTTGTTAAAAGTTCTTGTGGTGTTTGCTAAAACTGATCAGGTGCTGGCTGCCTTTGGCATTTCTGGGGGCCAGAGGGAGGTGCCAAGGGAGGGAGAGCCCCCAGCCTGTGCTGGGTGATGTGGGAACCAGCAAAGCTGAGTTAGGGGATTCATCTGCACAGAGCCCAGCTGTTATTTTTAATGCAGTATGTGGAATATTAAACTGTTTATCTTGTTATTGAAGCCATAAGAAGGCTCTTTCATGTCATCATTTCTATTTTATTTTGTTTAGAGTCCTTCATTAAGTTTTCATATGAAAGATCTGTAATTTAGATCTTCAAAGAACTTTCAAAATGTAAGTTTTAGGAACGACAAGTGCTGTGTGTGTGCAGATCTATTCTAAAGGCAAAGTCAAACTGCAAAAATACCATCAAGAATGTTTCTTCCTTTCCTTTTTTATTTATGAGTGAAACGCAGGGGATTTCTCTGGGGAAAAAAGAATTAGTTTGACTCGATGGCAATCAGCACATGCAGAAGGCTGAACCAGTGCTACCTCTGAGAGGCTAAAGAAGGCCTTGTGACTGTGGGCCAGGGCAAATAGCCCCAAATTAATTAGAGCTGGTTTAATTCCAGGAATACTCTGCATATAAGCATTGCAATCCTAATTCTTAGCAATCTAACCCCAAAAGCCCCTCAAGCCTGCAGGGGTTCCATCCCCTGTTGGGTCAGTGAGCACAGCCTGGTTTTGGACACCTGGAAGCAGAGCAGAGCCTGGCCTGGCTGTTCAGCTTTAATTCTCTGTGTGCAGCCTGAAGCCATTTCACTGGGACATTCCTCAGCAGGGTTCAGAGCTGCACAGCACACCCCTGCCCCAACAGGGCTGCACCAGCATCCTGACAAACCCCAGAGATTTATCTTACTACATTCAAGGCTGATAACCCCTCCTGGGTCAAGTCCCTTGTTATACATCAGTCCATCAATCCCCAAGATTGCTAAAGTGTTTGGTTTCACATTGTGATGGTGAAGCAATTAAAAGCTCAGCCCTAAACAAATTAGATTTTGTATGTTTGGTTTTATAGACATCCAGAAAGGGGTCAGATCTTTTATCACTGTTGTCAAGGGGGAGGGAGAGAATCCATCAAGTCACACAGAACTAATTTACACCAGTTAGTGAAAAAAATTGGAGCTATAAATGGTAATCCGAGTAGAAAGGTTTCTTTCAGGACAGAAATGCACCAGGCTCTGCTGGAGCCTGACAGATCATGAGCTGGTACCAGCTGAGGAATCAAAAGAATTAGGGATGTGCTGGAGAAAAGGGACCTCTGCCAGTGACTGGAGAATGCTGGAATCTGTGGCTGTGTTTGTGCACCTGTCCTAGTACCTCAGGTGGTGTTTGCCCATTCTGCCTGGAGCTCAGGGGTCACTGTGCTGCACTCCCCTGCAGATGTGCCCAGCTGTGCTCCCCTGGCCTCTCCCATGGGTGGTTGTGGTCTCATGGGGGCTCCCAGGTCCCTGTTTGTGGCACTGACCCATCCTGCTGGCAGCTCTCCATTCCCTGTTCTCCACACTCACCCATCCTGCTGGCAGCTCCCAGGTCCCTGTTCATGGCACTCACCCATCCTGCTGGCAGCTCCCAGGTCCCTGTTCATGGCACTCACCCATCCTGCTGGCAGCTCCCTGTCCCCCTGTTCATGGCACTAACCCATCCTGCTGGCAGCTCCCTGTCCCCCTGTTCCCCACTCTTACCCTGCTTTCTCTCTTGCCTGTGATGCACTGAGACACAAATAGCAGCAGCCTGAGCTGGGCAACTCTGACAAAGCTGGGGGCTGTATTCATCCCAGAGTGATGCCAACACGTGTTTGGGTTAAATTCCTCCTTAAATTCTGCCAGCAAGTCCACCCAGGCTGGAGTGCAAAGTGCTCCGAGCAGGGACCATCACTCACCGTGCCTTTACTCATCAAGGCACAAGGCTAATGCCTTATCTTTAATGAAAGTCTCCACATGTTCCTGTACTATAAATAATAATTTAAATATTGTATGTCTCAGCTCCAGTGGCTGAGCTTGAAGTGATCATTTTGGAAAGATGGAACAGCTCTCATCTAAAAATACGTATCTGAAAAACTATTCTGGAAGAAGCGAGACTTATAAATTGATAAATGAGTTGAGGCTGGGATGGAGACCGTGATGAGAGGAGAAATTCAGCTCGCAGAAGGAAGGAAATTAAAGGAAAGCAAGAACTGTTCCAAGACTTTCATTGTTTAGAATTCAGGATTTGAGGCGTAGCGATGTAACAACTGTGGCACTCTGAAAATGCTGACCTAGATGAGGAGCTTCTGAATCCAAAAAACATCATTAAGGAGACTTTCCACTTAACGAAAATAAGCAGGAAAAATGGAAATTTTTTTTCATGGAAATGTAACTTTGTAGGAGATTAAAGAAGCATGACAGAAACCCAAAAAGAGGATTCAGAGGAAGCAGATCTCAGCCAGCTAGGTGGCTTTGATCCTCATTGATAGCAAGCCCAAACACCAGAGCTGGAGAGGTAAGAGTCCATCCCTGCACTGCATTTACTGCCACAGCCAGCCTGCTGCCCCTGGGCAGGACACTGCCACCACCGGGGCTTGGGCTTGGACAAAATTCTACACTTTTCATAAATAAACAGTATTTTTATACCTTAAGCCTGCTTTTTTCACTGAAAAATGTGAGATTGCACGTTTTTCTGACACTCAAAAGCACAGAGTAGGAACAGTCCCTCTGACATCTTCCCTTTAATAAACCAGTAAAATTCTAATGTATTATTTTCCACATTCCACGTAAAGAGCAGAAAACATTTCTCATTTCCATTTGAATTTTATCGCTTCACTAATACAAAAGACATGTACTTCTAAGCATGACCTACCAAAGGTCTTTGAATTTCATAGCACACAGACCAAATTAATTGCTTTATTAATGGCTATGATAAAACCAGAGCTCTGCTTCCTACTTAGGAAAACCTTTTTCTCTGAGAGCCTTTGTGATGTAAACACGTGAAGGTGAAGGCACTGAGCAGCACTGGCACTGGGCATGCTGAAATCTGGGGGAGGGAGGATGAAAAGGGGCTGAGGAGCGAAGAAGAGAAGAAAACAGCAGAACATGGAGCAGGAACACTTCTGTGGTCAGGATGAATGGGCAGCTTTTATTTTCAGGGAGAAAACTCCCTCCTCACAGTCCCACCTCAACCCAACTGCAGAGGAGACCTCGCAGTGAAGTGGGCTCCTGGACAGAGACTCATCTGAGGCACACAGGAATCAGTGAGAAGCTCTAAAACTCTTTGTTTTAGCCCTAAAAACTTACAGCACCCGCCTAAGCTTCAGGGAAAGCTGCGGCTTTGCGGGGATGGTGAGCAAAAACTGCAGGAAACCTTTGTTGACTCAGAAATTCCCTCGTTGCAAATGGAGAGGAACAATGAGCAGGTGACGGAGAGCGTGAGCAGCTTGGGCTGGAGCAGGGGGACAGAAAGGAGTGTCTGCCTTGGCACCGGGTGTGGAGAGCTGGGGAAGGGGAAGCCTGCACTCAGCCTGCACTGCAGCTCAGGCAGGAGACTTTTATGCTGGCAGAACACGGGCTGGGAAGGGAGAAGAAAGCTGATTGATAGGAAAGAATCAAGCAAGTGAAAGTGAATAATAGAGGAGCAGACAGTAATTGTTGAAGGAGATTTGATAAACTGCTTCAGAGCAAGACAAGGAGCAAAGAGTCAAATGCTGGGCTGCCATAAAAGCCAAAAGTCAGAAAAAATAATAAAAGCGAGGATTTTTTTTCTTCCCTCTCGGAAAATGCCTAATGGGGATACATGAGAGAACAATCAATTGGGCTGATTTAAACTATGTTAAAAATTATTTTTAAAATAATCCAAATTATTCCACTCGATTTAATTGGTGAATCAGCAAGATCTACCACGTCCTATTTGAGGCCAGGGTGGAGGGTTGTGAAATGAAGCACAGAGAGGAGCAGGGCTCCCACAGGAGCCCTTTGCAGGAAACCTGAGAAGGAAAACATTAGGAAGGTTTGAACAAGAACCTTTCAGCAGGCACTAAAACATAACCAAAATGTCAGCCTTGAGGAGATCCCAAGGCAGTAAAGAAAGAGGAGATAAGGGATAAGAGTTAAAGGGACCCAGACTGGACAGGACAGGACATCTGTGTCACCTGGATGGCACTGCAGGAGGGACCCAGGAACAGGGGCTGGGTGCCCCTAATGAGGAAGTCAGCAACAGCATTGGGCTTTTAAATTGAAGAGATTAAACATTGCTTGACCCATTGCTTGCAGTCCTTGTGCATAATTCTCTGAGAAAGAGGAGCAAAAATCACGGAGAGCCCTGAAGCCTCACAGATGTGGAGACACACACACACCTGTTGGAATGTTGGGACACACACACACCTGTTGGAATGTTGGGGGACACACACACACCTGTTGGAATGTTGGGACACACACACACCTGTTGGAATGTTGGGGGACACAAGACAGATGATGGACTCTGGACCTGGTCAACATCAGAGATTTGATAACAGGATGCCTTGGCAAAAGCAAAGGGAACTTTGAAAATTAGACCTGGATGGCAAGAAGATTAAATCAAAAAAACCCCTCAAATAAAAAAAAATGGGAAAAAGAAACTCCCATTAAAATCTGCAAGCAAGAGATGTTATATGCATAAGTTTGTGTATGTGATTTTAACTTAATCATTGCAGTACACATTACTAGCCTCCCTGAAATAGTATATAAGTGTTTGATCCCACAATAAAATGGGATTCTGATCACAGAGTCAGTCTCCCCATCTCTCTCCATCACTGACACCCACCCACAGAGGGTTCCATCCCCAGGCTCCATCCCCAGTCCCTGCTCGTGCTCCCAGGGGATGGCAGTGGGGTTCAGCTGGCACCCTGTGCTGCGTGGCTGCCCTTGCAGGTGCCATTGGCAGGTCACCCGTGGCTGGGTGCTGGTTTGGAGCAGGAGCTGGGCTGGCACTGCCAGGGGGGCACAGCCTTGCAGGGATCCCTGCTGGCCTGCCCAGCACTGATCTGCACACACCAGGCAAGGTCTCAGAGCTGGGGTGAGCTCAGTGGAATGCTGCAGTTGGCCCCTTCCCAGAGAAAGCTGAATTTCTTTAAGGCTGGCTTTACAGCCAGGCATGGCTGTGCTGCCTGCCCCATCCCAAACACTGCCGGGAAAGCAAGCCCAGATCATCTCCAGCCTGGATAATCCCATGCTTTAACAAAGGTGGAACAACGCTGGTGTGGAAGACAGGATTAAGGAAGACTTGTTGTCTCCTTCAGAGCACACATCACCTTTAAAGGTAGAAAATCAACTACAAAAAGAATCTTGGGAATGTAAGGAAGCAGCGCTCAGAGAGCGCAGGCTGGAGCCTCGCGCCTCCCAGCATGCCTGAAACACAAGCAAGTGTAAAAGCAATCCCTGATTAAAGTTTGTCTTTTCACTGTTTGACTGGCCTAGGGGAGACAAGAGCAGGATAAAGAAGAATAATAACAGCAATCAGCCGATGGGGGTAATTTTTAATAAGAGTGCTGTGCTGAGGAGGCACCTGTCTGTGCCGAGGCTCCCGGGAGGGCAGGGAATGGGATCAAAGGAGCTCCAAAAGAGGGGACAGGGACCCTGTGGGGACAGGGACACGAGTGCCAGGGCAGCTCTGCTCTCAGGCACCGTGTGGGAGTGCACAGAGCAGGGATGCAGAGGGTGAGGGCTGATGAAAGCGCTGACAGCACACAGACGCTAATGAAGGCATGAACTCAGCGCTCGGGCTTTTTTTAAGGACTGCTTAATGAACTCCACTTTTAGATACATCAAGTAAAATATGTAAAATATTCACTACAGGGGTGAATCTCTGAGAGACCAGGAATAGACACCACTGGGAAAACACAGCTGCACCTGAGCCTGCAGAACTGCTCAAAGGGGCCATCAGACATCCCCAGCTGCCTCGCTGGGCTGGGCAGGCTGACACCCCGCAAGAGCTGACACCAGTGGCACATGTGCCACAGTGGGGGAATCAGCTCACTTCTGTGCCTCATTTTGCCAGACTAACAATGGAACTAATCATATTTACCCACCTTACAATAGAGCAGTGAAACTTAATGGGGTGCTTTGAATTCTTGGACAATACGCCCTATAGAATTACAAAATTATAGCAGACTCCTTCTCAGAGATCCTACAGTGTTTCATCTTACTGCAACTGCCATGGTAACTCGCTGCCCTGAAAACCTCTGATAAAAACCTCAGTTTTCTGCTGCACATCTGCTTCCAGAGCAGTGGTAACCCTGAGTGGCCACTGCTGGGATCAGAGACATCTCTTATGTGATGTTTTTTGATGGATGCCTTGCCAGAGCTCTGACCAGGCCCTTCTGTGGCCATAACTGCAAATAGATTTACATGCCCAAAACACAGCTGATGAATTAATGTGACTCCAGGGCTGATGGGCCAAGGAAACTTAAGAGATGCAAACAAAAAAATGCCAAACTGCCCCCAGGTTAAGTATCACATTTAGGGACTGCTAGTTCTTTTCCCTATGCAGGAAAAATTTGCCAGGGAGTTGCAACAGAGCAATATCATGAGTGTGCATTCCCCTTTCCAGGTGTTAGGTACATCATGGAAAACACTGTCCTGCCTTTGAAACTTCTTTTTGACATTAATTTTTCAGACTTTCAACCAGTACATGCCAACACCTTCATGGGCTTACACCTTCTTCAAAGGAAAATAATGCTAACATGGCAGAAACAGAAAACTTGACCCTTGGTGTTTCGCTCACACCACCATCAGTTCAGTCCTTATTCCCCACACAAAGGTGGCAAAAGTGCAAGAGAAACTTATCTCAGCAAGTTCAAATGAAAGTTATTTTATCATCATTCCACAGCAAGAAATCTAACCTCCAAGTCTGTAAAATGGGGGGAGTTTTTTAGAGTGATAACTTTCCCTGCAGCCCTAGCTTATGGTGTCAGACCTTTCGAAAGGGGCTGAAAATGAAGAAGATTAAATTAAGAAGATTAAATTTAAAATAAATTAAATAATCAAATAATTAAATAAAAAATATATATAATATACATAATATAATAATATATATAATATAATAATATATAAATAATTAATTAAAATTAAATTAAGAAGATAAAATTTGCCAGAGAAAGGGATGGAATGAGCCGATTAAAGAGCTGGCCCAAAGCTGGTCCCACCCTGGCTGGAGAGTGACCATCAGGCAGCCCATGGGGAAAACAGAGCAGCCCCTGCAGGATGGGCACAGGCAGGGCTGGGGCACGGGGGATGCTCATGGAAAACCCTGCTCAGCATCAGCACAGGGCTGTGGCATCTGGGCCCTGGCCCTCAGCACAAGGCTGGCACGCAGCAACAGAAACCCTGGCTGCCTCTGCTGACAACACCTGCTCCTGCGTCCTGATAAGCTGGGCTGCACAAGGACAATTATAAATGTCTCCAGGACATGTTAGAATGCATGTTTTAATTTAATCAGAGAGAACAAAAAAGCACATTAATCACTGCTCTCTTAACAGCAAAGATGTCCAGATATTTGCCAAGATAGCAGCGTTTTTCCCAAACACATCAGGTACAAAAGGACAACAACAACAAAACCCCGCAGCCTTCCAGGGCAGGTACAGGGCCAAGCTGCAGCTCGTGCTCTGCTGAGCCACTGCCAGCACAGAGAGCTGGGCCAGGGCAGGAGCCTGGCAGGGCTGGGGCACCCCTGCAGCTCTGCCCATGCAGAGCCACCCCAAAG
The DNA here is from genome assembly GCF_035770615.1 of Melospiza melodia melodia. NCBI lineage: Eukaryota > Metazoa > Chordata > Aves > Passeriformes > Passerellidae > Melospiza > Melospiza melodia. The sequence goes on along the minus strand of NC_086209.1, from coordinate 19,487,683 downwards.
GGGCTGAGACACCCTGAGCCCAGCACACCCCTGCAGGACACGTCTGCTCCCCGATCCCTCTGCACGGGGAGCTGAAAACTAACCAGAAACATCCCCAGAGTGACACCTGCACGCTGAGGCACCAATCACAGGGCTGATCAAGGAGCTTTCTGACGAGTGATGGAAGGATCAAGGAGCTCTCTGATGTCAGGGTTTGGAGATGCCCTTTCCTTGCCATTCCCAGAAGAGAAAATAGCTGTCATCACAATAACTTTGTGTTTTGCTTTCTGTGCTCTGCCTGACTCCCAGCTGCCCCTTTACAGCACCCACCATTTTTAAATGAGACTCTTGAGGCTTGTTCCTGGCTCTGCTGAGGGGGTTTCAGTGGGACCTGGGGCTGCAGGACCCTTTTCCCTCCAGGAGATGCACTGAGGTTGGAACCTCATCCTCTGGAAACACATCAGGAGGTGCTGGTGCCCAGGGGCAGCCAGGCTGCTGTGTTTGGAATTTAAATGCCAAAAGGCACAAGGCCTCTGTGTCCTTCAGGGTCACTGCAGAAATTTAAGCTGGTTTTTGTTTTTATGACCATCCCCAAGTATCCCTGAGAAATAAAGAACAATTTCCACAAGAGTTGGTGCAGAGACACTGCTCAACACCATCCAGTGTGACACAGTTGTGCTGTGCTACGTGTTAGCACTATCCAACCTCATCTGACAGGAACTAGAAAACATCTTTTTCTTCTGAAGCCACAAGGGAATTTAAAGAGGGAAAGCACAGAGTACAGGAAAAATGTAGAAAGTACAAAATCAATTCATCTGTGGCATTTGGCAATTCAAATTAACCTTAGCTTATTAGCACATGGCTATTCATTAATTTTCTCTTTTTGCTCTTTAGGTTGGCAAATGAATGATTACTGCTTAGTCATATTTGATCAAATGAGCTGCTATTGTTTCCATTCCACTTCCTGCAAAAGTCTGAGGAGAAACAGTAAATACCAACAAGAGAGGAACCCTCTGGAAACACGACCACAGGAAAAGCCTGGGGGCTGTTTTTGCACATTCCTTTTCTAGAACCACATGTGACAGGAGGCCACCAAAATGGGAATTTACTGGAACCACCTCAGTCAAAAGTGCAGATACCACAGGGCAATGTGTGCTCAGAGGCTGGTTTATGTGCCATGGCTAGGACTGCACCTTTGTGGCACCAGTGTGCCACTGCTCACCCACTGAAGCCCCAGAGACGGCTCCCCACAGCCTGGCTGCTCCTTGGAAGGCCCAGCTGAGCAGCCTGGGTTGCCCAGGGGAGGTGGGTAGGGAAGAAGGGTGGAACAGACCCTTCCCTCACCAGGAGAAGCCGACATGGCCATGCAGCTCTTGGCTCTCTCTGCTCCTGTGACAAGTGGAGCTGGCGGCCCATGACAAACATCCCTGCCTGGAGATGGAGATCAGATTGCTGCAGAGCACAGAACAGCACTTGATCACTCTGGAAGAGCCCTGTACAGTGAGCAGGAGCTCACACCCAGGGGCTGTTGCAAGGTGTATCTGTGTGTCTGAAGGCTGTGCAGGGCTTTGCCAGCTCCTGGCTCGGGTCACCGACGTGCTGGCACACCCTGACACAGCCTCCAGAGAAGGCAGCTGCCTTCCAGGTCTGTCACTAGACCTCCTGAATTGCCAATTAAATCTGGAGGCATGAATTAAAATGTAATTACTGAATACCAGGAACAGTATTTACTTATTATTCTTATTAAGAATAATAAGAATATTATAGTAAGTATTTATAGGACAAGGGGTAAACTAAAAGAGGGCAGGTTTAGATTAAATATTAGGAAGAAATTGTTCCCTGTGAGGGTGGCAGGCCCTGGCACAGGTGCCCAGAGCAGCTGTGGCTGCCCCTGCATCCCTGGCAGTGCCCAAGGCCAGGCTGGGCACTGGGGCTGGAGCGCCTGGGACAGTGGGAGGTGTCCCTGCCATGGCAGGGGAGCTGGAATGAGACAATCTTTAAAGTCCCAGCCAACCCAAACCATTGTATGACAATTCTGTAATTTCAGAGGAAGATTTCACTGCTGTCTGAAAGCACATCAGTAAGGGAAGGGAAGAAAACAAAGCAGATCTGCAAAAGCTGGGGACAAGCAGTGGGGAGGTCCCTGAGTCTGTACTCTGCTGGCTACAACTGAGCAATATCCTGAGTGAGTGCAGAAGTGTTTCTAAAATCCCAAATGATTACCTGGAGGCAATGGAACTGTTCACATCCAGCTCTCCTCCCTCTGAAGGAGCGGCCCTGTGTGTCTCTGGGTGGCCCTGTATGGATCTATGTGTCTCTGTGTGTCCCTGTGTGTCTCTGTGTGTCCCTGTGCTGCCCTGTGTGTCCCTGTGTCCCTGTGCTGCTCTGTGTGTCTCTGTGTGTCCCTGTGTGTCCCTGTGCTGCCCTGTGTGTCTCTATGTGGCCCTGTATGGATCTATGTGGCTCTGTGTGTCTCTATGTGGCTCTGTGTGCTCTGTGTGTCTCTATGTGACCCTGTGTGTCCCTGTGTGTCCCTGTGCTGCCCTGTGTGTCCCTGTGTTGCTCTGTTTGTCCCTGTGTGTCCCTGTGCTGCCCTGTGTGTCCCTGTGTGTCCCTGTGCTGCCCTGTGTGTCCCTGTGTGGCTCTCCAGCAGCAGAGCAGGGCTGTTGACAGCAGTGGGACAAGCAGCAGCTGCAGCAGTAGCCAGGGTGAGGAGGGTGTCCGGGGATGTCACAGAGCATCAGGGCTGGCAGCAGGCTCCTGCCAGCACCTTTCCCTTCAAACCCTGCCTTGTGGCCCTGGTTGGAGCATTTGCCTGCCCGTGCAGGGGACGGGGAGGTGGCAAGGTGAGCTTTCCTCTCCTCTTGTGCCTCATGTAGAGCTGTGTGTCTGCAGTCTGACAGGCTTCACCGGCTCAGCCCAACCCACCTGGTGTGCTCACATCAGGGATTTCAGAGGGATTGCTCTGGAACTCCCCAGACCTTGGGAACTGCCCTGAGGGACGCTGCAGCTGCCCCATCCATCCCTCCTGCAATGGTGGAGTTGAGAACAGAGGCTGCAGCTTCCTCTGGGCCGTTCCCTTGGATTATTCCAAGGTTAATATCCAGGCACTGCTAATGAGCAGGCTGAGCACTGCAGCTGCAGCAGAGGTGGGAAGGAAAAGGTCAGATGCTTGCTCTCATAGCAAAAGCCTTTGTCACGTGTGGAGCTGAATCTGGAGACACAAAGATGCTGCCTTCAAAATTCCTTAATTTCTTTGAGGAGTTCATTACCAGGGCCCTGTTTCCTGCTTCACCAGGAGCTCATCAATACAGGGGATTTTTGTTCTCCTCGCTGCCTGCTCCAGACTCTCCTCACTGCACACCTTTCAAATACATTAAAAATCTCCTGTTCCATTCTTTAACTGGCAGGTCACCATCACCCTCCTCCCACATCACCTGAAAACCACTTGCTGCTCTTTGTGCACCATCTCCCAAAGCTGCCTGAGCTCTCTCTGGAGGGTTGAGTACCTGCCAGAGACCTTCAAGAGCAGCAGACACAGCTCCCCACCCCCAGAGGCAGCACCCAGCTACAAAGGGAAGTTTCTGGGTGAGCAGCTGTACCAGCCCCTACTGCCTTTTCCAGGATTCTCTGGAACCATCCACTTCCACCCCAAACCTCGGGGCCTGGAACATGTGAGAAGAGGGAACAGAGGGGCACCACATCAGTCTGGGGCTGGGGCAGGGGTGCACGAGGAAAGGCTGAGAGAGCTGAGTGTGGTCAGTGTTAAAAAGAGAAGGGCAGGATCCCAGTGCTGCCTGGCAGAGTGCAGAGAGATCAGGGCTGGGCCCTTGCACGTGGAGAGGTGACAGAATCAGAGGACAAGAGCTGTGATAAAAAATTCTGAGAAGATGCTTGGGGGAAAAAAAAAATAAAAATTACCAGTCCAACAGTGGAACCTCCCAGTGAGGCTGTGAAATTTCCATCCTGGACTCACAGGGTGCTGAGGAACCCAAGTGAGCTGTCCCACCTTTGGCATTCCCTTCCCTTGGAGCCTCCTGCTCTGTCACAGCATTCAGACCATGGTGGCAAGGCCAGGTACCCAGCTCAGGTGCTCCAGCCCAGCCTCTCAACATTAACCAGATCCATTTCTTTACTGAAAGGCTCCCCCAGAAAGTGCCCTGTCAGCATTGAGAGGCTGCAGAGCCTTTCAGAGCTCCTCCTGCAGGGGTGCCATGATTATGATCATAAGTTTGCAATAATGATAATGGAGCTAACCACAATTCCATTTCCAACAGAGGTAAGCTATGGATTTGTATAAAACACGTATCAAATTATTTCTGGATTTTTTAAGTTCAGAGGCGACAGGAGTTTTTTATTATAATGATTTTGTATTGACAGAACAACGACTCTAAGCTAAGCTGTTAGGACTATATATTTCCCTCATGGCCTCCAAAAGCACTGTAAATTGAAATGTACATTAAAAACAGTCAATCGTTGTTTGCTGGCAACAATGAAGGAGAATTGACTGTGTTTTTATTAAAAAAGCTCATATCTTATAGTGACTGGACTGCAATGAGAAGGGGCATTAAAGTGCTCATTAAAGATAAAAAAAAATCCCCTCAGTTTGACTAAATCCATAGAAGCATCATTGTGTTCAACAGAAGTGCAAAGATGCTCATTAGCGTCATCTCAGAGCTGGTGACTTGGTTCAAGCCCTGGTGCTCTGTCCCACACTGGCCCAAGCCATCAATAACCAATCAATAACTCATCAATAACCCATCCATGTGCTGCCTGCAGCTGCTCCAGGCAGACAGGACAGCTCTGGGCTGGCTCCTGCATGGATCAGACACTCACAGAATACTCTGGGTTGGAATGGACCCCCAATGCCATCAGCAGGGACACCTGGACTGGAATGGAGCCCCAATGCCCTCAGCAGGGACACCTGGACTGGAGCAGCTCCCGAGCCCCTCCAGCCTGCCCCCCAATGCCCCCAGGGCTGTGGCACCCACCCCCTCTCTGGAAATGCAGTGTTTCACCATCCTCACTTCAGAAACCTTCCTTTTGCGCAATCTAACTGCCCCCTCCCTCAGTTTAAGTCCATCACCCCGGGCCTCACTGCCCTGGTAAAGGGTTTGCTCCCATCTCTGCTCCTCTGTTCAAACACCTCAGTACCAGACCAGGCTCATGGACACACCCCCAGCCCTGACCTGGTGGCAAACAGGGCAGGAAAAAGCTGGGATTGCTAATGGAAAAATCCCCCTGGATCCCAAAAACTTCACTCAGGTAAAGCAAGAAAGCAGTATCTGAAATCTGGAGTGCTGAATGACAGGGCCTGGGCAGGCTCTAAGGCTGTGTTCTGCAAACAAAGTCAGCCCTGCACAAGTGATAGGTGCTAATTAATAAATAGTGCTGGTTTCCCTTTGCCAATTACTTATTGATACACCAGATACTCCTCTTTGATAAGCCACTCTAAATTGGTAATAGCTTTTATCACAGCTGTGAGCAAGCAGAATCAAGCATCCAGTGCTTTCCCTTTTAAGTTGTTTATCTTCTGCTGTTACAGAATTCTCTGCAGAGTTTGTTTGGAATTGCAGTGAATTAAACACCTTCTTTTTTAATTATTATTATTTGTGTTGTAGTAATGCCTAGAAATCCCACTGTGGACAGGGGCTTTGCTGCTGTGTGAACAGAGCTCTGAAGAGAGGAAAGCTGTGTCCCAGAGAGCTCACCCTGAGCTTTGTGATGGATTGCTTCTTCCTATTCCTCCCAAACGTTATCTGTGAGCGGGTGTTTTCTGTAATTTATGTCATGTCCCATCTCCTGCCTTGGTTGGTGTCTGTATTTGGGGATGCAGCTGCAAACATAAAGCTGGATTGCAGGGGCCAGCAGACATCCTCAGGTGAGCCCTGAGCTCTGCAGGCTCTGGGGAGTGACACCAAATGCAGAGCAGAAGAACTGAAGGTTTTTAACCATGCCATGTAAGCTCGTGAGGGAAAGACCACAGGAAAAAATAAAAAAGAGGGGAGACAACAAGGTCCTTAATGGGAAGGCTGGCATTCATTTGGGGAACTCAAACACACTGTTGTCACTGGATGGGATCATTTCACTTGGTTTTCTGCAGGGAAAAGCCCAAAGCTGAGACCCAACACTGTAAACAGAGCAGATTGCTGGGCTTGCAGCACTGAGCCTCCAGAGTGAGGATCAGGGGCACTCACCCTCCAACACACACAGCTCCTGCAACAACTAAAGACAGAATGAATGCCCTCACAGCCTATTAGCAGCCTTGATTTTCTGAACAGGAGAACCCCCGGGCCCAGCCCGGAAAGGTCAGGAAGTTTTTTCAGCTCAAACTAGACCTAATCAAGCTTTTCCCAATAGCGAGTGCAGGAAAATACTGATTTGTAAGGGGAAAATATTTAAAGAAAGAACATAATTCTCCCATTGTTTAGAGTGTCTGAGCAGAGTTGCAAATGATATGGGACTCTAAAGAGGCAAATGCTGAAATTTGGTCTGGAAAAAGACAGAGGGACTTGCTTCTGCAACGGAGGGGACAGTGATTGGAGCCAAACCCACCAAGCTGTGCTTCAGTAGGGAGCAAAGTTTGAATAAATCCTGAATGGGGTTCTCTATTCCCAGTGGCCATGGAGGTTCTCTGTCAGTCAAACCTGCTGTCCCCTCACTTTTGTTATCCTTAGCAAATTTCTGTGTTAATTTTGAAGAAACAACCTTTGCTTTGTTACAGAGGGAGTTTCTTTTCTTTTTCTTTGACTGCAGATAAAGTCTCACACCCAAACTGTCCTCTCTCACACACAGCACTTTCTCAAGAACACAGAACACCTTTTCAGACACCTCCTGAACTGTCACTGGTGATATTACCCACAGCTTTTGTTAATGATAAAGAATTAAGTTGGGCTCACAGTACCAAAAAGGACAAAAAGAAAGTTTGATGGTCTATGGAAGAAAATACATCAAGTGACAAAACCGAGTTTACCACACATATTTTGACCTTCTCTCCCCTTTTTTTCAGTATTCCACAACATCCCACAAGGACTATTAGCTACAAAAGAAAAGCATTTGCTAATGACATAGCTTAAAAGCAAAATCAAAACGCTCAGCTGTCTGCCTCAAAGATGCCCTCCTACAGTTCATTTATGGGTGTTCAAAGTGAAGGGTTTTAGAAAAGGAAAGAATAACTGACACTTTTTCTATCCATAATACATTCCTCCCTAGGCACATCCACAGCCTGTATAGTCTGTGGTATTTAAAAAAAATACGCTGAGATACAAACCCAGTGACTTCCATAGAAAATCACTTTCTGAGGCTAATGCAGTTTTATCAGTGCCAAGGATCCTGAGCTGTCTCTTGGACTGTGACCTCTGCTTCGCTTTATTAATCTGTGTGCTGGCCAGCCCTGCTTATCAGGGGTTTGGTGTTTGAGGTGAAGTTCTTTCTCAGGCTCCTTCCACTGCACCATTTGTCTTCACACTCAGATTCTCTTTTCTCTCAGCTGCTGCTCTGACATCTTTGCTTGACTCCCTGCTCTTCCATCCCCCCCCAGGCTATGGCTGCCTGCTTATTTATGCTGTCGGCTTAATTTCTTGATTGATATTCTCACATTCCCCTTGCTACTTACTTATTTACACCCTCTGCTTGTTTCCAAGCCCTGCTCCTTTAAGGCCTCGGTGCTATTTTATTTATGGGGAAGAATCACTGTTTTCCACAGCATGTTCTTTATGCTGCCGCCACGACCTTCCAGAGCACCAGTTAATCATCCCAGATATTGCCACGCTCCAAGTGCCCTGCTCCTCAATCCTCTGAGCCTCTCTGCTGCCATTCCATTCCTGGGGACACCTGGCCAGATGAAGCCGTGCATCTTGTTTTATTCTATTCATTATTTAGCACCTAAACAGCCCTACATTCTCCAGGTAAATGGGAGGGGAGGTATTCATACTACGTTACTCATGACCTGGCATTCTGGTTTGCCTTCTCTGGGGTAAAACAGCAGCAGCTCCCCCAGCCAAGGGGTTTTCCCCATGGTAAAACAAACTGGCAAAGAACAAAGCACCACAGGAGCTGCTGGGGTGGGCTGGTGGCAAAAGAGACAACATCCTGTGGGGAGAGAGAGGAAGGCTGCTCCCATCTGTAACGCAAATATTGTGGGAGTCTGCGAGCACAGGGGTGAAATGCTGGCTCAGGAAAGGCAGCAGAGCTGCTCTCAGCAGTGCCACAGCTCCACTGGGCTTCTGGCTGCTGCAGGATGGATTGGGGTGTGAGGATCAGGGCAGGATCTCAAAGGACTCTCTGGGGTGAAAGAAAGGGTGAGAGAAAGGGAGAGTTACCCTGGCCAGCAACTCAGAGAGTTTCACCTTGACTGAGGGGCCAGAAATCATCCACCCAAAGTGCTTCTTCCAGCCCTGCCAGAACATTTCCATGGCTCCAGCCAAAGGTTTGTCATGGGAAAGGCTGCACTGAGGTTTCCTGGTACATAACAAAATGTTCTGTGGGCTTCTCCTGATGAATGCTGCTGACTCCTGTTAAAGTGCTGACCTTGCACTCCCAACTAGCACAGAGGGGACAGAGAGCTCAGGACCATCCTGCTGCTGCTGGGCCACGTCCCTGGGAGCAATACTGGGACAATAGAGCTGGGAAGGAGGACACAGGTGAGGAGAACAAACTGCAATGTGACTGCTCAGGTGAATCCCCAAATGCACCTCATGGATTCTTTCTCAGAACTGTCAGACCCAGCACAGCTAGAGCCATGCCTGAGTGATGTCTGGCCCTGGTTGTAGCTCTCCTCAATGCTGCAGACACAGTCTGGGCCCCAATGTGATATTTATAAAGTATAAATGGAGTGCTTTGGGATGGACATGCTGAGCTGAGGGAGGGGAGCCTGCCTGCCCTTTTCAGGTGTAAAATGGGGGATGCTCTAATAACCCAAGATGCAGTTGGTAAAACAGGATCCTTTGTGCCCCTATTTAACTGCCCTGCCTAATTTGTTGGCTGCTGAGAAGTTGGAGTGTTTGTTTTGCTCTGGGGTGCAGAGCACGGTCCAGCCCTTCCTGTGTTTGTGTGTGCAGCAGGGGAAGGAAGGAGCAGAAGCTTTTCATTTAACAAGTGGCAAAGTGATGCCACAGGGGGAAAAATAGATGCAGCTGTGCCTGCAGCATTACTTAATCCTTCTCCTTCCATTTCCTTCCATGAAGATTGAGCCCCAGCCAGCAGAGAAATAGCTGCTGGTGCTTATACAGAGTTTAATGCCCTAGCCCAGCCTGGAGCTGGCAGATATGTGCTCGGCTTTCTGCACAGTGCCTTCTGCTTTAAAGGGTCACAGAGCTGTCCTCAGTGCCTGCCCCAGGACTGCGCCTCAGGGCTGCCCACTGCGGAGAGAGCTGGGATTGGAGCCAAGGGCAGGGCAGCCCTGGGGCAGCAGCAGCAGTGACAGCAGGGCCCTGGCTGCCCTGCTCACCCCCAGTGCCCAGCAGGGATCCCAGGGAAACCTCAGAACTCTGTCCCCTCCCGTGCCATCACAGAGAGCTCAGCTCTGTGCCACCCTGCTCTGTGCCACCCTGCTCTGTGCCACCCTGCTCTGTGCTGCCATAGCGAGCTCTGTGCCACCCTGCTCTGTGCCACCCTGCTCTGTGCTGCCATAGCGAGCTCTGTGCCACCCTGCTCTGTGCCGCCAGCACTGCTGGATGCTGCTGCTGGGGAAATGCAGGGCTGCCTGGAAAGGCTTTCCTGGGTGCCACCCTGCTCCTGCAGACAGGCATTTGATCACCACGGCATCAGCACAACAAAAAGCCATAAATACCCGGTTTTAATTCCCACTTCTATAAAGGCACATCCAAATATAAATCACAATGGGAACTTCAAAGAGAACCAAATTGCCTGATCCGGTGAATCGGATCCAAAGCAGCCTACCCTCGAAACGCAGCCCACAGGACATCAATTAATACAGAAGCAGAAGGGAAGGCTGATGCCAGATTTAAATAGGTGTATTTCAAACGACAATCTGGTCCAAAGCATCTTGAGCTATATTCCTGAATTACGTGATGGATGGTGGGTGGTAGGGAGTGTCCTGCCCAACTGGGAGATTGTCCCTGCTGTTCTGGCTGCCTCAAACCTCAGAGCACTGACTTTCTGTGCCCTGGTTTTACTGCTTTACCATCACCTCATCCTCTCACACAGAACACAAAACTTCGTCCTTCCACTCTTTGATGTAAAACAAAAATGATGAAAATTGACAGAAAAATTCAACTATCAGGAGTCTGCCAGAACATGCAAAAAGCAGAGAAACAGAGATTAATGGATGCCAGCACTATGTATGCACTTTATGTCCTTTCAGAGAGGGACAGTGGAGACACCACGGCTGTGGGTGCCCCTGCATCCCTGGCAGTGCTCAAGGCCAGCTTGGATGGGGCTTGGAGATAGTGGAAGGTGGGATAGTGGAAGGTGTCCCTGCCCATGGCACGGGATTTGGAACGAGATAATCTTCAATATCCTTTCCAGCCCAGACCATCCTAAGGCTCTGAAATTTACTCAGGGAAGGGCTGTGTGAGCTCCTCAGAGCAGCAGCCCTGGTTCCCACCTCACCTTTAATTCCTGGTGCAATGTCTTCTGCCACTGGAGCTCTCAGAGAAGCCTCCCTGGCCATGACTAACATGCTGCACTGCTCCTCAGCACATCAGCTGGCCCTGCATGCATGCAAAGCAGCCAGGATGTGACAAGGACAGAGCTGAGAGCAGCCCAGGTCTGGGCATGACACGTCCTGCTCATCCAAGGAGACATCTCCTAAACTCCCTGTTGTCTCCCCTAAGGGGAGAGCACGTTGTACAGCACAGAGACCCTCCAGAGAGCCTGCAGGCTGCTCAGGCACACACACACACACACACTGAGCACCTGGCACATTCCTGGCAGCCACAGCCTGCCTTTGGTCCTGGCTGAAGTGAAGTGGAGATGAACATGTGGGCGTACGGGCAACGCGTTCCCGAGACTCAAACGAGCCAGAAAGGAAACCCTGGCCTGAAAAGAAAACAAGCAGTTGGTTTAGTCAGATGCTTATTAAAAGCTTGTGCATTACCTCTTGACCATGCTATTTTTAAGATCTCACCCTCCAAAGCACTGGCACCTTCTCAAAGGTAATGAATGTTCGTACCTGAGAGCAGAGCTGGACAAAGGGAGCGCTCGGTGACTCTCACAATAAAACTCATACAGAGGATGGAGGAATTAGAAAAGCAAAGCCTCAGGCTTGGATGATCAGAAAATCCTGAAGGAGTTCAGATGCTTTTCTGAACCTGCTCTGCCTAGAAATCACAAAGGATTTGCTTCTCTCATGTGAATCACAATACTGTTCTGCTTTCAGCTGGAAACTACGCCATATTTCAGCAGATTTCTCTGCTTTCAGCCTAAAAGCAAAAATTGCAAGAGCACAATAAACATTCTGTTAAGTCTGACCAAACTTCTAGCCTCAGAAAAAATACTTATCCTTGCTTTATTAGACCCAATTTGGATCACCCATCTGTTGTCTGAGGGAGTTTGAAAGCTCATGGGTGGAATAAAAAACCCTTTCCATCTCCTTAACTATTCCACTGGCATTTGCTTACGAGTTTGCTGCCAACCAAGAAGTGTCTGAAGGGGACAGCACCTGAAGCTTTTTGGAACTGGCTTAGTTCAAGCTCTACCTAACAAGCAAGCGACAAGTGTATTGTGTATTGTCACGGGCATCTTCCCTCATAAAGCAAGAAAGGCATGTATAGATCTGGAGTTATTTCCCCCACTCCTCTTTATTACTTTTCCTTTGTTCTCTTGCTTATCTATTCCTTTTTAATGCAGAAGATAATACAATTCCTATTCTCCTGGCTTGTGATGTTCAATGCATTTTGACATGTGATGCTGGTTGATGAAATTGGAGGAGAAAAGCTGCATGATGATTTAAAGTGTTATTTTCATGATTGTGCCACTCTTGAGTATGGCACAAAGGCAAACATGACACATGAGTCTCCCAAAGAAAATAATCAGGATGACAGAACGTTAAATTAAAAATTAGACTGTCCTGGTTAAAGCAGGATGTCTGGACATCTAACCTTATAGGATTATATCTAACATCCTTTTACCAGCGACAGTTAATGCTTGAAGGGATTTTATTCTCATGTAATCCCTGCATTGCTTTCAAATCTGCTTGTTTGGGGAAGATATAATTAAAACTTATTATTCCTCCTTTCTCTGCCAACCAACTGTCAGAGAGCAGGAACAGAGAAAACAAGATTTCTTTACCAGAGAAAACCCTTGTTATTTTATAACTAAACCCTTCTATTTCTACTTAGTTTAAAACCAAAGGATCAACACAGCCTTTTCCACTGGCAAAATGTAGTGGACATGTATCAAATTTTCTTTAAGGAAAAATAAAATAAAATAAAATGCTGACAAATCCTTGGAGAAATAGAGTTTCAGGAACAATCTCCTTCTCATCCTCCCTTCTCCTTGATCTGCATCTTTGCATGTACCAGCTGGCTTTTGCATATGATGCAGTAAAATGACTAGACAATTACATTTTTCCATAGCATTCTACCTGTCTTGCCTATTTAGTGGAAAGGAATAAAATATCCCTTGTACATAGGGTACACACATCTCTGGATAAAAGAGGAACCCCCATGAAATCTGGGAGGAACTCTCCAACGTACACACAGCACACATGAACAGCATTGTGCTGTTCAGATCCCTGAAGGAGTTTCAGAGATTTGACAACCTTAAACCCGGGGATTCAGGACTTTTTCATTGCTGATACACTCTCTCATGTCAGTTCAGCTTGATCTTAGCAGCACAAATCCAGGATATGAAGGATGGCATCTCTGCCGGCTTCAGAGGGGACAGAGAAACCTGCAAGGAAAGCCTTACACACCACCTGGCCAGGAGAGAAATTAAAGCTTTTTATGTTTGAGGCATTTAAATAAACTTACAGTGGCAAAACTCAGTGTGGAGCAAAGATCTGGGAAATCCCTGGTGTCTATTAGCTGCGTTAGAGGAAACACTTTTATTTCTGCTCTCCGCAGAGAAACATCTCGGTAGTGAAGCAAACCAATTTCTGCTCTCTTGCCGTGCCCTCCTGACAGCCTGGCCTGTTGCTCTCCCTTTGGCTGCTCTTGCAGAGGCAGAGTGAGCCCTGGGCTCTGCTCCTGCCCGGGCACAGCAGGGCACAAACTCCGTGCCAGCCCTGCTCTGTCCCTCCGTGCCACCTCTGCTGAAGGCTCTGCAGACAATGGGGCTCTGTGCCATCTCCCCCTTGCCAGGGCTGGCACTGCTCAGAGCCCTCCTGGTCACCCCCAGCCCCACGGGGAGCTCACAGCTCTGCTCTCAGGGTGGTGTTGGTGTTTGCCATCCCTCGGGTGGGCACCGTGTGAGGAACCCCTGCCCACAGCCCATCCCCAGCGCCCCCGTGTTCCTCACAACTGCCTGAAAGAGGCCAACAGGACCTTTCTGGAAGGGAATAAGCCCCCAGCGCTGAGACACATCCCCAGGATGGGCACTGCCATCCCACTGTGCCCAGCAGGATCCCAGCCAGGGCAGCTCTGACCCCAGGCTGGTCCCTGCAGCCTGCCTGCAGTTACAGCTTGGCACATGCCAAAGGACAAGGCAGTCAATTACTCTTGTGAGGAGAAAGCCACAGTGGCAAACCATCCTATTAACTGTGGTGCTCAACTCGAGAGCCAGAGGGATTCAATAATGAAAGAGGGCAGTGTGAGGGCACTGCTGGGCTCTCAGGGCAGCACCAGCACCTCCCACAGGGGCTGGGAGATGTGGGGGGATGCAGGCATCACTGAGGGGTACCTGACAGATGAAAAGGGGCTGCAGGTATCACTGAGGGGTACCTGAGAGCTGTGAGGGGCTGTAGGCATCACCCAGTGGTACCTGAGAGCTGTGAGAGGATGCAGGTATCACTGAGGGATACCTGAGAGCTGTGAGGGGCTGCAGATATCACTGAGTGGTACCTGAGAGCTGTGAGGGGCTGCAGGTATCACTGAGGGGTACCTGAGAGCAGTGAGGGGCTGCAGGCATCACCCAGTGGTACCTGAGAGCTGTGAGGGGCTGCAGGCATCACCCAGTGGTATCTGAGAGCTGTGAGGGGCTGCAGGCATCACCCAGTGGTACCTGAGAGCTGTGAGGGGCTGCAGGTATCACATAGTGGTACCCGAGAGCTGTGAGGGGCTGCAGGCATCACCCAGTGGTACCTGAGAGCTGTGAGGGGATGCAGGCATCACCCAGTGGTACCTGAGAGCTGTGAGGGGCTGCAGGTATCACATAGTGGTACCCGAGAGCTGTGAGGGGCTGCAGGCATCACCCAGTGGTACCTGAGAGCTGTGAGGGGCTGCAGGCATCACCCAGTGGTACCTGAGAACTGTGAGGGGATGCAGGTATCACTGAGGGGTACCTGAGAGCTGTGAGGGGATGCAGGTATCACTGAGGGTACCTGACAGGTGAAAAGGGGCTGCAGGTACCCCCAGTGCCCCCTGGCAGGTGAGAGGAGCTCACTGTCAGTGCCAGATCCATCACCCAGCAGGTTCTGCACTCAAACACCCAAACCTGAGCTCCAAGCAATGAGGGCAGGGCAGAGGCAGGGCCAGGGAAGCAAAGCTCCTGGTTTTCCTCAGATGAGGTTTTCTGAACAGCAAAAAGAATGAAAATCCTCAGAGCAGTGTTCCCTGCAGGAGTGTGGGTGTGATTATCTCATGGTGTGGATCACTCAGCTCGGCCCTGTGATAATTGATGGGGCTGCACTCATTTAATGCCAGCTCGGGTCTGATGCATAAACATCCAGCGTTCCCTTCAGCAATCACAATTAAACAGGACCTGGGCTTTTGGAAAGCTGGGACTGAATTCACTGACTACATCATTAAAACAACAACAACAAAAAGGAATGCTATTGATTATGTAAATAAAGAAATCCCAAAATAAGTAAACTTCCTAACAGCTGCTCTTTCAAAAAACAAAAACAAGTAGGTTTTATTTACCTGGGAGATCCTCTAACTAGCAATTCTCAGTCACCCAGAGGTGGCTGATTGAAATATTGATCGAGGTCTATTTCCTGCATTGTGCTCCAGTGGCAGCTTTGCTGCCGCTTGTTTTTACAAGCTAAAGGAATGCATTGTTTGGGAAAAAATGCAGTAACTAGACCCAGTCTTTAAGCCATTTGAAGCTGAACTAAATTCAGCCTGACTTTTACAATTCAGTAAACTTCAGTTTAGACTGAATTCAGTTAGACTTTTCTAACTCTTTAGCAGACATGAGAAATACAGGCCTTAGTCTTGAGGTGGAGAGTTTCTATTTATAAAGGATGAGAAGAGCTGGATGAAGGATGAGAAGAGCTGGATGAAGGATGGGAAAAGTCGGATGAAGGAGAAGCATTTGGGCAGCATCTGAGGCCCATGGTGGCATTCTCAGGGTGCTCCTGTGCAGAGCCAGGAGCTGGGGCTGGTGATTCTCATGTGTTCCCTCCAGCTCAGGGACCCTGAGATTCCTCACCTCAATGTGTTAAATAGCTGGCCCTGAGATTAATGCGCAGCTCAGTCTCAGCTATTTATACTGCTGGTGCAGAACTTGGCTACAGGCCTGGGTATGACACATCTCACTCTTCTGCTCCTTCCTGTTTCTTGTTCTTCCCTCTCAGATCCCAAAATTCAATCCTGTGCTCAAGCACACCCCTATGCAGAACAGATCTTGAATCACAAAATTCCTTTTGACCGCTCAGCTTTGGGCTGAATAAGGAGCTTAGCAGCACAGCAAACCTTCTGATGTCTTTAAGGAAGATTCAATCTTCTGGGCACAGCCCAGAACACGAGTGATGAGAGCCAGAAGCAGCTGGCAAAAGTGCTGCAGAGCTTCCTGGTGCACACAGCCTCTTCCCGAGAGCAGCAGCTTTCAAAAAGTCTAGGCAAGCCTTCAATAATCCAGCAAATTCATACTTCTCCTAAGCCATGGAACAGGTATTGACTGTAACAGCCAACAACTGAAAAAACAGTTCTTTTCACCCAAGTAAAAGCTCTTTGGATGGGGGACTACGAAAAATAATCAATTTTAATTGGTTTGTGACTATAAAATAAGCAGAATTTGGATAGATATTGTATCCACTCATGATTTTCTACCAGGGGGCAGCAATGAATTTAAGTTGTCACTGAGACAGGGCCAGATTCTACCAGCCAAGGTCAGGGGTGTTAAATTAGAGATTTGTATCAGGGCAGAACCTGCCGTGTGGTCTGGATTTGAACCAGGTGATCTCTTCAGAAAAGCCCCAGCACCTTTCTGGAGCCCCTGTTAACCTATCAGTGCTCTGGTACTGATTTATCCACACTTGTTACATCCCTTCACCCCCAGAGCCACTGGGAGGGCACCTTTGTGTCACTCCTATTTTTCTGTTATTTTATCTACCTTTAAGCAGCAGATACAGACCATATCAACCCTGCTGAAATCCTTCTTATACAACGACATGTAAATCTTTTTATTGCACAGCACTTCAATAACTTACTTTGTTATAGCCATCCATTTCAGATACTTTGGCATGGCAGTTCCCAATTGGATTTAGTTGTTAGCAAAAAGCCATGTTATCTTCCCAGAATTGCAAATATATGATTTCATTCCTATCTGTTGATCCAGATTCTAACCTAACCTATGATCAAGGCAATGTGAGCATCTTTTAGCAGCAATGTGTTTTTTCCAAAATGCAGGCTGAGTTAAAAGCAGAGCTGCTGAAGTAAGCAAGGAAATGTCCCATGGCAGCAGCAGGGATCAGGGAGGGGGAAGATCTTGATAATGAAACTCCCAGAGGAGCTCAAGGGAGCAGCTGAATGCAGAGACTGGAATTTGGGCAGCAGGGCCAGGTTAGTGGTGTTACCCTGGAGAAACAGGTGCTCAGCACTGGGTTTTACCCTCATGGTGCTCAGTGCCCTGCAAGGACGGCTTTGGCTCAGGGTCAGACTCTGAGGGAGGAGAAGAGGACAGGACCCTGAGAAGCACCACCAGCTTCTCTGTAACCCTCAGATATTTCCACTCAGGTGTAGTCCAGGATCAAAACATGCAGCCCAAAATACAGCTTGAGGTCTTCAAAACACTCAATCAGCAATATTTAATACAAAGCAGAACAGCAGGGCGTGCTATGTTTGGGTTTGTCACTGCCATAGGGTTCAAATAATTACCTGAATACAACACTCATTATACACTCAATTAAAACTTTGTAAGCCACAAAAGCTTAGAAACACAAACCTATCCCGGTCTGCATGGAGCAAAATGAAACCCAGGTAACTAAATACCATAAGACTCGGTGGAAACACTGACATATGTATGCAAGGTGTTTTAATTAGACAATGCAGGAGAGACACGCACAATCTGCTCCCTCCTGAACAGCCAGCTGCAGGCTCAGAACATGCTACACCTAGAGAGAGCAGCCCTGCCAGCCTCCGAGGCTCTCAGGAAAGCATCCCAGCCACCAGCCTCTGGAAAATAATGCCTTTCTGAGTCTCCAAACCAGCGCAGCCTCTCCAGCACTCACCCTGAATTGCTCTTGCAGGCAGCCAGTCAATTACTGCAGCATCTCTGCTACCTGCTTTTATTCCAAGTATCAGCAAACAGTCAGATATTTTGACATCAGCAGCTGGAAGAGCTTCATTACTTTGCAGACCTAAACCTACAGCTTAATTAGTAGCATAAACATCTATAAAGGAACTAAAGGTAAGGGACAGCTCGTTTGGCTGAGCTCTCAGTGAATGACTGCCTGCATTTGTGTGCACTGATCTCCCTGCTCTCAGAGCTCGGCCTTTCCCTCCCTGTCCTTCTCAAGCTCAGAGCAGGGTGGTGCTGAGCCAAGTGAGAAAATTGGGGTGTCTTATCTGCAAAAACACACTTTCCCACTGCCCCTGGCACCACGAGATGCACACCAGCCACTGCAAATTCTGCTGACTTGAGTTTTGTGAGGAAGCACTCAGAGGTAAGGGGCAGGGCCAACAGGGGTCTGAGAAAATTCAAATGAGAGCACAGATGAGCAGCTGCTGGAGAAAGGGAGATTTGCAGCTCTGCTGGAGGATCTGCACCACGGCAAAGAATGACCAGGGGCAGCCAGGCTGGTTGGTGGGGAAAGCACATCTTGTAACTCATCCCAGAACTGGGTGACACCAGCCTTTGGTGGCTTTACCAACAGAAAGTCGCATTTCTTTCTAAAATGGGTGGAAGTCAATAAATTCCTATGGATAGGAATGGTTAATTGATTTTGCTGCCACCTGTGAGCCCAAGTAAGCTGTGAATATAATATTACTTGCTGGCTTCTTCACACTGCTGTGAATATTTCACACAAGAGAACTCCAGACAAATTATTCTAGTCCTGTGTCTTTTTATTGCTGCTAATAGCTTGTTTCAACAAAGAGTCAGACATTCCAAAATTGATGGGAAGAATATTGACATTGGCTTAATAAATCCTTCCAACCAGAAAGAGTTGAACAAAGGGAAATAGGTTACAGTTTTCCTTGTGGACCTGTTCCGTAATTAAGGAGCTCCGGGCAGAATTTTAAGACCGAGAATTCCAAAACATGTGTCAGTTTGTAATTCCTCTGATCATTTCCTCCCTCTGTGTGCCCCTCCACCATCTAAATGCCTTTTAAAGTCTGCCCCTTGAACGCTTCTTTCCTTGGCAATTTGTGCAGATCCTTTTTGATATGCAGGGAGCTTAGATATACCTCACACTGTTGGGCTGCAGCAATAAAGCTTTAACTAAGATGAAACCAGAAAATCTGGAAAACCGCAGGGTCAGGGTTGCCTGAGCAGCTTGTTCCAAGATTAGTGGTGTGCAGAGTTAAGGTTTTAATACAGCCAGCATTAAATGTCTCAGACATTCAGAGCAGAAATGAGGTGGCCTTGAATTCAGCCCATCAGGGCACTTTAGCACCACTTGACTGCCAGGGCCAGGCTGATTTTTGGAATGATTGCTGATATCAGCTGCATAATGAGCTCATATATGAACATCCCAGGCAACCTTGATGAGCACTTGAGTGACAAAGTGGCAGAGACACAGGAGAGGTGCCAGGGCAGAGGGGGCAGAGGGGACAGAGGGGGCAGAGGTGACTCTCCCACGCTGTGACCTGGAGCTCCAGCTCACCCAGCTGCCCAGGGAGACAGAAAACAACACTTTGTGAGGAGGGAGTTTCACCAGGACAGGAGCATCCAGGGGAGAACAGAGCAACACGGTGGGAGAGGGATAAATGACCCTTAAACTCCGTGTGGGCACTTGACAATGAATCTCGGGCTACAAAGGATTAAAAATCCTTACAGCTTCCACATCTTGTAGATAGAGCTTTGGCTGATAAGGTCTATAAGAAGATCTTTAAAAATATACCTTTGCGAGCAGGTTTCTTTCTATCCAAGGAATTAATGTAAAAGTCACTTTTCTGAGCACCTCCTCCTCCCCTGCCAGCCATCCTGCCCTCTGAAGGACGATCCCATGTTCAGGCAGAGTGGGATTTACAAAAACCTTAACAAGCACAAAGGATTTTTTTCTAAGCCCTCCTCTGCTACAGCTGCAGAGTTTTGCACGTCACATTCTGCCATTATTCTCTCTTCTCCACGATCCCTTTTATCTCCCCCTTGCTCAGCTCGGTACCTGTCCCTCTCAGACCCTGCTCGGCCCAATGCTCAGCTGCAGGGGCAGAGCTCACTGATCCCTCTCCATCACACCGCACCAAGCTTGGGGCAGTCTGGGGCAGATCAGAGCATCTCTCCCCTGCCTTGCTGTCCACCTGGAACGCCACATCCAAAAGGGATAACGGAGATATTTGGGAGGAGAGCTGGAGCCTCCCACGCAGCTCATGGATGCTGTCTCCCATGGAAGGAGCAACCACGTTTTTCCTCCATCACTGGATGGACCTGTCATCGCTGCAGCAAATAAACAGCGGGGATAGGTGTGAAAACTGGCTTTGGGCTGAGCTGACAATAATTCCTGAGCTGCAGGAGCGGCAGTGCTTGGAGCTGGCTCTGGCATGGGAGAGGGGAGCAAGGAGGGAGCTTGGTGCCCGCACAAAAGGTCTGAGGATTTGCTCTGCTCATTTTCACCTCTCGGTGAAAATTTCCTCTCCCTGGTTTATAGAAAACACAGGTTTATTCCAAACGGCTGTTTGTTCAAGAACAGAGTTCTTTGAAGTTCTGGCAAAAGGTCCCTGTGAAAACGGCTGAAAATTGCAGTGCCACTGCTTTAGAAAAGGGCTTTTCATAAGCAAATATCAAATTACCGTGCTATCTTCATAGGAGGCATTGTTCAGTCAATACAGAGTGCCGATAATTGACACTAAAGCCAGACATTCAAATTCCAGAAGGTGAAAAACATTCCTCCGTATCGGCCCTTTGATTCCACATGCAGCTGAACTCTGCCTACAGAGAACTTCTATTTAAAACCAGCAACAAAATAGCCTGTTCTTTCCTTTGTACTTCTCCCTGCTTTGTGTTAGGGACTTGTACCGACTTCGTGGAGTCACTGCGGTTACTTGTAAATGATGTATGAAAAGAACAATTCCTGTCCTTTCCATGCACCAGGAGAATACTGGCAGCTCTCAGCAAGCCCAAGTTTGCTGCTTGTTTATATTAAAGTCGAGCCCACCAAGCTCCTGAATTTAAAGATAATTCTCATCCACACAATTAGCTCTACTGCACTGCAAAGGAGACAGGTTTTAGGAGAGACTTTACCCCCCGATCTGCCCTCGGCCCACCTTCGGGTTTAAAGATTTTGTTTTGAACGGGCAGTTTTGGACATTTAGAGGGTAAAGCTTGAGGTGGGAATTGCCAAAGAGCTGGGTGTGGTTGTCTCAGACACCACAGGTAAGAATTCCCCAAAAGACTGATCCTACAATCAGAACAGCCATTGGTGCAGTTGCAAAAACCAGAAAAAGACCCCATGACAGAGATAATGCGACAAACAGCTGTTTTCCCTCTCAAATTCACCTCCCTTAGTCCAGTGGAAATCCAAGCTATTTTGTGTAGGTACTTGATTTTCACAGTAATAAAAGCCTTCAGTGTGTAACTACAAGAGTCCCTAACTGGAGAAAGCACAGGAATGGGTTTGATGGACACGATCCCTGTTGTGCAGGAGCACCCCAGCAGTGCAGAGCCCCTGTTTGGCTGTGTCATGTGTAACTACAAGAATCCCTAACTGGAGAAAGCACAGGAATGGGTATGATAGACATCATCCCTGTTGTGCAGGAGCAGTGCAGAGCCCCTGTCTGGCTGGGTCTTGTATAAATGCTGGAGTTTTGTACAAATGCACACAGAATTCAGCACAGGGAGTGTCCGGCTCTCAGCTCCAGGTGAAAGCACAGCTCTGCTGTCACAGCTCTGCTGGCTCCAAAGCCTCAGAATTGCATCTTTTCTCCCTGCCACGCCGTTTGATTAGGGGAAAAGTCACCACAGCTCTGCTCTCTGCACTCCAGCATCTTTAACACATTGCCAGCCAGCTGACAAACCCACTCTAAAACATCAAACCCTTCACCTCCCCAAAGCTGCATGTGAAGGGGAATGCAGATTTTATTTTGCTCCCTTTCAGTGCTCAATAAGCAGCCTATTCTTCCAGGGAGGACAGGGACTGTGCCCTGCCTTAGCTGCCTTTCCTGGCATGCTGTTCCACTACACAGGCATGTAAATAAATTACCTCATTTTTCCCACGGGAACAACACACTGACATTTAATTCTAACTAATGCTTTAGGGGGTAAAAGATGGGAAGAGCTGGGTCAGGAAGAAGTATTCTCCTGCTGTTTGGAGTGAGAAGCAAGGGAGAGACAGATGGCAGCTTTCCCTTCCTTCTGAAGCAATAGTGTCTTAAAGCTCTTGGATGCTGTATTCTTAAATCTATAAAGAGGTTTGAAAGTGGCTCAGTGTGTGAGAGAGAGGCTGGCAAGGCTGTGCTTGTTTATGGGGAGCATTCCTGCTCTGGATAGGGTCATAAAAGAAAAGGCAAGAAATGTCTGGGGTGTCTGGGCTGTGGGTTTGCAGTGCTCTGTGCTGACCAGGTACATTTAGATTTCAGTTCAGCAGCTGCATATTAGAAAAAGGGAAAAAAAAATCTCTAGCCAAACAATTAATCTTTTAAAATATCACCCCTGCAAATGCTCCTCCATTATTGCTTTTGATCTCACATCACCTTCCCCTGTGCCTCCCTCGGGGCTTTGGAAAGAAAGCTGAAAGAGCTTCAGCAGGCAGTGATCCCTCACCTCTCCCTGGCTGCTCCGCTCCTGCGAGCCTTGCTGCAAAGGGATGGATGGGCAGCCTTGGAAGTCAGACACAAAGGAGGGAATCCATCCCTGAAACGCCGCGCACTCTCCTCTGCTCACTGTTCCCCAGAGCAGCGATCACTGCTGCAGCAGCCTGCACAGCACAGAACCATTTCTGAGAGATGTTTGAGGTTCTGTGCCAGGGTGAGCCCGGCTCTGTCCTGTGGGCTCTGTGATGTCTGTGCACAGAATCCCCAGCCGGGCTCCTGACCCAGCCACGGGCACAGAGAGCGAGAGCAGAGAGCAGGGGATGATTAAAGGTGCTTGGCAGGAGCTCTTTGCACCTCTCTGAGCACTCCCTGCATCATTCACTCCTTCAGAAGTTGGAGCTTGGATCTCATCAAAGCCTCCAGTCACTGAGAGCCTCTGCCAATTCTTGCTTGCTCCAAGTAGCTATTGTGGTCTAGGCACAAGTACAAGGGAAATTAACGCCTTAATTAGCTCTGCTGCTGCTCTCAGGTGCTTCCTGTGCCTCCTGAGGGCTCTGAAGCCGCTCCAAGCCGCCCTGAGGCCACAGGGGTGCTCTGCCACCCTCACCCCTCCTGTCCTGCACCTGCTGGGGCAGCTCAGAAATCAGATCTGACTCTTCTTTGGGAAAGAAGTGTATTGCAGAGTCACAGCCAGCCCCACACTGCCCAACACATCCGACACAATCACAGAATGATGAGGTTGGAAGAGACCTCTAAGATCAGTGAGTCCAACCTGTGCCCTAACACCTCAACCAGACTACAGCATCCAGTGCCATGTCCAGTCTATTTACAAACACACCCAGAGATGGTGATTCTGCCACCTCCCCGGGAAGAGCATTCCAGTGCTTTGTTATTCTTTTGGTGAAAAATTTTTTACTAATATCCAGCCCCAAGGTTTTATAGTGAGAAAAGGAAAAGACAGCTTTAATTCACTTCTACTGTCCACGGACTTGGAGCTGCACTGGTGTCTCTCCAGCATCCCTCAGACACATCAGATTAATTCAAATCATGGAAATAAGAAGGTCGAGGTTTTCTCTGGAGCAGACCTTGCCTGCTAACTGAGGAACAATTGCAATAGTTTGTTTTTGTCTGGGGCTGCCAGATCTCAAAGACTTTCCCTTGCAGGGATCTTTGTAGCAGTAAGTGGAACTGAGGTGCTTCACAATGCACCTGATTGCCTCCATACAGAATTGTTTGGTGCAGTGAGACCTGGCTCTGCAGGGCTCCTCGTGAAGGAAGACACTTAGAAAACAAGATGTGCTGAGGGAAGATGAAGAAATGACTTTCTGTTTGCAAGAGTGATGCTGTCTTGCTGGGCAAACATCTTGCTGTTTGAGTTGGTATGCTCGTGTTTACTTAAAGCTGACATGGTTGATCTCTGTGCCAATCACACACAAATATGTACATCAAACTCTATTTGCATAAAGCAACTTTGCAGTTAATTAAGAAATACAGAAAGATTTAATCTGGATTTATGCTGCCAATTTAGCTGAAATGCAGGGTTATGTTTTTCTGTTCTCCACCAGTTCTTGAGCAAGGAATCCCATATTTCAAACTCGTGTCTGGCTTCAGCCATTCACATGCACAATCACTACGGACTTGTAATTACACCAGAGGCACGATGCCAGCCTTCCTAGATGACATTTGGATTTTTTGCCAAGTCATTAACCTTACATCCAATTCATTTTCAATCTACTCTACCTCCTGAAGGCTTAGAATATTTGTTTGCTCAATCAGTTCTTGTAAATCACAGATCCATCTGAGATTTGGTCGTGGTTTTGCCTCTGGAATTTATCTCAGCCCTGAGCACAAGCTCTGCCCTGTAAAGACCAGGAGTCCCAGAGAGTGGCTTTACCCTCCTCTGCATTTAAGGGAACAGAATCACACATGGTCTGTGAGAGGGTTTGCTACAGGTAGCTCATCCAAGGCATAAACTTCCTTCAGATGTTTGTAAAGCATCATGCATAAAACACTAAAGGAAGTTCCACTCTCTGCATTCTGGAGAGGGCTGGAACATTGGACATTATGTATGAAATATTTAAGGAATAGAGGTTTGATGTGTTATTTTCCTCGTCTGTGTGCCTGCAAGTGGAGAGCTGGATGGGATTCCCAGAGAGTCTCTTTTATAGATTCTGCTGACAGCTCTACAGATCCAGTTCTTTTCAAGCCCCGCTGATTCACTATCTAAGGAAAACACAGAACAAAACAGGTACACGTCCAAACTTTACACAGGAAAATAAAAGAAACTTTTTCACAGAGAAGTTTGTTTTAAACCATTTCATTTTTATGTGGCTTCATTAACTCTGGGTGCCCTGAAGCACTAGATGCATGCAGAAAACAAAACCCAGGGACTTTGCCCTCATACAAATCGTGTTCCCTGCCCCCAGCATTAGGTTTGCATGTCTTTAACACAATAATGATGGATAAAGCAATACAGAAAGACTAATAAAAAAATCTATCCTCCATTCCTTTCATTTGAACCCCTACCTCTCTGATGCCAGTCAGCATTAGAAAGTGTTTTGAGATCCAGGCATTAAGTTTCCAAAAGTTCTCAAAGTTTCACCTCCTGTATTATTACCAGCCTGTCAGATGTTAGGGGAAGAGGCAGAGAGGGACGGGGAACAATCAATAACAACACAAATCTTCCACCTTTAGATCTTCTAAATTGATGGCCTCAATCGTGGGTTAAGGTGTGTGCTGGCATTTGTCACGAATGGAATGGAAAAGGAAAGGAAAGGAAAGGAAAGGAAAGGAAAGGAAAGGAAAGGAAAGGAAAGGAAAGGAAAGGAAAGGAAAGGAAAGGAAAGGAAAGGAAAGGAAAGGAAAGGAAAGGAAAGGAAAGGAAAGGAAAGGAAAGGAAAGGAAAGGAAAGGAAATACTGCCTCTCTTCTCAATTTCTCTGCCATTCTGCAGCATTAGTCCCAGTTTGCAGTCCTGATGGAGATGCCCTGATACACAAGTGATTCACACACCAGCACCTCTGTGAGGGCCTGAGCTGGGCAATAAACCTGAAATCTTTCTGGAGCTCATTCACAGACTGCTTTGCTGTACGTAGCTGCTCCTGCCCACACAGCTCTGAATAAAACCACGGAAAAGTTGGAAAAGTTCCCCTTTTTGCCAGCACTTTGCTGTCCCCTCTGCAGAGCACACTGTGAGCTGGCACCACAGCACTGGGCCTCTGCCAGAATCAGTTTTTAAAAAGCTTTACCTGAACCACTGATGCTTGTCACAGCAATCCTGTAAACAATGGTTTAGAGCATTACTCAGGTTTTACATGTTAGGACAACTGCTGCATAATATTGCTTTCTGTGCTGAGGCTTTTGCAGGAGCTGGAGTCGTGAACATGTTCTGCATCTCAGCTGAGGCAGTAAAAGAACCAGCCAAGGAGCCATGTGGGGAGTGACAGGAACAGAAACACAGAGTTTTCTGAGCAGGGTTTGCAGTTCAGCTGTTCCTGGTCACCGTTTAACTCCTGTTTGCAAACACCTGCTCACACCGGGCCCTTCACACAACCCCAAGTGTTTACATGAGCAGAGTATCCAAAGGCAGCTTGTTTCACAGGGGGGTTTCACCTGTGCCCAGCTCATCCATCCCCAACCCACGTGTGCAGGCAGCTCCATCCATCCATCAGTGGGGCCACGCTGGGCCCAGCAGCTGCAATCTGGCCCCATATGGCCGAGCTGCCCGGCCACGCTGCCCTGACAATGAGCTCAGCACAAGATTAATGAGCCCAGAGCGCAAATCAGCCGTGCAAATGGCCCTGGGATTACCGAGCAGGGGACACCAGTGCAGCCTCCCACGCTCACAGGGGACGGGGCTGTGGGAAAGCCCCAGCAGGGCAGCACACCATGCAGGGAGTGCTGACAGGTCTGAGCAAGACACTCAGATCAGGGAAAAAAAAATGGGAATTTTCACTGTGAAAATTGGTGATTATAGCCACCCATGAGTTCAGATTGAATTTGATAAAAGGCAGCCCTGAGCTCATATAGAATTTGATAAAACT
The DNA here is from genome assembly GCF_035770615.1 of Melospiza melodia melodia. Lineage (NCBI taxonomy): Eukaryota > Metazoa > Chordata > Aves > Passeriformes > Passerellidae > Melospiza > Melospiza melodia. Next base: position 19,461,466 of record NC_086209.1, on the reverse strand, counting down.
GTTTTGGCTTCAAATAGGGATCGATTTTTTCTAATTGAAAAATATTTATTTGCAAAATATTTAATTCTACTACATATTGAATATTTAACTTGTAAAATATTTAATTCTATTGTTTTTAAGAGAAAAGTTATGGCTTTTTTTATTTTTCAGTGAGACTTCTACTTGTGCTTTAAGCACCTTGGTTTGCAGTTGTAATAGGATGTGTTTATAATTCTGGAAATAAAATGAAATATTTAATTTTGGACCAAACTGTTCAAATTTGGATCTTCAGCCATAATAATAAGAACACATAGCTAGATATAAGTACACATGGCTGTATGCATGCTTTCCTTTCAGCTGGTTAGGCCAACCAAGTGGAAAAACCCTTCTGACAGTGCTACACAAATATTTCTATCAAAGTGCAGAGCCTTTCCCTCACACCCGGAGCAGGCAAAGAGCTGATGTGTTTCTGTGGGCTGTGCAGATGCCCAGGCTGGCAGTGCAGCCCAGCCCTGGTGAGCTGAGCGGACCTGAAGGCTGTGCAGCCTCCTGGGGGCACAGGTTTGGAGCCTCTGTGGCCCTGCAGATCCCGGGGGCATGGGCAGGTTTGGAGCCTCTGTGGCCCTGCAGATCCCAGGGGCACGGGCAGGTTTGGAGCCCCAATAGCCCTGCAGATCCCAGGGGCACAGGCAGGTTTGGAGCCCCAATAGCCCTGCAGATCCCGGGGGCACGGGCAGGTTTGGAGCCTCTGTGGCCCTGCAGATCCCGGGGTCACGGGCAGGTTTGGAGCCCCAATAGCCCTGCAGATCCCGGGGGCACGGGCAGGTTTGGAGCCCCCATAGCCCTGCAGATCCCGGGGGCACAGGCAGGTTTGGAGTAGCCCTGCAGATCCTGGGGGCACGGGCAGGTTTGGAGCCCCTGTGGCCCTGCAGATCCCAGGGGCACGGGCAGGTTTGGAGCCCCCATAGCCCTGCAGATCCCAGGGGCACGGGCAGGTTTGGAGCCCCAATAGCCCTGCAGATCCTGGGGGCACGGGCAGGTTTGGAGCCCCTGTGGCCCTGCAGATCCCAGGGGCACGGGCAGGTTTGGAGCCTCTGTGGCCCTGCAGATCCCAGGGGCACGGGCAGGTTTGGAGCCCCAATAGCCCTGCAGATCCCAGGGGCACAGGCAGGTTTGGAGCCCCAATAGCCCTGCAGATCCTGGGGGCACGGGCAGGTTTGGAGCCCCTGTGGCCCTGCAGATCCCAGGGGCACGGGCAGGTTTGGAGCCCCCATAGCCCTGCAGATCCCAGGGGCACGGGCAGGTTTGGAGCCCCCATAGCCCTGCAGATCCCAGGGGCACGGGCAGGTTTGGAGCCCCTGTGGCCCTGCAGATCCCAGGGGCACGGGCAGGTTTGGAGCCCCTGTGGCCCTGCAGATCCTGGGGGCACGGGCAGGTTTGGAGCCCCAACAGCCCTGCAGATCCCAGGGGCACGGGCAGGTTTGGAGCCCCAATAGCCCTGCAGATCCCGGGGGCACGGGCAGGTTTGGAGCCCCAATAGCCCTGCAGATCCTGGGGGCACGGGCAGGTTTGGAGCCTCTGTGGCCCTGCAGATCCCGGGGGCACGGGCAGGTTTGGAGCCCCAATAGCCCTGCAGATCCCGGGGGCACGGGCAGGTTTGGAGTGGCCCTGCAGATCCCAGGGGCACGGGCAGGTTTGGAGCCTCTGTGGCCCTGCAGATCCCAGGGGCACGGGCAGGTTTGGAGCCTCTGTGGCCCTGCAGATCCCGGGGGCACGGGCAGGTTTGGAGCCTCTGTGGCCCTGCAGATCCCAGGGGCTGCAGCAGCACCTCAGGCACCCTGGATCCTCCCTGGTGAGCCCAGCACCCTCTGGAGCAGAGCAGGGTGCTGGGGAAAGGCGATGCTTTCACTACAGCAGGAGGAATCAGATGGTTTCTGAGAGCGCGCCGAGAGAAAATTCAAGCTGAATTCCGTAGCTGCTAATTTTAGATTGCTCCCCTGAGGCAGCAGCCTTCAGGGAGTTCTGCTCTGGGGAAGAAAGTGGCAGGGATGTTGTTTCTGCTCTCCTGAAAGGCTCCCTGAACGTGCTGTGGGGCAGGGCTGACATTGGAGCAATTCCTTCCAAAGTCTGGAGCTGAAGTAGCCCTGAAATGGAGCAATTTGTCACTGGGTGCAAAGCACGGCTGCTGACCTTTAACATGTACCATGTACACATCAAATTACACATCTCCTGCCATATTCCCCTTTCCCACTGAGAACACGTGGGAATAATCAGGGAGAAAACAAGCAGCCACCAAAGCTTTCCAGCACACCCACCTCTGGTTAACAGCAATGTCACAGGGAAGCTGTAAAACCCCCAAAGTCATTTCCTCCTTCTAATTCACAGTGACATTAACAAGAGCTGAACCCTGACCTGCAGGTGACTAAATGGTGTTGCCAAGCAACTCCACATTCAGTGGGAGGGAGAGGGCAGGAGCACCAGGGACACCTGGGGGACACACCTGGAGCCCCTCCCCTGGGCCAGGGCTGCCTCTCCCCCAGGTGTACACACACCCTGCAGCGCATTTTATTCCCCTTTTCCCTTGAAATTCCACACAGATAGGTGTACAAGAACATTGCTCCAGCTAAAAGTGACAAAATGAAATATAGCAGGCATTTTTCTTTGGAGAAGAGGTGCTTATAAATTCACTTCGTCCAAAGTATCTCTCACTTCAGCAATACATCAAACTGTGCAGGCCCATCACTCTGAATCAATTAGAAATTACTCACCAAGTAAATTACATTGAAAAGCTTTGATTTGTTACTGGAGTTTGTTACTGTTCTCTTCAATCTTAAAAGACTGAAAGCAAAAAAGTAATAATGTGACAGTGATAGTGAAATGTAACTTTTATTGAGATTGATGGGAACCTATTTGCCACAATATTTGCTTTTAATAATTTAATTTTTCAAACTCTGCAAAGAGAGCCATAAATATTTGACTATGAAGTTCTTCCAGTTTAAGGTACTTTTTGCACTATTTGCCTATTTTTTCAAGATTTTTTTATTCCATTTCTAAAAATAAATGCACCAACCATATGTTCATAACCACCTTTTACTTTGCCTCCTAACCATGTTCTTTTAACTTTCATCTGTTTCAGGTTAGTAACCTTTCTACACAAGGCACTTCAGGCACTGGGAGAAAACACAAAAGGATGGCTCCCTGAAGAAAATATTGGTTTTTGCAGCTTGGGTTTGTTTTTGAGCTGGGGAAGAGGCCCAGCTCTGCCTGCCATAGGTCAGGGAGCTGCCTGCAGTGCTGCTGGTGGGAGCAGGGCTCGTTTTCCTCATTGGCATCACTGATGCTGCAGGACCCCAGCAGGGCATTGTGTGCCTGGCACCACAGACAGCTCTGCCGGGGCTGGGACGCACAGTAATGTGCATTTTGAACCTCACAATAACGAGAATATCAACAGAACTGATGTTAATCAGTTCTCTCTGCCCACACCGGGACACTCTGGGGACACTGGGATGTCACAGACATCTTTTTATGAAAAATCCTTTCCTTAGGATTTTTCCTCCTGAGTAGCTGTGAGGCCTCAGGAACAAAATGCAAACAATGGTTATCTGCTGCTGTGGAATGCAACAGGTGCATCTGGGATTGGTCTCATGTGCTTGTTTCTAATTAATGGCCAATCACAGCCAGCTGGCTTGGACAGAGTCTGAGCCACAAACCTTTGTTATGATTCCTTTCTATTCTTAGCCAGCCTTCTGATGAAATCCTTTCTTCTATTCTTTTAGTATAGTTTTAATGTAATATATATCATAAATAATAAACCAGCCTTCTGAAACATGGAGTCAGATCCTCGTCTCTTTTCTCACCCCAGAACCTCTGTGAGCATGGCCACACTGGGGCTCCCCACTGCACCAGGCCATTTCACAGGTGCCAGCCCCAGGCTTGGTGTTGAACGCCCCCTGAGCCTGTCTGACACCTTGGCTGCCTCCTGGGTGGATTATCCCACCCCGTCCCTGGCAGTGCTGGTGCTGCAGCTCCCACATCCACCCTGCCCAGTCCCAACCCCTGCTCTGCTGCCCTCCCGTTCCTGCAGGAGGCCTGGGCTGAACAATGTGGTAAAACACAGCAGTGTGCAACACCTGGAATTAAGATAAATGCAAACTAAAAGCACTTCCAACATCAGTGTCCTATGTAAATGTCAAACTCTAAAATGTGCCATTTGTAGAGAAAATGGCTCAGAAACTGAAAGGCAAGGCAAAAAGAAGAGTCAGGTTAAGTTCTTTTAAAGGCTAGTAACAGATGACAAATGTAGTTCAAATAGCACAGGTGAGGAATGAGTCATTATTAATGACCAAGGGCTTTAGTTATTGGTGTTGAATGGAAAAAAAAAATCATTATGTTTGAAGCTTTACACTGGCATAGAGTGGAAATTATATGCAATCCCTGCTAAGTGCCTGATTTTACTGCTAGAAAATCCCTCTGACTGAAATGTATTTCAAAGTAAACTACTTTAGAATTTCTTTGCGCTGTTGGATGCCCAACCAAAGGTCATTTTCTCTCTCTTTGTGCATCGCTTTAGCAATTCCTAAAGTTTTTTTCCTGCCCCTCTTCTGCAGCACACTTCTATTTTTCTACACTTCAGAGGGCCTAAACTGAAAATTGGATAACTGCTTTTGGAAATGAAATGCAAAAGCAGAAGCCTAGAGCGGTTTCCAATGAAGATGTTTATTCATGACAGCCCTTTCCCCGCCAGGCACTGGCCACCCTCTCGTGCCAGAGCTCAGGAGCTGCAGAGCTCAGCCCTGCCTGGGATCAGGGGCTGCAGCTCTTCCCCTCCTCCCTTCCCAGCACAATTACTGCCCAGATTCACTTTTCCCTACAGCAAATTCCCACCATGCCCTGAAAGCAAAGCTCCCTCACTGAGGATGCTTTTTTGTGATGCTGTGCTGGGATCCCCTGGCTCTGAGAGCTCCTCGCTCCCTCTGTGAGTTCTTTCCTCTGCTGATAATCAGAGCACTGGTGCTGCACCCCGGTTAGAGCCTGAAAGCAGAGCTGCTCCCTTTGCTGCCGAGCACATCTGCTCCAGGCACGGAGAGCAGCACTTGAAAGGTGCAGCTGCTGGGAGGGAGGCACAGGGCTGTGCACACAACCCGTGGCCACGGGAGCCTCTCCAGTTACTCCGAGAGAAACCCCAGCCCAGACCTTGCAGGGACAGCCGAGCTCCTGGGACACAAACTGGGGCACACTTCATGCAGTGCAGAGCTCACATCTCATCTGCTGCTCAGCTGCAGGCACAGAGCCCACATCTCCTGCTCAGCTGTGAGCTCAGGACCCTGCAGAGCAGCCTGAGCTGGCTCTGCAGCAGAGCTGAGGGGGCTCCCCTCCCTCCCCACACACCTTATACATGAGCAAGGGATGGGAACACCTGATTAAAGCCTGTGAGAGCAGCCAGAGCTGAGGATCCCCCTCAGAGCAGGGCCAGGGCTGTGAGCAGGCTGCAGAACAGCCCAGCAGCATCACTGCTCTGATTGCACCAGTGCTTCAAGAATCTCTCCTGGACCCTTATCAAAGAGCTAATTCAATGGAAAATTAATGCTGCCAACCTTCTTACCCCCCCAGAAAAGGACAGTTTGCATTTTCCCTGAGTTTTGCAGGAAGCTTCCGCAGCAGCAGCACCACCCTGGGTGTGGGGCTGCTCCCTTGGCAGCCTCCCACACTCCTTCCTGACACACCTGCAGTGGGAATCCTCCTTCCTTTCTGTGTTTCCTTTCTCTTTGCACAAACACCAAGTGGCTTTTGAGCAGCATCTGGTGCTGAGGCAAGAAGGAAACACCAGGATCAGAACAGCCAGATGTCCTGAGAGGAGGACAGACAGACAGACAGACAGACAGGTTCCAGCAACGAGGACTGATGCAATCATGGCACTGTGTTTTCTCTCACTATTTCCAGGAACAGCAATATGAGTTTTGTCTTGCAGAGCACCATCACAAGTGGGAACACAGCGTGTCCTGAGGCCCTGCAGGGCTCTTGGTGCACAGAGCTGTGCTTACATGGATCTCTGTGCTGCACTGACAGCAGGAAAAGAAAGAGGAGAGAAATAGGACAAGGAGAAAAACTCTTCAGGGCAAGATAGTAAAGCTAGTAATAAAAGAAATGTGAAATTTTTAAACTGGCTGGGGGATCGGCATAACACCCATGAGAAACCTTAGCTCAGTTTCCAATTTCTGGTGCAGCTCCTGACCAGCTCTCTTCATCTCTCACTTCTTCCCTTTTTTTATTTTTTTAAGACCAAAAATGACACTACTAACCACCTTGCCTTGTATTTGTGTTGTGGGGACTCATTCATTATTAATAGCAGAGAGGTGCAGAAGCACAATGATGCATGGCACATGAGCCAACAGAAACTCTGCTCCCCCCTGCACCACTCCTCATACAAAAGGAGATAAAGGGCTTGATTTCTAGCAGGAGAGCTGTGACTCCTGCAGATAAAAGTTTTTTACAGACTTAAGAAGGCACTATTTGAAGGTGTTTAATGCTATAGTTTTCCTTACACAGCCATCTTTATTCTACATAAAAGCATATTTACAGAATCCAGACTTCAGTGTGCCATGAAGGGAAAGGGATTTTAAAAGGGATTTTTTTCCCTGCTTTTTCTCCCCAGTTTTCCCCCTGAGGGTGCCCTGGTTCCATATCCTGCCCCCAGCCATTCCTGGGGCTGCTCTTTTCTCACCTGTACCCTCAAACATGAAATCCCACCCTGCAGAGCACAGGCTCCCTGCCTCTGAAGCCAGGTGGGTTTAGCCAATAACACAGGGAGTGAATCATGGCTTGGAACATGGATTTGTCCTCAAGAAAACCACGTCTGAAACCACAAATCCAAAATCTCTCTGAGGAAACGAACAGTTCTCCTCTAGGTGTGTGTGCACAGGAATTCAGGGGTGGAAAAAGGCCCCTGCCAGGTTTGTAACTGGGGCTCAGAACAGGGGGAAGGGATCATCTGCCATTTCACTGGGGTTAATTCTGCCTTTTTGTAATTCCATCTCTGAATAATGGTGTGAAGCCAAGCTGACCCACGCAGCCACAGCTGTGCCAATGCAAACATCTCACTAGAGGAGCAGGGGCTGGGTGTTCTGGCACCTCAGCTTTCAGAAAAGCATAAATAAACCCTCAGGAGTTACCAGAACTCACACAAAGCTGCAGTGGGGATGACAAGGACAGGTGAGGGGGGCTAAGCAGTGTCCAGGCAGCCCCAGGACATTTTGTGACACTCCAGCAAACTGGAACATCCACAGGGACAGTGGGACCGGCTCCTCAAGGTGCTCAAGGTCAGGAGGCTGGATGGAGCTTGAGCAACCTGGACTAGTGAAAATGGGACTGTGTGACTTTTAAAGATGCCCTCCAACCCAAATCATCTCTGGTCTGATGTTCTCCTGACCCCAGAGCAGGAACAAGGACGACAGGGAGAGCAAAGCCGAGCAGATGCACTGCGGCCCTTGGTGAATGCAAACACTCCTCCCCACAGGATTTATGCCAGTTGACATTAGGATTAACTTATTTCTTAATTAGGATTACACACTCTTGGCTAATACCAAACGAAAGGACATCCCTGCCTGATGAAGTGTGGCCCTGGATGGTGCCCTGATGTAAATCTCCACCTCAGGAGGGGCTGGAGGTGAGACTGGGCTGGCCCCAGGCAGCTGGGACTCTGTCCTTCAGGGGAGGTGAACACTTTGGGAAGTAAATGACACCACAGAAAGGCAGCTCCAGGGGCAGCAGCAAGGTCTGCAGCGATGCACACCTTCACCACCCCTGGCTGAGCTCATTCCCATCACCACACCTCTCATGCCTACAGCCAATTGCTCTTTCAGGGTGAAAAACGGGAGGTTAGGCAGAATCCAACCCAGCATCCTCATCATGGAGCTCTTTCTGTAAATAATACCTTGAAACTCCCTTGAAATATTACAGAAATACCCATTCCTGTAAATAATACCTGGAAAATGCCCTCTGGTTTATACAGACAGAAACAGGATTAAATCCTCCAAAAATCCACACCACATTTTACAAAGCTTCCTGCTGGTAAAGAAGTTCATGATTTTTAATTAGTACTATGCAGACATGAGGCCAGACATGCAATGTTCAATAAACCAGTTAGTTTTTACATCAGTAATGAGTCTTAGAATATTTATGTAGGGCCTTCAGAAGTCAGAACCAGAAGAGTGAATGTGCAGTGATCCTAACATTACCCCTAGGTGCATGTGAGTAGCAGAGATATTAACAACCCCAACAGTATAAAGTTAAAAAAAAAAAAATCCATGGAGGTGGAAACGTGTATTTCACATGGGTTAATATAATCAGCTGCAGGTAGATTTCAGAGGATTATTTCCAATCTTTTGAGAAGAGATTTCTTTTGTGGGCATGATAAAAATTGTTAATATGTTGCTGCTGTTTTATTCAAGGTGAAAATTTTGCTTTAATCACTTTCAAATAAATGCGAAACTCAACCATTACTCCCTTCTAATAATACTGAAGAAAATAGTTCACACTAAATCTAACATAATGAACACAGCATGTTCATAGAGAACTGAGTGTTCTCAGCTTAAGTCCCCTTTAATCCATAATTCCTTTGGAACTACATATTACATCCACATGAATACCAAAGAGGTTTATGATTAATGTTATTTTAATGAATAATAAAAAAATTGATGATGATTTAGACAGAGTTATTTTCAGGGTGGTTTTTTTTTTGCATAAAGATTTGTTGGTTAGAGTCTAGCACATATTAAACAGAGCCCCACGATCAGAGTGGGGTGGAAATGCTGCCAAAGCTCCTGAGCAGGGATCCCTGCAGGCCCTGCCAGCCCCAGGTGCTCCTGAATCCCTCCCGCACCCAGGCTGGGCTGAGGAAGCACCAGGAAAACCCAGGAGAGGTGGCTGGGCAAGGTTGGGTGGCTGGGCCTGAGTCTCCCTTTGCACTGGTTTGGATGCAGAATTCCGGAATCCCAGAAGCCCAGAATCCCAGAATCTCAGAATTCTAGAATCACAGAACTCCCAGAATTCCAGGATCCCAGAATTCTGGAATTGCAGAATTCCAGAACTCCAGAATCCCAGAATTCCAGAATTCCAAGATCCTAGAATTCCATAATCCTAGAATCCTGGAATCGCAGAATCCCAGAATTCCATAATACCAGAAAACCAGAATCTCAGAATTCCAGGATCCCAGAACTCCAGAATTTCTCAGAATCTGAGGATCCCAGCCCAGCAGTGTCGTCCCCTGGGTGCATCCCCAGGTCAGGGATGAGGGGTCAGGACCCTCAGCTGTCCCCAGGGCCACCAAGGCCACAGGCAGTGAGTGACAGCAGCACAGCCAAGAGCAGCAAAGCACAATTGGTGGGATCTCCAGAAATAGCAGCAGTCAGAGAGATGCCAGACTGAGTGTGCAGCCCCCAGCACAGCTCCAGCTCCAGGAGGGCTCTGCTGGCTCAGCCAGACCCCACAGGAGCCACTGAAGCTGTCCCCAATGCTCTGAGGATGGAGAGGTGGCAGGGGCTGCTGCTCCCAAACATTCTGATGATGGAGGGGTGGCAGGAGCTGCTCTCCCAATGCTCTGAGGATGGAGGGGTGGCAGGGGCTGCTCTCCCAATGCTCTGAGGATGGAGGGGTGGCAGGGGCTCCTGTCCCCAACGCTCTGAGGATGGAGAACCTGCTCTCCCAGGCTGTGGCTCTCACTCTCACCCTCCCTGTGCAGAGCTGCTGCCTCACCCAGGGCTGTCCTGTTTCTGGGCTGAGTCTCTGGCCAGATCTGCCTGCCTCATCTCTCCCAGGAAGCCAAGGAAGTGGGAGCAGGGCTGTGGAGCAGTGATAGCACAGCATAAGCCTGTCTATAGTGTATCCAAATAACCTATTAATGGAAACCCTTTGGCAGCTGTTAAAGTGCTGGGAGTATGGAAATGTCTGCAGTCAGAACTCTGTGGGATCCCTTCCTGAAAATGTCATCACCACGTTATAATTAAAATAACATCCCTTCCATGCCAGCTATCTTTATTAGGTACCAAACACTGAACCTCTTCCCAAACCACTGGGGTGCAAATTGCTTTTCAAAAACATTTCTGGAGCTGATAACCATAAGCTTTCACACTGGAATGAACTTTCCCAGGGACAACCATTATGTTCCTTTCCCCAGGCTCTGTGCTAGAGACTTCAGACTCATTGCCAGCACCTGATTGGAGGCTGGAGCTCCTCTCCTGCACTCAGGTGTTGGTAGACCCTGGATCATATTCCATAATGAACATTTTTGGGTGTTTTTGTCACTTCGATTAAGCAAAGAAAAGCAGCCATACCTCCCAGGGGAACTCCAAAGCAAGGTTTGGTCCAGGAAAGGACTGCAAGCCTGGAACCAGGAGAGCTATGAGCTGGATGTGAATGCCCACCCAAATAAACTCAAGTGCTACAATTTACTGTAAAATAACCAATTAGTCATTCATGTTTTAGTGTTCAACAATGCAAGTTTCTCACTGAGGAGAGATCAGTGTTTTCTGTTTCCCACATACCTGTCTGAGTGTGAGCTGAGAGCAGGCCAAGTCCTGTGTCTTGCTTTATCAACCCACTCCCAACACTGACATTATTTGATGGAGCTCATTACTTCAGAAGAGCAGCAGCCTGTAAAGCTGCTCTCCTCCTCACAGCTGGCATTTGATTTCCTGAAACCCAGGGATGCTCAGTGAGAGACCTGCAGACATCCCTCCGAGGGTCAAGTGTGGTGAGGCAGAGCCTGGGGCACAATTGCTGAGTTCTCTTCCTTAAAACCAAGACCCCCGAAGGATTCTGAGTCCCTAACCTTGAACTAGAGCAACAATTTATTTTGTCCCCTGCCAGTGTCCCCCCAGCCTGTGTGACAGCCTGCAGCAGATGGTTCCACAGACAGAGACAAGTCCCTGTCCCTGCAGCCTCCCACAGACCACAGTGAGCTGCAAACAAACCAGCAAACATACCCCGGGACACTGAAAGGGAACTACAGTGTGACTGAACTACAGTGTGACTCTGACAAGAAACTACAATGTGACTGACAGGAAATTACAATGTGAGACTCACAGGAAACTACAGTGTGACTGACAGGAAATTACAGTGTGACTCTGACAGGAATCTACAGTGGGACTGACAGGAAATTACAATGTGACTCTGAAAGGGAACTACAGTGTAACTGACAGGAAATTACAATGTGACTCTGACAGGAATCTACAGTGGGACTGACAGGAAATTACAATGTGACTGACAGGAAATTTCAATGTGACTCTGAAAGGAAACTACAACGTGACTCTGACAGGGAACCACAACGTGACTCTGACAGGGAACTCCCATTTAATCCAATGTCCCAAGCTGGCCATGCCCAGATTTGTGGCAGATGATGACCATGCCCCCTCCTTTCCCAGGAAGCACACACTCCTGGTCACACTGTCCCCATGCCCTTTCCCCAGCCACCACCTTCCACAGGTAAATGCCCACTGAAATAATTACAAAGCCTGTTCATCGTGTGAATTTTCATATTCCACAATCCAATCTCCATTCTGTCAGCCATCTACGATGCAGAACACGATGTGGTCTGCAGGAAACAGGAGCAGCTTTTCCTGAGCAGCATTCTGGCACCAATTCACCCTGGCTTTTCTGAGGGCACAGACCATCGGGCTGGAGAATATCTAATGCTGAAAATACATCTTGCAACTTTTATATTGCCACTTAAGTTATTTGGCCCTCTTCCAGTTGTTTAAATTACCTCAGTTTTCTAGAGCAACTCGGGTACTTAATAAACAAAATGCCATTTCTGTGCCTCACAAGATCACGGTGCATATCTGCTAATAAGGTCAAAGCCATCCTTCAGAAGCTTAGGCAAGCACACCCCAGAATGGCCTTTCCTGCTAAAAAAAAAAGCTCTGGGCAACATTTTGTTGCAACTAAATGTTTAAAACTCTTGTTCTCGGTGTTTAGAACCATAAAAAATACATAAATGCTAAGGGAGACAAGCAAGCAAGCAGGCTGTGTGTGCTGGATGACCTCATTATTCCTCTGTGACCAGCTGGGAACCTGCTGCTTGCAGCCAGCCCCTCTCATGGCAGGGAGAGCAGCATGGAGCTGATCCCAGGCTCTGCTGGGTGCACTGGAGGGCTGGAAACTGATTGTCACGGTGGGTTTGCCTCTTCCTAAAGGGTTTGGGCCCTTCCCTGTAGAGCAAAGAGCACATTTGCCTAGCTCTGTCCCACTAACAAGCAGCTGGGAGCTCTCCTGGTGTCCCACACCTCTCCAGCCTGGCCTTCCACACCCTGCCTGGGCTGCTGCACGGCCAGCCAGCTCCAGAAATACAATTTCCAGCAGACCAACAGCAGAAGTTTCTATTTTATCAGCCCCCCTTTCTGCACGGGTGTTTCACCTTCAGTGTGTTGCTATCATCTTTGCCACAATCACGTTTTAGCATCTGCTGTGTCAGCATCATGTTTCAGCATCAGCATTTAACCATCAGCTGTTCCACCATATGGCACACGAAGCATCAGCACTGCAGCTCTCACAACACACCCCAGCAAACAAAAAGCTCTTGTAATTCCCCTCCATCCCTCCAGCAGCTCTCCTGTGCCTCTGCCACCTTTCCCTGGGACAACACTGCCTTTATCTCTTCTTTTCCATGAAGAAATAACGTCCTGCAGAGAATTAGAAACAAAACAAAACCAAACAGCTCAGTTCCTCTAGGCAAATTTGCAGGAGCCTCTCCTGTGATCTGATTTTCCTCTGAGGTTCACTGAAGCATTTTTAAAGTCCTGCGCTACAAGAGCAAGCTCAGGGTCACTGCCTGTCATGCTTTTAATCACAGCTGCCATTTGGCATGGGAGCTTGAGCAGCAGGGGCAGGAATCCTCCTGGAGAGCTGGGCTGAATTTCCAGCTAATGCAGGCTTCTGCTGCCTTGGGGGAGAAATGCAGGACACTCTTTAGGCTAAACTTCTTCAGAAGGACCCAACTGATTTTGTAAATGCTCAGTGTGCAGGGCAGGATGGTTGGGGGGGGGGCAGCATTGCACACGTGCCCTGGTGACTGGAACGTTTCAGGCTGACATTAAAATGCTGGATGGGTACAGAAATCTGGGAGCAGACAGGCTGGTGAGCATGATTCAGGAGCCTTGCCATCCTGTTAGTCACATCATGTACCATCAACATTTTCAGATGGTATCAAACCCCCAGCAAATGCCAGCAAACATCTTTGGGGGGCTGCACTCTGCAAAACCAAAGTGGGATTGAGCTCATGACCTAAGAAATTTGGTATCTGCTTTGCTTACAAGCAATTATGCCTCAAAGTTTGTTCCTGGTAAAGAGCGACATTTTTCCACCTCATTGTAAAATTTGACAAATGCAAATTTTGCAGGCTTCACTCTGAGTGTGAAATTCTCCAGCACGGGGCCTGTTTATCTATAGAAAGCTGTAGCTAGTAAGATATCTTTAAGAAAAATGCAGCAGCAAGGGAATGAAATGAGACACAGGGCTTTTCACCATTGTGGTCAGAGTCTGATCACTGCTTGCCATGCTTTGAAAACAGTCAGTATTAATCAGCAATTCTCCATTTTATAGACACTGAGGGGAAATGTCCATCTCTGGAAACCCCTCAGCACCAAAAATGAGATGTGACAAAGCCCTCCAAGGAAAGGACAGCATTAGCTGGCCCTGGTGCTGTTTGGCACAGTTAGCAGGGCCATGGACACCAGTGCAGCAACTTCAAGGAGGGAGATTGGTATAAAAACTGCCAGAATTCACTGTTTGGTATCATCAGCTTGTCAACTATGCAACAGTCTTATCTAGAATCAGAGAATCACAGAATGGCTTGGGTTGGAATGAATCCTAAAGACCACCTGGTTCCAACCTCCAATTAATTGGAGTCAAAGTTTTAGATCAGAAAATCTGAATTTTCAGCGGTAACAGATAACTAGCAATAGTTTAGTTTAGCATGGTGGTGTCTAAAGCACCATTTTCATGAAAGAAGTCTCTGTAGGAAAGACCCCATGGAGGGGGACCCCAGTGCAGGTGTGAAGATGTCCAGAGCAGAACAGAGGTGTCTGTACAGGTGTACAGATAAATGATAAATTCAGTGGAAACTGAGATTATCTGTACAAGTTCTGCACCACCATCAGGCACCAGAGCATTGCTCCTGCATGGACTGGCTGAGGGAGGGATGGCCACAGCTTCTGTCCCAACAACACTCCCAGACCCTGCAGGCACTGCCAGGGATTTGCCTCCCAAGTGCTCCCAGAACCAGCTCAGCCCTGATTCCTGGAATGCACGCTGCCATCCCAGGCAATGGGGGAATCCTGGTGCTGTGCCATCAGTGCCTATTTCCATCTCATTTAAGGATCTCCTTTATCTGTGAATAGCTCCCTAACGAGGCCAAGATTCTCCACACCCAGCAACACTTTTTTACTGTAAAATACTGTATTTTCCTCCCATAAATACGAATCCACTGTGCTTTCCAGCCATCAGAAGCTTTTGTACCCAGCAGAGCCTGCATCTGCACTGCTAATCACTCCAACCTTGTAAATTGTAAACAGGTCTCTCACAAAGCCACGAGTAACACTCCCAGCTGTAATGCTATTAACCTAATCCCTGGTAGTTATTACAGAAACTCATGGCACACGGCTTAGCAGACACCAGAAAATGCAGTTTCCCTCAGTAAAGTTGGAGCTGATCTTTGTGTGTTAGGAGCATTATTAAAAGCAGCTGAATTAACACGTTGGAAGCTGGAGCTTCTAAAGCTTTGATGCCCAGATGTAAAAGGGGCTCCATCAGTTATCCTGGGGCATGAAGATAAGGGCACAGGGGAGCCCATTCCCTGTGGGGCACATTCACTGTTTAATGGTTTGCATTTTTTGAACCCATACTACAATTATTTCATTGTACACAACCCAATTTCCCCAAATTCTCTCTCTGTCTCCATCTTCCTGTCCCTCTATACCCTGAGAAATACAGGGTAAAATCATGGCCAGGCTAAGCCAGGAGATAATGACACTTTAAATCATCTTAGGTTAAGCACCTTGGTAAATTGCAAGTTATCCTGAGAAACTTCTAGATTACTGCTGTAATGCAAAGGCACCAAAAATGTTGATGGAAAAAGGACTTAACTAATCCTAGAGCAGCTGAACACATCTATGATTGCCACGAATATATGTTCTGAAAACTGCCATGAAACAATTAAATCTCACACATTTCCAGGGGTGCAGAGACATCAACCAACCCGTTCTACAATCACTGTAGAGAACTTCAGAAAAGGCATTTCCTGTGGCCTTTCATGGAAACTTTGTTTTTGTTGGTTTTTAATGCTTTTCTTCCACTAAAATAAATTACTTCAGACTGAAACTTCTCTGTTTGCCTTTTTTCTGGGGAGCTGCAAACTCCCACAGACAGAATTCTTGGCAGTCTGTCTGCAGGAGGAGACTGGGAGCCTCACAGATGTGATGTGAAAAACAAGGATTATTTCAGAGATAAATAATGGCACAACCTGTTCCTGCAGCACCCACTGGTGCAGGCTGCACCCTGCCTGGGGCCAGCTGCTTGGGGGAAGGAGCATTTTGGGGCTGAGCAGCTCCGTGGGACTTGGGGCAAAGGGGAGATGCTCCACACACCCAGGCTGGGCTTGGCTCCCAGCTTCCATGGGTCACACACTGTTGGGAAGGATCAAAGTTTGGCAAGAAAATCTCACAGATCTGTGTGCTTGGCAGAAAGATTTTTGAATGTAGAGTCTGATGAAGGAATAGAGATGGAAGCAAGTTTTGATATAGAGGAAAAGAATTGCTGAGCCAGTCTTGCTGGATAACCAAGGAGGCAAAGGCTGTGTTAGTTAGAAGGGGTTTTTATGGCTTAGAGCAAAGGATAAACCCACCCCAAACAAGAAGATGTCTTTACCAAGCAGAAAGAGAGCACAGGCAAACAAGTCAGCAAAGCTGCAAGTAGAAAAAGGTCTCAGAATTTTCCACTGCAAGAAAACTGAAAAACAACTTCTAGCTTCAACTGTGATGTACTGACTGTTAGTGATTGGAGAACAGTACCATGAATATGGTAATTACAGTAGTTATGATAGGCTATAGGTAAAAGTTAAGGTATAGATTGGCTCTTCTGTATTAAGATGCTCAGCTAAGAAAAGTCTATAATGCATTGTAACCAAAAGAAAAGTATAAAATGCAATGTAACCAAAACCAAAGGGTCTCCAGGCCTGCCTGCAGCTGGAGCTGACAGCTGTAGGCACAGCTCTGTCACCCTCAACCCTGGACTGCTGTAACGTCCTGGATGTAATAAACTGCATTTTGTACACAATAAAGTGCATTTTGAGGAGCCCCTGGAGTCCCACGTCCCTCATTCAGGCTCCTACACCCCAGCCAGCGTTGGGGCTGCCAGGCTCTGGGATGAGCTGTGCTGTGAGAGCCCAGCCCTGCCTGCTGGCTCGCTGTCCCAGGGGGCATCTGAGCCCTCTCCCAGCTGCAGCTCCAGCCCAGGCTGAGCTCAGGCTGCAGCAGCACAGGGACAGGGAGCAGCACTCACAGGGGACTCAGGGCGTGACACAGCCCTGGCACCAAACCCTGCTCCCAGCGGGGCCCCTGACCTGCCAGAGTCAATTCCCAACATTTCCAAGTGTCACAGACATCTTGTATGAAAAACCCTTTCCTTAGGACTTTTCCTCCTGAGAAGCTGGGAGGCCTCAGGAACAAAATGCAAACAATGGTTATCTGCTGCTGTGGGATGCAACAGGTGCATCTGGGGTTGGTCTCATGTGCTTGTTTCTAATTAATGGCCAATCACAGTCAGCTGGCTGGGACAGAGAGTCTGAGCCACAAACCTTTGTTATCATTCCTTTCTATTCTATTCTTAGCCAGCCTTCTGATGAAACCTTTTCTTCTATGCTTTTAGTATAGTTTTGATGTAATATATAACATAAAGTAATAAATCAGCCTTCTGAAACATGGAGTCAGATCCTCGTCTCTTCCCCAGTCCAAAACCCCTGTGAGCACGGCCACATCCAAGCTCCTGAGCTGAGCCCAGCAGAGAGAACTCGAGGAGCAGTGAGTGGGGAGAGCTCTCAGAGCTCTGCCATGCCCCCATCCCCACCACCACAAATCCCACAAATCCCATAAACTCCACAAATCCCCACAACACCACGCTCTCCTCCTCCGACAATGAGGCACTTCGTTCTGGAAAGTGGCCCACAGAAGAGGCTTCCCTCCAGAAAAGGAAGGAACACTCTTGTAATTTTAAATTAAAGTGTGCAATTACTGTTCTTTATTGTTGCCAGTTAAAAGAGATTTGCCACAGTTGCTTACATGCACGTATAGGAGCTGGGAGAAAGCAGCAGATCCTATAAGAAGGTTTCCTCCTGAGAGGTGTGAATTTCACAACAGCAATAAAAATGTTTGCTACAGAGTGAGAGCTACAATTTAAACACAGACAAATGCTGCTTTCCCTTCTGATAGCATTTTCCTGGGTTCTTTCTGTCACATATAAATACACTGCTTGGGAAGAAGCCCTGGAATATTATTTTAAGATAAGATAGTACAGGTTCATAGTAATTAAGTCAAACTCTTTTTTCTATGAGGAGAAGATAGCACGTTTCCATGGTAATTCTTTTCTTACCTTTTAAGACAAAGGACAGCTTAGAACTACAGAATTAAGTCATTTTCATGCCTTTCTTCTCATCCTTAACAGAAGCTGTTTCTGTTTTAAACCATCAGAGGCTCATCTTTTTTGATAAATCCAGCTTCAATATCAATTGCTAATGCAAATTTCCACTAAATATTTAATGATTTTAAAATTGAAGGCATGCAAAGAGTTAATGCAAATACCAGCTCCT
Source organism: Melospiza melodia melodia (assembly GCF_035770615.1). Classification (NCBI taxonomy): domain Eukaryota; kingdom Metazoa; phylum Chordata; class Aves; order Passeriformes; family Passerellidae; genus Melospiza; species Melospiza melodia. The sequence continues at coordinate 19,443,636 of NC_086209.1, read as the reverse complement.
CGTTTTTCTCAGCCAAATAATTTCAGGTTAGCATTGGAAGGAGGGTGGGGGTGGCACAAGTCTCACTGAAAGAATTTTACCTAATTATTGAGTTATTCCAAGGCGCAGCTTCAGAGAGTTAATTGGCACTGCAGCAATGGCAAATTTGGCCCAATGTAAATTCATCTCTTCTCCATTGTTAGGACTGCTCAAAAGAATGTTTTTGTAACCTATTTCTGAATCCAACCATTGTATTTCATTATGATTTTCTTTTGATTCTGTTACCATGTGAACAGTGAAATACACATAAGCACAGCTCATGATCTCAGAATGTCAACCGAGGGGTATTTTGTGCTTCAGAGCTGATTGCAGGGACTCAGAGCACCCTTTGAAAGCCCTTTGAAAAAGTTGCATGTGTGTTTAGGTCTAAAAATTAATTGGGGATTAAGGAACCAAAAAGTAGGCAAGGGAAAATTTTGATCACCTCAAACTCTCTACAAGAACTTTGCTTTGAGAAAGCCTTTGCTCTAAATCCAGTCTTTACTGCAGATTAAATCCCGGGCTGAGGTAAGCTTGATTAGTTGCATGGACCAAAATTGCTGAAATTCAGGGGAGCTCCAGCATGCAGGAGGCTGAGGCCAATTCCCAGGAGCTGAAAAACTCTGTGTATATTATGGCAGATTCCCAGTATGGCACGAATTGACTCAATTTGTACTTCATTTGTACAGACAGGACCCAGAAATCCACCCTGCAAAGCGCCACACTGCCCATTCACTCCTCAGATGAACACTGATTGCTTCTTTCCTAATTGTGCTATTAAGGTTTTTGCAGACATACAAGGAGTTACAGAAACCAGCAAGGATTTCAGATCCCATTTGGAATTCAAGGAGATCCCAATTTTCAAGGCAGACTTTGGGTGCTCAGACTGGACAAGCAATGCCATAACCTGATATTGAACAACCAGGAAAAGTCCAAATGTATTCACCAGAAACTGTTTGGACAAGCAATGGCACAACCTGATACTGAACAAGCAGAAAAAGCCCAAATTCGTTCGTCAGAAACTGTTTGGAATCTTATGCAATGGCATAACCTGATACTGAACAAGCAGAAAAAGCCCAAATGCATTCACCACAAACTGTCTGGAATCTTTTCAGGGGCTGCTCCCTTCCTGATTTCAGCTCCCCAGGCTGCATCCATCATTCTAACAGGACTGCAAGGGGATTGTTTTCCTGTTCCCTTGCTGTGGTTACCTGGGAGGTACCAGCCCTGCCATTAGCAGAGGAAGGGTTTTCTGTGTCGCAGGCAGGGATGTGGGAGGGCAGCAGGATCTGAGCAGGGGTTCCCACTCTGCTTTAACCCTGCCCAGGCCCCACAGAGACCAGGAGCTGACAGGGGAGAGGGAGCATCCCCGGCCTGGTGCCCTGTGCTCTGTGCCCTCTCCTCTTCACCTGCATTTTGGAGCTTCCTACAAACCCCCTGCTGTAGCTGCCCAGCCATCTGTGGTGGCAGAACCTTCTAGAAGGGCTGGTGGGACACAATGAATGAGCAGCTTTATTCCCTTCAGCATTCATTTCTCCCTGGGAGTGCTGGGGGGCTTCTTCCACCTGCTCAGGAGAAAAACCAGCAGTTCAAACCAGTGCCAGAGCAGAAATTCTGCTGGGGCTGTGTCACTCCTGTGGAGAGCACGGGGAGAGGAATTGCTTGCATTTGAGAGAAGCTGTGAGGGATTTCTGGATCAGGAAAGAGAGACAGATCTGGGATGCACTCAAGACAGATTTCTGAGTGCCAGCAGAAGCACTGGGCTGGCTTCAATGACCTGACTGCAAAATGAGGTGGGTAATGCTGCCAACTCTTTGAAAGAAAGATTATCTGGGTTTATTCCCAGCTGTGCCACACAATCCCCATGTAACTCAGGATGAGTCACTTAAATTCAATTTTCTTCTGTTTACCTGTCTGAAAAATCAGAGAGCAGAGTAGATAATTTTCTCTATTCAATTCCTATTCAGATTATAAATGCTCTGGTGCAAGATTGCTCTGCCTTTCTGTGGAGAGCCAAATGCCAGGTCAGCAAGGCTCCTGCCTCAGCTGGAGCCTCCTGTTTCCAGCACAATACAAACTGCAGTGGCTGCTCCCCTCTCCCCTGCTCTGCCAGAGACTCCCTTCCCAAAACTGGCCCCTGTATTCCATTTCTCCATGTCCTTTGCTGCTGTCCATGCTGATGTGCAGGCCTTGTGTTCCCTGCTCCCCCAGCTTCAACTGAAGCTCCATTTCCACATTTAAATGCCATTTTTCACTCCTTCTTTCCACATTCCAGCTCCACTTCCACATTTAAATGCCATTTTTCACTTCTTCTTTCCACATTCCAGCTCCACTTCCACATTTAAATGCCATTTCTTCCCAAGGAGAAGAAAAGGAAAACCAATTATAGTTGGCCGTTCTTTTTATTTAAGAGCAAAATCAATGACTTTTATGTAACTTTCCTTGTATTACCATAATGTTAGCAACTTTAGCAAACACCTTGAACCAGAGGAGCTGCCAAATTCTCAAGTGGCCACACTTGATTTATAAACTGCAATTATGTTTGTCAGCTGATAACCAAAGACCAGATCAGCTTTCACCAACTCAGTAGATTGGAAGTGAATATTTTATTACCTTTAGCCAATCTTTCTCTTCAGATACAAAGTGCTTTTCAGACTCAAAGTGCTTTTCAGACACAAGGCAGTGACTTTTCTAACGAGCAGCAGGAGATGATTCTTGGTCAGGGGCAGGAGCTGAATGCCTCTGTCACGTGGCAGCGCTCAGAAATCACAAAAGCAATTCTTCTAACCTTTCTAATGCTTGAAAGGGGCTCAAAGAGCTGCTCTCCACACACTTCTGGACTGTTAAACTTCTTTTCAGGACTCTCCTGCCCAGCAGTGTCATTCACAGCCTGATTTTCTGCCATGGACACAGAACTGTGCAAACAATCTCTCTGTTTCTTCTGGAAGTCTCTGCCTACCAACCTTACAGTCTGGATGCACTATGACAAAAGAATCCTAGGTGAGCTCCAAAAGCAAATTAACTTTCCATTCTCAGATAATAACTTCCTGGAAAAAAATAAAGCAAGCTATTCTTCCTGTAGTTCACAGTAAGATTGACATTCACTGAAAATTACAGTTCATTTCAAACACATTCTTGTACTGCAAAGACTTGATCCATGGTGCATGCTGGGCTAAGATACCACTGCAGAGCCCAATTTCCACAAAAACACAGTGAAATTAAAATCAAAATTAAAAAGAGAGAGAGGTCTACCTGGAGCAGGAGTTGTAGGATAACCAAGAATAAAGATTCAGCAGAGGAATGGAGGTGTGATGTCAGTGCTGCAATCTGGAGCAAGCGCTGCTTTTTTGACTTAATAACAGTGAATGTCAAATTCTCCAGGAAAGGAACTTGCAAAGTCCTGGTAACAAGTCTGCTGAGGAGCTAAATCACAGTACATTCACATACAAGCACAGTAGATTATCTGTCACTCACCAAATCAGTACTTTCCAAGTCACCTCCTAGCATGGCTCAATATACAGACACAGATAAAAATATTTACAAACCCCCAGCACATCCAGCACCCTGACACCGCTCTCTTAACTGGTTTGTAACCTCAGGCTTTGAAGGGAATCTCTGCAACCAGCAGTCTTACACTGGGGATCCACAGCCCTGCAGCTGCCATTCTGCTCCTGCTGCAGCTCTGGGGCTCTCACTGCACCTCACTGTGCTTTAACCATGCTTTAACCAACACACCCAAAACCACAGCAGAGCTCTGGGAGGCGCAGCGAGATCCAGTTCCCATCCCAGGGATGGCACAAACAAACCCTGAACTGCACTTTGAGGAGGAGGCTCGCTCAGGTGGTTTGCAGGGTGATTAATTCAAACTGGGGGCTGGTTTTAACTCAGCACAGTCCCCCTGGTTTCGGGGGATTGCAGAGGAATTTGTCCTTCAGGGCATGCTTTGCCAAATTAAGCTGTGGAGAACCATTTCCATAGTTTGAATGGAGATATAACAGCTTCCTACATCGAGGTAATTTAATTCTCTGTCTGATAGACAGGAAAATCCTTTCAGTGAATTATATCAATGTCTAGCTTTTCTTATATGCTGCCAGGGCAGGTTTCCTGTAACACAATGGCCAGAACCGTGAAACTTCGAGATATTTGCCAGGCAAATTGGGAACCACAAATGATGCTGTAGCTGCAGCCCCTGCTTGGCTGGCAGACCTGAAAAGCCACGCTGATCCTTGCTGGGTGCAGTAGGATGTAACCTTCACTCTGGCACTGCACCTCCTTCCTTTAGATCATTTTTGCCATTCAGAGCGTTGGGAATCTTTGTGGGTAGGTGAGCACAGCAATGCTCAGGCTGTGGGGTGTGACAAGGGAAGGCACAGCAATGCTCAGGCTGTGGGGTGTGACAAGGGAAGGCACAGCAATGCTCAGGCTGTAAGGTGTGACATGGAGAGGCACAGCAATGCTCAGGGTGTAAGGTGTGACATGGAAAGGCACAGCAATGCTCAGGGTGTAAGGTGTGACAAGGGAAGGCACAGCAATGCTCAGGGTGTGGGGTGTGACAAGGAGAGGCACAGCAATGCTCAGGCTGTGGGGTGTGACATGGAGAGGAAGCACAGCAATGCTCAGGCTGTAAGGTGTGACATGGAAAGGCACAGCAATGCTCAGGCTGTGGGGTGTGACAAGGGAAGGCACAGCAATGCTCAGGGTGTGGGGTGTGACAAGGAAAGGAACAGCAATGCTCAGGCTGTGGGATGTGACAAGGGAAGGCACAGCAATGCTCAGGCTGTGGGGTGTGACAAGGGAAGGCACAGCAATGCTCAGGCTGTGGGGTGTGACAAGGAAAGGAACAGCAATGCTCAGGCTGTGGGGTGTGACATGGAGAGGCACAGCAATGCTCAGGGTGTGGGGTGTGACATGGAGAGGCACAGCAATGCTCAGGCTGTAAGGTGTGACATGGAAAGGCACAGCAATGCTCAGGGTGTAAGGTGTGACAAGGGAAGGCACAGCAATGCTCAGGGTGTAAGGTGTGACATGGAAAGGAAGCACAGCAATGCTCAGGGTGTAAGGTGTGACAAGGAGAGGCACAGCAATGCTCAGGCTGTGGGGTGTGACAAGGAAAGGCACAGCAATGCTCAGGCTGTGGGGTGTGACATGGAAAGGAACAGCAATGTTCAGGGTGTGGGGACTCGGAAAGGTGTGACAGGGAATGCAGCACTAGAAGCACCTGGAGGAGATCACAGGAAGGGAGATGTGGCATTGCAGAAGTGTGGGAGAGGCAGCACGAGGAGCAGATATGCAGTGCAAGATCACTGCCATAACACCATAAAGAGCGCTTGGCATTGAGGAGAAATGGAGAGACACAGCAAAGCAGAGAATTGCCCTGCAGAGTGTCTGAGTGATGGCACGAGGAAAGGGGATAGGGGATATTCCTGAACTTCTTATCAGAACTGCAGGATGCATCACCACTGCAAGGTGTTGAGGAAAATCTGCCTTTCCTGGGTGCTGAGGGACTGGGATGAGCAGGGAAAGGCTGAGCACCTTCAGCAGGGACAGCCCTCACAGAGGGGCTGAGCAGCCACAGCTCCACTGGAGCCACTCAGACCCTCAGGGAGCCACCACCTCTGAAAAATCAAATTGTAGGAGCTGAAGGCACCCAGCAGGCTCTGCTCTGAAGTGTCACATCAGGGACATGACAGCAAAATGGAACAAAATCTCTCTCCACACACACAGGCAAGCACATGCACACACACACACAGTCAGACTTTGCCACACTTCTCCATCTTCCCTTGTTAGAGTGATAATAAAATTATAAGCTAAATTATAAATTAAAAATTATAATTATCAAGCAGCAACATTTAGCAAGGGCAATCAGGGAAGTGGTAATTATCACAGTGGGTCTGAACACCTCTGGTGGCCACGGAATGGAAAGGAAATACAGCATATCTAGAAAAGCAGTACAAACATGAAAACTCTCTCGTTAGCCACAGCAACCTGCTTTTGATTATTTCATTCCTGCTTTAATAATACCTCATTCCTGCTTTAATAACCTGCAATGGTGAATTGCAGCACAGCTGTGCACGTGCCTTGGGATGAGAGAAATTCTCCTCTTGCATCCACCAAACAGACCCAAACCCTGATATTCACATTAGGTCAGGACTTACAGCAACCTCCCTCTCTGGGCTGGGCACTCCCTACCCCTCCCAAAGCCCCACCCCACCCTTCAGGGCAGATTTTGGACAAGAATGATGCTGAGCAAGTACAGGGAGGCAGCACTGAGTGTGGCCCAGACACAGCTGGAGCTCCCATTCTGATGGGGCACAGCAAAGGAAAACCCCTGGTGCCCCAGCCCTGGGATGGTGAGAGGGATGTGGGGCAGCCTGGGGAGTGCACACACTGCAGCAGAATGAACACATTGCCCCCAAACTGGCTTTTACCAAGTGTGGGGTTTGGGCTCCTTGGACTGGTACGTAGCTGAGGATTTTGTGCTCTACTGGCATAAGGAAGGCTACTGAGATTAGGATTGGGAGGGCACAGGAGAGGGCTGTGCTGAGGTTCATTAAGGTGGGTAGTTAGTCATGGGGCATGGTTTGGGTTAAGCTAGGGAGAGGATTTGAACCTCTGAGTTAAAGGACTTAAGCCTTTTGCATTTTCTGAGCTGTGCCACGCTAGCTGGTCCTTTTCCGGGACCTGGTGTGGGGTGATAGCCTGTTGTAATTGAGTTGTTTTCATTACTTAAGGAGGAGGCTTGCTTGTGGTATTGGCCTCCCTTTCCCCATCCCTTCATACTGGGAAGAGTTCATCACAGACAGAAAGCACCTGGATTGCTCCGCTCTGAGCTCAGACCACGTAGCGCTGTTAATCTGTTAAACTGCCCTTAACTAAGCGTGCTGAGTGGCCTCTCCCACAGGTTTTTCTCCTTTCCCCCATGCCCCCACACAGACTGTGAGTCCCTGGTTTGTGCCAGCCCAGCTTTGCTGGCCCTGCTGCTGGGGCAGCCCAGAGCAGAGCTCCTGTGCCAGGTGCTGCGGGCCCAGCTCTCCCCTCACAGGGTTCTGCTGTGCCATTGCTGCCCTGCCGGAGCACAGAGAGCCTGGGGGCCCTGCAGCAGCCCCAGCCTGTGTGGGCCAGCTCAGCCTGGAACACTCTCAGGGTTTCTGGAGGGATTCCTTCCACTCTGAGCAGGCACTCGACAAAACTCCGTCTCAGAACTCCGTCACAAGCTGATCTTTTCTTTGGGACTCAATCCCTAAAGATCACAAGAAGGGCTCTTCAAACTTGGATTAGTGCAATTTGCCTTTTCCACCTTTCTTTTGTAGTTTTAAAAACTGCTCTTATACAACTCCTTTTGCGAGAAGTGCAGCACTTCTCAAACCTGAATATAAAATTAACTGGAAATACTAACCCTGTAAAATGACTGTTCTTACTGATCAGCCCTCAGATGTATTCTGATGTCTCTTCCCTCCTGTACAACATGAAATGCAGTTCCACTTGGCTCAGAGCGATGCCTCTTCATGGCACCACTTTCCATAATGTTTGAGAGAGCCAGACCAGTCAGTCAAAGCCTTTTCTCACCCTGCCGTCTCTCCGGGCTCCTTGCCTCAGACAAGGAGCTTTCTGAAGGAGTGTCAAGGTTACAGAGAACTCTTGGAGCTCTGCAGAAGCTGGAGGGAAGGAGTGCTGTGGGCTGTGCCCATCAGAGGAGCTGCTGGAGCATCCCCGGGGCTGGGGAGATCCCAGGGGAGCAGAACAGAACCAGGAACCTGCAGCTCCAGGGCCATGGCCAGGGGGCTCTGGGGGAGGAACTGGGCTGAAATGGGCTGACATGGGCTGAAATGGGCTGAACTGGGCTGAAATGAGCCTTCAGCTCCCTCATGTTGCTGTGTCCTGCAGGATGGGACCATCGGGACAATCCCTGATCCCAGCCCTGCTGGCTCCTGGTCTGGGAGGACTCTGCTGTGCAGGAGAGCTGCTCAGAGATCAGAATAACCACAACACCAGCTCAGCTGACTGCAGCAAATCTGGTTTTCTACCTTTAGCATCTGTGGCAGGGCTGCGGATCAGCACAGGTTCCCTGCTCGGGCTCCTTGGGCTCAGAGCACAGAACGTCAGGAGCTCTCTGCCTTCTGCTGCTCTGTCCCCCTCCTGCTGCACATTTGTTTGTCATTAGCACAAATGATGATGGGTGTCTGTACGATCTGAGCAACCTTTCCTCTAACAGCACCATCTCAGGCTTTTTTCTCTCCAAGCTGCAGTTCACTACAAGGGCTGCGACAGCTTTCATGTTTAACAGAATCTTTAGTCTGGCAATCATGATTAACTCGTCTCTACAGAGAAGTGCTATTTTAATAAGACCAAGTGAAGAGTTCTAAGAAAATCTTTTCCTTTCTTTTCTATTTTTTTTTTAGAAGACTTAGACATCTAAGAATTAAGACTCTGTAACTAAAGTTTAGATACAGCATAGCCAATTCTTCTGTTGGCCCCTTGAAATATTCTGGAAGGTTTCCAGCAGACCCAATTATTTCAAATAAGCTTCAGAAGTTACATTAAGGGCAGCGTAACAGAATCTGTGAATGTATTCAGTCTGTGCCTCGCCTTCTTCTGACCTCTGATTTATTTCCAAATAAAATATTTAACATAATTTTTTCTAATTTTTACAGGAGCTTCTGGGGCTCAGGCACTGACATTATTTGACATGTAAATTATCCCCAAAATTTAATAGCTTCTTTAGGGTCACGGTTATGTTTTGGAGCAGTAATGAATTAGGAAACCTTATTCCACTATGCTTAGCTTAGTAAGATATTGTCCTTTCTTAGGAGGCTCTTAAAAAGCTTCATAAACAACAGCATGCCTGTGCCAGCCTCATTCTCCTGGAAGTGAAGCCACTGTCCTAAAAAGCCAAACGTCCTCCTCAGAGTCTGAGAAAGAGCAGAGCCAGGAAAGGTAAGAAAGGAGGTGATCCAAATGCCAGAAACCACTAATAATCTAATAACAACTAGTACCCTTCAGACCAAGGTGAATCCCTCCTTGTTACACAGGCAGATTGGGAAATTAAACAATAATGACGCAGAAGGAAAGCAAATACAAGCCTGCATCTCCCTCATCCCTCTCAGCTCCCAGCCCAGTGCTGTTGGATGAATTTCAGGGTTCAGCCAGCACCTGCCCCCAGTTCCTGCAGAGGGTGAGGTCAGGCTGGGCACAGCTGGAAGGGAAGAGCAGGAAAGCACAGCAGGGCTCCTGCTGGTCAGGCTTCCATCACACACACCATGCAGAAATACTGGCAATAAGGAACACAGCTGAAGGAGAAATCCGGGCTCCCTGATAACTGTGCATCTCCAAAGCCCGTACAGTGTTTTTTGGCTGGTTTTATTGGAAACCCTGCAGAAATTGATCTGAGAGCAAAGCCGGGGCTGGGGGCACGGCCCTGCTTTTGACACAACTTTAGCCTGCTCCGGTGCTCAGCTCCAGCCAGACCTGACACATCACAAAAATCAATGTTCAGCACAGGTCTCTGATGTTTCCACAAGGTGGGAAGAGTAAAGGAAAGGTAGAAGAGGCTGCAACCAGTGTGAATCTGGAGCTGGACTGGTCAGCCTGCTTCTGTGGTGTAAGGAGATTTCTGGTCCTTGCTCCCTTGTAAAATTCATTCCTGCACGAGCAGTATGAGATAATCACATTGGAACTGGATCAGTGGAGAAGTGTGAAAAATGTGGCAGCATTCAAGTTCCTGTTTGAGAAGAGGCATTTACCAGTCTTGGGAGAGAGAGAATAAGAAAGTGTATAATTCAACATTTCCTTTTGATCTATAAACTACTTTTTTCTTCTGAGTTAATTTGCTTAAAAAATGCACAAAGAGGGAGGGCAAAGCAGAAAGTAAATGTGCTAAAATGTTTGACAGAAATTCAAATGTTTGTGAAGAAATGTGTTTGTTATTCCACGCACAGAGAGCATCAGTGTTTGCTTTGCTTACTTGGGTGCACAAATCCAATGGCAGGAGGATCTGAAATCACACAGGATTCTAGAAATCCTAGGTCACAACAGGATCTATAAATCACGCAGGATTCTAGAAATCCTAGGTCACAACAGGATCTAGAAATCACACAGGATTCTAGAAATCCTAGGTCACAACAGGATCTAGAAATCACACAGGATTCTAGAAATCCTCGATCACAACAGGATCTATAAATCACACAGGATCTATAAATCACACAGGATTCTAGAAATCCTAGATCACAACAGGATCTAGAAATCACACAGGATTCTAGAAATCCTAGATCACAACAGGATCTAGAAATCACACAGGATTCTAGAAATCCTAGATCACAACAGGATCTATAAATCACACAGGATCCTAGAAATCCTAGATCACAACAGGATCTATAAATCACACAGGATCCTAGAAACCCTTGATCACAACTGAGCCCATCCTGGGACTGCACATCTTCACTGTGGGGAGCTGAAATCAGCTCTGCAGCCCAGCTGCAAACAAGCACATCCACACAGAGCAGCCCTGGCACAAACACAGCACCCCGGGCCCAGCCAGGAGAAGCACAAATTCAATATTTCCGTAAAAATGTCCTTCCATGCTCTGCTCTGCCCAGATGGACATCCCTGACCCATCCCAAAAGCCAGCTTAGAACCCAAGGTAAGAACCAGGAATGCCAAACTCCCTTCCCTGGCACAGGGCAGCCACTGAAGCACCTCAGAGCCATCTCCAAGTTCCAGCATTGCTGAACTGTCTGCATTTTTCTGGGATTTTTTGTGGGATTTTTCTTTTTCCTTTTTTTTTTTTTTTTTTTTTTTTTTTTGGTTTGTTTAAAAAAGAAAAAATCCAGGTCTTTGCTATGCTACAATAATTTATAGTGAAACCCTGCATCAGTCAGTTTGGACTCTGGAGTATTTAAAATCTGTATCCTAATTTTGTGATTTAGACATATTTATATGTAAATTAACAAATAAAAAAAAAAGGGAAAAGACAACTTCCCTATTATTTCCCTTATGATAAATTAGTCTGAATTAGTGATGAATATAAAGAATTAACTCTTATGTTCCTTATGCTCTGGCTCATTTACAAATGTCATAAGAGCCCATTAGACACTTAAGAAAGTATGTCAAGTAAAAATAAAATTCTCTACAGAAAACAAAGTAAAATGTTTAATGATATAATGAAGACTCATTAATGTAATGCTTATTTTAATATTAAAAATTCACAAGAATTGTCATAGCTCTTGTCTTAATCAGATGAGCTTTTGTAATATTTATTTGTGTTGTAATTTCATAAATATTTATACATCCATTCCCAAACTTTACTGGTCTTTGCTGTATTAAATACATTTTAAACTTGTTAATATTTGAGGAGTGTTTTCTCCATGTGTGCCAGGCAGCCACTTGGCAGTGCCATGTGATCCTGACTGCGGGCACACAAACTGGCACCAGCCTCTGACAGGAACCTTTCCATGCCAACATGCAGGGGATAAAATGTCTTTTTTTAGGATAAGCCTGGCTTTAGAACAGGGTTAAATGAGCAGGGTGAGGAATCAATGTCCCCAGTGTCCCACTGCTCCCCTTCCCCTCTGCCTGAGCTCAGCACAAGCTGCAAGGAGTTGTTCCAAGCACTCGCACAGAAATCCCAATTCCAGCCCCGTCTATTCCTGAGAACCTTCTGTTCCTGGGCTCTTTTGCTGTGCCCTGCCCAGAGAAATTAAAGCTCACAGTGCCACAGTCCCCTTTAATTTGTGCCTGAGCTCACCAGCATTTGCAAACTTAACCCAAGTTAAAGCAGGATGTGAACATGGGGATGTCTTGAAAGACAAAAGCATTTGAGGTAGCACTCAGCACTTTGAATTTAATGTATGTGGAAATAAATGTGCTATGGAGCCTTTCAAGTTAAAAAAAAAAATAATAAATCAAACATTAGCCCTGACTCGTGGAAAGCCTTGGAGAGTTCTCTCATTACAGAAAATTCCCCAGACAAGTAACTGTGACATCTGAAGGAGCAGCAGCATCCATTTTGGGTGCAAAGTGGCACAATTCACACACAAACACACACTGCTTTGGAGCAGGGGCACAAGCCACAAAGCTCCTCTGCTCTCCTCTCACCTCCAGCTCTTGCACATCTTTAGCTGGGCTGAAACCAGGATTGCCATTACCCAATGCCACTCTCTGCAGCAGGGAGGGAAGTTTGGGCTCCAGCAGTGAGTCCCTGACACCCAAAAGTTTGGAATTCCGTGGAATTCATGGCAGAGCCACCCCCAAAGGCCCAACTGCTGATGGCACACAGACGCCAAATTGCACAGCACTGCCCCTGCTCCCGAGCCCTGCTGATCCACCCCTGTGGAACAAGCACCCAGACATCCTTCAGCAGAGTCTTTCACTTCGTCTCCCTTGATTTGCCATCCTCTTTATAATTTGTGCAGTAATATTCATAAACAGTAATTATTTATACATCGTTATGGACCTCTTGAATTTGATTCTCTTCTCACTTAAGCTATAAATATGGAATAAAATTAATATGAATCAGAAAAATGAGGACCCTGAAGACTGAAATATATGTAAAATCACTTACAGTCCTCTAACTTTTTAAAGAGATTTTTTACTTGAATATTCTCCTGGGTTGCAAACACTACAGGGGAAAGTTTACATCCAATCAAGAACACATTTATTGAAGTGCTTAAAAACGCACGGAAGTAATTCTGCTAATATTAAGTTTTCTAACTCTCTCTCTCCTGGATTAAAAACAAAGCAAGCCCTTTCATCCCTGACATTTTAGCATTTGGAATACATCAAAATGTTTCTTCTAGTGCTCTGAAAAGGAGCTCTGATTTTCCTGTCCTCTGTGTTCGAGGCTGACACAGAATGTACAAATTGAATGTACAAATGAACTCCTTTGCATTTCTGGGGAGAGGGAAGGAAGATGCAGAATTCAAACACACTTTTCTGTCCCTCTGGGTTGGTATCTAAGGCACAAACCTGACCCCTGCACCCTCTGAACCTCCCTTCGGTGTCTGTTTGAAATGCAAGTTCAAATCCTGCACGTTTGATTGGGCTTGCTCAGCAACCAAATAAATAGCTGAGCTATTGAGGGCAGATTAGAGGATTTAACCCCTTCTGGCCTTAAAACTTCAGCATACAAAGATGAATTCTTCTGAGGTTTAGATTAAAAATGGAAGAAGCACTTGGCAGGCTCAGGAGACACCACGGGGATTTCACCACTTTGGTTCAGAGCTTAGGAAACCTCTTTCAGCACAGAAAACCAAACCTGAATCACTCTTCTTCCCAGGCTTTCCAAACCCACTGAAAACACAACAGTGCTCTGGATCAGGGCAGATCCTGTCCAACACCACCTTGAATTTAACACCCAACTCTGAAATTTACACATCAGGCATTTCTTTGTCGTGCACTGCACTGAGATGTACTGAAAACAGAGCAGGTGAAGGAAGAAGAAAACAAATAGAAAACAATTAGAAATAGAAAAACAAATAGAAAAACAAATAGAAAACAATTAGAAATAGAAAAACAAATAGAAAACAATTCTGAGAATGAGGCCCTGAAGTTTGCACCACAAACCCTGGGCTGCAGCGTTTCCTGTGGCTCTAATTCACTCTGACTTCTCTAATGCATTTATTCAGCCCAAGCAGCACTTCCACACATGCAGTTGCTGTTAATTTTAATCTGCTTCGTTATTATCCTTGCAATTTTATAAATATGAGCTCAACTGAAAAGGACATTCAAAGAGTTGGGTGGTTGTTTTTTTTCTTCTCCTGGAAATGAGTGCTGAGTGATGCTCACCATAAATTAATTTTTCAAGCTTTGTAGAGGTTATGTAAATTTGCAGAATGTTCTTCTGATGTTTAAGCCACATTTTGACAACAGCTTCAAAAACTGGTCAGAGAACTCTTCCTACTAACATCTGCTTGTTGAAATATATGTAATGACATGGCTGTGCAGCACTTCCCATTGATCTCTGGATGCCAGGTGATCACTCAAGCTAAAAAATGCATGTGCACACAATGGAAAATGGGAATTTAGATCTTAAAAGGACTGGAACGACGGGGGTGGGGAGAGAGTGGTAAATTTCCTTCACCTTTTAAAATTAGTATTTTAAAAGACCCAGCACAGCTACAGTTACAATGGCAACTAAAGTGCCTTTGACTCATTATTCATCCCCACTGCTCCGCTTGGTAACTATTTTGCCTACTTTATCACAGCCTAGAAAAATAATTTAAATTGGGTTCCTCCAGCCCCCTCCCAGTCTAGGCTTTTTTTTTTTTTTTTTTTTTTTTTTTTTTTTTTTAGTAAAGTTAAAAGCATCTCAACAGTTTGTGGGAAAATGGGAATCACTGTGGTTTGCTTTGAGGTTCAGCTGTTTGAGAAACTCTCAATTAAAGCAGAAGGGAAACAGTTTTACAGTGCCTGACATTCAGCGTCTGTAATGCTTTTGTCACAAATGATGTCTCTTTTCAGCAACATGGTCTCCCTGCCACCAACATAAGGCTTGGTTTAATTTAAAACACAATTTAAAGTTCTGTGCACGGTGGGAACTCTCTCTGTCAAAACACTCTGCTGAGCACAATGGGTGCAGCCTCCTTTCAAGCCTGCTGTGCTGCTCTGGGGAAACACAACAGGGGCAGCTCCTCACGGCCCAAAATCACATTTACAGGGGGCTGATGCAGCTGGGCATGTCCACCTGAGAAAGGTTTCAGTATGCAGGCAGATGTGGCAATAAATAATAGAATTTGAGTGATCCGAGTAACCTGCCTTGTTTGCTAAGCTGGCTAATGTTTACTTCCAAATATATCATTTTTAATTATACTTCTATGTGACAATGTAAATAAATATGTGACTTTTTCTCCAAGAAATTAAAGGAGTTTCGACTCTCAGTTTAAAATGCATCAGGAAATACAGTGCAGAAGATATTTTTCCCCCACTAACAACTCCACTTTGTTTTTGAACAGCTTCCTTTTATCATGGAAGTAAAAAAACCCAGCACGACTTGTCTAAAAAGCAGCAAAGAGGATTTGGGATTAGTTATCAGGGAGAAAACTTGTGGAAAATCCTGCAGGTGACAGAAGTGTGCAGCGAGACACGGCTGGCTTTATCAGTGGTTCAAAGCAAACAGGCTGTATGTGATCCATACATCACAAACCCACTCACACTGAGATGGCACAGCAGAGCAGGGCTGCCATCAGCGCTGCTCCTCTCCCTCAGCCCAGCATCAATTATTCAGGCACTCTCCAAATAAATGAATTATGACTTTTTCCCTTTTTTTTTTTTTTTTTTTTTTGAGATATGGGTTTGATTGCTGGAAGGTGCTCATGTTCTCAGTGGCAGCAGGTGAGGTTTGCTGGTGGCCTCACAGTGCCCTTGGCCAAGGAGCCCTCCCTGCGCTCTGCAGTGACCCCACTGGGAGCTGAACAGGGGCCTGCAGGGATATAAACCCCAAATTATGTGTTATACCCCAAATTCTGCTCATGTTGAGTTTGGAGTATGGTCAAGGCTGCTGTTTAGTCCAAGTGACCTGAACCCTTTGCTTCCAAAACATAGGAAAACATTAATTAGCACTCCACAGCACACTTAATTTACACTCCACAGCACAAATGGTAAGCAAAACAATTGTGGATTTCTACCTAAACAAATGAGCAACAAATCTGAGAAACCCTTCTGGCAGAACAGAGACTCTGGGCAATATTGCCTTTGGACACGTTGCCTTTTGGCAATATGGAGAGCCTGAATTTGGAGGTATTAAAACCACGGGGAAACAGCCCCTGTTGATATTGGCCGTTCCTGACTGTGTTAACCCTGTTAAGCGGCACTGCCTTGCTGTGGGCAGGCCATGATGTCACCTGTCACACTGTCACCAGCCCATGAGCACACATGGCAGAGCCTCAGTGGGCCAGGAGGAGCTCCTGGAACGTGGCACAGATCTCCCCCACCACACTTTGGGAATCTCAGTGCCTTCATCTTGACTTGACCTGACAGATGGCACTGGTTCCTGGCTGCCTTTTTCAAAGCCTTCTTTCTTCAATAGCTGTTCTGTCAGTGTTCAAACAACTTTCTGGCATGTTGTGTCCTTGCTTATTTTCAATGAATTCTTAGGTTAATTATTTATATTATCTTGAAAAGTGATGAGATTTTGAAAGCTGTGCTACACAAAGTCGTTGGAAAAGTCAGTATCAGCACCAGATGTTAACTTTGCAGAAGGACATGAATACAGATTTAAACAGCAATTGGCAGAGTCCCAATGTCTGCAAGGAGCATGTGGATAAGCACCAAGAAAAGGGGTGTCCTACTCAGACCACCACCTCAACTATTTTCTAATTCCTTTTTTTCCCAATATTTGATGGAAAACCTTTTTAGTCCAGGTCTAGCAGAAGCTTCCTGATGTTCCCCACATCTGGTCAGGTTAGTGCAACTGTCAGGACAGATTCTGCAATGCTGCTTCAACACTTTATACGAGCTGAAGCTGGCAGCAGAGGAATGTGAAAATGCAGCCTGACAGGAGAGAAAGTGACAAATCTCTCCCAGAATTCAGGGATTCACTCTGAATTTCTGGTAAAGTTTTGGACCGGTTATTTCTCTTGACAAACTGGTGATGAATTTCCGTGGAGCCAGACATTGAGTTTGATTTAGAAACGCTGCCCTTCCGCTCATGAAGCTTTAATTTAGCTGTTGTTATGAAACAGGAATCCAGTAGGGATGGCTAAATAAATCCTGCTTTCGTTTAGAGAAAATACTGCACTGAGCTATAACCCTCACTATTCCCCACATAAAAATCTGAAATAAATTAATAATAAAAGAGTGCTTAAAAGGCAGAACTTTAGAACACCACAGTAGTGTAATCTCCTCCAGTCTGAAATACTTCACTGTGTTTTGTACTTGTATGTTGTTTATCTTCGTGTCATTTTCCTGTATCTGAAAATCATCCTCTAAAATGTTCCCCTGCACGTTATGCAGGTGAACATTTTGTAGGGCATCAATCATGCGTCTCCCATCTCCTTTTTCTTTGAAAGTAACTAATTTCTACTGCTTATTTAAACTGGCAGAGCGCCTGCTTTATTATCAGTTAAGAACTTGTGCACAAAAATGACACCAGTTTGCATAATTATCATGAAATAAGACAGGCTTTTTTGGGGGTAACAATCTGGTAACTTCATAATAAATCTGTCTGGAGCAATCGTAATTACACAGTAACTCATCTTAATGCATTTGTATTCGCAGCAGATAAGAGTGGTGATAAGAAGTCCCACTATCATCTGTGTTTCACCGAAATGAGAAACTGCACACAAACCCATTACAAACTGCAATTTCTAGAGCTTTCCACCCTGTCTTAAAGGCTGACTGCGAGAGCCCAAGGGTTTGTTTACCTAATCTGGAAAACAGCTTGAATTTTGTTTTTATTTTCCCCCCACAAGGATGGCATCGGGAGCCAAGCTCCCAGTCTGTGCTGGGTGTGTGCACGTCCCAGGCTGTGAACACGAGCTCCCTGCCTCAGCCAGCAGCACCAGTGGTGCACGGAAATGGGTTAATGGCCTGCTCACCTCTCCCCAAAACAAGCAACACCCGGGGACACGTGCGTGTACACGTCTCCTGCACGGCCCAAATGAAAGGCTCTCTGTAAACACAGCAATATGTTGACTCTGCTTTTGTAGGGGATGATGATAAGAAAAGGGTCTGAGGAAAAGCTCTTTGTTTGGCAGAGGAGCAAAGCAAAGGCAGGAAGAGCACAAGTAGGGATATATTCCATACAACTGGATAATGAAAGGATGCTCTAAGACTCGCTCCTGTGAATAGAAAGTTGAAAGCAGCTATATAAGCTCACTTCAGTGCTGATAAGAGCACAGAGGATGAGACAGATTTTACCATCTAAGAGACAAGAAGGAAACTGCACAAAGTTGCACAAAGTTGGCTGTTAGGAACCAAAAGCTAAAACTTGAAGGGAAAACAGCTTAGAGAAGCACCAGAACACCTCCATGCTATTCCTACAACGTTCTGAAACGGGGGCTCTAAACTGATGCTGGATTCTTCTATCTTAGTCTTGTTTGCTGCTGGATCTGGCTTTGATCAGTCCTTGTGCGATCACAGCCACTCGAGAAATTGTTTTCAATTTGTGCGCCTTCCAAACTCTGCTTGTTCTTCACCCCTGGTCTCCCCTCTCATTTACTTCCCAGCTTAATAAATCACAGAAAGCAGATGCAGAGAAATCCCACGGTCTGTGTCACTGCCTGAAGCAGGAATAAACACACCCAAGACATCCCTGACAGATGTTTATCTGTGCTGCTTTTAAAAATTTGCAGTGAGTGTAAATCCATAACCTTCAGAACTGCTGTCACCAGAAGGAACATTTTCTTCATGTTTGTTTTAAATTCTCCTTGCTAAAATTTAAGTCTCATACTTCTCACACTATCCACTTCTTTATCTCTAAGTCTCCCAGTCCCTTTTCACTTATTGTTTCACCTCTCTTCTTACCAGCCCCATTTATTCCTCATAAAACAAATCCAAAGTTTTACTTTCAAAGACAGACAAAGCTCAGAAAGACACACATCCGCTTTCATTCTGTTTTGGATAATACTATTTTTCCTGGTTCTTTCCATGTTTTTTACCCCCCTATTTCACTGTAACCCTTCAGGCTGTGCAGGAGAGCACAGAGTACAGAACCTGAAGCTCTCAGTGACTCAGCACAGAATCCCCACAGCTCCCAAACCCTGAGATCCAGCTGATGGCATTCCATGGACAGAGTTATGGGAGGAGAAGGTGCCAAGGGTTTAAATAAAGGAAAAGAGTAAGCTAACATTCACATATTCCGCAGCAGTTGATAATCCCTGGCTTTACCAATACAAGCACAGAGCTGTCAGAGGAGAAGATTGCTGGGCTGGCATCCTGAGCCCCTCAGCATGGGCTGGGTACAGCAACTCTTAACTGCTACTGAGGCAAGCCTGAGAAGATGCAGGAGAAGTTCCTGTGCAATGAAATTGAGTGGAACTCGTGCATGGGGGAATGTAAGGGATACATAAGATTAATTTAATGTTGATGAGAAAATTTAAGATGATGTGTAGGGAATTAACTCCAGATGCAATCTGAACTTTTATGACATATAACTAATTACACAGGCAATAAAAAGAAATTAAATTGATTATTTTCTTTGACTCTTTAGCTCTAGGATTAATGTGCAATGCACAATATTTTGGTTCCATTTCCAGAAAGAAAGAATGACTTTTACAAGGCAGAACACCTAAAGTGAATTTGGAGATGAGGAGAACGTTTTTCTCCTCTTCAGGCTGGCACGTTGAAGGGACAGAATTGAGACTGGAAATATTTTACTGCCACAAATGAACCAACATGACTGAAAGGAGAACATAGGACTAATAATAGTAGTAGTAACAACAACAACAACAATAATAATAATAATAGTAATAATAATATGTTATGTTATGTTATATGAATGCTATACTAAAACTATACTCAAGAAAGAGAAAGGAGACATCAGAAAGCTCAACAAGAATGAATGATATAAACCCACAACTGACGCAGAGAGTCTGGCACAGCTGGCTGTGATTGGCCACTAAATTAAAGCAATTCACATGTTTGATAAACAACCTCCAGACCCCATTCCAGAGCAGCAAAACAGGGAGAAGCTGATGCTTCCCAGGAGAAGAAATCCTGGCAAAGGGGTTTTTCAGAAAATATCATGATGACACCCTTGTGCCAGAGATGGGGAAGACAAAGCAGCACTGAATACTGAATTTTTTCAGTTGAATTGAAGTGCTGGCTCTGATCTGGGAAGGGGTTTTTTGGCGTCTGTCCCCACCCAGGGCACATTTGCAGGAGCAGTGCCCTGACTTTGCTCCTGCAGCAGTTGGGAAAGCATCAATAATCTGCCAAGGACTCAGGAACCACCCCTGGCAGCCCTGACTGGGGAACACCAAGGTTGTGACAAATTAATCAAGGGCAACATCTCCATGTCCTGCCCCTCTCGCACCCCTGGGGCAGCCACATCTCCACAGTTTGTTGATATTCTGCAGCTGCAGAGGGCAACTGTGACTTTCTCCTTTAACTTTGAAATATTCTAATGGTGGCTGGTAATTTTATTTTTCAAAATTTCAATACATAAGCATTAATCTCAAGGACTGCATAAAAGGATTCAGGTAACCTCAGGATGCAGATAGCTCAGCAGTAACTAATTTGCTATCTTTGATACACCAGAGGTGAACAGATTAAGCTAGCTAGGTTGCTATCTACTAGATAAGAGAGGAATGTATTATCATTTTCTCTGATTAGTATCTTGCGCAGGTAATTATACTTCTCCTTTGCACATAATTAAAGTGAAGGTTGATTTCCATTCATTCTTCACAGTGGTAAAATTATCAAGTTACTTCTCAACTAATTATTTTCTGTGGTATAGCCCTGTTTCAGATCGCTGTCACATTCCATTTAGCAAACACAATAGCTCTGAATAAGACTTATCACAATCTGGGACTTTTATGCTATTAATTTGTAGGGGAAAAAAATCTTTAGATGGATGCTATCCAAGCTGAAAATGAATTTCACTCTAACACATCCAATGGCTGTGTTGGTTTTGTGGGGTTTTGTCCTTTTTTTTCCTCATATCTAGCATAGAATCTTTTGTCTTTTTACAATCTCTATCCCTTGTTTGTTTGATTTGTCCTTAACTTGTTCAAGTTCACAACATTTTTCTGGCCAAGATTCAGTGAATGAATTTATGCTAAACTTTTTTTTCTGATGATATCAATTGCAGATGAGCCACACCTTGTTTTAAGGCTCTCAGGATGCTGAATATGGAGTGATCTGTGTTGGCTGAGACCATTGTTTTTGAGATACAAGCAGAAACACCACCATCATTGCGATTTGTGGTCAAGCATTCGTGCAGAATAAATGGGAAAGAAATCCCTACATTACCAACACGTGCAATTGTTGGTTGAAACCACTTTTTAGGACAACAATTTCTTTTATTTTTTGCTTCCTGCCAGAAGCACTTAAAGGACTCTGATTGAAACTGCTGTCATTTGCAGAAGGAAAATTTAGCTCCTGCTATTATTTCCCATCTTTCCATTTACCATCCTCTCGAAACAGCCCTAAATTACATGGTCTACCCCAGTCCTGATTCTTAGATTTTCTGTCACCCTACTTCGATGGTTTTCCCCTTTCTAACAGTAAGAACAAAACATAATTACTGCTTCCATTCTGCAGGTGCCAAATCTAGAGCCATCCTTCAGCTGCTACCACTTGTGATTTTTCTTCTCCTGTTCCCTGTCCTGCTTGGCCATTGTGGTTCTTTGTTGTGTTTCAAAAGCACAAGTTCTTCACGTTTTTTTTTTTTTTTCTGCTTAAATGTAGTTCTTCTCTGCCAATTGGATCAATTTGATTTTATTACAGACCATTCAGAGCTGGATTCTCACCTCTTATACGGGAGCAACTCCACAGAAAATGATCTTTTTCTTTATTTCCCTTAGCAAAAAATGGAGTAGAAACTTCCTGTTCTTTTAATCCCCTTTATTTCTTTCTGTCTTTTCCTTTCACAGCTGAGCTGCAGCATTTGTCTGCACACTCCTTTATCTGAGCTGGACAGCAACAAATGCCAGCCCTGCCCTGCCCTGCTCTGTCTCTTCAGTCACACCAGGGAAATTGAGATTTTCACATGACCCTGATCAGTCTCTGCCCAGTCCTGGCCATGCACTCATCTGCCATTCCTGCCAATTATTTTTAATTATTTTTAATTCTCTTTATTTCACTCTGTGTTATGATAATTGGATTTATTGTTTCAGAGATCTGATTCCCTCTGCTCCCCTGTCTCCTGTGGCTTTTTGGGTCTCTTTTCCTCGCACACCAGGCAAGGTTCCTTGGACAGCCCTGGAGTGCAGCCTGCCTCTGGCAGCTCCTGCTGCAGCTGGAAAATTGGGAGTTTGCAAATTAGAGAGCAAAGCAACCCACCCTCCCCATCACCCCCTAACTCATGACTCACTGATGACAAAAACAAGAACTGAAAAGCAAATACACCCCTCAATAACCCTTTCTGCCCCAGCAAATTCCCTGCCAAGACCGTTGCTGGACAGGCAGCAGGGGAGAATCCAACCAGGTTATCAGCACCAGTAACAGCCACCTCCCAACCCTGGGTGGGCATTGTGCTTCAGTACCTATTAAAAATAAATGAAATGAAATGAAATAAAATAAAACATAAAATAAAATATAAAATAAAAATAAAATAAAATATGAAATAAAATAAAATAAAATGAAATAAAATTTAAAAATAAAAAATAAAATAAAATAAAAAATTACAAAATAAAATAAAATAAAATACAATACCATATTTCAAATGCAATCCAAGGAGCAGAGCTGTGTCCCCATGGCTGCAGGCACTGACCCAGCAGAGCACTTGAGCTCACCCAGAGCCTGATTGATTTCAGTGGAACTATTATATGCTCAAAGTTCCTCAAGGATTGGAGTGTTTTGATGGATTAAAGGCACAATCCCCTGATGCTGATAAAGCTGCCCAGTGCCTGCTCAGTTCCTCAGACAGGGTTTCAGAAGATATGATTGTTCACTGGCACATGGATTGTGATCACCAGTTTGATCACACAGCTGACATTCAACTACCCAAAAATAACTTTTCTGTTCTGGAGATAATGCCTAGCACCAAAAAAAAAAATCACCAAAGAAACCAAAAAAACCCCAAACCAACAAAAACTCCTCCACTCCTTTTATTCCTTACCTAAGCCAGCCAAAAGAAGTTTTGACCTCCTCAAACTTAATAAGTTCATTTTACAGAAATTACAGAAACGGACTAGGTTCCTCATTAGAAAAGGATCAATTAAGAGCTGCATTTCAGAATATGTTTTTGTACCTGGCATTTTAAATGGCTTTTATTCATGCCTGAGCTAGTCCTTTGTTTGCTTTTTCCTTAGGGATACTGCACATGTGTCTGATTTTGTTCTACAAGAAATAATTGTGAGTACAGGAGAGTGAAGTGAGAAAACACATTCTATCATTTTCACACCTGAAAGCTAATGAATGCCATCTTTTTTTTTTCTTTTTTTTTTTTTTTTAATCTAAATATAGATTTAGGAGATAACTCTCCAAAGAATTCTGTCCACGGATATTGAAACTTGGAGTCATTCAAGTTCACAAAGAAAATGCCCCAAGGCGCAGAGGAGCAGAGCTCAGGGGCTCAGCAGCTGTGCAGGGCAGGAATTTTGGATCAGAGGGGGCAGCCCAGGGTGGGAGCTGTGCCAGGAGCCAGGAGGGCACTGCAGGGACACTGACCCTGCCTTGGATTGCAGCTTTTCTATTTTTCATGTATTTATATAATCCTGAAATTCTTCAGTGTGTGACTGAGCTCCATGTACAGTGGGAGCTGCTGCTCTCCCGTTCTGGGCAGACACAACCATTGCTCTCCAGGCTGGGCACCAAGGACACCTCACTGCCTCAGGCCCTGAGATGGGAACAAAAGGGAGTTTGGAGGGAGCAAATTTGGGGTCAATTTGGGCTCATTGCTTGAAGCTGTAATTGGAACATTAACCCCCATTATACAAATAGCCAACCCCCAATATGCAAATGGACCCAATTTATAAAAATATGAAAACCTCTGACCCATGGTCCATGGTTGGGTGTAGCCCCTGGGGGGCTTTGTCTCTAAATGTACCTGAAGGCTCTTTAATAAATAAAACTGCTTTTTATTCTCTCCATTACAGAGCAAACCAACCCACCCTCCCTGATCACCCAATTCTCTTATTCTGCCTGTTTCCTGTTTTCAAAGTGCCCCCCTCACCCTGCCGTGCTCTGAGCACTGCAAAGGGCAGGGCACAGGTGAGCACTGCAAGAATTCTGCTGCTCCTACAAACTCCTGGCAAATCCCATCATCTGAGGGTGCCCAGTGCATTTCTGCTGCTGGCAGGGATGATTTCATACACACACAGGGATGGGCCTGCCCTGCCCCACTCTTCACCAGGGTAATCTGAAAATGGCACCAACTGCAGAGCACTTGCACAGAAATTGTCCTCCAGAAATTGGTGCGCTGAGTAAAACAACAGGAGGAAAAAAATACTCATTTTGGTAAAAAAAAAACCCAAAAGTCTTTGTCTGCTTGAGATATTAACCTGTATGTGTCAACATTTAATATACTCCATTTAGCTATTTATTTATCCTCTATTACAGAGCCACAGGACAGGAGGAAAATACTGAAATTTCTGAAGTGATTTCTGAGAATTTCCAACAACTGGGCATGGAATGAAATCGCTCCTGTTCATCCTGGAAATTTGCATACTTTCAGGTAGAAGAGCAATTGTTTCCATCAAATAAAGGAAAACAAGGCTGAGGAAAACCAAGCAGTGATAATAGCCAGTTCTTTTTCCGAGCTTTCCCTCTGCAGATATGAGTCCAGGACTTGGCAGATATGGCCTGTGACCACTTGTGTGGAAAAATTCTAAACCACAGGGCAGATTTCTGCAGCAAAGCTGAGCAGGATGTTTGCCACTGCTCCCAGCACTGTTCTGCAGCTCTTCTGGAATGAAAATCCAGCAGCTGATGTGGAACACTCATTTCTCCTTCCTTAAACCTCAGCAGCTGTGGGGCTCTCACCTCCTCCTCCTCCTCACTGTATTCAGTGTGGGACAAAGTCAGAGCTGCAGATCTGCATCTCCATCCCAGGCCCCACTGGGGGTGTGCAGCATTCAGCAGCACCTTGGGACTGTCAAACGTTTTCTTTGCAATCCTAAATTCATTAAAGCTTGAAAGAAATAAAAAATTCTATCACGCAAATAAAGCCTGGAGCAGTCCTTGAGCTGTGCCCAAAGATCCAGCCACAGCCTGAGCTCCTCCCAAGCCCATCCCAACACCAGGTTACAGCACCTTTACCCCCTTCACATGCTGGAATTTCACAGAAACATCTCTCCCTTGGCTATTTTCAGTTAATCCAGCACCTTCAGGATTTGACATCAAACCCAACCCAGCCACATCTCCTGCCCAAACCCCCGCCCTGGTGCTAGGCCTGGTCTGTGCAGTGAATTCTGCAGATTCTGCTTGGCAGCAAAGCATCAAAGCCTGCACTGACACTGCTGTGAAACTTTAACATCTGCACCCTGAAGGATGTCACAACAAACCTCAGGGAAAATGGTATTTCCTCCTCAATCTTAACATCAATCATTTAATTGGCTGAACCTCATTGAAGAGAAATCCTAGAAAAACCAGGGCTTTAACATTCATCTCCCCTGATGTTATCACTTACACCAACCCATGCAAATTCACCCAAAGAAAACTCAAAATGCTTTTGGGAGTTTTTTTCCCAAAATTACCCTGTAATTCATCCCCCATTGGTATCCCAGGGAATCCAAACACAAAATCTCCTCCCACCAGCCCTGAGCCCTCATCCCACACCGCACAGAGTGAGAAGTAAACCCAGCTCAGAAATTTCTGTTTTCCAGACCTGACTTAACCCAGTGCTTTCCCCATCTGAATGCAGATTTGTCCCTGATGAAAACCAAGCATTCTCTCTTCTCCTGTACTTATATTTATACCAGAAAACCATCAGTACTGCAGCAATAAACCTGATGCACAGCCACATCTCCTCCCTGTCCCTAATCCTGTCCCTGAAGGACACCCAGGGGAGCAGGAGCAGAGGCAAACCCAACATTGCTGACACGTCCACGTGTCCTGCAGCCCCAGAGCAGGAATGTCTGAGCCCTGAGCGGGACCCCCAGCTCCCCTGCCCACACCAGGAGCTGCTCTCAGTGCCTCCATCACTCCCCATGCAGCTCAGGTGAGTGCAGGCTCATCGCGCATTTCCCTGCCCTGGGGAATAGAAAGAGAAATTTGACTCAGGAGTGTTTGATTCCCCAGACTTGCCTGGTGCTGAGCTCTCCCTGCAGCTGAGGGGCCATTCCTTAGCCAAACACAGAACACCAGGCACCCATTCCTGGTAAGGCTGGCAGCCCTGCTTCTCTGAGCCTCCCACACTGCAGTCATGAACTCAAACAACACAGGTGTGCTTTCCACAGCCCATTTTGGTCAATTCTAGGTGCCCAGTAGCAATTCTCTAATTAATTTGATTTCCTGTCCCTACAGAAAGCCTAGGTCACACATGCATCCTTTGACCCTACACCTGCACCCTAATCCCAACCTTTATTCAATTTGTCAAGTATACCTGTGTGACCAAGGCAGAGAAGAGAACACAATAGCCATTCCTTCTGCCTGACAAAAGACCTGGAAACCTCCTGGAAGTCATATCTGCTTCTGAGCCTACAGGAAAAACAAGCACCAGGCTTTCCTCCCTGCTAACACTTCAATGTTCCCATGCAGAATGTGGAATTAGAATGAATTCAAACACCAGTCCTTTGCAGACACTAATGTCACTCATAACCTTTTATTGCCAGCTGAGCTCTTTTCCTGCCCTTTGTGGTATCTATGGAACCACTGCTTGTATGGGCAGTGATGTCCCCCAGCACTGCAGTCATTCCTGCTCCTGCTCCTTCACCTTCTGGAGCTCAGCTTTGATCCAGCCCCTCCTGTGCCCCAGCCCCAACACAGCTGTACCTGCATGTGAGCCATCAGTCCTGGGGTAACTGCTCATCCCTGACTTCTGGACAAAACACAAAGGCAATAAAAGAAATTTATAAATGTATAAAACCACCCTTACCCAACTCTGTCTCTACCCTTTCCCTGCTTATGAGTTATTTCAACCCTCAGCCCTTGCAGACACAGGGCCCTCCCTGGAACTGGAGCCCACAGAGAACAGATTTGATAATTTAATGTCTGCATCTCCTCCAAAGCACCAACCCAGACTTCACTAAATACTTAATCACAGCAAGAACTTCCACTGAAGCAGCACCTGTTACAAATCCCTGCCAGTGCCTGCGCTCATCCCACTCCCCTCTGCTGTGCAGTGACAAGCTAAATATACAGACCTGGGCTCCCACTCCAGGCTGGCACCTCGCTCTGCTGCAGGAGAGGGGCTGAGGGACCTGCAGCACAATCACTCATTGCCAGCCTGCCCTGAGCACAGCTCTGCCCAGACCCCAGGTTGCACTGACACCTGTGATGGAGCTCACAGGGGTTTCCAGGCTGGGGAAGAGAAGAGGATCTGACTCCATGTTTCAGAAGGCTTGATTTATTATTTTATGATATATATTACACTAAAACTAAAAAAAAAAATTTTCATGTTTTCTGCTCCCCTGTGCTACAAGAGTTTTATGGACAAGAGTGTGAGTGCCCATCCATTCCTTGGCACAGAGAGCTCAGCTAGATCCCCCAGCTACAGCACTCTGCTGTGCTCATGAACACATTAAATATTCCTCCCATTGAACTCTGAGGGCTGCTGCTCGTTACTCTGATGGAGGATCTATTACCCATTATAGATGAGGCATTTCTTAAATAACCCTGCATCTTGTATGTAATAGCAGGCATGTAAAGCTGAGCAGAAACGCAGAATCCCAAATAATCAATGGAACACTCTCACTGAACTGCTCTGCAAACAGTTTATCCAGCAGATCAAATAAAAACTATTAATTGAGCAAGTTTGAACAAACACATCCATAACAGTCTTGATCTCCTCAGACAATCTGCAAACAGTTTAAATGAGCTCAGTCACTCGAGTTCCTCCTCACGAAACCTTCCTCTTTGAGCCTGCCTGCTGACAGGTCTGTCCCACCTGGGGCTGAAGCACCCACAGGGGGTGGGGATGGCAGAGGGTGAGATGGAGCTGCTGGGGGGTCACAGAGGAGCTTTGGGAGGAGGGACACCCTGGGCCATGTGTGACCTGCCACCCTGGGGACTCCTGGTGTCACCTGCCACCATCAAGACCCAGGGATTCACTCCACACACACCCAGATAAGCCCAGGCAGCTCGTGGGGCTTTTGCCTTGGAATTTTCTGCAATTTATTTGCTATCGTTACCCACCTACAAGAGGAGCAAGAATGGAAGCAAACCCATGGAAAGCACTAAACAAGAAATCACCAGCAAACCCATGGACTCAGTGGCCCACCAAGCAGTCAGACCAGCTTTGCCATTCCTTCTCTCAATATCAATATCAGCATCAACATAATCAATATCATCAATATCAATAATGTAATCAATATCAATTTGGAGCTAATGGTTTTTCTTTGGAGTAAACTGTCTGTCAGGTCCCTCCCCACACCAGCAGCCAAAGTCTTGCAGGAAACAGGAGCATTTCCCTGCACACACCCAGCTGCACTCACCAAGGAAGCAATCAGCCAAAATATCCCACTGCTGGGATAAATATCCCAAATTATCCCCCCACTCCTGTGCAGGGCCAGCAGCATTTCTGCTCTGTCTCACCCTCAGCAATGCAGAATGATCAGCCTAACAGTGCAATTCAGTGTACACAGAGCAGCACTGGAAATGCAGTGTGCACACAACACTGGGAATACAGTGTGCATAGAACAACACTGGAAATACAGTGTATACAGAACCCTGAAAATACAGCGTGCACAGAACAACACTGGAAATACAGTGTGCACAGAACATTGGAAATACAGTGTGCATAGAACAACACTGGAAATACAGTGTGCACAGAACAACACTGGAAATACAGTGTGCATAGAACAACACTGGAAATACAATGTATACAGAACCCTGAAAATACAGTGTGCACAGAACAACACTGGAAATACAGTGTATACAGAACCCTGAAAATACAGTGTGCACAGAACAACACTGGAAATACAGTGTATACAGAACCCTGAAAATACAGTGTGCACAGAACACTGAAAATACAGTGTGCACAGAACAACACTGGAAATACAGTGTGCACAGAACAACACTGACACAGCATTGCTGTGTCCAGCAGTTGAAGTTAGGCATGACTGTCAAATGATCAGATAAAAGCAGAATTATTCTTTAAATTACCAGAAACATTAATTATTATTGCCATGTTCTGCAAGCTGTCACATCCTTCCTCTAGCAAAACAGCTTTGTGCTTCTCATTTCAAGAGCAGGGCTCCTGCAGTGACTTCACTTGTTTGAGGACACTGGGAAGGGAGTCTGTAAAATGTCTCTGGGTTCTGTGCCATTTCAGAAATTAATTAACCACTTGATCTCTTAAAGCTCCTGAAAGCTGCTGGAGAGCTCCCTAACTTGTCAGGATTCACATGCTAAACACACAGGAGTAAAGTTGAGCAGCACGCAGAAATTAGGGCTCAGAACTGAGAGCAGGTGGGAGCCAATGCAGATATCTCAGTCATTCCTTCAGACTAGCTCTGAAAAACATTTTTAAAGATTAACAGGGCTGTGAGGTTTTTTAAATTAAACTTGTTGTGTACAGCACTGAAGGATGCAAAGCACATCTCATTCAAGAGATCTATCACCCAAGGAATCAGCATTCAGCTCACACATCACCAGAGTGAAACACTGCAGTTTGCTGTCTTCAGGTCTCACTTATTTTCAAAATATTCAGCTTTTTTTGCCTTTTCTTACAATTTTTACCTCAGTGGAGGGTTGGCTGATACATGAAAAGCTCAGGTAAAATGATGTAAAGCAGATGAGGAAAGTATGGAATTAGTTTGTCAAGCAAAGAAAACCTTAAAATCAATGTAAGGCAAAGAAATAAGAAATAAAAAAAAATTATGATGATAAAGAACAGTTAAAAGATGACCAGTATATTCCTGAGTGTTATAATTGATTCAATCTTTTTGAACAAAAAAATACTTTTGTAACAGAAGATTTTCTTTCACAGAAAGCAACAACTTTGGCAAAACAAATTGTAAAACTGAAAATATGATTTACAGAAAATGGAGCTTTCCATGTTTTCTGTGAATGGCTTGCATCTCTTGCTAGATGGAAAGCAGTAAATAAGCTGAGGCTATGCTTTTCCTTATTTTTGAATTTCTTGCAGTTTGCTGTCTAAAAAAAGCAAGTATGAGAAAGAGGAGGAGAAAGTTTTGTACTTGCACACGGCATTCCAGCAGATAGAAAAGAAGCAATAAAAAATGAGAGAAGTTTTGCCCCTTCCCTCAACCTTCCCCTGTCCTTTTTAATTTTCAGAGAGGAAAAAAGGGGAAAAAATTTTCTCTGCAGAGAAATTCCGGTGATGGTCTCTCTGCAAATCCCCAGGGAGAATTCTCACTGCTGCTCAGCTCTGTGAGAGTTATTCTTGTCCCTGGAGATAAGCACACCTCGTGCCTGCCACACTGCTCGCAGATCCTTTAGTATGACAGATGCTTAAGTCAGTGATTTTATAGCCCCATTTACTTCATTGGCATTTTCAAGTACTGAACTCCAGGGCCAAACATCAATTTTCACTTATTTATCAATAATTGAGATTACACACAGGAGGCTTTTCCCTGAGCCTCCCTCCCTCCCTCCTGGGCATGCGGGAGGGAGCTGAGCCTCCTCTGCTGCCCCTGCCAGCACAGCCCCACGACTGTGGAAATGCACAAATTCCCTGCAACTCACAGCCCCATAAATGTGGGAATGCACAAATTCCCTGTCCCATCACTGTGGACAGGCACAAATTCCTTGCCCTGTAACTCTGGGAATGCAAAAATTCCCTGCCCCACAGCTGTGGGAATGCACAAATTCCCTGCAACTGACTGCTCCATAACTCTGGGAATGAACAAATTCCCTGTCCCATTACTGTGGAAATGCACAAATTCCTGCCCCATAACTCTGGGAATGCAAAAATTCCCTGCCCCATAACTGTGAGAATGCACAAATTCTCTTCCCCATAACTGTGGGAAAGCACAAATTCTCTGCCCCATAACTTTGGGAATGCAAAAATTCCCTACAACAGACTGCCCCATCAGTGCAGTCTCTGCCCTTCCTACCAATTTTCCAGGCATTAGGATCTGTTTCCTTGTGCACAAGTAGAGCAAAGAGGGTATGTTAAATTGCATCTAAGCGTGATCATAAAGTCAGAGGTACCTGAGCTGGACATCCCTCAAAAAATGGAAATCACCTACGAGCAGCCATCAGCAGCAAAGCAGGTGTCAGAGCAGTTCAAGCACGGAGAGCAGGAAATTAAAGAGGGAGTTTGAAGGCCCTGCACATCAGAAAGGCTGTCACCCCTTCCAGGTGAGGGGAATGTGGGGGAGCCAGCAGAGACTCAGGGCTGGCACAGGTCTGGCACCCTCGTGTGCCACTTGCAGGGTTCCTGCATCTGAACGAGGCACAGACCCTGCTTCATGAGCACATCATGGTAATGATGATAGTTTGCACTTCAAAAGCATCTTCTCTTACACAGTCTGAGAGATTAACGCCTGAGACTTCACAAACCCTGCTAGTTAGCATTTAACTGATCACAGCCTTTACACTGACACACACAGCTTTATTTTTGAGAAATAATTTCACTGATAGCTGCACTAAATTGCCAGGAAAAGGGAGTTATAGTTGTCAGGGGCCAAATCCTGCCTGCTGGCTCCACACTGGTTCAGAGAGCATCACGATTTGGCCCAGCTCATTTACCAGTAATTTTTAATTTTTCCTTTCTCATATATCCTCATACACCACAATGGTTTTTTTACTCATTCCCTCACCATTGATTTGATATCATTATTTCTCTTTCTTTCTCTTGCAAGAGTACCTGTGTCTGAGGAGACTAAAGTGGGATCAGTACTGGAGCTGCTCTCCCTGGCTGCTGAATTTCCCTTTTAAGCTGCAAGCATTCCGAAATCTACGGCATATCTGCCAGGCAGAAAGCACAGCACACAAATCAGTGGCCATGCCTGGGCTGCTGAGGGAGAAACTCCTGACAATTCAAAATAGAAACACGGCCTGGTGCACGGTGATTCCCTGCTCCCCCCATGACCACATGTCCCTGTTGTCCCTGCTCTGCCTCCTGCTCCCAGCCCCTCCTGGCTCCTCTTTATCCTCACATCTGAGCTATTTCAATGCCTCCTGAGCTGCAGGAGGATGGCTTTGTGCTCCTGAGCGTTCAGGCCCTCTGAGACACCCAAACCCACTTGAAACACGTACAGAAAATAGAGAGGACAGAGGGGAGGGTGTCTGCAGGGAGCTGCCAGCCTAACCCTGCTCAGAGCTGCCCATCACCAACAGGAGCCCTGCTCTGAGAGCTGCAGCAGGTGTTTCCTCCCATTCCCTGCTGCTCCCAGTGGCAGCCCCATTCTGTCCTGCTCACTCAGGCTCAGCTCCCCTCGCCCCTCTCAAGTCAGGAAATGTTCTCTCCGTGGGCAGGACAGAATGTCTGTGCTGGCTGAGGCTGGCAGGCCTCATTTTCCCACTCTAGCATCAGATGCCACTGATTAAAGCCAAGGAACTCAAAAGGTAACCTGAGCCAGAACACAGTGCTGCGGGTGAGCACAGAACTCTTCCTGAGCTGGTGGATCCAAGAGCAGTGAAACCACCTGGGCATCCCACAGGAGCCTTTAAACAACCCACAGAGAGAGATCACCCGCTTGGAAACCATGGGAGCACTATGGGAAAAAAGGCATTTATCTGGAGAAAGAAATACAATGGTTAAAGTTCAGGGTGTGCTCAACATACCCTTGGAGCTGAAACAGTACTCAGAGTATTTCTGTGTTATTTTAGCAGGAATTGTGATGGCAATACCCAAGTTGCTGCCCTGAGAGGGGGAGCTGGGTGTGCCCAGCAGGGCAGGGAGGCACTGCCACCCCTGCCTGGCACAGCCACCAACACCCCAGGCTGCACTTTGGGTAGGGACCATCAATGTCCCTTAAAAACCCTGCACAGCCTCTCTGAGAGATGAACGCCACGGTGAAACCACTAATGAGGAGCTAATTGATTCAGCAGGTTGGAACAGTGATGAGGAATCATCTGGAGCCTGAATCAGATCCTCTGACACCTGCAGAGTAGAGTGTGCCTCGTCCAGAGGAGTGGGCCTGCTGTTAGCCTGTTAATCACCCCATTGTTCATTTCTAGCTCCTTAATCTGTTTGTTTCACCCAACTTTGTGTGTTTGATTACACAGAAAAGCAAACAAACAAACATGCTCTCTCCCTGTAACCATGGCATTTCACAACAGCTACCTCTCTCCATTAATGCGGCTTTCCACTACTTGCAATGGATTCAGTAATTTGGTATTTAATAGATCTTAACCATTATTCTTTTCCAAGCTGGAAATGGGGCACCCTCAGGGGATTGTTGCAGCTTTTAGGTGTTGTCATTTGATATACTACTTTATACATTGGTTTTGAAGCGCTGGATGTTTCCGTTTTGCCAGGAATTTGTTCACTTTCCTTGGTGTTACCAGCAGTTTTCCTAGGTGACCAAAAAGGACACAATTAAAATTCTGTCTGGCCAACTGCAACCTCTAATTGTTGGCAGAAAGCCTGCATGGGAATGAAGCCTACCTGGTGAGTAAGAAATGGAGTGTTTGCATCTTTCTGCTGTTTCAAGGGTGGGTGTATGAAAGCAGGAAAACCATCCAAGTTCCCATCATGGGATCAAGAGCTAAGTCACGTAGCTCTGTGTCAGAAATTCACCTGCTCTAAGACACTGTGCTGCACATTTTATTAACAAATAACCCTGCAGCGTTTTATAACTCAACTTCAGGAAACCAAAGTATTGATATCTTAAGAGCCATTGCAGAGAAAGAGGCACAACGGAGAATTGCCCATTGTGTGAAGCATGCACTTATCCTTGGCAAGGAAGCAAACATTGCTGCCTCTCAAATTAGGTATATCAAAAAGCACAGCATAAAGTACTGACCCCAAAGCTCCCTGCTGCTTTGGGCTTCCCTGAGCTCTTTCCTCTGGGACACAGAGCCACTTGTGGGAGCCAGATACATATTCAGAACAAGGCAGTCCTGCAGCAAAAGTACAGACAAAATTCCCTTTCTGCAAATCCACTGAAAGAAAAAAGATCCAAGGAATAATCAAGAGTTTCTTGTTCAGATAACCCAGCTGTTTCAGCATTCAGGTCCCATGTCAAAAGAAACTATTCTCAGCTTATTTGGGGGGCAACACTTGTACTTGCTGCTCTAGAAATCAGACACTTCTCTCACCCACCTTCCTGCTCCTGCATCTGCAACGAGACACAGAGAAACCTCCAAGTTTTCTTGCAAGTCAAATCTCTCTGTGTTTGATGTTTTGAGCAACAAGACCACCTTCTTCAGCTACATTAAAATTAAACTCTGCTATTTAATATGAAAGAACAGTGCCAGGTAAACCAAGCTGCTTCACTGAAATTATCATGAAATAAATGTATTTACAATGAAATAAATGTGTTTACAATGAAATAGATGTGTTTACAATGAAATAAATGTGTTTAAGTCCATCAGCATCCAACATGACAATGGAGAGAAACTCCATGGTGGAAAAACAGATCTCTCTTGGAGCAACTGAGGCTTTACTGGTGCCACTTTACTGGTGACATTTAAATCACTGTAAAGACCCAAACCGGACTTTTGAGCCACTTATCTGTAATCCTTCTCAGGGCACCAACACCAGAATATTATTTTATTCCAAGCCTCAGATATATCACTATATCTGTGTCTGTTTACCACCCCCATGCAAATTAACTGAGCCAAATTGCACTTCTCTTTCCCCTGGGGGCCCTGAGCATCTCCTGCTGCACTGGCAGCTCCCAGCCCCAGCCTGTGCTGCCCCAGGACCATTCCCTGGTGCTCTGAGCTGCCCAAGGTGTGCCAGCACCTGCCCTGAGCACTCTGGTGTCACCAGGGCCAGGTGACAAGGACATGGACCCAAACTGCCTCAGCCAGCACGCCAAAGGAAAAGTTTGTCAGCCTGCAGAGGCAACCCCAAGGCATTGCAGGGCTGCTTGCTGCCTCTCTGAAGGTGTGGCACCACAGCAAATGGTGTCAGACCTGGCTGATGGCATTCTGCAGTGCCACCCCTGCTGTCCCCAGCCCTGGCACTGCTCCTGCTCCTTGCCCTCTCCGTGTCCCCGTTACTGCCCTGGCTGCTCTGTCATTTCTCTGAGCTTGGCCTTTCCCACACACCTGCCTGTCACACACATCTTTTATGGAAAATCCTTTCCTTAGGACTTTGCCTCCTGAGAAGCTGGGAGGCCTCAGGAACAAAATGCAAACAATGGTTATCTGCTGCTGGGGAATGCAACAGGTGCATCTGGGGTTGGTCTCATGTGCTTGTTTCTAATTAATGGCCAATCACAGTCAGCTGGCTGGGACAGAGAGTCTGAGCCACAAACCTTTGTTATCATTCCTTTCTATTCTTAGCCAGCCTTCTGATGAAATCCTTTCTTCTATTCCTTTAGTACAGTTTTAATGAAATATATATGATAAAATAATAAATCAAGCCTTGTGAACCATGGAGTCAGATCCTCATCTCTTCCCTCACCCAAGAACCCCTGTGAACACCATCACACCTGCCCACTGCCATCTGCAGCTTCCAGTCCCTGCTCCTGTGTTTGGAGGGAATCAGCCTCAAATGTTGAACATTTTGCTGCAGCAAGGTATTCTCTGCAGGGATACTCACAGCTTCTGCTCTTAGTGCCTTCCAGAAATGTTTCTTTAATAACACACATAAATATTAAAGGAGAGAAGGAAAATTGGGAGGAAGAGAAGGAGGGTTTTGTTATTTTTTTCTGACCCAATTTCCATCCTTCACTTCAATTAGGTTCTCAGAGACAGATGAACTTCTGCATCCTTTTTCCCTCCGCTACCTTCTGCACAACTCCATATGGATCTCCAAAAATCCTGTCTTGCTCACCCTTCCCTCCCTGCTCTCTGTCTGCATGAGTGCCCTATTTCTATTCCTTATTTCTTGGTAATTGTATTCAAACACTCTCTTTGTTCTTTGTTTGCTAACCTGCATTTTTTTTTCCTCTAGTCAGCTTATCTCTTTTTTAGTCCTTTTGATTAAAGTTCTCAATTCATTTAGTATCTTTCTGTTTCTCCCCAGTCCTTCTAAAGTGAAACTACAAAGCGCTGCAGGGAACGCTTGTATTTACCTCCCAATTCTCTGAGCCAGCCTTCCAGGCTGACTTGAGACCTGCAGCATTCTACCACATCTTAAAAACTTTCCAAGCCTACGCTGAGCCATTTCACTCCTCCCATTCTTGTCCAGCCACAGCGGTAAGTTCACCTTCTACTCTCACCACAGCCTTTTGGAGCAGTGATTTGCTCTAATGATGATTTTTCCCTGATGAGCGCATAAAGTGAAAAACCTGCACAGTTTGGGGTGAGGGCCTGTGCAGAAGGGGGCAGCACCGGGGAGGTGACAGGCTGCCACACATTGCTTTGGGTAATGCGCCCACTGAGCCAGCTCCCATCCAGCTTCTGTTGGAAGGAAATGCAGGAGTGCTCAGCTGGAATTCTCCTTGGATTTGTCTCGTGCTTTTAAAGAAAATCCAGGGAAACAGCAAAGAGGTGTGCATCACAGCTTGGCTTAATTTGGGCTTTCATTGTTATTGGGAAATATCATTTTTCTCTCTTCCAAGGCAACATCCTGTTTTGCAGCCTAGATGTGCTCCTACTCACCACATCAATACCAGTGAGTTCATCTTTCCATTTCCACCCAAGTTGCTTAGTAACAGAAGATGAGGGGAAAGCGTCCAGACTGCACTGCAATGTCTGATCTTCAGGTTCATTGGGAAAGATGGACTAATGGACCACCAATGTGAAAATGCTGTTCACATTTGAATCGCTGGATCCATCTGATATTCCTCAAGGAGCTTTTAGAAGAGTATTTTTGTCATATTTTTTTCAACACTTATATTTTTATGTGCATGCCCTTTGACTATGCCACATCTAAGAAATAATAAAACATTCTCTTATTTTATTTTCTTCACAAGGCACTCTGGCTGCTTTGGTGAATGCACAGGATGAGAGTTTCTGTATTTTGGGCAGACACACTTTGAATCATTTTATAGCATCATTTTGAAAGTGAACTTACAGTCCATTAAAAGGACAGGCAATCTCAAGGCTTCTTAATAGTGTGAAGCTGAGCTTAATAAAGATACAGGCTCATGGATGAATTCCTGCACTGCTATGATCCTGAGGATGATCTGCACTCCCCCAGTGACTCTATTACACGTTCCAAAGCAGTTCTGCATTAAGCAATTGTGCAGGTGGGATTTTCCAGTCTTCAGCTCTGGTCTAACTCTACAGCTCCTGAAGGCAAAATGCAGCAAGAGCACAGCGCTCCCAAAATATACAACAAGGTTTTTACTTATGTTTCAAGAAACTTTCCTATTAAAATCTTCCAAAACTAACCAAAACCCAGATCATAAACACACATACACACACACATTCTCAAATAAAACCCAACAAATAAGGAAAGGACAAGAGAAATCCTTCCTGATCGCCAGTCTTCAGACCTGATCTAGGATAGAGTCAGCTCAGAATCAGCAATCAAAGATAAATTTCATGTCCATGTCCTTCCCTTTGATCTTGCACTAAGGAAAGAATTTCTCCTCTAATTTCTATCTTTACATGAGTTTATTCCCTACAGAAACAGCTCTTTTTCCAGAACTCTGCTCCCTGCATCCAAAGCCAGGAGCAGCAGCCACCAGAGCCACCAGCCTATGGAGGAGCTGCTCCTTTCAATCCTGCAGGTCCAGGGAAAAGAGGGAACAAAGCCCAGGAGTGTTGTGCTGGATTTGACTGTGATGAAGTTAATTTCTTCAGAGCAGCCATTGTGGGGCTGTGCTGGCAGTGTTGGTGACTCGGGGATAGCTTTGCTGTCCCTGGGCAGCGCTCACACAGAGCCAAGGCCTTCAGGGCTGCCCAGGGAGGGGACACAGCCAGCACAGCTGGGACAGGGACAGCCCAGACCGTGTGGCCTCATGGCCAGCACACAGAGATGGGCAAGAACGAGGAAGAGTGGGGTGCTTTGGAATGATGGAGGCATCATTCACCCAGGGACTGCTGCAGGATGGAGCCCTGCTCTCCAGATCTGCCCTGCTGGGAAAGGAAATGCAGGAAAAGGAGGTGAAGGTAAAGGAGATGCAGGAAAAGGAGGTGAAGGTAAAGGAGATGCAGGAAAAGGAGGTGAAGGTAAAGGAGGTGAAGGGAAAGCAGCTGCACATAAAGGAGATGCCAGTAAAAGGCCTGCAGGTAAAGGAGATGCAGAAAAAGAAGGTGCAGGTAAAAGACATGCAGGTAAAGAAGCAGCAGGTAAAAGAGCTACAGGTAAAGGAGATGCAGGAAAAGCAGCTGCAGGTAAAGGAGCTACATTTAAAGCAGATGCAGGTAAAGGCAGCAGCAGATAAGGCAGGTGCAGGTAAAGGAGCTGCAGGTAAAGCAGGTACAGGTAAAGCAGGTACAGGTAAAGGAGCTACAGTCTGGGGCTCCTGGTGTGGCTGCAGGGGTGCCAGTAAAAGGCTCAGCCTACCCCTGAGCTGCAAACTGGCCTTGCTCTGCAATATTGCTGTGTGAACAACCTCTGCTGGCTCCTCCTGGTCCCTAGCTTGTCATGGAAAGCTTCCCCAGAGGAAAATGGGTGATGGGAATAAATACTGAATATATGCTTGAATGTATGAGCTATGTACCTGGTACAAACACAGCTTTCATTTATCTGCTAACAGTGAATAATAAGCAGCACTTTTAGAAGATGAGTGCTGGATTCAGTCTTGGATATATTTTTGTTTTGAAAAGCAGGAATATGTCTGTATATCATTACAGAATACTCGGGGTCTGTGGGAGACTGCTTCTTGATCATTAGTTTGCTCTTTATTTCTGTGTTTGAATCTTAAGAGAAAATCTGTTGCTGCTCCACAGCACTACTTATTCAACGTCCTCAAATCCCCAAGGCAAAGAGTTTGGTTAGACACAAGCTGGCAGAGTACAGATCATAATTATACTGAAAGGGAACCTTTTTAAAATTCAAGATTACAAAAAAAAAGGTGATTTGAAATACACAGTTTGACTAAGAACTTCGAAATGGATGGTCAGGATCCTACAGGAATATCTTTAAATACTTAAGGGTGCATTATGCAAGCCCTTGAATTATGCATTTATCATTGCTCCCAACCTCAGTATTGTAGCAGAAAATAAGCATGATAACAAATTACTCCTATAAATCTCAGCAAACACTTGGTACTTCTGTTGCATGTTTACCTCTGGAGTTTTCTAAAATTCTTTAGAAACTATAGCCCCTATGTTAGAGAGTGATAATTGTTTTATCTGTGTTGAGAAAACAGGACTGGTTTCATTTGATAAATACATCCAAATTTGGCCCTGTGAAGAATTTTTCTGATCTACCAGTGTAACTTAGTCATACCTAAAAATCAAACACCCTTCAGTGCACAGCATCACTACAGACAGAACAGGAACAGAACATACTGAAAATAGGTGAAAATAAAAGGAACAAAGGTATTAATGGGATACAAAAATAGCTCCAGCCTGTACTTTCTGCTTCACCAAAGAGCCTCCAAGATTCTGAGATGTCTAAACAGCCACCCCAAGAACAGGAACCTGCCCAAGTGAAGGCAGCACTGTGGCCCAGGCTGGAGGCAGCTCTGCCTCCTCCTCCTCTCCATCAGCACCCAGGCTCAGCCCTGCACTGCAGGCTCCTCAACACATCCACCAGAGGAATAGAAAGAACTAGACCATGTCCCAAAGGAGGGGAACGAAAGAGAAAGAAATAAAAGTCTATGGCAAATACTTTCAGCTTTCCTGTGTTTTTCCCCCAGTCTTCTCCTTTTTAACAAGGGAGGTTCCCTTCTTGGTTTGTGTGCTTTGTAAATAGCAGCAGCCATTATTTATTCAACATATTTGCCTTTTGTAAGGTTGGCTTTAATTTTTAAAATTCACACTGATATTCTTCTTCAATAGCGCTGTGTGCAGGGGCATATCTGTTTGTATTTATTCAATAGCGTGCTGCTAATTAAATATGTGTTTCATTAAACTTGTTTAAAAAAAAAACAAACCAGGAGAAGTTGAGAGGAATGAACACGCTGAAGTACAACACCCCTAGGCTCTGAGAAAGCTTCCACGGATGAGTTGTTAGGGTAATGTGGGCAGCAGGAGTGTCAAAAGCATCTCATGTTTTGTGCACAGCTCCGAGTTTAAGCAAAACGCGTGTGCTAAAGGTAGCAGGTAAAGTTGACATGTATCTGTCTGCTTAGAATATTCATGCCTGGAATCAAAGCACTTCAGTTACTGTTCCTCTAGCTGCTCCCCTGGCTGGCTTTTTGCCACATGCATTATTTTCTCAGAAGATTCCTTTGCAGAGATGCACAGAGATACCTCACGCATAAATGAGCAGGAAGGGATGGCCCGCCGTGCCTGCTGAGTGCTGAGGAACCGGGATCTCTGCAGAGCCCCAGACCCAGGGCCTGCCCAGCTCTTCAAATGCCCCTGGATCTGCCCTGTGCCAGGCTGTGGAGCTGTGTCCTGGCACCTTTGGTGCCCTCCTGCCCGTGCAGCATCACTGCATCTCCCTGCTAAAGCTCTGCTGCCGCTACAGCTGAGAGCAGCTCAGGGCACACACACGGGCAGCTCCTCAAGACAAGGGTGCTGTGAGTGCCTGACCACAGGACAGGGGTGCTGGGAACACAGCCCAGGTAAGGGACACGTTCCAGGCAGGGAACAATCCAGGCAAAGAAACATATCCCAGGTAAAGAACACAGCCCAGGATGGGACAGCTCCAAAAAGGCTCCTTTGTTAATCCCTTGGGAGGGAGAGCAAGGCTGTGCCTGGCACAGAGGGAATCACATCAGGCTGGAGCACAGAGCTACAACACAGACTCAGCACATCAGAGATCTGCAGGAACATCGCAGCAGCCTGTAGGTGCTGCTCACAGAATGAAAGGGTGTTTCAGGGGAAATGGGCACTTTATGCAAAACAAAAGGGTAGGCAGATGAGAAGTTTCTTCTGAAGGAATATTCATTATTCATTTGCTGTGACTACTCATGGACAGATTTGATGATGGTGGACACAGAGGGAACGACCTTGGTGCCAGATGAAGTGAAATTGTACTAGCTATAAAAGTGTGCTTGTTAGAAGGAATAATGACAGCTTCAAGAAAACAGAAATAAAAGGTAAGTTTTAATAAAAGGTGTAGGGCATGAAGTGAACCTGTTACAAAAGATTTCAAAAAGACAGTTTCAACAGTCTCAGCATATGTGAAGAAGGAAGTTGCAAGGATACTGTACACGATAATATGTAGAGAGAGCAAGGAATGATAAACAGAAGAAAGATCAAGAGTGTGCAGAACAGACAGAGTGAGGAATGGCACAGAACAAAAGGTTTGGAGATAAACTGCTATGGAGCAGATGCAGAACACAAAGTGCAAGAATGACACTCAGCTCCACTGTCACAGCTGCACTGGCAGATGGAAAAATACAAATAAGATATAAAACAATGCTCCAAGATCCATAAGGTGTCTGTTCCGTGGTTACAATGGTCCTAAATGCACTGGTTTACTTTTCAGAAAGGATCAGTATTTAATCTCCAAGTATTTAAGTGCAATATGTTCTGTGAGCAAGCAAGTGCTTCTCACACAGGAATTTACTCTGCTCAGCTATCTACTTCTGACTTGCCCTCAAGGATTTGGGCAGCAGGAGGATCCAAAAGAAAAAGTGTGTGATAAAAGTTACAGATGATCACACAAACAAGGGATGGCCTGGTCTTTATCTGCAGACAAAAAACCCAACAAAATTGAATTCAAATTTAGGCACATTTAGCAACATATGGAGTGTTTTCATTCAACTGGAAGATTAAAATTTTATTATTATTTCATCAAATTTTAACTATCATCTGGAAGAAGTTTTCATTGTTTCCTTAGGATATTTAATTCTTTTACAGTAAAATATTAATGTTCAATCATGTATATTTTTCTTCTGTTCCTCATTCCCTCCAGTTTGTGTCCATTTAAATGTTAAAACAACAAAATTAAATAATTTCTTCCTCTGTGTTCAAAGACCATTTGTATGATGAAATAAAATTTATTTACCACTGCATCTTTATTATACATGAATAGACCAAAACAGAAACCTTTCTCAAAAATCTTATCATTTACTGCAAACAGGGAAAAAGAAAAAAAAGGCAATTTGATAATGGGAAAGAGTTTAAGCGACACTATTTGGGCTATTGATCAGGGAAAAGCAAAAGAGTGCTTAAGACTTGCTGTAAAATCCTGGAGTCAATTGAGTGTCTCTACTGATTCCTGTGGACCTGATTTTCTAGGCAGGAGTCCTGGCAGAACTTAATGAAAACACAGAAGTTACTCAGCAGACAAGAAAGAAAGATCGCTGCAGATATGAACTAATTATCTCAGAGACAGCCCAGATAAGGAAATAAAGGTCATATTAGGAAGAGGGATGAGTAGATCAAGTGAAATAGAACAACAAAAGGTTGTAGGAACATGAAGGCGATTTCCAGTGATGAAGAGCCCCGAGGGACGCGCGGAGGGAGCAGGAGCAAAAGGACAGGACTGGGAGTGAGACAATGTCTGCACATCTGCAGGGCAGCAGAGGAGCAGAATTAATGCAGAGATGCCAGGCGAGATAAGCGCAGAGCAGAGCAAAGGGAAACAAGCCACTGCAAATGTCAGTGTTAACATATTTACAAGGCAGACAGTGAGGAGTGACTGGATCAACAGCAGTGCAGATAAAGGCAGGGGAAGTGGGTGATAGGATCAGCTATAGAGATGGCAGCATCCAGATAGTGACAAAACAGCAGCCACGATTTCAAAGGGAGAGTTCAAGAACCTGCATGACAGGCCAGGAAAGGAGATGGATATTTAGGATTTTTCTGACTATGAGTATTGACTGTGTCAGTCATGCCTGTCAGAGGAGAGGAGAGGGCCAGAGGCAGGGAAATTTCACTGAAAGCACCAGGAACTGTCTCTCATTACCATCCTAAACCACGTCCCCCACACCTCAGCAGTGAGGGTTTACCAATTAAGAGCTGAACTGCTTAAGACATTGAAGAAATGGTTTCTTAGGGTATTTTTGGGTTCTCTTTGGCTGTGCTGGAGACAGACTTAACACTGAGAGGGGTATTAATTCATACATAAAGTAACTGCTCATAGTGATAGGAGCTGCCCAGCAGTCAATCTAAATTAATATTCTGCAGTTCTTACATAACTGGGGATGGACAGTTTGGGGAAGTCTCTCAACGACTGACACAAACAGCTAAAATCAATCAAAGCCACCTCCAGCACTATCCAGAATGTGCCAATGAACACTTGGATGTAAAATCAATCTCTGAAGCTTTGAGCCATCTAAACCATGGATATGCTGGCACATATCTGGAGCCACCCATGAGGACACACACACTTCACCCAGCTGACTGCATTCACCCACTCCTAATGTGAGTGTTTAAACAATCAAATTATTTGAATGCTATCTGTGCTCAATACCACATATTTTATAACTTCATTACAGTTTGAGCTAAAATCTCTCTCTCCTTAGTTCTATATATATTAAATAAAAAAAAATAAAAACCAAAAAACCAAACCCCAATACATTATTTGTTTTCAATCCCTGCTGGTAAAGATAATGTTATTCCACTTATTATAATGAAGTTAAGTGCTTCAAAAAGTCCTTTATGAGG
This sequence comes from Melospiza melodia melodia, assembly GCF_035770615.1. Lineage (NCBI taxonomy): Eukaryota > Metazoa > Chordata > Aves > Passeriformes > Passerellidae > Melospiza > Melospiza melodia. The sequence continues at coordinate 19,400,208 of NC_086209.1, read as the reverse complement.
CCACATCATCTGTGTCCTAGGCTGAAGTGTCCATATCTGCCACTTCAAAAAGCATTCTCCTTGCTATGGATAACCACTGAAAAGCAGCCTGGGCTAAGGACCCCTTCTCATTTCCTGAAAAACTGTTCAGCACCCATCGAAACTCACAGAAACATATCTAATGTTTGACTACAAAGGAGAGTGACAACTGCACTAACATGATTTCAGTGCATCTAGTGTTCATAAAGAAATGACAATTTCAAGCTGTCACGCTGCTGAAGAATTCTAAAATTGCTGTTGATGCACCATGTAACCAGAGAACAGGTGCTAGAAATGATTGGAGAGCAGTTCACATTAAATAGAGACCTTTGGAAAAGAAAGGCACATTCTGCCAGGGAAATTTGGAGAGGTTCAGCTGATAACACATATTTATGAATACTGGCAAGCAATGGCAAAAGAACAGGAGGTAGAAAGAAAAAAAAATCTTGGATGAACAGAGTGATCTCGCAGCAGCAAAGCAGATTTTCTGCACTGAGACATTATTGCCATACACTGTGCAGGACAGTCAAACCTTTAATAATAACAATGACACAGCACGAGAAAGGCTTCTCTCTTGAAAAGAAAAATCAGCGGCTGCAGTTAATGAAAATCCTATTTTCCTAACATTGGCAGTATCTGAAGGACAATCTGGGTGCTTTGGGACACCCCGCAGCCATTATCTCACAGAAGGTTAAATGGAGGCACCAACTCTTCAGCAACTTCCCTCTTTTCACTGAACCCAACAGCTGGGGGGATTCAGCCACAGATCCAAGGCAGGGATAGCCAGAGGTGTGCAGAAAGGCACAACTGCAGCCAGCGTGTGGAACAGTGGGGAGCAGCTGGCAGGTTTTAATCTGGAGCTGAGACAGTGCCTCCAAAGAACCCAGAGAGTTCAATGGCCCTTTGTAGCTCTCAGTGTCTGCTGGTTGTGTGACCAGGCTGCCTTCCCCAGAGCTGCTGCAGTGCTGGGGCTGGGAGAGAGGAAAGGAAACAAAAATCAAATAGGCTCCCTCAGCTGCTGGAGTGGAACTTCAAAGGATGATAAAAAACTCTCCTCCATCCTGGTACCTCCTCCTACAAACAGCTCTGAGATGCTCAGGACCCTGGAGTGCTCATCCTGAGCTCCCTGAGCATTGTTCAGAGCTCCCAGACACAGCACATGAGATTTGGGGACCACGTTTGTGCCACTTTGATGCATGGGTCTGCATTAGGACAGAAAAACAGCTACAAGGAGAAGCAAAGATAATTCCTCCTGCTCTTCCCCCTCAGAGCCCCTCAAACTCAGGCTGCAGGTGCCACAGGTAGCACCCAGCACTGATTTTTATGGATAAAGGGAACTGAAAAAGGCAAAACCAAACTCACCAAACACCTACACCATCCACAGCCAGGGCCAGCCAGTGCTCCACAGCTCATGGATGGTTATAAATTCCACCCTGACCCCTGGTCACCTGCAGCATTTTGCTCCTGTTGTTATTCTAGGCTGGACACAGCAGTAAAAACCTCTCCTTACTGAAACCCCAACAATGTCTGGCTTCATGAGCACTCGTTTCAGCTAGTTCCAGATTTTGACTATTGCATAAATAAGCAATTTTTAATATAAAATTGCTCACCTTTATTTCAGTGAACATCTACTTGATGCTGTTCTGTGTGATGGCAGCAGGAAGGGAATGATCAGATACTGTGGCAATGGAAATGCTGATAATATCTTATCAAATTGGTATTTCAGACATAGACTTTAAATAAACCTGGATTTGCATAACTTCCATTCTTCTATCCTTTTGTAAATGCAAATAAAACATCAGCACTGGGGAATGAGAGGCAGGTTGACAAATAAACCCTTGGGAAAGCCAGGTACTGCCAGCTTCTCTTTGCCTGAATATTCCCCTTTCCAGTAGCCACAGAGAACAGCATTTGTCCAAGCCTAAGACACACAGGTTTGAATTCAGGAAGAGCTGAGGGGAATCTAGAGAGACCCCAGTGAGATCTAGTTCACAAAACATGTTTTCGGAGCTTAACCCATATAAATTCCTATAAACTCAAAGCTTCTGGGTTTGAACCCATTCTAAACAAGATCAAATCCACTGGGTATCCCTTGCTGTCTTTGAAATCCAGTTCTAGTCAGCAGAAAAGAAGTCATGGTTGAGGCTTTAGGGAGGGCAAAGAACAAAAACCCCAAAATCACACTTGAACTGCCTGACAAGAACTTTATCAGTGACTTGTAGCTGATGTGACAGACCTGGGTGATGAAAGTCTTGCATCCAGCAGCCACATTCTGGTTTTGCTCTGCAGAGAAGGCTCCTGTTCATTCCTGGGCTGTCAGACCATGCTCTGGTGCAGTGAGAGGCACCCAAAGAACTGCCCTGGACATCACAAATTACTGCCAGCCAGCCAAGGCAGCAAAGCAGGGCTCTGCTATCACCAAACAAAGCCAAACCCGCTCCTGAAGAGGCAAACAGAGCACAGGGGAGCCCAGTGACCTTCACAGCATCCCCACAGCCCCGGGGCACAGCTCCCTCATTACACGGGTATTTTGCTAATGTGCCAAGGGAGACGAGTGCACAGAACCCAACCACCCTGCTGGGGCTGCTCCTCAAATCTTCCAAAGGTCAAAAGGAAACTGGAAGCAATCCTAAACGTCCTGTCCTGCTCCTCTGTCCCCAGTGACACTCTGGAGCCACGTGCTGGACTAAGCAGCTTGACACAGAAAGGACTTGGCCGTGTCTGCCCAGGAGGGAGTACATGGAAAAGCATTTAACCATTTAGCATTGACCTGTTGTGCTCCCATCCCCAGCAGCTGGAAACCACTGGTGGCCAGCACGGGATGCATCTGAAAGTCCTTCCTGTGAGCATCCATGGCACAGAGTTTAAATGTGAGTGAGCAACGCCAATAACTTCAGTGGGCTGCCACAAATGGCTCTGTTGTCCCAAAAAAGGTGAAATGTTGGTTCTGACTGCTCAGTGCAGGATACTGGGCATGGCCAGCACAGGACAGGGGCACCTGGGGAATGCAGGGGTGTCAGAGGGGTGCAGTGACCCCAGGACAAGCTCTGAGCCAGAGATGCCCTCTGGTACCTCAGGGTGCACCCTTCAATTCAGCCACTCTGAGATTTTCAAGGTAAATCCTGACTTGAGTAGCAATTCCTTGTTTGCTTGAGTATGACTTTTTCTTTTCAAGTAAGGCTTTCAAGTTTCTTTGCCACAAGCTTCCCCTCACTCTCTTTACACTTGATATGTGGTGCAGCACGCAGGTTTTGTTTCCTGCTGAATTCACACTTTTTGTTTGCTTATATATTTCAAGATCTCAATCAATCATGTTGTCAAAACAGTCTTTTTGTATCATCTACCTACCAGCACTTGTCATTAGAGATGTTTAAAGCTGCAGTGCTGGAGAGAGTCTGATTTACGCTCTGACATCTCCCACACTGAGCTTATTATAGTCATGTATAAACTGCCCTTTCACAAGCTTTAATTAGGAAATAACAAATGGTTTGGGAGCATGCTGTTATGCAGTTTATTCTTTCTAAATTCAGTGTTTCCACTGTACTCCACTGATCACAATGTCGTGCCATGCAACAATCATGTAGATTTCTAAATTTTTGCTCTAACATTTAAATCTCTTTGTGACCTTTTCCCTTCTCCTCCATTTCCTCCTCCCCAAACACATTTTACAGTTTTCTGAATTGTTCTAGATGCAATATTTCTGAGCTGAAACAGGAATAAGCTAAAAATAAGCAGTGCACCATCAGAAAACATTTATTTTATTAAGGGCCCACTGGAGAGGTGGCTTTCTTGGTAACACACCATACTCTCTGCATTCTAATACACCACTACAGACCCACCATTTCACTAGGACTTTAATAAAAACTGAGATGAATTATATTGTTCACTGGCTTGGAGTCACAAATTCCAGAAAGGGTTATATAGTTCAATTAACTAGTCACCGCATTGCCAGAGCTTATTTTATACACTAAAATTAACGCTGGGGAAATGCATCTACACAAACACAGTCTGGAGAGACAAGCACACAGACCCAAAATAAAAGGGAGAGGAAGTTCTAGAGGTGGAACATGAAGCAATATTTCAGATGTGTATCCATGCATCTCTCACTTGCAAAACTTTGTTTCCATGTCTAAAGGGGAACAGTTTACTTAGAAAAGATGCTGATTTGAGGCTCACGGACACAGCCAGTCCTGCGGTGCCTGTTTATTTTCCAAAGGATGTGGTTCAGTGTGGATGAGGCACAGCCCCAGCCCAGCCCACCTGCAATCAGTCCCTGCTGTGCAGCAGAGTAAAGAATTCTGAGATTCAGATTCATGCCTGCAGCTGCCCACAGATTCACAGATTACTCCAGTCCCAAACTGTGCTCTCACTGCACAGTGCCAACGGCAGCAACAGAGTCTAGGAGGGCTCAGGATGTTTCTCTGAGTTCCTTGGCTGCTCTCTCCCACCTGGGAGCTGCCCATTGCCCAGGTACGCGGTGCCTCACCCCTCCAGCACAGCTCAGGGCACCTCAGGCCACTGCTCCAGTTGTTGGGCACCAGATTTGCTTCAAATGCCTTTTCCTTATTATTTCACAGCCTCTAGTCCCTGTCTCCTGTGAGAAGCCCCTGCACAGCCTGGTCCAGGTGCCTGGGCTCTCCCTCCCTGCCACAGGCACTTCTGGAAGGATGCTGAAGGAAATGAAATATCCCACCAGGAGCTGGAATATTCTGAGCTGAGAATCAGCCAAGACCTGAGAATCAGCATGCCCACACTCCTGGAGACCTCAGCAGCAAGGAGCACCAAGGGCAGTGAGCAATATTTGTGTTTCCATGGTGTCTTACAGAGATATCCACAGCAGGTGGAAAGCAGAGGCACTGCCCTGGTCCCTCAAGGTGTCCTGGGGGCATTCAGAGATGAATCCCTGCAAGGGGAATTGTCCTACAGCAAAACAAGGTCTCCTTCAGGCCCCTCCAACCCAAACCATTCCATGTTTGCTTTTCCTGCTCAGACAAACACACACCAGCAGCTTGCTTGGGGAATCCTGCCCTGCTTGGGGACTGAGCTGTTTCCCTCCATGAAAACAACTCTTGGGTGTGCTCACAAAGCCTGGCCCCATACATGCATCCTGAGAGGCTTTTTCCTGTGATTTCCAGAGAATATAAATACAGATATACAGAAATACTACTCCAATAGTTCATTAAACCCAGCACACAGCACTGGATAATGCACAAATATGGATTTATTTGACACATGAAGATAGATGCATCATTATAAAAGGGGTGCGCTGGAGTGCACTGGTGATCAAACTAAGCCCAACCTGTTGAAAATTGTATTTCCACTTTATTAGCTCCAATCATTCATCAACTTGCAGAGAAATTCTTGCTCAAACAACATCTTTCTCAAAGGGTTCTTTGGGGAACAGAACACATAGCTTGTTTTAAAAACTGATATATTTTGTTTTAATAAAATGTTTGGCTTTGAGTACACAGACTGATACACTCTGTCAAAATGTGTTAGATCCCCAGATAACTGCATAACACCAGAGTATTATCTGACACGCTTTCAAAGTCTATTTTTACTTATTTTTGTCTATTATTTTATTTATGTTTGGCGGTAGGCTTTATTTTTATTTATTCGCATTCGTTACTTTCAAAGTTTAGTCCTGGCATTTCATCTGCACGTTCTGTGTACTTCTGGCTGCTCACTGCTGGGACTGGGACGAGCAGAATTTGTCCTGATGCATCCCATGGGATGTGGATGCGAAATGGAATTAGGCCGAGGCAGGGCCACATTCAGCTCTGTGCTCAAAGGCAGGGGAGCTCTCCACCCTCCAGGAATGTGTTCACGCTGCAGAGATGAAGAACTAACTTCCAATTCTTCTAGATCTGACTCAAACTCTCATTTACTTATAGGGGCTGCTGTAAATCCTGGCCCTGCCTACAGCATTTTGTGATGCAATATGTTATTGTTATCCTACATAAAATAAATGTGAGTGAACACCTCACGGGTAAATTAGCCTACATCAAAACAAGAAAGTGCAACCACATGTAAATGATTTGTGTCCAAAGTTCCGAGCAAAAAAAAGGACAGAATTTTAAAATTCCAATAAATAGCTGATTACTGAGCACTCTTTATAATCTCCCTGCTCTGCTGAACGTTTTGCCAGATTGAGTTTCCCAAGGCAAAAACACAGTTCTAGTTTATAAATAATTTCCTGAATCCACAGAAACACCTCTACAGAGCTTACAGGCAATAAACAATCTCACAGAAATCTGAAATATCCATCCTTTTTACCACAGATTTTTTCCTCCATTCTGTTTTTGCAGACAGACCCTGAAAATGACCTTTCCCTGAGAATTTGCTCACCCCTCCTTACAGCACTTATTCTATTTTAGCGGGGAAATTTATATACCAGCAGCAAAATACCTTTCAAAGTCCAGCAGGTGAAATTTGGTGTCATTTGGAAGGATCCATCTGGATCCATTTAAACAGCCATAAATGGCCAAATCCTGAATGTTGGGACTATTATATGAAATCCAAGGCAAACATAAAAACTCAGAGGGGGCTCAGAGTGTTCAGCTACACCTCAGTGAGATACACAACATAACCCGAATAGCATCACTTGTAAACTCTTATATCATTCTCTACAAGGTTATTCCAGTCATTTCCATGGGAAAATCCCTGGGTTTAATGTGTAAAGGAAAAGAAGAATTTAAGAAAATTTCCCTTCTATTTCATTGTCATGCCCAGATGCTTCTTCACACCCAGAGCTCCCCCAAAGCCCTTTCTTTGCCACAGGTGAACAATGCAGGAATTTCTGCTGGGTGTTTCAGGAATAGCACACATTCCCTGTGAGTGCTGCAGAGCTGAACAGGCCTGGGTTCAGTTTCTGTGTGCTGGAGGTGCCTGGATTGCACAGATCCCAGCACAGCAGCTGCACCCCTGCTCCTCCCTGGCAGGACAGAACCTCTGGGCACCCAGTGTGCCATGGATGGAATGCCTGCACTAAATACTCCACTATTTGTGTTACTATTCACTCCAGGAGATGCAGAGCTCAGTGAGAATTCACCTGAAAAAGCAGCTTTTCAAAGAGGAGAACTGCCTGCCTTTCAGTGCATGTGAGGTAGAGAACAGATGCACAAATCCATTTCCTCCCCGGTGCTTCTAATGCTATCAAAAATCCCTTCCAGGAATTCAATTTTCTGCAAGGCAGCGAAAGCACAGAGAGGCCTAGAACCCCAGGTAGCACCAGGGCACCAAAACGTGGGGAAGGCTCTGAAAACACTGAAAATTTAATGGGTTCTACTGGAGAGGGGGAGAGGAGCAGTGATGTTATTCTGCCTATTCGTGCCCGTCGTTTGCTTCCCTCATTTCCCCACCCTGCTCTGCTCTGCAGGCTCCAGCAGCAGTGTGGATGGCCCTAATTAGAGCTGGAAGCCTGGACAGGGAGGGGGGCAGAGCCAAGTGGTGCTTGGCAGGTCTGGAAGGCTGAGCAGCCCCATGGATGCTGCCGGGGTGGGCTGGGCTGGGGGGTGCCAGCCCCTGGGCTGGGACAAGGAACGCGGCCTAACAAGGCCTGCTGGGAGGAATTTGCTGCAAGCAAAAGGTATCCAGGTCTTTCTTGCTGGTTCCAGTGTGCTCTGTGTTGACTTTACGAGCTCTCCTCCCCAAAAAGCACAGGGATGTTGGTGGGCAGGGTAAGGAAATGATGAAGCTGAAGAGCAGCAGAAGGGCTGATGCCTGCAAGGACCAGAGCCAAAACCCCCCATGACTGACAGACAAGCAGTGGAGACACTGCAATGTCAGGATGCTGAGCACAGGATGGATTACAGAGCCCATCATTTGTGATTAATAACCCCCTTGAAATAAAGCTCCAATACCTCACTGGATAAAGCACTGGCTGCTCCCCAGCTGAACAGCCAGGTCAGACATGTCCAGGCCCATCAGAAAATCTCTGCTGTGAGCATTAGAGGGAGGGCTGTGCCTCTGCTGCTGCTCTCTGACACTCTGGATCCTCTCTGGGGACTGAGACAGGACAGAGCTGGAAGGGCACAGAGCCACCCCTGAGTGATGTGTGAGTGGGATCCAAAGGGGATTGATCATTGGCAGGGGTCATTCCCAGTGGGAATTCACACCCTGGACAAGGAGCACAGTCCTGAGATCACCAATTAGCCAAATCCATTAAATAAAATCCAAACCCAGAGACAATAAAATCCAAACCTCGCTCATAATCCAAACCCAGAGATAACAAAATCCAAACCTCGCTCATAATCCACACCCAGAGAAGAGCCCACCACTGTTGAGGCAGCACTTGCACTCTGTTTATCCTGCCCAAATGACACTTTTCCAAAGCTCTTACACCTCACTGAACTCTGCTGCTTTTCCAGGGGTTTCTGTGATGCTCCAGCTGCAGCAGGTGAGATTTATAAACCACACAATATTTTATGTCATACCTTTCATCCCGAGATATTTCAAAATCTTAAATTAAATTCTAATTTGGACAAAAATAATTTATTGCAGCTCTGTAGTGCAGCCCTACCCTATGGTGGGATGAACTCACCAGTATTTCAAAGACCACAGCATGCCAGGTTTGCAAAAAAAAAGGAAAAATCCAATCCTGAAGTGACTGTTAGCCTAAATGCAGATTAATATCAACAGCAAATCACTTGGGTATTTCTTTCAGGATTGAGTAAGGAAGTCTGAAATAATTTCACACAGGCTGCTAAATGCCAGTTAGCAGGGGGCCTTTTGCTTGTTTGTTTGTCTTCTATATGAGGAAAGACTTGTGCCTACCTGAGCTAGACCCAGAACTGTCAGCTGCTCCCCAGCCCCTGCATAAACCACTGAGGTGTCCAGATCCTGAGGAGTATTTGAAATTAATATTTGAAACCATCTGGTCAAGGAAAACATACAGAGGCTTGAAAAAAGAGACAACTGGCAGGAGACAGATGCATAATTATTTCAATTTAAGCATCCACACAGAGGCAGGGCCAAGGCAGGGCCAGGGGAACCAGGAATTTAATTTCTCTGCTCCAAACTTTCTGCCACTCTGGAAGAAAAACTGCGGCTGCTGCTGTCTGCAAACGCTTTCAGCAAAAGCCCTAACGCTCCAAATGGGCCCGCAAATCTCATTGCTGCATGGTTTTTAAGTTGTTTAGTTCTGAATCAGCAGTCTAAAAGTGTGTTTAAACACTGCAGGTAACCATTTCCCAAGGAACAAACAGGGAGGAAATCAGGTTACAGCGAGGGCACCCAGCAGGACTCTCCCCCTGTCTGCTCAGTGTCAATGGAAAGTGATTCCTGCAAGGAAGACACTCGGGGAGAAGGGAACAGATTGTGGGAAACATGTTCTGCATGCAAGACAGAGCCAGGAGATGGAATGCTGGATACCATCAGATAATTATGCACGGGGAAGAAAAGAGGAATCAGACAGGGCAGCAGCAGAATAACAATATTTCAGGAGATGGGAGCTGCACAAACCGGGCTGGCTCGCAGCAGCACGAGGCAGATAATGGATGAGCATCCTCTCTCACTCTGTGCTCACTTACTAATTCATGGAAAATAACTGCCACACTGCAAGTTTCTGATGGTTTATCATTGTTCAGGCCACTGAAACTACTGGTTTTGCCAACCACTGAGTTATGAACTGAACAAGAAACATACTACAGAGAACTGTAAATGTTTATGCATTAAATTTGGAAAAAAATACTTCCAGACGTACTAAAAAAAATGGATTATGACAGCTGGAAAATTGAGCAAAGGTTGCTGTAATAAGCACAAAAAAAACCTACCTAGAAAGGTGCTAAGTGGGCACAAATCTGAGCTGTGGGCAGCCCGAAACCTCTCTGTTTGTGACCTTCACTCTAGGGGGGTGTAAGGAACAAAATCTCCCAAAATCTCCCTGGGTACAACCTCACAACACAGCCCCTCACACCCCCCAAAAACCTGGCAGCACTCAAGGGAGAATGGGATGGGAATGGCCCATCAGAAACTAAATTTGATTCTTCTCTATTTTCAAACCTACTTCATTACTGGGAATTTGAAATTTCAACTCTTCATGAATTTCTTTTTTAGTAGAGAGAATGTAATTAGAGAAGAGAGGCTGAAAGTATTTATTGGGAAAATGGATCAGGGAAACAAAAGGTTTCCCTGACAAAAAGGTTTCCCTGGCAAACCAAAAAAGCATATATATATATATATGTGTGTGTGTGTATATATATATATATATATATATATATATATATATATGTATACACACTATGTATATATAAATATGTACCTGGGCTAGGTGAGCACTGTGTGTCCCTTTTCCTTTCCTGCATATGCACAATAAAAAGAGAAGAAAAATCGTTTGAACTGACTAATTCTTGAAACAAATACAACGCTTCCATAAGCAGTAAAAGTCTAGTTAAAGAAGTTCTTGAACCTTACAACAGATGAGCTCTTCCTGTTTTAAATAATCAGTAAGCCTAGGGCAAGGCCTGAGCTTTTGTTTATCTTATTTCTGAATCTGCTGCTTCCATTCCAGAACCTTTATAAACAGAGCAACAGCACAAAGCCAAGCACTGGTTCCAACACTATCTATAACATGTAGACTATCAAGAAAATAAACCCTGAATTTAGAATATGACAGAGCAACAACCATGCTTCTGCTCGGAAGAAGGAAAAGGAACATGGCACTAGGCAAGACCCTGAAATTCTCCCCCTCAGTTCCCAAATTCAAATCATCTAAAGAGCATGAAGACAAGGTAAAATAAACTAAAAACACTGTGGATGGTGAGCAAGGAATGGCAGCTCCCAAATCCCATTTTACCTGCAGGTCCCCATCACATCACATCACCCAAACAACAGAAATTTGCTGCTGTGACTACACAATGTCACAGGGAAGGGGTGACCACAGTAGGAGCCTTCAAGGAATAGAAATAACAGAGCACAAATCACAGATTTCAAAACTGGAAAGGCCTCAGGACTAATGAAGTGAGAGCAAACAGGAACTCTCTGCATTGCTGGAAAAGTAGTCAACAAAATTAGGGAGCAAATGAAACACTCAGGAATGGCTGGTAATTACCACGGCTTACAAATGAGAAGTGTGATACTCAATCACAGAAAGCAGCAGCAGAAGAAGCCCAGATATTGTAATTGCAGGAAAAGATAATCATGTGTATAATAAAGTAACAAAGAAAATTGTGGTAACCAGGAGATCAGAGAGGATTCTGCAAGGGATAATACAAAGGAAGAAGCAATACAGAATAATTTCAGAGACCAAAATGAGGAAGCTGGGGAGGAAGAATGGTGAGGGAGTAGGAGGGATTTTATAACATGCTGGATAGAGTTGGGTTTTTTAATTTTAAAGACCGAGCTAATTAGACACTGAATAGTCATCTAGAACAAAGGTTAAGCATCAGCTGTTAAGGCAGAAGAGAGCACTCAAGGTGAACCCATCACAGATTTCAAAGCTGCAGTAAAAAATAAAAAGAAGATGATGGAAGACTGGCTTAAAATTTTAGGGACAAAAATAGCACATGAAGTGACAATTTCTCCTGTGGTTTTGTTATTGTTGGGAACAAGTGGCATGCATACAAATCATGAAGTAGATTTTTTGATGCACTTTTAGAAAGGATCTATCACGGTGCAGTAGCTCACAGTTAATGGAAATATTCTAATTATTGACTATATGTGAAAATAACATTGACACAAGTCAGCAGACTTATCTTGTAAAATGTACTTGGTTTGCTTTTCTGCCTGTTATGACATGATTCCTGGCAATGTGATTGCAACCAAATATTCATGTTAATGCAGACCAGGAGCTGCACACCTCGGATCCAAAGCAGAAGGGGAAATGGAGCCCACATGAAAAATAATTACTATGGGGAGTAATTATCCCATAAATCATAATCCTTTAATTTTAAATCACTGTTCTTCCAAATCTGAAAATCTTGGATCTTTGTCTTAACATAAGTCTGGGTGTGTTGAAGAATCTCGGTGGAAACCCAGTCCTGCACAAACAGCAGACACAAAACATTTCAACCATTTCTCTGCTCTGTGTGATCACCCCAATAACCCAGCCCAATAACCCACCCCAATAACCCAGCCCAGGCTTTGGGCAGTGCCATTTTGTCACTGCTGCCTTGGTCAGCTCTAACCCACCCTGCTCTGCCCTGGGCTCATTGCTGACACCACAGCAGGGCTGCCTGCTGCTTCTCTTTATCTCTTCTGCTCAAATGCAATGGCTTCCAATGAATTTATACTGTATGTATTTATTAGAAACATCTGCACTTCTAAAACCCCATAAAGACTTGCAAAGTATCCTATAAAAATAAGTAAAAGCATCATCAAGTTCATGGGGATTGTCTGTATGTTTTAAATTTTTTTTTAGTATTTTTCCTAAGGAATCATTTTACTAAGTGTAAAAGAAATCTATGTATAAATAATTCATTTTATCTGAACACATATTGGTCATTGAAATGCAACTTATCTTTATTTTGAGAGCCTAAATAGATTTCAGATGTTCTTTCTTTGGTAAGTTGTAAGGTGATACATTTCTGCTACAAGAATTATGGGCTCCCCATCTCCCACTACATGTACACATTTTTGTATCTTTTTCCCCCAGGAATATTTAATCGGTTTTTTGTTTGTTTTCTTGTTGTGTTGAGTTTGTTTTTTTTTTTAAGTGGGAGTTATATTTTACAGTACCACAGAAAAATGTAGGCTAGATGCAAACTGGAGCAGTGGCTGATCCAAACTCCTGCTAGAGGAGGGAGAGCCGTGGGATCAGCCCGGCTCACCCAACACCTCACCCACTCATGTCATGAGCACCACTCAGGATGGAGACAATCCAGCCTCACTGCACAGCCTGTTTCTATATTTGACTGTTCCAGGGGGGGAAAAAAAAAGAGAAATAAATGTCAAAAAAGAATTTTCTTCCACCCAGCAAAAGCTGCTCTGCCCACTGTCTGTCATCCTCCCCTGCAGCACTGGCAGCACCCACGGGCACTGCAGGATGCTCCCTGTGCCTTCCTGCCTTCTGCAGCCCAAAGCCCTGCTGAATTCCCCTGGGACAGTGAGTTCTGTCTGTCCTGGCGTCTGCAGGGACAGACACAGGGATCTGGATGTCCCAGAGAGGGGGATGCTGCTCCCTGCCCACCCTGGCCGTGCTGCTGCCCTGTGCTTCCCTTGCCCTCTGAAGCCCAAAGCAGCCCCCAGCCCTGCTGAATTCCCCTGGGACAGTGAGTTCTGTCTGTCCTGGTGTCTGCAGGGTGGGCACAGGATCTGGATGTGCCTTCCGGTGCCCCGAAGCGAGGAGGATGCTCTCTGCTCACCCTGGCCATGCTGCTGCCCTGTGCCTTCCCTGCTCTCTGCAGCCCAAAGCAGCCCCCAGCCCTGCTGAATTTCCCCTAGAACAGTGATTTCTGTCTGTCCTGGTGTCTGCAGGGACAGACAGAGGGATCTGGATGTCCCAGAGAGGGGGATGCTGCTCCCTGCCCACCCTGGCCGTGCTGCTGCCCTGTGCCCTGGCTTTGCCCAGGCTGTGCCAGGCTCCAGCTCAGCTTGCTGCCAGCTGCTTTTTGGCACAGCAGCTTCCCAGCAGAGCGGGTCCCCAGGCTGAGCACTGCCAGGGGTTCCTGCATCCCTGCTTGTCAGCACCCAGCACATCCCTCTGTCTGTCCTGAGCAGCCCAGATCCCTCAGAGACCCTGGCACAGAGTCCAAAATGCCCCTGTGGGTTTGATTATGACCCATGGAGCAAATTACCAACTTTGTATGAAGACCAGCAAGCCACAACAGTTTAGGTAGAATATTAGTGAAGTTATCACGGGGTAGAAAAGTAGATTTTGGGGTTTTTGGTATGGGGGTTCAGGGGGCAAGATGGAGGGAACTGGGTGTGTCCAGCCTTTCTCCTTCTTCTTCTTGGCCTCCATCTTCTGCTGTGATGGTGGCACTCACAGATTGGTTTGGAGTAGAAGTGCACTGTCTAACATAGATGATGGGTATTGGAAAGTAATTGTAAATATTGTACATGCAGTTTTTAGTATAAAGACATAACACTGCCCTGGGGCAGGCAGAGTGCCTGGAACGGTCCTGGTGGAAGGACCTCAGCTGGGCAGGAGAAAATTTTTGGTAGATAAGATAAAATAAAGAACCTTGAGACCGAGAAATTAAGAGCTCTGATTCCTTCAAACACCAGGCTGGGAAAAGAGACTTTGGAACTTTTCTCAGGGTCACTGTGGGCAGCAGAGACCCCAACACCTGCTGGCCTCACAGGGCTGCCCTGCCCAGCCTGGCCTCAAGGGCAGCACACCTGTCACAAAACCTGATGGCAGGCTGCTCTCATTAGCCACAGGAGATTAAACTGCCTCTTTGATAGCACAAATAAAATTGCTGCTATCTGAAATGGGTGATTCCACACACGGGGTTTAATTGGGATGACAGATGGCTAATTTCACCTGCACACATAAAAAAAAAAAAAAAAAAAATATGGGGATTGAGACTGTCAGGTACAAATCTGTGCTAAAAATGCTGCCCCCAAAATGAAGGGCAGATCCTGAGTCCAACACCTCACTGCTCTGCTGAAAGCATTGAAATTCAGTCCAGAGTATTGCACACACACAGCACTGAGGAAATACTGGGAAAACAAGTCTCAATACCTGTAGTGTGCAAAAACTTTCTAAGTAGGGTAAAAGCGAGTGAAAATATAAAGCTTAGAAGACAAGAGTTTATTATCTCCCTGTGTAAGCATCAGAACACATGTTATGACTGTAAACCACAGAGCAAACATATCTGAGGTGTGATACTCCAAGTGCAGTATTTCTGGAACAACAAATTTGGTGAAACCTGGAAAATGACTAGATACATAAAATATCAAGCTGCAGTGTCAGTTAAGTGACAGGTAAATTAAAGCACAACAGAACAAGGACACTGATTTGGCTCAAAATTCTATGTCTGCAGCAAGAATTACATAAATAAATTGGCAGGCAGGTACAGACATCTCATACAGAAGATGACAACAAAACCAGCAGAGAGTTATGAAATCGTGAGTTGTTATTACAATTCCTGGAGACATTTTCTGACCTTCTTCAAACTATTTATACTGGGGAAGGCTCAGATACAAACACCACAGCGCTGCCCATGCCCCACTGGACGGTTTGGCTGGTGTGGAAGGTTTGGGCACTGATTTCAAACCCTGCAGCCCAGTTTGTGCCAGGACAGCTCAGCTCTCTGACCTGCTGCCATCCACCCTCCTAAGGACTCACACGGGCTGGCAGCAAGTGGCTGGTACATCCAATTTACACTCTGGTGGCTCACAGGTTGTTCCCAACCAGCCTCATTGCTGCAGAGGAGACAGCTCTGACAGGAATTTGTGCCTGCTGCACAGGAGACGAGCCAACATCCAGGCTGGGAGCACCACGCCGAAGGGCGATGGCAGAAAACGTGTGTGACACTGCTCCAGGGCATCCCAGCTGCTTCTGCAAGGAGGGCTGGAGCCCCCAGCCCTGCTGAAAGTCCTGTCAGGCACTGGGACAGTGCCCAGGACAGTGCGGGAGCCACCACCCCTGCAGGGAGTCAAAGGAATGCAGATGTGGCACCTGGTGCATGGGTTAATGTTGGGTTAGAGTTGGGCTCAATGAGCTCAGAAGCCTTTTCCGACTAAATGATTCCACAACCCTTGGATAAACAGCTGATTTGGAGGTTGTTAGCTAAGGGGAAAAGCCCCAAAGAGTGGGAGGGGGAAAAGAAGGAAAACTCATGAAGAAAGAAGGAAAACGCATGAAAAAAGAAGGAAAATGCATGTTGCCACAAATGTAAAAGTGCTGCTAAAAACATCTGGGGAAACTTTCTGTAGGAATGGCCAGAGACAAGGAAATGATCAAGTGAGGATGTTTCACACTGAACTGCCTGAAAATAGTCCCCCAGTCAGCTGAGGCACAATAACACTGCATTTATTCCCAGAGCAAAGTGTGCAAACTGAAACCATCTCCATTAAAAGGGGTTTAACGTACGAGGTGTAATCTCCCACTGCAATAAAGCAGGAATTTACTGACGGCCAATTATCCCCCACCAGCTGGGGGCAGGTGCAGGGGGAGGAGGGAGCCCCCAGCTGAGTGCCAGTAATTCCTTAAATAGCTGAAACTCATTTGCTTGTTAAGTCCAAATATCATTTAATTATCATAACAGTGCAGACCGTGTGGCACTGGCCGACCAAAATCTCCGGTTTCACTGTCTGCAGTACAAATGTGCCAGGAACAAACCAAGCGTGGGTTTGACTCATGAAAGGTGCAGCATCTGCAACTCTCTGCCCAGGCTCCTGGCAATTTCAGAGAGCTTCTGTGAGCAGCGACTTGTATAAAGGCATTAGGAATTTGGTACCTTGAAGCAGCAAACCTACTTTAAAAGGTAAATTCTGTGTGCCTTGCACATGCAGAACTCTCCCAGACAAGTTTCAAACGAGTCCTGCTGTTCCTGCATCACACTGCTCTATTCACAGTAAGGAAAAAAGAAATGTAAACATGAAAGATCTTTAGAAAGTGTCCTTCCTCAGAGATATTTTTTTCCTCTTTTTATTTCGATTACTTTTTCTATTTCCACCAAGCCTGTGGTTCTTTGTTTTCTTTGCTGAGAGAAGTTTTTGGGCTGATTGCTTCCAAGAATGCCAATAATCACACATCACTGTCCTCAGGATCTTGTCTGAAGCTCTGCTGTACCTAACTGCATTACCTTTCCAGCATTTTAGATCAGAATAGCATCAAACTGCTGCTTCTCATGTCACAGAGGTGAGTTCTCTTGTGAGACTGTATGGAACAGCTAGTGAAAAGTCACTATTATCTGAATCCAAATACACAAAATAATCCTAAGTGGTTGCCATTTCACTGATAGTCTGTGAGACATGATTGTGTCATTTACTGAATTCCACCACTAAATGACAACATAAGCTGGAACTGTGTGAACAATTCTTTTCAGAGCCATATGTCTGCAAATTGTCTGAAAATTGCCTGCACAGTAGAGGGGAACAAAAAACCCAACAAAACAACAACACACAAAAAAATCCTCCCAAAACAAACAAGCAGTTGCTTTGAAAATCCAATTTGGAATAATATCTCTCCACCCAACTGAAGCGACTTCCACTCTTCCCTCCAAATGCACACACGTGAATGGAGCAGGATATGATTCAGGGAAATTGCACATGTAGCTGCAGATAGAAGCAATAAAAGTCACAGAAAGTGACATTTCTTTGTGTGCTGTACATCAGTGTTAATATGGGAGATCAAGATGACAGGACAAAATACAGCAAATACAGATACAGCAGCATCCGTGGAGAGACACAATCCTGTAATCCCCCCAGAGACTCCACAATCCAGACATTATTTACACTGATTTCTAACAGAAAATAGTTTGCTTTTTGCAAGTAGGGGGGATTTTTATTCCCAGCAAGCAAAGCACAAGTGTTTGCTCAAAGCTGAATAAAACTTCAGTGACAGTTACTGGAGCCTTGTGAGAGCCAAACCCGACGTGAGACAAGCAGGGGGAGCTCACATGGAAGATCATGGTGGAGTTTCACCTCAAGACATTGTACCTGGAAGTCATGGAGAAGGGGAGCCAGCAGGAATTTCTGCACAGGGCTTTATTCAGTGCTGCTCCCCTCTGGTTAAAGGTGCCACAGAACTTTGGGTTTATGCTGGTTTTGCTTGAGCTGATGTGAACACAAACAGAGCTGCAAACACAGGCTGGTCTGACCTTCCCCTGATCTCACACCCCAAATGAGAGGCTGCCCAGATCATCCCTGCCAGGTTAACCAAGGATCCACACCCAGGCTCTGTTCTTGGAAGCTTGGCTGCATTCTCCAGCATCTTCACCTGCTCTAATAGAAGAAACGACCCCTTCTTTGGGATTCTGCTGGAGGCACCACTCACAGCCAGGTGCCTCTCCAGGCAGCAGCCAGAGCACACCATAAATCCCAATTTACCCTCATCATCTCCCCTGCATCCTCAGGAGCAGCTGTGCTCACCTAAAGAACCCTCAGAGCACATCACACCCACAACTGCCCACAGAGGAGCTGGAGGAGCTGCAATTTTTGAGTAAAACCCATTCAGAGCCACAGTTTATCCAGTGAAACCCATTCAGAGCTGCAGTTTTCCCAATAAAACCCATTCAGAGCTGCAGTTTCTCCAGTCAAACCCATTCAGAGCTGCAGTTTCTCCAGTCAAACCCATTCAGAGCTGCAGCTTTTGAGTAAAACCCATTAAAAGCTGCATTTTTTCCAGTGAAACCCATCCAGAGCTGCAGTTTTCCCAGTGAAACCCATTCAGAGCTGCAGATTGGCTCTCAGTGAGTGCCAACCCCACTTTCCAGTGAAATCCACCATTTCAGCTGTTCTTTAGGACAAAGAGCAGCAGCCTTTCATCCTGCCCTCAAAGCTCTCCCACTGTGAGGAACAGGCCCCAGTTTAGCTCACTCCAGTGTGAAAAGCTGAGCACAAAAGTCACTGCTGAGTCAATTACCTGTCTTTTATTAGCAGGAGATTTTAAATAAAGTATTCAATTTGTGACACTTCTTGGTGGAAAGTGAAGAATGGGAAATATTGAGCACAATTATTAGTTTGCATTGCACGTACAATTATTTCTCCATATTAGCACAGTTGTGACTATCTGAGAAAACAAATTGTTAAGCTTGTACGTGTGAAGATGCACAGGAAATATTTTAAATTCAACTTCCATGAGCTCATTTGAATTATTTGAGTTGTTCAAATATTATTCAAGTTAGACTCATCTTATTGGCAACAGAAACAATGCCATGTGACTTATTATTTCAGATTCCTGCATCTAATCAGTGCAGCTGGAAAAGTGAATATTGAATTAACAATTGATCATTAATTCATGACAAATGGTGCTGAATAAATCCACAGAGAAAACAACTGTGAACACTCACTCTTCTGGCAAGTGAACACTCACTCCTCTCTCCCTCAGCTGGTAGGGCCAAAATCTGCCTCATAAATTTCAGACTGTAATTCAGCTCTACATTGCAGATTAATACTGATGAAGTGGCATTTCATTTTGACACTTCATTTTCAGTGGGATGGGATGAAAAGCTGTTTTGTAGGTTCTACCACACAGATTTAAGACTTTTTAAATTTATTTTTTTTAATCTATGGAGTACCTGATGCTCCCAAAGAACAAAGTTTCTTTTCAGTTCATTAATTCCCTCAGCCCTGGTGAACACTCCAGGGCGTTGCTGTTTGTCTGTCCAGCCTGAGCTCAGCACTGCTGAAATCCACCCACCCTCTGGCCCCCAAACACTGAACCCTGCCCCTCTGACAGACAGAATTTTGCACGTTTAAATTACAATTTCTGATTAAATTTATCTTAATTGAGCCCATTAGAAAACAAACAGCAGAGAAGTCAGGGGCAGCTGCCCCCACTCACACAGGGGAGCTGGGGCTGACACAGGGCCCTGCCTGCTTCAGCTAAAACCTTACAGCTGGGAGAGAGCTCTGGGGTGGATCTTTATGAGATATCCATAAGGTTTATTTTGGTATAAGATAGCCTCTTACTAGGTAGGTCACATTCATTCCTGATTAAAAGCATCCACATGGGAAATTATACACAGGACTGCAGCAGCACTGACACAGCTCCACTGCTAAATCACTCCTTGCAGACAAGCTGTACATCCATTTTCTCCATATAGAAGCCCTCCAAAATCAATGCATTATCAAATTTACTTTGGGGGAGAGATAACAGGCGAGCTGGCGATGGAAGAGACTGAGCTACCGCACTACAAGCATGGCACACTTGGCCAAAAAAGGTGTCTGGGGAACTTCACCTGCAAAATACCTCTGAGCCAGCTCAATACAGGGAGAGCTGGGAAGGAAAAGCAGAGTGAGCACACAGCTGTACACATGACAAAATGTGGAATGCACTGCTCCCCTCCTAGGGGCTGGAAACGGCTGGGCCATCACCTGCAGACACCTCCATCCAGCAGGGACTGGGGCTGGAATCGGCTGTGCCATCACCTGCAGACACCTCCATCCAGCAGGGACTGGGGCTGGAACTGGCTGTGCCATCACCTGCAGACACCTCCATCCAGCAGGGACTGGGGCTCAGGGCTGAGCTCCTCATCATCCTCATCCCTGCAGTGCCCTGAGGCAGGACAGTGACCCCAGGGACAGAGGGGACACTCAGGGCTGAACTCCTCATCATCCTCACCCATGGAGCCTACCCTGAGGCTATAGTTTGGACAGTGGCAGAGGGGACATTCAGAGCTGAGCTCCTCATCATCCTCACACCCCTGCAGTGCCCTGAGGGACTGAGCCCCCTGGGCTGAGCTCTCCCAGCCAGTTCTGAGCCTGGCTCATCTGCTGGGCTCAGTCCCCCAAGAACAGGGAGCATTTTCCCTCCTGTGCTTGTCCCATTCCCCCAAGGACAAGGAGCATTTTCCCTCCTGGATTTGTGCCATTCCCCCAAGGACAGGGAGCATTTTCCCTCCTGTGCTTGTGCCGTTCTCCCCAGAACAAGGAGCATTTTCCCTCCTGGATTTGTGCCATTCCCCCAAGGACAGGGAGCATTTTCTCTCCTGGGCTTGTGCCAGTGCCCTGGCAGCCCCCAGGTTCAGAAAGGCACCCAGAGAAGAATCAGGGTGCAGCTATCAAGAGCAGCTTGTGTTTGTGTCTGCAGGAGCACACAAATAACAACACACACACTGCTGAGAGAGGAGCAGCCCCAGAGCCACGAAGGAGGAGGGTGAGACAAGCACAGAACATTGCAGTTTATCCTGGGCTGCACAGGGAGCATTTGCAGATCACAAGAGGCCAGGTGAGCAAATGCTGGAAGCAGCACAGCAACACCAGCAGCAACGTGAGTGAACTCACTGGTGCCTGACCTCCAGAACCATCCATGTTTGCTCGCAGAATGTTGGGAGATAATCCTCCACAAACTGCAGGAGAGGGACCCTTTTCATAGCCCTCCTGTCTGGCCCTCAGCCTGTGTGCTCTGCTCTCTGAGAAATGAGGATATCACCGATAAAAGTTAGCTGATCTCAGGATTATATTGGGGGGGAAATGCTTTAAAGCACTGAGGGAACCAAGAGAAATCACATGGAAGCATCCCAATCTAATGAGCAGGGCCTGGCACGGTCCTGCAGATTGGAATTCTTTTCTCAATTAAACAGTAGGAGTGGACTGCTTTGCAAATATTTAATTTCCAAGCTTCTAATTACAGTGGCTGAGTTTTTCCTCCTGAGGAAACAGGTGTTGACACAAGATCTGACAGATCCTAGCAACTGGCATTTGCTGGTCCCTTTCTCAGCTTTACAAACACACCCGGAAAAAAAGGAAAACGCACGATCTAACCTAAGAGACAAATATTTGGGCTGTGCATGGAGAAGTTTTTGATCTGCCTTTGCATGGTGAGCTGTTTGTAATCTGGCTCAGTTCTGCCAGAGATGGAAGTTTCAGCAGGCTCCACTTTGAAATGGCAGCATCCTGGCTGTGAAAAGCTGCACACATGGGCCGGTTAGGAGGAAGTAATTAAATACATTCACAATGAAATCCTTCCAGTGAGGGGGATTTAATCTTGTCATCTTCCCCAGACACATCAAAAAGGGAAATAAAACACGCAGAAGAAAATATAAAGAGGATACCTGTTGTACTTCAAAAAAAACCCATGAAAACCTATGATGCTTCCAGTTCAGCTTTAAACTACAAATGGGAATAAAGTCAAATTTAGAGCTTAAAGTATAACCTAGTTCATTAGCATGCTGTAATCCTGCTAAAATTTTAATGTATTTGATGGAAGCAAGATAACCATAAAAAATGCTACCTATTGCACATTGTTTTGCTGCACTGCCTGCATGGAGCTAATTACAGCCTCCCTGCCTTCACTCTCAAATGCCTGGCTTTTGTGGGTTTTATCCATCGTCCTTAATGTTAAAATGCAGGGCTTTGAGAGAATTACCATTTCATTGTAGTATTAAACTTGTGCTGAGGCACATTACCAGCACTGTGCTATCACAAGTTCAGTTATTAATGGAAATAACTGCTATGTTTAACTTGTTTCTGTATTTGGTCCCCACCCTCCCTAACCTCCATCCCCCAAAAAATTATTGTTTACTTATCCCCTGGAACTGTTGCATTCTATCAGCTGAATACATGCATTCTTTGAGCTGAGCACTGTTTTGGAAATGCACAGTGCTGTTTTGGAAATGCACAATTCTCACCCATTTCAGTGGCCCATTATCTCTGTTCCTACTGGAGCTTTCTCAAAGTGCATTTCTGGCACAAAGCACTGAAAGCTCTACGGGCTGGCCACTGCACACATGCAATAAATCCATCCTGCATTCATGCTTCTGCCTCAGGAACATAAAAATCAGCTAAGTCTCTTTTACACCACCAAAAATGGCTGATGAACCTGCCTCAAGTCGGGTTTTTTCTGGTTGAAATGTTATTTCTCACTGCTCCTCCATTCCCCATCAGGTCAGGAAGGCTCCAGGACAGAACCCAGCTGCCCTGACGTGCTCAGGGTGAGGTGGGGGCATCAGTGCCCCAGCCCACCCAAACTCCTGTGCCCTGGGATGCCCAGCTCGAGGGAGCCCTGCAGATGTGCAGCTGTTGGGACAGAGCTATGGGACAGGTGGATTACAGGAGTTTTTATCATCTTCTTCAACCTATTCCCTTTTATACTGAATTCCTCACTATGTAAATAAGGAACCACTTCAAGGTCTGTGGGATTATTATTTTTTTTTTTTGTTGCTTCCACATGGTTCAAAGGCATGCCAAGCTCAGAGACGAGCTCAGCCAGAAAGGACTTTTGAAAATGTCTGCTCTGACCTTTCATGTAACACAAAATCCAAAACACCAGAGCATAAAAGTTAATGTCTTTACCAGAGGGATGGATCGGGATGATTCAACCTGAACTGCACAAAATGCATCCATTTTTAGTGCTGCCAAGTGATGCAAGTCACACACATCCAGGTCCCCGTGGTGCATTACCTGGGCTGATCTTTCTGGGTTTTACAGAAGCCAGGCCTCCACAGAACCACATGCTACACCTGGTGGTTTGTTTGCTTTTCAGCTCAGTCAGTTTTGTCCAGCCTGCCCATCATCAGAAATGAATATTTCAGTTCTAAATTTACTTAAATAATACTCGATAGGTAAAGGAGAGACCAAGCCTCGAGCCTACAAAGTCAACATGGTCCCAACAGATGGAGTCCACCCAGGCTGAAAAAACAGACAAAATCCTCGTGAGGTCCCATAATCAGAAAATAGTGGAAGTGAATGTGCTCAGTCTAATTGTGGCAGCAGTCTGCAGGAGCCACATGAGTGAGATATAAAGATATTATTATTTACTGAGCCTGCTCCAAGCACATCCTTGCAGTGCCCAGGCACGGATCCATCTCCTTCCTCTCCCTCTGCTTTTCTGCTTCCAGCCCTGTAATCCCAGGCTCTTCTTAAATTAACTGAAGGATAATCTAGACACAAACTTCCCTTCCAGTCCCAGGAACATTTCTAACCCATTTAAAAGCTCTCCTTGCTGTGTCTGCATCCCTCTGGAGCTCTGGCACCAGAAGCAGCTCAGACATTCCAGTGACAGTCCTGGTGAGGCTGTACCCAAAACCAGGCTCCCTTTCCCACCTCTGCTTTATAAACTTTATTCATTTATTTAGGTCTGGCCCCCTTTCGGCCACAGCCCTGTGCTGGGGGCTCATATTTAGGGGTTTTCTTCTGCCAGTGGAGTGAATTAACAAAGTCCAGAGCCCTGAATCTGCACTTGCTGCTCCCACACAAGTTACCCTGCACTGGTTTTATTAAAGACAGGCCAAATGACTAACAAACCTGGAGAACTCAATAAAAGCAACTCGTCTTCTCTTTTGTTACTACTCTGCCAATATTTGCAAAGCCTGCAAGCTCTGCAAAAAAAAAAAAAAAAAAAAAAAAATTACATGGACAATTAAATTCACTGAAAAGAATGTTAAATGTTAGGGCAGAGCTCAGCCCCACGCTGGCCCTGCAGGAGGAGCACTGCTCACTGATCTCTCTCTTCACAACTACATTTTGATACCTACCAATGACTCAGTTTTTAAAAGACACACAGCTAAATCCAAGCTTCTAGTCCAAATGTCATGCAGTATTAAGTTCTGAAGCCCAAGCACACAATGTCAGTTAATCTGACTTTATCAACCTGTCCATAATCCACTTAAAAAAAACCAAAAAACACCCACAGCTAAAAAAATATGCTAATTTTCTGTCTGACAAGGTCTGTATTTTCCAAGTAACTGCTACTGTTAATGAAATTTTTAGCTGCCAAGCCTCGCTGATGAACTCCTGAATCAAGTGTTTTGTTATTTTACACAGAATCAATACCAGGCCAATTTGCCTACAGCTTCCTGGTCATTCTTCTTTACCTCTTTAAAGTAAGAACAGTATATATGTTAGCTCAGATTCTGTGACACTTCTTTGGTTTTCAGCACTGTTTAATTAGTGGTTCAGAGAGCCTCCCAACTTTTTAGAATGATTCTTATGAAATCCAACATTTTTTTCCCCCATTTTCCTTTGTTACAAATGACAAACCTATTTCTGCCCCAGCAGCCTGAATGGATGCATGCACCTGCCCTGTGCCAAACTCCAAGCAGATCTACCAGGTGAACATCTCAGTTATTGGTCCTGCATTAGTTACGCTATTCTGCCAATTATTCCAAATTTTCCCTTAAAGGGGGAAATGTTTTGCACTCTCCAGCAGTGAATTCTGTCTCACAGCAGAGGAGATGGAATCAAAGCTGGTACCACGAAAGCAACGGCAAGGAAAACACCACAAGGATGGGCTCAGTTTTGGAGCTGCAAACAACCACAGCAGGATGGACCCTGGCTTGGTAAAAGGCTCAAGGGAAAGGAAAGAAGTTTCCTCATGATGAAGAAAAGCAAGAGAATTGCACCTTTACTGCTCTGTAATAATGAGTTTATATCAATAAGGAAATGCCAATTTCTGAGGTGCATGAAGCAATTAAACCCAGGAGTACCTTACACCACTAAGGGCCAGTGGGAGTAAAAAGGGACAGAGAGCCCCCCTGTAACCCAGTTCTGCACAAATGCACAAACAACTCCAGACTGTAGGGAGGAAATAGAAATGCTCTTGAACTCTCCAGAGAGGTTTTTAGTGGCCTGGCACACACCTGAAAGGAAACAACGACCCTCACAGTCACCTTGACACAGAATTTCTGCCTCTCAAGCTTACACCACTCTCCCTTTTCCTGAGCAATCTCTCTGCAGAGTAGGAAAAATATCTAAGCTGTGCATGCTGGTTTTTCTGGGAGAATAAAGTTAGTGACACAGAGACTGCCAACACGCTTGTGCCTAAAAATCCCCCAAACAATCCCATCCTCTGGGATTTGCAGCTCTCAGTCCTCAAGGAGCAACTCCAGACCCAGGACAGAGCTTAACTGGAGTTGGGGCAAAGACTGTTCTGCCTAAAACTCCTTTTACTCAGAATTTTGTTTAGCCCAAAGTTAAAGGACTCTTTCTATCAGCATTAAAATTTGCCAGTACATCAAGAAGAAGAAACCAAAACTATTTGTGCAGCAGCGTTGCTTGGCGTTGTCTGTATTCAAGTGTGAGACTCCAGGACCCCCCAGCACTCAGCATCTCAGGGCTGTGTCCTACACCCTCCTCAGGAGCAGAGATTTCATCAGGCAGGTGCAAGTGACTGCTGATGATAATGGTTTTTAAATAAAACAAAACCAAAGTTTTGGCTACTTTGTGTTGTATATTTTTCAATGGCCACTGCTGTCTCATAAAACGAATAAAATTTAAACTCAATGAAAAATGCCAGGATCAAAACTGCCAAATTTAAAAAGTCAAAATTAAGCTGGTTTAACCCAGAAATTAAAAATTTTGAGGAATCCCAAACATGTATTCCCCTACGTGAAAGTGGAAATGCCTCTGAACTGTCAGAACCCCCCAATGCACACAAGCTGAATTTGAGCCAGCTCCAGTAAACAGTTTATCAACACTCATTACTCACAGTGAGAGCAGCAGTGCACACAGGCTCAGCATATGCTGCCTGCCACCCCGGCAAAGAGCCACTGCTCCAGGATCTGCTTACTTAAGCCTGAGAGCTGGGAGACATAAAGGAGATGAATCTGTAATTATAGCCCAGTTACTATGCAAATACTTCAGCACACTATCTCTGTGAGAAATCTGGGTCTTGCCTTCAGAACAGTTTCATTATTAGAAACGATTATTGCCTTTATTCCACCACTGTGATATTTCATGCATTTTTATGGAGCACAGATAAGGAGCAAACAAGAACAAACAGCTTTTACCTCTGCATCAAAATCACAGCCCTGAAAGGACCAGAGCTGAGAAACACCCAGGGACTCTAAATCTGTGCTTAGTGGAAAGCCCCAATAATAACTTGCATCTGATATCTTAAGGCTGCAGCTATTTTTAACGAGTTCATGGGGCTGCACAGGCAGCTGGACCTGCACAGGTCAGACCCTGGTGCTTCCTGGTGTCAGCAGCTGCTGAGCCTGTAATGGGTCATTAACACCTTGTCCTGCCTGGGAACATATTTCTTAAGCCTGTTTTCCTCTACTGGCACTCTTGACTGTGCTGGTGTGTGTTGCACTAATTATTAATATAATATAATATAATATAATATAATATAATATAATATAATATAATATAATATAATATAATATAATATAATATAATATAATATAATATAATATAATATAATATAATATAATATAATATAATATAATATTATAATGTAATGTAATGTAATGTAATATAATGTAATATAATGTAATATAATGTATATAAAATATAATATATTATAATTATAAATATTAGAATAATTATATTTATAATTATAATTGTTACAATTATTATTTTAGTAATTATAATATATATTATATATTAATAATATATATAATTATATGTAAAATATAAAATATTTTAAAATATTATAAAATAGCAATAAATTATAAATTTTTATTATTTTTAAAAATATTATAAATTATTAAATATTCTAAAATATTGTAAAATATAAAAATATGTATTAAAATCTTATATAATAATTATATAATATTATAATTATTGCCCTAAATGCATCCAGGCATGGATTCTTACAGGTGTGAAAGAACTAAGGCAGGAATTTCAGTGGTGAACAGGGGTTCCAGGGTGGCTGAAGGCAGAGCCAGGGCTGTTCCAGGCTGAGCACCCTGCCCTGGGTAAGCCCATCAGGCCCAGCTCTGCATGGCAGGGCTTTATCTGCAGAGGAGGAAGCTGCTCTAAAGCAGCTTGGCTGGAATGGAATTCAGAGGGCAGAGAAATCCCTGGGCAGAGCTGCCATTGAAAATGTCCTGCACCCCAGCCACAGCTTCATTATCTCACCGGGCTCCTTCAAACCTCCAGCCCATTATTCACAGCCACACAGCTTTCACAGAATCAGCAGAGGAAGGGGAAAAATGCTTAAAAAGAACTTTCTCCTCAAAGAAGTGCAAAAGCAGGCTGTCCTGCATACTTCATCTAGTGCCTCACATTTATTAAAGGCAAAATAATTTCTGCCTGCTCTCGTGAATGGAGCAGATAGAAGATCTCTCCCCAGAGCCCAGGAGCCACCAGGGCCAGCCAGACTGGGTTCAGAGCACTGATGCAACCTGCGAGAGGCATTACTTCATCAAGTGGTGAGTTAGACACGTGGGGTTTGTGCAAAATATTTCCTTTGCATCTTCTGTCAAGCAAACAAAGGCAGTAATTGTGGGGAGACGTGTTTTGATTTTCCTGTGCTGCTGCCTCGTCCCCAGATGCAAGCACCGTGTCAGGCAATTCACAAATGACACCTCTCCCTGCAAACAAACATTCTGGGTGATCATTAAAGATTGCTGTGATATTTGCAGAAAGGATAATGGGGATCTGGACAACACAAGAGTGCTATCTGATACGTGGGAACACTTGGGTTTATGGAGTGCTGGAGAAATTCACTGCCATTTTTTGCATCTCCCTGCCTGCTGTATTTTCTCATTTGAAGGACAGATCTGTACTCGTTTCCAAACAGAGAGCATATTGTTCCACATGTTCTACAGCTCCTGAATCACACTAATTTATATTACTACATTTTTAATTTAATGATTGATATGTTGGCTTTGCAAACTGACTGTCAGAATAATTCATATAGTATTAAAAAGCCCAAGTGTACAGCAGTTTTATTAATGCACCCTTAAAGAATAATGAAACCTCCAGCCCTGCTCTAATGAATTCTGGTGGAGCACTTGTGAATGATGCTGCTCGTGTCCCTCAGCTGGGGAGGGGGCTCAGGGAAGGCAGGAAAGGCAAAAGTTTCCAGTGATAAAATGGAAACGTTTTCCGAAATAACCTTCAGCTATTGAGCCCTGGTGGGAGGAATGGCAGCTCCAGAGCTCCACTGCTTCATTCCCCCGGATTGTGAAGGATTGTTCCTTGGTGAGCCTCGTTGAGAAGCCCAGGCACAGCCACTGCAGCGGCACCAGGTGAGGTCTGTGTGCTGGGTCAACTCTGCAGCCCTAAATCAGCTTTTCCATGGCTGCTGTGCCCGAGGGCCTGTGCAATGCCAGCCCAGCGCCCTGAGTGCAGGGTGGGTGTGAGCCTGCACAGCCTGTGCACAGCAGCAGGGCTCACAGGGCTCCTGCAGGGCTCCCTGCACACAGCCCAGCTGGCTGAGGCCAGGAATGAGCCCCCAGCCCCTGCAGAGCTCCCTCCTGTGTGCCTGCCCAAGGACACAGTGCTATAACCGCAGGTATTGCACTGCAGAACATCAGCACGGCCAGGCTCTCCCTCCAAAACCCCAAATTTAATAACTTTCAGTGAGTACAAGAGTTACAAAGCACAGTCCAGGTTCCTACCTGCTGGTAACATGTCAGGAGATATTATGCACAAAGGGCTATAATGTCCAGACCAGCTGAAGGACAGCCTGGATCAATAAAGCTACAAGAGCAGCTGCAGGAGGAGATCCCTTGTGAGAATACTCTGCTTCCTGCACAGGATTCAGAATCAAATCCGACCTGCACGAGAGGCACCTGAGATGTGCAGTGCTGTGTTCAGAAACACCCAAACAAACCCAAAGGAGAGCCCCAGCCCCAGGCAGGGACAGTGCAGAGCAGAGCTGGGGGTGGCACAGGGCAGGAGGGGTCACGCAGCAGCACTGAGCTGGAACACAACCCTCAGTCACGCTGATTCCAATAGCCACAGCTGTTTCTGCTGTTAACC
Organism: Melospiza melodia melodia; assembly: GCF_035770615.1. Lineage (NCBI taxonomy): Eukaryota > Metazoa > Chordata > Aves > Passeriformes > Passerellidae > Melospiza > Melospiza melodia. The sequence goes on along the minus strand of NC_086209.1, from coordinate 19,370,982 downwards.
CCTCAAATCCCTTGCACCAGCTCTGTCCCCCTCAATTTCCAGCCACCAAAAGCTGCCTGAGCTCCTCAGTGACAAATAAACATTGGTTTCATTCTGCCACACCTAAACACCAGGGCAACACCAAATCTGCCGATTCCAGGAGTTGGGATTAAAAAGGAAAAGCGTGACAAATAAACATTGGTTTCATTCTGCCACACCTAAACACCAGGACAACACCAAATCTACCGATTCCAGGAGTTGGGATTAAAAAGGAAAAGTGTTTTCAATTAATCAGGGGAGGACTGAAAGACACTGGGTGCACATCTCACCAGTAACGAGTTTCAGTGCAATTGAATGAGGAACAGCAAAGTTTTCTCCATTTCTACAAGATTTCAGCTGCAGAGGAGGAATAATAATAAAAAACCTCAGTGAAAGCAACCTGGAGCTTTACTCATTTTTAGGATGGGTCCTCACCCAGTTTTGTGTGCATTCTCCCAGCTGGTAACACTGCTGAGCTCCCCTCAAAGGAGGATTCACTACAATGCAAAGGCTCGCTCTGCAGAAACTGAAAGTGGGGTTTTTTTGTTGGCTATTTTACTGTGCCATGGCATAAAATTTTGCCAGGTAAAACATATTTCCCTGCTTTTAAGCGCACCTAAGTACACGGCACAGAAAGAGACCACAAATGCTCTTACAGAGGCATGGCAGCCAAGGCTAAGGACCTGAAATGGGAACCATATCCAGCAAAGTGCTGAGTTTCCCCCAATATTAACGGTACATTAGGACACACCAGGGTTCTTGCAAAATGTGCAGAAAAATCCCAGCATTTACAGAAAACCACCACGTGCTGCCCTTCGGGGAGGGGGAGCAGAGCTTTCCCTGTTTTCCCTGTAGCTGCTCTGTGACCCTGTTCACAGGGGGCCCAGGATGAGGGGAGAGATGAGGATCTGACTCCATGTTTCAGGAGGCTTGATTTATTATTTTATGATATATATTATATTAAAACTATACTAAAAGAACAGAAGAAAAGGTTTCATCAGAAGGCTGGCTAAGAATAGAAAAAGAAAAGAATGATAGCAAAGGTTTGTGTCTCGGACAGAGAGTCCGAGCCAGCTGACTGTGATTGGCCATTAATTAGAAACAAGCACATGAGACCAATCCCAGATGCACCTGTTGCATTCCCCAGCAGCAGATAACCATTGTTTGCATTTTGTTCCTGAGGCCTCTCAGCTTCTCAGGAGGAAAAATCCTAAAGGATTTTCCATGAAAGATGTCTGCGACACTGCCCTGCCACACTCCATGAGCACCAACCCTCCTGGGGCTGGGTGGCACCGCTGCCAGCTCTGAGAGTGCTCAGCAGCTCTCCCCACATCTCTGTGCCACTGCTGGTGAGGATTATCCCAGGCTGTAACGCTGATCTGGGACACAAAGCCCAGCACAGCCCAAACAGAACAGCCCCAGCTGCCAGGAGGGCACAGCAGGCTCAGCATCCCCCAGTGTCCCCGACAGGATGGGGACAATGGGGACACCACCAAAGGGCAAGGAGGAACCACTCCTGCACCTGCCTGGGGAGCACCTTAGAAGACACAGAAAAAGAGCTAAAACTGCTTTTCCTCATCTGTGTGTGTCCCCTGTGCCTGCTGTGAAATGGGTTCTCTTTTGGAGGAGTAAAGCAACAAGCTGCAGCCAGTCAATAGCGCACAGAAGCTCCACAGTGCAGCCATGGCACGCCTCAGAGAGGCTTTTCAGACCCTGCCAACACATCTGATGCTTTCTGCATGCTCTACACAAAATCAGATGTCACTTGCTTTTCTCAGCCTCTCAGAGTATGAGCATCGTGCCACGGAACTCCCGGGGGGAAAGAGCTCCCAGCCAGGAGAAAGGATCCAGTCTGTGCTGGAAAAAACATTAGCAGGTATTGTGAGAAATGAAGCAAACAGCCCTGCTTTTATCTCTTGTCTGTGTTTATTAGCCCAGGAAGCAGAAAAAGTAATGAAGTGGATGTGGAATCATAGAAAATCCTGAGTTGGGATGGGGCCACATATTGGCTCATCCAGGTGGGCATCAGTGGCACAGAAATCCACTGGATCCTGCTGAGGAGCAGTAAATACATTAATTTTCTGTTTGTAAGAAAGGATGAAGGAGGTTCAGGTAAGTTTGGCAGAACTGTACTTCTGGGTTATGAAAACCTCAGCCTTTCAGGAGGTTCCCAGTTGAACCCATTAAATAATCAAGACCAGTAGCTGCCCTATCAGAACTCTGTTCATCAAAGCAAATTTTCAGCAAATTCCTTTTAGTACAAACAAAAAAATTATTAGCATTCTTAAAAACTACCCAATCTGCAAGAGAACAAAAAATGTTTTGAGAAATTTTGATTCCAACTTCCTTTCTTTTTTCTCTGAGGAAGTGACAAGTGTCATCACATCACAATATCTACAGTGCTTGTACTGAATCTTTGCACAACAATTCTTCTCTTTACCCAGGAAAAAGAACAAAGGAAGAAAAAGAGAAATGTAATATTAGCACTGGATTTATGTGCTGCAGTAGAAATGAGATGAATACACAACTCTCAGGCTTGTCAAAGACTTATTTGGGTAGTGGCAAACACTCATTTCAGAAAATGGGCTACAGCCTCTTGTCTGTCAGATGAAGTGCAGATACAAGTTCAACATTAAAACAAAAAAAGAAAAATCCAAGATGAAAGTAAAAATGTGAAAAAAAGAAATCCAAAAGCTCCAAGCACTTTCAGGGAAATTCATTGCTTTGTGAAGAGAACAATCAGCTCCAAGTGCCAGTGTCTGGGCTGCAGCACATTCAGACAGATCTAGTCTGGCAATAACACACTGCAAATACTTCCAGAGCTTCACTACCCTGGGCTCCTCTGCTTTCAGGGGGTTTTTTAAGCTTTTTTTATTTTTTTTTTAACGTGCAAGTTAAAGGTTGATTCAGTTCTCCCCTGCAAAACCCTCTCCTTCCAAAGGTTGTATATTTGGATTTACTGTGGCTGGTTATTGCAGCAAGGAGAGGGAGGAGGGTGCAATCCTACAAGGCTCAGAAAATTGGAGGAATAAATCATGACGGAGACTTTTCCTTCTATTACATTTACTTTTAGGAGAGCAGTATAAATAAAAGGCTGCAAACGAGAACGAAACGGGAACCAGGAAACACGAATCATCCCCACTTCTATCCCTTTCTAACTCCTGCTGAGGCTTTTTCTGTCTTTACTCTAGAAGCACAACCCTCTGAAAATCTATTAATATTCCTGGTTTTCCCTGGCTGCGTGTCATTATCACGGGAAGTGAGAAATGCCTGTCAAGCTCCAAAGCAAACCCAAGCCCATTCCAAATCCACTCCAGCCACGCTTGCTCCATATCAGGACTTTGCTGCTATTATGGCAGCAAGCAGAGTAAATAATTTAAAGAAATAATTAAAAATGTTAATAATTAACAATCCCAAAGCTCCCTGTTTCTGCCCAAGTTTGCTCTGTGAGCAGAGGCAAGGAGTTCTTAGCCCACCCAGGGTTTACATCAGAACACAGGGGACAGGGAAATTGAGATCACGTACATGGATTGTACCAGGGGGAGAACACAGTTAAACAAGACAAAAATCTGTGTCCAAACGGAAAAATCACCAGAATAGGAGGTGGTGCTGCGAGAGCCAGCTCTGAGCCTCCATCCTCAGCACAACCTGCCCTGTTCAAGGACTTCACCCAAATTTCCTCCGGGAGAGAAGAAATGTGAGTAAATTCTCACGAGAAGCAGGCTTAAATAAAGTCTGGAATTAGTTCATTCGTTCATATTCCAGCTGCAGGGTCAGATTTTAATGACAGGGCCACAGTCACACATCAGGAATAAAAGAGGCTGCTGCACCACCCCCAGCTCTCTGGGAAATGCCCTTTAGTCTGGCCAGCTCAGAGCCATTTCCAGTCATTTCGGGCTGTTGGTGCTTGGTGGAGCTCAGATTTACCCAGATATTGGTCAGGCACTGAAGTGCTCTGAACACAGCCAAGGCTGGGCCTGCAGCAGTGTTATTGTTATTGGATTATTATTGCTCTTGTTTCACCTCCCAAAATGCAGAACCTTTCTGAGAGCCTGCTCCTTGTGTGCCCTGAACGTCCCAGCCCAGGTGCCAGAGCTGCCCCATCCCTCTGTCCTCTCCCCTGTGCCTCTGCTGGAATTGCCTCTCCCAAGCATCACTTGTGGCCACACTCTTGAGTCATGCTACAAATTTTCATAATGACAATTACAGAGCCCTCCTTCTGATCATTTAAAAGTGCATTAAAATACAGCCCTAAGGCGATGAACAACTGGCAAAAGAGTGGCAGTCCCAGTGAATTCCAGGATTTCCTTGTCGTTTCTTTTTTTTTTTTGTTTTTTCTTTCCCAAGCAACCTCAGAGAAGCAGCATTCTGGAGGAGAGGCAATGCACCTCATTAAACCAAATAAAGCAGCCAGGAGAAGCAGACAACCTTGCAGACACACAGCTCCTTCAGGTCAAACATCACAATGAAATAATTCTCAAATTACTGCAGAAGTGTACTTATCTCCAGTGATAACAAATGTGCATTTGAGCTTTACCACTGCTTATTAAGGCCCTAACATTTTGGTTTTGGAATGCACATAAGCTCTGCATAGACCTGGAACAGAAAACTTCTCCACATGAGCCGTACCAGAAAGAGCATAGACTCCAAAGAAAAACAAAACTGCAGAATTCCTTTTTTCCTCCTTAAGCATATGAGTTAGTATTTTTATACAAGTGAGTTTTAGCTAACTTTATTGCCCTGCATCTCAAAGTCATAAAATTCTTTTCATATAACACTCTAATCTTCCTCTTTATTGACTATGCCACCTAACCTTCTGTAAATGGCAAATTTCATTAGCACACTCGATTTTTCATGAAGTTCCCCAGTGAAAACATTAAATTTGATCAGGCCTAAATCTGAGCAAGCTGAATTTCAGATGCAACTTGCCCCATTGTTGTGGATGTGAGACCTGGGCCTAAAGCAAAGCTGATCTACCAACCCAGAGGGAATTCATGTAAATAAATAACCTGTGCAATGCCACGGCCACCCGGGGCACCGGGATTTAGGGCAGAAAATGGCAAATGGATGGGTTTGCTCCCTGCAGCTGCTGCTGTGGGGGTTTCTCCCCACAAGGACAGGGCTCCAACAAGTGGAGAGGCCTTTTCTCATATTTAGAGCCTTCATGTGGAGCCTGACTGCAGGGATTTGTCTATCAATCCTTCACACTTGGCGCTGCCCTGAACTGATCACCCCTTTAATTAACCATGTTAAACCAGCTCCCTGAAGCTTATGATGCTTCTGTCGCTTGCCTCTGGGTTTCCTCTGCACTGCAAGCCTGAGTGCTTCCATTAAGTTTACAGTGAGAAGAAACCAATAGAGGAAATGATGAAGGATGTCCCTGGGCTCCATTTGAAAGACTGTTAAAGAAAGGCTGCACAGCAAAAGAGAATTTAACAAAATCACACTTTGGTTTTTTTTGTTTTTTTTTTAGTTGTTTGTTGTTTTTTGGATGCCTAGGGAAAAGAAAACAGAAAGAATATATTTATTTTAGTGTACTTAAAATGTCTTTTGTAATAGGAAAAAAAACCAAACAAATTGCCAAGCAGTGGCAGCCAGCACAGAGGACACAGTGCATGCTCCAGCTGTGATCCCTGAGCTGGAGACTCAGTGGAAATGGGAATATTAACACAGGTGTATGGCGAGCAAAGAAGGCTTTGCTGGGGCTGTGAGTAGATGGACAGATGGACAATATCCACAGAGATTCCTCTCCTAAGCCCTGTCTGGACACTGAGAATGCAGAGGCCACCTTGGAGACCTGCAGGACTCTGCCAGGTCACCCTCTGCAGCACCACCATTATCTCCTCTAATGAGCTCTGTAAGTGATGAAGTGTCAAACAATTAACACATTTCTCCTAGTCTTGCACTTAGGATAACACATATTTCCCAGGAGCGGGAAAGAATTTATTTGGCTTTCTTTCAGTTTGTGCAAGGAGGGTACAAACGTAGCCTCAAGAGCAGGAGCCTGGTACATCATTACCACTTTCTGCAGGTACACATTTGCAAACTCTGCCTGAGTTCACTAAACTGATAATGATGAAGCAAATATGACTGTTGGCAAACACACATTTTACAAAATGCGTTAGCTATTTTAGCATCTTGAAAAAGTAATGGAGATATGAAAATAATCTTCCTCCTTGCCTTCCTCTGAGCAAAGACAAAACCCACAAACTTTCAAAGCTCTAAGTGAATTTATACATTTTTCAGTGGTTAATTCTTCATTCAGCCATCACCTTTTCAGCCAAACATTTGTATTTTTTGACTGGGTGTGATACAGGACAGACAAATTATTTAGGGCTGGAATAGACACAAACAACAACCTCTGAATTTTATTGGAACCAGTTTGCACAACCCAGGTTTCTATTTCTGTGTGTGCAACTCTGGATAAACAAGAAAGCGACTCAGCTCCTTCTAACAAAGTCTTTTGTGCCACAAACACAACTGGAACCAAACATCAACATTGCTGCTCCTCTCCTTGGGAAAATGGGGTGAGAGGAGCCAGCTGTGAGCAGCTGCAGGAACCCCACTCCTCCTGGGCCCCAGCACATGCCACTCACCATAATTACTGAGAGCTGGAAGGAAAAGCCTCAGCACAGGCAGGAAATGTACAGCATCACACATAAATAAAAGATTACTGCTCCACGGTGCTCTTGTCTCTTCTAATTCCTGCTTCTCCTCCCCACAGACCAATAGCAGTGTTGAATTCTGATGAAGCAAAGTGTGGTTCAACCTCAGGCGTTTTTTGAGGCAGAGAGCAATTAATTGGCATTAAAGCAGTACACAGCAACCCTCACTGTGCTGTCAGGGGAATGGCCAGCTAAAGAGTTAACTTTGGCAGTGCCAGCAAACTTTAACCACAAGTTTAAATGCTTGCTTTATTTATCCATCTCCAATGCTAAGTAAGTGCTGCCCATTGCATCCAGGCATTTAATAATTATTTCAATTCAAACCTGCCCATACAGTCCATGGAAGCCAAATCAAGTGCCTCCTATTAAATGCTTAAATATCTGCTGAATAGAGCCTGGATGAATTAAGGATTGGGTGATAAGCCTTGGGAAGAGAAAATACAGGGAAATTTGCATCTGTGGCTCTCCAGAACAGAGAGGAGCAACGTAAAATAGAAACGATCCATGACACCATGGCTGCTTGTCTTTTGTTTCCTGAAAACACAGACCCAAAAATGGGAAGTGATGAAGGGGAGATACAGACCCAAAACTTCACCCTTCCTCCCATTCTTGAGCCACCTCTTCTGCCTCACCTTTGAGCAATCCCTGTTAGCTCTGTGCCCCCCAGCAGTCAAGAATGTTCAGCTTTTTTCTGGTTTTACTTTCAAAAAGCTGCAGGGTTGACGGAACATACGAGACACAGCAAGATAGACAGTGTGCCTAGATCCTTCAAGTTTACAACTGTCAAAATTGTTAAACTCTGCTATTTTTAGAGAAATTACAATTTGGAACTGGCATGTTGATTCCACACAGTTGGAGCCTGCTTCAATGCCAGTGAGCATACTTTGATTTATTGCTCTTTTATTCAGGTCAGGAACCATAACCTCCAGAGCAGGGAATTCATTGGTTTTAGTGCTCTAGACTAAAGAGGTGAACGTGGCCTTCAAATTAAAGCTGTTTGTGTTATGAAGGAGAGGACAACCTTCAGTGTGATGGAACTGGTTTTCCCTAATTAGCTAGAACTAAATTTGATGGCAACCTACTGAAACAGACAACAGGGAAGGGGAATAGAATTGTTCAACATGTTTAAGAGAAGTGAAATCTGGTAATCAGAAATTAGCCCGGGTGTAAAAAAACAGCCTCCAAGAGAAACATTAAAGAAAAAAAAAAAAAAAGAAAAGCTGAGAGATAATTAATTTCAAGCATAAATCGTTCCTTAGATAGATGGGGACTGGCAGCATTTTAAGATGGTGCCAGTGGAAGCATCCTGAATGTCTTGAAATTAAAATAGAAACCAGTCAGCCTCTGACAGCAGTTAATTCCTCTCCTCCATAGAACCTCGGTTCAAGTGTTATTTGTGCATTCTCTGTGCTTTGATCAATAATGTACCAGTACCTAAAGTACAAGCAGCAGCATCTGTACTCAAAGAAAAGGCAAGGAAGAAAAACAAACCACCCTGTGGAGCGAGGGAGGAGCTGAGCAAGAACTGGTTCTCTCAATGCTCCATCCCCAAGCCAGTGAGGAATTTGGCAGGAACTGGGAATGTGAACATCCCAACCAGAGCCATGCAGGACTCATTGAGCGCCTGTGCAGCCACAGGAGGGTTTGCTGCAGGGATGGGGGAAAGGATTGGCTGGGTTAGAGCTGCTGGGAGAGAATGCAAGCAAACCTGCTCTTTGTGCCAACCTGACAATTCACCAACGCTTCCTCCCAGACTGGTGGTGGCCAAGTTTGAAAAGCCTCATGTTACGACAGGTGTCAAGGAGAAGTGTATAAAAAGTCCTGCAATCTTACAACAAAATCCATGAAATGATAATAAACCTTTAAACCTGGCACCATTACTTTAAAGTGAAAGCAATTAAGCACCATTTTAAGCGAAGTAGCCAAGGGGAATGACAGAAATCAAACATTTTTATTTCCAGATTAAGTAACATTACGAGAAGAAAAACAAGAAACACAAAGAATAAAAGGGATTGGTTCTGCATTGCTAAACCATAAGGGACAAAAACCAGTGTTGGCATAACATTTTTCATTAACTACAGCAAAAGCAAAATGTACATATCAGTGTTACACATCCTTTTCTTGCCTAAGGCTCTGATTAAGTTCCCCAAACTTGCTTTGCTGTATAGCTTTTAATGCACCACCACATATTTTTCTGCTATCATTGAACATGTCAGAGAAATATCTCTGCAGCATGCTAAATCTAGGTTAAGACTCATGGAGACAAAGGGTGTTCTGTTTTTCTACTCAGGATATTGCAATGGCCACGGTGAGGGATTTTTTCCTACCCAACCCCATCCATTTCATGAAATAACCACCTCACCTCTACAGCATCAGCCACCACTGCTCAGGTGACTCAAAGAAATTATTATTTGACTGATAATGGCCACAATGCATAAGAAGCTATCCTGATGTGAATCTGATAAAAGCAGCATGGCCTCCTGCCATGCCAATTCCTTTCAATCTCTGCTGTGTACAGGGAACAGAGCAGGAGAAGATGTGGCCTGCTGGATTTTACAGGAGCGCATCAGACAGAAGAGTTCCTCGATTTTTCATCTCACTGCATCCCAAAACTGTAAAGCATTTCCTTGCCATAACTCCCTTTCCTTTACAAAGGGCCACAGCACTTGCAGTCCATGAGAGCTGATGTATTTGCACATCAGTTTGTGCAGAGGCTGCTCTGCCAGGGCCCAGAGAGCTGAATGGGCTGGGCAGGCAATGCTCTGACAGGGATCTCCCTCTCCCACCCAGGACGGGCAGCCCTGCCTGCAGAGTGCCCAGAAACGTGAACAGATCTCGTTCACGAGGTGTTCCCAATTCCAGAATTTGTTAACAAACTCTCCCGTGCGAGCGGCTCCCATTGTGCCGGGCGCCATTCAAATCCTGCCTACTTCAGCTCTCTCCAGCCTCAGGAATTTTTGGAAACTGGGGTAATATTTCAATATCAATAAAACAGGACCAGCTGTTGAACTGATATAGAAAACTTCTTTGGCCTTCGCTAGCGAGCGCAATTTTCCCTGCAGCAGGAGGAATTTTGATCAGCCTCAGATGCGCTGGCGCGGCACACGCGGAGCCTGTGGGGACACGTGCGGGGACGGGGGAGAGAGAGTGCACCAGCCCAGGGAGATGAGCTGAATTCCAGGGAACTGAATTCCAGGGCTGGAAAACAGGGAGCTGAGCTGCATCCCTGGGAGCTGAGCTGAATTCCAGGGCTGGAACAGAGGGGAGAATGCACTGCATCCCCGGGAACTGAAATGCACCACAGGGCTGGAACAGAGGGAACTGAACTGCATGCCAGGGCTGGAACAGGGGGAACTGAACTGCATCCCAGGGATGGAACAGGGGGAACTGAACTGCATGCCAGGGATGGAAAAGGGGGAACTGAGCTGCATGCCAGGGCTGGAACAGAGGGGAGAATGCACTGCATCCCAGGGAACAGAACTGCATCCCAGGGCTGGAACACAGGAACTGAGCTGCATCCCTGCTCTGGAACAGAGGAGAGAATTGAGCTACACCCCTGCTCTGGAACAGGGGGAACTGAGCTGCATCCCTGCTCTGGAACAATGGAAGGAACTGAGCTGCATCCCTGTTCTGGAACAGAAGGAATTGAGCTACACCCCTGCTCTGGAACAGAGGGAACTGAGCTGCATCCCTGCTCTGGAACAATGGAAGGAACTGAGCTGCACCTCTGCTCTGGAACAGAGGGAACTGAGCTGCATTCCCTGCTCTGGAACAATGGAAGGAACTGAGCTGCATCCCTGCTCTGGAACAGAGGAAAGGACTGAGCTGTATCCCCAGCACCCCAACAACCCCTGGGATGCTCGCACAGCTGCATGGGGCACCTCACGGTGGCCCCGGACAGGGACAGGGACAGGGGACAGCTCCTGGGGATAAGGACAGTTCCTGTGGGATAGGGACAGGGACAAACAGGGACAGCTCCTGCTCCCTCCACCCTCCCGATCTCCTCACTGGTGCAGGGTTCATGCCTCAGGGTGATGCTCAGGGGAAATGGGCACGATTTGCATTTCGCACCGAGCAAATGGTGAGAGGAGAAAAGGAGGCAAACATCAGCTCCCGACTGCTCAAATCTGCTACAGGCACCGCTGATTGTACCTTTCGCTTGCAAACACCTCGAGAGGCAGGTGAGAAAACCATGCTATTTCAGGCTTTTGTAGCTCTGAAGGCACTGGGTTTGCACCGGTTTGGAGATCAATATGAGAGCACTGAGCTATCCACATAATTCTATATTTCAAACCTTGACTGACTCTTTCAGGCACCATTAAAATCTCATTTATGCTCTGAGCTTAGCATGAAGCAAATGTACAAGTTGTGTACATGTCAAGCTTAGTGCCACCAAGACAATTTCTTAAGAGAGAAGCACAGAGTCAAGTGCTCTTGTCACAGCTACAGGAAAAAATAAAGATGCTTATTCTAGTAAGGCTCCTCCACTGTGCCCTTCCCAGCAGAATCACAGGATTGAGTGTGATGGTGATTATGATGACCAAAACCAAATACAGATATTTCATCATTATTCAGGAGTGTCAAAGTGAATTTTATGCTATTAAATACATCACCCCTGCAAGAACAGCCTGAGGCTTAGGCAACTCAATTAGTGATTGAGCGTGTGCCCAAGGAGTTTGAGTGTGGTCCAAGCAAACACATGGTCCAGAAACTCCCAGTCCAATGTAACTCCTCTGACACCTAGGCCAGAGCTCCAGGACCAAATATTTGCATTTCAGTTCCCGTTTCAGGTCCCTACCAGAACTCCTGGAGGTGTAAAGTAGGATGGGTGTTTTCTTTTTCCCTGATTTGGTTTTTCCACACAACTCTGCATTGCCAAAATCTGCCTGGAAACTGAACACAGGAAATGAATGTAGCAGGGAAAGTCAGCATTCCAGAAGAATTCAGAAATCAAAAATGGCAATAATAGGGTTTTCAGGAAATAAAAATTAGTAGAGTTTCAACAAATTTCTGAATAATAAGGAGGTTCAGGCTGGTTTAGAAGGGTAAGCCAAAGCAATACCATAATTTTTGTTATGCCATATATCAACAATTACTGTTAACACACAGCAATTTGATTTAATCCCTGTTTCACATTTCCACTGACAGTCTCCATAAAATCAGTGAAAATTTAGTTACTGGATTTCTCATGCCATTCTCCCAAGCGTCAGAAAGTTTCAGACTGTGTCTGTACCAGACCATTTAATACTGCCAGTAAAACATCTCATGCAGAAGCCAGTAAATAAAAGAGTTTCTCCTGTCTTCATTCTAATGCAGTCTGTAATGTGTGAAATCTCTCCTTGGCAGGGGCTCTGGAGGAAACAGGGCACTGCTTTCTGCCTTCCTGGCTCTGTCTCTTCCTTCCTCAACTTCTGCATTCTCTATGCACCCAGAAATACCAGAAATGACTCAACTCCTTTATCTGACCCCAAAAAACCTTTTCATCTCCTACAGCAGCACATTAAAGGCAGTTATTTTTTCTTTAGGCATCACTTTAAGATCCTCTAGGCTGAACCACACACAAATATTTTCAGCCCTCTCCCATCAGAGGAAATTCCTCATTATTAGTGTTACTCAAGCTTTCCTAAACTTTCCTCCCTCCATTTCCAGAAGCCTCCCCTCCATCTCCATCCCCTTTAACTCTCTCCAGCATCACACCCACACACAGTCCGTGTGTCTGCACCACCCTGGCAGACATTATATTCTCAATATTTCATCGCAGCTATTAAAAGCCATCACAGGATTGGTTTGTTTCTAAGCTGAACAAAGCCATATTAAATGAAAAGCACAGTGCAGGAGCGGAGGAAGAACTTCACAATCACAGCTGACAGCTTAGCTGTTTATGCTGTAAATGCATCATAAATAATTCCTGAGGTCTCCATACATTCCTGTGCTTGGTCTCATGGATAGACTGACAGCCTTTGTGACCCAGGGATCCCAAAGCCTGCAGTGCCAGAGCTGTTCCCCCAGTGAGAGCTGGTGCTGACCCCACACACACAGCTTGGGAGAACCAGCACCACAGATCCATCACACCTGGGCACCTCCAACAAGGAGAAAAATCAAATTCAGAGACCCTCACAATGGGCAAAGGCACCCCCGGGTCAGCTTTCCCAGGAGTGTCTCCTCTTGGTCTCCTCTTTCCCATTATTCACCTTTTCCCCCCAGCCCCTGCCCTGCTGTGTGTTCCCTCCTCCTCCTCCCTGGTAGCAATTCCTGCCAATGGGGCCTCTTTGCTTTCCTCCAGCTGAGCCCAGCCCTAAAAACCCTTTTAGCTTTTCTCCAGCTCCTCCCTTCTTAGTCTGAACCTTCTTGGCCTCTCCTCCATCCTGCACCTGCACCCTCTCCTCTTTCTCTTGGTGCCAAAAGGCTCCTTTTCCACCAGCTCCTGCTGCTCCTGATCCTTTCCCATCAGCTCCTGATCCTTTCCATCAGCTCCTGGTTCTCCTGATCCTGTTCCATCTGACCCTAGTGTTTCTGACCCTTTTCCACAGCTCCTGATGCTCCTGATCCTTTCTGACAGCTCCTGGTGCCTCTCCCCCAACCTGCACCTGCATCCTCTGCTCTTTCTCTTGGTGCCAAAAGGCTCCTTTTCCACCAGCTCCTGCTGCTCCTGATCCTTTCCCATCAGCTCCTGATCCTTTCCATCAGCTCCTGGTTCTCCTGATCCTGTTCCATCTGACCCTAGTGTTTCTGATCCTTTTCCACAGCTCCTGGTGCCTCTCCCCCAACCTGCACCTGCATCCTCTGCTCTTTCTCTTGGTGCCAAAAGGCTCCTTCTCCATCAGCTCCTCGTGCCTCTGATCCTTTTCCACCAGCTCCTGATTCTTTCCCACCAGGTCCTGGAGCTCCTGGTCCTTTTCCATTAGACCCTTGGTGCTCCTGATCCTTTCCATCAGCTCCTGGCTCTCCTGATTCTGTTCCACCAGCTCCTGCTGCTCCTGTTCCTTTTCCATCAGCTCCTGGTCCTTTCCCACCAGGTCCTGGAGCTCCTGATCCTTTCCCAGCACCTCCTGGTGTTGCTGACACTTTTCCATCAGGATCTGGTGCTCCTGATCCTCTCCATCAGCTCCTGGTGCTCCTGATCCTTTTCATTCAGCTCCTGAGCCTTTCCCACATCTCCTGATTCTTTCCCAAAGCTCCTGATCTCCCTCCTCCAGCCCTGCTGTGCTTCCTCCTGACCACTGACAACTTCTGCTCCTCGTCCTCGTCAGCCTGTTGTCCTTGCAGGACCAAGGACAGGGAACCTGAGCACCTCAGGCAAGCAAAGAGACAGAATTAACTCCTCTGCAGAGATGCCATTTGCTGAGCTATACTTCCCCATATAAAAAATGAGAAATACTTGTTTTATCATTAAAAATATTGTATTTGTTTGCGGAGAAAATTTTTCTAGAGATTTTTTTTTTCCCCCCGGCAGGAAAAAAAAGGAGCTAAAAAGATGACAAAAAATTTGCCAAGATTTTGCAAAACTGGAATTTACAAGCGGCAGTATTTATACAAAAATAAGGTTATTTACCAACATAAAACAACCTACAAGGCTTAAAAGTGACAGAAATTTATGTAAGGAAAAAAAATCCATCAATGTTTATTAAATAAAAACACACTACCTGCCAACAGAAACATTAAAAAAGAAAAATAATTTTAAAAAACACGGATACGGAAAATGCAAATTATCTGCACACCAAATTCTGCAGGTACCTGGTGTTTGACTGCTGAGCAATGCCCATCTCTGGCCCTGCAGGGCTGCTCCCGCCCAGCTCTGTTATTCCATCCACTTTGTCCCAGCAGCCTGGAACTGTCCCTGTGCCCCCCTGAGCCCACCCTGGGGCAGCCCCTGGCTCAGGATCCCTCACTCCAGCCTCGAGTTTTCAATTGCTCTGGGCATCCAGCCTGCCCTGCCCAGCACCTGGACAGCTCCAGCAGCAGCAAACGCCGCTCACCAAAGGCACAGCCCAGGTGTTATTTAAAGCCTTGAAACATTCAACACTTCCCAGGCCAATTCCTTATTCAATTGCTCAGAAATGACAATTTAAGTCTGCTGCTGAATCCTCACTGCCCCCCTCTGTACACAGGCTGCCTAACTGTGCTGCTCAGCAGCTCTGGCACAGCCTCTCCAGGCACAGGAGGGATGACAGGCACCTCTCATTTTGTGCACAGACCCCTCAGATGGAGCCCCTCTGGCCAGGGACAGCTCGGGGTGTCCTTGCTGCATGCCAGAGCTGCAGCAGGGGGGTGCCAGCAGGGCATTGCCCCTTGTCTGGGCATCCTTATCCGGGCACTGCCCCTTGGCTGGGCCCCCAAGGAAAATAAATTCAATCTGCGCTAGTAGGAGTATGACTGAAGGAATTGAAACTTCTTTAAAAGGAGTTGTAGCTGTGATATTTTCTGAAGAATCTTTTCTTTAAGATTTTTCCTCCTGAGAAGCTGGGAGGCCTCAGGAACAGAATGCAAACAATGGTTATCTGCTGCTGTGGGATGCAACAGGTGCATCTGGGATTGGTCTCATGTGCTTGTTTCTAATTAATGGCCAATCACAGTGTGCTGGCTTGGACTCTGTCCAAGACACAAGTTTTTATTATTCATTTTTTCTTATTCTATTCTTAGCCAGCCTTCTGATGAAATCCTTTCTTCTATTCTTTTAGCATAGTTTCAATATAATATGCATCATAAAATAATAAATCAGCCTTCTGCAACATGGACTCAGATCCTCATCTCTTCCCTCATCCTCAGACCCCTGTGAACACCGCCACAAAGAGGAGGCTTTTGGTTTGTAGAACCTACCAAAATGAAAGCTGGGAAGGATGTTATCTATTTGCTGCTCTTCCTCACTAAACAACTTACGTGCAACAAGGAAAAAGAGCATTTTAACTAAAGGCTGATGATGGCACAAGAACAAATGTTATAAATTGGCCATAAATACAGCCTAGATTAGGAATGACAGTATAACTGTCATATAAGCAAGGAGAAAAATGGGGATAGGAACAGCAGATGCAAGAAACCACCACAACTATTTCGGCTAATGAATATGAAATAGTGGTTACACAGAGCTGGCTGCAGGAGCCTGGGTTTGAGGGCTGGTTTCCTGTTCCCCCAGTCCCTCAGTCAGGCTTTTCCCAGTTCGGGTCCAGGGTTACTCCAGCCCAGAGGTGCCTGCTGTGCTCCAGGGAGCTGAGGAGCCACATGCCCTGCCAGAGGCTGACTTATCCACACTGTCAGGAGGATCCGTGGTGAATTACTGACTCATGTGAATTAGGGAGTGAAAAACCAGCCTTGCCAGATGTGCTTTTTTCACATATTTTGACAATTATAGTTCAGCTTAATCATTTATGATAATACTTCATAATGTTCTAGCAAATGCTCTGGAGTATACTTTGCAAAAAATAATGAAGTCTTAAGTAACATGGCAACTCACTCAGCTTTTAAATCTTTGCTGGGAAGCAGGAGGAAGCAGCCAGTGTTTTGTGCAGATTATGGAGAGTTATTGTAGTGAAATTAGGAACAGTTCCATTATTGCTTCCCCATCAGGTTCTGAGCATTTACTGCTGTAAAAGCACCGTGGTTCTACAGCAACAAGGCACCCTGAAATGGGATCACATCAAGCAGAGCTGCAGGGCCCAGGAGCAGTGCTATTACAGAGAAACATGGGGTTACACAATGGAAACCATGGGAAAGGACTAACAATTTCTGAGTCTGCATTCAGCTCTGTTCTCTTAATTCTCATTGCGAGTCAGCTGTCAAAGTCCTCCATAACAACCTTCTAATCACAGCTTTGCTCAGCTAAAGCTGCAAGCTATCATAAAAGTGCTTCTTTTACTTAAAAAAAAAAAAAAAAAAACAAGGTGTCTTAAAAAATCATTCTAATCAAAATTTTCCGTCTGACTCCTTTATCACAACTTCTGGCCAGGGTTGGAGCAGTCCCAGAAATGAATTGTGTGATCTGGCAGAGCTCGTTCAGGGCACACACAAAGTTGGTTTAAGCACCTAAACACCTCGTGTCAGTAACACTGGCACTGCCTCAGCTGTGAGGAATGGCAGCAGCTGAGCAGTGCCTGCACCTAATTTCAAGGAAATTAAGGGAGCCAGTGGCACTCACAGAAAATTCCCATTTCCCAACTTCCTTGTTTTGCTGATTGGCAGCAGTTGCCATTACAGCATAAGGTGGAAAATAGGAACAACTTGCACAGATCTCTCATATGCTTCACATTCTGTGAGTGTTTAGGTGGAAGGAGTTATTGTTCCAAGGCTCAGAGGAGGTAACAGAGCATTCACTGCAGATGCAAGTCTGAGGCACTCTCCATTTCATAACATCAGAATCCCTCCAAATGTTGTGCCAATGGAGACAGTAAACTGACAAGAAATGTAGATCAATGTTCTTTAAACATTTCAGCTTTTCTGATAAGCAAACATTTCAGTCTGTGTAATATTGTCAAACTACAGCTGCAGAGAATTTTGAAGAGGCTCCTGTGTGCGCTTTAAATATTCCTATTTCTTTCTACCAGGGAATGTTCTCCAGAGAGCAGAACGCCAACACAATCCTGTTCTCGGCGCCTCCTTCCCTGTGCTGAGCCCCAGAGAGCTCCTGCACCTCTGCCCTGGATTTGGGCACAAAACCCTCGCTGACACTGCAGGGAGACAGGCACAGGGGATTTGGCAAGGCAGGCACGAGGCTACAGGCATTACCCTGCCATTCCATTAGCATTTAATCTCCCCTTCACAAGATGCAGCATTTTCCTGAGAAATGTGATCTTTGCGAGATACCAGACTCGGGGATCTGTCAAATAATCAAAAAGCTGATTTCCCACCCCGGAAAAATCTTCCCATGAAATAAGACTTTTTGAATGACACGCAGGGAAATTACAGGAAGGTAGTGAATGCTTCTTGTGTGATGGGAAGAAACATTCTAAAGAGCTCAGACTGAAAATTAAAATGTTAAAACTAAGATGACTTTATATACTTGGGAAGGAACTGATATAAAATTGAGACTCCATCATTGAAATGGAGTCCAAAAGGTGCAAGGAGATAAAGACACTCAAGTCCTGATGGCCTCAGGAAACCATCCCATGTAATGGCAGAGGAAAAGTGGTTTGGACAATTAGGTCCACGTTCTGCACGTGCAAATTTCAAAGGCAGGAAACAACTCTGCCAGTGAGAGGTGTTTTTGTAGCATTTTTTCCACATCAACCAGTAAAGTTCTCAAACTGCTCACAAATAGGAACACAAGAAAAGATTCTGTAAAAATAAAAGATTATTCCATATCCACTTCCATATTTTTCTTTGTAGCCTTCTCCTTTTGTTACCAAATCCAGGAATGAAGAATAAGAAGTTTGTCTTAGCCAGGTTCTGGATGTGGCAGCAATGACTATTGGCCTTCCAACACACACCGTTTTACATTTCTCTTTGGTGAGAAAAATGAATTTGTGCTTGTGAGACACCAGGCAGGAGTGTTCTCCAGATGGCAGAAACTTCCTCTACTTAGGAGATAAAACACAAGAAAACAAATAGCAAGAACTTTACAAACTTCCAAAAGGCAGAAAATAGTAACATGGCTTGCTAATCACTGTGCAATGCCTGTCAGGATTGTGGCTGTGGCTCTGCCAAATAAAAAGCTTCACCCAGCTGACTCACCCTCACTGTTCACAATAGCCAAGATTCGTTATCTAAAGTAAAGGCAGCAATGAGAGCAAGAACTAGAAAAGTGAATTTTCGTGTCATATTTCAAAGAGATTGAGCTCTGCAGGTTTTACAAACACTTCAAGGGAATTTGAGTTACAGTGTTTGAGCTCATTACAAGAGCTCAAAATCGAAGGAGATCAGAAATGCCAAGAAAAAACAAAAGATATGTCTAGCATCTTCCAGAAAATCAACTCATCTCTATGATTTTACATCAACATATAAAATGGTAGTAACAAAAGAGTCAAACACCTTTGCATCAAGTTGGTTCTAAAAAGTGACATTAAAACATGGTGTGTCTGTGTGGGTTTGTGAAAGGAGAGCTTCCACAGCCACACAAAGCTGAGCCAGGCAGCATTTCTTGCTCATGGAAGAGAATCTGGGTCTCTGTGATGCCCCTTTGTGCCAGTGACATTTTTGTTGTGTCATTATTCCAGTGACATTTGTGATGTCACTGTTCCAGGGGCATTTTTGTTGCGTCACTATTACAGTGCCATTTTTTTAATGCCTCTATTCCAGTGACATTTCACTGTTCCAGTGCCATTTTTGTGATGTCACTATTCCAATGCTATTTTTTTAATGTCTCTAATCCAGTGCCATTTGTGTCACGTCTCTATTCCAGTGCCATTTTTGTGATGTCATTATTCCAGTGACATTTATGACATCACTGTGCCAGCGCCATTTTTGCAATGTCACAATTCCAGTGCCATCTCTGTGATATCATTATTTCAGTGCCATTTTTGCAACGTCATAATTCCAGTGCCAAATTTGTGATGTCTCTATTCCAGTGCCATTTCTGTGATATCATTATTTCAATGCCATTATTGTTGTGTCACTCTGCCAGTGCCATTATTGTTGTGCCACTATTCCAGTGCTGTTTTTTTCAATCTCTCTATTCCAGTGCCATTTTTATGATGTCTCTACCGCAGTGCCGTTTTTTTAATGTCCCTGTGCCAGTGCCACACCCCTGCTCTTGGTGTCCCTTGGGGTCACTGCTCGCCCTGCATTCCCCTTTTCTCCTGGCTCCCCTCACCCTTCAGCTGCTCCTGGAGCTCCCATCTCAATTTGAACGTGAGGAAATGGGAAAGGGACACCTGTGGGGAGCTGGGAGGGAGGAACAGCTCAGCACATCCCCAGTGAAGTTTGACGTCGTTCCTCTCTCAACAGTGACACAGCCATGAGACTGCACCAACACCAAATATTAAAGAAAATGAGCATTTCCTGAGCTGCCTGCTGTGCTCTGTGCACCCCTGACACATGGCAGAGCTCCTGGCGTGACTTTGTGCCCTGGCACAGCCACAGCTTGCACACCAAGGTACAAAGTGATACAGGCTTATCCAATAGTTCAACACCAGGAAAAAGCCTCTGAGGTCTTATCTTGTATTGATTCAGCTCTTCACACAACTGTTAAAGCAAAAATCTCTCTTCCTCTCTGGACAAAAAAAATAAAATAAATAAAAATCAAGCAATCTTACAGCATAGAGATGTTTTGTTCCAGACAGTATTTACTTCTCTACAGGATTAGGCAGGTATCTATTCTCAAGGAGCACAGGGGATAACCTGGATTAAGTTTGTTGCTTCTCCTAGTGAGAAATAACTTGTTTGCCAAATATTTTTGAAGCAACTGTGACATCCAGAAGGTCTGCTTGAATTGGGGAAGCAGAGAAAAGTGGTAGTAAAGAAAAAAGCTTGGGAAGCAAACATGCCATCAAGAAAAATAATGTACTGAATAGCTGTATGGCAAATCCTTATTGGTATATATCTGTCTGACTTCCTCTGCAAAAATACACCAGGGGCCCATAGCTGGGGAGCAGGGAAAACAACAGCCAGCAGAACAATAAGAGATCCTGAAGGAAGCATATATAATAAAAAACAGCTATAAACAGTTAGCAAGATAGCAACAATTGTTTCCTCAAAACTTAGCACCTCATTTGGTAACAAAAAAGATTTCCAGCAAAGGGAAATCCACATGATTTGCTGCTCTAATTCAGAGTATCCCTCCTATTGCAATCCTCTAATTCAGAGTATCCCTCCTATTGCAATCCTCTAATTCAGGGTATCCCTCCTATTGCAATCCTCTAATTCAGAGTATCCCTCCTATTGCAATCCTCTAATTCAGAGTATCCCTCCTATTTCAATCCTCTAATTCAGAGTATCCCTCCTATTGCAATTCTCTAATTCAGGGTATCCCTCCTATTGCAATCCTCTAATTCAGGGTATCCCTCCTATCGCAATTCTCTAATTCAGAGTATCCCTCCTATTGCAATCCTTACAGCCACCCAAGGATGTTCTGCTGTAGTTTGGGGTGTTTGACACCCACAGAGCCCAGAGCAGCTCCTGGCTGGGAGCAGAAGGATTTCAGCCCAGGTGTGAGGGAGGAACAAAGCCAGGGCTGTGCTCTGACCTGGCGCTGACCTTATAAAGAATGGACAAACCTCTCCCCTGTCCTCAACAAGCAGGTCAAGCTGCAAACACAACAGGTTTTGTTCATGCAAGCAAAGCCACTGATGGCGTGGAAGGGAGAAATCCAAGAAATCCAACCTGCAGAGACCCTGGGAGGTGCTGGGAGCAGGAGGGACCCAGGGCTCTGCAGGTGACAGTCACACCATTGCTGGTCCTGCATGCTCTGAACCTGCTGCTGAAGGTGAGCTGCAGATGCTCAGAAAGAGAGAGACAGATCCAAAAGCCTGGCTCAACGTGCTATTTCATAAGAATATTCTAGCAAGGCACAGGCAGGTCTTTGAGAGAGATGTCTGACACGCACACAGGATGGAACGGTCACAGAGGTGCCACAGGCTCGAGGAGGGCAGTTCATGTGCACAAATGCCTGCAAACTTCTACCAACAAGTCCACTGCAGTGAATCACAGGAGGAACAAATGTTTAAATGCTGAGAAACGTTATCTTGTTATTCCTGTTTGATGGCAAGATGAAAATGGCAGCTGTTAAGCCCACACATTTGTTCTGCTCTTGTTCTAAGGGTCTGAAAGGACACAACTTTAGTGAAGCTGTGACAGCCCTTAGGAAAGGGAAAGAACAGGCTGGTAGCAGCTAGTGACCCCCTCCCCCGGTGCCAGATGGACAGATCTGTGCTCGCAGAGGGGTTTTGTGGTTTTGTTCCCTGTGCAAAGCCCAAGCAGAGCCAGCCACAGACGTGGCAGCAGCAGCGTGAGCAGCACTCCCACCTCTCTGCTGAGCATCCTTGAGAAAGTGTTCATTATTACAAAGTTCAAATAGGCACCTTCCCCTGGTCTCTTCAAGGAGCCACGTTACTCATCTCAATTAAGTGGAACCCCACAGAATGGCTGCGGGGAGTTCAGAACAACACCAACTTTTTCAGAAGCCTCTTTTCTTATTTTACTGCTTTCACTTCTTTTGTTAATTGCCTAATTCCACCTTTTCCTGACTGCAGTCCCCTTGGGAGGTAAAGACCACTTAGCTATTTATTCACACAAGCAATGGGGCTTTGAAAGAAAAAAAAAACCTGTGCTCACATTTGCAGACATCTGACAAATGAGACTAATTCATTAGTAATTAAAAAGCGTAGCATTCAAAATGCTCATTCTATTGGCACACTGGCAGGGGGAGGGAGGGAAACAGAGCAGCTCTGGAGGATGGGCTGGGCAGATGTGGATGTGTTTGCTCAGGTGAGGAAGGTGAAATTCTCACAGGTTCCTCCTTCCACCTCCATCTGCAGTGACTGAGCCTCCCAAAGCTCCCCTGGGATTTCAATTCCATGGTTTCTGATAAGGAAAAGTATTTTCAAAAGGATTTTGCATCTGTTGCTATCACTGAAAAGTCAGAGTGGCTGGGAGTGAACATCACCCTGTGCCTCTGAAGGAGGACACAGGTGCAGGGAACATTGCTGGGACCAGGTTTTGAAGAGGAGACTACAGCTCACCTGCTCTAATACAGTAATTACATTCTAATTTTGATTGTACAGATCTCAAAACTACACCCAGACAAGAATAATCATCTGTCATGGGACACTGCCCTATTGACTTCCAGCAAAATCTTCTGTTATTGCCCAGGGATAACAGCAGCACTTTGAAAGCCTCTGCTTCTGGAGCTCTTTCAGGATTTTTTGTTAAGTAATTACATCTTTCACAGATGTAAAAACAAAGTTAGGAAAGTTTTAACTCTACAAGTAACAGGCTTAAAAATCAGAAACAAATTTCTTTAAAAAAACTAACACATTGATCTTATTATTACTTGCAATTGGTAATTCTGCATTTCAACGGATTTACATTCAAAACAGTTGGCTTCACGTTTCATACTTCCTCTCACATTCAGTATTTTCCTATCTCAAGATGTACTGCAATGTTTAATTTGGATTTTCTGTGCCAGATCTGTATTTCTATTATTATGCTTTCAAGTTTCTTTTCTAATGCATATGCTGACTGAAGCAATAATTAAAGTATGCAGGTTCTTACAAGGAAGAAGGAGAATTTTCAGTTCTTACTGGAGGCAGAGGTGCTATAGTCAAGAGAATTCCTTTGGAGAGCACTGTTTAAAACCTATCCAGAATTAGGGTTCTGCTCTAGAGCAATACCAGAGCACACCAGGAGCTGTCCTTGCTCATCACCACCACCCCAAGCTACCTGTCTGAAGGCTCCCAATAACCAACTCCCACTTGGGGAATGCCTTGTCAGGACTCAGGCCTCTGGTTTAGCAGAATTCTTTTTCCCTGAGCCTCTCCCTGCAGTTTTAATGCCATAAATCCACCTGCAGATGCTGAGATGCACCAGTGATGCCCAGGGAATGCTGAGCTTAACCAGCTTTGTCTGGAGCTCCCCCAGCACACAAACAGAACACCCTTCCATTGTGGTCCTGAGTTCATTGTTAACCATGCAAATCCAAACTCAACAAAATCCCCGTTTTTTAAATTATTAATTAGCAAACGACAGCATAAGTGGTTTTGTATTGAGTATAAACCTCTGAAATCAATGAAGCTGTTTTACATGAAAGAAATGTATTATTTTAAACACCTTAATAGTGTCAGGAGACTTGCATCAACATTAATCTCGGGCAGGGAACATATTAAAAAAACACAGCTCTCATTGGGCACAGGACTCATTAACAGTTTGCAATAAATATGATGTGCTGAGATAAGCATCCAAGCTCACCAGTTCTTGGTCTTTTCTGAATTCTTCTCAGCTATAATTAACCCAGCAGCAAATTTGGGCCCTTCTAGGGCAGAGGTCTGTGAACTCTGTGCCTCAGCCCTGAGTGCAGTTATTGCCTGGGCAAAGAGGATCCTGTACCAGCAAGCTGGAACCTCAGTTATTAGGGCTTGATCCTGAAATCAGCTTAATATTTTAGGGAAATGAGCAGAATGGGGCCAGCTGATGCTGCTGATTGTGTGTGACATCCCCACACATATTGGAGAATTGTCTTCACTGTGTGAAGGCAGAGGGACAGCCCAGCCCTGATCAATTCTGCATTAATCTGCTGGGCTTGGAGACTGGAACAGCTGGGAGCTGTGGAACGTTGGGCAGGGACCCCATTCCCCATAAAAATCAGTTTCAAACACCGAGCACAGAGCCACTGAAGGGGGCCCTTTGCCTGGGGGGGATTTGCTCCTCTCAGCTCTGTGTCCAGCCATGCTGAGAGGAATTGTGGAGCCACTTCCTCCAGGAGGTCTGGAGCATCTCAAAAGCAAATCAGCCCCCAGCCATTTCCCGAGCAGCCTCACACTGTGCCCGCAGCCTCTCTGCTGCCACATTTCCCCGTCTTTGCTTGCGTCCCAAAAACAAAAACACATCAATGGCAGGGGGAGTGTCCCACACAGGTGCAAAATGTGGCTGTGAAATAACCCCCAGTCAGCTGCGAAAATAAAACACCTCCAAAAGACCCTGCAAGGCAACTATGGAGCCTTGCAGCAGAATCAGGGGCTAAAATCAGACTCCAAATGCAATTTCAGGGAACCAAAGTCTACCCCAAAATGACCTAAAATGCCTGAAACCAAAAACAAAAGCCAGCTGACAATAACACAGGTTTTTACTCTTCCTATTGTGGACTCCATCAAAGGAAATTAAAAGCTTCCAAATGCTTTTTCCAGATTCTAATGGAATATTTAATTGTTTGGAAGGAAGCAGTTCTGCATTGCAATAATAGCTGGCATAAAAGAATTCGAGTCAGAAACGGTAACAGGATCTTCCTGGGGAAAAGTCTCTACCTTTGGAGGATACTTCCCTTCTGCACAACAAAAGCCCAGATGTGGGACCTTCAAACCCAGGGAATCATTGTCTCAGGGCAAATGACACAAATGACACAGTTATTCACAGTTTCTCTGGGTTTTTTTGGTAACAGGATAAAAAAACCCTTTTTCGTTTTGACCTCAAATTTCTTGTGCTTGCTGCATATTCTTCTGGCTCTTGTTTTGAATATTTATATTATTCTGAGTAATTGCATGCTGGCAGTTTTCATAATCACTAATTGCACTAGATGACTCTTGTGATCACAAATAAAACATTCGGGAGGGAATAAATGAATGGAACCATCCTCAGAATCAATAACTGCTCCAGTCTTCCCACATACAGATAAATCTTGTTTTTTGTGCACAGAATAAGTTATCTAATGTTTTCATCTTCATTGTTGATGCAGAAGCAAACTTTTTTGTTCATTCTTGAATTTAGCATTGTGTCAGATTTCTCAGTGTCTCTCATGTACAACACTTTGAACTGGCAGGGAAAATAATCCATTAGTGTTGGATCCAGCCCTGTCTCTGGATAATGGCAACTTATAAAATAAATTAAAGGGATTGAAATTAAAACAGTACACAGAAAAATAAAAAATAAAAGGACAACAGCACTGCATTTCTTTGCTGGTACTGGTTTTGAGATGATTCATAATTCAATTAGCATAGGTCACAAGTTTGTTGATTTGCTAAAGAGAGCTCTCCAGGACATAAAAATATTTATATAATGATTGGAACAGCAAATAAATTTCATACAAAAAAGTAACTTAAGTTATGACTCAGAGGTGCAGGATCCCCAAAATGCCATTGCCTGGCCCTGCAGGGAGTGCAGCAAACCCAGTGCAGGCATGGAAAGGCTCTGCCCCGTGCACCTCCCCAGCTCCACTCCACAGAAGGAGGAACAGCTGGAAGTACTGGCTGTGGGATCACACATTGCAGGTTGTTCTGGTCCAAGGGATGCCCCCTGAAGAGCTCACTAATTTCTGAAGTGGCCCATGGTGATCAGTGGCAGCTTCTCCTCACCCAGAAACAACCACGGGCAGCTCCAGGATTGCTCCTGGCGCTCACGAACGCCGTCACCTGCAGGCAATCAGGACATTTACCTCAAACCCACACTCCTGATCCAAATCAAAATGCAAATGGAGACTGAACCTCACTCATCTGCCACCCAGAGCCATAAACATCCCCACAGCTCCCTGTCTGCAGCAGCAGTGATCTGCAATTAACAGATGAGAGCAGAATCATTTTCCCCCAGGTATTTATGCACGGGTTTCAGTGCCACACACCCTCCCTCATCTCACACCAAGATCTAAATGCTCCATCAGGGTATATTTAGTGACACATGGACAAAATGCAAATGTGAAATTTAAAGTTATATAAATTAAATGATAATCTCCTCCTCAGCAGTGGGGCCTGAGTCTGGGAGAAGCTGAAGCTCCCATCAAACACAAAAATAAGAGATCTGCTTCAAGATGTGTTCAACAGCTGCAGCTTCCATTTGGATAACAAAGCACCTACTACAAATAAATAAGTGTACAATTTCCACAGAGCTCCAAATGCACAGAGCTCCTCTGGAAGCCTGTCACTGCAGTTAATGTTCCTTGGGCATGTTTAGCCCAGCCACCCAAACTAACTGTGACTTCTGCAGAGCTCTGGGAATTGCACCACTTATCCAGTGCGTAATGAAAATTAAAATTAAGCAAAAAAATTTCCACAGAGTTAGGTTGAGACAGACTGGAATTTATAAGCAAATGATTAGAAATGATTAAACAATGGAGCTTAGTTTTAAATGGTGTGAAATTACTTCAGGACCAGCAGAACTTCATTACTTTCTCTGATTGTGCATAATGGATTTTTTGGAGTATAATTTCTCTCTTGAAAAGCTCCATAATATTAAAATGTTTTTGATTAACTAGTCAAGAAGCAAAGCAAACAACAGACATTTTTATATACTGGTATCCAAATAACTCAGGAGGATAACTGGGAGCACAATGAAAACTGAGCAGAGCCAGAAATGCCTTGTAAATATTACAGTAGATGCTTCTGCCAAAATATTGTCAACCAGTACAGATTGCACAGTGCCATAATTACAGTAGATGACATAAAATTATTACAAATTAACAGTTTATAGCACAAAGTCATGCATTATGTATTTTTATTAAGTAGCAACACAAGAGTGTGAAATGAAGAACTGTGAAATAGTGTAAAAAGTGATTGATCTAAACTTCCTCTACACACAAATACAAGCTCTTTTTTTTTTTTTCCCCAAGGTTTAAACTCAACACAGGCTCTTAGGCAAGAATTGCTGGAACTGGGGAGAAATGTGTTAAAGCCCAGAATTCCTTTATGTGACTCCACACAGACACTGCAGTGCCCATCGGAGCCAGCCCCGGGTCCCATTTCAGCCCTGGCAGCGAGGATTGTTTGCTGAGGGTGAGCACAAACATCTGGCTGCAGGTGAGTGCACACATCTGGCTGTGTGTGCATCCCTGTGAGCAGCACATCTGTGCCCACTGAAAGCCAGCTCAGCCAATCTCAAGCTCCCCTCTCCTAAATCTGCTGCGGGCCAGGCAGGAGCAGAAGGGAGCTTGGGAGATGCATTGAGTGCTCTGAGCCTCCACAATGAAATCTCAGGCCAGCAGAGGCACTGCTAGGAATTAACTGGGCTGTATTTCTCCTCGTCCCAGCTGACAGACTCTTGCAAGGAAAGTTTTACATCAAGACAGACACTGCTTTCCTTTAGAGCATCTCTGCGTTCTGGCAATGCTTGAGAACATATTTTGGATCAAGGCAAGACACAGAAAAGCCAGTTGTTTATTTTACAGATTAACACGGCCTAATCTATTTTCTACTTGCAAACATTCACCATTTCTGGTCAGCCTCACCTCTAAAAATAACTTTGCTTTAATTCTGTCACAGTGGATTCAGTCTCTGATTAATCTATTAGAGATATTATTAATATAACTTTGATTTCTGAGATATAAATACATCTGTTATATATCAGTCAGTGAATTTCTCTAACAGAAGTTGTCTTGCAGAGGAAATGTGCCTTTCCCCAAGGAGCACTCGTGCAGTCACAGTCGTTGTTGCATTTAGGGAACAAATCTGTCTGTGACTTGCCATTTCCTTCCTGCATCAATCTGCTTCATTAGGGATTGGGAAAGGTCTGTGTGCCATGGCACAGACACCTGGCAAGAACCTGCACAGAGCCCACAAAATTCCAGATGTGCTGGAGGAGACACCTGGGGAAAGCAGCAGTGGGAGATCTCCCGGGGAGCCATCAGAGTCTCATCAAACACAAAAACCCCAACTCATAAATGCAAATTATTCTGAGATTTTGCAAGTGCTGCAATTGCCTGTTGCTGCTTTTGTCACCCAGGCCCAGGAAGGTTTTTCTCCACCTTGGCCAAACAGCAAATTGTTATTGCAGAGAACAGATAAATGAACAATAATAGCAGGTGATGACCAGCAAAAGCAGAGTTAACAGAGCAGCTCCAGCCAGGCTCCTGCCACAGGACACAATTCCAGTGCACAGAACATTCTGCCATAATCCTGTTCCATTTATCAGCACAGCAGTCACTACATGGAAAAATGCACATTTCCTACCTACAGGAAATGAAGGTTGTTTGCTCATTTTCATGGAACATGACACTGCAGAGGGGAATTAGCGGCACAAAACACTTTGGAGAAGTGGAAATCCTACTACACAAAACACAGCTCCTATGACAAAAAAATGTTCATGCAAATAGGTCCCTGAAGATCTGTGTCCACCTACAATCATAATTTATAGAACAAGAGTACACAAAAAGCCTCAGAAAACCTTTCTCTACTTCAACTCAAACTCTGTTTTTCAATCTGCTCCCACAACTCCAGATCATCATAACCAAACAGGAGCTTAAAAATCATATAACTGAAAAAAAAAATAGCCAAAACTCTTTAATTTCACACCTCTGTTTTATCAGATAGCTCCACAAAAGATCTTGGGCAGAGCAGGCACAGAAGTGCTCACCTGTTGCTGTTTTATTTCTTCCCAAAGGAAGAGCACACACAGAAGTGCTCCCCTTTTTGTGGTTTATTCCTTCCCCAAAGTCCTCAGGCTGCAATGCCAGCAGCTCCTCCCCACTGAGGGTATTTGTAAACTCTGCTCTGGCCACTTAAACACCCTGAAATCCCTGATTTTGGGAATTCCAGAGACACACCTTTCCTTGCCATGAGAGGTTCCACAATCAGGTTTTGGGCAGCCAATCCAGCCCCCAGAGCTCCTGGAAGTGCCAAACCTTTCCCCCAGGTCAGTCCCTGGAGCAGGCAGGAGAATTCCCACTGGAAATGGCAGGAGAGGGGAAGGCAGCCCCTGGGCTCTGTTCTGCTCACTTTGGGCAGAAATCAGCCCAATCTCTGCACTGACACCGCAAACAGAACAATGTGTGAGCAGGGGAAGGGGAAGGAACACCAAGGAGCTCCCCAGTTTGCGTTCAAACTTAGCACCATTTTCTGTTCACGATTCTTTCTTAGTGTTTGATTCCTTTTCTAATGGCAGTGTAATGCACGCTGACAGCTTTTCATTTCCACATCATCAGAAGTTCCCTCCTAAAGGCTCACACTGAAATCTCGCTGCAATAATCACAGAGGAATCAAATTAACATGCTGATGAATTCCCCATGGACTTGTGCCCCTCTGTGTTTTCCCCATTCCAACCTCCTGTCACAATGGCACCTTAACTGGGTCCCTACAGATTCCTGCCAAAATTATGATGAACCAGCTCACGTGAGAGCCACACTGCATTCATCTGAGCAAAGAATGAGAGGCTCTAGAAAAGAACATCTTCTGAAAAGGAACTGCTAGATACAGTTAGAATGTCTGGTTTGCTGTTCTGGTTTTTGGGGTTTTTTCCCCCCATACTAATCCCAAAGAAATTGGTCTGGAAAAAAGCGACCTGGAAACCCGCTCCAAAATTATTATAATTTAAAATATTCATCTGGAAAACTGTCAAGCCCTGCAGCACAAGAGTGTGTGCCAGAACTGCTGCAGAGAGAGGACACTGCATTTTCTGTCCACACAGGGTTTCACAGTCAGTGGCATTGTTTGTGAAGAAATGCAAACTCCTCAACCTCACCAGCCCATGTCTGTGGTACAGGGGCTGCTCAAGCACCACTGGATTGTAAGGAGCATTTCACCCCAAGTATTCAAAGTTTAAAAAACTCTGCTGGTATGAGGCTGACAAAAATCCTGTTCAAACGATAACACCTAAAAATGTCCTTCTTTATGGGATAAACCTGTGGAACTCTCCTGTCTGGACTGTCCTAAGCCAAAACACACCAAATCCTACAGAACACGAATGCAACAGCGAATCTCCAAATGTGCTGATGCTGTTTGGCCCTAAGTATTATTTGTAGAGACATTCTTCACATAAATATTTCATTTTGCTGTCTATACACAGAGCTTTTAGCATACTGATTGTCTTAATGTCAGCTCAGGCCTCTAGGTGCTTCTGCAGTGCGAGCCACAGATGCAGCGAAAGCTGGAAAAATATTTATTATGAATAATTTGTGGCAAGTTTTACGACTTGTTTTGAAACCAACTGTTCCCAAAGAGTCACAATTCAGAACTGTTTGACAAACAGTGAAATAAAATCAGTGAATTAGTCCCTGGACATTGTTCCAGTGTGGGCTGAGACCAGCACCAGTTTGGAGAGTGGCTGGAGGAAGGGAGAACAATTCTTCCTGCTTTTGGTGCAGGAGATATTTCAAAGTGTTTTTACCTTTCTTTACTCTGTTTCCTTGGAAAAATAATTAAAAAAATATCCTTTCCTCTCTCTTCCACCATTTCTGTTTAGTATAAAAGCAAGCCAAATTCAGGGCGAGGGTTAAAAGGAGCTAAGGGTTCCTTCACCTTAAACTTAATGAGTGAAGATGCTTAATTATTACAGGTAACATGGCTCTTGGCCTGAATTATTTCTGCTTTCTGCTGCCATAGTTTAGTAGAAATCCTTTAAGGTAACATTAAAAGTACCTTGGTGCCTCTTGCTCCTCAAGCACAAAATCTAATTTCTGTTTGTGACCACAGCAGCTCTTTGTGTGCAGCTGTAATTATACAGCTGGGATGGCACCAACACAATTTTATCAGTTCAGCTGAAGGGTAGACAAAGAAAATCACAGACCACAGATAGGAGGGCTCTGCTGTGATTTGAGTATTTTGCTTGTTTCCATTATATTTTTGTTATTTCTTTTGGAATACAGGTTTAAAGGAAAGTGAGAACAGCTCTGTCCACAGGCTGGCTGGGTTTGAAACTTGCCTCTGTGAGATTTGTTGCTGCAGCACAGGAACTCAACTCTGCTGAAATGTCAGCAACACGTTGTCAGGATTAATAAAATGTCTGAATTGAATCAGATTTGCAACTGGAAAAGGCAGAACTCCTGTTCCCAGCCTTGGAACATTCACTGTGCTATCACTGCTGCTAAGTCCCATTTATAAAACAAAATTTGTTTGTTTCTTTAATGAACATATGGGAATTTAATTTAACAAAGCTGATGCACACAAAAATTTTCAAAGAGCATTACATACACAGTAAAAGCATACTCAGTTTCAGTTCCCCAGTTCTGCATACAGTGACATCAGATGAATTTGTATTCCATTTCTAAACTCAGACATATGCATCACAATTTCTTGTAATCAAGATATATAAAGGTTACAACCATCTGCTTCTCAGACTGCCTTGCTAAGCTATAAGACAAACCCAGGTTTGGAATTTTTATTGCATTTAAAGGGCTGATTTATTGATATTTGGGGGAAAAAAAAGAACCCACTCCCAAAAACAACAAAGGTCAAATCAATAGCTAAGAACAGCTATAATGGTGTTTGTGGTAAAGTGAAAACATGACTGATAAGGTTGTAAAGTTCAGTACTTGAATATTCTCTTACACCTATTCCTGGGAAAGCTTTTTCCTACTGTGGAATTGGCTCAGCACTGCTCTCAACCTCCCTAAGACCCAATTCAAGAAAACAAAGCAAAGCAAGTCTGCAGCAAGAGCACAAAAAAATGAACTATTAAAAAAAGGGAATGATTAAAATGAAACCCCTTCTCTGAAGAACCAGTTAAAAGGAGAGCAAACTGATGTAAATCATTAACTGGGGTCACGCAGAATCAGCTCTCTCGTTAAAAAGTGGCAATTAAGAAAGCAGAAAATGCCACATGAAAGGCAACCTGCGCTCCTCCCTCTGCAAAGTGCTCCCATGATATACTTTTTAAAGAATAATTACATAATTGGCCCATATGCCGCACGGAATACAATTGGATCTTGATTTTGCTTCTGACTCCTGATTGCTGCCACAGTCAGCGCTGGCAGCTCCGTGATTGAAATGTTCCTCAGACAGACAGAACACAAATGTGTACTTCTCTGAGTAACACATTTTGTTGCTAATTATTTGCCTTATGTCAGTTGATAATTTAGGATATACAGAGGACACATTTCCCAATTAATCTCCCAGAACCCTGAAGCGTGATTTTCTCTAGTCTACAACAGCTGGCATTTTCAACTACACAAACTAAAGCAGGAATGCAAAATCCCTCCAAGATACCTTGAAAACAGTAATATTGAGCATTGAAACTCCCTGCTACTAAAAACAAATCCTTTCCAGCCCAAATAATGCGATTTTGGATTAATGAAAGGGATGGGCCAACAGGGAATGAGCACTCCCTTCTCAAGAGCAGCGGAATTTGTGCTTTGAGAGAATCACAGCTCTGAGGCTGAAGGGTTTTACAAACCTGAAAGGGTCCAGCTACAACAGGCACAATATCCACGATGGCCAATGATGAGATTCCTAAAGCCCTCAGCAGTCACACCTCTGAAAAGGGGCTACTTTTGCTATTTGCTGCTAAAACTGATGAAGAGGGATGAGAAAGACTATGGGGTGTGAAGAAGGTTTATGCAGTTTTCTCTAAGCAAAACCCAGCCAATTCCCTCGTCTGTAAGTAGTCATTTCTGCTAGATCTAGCCAGGTTTTACCTCCAAGTGTCAATTTGATGAAGCCAGTCTGAAAATGGTTTTTATCAGCTTCATAATAGAATTCCTAGTCGGGGGCAGAGAGGTGTACACACATTTTCACTTACCACAGATGAGCCTGAAACACTGAATTTCAGATTTTGTGTGCCTTTACTCCAGGACAACAGCATCATTCTGAGTTTTCTGTGTCTCCCCTGAGTGTCTCAGGCTCCCAGCTGGTCTGGAGGAGTCTCAGCCTTTCCTGTGGTCACTTCCCCAAGCATAGGCAAGGCTTGTGCTCCTCCTGGGAGGGGGGAAAGAGCAGATCCAGGCCCAGAGGGAGCCCCCAAACTCCTGCACCCCTACCCGAGGAACCTTCACTCCTGCCATTGCAGCGCTGACACTCTTCCCCTTTTTACAGGCAGAAAAACAGGCGTGGGAAGACCTTTGCATGGCCCTGAATTTTAACAAACAACATTTCTCTGCCTCAATTTCCACCTTAGAGTCTAAATGTGATGCTCAAATACACTACACATGCCTCAAGGTCTTCCAATGCAGATCCAGCCTATCAGGGGTGCTACCAGCGCTGAAATTTCAGGAGACAGACAGTTCAGTTTTATCTCAGATTATTTGTTTGTTTCCCATCTCCTGTTTTAAAGCCTGGCAACCTGACCTTTTTTTTTTTCCTAAATTAATTTATTCTGTTGCTATGGTGACAGCTCATGGGGTCAATCAGCAGCAGAAGAGGAAGGAACACCTTCCTGTGAGCAACTGCAGAAAGGAACGTTCTGTAGGTGCAACAATTAAGAAATTGGATTCGTTTGGAGGAAATTAACGCACACCCTCACAGTAAGAAGTCCAAATGATGTTTAACTCCCTACCACACTTATTTCTGCCATCAGAGTGCACGTGGCTGAGGAAATGCAATCACCTGAACCCAGCATTGGATGCAGGTTCTCTCCTGGCCCTGGGGAGAGGAGACTGCAGTGGTGGAGATGGGACAGAGCAGACGAAATTTTAAATTTAATTGCTTCTGCTCCACTTCTATCGCGTTTTAGTAGGTGTGCAGTGGTGGAATGCATGGAACTTCAATAGAAGAGTGGGATGGGTGCTAAACTGAGCAAGCTGTGAGCACCAAGAAGTAAATTCATGAATTCAATGGCCTCATCCATGAAGAGCTGCAGAGCAAGCCTGGACTGGAAACCCCATTTCCCCCAGAAATGGCCAGGCCAGCAAGGGCAGAGCTGTGACTTGAGCATGATATTGTCATGGGGCAGCTGGAACCTCTCCCTCCTGCCCAACACTGCATTCCCCTGCCCTCCCCTTCTCAGTCCATTATTTCAGAGCAGGAGAAGCCACAGCGCCATTGAACTCAGCTCTCAACACTTCAGCAGATTTTCTGCACTGGATCACTTCCCTTTAGTACTCGCCATTAAATGAAATCTAGCAAAATATTGAATAAAAATTGAACACTTCTTTTTTTGTATTTTGTGACCCAAGTTTTGCACTTCTCCCATGACCTTAAGTTCCATGTATTTTTCCTTATATTTAAATATTTTACCATGCTTATTCTTGCAGATATCTTGAAGAAATAACCTATTTTTTGCACTATTCTTTATGCTCACCCACTAATAATTTTCTTTTGCTTTATTAAATCAATTTGATTAAATTAAGTTACAATATCATTACAGCTAACAATTTCTGAAACATTTCGAATTTCTCTGTTAAATGATTCCCTATATATTACATGGATACTTAAAATCTTAGTGCATTTTAATATTCCCTCAATATCAGCTGCTTCACAATCAAACTTTTGTTTCTTTCCTTATTCTTAACATG
The DNA here is from genome assembly GCF_035770615.1 of Melospiza melodia melodia. Lineage (NCBI taxonomy): Eukaryota > Metazoa > Chordata > Aves > Passeriformes > Passerellidae > Melospiza > Melospiza melodia. Next base: position 19,336,578 of record NC_086209.1, on the reverse strand, counting down.
TCTGTTCAGATAATATTTTTATCACTAGTTCCTACATGCTCCTTTATTTATGAGACTTGTCTTTTTTACAGGATTAGCTCTCAAATAGCCATGGATTGTTCCACAAATTCTCTCACTAAGGAATGCGGTATTGTCATCCCAAAGCATATCTGAAATAATACAGTTATCACAATCAAAATCTCCAGAATAAAATTCCCCCACCATCAAAGTTCTGGCTCTCTTGCAGATTTTTCTGTTCTAAATCAGCAATGCATTTTGCTATCTGCTTTTCCTAACTGCCCTCCAGGGCTTTAATAACTGGATTGCTTTATTGTTCTTATCTATGAAAGCCTTGTGATGTATCAGCCAAAATAGAGACTGATTCCACTGCAGCTGCCCCACACCAGCACCAAAACGTTCCTCTGCTTCTTCTTGCTTATCCCACAATAGGTTTTATGGACTTAATGTTAAATTTTTAGTGATGGTTCTTCCTGGAGAAGCTCTGATTTCTGATTAGCAGACTGCATTTGATATGCCCTCTAGACAAAACAAGGTGATTTTTCTCTTCATTTTTCATTAGTTCTAATGGGTTAAGCATCAAGGTTGGGCTGTATCCCTATTTTCCCTTCACTCTGACCAGCAGAGCCACCAATGCCCCATCCCACAGGAATCCAAACCCCTCAAACCCTGAGCCTGCAGGGTCACATCCATCCCTCATCCTCATCCTCACCAGGGAAGAGATGGGCATGGGGTGAGGATGAGGATGAAGGCACTGCCAGGGACTCTGTGGAAACTGCAGCTCTTGGGGAGGAGGGAGTGAAGGGGCCACAACTGCTCCAGGATGCTGTTAGGAAAATTAACCTACAAACACCAGAGGTTTATGTCCAAAAAGGAGACAGAGGAGTCCCTGTCTGGCTTTATTCCAATAAAGGGAGAGGCCACGGGGCATTGCTCTGGGATCTCTCCAATTTTTGGAGGATGCAGAGCCCAAATTCCACAGAAATATCATCCCATGTGCTTTGGTTTGCTCCTTCAGCTGAAGGGAGACCAGAACTTGTGCACCCAAGTGCATTAATTTTTAAAGGGATGTCTGAGGGGTGGCAGATTTGGGCTCGGTTTCTTTCTGAAAAGCAGCTGTGCTGCAAAATCCAAGACCAAAATCCTGAAGATGAATATCCAGAGAGCACAAAACTGTGTGACAGTGGGAGAAGCCAAGCAAGGACAGATGAGAGAATTTTCTATTGACTCCCGGTATGAAGAATCAACTTTTTCACCTTATCTGCTGTTAAATTAATCAGATTTTCACATTATGGTGGTACAAAGAGCTACCACCTGTGTAATTTCCTGAGCTCACTGGATTTTCTTTTGTCTGGCACCTTCTGTGCTGCCCAGTGTCATTCCTGTTTTGTTCATAGGCTTTGACAGTGTGAGTACATTTTCTCTGCAGAGCAGACAGCCCCCAGCTGTAGCTTTCCACATTGTGAAGCTGACACCACACAAATCAAGATGTGCCTTAAACTTGTCCTTGAAGTGCTTCACTTCCCTCCTGACCCCTCAGCTATTCACTGCAACTTTATTCCAGACAAAAAGAGGGGGATTTCTAGCTCCTTCCAGCGTGCACAACCCACAAATAAATCAAAATAGATCAATCTACAGGAGACCCACTACAATAATATTTAATCACACCCTCTGAATTCTGTTGTCAAAATCTTTTCCCACAACTATTCAGGTATATAAAGAAAATAAACACAGAAATACCCGAGATCTTGATGCAATAACCAGACATTCTTCAAAATTTTGCAACTGCATAGAGAAGCAGTAACTAAAGAGGGTTTTGTAGAAAGTTATTTCTGTTTGAAGCTCATTGATTCTCATTCTGGATACTTTCATGTCACCAGGCAGTAGTTTTGGGGTGGTTTTGCTATTGATCATCACCTGACACAGCAGGTGCTGAGGGGGAAGTTAAACTCCAAGTGATGAGCACAAAAACTGCCCAGCACAGGTGCAGCAGCGGGCAATGCCCAAATGGTGTGGTTAAAAGCTGACCAAGATCCAATCAGACTCATTACCCGGGCAGTGCCCCATCAGATTGATAAAAAGAGAGAATTTCACCCAGTGTTGAGATGCATACCTGCTACATGAATTAATTCTGGAGAGAGGAAAACAAATAATAAGAATTGTGCAAAGGAGCCTAATTTTTACTTGATATACTTCTTTACACCCATAATAAATGCAAAACCTTCTTTCTTTAAACAAAATGAGCAATGTCCTGTATTAAATTAACTATTTGAGAGCAATTGAAGGCACTCATGACTGCTTCCATGCACTTTCAATCTATGTGAAACTGTTTCTAAATTGACCACAGGGCTTGGCTTTTTCCCTTGGGGCCGTGCTGCCCAGGGAGGGTGGCAGGGCACAAATGTCCTGTGGGGGGCTGGTACCAGCCTGAAGCGTTTAATCCTCGAAAGAACAGCAAAACTTCCCTTGAACAGCATCCTCTGCATCCCCCTGCTCAGGCAGCCTCCCATTCCACCTTTTCATGAGGTGATTTTAAAGATATTTATCCAGAAACACTGGGAGGCTCCTGACACCAGGCCAGAGAGCACCACATTTGTTAATTTGCTTTTTTCCTGTTGCATAGTAACCAAAATTTACAGAAATCTGTCAAAATACGGAGCTGAGTAAATATGGCTTTAAATATTAAAACATTAATATCACACAGATGAACATTTTGAGACTTTATAGCATCACAATATTGGCAGAGACAAGGACCATGTTCTGAGAACCAGCTAATTAGCAAAAAGGAGCATGATTAGAAGGGGTCCTAAGAAAGTTTTTTTTCCCTGTAGATTTTAAGGAAAACAATATTGTCAAAGGGACCTTGGGCTTCTCAAGGGCTTGGGAAGAGTCAAATAAGTGGAATACAAGATGGAAAGACAAAAAAATGGAATTTTCTGAAAGCTGGGGAAAAGCCTGAATAGACAAGTGTAATCAAAGGAGATAAAATCTTACAGGCCAGAGTAGAAATATTTGAGAACTAGATCCAAGATGAAATCCTCAGGCTACATGGGCTCCCGTATGATCTGGGTAAGAAAGAGCTGGTTAATTTTCTTGAAAATAGGATTGCAAAAGCTTAACAGCTTGCAGTTGAAGATGACCCACTTTGCGTTGAAAAGGCAGACAAAAACCTTTAAAATGATAAAAGAAGGGGGAAAAAAGAGAAAGAGATCCTGAGTAGGAGGCAGGAGGATGCTTGGCCTCTCAGATCAGAGATATACGCAAGGATCCTCCTCAAGGCAGCCCACAAGGACAGTTCTAATACACTTCATATTTCTCATTATTTCTTGTTCTTTCTGTCTCACAACAGCAAGGATTCCAACCAGCCCTGCCGAAGAAGCGAGGGGACATTCCCACTTGTGTCTCACACAAAAGGTTTCCCATCTGTTTCCCAGACAAGACTGGGAGGTGCAGGACATGCAGCCCTGTGCAGGAAATGCACACCTGCCCCAGCATTCCTGGGCTCCCGGAGACATCCAGAGCTCCACATTCAGGAGACCCCACTGCTGAGTTTAAAATTGCCTTTAGAAAAATACCTCATCGACTAAAAGCTTCCCAGGCAGCTCCAGGTTTGGCTCTTCACCATGAATATCAAACGGTATCAAATAACAGGCAACAAACATTGCATTTAGGGACTGGTAATAACCACAAGTGTCCTGATTTGTACAAACCCACTCCTGTTCAGCAGCTCTGAAGACAGAGCTGAGACATTTAGTGACCCAAACGAAATCTGAACCAAGCAAATCACTCTGACCTTGCTTTCATCACGCAGCAATCAGCAGCCAACTTTCTTCTTTTTTCCCTTCCAAATTCCATGCTAGTCCTCCCAAATCACAGAAACCTCCCAAACTCACAACCTTTCAATGCTTTTCCAAAGAAATTCTGCATTCAACACCTGCTGGAATGGAGCAAAGAAGCCTTTGAGGCTGTGCCATGCTGGACTGAGGAGCCACACAAATCTGTTATTATTGCCTGAATTTCTGCTGCTATTAGAGAGACAGAAAGATAGAACTGTAACTTTTTATAGATAACTCTGGGAATTTCACACTCCAAGGGTTTTCCTCATATCAATTTTCTAATTCGTTTCCACTTAGATAAATGAACATGGGATTATGCAGCACCTCATAGCTGAACAGCTGCCTCTAAATTTTAATTAAAAACATTCCAAACATTATGAGTTTTCAAACTTTCCAAAGCCAATATTTTTTTGTGGTTCTGCTTGTAGTTGTTGATCTGCTCTAGGTGCCATTCTCAATTGTTATTTGTGGATAATTTTCCCCCCACGTACCACATTATTCCATTTATTCAGAGATGGATTGACACTGTCAATTTAAATCACTATTTATCCCATGTATTCTGTTTTAAGACATATAATTGACCTACAGATGGAATAGTCAATGCCCAGATTTCTTTGATAGTCCTATATAAATATACAGTCTGATTTACCACACGGAGATTTTTATTTAAATGAAACGTGTTGTTCCTCACTGTGAATGTAATGAAGGGAAAAAGAGAAGATAATTCAGCTTGAATACATAATTAGAGAGCTACTTCAATGAATTTTGCAAAGGTTCTCAGACTTCTTTCTTTTTTTTTTTTTTTGCTTCTTTTTAAAATACTTTTAAAGATTTTTGAAATGGTTAGTTGGAGAACATTGGCCTGCATAGAAAATAAGAAGTGGAGTGCATAATCTAAGGACCACAGCATCTGTGATAACTATTTGAATTTTTGTTTTTAGACTGTCAAATCAAGTGTGTTTTAAAGTAGTCTCTTGTGAGTGTATGTAATGAAATAAATTCTATTTCAGCAGGTAATTTTTCAGGTGATTTCCTTGCAGCAAAACAAAATGCTCAGCTAAAGGGATAATAGAAAACCTAACGTGTATTTCCATTTTTTAATAAATGAGTATTGTTATAGTTAGAAATGAGTGATTTTTTTCTGGTGACTGAAAAAACAAGGTAGTGCCATATTTCTATTGCTCAGACATTTCTGCACCAGGAACCCCTTCCAACATCACTGAATTGTGTGACTGCCTGGGTTAGAATTTGACCCAGGTCTTTCCTTTACCTTCCAGACTGAAATTCCCACTCCACAACATGCAAGGACCCCAACTCCATCTACAGTGTGATACAGAGAAAGAATAAAATAACTCTTAAACTGAGTAAAGAATAAAATAACTTTTAAACTGAACAGAACTCCTCAGATGCCTCAGTGCTTGGAAGTGCCACATACCCTTGGGTATAAATTTTTAATCCAGTTCACCAAGATCTCGCCACTCGTCACATCTACTTTTCATGCTGTGATATTTTATTTCCTAAATGTTTGACAAAGTTACCTCCTGGATAAAGTGTGGGTCAGAACTACAGGATTTCACATTTTTTTGTCCCTACCTCAATTTCTGCTCAGATGTATTTGCATTCTGCAGCACCAACACCTTCCCAGTCCTTCCTGAGCTCCCCTGGCAAAGCTGTTCTTCCTCCTAAACCCCCTGCATGCAATGTACCTTCAGTTCAGTCACTCAGAGCAAGTTCCTCCAGTGCTAATTAAACCACCTCTCTCTAAGAGATGATTATTTTGTCCTTTCCATCTTGTTACAGGACACAAAGCAACATGAGTGCACATACTGTTGCTTTTAAGGTGAAGAAAAAGGGAGTTTAATTTCTGACTCTAACATTTATAGATGTCCAAAAGTGGCAGTGGATTGGAGGGTGACAGTGCCACCTCTCCAATGGCACTGGACAAACCAGCAGTCCATCAAATTTCTCTTCTTCCATAAAAGAATGCAAAACAATAAGTTACTTACAGAAAGTGTGTGAGGAAGTTTGCTAAGAGAATGTAAACACTAAAAACCTTTAAAAAAATCTTTTAAAAAATCAAAACAACATTTCCACAGGAACACAAAGCAATTTTGGGCTGCACAGACACAGAAGTGCTGTCAGTGGTCACAGCAGGACTGCAGCCCCAGGGGGACACCAGGACCATCCCTGGGTGGAGCAGCAGGTTTGGGGCAGATGTGTCCCTGCTGCCTGTCCCCATCCCTGGGTAGGGCAGATATTGGCCCTGCTGCCTGTCCCCATCCCTGGGTAGGGCAGATTTTAGTTTCTGTTGCCTGTCCCCATCCCTGGGTAGGGCAGATGTTGTCCCTGCTGCCTGTCCCCATCCCTGGGTAGGGTAGATGTTGGTTTCTGCTGTCTGTCCCCATCCCTGGGTAGGGCAGATGTTGTCCCTGCTGTCTGTCCCCATCCCTGGCTGGGGCTGGGCTGCTGGGGAGCAGCTGGGGCAGCTCTAGAGCAGAGCAGCTGCTGCTCTCCCTGCTCCCTTGCTGTGTTATCAGCCAGCACACAGAGAGCTCCTGCAGCCACAGCTGGAGGCACTCCTGGCTGCCTGTGCCACTGCTCCTGCCCAGCTCCTCACCCCAACACCAGCATCCATCCATCCATCCATCCTCCCTCTCGCTGGGCCTGCTTCCAGCCCAGCCTGCAGCACCTCAGGCACTCCTGAAGCGCACAGCACGGGCACTAAAACCCCCCAAGCAAGGACGCAGCGCGGAAAACAGGCACAGAACGGAAAAAACAACACAACCCCCAAGCAAAGGCCCGGGGCTCTGAGCAGGCAGCAGCGGCACAGCGGGCACTGCTGGCACTCTGCAGCTCTCACACTGCCCTGGGCCACCGCTCTAAGGACCCTGGGCTGTGCCACTGGACACGAAACACAAACAGCACTGAATACACCAGAGCATCGCCAATTACCCAAAAGGAAACTTTTGAAAAGTGCAAAGGTTTTGGGTTTTTTTAAATAAATTTCTGCTTAAGCTCTAAGACTGGTGTGACAAAGATCAGCAAGCCAGAGCCGTCCACTGTCCAACAGCACAAACAAGAATGTGAAAACTGAAAGTACCGCACTGTCAGAAAGGAAAAAAATCTGCAGACAATTTAAAACCTTCTTTTCTCAAGAAAATGAAACCACATTACAGTTTCGCAAGAAAAAACCCAAGGCTTCTAAGCAGTGGGGCAATCAGCAAAATTTGAATCCAAATCAGCAAAACAAGATCATTAAGACAAATTTATATCCTCCAAGTCCTACCTTGTCTTCCTAGATCTTGATTATGAAGTTCCAGCAGTGCCCTTTATACCTGCGCGGGAGGAGAAAGGAGAGCAATGCTTAGTACACAAAAACTATTGCCAGTGATAAATAAGAGCTGTCAGCAGGACTTTAATTTCAATTTAGCAGTTAAACATTTCAATTCTCTATCAGCAACACAGCTAAAATTTAACTCTGGTGGGAAAATTATTTTTCTAACTTTGTGGCATAGAAGAAAAATGTGTTAACTCATTCTGGTGTCAGAAAACTTCTGCTGTTATAACAATTTGGGATTTCATATATTTTCAAGATTTCAAAGCTGTTTTTTCCCAAACATAATGGGATGACTCTTGTGCCTTTTGGAAACAAAGTATTTGAGATTTTACTTCAAATGAGAAAATGGTGTTTGCTAGGACAATGCAGAAAACATCAAGACAAAGCTGCCCAACAGAGTGCTTTTTGTCCTGGGCACTCATTTGTGTCCATCAAAAGGAGCTCTGTTCCCATCATGACAAGAGGAACCAACTTCCAACAAATATCATTTTTAGGCACGATTTGCATCCACTTTGCAAACTGAAGAATCCACTCTACATCACAGAGACAATGTATGAAGATACAAAATCAAGCACAATGAATAATTATCTTACTAGAAAATGTGTCTAAGCCAATCAGCACCATCAAAATGTCACAATTCCCAGATCTCCAGGAAACTTTCTCCTTTGCCTACAAACATCCCACTGCTGCACCAACAATAAACACAAACTCCTTGTGCAATTTCTATTCCTGCTGCTCAATTAAAATCCATTTGAAAATATCCATCTATCAATTCAGCAGATTAGTCAAGAAAAGCATTTAAAAAAAAGGGGGAGAAGAAGTGAAATCCCGAGTTCAATAATTACAGACACAGCTCACTTTATTTTGACCAATCAGCCCTTAATCGTTTAGCCTGGAAAGTCAATTAGTACTTCTTTAATAGACTAATCCTTCTGCTTTTAATTGTCATATCAATAATACTGGCATATCCCTAAAGAAAAGTCAATAGTTATTACATCAACTAATTAAAATCTGACTTCAAAGGTAACTCACTGAGGGCTCTGCTCAGAAATTGCAAGTTCTTGGAACTAAAACAACTCTTCATGGGACAGGGTGGGGAGGCTCATTTTCTTCTGTGAACCCACCAAAAACGTGTGGCTCTTCTTACCAGTAAAACTGACTTTTGATTGGCATAACGAGAAGAACAGAAAAACAGATGGGTCCCCTGTGAAGTTGCACAAGATTCCCACTGGATAATCTAAAATGCTGACAGATAAAGGAGTCCCACACTTGTTATTCACTGCAGATTAAAATTTAAACATTGTCTGAGCCAGCCAAGGATTTAAACCAATTTTCCTAGCATGGAACTATAAAATAAAATAACCTGAGACAGGAAATGACTTTTTGAGGATACAGGTCTACTAATGAGTCCAGGAAAAAACCCTTATTTTCCATGATAGAGAGCAGGGACACTACAAGGATGCTTTCCACTCTTCTGCTGGTGCTGAGTATGAGAGGCTGTTACAGAGCTCTGTTACAGATGATTAAAAAATAATAATAATTTAAAAAATCGAGGAACTCTAATCCCCGAAACCCTAGGATTTAGGGTTGCACTCAATCTTCACAGTAAAAGTGAAACGCAAAAATCCACTTTGTTTGCAAAGGGAGGGGAGACAAACCAGTCACACAGTATGTCCAAATGAATGTACAACAGAGAAAAAGTGGGAGGGGGAAAAAGCAGCAGCCATTAACAGGAGGAACAATTTTGGAGATGGATGATCAATGATGCTTTTGGAGGCACAGTGGTTTGTGGAGATTAAAGGAAACTCTGAAGTGCCTGAGCTAAATAACCCTGTATTTCAAGCTGAACAGCATGAAAAGCTGAGATCCTTCTCCAACTGCAAGTACACTCCAAAAATATACAATACTTCCACAGGTCAATTTATAAATAAATTATATGGATAACTGTACCATGAGCTCATATACAGATTTATTCATGGTACACTCATAGCAAACACACCTCAAGCTGCAATTCCAGCCTGATCAGTATCTAAGGAAACTTCTGCCTAGGATTTACAACACAGAATTCACCCTGATGAGTTACATAAAGGAGACTCTAAATACACAGGAGAAAAAAGAAATACCATTAAATACACCTTCAAATATGTGTGCCCTACATGGAATGACTGTATACACAGTTTAACACAAGTATTTAACAGTAAATACAACTCTATTTTATCTAGAGAAGATAATTTTGGCCTGATAAAACCCCCAGATGAAAGTAAAGCAAAAGCATTGAGAAGTTGATATGAAAGGAGAAGTAGAAGAACAAAACACATCACATTTGCCAGATTCTTTATTTTCTACAACAGCACAAAGTGTTAGATCATTCTGAAGGTGAAGACAAGAGATGTACAAACTAACCAGCTCCAATTTTGGCAAAGAGAACTGCTGGGAATAGAATCTCTCTCTCCCTAGTCCTTCAGCTTCGGGGATGTAAATCTCTAACAATTTTAACAGGGTTTTTTTTCTAAATAATGTTGATGGTGTTATGGTTTTCAGTGTATATACATACATATATATAGATGATATAGATATTTACACACGAATTCACACACACTCTACTGGTAAGTTGGATGTTTTACCATAACAATATATGGGAAGAGAGGCAACATTTGTGCTGTCTAGGAAAAAAAATTAACTCCAATGCTTCTCCATACAAAATCCACCCATTTCCTGCACTCCACCACATTGTTTTCATGGTTAGAAGAGCTGAAAATCCAGCCTAAAAATACTACATTATTGCAGCCCTGGAACAGATTGCTCAGGGAAGGTGTGAAGTTACTATCATTAGAGATCTTTTAGTAAGAGTTTTGCCAGCATCTATTTGTGCTTTGATTCCATCTTGCACGAGGAGAGGGCCCAGGAGCCTCCTGAGGTCCCTCCCTCCCTTTCTGCAGCTCCACTTTTCCACTCCGTGCCACGGAACGCAGGAGAGAAGCCAGGGGAATGCAATGGGATTTTTATTCATAGCAAATAATACTTATGAAAATAGAACGCAGGAGGGCCTATCTATCACCTCTGTGATTTGACTACTAAACCACAACACTTCAAAGCACATAATCTCTTCCCTCATGACCCAGTAATGCGTTCAGGAAAAACTGCAAGAGCCAGAGATTTATTCCACTTGCAAGCCATGTAGTTTGTTGTAGGAACCAACCAAAGCACAATATACATTAGAATTAAACCCTGTCCACCTCTTCAGAAACGACTCCAGGAAATTCCTATCACATCTGTCTGCTGCAGTTAGCTTTTGTGACAGAGCCATTACAGAGAAATAAAGTGTCACTGGAGAAAGCAATGTCAAGCTGCTTTGAATTGGCTAAACAGCATCTGATGTCCTCAAGGATTGGAGTGCATTCTGACCCTGCCCTGCCAATCTGTTTAGCTGCTGACGCTTCCCCACATGGGGTCAGAGCAGGGATTGCTCCTGCCCTGCTCGGTGACCCAGAAGAGCTCGCGGCGTTTGCGCGGCAAACACTCAAATGCATTGTGAGGCCTCGGCACCCAGCAAGAGCCTGGGACAGATGTGCCTGCATGGAGCCTCCTCACATGCTCAGCGTGACTGCTCTCAGCTCTTGGTGACCAGGAAAACCAAATGAACACCCGCCAGGGTGGGCTTCACGTGCACACGGCACCTCTTGTGACAGGTCTCCATCAGGAAACGCACAGGTTCCTGAGAGCACAGGAAACGCACACCACATCTCTGATATCACAGGAAATGCACACAGCATCTCTGATGTCACAGGAAGTGCACAGGTCTTGATATCAAAGAAAATGCACACAACGTTTCTGATATCACAGAAATGCACACCATGTTCTGGTATCACAGGAAATGCACACCACATTCCTGGTATCACCCTGAGACTCAGACAGGGTCATTTTTCACTGATCATGGCATTTTGTGGAAATCAACATGGCTTGCTAAGCTAACAATGCTCCTGGGGAAAATGAAGAGGAGGAGATAAAAATGAAAAACTCTGTCCAAGCTTGAGAAGAGAATTATGAGCAAACAGCACACTGAAGTGGTCAGTGGAAGGAAAGAAAAGGACGTTCTTGTGATGTGGTTTAGCCCAGCAAACAGCAAGGTACATATTCCAAGTCAATAAACTATTGTTTGGGGTTTGGTTTTTTTTTTGCAAACTTTTTACATTACAAAATTTATATCTCTGAACACAAAAAAAAAAAAAAAAGTATGCTTAGCTGAGCAAAAGAGACACCAAGTTTTAAGTTTGCCAAAGGAGTAAATGCAAAGAAAGTGGAACAACGTAGGAGCAAAGATGAGCTCAATAAAGATGTATTAATGCATTCTTTAAACTTTCAAAACTCGTGGTTTCAATGGGAGCACCAATCTAAAAATATCCAGGGCTGCAGAACCATACATAAACAATGAACAGAAGGAGCTTTGAAAGCTGGAAGGTTTTATCAAGATTTTATTTCCCTTTTTTTCATAAGATAAATTGGTCTGTGCTCATGACTAACGTTCATAAACACACAGTTTAAACCAAGGGAAACAACACAATCAAACATTCCATTCCTAACCAACAAATGACAATGTTACTGCAACAAAACACAAAAAACTCTTCTGGATGAGAATAGAGTTCTTCTGGTGTGCTTTAATCTCTGATATTAGCATGGGAAATGGGGAAGCAGAGAAGAGGAATGGGGGAGAGAAGCAGTGCAGGGGAACTGGAGGCAGATGAAGGGGTCAAACACCTCCAGCAGTTCTCTCCCACTGCTGGAACACCTCAAATGAGCAGAAATGGCTCAAAAGGATGCAAAGGGGCTGGGATTATTCCCCCAGGAATATGATTTTGGGGTGTCCACAGCCCTGTCAGAGGGAGCAGGGCCCTGTGATGGAATGGCTGTGATTTGGTTTTACAGACACTCAAGGTGAGCTCTGAGCTCCAGGGGATGGAGCACTGCCTGTGCTGGGGCAAGAACTGCAATAATTGTGATTGTGATTGCACCTGGGACTGACTGTGCCCCACTCACCAAAGGGCTGCCAAACAGAGCCCAGGGAGGGCTCCTCACGTGGGAAATGCTGAGGTTTGTGCTACTACACCAAGGGTTCCTCAATGGGGAATGCTCAGGTTCTGCTGTCACACCAAGGGCTCCTCAATGGGGAATACTCAGGTTCTCCTACCACAACAAGGGCTCCTCATGTGCGGAAAGGTGAGTGAGCCACTTCAGCAGGGAAAGAAATTCTCAGCGCCCATTACAGCATTGCCTATTATGCCTCTTTCTAAGAAATAATTGCCTGCTTCTCTTTGTCCTCACTCCTACATTTTCCCTGCTCCTCCCACACTGCAAGTATAATGAAATTGCATTTATTTCCCGATTTACAAAGTTGCTCTTCTGCACATTCACTGAGCCTCACCATTATTTATCATCCACGAGTTTCCTTCCCCACCTTTTCTTTTTTATTTTTGCTTAACAGAAAGATCGACTAGAAAACAAGAATCCAATGTAATGAGAAACAAAGAGCTGGATAGCTCAGAAATGTTTTGCAGAAACACCTTGCAGCCCACACAGGCAGGCTGTAAATCTTGCAGAGCAGGCTCTCATTGGTATCACTGCTCTCCCTAACAAACACACCAGCAATGGAAGAACAGCCCCACTGCCCTGTCTATCACACTGAACAAGGCACATTTTTTGTCTTCACCTCTAAGACAACAAGCTGCAGCTCTGGACCTTCCTAAATATTCCTGTATCCAGCTGTAATGGTTTATTTTCTTCCAAGAGTAAGTACAGCTCTCTCTGAATCTGTGAAAGCTCGTAACATCCAGAGCCTCTTGTGGTAAGGGGTCCCAAAGCTTTTTCAGTAAAAGACCCAACTGAGTCCCTTCTGCAGCTCATTATTTCCAGCGGAGGGCTAAATCCTGCCCAGGCTATCTGAGCTCTCCTTGGTGTGCCTGAGGATGAAGCCAAAGAGCTCTCACTCTCTTTAGGAGGCATCCCACTTCTTGTAATTACTGACACTTTCCCTGGGGCCCAGCATGAGATTTGGTCCAGTGATTAAAGCACTTAACAAGACCTGGAAGAACCTAATGACTGGAATTTTTCCAAGAGAAAATGTATTTTGCTGAATAAGAGCAATGACCTCGTCCTCATCTCGAAGGAAATTCCACCTTTGGAGTCCATCCCCTGTAGAAGCTACAAGGTGTCCCCAGTGATGGGAGTACAAAAACACACCACAGAGAGCAGAAAACTCCTGGACAGTCATTTCCTAATTCTAAAAGCACCCCGACCAACCACTGCACTGAACCAACACACCTCTGATATTGTCTACAAGAAAAGAAAATATCTGACAATGTTTACGCGATCAGCAATAGGCGCACCAAAGAATGAAAAACCACCAAAGAATGAAAAACACTCCTGGCTTGTTTCGCTCCTTTGAGCCACGGCCAGGCTGCTCACACGATGCCTGAGCTCCCTGCTCAGCATTTGACCCCTCTTTGAGCAAAGAGTAATCTAATACAATTCAGAGTTTACTGCTTAGAGTCACCATCAAAACAGGGACATCAAAGTTCTCTTCAGGCTGGAGCTTTCAGGGTGGTGTCAACAATTGATAAAGGGAGACCTTGGGGTCACTTGGGGCAGAACAAATGAGAAAGGCACTCACAATGCTGCCACAGAACCTCTCTGGCTCCATTTTCCTGTTTACTCCACACACAGGAGTATTCAGTGTCTACCCATCATTCATTCAGCAATGATGAACAGGAAAATTTAAGTTCAGGATGATTATGTTGTAGACCAAAATCCACAGTTTTTGTAAATGTTAATTTCTTTAGCCCCATAATTCCAGAAAAAACACCAGCAAGCACACAAATGGCATTTTAAACAGCAATACTTACTGAGAGTACACACAAACAAGTCAGCACCTATTACACAGACAGGACCTCAGACTGGCTGGAGCTTTGACAAAAATCCATCTGGATCTTTTCTTAAAAACAAGCACATCTAAAAAGATCAGAACAGCTTTTAAGCTCAAATGCCAGGTTTTTTGAAAACGTGCAACAGAACAAATAATTTTTGGTACGGGGAGAATTAAAAATGACTGAGAGAGATCAGAAATAAAGGAGATTTGTAAACAACCATCTCCCCACTGCATCCTTGCAGGGTTTTCCCTTATTCCCAGGCTTGCTCTCAATCAAGCTGCTCTTCAGGGCTCCCAGGGTTGCAGAATTATCTCATGCTCTGGTGTGAGAAATGTTTCATGTGCTCCCTCAGCTCTCGCAGCCCCTGCTCTGGGGGTTCCTGCACCGTTTCATCCCTGCCTCAGGCTGCACCAAGTGTTTATTTCCTCTTGACTCTGTCCATGAGAAGGAGCAGCCTTGTGCCCCATGGCTTCATCCCACCCCGCAGCAGGACAAGGCAAACAGGGGATGGATTCCCTCAGCCTTGTCAGGGGTGCTGCAGCAGGAAAAGGAGCAAAGCAGCTCTGCCTGCCAGAATTGCACCGTGCATCTCCCCCAGCAGTCATTCCACTGCTGGGAGTCGAGTTTCTACAGCAAAATAAGATCACAGGATCACAGCTAGCTCTGAAACTCACTGTTCTAGAAACCTGTGCCTCAGTCGGGAGAAGATCTCACATCAGTGGAACAGAAGGCCAGAGAGGCTGCGTGCCAAAAGGCAGAACTTTAAGAAAAAGAGGATAAAAGTTCTACTTTGTAAGTACCCATAACTATGTAAGTGATCTGTATTTTATGACTGAGATGATGAGACAGCCAATGGAGCACAGACTGGAGGCTGTCACCAGGCTGAGGCTTCCTCCTTAAGGCGCCCTGTCCTTGTACCCAGAGCAGCACTTTGGGGTTCACCCCAAATTTCCTTCTTTGCGCTATTTACTCACAGCAGAACCAGCAAGCAGTGCACCTCCCTTGCAGGTACCACAAAGCATTTCACCCAGACAGAAATTCGCTTTGAATCAATCACCTTGCTTTCCATGGAAAAAAATCAAATATTATTTCAAAGAGTAAATTTTTTTCCTCAGCATTAAGATGATTTAGCTGATTTTGTTTTCAGCTAAGATTTTTTTAATCTAAATTCTTATTCCATCCATCCCAGCTTCAATAAAATTGAAATTTGTGAGCATATTTTCCAGAAATATCTAGTGGAAGCTATTAAAAGAGGGGCAGACAATATTAGACTTCGTTGGCAGGCTACCAGGAAGAAAAAAATTTCCAGCCAGAGAATGTTATCATCTCAACTGCTGTGAACAGAACTGGTCTCAAGTCAAATGCCCTCCCCAAATGTCCCCTCCTCGCTCTGAAACACTCCATTATTGCATGGAACAACATCTGCTGGTGGAGACCTGGCCTGGCCCCTGAGCTCAGGCTGACAGGGAAAAGCTCCTCATGTCACCTCAGATCCACACCCAGAGCACTGGCAAGCCCTCCTGTCAGAGCTCATCCTGCCAGGAATTCAGGGGTTTTAACAAAAAAGGAATTCCTCTCTGGGAGTGGATGCTCCATGGGATGCTCAGTGCTGCAGACCCTCTCCCTCCTCTGTGCAAACATTTCCCCGTGCTTGTTTTTCAAGTGGCATCTCAGAGTGGAGGAGCTATTCCCCCGAGTGCATTTTCTTTTCTTTGCCATCACTCTCTTCTATACAAACAACAGATTGCTTTGCTGCTGCCCTTTAAACGCAGAAAATGAGGATCCCACACTGCAGCTGCCTGGGGCAGGCTGTCCTGCCACAAACCCACTGGGAAGCCAAGCGAGCCCAGCCTCGCTCATAACCCATCCAGAGGATGCTCACCTTGAGTTCCCCTCCTCTGAGGATGGTCCTCAGCCTGATTTACAGGGTTGTTGGAGTGCAAGATCATCCTAAACCCTCCTGAGCTGGCCCAGCATTTTTCCCTGTACCAGTTTTAATCCCAATGCAGTGATAAAGTTGGATAACTGTCCAGAAGGACTATTGAGCCTCCTGTAGGATTCTACCTTAGGAAAGGTGAGTTTTTTTTCTGCATGCTGGTTTTGCATAAACAGTCAATCCCATTGCCACAGACAACTTGTATGGAAAATCCTTTCCTTAGGACTTTTCCTCCTGAGAAGCTGGGAGGCCTCAGGAACAAAATGCAAACAATGGTTATCTGCTGCTGTGGAATGCAACAGGTGCATCTGGGATTGGTCTCATGTGCTTGTTTCTAATTAATGGCCAATCACAGTCAGCTGGCTCAGATCTCTGTCTGAGCCACAAACCTTTGTTATCATTCTTTCTATACTATGCTTAGCCAGCCTTCTGATGAAACCTTTTCTTCTATTCTTTTAGCATAGTTTTAATGTAATATAAAATAATAAACCAGCCTTCTGAAACATGGAGTCAGAGCCTCATCTCTTCCCTCATCCTGGGACCCCTGTGAACACGGTCACGTCCCATAAAATAACAGTGCCATACCAAAAGATTCAATTGTTTCCAGAAGTTTCAGCTATTTCACTGCCAGTACATTTCTGCGAGGGCTCCTCCAAAGCACTGAGGCTGCCAAGAGGAGCTGCAAATTTGACAGGAGGAGACCCTCCAGGAAGACTTTCCAATCCCCAAAAGGAGGGAACAAGCAGTTCCATCTGGCAATTATTTCCCTCTGGTTCTAAACCTGGAATCTTCCTGCTTTTCATGATGCCTCTCTTCTCCAGAAGTCAATGGCTTAGTCAATTTTCAATTTCAACACCCTTAACAGCCATTGACTTTTTTAAAAAAACAAAGACTTATTTAAACCCTTAGCTATGATTCCTCCAGCTGCTAAAGCCCTGGTCAGCAGCCTCCACCACAAAAATAGCTTTTCTGCCTCCTCATCCCCTAACCACTGGTGATCACACATCTCCCAGCCCTGCTATCTCCCTTTGCCTCTCTGTTCCCAGAGAAATGTGTGGTCAGGAAGGTAAAAAAAAGTATAAGAATCTCTCTTTTTATTTTTTCTTATCCTTGGTGGTTGTGTTCCTCCGGGGTTTCAGGGACATTAGCTATGAGCTCTGCTTTCAGTGCAGAGAAAGGGAGAAGGCCAACATCAGAGCTGGATGAAGTGATGGAATAAAAGCCAGTAAAGTCCTTTGATGACAAAGGTTATGCAAGCGTGAAGGAACAACTCTGACACTGCTCATCAGTGGGGAGGAAGGGACTTTGAAGCACGATTCAATGGCCCAAAAAAAGCCAAAAACTGACCCAAAGTTTGGGGTTGGGTCTGAGGTGCTCCAGGGACAGAACTCACAATGGGACCGTGAATCTCCTGGGATTGCTCTGATGTGAAGAAAGGAGCTGATAAAACCCCAGGCCTCTAAAAATTCTCATAAATCTCATGGCCAAACCTCAGCCAGAGCTGAACCCTTCTCCCCAGGGCAGGTGGGCTCTGATGGGCACTTTGGACATTCATAAGCAAGACCAGATGCTGTACTGAAATCCAGAGTAGAAGAGTCAAGACAAGACCAAAAGAACACTGTCAGCATCAAAATAAATACAAAAAATTGATACCAAGGTATTTAAAACACCTAAAATTACCCAACTTGTCCCGCTCCAAAGAGAAATGGAGAACACGCCAAGAGATTCAAAATAAAATCGGATATCCTATAATCTAATATATAATTTTTTAATATTATTTTTTAAAAAACTGGATAAGAAAGCCCCATTTCTTGTTAAACCAGGAATAAATATTACTGGTTTAACAAGAAATGGGGCTTTTCTATCCAGTATTTAAAAAGACCTGAATAGGTCTTTTTGTCTGGGATGTCTCACCAGGCCTGTGCCCTGTTCCTGTGTCACACACTCTCAGCAGCAAGGCTGTCACCAAATCCTTTCCCCCATTAATGACCCCATGAAACAGGAGATGGAAAATGTCATATGGAGACCGTTAAATCAAGCATGATTTGCTTACTTAGCAACACTCCAGCAATTAAAAGTTTGGAATATATGTATGTGCATATAAATAAAAATAATGGGAGAAACAGGGCTTTTAAATCACCCACAAATTTCAGCCTCTCATCCTGTTTTCTACTACCTGATTTATAAATCTAATATTTAAATTTCAGGCAACTTTCCACAAAAAGGTAAAAGAACATGGAAAAGAAAGGAGAAAATAAAAGGCAAGGCAACCAAGCAGAGGTCATTAAAGCAATTTTCATTTCTACATTTTTATTTTCCTTTAACTGTATGGTTGCAGTCAATTTTTCTGTCATTCAGAGGGCATGTTTCTAGAAATAATGGACTCTCTCAAGAAAAATTGCCTTTATTCTGAAAATTCCATAAAAATCAAATGCAAATTATATCAAGTTCTCTTCAAAATTATGCCTTGAAATAATTTTGATGTATTTTAATAAATTTTTAAGTAATGTTTACTTCTGAAATGTAGCAATGGCTCATGACATTTCTTTGATCTATACTGAATTTTATCTATTTTTATTGTACTATAGAATACACCTGGTTCACATATTGACATCTTTTGATGTACTGAAGCCTTCATATAATTTTTGTTGCGCATCACACTTTTTAAAAAAACGTGCAAAAAAACCATATAGAGAATATTTATACACTGCATGCAGCAGATCACACGTAAATCCAGTCAGTTTTTCATGAATAATGGAGAACAGAATTCTGACTGAAAACAACTGCACGCACCCAAAAACCCAGCAGGGCTCAGAGCTGGGTACAGGTACAGGCTGGGTGTGAGTCCTCAGGTGGGGATCATTCCATGGCACCCACGAGAGCTCAGAGCACAGGAGGGACACAGAAGCTTTGTGCAGGCAAAAAAAAAGCATTTTAGGGTCATTGTAGAGAGAGGTAAGCTATGCTAGAGAGATGACTGACTCAATAAGATTTCAGCTAAGATTACTCCACAAATAAAACTAAAGTTTTCAACGTGATTAGAAGTTCTGGTCACTTGATTTTTCAACAACATGAAACACCTGAAGGAGTTGATTTTTTCCAAAGCAGATAAATCTACAGAAATTATTTCACAGTATCTACAACTTGCAGAGTAAATAAAAACAAACAAACAAAAAACCCAACAAACTATGAGATCCTGGGACTATAACTTGGGGAAAAGCGGTCTCTGTGCTCTGGCTGTGACACACACAGTTTCATACCTTGTTGTTTCTCGTGGACAGCTCCTCACAGCTCTGACTCTTTCTCCTTCACACAGCAACCAACTGACTCCAGCTCCCTCCTCACCACCACCCCACTCTTTTATAGCATCTTCTTCTCATTGCTTACACCTGTGGCCTGTTAAAGTCAGGCTGTTCCCAATCTTTGATAATTGGCCCAGCTGCAGCTCCTTAGGGGTGAGATTACTTTCTGCACTATCTTTATTTTCTTGTATTCTATCCCCCTACATGATCTTATTTCCAATTGTATTACCAAAATCTGCTGCACCTCCTCCTCCCCTCTCTTGGTTAAACAATTAGTTACCGTGGAAACCAATACATTTCTGTATGGACACCAAGTTGTGACCCCAACATTAATGTGAAATGTCTCCTCTTCCTGTAGATGGGGACAGTGGTGACCATGGATGGGCTTCACATGAGAGACAGCTTCACACTCTTCGTGCCAACAAAGAATATTAAATTCGGATAGTGTTGCAGTGCTGTGCAAACATCAGAATAGGAAAAGAACTTATTGAACTCATTTTAATGGAAATAGGCTCAGATGATATACTGAGCAAGTACTCCATGTTCCTCAACTCACAGCTGCTTTAGCAGATTCATCACTTTTCAAAAGGGACTCATGATCATACCCACAAAGGAGAAATCAGGTATCCCCTGGACCTCAAATGACAACAAGGCAAGTGGGTTTTTAAAATTTCAATGATTTTGCTGAAATTTCACCTGGCTAGTGAAAAGGCGTTTGTGTCATTTCAGGAATCCTGCATCACCTCAAGATAAGGAGATAACAGCTGTAAGCAGGAAATCAGAGCTGTTCCACAGCTCCTCCCAGCCCAGGGAGAAGAGAAACTGCCCCCATCCCTCTCCTTGCACTAGGAGGTTTCCTGGCAGGATTCCTCAACACCTCATTCCTCACAGAAACCCCTCCAATACCCACACCACTCTCCATTAAAATCACTGACCTGATCGTAGCATCGCTTTAGCACCAGAAATTTCAAACACAGCCCAAACACTCATCCTCACACAACAAACTCCTCTCTCAGACTTCTCCACAGGCCTAGGACGCTTTAACCCTTTAATCCAGGTTAAAGGGATGGCCCTCAGGGATGGGGAGCTGCAGCTCCCACCCTGCATCCCCCAGTGCTCCCTGCACTCCAGGGCTGGCACTGTGCAGCCCTGCCCCTGCTCAGAGCACAGCTCCTGTCATTTAACTCCCATTCCACATGCAGATCCAGGCACAGACACCTCCATGAGATCGTTTATTTCTGCGATTATTTTGACATGGAAAGGAATGTCAGGGTATGAGGCCGTGGCTGAAAACTGACACGGCTCCGAGGCTGCAAACACCACCCTGTGTTCTCAGAATTGCAACTGCAGAAACACAGTACTTCATCAATTTATTTTTTTTTGGGGGAAGGGAAAGAGGAAAGAGAGGTAGTGATTTAGGAAGATATAAAATAATATGGAAAAGAAGAAGAATAATCACGTTCTGGATGAATTTTGCATAAGATCACTTTAAAATATTTACAAGCTGCAATTTTGAGTGGTTTTCTCAGTCTCACCATTTCTATCTTCCAAATACTTTGTTTCAGATTAGCTGGAATTATCAATTCATTTAGAGTACTTTTCCTGCAGTGTGTGGAAATGGATAAACAGAAGGGAAAAGGCAGTCTACAAGAATTTTTTGTAAAAAGCAAAAATTCTGTTTTCTCAACATATTTCTCCAGAAGCTAAGAAAGTGAATTTCTCCAAAGGAGCTAAAGATAGCAGAAATTGTGTAATAACCCATAATACAATCTAAATGTGTGCAAAGATTGGACACGCCAATTAAAATCTCATGAGGGTTTTAGGGGTTTTTTACACTCACCCACACCCACTTCTCTCTGCCATTCCTTTTCTGGAAGGGAGAGTCATAAAGCAGGTGGAGAACTGGTGACCTGATGACCCTGATCTCATTGACCAATTGCAACCAGAGTGCCAGAATCACAGTGCCAAAATCACAGTGCCAAAATCACAGTGCCAAAACCACAGTAGCCCCACAGACACCGAATTCCTGACTGGGCTGGGGCTGGGTGGCTGCAGGGCACAGGGCATTGGCAGAGTGATAGAGATATAATACCAAAATTAGAGCGTCTTCCCACAGCAAAGGCTTCTGGGCCAGCTCCATAGTTCTCTCCTCAACAAACCATTAACCAGAATTAATTGTGGTGCCTGCTATCTATTTTTCAGCCAGAACACGGGAAGGGTTTGAAAAGGCTGTGGAAGAAGGGGCAATTGGAGGTGGGAGGAAATGGATGAGCTTGTTAACACTTCAGGAGAGCTTTGAAAATACAGAATGTAGTGCTGAAGTGGTAGAGACTAACAGAAAGCCTGCAGGAAGCCCAAGTCCATTAGGCACAAATCAATTCTGTAATCATCTGCCTGCCAAGCACTCCAAGACGTTTGAGAGCCAGTTCCTCCTTGTAGAGGAAACCACGCTAAAAACAGTACTTTGAGAAGTCAGGTGTGGGATGGAAACGTGCTGAGAGAAGGTGCCATTGTCACCTGGGCCAGGCTCTCTCTGGCTCAGAATCCATCACCCAACATCCATCACCAAGCTCTGCCAGCCACCAGCAGTGTGAGTGACCAGGCTCAACAGGCACCAGAACAATTGCTGCCCTCAGGAATTACTGCAATAAAGAGAGGAAATGTGCAGGGCTTTGGAAACACACGGTGTTGTACAAAGAGACTGTGCACAGGGACAGGGCAGAGACAGAGCAGAGCACAGGCTCAGCAGAGCCTGGAAAGCCAATCCATGTACAGCACTGAATTCCTGAGCATTCCTTCCTCCCCCAGCCCTTGTTTCCTGCCAATCAGTTTGTATTCCACTGAGGAGGGAAATGACAGTGACAATGACAATGCATTTGGGGACACGCAGCAGGAACACTTATGCTAAGTGGGTGAACATCTTGTTGATCAGGTGGCTGAGTTATTTCAGAGATTCCTTCCAGGAGAGCTGGGATCTGCCTGGGCACACTGGGGGTGTCCTGTGGGTGCTGCAGCCCCAGGAGAGCCCTGAATGGTGCTGGATGGTGCTGGATGGTCAGACACAGCAGCTGAGGAAGGGGCACAGCCCCTGGCCATGCTCTGCCAGTGTCCAGACAGGCGAGGGGTGCCCTGTGCTCGCCCTCAGCCCCCAGCTCAAAGGAAACCAAACAGCCCATCCAGTGCTGCTTTCCACCACGAAACACCAAATGCAGTGTCACAGACAACTTTTCATGAAAAATCCTTTCCTTAGGGTTTTTACTCCTGAGAGGCTCAGGAACTAAATGCAAACAATGGTTATCTGCTGCTGTGGAATGCAACAGGTGCATCTGTGATTGGTCTCATGTGCTTGTTTCTAATTAATGGCCAATCACAGTCAGCTGGCTCAGACACTCTGAGCCACAAACCTTTGTTATCATTCCTTGCTATTCTATTCTTAGCCAGCCTTCTGAGGTGAAACCTTTTCTTCCATTCTTTCAGTATGGTTTTAATGCAATGTAATGTAGTTTTAATGTAATCAGCCTTCTGAAACACGGAGTCAGATCCTCATCTCTTCCCCCATGCTCAGACCCCTGTGAGCACGGTCACAGTCCAGGAATTGGGAGGGTGAGAATTGACCTGCCACCCTCTGCCTGGGGCTCCACACTGGGTCCTTCTGAATCTCAGTTTGGGAGCTCCTTCAGAGCCTCCCTTCCCATCTGGTCTGAAAATCCCCTGCTATTCCCAAGTGTCACTTCAGCACTGACCCTGCTGCAGGGGCTTCACCCCATCCTGGGTGCGGGAGCTCTGCTCTGGGGGCAAATTCCCAGCAGGAATTCAGGTCAGCTGCAGCTCTGCAGGAGCGTTCAATACTTGTATGTGAAATATTTACCCGTGCATGAGGCACATGTTTTGACACAAGGAGTTCCAGACACAGGCAAATATCTATGATCTGCCATCTTAAGTGGAGGAATAATAATTCCATTTCCTTTTGCGCTGCAGTTTGTTTGACAGCTCCAGTCTAGGATCCACAAGGCTGACACTGAGCCAAACTGTCACTGACATTTCCACGTCTGAGGAACCCTGAATCTCACAGGTAAACTGTGAAAGCTGAGAGCAGGCACTGTGAGTGTGAGCCTCAGAGCTGCTGCTGCAGACAAACTCTGAAAAAGTCACTTTGTGTGACCTCTGCTTTCTTGTGACTGGGGGCAGCTTAAAGCTGGGAAAACGGGAAGGAATGAAAACCCCCAGAACTTTTTGCAGACAGAAGAAACATATGCTCTACAGAGTAAAAAAAAATTACTCATATGTGATAGACTAGATGAGCCAGACATAATTTAAAGTGAAATATACCCTTGAAATCTAGATGAAGAACGCAAGAAATACATTTATATTTTCATTTTTATACCCTGTTGAGCAGCAAAAAGGAGCACACTGCAGTTTTGAATTCGCTCAGCTGACTTTTCTTTTGTACTGGTAGGAAAGGAGAATGTGTGGGGGCTTTCTTAGGGTCAAAAGAAGAACTGGGACCTACTGACCTCTGTAATTACAACTTATTGATTTAAGTGGGGTGTTTATATCCCAGCAGCACATTTAATGCAGTCGAGGTTTACACAGTCATACAGATCTCATTTAGATGACACTCACACTCTTCTCAAAAGGGAAGGAAATAAACCTCTTGTAGGTAAATGAACGTGCTAGAAAGATTTCAGCGCTTCAGAGGAGATAAAAGTGTGGCCCAAGAACAAATCCACGGGAGACAAATCCTCGTCCCTCCAGTTTGGGAAAGCTGAAGGTCCTCGCACAAAGCAGAAGCACAAAATCTTATCTGCAGCCACTCGTTATCACCTCCATTTATACAAAACCTTCCCTACATGAAATATCTCCCCCTGAAAAGGAGGGTTAGGGATATTTACTGGAAGAACTGAGCACTGCTGCTTCGGGAGATGGATCCTGTCAAGTCAATTAATCTGCTAAGAAAACAACGTTTTCAGAAAAACACAGCAAATCGGTGGCTGCTTGAGATGTGTATTTTAAGCATCCATTTGTGCATTGTCTGAAAGCGGGAAATGTGCCCAAAGGCATCAGTTAGCTTTTCACAAAAAACCCAACATTTCAGTGGTTCAGGACCCTTCTCCTACGAACAGACAGATGATGCTCACAGAGTAAGGAAAAGGTTCATTATTCTCCCTTTAAATATAGAGAAATTAGGCGCAAACCCACAAAACAAAGTCTTACAGCAAGAAAGAATTAGAAGATTTCTACCTTGAATTTTTGATCTCCTGTTCTTAAAATAGGAAGATTTTTCCCTAAAAGCTTTGAGCAAAATCCTGACAGAGGCATACCTGGTTCCTAAAAGTCTGTTAATTCATGGTCCCTTTGACTGAAGGAATGAAAGACAAGAGGTGCAAATTAAGACACATGACATTTCATCCAGAAAATGCCTTTTTCCCTCTCCTATGCCATGTCTTTCCAGAATGGAATTCATTTCAAACCAAACCACCACTCCCATCGCAAGCTGCACTCAGTTCTTCCAAGAATTTGATATTCTTCAATAACATATGCTTCTCACCCTTCTGAGATGCACTCTGCAGGTCTAAGTTTTATCCCAAATCTGCAGGAGAATTTAGGGACTTTTTTTTTTACTCACATTTTGCAAGGCACATAATTGGCACTTGCATAATCTCATCCAAATAATCTGCCACTTCCTACTAGAGATTTTTTATGCAGTGTTTGTACCCGGTTGGCTTTTCATAGTACTATCACCCAACCCTGAATTTTAAAGGCAGTTTATTCATGTAAGCAGTCTTAAAATACACATTTTCCAGGGGAGAGCTGTCAGGCATGGAGGAGCTGGGTAACAAGCTAAATCAGCAGTACAAATAGGAGCAGCAGAACTACCTGCTCCAACAGTTTGAATAATTGTGTGATGGATGGGGAATAGAAGAGGCACTTTTTTCCTTAGGAAGCCATGGAAGGCATGAGAAAGAGCGAAAACTGAAATTCTCCACTGATCAGCAGAAGCAGAGCAATGTCAGATCCCCACTCTGCTGCTCCTCTGTCCTTCAGCGTAACCCAGAGACCATCTGTAAAGCAGAGCAGAGAAATGTGCAGGAGAGTTCCAGGCTCATTAAATTCCTGGCCAGGATGGACAGAAATACCTGTGTGTGTGTGAGAACTGCAGGAAGGGCTTGAACTGTGACCTCCCAGGAACACTCCAGCAATTCCCTGAGGTGGAATTTGCAATGTGACCCAACCTGATATTGCGGCAGCAGCAGCAAAGAACCTGAACTTGGAAACAAATACACATATTTTTCTGCCCACAAGAGAGACAGTTCAACACGCTTATGCTCAAATGTATAAAATAAAAATACATAACCATGACAAAAATACATAACTGCGATTGCAGGATCAGCCGAAGTGACTGAAATCAGTGTTTAATTTAAATTAACTTCAGGGAGAGAAGGTTGCAACAAAGGTTTGCAAAAGTTTGTGAATGTTTCCCAGAGCTGAGCATTGTGTGAAGAGCCTGCCAGGCTGCCAGGATGGAGAGCCAATTTGGATTATTAGGGGTTGATAAAGAGTGACATTTTGTGTTCAGGAAGAATCTGACAGGAGCTGCCATGCACCTTGTCACACTGCAGAGACTACAACTGCTGATAATGCTGAAAAAACCCTATTGAAACTGTTCCCAGACACACACATTAGAAAAATATCCGCAGTAATGTCTTCAAATCAACAGAAGAGCCATGTGTTAGTGGCCACAAATGTTCAGGATTTGTATATTTTATTCACAGAAGAAAAAGGTAGAATAGGAACTGCTCACCTACTGTGCCCTTTTCCACTTTTCTTGGGACTATTATACTAATTTCTTTTCTGGCTGTCCTGGAAACAAGCTTTGTGTCTTGAAATGACATTTGGCACTGGACAGAAATGCACACACTGAATAAACACAATTATACAAGTGATATTTGCAACTATTTCAGTTTATAGCTGGCTGTACACAAAGGACTGGTGCAGTGCTCTGAAATGTGGCACCACACAGAAGCCACACGCACATCCTCTCAGAAAGCACAATTTGCCTTCCAGCCTCCCAACTCCACCACAGCTCAGCAGAGGCGAGGATTTCCCACATTCAGACACAGAGATCTGGTTCCAGGGGACGTGGAACACGCAGGGTGGGTCTGGGTCCCAGCTCAGAGCTCCCCCGGCGTCCCAGGTGGGTTCATTTCACCACAGGCTGCTGTGGGTCATCCCAAGGACACAGAAGTGGCTGAGATAACAGCTCAGAGGGGTGATCCACCTTTGCACCTGATGACCCTGATCTCATCGACCAATTGCAACCACAGTGCCAGAACCACAGTGCCAAAACCACAGTGCCAAAACCACAGTAGCCCCACAGACACTGAATTCCTGACTGGGCTGGGGCTGGGTGGCTGCAGGGCACAGGGCATTGGCAGAGTGATAGAGATATAATACCAAAATTAGAGCGTCTTCCCACAGCAAAGGCTTCTGGGCCAGCTCCATAGTTCTCTCCTCAACAAACCATTAACCAGAATTAATTGTGGTGCCTGCTATCTATTTTACAGCCAGAACATGGGACGGGTTTGAAAAGGCTTTGAACCACCTTTGTGGATCCAGAGCAGCCCCATGGCAGCAGGGACTCCAGCTCTCAATTTACCTGAGATTCCAGAGCACACACAGACCCCAGGAGCATCCAGCCTGCTGCAGGCAAGGAACAGCACCTGTACCTGATGCACCTTGGCCAAACCCAGGTTTTATCTGCATTACAAAGCATTCCCCTGATTAGGAGCACACTGGATTCCCTCCCCTATGTGACAAATTTACCGATTTCCATCAGTACCAAGCAAGCCTCTGAACTAAGATGCAATCTCATTGCCGCCTTTCAGGCTCTTATTGGCATTCTGGATTTATTCCTACACAAAATCTTTCTTTACTTTTAATGCATGGTTTGGTATAGGCTGCTATGAAAGCTTTTAGAGAATCCAATGAATCTTTGGCTGCAGTCTGAGCAACTTCAATCAGCTCACATTAAAACATGATTGTTATAAGGGCGAAAGGAATTAATATGGTAAAGTTCTGTGTACCACATTAAGCTAAAGAATATTTGGCAGATGTGTATTTATAGCAGAATTACACAGACATATAAATTCCTTGCACAATGAAATGGTTGCACAATAAAATGTCTGCACGTTCAGTACACTGCTGTTCTATTCCATTTATGTAATGATTTGTAGTTTCTAAAAGTTGTTAGGCATTCTAAAAGCCAACGGGATTACAATCTATCTTAAAATTTACTGCTTTCAGTGGAGTAGCAGAGCACTCAGGCTTTGAAGTCATGGACTGCAAAGGCTGTTTATTCCACATAAAGTGTTCCAGGATATTGTAGGGACGGAGATAGAAGGGCTGCAGTAGAACAGACTGCTAAACAGCTCCAATATTAATTCATTAGCTCCCAAAGTTGTGTTCAGAGAGCATACAGAATGAAACAAAATGAGGGATTGGGGAAAAAAAGAACGAGTGAAAAGAGCACAAGGATGTGGCTGAACTGCAGAACAGCCCTGGCCATCCTGAGCCTGGGAGCTGGGGGAATGGAAGATGAACAAATGGATTTATAAAGTAGATTTCTTAATACATATCATTAAGGCTATTTCATTTCCCTGCACTCACACACGCAAAAAGAGGTAAAAGCAAGAAGAGTTTTAAGGAGAAAATACTGGAACAAGAATGGGAAGAGGAAATGCAGCTTTGTAGAAGATTATTTTCCCTCCATTAACCTGCCTAAACACCATGGATTTCCTCCCCAAGCTTAATGATGATCAAATGAGCTTAGCCATGGAACCCTTCCTGCCCGAGTGTCCTGGACCTGCAGGGGCAGGGGGAAAGCCCAGGGGAAAGCAGAGGTGCCTCCAAATTCAGCCTGACTCCAGTTCCAAAGAAACCTGAGAATGTCAGGTTACAGCGAGCAGCTCTCATTTCTTAGAGTCCAAAACCAAAAGTTTACCCAAAGAAACACAAATCAAGAGCTGGATTATAATGAATAAAAATAAAAATAAATTTAAATATTATCTAAGTGATAATATTATGTATTTTAGCCAGAAGAACATTTTTTTTTTTTTCTCTCTGAAAATGAAGTTCTAAATGAAGCACAGTCCTCACTCACAAGGGGATGTTCCATACCCAGCAGCCAGGAACACTAACAAGACATCCAATTGACATTAAGAATGTTGCTGGCTTCTGTAATTTGGGCATCTGTGCATCAGGAACTGCACTGACAGGCCAAATCCTGCTATGCATTTCACTGAGAACACCAGAAGAATTCTCTGTGCAGACAAATGTCTGGTTGGAATCCACGATCTGGCTGGTGAAACATCCCCAGACCTCTCAGAATCCAAATAATAGAATTTTAGGGCTTTGCAATGCCAGACCCTGAATCCTTTAATAAAAAAGCTACTTCCCACCGTGGATTGTATATTGGAGCTGCACTTCCAGTGCAATGAAATGATCCAGAATATATCATGGAGCTGAACCAACCTCCCTGCACGTTCAAAGGCAGCAGCTGCACAGCCAGGACCCTCAGTAAATCCCTGCTCTGGTGACAGTGCTGGGTTTTGTTGTTTATTTTTTTAAAAAGAGCCAATCTCTGTCAGTGATTGCCATGCAGGTGATGCCTCGCGGGCCAGGAGGGGCTGTGCAGCATTGCTGCTGCTGCTGTGCACAGAGGAGAGAAAAGGCAGGACTGAGGAGAACATTTCCAGGCACCAGGAGGATCTGGGATCCCTGCAGGATGTGCGCTGAGGTTCCTGTGCTGGACATGGCAGCTGCAGGGATTTATTTTGCTCTGTCTCACATCTCAAGCCACAGACAATTTGCTTTCTCTTGCAGGAAACTGGGCCAAGTTTCAGCACCAGGAACAGCCCGTTCACAGAACCCTCTGCATGGCACAGCACAGCCACAAGGAAATCTCCTTCCTGCTAGAGAGAGAGTTTCTTTTTTTGCAGCAACAGAAGAGCAGCTCCCAGCACTGAAAGAAGCCAGCTTCATGCAGGAGATTGAGAGAAGTGCCATCAAGATCCAGTTTGATGGGAGAGGTTCCTGGTCCCTCACCAATGCACAGCTCTTCTCCAGTCAGAGCAACACAGATGCTCAGAGCAGCTGCCTTTGTGGAAATTTGTCTGAAAGAAATAATTATTTGCCAGCACACTGTTCCTTCTTAGAAGCACACAGAAACCATGAAAAACGCTTGGATGGATGAAACATGGCAAGTTTTCAACAAGAAAAGCCAGCCTGCACCAAACAATGCCACGTGCAGTGACTCTGATTCCTGTGAGTGTCCTGCCTAAATTCCAGCACAGAGGCCACTCACACACCTTCTAGAAAGAGCAGGAATTAATGAACTGCTGCAGGAATATTGACACATAATTGATAAGTCAGATCTCTTCATCAAGTATTTCATAACTGCCACAAAAATCCAAGCAAAATCTATTATTTGCCTCTTTCAACATTATATAAAGTTAATATTGTGGTGTCTTAGGGGTGAAGGAATTTAATAAAGACCCAAAAGTTCAAGATTTGCCAGTGACTGTATCTAGAGACCCAAACAATAAAGTATTTTTCTAACAAGCTCCCTGGATGATGTGCAGAGAAAAAGTCATGTAAAAGCTGTGTGCTCAGTTGTCCAGACCATTCTAAAATCCACACCAATTTTCACTCTAACAACAAAAAAGAACTCCAGTAAGTCTGGTTCCCTTGGCAACCAGTAAAATATTATCTAGTTATTCACATTACCATTATTTACAGCACCCCAGAAGTAAGAGATACCAATTCACAAAGAGCACAGACATTGCTCATTACACAACGTGCCGGCTTTGGAAATTCCGTGGTGCTTTCTGTTTCAGTCTAACATTCCCAGCAGCTCCTCCATCCTGGTTTTTTGCGCCAAAAGTCATCTCCTTTTGTTCCTGGGTGCATCTGGCTTTCACAGAGAGCACAGCCCACCCCAGAGGTGTTTGCCATGGGAGCATGCCCTGCTGTCCCCACTGTGCTGAGTGGGGCTCATCTCAGCCCCCGCTGCCTGCAGGGCTCCTTCATCTCATCTCATCTCAGCAGGATGAAATTCCTCCTTTCTCCCAGGGATCTGTCCTTTAGCCCTGCTGGGGTTTGGCATGCAGGCACCAGCTCAGAGGGAGACTCTTCTCCAGGTGCTGATGGTTCAGGCACAGCAAGAACAGCAAGGACTTGCCCCCATTTCCACATCCGTCACACAGCTGCCCCAACAGCAACAATAATGGATTCCATTCCATTCCCTGCACAAGTTCTTTACAGTAGTGCAGAGAGTCACCTCAATTTCCACAAACATGCAGCAACAATGTGGGAAACCAAAGACTGAGGGGGAAGCCCCACTAACAGGTTGTATATCATTAATGAGTGTGAGCAACTTGTGCAGCTGAACACTTTGAGCAGGAAATGCTGGAAAGTTTTGAGTTCAGAGCAAAAGCATTGATTGGAATGCCACCTAAAAGAAAGGTGTAATTCCCTCCCTGAACAACCAGAATGTCACATCGTGTAATATTTGCATCACTTCAGCTGCCCTGCTCACCAGAGCAGTGATTCACTGCACAGAGGAATTCCTGCTGGACTTCTCACCATTCCAGACATGGACACGTGAAGGCAGAACCGAAGGAAACTTCTTCCAATGTCCAGAATTAAAAGATGCACTGAAACCTGGAGGGAAGCTCCAGGGTTGAAGTTCTCAATTTCTCTGTTTGTCTGTTGCTTCCCATTCTCAATTGCACATAACTTTGAGTGAAATGTAAAAATACAGCTTCAGCAACACGAGCCCACAACGATTATATCCGTTATTACAAACTGCAAGCACTTCACAAATAATAATCAGCATCCGGATTCCATTAGTTATCAACAGAACCTTGCTACCAAAAGGGTTATAAACACTGAACTTCAAAAGAATGAAAAAAACATTATGCTAATCATGTGTTCTTATTGAACAATTAAAATCAGAATCAGGATGACACTGAGATCCAAACCCCCTACACAGGGAACAATTAACCAGAGCTTGAACTGGTGTACTGTGGAATTCTCTTACCAAGGGTCATTTCAGATGCATAAAAGGTTTTATAAATAGGACGTTAAACTGAGGAAATTTAAAAAAATAGAACAGCTCTTCAAGCATCTTTTACATGAAAAGTGCTTTTTGCCTTAATGATTAAAATTTTATATTTATAACCAATCCAAGATACTTGTGTGGTTATATCTGCTGCTTAGCTGCTCCTCACTATTGATGTTAAAAACTGTTCTCCTTGGTGCACTCTGGAAAGAGGAGTTTAAAGAGACAGGAGGAGACTCAAGTGCTCAACAGCAGATCCGTGGGTGTGTGCTGAAAGTGGGCCAAGACATAGCAGGGCTCTGATCACAGGGGTAAAAGTGACTTTTGGCAAGGAAGGATGGCTTGTGATGAGTGTAACCAACCCCACACTGACCAGGAGCAGGCAATGGCAATGCTCAGCCCCCGAACACTGGGTGCAAACCAGTTCCCTCTGCCCAGCTTTTATTCCAGCTGCACATGAAGAACCTTCCCAGAGCAGCTCCAGCAATCCAAATCACTTCACTATAGAAAATCAAATGGGAAATTGTCGCAGACAACTTTTATGGAAAACCCTTTCCTTAGGTTTATTCCTCCTGAGAAGCTGGGAGGCCTCAGGAACAAAATGCAAACAATGGTTATCTGCTGCTGTGGAATGCAACAGGTGCATCTGGGATTGGTCTGATGTGGATGTTTCTAATTAATGGCCAATCGCAGCCAGCTGGCTCAGGCTGAGAGCCCAAGCCACAAGCCTTTGTTATCATTCCTTGCTATTCTTAGCTAGCTTTCTGATGAAATCCTTTCTTCTATTCTTTTAGTATCGTTTCATTGTAATATATATAATAAAATAATAAATCAGCCTTCTGAAACATGGAGTCAGATCCTCCAGGGTCTCTTCCCTCACCCTCAGACCCCTGTGAACACGGTCACAGAAAATCAAACCTGCCCTGCTCTGTGTGCTGCCAGAGCCATCCCAGGGACAGCACTGCACACCCAGCTCCCTGGGCTGGCAGCAAACTGCAGATGGGAATGCCCAGGGAGGGCAGCAGCATCACCTCCTTGGCAAAAGGGAGCACCTGTCTTGTGAAAGACATCACCAGGACAAACATCCACCCCACCAGACACGAGCCCTGCTAAAGCCCCGATTCCTTATGCATTCTCTCTCCAACAATATACTTACTATTTTCTCCTTTAACTCCACTTAAAAGAAAGAAAAAATAATCTTCCCATTCAGAGAAACGATAGAAAATGGGCAAATTACACAGGAATGCAAGTTCCATATTTTTAATAGCTCTTTAAAATACTTCTCATCTCCAGAGAGTTTTCAGTGTTTTCAGCTTGTTATTTCAAAGTCACTAGAAATTAAATGGTTAAGCACTTAAAAAACCTAAACAAACAAAGAAATACCTACCAAAAAGCACTCCCGAAAACAGTAAGAAAAACATTCCTAAATTCTCTGAATCTGTTTGGAACTAAATGGCTTTATGAAGTGAAGCTGGCTCACATTTTTTCCAACAGCCTTAGGCTACATAGATGCTTTTACACATAAGTGTTTTTCTGCAACCTTATTTACTTCTCCAACAAAAATGCTGATTTCACACCTGACAGAGTGTATTTATAATAATTCAGTAAAAGAAGAACTAAAAGGGAGTCTGTTTAGTTCCTGTTCCCATTTGATTCCCTTCACTGGCACTTAACACGTCCAGCAGTGGAGTTTTTTTTGTGTTCTGGCATTTTAGTTTTTGCTTTTGCACATTGGTTAAACACATCTCTCATCATCATCATCTAAAGCAGGGCTATGTCAGGATCCCTGAATTCCCACAGATCATAATGCCATAAAACATGTTTCAAGGTGCACTTCAGTACAGCCCTTAAGGAGGTGACAGGAAAAGCAAAGAGCGAGAGGAAAAGGTGTGAACTTAATGTTTTTTACTGCTAATCCTAAATTAAATATAGATAGTGTTGGGAAGCTGCCTGAATGTCCTCCCATCTCCTTAAAAAAAAATCTAAATTAAAAAATAAAACAAAAAAAAACCAAAGCCATTGAACTCAAAAGTTTACAGAGGAAAATTCCAGTCCCTCTTCCACCTACACAGAATGAGCAAATGAACAAATAAAGCTCAAATATTGTAACTCACAAGCTTATCATCTCTGTTTTTTATAAAATGCTGTTTTTTTTTTTTACTTTAGGTTGCAGAAGACGTTTGGTTTTTTCTGGGTACCCTGTGCCTGGTAGGGGCTGAGCCCAGGTGGATCAGAGCAGTGTAAAGAGCTGTGTGTAGTAAACAATGCCAGCCTCTTGTTTGTGCTCAGGCTTTCCACCCAGCCCCAGCTCGCACACCCAGAGCTCTCACAGCTCTACAGGAGCATCCTCGCAGGTATTGCAGCTCCTGTGTTTAGCCTTGTCCTTCAAACGGGGGCCAAAGGGGCAGCTTCACAGCCTGGAAAACAAGGTGCTTGAGCACTAGCAGCCTGCTGGAGCGGCCCCAAAGGCTTGCAATCCCTCTGCACTGCTTTTGTGCAGTCATTGGAGATCCCTTCTGCAGAGCAGTGCTGGGCAGGGGACACAGCTCGTGTTTCCCCTGCCTTCAGGAGGGTGATTTAGGGTTTGTGGGAAGCACAGCAAAGGCACAGCGAGCATCTCAGCTGGGCTGTGCCTCGTTCCCAGCAGCAGCCAGGTGATCCCTTACCTGCTCCGTGCCATCCAGGGATCTACAGCACAGAGGGGACACTGCACTGAGCCAAAAAGGGACAGAACACGGCAATTCTGACATAAAGGTGCAGAATTCACCCACAACTGGACTAAAAACATTACACAAAACCATAAACTCCACGTTCTACATGCTTCGTTCCAACCGGCCTTTAACAGGAAATTATTTACAAAATCACACATTGGAAACAAGACCTGCCCAGATAACCACTGCCCACGGGTAAGCACCCCAAAGGACAGAGCAGCCTTAAGGATTTCCAGCAAATCTAAATGAAAACCCAACACTTCACAGCTGGAATGGCATCTGAATACCAAAGGATATGTATGCATATATACATATGTATATATTTTCATATATATACATACATATACACACAACACACACTTTTTTTTTCTCTATATAGAGAATATATTATCTACAGCAGAGAATGAGGCTGTGTGGTGATTTAGAGCTCTGTGTGTGTCTGTCAGGTACCAAAGGTCCAGCAGATCCCAGCAGTGCCAGGGAACAACATCAAGATCCCCCTACTCCCCACACCTCCTGAAGCTCATGGACTCATGGATGTGATGCTGCGTGAACACTCACGAACAAAATCACTGGGAAATCACCAAACCAAGCTGGGAATGCAGAAACCACGGGCTGGACCCAGGAAACACCCCAGGGCTGTCCAAGGAGCACATCACAGCCTGCCATGGATGAGCCAAGGGAATCACACATGGACTAAGGGAATTATACATGAATCATGAATCACACATGAAACATGAATTACACACAAACCATGAATCACACATGAATCATGAATCACTCATGAGCCAAGCGAATTTTACATGAATCACACATGAAGCAAGTGAATCACTCACGAACCATGAATTAACACATGAACCACGAATCACACGTGAAGCAAGTGAATCACTCATGAACTAAGGGGATCACGTGTGAATCAAGTGAACCACACATGAATCATGAATCACACATGAACAAAGTGAATCCCTCATGAATCACACATGAGCCATGAATTACACATGAACCAAGTGGATCACTCATAAACCAAGTGAATCATGAATCACACGTGAGCCAAGTGGATCACACGTGAATCATGACTCATGTATAAACCATGAATCACACTTCCCAAAGCCCTGAGCTGCTGCACTGACCCTGCTCTGTGCATTCCCCAACAGCCTGAACCCCCATGGAATCCACGCTGCCCACCCAGAGGAGACTCACAGACACAACATGGATTTCCTGGGACTCCTCAATCCTCTTTCTTCAAGTCCAGCTGCCTTACATAACTGCAGGGAAAACAGATTTACAAAAGAGAACAGAATCCCAAATTAGGCATCATGACAGAGCCTTATTTTTTAAACATTAACTTCTAATAACTCTGTGCACTATGGCAAACATTAATCTTGTCCTCTGAAACCTATTTTTTGGAAATATGTTTATATCCAGGCTGAAACTCAGTATAAACTTAAGCATGCTGCAATTGAAAAAAAATTAATTAAAGCCAAAAAATGGAGTCTCAGAAATACTGCATCAGCCTTTGTAATGAGAGCAAAGTGGCTGAAAGATTCTGCAAGCTGTATCTGATCCAGTTTGAATTTATTGGCAGAATCTCACAGTCAAGAGACTAAGCTACTTTGGAATATAGAATTAAATGGTTGGGTTTATTTAATATCCACATAATACTACTTTGAAAAGAAATCCTTTATTCTATTGCCACTAGAACAAGGGAAATGTAGATTTTTCTCTACTGGCTGTCAAGGGTTTTTTTTTCCTTTTTTTTTTTTTACGTACATGTGCTGTGTGAAATTCAGCAATTTCATTTCACAGGGTGTCTTTGGCATTAGCCACAGTGTAATGGAACTACAACCACTGAAGTTCATCTGATTTCACACCTAACCCATGCAGCCTCACAAATTAGACATCACCTCAATAAAAAGTGGCAAAGAGTGCCCAAGTTTTTCTGGAAACAAAGCTCATATTCCCTGGAGCTTCCTGCTCAAGACAAGGCTGCCAATGAACCCAACTTGTGTTTATGCTTTGTGATAAAATGTCTACATAGAACCATAAGATTTTTATGTTGTTGGAGAGATTTCTGGGTCAAGCTGTGGTTTGGAGTTTTGTTCTGTTTTTCCTCAGAAAACACTGCATATAATGACGGCATTGAAAAACCATATTTCATGCACAACTCCTGTCTCAATATTGTGGAAAAGCAACGTTAAGACTTTCAAATGAGGAACAAGAGCTCCCATTCATCAACAAATGTGAAGAAACAGATTTGGAGGAGACTCCACAGGAGTAATTACTAAAACCAGAAGCTTTAAAACCTTCACAGTTTCATTTAGAGCACCACTGGATTTTCATCCCATCTGGAAGCTCCTCCTTGGAGCTGCTCATGGTGCCCCAGCCCAGGCTCTCACCTCCAAGATCAACAGAGAAACCCTCAACATATTCCTGTTTATTTCAGGTAAAATGCTCTGCATAGTCTGGGATCATAAAACCAGAATTGATCTGAAGAAAACAGAGGTTATGGCAGAAAACTGGAAGGAGGCAACTCTGCACTGCACATTTTTGTTGGTGATGGAGAATGTGGCAGTGTGTTTCCAGAACAGGAGAAGCAGGGGAATGAATTCTGTCACAGTCACTGTGGCTGCTGAAGGAGCTTCAGAAAGCAGCTTGGGGCAGGGGGGGGCAAAGCCCCAAACACACACAGCAATTTCTCTGTAAGGATGAAAGATGAGCGGATCCAGGGCCATCAGAACACATTAATGTACAGCAAAGATGTCTCTGGGGGAACTCTGCTTAAAGGATGCTCACTGCATATATCTTTAATTACAAGCTGGCGTACATTTTATCCTTTAGCCACAATTTATATTCCTTTTATCACCTCTGTTGTGAAACACCAGTGTGCTTTCCCACTTTCATCTAGAATCCACACCATTAGACACCCAGCTCTGTCATTCCAGGGCTCTGCAAGTCCCTCTTCCCTGAGCAGTCAATCACCAAACACACACAGAGAGGAGCAGCCTGATGTGAGCTCAACCTCTGCCATCTCACATGTGCACAGACAATTTCCAGCAAGAAAGAATTATACATCAGTAGGTAGCGGGGAGAAAGGAAAGGAAAAAAGAGAAGGAGGTGTATTTATTCAAGAGAAGGAGGTGTATTTATTCTCTTACATCTCTTAAGATGCACGCCTTATTTCCCTCATTTGTTTCAGCCTTCATTTCTGGCTGCAAGGCAGAGCAGCTTCACTTCATCACCCACCCAAGGCAGAACCAGCCCAAGTTCTTGATTTCAGCACCTTTTGGTGGCTCCCAGCAGCCACTGTGTGCCCTGGCAGCTGCTCAGTGGCAAATGGCAGGGACAGGAACCCCAAAAAAATGTCACAGGACCCACTGTGCCATTCCTGCTCTGTCCTGGAGCACAGGCAGCTCCAGCAGCCAGGAATTATGGATGGATGCAGTGGTTACCCACCAGAACCTCCCTCTTTTACAGCAAAAGGCAACAGCACATCTTCCTCCTGGAAAGCTGATTCTCTATCAGTATTTTTCTCTTATAAATCATAGAGAGAGAGAGACTTCACAGCAATGGAAAACAACATCCCGGATAAAGATCCAATGCCACTTTGAGACTTGAAACTCTGCATTCCAGGCAAATAAGTTTAGTTTCTCTCAATTTGCAATCAACTATTTAAACTGATATTGAAGCACATTGATGAATTTAATTAGGCAGACAGCTTACAGCCTGAAGTTATTAGAAGCACACACTTCCATGCCCTAGGTGACATATTCACTGTTTTTATTACCATTGTATGATAATTTCTATTTTTTATTTTTTGTACAAAGCTCTCTCTGGACTAAGTAATTGGTAGTTGTTCATGCATGTTTTAATAGTCTCTGAAAAAAGCTTTCCCAACAAATGATATCTAGTAGGAAAGACTTCTTGAACTGCATTTATTCCTATGGCAGATTTCCCTCGTTGGCCAATTAATTACAAAGTTTGAGAGTCTTCCTGAAGTCACTTGGAAAAAGCAAAAAAAAAAAATCAACACATAACCTACAACTTATGGTTCATTGTTCCCATCTTGAACTGATTCTACTCCATTTACACAGAACTACTGAAAACTTGGTATTTAATATTTCTGGCACAAGACATCAATAATAGCCCACAAGGCTCCATTTCTACATGCTAACCTCCCCATTCATCCACCATGGATCACAGAATTAAAAGCAATGTCACAGAAGGGTCACACAGTGTGCTTATGAGCAGTTTGTATTGCTCTGTATGTGGAGTTTATATTGCTCTGTGTGTGCAGTTAATAGTGTTCTGTGTATGCAGTTTATATGGTTCTACATATGCAGTTTATATTCTGTATGTGCAGTATATAATATTCTGTACATGTAGTTTATATTGTTCTATATGTGCAGTTTATATTGTCCTTTATGTACAATTTATATGTCCTATATGTGTAATTTATGTTGCTCTATATGTGCTTTTTATATTGCTCTGTGTCTGCAGTTTACATTGTTCTGTGTATTCATTTTATATTGTTCTGCATATGTAGTTTATAGTGTTCAGTATGTGCAGTTAATATTCTGTATGTGCAGTTTACATTGTTCTGTATGTGCAGTTTACATTGCTCTGTATGTGTTGCTTATGTTTCTCTGTGTGCACAATTTATATTGTTCTGTATATTCATGTTATACTTTTCTGTATGTGCTGCTTACATTGCTCTATATGTGATGTTTATGTTGTTCTGTATATTCATTTTATACTGTTCTGTATGTGCGGTTTACATTACTTTATATGTGATGTTTCCATGGCTCTATATGTGATCTTTACATTGTTCTGTATGTGCTGTTTATGCTATTCTGTGTGTGCAGTTTACATGGCTCTATATGTGATGTTTACATTGTTCTGTATGTGCTGTTTATGTTGTTCTGTGTGTGCAGTTTACGTGGCTCTATATGTGATGTTTACATTGTTCTGTATGTGCTGTTTATGCTATTCTGTGTGTGCAGTTTACATGGCTCTATATGTGATGTTTACATTGTTCTGTATGTGCTGTTTATGCTGTTCTGTGTGTGCAGTTTACATGGCTCTATATGTGCTGTTTACATTGCTCTATATGTGCTGTTTATGTTGTTCTGTGTGTGCAGTTTACATGGCTCTATATGTGATGTTTACATTGTTCTGTATGTGCTGTTTATGCTGTTCTGTGTGTGCAGTTTACATGGCTCTATATGTGCTGTTTACATTGCTCTATATGTGCTGTTTATGTTGTTCTGTGTGTGCAGTTTACATGGCTCTATATGTGCTGTTTACATTGCTCTATATGCGATGTTTATGTTGTTCTGTGTGTGCAGTTTACATGGCTCTATATGTGATGTTTACATTGTTCTGTATGTGCTGTTTATGTTGTTCTGTGTGTGCAGTTTACATGGCTCTATATGTGCTGTTTACATTGCTCTATATGTGCTGTTTATGTTGTTCTGTGTGTGCTGTGCTCACAGAAACCACAACTGCCAGAGGAGGTTACAAACCAGCACAACAAATCAAATGTCATTCTCAGGGACTGACAGAGCTCTTGCAACAACAACAACACAAAGTGACTGCAGTGCAAACAGCAAGTATTTTTGGGAATAAACCACAGCACTTGACTCCACTGGGATGCCTGAAACCACTTTTTGACTGATGGCTGGAGCCACACGCTCTGCCATGGTAATTCTGGTGACCTCTCCCGCTGACAGCATCTGCACACAGGTGTCACAGAAACCATGGCAATAAATCAGGTGAGTGAGAGCCTTCAGAACCAACGAGAGCCTGGCAGGCTCAGAAAAGCAAGGTGGCACTGCAGCCAGCAGGGTGAGCCCAGGGCTGGCACTCAGTGCACCCCTGGGAATTCCCTCTGGAAATGCTCAAGTGGAATTGGTAACAACCTGTAAAGCTCAGCCTTTACAACAACACATTGTGTGCACAATGGAAATGGAAACAATTCCCCATTTGTGCAGCCCAGCAGCGGGTTCTGCATTCCAGAATGGTGGTCCATTCTACCCCAACACCTCATGAATCCTGAACAGCTGGAGCTGCCAGGGTCATGGTGAGGGGCAGAGAACCGGAGCGAGTGCTCAGCAACCCAACAACCATCAGAGGCATTTGGTTTGGATTAGCT
Source organism: Melospiza melodia melodia (assembly GCF_035770615.1). NCBI lineage: Eukaryota > Metazoa > Chordata > Aves > Passeriformes > Passerellidae > Melospiza > Melospiza melodia. Next base: position 19,296,267 of record NC_086209.1, on the reverse strand, counting down.
ACCATTCCAATCCACATGGAAAACTAGAATTCAGACTGTAGAACTGTAATGAAAACGCTGGTGGTTATGTTCCAACACACAACCACCCAAGAAATGACAATATGACATGAATTCAGGCGTGATTTATGATTCTGCTCTACTTGTGAACATCATTTCTTTTGGTCCATGCATGCTCTTTGCAGAGCTCTCTAGAACCCCTCAGGGAGAGAATGATTCTAAAAAGAGAAAATTAATATCTACTCTTAAATTTCAATACACTACTATAAAGTATATACTGAAATTTAAGGACGTGAGAAGGATAGCACTACATTAGTAAAACAAACTTAGCAAACCAAGACAGAAAAAATCATCGGTGAAGAAAAGTCACTTGCATTTTCATCATTTTATCAGCACTAACAATTGATGAACAGCTGCTTTAGGATGGCCCTAAAGGGGAAAGAAATGCAAATTGTGCGGAGCTTTTCTGGCTGTGCTGCTGTGACACTGCCTGGCCTGGCACAGCGACAGGAGGAGGTTTCCAGCAGGAATTCACAGGATACACCCATAAAACAAAGGCTAGGGACTAAATGTCCTGTCCCAACCTACTGCTTCTCATTTCAGGGCCCGCAGAAACAATACCCAGAGGTTAACAGGCTGTTTCCAAAAACTCAACAGGCTAAAACACGAGGAATGACCCAACTGAAGCTGAAAATAGGGAATTAAATGCCTGTTTGAATATGGCAGTCAATCAAGATCATGGAAAAAGGCAACTTCCTAAGCATGACTGCCCTCTTTCTTGTCCTTTTCTTCTGTGACTGTGGTGAAATTCTTAAATAATCTGTTTGTTTTCTGGTACAAACCGATGTGGTTGCATTTATTTTACTTCCCCATCCTGTTTAATTAATCTATTCTGCCCCTGAATTTTTAGCACCATGTTTTTTCCTGCTCAGCATAGAAGCTTCAAGGATGAGTGGAAAAGAATGTTAGTTTGTAATGCTTTTTGTGGTTAATAATTCTACTTCTTCAGTAACAAACAAAGCAGCACTCAGGAAAATTAGTAAAGAAAACATCCCAGAAATAAATTAAATAAATTAGTCTAAAAGAGGTTGACACTGTCAGTAAGTTTAAACAAATGAGTGCATTTAATCCCAGGAAATGAGTCCTTTTCCATGGGCACAATGAGGAGCACACAGAACATTCTGCTGGAGACTGTTCCCTTGACAATGCACTCCAAAATCACATATCAGAGATAATACTGTTATTATGAAATTTTTTATCAACAACGAAAAATCAATAATCTGTGATCACTCAGGCTTGCTGTAATGTGAGTCATACAGTATATCAGAGGAAAAAAATCTATAGTAAACTTCGCAGCATTATGATTATTTTTGGAAGGAGAAAAGGATATAAATGATAACTGAAATAGTTTCCAACTCTAAACCGTAAAGTGATGCACAGTTTGCTGATAAAGGTACCCAAAAAATTGTCCTTGGTGCTGAAAAACTATATTGGGTTGTAAATATATAAAATAATGAGTCAGACTGGCTCCTTTCTGTACACAGGCAGGGCTGGGGATTTTCAAAGGTCCATCTCCCATCCAACGGGGTTAACTTTGGTCTGAAGAGAACATTCTGGATTTTCCTGGCCAGCAGCACCCAGCCCATTCCAGCTGGGACCAGGCTGCACTTGGACCTTGGTTCCCCCAGGAGAACAAAGCCTGGCTCCAATTCTATCAGTTTGGAAAATCCAGGGCTCTTCTCAGGGCAATACACTGGCTATGGGAAGTCTCACAACTGCCATAAATATTCATCTCACCATAAACCATAAAAATACAATATGGGCTCTCACTGAAAGAAACAAAACCAAAATATTTTCCATTCTGAATATTGTCTGGGGTTCAATGTAACGTAGCACAAATTGAAAACCAATAATACTGCCATGACTAAAACTTGCATTTTGCAATTGCTTTGTTCTTAACATTTCATACTTTGTTCTTAATATTTCATGTCATTATTCTACCCTTTTAAAACTGTATTTCTCCACTGAGGGCTCTGAGACCATGGAAGAGGACAAAGGCTCAGGATGTGTCGCAGTGTGTCTGGGGGTTTTGCATGGGACAGGACTGGGATCCATTCCTTGAGCCTTTATTGCACATCAGCCTCATGGCACGGCTGAGACAACAGAAAATGGCAAAGCTCACGTACAGCCAGGGACAGCCAAAGATTTCTTTGTTACTGAGCATTTTAAAAACTTTCCAGCCAATAGCACATTGCTAAAGCCTGCAGAAGTTGTTCCAGCCAATCACTAAAAGCACAGGTACACTTGTTTCACACAATGCTGGCTTGAATGCCTTCTATTACAATACACAACACACCATTATTAAGCTCAAAACCCTCTACTACCTCGCTAAGCATTTTTTCCTTCAGTCTTCACATCTATCTTAGCCAAGCCTAAAACTCAAGCTCTTGTTTCATGTCCTTGCTGCCCCACTGTAACTTTTTCTACTTTCAGCCTTTGCAGCTGCAGCCAGCTCTGAGTTTCCTGCTCTTTCTGCTTTCCCAGCTGTCTGTGAATCCTTTCACCTGTGCTATTTCCCTCACCCCAGCACCCAGAGCACTGGGGATGGGCTGGAGGAGCACAGGGTCCATTCCAGGTGCTCAGAGCATTCCTGGTGCCATGCCCAGGCAAAGCATCCCTGCCCACACCTCACCAGGCAGCACCCAACACTCATGCATGGGATTATCAGCAAAGGAAAACTTCCAAGTTAAAAAAAATTAAAAAAATCTGGCAGCTAAGAGCTGCTTTTTAAGCGTTAATGAGTATGTTAATGACCCAAACCAAAATGAAGAAACCCATAACCCCAGACACTCATTAATTCTGTACAAAATGTATTGGCCAGAAATCATTAATGTTGTGAGACGCTTCTGTAACTGGAGCGGTTTTAATCAACTCTCAAATCTTCTGTAATTATACACTCATGGCACAGGTTACTTTATTTATTTGGATTTCAACTTCATAACAGAAGCATCCACCTCAAATGCTGGGTTATTATTAGAAGAAAAATTATTACAGAGCTGATCTATCACTTCACTTACAAGGTAAGCCTAACTTCTCATGGACACGAAGTCTGATTCCATACATCTGTAATACTCAGCTCTCTTTCCACAGCTCAGTTCCCTCTAGAACACTGACAAAGACCTGAAAAGGCCCCAAAAATTGAGCTCAGAGTGTTAGATGAGTTCTGCAATCTCTTGCACTCTCTCAGGTTTAAAAATCAGGGTGAGAAATCTTTGCCTCTCCATTTCCCCCCGAATGTTCCAATTCAGAGTTATCTGTGTGAAACAAGAATGTTCTCCTTGAGATTTGCCCAAGCCATTCCCTGCCCCTTCCCCACTCCTGCACTCTTGGATCCAACCAAGCTCTGAGTCAAAGACAGGCCCTGGTGTGGGTAACACACTAACAGAGCTGTTAGGCAAAAATCAAATTGTAAAGCAAAATCAATGCAACTTTTAGTTCTTGGTGCAGATCCAGGAGTCTAACCAAGGAGAGATTTGGCTGGCAGGATTCTGGCTCACTCTCCTGATCTCAACACAGCCTTTGGAGAGATGCTAACTAGAGAAAAAAATCATCTTTGTAACTGTGAAGTGAACTGAATTTTCTCTGAAGTCACTGAGTCCATGGGAGATGTTGAAAGATGGTAGCTTCTCTTTCACAGCTTTAAACATGGAACTCACTTAAAAAGGCACATCAAAAAAAGGAAAACGTTACTATTGACATGCAAATCTGCAGCTTCAGGATTCCCAGGAAGGTAATGAAAACTCCCCTCTAATCATGCACAGCAACCCCAATTCAGGGGAAGTGGAGTGAATCTCATTATTTGCATGCTGCAGATGAGGTTCAGCTTCCTGGCAGCCCACAGGAACCAGGGCCCCTTCACGGGAAGGAGAATTTTGACAAACAGTGACTGACAGCAATGGTTCTTGTCCCAACAATGAGCAAACACTTTGGCCCTCCTTGCTGGAGAATGGCTTTTCTGGCAGAATCCTCTGAGAGGAAGAGGATGGCTTGTTGTGGGAAACCTTGTTTTCATCACTCTCCTTTGAGCTCCATGTATGACAAACCAGGAGCAGGGATTTTTTTAAAAATGACTGATCCTAAGGAACACTTCAGGAAAACGAAATCATGAAATTTAAATTCAGTTGATACAGTAAATACAAGCTTTGGGGAGATACCCATCACTTTTGTCAGTTTGTTCCTCCAGGATAAATACTAAATATTAGCTTTGAGAGAGACAGAAACAAACCCCAAGACACAAGCAGAGCTTTCTAGCACAGCATTTCCCCAAGGAACAAGTCAAGGTCTTCGGTAATTGCTGTAATTGTTTTTGATGTTGGGTAAGTTAAGTGATATAAACAGGACACAAAAACGCTGCATTTCAGCAGAAGAAATTCTCAGTGTGTGCCCTCCAGGAGCAGAGCTCTGCTTCCAGCAGTCAGCCCTTCAGAGAGTGCTCAATTGTGTTCTCTCCAAAGGAGCATCTCCGTGGAAAGGGTTAAAGCTGAAGCAGCACCTGGGCTGCAGAACAGAGGGATGGGCAGAGTGTGAAGGGAGAAATCACCCTGAAAAGCTTGAAAATGCTCATCTGAGAAAAACATGCACTTTTCAGGATTTGGCTGACATTTGACATTTCTTTCTAGAAGCATCCTAAGGCAGGTGAGCTTTGTGTTCTGTGTCCAAAATTCTCAGCCTCAGATGGCAAAAAAGGGGATAAATTCAAGGCAATGTGGGGAATGTGCAGCAATCAAAACCAAAACATAACCCTTGAAAGTAATCAAGTTTGGAATAAAGAGACCAAGCTGACAAAATATTCCTATTTTACAGCAAAGCCATTCACAGCTGGGTGTGCACAACCTCTGCTCCTGACACAACCCCAGGCTGATGGAGGCCACCCCACACAGACTGAACATTCAGCTCACAGGATAACACCCACTGCAGGGCTCATCTCATTTAAACGCTTAAATATTTTAATATTTAAATATTTCAGCAGTGGCCAGCACCCTGAGAAGCAAAGCAGGAGCCCTGAGCAGTTCATTCCCACTGCCAGCAGCCCCAGCCCCACGTGTGGCAGCTTTCTCATCCCTGCCTCTTGTCTGCACCCAGTGACCTGCTGTGCATTATTTGTGCCTGGTTTCTTCCACAACATTTCCTCTTCCTGACACGCTGTCCCAGCATTTGCCAGGCTGTCAGCTCTGACATCCCAACTGTTTTTAACAAGAGGAAGGGCAGGGAATGGGTTTCCTTGCAGACAAAGCTGAGGGACAACCAGCAAACCCTGAGCACCCTCCCAGCTTCTGAGAGCTTCTATCAATGCCAGCACAGAGGCAGGGAACAGAATTCTGTACAACAGCTGATGCCACCTGTCCTTTTCAGGAGACAGCCCCTCGACCCACTGAGGCTTCTGTGCTCCAAAGACACTCAAGAACTGTGCTAACAGGAATTTTATCTCCTTAGTGCCTTCCTCAAAGAGAACGGGGATGGTGCACACCCAGCGAGGTGCCTGATGAGCCATGCCTTCCTAAAGATACAGAAATGAAACCCCACAAAAATAATAGTAAAAATAGTAATAGTAAAAAATAACAATCGTAATAATCGTAACAAACATTTGAAGAAGTGGCATAAGTGACAAAGGCAGTGAATATGACAGAATCATCCAGGTCCTCTGTCAGCTTGCCACAGTGAGTAAAAGGGCTTGGGAGAAAAACAAATAAATTCATTTCCAGGATAGGTTATGGCACAGGGGATGCAAATGTTGAAAATACACATTACTACCAATTGAATATTCAAAGTTTCTATATCAATATTCAAATATTGAGTATTCAAAGGCTCTATATCAGTATTCAAATATTGACTATTCAAAGTTTCTATATCAATTAGATGTAAAAATTGATGTGGCAGGATGATATTCTAACTTCAGAATCCTAAAAGGCAAGAAAAGGTGGGGAGATCCTATCAAAGCTTCTATTTAAGTGTGATAACCTTACACCACCAATTCTTTTCCTTTTGCTGCAAACCAAAAAAGAACCCAACAAAACACAAAACCCCTGACACTTTCTGTGAAAAGATGAGGTTGTTCTTCCTGCGTCAGTGTCTCTGAGTGCAAGCCTGGCAGTGCACAGCCCTGACATGGAGCCTGGGATGACTGGGGAGTAAAAGAATAAAGCGAGGATTTATTAAAAGGCCTTAAAAGGATCCACCTTGGGCAGTACAAGAGACTAAACAGGGCCACGCCTAAGATGGATGAGGGTCATGAGTTTTCCCACTTTTGTAAGTTCTGGTGCATTTCCATATTTGGGTTCATTGCCCAATCCCAGCTCCAGGCTGTGCAGTCCCACCCTCCCAGGCTGCTCCTCTCCATTCCCTGTTTGCCCTTTTGGGGCTGAAGCTGCAGTGCTGTCCTTGGTTCTGGGCTGGAAAAGGATTGCTGTGTGGGACTGAGGAGGGGAAAAGGATTATTGTGTGTGCCTGAGCTGTGAGGAGAGCTGCTGGCACTGTGTGTGGGGTTCAGAGTTATAACCAAAGCAGGCTGGAATGTAGGGAAGATGAAGCTGAAGGCATCATCCCAGCAGTGGGGTTTGAGGGGGCCCTGCTCCTGCCCTGGAGAGCCTCTCTCACTCTGCTCCTGTCCCCAGCTGACTCCAATTCCCACTTCATGAGCGTCTCCCCAGTGCCTCTCATTAACCCTGCTGCTGCACTGTCTTTCACAGTCGCTGCCTTGTTGATTCAGGGCCCGACCTGGCGCTCCGGAGTGCTCATGAATAACTCCTCCCCTGGGAGCAGCCAGCCTGCCTTTGTGCAGCTTCTCCCAAAGTGAAATTACTGATGTGGCTGTGCTGAATGGGATGGGAGCTTTTTGTCTGTTCAGGCTTTTTCCTTTCTGACCTTCCGAGCATGCTTCTAGCATCTTCTTCATCCTCTGCTATTTTATTTGTGGCTTCAGGCTCAGACCACAGTGAATTAATTATAAAGCATAATTGGGAAATACTGGAGGGGTGTCTGTGCTATACAGCAGGTAAGGACATACTTATGATTGTACAGTTATTGTAGGTTTTAGCTTTATATTTTTTAGATTCCATGCTGCTTTAGTGTGTAGTTCTGAGCTTTGTATATTAGGGGATGGTAAGATCTCTGCAGAGAGCAGGGAGACAAAAGAATTCCTGCTCCAGCTGGGGACCAAGGACAAATGACCCAAATCTCAGCCCAAGAGCTGAAGAGAGAAAAACAAGAAGGATGGGACTTCATAACCTAAGCTGTAATTGGACAATTAACTCCAATATGCTAATGGACCAGAATTTATAAAAGTGAGAGACCCTGTGACCATTTTGGGGCCATTTTGGTTCATCTTGGGTGCAGCCCTGGCTGGGCTCTTGTGCTGCCCAAGGTGGATCCATTGAGGAGATCCTTTGAATAAATCCCTGCTTTATTCTGTAACTCTCTCCAGTCTCTGTTCCAGATCAGTCCTCCCAAGGCACCAGGGAGGAGAGGGATTTCTGCACTGGCACTGACAGCAGAACCACATCAACACCCCACTGCAACCTCGGTCTGCTCCCCGCACCCTTGGATTTCCCATGGCTGCACACACAGAGGGAAATCCTGCTCTAGAAAGGATGCTGTGCCATGTGCACAGCAGCCACTCCGCATTCCCTTGCCTTGGGAGGCAGCAAAAACCAGACTCAACCAGCAGAATATTCAGGTACAGCCCCAACAGTCAGCTCAATCGCAAAGAGACGCTCATGCATTATTCATCCCGGGAAATCTGGGAGTTTTTCCAGAGAATATGCCACAGACTGGAGATAGGGTTTATCAACTGTTTTAAATCAGCATGTTTTATCTGATACAATAACAATTTATTTACTAAGGATATTTATACCATTGGAGCTTTCCAGGCTTAATTGATTCTTTTCATCAAGATCCTGTGCACTGGGAAAATCAGCTCACAAAGGGATTTGAAAAGACACTGTGCTGAATATCTACAGAATGATTTAGGTAATAATGGAGTAAAGTTATGGATCTGTTCGCATTTCAATTACCAGATTCTTTTCCTTTGTAGCTGTTCCACAAGGCCATCCTCATCTTGAGGATGTCAAAAATTGGTTTTCATTTGATACAACAGTTTATGTGGGCTTAAATAATCAATAACCAAAGCTACAGTTAGGCAAATCAGTCTGTAAATAGCACTGGCATTGACAAAAGTCTTAACACAGAAAGCCAGCACAAAATGAAAACTGTAGCTATTAGTGGGTCAAGAATGTTATAAAAATGTGGATTAAGCACAACCCTGCCCAGTATTTTTCCTCTAAGCCTGACATCAACCACATGAGTGAGAGGAGTTTGACCATAGTGAAGATACAGGTCAGTGTTGATCCTTTCAGCATTGCCATGCCCAAGTAAAGAAGAACCCATCTAAAATGAAGATATAATTCACAAAGTAAAGACCAAAACCAAGCAGTTGAGGTAACTCATCACTCGATGTTCAGCCTCAGCTCTGGGGTTTTAAGCCATGAAAGCTTGAACTGGAGAGAGAGAAAAGATCCCTCACAGCTGAGGGAGCAGCACTGGAAGCTGCAGGCACCAGCAGGGAGCCAGGGAAATCAGGAGAGATCATCTGCATTCCTTTAATTGGAGCCGGGCTAGCACACAGACTACACCCTGCTCTGGTGGAAAAGGAGAACTGCAGAATGAATTTTTCTACACAAGAGCGAAGGCACTGCCCTGGTCCCCATCTGCAGGCCCTCAGTGCCCTGCAGCAGTGAGGGATTCTGGTGAAGTTTGGGTGAATTGCATGAAAAGGAAAGACAACACAAACTCCTGTGACACACTCAGGTGTTCAGTGGAAAAAACGCAGGCAGACCTTGCTGCAGCAGGCAAAGAACTTTGATCTGTAAAAGACTACACATCAGAGAATATATTTTCATTTATGTCTTCAAAAGTCTTTATATGAAAAGTTTTGCTCCTGTGTGAAACCCTAGCTAGAGAAAATCACCTCACTGGCAGAGAATTCCCCCTATTTTTAAAGGTTTATGAACATGTTCTGGTCTAATCTGAAGAGCATTTTTGAGGTGGTATTTCTGACAAAATTATTTTACATCCTTTTGGCGCAGAAGGCAATTCCTGAGGGCAGTGCCTGCCCCTCCTGCTCACACATTTCCCCTCTGCAGCTCCACCAAAGCAGGCTTTGTTTGTTTTATTGGCTGCCTGGTGGGTTTTTACAGAGATTAGCTTGTTTATTTGCTTGTTTTGTTTTGTTTGAACCCAGAAGCCCTTTTCTCTGGGAAGGTAAATGTTCCCAGGTTCCCAAAACCCCAAGCTGGATTTTTTGAGGCCATTTTTTTCCTGAGGTTTGGTTTTCACAGCCTCTGAACCCAGCCCTGAGCTAATCTGTGTGCAGCTAGCACCATACCCAGGCAATAATTGCCTGTCCTAGCAAGGCCCACTAGTCCCAAAGGATGTGCTTTTTAAGGCAAAATAACTTGGAGAAGGGACAATATGCAAAGTGACAGCAGATTAAAGAATGATGGAAATTAAAAGTTTAAAAAGCATGAGAAAGCAATTAACCAAGGAACAAAATGCTGTTTCTAAGCATATAGAAGCTCAGAGTCTGTGACAGAATCAAAGTCTCCTGGAAAAAAAAAAAGGGAAAATAAAAAAGCAGCCAGGGAAAGGACCAAAAAATGAAAGGTTTTTTTGTTTTGTTTTTTTTTTTTTTTTTGTACAGAGTGTAAGATAAGTGCTATTTCAGCTTCCAATCCCACCACAAGGACACAGATAGGATATTAAAACAAGCAACTCCAGAATAAAGTCATGGAGGAATCACCAGCAGGGCTCCAGAGCCACACTGGGCTCCATTAACAGCTCCTGCTTCATCCAGGATAAATAAATTGTCAAGACACTAATAAAATATTCAAATGAACTCTGAGAACCCAAATTTAATTGCTTCCTGGTCTGAAATGGAAAACAGATCAATAGATTGATCTCAACCTTTGTTTAGTCTTAGGTGTCTCTGCATCTTTTCCATGGAATAAAGCAGCAGCAGTTTTTCTCTAAATCCTGGGGGATTCTGCTCCTCTGAAACACAAAAATGACTCCTCTCAAACAGCTTCTAACAAAGCCAATCACAAAGGTTTGCTCAGGAAAACAGTCACAGGTGAGAGCTGGGGCATCTCTGCTCTCCTCATTGCAGGTAATGCCAAGTGCTCAACAAATTCTAGCTGGAAAAAACATCTGGTTTTGGTTTGAAAAGTCAGTATTACCATGGGCTTCTACAAGACTGGACAAAGGCAAAGAGAATTATATAGGAGGTAAAAAACATTGGAGAAAACCTAATATCACAAGCAAAAATTCAGCCTCCTCTGCAATAATCCAGGTTTTTTCCCACCCATTTTAAAGTGACAGCAGGAAGAGAAGCTGTTAAATGGATGTGAACATGCCCCAAAAAATAAAATATTAATTTTTTTCTCTCTGAGACTGTAGTCCATCTCCAGCTGAATGAAATATTATCATCACAGGATTAGGTTATAACTGTGTGCTAAAATAAAGCACAGCCCAGCAAATTAAAGATCTGTGTTCAATGACTTTAAACAAGATTTTAACCTTTCCTTCCCCTCATTTTCTCAACCTTTTTAAAAGGGTGAAGCACGTTTTGTTCAGAAACCTCAGGCAAAACCCAAGCTGTTGTGATAGTTATTAAAAAATTAATAAACATTTAATTAGGCTAATCAGAAAAGTTATTTCTAAACCCTTAATTCTGTGTAGATGAAAACATCATTTGTAACCAGACAACCATCTGAGTAGAAACCAATATAAATCAGCAAGAGCTATTCCAGTAACAGAAACTGTAGCTACATCATTAAGAACAATTTTAAATGCTTACAGCTTTCGTAATCACTCGCATTTTATTTTCAAACTTTTTTATTAAAGCATCGACGAGTCATTATCCTGGCACAGCTGAAGGGGGACAGAATCAATGCCCTGCTGGCTGCCTGCTCTGCTCTCTGTGATAAACACTGTCTCACAAGCTGGAAAAAATCCATTCTGATACTGCTTCCCAATTAGAGCTGTTAAACGCTTCTGGAACGGCTGAGTCCTGGTTGCTTTTACACCCAGGTACATCTCTAAGCTGATGTTTTAAACTGAGCAGTGCTGCGCTGTTTCTAGTCATTTTCTTATCAAATTTCAAGCCAAGCAGATTCAATTGTCATCCTTTTTCTTAGGACTCAATGCAGTTTGTGATGTCCTTGTGGTAACTTGAGGAATTCCAGTCCCTCCTGCTCACAGCAGCAGCTGAGTGCATGCAGACCTAGGAACGTGGCAGGAGAGCCCTTCCACGAAGGAAATACAATAAATACCAAATAAAATCCATGAATCTCAGCCAGGAACAGAAATGCCAGCCTCGCTTGATCATCACAGAAAGAATTTTCTTAGAATCATGGCATGATCTGGCTCAAAAAAGGACCTTTAAAGTCACTTTAGTGCCATGGCAAGGACACCTCCCACTGTAAAAGCGTCAAAGCAATATCTGCCTGAGAGCAGTTAAACAGCAGATTCTGAAATATCCTATACTCCTTAAAGACCATCTTGCACTGGAATTGAAATATCTGATTTTTCCTGCTGCACCAGTGAACTTGGGAAACATTCTTTTCTTTTTTTTTTTTTCCTCAAGCTGACCTCTGTCCTTGCTTCTCTTGCCCTCTCACCCTCTCTTCATGTTGTATTATTATGTCTGCATTAAGCTTATAGCTCTCCCCATTTGCACATTCACTTAATCATCAATGTAAGTTGCCTCTAAGTTATGCATACTTCACTTTAATGAAACTGAATTTCCACATCTTAACAGTCTGGGTCACCAACTGGAATGAATATTAAACACTGGAAGCAAGCACATCAAGATCTGGCTAATGGACCCATCACAAAGGAACAGGAATAAAACAACCAGCTCCAGTATTCTCTAAATCCTCTTCTCAGAGGGTTATTAAGAGAGAATATTAAAATTGAAATTCTTGTTTTATTAACAACCCCAAACTTGTGTTTCACTGGAAAGGACAGAACACCTGAACTCACTGTCCTTCATATCAGCCACACAAGAATCAACTACCTTAGATCAGACCAAAGATTTTCTTCCCCAGATATTTAAGAAAAGAACATCCAGGTTTAGTGTTCAGAAATGGTTCTTGAAGAACTTTTCCATAGTAACTGATGTCTGTTTTCCTGTGGTAAATTTCTTTCTGCTGCTCATATTTACTTTTACTTTGATTCCTTCATTTGATGGTAAAAAATTCACATAAAGATTTTTGTAGGTGCTGATGACTGTGAGATTATTTGCCACTTGTTTCAAGAAAAAAAGTACAAAACTTTCCAGGCAAAATGTAGACAGGACCCCATTATTTCACCAAGAGAAGCAATGAAAGAAACTTTGACAGATTTCTCAGAGCTGTGCAGACCACAAGAACATGAACTTGCAAAAAAATTAAAAAAAAAAAATTACCAGTTCACAAAACTGAATTCTTAGTCCAAAATCAGAGCAGGTTTGTCAGAGTAGCATTTCTTAAACAATTACCAGCGACCTTGCTCAGGTTCCAAAAGTGAGGAAGCACCAATGGCAGCTACCAGGAGCATTTCAGTTTGTTAGGGGAGAATGGGAAGAGGCTCTAATTACTGCCTACAAATGTTTGCATTAGCATTTGCACTGAAAACTGGTAATTACCTTGCATTGCTAGCGGGGTTTCATATGCTTTAGGGTCAGATAGGAATAAACACCTGTAGCCAATAAAAATTTTAGTTGTTACTCACACCTCGGAGGGGCTGAACTGCTGCTGAGTCAGCAGGAGCAGAAATGGAAAGTTCTTGCAAAGAAGCTTCAGAAATCCCTGTTTTGGAGAGCACACACGACAAAGAACAATAAATCCCCGGGACAGGCTGTTTGGTGGGTTTGCTTTCTGAAAAATCACTAACATCTAATAAGAAGGAGAAAATTCCCAAGCCCAGCATGATGAGGTTATTTCAGCAGCTAAGCCTCGGAATTAACTTGTAATGGAAGTGCTCCTGGCACTGGAAAGGAGCCAAATTGTGACACTCAAACTTCCAAGACCTGTTTGCTGAACTATTCCCCCAAAACTGCAGCAAACCGTTGTAGGTATTTCATTTATTTTCTGTATCTGTTCGGGAATTTGCATCGACCCGTGTGCCAATAAAATTCCTGGAGAAGACTGATGGGTACACAAAAGCCAGACTGCAATATTCTGGTTGTCTCATCTTTTGAAGAACACCCATAATCGTGAGATCCTTTGTCACTAAAAACAACACCCTGAAGGAAGCTGTTTGTCTTTCTTTCAGGGACAAATTAGGTCACAGCCATGAAGGAGACAGTGGAGCAGCCTGAGCAGGATCTTTAATTAGCAAAACATTCACAGAATTAGCTCTGGGTTTTGTGTCTCCTTTCCCCCAGCCCTTTGGTTTATGGAAATGTGTCCTCACATGAGGATCAGATTAGCAGGGCCCGTTTGTGCCCCAGTGCTGACTCTGATTGCCCGTGACACCCATGGGATGGAGCACCCCAGCCTGGAGAGCCCCAGAGCAGCACCACTGTCTCCAGTTTAGTGACCATCTGCAGCTAAAGCAAAGCGGGTTTGACACTCAGGGCTATTCCCCCTCTTCCTGCATGCTCCCTTCTCTCATGAGCAGCCAACTCACTGCACAGAATGGACAGAGAGCACAGGAAAGGCACCAAGTGCTGCCCAGACAGTGCTCATGGCTCACTTGGGCTCACAGCGAGGATTCTGAACCCCCTTTTTTGTGAATATTGAATTTCCAGCCAGTTCCCACCCGTTCCATTCCTTAACACCGACCATAAATTCAGTTTGGTGCCGTAATTTGCTGCGTTCTGCGTTCCTGAGGAGCATTCTGCACTGCAGGATTTACTGCTCACTCCAAGACCTCCAATTCGTGCTCCTCAGACGAGCCCTGGCTGCAGTGCTGATTAAACATATTGCCAATGTTTCAGTGAGATATTTCCCTGGGCTCTGGAGGTGTGTGTGGCTCACTGCTGATGGTTTGTGAATGCTCATGGACTGATCCTCATGCAAAGAGCTGAAAAAACCCATTAAAATGCGAACTGTGTGCCATCAGTAACAATGCCTTGGCAATATAATGACATCATAAAGAGGCAGGACAAGAAGAGTCACCTCAGAAGTGACAAATTTTGGAAAGGACCAAATCATGTGCAGAGGTAAAAGCTGGGAAAAGAAAAGGTAGGGGAAAACAAACTGAAAAAGGAAGGCAATAAGCATGATACTAATAAAATTATAACCCAGAATGATAAAGACTGATGAAGAAACTCAAGGCAATTAGAACATACAAATCTAATGTTATTAAATAAATGCTCAGGGAAAAAAAATCCACCCAATCGATTTCCTAAGGCAACACAGTCAGGGGAAGGACTAAAACAGTGGCAATGACAAAAAAATAACACTAAAGCATGAACATCTGGTCAATAACCAGTAAGTTCTTATTGAAAAGTCAAGAGAAGTGTGAGGAAGACTCAGCTGGAGTAGGAGGAAGGGTCAGCAGGACAAGGAGTGCATCCCCCCATGGCCACAAATGGAGATCTCATTTGAGACGCCTCAGCAGCTGCACAGCAAACTGGGAGCTGAAACAATTGTGCCACAGCAGGCATTTGAACAACAACTCTGGACTTCATTTGCTCTGGGGAACAACAAACAGATCCCACCCCACACCCCCCAAATCAATCAATCAATCAATAAATCCAGAAGCCTACACAGAGCTGAAATGTAAATTCCAGAACCTTGACAGAAGTTCCGACAGAAACTTCAATGAGAGGTTTTTAGCTCCAAGGACTGAAATACCCCTTTCTTTCAGAGGTGTTTGGCATATGACAAAAAACTGAATAGAAATCTTCTTCTGTCACCACTTACAACTGTTAGATAACATATCCTAAATTTCCAGGGTTAGCAGGTTGTCACGAGCCCTATGTTAACAGAAGGAGTATTTTATTCTTGAAGACACTTGCTATTCCTGGAAGTTAAACAAGATATTCCAATAAAGTAGAAAAGATCAAGCAGGAAAATTAATATTCCATCTCTCCTTCTATACTGATCTGCAAGTTCTGTATTGCATAAGACGAGAAAATTAAATCCCTTTTCCTTTTTTTGGGCAGACATTTATATTCCAACTGTACCAGGAGAATTTTGGATCTTGATTAAATATATTGTTAACTGTGCTTGCCACTCAGCATAAATTTGTGAATACTTAATGTCAGAGCAACACCGAGATGGCCAAATTTGAGAAAAGTCACCTTTCATTACAGAACCCTTCAGTTTTTTACAGAAAGATATTCAGGAGCTCTCCAGTGTTATTTTCTTTTTCTACTTCTTTCATCTTGCAGAGTCAATAAAACCTCTGCTCAAAAAGAAACTTGCCTTTTGCTCCCCATCCAGGCAGTTCTGCAGGGCTGCACAGCAAGGGCTTCTCTTCTTTTATAAACTATGGACACTGGGCTTCAGTGCAGAATTCCTCCCAGGCTCTGGCAATAAAAATTTATCCATAAAACCTGCATGGGATCACAACCTCCATGGTCGTGCACGTGAGATCTTTCAGAAGGGATTTGGTGTCAGAGATGCTCCTGGTGCTGGTAAAAAAAAAAAAAAAATCCTATGGCCAGGAGCATTTCAAACAGAGCTTTTAAATGGATGCTTTTTTCCCAAGATTGTGCAAGCTTCTTGAAGATTTCCAACATTTTCCTGCACACAAACAATTGTCCCCCCTCAGGTAAATCTGACTGTCCCTGGTTTTGGCAAACTCTCCCCACTGGTTAAACCAAGGGCAACAGAAACTGGGAAATTTAAACTGAAACTCTTTAGAACTCTCTCAGCATTCTGCAACATTACATTAAGAGCGAAAAATCAACTGCAAATCTTCCAAACCAAATAAAACTCAAAGACATCTCTTTTTATACTTTGTACCGAAACGACTTCTTTGGAGTTTTGCTGATTCCCTTTCGGGGCCATGGAACGAGCTCCTGCCAGGTTTGCTCCTTGTCAGAGCTGACAGAAAACACTGGGAGCATTGTGGGCTGCTCGGTGGAGATGGGGGACGAGCAAAACACCACAAAACTCAGCATTTGGGAGCAGCAGGGAGCTCTGAACGCAGAGCTGGAGTTTGGTTCACCTGCCCTGAAATAAGGCAGCAATGGCCTGGCTGAGAGCACTTGGGGTTCTGGGGACACCTCGGGGTCACACAGGACAGAAATTGCATTTTCTCCTCTCCCAAGGGCCTTGAGGGGTGCCCCCATTCCCCCAACACCTTCTGAAGGTGCCTCATAACTAAAATAAACTTCCTAGGAAATATGACTCAACTGGGATAATACACGTTGAGATCTGTTAAGATTGAAGAAAATCCAGCCTAAGATTCATTACACAGCAAAGTTCTGAGAAACACTTTATCCTAATTGAATGTTTGCAGGGAAATTCATATGGTGTTTTATAGTACAATTTTATGCATCATCAATTAGCAATTGAACCAGTTTCAGACCTGAACTCCTGAAAGCTTCAAGCACAAAGAAAACTCTGCAGCCCACATTCATTTCAGAACAAACTGACAGGTAATGCTGAACCTGTTACAGCTCCTGAAAAACTTGTTCACATTGCTTCCACACACACAGAAACCCAACAAAGGAGCCCCACACAATGACAACAACCACACAAAAATAAAACCTTCCTCAAGCTGAGCCATACATTCTAAACAAATGGCATTTCAATTAGTGCTTTGGATTATTCATATTTATATCCCCTAGGCTCTTCTAAAAATCCCCACCAGACTTGCAGCAAAGTCTTACTTTCTATTCAAAATCTTTATAATTCTGCTCTGAGGGCCCACAGGTATTGGTCCATAAGGTAACCTTGTTTTCTCTATCACACTGGTTTTTGTAACAGGGAAGACAACATTGAAACACCAGAGAAATGGGAAAAATGCACAAATTCACAGCAGATTCTCCCTGAGACAGCCTTTTCAAATTAAGCTAATACAGTCTAACTAAACTTATACGGGAGTAACTGTGAGCTCTTTATTAATATTTATTCTCTGTATGATTTGCTCTCAAGGACAGAACAGTTAATGACTGGGTCTTGTGATCTGAGTCAGAATCAGGGCTGGAAAGAAAAAAAAGAAAGAAAAAAAAAAAAAAGACACCAGCACTTAAAGAAAATCAGTATGCACACTGATATTTTCTTCATTTCACCTTAGCACAGGAAGAGAACTGATCTCATACATCAGGAGCCCTGCACTGGATCAGCAGCCATTGGAGCTATTAGCAAACTGACCAGTGCATCTGTTTCTGAATAAGAACAAGACAGGGGAAGAAAAAAGGCACAGCCCATTCCATTTGTAGCTTGGATCCCAATATTTTCTTTCACCTTTCCAGCACTTTTATCAAATGACTATTTTTTTTTTACTTTGTAAACCTGTGTGAGAACAACTCGATGTTGGTACTGTACTTTATTCATATGAAAATGTCAAGCCAAGTAAGGAAGCAATAAAAAGCAAAGGAGAAATATGATGAGAATTTATAATGTGATCTTGGTAGGCATCTTGCTTCTCTGATGCTCAGTGTTGTCTGCAAAAATACAGAGCCAGATTAATGAAAGGTGTGAGAAGAAAACATCTTTCATGTATTCAGTTTTAACCAATAAAAGAGCTCATGTAGCACCAGCTCCCAGTGCTGCACAAAACGTTTTCAGCTTTCATTTCTATGCAGATAAAATAGCAAGTGCAGCTATTTAGCACTTTTCCATATTATTTAAATGAATATTTTCCCTGGGTATGTTTTTTGTGGAGTGGTTTTTATGGGTTCAGATGCAGCAGACAGGGATGGGGAGGGGGCAACGAGAACATTTCCCCTGCAATCCCAGCCTGTGCCACAGAGCACAGGGGCAGCCAGGAGTTCTCAGCATGTGGAATATTTCTATCAGCATGTGGAATATTCCTGTGTCTGCTCTGGGTGCCCTGAGCCCAGGGCAGCACTGACTCTGACCCTCATCCATGGAGAAAGTTTCCCAGACTCCAAGATAGACCGGAATCCACAGAAGTGTGCAATAGATTATAGAGAGCAGTGTGGGTGTATCACTGGGTGAGAAATTGAGGCTTTGGGGTTTTTAGTCTGTTGTGGATGGCAGCAAGGTGGAGGGCACAGGGTGTCATCCTGGGTTTCTCCTTCAGCTTCTTCTTCCTCCTTCTCCATGGGTTTGGGGGCATTTTGTAGTTGGGCAGAAAAGTCCCCATTGCAGCTCTTTGGGATCAGTTCTTGGGTTAAAATGGAAAATAATCCAGGTGTCAGTTCTTAATTGGATAGTTTAGTGTTAAAAGCCCTTGTACCGAGAGATTGTTGGCCATTTTGTGCCTTCTGATGAAAAGCTGCAGAACTCACAGCAGTGAGGCTGTTTTACTGATAAGAAATGACAAACACCTGAGTGTGAACATGAGCTGCTGTCTCAGTGCCTTCACTCCGGACCCAGAGACACCCACAGCTGGTGTCCCCACACACAGCAGCAACCCTGGCCAGGGATGCTCCTGCTGCAGCCCCTCTGGCTGCCCTGGTTGTGTCTCTAGGCTGCAGGCAGCCCATTTCCCTGCCTGAGCTTCTGTCTGACACCTCCTGCTGCTGGCGAGCTGAATGCTCCTAAAATCCTAGGGAAAAGCTCCCCAGGAACACAAGCAGCACCCAGTGAGCTCCGTGCCTCATTCTGTGAGCCTCAGCCAGTTCACTCCTCTCTGCTGCAGACTCAAAAACTCCAGTTCAAGCTTTCCCTCAATTTAGCCAAGATTATTATTTCCATTTTGATTTTTTACTTCCACTCCTTCTCTCTCTTTCTTACCTAGTACCTTCCATCCAATATTTTTCATTTCTCTATTTGTTCATCTTCTATTGTTAAAGGTGCATTCCACACCCTATTAGTCACTGTCCCCTCTGCACTCCAAACTCAAGGAACCCCATTTCACCTGTAAAATCTCTGCACAATCTTTACAGCACCAGGCAGGCAAATCCTTCTCTCCCACCAACACAATCCATGAGCTACAAACTGTTTCTGAGATAAAGAACAGAGAGCAAGAAAGTTCAATTCTGACATCTGTGTGCTTTCCTGCATATTAGCACTTCACTTTTGGTTGCCAGCAGTATTAATTTGATTGTGCTTCATGAGAGACTTTCCTTTATATTGATGTGAGCTGCTTGAGTTAAAAACTGAGAGAATTTCTTCTCTTTTCTGTGCAATGCAGAGCACTGTGTATATTTATAATTGCTTCTGGTCAATAACAATATTTCTACATCTTGGCCTGAAGAGAGAAGCTGGAAGTTCCCAGGATGTGATATTGAAAACCAGCTTTGTTCAATGCCTCACTGTCACTAGGTGGAAATCAAACTTACAGTTCATTATACCGACTCCACTCTTAATAACTCTGGACAGTTTTACAGATATCCACAAGTGGCAGCAGAAAATTCATCCTGAGAACTCCAAAAAAGGGGAAAAAAAGCCAAAAAAGCCATCTAAAGCTGCAGTTTAGAACTCCTATAAAAAGGAGGAAAATAATGACCCATTTGGAAAGCATGCTCAGTACAATCCATCAGACACTGGTTGAAGATAACAGAATATGCAGGGAATCTCAGAAGGGAGACACTGTGGATCTGCTGTCTGAGTTAACAATATTCCTTTCAAAAGCTGTTTCATGGGCACAGGCAGTAATCAAATAAATATTGATATTTGTTTATTCGTGGCTGAAAACCAGAACAGGGATTACAAACACAATTTTTAGGCGCAGTAAAGAAAAAAGCCAAGATTTTTTTACAACAGTGTTAATAGCATTGAATTCAGTGTGCATTAATACCCAGGTGTTGGAACAGTTTGTAATAGGAATAAAACAACACAGAGCAGAGCTCTCCAAAGCTCTGCTCCGAGCACACTCCCATAATTCTCTTATAGTTAAGGGCTACTCCCAGGAAAGATGGCATGCTCAATAAGAGCAAGATAAGGGCACACACGAACATTCTCCTTCCTTTATGTTCCACAAAAGCTTGCTGAACATCTTTAAAAAGGGCACTGAATACATCTTTCAAAGTTCAAATACTTCTGGAAAGCATTAGATAAAATATTTGCTTAGCAATCCAGGAACAGATTTCTCATCTTCTGACAAAAAAAACTCCACACAAAACCCAAAACCCACCAACCACTCCCTAAAAAACCCCAACAAACCTCACCAAAATAAAAAAGTATGGAAATTATCTAGTAAAACCCCCTAAATCTCAGAATAAAATAGAATAAATTTGGTGTAAGAGGAAATGTATTTTATAAATTCTCTACTCTAGAGTACAACTATGGTAGGCTGGAGCTTCTTTGAGCACTGGAAACAGGAAAGAACCACACAGACAATCAGAAAGTGGGAAGGCAGTAGGATAAACTGGATTCAGGTATCCCTGCTAACACTCCAGTTAATATCCTCACTTTGGGCAAGTAATGATTGCTCTATTCTTCCTTTCACAGCCCCTTTTGAGGAGCCCATGCTGCTGCCCAGCAGCTTTTCCACCAAAATAACGTTCGCACGTAGCAAATGGCACATCACACACCTTTCACCTGCCCCAGTTTTAGCCAGATAAGCATTTACTGTTCCTCTGTTTCAAACTGTGCAAATGTACTTCAAGAAAACTTATCTAAACCAGCGGGAAACTGTTGTCGCCTTATCACAAAAGCTCCATACCTTCTTGGTGTTTCTCGTGGACAGCTCCTCACAGCTCTGACTCTTTCTCCTTCACACAGCACCCAACTGACTCCAGTTCCCATCTCAACCCCACCCCACTCTTTTATAGCATCTTCTTCTCATTGCTTACACCTGTGGCCTGTTAAAGTCAGGCTGTTCCCAATCTTTGATAATTGGCCCAGCTGCAGCTCCTTAGGGGTGAGATTACTTTCTGCACTATCTTTATTTTCTTGTATTCTATCCCCCCACAGGAAACATTTCCTTCTGCATTGGTACCTGAGAAACCTCATGTGCCTGGGCATGCTGGTTTCTGATGGATAACTTTGTGTGCTGGTGACACTGTGATCTGACTCAGAGGGAACTCTGAGAGTGGAAGGAAGAGTTCACCTCGATGGGAACAACCCCCAGCAGTCAGCAGAGATGTCAATTAGTGTGAGAGGCACAGTTAGGGCAGAGATTGCACCAGATTCTGCTCCACTGCTGGCACAGGGTAATGAACAGGATCAGGTCACACCATCTCTGTGCAGAGCTCCAAGAACCGCTGATTTCTTTTTGCCATTATTTACCAATTCTTCTTCTCTCTCCTTACATATGCAGAGGATTGTATTGGGAAATGGCTTTATTTAATTACTGAACTTGGTACACGCCTCAGTACCAGTTATTCAGATACCAGAATCTTGTATTTATTTCTTCCCTGCTGAGGAGATGGATGGATGGGATGGACGGACGGATGGATGGATGGATGGATGGATCTGTGGATCCATGGAGGGATGGAAGGATGGATGGATGGATGGATGGATGGATGGATGGATGGATGGATGGATGGATGATGGATGGATGATGGATGGATGGATGGATGGATGGATGGATGGATGGATGGATGGATGGATTGATGGATGATGGATGGATGATGGATGATGGATGGATGATGGATGGATGGATGATGAATGGATGGATGGATCTGTGGATCCATGGATGGATGGATGGATGGATGGATGGATGGATCTGTGGATCCATGGATGGAGGGAGGGATGGATGGATGGATGGACGGGACGGACAGACAGATGGATGGATGGATGGATGGATGGATCTGTGGATCCATGGATGGATGGATGGGATGGGATGGGATGGGATGGACGGATGGACGGACGGATGGACGGATGGATGGATGGATGGATGGATGGATCTGTGGATCCATGGATGGATGGATGGACGGACGGACGGATGGATGGACGGACGGACGGATGGATGGATGGATGGATGGATCTGTGGATCCATGGATGGAGGGAGGGAGGGATGGATGGATGGATGGATGGATGGATGGATGGATGGATGGATGATGGATGGATGGGACGGACGGATGGATGGATGGGATGGATGGATGGATGGATGGATGGATGGATGGATGGATGGATGGATGATGGATGGAGCTGCTCCTCCAGGAGCACAGCCCACGCTGCAAACAGCCTGCTCCCCTCTGTGCTGACCTTTCCTGCCGTGCAGCAGAGCTCCTCTCTCCAGAGCTCTACTGCAGCCAAATGAGTCAGAAAAACCTTCCTGTTGCCCTAGGCAACTGCAGGCATGGCTTTGTTTTTGTGGCCATGAAACTTTGTGTAATGTGTCTGTTTGGGAGCATGGCAAAGTGCAGATCCATCCTCGGAATCCCAGCATTAAACAACATTTCTCATTAGCATCCACTTAACATAAAGATCATTTACAAACCCCTTTTATTGTTACAGACAGGAAAATTCATTTCTACAGGCCTTTTCCTCTAGAATCTGCAATCATATTTCAGAAACCATCCAGCCTGTGCTCAAAACAAAAGTTTATAGTCCATTCTTATTTGCATCCAGTATTGAATATTGAGATGTTAACAGCATTACATTTCATAGGTTTTTTAGTTCTGCCCTATCCATCTGTAAATAAGTCATGGGAAGAAAAAATATGATTTTCCTTTTCAAGCTGAGCTGTCACATAATAAAATATTTCATCATATTTGATTGCATTAAGAATCTAACTTTCAATATATACCCTCACTCCTAAAATTTCTGAATATATGTATGTTGAAATTAAGCAAGTGTGACATAGTTCTTGGTTCCCTTGGGAACAATATTCAGAGCTCATTTGAGTTGTGACCTGCTTATGCTGCCAGGGAGTATTAGTATTTTTGCTGGATCTTTACAACAGAGATATGGAGTGAAGGACAAAGGCAAAAAATAAGACTCTAAATTCACAGATGAAAAACAGATTAAATACTGCTCTGTTTCAGAAGACAGTGTTGGCTTTTTACAGAACCTGCCCCATTTGGTAAGCTCTGCTGAGGAGATTACTGTTTTTCATAGTGAAATGTTTTAGATGAGCTATGCACAGAGAAACCAACAGCACAAGGTGTGGTCCAAGGTGTCTGAAGAGGTTTCAATGAAGAATTAAGGATGGAAATTAACTTCAGGGATTATTTTACAAACTGGATGGCAGCTCAAAGTGGAACAGAACCACCCATCCTACAAGGCTGCCTTTTGTCTCCTGCCACAGCTCAGTCACAAGGAGCATCCAATCCATCATAAATGGAATTTCTGCTGTAGTCAGCACAGGGCTGGGTACAACTGAGCTCAATGGCTTGGTCATTAGAACAAGCAGTGTTTAAATATCTGTATATCCTTCCTTCACCTCAATCTGACTGCTGAGCTTTCCATTTGACACATCACCCTCTCAGTCCCCTGCCAACCTCAAAATCCACACAGCTCATACAGATTTCAGCACTAGGCTCTCTGTATATCAGGATTAGGGGCTCTTTCTTTCCCTTCCTGCTCTCTTCCTGTGGGTTCCAGGAAGGATTAGGCCAGGGAACAATTCTCCATCCCTCCTCTCCATCCTGCCACGGGTTCCATTTCCTCTCTTCCCGTTCCTTACCCCTCCTGTTGAGCTGATCTGAGCTCACACACATTTCATTTCAACTGGTGCCAGTTGGTGCAGTGACTCACTGCAGTGTTTATCCCCTTTCTGAAGTAAATAAGCGTTTACCACATGGGGAAGTTGTGTTTCCACAACAGAAATTACAGAAATTTCAAAATCTCATCACAGACAAGCTGGGCTTGGGAAGGGTTGAGGCCCTGCCTGGCTGACAGTGCAAACCTTGGACCTGTGGATCCCTGGTCCCAGGGTCACCAAAATAAACTCTGCCTGAGCTGCAGCTCACTGAAACCTCCCTCAGCTCTGGGGCCAATAACAAAAACCAGAGAAACCAGCAAAAATCAGAGAAAACCAGTGAAAATCAGAGAACCTGCCAGCCACTGCTTGGATGCAAAGGAGTTTTCCTCCAGTGCAGGTTATCAATACGTTTCTGTTAAAGCAGCCTCATTTTTAATACTGCACTGAATAATCTTAAGCTTATTAAACTGCCTTGTGTTACAAGAATAGACAGTTGTAGTCAAACATGAAAACGAGTCAAGGAAGAAAACCAAACCTGTTTCTCATAAGAACTGCAAATATGAATGTGTTCCTATTAGTTTTCACAACAGATTTGAGTTTGTCTCTCTTGTCTTCATTTTTTTTCCACTGAAAGGGAACAGTGGACTTGTTCCTCCTGAATAGGGATAATTTATGATTACCTTGTTTAATTTTATTATTTTGCTGCCTTAAGTTCTTGTTTACAATGCCTTTTCTGCAGCAGAACAAAAATCCCTTTAAAGTTCAACCTGCTAAATTAATAAACTGTGTTCTCAGTTTTAGTTCCATGCTAAATGGAGCTGCATAAAATTGTTATAACACACCCATAAAACAGCAGCAGATGCAATATGTTCAAAACGATTATTTTCCTTTAATTTTGTAAACATACAGAAAGTTTGCATTATAGCCTACCCTTAAGCACATCCCTGCTGTAAATTAAAGATGTGCCAAATCAGCTCCAAACACATTTTGCAGTAAACAAACAATGAGACGTGGGGCACTGCAAAATGAGAGCAGCAGAGGAAAAAGCAGTGGCCAACACAGAGCAAAGCATTTGACAAATCCAGAAGCATTTCTGCATCTCTGTGCGTTTGGGCACCACAGCCATGCTGTGATCAAGGTTTTACACAATGTGGATAAGGGCTGCAGGGGTATTTCACACATAAGACAATAAGAAAATTATCATTTCACTCCCCAGTTTTATCCCCTGGGACTCCAGTGAAGGGTCTCAAAGGCTCAGGCAATATCTGAGATGCCAGGGTACAAAATAAAGTGGAATTGACCCAAAGAGGATCGTGTGCCAAAGAATGAGGAGTTGTGTGCTTTTATTAGCAGTAGCAGCAAAGTTTCTGTGCGACAGACAGCTCTGTCAAAAGCCCATTAAAAAGTTCCAGGGTGAGTTACCTGCTGATCAGTAGGAAACTGAGTAAACTAATATGAAACCTAAGTATTGTGTAGATTATACACTAAATACTAAGGCACAATCCACCAAAACCTCTGAAATATGTAGAATCAGCTCTAGAAGAAGTAAACATCCAAAGGTAACAAGAGAACACACATATTCCTGCCTGCTTTCGTGCTTCCAGAACAAGTCCATGGCTATAAATAACATTTGCATATGTTTTTCAAAAGATACATTCACCACCCTCATCTGCTTTAACTTAGCATTGAGAAAGTGTTCAAAATTCATGCAGTGCTTCATAAATTTGGCAACACTAAAAATTGATCCAAGCCTCAATCAAGGTAACAGGAGATTGTACACTGACCTCAATTAGCCTTGGATCAAGCCTTGGGAGAATGAGCAGTGTTCTAAGCAGTCATTATCTGTGGGGACAGGCACAGAGAGCAAACCATGAGCACCCCACCATGGGCAGAGTTATTCAAATTGAACACAAGACCAGCCACATCTTTTTTATTTTTTGTTAAACAATGATTTCATTAAAACTCTGCTAAGTCAGGCTTGCCCTGTTGCTGAACTAAACCTCAAGGTAATCTTTAAAAATATGACATGCCAAGAGAAAAGAAAACAGAGTTGGTGACCTGGAGCAGCTGCAAATGCAGCTCAAGGCTCTGAGTCACACTGAGCCTTTCCTATTTCCTATTTCCTATTTCCTATTTCCTTTCCTTTCCTTTCCTTTCCTTTCCTTTCCTTTCCTTTCCTTTCCTTTCCTTTCCTTTCCTTTCCTTTCCTTTCCTTTCCTTTCCTTTCCTTTCCTTTCCTTTCCTTTCCTTTCCTTTCCTTTCCCTTCCCTTCCCTTCCCTTCCCTTCCCTTCCCTGTGTGTGGGTGCTATGTACACTCAAAAGATGCCCGTTCAAAAAGGCACCATCTGCTTTTCTGACCCTCTGGCACTTACAGAATCTTCTCAATGGGAACAGGAATTTCTCCCAAGGATGTGCTCGACTTCCTCTTGCACTAATTCTTCCTGAGCAGCGAGAGTGCCACAACCCCTCAAATACTTCACACTGCCATCTCAACAGATCACTTGTGAGATGCCAGGCCCAAGGAACGTCCTTGGAATTTCTGATGAGACTTCCATAAATTTACAAGTTAAATCAGTTATGAAGAAATTGTTCCTCTCACATTTCAAAGACTATCTTTTATGGAGACACACACGCACTCACCACGAGAAGAATGTAATGAGAATTTCTTTTATTCATGAAGAAAACAAAGGCAGAAAAAGTCACATTTGAAAATATAACCAGTTTGAATCAACACATTAAGGAACTTCTGGCACAGACTGGGAAACTGGGGGGAAAAAGGGGGAAAACAAGAGAAACATCAAACTCCAACATATACAGAGCACTACACAGCTAAGCAATGTAAAACCGCAGCAACACTAATAAATACAGGCCTTGTGAAACGTGTGATGTATACATGAATTAGAATGTGGGCATTTATTTGTACTTTGGTGTAGGGAGTGAATCAAACACAAAGCACAGTGGAAGGAGAAGCTACCCTTGCACGTGGGTGCAGTCACATCTGTATTTTTGGGCTATTTTAAACTTCAGTCAGCTCAGAACAAATCCCTACACTCCATCCCAGTGGAAACCATAATTTCTGGCAGTTATAATGGACAAAATATGGTAATTTGCTCAGTGGTTTGCAGGGAAAGAGGCAGGAAGATCCAATTTCTGAATTGTGAGGTGTTTAACCAGCCCGTAGCCAGTGCTCTGAGCTACCAACTGCCACAACACAAAATGCTGAAACCACAACCTGCTCCTCCATAACTTACACCACAAGAAACCCTAAGAACTGAAATTCTTCCAATTTGCCAGAGCCTGAGGCTTTTCTCAGCTGGAAGGTGAAATCCTGGCAGCAATGCCATTGGTAGCAGATTAGATTTAATCACCTTGTACTGACACCTCCTTGTTTTAGAGGGGAGGGAAGAAAAAGCTCCACACCTACACTGAACTCCAAAGGACATGGACATTAATCACAGCTTATTTTTTTAAATTTCTTTTGGATAAATACAGGTTTTAATTATACAGGTCCTGGTTTGTTCTGTTTGTTTCCTAATTAGAGAAAAATGGCAAGTCTCCCAACCTAAGCTCTTTCCCTCTGAAGAATTTAACAATACATTTGGACAGGCACATATATTTATTTGGAGGCTGCACAATGAATAAAATCCCACTTGCACTTAACAGAGCAAAGTTTGCCAGAATTCAGCGCGTGAGCCAAGGCTCCACACTCTGCTAATGGCAAAAATAGCTCTCCCTGCAGTCCAGCAGCGGATTATGAGCATTGCTGAATGTGCCTGGAAACACCCACAACACCTGCTGTTTATTGTGAGTGGCTGCACTGAGAACAGACATGCTTCAGCTGTGAAAGAAGGAAAAAGAAAAAAAAAAAGAAATAGAAAAAAAAAAAAAAGAAAGAAAAAAAGTTTGTGAGTGGGAAAATAAGGACAGAGATGGTAACTGTGATTCATGAAGTGTTTCTGCTGAAGGGACTCACTGCAAAGTGCAGCATCCAATAACTTTCACCTAAACCCCTCAAAACACAAGAACTTTCTGTGAAGACGTTTACAGATTTTTGGTAAGGCAGGTTATCAAGCAAAATGAGGTGAGGAAACTGAAGGAGGCCAGGAGCAAAGCCAAGAAATCTCAATTCCAGTGACAAGGCAAATGACCAGAATTCTGTACTCAGTTAAACCCTGACTAACTCATGCTGTGCACAGAAAATTCTCTGCATTTAACTAGGGTAGGAATAACATCAGGACTCCTCCAAGTTGAACAGAATTGCCTTTCAGCTTCTACTTGCATGAGAACACTGAAACACCACCAGAGAACAAGGGTGTGGATGCCAGCACTCTAAATGACAATTTACTCAGAAAGATTTAAAAACCAACCCAAACCACACAAACACTGAAAACCTCCCACTGCTTTCACCAGTAATGACAATGAGATCTGACTCCTGTGGCCTTTTCCTCCTCCCGTTTGTTTGGGCTGGGTCATTTCCCTTTCTCCCCCTTTCTCCACCCTCTCCCCATCCCCAATCTTCTTCTTGAGAAAATCTTTCTGCAGCTGGCACGAGCAGCTGCATCATTTTTGCTCTGTGCAAAGCATCACTTTTGCTCTGTGCACAGCTTTTGAGGCGCTGCAGCATTTCTGCTCTGTGCAAAGCATCATTTTTGCTCTGTGCACGGTTTTTGAGGTGCTGATGGAGATGATGCCAGCACGCACTTTGACTTTATTCCCCCCTAGCAGCAGGACACGGATCAGGTCTCAGGTGCTGACCTGGCTTTTGGTGGAACAGGCAGTGGGCACTCTTTCAAGAGGAGCAATACAATGACACTGCACATCTGACAGTGGTTATTTCTCTCTCATTGAAAGCAGCCAGACCAGCCCAGAGCTCCTCTGCACAGCAAAAACTCTGCTGTCCCAGGATCTTTGTTATCCAGGCATTGTTATCATCCCCTTTGAACTGTGAGAAATGAAGCCCTGCACAGAAAAGACATTCACAGAAATTCTGCACAATTTCAGACTTTCAAATGAGACCTCCAAAGCCTCCCAAACATCCAATCTGTAAGGTTTGCTCCTCCCTCTCTTGGCAAAGGCTCTCAGTGAAAGGAACTTTCCTGGTTTTATTCAAGTTAAAGTATTAAAAAGGTCCTGTCCATCTGCACTCAGCCTGGGACAGTGCCTATTGTGGGAACCCATAAAAGTCAGTGGCCCTGTCCCATTTGTGTCTGTATATAAACTGCTAGCATCACCTGTCAGTGCCTTGGACCCTCTGCAC
Source organism: Melospiza melodia melodia (assembly GCF_035770615.1). Lineage (NCBI taxonomy): Eukaryota > Metazoa > Chordata > Aves > Passeriformes > Passerellidae > Melospiza > Melospiza melodia. The sequence continues at coordinate 19,267,291 of NC_086209.1, read as the reverse complement.
ATCAGCCTGGGCTCCTACTTCAGTCTTTTCTTTTTCCAGCCAGCTCTTCTAACATTCTTCCAAATTAAACCACATTTCCCCAATTCTTATACCCCACAAACGACCACCACATTAGAATATTCACCTCAATACATTTTCAATATTTTCTGTCTCCTACAGCACTCTCTGTGTATTCCCCCAATTCCAAAGCTGCCTTTGCACCTCTCTAACCCACGATAAAAGGCAGCAAACCCATTTTATGTGTATTTCTGTATGCCAAGGCTTTGAGTCTGGCTCTCCAGGCTCTGGGCTGAAAGGCAGAGCTGCTCAGAGCTGTCAGCAGAGCAGAGTCAAGCTGAGCTGCCCATGATTTATGCAGGTAGGGCCGGAGCTGTCAGCTCCCCATGCCTGACATGGGGCAGGACTCACTGCTGAAAACCCAGACTCACCGCATGACAAATCCAGCTCCGCTCCCGAAATGACAGAATGCGATATGCAATTCAAAAAACACATTTTCAGTAGGCACAACAGCAGGATAAATAAGTTGGGAGACAATCTATATTAATATTGGAAGCCTGAAAGCAGGCTGCTTATTTCTCCCATTTAGATTCATAACAGAGGCTAAAATATTTTGCTTAAACAGAGACACAATAAAGGAAAAAACTGCAGTTTGATTTATGATTTAAATAGAGACCACATGTATTCTAATATTACTATTTATTACAATTTCCCACAACTGTGACAGGATCTAATACCTTCAAAACACCAAAATGCAGTTTGACAAAGCTCCCTCCATTCCCTCCCAAGCAGGATTTATGTGGCTCAAGTTGTACTTGGGTTATGAAATGAAGGTTTTGCCACCATTCCCCAGCAGTACCTCAGTCCTCTGATGAAAATCAGGATTTAAATACTGGGGTGGTCCAGACTGCAGCTCCTGTAATTGCTGTTCAGCCAGGGAGGGACACTGAGTCCTGCTCAGCTGCCAAGGTGAGAGCTCCACACCCAAAGTGGAGTTTGAATCCTAATCTTGCTTGGGGACTCCAAACCTTGCTGCAGGAGCTTCCTGCTGACGCCACCAGAACTATCTTAGGAGATGCTTAACTTTTCTATAAAGTGGGTATAATTCCTCTGTGATGCAGGTTATAATGCTTAGAAAAATTATTTTTTGGCACTCTCTGAAGTTTACAAGCAAGATATCTACAGCTGAAGAACTGCCCAAATCAGCTTAATATAAACTGACCTTAATACAGGGGAAGGATGGGCTTTAATCTATTTGAAGAAATTCAGGGAAGGTTCTTTAGCACAGCGAGTTTGCTTAACGTGATCTGTGCTGCAGCCTCCTCTCGGTTCACAGGGGAAATCAGACATGCACACAAGAATCCCAGACAATTATGAAGAAAACTTAAAGAAAACTTAAAGATAAAATGGCTTCAAGTTTCCTGAATGGAGAGGAACAAAGATTTCCCCATCATCTCAGAAATGTCTCCATCATCCCCGCTGTTCCCTGCCAAGGCTCATGCCCATGGTCTCTGTGTGCATTTCCCTTCCAGCCCCTGCTCCATCCCTGCCCTGTGCTGGAGCACACACACCTTGCCATCACACTGACCCTAAAAGGAGAATTCACTGTACACAAAAAGAGCATTTAATTGCTTTCTCTCTTGGAGGTGCCTCTGCCAGGACAGACACAATCTGACTTCAGCTGGAAAATGTACAGGGACAGCTCTTCTGCAAAGGCAGCCACTTCTTCCTTCAGAATGCAAGAAGGGAATCACCAGTAAACTTAATATATGTGTTATTTATTGCTGCTGTCCTGACACAGATAAAATGTACAGCACTGTGCAGCACTGGGGTATCATTGCACAAACATTTAATGGGAATGTGGGCAGCAGCCTGATTCCTGCCCAAGTACCAAACCTGCATCTTACACACGATGTAGACGAGTTGCTTTCTGTTTTTTTAAATTAGTGATGTGGAGATTGAAAATAAAACCAAGGAAGAAGTGGGTTTTTTTCTGCAAATAGTAAATATACATTTCTTATGGTGTTTGCTGAAGATTCTGCTTTCATATGAGTAATTCACTTTAAATGCATTTCTTCCATGTTCTGAGTAACAGCAGGCCTAAAGGAAGGCTCTCCATCACTAGCATACAGACAACAGCATTAAGTTGGCTTGAGACATTCAGGATTTTCTCTCATTTTATCCCTAATCTCCCCTTTTCAGGGATTTCTGAACTATATTGGTGTCAGTGAAATACCAGTGCATGCCATTCCAAACTGTTTTGCTAACCAAATTAAAAACAAAGTTCCAAATAAATAACTATATCTTGTGAGACAGAGTGACAGAATTTTTTTCCCCTGCTAGAAGATGAAGTGGGTAACAGTTGCTTGGGGTTTTTTTAATGGACATGTTCAGTGACATGTTTATGAAAATTAGATATTAAAAGCTCAGCACCTAATTCTTCATCTTAAATAAATTCTCACAATTCTCAAGGAGAGTTATGGAGTGTTCTGTTTCCTTGAAAAACAGCCCACTACTCAAGTCAGTTTTTTTTTTTTTTTTTTTTAGAATATGTATAAATTATATTTGAAAATTTTTCAGGATGCTCCCTCCTTTTCCATAGCACCAAAGAGCTGACAGCAGTCCTTCAGAGTTTCAGATGAAGCTGAAGGAGTTTTGTGCAAGCTGACACTTCATTTTATGTACACCTGAACTCTTAAAATAAAACCAACTTTCCTATTTATTTACTTCTCTGAAATAAGCACCAGGCCATGAATCCGCAAGCAAATGGTCAATTATAATTCTCCAGCTAATGCAGAGAGTCTTCAGCATTTCACTCTGTTGCATATTATAATGATGGGGACAGGGCAAGTGCCTCCAGTCATTACTCAGCCTGATCAAAGAAATCCAACCTGGGTACAAGTGAATGACACTTCAGTCCATTTCTGCCTTGGAACCCATTAACCTGTTCCTTCTGAGAGCTCCAGCAGGTTTGTTGTTTTATTTAGATCCAAGGTTCTTTCATTATCAGCTAGTTTATCACACGCTGCTCTGAAAGTGTACTCACTGCACAGGCTGTGGTGAGAGAGCTCACAAATTAAACAGAAATCTTGTGTAGGTTGGACCAAACATCACTGTGGAGAATGAGGAGGTCATCAGTGATGGAAATGTAATTCAGCAAGAGACCTGGCCACTGCACAATTACAAATAAAGGCTTAAAAGCCACACACGACAGGAACACAAACCCACCCACTCCTGCTGATAAAGAAAAGCAGTGTTTTACTTTACTGCCTCTGTAGCACCTCAGGAACATCTTCCTCCACAGGAAACCCAGCTGAACTGGGCACAGGGGAGAGCGTGGAGAGCAGGCAAGGGTCAGAGCAGAGAAATTGGGAACAAATTCTGACCTGGGAGAAAACTGCTGCCCATGGTCTGTGTCTGCACAAAGGCTTTTTACAGAGGGGTCTGCAAGAACATGCAGGGACAGGACCCAGGGGATGGCTCCCAGTGCCAGAGGGCAGGGATGGGTGGGATATTGGGATCAGGAATTGTTCCCTGTGAGGGTGGCAGACCCTGGCACAGGTGCCCAGAGCAGCTGGGGCTGCCCCTGCATCCCTGGCAGTGCCCAAGGCCAGGCTGGAGCACCTGGGACAGTGGAAGAGTCCCTGCCATGGCTGAGGGTCTGGAACAAGATGATCTTTAAGGTCCTTTCCAACCCAAGATGCAATTTCAGGCATTGAAATTAACGATGCCTTAAATTTACTTTCCTACATAATTTATTATGAATATTTAGCATCTCTGTATTGCTCCCTTTCTTCACTCTTCACACAATACACACATTTCCATTTGCCCCTCCGTCTCTCTAAAACTAAAGGGAGAAGAGCCTGCCCAGAAGTATGCAAATAACAGCACAGCCATGCTTATTTATTAATAAAAATTAGGGAATGGAATGTGATCCAGTGCACATGATGTTTTAATAGAGCAGCCTCAGGCAGCAGCAGAACATGAGCAGAGTACCCTTCTTTTAGTCAAGCAATTTATAATAGATTGCAGAGCCCCTGTGGGAGCCCAGGGCAGCTCTCTGCACTCAGTGCAGCGGGAGGAAATACAAACGCTTTTTGCAGATATCTGTAACACTCCTGCCAGTCCTGAAGTGGTGAGCTCTCTGTTTATCCCTCCCAAACAAGAATTATAAAAAAGTAAAACAAAACCCCAAAAAACCAAACCAAACCAAAACCAAAAAACCAACAAACAAACAAAAAAAAAAAAAAAAACAAAAAAAAAAAAACAAAAAACCCAAACAAATAAACCCAAAACCTCCCAAAATAAAACCCCTCCAAAAAAAAAACCCCAAACCCAAAAATACCCCGAAAACCAAAACCCCAACCAGGACAGCAGCTGGAAATTGGTGAAATTGTTCCCTGACTCTCCCCTTGTTTTCCTGGCTGGCACTCAAGCCCCCAAGGTAGAGAATTCTGCTGTCCAACCTCTCCTGTTCCCTGGTGCTAGAAATGCACGTGAGCATCACTTGGGGTCATGGGCTCTGTTTGCTCTGAATTTCCCTCCTTTACCCCTCTTCAGTGGGTTAGCTTGGCAAACAGCACACAAGGAATAACTGAAATTAAGAGTTTTGAGTTAAAACTGGGGCTGAGGGGCTGAGCACCATACTCACAAAAAGTCAGAGATCTGCTCCTAAACCCAACGGAGCCATTGTGCAAAAAGCATTCAGTGAGAGCTCACCTGAGAGCCACACTGAATTTCTGCCCCTCACCTGGTGCAGCTGGGAACACAGGAGGAGATGGTGTGGGGCACACAAATAAATGGCACAGGAGGAGATGGAGATGATGTGGAGCACACAAACATGGCAGCAGAAGTTGGTGTGGAGCACACAAATAGTATAAGTGAGCTATTGTGGAGCACACAAATAAATAACGCAAGAAGAGCTGTGATGCAGCACACAAATAAATGGCAAAAGAAGAGCTGTGGTGGAGAACACAAACAGGACAGGAGGAGCTGGAGTGGAGCACACAAATAAATAACACAAGAAGAGCTGTGGTGGAGCACAGAAATGGCACAAGAGGAGATGATGTAGGGCACACAAATGGCACAGGAGGAGCTGATGTGGGGCACACAAATGGCACAAGAGGAGATGATGTGGGGCACACAAACAAATGGCACAAGAGGAGATGATGTGGGGCACACAAACAAATGGCACAGGAGGAGATGATGTGGGGCACACAAACAAATGGCACAAGAGGAGATGATGTGGGGCACACAAATGGCACAGGAGGAGCTGATGTGGGGCACACAAATGGCACAAGAGGAGATGATGTGGGGCACACAAACAAATGGCACAGGAGGAGATGATGTGGGGCACACAAATGGCACAAGAGGAGATGATGTGGGGCACACAAACAAATGGCACAAGAGGAGATGATGTGGGGCACACAAATGGCACAGGAGGAGCTGATGTGGGGCACACAAATGGCACAGGAGGAGATGATGTGGGGCACACAAATGGCACAGGAGGAGCTGATGGGCACACAAACAAATGGCACAGGAGGAGATGATGTGGGGCACAGAAATGGCACAGGAGGAGATGATGTGGGGCACACAAACAAATGGCACAGGAGGAGATGATGTGGGGCACACAAACAAATGGCACAGGAGGAGATGATGTGGGGCACACAAATGGCACAGGAGGAGATGATGTGGGGCACACAAATGGCACAGGAGGAGCTGATGTGGGGCACAGAACCTTTCTGGACTGAGCTGTTCCCTGGCACTCCATGGGCACTGCCCTGCTTCATTCACACCCAGAGCTGCAGCTCACAGCCCTGGGCACAGACTGGCTGCTGCAATAAGATTATTGGGAATTATGAGTGGCCACCTCCGTTTATTTTAGAGGATTTAAGTCTTGCCAGAGTCTCCTGATGCACAAAGCACTGGGAGGTTACAAGCTTGCATTTCAATGGGATCCTTGCTTAAAATCCTCCCTTTACAGATTGACAACAGCTTAAATATTTGATTTTGCACTACTTAAAAAAAGTCTGTTGCTAATAGCAATATAATCACTAAAGCAGCTCCCAACCACTGAATATATGAAAAACCCCATATATGCTAGCACGTAGGCAAAAGTTACAGAATTGAAGTTCCTTAGAAATTACACAGTTCCAAGTGAAAAAAAATAGTATTTCATGAATTTGATTTTCAGGTGAACTGATTTTATAACCTAATTTTTTTTTAAAACAACAAAGCTGGTGAAAAGAATAAAACAAAAATCAAGGTTTAATTTGATCCTGTCTTCAAATTTCATTTGACTTTGAGCATGCTGAAAGAGAAAGAACAAAGATGCAAATCCTGATACTATTTCTTTGTAAAACACAAACAAAAATATTTTGTATTAATAATTTAAAATATTCTTCATCTACTCTAAAGCAAGAAACACTATGGTGCCTTTTTTTAATGGTATTTTTGGCAATTAAAATTACTCTTCCCCAAAGCCTCAACGATTTCTTTGTTTCTCTTGTGCAGGTGAACTCCCATAAGGAAAAGAGTTACCACCAAAATTCAAGATGATCTGTCTCATATTCCAGAGACACTGATAAATTTTTTTCATTAAAAAGAATTCAACACTTGGTGCACCCAGCACAAACAGAATCTGTATTTCACATATCAGCTTTTGATTGTAACTTATGCACAGAATTTGCCTTTTGCAACAAATCCAGGCTGGAAAGGAATGAAAAAGCCTTGCAATGTGGAAATGCTGATTTAAATACACCCACGTGCTGAGACCTTTAGCAACCCTGCCATGACTTTGGTCCTTTGGTCTGTTTGGGAACACAAAAGTTATTTGTGTATCTTTGCTTTTACAGAGTTCTTCTTTGTTAATGCAAGGTCAAATAAGAGCAGGGAGCTTCAAATTCAAATACTGTTCATAGAAAAGCAGCAATATTGTACCAGGGTACCTCAGCATGGCAAGAGGAAGAAACCCCCACACCTTTGTAGTTGAGCCATGTTTTTAGGCCCCGAGAAACACAATTCCAGTCTTCTTAAGGAAAAAGAAAATTGCTACAGAGATAATAAGCAATATAATTGAGCTTTAAGATATCTCAGGCTGTGTAACCTGCTGTCAGCCTCACCCAGGTGTGATGGCAGCACCTCCTTGGCTCAGGAACAGCCTGAGGGTGGCCAAACCTGCCCCTGGTGATGCCACCAGCCCTGCTGTCCCCTGGTGCCACAAACTATACTGAAAGAATAGAAGAAAAGGTTTCATCAGAAGGCTGGCTAAGAATAGAAAAAGAAGGAATGATAACAGAGAGTCCAAGCCAGCAGACTGTGATTGGCCATTAATTAGAAACAACCACATGAGACCAATCCCAGATGCACCTGTTGCATCCCACAGCAGCAGATAACCATTGTTTGCATTTTGTCCCTGAGGCCTCTCAGCTTCTCAGGAGGGAAAATCCTAAAAAAAGGATTTTCCATAAAAGTTGTCTGCAACATCCAGCCTTGGGATGTACAAGAAACTCCTAAACCATCCCCAGGGCCCAGCTGGACACATGGAACCTCCTCTCTTCAGTCCCACCCAAACCCTCACCTGCTGAGGCAGTCACCCAGAAGTAAACCAATATTCCCGCAGGAATGCTGTGCAGAATTCCTAAAGTTCTGCAAAGAATTCCAGCATCTCCAAGGCAGTGGTTCCAGAGCCACGTTCAGCTCAAACTCCTCCAAAAACTTCTCTAAAGAATCTCCACCAGCTGAAGGCTCCAGCCCCTGGGAATGTCCATGGCCAGGAAGGCAACGGGAGAATAAAGAAACTGCACAGATCTACCTCCACCCTATAGCTCCTAATTATTGCATAAAAGGAAATTTGTGTGCAGCGTTCATTTTAAAGGTCCTGGAGGTGTTTAGCATCTTAAAATTGCCTGCCAGGTTGTTCCTATGACAGCAGGTCTCTCCCTGCAATAAAGCCCACTGGGATTGCAGCAGGGCAAAGAAAAGTAAGGGGTTAAGACATTAAAAAAAACAACATTCAGAAAGTCTGAAAAGTTCTGAAATGCTGTAATAATTTAATCAGCTCAGCAAAGCACATATAGCATGCACAAACGCACAGATTTCAGTTTGTCCTCTTGGATATTCTCCTCTCCCACCACCTGATGACACACCAACGTGCCCCCCACCACACCGACTGTTTCTAATGGAAACAGATTTCACTTCATGAATGTATTTCTGGAACCAGAAAAATGGAAAACATCAAAGAGCTATCATGTCAGGAACCTGTCTGTCAGGAGAGGATGCAGGAATTCTTACTAGAGTGCATTGGCCTGTTTAGCTCAGCTGTAATGAGCTGAGGCTTTCATCATTTCCCTTTTGGAATCAGTTTCATTATTTGCTGAAATTCACTCTTAAGATATTTTTGATCCTAAAATACAACATTAGGTCATCTCTTTTTTTTTTTTTTTTTTTTTTTTTTTTTTAAATTTTTTTTTTTTTTTCTCCTCCTTGGTGCCTTCAGGATTTACAGCTCATGTTACTGCAAACAATCCCCGTCCTGCCCTGGTGTTTGCACCACTCCATCACTACTGGGGTCTGGTTTGCCACTGGGCTCAGAGCAAATATCTCAGCTGCCGTAAATGCCTCTGGAAAAGTTCAGACTGGAGTTGTTCAGCATCCATCTCACTTGGATGGATCTTCCTTTTATAGCCCTCTATCACAGCACCAGTCAGGAAATCAGATTAATGCAGTCATTTGGTAAAGTACGGCAATATTGAGACTAATATTGCAGCATTTACCTTGAAGAGATTTCTGATAATGAAAACTTGTCTGTTATGATGTGCCATTTCCAGCACTGCCTGCTGCAAAATCTGCTGCTCTGAACAGCAGCAATTAGAGGCTGCAATCTTCAGCAGAAACATCTGAGCTGAAGAGCAGCACATCCACTGGTTCCCAGGCCCACATCAGCATTTCCAGGAGTCACTTTTACTGCATCATCCAGGAAAAGACTTTGCCATAACCCGTCTGCCCCTTTTGGCAAGGCTGACTTCAATCCCTGACTAATATAAAGAACATTAATTTCATCAGGGACATTTAACAGTGCTTACACATGAACCTTGATTTTTTTTTTTCAAGTTATCGTCTGCATGTCATTTTAAAAAAAGGCGTTCTTCATCAAAAGAAAAGTTTTTCTTAGGGAAAGATGTTTTTATTTCTGTATTTAGGAAAATCTAGCTGTGGGGAGACCTTGGTTCTCCCACATCCAGAGAGCCTGGAATATTTCCAATTAAACATCTCTGCCCTTCACATGGATAACTTGTTGTGCACTCCCTGGAGTACTGAGCTGCCCTTTTTTGGAACTTTGAAAGCATCCCTCATGCTCTGGCAAGTATTACAATAAATTATAAGTGGCCTGAGAATTGTTAAATGTACATTTTTCGGCTGTCCCCATCCACATTAAGTAACTGCAGTCTATCATGTCCATTTCATAGCATCTGAGCACCGTGGACAAGTGAATAATTAGCTTTAGCAAGAATAGCCAGATTTATGTGAGGAAAAATTTAACTCCTAGAAAGCTCAGCAGCTCGAGATGGATTTCTCTCTTCATGCAACACTAATCTCAGTTCATATTTCCCTTGTACTTAAGACAAATTGGTGAAAATGGACATGATTTAATTAAAATCTGAAGCCTTCACAGTGCTTGTCTCCTAAATGAAACTTGTAATGAAAATGAAAAAGACTATTTCTAAAAATTGCAAGCACCAGATTTTTTTCTTTTCTTTTCTTTTTTAACATTAATAAATAACTTATGAATAGAGTCTTCCTGGTAGCAATGGAGGTATATAAGAATCAAAACTTTCAGAATTCCACTGACCAGGACAGGGGAGATTTCAGCAGAGCATGGCTCCATTACACCCCAAACCCACCCCATGTAAAATCACTTTCTGAAGGGCCACAGTCACTCCAGGATTCCTCAAATACCAAAAAAAGGTGAAAAGGAACAGGCCTGCATGGGGTGTGCTGTTCCCAGCATCTTCATGGAATAAATGACCCGAGTCCCAGCAAGGGGACCTGTCCCAGTGAGGATTCAGAGGGTTGGGATGTTCATTCCCCTGCCTCTCTCCTTCCCTGAGGGATGCTCAGTAAAAATCAAATGGCTGGAGATATTTTTTTCCCTGTGTTGACCATCGTCACATTTCAGATGTGAATTTAAATTCCTTTTAGCAAACACAAGCAGGTGATTTCTGGCTCGCTGTTCCCCTTTAGTGCTCATACAGACACAAACCCAAGTACCTCAGGGTAGGGCTGTTGAGCAGTGCATTTTTTAATTTGACTTTGACTTTGTCCCACATCAGGTACAAGTGCCCTCACTCCCTGGACCTGTGCAGAATGCAGAATTGAGCACATTTACCCAGAGGGGAAATCACCTCCCTCTGCAGCACCTGCACCCCATTCACAGCCAGGTTCAAACGTCTCCCACAGGGAAATGTGGGTAAAGCACCCAAGTTACAGCATAAACTGGAAATAAAGAGAAAATGAACCCCCAGCACCACAGGGTTTTTATCATTAAGTACCATCTACAATAAGAATGCTCCACAAAATCTCCTTTTATTAAAAGTCTCCCAGCATTTGCAACTTCCATCTAAAATCTGGTCCTTAAGTGGAATTTCTTCCTCTTCTTACTTGTCAGAGCAGTAAGAGCCTCAAACAAAGTTCAAAACAGACAGGCAGTCTTGTTCAAAATAACTGAACTGTCTGATTCTTCACACACCTTTAAATAAAGTACTTCATTAAATACTTCAACACACAATCGCGTAGCTGCTAAAAAGCTTACATGGGCTCAGCTCCTCTTTCCTTCTGTGTATTCTCCATTGAGGGCTCTCAAATACAAATGCAAAGCCTCTAACTGAGGAAATCCTGAAGCCTAAAGTTTCTGGAATTAAAAAATACGATGGAGAAATGTTGCTGCAGTCCATTTCACCCTTGCATTCCTCTTTGCCACCCACAGCACGCTGCACCAGACACAGGTTTGCTCTGATCCAATAAATACACACAGACTTATGTTATTTTAAGTTTGTTTCCAGAGGAAATGCCAATTAAGCAATGACATTCTCCATCTGCCTGCCTGCTAGTACTTCATGTCCCAGTACAATTTTGGAATCAGTAAATTAATTTTGACAAAGTTTTCAGAGATTATTTAATTCCAGCAGGCTCTGTGAGCTTTGGCTGCTGGGTAAAGAAGTGAGTCCCAAGTCCATTGGAACAGTAAAAACACATTCTGAGTTTTAAAAACACACACAGGTTACCCACCCTGCATGGTTTCTTCTTTAAGATATCTATATCCACTGCTTCACAGCTCCTAAGGCATTTGTTATTAAAACCAAGAAAATAAAGTTATTTGCTTTTTTTTTCGTTTGTTTGCAGCTAGTGGCCTTACAAAACAGAAATGAAACAAAAATCATTACAACAGAAAGTGACACTTTCAGCAACATCTTGATTCAAAGTGTGTGAAAGATCCCGTAGCTTAAATCTGAATCACCATTAATAATAAAGCAAAAGTATTTTATCTAAAAGAAAACAAAAATCTTCCCCCTGTTTTTGGTACTGATGTGCATTATAAAGGAGAAAGCCAAAGGAATAAACTGTTCTTTATTTAATGATGATGCTGTACTTTATATGCACAAGCAGACTTTTGGTTTTTTCAACCTTCCAATAACAAACAGAGAAAACATGTATTATTGATCAGTTGTCTTCTTTTGAATTAAAAATAAGTGTTGAGATTGTCCACACAGTTACTGTGAATCTGAAGCTTTTTCAGGCAATTGTAAATACAAACATAAAAATGCAGCGTTCTAGAACGGGAAAGCAAGATCCTTATTAGAATTATATTTACATAGTTTAAAAATAAAAATATATAAAAAAAAAGAAAACTGAACAACATAAACACAAAACCAGCTGCAGAAATGGGTGGGCAGTGAGTGCCTCAGCCCCTGGTGATAAATGGGTGGGGGTCACACGCAGGTAGCCAAGGAGAAAGAGTTACACACATGAACAAGATGTGTTACACACGTGTGCAGAGAGCAAGGCACTGGTTCCCCAGCCTCCCAAAGCTGCAGAACACCAGGCTGTGCTTCTCAGCAGATTTTCCATTTTTCAAAGAGGGATTTCTCCCTGGCAGGAGTTCCCTGTGCCAGCCCAGCCCGGCCAGGTGAGCGCTGCTGACCGAGGACTCCCAGCCCCTGCCAAGGGCTCTCCATCCTGGGGCTGCTCCTCTGCTGAATTTGGGCTGATCAGCACCAAACTTGGCTCTTCCCAGCAGTTCCTCGCCGCTCTTTGCTTCCTCTGCCCCCTTCTCTCTCCTCATCCTCACCTGCCCCAGCCATTGCTCTCTGTGCTTCCCTTTCCTCCCCTGACATTTCTCATTCCTGGGGAGCTCTCCCCTCTCCAACCCCACAAAATCCACCCAGGATTTTGCTGAAGGCTGGGTTTGTGGTAAGCAGTCAGGCCTTGACGGGTTTGCCCAGATCCTTTTACAGGTTTTAATCTTAATGGACGCTCCTCTGTCGGGTTAACAAGAAACGTAAAACTGTGCTTGCTTGATTTGTCCTATATTGGTGATTTGTTAATATTGTACCAATGTAAGCTTCTGTCGTAGAGGGAGCTTTCTCCCTCTCACCTGAACATCCCCCTCTAACTTCATTAATGCCTTTTGAGCCTTTCCTCACTCCTCTGCCCACAAATTAAGGCCTTTTTTAGTATCTTTCCCATTATTCTCTCTCCGCTGAGGAGCGAACACATTTTAACAAATCAAGAATGCATGAAAAATTCATTCATGTATTTGTACAAGTCTTTTAAGACACAATTATGAATCCTTGATTCGCCATACTTTAGAAACTGTCCAATTAATAGCAGAAATCCTAATTTGTAAAAAGCAAATTGACCTACTGTACTGTTCAAGATGGTATCTTTATTTAGAATGAGTTTCGAGAGGAATCCAGAAGGATGTTTAAAAAATAGACAATATACCATTGGGAGATGTTTTATTCATAGAGACATTGTGAGAAAAGGATTGAAAACACTGAAGAAGACTTAATTATAATCTTGAAATTAATGAAACAATTATGTCTATTTCTCTAGGCAGTGTATGAACTTTTCACATGGGCTGGATCAGTACCAGGCTACAGATTTTGGGGAAAGAATTAGAAGTAACAAGATTTCTGATCTAGTTTGCTTTTTCCCCCCTACCCATATTTATCTGGTTTGTTTGTATAAAACAGTATAAAAAAAAATTCACCCATTTTTAGTGAGAATTCCCAGCAATTCTGGAGCAGACTGTGCTGCTCGGCCTTCAGGCAGCACTACAGAAATTCAACAGAGCACCAACTGTGGAAATGCATTTTCCACATGGAAGGAAGGACTTGAAAATGAGGGAAAACCTTTTCCCCTGCCCAGAGAGGGAGTGCAGGGAGCAAGAACAGACCCCTCCATCCATCCCTGCCATCCTAGGAGGGGACAAACACTGGAGAGGATGGAGCAGCACTGACCTGCCAGAGGAGGAATAATTCCATATAATTCCATATAAAGGAGCGGCCAGAGCTGAAACAGTTCAGTGAAGGTGGCCCAAGGCTGAAGGGAATACATTAAAAAAAAAAGGCAATATGTACCACTAAAAAATACTAATATGTATGGTTAAAAAATATATATACACATAAATGTATGGCTTATTTTTGCCTTGTTCAATTTCTGCTTATTTACTGCTGAGTGCTGCCCTGATGAAAATGAACCAGTGACTTAAATGAAATGAAAGTTTTCCCAGTGAGAGCATGGCCAGAAGTGTGGAGCCCACTGAACACACATTGGCTGCTCCTGTAAGAGGAGTCCATGTGAGGTTAACACAGATTTTGGGGTTTGTCTCACCTGTGTTGGACTGTTATAAAAAAAAAAAAATCCCTATTTTTGACTGCTAAGCAACAACAACTGAACACCACTGCCTAACTCGTTTGAACATTTGTATAACTGTGGTGTTAAATCTATTATTATAAATCTACTTCTGTGCCTGTTTGATGGCAGCAATAAACAATGATTCTGTGCAGAATAAACCACAATAATGCAATGCAGAGGAAGCTAGATACTGTCCCTCACAGAGGAGGATGGCAGCTGCAGCAAAGGCAATTAATTGGTTAATTACTGCTCAAATGGCCTCTCTGGCTAAACCCATCCTTACCCTGCTTCTGCTCTTGGTCAAGGAAAGAAAGGGAAAGGGGAAAAACAATAAAACACCCGTTCAAAATTTCAACATTTGAGTCTGTCACACATTATGGAAATGTGTGACAGAATTATTATTTTTTTCTTCACCAAGATCTCAAGAAGTTTATACATGGTTTCAAAGCAGAGAATGTAAGGAGTTGCTTGTTTACTGATTTCTGCTGTATATTGGAGATTTGGGATCTTTGTTATAGTTTTGGCCTAAGCTAACTGACCTGGAACAACTAATTAATTATTGCATGCCTTAGTTTGCCCATCTGAAAGAAATATATTATCACCTGCAGAGCCCTGGGAGGCGACTTTGATATTTTTTAATAGAAGTGCAAATTCACATTGCAGGTTTACAAACTGCAATGCATTTCAAACAACTGGAATTTAAATAAGTCTTTGATCATCCAGAGAGAATTCTGGAGGTTCTCAATTCCTGCTCTTAAAAGTCGATTTTCATATTTAAAGAATATCAGTTTAGCAACCATTCCCATTGTAATGTGAAGTGTCTTCTGTCTTTATTATTTGTAAACAAGCAATTTCTTTATTAAGGGGGAAATCACTCTCCTGCTGCTTGAGGCATGTGATAACATTGTAGATGAGTTTTGTTTCTCTTTTATTCATGTTAGGGTTTATTACCAAGCAAGACACAGTTTCACTTTTTTTTTTTTTTAAATTCATGGTATCATATAGGAAACGGTTTCAGCAATTCTCCAGATGATTCCTCACTTATTACTTTGCAGAGGGAAAACAAACAAGAACCACAATACACCAGCTGGGCTAAAATCTCTTCAGCTTTTAGCCTGACCCAGATGTAATTTCTTTTTAAATGGGGTGGAAAAAGCCCACACAATTCGTGGAGTTACCTAGGTATTAGAAACATAAGTAAATAAAACGTTTCAGTTATTAGATTTGTGCCTCAGATGTGTTTTCCAAATTAATATGCCTTAAAACGAAGTTGGAAATAGCAACATACTCCTGGCATAGCGAAAAAAAAATTATTTTTAAACAGAGATGTAATGAATTGGAAATGAAATGTAAGGCCAGTGCAGTATTTTGTACTGAATCAGCTCCATGGACAAAGATATTGAGATGGTTTGAGGTGCCCTGGTCCTCACAGCAAGCCTGATCCTTTGTAATTACTGCAGAAAGTCCATTTTCCCAAGAGGTGCAAAATAAAGGGAAGTAGCAGTCACTGTCTCTTATTATTCTTGCAAAAAATCTGCCTCGATTGCAATGAAATAATCTCAGCAGTCCTTGAGCAGAAAGCCCAGGGGGACGCTGCACTGTACACTGCATTTCCAGAGCCCAGCCAACGCTGCTTCACTGAGCCCTGGCCATGAAGGTGCTGCGTGTGCCCAGAGCCACACCTGAACCCTGGCCAGGCACACCTGGGGAGCAGGTAAATGTTCCTGAAACGTTCAGGACAGTGTTCATGCAGCCCTGACATCACCCCTGTGCTCCTGGCCCTGCTCCCACCTTCCTGTCACTCACCCAGCGCATCTGCAGAAAGCACCCAGGTGAGAGAAGTTAAACATCTCCATTTTAAACATTCCTTCCTTTTTAAAATGTACCATCATCCTGTGAAAAATGCATATTTTATGATTGGCTTTTTTGCAAATATTCAAATGAATAATATATGTGTTGTGTTAGAAAGTGATGCTGTGTTAATTTTCTTAAGTAGTGTGTTAAATATAGTTTGAGGTTATAACAAAATGTTAAAATAGAAACTATGTTACGTAGGATACATTTTTAAAAGAAGGACTCGCACTGAGATAGCAGCCACAGGACACCTGAATCTTTCAGAGAAAAAGGATTTATTGCTCCATTATCAGAAGAAATGAACTTCTTCCTGCCTTGCTCAGGCCTGAAGATGCTGTTAGGATTTGGAGGAAGAAGCTGACACTGCCCAGACAGAATCCTGTGTTTGAATGGAATTTATGCATCATGGCTGAGCTGTATGAATATGCAACAGGCTGTTGCTTTTAAGGGTTAATCCTCTATTAACGTGGGGCCTTTTTCGGGCTTATTTTGCCCAGAAAGAGGTACCCGGACTGTCCATAACTCTTTGTTCTTATTGTCTCACATTGTCCTAATCCAAATTGTCCAAATTATTATTACTCTAATTGTATCACTATTTTAATAACCATTTGATTACTATTAAATTTTTAAAATTTCAAAAGCGGGTGACTGGGGTTGTTCACAATCCCACCAGCTGCATGGCATGGGCTGAGGGCAGTGCAGAGCCCAGAGCTGAGGAGCTCTCAGTGCTCATTGGAACCTCAGCATTCCAAGGCACAGCTGTGCAGGGATGGCTGGCAGGAAAATGAGGCCTCCAGAATTAGGAAGAAAAGCTCTGTCTGTTTTGGCATGTGATCGTTCTCACTAAAAATATTTTTCAGAAGCAATGTCATGTTTCACATTTAATGATATTCTTTCCAAAGTCAGAGCAGTGGAGCATTGCAGGAGGGTTGGGTTTTGCACAAGAACCAGGAGAAGTTAATTCTGTTTTAAAGCAGTTTTGGAGCAAAGTTTCACTGGAGAGCTAATTACTGAGAGCTGAGAATGCCTCCAGTTTAAAAATTCCTTAATCCCTCATGGAAGAGCTGTGGGTGCTGACTTTCTTACCTTCTTTTAAAGTGCAAGCTGTTAAAAATGCTAATTGTCTGAATTCACAAAATTCTCTCTTCAAAGAGAAATAACACTGTTTTGAAAGGCAGCTTTTGAATACGATTTTGATTCTAAAGCAGCCTATTTAGAGAAAATGGGATCCATAAATGTCAACACCACCTGTAGTCTGCTTGATAATGCGCCTGCTTTCTGACAACAGCATTGATAAGCCACAGGCACACTAGAACAAACATCTCTTACTTTATCTGCTAGATAAAACTTGAAGGAGGTGGTGGTTACCAGGAAACTTTCTGTTCCTAATTTGTTTCAACAGAAATCTGCAAGTACAAGTTGAAGCATCAAACAATGCCAAGGAGAATTGGGTGGATTGGCGTTTTCCCTGAAGAAGGCAGGGAGGTTATGAGCTCCTTGGCTTTGGTGGCAAGCTCTGTACAGCACTGCAAAAAACACAGAATTTTCAGGCAAACTGTCTTTGGAGCCTGTTGTGACCACGAGAAAATGCTGCGTGACACGTTAAATGAGAAATAAACATTCTGACAATGCAGAACCCGATCTCCTGCCTTCTGCTCATACAAAAGACGTGACAGAAAAAGCCTGGAGGCAGCAGAACACCTTAACAGGTAATGGAATAAATGCACTGAGATAGTGTTTTACAGGAACTACTGGAGAGAAGTTCTGGTTATTCCAATTACGGGGAATGAAATTTTGGTCCTGTGATAAGCACAGCTAAAAAGAGCAAAAGAGGAACAGCTACAGCTAGCAAATTTTTTTGTCTGCTGGAAATTTCCTGGGGAAATTTTTAATAATGGATGTCATTTTCCTACTGGAGTTTTTGTCAGTATGTTATGATGACACAAAATGGCAGCTTAAATCCAAGAAGTAAATAAATACTTTTAAAAAGCTCCCATAAAGTTGTAAAAACTTTTGCATTCATTTTTGAAATGAGTGGTGATCCTAACAATGTGATACTCTAATGAACCTTCTTTTTATATAATTTGTTTCTTATTTTGATTGCCAGGTTATTTTACACAGAGAAAAAGATGCAGGGGAATGAGAAAGGAAATCTGAGGTCAAGCAGCATCACAGTCCTCCATGAAATATTCATTGATACCTGAACAGGACAATTTCAATGTTGTTTCGCATTAAAATCTTTAAAAGGGGAGACAAAGGGAAAGAAAAGACACAGATCACAGGAGTTACCATGCAGAAGGTGAGGCCAGTGACCACTGAGCTCCAGGTGTCACTGACAGTGGCCAGGACACAGCTGGGCAGGGCAGAGCACACACAGAGGCTCTCCCCATCTCCAGGATGGGAAATCACCCAGAATTTCCCACCTCAAAGTGGGAAATCACCCAGAATTTCCATCTCCAAACTGGGAAATCACCCAGAATTTCCATCTCCAAACTGGGAAATCACCCAGAATTTCCATCTCCAAACTGGGAAATCACCCAGAATTTCCCACCTCAAAGTGGGAAATCACCCAGAATTTCCCATCTCCAAACTGGGAAATGACCCAGAATTTCCCA
Organism: Melospiza melodia melodia; assembly: GCF_035770615.1. Classification (NCBI taxonomy): domain Eukaryota; kingdom Metazoa; phylum Chordata; class Aves; order Passeriformes; family Passerellidae; genus Melospiza; species Melospiza melodia. Next base: position 19,248,908 of record NC_086209.1, on the reverse strand, counting down.
CCTCAAAGTGGGAAATCACCCAGAATTTCCCATCTCCAAACTGGGAAATGACCCAGAATTTCCATCTCCAAACTGGAAAATCACCCAGAATTTCCCCTCTCAGACTGGGAAATCACCAGAAGCTGTTCTGTTTCAGTTTCCCTCCTGTACAAAAGTCAATGTCTCTGAGCCAGGCAGAGCCTGCTCACTCAGGGAGATCCTTCCATCAATTCCCTGTGGTTGCAGGAACTGAGAGCTCCAACATCCAATTTGAGATTTCCCCACACCAGCTCAAGATCATTTCCCACAGTATCTTAAATGCACTGTCCAATTCCGCTTCAAATAAAATCAAGGCAAAGGGCTTCAAAACCACTTCAGACAGATTATTGCAAAGTCTAATACGTTTTATTGGTTCTAAGTAAAAGGCTTTCTTTCATTAGCTTAATTTAATTCCCTCTGTGAGTTGCTATTCTTTTGAAACTACCAAAATGCTCACAATTGCTCCATGGTGGCTATGAAAGAGCCTTTGAATATGTGCTGATATTTCCTTCCAGTTAGCCAGCCTCTTCAAAATCCAGGCCAAGCTCTCTGGCACCGAAAATCAGCACTGCCAAACTGGAATTAATGGCACAAACACGGACCTGGCCCAGTGCAAGAGCCCAGGAGGAGGTGGGATGGAAAACGATGGCTAAAGCCCCAGCACTGAGCCTGTCCTGTTCATTTTCTATCAAAGAGATGGAAATTCAGTTGCATATGAAAAAAAATCACCTTGGGAACAGTTCCAAATTTCTTTGGGTCACTCACATTTGTATATATAATTTTTTCCCCCTTTTTTTCCACACAATTAAAGATGTGGCTGCCCAAGTTCCAGACAGGTTCTCAGAGGTGAACTACTGCTGAACTTTAGACAGGGCCTTCATAACCTGCTGTCACTAATCCCTGAGGTGAAAACTGCTAGAAATAATTTCTTCACACGTTTGTTTTATCTTCTCTTTCAATTAGCAGAGGTGCCAACTCTGCGTGCACCAACTGAGCTCCCTTTTACCGGTTTTCTTTTTACTTAATAAAAGAATTGTAAGATTCTCTGGAGCCTTGAAATGTGCATGAAATGAGATGCTACTTGGACATGAGTGGAATTGTCTTCATTTGGTTGTGGGGCTTTTTTCCCCTAAATGATTCTTTGATGGGTTTTTTTTAATAATCATCACAAATACTCATTAACAGTATTGATTTAACCAAAAATGAACCCAAACTCTTATTAAACAGCTGCTGAACAGGCTGAGTAGAGGCAATAGAAACAGAGTCTTCCCCTGCCCCAAACTGCCCTATTTATAGGACTTAATAGGTGCCCAAAAACCTCATCATCTGTAGACAGAGTAGAAAAATTCAACCTGTGTCATTTACTTTGAGACTGCTACAAAGGACATGAAACAGGGGCTGAAAAACGGGATAAAGGAAATGAAACCATTTGCCTGGAGTGTTATATGGCCTGACACAGCTTCACAGAGACACATTTCAGCTAATCTGGAATTGAAATTGTGTTAATACAGTGCAGCTTGAATCCTACTGAAATAATCACTCTCTTGAATTCTACAGAAATGCCAGAATCATGCTAAGGTTGATACATTTTTTTTCCTGAAGTTTCCCACATAATTCTCTTGTAAAATCCCTGAATAAAACTGGACAAGGTTGTTTATACCTGTTTTTGGTAACCTAATTCTCCATGGAAATGGTTGTTCTACCTTCTAGCTCGGATCCTGCATAATGCCAATCTCTTCCCTCTTTCTGACATTCCCTCTTGTATGAAAGTCAAAGAGCAAAAAAAGGGAAATAACTTCTCAGTCTTGCAGAGCTGAAAGGTCCTGCCAGGACATGGATGAGCAAAGATTGCCCTCCTGAGCATGAAGAGCAGAGAGGAGCCTGAGGATTGCTTCAGCTGCCAAAGGCTCTGATCCTCATCCCAGTTTTTGGGTTAGGATACAATTTTCCATGGTTTTGACACCAAAATGCGTTTGTGCTTGCAAAATCACATAATTGAGTTTATTGATTCCTCAAACAAATCATTGAGTGCCCTGCGCATGAGGCATCTCATAAAGACTGGAGCAAAAGCTGATTTTGGAGCTCACTCCTTCTGGTGTCACTTGCAGAAAGTTGATTTGTTCTTCATGCAGAAAGTTCATTCAAGAAACATGCTGCTGCCTGAGAAAATCTATAACTAATGAAAAAATCCTTAAACACATCTGGTCAAACCAAAAGCTACCTTTGGTGGTGAATCCACAAAGACAGTGCAAAATAGATCTGACTTCTCTCACTGAGGAGCACCCAGAGCACCAGAGGGACTGAGAGCACAGCCAGCTCCTCTCTGAACTGTGAGAGTCAAACAAGACAGATCACATTCAGCAGTTAAAGGCATTTTTCCACTTAGTCATATATTTATATGACACTCTGGGTAGGAAGCAGGCCTCTCAGCATTCTAGATAAGAATATCTCAGGAGAATGAATGTATTTTCAGCTTCCATCTGTGATGTCACTACAGCTCCAATCTGTTCAAAAGCAGAAAGTCAGGCCCCAGTGGAAGTGTCTCAATCTGATTTTCACACACCTTGGCAGTAGTCACCCAGATTTCTCATTTAATAACGCTTTGGGTCAGCCAGAAATGCTGCTTTCTGTCACTGCCAGCTCCTTGCCTGCGTGATGAACCACGAGCCAGATTTCAAACGTTTGCTGCTCCAAGCTCCTCAAAAAGGAGGGGTTTGCCCAAGCCCACCTCTGCTCAGGAAAGGAATTAAACGGCACAGAGTCCCCAAGGGGCAGGGATGGAACTCCAGCCCTGTGCAGAAGGCTCTGCCTGTGGGAAGGAGGAGATTCCACCCAAGATTCCATCATGAGCTGGATTCCATCCACAGTGTCAGACCTGGCAAACTCTGCTCTCATTTCCTTCTCCCAGAGCTTTCAGGGCTCTTGTCCCACTTGTCCTGGGCTATTCCTAACTTAACAATTAAAGACAACAAGCATTGCTCGTTTAAGAGAGGATTTGGATGAATTTTCATTATTGAAAACTGTTCCCCTCCCTTCATTCTCTCACAAAGCTTCAATTTCCTCCTCTACAATTTTTTGGATAAAATAAACATGAGGGAATTTCTTATAGAAATGTCAAAGAAAAGGTTAAACTGCTCCTGTCTCCTTCATCAGAATTATTTTTTCCTCCTTTCATACTTTTTCTGTGGTATGAAATAAAGAAGCAGACCATTTGAAATAGCACTGGATGACAAATAAAGGAGTTCTATATTAACTCAGGGAAATCTGAAGTTAGATCATGTACAAAACCCCTAACAGTTGACACTAGAATTTTCTCCTTATCTATCTGATTTCTGACATTCAAGAATGTGGCCTTCAAAATTAATTTCCTTTTGAGCTCCATTTTTTTCTGTTCCTTCTTGTTTAACAGTTATTAACTATCTCATAAGCACACACTGCACATCAAAGCAGAGAACTACCAGAACACAGACCTTTATTTTCCTCCATTTGTTCTACTCTGTATTTTCATCTCATCTGATGCACAGGCTGCCAGGTGATGTTTAAACAAAATTCTTTCAAGTTAATAAATTTTTTCTGTATTTGTTTTAAACCAGCACCTGTTATCTCTCCTGCACCTTCTGTGATTTCACAGCAGCTGACTGGAGTGGGATTTGGCATTCCTGAGCTGCTGAAGCAATGCTCATCCTCCTCCATTTAACTGCACATGGTTCCATTTAACTGCACCTCATGGGCAGGGGAAGGAGTGCAGAATTCAGGAGGGAGGGAATGGCATCTTTGGGATGTTGGTAATTTGAGGAAGGAGGCAATGGCATCTTTTGGGATGTTGGTAATTTGAGGAAGGAGGCAATGGCATCTTTGGGCTGTTGCTGATTTGAGGAAGGAGGCAATGGCATCTTTGGGATGTTGGTAATTTGAGGAAGGAGGAAATGGCGTCTTTTGGGATGTTGGTAATTTGAGGAAGGAGGAAATGGCGTCTTTTGGGATGTTGCTGATTTGAGGAAGGAAGCAATGGCATCTTTGGGATGTTGCTGATTTCAGGCAGCTCCCTGCTGTGGTTTGGGTTGGTTGGTTTGTCTGACGTGCTGAATGAAGACAACATAAACCAGGTTGTGGTGAATTACAGCAACTCCCATCGTGAGCCTGGACAAATAATCACTGTAAGGGTGATTCTCTGCCTGCACAGTGAAGCACAGAGGACACACAGGTGCCACAAAGTCCCTGTGACCACTCAATTCCCCTGACTTCTCAGGAGGATTTGAATACTTCCATTTCCCATCTGAAATGCAATTCCAACAGCAAAACCAGAGGCAAACAAGAGGATGAAAATGCAACCAGCCCAAAGCACCTTTTGAGTTTCCTAAATTACCCAGAATCCAGATCCAAACTCGTGATTCAGTGACACAGGCTATGACTAAAATACACATATTACGGTCAGAGGATTATGGAAATGAATCAGCCTAGCACCAAGTAGCTTTAAAAATTAGGATATCAAAGGGAGTTTAGCTCTAAGTGCCCATGGCAGCAAGGGGTGGGGACAGTTTGCCTTTTGGGCTTTTGATTTCCCTACCAAGGAAATTATTTGGATCTAAGCTGGATGAAAGAAGCAGGTACATGGCTTTAGAACAGGTGCCTGAACACGAACTCCCCCAGTGCCCAGCTCAGGAGCTGCCACACCTCCTAAATTCACCCAGCCGGGTGCTCCAGTGCCATTTCTGGCCAGCTTTGTCCACAGGGATCCAGGCAGTCGCACCTACAGGAGCAGCAGCTCTTTATTTGCACCCAAAAAGACTAATGACAGCAAAGCTGGTCCAGCCACTAAATATAAATACTGAATTGCCGCAAAATGAGACTGGCCCTGAGGAGGGGGTACAAAACCCACAGTGAGCTTAATCCTTGCCTATATTCAATTAACATCAACCTTGCCTATAGTCAATGTCACCAGGGCAACAAAGCCAGCTCCTGGCAGAATTATTTCCCAGGAATTACAAACAAACAAAATGGAAGGAAGAGCCTTTCCATCTGCAATTATAAAAAAAAAAAAAAAAAAAAAACCACAAAAAATAACTTCATTTTAATTCTTGAAAGTTGCAGAGGCAAAGTGTCTCTTGATGAAAGCAGCAGAATTGCATCACACCCAGAAAACTCCAGGACATTTCAGTGACCCCTGACAGCATTTCATGCTTGCTCCATTCCAAAACTCCTCTGGCCACCCCATTCTGTAAGGAACAATGCTGGGCTAAGGCAGAGAAGCAGGACAGGGAGAAAACCACCTCAACCACAAACCCACAAGTTCTGCACGAGAGCAAATTAGGAAGAAAGTTATTAAGATTCTTTTACTCCCCCAGTTTCAGGTTTATTACCAGTAATGCCCATGTCTATCCATCAGGCTAAAACTGTGCTGTAGTAGCCACTGTTAAATATTTATGGGCACTAACCAAGGATTAAAACACTTGAAAAATTGCAGTAACTTACCCCATTCTCAGGTACGAGCTTTGAAAGCTGAATTTTAAACATTAAAGCACTTTGAGCTACTTGAATAACATACAGAGAAGTGAAAAGCACCATAACCCAGAGGAAAGATGTGTTGCTTGTCACTACCACTGGATTTTTTCTTTAAATCCCTGCAACTTTTCTACCTCTCTCCAGGAAACAGAAGAGAAAGGTGCATGCTAAGGGGCTAAGAGACACTTCATCTTGCCTTCCCTCTCATAATCTGAAGATGACTGTCAAAGGATTTTTAATTTCCTGCGCTAGGAGATCAGGTTAATCTCCAGTGAGAGGTGTTAGCAAAATCCTATAAGCAGAGCTAAGTTGCATGCACTGAACCCTAAAGCCATTGGCATCCATCACCAGTAATTACCCCATGCCCAAGGAACCCTCTTCACATGACAATCAGAATTGTTAATGCAAACATTAACTCTGAGCCTGAGGAGCAGCTGTGGCTACTGAGCTAAGAGTGTTTTGTATTTACAGTTTGCTCTGGACAGGTGGCAAGACCTTTGCATTCAGAAACTTCTGAGCTGTCCCAGCATCCAAATCCTTCTGTAATAGGCAAGAATTCTTGGAATGAAAGCCAATACCAGAATATTTAAAAATTATTAGCATGAAGATCACTGATCAGATCCAATGGAGGCTTTACACACCTCCCTACCTAGACAACACTCACTGTTGAATTTATTTCCACTTTTACTCACTACAGCAACACCTCAGGGTCTGCTGGACCCTCCAAATGTGCTGCCTGCAACCACTGAGAGACAGTGGCAATACTACAGGAACTTTTAGCTCAGTATTTGCTAATAAATTCATTTTCCAGCCTGTGTGTTACTTGTCTGTGATACTCTGCTGCCTGAAAACATTCACCCTGCAGGTGTTTGTCAGTTTAGGTTTCTGTTTCAGCACTTATTCAGAAGTTTTCCCCTCGCCTTGGTTTCTCAAGCAACAAGTTTACTGTGAATAGTCCCCAAGTGAAAAGGAGTAGCTGAACACAAGAAAACCATGCACCACGTAGAGGTGATCACAGAATTACTGGGAACTTTCTCCTGTCTCTAATGTAATCCAAATATTCCTCTTGAACAAAGTTCTGCAGCACCCTGAGCAGAAGGGTATCAGGCATCATAAAATAAATTCCCAACTCAGCATTGGTCTCATTCTTTTACTGTGTCTGGCACATGGATTGAAAAAGTGCATCTGTTTCAGCATTCTAGCACTCTAGTAAAAAATTCCTCACACTTGTAGCCTTATTTCATAATCTGGTTGGTGCTGCAGAGTGATCTGAGTGTCCAAGCCGAGCTCCTCTCAGCCATGCCTAATCCCAAGACAAAGCCCAAGATGATCCTCAGGGCTCTCAAATCACTGGTGGACACTGAACCCACAGGTGGAAACCTGTGGGGTGTGCACAGGGTGGGTGTCACCATCACTGGGATGCCAAACCCTCTCCTGTGCAGTATGAATTTGAAAGCCAGGTCCCAGTGTGTGAACACAGAAACGTTTCTGGGCTGACCCTCGCAGTGACTCAATGCTGGGGCCTCTGGGCAAGTCCTCAACAGATTTGCTTTCAGTGGCAGAGAGAGTGGGACCCATCCCACTGAGGAGGCATGGAACAGCCAGAGCAGGGCTTTGCTTGCTCCAACAGCTCACACAACTGTTTGGGCAGGAAAGATGCATCAAGGGCATTCCAACCCACAGCATCTCCTCCTGCTGCCTTGCCGTGGTCCCCACACCCTTCTGCAGGCTGAATTCCCCCTGAACCACCAATGCTGCAGCACCAGCAGGAGATGAAGCAGTGAGGATGAATTCACCCTGAAACACCAATGCAGGAGCAGGAGATGAAGCAGGGAGGAGCAGTGAGGAGCAATGGTAGAGTGGCACCAGAAATTAAACCAAACTCTTTTCTATTTCCAGCATCCCAGCAGCACCCAAGAACCCCCCACTCTGTTGGAACCCAGTACTCTCTGATGTTTACACACAGTTTCACCATTCTGTGTATGATCCAGGAGGGAATCCCAGGGCTGGTCCCTCCTGCAGGGCTGTGCAGCCGCTCCTGGCACTGGGAGCTCTCACACTGCAGCTCTGCCAGGGCAGCAGGAAGCAGATTAGGAATGCAGATTACCAAGGGATGGGATTATGTCTAGAATCTTCCATCTCTCTCTGGGAAGGCTTCGTGCTCACGTGGCTGGTTTTGGCTCAGGTTTTCAGATTTAATGTTTTATATCAGCCTTTCTATTCCACTCCTCTGCAAAACAACTTATGAGAGAGTGGGGAAAATTATTTATTGGGCTGCTGGGAGGAAGTTGATTTTCTTTTGGAGTATTTATCAAATTCTTTCAAGTCTCTGTGGTTCAACATATTTAGCTACATCAAAGCCAAAGCATACACTTTTGAGCTATTCATTTTCTGTTAAAATCCACATTCTTGGATGCTGAAATGTTTACTGCACTTTTTCCAAGCTTTGGAGTTAGTGGTCTGCTGGCTGTATCAGTACCAAAACTATTTTGGATGACTGCAGTCTGCAAGAATATTTACTGAAATGCTGCACTGAGGGAGCAGGTTCATTGTTTACACTAGGAAGATTAAATTAGGTCTAAACATTTACAGGAATGCTCTTTTTATTCCTTCTACGCCTGCAGCCACATTCTCAGTTACACAGCAGTTCTCAAAACCTGAATTTACAGCAGGAAATAGAGCTGGTGTCAGCTGCCATCCCCGTAAAACTCCAGGAGTGTTTCACAGGGCTCACACTGTACTTTTCAGACAATGGAAATGTTCCCTTCCAGCTGCTGAGGTTTCCTCACCCCAGGCTCCCAAACCATCAAACTGCACCCCAGGTGCCCATCCCTGTGCCCTCAGCTTGTCTCAGACATCTCAGATACATCACCAGGCGCCAGGCTGGGACCCAGCAGCAGCAGAATATTGCTCAGCACGCTGAGTGTGAACCCAGCCCTGCTGTAAACTCCCCCTCCAGCCCTGATTACTCATTGGTGCTTGAGCTGATTGGAGAGAGCAGGAGCTGCTGCTGGAGCCCTCATTGCTCAGTCTGACAGACACCTTTCCAAGGAGCTGTGCATGGAGCCAAAGCAAACAGCAGGGACTGAAGCAGGAGGTGAGAATCTGCAAGGGAAAGGTTCACCTTGAAAACAGATCCTCACTGTGGTTCCTTCCACTCCTGATTGGGATCAGCCTCTCATGTAAGAGAACTTCACCTTCCACACGCTCGTGCTGACAGAAATGAGACAGGAAAAAGTCTATTTTCAGGGGCTACAGAGGAACAGAACGAGCAGAAAGCAACTTCCCCGCATTCCAGTTCCCAGAGACTGCAGCAGCCCCAGTCACAAATTCCTGCCCTGGCTACAGCAGCACAAAAAAGCCCCAAATGTGAAGCCTCTGGCCAAATTATCACTGAGCACCTCCAAGGCTGCTGCTGTTGCTGCTGCCATGGGGTCCCTGTGTGCTGGGGCTGCTGTCCCTGTCCCCTCCATTGCCAGGCTGCTTACACCCACATGGAAACCCAGGAATATTCCTGTGTCTGCTCTGGGTGCCCTGAGCCCAGGGCAGCACTGACTCTGACCCTCATGCATGGAGAAAGTTCCCTAAACTCCAGAATAGACCAGAACCCACAAAAGTGTGAAATAGATTATAGAGAGCAGTGTGGGTGTATCACTGGGTGAGAAACTGAGGTTTGGGATTTTTAGTGTGTTCTGGATGGAGGGAAGATGGAGGGCACAGGGTGTCACCCTGGGTTTCTCCTTCAGCTTCTTCTTCCTCCTTCTCCATGGGTTTGGGGGCATTTTGTAATTGGGCAGGAAAGTCCCCATTGCAGCTCTTTGGGATCAGTTCTTGGGTTAAAAGGGGAAATAATCCAGGTGTCAGCTCTGAATTGGATAGTTTAGCTTTAAAAGTCCCTGTAACCAGAGATTGTTGGCCATTTTGTGCCTTCCAATGAAAAGCTGCAGAACTCACAGCAGTGAGGCTGTTTTACTGATAAGAAATAATAAACACCTGGGTCCAAAACATGAATTACTGTCTCAGTGCCTTCAGTCCAGACCCAGAGAAACCCACAGCTGGGACCCCCCCACACACAGGCTGGGATTAGCAGAGCCAAGCCAGCCATTAATTCACATGCAGCTATCACATTTACAGCTCACATTTACAGCTCTGCCTCACAGCTTGGGAAGAGCCAGAATGGTTTCCACCTACTACACCAGAAAAGTAATTCAATCGACTTCAATCCTTTTTACAAATTAGCCTTCAGCTGGCAATTTTCACTGCAAAACTATTACAACAATTTTCTAACTGATTCAGTTCAAGTAATAGCTATTCAATAACATTTTCCAAGGAAGAAGCACTCAGATTTGTCAGTTTGCATGTCCAGAAAGGTCTTTACAGGCTATTATTGTATTTCTTACTCTGTGTATGGATTGTGTGCCGCAAAAAAAAAAAAAAAAATCCACTTGCTTCATTTGTTTAATCACAAACCATCATACACTGACAGCCAAAACCTCCCCACAGCACCCAGAACTGAGGAAATATTGAGTCTCTAAAGAAGCACTCACCTCTCATTGGGAAAGGGGTACTCAGGATTTAAAATCTGGTTAAAGAAGGGTTAATCCCCAGTTACCAGGTACAATAAAAGCCTTGAATGTTCCTTCTCTGACCAAAAGGAGAACTCAGTCTTCTCACTCAAAAATATGTCAACAATCCAGTGTGATCTGGTCATAAAGACAAATTGTTGCAAAGCAGGTTATTGCTGTGATATTTAATATAAGATAGGAAAATATTCCTAAACCAACCTGCTTCACACCCTGTAATAATGAAACCACTCTTGCAGAGCCCTACAGAACAGCCACAAATCTGCATGAAAGCACAATTTACTAAAGATGAAAATGAAGAGTTAAACTGGAAATCAAGAGAGTTCCAGTCCACTTAGAGAGCTGTGGACACTCACTGACAGCTGACTTTTCTCACTGCTGCTGTTTGGCTCTAACAGAAAAGAATTTGGGGGAAAAAACCCAAGTGAGTGGTAATTTCCATTCAGAATACATTAATCAATTTTTTTCTGCAATATAGGAGACCTAGATACTTTTTTTCCTGTATTTTTGTCGTTGCTGTACAGCTTTGGTCTACTTGTTAAAAGAAAATAGTTATAATAACTTAAGGGCATTAAACTTCTTGGTTCTCCTTTTATTAAAAACTTCTCGTCTATCATGAGAATTCTGCTCACATTATCCTAATGTGCCTGAAACTTTTTTTTTTATTGGGTTCTTATTCCAGAGGTCTTGACTTGTTCTGGTAATTTGCAAATGCTGCCAATCCCTAGCAACGACTTTGTTGTAAAGTTGTGTATTTCTTTTATCACCGAGTTACATTACAGAAATTTGAAATACCATTCAGAGCATGTGCTCAATACCTTTCAAAGGTACAGCACTAACAATGGAGCTATGGTTTTTTAAATTCTTTTTTTAAATTTTAGCTGGTTAGAAAAAGTACACAAAACATTATCTCATTTGACAATGGCCATTTATCACTGACTTTGAGAGCAGAAATAATGAATTTGTTATGTATTATACTAATTATTATTTTCTGTAAAAAAGGAAAAAGTAAAATATTTCTGTGAATTAAAGTACAGAGCAGTGAAGCAATGTGATCAACAGCTCCAACTCCAAGAAATATGAATTAACAATTATCTAAAAATTTCCTAAGTAGCTGATCCAAAAAATCAGTTCCCAGGAGTTTCAGATTAAAAAATTCTCTGATTTCCAAATTAGATCTGTGTTCCATTAGGGGTTGCACTAAACTCCCACAGCTTTTGGCTCTGCACATTTCACTGTAATGTAGAATAGAATAAATTATGTAGCAACCTGTTAGGAGCCAATGGTGGTAGAACTGTATTAGAAAAATAGATTAAGAAAAAGATTACTGCATAAAGGTTTGGCATAAAAGGAAGGAAAAAGCCAATGGCAATTACACAGATTGAAAAAGCTTCCAAAGGATGCGATTTTGCAGCAAAAGCCTCCTCCTGCTCTGAGGGGCTGCTTTGGGGTGGACAAGGGGAGGGTTTGCTTTGGGGTTCGAGGGTTTTTGTTCTCTCCAGCCACAGGGGTGAGCACAAATCAATGCAATGGCAACTACAAATCCCCAGAAACAGCCAGAGCAATTCCCTAAAGCCGCAAGGCCCTTCTTTCCATAAATAGCAGACACATGGAGGCAGGGCTGGGAGCTGAGCTCGGGGACCCTCTCCTGGCACACCTGGGCAGGTGGCCCCGCACAGGTGGCAGCGAAGGCTCTGGCACGTGGCACCTTTCCCCCTGAGCCTCTCCTGCCCTCAGCACGGGCAGAGCCAGTGCAGGAGCTGCTCCTCACCCCTGGGCTCCCACACCCTGAGCTTCAGTGCTGTCTGTCAGGGGCACATCACAAAATGCACCCTGAGGTTCATCCCGTTCCCCCAGCCCCTCCAAACTCCTTCACCAGCTTCCAGAGATTGCTTTGCTGCTCCTGCATAGCAAGGCAAATACAACAGTCCAAAGGTCTTTTGAAGAATGGGGAGAGAAAGCCTTTTGAATATCTCTGCAGATAGCAGGAGATCCTTCTCTTCCCAAGAAAGTGCTGAATATACAATTAAATGCTAAACAGCGCTGCAGACATTGTTATGTTCAGAACTGCTCCACAGAGAAAAATCATCTCTTTCACAGGTCTGACAACTCTAAAAACTCCGCTTTTATACAAGAGCTCAGCATCTTTGTTAATCAAAAGGACAGGCTTGTAAGACACACATATTTCTGAGTGAACAGATCATGTTCCTGTTCAGAGACCTTGGTACTGCTTGTCCACGATACAGCACAGTTCCATGTGTGCCAATAAAGCACATGTTAAACGTGTCCCATTAGCTGTGCTCCCTGATTTGTTGGTTTGTCTGGGTTGGAGTTGATCACAGAGTTCTCAGGTTCTGTCAGAAAAAACAAAACAATTTAAGTGAGACCAGTGCTGCCCGTGAGTCTGATGTGGCAGCCCAAGAACTCAGAGACAAGGAATCATAAGAAGTATTGTGACTCTAGTTACTAATTTATATTTGTACTTGGAAGTGGATGCAAGCCCTTTTCCCTTTCACGTTTTTAAAAGTTTATTATTCATTCTTTTTAACCCAGATACACACAAGTACTCCAACTCGTAAGAACAGGAAACAAGGTCAAACCAAAGATGCCTCCAGTTCAATACTCCAGCAGATGTCTGAGGAGGCTTTGAGAACACGACAAGTACCAGGGACAGAGTGTTCACAGCATTCTGTGGGAACGTTCTGCAATCCAAACATTCAGGGGTCAAGAACCTCTTGAAGAGAAGTAATATTTTTTTTAATACAGAAAGCCTTAATGATTTGAATTTGTTGCCTACTTGTCCAATTGCTTTTGAACCCACACAGATTTTATTATCTACACACAATGCATTGGATCAACAACTTCCACAGCTTAACTCCATGCTGTGTGAGGAACTGTTTGCTTTAATCACACTGAGCCAACCACTTGCTGAGCTTGATAGCTCTTAATTCTCACATGGAAGAGACAACTCCCTCCTGCTCTCTTTCTCCAGCTAATTCATATTTCCTCCTCTGCTTTCTTTCCTCAGCCTCAAAGCTCCTAGCATGAGTTACTTAAAAACAACAGTTCCATTCTGCTGATAATTGTGCAGCGTTCTTTCCTGGATCTTCTGCAGTTTTACTGCACCCTGAGACAAAGATCAAACCCACAGACAATATGAAGGAGACAATAATATCCTTTATTTTCCAATCTCTATCAATTTCCTAACATTCTGTCTGTCTGGATTCTAACCACTGTCACCCAATATTTCCATAAAACATGAGAAATATCAAGAAGCTGTGCTTTTATTTTTAAATCTAGGGCTGTCCAGGATACCTGGAATGAAGGTGGGGGAAACTTTTTACTCAGCCACACACTTTTCACATCATTATCTATCAGACTTCAAACGTGCTCTGCCAGTGCATTTGCCAGCTTTCCACAGCAAATCAGTTCATCATATTTGTCTTCCTGAAGAGTAGCTCTGCTCTGAACGAAGCACAGGACTAACCAACAGCAGCAGCTTTTCTTTACTCCTGGTTTCACACCTGCGTGAGAATGGTTCCCCAGGCAGCACAGCCAGGGCTGAACTGCACAAGATGTGAGAGGCAAAATCAGAGTGTGCTGCGAGCAGGGGCTGCCCTGCAGCCTCTCCTTTGTGGGATCAAACTGTCCTCTAATGGACAGCCCCATCCCATAAAAAAACAGACATCTTGAATGCATGGCAAGTTACCTAATCTTGAAAAAAAAATTAATAAAATAATGTCTAAGTGTTCTAAAGTCAATCATTTGCAGTTTTGGACACTCTTGGAGTCCTCCAAAACTTGCTTGAACCTTGGCAAGGTGGCTCTGCAGGGTTAATGACAGGCAATAAAATGAACTGTATTTTATATGCTGGGTTATTGAAATGTACACTAATATTTAACATATAAAATAGATGTTCTGGCCATATTCTAGCCAATAACTGTATCAAACTCAATAGAATCCAATGCCAAATTTGATTGGCATCAGTTAACAATCTCCTGCTTTTCAGACAGAGGAAATGTCAACAAATGCAAATGTTTTATTTTACTTTCACCCCATAAAAAGTCATTTTTAGTGTCTATTAAGCATTAAAAGTAAACACAATCACAACTCTGGAATTTCCAGAAACACATAGAACTCATTTAGGCAGCTCTTGAGCAGAAAAAGTGCCATATTACTAAGCAGTTTACATTTTTATGTATTCTTTTGGGAATTTCCTGTACAGGCTTCTGATATCAGAGCGGCAATTCCCATCTTTTGTTTTGACTCTAACAACCTGCCAGGATAATTAAACTCACAACTCAGCAGGTCTCAGTGCCTGCAGAATCTTCTGGACAGGCATCAGAAGAACTGGCATGGCAGCAGCTCGCGTCTCTCTGACGGGGAGGAGAAAATCTCCAGCAGCAGATGTCCAGCTAATCCAGCCTCAAAGGCAGGAACAAGTGCCAGCCACAACATAAACCACCCAAAGCTGAAAAAAGAGCACACGTCCCCCTGCCCCGGCGAGGGAGGAGGTCTGCTGAGCACATCCGTCCATTCCCTTTGAGCCGACCCGGGGCCAAGTGCAAATCCTCAGCAGAAACGCCAAGGGAAGCCTCCTCTGCAGCCTCCACCCCAAGGGAACTCTCCTCTGCAGCCTCCACCCCAAGGGAACTCTCCTCTGCGGCCTTCACCCCAAGGGAACTCTCCTCTGCGGCCTCCACCCCAAGGGAACTCTCCTCTGCAGCCTCCACCCCAAGGGAAGCCTCTGCAGCCTTCACCCCAAGGGAAGCCTCCTCCGCGGCCTTCACCCCAAGGGAAGCCTCCTCCGCGGCCTTCACCCCAAGGGAAGCCTCCTCCGCGGCCTTCACCCCAAGGGAAGCCTCCTCCGCGGCCTTCACCCCAAGGGAAGCCTCCTCCGCGGCCTTCACCCCAAGGGAACTCTCCTCTGCGGCCTTCACCCCAAGGGAAGCCTCCTCCGCAGCCTTCACCCCAAGGGAAGCCTCCTCTGCAGCCTCCACCCCAAGGGAAGCCTCCTCTGCAGCCTCCACCCCAAGGGAAGCCTCCTCTGCAGCCTTCACCCCAAGGGAAGCCTCCTCCGCAGCCTTCACCCCAAGGGAAGCCTCTGCAGCCTTCACCCCAAGGGAAGCCTCCTCTGCGGCCTTCACCCCAAGGGAAGCCTCCTCTGCAGCCTCCACCCCAAGGGAACTCTCCTCTGCAGCCTCCACCCCAAGGGAAGCCTCCTCCGCAGCCTTCACCCCAAACCCCTTGGGCCTCCCCAAGTGACCCCAGCCCATGGCAGAGATGGCCAGGCAGCCACACAGATCTCCACTGCTAATTCACCACGTTCCCAGTGTCCCTCCCAGCACAGACCCTGCACAAAATCCAGAATTTTAACCCCAAACCACGCTGGGCTCTGGAGCCTCCCACCAGCAGGGTCAGGTAACCATGAGCAGAACAGAATTCTCTGTCACTTTTGAGAAGTCTCACAGCCCCTCACCTGGTCTAAGCTCTGCTGTACTCCCAGGCACAAGACAACTCTTCCTCCCTTGCAAGGCCCATTTTGTCAAATATTCTCCAAAAATGAAATTTTGGCTGGAGCAATGGAGTTTTATATAGATAATCAGCGCAAGAGGAAGGAAACATTTGGGAGCTGTTTGGCCAGCATGTGTCTGTCTGTTGCACAGCCCCTTGAAGACACTCAGCAAAGAGGGGATCTATTTTCACTCCTTCTATCAGACTCATTTAAGGACGTGTTTTGACTCAGTTCTTTCACACTTAGGTCATTCTCTGGGAATAAATTGACTGGATTTTCAAGTTTTTCTTGAAGAGACTCGCTCAAACTGTTTTGTTCTGCACAATTGCCCACAGTCATCAGTAAGAGTTGGCCCAGCTGACCCCTTGAGCTCCCCTTGGCCCTGCAGAGTGTCTATTTCAGGTAGCTCCCCCTCAGATTATATTGGCTTTTGCAAATTGCACATGTGGAACTCAATATTTACTAGATATTTTATAGAAATACTGTTTCTTAATTCAAGACTGAGTATTCTTCTGGGACTACCCAATGGCACTACAACAATCAGGCAGATTTGTCATTCACTGCTAAAACCAAGGACAGTGCAAAAAGATACTCAAGACATTTATGTTAAAAAGGTCCATTATAAGGGGAACAAATTTTAAAGCCAGAAAACTCACCCTTGTTATAGAACCTGAACTAGATATTATGGAATTAAACAGAACACTAAGAGACTTTTTTGTGCATTTGGGTCTTCTTTGTTCAAACAGAAAAAGACTAAAGCCCCTAAGAAGTTTGAGCAGCTAGATATTGAGCAAAACTCTCCTGCATGGTGGTGAGAAAGTCTGTAAGATTACAATTTCCCAAATTACTGCTCAAAACTTAAAAATACCTAACACATATGCTCACTAGAACTTAGGGAAGGAGTGCTGGTGGAAATAGGAGGTCTGTTCAGGATAATCTCCTACTGCTTGACATTGTCCAGGACCCACCATCAAAAAGTAGGCATAAATAAACTTATTAAAAGCTCCATTTGCATCTGCTTCATTCTGGGATCCAAACATCTCACTAGAAACCACAGGATGTAAGTGACTGTAAGATTCTTGCCCAAACCAGGCATATCAGTTTGAATGGAACAGTAAAAATCAACTCTGGGACCCAAAATCATCAGGAATTGGAATACCAAGGTGGGTACCAGATATCCTCAATTACTGCCTAATGGCTTCTTCTGTAATGAACGTGAGGAAGTTTCAGTGTCCTCAACAATTTCATGAATGTTTTCCTCAAGAGGAAAAAAGGACTGCAGATTTAACACCCAGAAAATGGGATGTGGCTCTTTTCTCTGAACTACTACCAGGAGCGTGCCAGGAGATTCTCACTAAAAAGTTTTAAAAGCCAACAGATTCTTTTATTTCAGTATTTCCAGCAAGGCATCATTATTCCTGCTGTTCTCCAGGATAAACCTCACTTAAGCTTGACCCATTTAACATAATAGAAGAATAACCAGAAATCAAATAGAATTTTGTCTGTGACTTGCTCTACAGTGTTAAAGTAACTCAGAAAGTTTGAGTGCTTTGGTGGCAAATTGCCATCTGCCCTAAGCGTGTCCCAAAGGCTCTGGGAAGTGATTTCAACACTGATTTTTCAGTGTTCTGAGCTTCTTTTAAAGGTCTTTCATCCCTTATTTCACAAACAGTAGTAGGAGACTGAAAAGGTGTCTTGCAAACAGCTGTGCAGTGAGATCATTGCATGTATCACACATTGCCAGCACCTGCTCAGTCAGAACGGGGCAGAAAGGAAATTAAATAAAATAACATGGAACAAACCTCACTCCCAACAGGATGAAAGCTTAAGAACAGCAGAAGATCAATTCTGATTTCAAGGACTATATACTAACTACACCTAAAATAAAAGATAAACCAAAGTTCTAGAGTTAGTTTTACACCTAAAAGATGAATTAAAGTTCCCTTACAGTGAGGCACGCCCATTAGAGATGCATGGGTCAGCATTTGTACAACTGTATTTTTGAAAATATTTCATGCTAAAATAATAACAAATACTTCTTTTTCTCTCAATCTTGAAGAAGTCTTTTTGAAGATCAAAGGATATAAAGTTTATTAATTTTGATAATCAGCTATGTTTGTTATTTTGGCAATTTAAACAGAATATTTTAAAAAACCTGAAAAAATCAACAACCAACAAAAAACCACCCAGATTTTTGTATAGGCAAGTAAAGAAAAAAAAAAAGGATGTTTTGGTTATGAAAAAGACAGAAGATAGATAGGATAGATAGGAAAAGTTTGGGGTTTTTTGAGAGTCATTTCATTTTAAATATGTCCCTAATTTCAGGGAAATAGCTGTTCTTGAACACAAAGATTCCCCTCATCTCTTAAAGCAGCCAGGAGACATTTCCTGAACACCTGGCAGGAACTGCTGTAGTTGCCCATTTGAGATCCTGCAGGTTTCTGCTGCACCCTTGCACAGGGACAATTCTGCAGCTCTAATTAGAACAAAGAAGGCCTTGATTGAGTGGAGTGCTGAAGCCACCAAGTGATCATATTGTTAGCTTTAACCTTTCCCACGAGATGCATCTTCTGGCAGCAAAACAGAAATGTAGCAGCATTTGTTGTGTTCTATTCATTACTCAAACGTACAGCACAAGAGTTTAGTTGATAAAACATCAGTGGGGATAAAAATGCATCTTCAGTATCAGTCCTTCATTAGTGCACAGCTCCATGCACGGCAGCACCAGGGCACTGATGCTGCCTTTCATTTGGGTACAAAACCAGCCAAAGGAGCTTTTTGCACACCAAAATATTCCACACTGAGCATGGGGGCAGTCCATAGTGTGGGGCTGCTACACACCAGCAGTTTAGGGAAAAAAACAGTGTAAATAGGGACTTGTTGAAGCCAGTCTCAATCATAGAACTCCACTGCTTTGCAAACATTTCTGCATTTCAGAATTCTAGAAACCAAGTGTATTTACCAAACCCATCCACGAGTGTGTTCTCTTACTGTCTCCTAACAGACTGAGCATTTTCATGGGCAAGGATTATTAACAGGAACCTTCACCTGCAGAATACCTTATACCAAACTTGAACTGATTCAAGTCCACTGGTGACAAAAATAATGGAGAATCATGGCCTGTTTGGCATTTTAATCTTGATTGAGTTTGAACAGTTCTGAAAACTCCACACATTGAAATAAAAAAAAAAATTACTATAAATTGCAGTGAAAGATTAGTTCAGCTTGGCTTTGTCAGAATGAACCACATTTGCTCCATCAAACACAGTAACAGCACCCAAAGCATTATTCTGTGATAGAATCCACAGGAATATCCCAACCCCACTTTTCTGATGAAGCAAATCTATTGATATTAAATGCTCAGCACCAGATTGAACCAAAACCAGCAGCCACATTCCAGGCTGATTCCTAATTTGCTCTCAGCTGGAGTCTTCATCCAGAGCTATTTGATAGAACTGGGCGCCTTTCAAATGCATTCTTGCATCTTTGGAAATGTTTTGAAATGTTGAGTTTTGTGATGTTTGCCTGCATGCTTATTCAGTGACTATAATGACCATGGAGCTGCCTCTTGTACACTTTAAAGTCTGACTTTGCTTTCCAAAACAATTTGTAACTGTTGTCTCCATTGAAAGTTTTTAGGAGAGGAACACTCCACTACATAAGATCAGCTATCATTAATTTTGTTCTTTTGCATTTAGTTATTTTCATTTTTATTATCTTCAAAAAGCCAGATGATACAGCTTCACAGGCATTCCCATCCCCAAATGCCATTTTATTTTCTCCAGCAATGCCACTTTCAGCTAACAAGTAAAGCGTAAATGAGATGAGCTCACAAACAATTGAAAAAAAGTTACTGCTGTGCTCAAAATATTAGAAACTTCAGAGAAGGCAATAAAGGTCCTGCCAAAGCAAAACTATGCAATTCTGATAAATTTATTTGCAGAACGCGAGAAAGCATCTTTCATATATATATATATGCACACACAAAGATCTTGCCTGAAGCCACTTGTATCCATTGTTAATTACAAAACTTACTGTGGAAAGCACGGAATGGTATCTGGCTCATAAAAACACTTAGTAATTGTTAAGAATTAAGAAAATAACTAATCTAAATTAAGATATATATCTCTCAATTAGTGTTGTGTTATTTTTATGCATCATGTATACTGTGCAGAATTTCTCCATGAGGAATCAGATAAAACAAATCAGTTATCATTTTGCTTTGCTACATGTATGTGACAGAATTATATTACGAAGGAACAAACAGACTCTTGCAGCTACAGGGGAAAACAAGAACAATCAATTAAAAATAAAAATAAAGGAGGACAACATCCATTCAAAGAAGTCAATCTTTCTACTCCATTTTGACCTCATTCACAGGGATTTTGGTTTTGCTTTCAAAAGTCCATAATTTCAACACACCCCAAAACAAAAATAAAGTCAGGTATTTGTCATAAACTCATTTTTAATGTGGTCATTAATGGTTGGATAAAACCTCAGTGAAGCCTGAGGCTTCTGCAAGCAGATAAAATCTGGTGTACCAACAGAATAATTACAAATTGCAGGATTTTAGCTATGTGCTCTTCAGTCACTTCTATGAAGTTGCACAGAAGATTTTCAGCTTTTATTAACAAGTAGAATTCCACAGCCATCTCCCCACTCTGCAGTGCCAGAGTAACATTTATATTCCCTTTCTGAAATCACAGCAGGTGAGCCACATAAAACGAAGTGAAGGCCAGCGAGAAATATTTACTGCCTGTGATGCAAGGAGTTAACTCACACTTGTAAGTGGATTAATGGAAAACAGCTCCAACACTTTCACCCTCAGCTGCCCACAGAGCCCCTCTCCAGGCTTATCCACCAGGAACAGCAAACAATGCCAAGTGGAGCACTCAGCTAACCCAACACATCCCCACGAACCGAAGCTGGCACAGGCTGGCATTAACGGCCATGAACTGTGCCCCAAATCCATTTACTTTCAAAACATTCTTCAGAGAAGATTTCAGTAAGGAAACAAACATTGCAGCAGCTCCCAACAGCCAAAGGACCAAACCCACTGCAGAACAGAGCACCTGTAAACCCACAAAAACCCACCCAGGAACCTCAGGAGGCAGCAGCTCTAATCCCAGCTCCAGGGCTGGGCTCCCCTGATTCCTTACCTGCTCTGCAGCCAGGGGTGCACAGCTCCAGCAGGGGCTTGGGCAGAGCCAGGGCACGAGGCAGGAGCTGGGAACGGCATTAAACCCTGAGCCCAGAGTGCCAGGGCTGGGCTGGGCTGGGCTGGATTGGGTTGGATTGGGCTGGGCTGGATTGGATGGGATGGGCTGGGATGGGCTGGGCTGGATTGGATTAGATTGGATTGGGCTGGGCTGGGCTGGATTGGGCTGGATTGGATAGGATTGGATTGGATTGGATTGGATTGGGTTGGGCTGGGCTCGGCTGGGATGGGATGGGCTGGGCTGGATGGGATGAGATTAGATTGGATTGGATTGGATTGGATTGGATTGGATTGGATTGGATTGGATTGGATTGGATTGGATTGGATTGGATTGGATTGGATTGGGTTGGGCTAAACTAGGATGGATTGCATTGAACTGGGCTGGGCTGGATTGGATTGGATTGGTGGGATGGGATTGGATAGGATGGGATTGGATTGGATGGGATGGGATTGGGCTGGGCTAAACTAGGATGGATTGGATTGGGCTGGGCTGGGCTGGGCTGGGCTGCCATTGCCCCACCTGGGGCAGGTGAGGGCTGTCAGCACTTACCAGGCTTTCAAACCCTCAGAGGGATCCTTTATTCCCCACTTCATCCCAGAGTGCCCCACAGCTCGCACACAGCCCCTGAGCAGCCCCTGTGCCCCACCACCACACCACTGGCACAGAACTGCTGATGTTTGCCCTTGGTTGTGTCTGCAGCCCACCAGGAAAGAAGGGGCTGCAGCAAAACCCACCCTGGAAGGACAGGGTTAGAGACCAACATACACAATCCTGGCCAGAGCAGATAAAATAAAAATAACATTCTGTGGTGGTCATGTCACAGCATTGAATACCAGGTGGAGATAAACATTACCAAGAAATTACAAAATGAGTCAGAAAATAAAAGATGGAAACGGGATTGATATCAGCCCTGGCATCCAATTAATTGGCTCTTCCCCCACCCACCAATAATATCCAGGTTGTACAGAATCAATTTACTCTCCTCCAAAGACCAATCTCAACCACATTTCTTAATAATAAAAATAAGGGAAGGAGGAGAGGGAAGTAAGTAAAACCAAAGTGATGCTACTTAAAAACAGGCACTATGATTTTTTTCTTTTCTTGAATAATTCAGAATTGGAATTCCCTGTCTTAAAACTTAAACCAAGAAATAAGGACAGTTCAAAAAAATAATTAGATGTTTCAAAGAATGAGACTATCTCCATAATTACATAATTTTTTCCTTTATCTTAAAAAGGAGTGAGGATTGTATTACAAGGTATAGGTCAACAACTAATGAACAAGATGAAGGATAAATGTTTTTAGAGAGACTCAGGCAGCCATCTGCAGGAGGAGAAGAAAGGAAATGGCAAGCCTCTTAACCTTTGCTGTTTTAGCTCACAATTAATCTGGTAGCAGATAAGAGGCCCATAATCCTTTTATGAGTTTTATCAGAAATAATAAGCCAACAAATTTACAAAATGCATATGCAAACCGGGGTATCCTAAGCTTATTAAGGATGAAGCAATCCCACAAAAGAAGGTCATAACTGCAACATCCTGTAACAGATGCTTAGAGAAAGGATGTGAGAAACAGGCAAGTAAAGAACAGCCCTCTCCTTGTTCATCCCTCCCAGCTACAATCCATAATTTCAGAACTCCTGTGTTAGAGGTTGCATTCAGAAATTTATTTTCAGCTGCTCCCTCTGGACCATTCTTCCATAAGGACTCTGTATAATCTTTTTTTGAAGTCATTTATAATTTGGCTTCTGCAATGCCCAGTGTAAAGTCTTTCATCATTTATTTACACTTTGTATGAAAAAAAAAATAGTTGTGTTTTCTTAAGCTTCCAGATGACAGATTTATTGAGGTAGAGATTAGCTCTTAAAACAGAGGATAGTTTAAATGGCAAAAGTGCTAGGGACAAGAATACTTAGGAATAATCAATACCACCTGTGCCAAAAGAATAATTGAATTGCAGTAGTTTGCCTAAAGACAGAAAAATGAGACAACATTATAGCAGTCATCAGAAAAATAAAAGGCTGTTGCAAAGAGGAATGGAATTATCTGTTCCTCGTGGCCACAGTGAATAAGCAATAGGTTTAAATGGCATAAGGAAGCTCAAAGCTGGATATTAGATGAGAAAACATCATCCTAATAATAGCAGGGCTAATCCAAAGGACTGCTCTGATGGTTTCTCTGGTAGCAGACTGGAGGAGAGCCTTTGTGGCAGCACACAGATGCGTTCAGCTGGTTCTGCAGGAGGCTGAACACCCTCAGCGAGCTCCCGTGTCCCTCCAGGGCAGCTCTGCACACCCAGGGAAGGGAACTGCACACCCACCTGGCTCAGAGCTCTGCTCATCTCATCGGGCTCAGCTGCTGACGTTGTGTATTCACCTGTGAATTCTCTATTTTCAGACACACCCAGCACTGGGGGTACCTGAAACAAGCAGAGCGCAGCCAGGGGGGTGCCAGCATCCATGGTGGGCTTTGCAGAGCTATATTATTTATTTGTTATCAATTCTGGAATTGTTGCCGGTGCTTTAACACACAACTTCTCCCTCTGTACTGTCTAAATTCCCAATTTGAGTTTGAGAGCCTGGCTTTCCACAGGTAGGATACCTTTTCCTTCTGGACAGCATCACAGTCATGATAAAACTACACTTCTCAGGGGGAAAAATAATCTAAAACTGAAGACCCAGATCTAAATCAAAATTCCACATTTTCCTGCAAGGAAAGGACATTGCTGAAACCATGTCTGTTTAACAGAACAGGCGGTAAGAATGGAGCTTGGGGGTTCAGCCTTTCTAGGTACCTATAGTGAGGAGAATCAGATGATTCTGTGTAAAACAGAATTCAGTTCAAATTGATAAATATAGGTAAAGCTGTTTGCTCCTAATAAAAGAATATGTTTAATCCAAACCCTTTGTTTTGTTGTTCATTCCTGACCATATTTCACATCAAGGTATCTCAGAGGACAAAATTATTTACAGAGTTAGTTAACTGTAAATATCTTACCTTGTTGGTGTAAATCAGGGACATAATGAAGCATCAGCTGCTTCTTAAAGTGCTTGGCAGGACAGTTCATCTCATATTTATGTGCAAGCATAAACTTTGTGTGTCCTGATATATAATTGCAGTAACAATTCTATCGAATTTATCACCGCAAAGCTGCAGAGAGAAGTGTGCAGCAAATCTCATCGTTTTCATCATAAATGTTTCATATGTTTTCCCAAATTGTTAGTATTTTTTCCAAATCTTCCAAGCCTGGAAAATACATTTTAAAAAATTATTATAAGAATCCTGAAAGGAGAGATAGAGGGAGACCCTGCAGAAATCATCCTTGTGCACCCTCAAACACAAACAGGGTGAGAACAGCCCCACTCTGCACCAGGGAAATCTTTGGGAGCAGAAATCATCCTTTGCACTCTCAAAAACCTGAGACACACACAGAGTGAGGAACAGCCCACCCTGCACCTGGGAGATCCTGCAGAAATCATGCTTGTGCACCCACAGAAGCCTGAGACACACACAGGGTGAGGAACACCCTGCACCAGGAATATCCTGCAGGAATAATCTTTGTGCACCCACAGACACACACAGGGTGAGGAGCAGCCCATCCTGTACCAGGGAAAACCTGCAGAAATCATCCTTTGCACCCTCAAAAACCTGACATACACAGTGAGGAGCAGCCCACCCTGCACCTGGGAAATTCTGGTGTGCAGAAATCACGCTTGTGCACCCACAGAAACCTGACACACACACACAGAGTGAGGAGCAGCCCACCCTGCCCCATGGAGATCCTGGTGTGCAGAAATCATCCTTTGCACCCCCAGAAAGCCCAAGCCCTGCCCCTGGGCACAGCTGCAGCACCAGCAGCACCTCTGGGGCGATGGATGTCCCTTCACTCCTGCAATGTCCTCGATATCTCCTTGTCTTCCAGCTGGGTGTTTATTCATTCCACATTGCTTCATTTGTTATTTTCCTTTATTCCATTTCCTATTTCGGTCTCCTCATTAATTTTTATGCACTTTTATTTTCATTTGTATACTTTTCATCACTTCAATATCCTAATATTTCAGCAGTCCAATTAGCTGCTTCCATATCTTAATCACACCGAGACTCCTTATTCAGCCATAAATATAATTTTATTACTGCTATTTTAATGACTAAGTGTTATAATAACTATTCTATATAAAACAATTTCTCTTAAAACTTTCCCCATTTCCTTCACTTGTCTATAATTCATTTCATCTCTCATCATACTTTCCATTTTCCTCAGCAGATCCTATATCATCCCCAAATGTTTCCTGTATTGGAGACTCATTACCTGGGGAGCTGGAAAACTTTCTCTGCTTCACCATAAACATAAGAGCAAGCATTGAAACATTTCCCCACACTTATCAGGCTGTCCTGAGCCTGCTGAAGGAGCCCCAGCCTGAAGACAGAGAGCATCTCCACATTAAGGGGAATTGTGTTTTAATTAACATGCAAGCACAGCCCAGATGGGCACGATGAATATAATCCACAGCTCTGTTCTGAATATCAACATCATAAATAAAAAATGCTGTAGTTGTATATGAAACCATCACTTCTGAAGTGAAAACCCAGCATTGTTCTCAGCTTTATTTTCAGATAGACCATATACTTGCATGAAATAGTTAATATTTATTATATTTATTAATTTAGTAACATTCCATCTTCTAAAATCCCCATGATTTCAGGCAGGTCATTAACTTCTGAGATGCTGATGCCTCTAATTATCCAATAAAGCACAATGAAAGTCTCCAAGTCAAACCATAAAAACTTCTTCCATTCTAATTGTCCCCATTCTGTGAACTGGAATATTTGTCTGTGCCACGAAGGTGCAGGGGAGAGCAAGGTCTGCAGGAAACACAGCCAGGAATGTTCATCCGTGTCATCCTGGAGGTGGAAACAAAGAGATTTAGCTCATTTCAGAATCAAAATCACCATTATTTGTGTCAGCTTCTCCTCAGCTGCTACACTGTAACTTGAATTTGGTTTTATGAGGGGAGAATTAGAAGCATTAAAGGAAGTACAAAGTGATGGAGTTTCAACAGTCTGCATCCAAGTAGCCACATTTATTTATTAAGCCCCATCCCACTGAACTCCTCCACAAACGATAGCAGCACCTTTTTGTAATTTTATTTAAAATTTATATTTAAATTTATATTTAAATTCATTCCCTTCCCAGTCCACTAGTCCTGTGAGGTGGCTGTGGTTGGTCAGGTCACACTTTTAGCAGTGTCACACTTTTGTTCTCTGCAAAAGGTGGAGCCCAAACCCTTGTGGCTTCTGTACTGGGACAACCTCCTGTCTCTGCTTAGAAAACAAATCTTCTATCTGTGCAGACACTTTATATTTCATCAATAGTTCATCAATAGAGGCCTTTTTTTGTAGGGGATAGTATCTTTACACATCTCATTACCCAAAATGGAGACCTAAATCTGTTATTGTATAATACTATTATACAATATTATTAATAATAATATATTCTTATAACAACATTAATAGACTTATTATTATTATTATTATTATTATTATTATTATTATTATTATTATTACTACTACTACTACTACTACTACTACTATTATGATTACTATTGCTATTAAGACAAGCCAGGTGGGCATTAGGCTTACTAATGCATTTTAGACCAAAGCATAACATCTTGATAAACCAGGTGGAATTGTATTAAATATCACTGTCAATTTCTATCAGCTGAACATGTGATTTGTGTTTTGCAAACCCAAAATTCTGTTGCCATCCCCAAGGGATCCCAGAAAAATGCTCTTGTCTAGTGCATGTTTGCTACAATCAAATTCAGTAAATCCTATCCCAGATTTAATATTTAATTTGATAATGCAATAATCTATACCTGATAGCCTGTATAATCCATCAGCTCCAGGTCTGTAGCCGTGGCACTGTTCCCTTTCAGTGGCACAGAAAGGAACTTTGCCCACTGCTGAGACAGTTTGATTCCATTTCACAGAAATACACAAGCTCATGCTTGTTTACACCATGTTAATTGACATTTCCAATCACTACTGATGTCTACTTTTAAAAATGCTCTTCTACTTTCCACTGAAGTGTACCATGAAACATTTCAACTTAGAAATTCATGGTGTGCAGGGTTTGCTGCCTATTGCAGCAAAATTTAGCAATAATACCAAGATAAGATGTTTAAAAGTTACCCAAATCTGTTTCATTAATAATTTTTAAAACAGCTGTTGTTAGAAAGTGAGAAATGCATTATTTTACAGATTTTTTCTTCATTTTGGTGGTCCTCTCATCCATCAGAAAGCAGTCTCCTCCTCCAGCCTTATTAGAAAACTTTACTGTCTTAACCAACTTATTATCAGCACAATAACATTTGTCTTGATTTGCTACCTTCCATTTCTCTTGCATGTTTGGATAGGTCTTGTTTTTTAACAATACACAATCCATTTCCTTCTGACTATCATCACTCTTCCTGTATGCTCCAGAGACTTTTCTCATCTTTCAAATTCAAGTAGCTGGCAAGATGCTGTCAAAAACTGGATGTTTCAGTATCTTCTCAAAACCTTTTGAGACATAAAGATATGATTTTTTCATGCTGTTTTGAAGTGTGAAGTATTACAAGTCAAAATTTAAAATTTCCTGAGTGAAATGTTTGTTCTGTTAATCAAAGTTTCCCTGGTTCAGTGTGGTGTCCTCAATTTCAGAGTGCAAAAGGCAGAGCAGAGGGCAGCTGAGAAGAAGAGAAACCTCTACCAAAAGGTCATCAAAGCCATTCAATAGGAGAATAAATTAACATTTTACGGCAGGTCACATCCACATTCGACATGCCAGAGTAGGAAACCATGTCCAGAAAAATGTGAATGGCTGAAAGGCCTGAGTGCACCTCTGAAAAAAACCCCAAAAGAACAATTTCTGTGGAGATAACTAATATTTTGGAATATTTTTCTTTTTTTTCCTGGAAACTCTGCAAGTATTTACCCTTCAAGGAAATTTCAACAGGTATTCTGACCACACTCAAACTTACTGATCACTGTTCCCCCACAAGGAGTGTCTGTGCCTGCATTTCATTTCTATTTTGTGATTACAGCTGAGCAATAATTGGTTGTACTTCCCTCCACACAGAGTTAGAACAATTATAATTATTTTATTTTATAAATGGAATTGGAAGAGGCTGCTCACTGCTTGCAGAGCGCCTTTGTCTCCCTGCACATGTTCCTCAGAGGATAATAAGGTTCAGGAGCTGAAAGTGTGTTTGTATTCCTGGGTCAACACAAGTACAATAGGAAACTGGAGGAACGGAAGAGCATTAATCCTGATTTAGGGATGAAACACTGGCAGGGCTGAGATATTTACTGAGAAAGGCAAGGAGATGTTGGCAGCAGTGAAAACTGATGCAAGTTTGCTTCTCAACTTTCTGTAATTCCAAAGGCAATGAGCTTTACCTGCCCCTAAATCTGCCCCTGCATCAAACCCCAACACCTCCTGCATTCAGGACAACACCAGCAATGACAAAGACCATTATTCTCACATTTTCTATCACTATTTTTGCCATGGATTTCCTAAAGAACATCCCTGACTCTGCTCTTGGGGCTCCGGGGGTGGGTGCCGGGCTCCAGACCTTCTCACCTTTCTGTAATTGCAAAGGCAGCGAGCTTCACCTGCCCCTGCACCAAACCCCAACACCTCCTGCATCCAGGACAACACCAGCAATGACAGAAACCATAATTCTCATCTTCTCTATGATTTCTTTTTGCCCTGACTCTGCTCCTGGAGCTCCAGGATGGGTGCCAGGCTCCAACCTGCAGGGCTGGTTCCTCTCAGCAGGGAACACTTGTCACAAACAACGAGGACAGAAAACACTCCCAGCGCTGCTGCTCCAGCAGGATCTGATCTCGGGCTGCACAGAGTCATTTTCTCCACGAAATTGTCTTGCAGTGTTTACAAGATAACAGCCAATAACTGCTCGCTGCTGCTTAGGTGGAAAGAAAAGGGTTATAGAAATTTCAAGGCCAAGCCTAGGTAAATATGATCCTTGTATTTCCACTACAGACATCTAGACACTTCCAGCTGTTGAAATTATTGCTAAATATATTTACAGTCTTTGTACAATAAAAAGCTTTATTACTTTTACTACAGGCAGAAGAAAAAAGCTTTAAATCTTTAGTTCTGAAGCAATATCTCCTGTCTTAAAGGCAATGAAGCCTTTCAAGGGGAAAAAGCAGCAGACTTTAAAAAAGGTGGTTTATGATGTTGTATCTTTGTTGCGATTTTGGTTCATATATTTTTATTAAGTGTAACCTTTATATGTAAATGAAATGATTATCCAACACAAAGTATGTTTTCATAAAGTAAGAATAGGTTTTATGTCCTCAAAGATAAAGCAGCATAAAGCAGTCAGGCAGCTCAGCATGCACTTGATGGCTGTGAAATGAACTATTTGATTTCCTATTACAGCCTGCTCTGTGCCACAGCCCCAACCCCACACCATCAGACAGCCAGCCCTTCATCAGGGAGCCAGCAATATAAATCTGTGTTTCTAATAGGCAGAACCCCTCGTTTAGAAGGGCTTGGAAATACACCCTGCATTGTGAAACGCAGGGAGAGGGAAATGAGAGCCACGTCCTAAAAACCCAGGGAGAGATGAATGTCCCCAGCACAAAGAGCAGGGCTCAGCCCCACGGTGCTGTTTATGTGTTTGAACTTTTGTTCTCTCCATTTCCAGCTGCACCAGGCACCTCTGGAGTGGGAATGAACTTTCCAGCCCCTGCTCCCACCTGGGACACCTCACCTGTGTTCCATCACCCAGGACACCTCACCTGTGTTCCACCATGCAGGACACCTCACCTGTGTTCCACCACCCGGGACACCTCACCTGTGTTCCATCACCCGGGACACCTCACCTGTGTTCCACCACCCGGGACACCTCACCTGTGTTCCATCACCCGGGACACCTCACCTGTGTTCCACCACCCGGGACACCTCACCTGTGTTCCACCACCCAGGACACCTCACCTGTGTTCCATCACCAGGGAGACCTCACCTGTGTTCCATCACCCGGGACATCTCACCTCTGTTCCACCACCCAGGACACCTCACCTGTGTTCCATCACCCGGGACATCTCACCTGTGTTCCATCACCTGGGAGACCTCACCTGTGTTCCACCACCTGGGACACCTCACCTGTGTTCCATCACCCAGGACACCTCACCTGTGTTCCACCACCTGGGACACCTCACCTCTGTTCCATCACCCAGGACACCTCACCTGTGTTCCATCACCCGGGACACCTCACCTGTGTTCCATCACCTGGGACACCTCACCTGTGTTCCATCACCAGGGAGACCTCACCTGTGTTCCATCACCCGGGACACCTCACCTGTGTTCCACCATGCAGGACACCTCACCTGTGTTCCACCATGCAGGACACCTCACCTGTGTTCCACCACCCAGGACACCTCACCTGTGTTCCACCACCCAGGACATCTCACCTGTGTTCCATCACCCAGGACACCTCACCTGTGTTCCACCATGCAGGACACCTCACCTGTGTTCCACCACCCAGGACAGGGCTCTGCACCCTCCCACTGACCCCAAGGGAAATACAGGCAGTCAGATTTCACATTTCAGCTCTGTGTACTGCTCAAATGCAGTGAAGGAAAGAGCCAAAGCCATCAGATCCATCAGCAGTATCACATTATTTTGAAGGAGGGAACAGGGGGGGTTTTAAGATGAATTTTTTCTAATACTCACCATAGCAGCACAGCAAGCTTGGGCTGAGCCTTCCCCACTTCAATTTGAGCTCAGGATAAAGGACAAAGGCCACCAAGGAATGCTGGATGTCCAACCTCCTCTGGACAAGAACCTCACCAGCACTGGATTTGCTGAGAGCTAGATACAAAATTATACGATCACAGATGTAACGTCGTGCATGTCTTTATTTTTCTATAAAACTCCTCTTTGGTTCAGAGGATAAAGTCAAACTCACCACGGGATCACCTGGAAAGCCAAAGGATGAGTCTCCTTTTAACAGGAGTGAGAGTGGCTAAAAGCCAAAGAATTCAGGGCACTCCAGTCCCAGATGGCAAATTAAACCCATCACTGAGCAGCTTTTTGGGCAAGCAGCTGTCATAAAAATCTTTATTAATAAATTGATGAGTAAAACTGTTCTGCTCCTAAGCAAGGTTGTTTATTCCTGAACCAACAACTCCACAAAGAGTTTGCACAGATAGCTTTGCTGCTTGTTACATAAATCTGGATCTCCACAGTCCATCCATTTATTAGCTCTGTATTTCCTTGTTCAGCAGGTGCACAGTGCTGAGCGCAATGACTCCTCATTAGATCCTGTAAATGCTGCAAGAACAAAAAAATAAAACTGCCACGCAGTTTAAAGACAACCCACTGGGTCACTCCCTGCACTTTTTCTGATTTTACATTTTTCTGGTCTTGGGCATTCCTTTAATCTATCATCACAAGAGAATCTGTCAATAGAGAGAGTTATGAAAATAAGATAGGATTGGAGAAAAAAAAATATAGATTTTTTTACCTTGGGTGATTAAATTCTCGCTGACATTAACATATGACAACCTGTTGGAATGATTTGTAAGTCTTCACAGCTTTATAAATAGCTTTATCTCTCCATTCCACACGAGGAAAAAGAGAAATATTATTTATTGTACCTTCCTACCTCCACAGCACGGAACATTTCAAAGACTCATTTCAAGTTTTGTGGAAGTCTCTTGATATTAAAGGGCTGCAGATAGAAGATGATGAAGCCTCCTTTCCGTGTGCAGCCCCCCGTTGTTGCTCGGTGCTCTGGGAGAGCTGCCTCTCATCCTCACAGAGGAGCATTGCCATCCGCTGGGGAGCAGCTGGAGAGCCAAAGCAAGGCACCGCCATCCCAGGGAATCCTGCTGAATCCCTCAGAAATGCTGGGCATGACAGGAAAAAGGCAATGTTTGCTTTGCAGACGGACTGAATATTTATAATATTTAGTTTACTTTTTTTTCTTCCTCTTAGAAAATGAAATATTTGGTTTTGTTCTCTTAGTGGAGCACAAGGCAAATTGTATTAATTAGTCTATTTACATGATTTCCTAACTTGGAGCAGTGAAAGTTGCCTTTAGCTGGCAAGTAATTGAAATTACAATTGCTGAAGGTATCACAAGTTTGGGGTTTTTTTTTTTCCTATCAAGCCCTATCAAGCTCTGATAGGACATTAATAGCTATTTCCCTTCCTTGCTGTTGTTTTTTGTCCCTACTAAGCCATTCCAGTGTACTCAACACCATAAAACTGAAATACATGACAAGAAACAGTAATCCTCCAATTTTATTCCCCAGATTCAGGTTTACTGGTACATCCCTCTGGGAACATAATGACAGAGCTTTGCTTCCATAAAGACACTGGAAATTGATTGCAGTCTGAAAGTTCTCATAAGATTTTTGGGGAAGCAACCAGTTCTGTTAGAAACAAAAGAGAGGCACGAAAAATACAGAAAAGCCAGCACAGCAGAAATAGATTTTAGTGCTGCAGGAAATTCTTGCCAACATGAATATCGTTCTTTTCTTTGCTTTTGGAAATCAGAGGGGAGGAAGAAGCTCATCAATTCAACATTTGATTTCTGAAATAGAGGGAAAACTCAGTCAAACACAACAGTTTCCACGGTAAGAGAACAGTGGAATATCTCTTATCAGGCAGATGCAATCTGGGCTTCTATCAGGCTGGGTTTTAATTAAGTAACAGGCATTACAGATGTTTAATAAAGCTGTGAATGACATCTCTTCCTCCCAGTCCAGCAGTGTGACTCCAAGAACACAGACAAAGGATCGGGAGCAGCTGGCAGAGCTTTGGAGGCAGAACATGAACCTGGTGCCAATGGAACTTTATTTCCTCACTTCAGACTCGGCACACGAGGCCCTACCTTGACCCCCTGGTTTGCACTGACTGTAGATGAGGAGACAGCACAGAAGAATAGATAGCTGTGATGTTTGCATTTGAAAAGGGAGGCAGAGTTCATAATTTTTTTCAGAGTGGATTGGTTTTTTTTTCAACAAAATATTGTCTAGAAACATCCAAAAACAACATTCAGCGGGTGTCTGTGAACAGTCTTTGAAACTCACCAGATCCTGGTGAATGCAGAGCTCCTGCTGCATGTTCAGGAGTTTTCTGTCTCTCAGATGCCTGGCAGTTGTTTAAAACTCAACATCGGGCTGAACTAGTTCAGAAAATCCATGAAACATGAGAAAATCTGAGCAAAACTCCAGTAAACACTTTAAGGACTTTTGTTTGGTGAGCTGAAAATTCAGTTAACCTCTCAGGAGTTAGTGTGCCAAATTTGGAGATTAAAGTCAGTTACAGAGTGAAATGGGCGTTTTTATTTCTGCCTCGAGTGCAAGTTGCAGGACATTGCTGAAAATGAAGCTCTTTCCAAAGCCCCCATTCCAGTTTTAAGGAGAGAAATTATGGCTGAACGTTTGTGTGCCCGTTGCCCATCAATAATAACGTGAGAAGGAGGTGACAGAACAGGACCTGGATTTGGGGCAGGTCACCAAGCAAGAGGAGACACAGAGCCAGACCTGTGAATGCACAGCAGCAAAACTCACTTTAGCCTCTCAAACCCACAGTAAATCCATACCTGTCCATTTAGGGACAATGAATCCCTCCCAAAGAGCAGAGCTTCATTCTCAACCACAGACTGTACAAATGGGAGTGCTCCACACAGACCCTGGCAGTGGCTTTTTCCTGCTGCAGTAACACCAATGCTCCTTTTTCTCTCTGTGCTTTGCCTTGTCTGCTCTGTCACTGTGCTAAGGAAAAGCTCTGCAAAGCAAAGAGAGACTAAAAGGGAGTCTTAAAGGCAGCTGGCAACACAATCTTGAGCTGCAGAGCACTGCTGGGTGTGAGTGCAGACGCACAATTGAAGCTCCAGAAGGTCAATCTGTGGAGAGAGGACTCTTCACTCCAGGCGCTTTGCTGCAGACACCAGGCATTTCTTACCATTCTGAGTTCATCAGCAAGTTCTTTGTTTTTACGGACTGCAGACGCTGATTAACACAAACCTCTGGATTTCCTCCAGCAGCCACGAGAGCATTAGCACAGGAATATTTCTGTGAGACAGCATCGTCCCACCAGGGCAGCCTCACCAATGACAGAACGGTGCCCAGCTTTCCACAAGTGTGGAAGCAGAAAATGCAGGATATTCCAAAGGCTGAGCAGAGGGAAATGAGGCCTGAGCTCCTTGTTTCCACCTTCAAACAGGATTGCACACTACTTCTTACCTCTAAATCAGGAATTCTTTTTAAAGATATTTTACATTATTGTATTATTTTATATTCTTTCAGCTGGGAAATCAAAACTGAAAATGATACGTCTTCACCCATCTGCATGTTTCACCCTCATTAAGTGAACTCTGCTGTATTCTCTGCATTAATCTTGCATAAATTAGAGTGTGAGCAGCTCTGACCTTTGTTTCCCTTATCCTTGGGAGGAAAATCAATGTGCTTTCTGCCTTCATGCACACATGCAAAGGAGTTCAGCACTGGGTATTCTGATGTAGTCACTCCACTAGGAGCTGAAAGACTTCAATCAAGAGACCATTAATTTTGATAAATAAAATTGAGTGAAGAAATAAAGAAAAACCACATTCAATAAACAATTCAACATCCATTGTAGGATCCCCTAAACTCACAGAAGTCAGCAAAACACTCAGCACTTTTGTGAGGGTGACATTCCAGTTTGAAAATTTTTACCCTGAACAAGCTGACTTAACAGCATGAAAAATTTAGAGAAATGTAGCAGGAAACTTTTTGGACTCATTTCAGTAAAAACACCATTGACAAAGCAGAGGCAGAGCTGAGCCCCAGGTAAGGGAATAACCAAGAACTGTATTTGAATCACACTGGCAGAGAAAAGAGAAAGTGTTTCAGTGGGGGCAGCTGTGAAAAAACAGAGTTTAGTAGGAGGGAAAAGAACCTGAAACCTTCCCAATTTTAGTGAAGAGTCTGCAGAAACTTGCAGGCACCACATTTCCCTGTGCCCCAAACCACATCTGGAAAACAAACACAGCCCTTCACAACCACAGGAAGGAATAGGTGGTGAACAAATGGTTCCAGCTTTAGGAAGGCAGAAGAATAAAGGATGAACAAGCCAAAAGAGGGGGAAAAAACCCAAATTCTGACTAGAAGTCTTAAGTATAACAATTTATAGCATGAGCAGGCCATAAAACATAGAGGGAAGGGATATATTAAATAAGGAGAGAAAGTTTATTTTGACTGGCATGTTCCTCTGGTGTAAGAAATAAATCTGGTTTTGTGAGGACTAATCCTGCCAGACTGTATTTTTTACCTGTACTGCCAGTCTGATGTTCCTTCCCTGATATAATTAAAGAGGTGCCACAGGACCTGCTTGCTTCCATACTGGGAATAAGGAATAACTGCTGATACAAGCTAACAGCTGGAAGCATGTAAAATAAACATAAGCTAAGCTGCTGAAATCACGGATCCTTTTCAAGAAAAATATCTGTCTGCCAATCACAATTTAAACTCACACACCACAGAGCCCTAAAATAGCACTTAGGAGGAATAATCAGGGCTCTGTGTTATTTTGGGAAGGTAATGGATTAGAAAGATGCATTGTTTTAAATCACTCATCAGCTGAAGGAGTGGCAAATCTTTAATAATGCCAAGATTGGTTTTGTAAGTGAATAAACCAGCAAAAAGCTGGCTGGGTGCTAGTAATCTTCAAAGCTTGATTGCTTTTTCTGATAGCTTTAGAAAATTAGTGGATGAAAGCATGTGTAATATATCTGGTCTGAGTAAAACACTTGATGTAGTGTCTTACAAAATCTCTGCTCGCAAAATTAATTCAAATTGGCTTGGACATGGAGGACTGTCACTTGGATTTAAAAATGGCTGGCTGAGTGCAAATAAAGGGTAATGAAAAATGGCAATGCATCAAGCGGGTGGGAGGTGTCTGGTGCAGCTCTGCAGGGATCACTGTTTGGTCCTGTTTATTTAACATCTTCATTAACAGCCTGGAAGGGGGAGTGAAACAGCATGTTAATTAAAGTGACACACAATAATAAATCAGGAATTGCTCCTAATGCCAGCACTAATACTTCACAAAGGCTCAGAGCACTGCCAGGGTTTCTGGAGAGGTGGAACGTGGCCACGCAGAGACCCAGCTAAGATGCTCTAATTGCACTCCACCTCTTAAAGAGAGTAGTCCAAAACACACACTGAGTGGGGATCAGAGCCTGCTGGCAGCCAGGGACTCGGAGCATGATTGCCCAGTGTGCACAAACTGCAGAAACGGGTAACTGCACAAACTCAGGTAACTGGAAACTTCCATGGGCAGACACGACTTCCCTGTTCCCCCGACCCCTGCAGTGCATCACACAGATTAAACCAGTTCAGTTCACTCAGCTGATGGAAAACCAGTGCTTGGGGGGAGTTGCAACATCAGTTTCCAGTTGTTTCTACTTCATATTTTGCATTAGTGCTAAATATAATGTAATAGAGGAAAGAGAGGGACAGGCGGAACTGATGGCACGACTGCATCTTTTTGTATCAGTTAAATTGGACCAGTTATAGCATAAACCACCTCTTTATAGTTTCATAAGATAATATTCAGCATTTTAAAGTAGTGTTTCCACAATGGCAGGACACTAGCCTATTGATACAACATACTAGATTTCCTTTAATTATAAATAATTTTTAAAAACTTCAGATAGGTAAACATGAAGTTGTTCACTGAACACTGCTAAAAACTGATCAAAGACTACATAAGTCACAGAAAAGACTTCTCAGAATAGGCTGGGATGTTGGTACTCAGTCAGAGACACCTATTTATGCTTTATAAACATACATAATATAAACCTGGATCTTAACTAGGAGTGTTGTTATCTCCCTGCTTTGAATGATTTATAGCAGCTTATCTGGGCTGGCCCTGGGGCTGCTGCACAGCGCTGAATCATAAATGCAGACTCATTTTGGAAGGACAGTTTGATGCCACTTCCTAAAAGGTAAGGAAAAGGAAGGGAACTTTTCAGGCCTCCTTTACCACACCGAGTTTAAATTGCTCTGGGAACTTGTGAAGTCCCCAGAAAACACAGGAGCAGTTTAGAGCTGTGAGACTCTCCCAGCCATAAAGAGACCTCTGCCTCAGCAGAGAGGGACTGTGAAACAAGGAAGGGAAGGAGGGGGAAGATCTGCAGTGCCACACCAAGTGCTCTGTGCCCTCAGCCTGTAGGTGCAGCAGAGAGAGCCCTGCAGGGATGGATGGATGGATGGATGGATGGATGGATGGATGGATGGATGGATGGATGGATGGATGGATGGATGGATGGATGGATGGATGGATGGATGGATGGATGGAGAACCAAGCTCACCTGCACCTCCAGCTCTGCTGCACAAGGCAGCTCTGGGAAGCTCCTTGGATCTGGGAAGCTCCTTGGATCCATCAGGCTTCTCCTTTAGAACCAGTACAAACAAAGCTTGGGGACAGCCAGAGCTCCTGCACTGCTTTGGTGCCACATTCTTTGGGTAACTTCTGTTCCTGAGTCTCAGGTTTCTGTGCTTGAGATGACTTTTGAGGTATTAGAAATTCTCTTTTTTTCCTCAGCCCCACAACTGAAGAAGAAGTCAAGATTCATCAGTTCTGCTTCTCAAGGTTGTTTATTTTCTCTTATTTATCACATTCTTTCTCAGACCTGCTGAGGTCTGTCCAGCAGGTTGGATTGTGGCACAGTCCCTGCCCTCGGGGTGGTGTTGCCTTTTTACACTAAGAACTGTGTGTACTTTATTGACAATAATTCTCCAACACCTATCACCTACATTAAACAGTCTGTCTCTACTCTAAACCAATCCAGAAGTGTCACCATCACAGCAGAAGATGAAGGACAAGAAGAAGGACAGGACATGCCCAAATTCCTCCATCTTGCCTCTTGAACCCCCATTCTAAAGCCCCAAAAATTCTACTTTTTCACCCTGTGACAAATCCACTACCATTCTACTCAAACCCTTGTGGCTTGTAAATCCTCACACAAGGTTGGTATTTTTTCTATGGGCTAAAATGGAGAGGGTAAAGCCTGAGCAGGCTGCACTCAGTGGCTGCACAGAATCCCAAATCCCGGGGTCAATATGTAATAAATATAAAATGTATATGAATATAATGCAATATAAAGCCATTCAGTCCACGGGAACTCTCCTGGCAGCTCTTATGCACCATCCCCAAACCCTCCTGTGAAAATCCACAGGAACATTAAGGCTTATTTAGGTGGCAGCTATCGTATTACACTTTTCTCCACTAGTTTGACCTGATGGCACTGGGCTTGTTTAGTTTTATTTTTAATCCTCTCTTTTAAAAATCTCTTTTCTCTTGTTGTTTTGCTGGGTGTTTTTTTTTTTTTTTTTTTAATTATTCCCTTATTTTTTGTACTCCAGTAATTTGTGAAGCAGCTGCATTGGTCATGAACTGCTTGAATTTTATTACACCTACAATGACTTTTAAACAGTAAGAATCTGCTCATGGGAACACTAATCCTTCCATTATGGAAATAATTAAGCTCTTTTATTTGCAAGATGAAAATCTTTAGGGAACATATGAAAACTAGCAAAAAGCAAATTTTTTTTTTCTTTTTTTAAAGACAAAAAAATGATGATACAAACAGACCTGCTAGTGCCTGTTAAACTGTGGCATATGGAAAGGCACACAAACTCTTGGAGAAATCTTTCTCAGTAATTCTTCCCCTTGGCTCAGGAATAAAGGATATTCGACAGAACTTTCTGTACAAAACCACCACAGCACATTTTCAGGAGATATTTTCCAAGGCTTTTCAATGGTAATCTGCTCCCGTTCTTTTATGGTAAATGTTAACCTAAATATTGTTATTCTTATTTTTCTACAATTATCTTTGGACTGTTCTTGTTTGCAAAACATACTCTTCCTAAGCAAACAAAGCTACTTATATTAGATTTTTACTTATTTGGGTTTTTTTTAGGTTTTTTGCAGGGGTGCATTTGACAGGGGGCAGTTCCTGAATTATTTGGTGCCATATCCTGCACTGCATTTACACATCCAGGATTAGCACATTGACACTTGAGTATTTTTGCAAACTTACTGACATAGAACTGATGTCAAATAAGCAGATTTGGCTGAGAGAAGGGGACAAGAAATGAAGCAAATCCAGATCAGATGATCAGAGAAGAAGAGAAGATCTTGTGATTAATAAAAGGGCTTTGAAAACCTTGCTAAAGGTTTCTAAATGAAGTTGTTTGGGGGTCCAGGTTAACTTTTACCCTGGAAGAGGTTTGTACTGGGTCCTATATGCAGAAAAAAATAGAAATAAAACTTTACTGAGTTACCAAGTTT
This sequence comes from Melospiza melodia melodia, assembly GCF_035770615.1. Lineage (NCBI taxonomy): Eukaryota > Metazoa > Chordata > Aves > Passeriformes > Passerellidae > Melospiza > Melospiza melodia. The sequence goes on along the minus strand of NC_086209.1, from coordinate 19,209,708 downwards.
TCTGTTTCCCATCTAATGATGCTAATGAGATTTTATTGCAAGCTTGAGAAAGTGGCAATAAAATGTCAGCTAAAATGTGATGTTGATAGACATAAAAACAATGCACAATGAGAGGAAAAAAAATCTTAATTTGCATTTACAATGCTGGGCTCTGACCAAGCTGCACAGAAATATGTTGCTGGAATTATGATAGACAATTCTACAAAAACATCAGCTCAAAGGCAAACAGAAAGCAATTGAATTTTTAGAAAATGGAGAGAGAACAAAATCAAAACCATCCTTGTTGGAAGACAGAAATCCATTCTGGGCCTTCCAATCCTTTGTGCATTACAGGCTATTCATACAGGAAAAGTAAAATAGTGAAACAGAACAAGCAACAGCAGCACAGAAAAGTAAAAATGTGTGGAGTTATTTCCTTACAGATAAACCTGAGAAGTTTTAATTTCTGGTGGGCACAAAATCCAGCAGGATTTTATCAAAGCCTGTAAGCCATGAGTGGCACGGGCTCCATGAACAGGGAGTGACAAAAATTGATAATTCTTCGTTTGGCACCCAGCCCTCAATAGAACACAAACTTTAGCAATGAAACTTGTTGCTTCCAGACTCAGGAATGTTAATATAAGGGGAGTTCCAGCACAGATTAGAGGAACAAATAAAAAAAATAATCTACAATACAGTGAATCAGAGCCCTTCCTTTGGTTAGACGATGGTGGAACATCACTCCACTACTAACAAATTTATTTCTCCTCATACTGGCCTCAAAGCTAAGCAGATCTTAGTTCTCAGGTGGGCTAGAGAGCCCTAATTCCTCTTGTTTCTGTTTTTACAGAATGAGAAAAAATCAGCATCCTTTGTTTTGGGATTTTTTTAAAATAGAAAACGTGACGTAATAAAGTTCTTGTAATGAAATATTAATCGTGTATGCTTCACTGGGGAAGTATTTTAAGCTGTTAAATACCTAAAATGCAAAAAGGAAAAAATTCTTTGGTAATCAAGAGCAACAGCACTGGAAATTTCATTGACAGTATTTCCTGACAGCAGAGCTGATGCATTTTCTTGTCATGGTTAAAAACCAGAGAAGAGCAAAGATTAATCAGACTGATCCAAGCTTTTTAAAGAGCTCCGGTTAATTTGGGATTACCTTTCTTCTGCAGGAGCTGAGTGGCAGAGCTGCAGATGGGAGGGTGCAGTTATTGCTCAGTTCTGCCATTGTTCTCTCAAGGGTTTGTTTGCGTTCTCACCACAGAGCCTCCAACACCTCATTTCCCACGTGCTTATTAAACGCAATTATCTCCTGTCTGTTCAAGTCAGGCTTGCATTCAGAGGTTGATTTGGTGGCTGGGAATCAGGTTAAACTTCATAACCTTCATAACTCAGCATCCAGCTGAGTTATCGGCGGGGAGTGAGTGGGGTGAGACTCCGCAGAAAGCGACCCAGCAGCTCTTGATGCCTGCCCAGGGAGGGTCCCTGCTTCTGCTGCATCCTCAGCCTGCGACTCCATCAGCAGGCTGAAAAAAATGTTAAAGAAATGGGGAAAAAAATAATGAGAAAAAACCTTTCTGAAATCACACTTTGAGGATATCACATGGATTGACATTGAAACAGCTCGTGGGTCAAACGAGTCCTTGAGCCCATACAGAGATTCCAGGCAGCCTCAGGGCTGCAGGGTTCCATCCCTCTCTCTGGAGTGCCCAAGGAGGATAAATTGATTTCAGTAAAGACCCAGAGCTGGCAGAGAGCTGGGGAGAAGCAGGAGCAGGACCCAGGGCCAGCAGGACCCAGGGCCAGCAGCACCCAGGGCTGTGGTCTCTCTCAGGTGCTTCTCCATCTCACCTGAGCTCCTGCAGCTCTGCAGGGCTCCCTCTCCTCACACAGGTTTGGCATTTTGGGGTTTTTTTATGAGCACTAATTGCATTGATAACCTTGTCAGCCATCTGTCAGACACACATTGGACCGCACCTCATATTTCTCTTCAGCTACCATCTAACAAAAGTTCTACAGCATCCCTGATTCCCACGCCTGTGAAGAAACCCAAAGCCCACAAACCTGCCGTGAAGAAACCCAAAGTCCTCAATGTTCTGTGGGCAAAACACAAGGGTTGGAATTTCTGTGCACTTCACATCTGTGCGTCTTCTTCTCAGCTTGTGGAGTGCTCAGCATTTTCTTGCACTTGATGGAGTTTCACACTCTGCACTGAAACACACCTGGAGTTTTTACCTGTTAAAATATAAACAAATCCACATCCCAACAGGGACCGGAGGATTTTCTCAAAATCCCGGAGGTGAAGAATGGGTCCTGATGTGAAAATAAAACATTGATCAGTTCTGTTTTGCAATATTGCATAGAGAAATACAAGATACCAACTTCAGTTGCTGTTACTAACATTTCCATCAAGAGCTAAACACTGTCCTGGCTGTCCTGACACAACACAAGAAGCAGAAACAAAAAATCCTGTAATTCCTTCCTTTCCTTCAATATCCAGTGATCACCCTGCAGTTCTTGAGAAGAATAAATGGAGGAAATTAAAAATAATAATAATGGTACTGTTTGGAAGGTGTGCACTGTTGTGGCTTTCTATGTGAGGATCATTACACATGAACATGAATGGATCCTCAAATATTTCACCTGATTCTCAAACAAAATTTGAATTCTGAAGATTTTGCAGGTATCTGTAGTTGTTAATCACATGCTGGTGTTTTCTTAATGAGCACCCATTGTCCAGCAGCCTCTCTCCCACTGCAGGAGGTTTTTATTCCATCCCTCGCTCAGAAATGTCAGATTAGCATGCGTATCCTAACATTTGCAGGAGCAGCACAATTTATCTTTTAACTTCTGTGCCCTGAAAACTCCCCCGATAATATTTTTAAATGATTGCAAGCCTGAGCAGCTATTTCAGGAAGCAGAGAAGGCAGTATTTCCACACCACTTTGTGAGAGAAAGGTATTAAAGCCCTTTTAATCTTGCCATATAAAGGGCTGAAGTAATATCAGTGTGACAATTTTAAGGATTATGCATTGCTATCATGGGCCTGTCTGAAAATTCTGGAATTGCTTCTTTTAGCTAAATAACTGTGATGGAATTACAATAGAAGTTCAGCTCAACTATTGAGTTTTTAAATGGCTGAGAGAGACTCTGGAAAAAAAAAAAATTGCATCTGCAACTGCCTTGGCTGCTCCACAATCTGTGAGTTTGTTACTTTGGGCCAGGACATATTGCAGACTACTTGGACAAATTAATCATTTGATAATTAAAGAAAAGACAATATACTCCCTAACCTGTATAAATAAGATTTAAGGATAAAAACAGCAAATGAAAGCACAGAATTTATTTTTCCTTCTTAAAATCATAAATTGAAATGTTTTTCTGGAAAAATTCTGCATTTGGACTCATCATAATGCTTTTCCAACATAATTATGGCGAATGCCCTTAGATAGCAGTTAAAAAGTAAAAATCAGATTGCAAATGTGATTTCTTTTATGTTTAAGGGGAATTGATAAACTATTCAATTCCTGAGAGTGAAAAAATCATTGATTTGTAATTCCAATCTCCTTTGCTTTTTGCTTATCTGAACCATAGGCTGGAATACCTTTTAAAGTATTGAGCTGCATTTTTATCAAAGTCTCTGGGAAGTCACTATATTTATTCATTCTCTGATATAATTCAAAACAGGAGGCTAAATTTTCAAAAATGACAGGTTTGATTCTTATTTTCTTTTTCCCCTCAAGCTTGTTTTAATCAGTTTTAATATATTTGATTGATAGAGTACCTTAAGGTTTAAGAAGGAATTCGGCCTCTTAGTCTTTTTTTAACAAGAAAATTTATCATCAGTAGAAACAGAAAGTATTTTAATTCTTATCAAGGAAATGAACTGGAGTGAAAAAAAAAAAATCCAGGTAACTAAAGGCCTGAGGTTCAATAAAATTTGTATTTTTGAAACAGCCACAAAAATCAGAAAAGGCAAATTCTGTGTTTATGGCTTCAATTAAAATGAGACATTTATACAAATAGCAAGATGGAATGGGGGAATGACAGAATTCCAGAGATCCAGAGGGATGCAAAGAGCAGGAATAATTCTCATTTATTCTGAAAATCTCCGGCAGTGGGAAAGGGCCACTTTTCTGCTTTAACCTGTGCACTCAGAGATTGCTTCATTTTGTCTGAAGGGATGAAGTCAAGGAGCTGAGGATGTGAAAATGTAACCTTCACAAAATTTTATTTTGATAAACACCTCAGTTTATCTTTCTATGGCAGGCTGATAAGGAAAATTAACATAGTTCAGCAGAGAGCAGGTCGGGGAATGTGCTCATGCAGTGAAAAATGAAAGAGTTTCCTCACAAAGTCTCTGCTTTCCCAAGGCTAGTGCCAAGAATAAAAATAATAATAAATTCTTCACTCTGAGAATTTCATTACGGAAAAAGGTTACATTTATCTGGAAAGTACCTAGGTAAAGAAAAAGCATAAAAACTTCTGTATTAATAGCAAATGAACAGGGGGGCATCGTGGCCAGCAGAATATGCAACAGCGACTTGGATTTGGGATGGAGAGTTTCCAGAAGGAAGTTCATAATTGTATTAATATTGGAACAGTAAATTCAATTTCAGGCATTCTGAAGCAGCAATGAATTTATGTTACATTTAATATTAATAAAAGCAATAGGCAAGAAAGAGGACAAATATAACTGCAAAAGAAAATACTGAGAATATTTGAGCTCCACAGCTGAAAGTGGCAGACATCACAGAGCAAAAAGGAAGAGTCCATCCAGTGACATCATATCAGAGAAATATGGGAATTCAGATGATTTCCCAGACAAAAAAACCTGCATTATTCCCAGCAGAGAGATAATTTCATTTGTTTAGTTCCCAACATGCAGCAGGAAATGTCCAATGTCAATGAAAGTCTGTTATGGTTGTAAAAAACCCAAATTCTGCCAATGCAGCCAAACCCAACTGGGCTCCACATCCTCTGAGAAAATTCTGGATTCCACAGCAAATTGTGAATACTCACAAACTGTGACTATCACATAAAATTCTGAAATATAACTTCAGTTTCTTACCTGATTTTTCTGTCCTCTCACACACAAAGGAGGAAGATCAAACACAACATTTATTTTAATCAGGACTGGAGTACCTTTTGAGATCCATTTACAGGAATTTAAATAGTTCTGAGGGAAGATATATTGCATTTCCTAATTAAAAACAGTGGCCAAATTCTGCTGGGAGGTGAAATTCCATTGGAATTCCTTTGTACTTCAGGATCTTACCTAGATTTTCTGTCTAGAAGAAGAGATTTTGAGCAATCCTTGCACAGCAGTCATAAAAACCCCTTGCAAGTCTCTCTTCAACTTTTGTACCCTGAGAAACCCAAACAAACAAAAATCCACAAACATTCCCCCTCCGAAAGAGAAACAAACCAACAAAACAAAAGCAACCACAACCAAACCAAACCCTCTGAAGTTTTATCCTCGCAACTCTGTGGATGTTGGGGAATTTCTGTAGATGGTACAGACGGAAGATTAAAAAAATGCAATTAATGACACGAAGGTGCACTAACATTTCAGCTGACATTTCATGCATGATTCATGCCTTGCCTACTGCTCAGATGATGGATCAGTCAAACCATCTTAGCCTGAAGCACGAAAAAGTGAAAATGCTGTATGTCCTCTGGCTTAGAGCTTTCCCTGGGGTGGCTTTGAAAGTGTTTCCTGCACTTGGAAAAAAAAGTTAAAAGTGGGAAAAAAAAAAGCTTATATAAAGATTAAAAAAAAAAAAAAAAACCAAAAAACAAACCAACAAAAAAAAAACCAAAAAACCCCAAAAAAACCAAAAGACAACCCCAAAAAACAAACCAAAACAAAACCAAAAACAAAACTCCCAACAAAAACAACAAAACAAAAACCCAAAACAAACAAACAAAACCCCAAAAAACCAAAGCCAAAACTAAAAAAACCCCCCCAATAAACAAAAAAAAAAAAACCCAAACCCACAAAGCAGGAGCATCTTAATTTTTGTAAATGTTGTGTGAACTTATTGAAAGAATTATATTTGAAATAAAGGCCCCTGAACTCCACGTCAAGGTAAGCAGCAGTTTTATCTGTAAACATGAACACAAGGCTGTTGTGGTAGCATTGTTTAAATGCCATGGGTTTGAGCTTGCTTAACTGTTTTTCAGACTTTAGGGTATTGATTTGAAAACAGAAGGAAAACCAGCTTATTTTTGGTAGGGAAATGTATTGATCAGAGTCTGAGACCAGCAAACCTCTGCTTGACCTGCTGAAATTACTAAAAAAGAGAAAGGACTTGGGAAAAATAGAAAAAGGATGCAGAGAGAAGGATGGGGAAAGCTATATTAGCAAAAATCGGTTTTTTCTGGTCCTTCTGGGAATAAAGTTTTCTAAATCTCCACAATGCCAAGCAGCAGTGGTGGCAGGTGAGGGCATTTTTGGGGTTAGAGGAGACAAAGCTTTCATCCCCCCAAGGCACTGCCCCAACAGAGCCTGCAGTGACAAACCCTGGGTTTTTTATTTCCAGGTAAAAAGAAAAACTCACTGGACTGGGGAGGCTTCTACAAAATCATCCAGGCCAAAAGTCCGATTTATTAAACCAGGAGAGTGGGAAATATCTGCATTTATTGCTGGGAGGAACGCTGGGAAGAGCTTTTCTGCATGTCCAGTGGATATCAGAGTTCCATGGAGAAGATCTGGTTGAACCAGGAACTTTTCCCAGTTAAATCAAAGGTGGAAACAGCAGGAAAAAGAGGGGGGAAAGGGAAAAAGAAAAAGGAAAAACAAACGCTGAAGCAATGGACAACACACCAACAGAACTGCTGAGAGCATCAAGTAAAATTCAGTTCCCTTTTTACCACAGAATCTCTAAGAGCCTGGGTCCATTCAGCAAAGCATTGATATAGTGCAATTTTTGGGGTAAAGATATGTTACAGTCCCTTGGAATTAAAGTGATAGTAAAAAATGCAGAGGGAAGAATTCTGCAATTCTGTCCCAAAAAGGCAGTGAACTTTGCGTCTTGTGAGCAAACAAGGAAGAGATTTTTGTTACCAGATGAGTTATTTCTGTTCATTTTCATGTGGTCTAACTTGAATTAGAATGAGGGGTTTCTTAATGAAACTAAAGATTTTGCAGAAGCAGGATTTTTTTTTTTTTTTAATTTTATCAAATGCAGATGTGAGGGGTTTTTTTTGTTTGTTTGGGAGTTTGGTTTGGTTTTCTTATTGTATTTTGATTTTTGTTGTTTGTTTGGTTTGGTTTCAGAGTTTTTTCTTTGTTTTGTTTGGTTTTGGGGTTCTTTTTTGGTCTGCTTGGTTTGGTTTGCTGTTGCTGTTTGAGATTTTTTTCATTTCAGTTAAGAAAGAAAATAGAGGGGAATAAACACATTCCTATCAAAGGAAGCCATATATTAAGTCTCCATTACAACCATCACAAAGGGCTCTTGATCCTAATTTCCAGAGAAATTAGGAAATAAAAAGAAAAAAAAAAGATATTTACTCTGTATTTCTCTGCATTCCTATAGATATATATGTCAGCAATGAACACTTACATTCACAGTAGGCAACTGGGTAGGAAATAATGATCACAGGAACATCCACTGCTCACTTGGCTTGTGCAGATCCTGTTATTTCAAATCAGTTGAGCAATTTTGCACATGCACTGATAATAATTTCCATTTGTGCAAACAGGCAAGGCATTTCCTCCCAAGCCATGGACTAAATGCAGGACGACGACAAAAGAAGGGATTTAATGGAGTGTTTTAAGGAAAACCTGACTTCTCTGTTAGTTGGGTAAGCGCAGTGTTGCTCTCAGGATTATCTGAGATCTGAGCAAATATGACAAAAGGATTCTGCAATCGTTGCTCTCCAGCTCTATTTACCCAATTTTCAGGCTCGGTTTTGCTCATTTGGCTGAGCAGTCACATCCTGGGCACTGACTGCATTATCCCCTCTCCAGAAGCCATCACCTATCAAAAAACTGCATTAATAAATGATATAGATCCTGAATAAAAACCCCAAATCACCTATCAAACAGCTGCATTAATAAATAAAATAGATCCTGAATAACAATTCCAAATCACCTATCAAACAATTGAATTAATAAATTATACAGATCCTGAATAACAATCCCAAATCACCTATCAAACAATTGAATTAATAAATTACACAGATCCTGAATAACAATTCCAAATCACCTATCAAACAGCTGCATTAATAAATGTTAGAGATCCTGAATAGCAATCCCATATCACCTATCAAAAAAACTGCATTAATAAATGGTATAGATCCTGAATAACAATTCCAAATCACCTATCAAACAATTGCATTAATAAATAGTATAGATCCTGAATAACAATCCCAAATCACTTATCAAACAGCTCCATTAATAAATGCTATTAGAACCTGAATAAAAATTCCAGATCAAAGCCCATTCCAAATCAAAGCCCATTGATCTGAGCCACCTCCATGGTGAATTCAACTTTTTTTTTTTTTTTTTTTTTTTTTTTTTTTTTTTTTTTTAATATAAATGCTGGAATTATTCCAAAACACATAGCTGGACAAATCCCACCAAAAGGAATGGCTGTGAATGGGTCTGCTTGTCCCATTTCCCCCTCTATAGTCATATAATGGCGAAATTTTGATCTCTGATTTGTAAATTTAGGTTTTTTCCTTCATATGTAAAGCAGAACAGGCTCCCCTCTGGTCTGAAGACAATCTGATGTTTTACAAAACCACTTTTAGCCCAATTCCCATATCAATTGTTATGATCTATAAAAACAAGAATACCTCCTTACCTTTGGAAGAGTTTAATTAGGAGGAAACGTTACATTTAAAAAAGATAATATATAATTAATAACTTCAACAAAGGTGGACAAAGAAGAAAGAGATTGCAGGCTTTTCACATCCTTAAAAGCATTTAATTCTCTATTCATCTAAAATTAACAATCAAACTGTGTAGCAGAAAAGAGTTAGAAAAGCTCAAATTATATCACTGACTGTATTATTTTTCTCTCATTCTTCAATGAAAAATTGTTCCACTGGCTGTCTCTGGCTCTTTGCTGCCTGAATTATATTTTTAATTAAGAGCTGCACTGTCATGCCTAAGAAATTTGTTTGTCAAGGATTCATTTCTAAGCATGTTGACAAAGAGCAAGTTATTAACACATACAAAATTTATAAAACTGAGATTTGGGAAAGCATTTAGAGGGGAAAAAACGTGAGCAAAGGATTGTTTTCCCTCTAACAAACATTCCAAAAGTTCAGGTTGCAGACTCAGAAAAGATTCTGCAGAACCACAAGGGTCTTTTGGGCTCCCAACAGGTGACAGGGGAGGATTCACAAAGAGGACAAGACTGAGGCATTATGGTGATTTCTCAGCTTTCCTGTCCAGCAGACCTTGCGTGTAATTGTGGCAACATCTCAGCAACAATTCTCTTGGTTTTTGAGCTAATTTGCTGGAGGAATGAATATGCAAGCAGAGTTCCTTCACACTGCTCTGAACAAAGGCCCTGAAGGTGTTTGTTCTCGGTAGGGATTGAGCGAATCTAACCAGGGAAAACAAATGAAACAGAGAAATTATGGCTGGGCCTGGTGTTTAAAGCGACATCCAGGTTGTGCAGCCTTGAAAGGAGCAAACCTGCTCCTCTCCCTCGTGATCCAGGGCTGGCAGGAGCTGGGGCTGCAGAGAACAGAGACGTCATTGGAACAGAACCCGTATTGTGTTATTGCCACACAGCCTGAAACCAGGCAAGTTCCTCCTGGCGCCCTGTGGAGGCAAAGCTGAAGGCAAACTTAGCCCAAAATTTATTATTTGATAAGTGTAAAAATTATTGCATTTTTTGAGACTTTTTAAACAACACTCCTCATAGGAAATCAGTAGTAGTGATGGGTTTTCCCCTCAATACCTGGATTTTTCTGTTTTGGAAATTCAAAGCATTGATTTAAACACAAGAAATCCAAGTTTTCAGAAATTAGCAAAAGCTTTTGTCCTCAGTGTCTTTGGTTTTCACTTTCTTATCTGTGGAATGGAAACAGTAGCCCTCCATGTGCATGGAGCAGGATGAGAGGGTATAAATCAAATGAATGTTTGAGAGACACCCCTGCATTGTGCTGAGGAGAGGCACTCACAGACAATGCAGTGATGAACAGCTCCTTCCCCACACCAAACCCTGGGGGACCCAGCGAGCCAGGCAGACAAACAGCAATTAACAGTAAGAATTAAATGAAATATTGAACCTCTGCTCATTGGGTGAATTACATTATCTTGGTGTCCAAGACAAAGCCCAGGTTCTGAGTTAAAAATCGCAGGCAATGCATGGGGGAAGAATCCACTCACACAAGGGAGCCCAGACCAGGCTCTACTGGAAACATTCATTTTGCTGGGTGATAACTTTTAAGTGCTTGCCTTTGCCACCTTTAATTATATATTACTTTTGTTTTTTCTTTTTTTTTCTGGGTATATTTAACCCAAAGTTACAATTACCCTTGGTAATCACATACAATTTTTTGCCTGGAATTGAAGCAGCGCCGGGTGCTGCTCGACAACCGAGATCACCTCGCGTTTGTTTCATTCGTATTCTCCCTCAGAACAACAGCAGCAGTAAACAATTCCAGCTTAATTACCCAAAATGTGTTTGCACTGCAAACAGTCTCCCCTGCACTCCCATTTTTGCTGTGCTGCTGCCAGCCCTGAGCAGGGAGAGCAGAAACAATTCGTGACGTGGGGATGGCTCCAACAGGACACAATGAGTGTCACCTGATATTTTCTGAAAAATCCCTTGGCCAAGATTCCTTCTCCTGGGAAGGTGAGAAGCCTCAGCTCCTCCATGTTTTGCTGCTCTGGAATGTGATTTGGATATTTATGGTTTTGACCCAACCCTTCAATATTTTATCTTATGGACGCATGTTATAGTGTAAGCTTTTTAGCCAATCAAGTTATGGCACACAAACCTACAGCGCTGCATCCTAAACTTCTTGTTATCTTTGTAACTATTTTTTTCTCTATATCTTAAACTCTAAACTTTCCTTAGTTTATGTGTCTCTGTTTTAAACTATGAAATCCACATTCTCTCTTCTAGCACCTAAGTTTGGGAGTGTTTTCCAAGGTCTCAGATCAGTGTGTTATTGGTCAATAACTCCTCAAAAGGCTTTGTAACTGTGGGTCTTGTGACCTTCTGAGCCCTGCAGTGAAGGTGTGAGCTGAACTCACCCTTCCTGCCTGTGTAGACGACAAGAAAAACAAATCCCATCATCAAAACCAATGCAGAATCAAATTCCTTCAAAATTCCTCCAGCCAGCAGGACCTGGTGGGGTTTCCTTGGGGTTTCCTTGGGGCTGTTTTGGTCTGGGTGGCTCTGGACAAACCCAAGCACTTCAATCACATCCCCCTGTCCATCCCTCAGGCTCCTGCAGCCCCTGCTAAGGAAGGGAATTCCAGGGGTGGCAGGAAAGCTGAGCCAGAGGAGCATTTGGGGATGTGTTGGACTGCTTGGGGTACTTTGTGTGCCTGTCTTCCTCAACGTTTCAGCTCAAGTGTTTATTCTGAGATAAAATGAAATATAGTTATAACTTTAATTTCTCTGACAAGCATAAAGATTTTAATCATATCATTAGATAATATTATGAAAGCATAGGAGGAAGCTTTTCTAATGAATGCCCTAAAGTGCAGCTCATTCTTCTGTAGCACGTCACAGGGAAAGCCTGTCATTTCAGCATGGAGCTTGTGAGGAACAAAACCCTGCCTGGTGCTATTGCAGCTAACCCAGGCAGGGTCTGACAGCACCTTTCCTCCAGTCCATACAAGTTACAAACTGCCTGCATTAGGCAGTGAAATGAAATTAAATAATTTCACAATGAAATAAATAAACAGAAATAAATAAACAATTAAATAAATGAACGGAAGGAGTGGCGGATGGCTGATTCAGAGTTTTCCACACAAACCCAGCTAAAGCAAACTGCCTACATTAGGTGAAATGAAATGAAATTCAATAATTTCACAATGAAATAAATAAACAATTAAATAAATGAACGGAAGGAGTGGTGGATGGCTATTCAGAGGTTTCTACACAAACCAAATTTAAGTAAAGCTCCTGGCACTGTTAAGCTCAGAGTCAGCCCAGGACAGAGGCAGGAATTGTGGCAGTGGCTGCTGCATCCACAGGGCAATTGTCATCCAAGAGCTGTAAATAAGGAACATTTCACCTCAGCAGCAAAGTCAGATATTGATCCTGCTTAGTCAGCACGGCAATTTAAATATTCACCCATAAAACAACACGGGTATAAATAAAACAGATTCTGAAGCTGGAAGGGAATTTTGCATTAAGGAAAAAATCCAAATAGTATCCTTGGGAGGGGTGGAATTTAACTTGCAGGAAACAGATGTATCAGTAAAGGAGCTTGGTTTTTAATTATAAAACACATAATGGCATGTTTCAGAAACTTTAAATAATTATTGACATTTCACACCTTTGTGAAAACCTGCTGGTTTTTCAGTATTTCAAATATATACATTGAAATATGTGCAAATTGTTGCCCACAGTAATTCTTATTCCAACTCACCAACTAATCTGCTGCTGACCAAAAGCCAGTTTAATCCATGCAGGGATAATCTGTGAACTCTCTGTGAAAGGGAGGAGCCCAGGTGAGCTCCTGGACATGAGGAAGAGCAAAGGTGGAATTAACAGCAAGTTCAGCAGATCCTCAGCCCTAACCTGGGAGGGGAAAAGAAGATTAACTTCTGCAGAACCAAGGGGATGGATCTCAGATCTGCAGAGTGAAGACATTCCCATATAAAATTTGAAGATGGTTTGCTGTCACAGATTTAAGTAGTGTGGCTTGATGGTGTAAATTAGTTAAAATCCGTGTCCTGAAAATGTCAGATTATGTACACTCTACACCCTGCAAATCTTGTCACTGCCTGCTTTTGCTCCATCTGATGCAAAGCCTTAAAAATATGGATATGCTGAAATGCACAGACATATCTTAAAACCTACACAGAACTTGTACCAAACAAGGGTCCCAGAGTCTGGAAGGGAAAACCGTGGCAGGTTTTCTTAATCTGTTTTGATGTTTCTGCATCAACCCAATTAATTCACAAAGGAAGGGCTCACACAGCACGTGTGAGCAACCTGCTCTCTAAACATCTCCCCCAGAAGGAGCTGCCTCAGAACTGCTTTGGAAGCAGCAATTTTAAGACACTTTGGGTTGGTTTTTTTACAAGTTATATAATAACACGGGACCGTAAACAATCTCTAGTAAATACTATTTGGAGATTTATTAAATATAATGAATAAGCTGCTTAAGAATTATTTTTTGTCTCCCAGCTGAGTTGCAATGTAGTGATTCTTTCTGACTTCTGCCTTCTTGTGAAGAGCAGCAAAGCAAAGAGGAGCAATTAATACTGTGAGGAGCAGAAATTACAAAAGCCGGTCCTTCTGTGAGTTCATGCATCACTCCTGATTTATTCTGCTCCCTCACATCTACAGCCCAGCCCTTGTTAATTCCTCAAGCTCCAGCTGCCTCGCTCCCCTCTCTCCTTTTTCCTGCACTCCCATCCCGTTCCACGTGTACAAACAATTTGGTTTTCTCCTGCTGAGTGGCATCTGCTCTGCTTTGGTTTGCAGCTCCACACGCAGGGAGGGCTCAGCTGCTGCTGCTCCACGGCTCAGGAGCGGCACCAGCATTTTCTGAACAATCCCTTCACCAGGATTTTCCTCCTGAGAAGCCTCAGGAAAGAAATGTAAACAATAATTATCTGATTGCCTGGAATGTGGCCTGGGGGTTGCTTACAAACGGGTGCATCTTTAATTGGTTCCGTGTGAATTGTTTTTAATTAATGGCCAATCCCAGTCCAGCTGTGTCAGACTCTCTGGTCAGTCACGAGATTTTGTGATCATTCTTGTCTGGCCTTCTGGTGTCTCCTTGCTCTTTCTTTAGTATAGTTTTAGAATATAATAAATAGAATATAATAGATATAATAAATAAAATATAATAAATATAATAACACGTAATATAATTAATATAATATAATAAATACATATAATTAATATACTATTTTATAGTATATAATATATAATATATAATATACCATATATAACATATACAATATTCTATTCTATTCAGAATAATATAATATAATATAATATAATATAATATAATATAATATAATATAATATAATATAATATAATATAATATAATATAATATAATATAATATAATATAATATAATAATCAGTCTTCTAAGAACTTGGAGTCAGATTCTCACCTCTCACCTCATCCTGGAGACCCTCACAACACCACAGCACAGGAGAGGCAGCAGCTCCAGACTGATGACCAGGAGCACAAACAGCCTTGGGACCAGTTCGTGGATTAAAAGAGGTGAGGAACAAATAACAGTGATCAGGAAGCTCTGGAAAAGGTTGTATTATATGTAGAAAAAAATCAAGATAAAATACTGATCCTCTTTTAGACAGCACACCTCTAGTGACTGACTCACAGTGACATGAACCCACTCAGGCATGGGCTAGAAGAGGATGAAAAGAAAAGCACTCCTTGGTATTTGTTTTCCTGCATTCATTTTATCCATGATTCGCCACACTTCCAAGAGACTGAATGGAAAGGAAGCTCCCCCTCCTGCTTCCAGCCAAGGGTTTGAATTTGAATTTAACCTCAATTCCCTTCCGCTGTGATACTCACTTGAGTCACACAAGTGGGGCTGGAGCACTCACTGAAAGGGACAATTCCAGCTAAAATATGGCATTCTCTAAGCCAGGATGACATTCCCAGAGGTTCCCTGGGTTGATGCTTTGGTCAGAGAGTAGAAACCTTGAAGCCCAATAAAATAAAATATCAGCCCTGAAATAAAAGTAATGAGGTATTTGAAATCTGCAGAACGTTTTCCCTTGACTTGTAGGTAGTTCAATGTTTACAAATTCACATTGAGTTGTGTTTTCAGAGAGAATTATAGAGATAATCCATTTTTCTTCATGCTTATATTCTTGATAGGGGTTTTCAACTGAAGTTACAATCAAATCCAATAGACTACCTACCTTATAAAAGCCACTTATTTTCCACATT
The DNA here is from genome assembly GCF_035770615.1 of Melospiza melodia melodia. Taxonomy (NCBI): domain Eukaryota; kingdom Metazoa; phylum Chordata; class Aves; order Passeriformes; family Passerellidae; genus Melospiza; species Melospiza melodia. The sequence goes on along the minus strand of NC_086209.1, from coordinate 19,194,633 downwards.
TTCAGAACTAGGAATTCTGTCTGAATACCAGATGCAAAATCAGTAGAAATGCCTCTTTAACGATTGCCAATTGAGATGTGTTCAAAGTGGTTTCAATCTCTCATCTGCAGCCTGGCTGCTCATTCTGTTTGATACTAGCACTGCATGACTAAAATTTACAGCAGGTTGCTATTCAGTGGAATTCTAGCAGCATTTTATTGCTCTTGAACTCTATCAGAATTAACACCCACTTGTGCTATTAAACTTCAGAGATAGAAACATTATCTTGCCTTAAAGTCAGTGAGAATTAAATAATACACAAACAAACAACCTGCCATTTGAATACTGGAATAACATTTGAATATTTTCTTGCCGCTGAGCAGAGCTAGAGGGATTGTGCTTGGGTTAAAAGCATTTTGGTGCATGCAGGGGGGACAAGGAGTCGTTTTCTTGCTGGTGCTGCCTCACTGACGAGGGCAGGACAGAGAGGTGGAAATTATCCCAGATTTGCTGGGGCTGCCCCTGGATCCCTGGCAGTGTCCCAAGCCAGGCTGGACAGGGCTGGGAGCACCTGGGACAGTGGGAGCTGTCCCTGCCATGGCAGGGTGGCACTGATGTGGTTATTTTGGACTGATGGATTTTCTGCTTCTTTTTATTCGTAGCTCTTGCTTGCTGCACATCCTTAGCGGAGGCACTTCAGGGTAAATGTTCTACAAAGATTGCTGCATTTATACAGCCTTGTGAAATGATGTCTTACAGTTTTCCCATTTGTAAAATATGTGATATAACTGCTCATATAAGTATTTTGGAACCTTATTGTTTGAAAGCATTTGTTAATCTTTAGAGGAGCCTTTCTTCCCATCACAGATAACAGATGTAAGGGACGGGAGGCCTTGGTAGTGATCTGGCTTATCTGCAGTGAGCCTCCTTCAAAAACCATTTCTGAGGCTTTAAGGTCCCTCCCAACCCAAACCATTCCAGGATTCCCTGAAATTTAATTTTTCCTGAATAGAAGACACACTTTCCCTGTGACCGTGCTCACAGGGGTCTTATGTAGAGGGAAGAGACGAGGATCGGACTCCATGTTTCAGAAGGCTGATTTATTATTTTATTATATATATTATATTAAAACTATACTGAAAGAATAGAAGAAAAGGTTTCATCAGAAGGCTGGCTAAGAACAGAATAGGAAGGAATGATAACAAAGGTTTGTGGCTTGGACAGAGAGTCCGAGCCAGCAGACTGTGATTGGCCATTAATTAGAAACAAGCACATGAGACCAATCCCAGATGCACCTGTTGCATCCCACAGCAGCAGATAACCATTGTTTGCATTTTGTTCCTGAGGCCTCCCAGCTTCACAGGAAGAAAAAAATCCCAAGAAAAGGATTTTCCATAAAAGATGTCTGCGACATTTCCCACCCCACCCAAGGGCAGAGCAGCCAGATCCAGGTGCCAGCCCCACCTGGGCTGTCCCAGCAGGGCAGGGCTGTCCCAGCAGGGCAGCAATCCCATCTCCAGAAACAGATTCCCAGATTTCTCCCTCCTGCTTTGGTTTCCCACGCCCACCTCTCTGCCCAGGGATATCACAACAGAAGCAGTCACATATGTGCTCCTCAGAAATGGTTTTTGAAGGAGGCTCACTGCAGATAAACCAGATCAGCACCAAGGCCTCCTGTCCCTTACATCTGTTATCTGTGATGGGAAGAAAGGCTCCTCTAAAGATTAACAAATGCTTTCAAACAATGAGGTTCCAAAATACTTATATGAGCAGTTTTATCACATATTTTACAAATGGGAAAACTGTAAGACATCATTTCACAAGGCTGTATAAATGCAGCAATCTTTGTAGAACATTTACCCTAAAGTGCCTCCGCTAAGGATGTACAGCAAGCAAGAGCTAAGAATAAAAAGAAGCAGAAAATCCATCAGTCCAAAATGGATTATATAAAATAAAGAAATATTTTATATTAGTCCCCACCAAACTGCAATTTCTGGAAAAAGTGGGAGCATCAAGCTGAAATAATTGATATTGGTTCAAAAATGTTACTGGAAGGAAAAACAACAACAACAACAACGTGGTTTGGAACCGCTCAAGCATCCAAATGATCTGGGTTCTTTTCCTGTTAGGAAACCTTAAAAATTCTGTTAATTTCCTTTAATTGGTAGTGTTCTCCAAAATAAGCAGTAACTGAGATTCTAAAATTGTAAAACCTAAATTCCAAAACCTGTGGAGGGAAGGCACAGGCAGAATATTACCATGGAGTTCAGCTGGGTCCTGTGCTCTGAGAACAAACATTCACCAAATCTTTTCCAAATTATTTCCATCTCCTGTGGAAGGCTGTTTCCTAAACCAACATCCCTCATTTCACTACATTCTAGTGACAATGCCCGAATTCTCCTTTTCTGCAGCAAAAACTACTCCCTTCAAAGGAATGGAAGGGGAAAACAGCAAAGGATTTCCTTCAGCAGAAATCTTTAATGCAAGTGCTACAAAACATGACCTGTACATCAACACTTCAGCATTAATAGCGGAACAGTTTCTTAATCTGACCTTGAAAATACTCCATTTCTTCAAAGTTAATAAGAAGCAAACGATATTTTGGGAGTTTCTGTAACTTGTGAAAGTTTTTGTACTCTGAACTTTAGGCAAAATATAAAAAAATAAAGACACAGTAACAGAAAAAAACACCTGAAAATATCTCCCAGAGCTTTGCTAACAACTGTTCTAGAGTAAATTAGCTGACTTTTTTCTATGTATTTAACTGCTTCTGGTTCAATCTGTATCAGTTTTCTCTGTTCTCTGAAGGCAGATTGGTGCAGAAGGGAGTTAATTAGCTATAAATACCAAACAGCACCCAAATAAAAGGTATCATTATTAACACCCAGGGAACAGCTGGGCCATTTGATAAATTGTTTTGTTTCTAACAAAAGGAATTTATCATCCATTCCCTAGGTTGGAGAAGGCTTTTCCCTTTGCAGCTGTCCCTGAAATCTGAATCTGTACCACACACGAGGGGCCAGCAGAGGAAATGAGCTGCATTTTTGTAAGGATGGAAGAAGTTTGTGTTAGATTGCATCAATAATAATTTTTTCACTAACAACAACACAAGTAATAATAGAGATGAAAGAGTCAGTGTAAGAATCACTGGGTTTGATGGGGTTAAAATGGTGCTGGATGATTTTTTACTTATCATAACCACCACAATTTTAAAAATATGAACTTATTTACCTTACTGACTAAATTTAGAGCTATTGAAAAATAGTAGAGAAGTGTCTGCAGAGAGCAAAACTCTCGTACTCCTGTTGAGGTGTGGTAATCTTGAAATAGAAGAGATTGTATGAAAAAGCAAAGCTTGAGAATTGAGTTTTGCAAGAATACCACACAGCAGTCTACCCTTCATTTTCACAAGTGATTGATCATGTAGAAATCTGATGCTAACCTAAAATTATTAAAAAACAAACTGTCCCATCAATAAAAAGTGGAAGCTTAAATCAACACAAAAGAAGTTATCAGAGTTTTAATTTCCTATGCTCACTGATACCCATCGTGGATGTTTTATGTATGAGATCCAGCACACACTCCTGAAATTGCACTTTAAATCCAGATGTTGTATGGGAAATCACATTAGAAGTTATTTAAAAATACACAGAAGTCATAGATCCAATTAACTGCCAGATGTTCTGAGCCATCACCACCATCAGAACTTATTAAAGATTAATTTAATTCCTATTTGATAAGCTGATGGAAGACTGGGTTCTCCTGGCTTGGGCATCAATCTGAGGGGGGAATTTCAGATGATCTCACCCAACCAGGAGCAGATTTTGAATTCTTTCCGGGCCTGAGCTGCAGGAACCTCTGTGCTGTGGAGCCAAATTTCCATGACACCCATCACAACGTTTGCTGTCCAAATTGACTCTGTGCATTTGGCAGAGGGAGTCCTGAATAAAGGGCTGTTAACTTAACTCCCAGCTACAATTTCAGCAGAGAATACAATGATTTACCTGGATCACTCAGGGAATGAGAGCAGATTGGTCACAGAGCGCAATCCCCTCACACAGAATCACCGATGTGCAAAGCAAAGCTTCCCAAAGTCCCAGCAAAGAAGATCCTGCAAGGCTGTTGCCAGGTGGGGCTAAACCACAACAAAAACTCAAGCAAAATAAAAAAGTCACCGTATTCCCTTGGACTTCAGCTGTCACAACACTTCCTAAACTTGGAATTTGCTCACATGGAACTTTTCTATGTCTTTTGGAACAGACTGAGCGTTTTCAAGTTACAGGAATTCTTTTCAGACACAGAAAGCCCTCATTGCTGGATTTGTTCACAGCAAAATTTGGCATTGAAAAGTCTCCTCCATTCATATAAATACAAAGGTGAAAATTAGAGCCTCTTATGCATTGTGTCCCTCTGGAATTTGTAATAAACATGGATGTGAATACATGGAGGAGAGAATTTCAGAGATGTTGCTTACCAGTGAAATGCATCAAACACAAGGAATTGTCACAAGGAGACTTTTGATGGAGTTTCTATTGGCAAAGGAAAGATTCCATCATTCCATTGTCATTCCCAGTTTATGGCCAGAGCCCTCCCATGTGCCACTGAAGGAATTCACCCCTGAAAAGGACAAGGTCAAGGTTAACAGAGCCATTTTTGGGGATTTACTGTAATGCCCTCACAAAAACACCCTGTGCAGGCCACACCAACCAAGCAGGACCTGCAAACAGCACCTTGGGTTGTCCTTCCAGCAAAAAAATCCCATACAGGTATTGGAGGGGAGAAAAGAGGGGAAAATATCCCAAAACAATCAGTTTTAAGGAGTTACATCAAACTTTCAAACCCTTACACTGTGCCACACTAGAGTCAAACACACTGCAGCAGTCCAGAGGATTTAATATTTTTAAAGTGCTCTCTTCTTTTTGGTACCTTCAAGATTTTCATAATGAAGATGTAATTTTCATCCCATATTGTTCCCATTATTATATCTTATCTGGGTGAAATATTGAATTGTAGGACTTGGCATTTATTTCCCTTTATCTACATCGTTTTTCTAGACACTCCAACCTGTAGAGAACGACTGTGGAGACGACTGAGTGTGCTTGCACTCACTCCTGAAACCATTTCACATGCAATTGGAAATGGTAGTTTTCATTCCAATGTGAGCTATAAAATCATCCTTTTCTTAGGTTGGCATTTGATTTTTGAAACTTAACAGAAGAAAAAAAGAACTTGCTAATAAATGACCTTTCCCTTTCAAACAATCTGCAAAACCTGAACAGATTCAGCCCACGGTGTGAGGTTCACCTTTTCATTCACATGTTTAATTACTCATTATATCATTACTCAACTTCCAGAGCTGTGGACTTGAAATCCAATCCTAAAGAGGTTTAATCAAGCTGTAGCTCCTTCCTTGCAGCTCCAGTGAAAGGTGCTGGAGTCTGGATTTGGGATTTCAGGATTTCAGTCCCTGCCCAAGCTGCTCTGGGTGTGCTGACAGGGAAATCAGGACATCAGGAGTCACTGGGAAAACCCCAGACAGGTGGGGGTGCTTTAATTCCTTTATCCCCAGCTCACTTTGTTCTTTGGAGTTTTGTCAGCACAATATATTAACCAGAAACTAAGGAAAAAAAATGCCCGAGGCAAAAAATAATTTGAAAGCTCAGAAAGCAGTAGGAAAATCAAAATTTTTCTGCCTCCCTAGTAATAATTATTGAAAGACAGAGTTGGGTAACAACAGGAATAAAATGTGTCTGCTAGTGGGGCACAGCATCAGAATCCATCCTGTTTCCTACACGTCATGAGAGCATCAGCTTTGACTCAGCTTTTCAGTCCAACCCATTCTCCTGATATATCCAAAGTAACTCTCCATCTACTGGCATTTCAGAATAAGCCAATGTACTTCAAAGTCTAAAGCTAAATAAATATATTTAGAGTGGTTATATTCAGTTAATTGTTGAAGAAAAACTGCACACCCCACACCTATTCCCTTTACATCTTTATCTCTATTTACACCTTTACATCTCTTCCTTTTTTGTAACATCACTGACTTTGTTGCTCAAAACCTGTGCTGTGTGAAATGTGTTCTCTCTGAACACACAGTGGGGCCAGAGCAAAGTGTCGCCCTGATTTTTTAAGATTTTCTAAACTTTCTGATATTTACATTATTATAACAAATTTTCTCACACACTTTCCGTAAATAACTCATTGTTTTGCATTCTTTTATGGAAGAGGAGAAATTTGATGGATTGTTGGTTTGTCCAGTGTCATTGGAGAGGTGGCACTGTCACTTTGGGAAAACTATAAATGCTGGAGTCAGAAATTAAACTTCCCTTTCTTACCTTGAAAACAGCTGTGTATGTGTATGTTGGATCATTTCATGTCCTGTAGTGACACAAAACTCCTGCAGAAATAAAAAACTCCCCAAAAAAGAAACAAACACAAAGGATGTGATAGGAACATGTGAGAATTGATGCTCCCTCCTCCCCAGCCCTTCCAGCACTGAAGGGAACAGGTTTATGGCATCTTCTTGCCAGTCTCTTTATTTTCCCCTCACTAATTCAGTGATTAATTTGAATCCATTAGCTCATTATATGTTTTATGTTGCAGCAGCCCCTTGCAGACTCTGCACAATCGTGTTTTGTTCTGCGTCATTATAAAAATGTCTATACAATTATCAATAACTTAGCAGCAAATGGCACGTCAAGTATTTAATAGATAAAGAGGCACTTAGATAAGAAAGCAAGCACAAAAATCTATTACATTTATTTGCTTAAAAAAATGCCACCTTGAAGTGGAAGCTCCATCTTTCTATGAAATTAAAGCTATTTATTATGTTTAAATGTGTAAATGGTCAGACATTACAGTAGTAAATACATTAAGAAAAATATAAGGAAAATATATTTGATGTTGCCATTATCTGTTCTTCAGTTGGTATAGAGGGAATTTGGAGAATAATTTTTAAAAGTCTACTCCATCTGCATTATGGTTCATTATTAGCAGCTAAGAATCTTACATAGCCTTTTAATTGACACAGAACAATGTCTTATTTACTATTTCTTTATCATAATAATGCCCAATTTGCCTGATTTTCCAACTCTAAATTAAGTAATATATCAAAAATGATTTCAATTAATCCCTAATTTGAAGTCTCCAGGTAGCACTACTATGAGATTAACATGATTAATTGAAATTTCCCCGTTGTTAAAAATCCTCATTTCCACAAGAAACAAAGATTTTGTGTTTCTCCTGGTGGACTCTGCAGGTTTAGGCTGTTCCTGAGCCCTCTGGAGATTCCTTCCCACCCAAATTCTCCTCTGGCTTCGTGTTAAATGTGGCAACGAGAGGTGTCTGGGAAAATGCCAATATATTAAATTCAGAGCCAGCAAATAGAAGAATTCAAGGAGAAATGGGAACTCCAGGTTGAAATTCAGACAGGAGGAAAACCCAAAGAGGGAAGTGTGTAAGAATGACAGAATTATGAGATGACAAAACTTAAACTGTTCACATTTCTATAAAGCTCTGTGTGCATTTTGCAAATCTGACATTTACAAAGTGATAAGGAGCTGGAGGCAGGCTAAACGAAATTAGAGAGAGAAATGTCAGACCTTGGAAAAGGAAACCCCCAAAGAGTCCAAGCAGCTCCGCCTGAGGGAACTGAGGAAGGGTTAAATTGGCAAAATTGGGGGGCAAAAATGAAAAATTCTCTCTTAGTGATATAAGGCTGACCATTTTTAATAATGCTCTATGAAACAAAATGGATATAAAATTTATAGCAATATGAGGAAAATTTCCCTGTTCATTTCTTTTGAGATTGTCACAAGAACGAGGGAAACTCAGGTGGATCTCAAAAGCCACTTCAGAGAAAATGTTCAGGTTTTTCTGGAAATATAACCCATGTTCAGAATGCAATGTAAAGCTGTAGAAATACATTAGAAAATACATTAGAAAGTCTCTAAAGATGAAAAAAATAAGAGGAAAATAGAGGTTATCACAAGGAGAGATGCTTTGATATTCCCCTTCAAAGAACCAGCATTTCTTTCAGGAAAATTACAAAACTTCTTCAAACTATTGCTCTTTTCAGGGCTTCCTTCTGGATTTTTTTTTTAAAAGGTAGTATTTTAAAAAAAAGGAGCATTTAAAAAAAAAGGAGTACTTAAAGGAGTATTACTTTTACTAAAATATTTCTCTTTTTTTGGTATTTTAATAAAACCCTTAAAACTGGTGCTTCAGTAGTTTTTTGTTCCATGAGGAATATCCTGAAATTCCTTTAAATAACTTTACAGCTTAAAAAAGTGATGGTATATATGTCCATTTTTTATAAAATAATGCTTTTAGGAAAAATTGGAATTGCACAGACAAAAAATAAGGCCATCCTGAAGTGAAATGAAAAACGATAAATTAAAATCTTTTTCCAAGTCATTCTCTTCATATTTTATTTCTCATTCAGTAAATCAGCAACCCATGGATTTTCACCTGTGAAATACTGCTGCAGGAAATTGCTCAATATGAATTATAAAGGGAACAGTTTAGTTAATTAAAAGTTTGAGTAAGTAACAAGTTACTTAGACAACTAAATCCCAATTTGAAGATAATTTATCCACTTTGCCTGTCTCATGAAAAATTAATGGAAAAAGACTCATACAGACTTTAAATCACTCCTGCAGATATGCTTTGGGTGGGTTTAAATGTGCTTTACCAAAACCCATTTTTAAAACTGAATAATGCTGTATTTCTGATGTCACCATATCCTGAACTGCTGCATTTCTGCTGTCGCACTGTGGCAAGAGGCAGCAGCCTAATGACAGCAGCTAATTAATGCTGAGTGCCCAGAACCCTGTCAAACACAGCACACGCCTGCATCTCTGCTATTATGGATTTAATTACAATTATCTGTTTCATGACAATTGCCTATTTAATGACAATTATGTTTCATAACAATTCCCTATTTAATAACAATTATTTTTTCCTAACAATTACCTATTTAATAACAATCCTGTTTCCTAACAATTCCTATTTAATAAAAATCATGTTTAATGGCAATTCCCTATTTAATAACAATTCTGTTTAATAACAAGTCCCTATTTAATAACAATTCTCTTTCCACAGCAATTCCCTATTCCATATCCAGCAGCAGTTTCCCTCTCAGCTCTGGCAGAGCAAGTGCCAGCCAGGATAGAAGTGCTGAGAGCAAGGCACAGACCCTTTGAAATGCCAAAAAAATATCCAATAATCAGATAAATAATACCCAGGGTGCTGCTGTGGAATTAAAATAGCTCCACCCTTCTCTAGGTGCTTTATTCCGCTCTTCCGGCACGTGGGAGCTTTCAGCTGCCTTGTGGAATTAGTCACAAATAAAAACTTCCCCCCAAAAAGGAAAATTCAGGCTTTCCACGCACCAGGAACAAATGGAAAAGAGAACAAATATTATTTGAAAACTGCAAGTGCTGATAATTTTATATGAATATTTGTGAAGCATGCACAGAGCCAAGGAAATCGTCATCTATACAGAACTGATTGGAACAAATTGGTTTTATAAAATTAACTTTTAAAGGACTTTCCATCATGACCTTACAAAGTGTAGGGTTTTTCTGAAACATTCATTGGAATGGCGCTAGAAATTCAAATTGCATTATTGCAGAGACAGGGCAAAAAGAGAAGCCAGAAAAATAGGACAGAAAGACAAAAAAGACATAAAATTAAGCCAGAGGAAATAGCAAAATGCTATGGAATCTATAAAAATATGCAATGGATATGTTCAATTCCTCCGGTAGGAGGTTTTTTTGGAGGTTTTTTGGTGACATTTAGGGAAATTTAGCATTTTGCTATGTGAAAAAATAAAGCTTAAACTATTGACTTGTTCCATGTCTGGGCAATGGTACCATAAAAAGAAATTATCTCCATGGTGTCCCAGTTTAACTCATTTGCAGCAACCTGAGCTCCACCAGGTTTCATGAGGAGAGCACTAAAACAAGCAAAAACAGCAGAAACGTTTTGGAAACCAAAACAAACCCAGATTTTATCATGCTCCACATGACCCTGGGGCTGCGCTGGGACTCAGACAGAGCCAGGGCTCCCTAAGGTGGGGCACAGAGGAGCAAATGTCCAGAAATCCCCATGGAAATTCTGAGGCTTTTGGTATTTTTTTCCTTAGAAGTCTAAAATGAGTTTAAAGTATTTTCTGCGTAGGAAACCTCTCCAAGCAGGAAAAACTTCACATTTTGCAGGTCAGCCTTAAAACTGTGAGGAGCTCATGGAGGGAACAGGAGAAGATATCACAGCAGATCTGCACTAGCACCAACAGCACAAGGTAAAATGAAATCCCTCACTCATAACTCCTCACTCCACCCTTTATGAAATCCTTCATGCCAAGGCCAAAAATACAATTAAACTCAGATTCCATCCCATGCTTGTCTCCTGACTATTTAAACTTTAAAATTATTATTGTCATTGTCTGTGAGAAAACAATCATCCACTCAAGCTGGCTATTTGCTGAAAACCTGTTTGGTTTTTGTTTGCCCTGCCCTGAAATCAATGAAAGAGTGCCAAGAATCACCAAAACACATTTCCGTGAATGCTGGCATAAATTGAGATGAAATCCCTTTGTTTCAGGAATGTCCTGGATATAATAAAAGCATTTGTGCTACAATTGCAGTTCACAAGGACATAAATAATATCTCAGCCACAATTAACTGTTCACCTTTAACAGGTGAAAGGCACTGGCATAAAACCTGCCTTTCTGCCCCAGTTTTGTGTGTTAAACCATCCTGAAACCAGGGAGCAGAGCACAAAGTCCCCTCTCATCCCCCAGTGCCATAGATGATTATTGAGAACAGAATTCCAAACACTCCCTCATTTTTCACTCTGTGCACTGATACCAACAGAAGCCCAACATGCTGATCAAAATAGATGGTTGCTAACAAGGTACAATCTTCTTTGCCAAATTGGACTCCAAATATTAAAATTAAAAACTAGAGAGTCAGAAATAACCAAATATCCAAATATGCTGCTAAAGTGATATTATTAATATTCCTTGTACAAAGTTATTTATTTAAATGCATTTATTTAAAATATTTAACCAGGAAATTACCATCAAGATTAAAAGAATTACACTTAGCCTACAGCAACAATATGCTAACGTTGCCAGCACTTAAAGGCTGATAATTTACATGAGGGACACATCTGAGCACAGCAGATATTAGCAAGGGTGTGTGCTGGGGATGTTGGGAGGAGAATTCACCCAGTGTGATGCAGGTGGGTGAGGAGGACAGTTCATCTGCAGGAGCAAAGGCACTGATGGGGAATTCTCCCAACAGTGAAACTCACCAGGAGACACTGGAAATGGGAGAGGCTTGAGGTCCCTTCCAGCCAAAATATTCTGGGATTCTGGGATTCCATGAATGCAAATCCTTCTGGAGAGTGAGTGCCAAATGTCTCTGGAGGGGAAGGTGACACAGGGTGCAGCATCCTGAGTGGGCATGGGGGACTTCATCAATTCAATCTTGGAGAAAAAGGGGGTAATCCCACCTTGGAAAAAAAGGGGTGATTCAGCCTTGAATAAAAAGGGGTGATCCCATCTTGGAAAAGGTGGTAATTCAGCCTGGGGAAAAGGGACAATCCTGCCTTGGGAAAAAGGGACAATCCCGCCTTGGGAACCCTTGGAAAGGAGGGGAATGGAATTCTGAGGGAGGGAGGGTTTGGAATTCTGTTCCCAGCGATTCATCCACAGCACTGGGGGATGAGAGGGGACTGTCCACAGCGCTCCCTGGGTTCAGGGTGTTGTCACACACCAAGCTGGCAGGAGCTGTGGTGCCCTGGAAGGGCAGTGGGGCTCAGCCTCAGTGCTCAGGGCTGTTCCCTGCACAAACCCTTCACTGCCACGCTGGCTGAAAGGTGAATCCATCACCCTGTCCAGCTCCTGAGCGCTGCAAGGGTTTGCTTACTTCTCACTTTGGAGGAGATGAGGAAAATTCAGTGTAGGTGTCCTTACATCAAGAGAAAGAAAGTCAATAGCCTTTTGCTGAGGCACTGAGTTATTCCTTTCCAGACACATCTGCACTCGTCTGTCCCTGGCCTTGCTGACACATCCTGAATCAGCCAGGAATTCCCTCCTCTTATCCACACACTGTCACTCTCTACCCTGGGCATGGCATCCTTCCATTCTAGGCACTGGAGTACAGACTGTGCTATTAAACAAAACACAGTTTAAATAAAAACACGGAGAGGTTCTCATCACAGCCCCTCCATTCACCTCTGTCCTTAAACTAATATCCTGTTAACTATGACATTCTGCAATTTCATGTACAGACTGTGTCCTCTGCAAGATGAAATGTGGGCTCTGCCATTGAATGCTGGTCAAAATCCTTCAGTGACAATTCCTGTGCATTGATATCAAGAGTGTCCATGCAGGGAAGCAAATATTTAAATTTAAACATTTTTTTTCACCCAGAAACTTAATTACAATTATCTGTTTCATAACAATTTCTATAACATTTTTATATTTTATGACTTATTTATATTTTATAACATATAACATTTTTTTACCCAGCAATTTACCAAAGCTTAATTCTGGCTCAGGAAATGCCTCAAGAACTGAAGGCTGGAGACTTGGAAAATGCTCACAGGGACCCCTCTGGCTGTGGCCCCCATGTTTTCACTGCTGTCCCTGTAGCAGTGTCCTCTACACAATAATATACAACACTACAGCCACAATAAATGGCAAAGTCTTTGGTAAGAAATAGTTCAGACTCAATTGTGTCTCCACAGGATTCATAATTTGAAATGGTGGTTTTTCCAAGTGGGAATTTTAGTCAAGGAGAAGAATGTGAAGGTTGTATGAGGCAGAGGAGAGGAAGGAATCCATTAATTTGTATTACCAAATGCAAGAATGTCATTTATGGACAGCAGGTAATGAAGGACTCTGAAATCCTGTGAGCAAGAGAGTACTGATAACTGAAAAAATTAAAAAATACAATTCCCCTGGGATATTCCCTATAAACACTTCCATTTTCATAGAAGCAATAAATGAAACAGGAACATAAACGTTCCTGCACCAAACACGTTTTGCTGCCAGTCTCTAATGCTTGCACTTGACTTTCCAGCCACCACCCAAGTTTTCAGTTCTCTGAGTGCAAATGGGATTCTCAGAATGGAAAGGTGGAACCTGGACTCTTTCTGTGCTGTTTTCCTTTAAAAAAATCATTTCAGGAGCAGGTAATAAATTTGACTTATCTCACTATTGAGAAGACCTCTGCTCCATTAGAGTTAAGCCGTGGAAGTGCCATTTGGCAGAGGTTTTCATAACCTCAATTGTGCCCTGAGTCATCTCATCCCTCCCAGCCTGGGGCACGATGAGCACGCAACACAGCAGACAAATCCCAACTTAAACAGAGATAAATTATTAAATAGCATTTCTATAGGAGACCATTTTCTGAGAGTGCTTCCAAATGATATAAGTCACTTATTCTAACAGCACTTTCCCCTCCTGCCAGTTCTGGTTCCTCTGCAGGTGTTCATATGGCCATAACACAATACTGCATTCAGATGGGTTCAAAAATCCCATTTTTCAGCTCCTACAACAGGTAACACTAATTATGAAAAGAATTGATTTGGCATCTACATTTAGCACATTTCTAAGCATAAAACTTAATTATCTTATCTGGGGATACTTGGCATTTATTAATAAATGCAATGCAATTTACAATCCATCACTCTGGACATGTTTCAGTCTACCTTTAAGAAGAATTTACCTATTTCAATCTTGTAAATTCTGCTTTATCTCCCAATGTCACCCAGCAGAATTGAGAGGGTAGTAAGAAATGGAGTAGGGAGCTCATAAGAACAAATTGGATTTCTAATTTAAAACTGGAATCAAACCCATTATTCAGTGCTGTATTATTTTATTCTTTTGGAGAAGGGCAAAACCTTTCAGCTTCTAAGTTATATATAGTTTTCCACTTCCCCTCCCTACTGACAAATGGATTAGTTGAGGCAATTTCTCTCCATTAAAGGTTTTGCACCTGACACTGTAATGCAGCCACTGCTCAGTTACCCTTCAGGGGAGCCCTTTTTAATCCAAGGGAACAGAAGAATTTGCATTTGTCACTTCAGCTGGGCACAGCCCTCATTGCTCCCTTCCCTTGGCCCATCTGATCCTGCTCAGCCAAGGAAACAAAACATCCTTGGGGATTTTTTTGGTTAGTAAATGTTAATTTACAAATTTATGCAAAAAAAAAAAATTACAAAGGCTTTTGAGGTAGAAATAAAAATGAAGAAAAAAAATTTACTTTGAGGACAAATTAAGGAAAATTCAAATTATATCATAATGATAGAGTAAGGGACATGAAATGTGGACAGCTAAGCAGGAAAGAGGGGCAATCCATTTACTTTGCCCCAAAAGATCTGACTACACCTTGTCTATTTTCTCCACAAAGAGGCCTATCCAAAGATTCTCCAGATTCTTCCAAAGGGCAGGCCACGTTAAGAGCTGACAAATGCCTTTGTCTCTCACTGAAATCCAAACTCCAAACCCTCACTGCCCACAGAGCTGGCTCCTGGCTCTGTCTCCGCCAGGGGAATCTCATCCCACTTGACATGGGGGTTTATATTCAATAACCACGTCAAGTTTGAATTCTGTCTTTGCATTAAATTTGATTTGGTGTGATATTTATTAAATCATTGGGTAAATTGCCCACACAGTACAATAAGCAGGATTATGCCCTTCATCCCTCAAACCAAACAGATTACAGCATTGATTTAGATGAAGTAATAAGGGGAACAAGTTTTGCACCCCCTGAAATGACTCGTGTGGGAGTGCAGTTATTGTAGGAGATGTCACTCCTATCCCACTCTGCTCTGTTGTTTACCAGTGCTACTGTGAGATATGTAAAGGCAGGTACAAAAGGCATTGTAGGAGAAAAAAAAATGCAAATCTGTTACAGTAATTTCATCTACATGGCAGAAAGGAAATACACATTTAAAACACTTGAAGCTTCTCTGGTATGTGCAGGGAACTGGGACGGGAACAAGAAAATTTCTTAGGAGAAAATTGCACACTCAGTTATTTTCTAATCATATTAATAGCTCTCCTTTGTACCTATTGCAGCTTGAAGTGGTTTCTTTTAAAAGATCACAATCAGGATGGTGAATAAAGTTCAGCTGAGTTCATCACAATGTAGATAATAAATTTACAGCAGCAGTATTATCCTGATGCCAAACACATCGCGCTATTTAATGCCGAGTCGGAAAAGATCAAACTTTTTGACAATGAAGGCACAGGACAACCAAACGGCAGATAAAGGGCACAAACACTGTAATTATTCACTGTTGCATCACCAATTTTTGGTGAAGTGCATGGGAATTGCAGTCCTGGGCAGGGCTGAGATGTGCACAGCCCTTCACAAGGCACAAAAATCCCTCAGAGGGGGATTAAAAACCCCAGCACTGGCTGGATCAGCCCCAGGAGATGGAGCCTCACATCCTGCCCCTGGCACGAGGTGGAAATGCACAATTGTGCCAGAGAGGAGCTTTGGAGAGATGAGCTAGCAGGACACAGATCCAGGGAAATGCTGGCACAAGCAGTGCAGTTCTGGGGGTTAGAGACAGCTTTAAACACCCACAGGCCTAATTTTGAGCTCTGCCTTACTGAAAATGGTCCAAACCTTTACAACCCACCTCCCAGGAGGGGCCACTCTCTCCCTCTCACTGACACAAAGCAAATAGAAGATACGTTTAGACCAAAACAAAAAATAAACTGCAGCAGTGGAATTTAATCTCTGCACCCTATGAACTCCATGTTTAATTCTTTGCTACCAAGACTTGGATCTCTGAAACCCCAAGGTGCAGCCTAAACCCTGCATTCTCATCCTCCTGTGCTGGGAATCTCAGCTACAAACTGGGTACAACTCAGTGGAAGTCCTGGGTCGGGGAGACTTAATTCTATTAATTGGCAGCATCACAACTGAGCAAGAAGGGATTTCCAAGTGCTTTGAGTCAATGAACTTCTCTTCAGTCAATGAAACTTTGAATGCTAAACATGAGTAGTAGGAGTAATATATTTTTTTTATATTATAATGTAAAATGGAAGTTATACCTTGGACTTCTGAAATGAGATTTGCAGCCTCAAGAAGAGCAAAACAGGACAGTTCCAGTAAGTTATTAGAGATTAGATCTTTCATTAAAAGGCACTCCTAGCAGGGAACAATCCATGGAAATAGCCCAAAGGTCAGCCAGACCCTCTGTGCTGAGACACCCATATTGTGATGGGATAACTGCAGTCTTTCATTATGGAACATTCATCCAGCCTTTTCCAAACCTCTCCCAGTTTAAATTATCCCCATGTGAAAATAAAACCTTTTATAACAATAGCAATAAGCCACAAGTCTTGATAATGATGACAGTCAGACAGACAGCAAGCCATAAATACTGAAAACAGCAAAACATTTTAGGAACAACAGAGAAAACAAACAAGCCCCAAAGCCCAGATTTTTCCAGGAACTGACCCAGAATCTCCAGGCAATCAGCAGCAGCACAATGAACAGGATGGGTGATGAGCTGATGGTTGAAGATAACATTTCATTTATTCGAGCACTCTGCAGTGATGTTCCTTTCTCCCCATTTCCCTCAGGAACTGCCCAAGGCTGCTCTGATTTTGACCCCAGCCCTGTCACAAAACCCCTGGCACCTCATTTTAAGTAAATTAAGCAAAATGAAATATTACCACCAAACACTAATAGGTAGACACTAATAGATAACTCTGCGAGTCAATTACAAAAGAAACACCTCCAAGGAAATTTCATCCATAAAGATTTCTGAGGAACAAATAAGATCATTTCCAAGTGATAAACTTCACCGTTGTTATATTCTTTTGCTAATTGCTTCTGCTTTCTTGTAAATTGTTTTGATTTTTCAATTTCAATTAGTAGCCTCAGCAAGGTGTGAACTCAGACAACCTTGCTATTCTGTTTTTCTGCTCCAACAAGAACATTTCCACATTTTTATTTTGAGAATGCTACTCAGATTAATTACTGGGTTATTTGTCTGGAAGGCTGATGGAAGTGATATTTTTTCCCCATATTGACACTGTGAAGTGGTGTAAGCCCATTGAAATGGAAGGAGTGGAGCCTATTTCTACCAGCTGAGAATCTATCTGTGGGAAGCAAAGCAAAATTTTCCCTCTGGGCTCTATCTTTATTGGTAACTCAAACTAGTATCTAAAATCTATACTGTGAGAGAAATATTCCCTAGGAATTTTTCATTGAAAAGATCTGCTCCTTCTGCTCAAAGATTCCTCTCCTTGTGCCCATCCCAGTTAATGCCAACAAACCACACTGAGCTCGATCAATCTCAGAAAATAAATGCAGCATATCTCGGCATTAATGGTATGGATCAATAGAAGAAGCACATTATAAATCCAAGAAGAAAATAGAAATAAAGCTTAAATACCATTAAAATCCATAATGCCTTTCTTTTACAAGCCATTTATCAGGAACAGTGGGTGTTATAGCCCACATGTCAAATTCTACATGGGAAATTCTACAACACAGTGTGTGCAACTTCAGGAAATCAAAGAAAAAAAAATTAAGTTTAAACATCAACTAGAATTTGAATTATTTTAACTAGAATTTTAATTAATTACCACTGTTTAATCTATGAAGATTTGTAAGCAAGTTAAATGGATTTGGAGAGGCAGAAATATTAATAACTCCTGAATTCTCCTACTGAAAGACATGACAACTGTGAGAGCAAATTCTCGACCTTTATCTTCAATGAACTGCCTTTAATGGTATCAGGTAATTTCAACTTTGATCAAAAAAATCAAACTCCTGAGCTGACAAGAACAATTTTTAGCTGTAATAGTGACGAGGGCAGACCACAGCTCTTGTTTTTCAGATGAGTTAAACCACAACTGAGCGCAAGTTTTGTAGCAATCCAACTTCTCACCTTCCAGTTTTACACCAAATCCTTTCAACCCCCAAATGAACAGATTTCCACCTTCCTGTATAAATGCAGGAAAGCACAGTGCTCTGTACTGATCCCTCCTGAACCTTTTTTGATTTTGATATACTGGTTTATATTCTAATACCCGCTGTCATACGGGGTTGGTCTCAGGTATTGAGTAGCAATTTCTGAAACACACTCAAAAGTGGCACCTCAAACAAGTAAACAATCCACTTTTCATACCCAGACATATCATCCTGTAAACAAGAGAAGACACTTTCACCAAAACAATCTGCAATTTGCATCGAGAACACACAAGATCAGAAGGGCACTTACATGAGATTTTGCCGAGGCCAAGGCAAGAGAGAGCGAGTTCCTCCAGTCAAACTGCACTTCTTGATTTATCTAGAAACCTCTGGCCTGGAAGTTGAGGACAAGATGGAACAATTTTAGTTCTGATAGCATTCTTCCTGTGACCTGTGGCTTCAGCTAAGTAATTACAGTGGCCTTGGCAAATATGAGTTAAGCAGTGTTGCCATGCCAACACACATCCCTCTCCTTTCAAATGTTTTACTGCTCCAGACACTCTGGGCTTGGAACACACTTCCCACCAGGCAGACTCCTACAGGAGTCTATATTGGACTTCTACTATAGATTCCTATTCTATTAATTAATTAATTCCATTTATAGACTAGAAATTTGTACTAGAAGAAGTCTAATATGGACTCCTATGGAATAGAAAACCATAATATTCTATTATAGATTTCTATTCTATAAATCTTCTATTTAGATCTTCTATTCTATAGATCTTCTATTATAGATTTCTTTCTATGGAAGAAATTCTGACCTTAAAATTATGTTAAATGCTATGGGTTTCACTTCACAGGATCGGGTATAAGCATTAATCATCGACGTATTTCCACTTCTCATAAATTTTTTTCCTGAGAAAGAAGAGCATGAAGTAGCAGTCGTGATCAGCATTGCTGGTATTCAGCAATATAAAATATCCTTGTGTGCTGATATTCCAGCCGGAGAAAGGTCTTTCATTTTTCTGGTCAAAACATATCAATATTGCATAACTGATACTAAAGGAATTTGTACTCAGATATTTTTTCCTGATGAAAACTGAAAAACATGTGGAGGTTTGAAATTCTGGATTAAATTTTGCCAGAGTTGCACTGCAGCCAGTTTTATGAATAAGAGAGAGGAAAACAGCAAGAGTTCAATACATGTAACCCAAACCTTGTGCAGCAAATCTGGATGTAATACGGAATTCCACACCAAAGAAGAGACATCAAGTTTTAGAGCATTTTAATATATGGAAAATGGACCAATGCAGAATTTACCATACCAAAGAGGAAAGTATCAATATCCTAACTGTCCCAGGGCACTATTGATTTTCTGTACCCTGTGCTGATGCCACAGGTGAAGCTGTTGACATCAGGACCTAGAGGTAATGTGGCAGGTACTGGACTATTTTTACTTGTTTTGACTGCACACAATTTGCACAGTCATCATCACACCATTAATGATATTTTCAGAGTGTTAAGGCTTCAATTGAGATAATAATAAAATTTCAGTTTCAAGCATGAATTGTGCTTCCTTTTTTTATTCCATTACAGGATTCTGCCTGTGAAATTGATGGAGAATCCCTGCAACACATTCCATAACTTGGATGCTACAAATTGATAGCACCAGCAAAGGCTATTGATTATTAAAAACCCTCTTAGATAAGCAGCAACTCCAAGCACATATTTTACACAATATGCAGCATAATGTGAGCCTGATCTGCATTTTTAGTCCTTTCCTGTGTTTTATTTATTTATTTATAAAATACCAGCAGGATAGAATTACAGCAGCAAAACCAGCATGAGCTGTTGTTTTGGGAAAATGCTACTTCCTGCAGCTGCATTTGCAGTGCTTTTACCAGCACCACCAATCATGAAAGGACAACATTGAAAACAGCTTTTGCAGTCTAAAAATAGATCCTTCTGGATTAGTATTCACCTATACATGTAAATAAGTCAGTCTGATTTTCAGGCAGGCTTTAAGGGAAATGAGATTAACATAATATGAAAATAATTCAATTATTCACAAGAAGATGCAATTATCGTACAATCAGTGCTCGGGAATCCAAATAAATCAGCATCTTCATATTTATATTTAAACAAAGAGATCCATCTGCCAATGATAGAAGATTCAAAGACAATTAATTTATTATAGAACAAAAGACATTGTTCTGACGATTTGAAAGTCAGGTACAAGGAAAGCAACAGAACTGATAATGACTCTAATGCACGCTTTGATTGCTGGAGGTGGGAACTGCACGAGGGAAGCCAAACAGAGCTAAGTGACAGGTTGTTCTACATGCTGGGGCCCATGGGGAGCCAGGCTCGTGGCTGCTGGGAGTGTTTGATCTCAGGTGGGCTCTAAATTAACCCTTTCTGCACGGTGCAGGGCTCTGGCAGCTCTCAGCAGCCCTGTCCTGAGGAGATCTCTGCTTGAAACCACAGATTTCTGTCACCTGCAGGGAAAATAGCATCGCTGTCCTCCACCCAGCTACTGCTCACTAAACCTGATGGAATCTGATAGATTTCAGGCTGTCGACACTTTTGGGATATTCATCTGTGGACTAAACTGTGAGGGGTGGTTGCAGAAATACACACGGGTGCCAAAAACGCCAAAATCAACCAACCAAGCAACCAAGGAATCAATCAACCAACCAAGGAACCATTTCAACCAACCAAGCAAGCAACCAACCAAGCACCCACGGCACCATTCAACCAACTAACCAAAGAATTAACCAACTAACCAAGGAACCATTCAACCAACTAACCAACCAAGGAACCAACCAACCAACTAACCGAAGAATCAACCAACTCACCAGACAGCCAAGGAACCATTGAACCAACTAACCAACCAACCAACGCAGTCAAACCAATTTTTGGTGGAATAACCAGGTAAAAATGTAAACAGTTACAGGTTTTGGATGCATTAATTAGGTTTGGTAACTGAATAAGACAATGTTTGTTCTCCAAGCCTATCCATAGACACTGAATATTTATCAATTATTGAAAGGCAGATAAAGACATCACAGGACTGACAGTTTGGGGTCTGGAAGCTTTACAGCCAGCCAAGTATGTAATGTACATTATTCCATTGTGAAGTGTGGCCAGTGCCATCTCCACATCACTGAACTGACTGGATTAACAACCCAACAATTCCAACCACCTTTGTTAGATGTGATTCTCACCACCTATGAAAACTGCACATCTACCAGTCAAAACAGTAGATCAAGTTAAACCAATTAGCAAAAATAAATTAAGCTAGATTAGTCCACCATGAGTTTTTCTCTTAGCTTTCAGCAGTCACCAGTCACCAACAAAAAGTTAAAAACCTTTGCACATATTTTCAAGACCAGGGCCCACAAAAGCCATCTAGCAATCAGACAGGCCAAGTTTTTCCCTTCTTATTTTAAATTTGAAATGCTAAAGTTAATTTTTAGTCCATATTTTCTTTATAATTTCAATCAAAGCTTAAAATATTTGTTGTACCAATAATAAAATAGAATTTATGTCGACTACTGTAGCTTTTCATGGTGTTCTTTAGAAAATATTTAGCATTTTTTGGTCTCCAACAGTCTGATATTTCCAATGGCAATTTTCCTGACATCTCCGCGCTTCTTTGGGACTGATGTTTGCCCTGAATATTATTAAAACACTTATTAATAAATCCAAAACGCTGAACTAATTCCAGTTAGTGCAAGACAGATGAAAAGAGGCATTTTGCAGGCAACTGGGAGCCAACTCTGGGCACGCAGCTTTTTTCAGCCAGCTGAGCCTGACACCAGGGTATTCCACTGGATTCTCCTGAGAGAGAGAGACCCAGCTGTGCTTCTCCTGCTGCACATCCTGCCAGATGATCCAAGGGCCTGGCAGTTCCAGGGAGACCGGAGCCTTCCCTTCTCCTTGACTGTGCAGGGCTAAAACGATGCCAAGCTTGTTCCAGCACAAGGTGTACCTTGTTACTGCCACTCGTTTATTATTAGGAGACAATTGAGAAGGAATTAGGAATCAGAAAATTCCCATGATTTTTTTTTTTTGTTTTCTCTTCTTTCCTCTATTCTAAAGGGTGATTAGAAATGAAAAATAGGCAGGGAGTTCTACTGGCTTCACCACCACAGCATTGCTGAACAGAAGGAACAGACTCCATTCTTCCTCCCTAAACATTTTCTTATTAAACCCACCAGACACAAAGAACATAGAGTCTTTGGTTAATACCCATCCAAATTTTCAGCCTTCACTTGCTGTCCTAAAAATAGGTGAGCTTGAGGCCATTCTTTCCAAAGGGTAAACTGATTTTATGCTCCTGTTTCACAGATAAACCGGAGGGGCAACAAATGTTCAGATAAAGTCAAATAAGGAAAAAAAAATCCTGTCAAAGGAAGATTTGAAATGAAAAGAAATTAAATCAATCCAAACTTTCCATCAGAACCCAAATGAAAGAGCAGCTTTGGAGCACCTGTTTGAAAAGAAATCCCAGTTTGTTATCAAAGGTTGATCAAAGTGCTGTTGGTGGCAGAGTTTGCCGTCCCTCAGCCCACAGGGGATCCTGCAGGAGTGAGGGGAGCAGGCTCTGAGCTCACATTCACTCACATTCGCATTCCTGCACAGCCTGCCCTAGGTGGGATATTGATTTACGCTTTTCTTGGTGTCCTACACAGAGTTATTCCACCTGCAGGGATCTTTAGGGCTGCAGAAGAGACTGATAGCTCCCTGCCCCGTTTTCCTAGGTGACTTATTCCCTTCTCTGCTTGGAGATTATTTAAATATATTTTATACAAATGTAATTGCTGGCTCCAGATATAAAAACTCAGAAAAATCCACTTGAAATAACTCACAACTTCTTTAACTGGGTAGTGGAATTTGCACCTAAAAATCCACTCTGCAGCTGGTTCAGAGAGGGGATTTGGACAAGGATTATGATAGACAGTGACTCTGTATCCCCCTGAGAGCTGGGCTTGGGTCTCTCACATCTTGGTGAGAGCTGCTGATCTCCCAGGGAAATTCTAATAATGCTGTGTCTAAAACAAGAAGAAGCTTTCTTAAATCTGCTTTTCTGAACAATTTCAGAAATTGTTCAGTGATTTTGGCCCAGATAGTTTTGAGGAAATGGAAAGTTAGACTCAAATTTGAAATGTTTCTTCTCAGTTCTAGAAAAAAAAGACCTTTGAGTTAGTTTGTCAATCTAAAGAATCACATAAGATTATCATAAGGTTGTCATAAAGATACAGAACTAGGCAATTTTTCCTAATTTCTTGGATTCTATTTGCAGCTGCATTCAGGCACCTGATTGGTTCCCTTTCTATCCTTACACCTCAGCCCTGACACCAAATAATGTGTAAAAGGAAAAAACTGCTGGAAAAACAACCTAGTGATACCTATTAACAAACCAGGCAATTTAAACCAGATGGTTCAGCACCAAATTTTCATCAGAGCCCAAGCACGTTCCAGAGGAATAACAAAAATAAACAGCTGAATGTAAAACTGTGAAACATATGTTCCCATTAATATTAAAGGAGCACCACTGGTGTGTGTTTGTGTGTTTACATAAATACATGAGTGGGGTTTTTCTGATATCCTGGTTTATATCTTGGTTATATGAATGGACTTGCAGGCTACTCTGATGCTGTGAAGTCAAACATTCCCTTACCTGCTCTGGCTTTGGGAGCCATATGTTCTCATTTCCAGTCCACTGAGAGCCTCCAAGTTCCATATGCACGATGGAAACGTGAATTTACATTTGTAAACTGAGTAAGCACACACTTGTGTAATTTAAAGCTGCATATCAGAAGCCCGGAATTCCATTTATTCAGAGCAGAACTGCAGGAGTTGCAGCCATGAAGGGAAGGTCTGGGCTCAGCCAGGGACCACACGTGGATGTGGAAGAGCTGCAGAGCCTCCAGCGTGTCTGTGGCCAGAATTGTGGAATTATGGTGTGCCTCCCAAGAACCAGAGATCCAATGGCATCTGCAGCCAGCTATGGGCACTGAGAGGGGGTTTGCTTGTTCCAGGGAGATCTTTTGCTAAGATCATGATGTTTTCTCTCTCAATTCCCCTCAGCTCCATGCGAAAGCAAGATCCAACATATGCTGTGTGCATCTCCCATGCCTGCCTGCACGTCACTCTGAGTTATCCCAGAGCCTCCTGAGCACTGGGGGAGCAGAGCTTCACTGGGCTGGAAATTCATGCTTCAGCAAATGCATTGTCAATTTGGTGACCATCTGTAACTCGCAGGAGTCTTGTTTTGTGCTGTGGCCATGAATGAGGCAGGGTTTGGGTTTCAGAGCAGGGCCAGGGATGGTCTGGAAGCCCTGCAGCTCATGGGTTCACAAAGCCCGAGGATGAAGATCTGGATGCTGGATGAGATCTCTCACTTCAGGTGAGCACATCCCAACACAGCTCCCACACCATTTACACCTGCAGGTGAATATTGCAGAACAGCACAAGGAGCAAGACAAAGCAAACCTCTAGGAGTTCCAGGATGAAGCATTAATTACCCTCATAATGCCCTGGAGAAAACCAAATTTTCAGTGGTGGTCAGTAACAGCCAGAGACACAATTTGCCTGGGTTATTTCCTCTGAGTGCAGATGAAATGTGCCTGAGCAATATACACCACAAACAATTAACTATGCATAAGGAATGTCAGCCTTACAAGTAAAACTTTCAAAGAGCAGTTAGGGATGAGTGAAAATGGTGTTTTTCAGTTGAAAAGCATTTCCAGCATTATTTATAGATTTTCTATCCAGCATTCAGGACGTGGACACCCCTGAGCAGCCACCACTGCTGGTGGTTTACAGCAAACACAGAAACCCAGGCAAGCATGACCACCTTATCAGGGCCGAGTTAGGAATTGAATTGTTGGCCATGGTTTCCTTGATTAGCAGCAACAGCCACCCTCACTGTCTCATTGGAACAGAATTTACAAGGAGGCAAAGAGATGCAGTTCACCTAAGCCTTTGCTAGAACAGCTCCAGAAGAGTTTTCTTCCTTTCTGTTCTCTCTAATCCCCGATGAGGAGATGGTGCAATATCAGTGAATTGCATTCATTATTCACCTGTCATCCTGATAAATGATTTTCCAATAGGGGAACCCATCTAATACATCTTTACTACAGTGAATTAGGGAAACCCAGAACAAAGCAGTGTCTCCTTGGCTGCATTTGCATAACCCGGGGAAATATCTGCCCCTAAATCATTTCTGTTCCCTTTCTTGTTTGTTTTCTTACAGCAGGATTTGAACACTGGCATTTGAGAGGGATGCTAATGCATTCCCAGGGGATTAAAATAAAGCTACAGTAAATAGAGTTACCTCTCAGTCACCTCTCTAATGCTTACATCTGTGTGCAGACAGGACCTGAATGGGAATCATTTCCCTCCTCCTCCACAGGTTACTCTGCTGATTTTGGAGGGTTTGCACTGATCTCACTGCAGAGGTCCTGGTGAAACACAAAACAAACCTAGAGAACAGTCCACAATGGTTTTTTTTGCCTGTTGTCAAACAGCAGTGGACTGCTCAAAGTTCCTCAATGGGACAAAACATTCTGCTCTAAAAACTAAACTTAAAAAACACATTCCCAAAACCACAATATTCCCAAAACCACAATATTCCCAAAAAACACAATATTCCCAAAAAACACAATATTCCCAAAAAACACAATATTCCCAAAAACCACAATATTCCCAAAAACCACAATATTCCCAAAAACCACAATACTGCAAACTCTGCTCCTGTTCCCTGAGAGGAGGCTCTTTTTGGTTTCAGGTTTCCTGGCATTGGTTATCTCAGAAAAGGACACCACTCTCAGAGTGCTCCTATTAGTGCTCATGTCCTAAGCACAGGCACAGAAAATTCCACGTTCAGAGGGGTGGAGGGACAGTGGAACACTTGCAAGGAAATTCAAGGAAATGTTTATTTTGTAACCTGTTTAGCTGAGCTGGAAACAGAGCTCTGTGTCTGGATCAGTGCCATGCTACCCAAATTTACAGCATTTATACATATCTAAATTATATAATTGATTTTAGCTGTTTTGCAGCAAGCTGCTTAGAAACTTGGAAATTTTGGCTGTTATTTGTTGCAGCAGGGCAATCTTATAAACCTCGTCAGCCTGTAGATAGTATCATGTGAAAATTTGCCCCATCTTCTGCTATTTGTACAGAATTTTAAAACTTTTTATTCAAACAGACCTATTTTACTGGAGCAGGCTTAAAACTTCCTCAATCAGGTTTAAAACTTTCTTAATCATGTTTTCTAACCTTATTTTTCTTTAATTTTTTCAAACTTTAAAGTGCTTAGGCTCAGTCACATTTATTCAGTTTAAAACTTTCTTAATCATGTTTTCTAACCTTATTTTTCTTTAATTTTTTCAAACTTTAAAGTGCTTAGGCTCAGTCACATTTATTCAGTCAGGAGCCTGGTCTGGCTAACCACTGTTACCAGAAAATATTTTATCCACAAACAAGTCATTTGTTAGATGCTAAACTGGACTTAAGCAGTTTTCTTTCCTGTTGTGGAGACCCGCACTGTGATATTGAGTTCTGCCTGAAAGATCGGGAAATTAATTTTAAATTATTTTCACACTCCCTGGATTTAAAAACTTCAATCAGCCTGGCATTAGGCTCAAGTACAGCTAAATAGCCTGATAAATGTGACTTTTGCTGGTATTAGTGGATGGCAGAGTGCTCTGCAGCCTGCTCTGTCCTAAGCACTGTGATGCCACACACAATAGAGGCCTGACAAATATAAAATGCCACAAATTCATTTGATTTAGATGCAAACTTACATTTGTAAGTGTTGATATTTATCACAGAACTCCTCTATTCACTCAAGGGACAATTATTCACTGTTTCTTCAGGGTGTACAGGAGGTCCATCTCCCTTTATTCAAGTGGAAAACTCCATTAAAATGAAAAAAACCCTATGAATTGTAGAAGGCACAAATCTGGTTCAGCAGTTGTTGAAATTAAGCAAATACTTGGCTTTAAAGCTCTCCTCAGGTTTGTCAGTGTAATTACACAGCCCACGGCTGGGCCAGGTGCACATATTAACATACATGTGAGCAGTTTAACATATATGTGAGCATTTGCATAAGGAAATTCGGCTGTGGCACAAAGTCCAGGCCGATTTTTAAGTGCTAACAAGAAACCTGAATTTAAAATCTCTGGATTTTATTGCAAGGCTGCCTCGGTGCTGCTGAGCTACATTTCTGAATGGACACTTCCATAAGCAGTGGAAATGCTATTTTCTTTAGTTTATCCCTTACTGTTGCCAGTACTGATTTCTGTTTATTCTTACATTTCTTAGTCACCTTTCTTTTTTTTTAACAATAAATTGCCACAGGTATGCAGAAATAAAAACAAAAATCTCAGTAAATTAATAGAACCATCAATCTTTACATATAAACGTGTGCACATATACATACACATATCAGTTTGTGAACATCCCAGAAAAATTGGTGAACTGTTATAAGAAACAGCAGAAATCTTAATTGAGTTCTATACTAATAATGAGCATTAATAGTGCTACTTAAGTAATCAGAGAATTAACAGTGCTGTGCAAACTCAAGCAGTATAACATTTATATTGCTGAACAGGAATTGTAACGTGTTGGGAGGATGCTGAGGAAAGGGAACAAACCTGATTTAGTTCTGCTTCAGCTACAAGACCACAGTCTACAGCAATTAATAAAAAAATTCCTGTACAGTTCTATTTTTAAAATATTACATCAATGCTGTTATTTCTACTGACACTGAGAAATCCTTGTGCAAATGAAAAAAGCATTTTAAACAATTTCTCCTCCCCAACCCTTGTTTATAAAATGCAAGAGAAACAACTGAAAGGGAAGAAGAGAAAGCAGATGAATCTTTCTACATCAGAATTTAAAACTGAACTTGTAGGGTTGTGCCACACAAACCATTTCCAGCAGCACTCCATCAATGTGATAAATGCTGCCATCCCATCACACACGGCTTTGACACTCACAAAAATCAGTTCTGAGCCCCCCTCTCTGGGAAGGTGAGCTTGGTGTGAGAGCAGAGGAAAATCAAAGCTACAGAACAGCTCATTCCTGTACCAGAATTAGCATTTCTTCCTGGCATTGGCAGCACTGCTGAGACTTGTAAATTATTCAGCATCTACAATCAGCATGCCAAATTTCAGTGGAAACCTTGGTGCTTTTGTAAGTAAATTCTTATCTTACCTGATGGTGTTTGATGTGTGACTGACTGAGGTGCTTCACAAAGGCATCTCTGCAGCTTGATTGGGAACTGCACTTGTGCTTCCTCAAGGAAAAATTAGCTACTTGCATTTGAAATTCATGTCATAAATTCCTCAGTATTCAGGTTTACCATCTCTCTTATAGCCTCATTCTATCTCTGGAATCTTGGGCTTTGATGAAGACAGGACAAACTGCAAGGATACAAGCAGATCTGAAAGGACCATCCATTTATTAACTTTAATAAAAGTTATCTTGATCCACAAGGCTCAGACATTTAATTAAAGTAAATGGAAAAGATGCAGTAAAAAAATCTGAATAAAGTTTTAATATTAGATCAGCCTAAGGAAATTCAAGAGAAAACAGAGGGGACTGATAAAATACCTGATGGATGGGGAAGGATATGATAGTTCAAGGAGAGGGGATGTCGTGCAGGATTGTCCCAGCTGGAGTGAAGGCAGAGCCCACAGCTGCTGGGTGACTCATTTGCATCATTTGCTGCCTGGAATGCTGCAGAATGCTCCAGAAAAGCCTGAGATAAATTATTGAAGGGCTGGAGATGCTGCTCACACCTTCCCTGCTCTGACTCTGGGTTTGCACTCGTCCATCTCCCACCAGTTTAAACCAGCAGCTCAGGAAGGAGGGCCAGTGCTGGGCTAGCAGTGATGCCTTAGGATTGGAGCTTCTATAATTTTAATTTATTTGTGATCCTGCAGCTCTTTAGTGTGCAACTCTAAGCTCCATGAACAGTGTGAGCTGCTGCTTCCCCATTCAAACACAACCATTCCTCTCCAGGCTGGGCACCAAGGACACCTCACTGCCTCAGGCCCTGAGATGGGAACAAAAGGGAGCTGGGGGAGCAAACTTGGGGTAAATTACCTTCATTATCATGGGGTAAATTACTTCATTCGCTGAAGCTGTAATTGGAAAATTAACCCTCAATATGCCCAAACTTAAACTGTGCAAACCCATGACCCATAATCCATGTTTGGGTGTAGGCTCTGGGGGGCTTTGTCTGCCCTAAATGCACCTGAAGACCCTTCAATTACTACAACTGCTTTTAAATCTCTTAATTCCATCTGGCCTCTGGTTTTGGGCAGCCCCAAAAGTTCCTGCAGGCTGCAGCTCCCAGCCTGGAGCTGGAATAAAGGAGTTCCAGGATTTGTTACCCCTCGAGCACAAATTGGACACAGGTGGCTCCAAAGCACTGAGAATTGTCACTCTCCCCCCTGCAAGCCTGGCTGTTATTCCACTGAGACATTCTCATTGTTGTGATGGGCTTGTCAAGCCTTCACATTCCTAATTTCTCAGTTTTGATGACTAGATCTTTGCTATAATACTAAGAACAGTGCAGGAAGTGAGTGAAGGACTGACAGTCTTTCATTTTTTGAGACACAAAATAAGTCTTTCCTGTCTACAAGTCAATCCTGTTTTATTCTTAGCTTCTCTGGAGCACACTTCCTCAGACAAGAACTAAACTCTTTTGTCAAAGCCATAAATACTGTAGCAACACTGCTCAAACCCTTCCTTCTAGGCTTGCGCTAGCAGATTGCAGTTTGCCTGGTAGCATTAAAGTCCTAAAAGTTTTTGTTTAAAAAGTTGCCATCAACTAAAAAAAAAAAAAAATTAAAAACCTATAATTTAAATGACATAGAATCCCTGATATTCTCCTGAGGCAATTAATAATCCAAACATAAGCAACAGCTGCCATGTAACATTTTTAGTCAACATCAAGTGAGATTAAGATGATATTTCTTAAAACAGTGAAATAGAAAATTACATTTTACATTGGAGCTTGATTGATGATAAAGAAGAACTATTTTGTATTCCTTGCACAAAACAGGCTGAAACACAAATATTAATACTATCTAAGACTTCAGTGTGGCTAAATAATTCATAGAAGTTAATTGAATTTTGTTGGTTGGAAAGGGGCTGAGATTGATTCAGCAGTGAGACAGATGAGATAATCCCCTCAGCCTCTGGTATAAGTGAGGATTGCCCTTTCCTGGGACCTCCCCCGATTTGTTCCCCATTACCCAGGGATCAGGCAGCAAATGCTCCTCAATTCCCTCAGGGCACCACAGGGGAGGGGAAAGTCAGCACCAATTGCCACGGTTAATTTGTAAATAATTAGTGATAGGCACTTATTCCCAGGTAAATATTTCCCTGACCCCTCCAACCACCAAGAGCTGTTTAAAATTTTCCTTATGTTTTGCATACTCCAGTTATTTTACATTGTTCACTTGCATATTAATCTACAATCCGCTTTACCTTGCAATACAGCATTGCAGAAATGCAAAGACAAATGCATGCAAATTTAAAGAAATCTGACGAACAGATCAAATAATGCTCAGTGAGCTGAGAGAAATCAAAACTCCCCCCAGTCTAAAAACCAAAGAAGAAAGAAAATTTGTGTCACTGATGTGAAGAATTTACCCCAGTGCTGGTGTCAGTACCTCCCACCACTCAGATAATGACAGAGAGGCACAAAAGCAACTGAACAGAACTTCCATGCACAATTTCAATGCTATTGATTAAATAAAAACTCTGATTTGCAGGAAGAAACTGTAGCAGCGAGAGTTGTTGAGGAAGAACAGAAAATTACAGTCTGGAAGCCATGATTATTTAAACTATCTCATCTACAGATTAAGGAAATTTATTTTGGTCCTCTCCTGCCTAAATCCCCAGTCCAAATCCTAAACTGTGGTCACTCATTCACTTGGTGAAATACTGCAGCCTGGTGAACACTCTAAACCCAGCATATTAAAAAGGTCAAAATGATATTAAATGTGGGGCTTTGCAAAATGAAAAGAGAGTCTTTCCAAGCCGTGCCTGGGCTGGGCTCCCAGAGCAAGGCAGAGGAATTCCAGGTTTGCATTCAGCAGGACTGTGCTCCAGGGGAGTGCTGGTACCACAGCTTGTAACTAAATTTGGTGACAAGTCATAAGTATTGTATTTAATATATTATATAATAGTATATATATGTATAATATGCATTGTATAGAACATATGTTATACACTACATAATATATATTATGGTATATATTATATATGATAATACATATAATTAATTATACAGATATAATTAATATACATCTGATTACATGTTCTTGCCGTGGAAGAGTTAAATCTTATTAGATCTGTGTCTCACTCATCCTCTCCTTTTAAATCACAGTAGAGCAACTACACAAAACAAAGACTTCAGGCTGTTTCCAAGGTGATAAATCAAGAGGCAATATCACATGTGGCAATAAGTTCACATTGCAGTTATTCAAGCATTAAAATCTTCTTTGCTAGAGGATCTGCAAACCCCTTCCTTCTCATGCCCTCCCCCACCTTTGCATTTTTTTTTCCAAATGAAGGATTATGCAAGGTAAGAAAACACAGGTAGGTATTTGTACTGGCAAGAGTAGAAGAGGCACCTAAATGCAAGACAAACCCATTTTTTAAACTCAAAAGTAATTTTTATACTGTTTTTTTTTTTTTTTTTTTTCCTTTTCTGGCTGCTTATGTCCTGAGCAATTGCTTTTATGAGCACAAAATGCTGTTTTTAGTGGAAGTCTGAAGGGGTCTGCACAAGAACATTAAGCAGGGTTGTGACCCAAGAGACTGAAGCTTTGATCCAGTAATGAGATCATCAGAAACACTCCCAGCAGTGCTGCAGATGTGCTGCACAATAAAACAGAACTAACTACAGCATCAAGAAACGCAGATCTAGAACAGCCACACACACCAAGTGGCTGGGGAACAGAAGGGTGAGGAAATAAAGGCTGCAAAATGACTTTCACTCCAAGGACTAAATGATTATTGCAATTTCAACTCCAAAAATACAAACTGCACCAGTCATTTGCATTACAAATATTATCTTGATATCTAAGCAGTACAAAACACAGATTAGAAGGAAAAATGGAGCTTTCAAAATCCAGGAAGATTAGATGGGATCTAATCACCAATGAATTATATCACGGGGGGAATACAGGTATAGCTTTTACCAGAGAACATATTAGTTTCAGTCTTAGTTAAGAAAGGCATCAGGCAGCAGGTGAATTGTGCTACACTTGCTGTTTCCACAGTAGGAGGATTTTCAGGCTCTAAATTGTCTGAAGGATGGAGGAAGGGCTGTCAATAGAGTTTCCACTGGGACAGTGGGACTGCATTTACTGCATTTACCTGTGCAACAATTCCTCAGTGACAGCTCCTGAGCCCAGCAGCAGTTGGGGATCACTTATTGAACCCTGATTATCCCAAACTGCACCTCTGGAGATGCTCCTCCTCTGTGTCACCTCATCAGTTATCACTTAAAACAAGTGTTACTCCTCTTTAAATGCTCAGCATGGACAGAGACAAAGTCTGACATGAACATAATGAGGTCTAACATCTCCATAAAGGGCAGGAGTCAATAACTGCCATGAGCCATGTGCTGTATGCAGCCAGTCCTTTCAAACTCCCAGGGAGACACAGTCAGGGTATTAAGGGGCTCAGAGGTGTGTTTAAATTAAAATACACAAGTGAAACAGAGTAATTTAGGTTGCTTTGAAGCCGGGATCTGAATATTGTTTTCTGCCAATTGCTAGTCAGCAGTTCTGCTTCTGATTTTATCTGAAAACTATAAAGAAAGATTTCCATGCTCAGTTGCTCAGAGCTGCTCTCCCTGCACTGTGTGCCAGACAAGCCTTGTCAGACAGAGCTGTGTTTTACTGGTGTACAGCATCATCTGCTTTATCCTCAGCCCAGATCTTTAAAGCCACTTTAATTAGTGCACTTTAAGGAAGATTCATCTGTTCTAAAATTGATACCTGAGCTGCTTGCCTCACAGGCTGTCCATAATTATTGAGGCTTGTTTGAAGAGCTGTAACTTCTGTTTCCTACTGTCTGAATTCAAAAGAATAAATGGCTGTGTTAGAAACACTGATATTTATGAACACAGAAGTTTGATGCACATAATAAAAAGTAGCATTGTATGAAATACAAGAAGTTAATGCAGATTGCTTCTCTTTAGGGGTGAAAGAAATAAGGAAGTCCCATTCAGACATAATTCAGCAATACCCCAGAAAAGTTCAGTGTGATGTGTCTCTGCTGCTCTGCACAGTAAAAGATCACTCACCAAGCACAGGAAAGGGAATAATGAGATGGGGCCTGGCCACAAACTGTCCCTAAAGCAGCTTGGACTGTGTCCAGCACCCAGGCTGGAACAGCTCCAGCCTGAAATCCAGAGCACTTCACAGAGAAATGGATCCAATTAGCAAATAATGCTTCTTTTCCTCATTTTCCAGCTCTTGCCTGGAGAACCCAGCCAGGAGCTGCTGCAGCAGAAGCTGTGCAGGGACAGGAGCACCCAGCACAGAGCCAGCCTGGGCAGCCCAGGGACACACAAAGCTCCCAAGTCATCCTTTCCCAAAAGCTGACATCAGTAACGCCAGGTGAGGGGTTTGTAAACCAGAATTAAAGGCTGGTAATCTGCTAGCACCCACGTTCACCCCAGATCCCTGCACACAGCAGTAAACGGACGTGGAAACCTTTGTTAGAAGTGATTACAGCCAGCACCTCAAGGAGAGGCAATGAGAAAAAATGGTGTATGGCTGCAAGTCCTGTTTTACTCACTAGGTGTGTGATCAGACCCCTCTTGCCTGGCATATCCAGCTCCTAGATTTAATTCTTCCTGTAAAAACATTTCAGTTTGGCCCTTCTCCCTCCCAGGAAACTCTCAAACCACCTCTTTGGTGTCTCCAGTCTAGGAAGCGGAGGAGGAGCTGAAAGCCACCAGAAATCCTTTCTCCAGCATGACTATTTTAGCCATGGAACCAGCACATCATTTATTCATTTTGTCCTTTTAAGCATTTTGCACAAAAACCAAATAGCTCAGCCGAAGGCACTGAAATATTTGCTTCACTAAACACGTGTACAGGAAACTTCCTTGTCCAAAATTTCCTTCTCATTCAACAGAATTGTCTGGAATCCATAAACACAAATGGAGAGAGAAATACAGAAGTGTTCAGCACCACCTGTAATTGGAGTTTGATTTCAGCTTTAATGTTCAAGTCATGTAGGTGTCTGCCTTCAGCAGTCAGAGTCTAAAGCTTTTATCAAGATAACCAACTCTTGAGTTTTGCACTGTGACATCTGAGGAAAACATTATGTCTCATACTTCCTGGAAGAAAAATGATTTCCATTAAGTCAGGTGTACAATAGTTATAAAAGCACAGTCTAATACTGTTAAAGAAATACTTTGACATCCTGCTGATAAGATCATTCTACCCTTGCAGAATGTCAACAGCTAATCATATTCTTTATCTGCACAGATATTATACTGAGAAATTGACTTTGCCATCTGGCTCTCCAGAATTTTTATCAGGCCTTTTTAATTAGGTTCAAATCATTGATTTCCATTGTTCCCCTGCTCCTGTGTTTTTCAGGCTGAATCCATTTGCAGTGCACTGCAGCGTTCTCAGGTGGAACCTAAAGTGAATGGGATTTCCCCACAGGTTTTCACACTCTACATCTGCTAGCAAAAGTCCTGTCATGCTTGCTTAGCGGTGCATATAATTCAATTTTTGTTTTATTAAGATATGAGGATGACCAATCTATTAACAACAAAAAAAATTAAAAAGTTAAATCAAACAACCTTAAAAACTCCATATGAGAAATGGGCCCAAGGCTCATGAATTAAAGACATCTGCAAGGAGTCTGGGAGGTTGGCTTGCTGTAATTGTGATGAACATAATGAAACCAGAGTTGTAAGGACTTTCATAGGCCAGGACATATTTCTGGGTTAGACTGGGTTTTCTGGTCTGCTGCAATGCTAAAGGCATTCGTGAGCCATTGCAAGGTGAGGAGAACTTTATAATATAAAATATTGCTGTACACCTGACATGCAGATACTGTAAATTTCAGTTCTCAGACCAGGAGCCCCTGCAAGACTATTGATTTTAAACCCTACACAACACAGTAATTAAACTCTAAAGTAACTTTGGTAATGTTAATCTATGAGGAAGACACTCTTCTGGGTAAGAAATGTCTTTAGGAATTTGCATTCAGAAGGAGAATTGGAGACAAGTCCCTAAATAATTGAAGACTAATTTGATTTTCAAAGTATGCAAAATCCAGATCTGAAATTCCCTCAGAATTTAATGGACGGAAGGGCTTGGATAGAGACCATAACCTTAGGTTTGTTTTTTTTTTAAATAAGCAAGCAAAGCAAACCCACCACACCTTGGTGATACAATTCACAAGCTGAACAGTGAGGTTTACACCTTCTGCTCATTTCCTTCATTAATTAAATAAAAATTTATGTGTTCTAGACATAAAACACAGCAAGTCCTTTGGGAAGGAGACCAAAGCACTAATTGGGGGTCCACACAACAAGGCTGTCAAAGGTTGAAGCTAAAATGACAAGAAGCAGCAAAACTCCTCCAAATTTCACTCACAGGCATTGAACTCATATTTAAAGTTCAAATATTTCCCAGACTCTCTGGGATTTCTCACTGCTGACCAAAGGAACTTTGGGTGGGAACCTGCCAGGCTATGTATTGGAAATGTTTAATACTGGAACAACATTATTTCCCTTTTCCCCCCCAAAAGAGAGGGCAAAATACGACACCAGGGATAGCAGGATATCTCTCTTGATGCAAACAGAACTTTCATTATGGGCACATAAGTCAGCTCAGGTACTGGAGAGTACTTGGAAATTCAGCCTGCAAAATATTTCTGTGCAGAGAGTGCAGAATCAAACAGAACGTGCCTTCTGCTCAAGAAATTACAACCCCTGGAAAAACCTCACTCCAAGGCTGTGCTAACCCCACTCCCTCTTAATAATGAATCAATAGCCGAGTTTACTTCAAAACAAATCACAGGAGCTGCAGAGCAGCAAACCTGAGGCATGAGGAGCAAAATATGGAGATTTTTGCAATTAAAGCCAAGCAGCACACGGGGCTGGCCATGGGGCTGGAGGGGGAAGCAGAAGTGCAGGAAAACTTTCCTCAAGTTTTAATTATCTTCCACTGATTGGAGCTGTACATCTGGGCACTGTCATTGAGACATTTGCTTGGGGATCAGAGTAGGAAAAGTGGAAAGAAAAAGCAGGAGTAGGTTTGGTTGGCTGCTTTTCCCAAAATTGAAATAAAGCTGCCTCACCTATAAGTATCCTGTTCTTACATCAAAAAAAAAGAAACCATAAAAATCCCAGATATTATTCTCAGTCTTGAGGGGTTTTTTTCTTTTTGAGATATACTCATGTAAAATTAAAATATTATTTAGAATTTATAAAATGTGAATTATTCCTTCAAGTCTCTGAACACCAATTACATCATGAGCTTAACACCATGCTAAAGCCTCGAGTTCCTCTCTTTCATTGTAAATATTTTTCAATTGCTTCCTTATGTTTTTTCACAGGGATTTCAACACAGAAGATATTTGATAGAGTAATATTATTCCTCTACTTGTTCCTCCGATGACATTATTATGAATAAAGTTCTCTCATTTATAATCCCTGTTCACTTAGTTCTTTTCACAGCTACAAGTGTTATTTCTTGCTCTGGAGGTTACTCAGCCTCTCAGAAATACTTCTGTGATTTTTTTTTTTAATTGATCAGAGACATTTTTGATGACTCATTGTTAAACGACTTTGTGCTTCATGCTGTGGTTTTACATCTGGATTTTCTGTGCTGTGAGGAGCTCCCTTGCAGGGGTTGGCTTTCAGAGAGGGCACAGCAGTTCTCACGCCCCTGAGCTGCAGCAGACTCAGAAGTGATGGAGATGGATGAACTGGGGTGTGCAAAAGCTGTGGCAGGTTCCTGCTTCTGCTGCAGAGCTCAGAGAGTGCTGCAGGAGCCTGCAGAACATTCCTGGCACACTGGAGCTGCTCTCCCAGGCTGGTCAACACAGGGCCACTGCAGCACAGCTCACCTGCCCAGCTCCTTAAACAATCTCCCAGAGAATCTGCCTGTGTTGGAGTCAAGCAAAGCCAGCCCAACAAAGCCCTCGAGGGTCTGCACCCAGTCAAACAAAGCCCTTGAGGGTCTGCACCCAGTCAAACCCAGCCCAACAAAGCCCTCGAGGGTCTGTACCCAGTCAAACCCAGTCAAACAAAGCCCTTGAAGATTTTTACCCAGTCAAACTCAGCCCAACAAAGCCCTTGAGGATTTTTACCCAGCCAAACCCAGCCCAACCAAGCCCTTGAAGATTTCTACCCAGTCAAACCCAGTCAAACAAAGCCCTTGAGGATTTTTACCCAGTCAAACCCAGCCCAACAAAGCCCTCGAGGGTCTGTACCCAGTTGAGAGCAATAACCAAATGCTCCCCTACAGCCACTTTTCCGCAGGGTGGGAGAATGGAGAGCCAGGCTCTCATCTGCTACAGAGCTTTCCCTGCTGGGAGGGAATCAATAGCAGGGGCGATGACGCCTCAATTATCCCTTCAATGCATTCGCAGTTTTCCTGCTTTTACCACAGTTTGCCTTCTCCCTCTTGGCTGAGCCACCCCCCAGGTACTCACAGGAAGGAGGAACTTTTCTCCGTGATATTTGGAACAACCCAAAAAGTTCAATTTTAGTCTGAAGAGTTTGTAGACTAGCAATAATTATAATAAATTGTAATTTACGAAGTATACCGTGAAAGAACTATATACATATAATATATATAAAAGTTATATTGATATAATCTATATATAAAGATATACCTATATAAATTATAACTATATAATCTACATATATAAATTATATATATAAACAAATTGCATCTATATATCGACAAAACTATTGCCTCTCCCATGGTTCTTTTCTCTCCCTGTGATGGAAACTGTGCTGCTGATAAAGAGATGAAGCCACAAACTCAGGAGATAACTCACAGAGCCCTTTGCTGCTGAGTCCTGCAGGGCACCAGGAGCAGCCCCAGCCTGGCAGGGCTGTGCCAGCCAAAAGCTGTTAACCCCTTCGGAGCAGGCAGAACAGATGGGCCAGATTGGCTGCTAATGGAGCTGTCCATCAATGCCTTTAATTGCAGTTTGCTTGTTTTCAAAACAGCCCATATTGATTTTTAATTTTTTTTTTAAAAGCAGAACATGAAATAAACTGCCCTGTAAACACAGAATAGACTGACAAACACAAATAGGCCCAGGAAGTGTTGTGCTTTCTTGTCCTGGGAAAGCTCCTTGTGGAGATTAATCTATAAATTGTATGTGTATAAATTTTATATATTATTTACATTTATTTCTATATATATAATATTTATTTCATTAATAATTATTTCTATCACTACTTATATTTATTATGAATATCTATTTCTATACGTAATGTTTTATATATAATATTTTTCTAAAATGTAATTTATTCTCATATTTATATATATTTATAATAATATATATTTATATTATTTTATATTTATTTATATAATTTGTACAAATTTATCAAAAATTCATTGTAAATACAGGTGAGCTTCAACTGTGTCAAAGGTTCCCCCTCAACTGAGAGCAACGTTTTAATCACCTGTTCCCAGGGCCCATAAATTATGTGCTGTGTAAAAAACTCCATTACAAAAAAATCTTCCTGCTTAGAAAATGCAATTTAAATAAAATGTATCATTTTCTGCTTTGGGAAATAATGGACGTATTTCCATAAAAACCTTATGGATGAAAAATTACCTCTGCCTTTATGTAGTTAGGATATTAGTTTGGTAAACTCTCTGAGGACATTACAGTGAAAGCCATTTCATTTTTATTTTAATTACAGTGAATTACTTGTTCAATGAAAAAATTCTTGCACAGATAACAGCCTCACACACCAAACTTTGTTCCTTCAGGAAGCAGCTGAGAGCCAATCCAGCTTTATTAAGTCCAAGCCATTTTATGAGCCTGAGCAGCCAATTCCCTCATCAGGTGTGCACTTACTAGACATGAAGTGACATTTTCTTCTCACTGCTCCTAAGGTTTGTTCAGTGTAAAAACAGGTGGAAAGATGCATCACAAACCTTTAATTTCATTTTTTTTACTATTTGAGTACCACAAATTGTTATTTTTAAGACATTACGTGGATTTTTCTAACAAAGGCACTCTGGAATAAGCGGCAAATTAAGGCATAAAAAAGATACTGAAAACACACACATCCTTGGGAAGATTTATATGCATGAATAAATCAACTGTTTGAACGTGTAACTGTAAAGCATTTTATTTTTATCTTCAAGAAAAAGTTATGTTTGGTGCAATAATTTTCTTTAATGCATGATAGTTTAATTCTTATAAATAAGAGTTTCTATTTTTAGAGAAGGACAGTCTCCAAGAACTCTTTGCCACAACAAACTCATGAAAACTGTTGGTGTTTTAAGAGAAAGGTTCAGCTTTGCAAGGCGAGCACTGACAAAAAGAGGTAATTTTGGGCTCTCTGGTGTTTTCTTTCCCTGATTACCTGGAATGCCAGCAAGCACCAAGGCTTTGCCTCCCTGCAGGTGAGCCCTGGTGCGTGGGATTGTGCAAAGTGCTGTGCTGCACCATGCTGAGCATCAGCTGCATTTATCTGCTCAAAACCACACAGGACCAACCTCAAAACCAAAACTAACAGCGAATTCAGGTTGTTATCTCATTGCAAAAGTCCCATACCTTCTCAGTGAGGCTTCATGAGCAGCTCCTTGCAGCACCAACTCCTTCCTCACAGCAAACAAACCCCAACCCTCTCCTCACCCCCTAACTCACTCTTTTTATAGCTCTCATCCTTATTAGACACAGCTGTGGCCTGTTCCTAATCTGTGGTAATTAATACAGCTGCAACTCTTCAGGGCTGAGATTACATTCTGCACTATCTTCATTTCCTTATATTCTATCATCCCCCCAAAGCCTTTGTCCCCCAAAAAAGCTTTTTCGTGTGGTTTTTAAAATCAAGAATTCAAATGGTGTTTTATTAATGTTTAGCCTTAATAAAGGCAATAAAGCTGCAAGGAAGAGGAAGGGGAGTAAGGAGAGAGAAGGGAAGGAACTGGTCTGAGGTGTTCCTGCTGAATTATTTGGGATGTCAGAGTTCAGGAAGGAAAGGCACAGGCAGGAAAGCCTGCAGGCATTTTGCCTTGGGGTCGACCCTTGGCAAGGCCCAGTGAAAGCAGGAGGGGAAAGAGCAGTGCAAGCAATGGAATGAGAGAAGACACAAAAATCACCCCAGTGCTCTCTGCACACCCACAGATCCAGGTTTGTGTATAATTGTGTGTTAATCACACCCTTAGCTTGTGCCATGCAGAACTGAACAAAACAGCTCTGTAAAATGTGCCCATCACCCTGAGTGTGGCACAGAGCTGTAAAAATAAAAAGCTGTAAATGTTTAATGGGCATTTGGAGCATTGCAGGAGTGACCTCCCAGGCTGAATTAATGATGGATCACCCACTCCCAGGGCTCTCCCTGGCGTGGCCCCTGAACTTTTTATTCAATGACTGCTCAAATTCAGTTGTAATTTATTCTGATGCCTGCAGCTTGCTCCACGTTTTTGAGGCATTAAGGCTGTTCTTTGATTAGTGATTAGGGCGTATCTTCATCTATTTGAGAGGAGTGTTTTAAATGAGAGCTCTGTGACAGGCCATGGTGTCATCCACGGAAAGGGCGCCGGCTCCCTGCTGACCCCAGCCAGCAAGGGCTGGAAGTCAGAGCTGCCCAGTGGCTCATTTCATCCTCTGCACGCAGGGAATTGATGGGCTTGGTCCAGAGCTGCAGTGGATAAATATCCACATCCCAAACTGCCGCCAGAGCTGGCGCTAGAATGTCACTCTCAGCAGAAGGTCGAGGGGTGAGCTGGCAGAGAAACTGAGCTGTGTTTGCAAACCTAGGAGGCAAGAGAAAATCAGGATAAACACAGCCTGAATGGGGGGCCTGGAAAGATCCCACCCCATCCCTGGGGCTGATCCAGAGCTGCTGCTGCTCTGAGGTTCCTGACAATCCAAACTCTCTTT
Organism: Melospiza melodia melodia; assembly: GCF_035770615.1. NCBI lineage: Eukaryota > Metazoa > Chordata > Aves > Passeriformes > Passerellidae > Melospiza > Melospiza melodia. Next base: position 19,153,534 of record NC_086209.1, on the reverse strand, counting down.
CCAGAAGAATCCACCACTGGGAGCATTTCTGAGACACTGAACTGCTGAGAAATTCAGTATTTACTGGCAGCTGTGAAACCTACAGATCCAAGCAGCAAATAATGTTTAGATTGATCTCCTCCATCAGTCTGTACTTTGGAAAATCAGCTAATTGAAATTAGCAGATGAAACAGCTGATCTGGCCTTACCTTGCAGGAACCTGCTGCCAGCAGCAGTTTAACCTCTGCTCTGTAATGCCCAAATAATGCCCGAATAATTGCCCACATTCCCACTGAATAATTTTCTTCCAGTGTTTTCCCTCAGGCTTTGTTTAGAAGCTTTTCTTTAGAATTAGCCAAATTCGAGCTTATAAGATTTGTTGGGAACCATATGTAGCCACTTTTTGAACAGCTGATATTTCTTCTGCTCCACTTTCTGCTTTTCTGAGTGGCATGGAGAAGAAATTCTCTGTCTCAGACCCTTCCCAGAGTTTTTCTGGTTTCCAGGGGAGCTCTGTGGCGTTTGCAGGATGCATTTGCAGACCAAGACTGCACCATTAATGAACAGCAAACACTTCATGTTTAAGATAACATTTTATTCTTGAATTTGCTCTTTGTGCACAGCTCACCCACAAGGTGCAATTTCTTCCACCTACATGATCGTGGATGGATTTTTTCCTGGACAAAGGTCCAGAATTACAGTTTTATAGAGTGTTCCTGCCCACTTGTACGGGTAATTGAAGGTCTTGGTTTTGTTTGGAAGCAAACACAAATGCTGGGGAAGTCAGGGGACAACAGGGCAGTGAGGTTTGTGCCCCTGGGAATGAGATCCTGGTGGTTTTTTAACATTCTGCCAACACAGGGCCCTGCTTGTAGGAGTTAATTCTGCACCAGTGAGAGCTCCTCAGTGGAGCCTGTCTGACACTAAAGGTGGGAACTAAAGAGAGTTCAGTTTAATACAGTTTAATAGCACTTTACAGTTTAACATCAGCTCTGCCTGGGGGAATTCCTGTTCAGGTGCCTCACAGCCCAGCTGGGATGGATGGGGGCTCCAGAAAGTCGTGGTTGTCCATAATTCCTCTGAATTATCCTGAAATTGGGGTAATCCAGCAGTCCCAACCCTTAATTTGCTGTTCTTGCTCTCCTGAATGCAGGGAAAGGCTCCACATAAAACACTCAAATCCATAGGAATTCTGGTTTAAAAAGCAGGTGGGCAGGGGAAAGTGCAAACTCCCCTTCATGCCACGTGGCAAAAGCAAAATAAACCACAAATATGTGGATTTTTCAGGGGAAGGTGCTGATCTTAGAGAGAGAAGGGGTTTCCAAGGGGAGTGAGCTCCAAAAGGCCAGTGAACTGAAGCAGCTCATAAATATCTTGGCAACCACAGGCATTAATATTCAGTGGAATTAATGAAATAATTGCCAAGCTCTTGCACTCAAGTCATTACAGCCAGCAGAAGAGAGCTACTCAGGTTGGCCACTGGCTTGGACAGAAAACAAAGATAAATAGACAAATTCAAATGTATAACCAAGCTCTCTTTGGAGGGACTGAGTTTATTTTAACAGTGTCAATAAATGTCTGCTCATATGGGTTCAGTGGGAATTAATGTTCACCAGGAGGTTCATTTTAGAAACAAGAGCCAGAGAAAACCTCTATAAACACAAATGGGAAGATTAAATGTGGAGTGAAAATTAAATCTCTTAGGAATTTCCCCTTAATTTCTATAATTTAATAATTTGGGAAAAGCACTACTTTCAGTTTGTCATCGGAAAGAAATCCAGTTTTATACAAGATTTGAAGGGTAATCAATTCACTTATTAAAAATATAGGAAACATGACTGACAGCATTACTGTGTTATTAAAATTTAATTTCAAAATATAATTTGCAGGATGAAAACTGCTCTTTCTTAATCATGCTCACTGCCATGGAACAGCTTTAGTAAAGTATATTATTAGATAATTTTACTTTCCTGTTGAGAAATTATTTCTGAGCATTAAAAATTGCTTGATATAGAATAAATTTTATAGATGGGTATATATATATCTCTTTAATATAAATATCTATTTAATATAAATATAAGTAAATATAAGTATTAAAAATTGCTTGATATAGAATGCTTGATATAGATGAGTATATATATCTATTTAATATAAATATCTATTTAATATAAGTAAATATATATCTATTTAATGTAAATATCTATTTAATATAAGTATATATATCTATTTAATATAAATATCTTTTTTTCCCTTTTGAGCCTTATGGGCCACAGACTTTATACATGATGAGCACAGGAGAGAGGGCAGGGTGGGTAAGAGATGTCAGCCCAGTGGGGGAAAGGAGCAGGGAAAAGGGAAATATGCAGATCAAGCCATCTTTCATAGGATAATAAAATGACATTGTTTGTTGAGGCTGATCGTGCCATGAAGAGAATCTAAATCTGCTTGGGATCCAAATCCAGAGTCCTAGAGCTCAGCTGAGGTGAGGAGGAATGACCCAGACCTGCTCTCTGCAATCATTTCTCCTTAGCAGGGACATTGCTCCTTCAGTCTCAATGAAAATCTGCTTCTAACAGCAGTGCTTAATTTATTGCCAAATTAAGCAGGCAGGATTTTCAAATAAGAAAAGGACAAAAAGCATGTAATTCAAATGCAGCAGTGCTGTTCTCTTATGAAGATTGGTCTCTGTACACTTTCTAATAAAAGCCAGGGCATAGCCAGACCTGACAAGTAACATTATCTGACCTCTATTTTTGTTTATGAATATGTGACAGAGTTATTTTAAAGAGAAGGGCTAAGATGCTTCAGAGGAGTCACTCTGCATCAGCTCCACACCGAGATTAAATATTACTGAGAAGTGTCAGCCAGCACAGTGAGGCCACTGAGAAGAGGCAAAAAATAAATTTCTCCCTCTGAAGTGCAATAGTCTGGGCTTTTTCAAGTTTTCTGTCAGGTGCAGAGGACAAGAATGTGACAAACAGGGGTGCCACAGGACTCTCACAACAGAATTCTGCTGCCTCCTCAATGGTCATGGAAAATGCACTGGGGTTCACATTGATGTGAGCATTGCCAAATCCCAGTCACCGATATTCTCAGGAACAGGGTTCATTTTCCATGCTAACTGAGGGGATGAAGAGGAGGAATACCCCTGAGGGAGGAGGAGAGGCTGCCCGGGTTTGGTCTGCAGTCAGGTGTGACTGGCGATGGGCTGCGCTTGCATCTCACTGCTCTCTGCTTGGGGCTTCCTCTCCTTTTCCATTTCAGAGGGTTTGTATGCAGAGTGAGGAGCAGTGTGATGGGCTGTTCCTAGGAGTGTGGTGCTTTATTAATATAAATAGCACTTTCATTAGGGTATTGTGGCAAGGGGGTGCAATTAGAGGTGGGATAATTAACGTGCAACATGCAAATCTTTACTTTCAGGGAATGCTTAATGTAGGACACCGTGGATGTTGTCTGACTGTAGTAACACCTTGGTGCTCTCTTTTAATCCTCATCATTGAAAATGGAATTTATGCCTTCGGGTAATTCAAATCAAACTGCAAATACTGTGGTGAAAAAAACCAAAAACACACCACCACAAACACACAACAGCAAAACAATCCAACTGGTAATTCATTCCACTCCTTAAGCAGAAAAGAAAAACAAAGCTAGCTGCTAATTTTGTCTTTAATAAATGAAGTCTGCTGATAAACTTATTGATAGACAGATATTCTGGCAACAGATTGTCAGAAACATCTCACCAGGCCACACAAGCAACCCCCACTCACTGACAAGCTGTCTGCAAAGTCAGTCTCAGAACCTGTAAAATATCCCAGGTTTGGAGCACAAATATTTTAGTGATGAAGTAAATCCAGAATAAGTTAAGTGCTATTGTTTGCATATTTAAACTAATACAGTTGTTAAATATGCAAAGACCCAAATTTAAGTTCAATATTAATAGATATTTGTTATCTCCGATAACAGAAGACACGTACTCACAGCTCCCCAAGCAGAAACCACACAGTCACAAATCCAACAGCAAGTGCTGCCCCACGTGCTGCTCTTGGAGCAGCGTTGGACATCTGCTCCTCCACACCAAACGAGGCAGAGCTTGGGGTGAGCTCGTGCTGGAATTCCAGCTGGGGTATCCGGGGGAAGATTTTTCACTGGTTATTCATCACCAGACTCAACATTTCCCTAAATCTCTTCTGAGGACCTGCTCAGGTTCCACACTGTGCAGGCACTACACAGGATAAAGAAGTTTGTAATTATTTAAAGAGTCCAATTCTGTTTCTTCCGCTCCTCCTAAATCCCTGCTCTGTTCCAGCAGTCATCAGGAAAAATGGGAAGGCCTTGTTAAGCAAACCATGTCCTGCTGAAACCGTAATTGCTTTTTGTCTGTAGCAGCTGTTCAGTTGTGTTAACACCTCCCTGATGATTCTGGGGAGATGCTCAAACCTGAATGGACACAATCCTGAGCAATGGCTCTGTCCAGCCCTCTTTGAGCAGGGTTTGCACTGGGTGCTCTTAAAAGTTTTTTTGAGAATGTTGGGGTTTTTTTGCAGATGTTTTACTTTCATTTGTGTTTAGTGCTGGAGAGCCCAAGATGCCCAAAGAAAGTTGCACATAAGTCAAAAAGGATCTTTCTGTACCCTCTTGTTTCCAGCTGGCTGAGCACTGGACCAGGGTGTGTGGTCAGTGTGGAAAGGAGCCAGCTAGGAACTTCCCTTTACCTCTAGATGGGATTTCTCTGGTTGAGGAGATGGTCGAGCTACTCTTGATCCCTGTTGGTGTTTCCTGGGTGATGTTGCTTCTTCATCCAAGGGGACACCACTGCCTCAGCACTGCTCAGAGCTCCAGCAGAGACTCGGCTGCATTAAAAGCACCTGGAGAAAGAGCAGGAAGATGTTCTGCTTAGAAGAGGAAATATTTGCAAGACAGGCACTGGTAGGAGATGGGTATCAGACACAGGGAGGTCAGCAGACAGGACAGACACACGCACAAAAAATAAAATGTGTTACATGCTCACTCCAGGACTCACATATTACACCGAGAAATTCACAGGACGTTCTCCCATTTCTCAGACTCCATGAGTTAATAGAAATGGACAAATCTCTAATGGAACAGGACATAAAATGTCCTGAGCAATGCCTCAGCTCCACGCTGAACTGAAATATGCAGAAGCACGGGCTTAGCATCCCTGAGGCCAGAGACTCCTTCAGATGCAATTTTTGGGAGCTAAAGCAACATTTGCCTACAGCACCTGTCAAGCATCCGTTGAGGACTGAGTCTTGTGGCTTCTGAGCACTCATCATGGGCTGGGGCTGACCTGGTGCTGATGCTGCAGCAGAACTGGGCTCCAGTTTGCTCAGGAAAAAGAAACTTTGGTCAGGAAAAAGAAACTTTGGTCAGGAAAAAGATAGTTTGGTCAGAAAATCTTGGCCATGATGAATGGAAAGGCAAAGCCAACTCCTAGCACAGGAGGAGGAGGAGGAGGAGGAGGAGGAGACAGCCCTTCCACACAGGCTCAGGAATTCCAGCTCTTCATGGCACCACCACGATTTCTAAGTCAAAAGCATGAAACTGCATTTAATTTGGATGTCTGTCTTAAATTCTCTCTTAAACTTACACATCTAGTGGTAAGACACAATAATAATCATCTACCTGGTTTTATTATATAGAAATATGGAAAATACAGAAATTTATAATCTACCTATTATTATTATATATAGATATAGAAAATACAGAAATTTATAATTTATAATCTGCCTTTTTCTATTATAGCCAGATATAGAAAATACAAAAAATTATAATTTTTAATCTATTTTTACTATATATAGGTACAGAAAACACAGAAATTTATAATTTATAATCTACGTATTTTTATTATAGCTAGATATAGAAAATAAAGAAATTTATATTGTCAGAAAAGAGGTAAATCATGAATATATATTGGTTTATAGTGTTCCATGTTAAAAGAATGCAGCTGTGCTTCATTATCACACTGATAAGAACTAAATGGGATGTGAGTAAGGAGACCTTGGACTGCACTCCTACCTTGTTCTCGTGCTCCTGTAAAGAACATCCCAAAACTTCTTTCCTGTTCTGGATTTGCAGTTAAAGGGATTCTTTCTGCATTTTGCCTGATACTTCTCTTGTTTAGTTTTCAGATTCCAAATTTAAAAAAAAAAGATATATTTCAAAACATGCAAATTGAACTTTCACTAGAATGGGATAAGATGCCTTCCAGAATAATTTGAAAAAATCAAGAAGAAAATTAAAGAGAGGCTGCACAGAAGTGAAACAATTAAATTAGCAAGGCTGCCCCAAAGTGCAGTTTTACATCCCAGTCTAAGCAAGACATGCAGTGTGCTGCTTCTGCTCTGATACATCAGTGTGAGCATAATTTCACTGAAATTGGCTTAAAAGCCTCCATTTCCAAAGGAAATATTTACACATTTTCATAACTGTTTGCTTTGCATGAGAAGACTTCTTGTTATAAACAACAAACAAAAAGTAGCAGAAACTGAGTAAGATTAGCTCTAAGAACCAAGACTAGCCTCAGAAATCAAGTTTTCTCCTTAAAGATACTGTTATTCCTTCTGGTACAAAAAAAAAAAAAAATGCAACTAGAAAAGTGGATATTACAACAGGAACTAAAAATAGCAAATAACTGTTTGAAAAAAGTCTCTTGATTTGCCAGAAGAACTTGGTTTTGAAAAGCAATTCTTAAGTGCTTCCTCTGTGCTTCCTTCAGTGGCGTTATATGGCAAATGAAAAAAAACTCAAGACAAATTTGACACTTCTGTCAAAATGAACACACCGTTCCTGTGTCAGACCTGCTGTGGTTTGCACAGGAGCAGCACCTTGGTGATCCTAAATGCTTAAAGACTTGTGAAAGAAAGAAAATCCCCACAATTTAAACTCGTGGCAGTATTTACCTTTTAAAGGAGGCAGGAAGAGCAAACATCCGTGCGCTGACCTGTGCTGGTGTGGAGAGGACACCCTGCCTCCTCTCCAGCTGCTCTCAAACATCCTCCCTGCTCAGGGCAGGAGAACACACACACAAACTTGTGCTCAGCCCTCATTTAGAGTTCTTCAAAGCCATAGTAGCCAGGGAGGAGGAAGGGAAGGTGATTGTGGTAAACACTCACTGATGGGAAGCCAAACCTGAACGTTTTGTATCACTAAAATGAGCAGGAAGAGCCAAAGTCTGAACAGCAGGAGCCAGGAGAATGAGATAAGCTCCCACTCCAGACACAAAGCACTGCAGACTGCAGTTTCATCTTGTGAGACCCTACAGCACTTACAAAGTGAGTGCAGACTGTAAATTTATATTATTGCCAAGGCCATGTTAATGGAGAAAGCACCCAGACTTCTCTCAGAATAAAAGGCAAAAAGGCAAATGAAAATCCAATCCAAAGCTTCTCTTGGGACATTGTGACCCTGTGAGACCCTGGAGATTTGGACAATTCCTCTGTGGTGTTAATGCCCTGTGCCCTGCTGGTCAGCCTGTGTCACAGACACATTTTATGGAAAATCCTTTCCTTAGGATTTTTCCTCCTGAGAAGCTGGGAGGCCTCAGGAACAAAATGTAAACAATGATTATCTGCTGCTGTGGGATGCAACAGGTGCATCTGGGATTGGGCTCATGTGGTGTTTCTAATTAATGGCCAATCACAGTCTGCTGGCTCGGACTCTCTGGTCAGTCACAAGATTTTGTTATCATTCCATTATCATTCCATTCCATTCCATTCTTTTCTAGCCTTCTGATGAAATCCTTTCCTCTATTCTTTTAGTATAGTTTTAGTGTATAATTCTCTTTTGCTATACTATATACCACAAAATAATCAACCAGCCTTCTGAAACGTGGAGTCAAGACTCCCATCTCTCCCCTCATCCTGGGAGCCCTGTGAACACCAGCACCCCATTTGGTGACCCCGAGTGCAGAAGGATTCCACGCCGGGTTAACCCCAGTGAGGAGCATTGCCCCAAGCCTGCAGCCCCAGCTCTCAGGGCTGCTCTCCCCTCTGCCCTCCCTGGGCAGCTCCCAGTTAAAGGAAGCCTGATCCCCTCAGTTCCCTTTGGTTTAAGCAGCCTGGTTGGCCCTGGTGCTGCTCTGAGCAGCCCCCGTGCTGTGATCTGTCCCGGGTCTCTGCTGTGCCTGCTCCCTGTGTGATCTGTGGCACAGCCCCAGCCAGCAGCACGGTAAATTCAGACTGAGCAGGAGTGCTACACGAAATTGATAAAATAAGTCTGCGTTTATAAATTATACATACATTTCCCAAATTGTCATATCTCCCGATCTTCTCTCTGCTGTTTGCCAGATTTTCTCCCACCAGTCACTGTCACATCACAGCTTCTCCTTTCTTTTTTATGTCCTGATTAACAGGACATCTATATTCTCCCTTGAGCTCTCTTCCTCCCAGCAAGATTATTTTCCATATCCCTGCAGAGGGGCCAAGAAAGCATTTGTGAGCCTGAGATGCTTCTTTTTCAAGATATACTATGTGATCTAATAAAAGATAATACTTTTTCTTATAAATGTAGCTCCATGAGCACAATTCAAATGCTTCAATATAGGTTCAGAAAAAAAAATCTATATGAAAACAATTTATTCTTAGATTACTTTAAAAAAAATAAAATTTAAACCTTTTCCCCTATATGTTAGGGGATTCTATTAATCATTTGGGGGGAATGGTTTGACTCTTCAAATATCAAATTGATAAGGACCAGAGATTTTTCAGCAGTAAAAACAGCCAAACATGGAATGATCAGATCCTCCTGGTAGCACTGATCCTTTAGTGATGTTCAGGACATTTTTGAAAGCCACTGTGTTCAATGCAACACTTCTGCTCTATTTTCAAACTTTCCCATCAGAGTAATGAATGCAGACCAGACACAGAGTCAAACAGCAGTCACAGGGGGTTTGGGTGAGTTTTTCCCCAAACTTTTGCCAAGTTTTGCTAATTTCCTTAGCTGGCTCTCAATACCCAGAGAGGTTCCAGGGGCTGCAGTGGGGCTCAGCAAAGTGCAGGGCTCTGGGACGCAGCTGGGCTGATTTGCCAAAATGGAAACACCAAATACATCATTTCTGCCAAGGAACAAGTGCCACCAGGTACCACATTCCTCCAGGAGAGCAATGGATGGTGCTGGAAAAGGCTCCATTAGCACTGGATCCCTTTCAGTGTTTGAGCAGAGCCAAGGCACGTGTAACCACACTTCTCCTCACGCCCTGTGCCCAGCTCCACACCTTATTCACAATCCAGGGAAGGTCCCCACGGGTCTATTTTGGTTTTCCTCTGCAGTGACTTCTCCCGTGCATTTCCAGCTCTGTTTTCCCAAACGTGCATTTTTGTGGTGTGGGTATAGCACACACGAGACACTCACAGCAGCTGTATAAACATCACTTTGCATGATGGGCTGATAGGGAAAAACCCTCTTGAAAACAGAACTCTCTTGCAGTTTTACTCTTTAATTGCACAGTGTGCTGCCTTTGACTTTTTTTCTTCTTTTTTTTATAATGGGCCTTGGTTATACAAGTCAAGCTTTTAGCCCTAAACTGAGGAGAAGTGCTCACAATACATCAAACAGTGTGCAGGAAATAGCAAAATAATCTGACTGGTTTAGGCATGTCTCACTGGTAGAGTTTGAAGAGCTCAGTGGTTCAAGGAAAATGGTTTCTTCTGCTTGTCTGAAAGCAAAATGGATTTACAGGTAAAAGGCAGCATCTGTGCACGGACTGCACAAACACACATGCAGGCTCACCCTGGAGTTCAGCTCGCTTTCTCTAGCAGGGAATAACGCGGAGCACAAAGAGAAAGCAGAGTCCTTGACTGCTGCCAGGCGCATTTCTCAGGTGCCTTCCCTCCCACTGCCAGGAGGGGAACGTGTCCCCTCAAACCCCAGGTTTGTGTGGCAGACACTGAGCCCGTCCCTGCCAGCAGGGGTTAAATCCTGGGTTAAATGAGGGTAAATGGGTTAAATCCTCTGCTTCAGAGCTCTGATGCTTCCATCACTGAACTTATTGTGCATAAGAGGCATAACCAACCCCTGAATGTCACATTTTACTCCAGAATGTTCCTTTCTAGCTGGACTGAAGGCACAGCAGTTCTGCAGCAAGGGGTGGCAAAAGTCTTTCTGTGTTCCACTTGTAACAGGAATATTCTGTTGGTGTTAATAATAACTATGAGTTGATTACAATTTCACGTGTCCATGCTGAAATTAAATCTGTACTGCATGGTTTGACCTTGAAAAATAATTGGGTTTAGTGTCTAGAAGACAAAAAACTCCGTGGCAAAAAAACTCCCATAATTTTTGAAAAAGAAAAGGATGAGAGTGCCAAGAGTATCTTAAATATGCAGTGCTTTTGTAAGAAAATGCATACCTGATGTTAGCAAATAGCACATTTATCACCTGACTGCCTGGGAAAACTGCTGTTCCTTGAACTCCTTAGACTTTATACATTTTAAAGAGAAAGGCTGTAATTCTGTAAGAGTTTGGAGAATGTGTTTAACCATTAAAGATCATTTTTTGGTACCTGTGAAAGATGAGTTTCCAACTTGTTTAAGACTTCAGACATCCAATGATTCTCAGGCATTAGGTGCTGCTCCTCTGAAAGCTCTTCACCTCAGCGTGGCTTTTGGATTTATGAATCTCAGCAAAGCAGAGCTCACCATTCCCATGGCTCATCTGCTCCCCTGCATTACTCTCGTGCTAAATCAATCTTCAGATCCATAAACCAGGTCTGTAAATATTAATGCAGGCCAAAGCAGCCTCAGCTCAGGCAACTCTCACTGCAGAAGGAAACTGGGGAGGCAGCAGCTCCTTCTGAGCCCTTTCCAGCGAAATTCAGCTCCTGGGCAAGACAAGAGAAGAATATTCTAGTGAGCAAAAATGTAAAATATTACAGGAAAAGAATGGAGTTCATAAGGCAATTGGAGAACAAGAAAGGGGAAGGTTGAAAGGAAAAGGACAATGAGCTGAGGGGATGTGAAAGGGAAGAACAGAGCCAAGGAAAGGAGAAGAAGGCACAGAGCAGTGACAGAAAAGAGAGTGAGTGACAAAGCGGTGGGACGAGAACAAACACTAATGGGATTATATTTCCTTCTCTTCAGTGTCTGGAAAAGCACCAGTGCAAAGCAGCCAGTGCAGTGAATGAATGAGTTCATAAATTGGGCAGGATATCAGGAGAGGTCAGGGGCACACAAACCCAGACTGCCCAAGGGCAAGGGGATGCCTGGGGCTGCCTCCTAATCCCATCACACTGAGACAGCAGCAGAAATTGCCCTGGATTTCTCCTTTAAAAATATTACTGCCAATCTCTCAGGTTCACTCTTTGACGTGTATCATCCCCCAAAATGATGATGACTGGCATCAGGTTTCTCTGCTTTCTTATGCGCTGATTTCTATTGATTCCTTGGGGGTTTTTTCTTGTTTCTTTAATTTCCAAATTTCTTTTTGTTTTCATTAATCTTTCTTCAGGTTGTCAAGTCTCACAGGTGATTTTTTCTAAGCAAATTCTCTGACCTGGGTAGACTTTCTTCTGCTTTCATGATTTTTTTGCATTTTCTCAAGGAACAGAAGGAAAGATTAAAGGGACATTGAGCACAGGCAGCAGAACTGGACACTTGTCTTTGCAGTGATTTTTTTTTTTTAATTGGCAATCAAGAGGAATTAAAACAAGAGTTGAAAACAAGAACTCCTGCCAAGACAGAGAGAGCAAGAGGCTGCATTCCTGCTCCCAGTTTCTGACATGATATGTTCAAATCCCTTTTGGTTACAGTACGTCAGCTCGTGTTTCACCAAACCATGAGACATAATGCAGCCTGACACACCAATTGTTTTTTGACAGAAATGTAAAGGAAAAGAGACTCTCTGCTCTGCTGGTAAAGAAATAATTTTCTTTAAAAGCAGAGGAACAGCCAGATTTCTCCTAAACATTGAGGCATCAGAGTGGGGTGGCCTTGAGAGCTCTGCAGCTCTCACTGCCAGGGCTCAGGGGCAGCTCTGGGGGTGCCCTGGGCCAGGCTGAGCCCCCCTTGCTGCTCTGAACTTGGCACTGGCACGTTTGGCTGCAGCCTGATTGCAGCCCAGCTGTGCCACATCTGGGGCTGTGCCCGGTCCTGCTGATCCCCATTGTCACAGACACGTTTTATGGAAAATCCTTTTTTAGGATTTTTCCTCCTGAGAAGCTGGGAGGCCTCAGGAACAAAATGCAAACAATGGTTATCTGCTGCTGTGGGATGCAACAGGTGCATCTGGGATTGGGCTCATGTGCTTGTTTCTAATTAATGGCCAATCACAGTCAGCTGGCTCAGAGAGAGAGCTGAGCCACAAACCTTTGTTACCATTCTTTGCTATTCTATTCTTAGCTAGCCTTCTGATGAAACCTTTTCTTCTATTCTTTTAGTATATTTTCAATGTAATATATATCATAAAATAATAAATCAGCCTTCTGCAACACGGAGTCAGCTCCTCATCTCTCCCCTCACCCTCGGACCCCTGTGAATCCATCACAAGGAGGGTCCCCCTGCCCGAGCCCACCCAGCCCCTCTCTCTCAGCCCCAGCACCAGATGGAAATGGTCCCTGGCCCCAGGAGCAGCCCTGCCCCGTCCCTCCTGCTGGATTTTAATTGTAGACCTTTTAATGTCAAAGCACGTTTGTAGGGCCCTGGGTGAGTGGATGACCTTTAATTTCAGACAAGTATTATGTGTTCAGAGTGATTAAAGGAGGAATCAAGTTCAGCTTTTAACAGCTGGAAATTTCATGCAATCAGTTTGAGTATTGTAATTTTGGAGCTTTTCAGCAGCAGCATCTCCAGACATCTAGAGCTTTTTGTTTTGTTTTTCCCTTTTATGAACCATTCAGGTTTCAGCAGGCCTACCTGACCCCAGGAGCTGCATCTGCCTTCCTGGGGGCACAAACTGGGGCTAAAGAAATGGACAATGCAAAAACTGGAAGTTGTCCTCACCTTCCATCCAATCCATGACTGATTTCCAGACACTCCCCCAAGAGAAGTGGATGAGGTCTCATAAAGGATTTTTCGGTCCCACAAAAAGTCACAAAGGAAACAAATAGGGGTTTTTTGAACATTCCAATTAATGTTTTTGGAATTTTTGCAGCTCCTGTATTCTATTGGAGTCAGTGATATTTCCAGCAGCACAGGTTAATTTGGTCACTGGGATGGTGGGAGATACAGGAAAGGAACTGCAAGCAATATTTCTGTTGTTCTCCTGCCTGAACAGGAGTGAGAGAATGGGGCAATAATCCCCTGCGTGGTTCCTGAGCCCTTCCTGTCCTCTGTGCTCAGGCACAGAACTGCTAAGGAATTCTGATAAAGAAAAATAGGTTTTGTCTTAAGTGACTCTTGAAATTCTTTCAGCTTGGGAATTGTAGCAGAGCTATTAAAGACCAGTTTTATTGACGTGACACATTCCCGAGGATGGGCCATTAATCATTTTGTGTTATTGTATACTTAACATCTGAAATTCAAGTAAAATCCTAATGATACAACTATCAGGGGGGAAAAATGGGACTGAATCCACCTGAAGTGCTGCTTGTGCTGTGACTGAGCAGCACATTCAGAGCAAAACCTCTCAGCTGGACTCCCGCTGTTAGTGCGAGTTTTATTCCTTAAAGCATTGCTCGCAGAAAGGGAGGGAGGTGAGCAATGTCACTGCTGTCCCCTCCCTGCTCAGGAGAACTGCCTGGATACAGAACCCTGCTGTGCCCTCGTCTCTGGGGCTTTATCTCAAACATATGCATAAACATTCCTTTAATCACAACCCTGGGCATCTGTTTCAGCCCCAAGCAATGCTGATTATTGTGGTTCTGGACCAAAATAACTTAATGAGGTAGAGGCTACAGGTTTTGCTCCTGTTTTCCAAATAATAACCTGTCCTCGTTTACGTGTCACTTAAAGAGGATTAATTTTGACTTTACAACGTATGGTGATTTCAAACCTCTAGAAAAGCAATCTATTAATGTGTGACTGCCTTAATTAGTATCTGTGACTTTCATTGCTCCTGGCTGGCCCCCTAAAAGCATTCTTTTGGCAAAACAAACAAATCAATATTATTTTAAAGAGCAGGAGGGGAGGAAAGCAATAGAGTTGATATAAAAGGCTCAGAGATGAGGAGATCCCTGGTCCAGGGCAGGGATGAGCACAGCTGCAGAGTGACAACGAGGAAATGACTGATGAGCATTAATGCCCTTGAGGTAAAGGAAGGTGGGTTGAGGTTTGATAATGGGCAGGAATTGTTCCCTGGCAAGGTGGGCAGGCCCTGGCACAGGTGCCCAGAGCAGCCCCTGGGTCCCTGGCAGTGCCCAAGGCCAGGCTGGACACTGGGGCTGGAGCGCCTGGGACAGTGGGAGGTGTCCCTGCCATGGCAGGGGAGGAACCAGAGGAGCTTTAAGGTCCCTTCCAGCCCAAACCATCCAGGGATTCTCAAAGGCTCCCTGCCTTTGGAGCAGAGCTCTGCTCCCCATGGCCCTGGGCTCAGGGCCAGTCCCATCCCTGCTCTGTCCTGCTGAAGGCAAGGCACACTTGGCATCTGTCACAGACATCTTTTATGGAAAATCCTTTCCTTAGGGTTTTTCCTCCTGAGAAGCTGGGAGGCCTCAGGAACAAAATGCAAACAATGATTATCTGCTGCTGTGGAATGCAACAGGTGCATCTGGGATTGGTCTCATGTGCTTGTTTCTGATTAATGGCCAATCACAGTCAGCTGGCTCGAACTCTCTGTCCAAGCCACAAGCCTTTGTTGTCATTACTTATTTTTCTATTCTTAGCCAGCCTTCTGATGAAATCCTTTTCTTCTATTCTTTTAGTATAGTTTTAATGTAATATATCACATAAAATAATAAATCAGCCTTCTGAAACATGGAGTCAGATCCTCATCTCTCCCCTCATCCTCAGACCCCTGTGAACACCGTCACAGGCATCCATGGCCACCAGGATTTCCCTCCAGGTTTCAGAGGTTCTGCCCTGGAAACAGTTCTGTGTCACATTGGGGGTGTCTGTGAGCACAGAGACCTCAGCCAGGTGAGAATCCCACCCCTCACATCCCTCACCCTGCCCTAACTCAGCCCAGGACGAGTAAAGAACAAACCACAACAATAACAGAGCAGGAGAAACCAGCAAGGGACGAAAGGAAAGGAAAAAGGATCAGGAAACGCAAACTGCACCAAAGCTCTTTTGTTCCCAAATCAAACATGACTGTCAATCTGCTGTGGTTTACAAACACATTAGTTCACCACACTTCTTTCAGATTTAATAAAAAAAAAAAACCAAATCCAACTGGAATGAGTAATAGTCAGTTTTGTTGTCTGATAATAGATTGATAGCCTTAAGCTTTCTCAAAGGAAATTCAATTTGAATAAGGATTAAACTCGACTTTTCAGTGAAGTATCCATCCACAAATACTTATTTCTCACATTCATTCTAAATTCTGGTTGTACTTTGTCTTCCAAAACATCACGGTTTGAAGCTAGGCACAGCTAAATCACAGAGTATCCATATTAATAAAGATGTTTAATGTAAGAGCATTGTTTTTCTCCCAATCATTCATGTCTCAAAAAGGTCCTTTATAGCACCACAGGTAAAGAAGATGTATCTGTGAGGAGTGTCACAAGTATTGAAGCAAAAATAAACACTGGTTTTTTCTTTTGATATTTTAGGTGAGGCTTTTAAGGTCAGGTAATTAACTCACGGTTTTCTTGTATCCTTCTGCTGCTTCTCCTGTCTCTCTGTCAAAATAGTTTCATTAAAACACTCACAAATTATCATTTTAATGAGTTTTTGACAAGTTAATGTACTCCTTATAGAGACGCAGGGTTTGGGTTTGATTCAGTCCCTGATACATTTGCTGTTTACAGAGCAGGAAAACCACCAGGGGCAATGAGTGGTGCTAAACCAGAATTAAGTACATTGAAATCACATTTTTGGCCTTCTAAACCACCTTGCCACTCAATATTTAAAATACATGTCATTGAGCTGAGCTAAGACACCTTTATCCCAGACTTAACAAGAGGAAATCTTTGCAAGCGTGGAGTGACACTTGGCCATGAACAGGAGGAGCTCCAGATCCTCCTGAGCAGCCACTACAGCTCCAAACAATCTGATGAGGTTTTAAAGAGCCCTCATTGGAGCCAGCTGAGGCTGGAAGGAGATTATCTAATTAATTTATGAGTTTCAGTTCTTTCTGTGTTATCTGCCTAGAGTATCTTCTTCAAAGTTGTCCCAAAACCCAGCAAAACAGGGAATAAACATAGAAAAAAAATATCTGCTTTTCACGTGAGGCAGCAAGGAGAGGAAGACAGAAAAAATGTGGGTTTGCTTCTCTTGTGTATGAGAAGGAATAGGGGTAGAATTGCTTTAGACACTCATTCCAAAATATTTTCCACAAATGAGCTAATTTTGAAGTCACCTAAAATTGAACACACAGATAATTTTAGCTTTGTGCATGAAATATGGTATTGCAGAAACTGCAAAAAAAGGAAATGGCATGTGATATATTTGTTGGATTTAGAAACAGCAAACTAAGTGGAAAAGTATATTTTTCTCCAAAAAAAGATTCTGGCAGTTAGTGCAAACAGTCGTGTCCTAAGCAGGGTAATGAGCGGTAATGCTGCTCTAAACATTACCCTCCACACAAGAAACAAACAGAAAGCAATGAAAAATAGAGCATGGCTGAGGCATTCTTCCTCGAGCCCACTCCATTCAAGGTGATGACTAATTAGGAAAACCTCCAAAACTGAGTTTTTCCTTCTTTAAGTGCACCAGTGAAGATAACATAAATATAACTCAGCCCTATCAACTGATTCTGCTCCTGAAAATAAACTTTTAAGCATATGGTCAGGAAAGCCAATGTATAGGAAGAACAATTCTTGAACAGCATGACAACAGTCTGGAATTACATGCTAGGGCTCACACAAGTGGGTTTGCACAGCCGTAATTTCATCAAATGCATTTCAGAGCTTGACAGTCAATCCCACAGAAACACAAGGAGGATTTCCAGGAAATGTTTGCATTGTTCCACTCAGCTTTTGAACAGCTCATTTCTAGTGAGGGAATTTCTCTTTGTGAGTGGGGCAGATTTCTTTGTTAAGTAAAATGAGATGGAAATCAAAAGCTCAAATTGCACCAGGAAACACCGCAGGGATCTGTGCACCAAAATGCTCCAGTGATTGTGGCCCGTAACTCACTGCTCAAAGTTCCTTTTCATTTTTCTGATGTTCTAATTTATCAACCAGGCTCCTGATAGTTGTTAAAACTCTCGTTAACAAAAGTGGAACAACAGCACCCCCTCCAAGATAGAGTGATTCTTTCTTCAGATTTTCTTGAAAATAACTATATTGAGTGTATTTGATGCATACAGAAGCCTTGCTCCCACTAGAGGGGAACTTAAACAAGATTGGATATCCTGCCAATATTTTGGATGACTAGGTGCTCAGTCACCTGTAATACACATGATCTGAAACTGGAGTATCATAAAATCAGGAATGTATAAACTGATTTGTGCTCAAAGATATTCCCAAAAAAAAGAAGATAAAGTGCAGGTGATGTCATTGTGAAATTTCCCCTGTAGGAACAAATGTAAATGTTCTATGTGCTATAGAAACCCTGAATTACAAAAGGAGAATATTGTTGTTTAAAAAATCTTTGCCAGAATTGCAGAAAAGATATCAGCACTTCAACAATGTTGGGCTTCTTTGCTCATAAATCATTACAATAAATTACAAATGCCCACTAGCATTCAGCAAAATGCGTAAATGTCAAAATCATTTGTCACAAAATCCTCCTCACCATTACCACCTGTTTTTTAAAGAAAACAATAAGAAAAAAAAATCCAGAATTTGCATAAAGAAGCACTTGAAACATCCTTGTTTGGTTTTCATATTTCACATGAAATTCATTTTCATTTTCAGATTTCAGTGAAGATTGGGTTTATGATCAAGTTGAGTCATAGACTTGGAATTTCTTAATTCGGTCATATTGTACAGCTCCTTTATCTGGTTTTTTACACAGAGCTGGTATCTGGCAGGGAATTTCACCTGCCTTCTCCTTCCAAACAGAGCACAAGCAAAGCTGGCATGACTGGGGAAGTTTTGGCTGTCTCTGCACAGATCCATATTTGTTGTGGGAAGAATGCACAGTGTATTTCAATACCACACCTGCTTGTTTAACTGCATCTTCTGGAAAACTGTGCAGAAAAAAAGAAGAAAATAGGAATAAATCATCAGAGAAGTCTGACTGCTCACCCTCCCTTGCTGTTCTCTTGGTTTTGCTCCTGAGCCTGCAGCTGGCTGAGTGCTTGGTGCTTCCACTGGGAATGGGGAGCTCCAGCCTCTGTTCATCTCAGATCCACACCCTGTTTATCAATTAAGCTGTTTCACACCTCCTTCTCCAGGTAAAGCGAGGCTGGTGCAATAATCCCAGGTCATAGATTGGACAAGGTGATCTTAAAGGTCTTTTCCAATCTAGTTCATTCTGTGATTCTGAGATGCTGTGTTTTTGTGATTCTGTGATTTTTCAATCCTGTGATCCTGTGATTCTGTGATGCTGTGATTTATTGATTCTGTGATTTTGTGATGCTGTAATTTTGTGATTCTGTGATTTTGTGATTCTGTGATGCTGCCACAGTCTCCTGGTGGAGCTGCTCCTTTGAGCAACCCCAAACCTGTCCCAGCCCCATCATCTGATCAGCAAAATTCCCCTAAGCCTGCTCTGTTGGGCTCACTTGGCTGAGGAGGGCCCAGGTAAGGAAATCCAGCAGGTTCCAGATGGGATTTCATTGCTGGTGCTGTGGGGAGGAAGCAGCAGCAGCTCCCAGCTGGTGGGATGCAGACAGGAGCACAGATCCGCATCAGGGCAGCCTGCGTGCCCAGGGAAGGGAATATTCTGCTTTACCCTTGCACCAGAACCCATCTGACTCCTGTCAGCTGCAGCAGGACAGGCAGCCCCCCGCCCAGCAGGAAGTTCAGTTCTTACAAACAGACGATTCTTGGTTTAGCACAACCTCTTTGGAGGCAGAGCTGCTCCTTCAAAAGCCATCAGAAACATGATCTGGCAGGGACCATTGCTGAGAGCTCAGCAGAAAATGCCTCATCTGGGCTCAGCATTTCTGCTGTGCTCACAGTTAACATCCCGTGGAAATGCAGCCCGAGCCCTTCAGACAGACAGGGCTACAGCCCTGCCAAATTACAGACATTGAGAAATTAACTCTTGTGTCTGTGTGGAAATACAGCAGGGCCAAGGAAGTCAGTGATCCTTTCCACAAGCTTTGCACATGTATAAAAACCCTGCAGAGACTTAACAAAGGTAGAGAGTAACTGTATTGACATTATATCTGATTTAGGTGACAATTAATGCTAGACAGAAGATTTTTAGATACTTCCAACTATTATTAGGCTCAAAATACTTCTTTCCATGAGCTACATGCTATTTCTAATCTCTATATTAAATATTATCTGATCTCCTATTGTACCTACAACACTTATTAGCACAGCCATTTACAGATAGCAACATAAATAATGTTTTTTTGTGCTAAGACTGTGAGAAACATAGAAGTGTTCACTGCAGCTGCTGTGCCTTGCACGCCCTCCCAGCATTCCGATTTACTGTGTAACTTTCCTCAGAGGATCCCTTAGCATGAGAGCAAGCAATTTTGCCCCATACCTATGTCATGTTTTGTTGAATCCACATCAAGACGCCAATGCCCTGCAGCACCTGGAGATGTGCACTGATCTTCTGCAACACCAGTCTGAGCTCCTCAAGACTGAAATTGATTTTTCTCAAAGTGGCATGTGAAGGCACAAAGTGTAGCCAGTGATCCATGGCCCAAATGAGTGCAACAACACCAGTCCCAGCTGCTGAAGGAGCAGTAAGTTTTAAAGTCTTTGCAAGCAACAGTGCAAGAAAAAACAGAGTGTAGTGAGGAATTTATCTTGTAAAATGCCAGGCAGTCAAGTTGTTTTACTGCTGCTGCAGGCTATTGTCAGAGCTGCTAAGTAAATGGTAGGAATGGTTTTCTTTAATTGGAAAGAGCTGGGATGCCATGGTGATGTGCTTTTTATAGCACCCCTACACAAACAGATAAACCAGCGTTTCCAAACTCGGATTTTATCAGATCTGAACCCGGTTCTGTGGTGGGAAAGGCTCAGGTGTGCTCTCACCTGCAGAGCCCCTCCCCTGACAGCTAAGACAAAATTAGGAAGTTTAAAAATATTATTTAAAATAATATTTTTATTATTTTAAATTTAAATTATTTTTGTTATTTTAAATTTAAAATTATTTAAAACTATTTTTATTACTTTAAAATATTATTTAAAATAGTATTTTAAAATATTATTTAAGAAGCTTAATAATATTATTATACATCTGTGATTTGTTCTGGACTTTCACAGTTTCCCTGAAGAGTGTATGGACAAGAAACTTTTTACTGCTGCAATGCCCTGAAATAAACACCTGAATATTAAACCAATTAATGTTTCTACCTGCACTGGCTCCTGCAGAGTCCAGGGTTTTAAACACCCTGTTTGCTTCTCATTAAATGTGTGCAACTGTAGGAGAATTTTCACAAGCCCAAGGAGAGGCGGCACCTCAGCGAATAAAAGAATTTCGACATTGCAACACCTGAGATAACAGATCTTTGCAGCTACAAGTGAAAAGTGACCTTTGCAAATTTAGCTCCCATTTTCCTCTCATGGAATGTGATATTTCTGTCTTTTTTTTCTCCAACTTGCAAAGAGGGACTGTAAAAAGTTAGGGTTTGACTTTCTGGAATAGTTCTTAGAAGGCTGTTCAAGGTGAGCAGGTGCAGATGCTTGGCTTTTTCAAAATTCAGATATAAACAAGGAGGGACGTGTGAGGTCTGGCAGGTCCTGGGTGCAATTCCAGCTCTGAGGAGAGGACCTGGGGTGCTGTGCTCAGGGATTAACGTGAGCCAGGTCAGAGGAGCAACCATTCCCTCTCACAGCCACCCACAGACCAATGTCCAAGTGTGTTTTGTTCCCTTTGCACTCACCCGTGGCGTGGCAGGGGCTCGCTCAGGGTCTGTGCCCAGCATCAGAGGGAATTGCTCCTCACCTGCTCAAAGCTGGCAATAAAATACTGAGAGTTGAGTGGAAAGTTTGTGTGAAATCTGAGAAAATCAGTGTCATCCTGACAGACAGGAGATCTGCACAAACCGAGCCCAGCTTTGGAGGCTCAGGCTGTGCCAACACCGAGTTTGTGCTGTTCTGACAAAATTGCATGGAAATGAGCGTCAGTAAATTACAAAGGTGATTTCGGCTAAGATCTCACTTCTTTAAAACTTTAAATGGCAGGTGTAGTTTTAAAGAAGAGATGATGCTAATTCTGTCTCTTGCTTGCAGTCACTTACCTGTTCAAACAATGCAGCTTCTGCTGATGGCAATTTCAGAGTGGCTGTTGGGGGAGCAGCTCCAGTTTTGGGTGGGATTCCTGAGTCCTCCAAGCAGGTCCTGATCCTGTCACAGAAAGGGTAAATGAGGATTAGGGTCAGTAATTTGCCCGTGCTCTGGCTGTGATTAGGGCAATATTGAGCAGATATTAGTTTAATATTCAGGGGGTTCCTGGGCATGGAGGGAGCTCTGTGCCATTCCCTGGGATGGGGAGCATGCCTGGAAAAGGACATGGCAAAAACACCCCCAAAAGTGCACCCTCAATGCAGAGATATTCACAGGCTGCTTCACTTTGACTAAAAGCAGAGCTGGGAACACAGTCCTTCTTTTAAATTATGGCTTGTTAGGCCTATTTCTTAATGTGATTAATGGCACATCCGTGCTCGCAGCACGGGGCATTCATCAGCAGGGCCCATGCCCTTAGCACAGGTGTGGAGGGAATTCCAGAACGTTGCAGCACCAAATTCTGCTGTGTCCACGAGGGGCTGAAGTGACAAATCACCAAGGAACAGGAGCCATTACAGTCCTGAAACAGGAATTAATTGGTGTGTACTTAGAGAGAAGTGTTTTCCTCTGGTGTTACAAGGATTCCATACACCTGCATGCGTAGGGCATGGGGCTGTGGAGGTAAATGTGAGCACAGGAAAAGCTAGAGAGTGAGAAATAATTCAGATTTAAACATTTCCCAGCGAAGAATGTCAGACAACAGGAAAATAATCTTTCTTGAAGATAGAAACTAGCTTTGGTCAAGGTTTTCTCAATGGAAGAAACATGTTCTGAATCCTGAGTTAGCAATTAAGAGAGAAAGCTGACAGTCATGTAGAATGCTGACCAAGGGCATATTCTAGATATAATAAAAAAATAATAAAACTCACCTCTCAGCATCTCTGTAATTAGAGAATGAAAGATCAGTTCTCAAAATCAGTCACTAATTACAAAAAACACCCAAAGAAATAAATGACTGTCCACAGAGGACATTACTGACAAAACTGAGAAGCAGACCAGGTGAGCCAATGACCCTGAGGACAAAAACCCTCAAAATTCTGTGAGAAATGGAAAATAACCTGAAATACCAACAGAGCCAGGGAGTCTCAGTCCCTAAAATGTAAAGATGGCTGTGATTTTAGGTAATTAATTAGAAATAATGCAAGCAGATCTTAGTTCTTTTTGTAACATCTGTGCATGAATCTCAGAGCATTTTTGATCAAATATCATACTCTCACATTTGTGCCTTGTTTTACCAGGAGTCATGAGTGACTCTTGTTTCCTGCCTAGTTCTGTTCACTTTTTTATCTTCCTTTTCTTCCCCAGCCTTGATTGTCTGTCTTGCTCTGTTATTTCATCTTCTCTTTCATGTATACTGTAAATTCTCTGGAGCACTTGTTTCTTTGTTATAGGTCTGCAGAGAGCCCTGAATAACCCAGCCATGATCTAAACATGAGGGGATCTGAGTGGTAGCATACAAATAAATGAATAAAATGTGTTTATTGCACTTCTCTAATAGAAAGAGATGATTAATGCATAATAAACACTGATTTTATTAATTTAGAAAAACAATAAAGGGAAAATCTTGTTGGTAAGCAAGTCTTGGAAAAAGTATTTTTATACAATATGTTGTAGCTATCCTCAGAAAAACTTCCTGGTTCTGCCTTCAAAAGCAGAGATATTCTGAAAGAATGAAATATTAGGAAAAAAGAAAAAAAAGAAAAAAGAAGAAGAAGCTAATAATCAGTGCTGTCTATCAAAGAACCTGTGAATTATGCAGAGCTCCAGTGCCCTGACCACAGTGGGAGATTGAAGATTGACTCTCTGGAATTGAAATTAAAGAGGAGTTGCAATATCTGACATAAACCCCATTTTTCACGGCTCCAGTTCCTTCAGAACTGGCCATTTCTAAATGGACATTGGCATCAGAATGCAGAGATTTTGTAAAACCTGCTGGGCCAAACAGGGCCAAGCTGTGTCAGACTCTGAAGAGAGTCACGAGTTTTCATTATTATCTTTTCTGTAAGTATCCTTTCTCTATTCTTTAGTATAGTTTAGTATAGTATTCTTTAATATAATATAGATCACAAAATAATAAATTAGCCTTCTAAGAACACGGAATCAGGGTCATCATTCCTCCCCTCAATGGGGTCTCAGAAAATCCCACACCTGCCCACCTGGGCTTGGCCCCCATTTAGGAACACTTTGCCTTCCTGCGCTCCCAATCCCAGGAAAAGAAAAAAAAAACCAACCTGGAATTTGTAAAGAAGTAAATAAAATAAAAAAGCAGGCAGCAAAGGAAGACTCTGGAGTGCGAGTGCAGGGCAGACTGGTCTGTGAGGAGTGGGGACCCTGCCCCTCTGCACTGCAGGCTCCTGCAGAGCCCGGCCCAGGGAGCATCCTGGGGCTGGATGGGTGCGGGTGACCTTGGCTGCTGCTGCAGGACAAGGCTGGAGAATGGCTGATATTGTGCCAAAACAGTGCTGGAAGAGCTCTCAGATGTGACATTTTATTTTTCATATCCGTGCTGCTGCTTCTGTGTGTTTCTAAACCTGACCTCCGGATTTATCCCCTCAAGAATTTCTAAAATAATGGTGTTCCATTAGGAATAATAATTGCTAAAAGTTTCCATGGTTTGTTTTGCCTCCTTAAAAACTACTTTCAAAAGTGAAATTTCATCCTTTATCTCGCCTCTACCTTTGATGGTTTTCTCTGCTCTTTAGAAATCAACAATCTGCTAATAATAGATACTTCACACAAGACTTGTTAAGTGGTGTTTTATAAATGATGTTCCATAGCAATGGATTACTCACAACACTCCAGCCATCCAAATTAGAATATGTGTTAACAAAGAAATGGAAAATCACCTTTTTGGAGTTATTATAAAGTTTGCTTTTAACTTTTTGTCTATTTAACTTTATATTTCCATTTTCAGTTAGCAGAACCCTCGATATCTGTACAATCAGAATAAACCTTTACCTGCTTCAGACAAAAAAAAAATTGTTGACTTTAGGTCTATCATAAAAATTTCATGTCTTCAAGCACTCACCCTCAGAGAAAACTGAAAGGATAATTGCCACGTTTTTTTTTTTTTAGGTTTCTGCCTTTGATAAGTTAGTTTTATTTGTCATTTGGGAAAAAATAAACATGGGAAAAAACAAATTTTGGAAGAAAACAAATTCTTGAAAAAGAATTTGGTTTATATTTTTCCTCTCCTAGAGCAGAGCTGTGGGCACAGAACTGTCACTGCCTGCCCAACATCTGCATTGTCACAGCTGTGCCAACATCTGCACTGTCACTGCCTGCCAACATCTGCACTGTCACTGCCTGCCCAACATCTGCACTGTCACTGTGTGCCAACATCTGCACTGTCACTGCCTGCCAACATCTGCACTGTCACTGTGTGCCCAACATCTGCACTGTCACTGTGTGCCCAACATCTGCATTGTCATTGTGTGCCAACATCTGCACTGTCACTGTGTGCCCAACATCTGCATTGTCACTGTGTGCCAACATCTGCACTGTCACTGTGTCCCCAACATCTGCATTGTCATTGTGTGCCAACATCTGCACTGTCACTGTGTCCCCAACATCTGCATTGTCATTGTGTGCCAACATCTGCACTGTCACTGTGCACCCAACATCTGCACTGTCACTGCCTGCCCACATCTGCACTGTCACTGCCTGCCCAACATCTGCATTGTCACTGTGCACCCAACATCTGCACTGTCACTGTGTGCCCAACATCTGCATTGTCACTGTGTGCCAACATCTGCACTGTCACTGTGTGCCAACATCTGCATTGTCATTGTGTGCCAACATCTGCACTGTCACTGCCTGCCCAACATCTGCAATGTGTCACTGCCTCCCAACATCTGCACTGTCACTGCCTGCCCGCATCTGTGCCATGGCAAGAGCCTGCCTGGAAATGAATTAGGCATCAGGCAGTTTTTATATCCCCATAGAAAGCAAACATGGAATAAATCAAATTATTGTTTAATGTGCTTGATTATCCTTGAGTGCCTCTGCAGCCACACGGCACATGTCCTGCAGGGGCCCTGTTTGCTCCTGGGAATGTGACATGGAGCTCCTAATGAAGAGAGATGGCACACCAAGTTCCTGCCAGAGCCAGAATGCAGGGGAAAAAATGAGCTATAATAGAGATTCCTGCTCTAAAGACTGTGTTAGCAGAGGCATAGCTCATTTTGAAAAGGTGCATTAATTAGAACTTCCTTTCTCTGAAAACAGGGAACAATCCCTTTTGCTGATTAATATTTATCTGAGAATCCCTGGGGTGGAAGCTCCTGAGCTCAGCTGCTCCCACCCCTGCTCAGAGCAGGCTCCACTCAAGGGCCTTGGGCCAGTCTGCTTTTTATTTTCTCCAGGAATTCCCTTTCTCAGCCTGTCCCAAACCTATGGCACCACCTTAACTACCAAAAAGGTGTTTTTCCTATATTTAAAACAGATTTTCTGCATCATGGTTTGTGCCCACTGCCGCTCATCCCGTCACTGGGCACCACTGACATCTGATTGTGGGTTTTAAAGGAACTTAAATTAAAGCAACTCAATTCTGATTATTGTTTATATAAAACAAAACCTGTGAGAAAAAATATTTTCAGTTCTGAAAAAATACAGAAGGTGCTGCTTAATCCAAAGTGTCTTTTAACAATAGAATCTCTGATCTTGGTAGAACAGTGCACAATGTGACAAAGCACCTTCAGACATAAATTTAGCAGTAAAGATGACTTTGAGAGCTGAATGAAATTACAAAGATTATTTGTAAGCAATTTAACAGTAATTTTTGGGTGCAGACAAAAATGGGATGGAATCCAAAAGGTTTTGTGGGCTAAGACAGCCGAGGTGAGCAGTTTTCAGTGCAAGGGCACAGACTCAGCCACTGACCCTGGATTTAGGGTGTCACTGCTGGGTCCCTCTGCCCGCCTGTTCTGCAGCACCCATTGCTGCACCCACACAGGCACCCAGTAAAACATTGAATTTCTCTGTTTTTGCCAAACCTGACAGGAGAAACCTGCTAAGTGCCCCCACCACATTCACCTCTCAACGCACAATAGAGTCAAGCAGGCTCTCCCAGCTCCTGCCCTGCCACCATCCCGGCAGGGAAACCAAACCCTGGGTGGAGTCAGCTCTGCTGCAGCCTGAGAGCATCCCCACACCTCAGAGAACGAGATTCCACCCCTGCCCACCCTGCCAGGCCTCCAGGGGCCCAGAGCTCACCTCTTCAAGCATCGGGGGAACTCTGTGCCCTAGGCTCTGCTGTGAAATTAAATTCACACGTGGCACTCCTGGGCTCTTGAATTCAAAAGATGATTTTCACCTTCTTCTTGCTGTTCTCAGGGAAACAACCGGCTCCACATGACTCATCATTTTGTGGGAGTTCAGTGCCAAGGCTGCTTGCACACAAAAGAAAATCACGTAATTATACTAAATTTTGAGAATCAAAAACTTCTTTGTAATTGCCTTAAGATTATTTCATATTCCGTTCTCAGAAGATGCTTCCCTGTGTAGCCATTTAGAAGGAACATTTATTACAAAAGTTAATTACAGTTTCTTAAAGAATTAAAGAGGTTTTTTTGATCTTTTGGGGGTTTTTGGTTCCAAAGAATATCTCTGTTACATTCATGTCCAAATTTTGGGGTTATGTGTCAGTTTTGCCCAGATTTTTGACAATCTGATTAAGGAAATGTCATTTAGTTTTCATGTACGTTCATCTAATCAGTAAAACATATTTTATTGAAGCAGTGTTGGGCAAAAAATGCCAAACACTGCAGCACTGCTGTTCTTAACTGTCCCTGAACTAATTTTAACTTCAGGAAAATACTTTAAAATTAAAAAGGAAGGGGAAAATACAGAAGCATTTTTAATAACAAATTATTTCAACATACAGATGAAAACAGCCAGGAATTTCAAAACATCACTTAACTGGAGGAAAGAAGGGCTGGGAAGAAAATTGATTAAAAAATTAAAGTTTTTCCAGTTTCTGCCATATTTTTGTGGGGCTTCTTGGAGTACAACACTGCCAATTCAGCAACCAGCAGCTATTTCTGATGTGTTGTTTCCTAACTTAAACACAGTCTGTCACTTGAATCTCTAGAGAAAGTTATTGTCCAGAAGATCTGAACTGGTAAAGGGGGGAAAACAGCAGAGAAATCCCTTCTAATTACTGCTACATCCATCTGGGGACTGAGCAGGAGCATCAGAAATCTCTCCTTATTCCTTCCAATAGAGTGGAACCAGAGGAGAGTCTCAGTTTGAACCCAGCCCTGCCTGGGTCCTGTTTACCAAAAGGAATTTCAGGGCTCCAGGCAAGTGGGGAGAGGCAATAAAGGACTTCCCATAATTTAATAACCAGTCACAGAGCTCCGTTTAGGCGATTCTAATGCTTCAGAAAATTGGATTTGGATGAGGTCTCTGCACCTTAATTTGCTCTCCCTTTGCATTTCCTGCAAAGGGCTGCTCCATAGCCCACAGCCCACAGGTGTTTTATTGCCTTTGTGACAGCAGAGCCCTGCTGGTGCTCACCTGAATGGGCACAGATTCTGGGTGCTGGCACTGCCCAGGGTGCTCACCTGAACAGGCACAGATTCTGGGCGCTGGCACTGCCCGGGGTGCTCTCCCACCTTTGGCACTCCCTGCCTTCCTCTGAGTGCTCTGCAAAGCAGCTCCTCCTCTTCCTCAGCTTCCCCCTTGCCTCTGCACCTGGGAGCAGAGCTCAGGGAATTCCCAATGCCCCTGGAAGCAAAGCACAAAGAATTCTCAATGCACCTGGGAGCAGAGCGCAGGGAATTCTCAATGCACCTGGGAGCAGAGCGCAGGGAATTCTCAGCCCGGTGTCCCTGGAATGCTCAGCCCAACGCTCTTGGAAGGAGAGCACAGGGAATTCTCAGCCCAATCTTCCTGGGAACAAAGCTCAGGAATGCTCAGCCCAGTGTACCTGGAATTCCCAGCCCAGTGCCCCTGGACGCAGAGCTCAGGGAATTCTCAGCCCAATACTCCTGGAATTCCCAGCCCAATGCTTCTGGAATTCTCATCTCAATGCCCCTGGAAGGAAACCACAGGGAATTCTCATGCCACTGCTCTTTTCCCTCTGCTTTGGGGACAGCTTTGAGCCCTTCCAAAGGCACCTGGCTGGTTCACAGCTCCTGCCTGCAGCCTGGCTGGATTGCAGCCTCATCATTGCATTCCACCGACCCCAAACTCTCCCTTTAGCTCAGAAATGGGACCTTTTGCCGTTTTCTGAGCTCTGATGCTTTGCTTGTGAACTCCCAGAGAAGCTGAAGAGAAAGGCAGGCAGGATTTGGCTCGCTGGTCTAAAACCATTGCCTACAATGCAGCAATTGTTCAGCAGAGCCAGTGGAACCACCAGCAAAGGGCTGGGCTGGAATTCTGAACCAAAAGCTGCTGCAGGCCCCGTTCCAGGCTGTTCTGTGACAGCCCTTCAGCTCCTGTTCTGCTTTATTCAAAGTGCTGGGGAATGGAAATATTTTGATATGGAATCTGGGACCCACAAGAAACGCCCAATATAAACTTTAGAATAACATTCCCCCTTTCTGAAAACTATTAAATGGGTCCATTTTTCTTTCAGTGGGGAATTAAAGGTTTCCAAAACTTTGTTTTCCAGGAAAAAGAAATGTCAGTCAGTAGTGGAATTTGCTTTTCAGGCCCTAATGTAAACCTTACTCCTGGACTAGAGGAGTGACCTGAATCTTCCAGAAGTTCTAGCTTTTTTCTCTATTAACACCTTCCCGCCATGTGAATTTTCATTGAAATATATTTCTAAACATTTGTAGTTCTCTACTTCACGATTAACAAACTGATCATGGAGTCTAAAGGGAGATAAACAGTCAGAAGGACTGACATTGGGAAGATAAAAGCAGTTTAACATGAGTTAAATATGAACTATTAAGCAGTAACATTTTTGAGACTTCCAAAATCTTTTGGTGTTTAAAATTTAAAGCCAGAACAGAGAAGAATCATTAATAAGAGGAATAAAAGTGGCATCTTGATGTGTATGGGAAGAGTGGGTATAACCATGCATACAAAAATCTGGTCTGGAAGAAAGATCATCAGAACATGAATAAAATGAGAAAAATTATGTGAGATAAAGTTAAGAGAGACAAAAGGAAGTTAAAAGGAGGGCAGTGGAAGAGGAGGTAAATTGATATAATTTGCTGCTCAGCGTTTCAATTCTTTTCCTGTAGCACCCCAAAAATGCTCCCTTTGTGTGACCCCATGGCCACTCACAGCACCCCAAAATTGTCCCATCTTTGTAAGCCCCATGGTCCCACACACAGCACCCCAAATGTCATCTCTGTGTGAGCCCCATGGTCACACACAGCACCCCAAAATTGTCACCTCTGTGTGAGCCCCATGGCCACACACAGCACCCCAAAATTGTCCCATCTGTGTGAGCCCCATGGCCACACACAGCACCCCAAAATTGTCACCTCTGTGTGAGCCCATGGCCACACACAGCACCCCAAAAATGTCCCCTCTGCCCCTGGTATCAGCCAGGAAAGCTCTGTGGAACATGGGAGTGCTGAGAGCAGGGCTGGCGGTGGCAACACAAACTGGGAGCCACAAAACCCTGCCTCAGCTCTTTGTGTCCCTACCAACTCTCACACCCCGGGAAAAGTCACTTAACTCCACTAAAAACCCACTAAAAACTTTAAAACTCCACTTAACTCCACTAAAAGCCCACTGTACCTCCAAGGAAGAGCTTCCAAACCAAAATAAACAGGCCTTCCCAAGAAGATTCAGTCTCTGCTGCCCTGAAAATGCAGAAGCAAATAAAACTGGATATCTGGGTTGTGATGTGCTTGAACAAATGAACAAAATGCACATTACAGTCGTCTGTGTGTGTGTGAATGGCTCTCCTTCTACAGCCAGAGCACAAGGGTGCCAAATGCTGATTTTGGGGCAGGTTATCAGCACGAGGACAATTACAGTGTTCATCAATGTCTACTGAGTGGGTACCATGGAAAATTGCACCCACACTCATCAGTACCATGGAAAATTCTACCACACTCATTAGATTGGAATTTAGTAAATCCATTATTTTAGAAGCTGGTGACACCAAACATTTCCCACCAAGCTGGAGCTGAGCAGCATCACTTGACTTTCTCCTGTAGTTTTTTGCACATCTGTTCTGTGTGTCAGGACAGGCACCAAATCCTGTTTTTCCTGGGCATTTTGGGCCTCCTAGAGCAGCCTGGCTCCCTCGCTTCTCATTGATAACATTTGCATCTGCTGCACCTGGCTGTCTCTGATCACTCTCCCTGTGCTGATGCTTTACCTCCTCCCTTTGAATTCCTGCAGATGTTTGCTGATTCTATGCAAACTGCCTTTCAGACAACTGCAGATTTGCTCCAGGATGCACTGGACATCAGGGGAGGATTGCACTGGCAGCAGGTTGCCAGCTGATGGAGAGACAGAATGCTCACAAAAGGAATTTGCTTTTTGCAGGAGGGAGGAGGGCTCTGCTCCTCTGCTTCTCCCTGTGCTTGCCTCTTTGCAAATGAAACTCAGCACACAGGCTGCATGAGGAAAAGCACCATGAATACCAAGCCAGCCCTGAGCTGCAAAGGAATAAAAAATGCATTGGTTCTAGTTAAAATCGATTTTTGCCTTGGAAGTAAGTATTGGATTCACTTTCTGTCTCTCTCTCCCCAAAACACTTTGGGCAGATGGAAAATGTCACTGTAAGTGCTGTACAGTGGAGTGGTAAATAAACAACCAAGCAGCCCAGAAATCCTGCTGGGAGTGTCAGGGAGGCTCATCCTCATTGTTTCCCTGCAGAAGGGAGAAAACCTCTGGAATTAATTCAGAGTTCTTCTGTGGTGATCCAAAAAATGAGGGAGGTTCTCCTCCCTCCCCCAGTACCAATGAACCATGATGGAGCAGAGTAGTTTCCAGAGCTGCAGAGTCCCTAGGACTGTGGAATTATCAAAAGAAGAGAGAATAAATGGAAGATGAACAAATCCATTTGTGTTCTGAGCAGAATTTTGAAAAAGTTTTTCATTTCCCTTTTTAAAAACAGCAAGGTCACAAAACGTTTACATGAAATTACAGAAATTTTGTATACTGAGTAATAAACAAAGCAGCTGCTGGTTTCTTCATGCCTCTATTTAAGATAAAATAAATGCCTGATCTGAGTTTTTTTTTAGTAATTACTGACTTTAGATAAAGATTCTGATGAGTGTGGATGATTCTTGTGCAGCCACAGGGGGACTTAGTGGACATTCAGAGGTGGGAAAAGCTGCAGCAAGAGCTGCTGAATCCTGCAATGGTTACAGGTGGAAAAGCCCTGTAAGATCTTGGTCAGCACAGTCTTGTATTTTCTTGCATTTGCATGCAAATACTGGTGAACTGAGGAACTCAGTTTTGTACATCTGCACTATTGCAAGCATTTTTGCATTATGTCACACCACACTTCCACTGCAATCTGCATTTCCCTTATCATCTGATCAAGCTGCAGTTACTGGCCATAACCAACCCCTCATGTCCTGCTCTCAGAGCTCTCCTGACCCTTATGTGAAATGCACATTTTGCATATCTGCACCAAACTCTGCCATGGCTGAATTCTGAACCTCAGAGCTTCATGCTGTATAAAATGCCATTCTTCAGGCTGGAATGCATTCTGATAAAATACAGATAATTCTCTTCCCAGCTCCCTAAAATACATCATTTTCTCCCAAAAACCTCCAAAGTTTGCTGTAAATTATTCCCTTTGTGGTCCCACAGACTCCTTCAGCACACAGAAAAACCCTTGTTCAAACCAAGAATTAGCTGTGTGCTCTTCTCTTCTCTCCCTGCATCTCACACCTGTGCACACAAACCCCACAGTCCTCCACACTTTTATGAAATGAAACTGATTTTTCCCTGTTTTGATGTGAGATATTTCAGGAGAATAATGCCTCCAAGAAAGCTGGCTGAGACTTCTTTTAAAAGATTTGCTTTCTCAAGACTGGATTTTCTGTTGGTGGATTTATATTTTTTTCAGAATTGCTGGCACAGAAATGATCAGTTTGCTTTGCCTAGTTGAGCATGGTGAATATTGTCCCTTGGCTATTTCTCCTGGGAAAAGATACAGGCATAATGAGACTTATTCATGTACATAAAGTGTATGCAGTTAATATGGAGCCACAATTACCAGAAATTAAATTCTAAATGCTCCTGTAATAAAAGCACATCCCTGAAAGCCTCAGAAAAGGCAGAAGGAGACCTCATAAAGGATAAAACATTGATCTAATAATGGGAATAGAGGAGAGCTGTTGGGGTGTGGGGATTGGGTGCTCATACAGCAAGACTTGCATGGTTCTGATGCCCATCCTGCACCCAGATTTTGTGTCTGCAGCACCTGAGTGCCCCAAACATCTCCTGGGCCTACTAAACTCCATGTAAAATAAATTCATAAATTCATAAACTACAGGTATATAGGTATATTGAGAGTTTGAAGAACAGCTCTTAAACAAATCAAAATCTGTAAGAATCTTTGCTGTTCAGCTTCTTCTCAGTCAATGAATTCACTTAGTTATCAGTTTTTCACTTATTCCGTACACACAAACATGTTAACAAATTTTAACATGTTAACAATATGTTAGCATTTTTAACATGTTAAAAATACTCTTCATTTGTACAATAAAAGAGAAGATTTGCCCTCTCTATTCCACTTCTGAGTTTCAGAATTCCTCAGCCTGGGACAGGACACCACTTTGTTTTACTTTGCTTTTTAATGTTTCTTACCATTATAGAAAGTTTGGGATCTCTGCACCATTTTCATAACAGAAAACATTAAAATGAATGTTTTACCTTGAAAGTTCACTGGGTCTCCACTGGGACTTCTGTTCCACTGCTAAAGGAGTTCCTTTAAGGTTTTAATAAAAGCCAAGCAATACAAATGTTTCCTTAATCTAGAACATTTGAAAAATTTATTAGAGAATGTTTTAACAGAGGTTTCCAGTTCTACCTTACCCTGACTGAAGTAAAATCTAGAAGTGATTATCATAATCATAAATTGACACTTCCATCATTTATTATTGAAAGAATAAAGGTGGAGGGAAAACCCACACATTTTTCTTGTGTCCAAGTGTGCTTATTTCTTAATATGTAATATTAGAGTATCCCAAGGTTGTGTATTGAGTACAGCTGTTGGAATTTTACTTCAATCAAGCCATAATTGGGGCAAATCATCCTTTTCCAAGGCACTTACTGTGTCCTAAAGGTGATAAATTATAGAAGGATGGGAAAGCAGAACAAAGACAGGAAAGCTTCAGAAGGAACTGCCAGGCACCCATTCCTCCACATTTCCATCAGAGCAGCTCATGGAGGGCTGATGTGGAATTCAGAGCTAAATTTAAAAGATTTAAAAGAGGTCACCCACCCCATGACAGATTTCTTGTAGAACAATCTTGATAATTTATTCATCAAGATGGTATCAGCCAGTGGGGAAGGGAGGCAGAAGCAGGGCAGGATGAGGAGGGATGTGGGAGAATCAGAATAGGCTGTGCAGTTGTCAGAACAGGAGGGAAACACTGCCAATAAAACAAAATTTAAAATGAGAATTAAAAGCAGATAAAATAATATAGTAAAGGAACCTAATGCATAATGTCAGGTCTGTATAGTAATTATAGTGTCAAAAACAGGAGTGGAAAAGTAATACAAAAAATTAAGAATAAAGTGAACTAGAAAGCTGTGATTGAAGGGTACACAATAACAAGCACAAAATTAAGCAGACCATAACATACATTTAGGACAAAAGCACTTGAGAAAATCTTCAGTGATTCAGAGGCGGGAAAAGGAAAAATGTCATGTCATTTACAAAAAGTGCTGAATGAAATATCAAATGAGAGGATTATGCTGTAAAAATATATTTGCAGGAGCTAAACAAAGATGAGGAATGAAGATAAGTAATGAGTTCTGTATAAATAAGTGACAAATTAATAGGGTTCTATTACAAAGGAGGAAACTGAACAATGCTCAGAAGTAAACAGAAATAAACTAGAGGGTAACGTTAGCAGAGAGAAAATTCTTAGGGTCACAAAGAATTAAAGAGCTACTAAAAATTAAATATGGTACCATCGTCTGTGGAAACAACAAACTAATTACAGACTGACAAAAATGGGGGCAATGTAGTTTTGCTATACTTCATCTCCCCAGTTAGTAAATTGGGTAAAATAAATTAGTAAAATATAATCTTGTGGCTCTCGAGAACAACCCCTGGCTTACCTTCAGTTGGTCATGGTGAGTTCAGCTCCCAGGCAGGCTCAAGGTGAGTTTGGAGAGCCAGGATTGCACAGCTTAATTCCTAGAGAAATCACATCAAAAGTAGCTAAATGTGACTGTTACCCACTCAAGTTCTCCATAAAATTAATCTGTTAAGTATCTGTTGAATACAGATTGAAAACTCCTGAGTGGCGTTTGGTTTTCAGGTGGAAAAAAAAATTATATAAGTTTGAGAAAAAAACTTTTATTTTTCCTTTTCAGAAATTGGCCACTTACAAGAAACACCCGATCACTTCTCAGTCCCAGGATGGAAATTGGCTCTGCTTGTGTCTGGGTGGATTTCAGCAGCCACCAAGGGAAGGCAGAAACTGATTCAGCTCCAGCTCCTGGTGCCCCTGTCCCAGCTCTGCTCCCTGGGCTGGGCTGGGCTCACCACCCCTGACTGGGAGGGCTGGGAGCAGCGAATGGGGAACCCCAGTTTGGCACAAATGCTGGAAACCCTGGTGCTGTCACAAACCCAGCCCTGCAGACACTCCCTCCACCGGGGCACCCCAATTAGGCAGGGGCTTAATTGAGTTAGCAGCAAAGCCAA
This sequence comes from Melospiza melodia melodia, assembly GCF_035770615.1. NCBI lineage: Eukaryota > Metazoa > Chordata > Aves > Passeriformes > Passerellidae > Melospiza > Melospiza melodia. The sequence continues at coordinate 19,118,330 of NC_086209.1, read as the reverse complement.
GGGCTGAGGGCAGGAGGAGAGGTCAGAGCTCTGCCAGCCCTGCTGTGTCCCAGGCTGTCCCCTCAAGTGGCAGCACACTCCTGGCAGGGAATGTAAAATACCTCAGTTCTACTTACAAGAGAAATGGCGGCGTTAAAATTACCTGGAAAAAGAGAATAGACTCAAATGAAAACTTTTTGACAGAAGACTGGTTGGTGAAGCTTTCCTTAGCACAGGCAAGCAAACTCTTCATTAGCAAAGATGTGGTCTCTTTTTTCCCAAAATCAGCCTGCTCCTTAGCCCCACATCCAGAGGGAAAGCTCTGCCTGTGCCTCTGGGGATGCCCGGCAGGGAAACCAGGTCCTGACTCCTCAGCAGAGGCTCCAGCAGGGAATCCCTGCTCTGTGCAGAGGTGCAGTAAGTCTCAGGCAGGATTTTAAGGCCAGAAAGGAATTCCTTCCTGTGCTTTGCCTTGCCCAGCTGTCCATGGCTGCCTTTGGCAGATCCTTTCATGCCTTGCCCAGCCCCATGGCCCCGGTGAGCAGGGCTGTGCTGCAGGTCACACAGGGTAAAGGCAGAGCACCCCTCACCGCAGCCAGCACAACTCCTCATTTGATCAGGGGAAAAATTCCCTTCAGGAGGAGGCAGAGGCTAAAGCAGTGTGTCTGCACGCTGCCTGCTCGTATTGTGCAGTGCTATTGGCAGCAAACATGAAAGAAACAAAGGCACTCCTGAGCTGCAGGGAGACTGGGGAGGTGTAATTGCTCAAGGGGCTGCCGGAGTCAGTGATCTAAATCACTCAGCACATTGGAAATTCCTGGGGAATTCCAGCCCAGGTGCTTCCATGCTTCTTGTTATTTGAAGTTTTGTACTGATAATGGGAAGGTATTGTGAAGTTGGAGATGAGAGATGAAATCAGAACTTCCGTAAGAAATCAAAACGCTTCAGCTCTACTCTTTCTCAAAGGCACACCTGAGTATTCTCAAATGAAATGAGCACACAACCAAACACAGCCCAGCTCTCTGGACAGTGATGTGAGGGACAGGATGGGCAGCTCTGTTTGGAGAGCAGGGTTGGAAACACAGGAGTTGGAAACGCGGGAGTTGGAAACGCGGGAGTTGGAAACGCGGGAGTTGTCGGAAACGCGGGAGTTGATGAGCAGAGCACCAGTTGTCAGTGTGAGTTTGGGATGCTGCCAGCTGTGACGGCTCACTCTGCTGACACCCAGGGTGTCCCTGTGCTGGCAGAAAGAGGAATCACACTGCAGGCAGCAGGTGCCAGGGCTGTGTGGGCAGGGAAAGGAGAAATGTCTCATTTTGCACCGTTGTTAAATTTGCCAATCCATGCTGTGCCTCTCCCGTGGCATGGAGCTTTGCTGCAATCAGAGCCCTGGCCAAGAACCAGCAGGAACAGAAGCAGGGATGGACCAGGCTGGGGCTGCATTTCCACTCTCTGAACCTCTGGGGTTTCTATTGCCCAGGAACAGCCTGCTGGAATGGGGCTGTTCAGCCAGCTGGACAATCCTCAGCTCCTCCTGGCACCTGAGGGCTGTCCTTCCTTCCCAACCACCCACAGTTTTGTGTCTTGGTGCAAAGAAAATGAAAGCACATCAGGCAATGAGCTCCCTAAGTTCTGCAAATATCAGCAATCGTGCATTCTCAACAAAACCACAAATCCTCCCTGTTTCTGTGCAATCTGCTTTTTCAGTTAAAAAATTCCTGCCCTGGAAACAACCCCAGGAATCCACAACTGGTTCTGTGAAATCTGAATTTGCTGTTGGGAAATTGTTTCCACAGGAACAAGTGGAAGTCTCCCTCACCCTTGTATTCACCCAGATATTTTATCTACATAAAGGATCTAAAATACACTTGGATTGGGTTTTTTCTGAAATTGAAAAATATTTCATTTGCACTGAAACTAATCATCCTAAATAGCAGTGCAAATCAGTCATCCTGAATAACAGTGCAAAATAAGCTTATTTACTATTACATTAAGCAACAATTTTGCACCTTGTTGAGTGGGACTCCAGTTTTCATTTGTCCCTGACAGGTTGAAATTATTTTCTGGGTTGATAGACAAGAACTCGCAAGAAGCCCTGTAATTTAAGTAATTTTTTTGGTTCTCCATTAAATATCCAGAATATGCATGTTGCTCTAACCTTGCAATAACTCACAACTCCAGCTGTAACAGGTCTCCAACATTCTCCTAAAATAATAATGACCAATAAGAAGAAAATACACATTGGCATCAAAATCAAAAGGATTGAAGATTCTTCAAAAGAATCCAACATTTCCCAGACTTCTCAACTTCTAGGCCACCTGAAATCTTTTCCTAGGCTTTCAAAATAATCCAACTGCAAGCAAAGTGACTTTCTCTGTTCCTTTTATCCATTTTTATCTATAGCTTTATAATTCCTTCTCTGCTTCTTTATAGTAACTATGAATAGATCTGTGCTCATACAGAAAGGCATTTTATCGAATTAACGAGATTATGGGGCTTTGGTGTGGAACACTTGTAGTAATTAGACTTAATAAAAGAATTCTCCCAGCTGATCAGAAGTGTGAAAGGCATCTTGTGATGAAGATTTACCTAACAGGACACTGGCAGGGCCTTGAGCTGCACCCTCAGACATCCAGGAGATCACTCTGGCTCCTCTGCAGCCTGCTTGGGAGCTCCCTATTGCAAGAAGAAGAGACGAAAATAACTTGCATTTCTTATAAAAAATATAAAAATATAAAATACTAAAAATATGAAAAATACTAAACTTTTATCTTTCTTTTTTTTTTTTTTTTTTTTTTTTTTGCTTATGGTGGCCTCATCACCCAATTTAGCAAAGAGAATTGATGCAGATAACACCTTTGGTATCACCACCAAAGAGCCTCTTCATCAGTAAATCCAGAGGACAGCTGGCGCTGAATTGCTGCCAGATCCTGGCTGATTTTTAACTGGAAGCTGCAAGGAGCCTTATCAATTTTAGCTATTGATGAGCTGCTGCTGGATTTGGGTCCTGAGGGTTGGACATGCAGAGCAGCACGAGCTGGGCAGCCACGAGCTGTCCCTTGCCAGTGTCACCAACTGTTAATTGTGGCATTAATGGCACTGCAGGTGCCTCTCCCTTTGCAGATCAGTGCTGAAGTTTGGGCAGAAACTTGGGGCTGCCCAATTAGGTGAAAAGAGGAACATGATTTGATTATGGGTGCCTGAAATGCATTGATTGCTTCATGTGCCATCAGTCACTTCCACGCTGGATTTTGAGACTGCATGGACTAGCTTGAGCAGTGTGAAACCAAATATTTAAACTCTTCCACTAATATGTATAGACAAAATGTCATTTTCTTCATAATATTGATTCAGTTTCACCTATTTTTACATGTAGCATAATTATCCCCAAAGCATGAAATTCCCAGAACTCCGTTCAGCTGTGGAGGTATCAAAATAGAAATGCTTTTCTTGGATCTCCAGTTGCTACTGACAGTGAGTCCTTGCAGCTACAGGGGAGGATACAGACAGGACTTCCAAAATAAGCTCTGAGCTTCCTCCTCACCAAGATCTGTGATTTTAAAGCACAGGGGAGAGTTCTGCGCAGTAACTCTAATTTGGGCTTGTGAGATAACAGAGATGCAAACTGTGCTATGAGGCCTCTAGTTAACAAAATCCATCTCTAATGACAATGACAGGTACCCAGAAAGGGCAAATCACTCTCATTTATGCTGGAATGGGTGGATTAAAATGTCCTCAAATTCTATTTATTATAATGGAGAAACAAGATTTGGAATTTTAAAAAACTAAGCAGAACAAAGAAAAAAACCCAAAAAAACAAAACCCAACCAATCAACTAAAAAAAAAGCCCAACCCAAAAAAGCAAATCCAATAAACCTGTCTCCTTGGCTTCCTTTGGAACACAATAACAGCTATTTTTTCACAGAGGTATAGTGTTTACTAAGAAATCTGCTCCTAGGGTAAGCTGTTATTACTTCAGCAGTCTCCAGGCTCCAAAAGGAATGAAAATACTTTCAAAGATGCAAGGCATCCCTGGGATGGAGGAATGGCTGATGAATTTGTGCCACTCACCACCTTGGTGGCTGTTTGCCTTTCATCAGCAGGGCCAGGCTGAGGCAGGAGAGGCAAAGCCAGGAGTGGGAACATCCATTATTCATCTGCAGTAAAGTGTGGCCTGGCAAGAGCTGATGAATCCAATCCTGGGAGTGTTTTATGGTGAGTTATAGAATCTACAAGGGAAAATTGGTAAAAATATTCGTTCCTGTTGTAGAAATAAGGCAAACCCCTGTCTGGAAATCCACCCTCTGTGGTAACCTGAGGTCAACAAGCAGTGGTCAGCATCTCCCCAAGGCTGGAAAATGGAATGTTGGAGTCATGGCAAAGGTCAGATTGTGCAGGGGGAGCAGCAGAAGGAGTGAAAGGAGAGGCTCTGATTCACTGCAGGGTCCGGAGCATCCTGCAAGGTCCCAAAAAACGGGAGGGGACAGCACAGGTAAGGTGTGGGGCAAGACAACAAAGAATGCTCAATAACAGGAGAACAAAGAGTGTGGGGCAAGAAAACACAGAATGCTCAGTCAGGAGAGAACAAACAGTGTGGGGCAAGAAAACACAGAATGCTCAGTCAGGAGAGAACCAAGAGCACTTGGTCAAGAAGAACAAGGAGCAAGGACACTTCAGGCAAGGCAGGAGGGGTCTGGCACAACTCCAGCCCTTCTCCAGCACTGCAAGGCAGATTTCTTGGGGCACACTTGAGAACAAGACCCCAGAGCTGCTGTCATGACTCGAAATGGCCTCAGTTGGCTGGAGCTGGATCCCTGGAATCAGTCCTGGACAATTCCTGCATTTCAGCTGAGCAGCAGCTCCGGCTCAGAGCTGAACCTCATCCCACCAGCAGCACAAACACAGCACAGGCAGCCGCTGCAGCTGCTTCTGGCCGTGTGCCTGCATCCCAAAAACTTGGCTGCCACAGGAAGATTTTCCTAACAAATGGAATTTGTGCGTTGGCCAATGCGCTTGGGAACAGACAGAATTTCTGTTTCATCCATTGGAGCAGAAAGGAGCAAACCAATCTCAATTTTCTCTTTCTTTTCTGTGTCATAAGGCTAAAAATAGCACAAATACTGCTCGTAATAAAAATCTGCATTTATTGATTTTGAGAGTGGTGTGATGGTAACTAAATTTAAAAGTTTCGCTCATAAACACCGACTTGTCAAGTAAAGGAACAAATCTTTTTAAAGAAGAAATTAATCACTCTCATAATTGTAAAGTCTAATAAAATAAAAACTCATTTCACTGTTACTCCAACCCCTTATTACGAGCTACAATTTATACTATATTACAAATCCTCCTAAAGGTAATAAATTTGACACTGAAAAAATTAATATAAAATCTAATTACATTTAATTTGATTGAGTTAGAATGGATCTTTTTTCCTGTAATCTTGTTTAATTCAAAACATTTGTAAAACACCAAAATTATTAACAAGGCCTAAAACCCTCACATATAATGCTATAGACTCGAGTAAATGCCTACCTTCCTCTCCAGCACAGGAGATGAGAATGGAAATCTCGTGTTCTGGGCCAAATTCTGCCTCTGTGTCTGCTCTGCTGATCTCACTCTGTGTTCTTGGGATCCACAGTTTTAAAGGCAGACAAGAAATCAAGCACAGGGAGTGCAGAGTATTTCTACAAGTCACCATTTCTCTGGAAATATACAGAACTCTCACTGTTCTCTCTCTGCAAATGAACAAGAATCTCAGTGCTTGTCTCATCACATTTGCCCTGAAAGAATTCCTGATTTGCAGGAGTGACCCCTTTTCCTGTTCAGGAAAGGAGTTTGTTCTGGCATGAGCCTGGGTTCCACCCATTGCTGATACCCCTGATTTATGTGGCATGGGACAGTCATGGCCATGACATTCTCATTGCCCAGCTAACCTTCCACCTGATGGAGGAAATCTGCTTTAAACCAGCCCCTCTTGCACGTTTTTCACAGGGTGTAATTTACTCGAGCTGAAAACCCCGGGTACTCGAACTCAACGCTTTCAACAGGAGGAACTCTTTCAATGCTGTTTTCCTCCCTTTTTCAATGCTGTTTCTCCTCCCTTTTTCAATGCTGTTTCTCCTCCCTTTTCCCCTCAAAGTAGGCCCTGTGAGGTCTCTGCTGATGTCTCTCCAAGCAGATTCCTCTGCAGAGTTGTGCCGCTCCCTCCTTGCCGCGCTTTGCCGACCGCGCCTTCCAGCTCCGCGTGGGGAAGAAACTTCCTCGTGCCAAAACCTCCTGCACAGGTCCCAGCAGTGGATGAGAGGGCAAAAAGTCACCAGTGCTTGCTGCTGACCTCCAGGCAGCTTTTCCAGCCGCCGATTCCTCCTCCCCATGCAGGTCTGGGGGTTTGTTGGCTGCGGATGAAAGATTGGGTGGCGCATCTTGGACACCTCCAAGACAGGGTGATGCATCTTGGACAGCACTTCCTGAGCAAAGCTCTCCTTTCCTTGCCTTTCTTCCCATCTTTGTGTCCTGCAGAAGTGGCTGTAAGGCATTCCCACAACCCAGGAATTGAAAGAAAATGAAATTTCACTCTGAGAGGAACAGCCACCATTTACATGCCGTGTATAAAAACGAGTTCTAAGCAGAAAATATTTAGGCAGATTTTTAAAATTAGCACCTTAGGCTTCCTTAAAGATTGATTCACTTCAGTGACTCAGTATATCATGGTTTTCACTTGATTTTTTTCTGTGCTGTGAAATAAGCTTGGTTTATGTAGCAAAAACATTATGATTTCACATTTAGCAGCATAGAAATTGCCTTCTGTTCGAATTCGTGCTTCTCTGTAAGGTTCCAATACCTTCCAGAGAGAAGGAGTTTATTATCAGAACACAGAAATGCATTCTGTGAGCAAACTCAGCCTTGCCACCACAAGCTGGAACGAGTTTGTATTGACAAGATGTCAGATCCTAAAGAAATTTTAGGTCTGCATTTGATATTTACTGAATCAAATTGTGACAATCAGCTGAGATCATATCTAAATGATTTTACACAGTTTTTTTCAGTGATTATTAGAATTTTGGAACTTGGATTTATATGTGAGCAATCTCCAGGAAACCAAAGTCTTAAAGTACTTGTACAAAAAAACCTCAATGCTATTGCTCAAGGTATTGTTTGTTGTGCATACAAGATTAAATTCTGAATGTGTTAGCAAGGTTATATCACATAGGGATTGAGTTTATTGGCAAAATGGAAAAAATCCAGTTAATATTTACTTTAGGTTAGAATGGAATTCAATGTCAGTTTTGCATTTTTAATAAAATGGATGGAAATCTGAGAGAAATCTCAAAATCTTAACAATGCGGAGCTATTAAAAGGTTTCCATATTAATATTCAAGAGATAATTCAATAATATTCAAATAGATCACAAAACCATAAAAAAGCACACAGAAAGCTGGATAAACCAAAATACCTTCTGAAAAACAAATATTTAAACATTATCAACATTCAAATAAAAATATAAATATCTACAGCATTTGCTTTAGCTTGATTTGGTTAGTTGAAAAGATGAGCACTCCTGCTTCCAGGGAATTGCTTTTTCTGTAAAGGACTTGGCTTTTTAGAAAAAGTTTTGAACAGTTCTGTGCACAAGATTGAAGTTGTGTCCATATATTTGTGGTTGCAACTATGATATGTGTATATTAAATTGTAAATTCTACTGTATTACAGTCAAATATGGAATCTTACTTAACCTATATTATTAAAAAGTAAGTCCATCCTGAGGTTTCCCTCTTTGGATGGCATTTCTATAGTTACTATTCACATTATTTCTCCAAGCATTCTGCTTCACTGCTATGAATGAAAAAAACCCTTAAACCATATCAGCTGATGCATGCTCAAAAGAAAGTTTGCTCTTTGCAATCTTTAAGACAAAAGGTAAAATTCAAATGGCATTTTCCAGCAACACAAACCCATTTCAGACTCTGGGAATCCTTCCAGAAAACATGGACCATATCTTCCTGCCCATTAAAAATAACACCCTATTTCCACAGATTTCAGAGGCAGCAGAGTAATTTATTACAGGGGAAGCTAAATATAAAGCCTGTGGTAAACTCCCTTCATTAAATCTGCATTGTGGAGTAAAGCTGGAGCTTGGGAGCCAGCAGAGGATGAGGAGCCCAAAGGCTGTCGGGGGTCCCTGTCCCTGTCTGGGGTCCCTGTCCCTGCTGGGATTTTGAGATTAATGGGAGGATGGTGAGTGTGTTCATTTCAAGGCTGGTCCAGGCTATAATTCAGTGGTTATTTGAGATAGTATTGGTTGTTCCTAGGAGCAGGCCAGTGATGAAGGTTGGATTTGCCTGGGGGTTCAATGCCGCTGTCTGGGGGTCCCTGTCCCTGTCTGGGGGTGCAGAGGGAGCTCCCCCTGCCATTTGTTCTCTGTGTCACCACTCAGTGATGAGCAGCTCCCTCAGCACCTTCCCACGGGGAGATTTGAGCACCCAGACGTTCAAAAACAGATGGCAAGGGGGAGAGGAAAAAGCCTCGGTGTGACCAAAATAGTCATTGTCATTTTTTGTCATTTTTTTTTCCTTAGGAGCTCCAAGAGCTCTGAACAATCCCTCTCCAGGTCTGACCTAATGGGCTTGAAATGATCCCCAGCACCAGGCAGGGAAATAAACACATTTTGGGCTGCGTGTTGGAAGGCACAGCGAGGGGCTGGGATGCTCTGAGGAGAAATATCACAGCCTGGATGAGTTTGCATTTGAGGTTTTATTTATTTGCAATGTCACCTTTACATACTGCAAACTCTTCTGGAGGTGGCAAGCGGCTCGCTTAAGATGTTTCTTTTAATTGAAAGAAAAAAGCCTTAAACCAAATACCAGCAAAGTGAATTCTCTGATTTATTTGCAATAATGTTCTAGCAGCAGAGAAGGGCTGTAAAGAATGTGCTGCTCTTCCCAACTCATAATCTTTCACAATATTTAAATGTTGTTTAACAACAAGCAAATAAAAGGAACATTTCATATGAAAGCAGCTACTGAACTGATAAACATGGTTCTGTAATTGAAGAATAATTTAACTGTTCTTTTTATTTGTCCATTTTCTCATCTACACCACGATGGCATTATGACCATCTTCAGTAGGGTGGGAAATGGGAAAAGGCAGCACAAGTGCATGAAAATTAAAATAATTAGCATGCACATGCTATCTCTGCCATTCCTGTATAAACCACATCCATTTTTGCTGCTTGCTGGCATTTATTTAGTGCTGAATTTGCACAAGTGGCCATTGCTAAAGTTTACCCATTGGAACATCCAAGATTACTGATTGCCAGAGAGGTAAATGCAATATTTTGATAAATCCCCCCAAACTGCTAAAGAACATTTTGCCTGAACATTTTTTCAATGTCACTTGTGGAGGTGTGCAAAAAAATCACCATGCCAAGGGAGTGTCTCACTGCTTCCTCCCAACTGAAATGGAATTCTGTGAAAAAAAATTACATCACCATCCATCTTTGAAGCATCAGTCCCTGGCTTGATCTTTAATTTGATTAGTTTGAAATCCCCAAGGTTTAAAGTGAATCCTGTACTTTTGCAGAAACAAAGCACTGCCTGATTGCTGTATTAAACGCAGATGTTGCTGACTTGCACAAAGATCCCGAAGTCAAGTTTTGTTTTCCTTGTTCAAAAATTAGTGTGATCTTTAAACAGCTGCTTTGGTGAGTCCACAGGTAGCTGCACTTTACTGGGAGAGGAAAAAATTCTATATATAGCATCCATATGTTTCCTTCCTTTCAAAGGCTTGGTGGGAATGAGGTAAACAAACAAAAAATCCTACCTCAAACTGCAATGTACAGGGCAGGCTCTGCTTCTGTAGAGATGCCAGCAGGAGTTCTGTGAAGAGGAGAATATAAGAATATTGTCAAGTCCAATAGCAGCAGAAAGGTGGTAACAGGGGTCAGAAGTCTTTCCATTTACTCGGTGTTAAAGCCAACAGCATTTGGCTGAGGTTAAATCCTGACACCTGGGGAAGAACCTGCGATATTGGGGCCCTCAGGTGGGAGTTCAGCTTCCCAGGGTGCTCCCAGGTGAGCAGAGAAAATGTAGTAATGAATTGAAGTTAGACTTGTGACTGGTTCACTTCTGCATTACAAAAATAACAATAGCTCCTGGACTGTGAACAACAAGCATTTGAAGAAATGGGGTCAGGAATCTCATCATCCTGAGGTAGAGATCACCTTCTGTGTTTGTCTCAGCACAGGCTGCCAGACAGTATTTATTTCATTCTTGCACGAGCACAAAAGGGGCTCCTATCAAATCCCTGCACTTCAACTTTCTGCTCCTACAGCATTTGATTTCATTGCTTGCATTGCTCCTTTGCTTGATTTGATTCTTGTATTTGTGCCTTGTCAGAACACTACAAAAATCTCTTCAGTTTGTGATAGGGGCAGGAAACACTTTGATGCCTCTGATGCTCAATCCCAGCTTAATTTGTAAGTGATAAATTGGAAGGTTTAATCTCAGTGCCCACATGGCACATCTGAGAACCAGATCACCCTTTGGCACGAGTGGCAGGTTGGGCTCAGCAAAGCCTGGACTGACAGACTGCACTGGTGCTCCTGGGGAAAGCTGATTCATCTTTTATCATGGTGCAAATATTCATGCTTCAGTTATCTCACATGGAAAAACAGCATTTCCAAATCAAAGGATTCTCATGGACAACTATGAAATCAGATTTTTCTGGGAGTCACTGCTCTGGGTGTAAGATTTGTTTTTACCTGAGCCAGTGCTCCAAAGAACAGGGACTGTGTCCAGCCAGCTTTTCTGGGTCCCAGAGGTGTGAAAGCAGAATATGGAGAGGTGGATGCACACTTCCATGTTCTGTTATTATTATCCATATTGTTATGTTATTAATATAACATAACAATATTAATAATTATTAATATGAGAAAATACACACAGCATTAGTAACCTAATGCATCCTCACCATCAGCAGGTTCCACTGCAGACAAACCCATCAGTGGTCTTTGTTGCTTTCACCAGGAGGTCAAGAGAACAGAAATTCTTTAATTCCAGCTCTTCAGACAGATGGGTTCAAAGGCAGGACAGCTGGAAAGGGAGACAAGAACTGATAAATCAATATAAACCAGAAAGTGCCAATATGAAATGCCTTTAAAGTTAAACGAAATGTATTTTAATAGACTTTTTCCTGTGTCTTTCTACAAGGAATGAGGTGTTGTATTAAAAAGGGTGCGATAATTCAGCAGAGAGCCCACAGAGCTGCTGGGCAGCCCTGCCACACCAGCCAGGAAAGGAGAGCTCCCACTCCCCTCTGTGCCACCACTGCAGTGCCAGCAGCCTTGATTTGCTCTGACATGGACTGAAACCGGGGCTGAGGTTTGTACAACATTTTACATTCCAGTTCCAACCTTTGCTCTGGCCCTGTGACACGTTCAGTGCCTCACTCTGCTCTGCAGAGACTGAATTTTATTCTTCTTTTTTTCCTCCTACCCTTTCCCTTCCACTTCCAGCTGAATGAAATGTGATCTCGCCTTCGCGATGCCTCAAAGCTGTGTCCAGGCGCTGCAGAGCTTCCAGGGGTTCTGCTCCAGCAGCTGCCCAGCCTGGCACACAGGCACCCACCGATGGAATTTTTCACTTCTCAGCTGCTTCTCACACCAGCCCAGCTCAAGGAGATGGAAAGAAGTTATTCCCATGGAAGGTGAAGCAGTGACTGGCTGGCAGGAGCTGCCTCTGTGGATAATGATCATCTCTGGTATTTCTTCATCACTCCTGGAGAGCACAGCTATCAATCCGTGCCTAATCTAGACAATGCGTTTCTCCCATAAAGTCCCCATGCAGCAGGAAATGACAACTGCAAAAGCTGATTTATCCAAGCTGCTCTGCTAGCTCCTGTTCCATGGCAGAACAGATAATATGCTGACAGACAGACAGCTTAAGGCTGAGCTCTCACTTGATCTCATTATGTGCCAACTGATGCAAGTTAGGAACTGAAGAAGTAAATTGTCATGTAGCAAACAAAACTTTTGTAACAGCTCATAGAAATAGTTTCCAGATAAAGCCAATAAACTTTAATTCTTTTGTTTTCTTGAAAAAGTAGCTTAGAAACTGACCTGTGCCACTATAGCTCTTGAGGAATAATTCCAATAAATCTGCTCTGTCACAGAAATATTGGAAAGAACAACACTTTACTAATTCTCATGTATGCTTAAATTGAAAGTAATTAGTGATCGGTTAGAGCCAGTTGCACCCAGGTCAAAATGTTAAATACAGATGCAGCCATTTACCTGAGCAGAGGTGGGAGTGACATTCATTCCTGTTTGTTGTGCTGAAAACAAACAGGGAGTGACTCCATTCCCAGGCAAGCCCAGCAGGGCTGAGGTTTCTGCAGTGACACCACAGCCTGGCAGAGCTGGGGCTGGGACCTGGAACCTGGCAGAAGCAGAGAAGAGCTCTCTATTTGAATAATATAGGGGTTCGCCTGTATTTTTAAGCTTTCTCAAAATGATACACACAAAAATGTTTGGGTTTAGATGAGCCTATCCTGCAGGACTGAATTGACAAGAGCAAATAAAAAAGTAAGAAATCTAATAAGTGTTAATCCTCCAAAACATACAAAATATTTACCTTTTTTTTTTTCCTTGTCCATTTAATTGACTTTGAAAGTCACTCCTTTCTGCTGGCTCCGTTCTGACACTTCATTAGCTGCTGGGTCACCACCTTTTGCTCCACTGAGTAGTGGTTATTCTTCATGCCAACACAGACAGAGGATTCAGACCTGATTTGTGTTACAGGTAATAAATGGCAATTATCTGCACCTTCTTCTGATGGGAATCACTGTCTCTGTGCTGGGGGAACTAAATCTTTGTAACTTTGATGGGAGTGGATTAAAGTATAAGCAGCCCTTCTCTGGTAACTTACTGGGGCAAACACCCAGAGGTCATGCATTCAATCTGGTGTAATCACTGTCAGTTTAATGATGAGGGTGAAGGAAGACAGTGGATACTTAATCAAGCAGATAAGAATATGAAGTTTTGCCTTCAAGATTTAGTGGAACAATAGACAGAGGACTGGGGGATGGACAGTGAGCAAAGCACGGCCCTGCTGTGGCTGCTCTCCTTTGCTCAGAACACCCAGGACAAACGGTAAATTCTTCTTTTTCCTCCATCCTTTTTCTGCAGCTGACCTAGCTCAAGAAATGTAGTTAAATTTCACATTTTTCCCACGGATAACAAATGTGAAAGATGCCAGATTGGATGCCCAAGAGATTGATACTCCTGGAATCATGAAAGGGTGGGTGTCACAGACATGTTTTATGAAAAATCCTTTCTTTAGGAGTTTTCCTCCTGAGAAGCTGGGAGGCCTCAGGAACAAAATGCAAACAATGGTTATCTGCTGCTGTGGGATGCAACAGGTGCATCTGGGATTGGTCTCATGCGGTTGTTTCTAATTAATGGCCAATCACAGTCAGCTGGCTCGGACTGTCTCAGTCAGACACAAGCCTTTGTTATCATTCCTTTTCTATTCTTAGCCAGACTTCTGATTAAATACTTTCTTCTATTCTTTTAGTACAGTTTTAATATAATTATTATTTTAATATAACCATTATTTTATACATCATAAAATAATAAATCAACCCTTCTGAAACACGGAGTCAACATTTCTTGTCTCTTCCCTCATCCTGAGACCCCTGCAAACACCACAACAGGGTGGGGCTGGCAGGGACCTCAGAGATCCCCTAATCCAACCCCCCTTTGCGGGCACAGCCACCTTCCACTGCTCCAGGCTTCCTAAATCCCCACCCAGCCTGGCCTTGAACACTTCCAGACTATTTCTAGAGCAGACACAGCATTGCCACAGCTCCACCAGCTTTGTTTGCTCTGACTGTAACAACACCGCCAGCAGAAACTAAACCTGTCCTAGCTCATACACTAAAAACTCAAACTTTTATTTTACCTCTCTTCAAACGCACCGGTGATCCCTGGGCTGTCTGCAGCGTGCAAAACTCCACATTTCCCCACGCTCACGAGGAGCTCCCACTCAAGGCTGCCTCTGTCTGGGCTGGGAGGCTCAGCACAGGCAGCACATCCAAAGCCTCTGCTGCTGTCCCTTCCCAGTGGGCTTCTCCTGGCCATGCTTTACATGCATTATCATGCTCTGCAGGAAGCTCAGCAAGCACAGCAGCTCGCCAGAGTAAAAGCACTTGGCTGGGGCCTCTTGTAATACAGCAGTTCAGCAGCTGAAAGGATTGTCTGTGCATTTTGCAGCAAGGAGGGAAAAAAAAAAAACAAAAAAAAGGTGTTGAATAAATATATTAATATATTCCATGGAGTGGGAAACACGAGCATGAGGCTGGAGTGCTCTGAGGAATGCTAACACACAGCCTGGATAATGCTGCCTCCTGCTTCTGGGAAGATTATTTTCCCAGCCTGAGAAAATGATAGGGCCACAAGTTATATGAAAGGAGATAGCAGGAAGCAGAAATACATCTTTTTCAGATGTGTGTTAAGTGAAAATAGTAATGATTATTGAGACATCTGACAGAGCAATTCAGCTCCAAGATTCTGATCTGAGATCTAAAACCTCAAACCAGGATTAGGCTCCTAAACTCTCCAGGAATTCTAGTTTTAATCTACACCCTCCTCTTCATCATTTTCTACTGACTGATGTGGTAGATGTCACAGTTGGATGAAGTCTGTATTAGACCAAAAGGTCAGGACTTCATTGTCACCAAAATTCTGCTCAGACATGAACAGAAGGGCCTGAGACACACTTCTGCCCAGTACAGCATTTAGAGCAATATTATTTATTTGGTGCATCTGCTCAGAGCCTCTAAAGGCAGTGGGGCTGAAATCCCAGGGCCAGCTGAAGGCACACAATGGAAAGGGACACTGTGGATTTTCTAAACCTCAGGTAATTGTGAGATGAGCCTCAGTGAAACATCCCACAGTGCCATTTCTGTTTGGGAATGCAATTGCTCACCTCCTGCCACGCTGGCTCTGTTTACCTGTGCAGCAGCAGCAGCGCTCGAACATCTCCTGCCTGCAACATCTGTTCACAGCTGGAGGGGCTTCAGCTGTGAACTGAGAAACTCTGATAACCAGACAGAGAGCCTGGCCCAGTGACCCAAAACAAAGGGAGCAATGGATGCAAAAGGGTAATGCTGGGAGAAAGAAGGGAAGTTCTGAATTAACCTGGGATGATTATGTGTTCTGACAGGATGAAGTAGCTCCTGCTCGCCCTGCTAAAGCTACATGGCAGCAGAATGGAACAGAAACAGATGCAGGCTTTGCAAGCAGTGGGTAATAGAGTCTCTTCTCTCATACATGAGTAAATAGTGCTGCTGGGATAAATTCTGTCAGCAGCCACTAAAAATACAAGTAATTAGACATATATTTAACATGCTAGATTTAATGCATATTCATTTGAGAGGTCCATAAAGCTATAGCATAAAATCCCAGAGGACCACGCACACTTTCTGTGGGATGTTTTGTGGGGTTTGTCTGCAGGATGTATTACCCCTATTACAGCAGCTCCTGGTGCAGCCCTGCTCCATCCACATATCACCTCCATTAGGAGCTGTGGAGCAGCTGCAAGAGGAAGGGTTTCGTGTGCTTTAACCTCCCTGTGCTCCTGCTGGTCCTCCCAGCTCACACCCCTCATGGCTGGAGGGAGCAGCAACCCCAAACCCTCAAATTCCTGGGTGCCACTGGGCAGGGAGCTCCTGCCTCTCCCACAGGGATGATTCCTTGGCTGCCTTGGATTTCCCATTTCACTGCAATCTCCTGGCACCATTAAACCACTTTGTATTTCCCTTGTAGCAGCAGCAGCAGCACATTGTGCAGATATCCCCCAGTGCTGCCCAGCTCCTGCCCTCTGACCAGGCTCACCCTGGTGAAATGGAAAGCACATGAAGAACTCTGCAGCACCAGGAGCACAGCCCCAGCCCTTAGAGCACGGGTTGCTGGTGCCACTGCTGCACAGACAGCTGAGAGCAAGGCTCAGACATGCCAGGGCTCAGTGTCTGCATGGAAAAGCCTCTCCTGTGCACCTAAAAGTGCCCAGGAATCGTTTCAGGTCTGTTCTGTCCTTCCAGACTGAGAATGTTCCATCCCCCTTTCAATTTTCTAGTTAATTTTAGTTGTTAGCAACACTCAGTCCCAGGTAAATATGTGAGTAGTAGTTTTACCTTCTCATGGGGAGGAAAAAGCTCCGCAGCCTGTAAGATCTTTTTCTGCTCTTTTCAGGAATTTATTAAAACTAATTTTGAACTATGGGAACCTTTTCTGGGTCCTAATTTGAGGCAAGTCTCCTAAAGGACCATTCTGCTTTATGCAGCTTGGTTTGAGCATTTGAGAGAAGGGAAGTGATGCCTCACTTGGCTGAGCAGTGCTGTGCTGGTATTTCAGGATGATGGTAAAAGTTCTGGCCCTCACTGGGTCCCAGAGAAATGCTGCCTGAGAATGTCATGGTATTGATTGAAAATGTGGATAGTACCATCATGTTTGAAAGCCACAACAAGCAAAACAAAAATAATAATTCCCCGAATGCCAGTGTAATAAATAATGTACCAGGAATCATTTAAAGAGATTGCAATGTAGCCTCTGACAATTTCCTCTTGTGACATTCAAGAGATAGAAAGGTGCTTTTCCTGGGATTATTTTTACAAATACATCTACATAAATATTCTCAGTGTGTAAAGCCCTCCCTCTCTCACATCCCTCAAACTGTTTGCTGTCATTCTGCCCCAGGACATTTTCTGTCAGCGAGGAATTCCTGAGCTTGCAGGCTGCCTGCAGTGGGGATGGCACCCAGGTCTGTGGCCAAGGAACCTGTGATGCAGATGGAAACCTGTCCCACCAGCAGTGTAATTCCTCTGCTGGGTTAATGGGGAGGCAAGGCTGTGTTTGCCTGTGTCAGCAGCTCCTTGGGCTCAGCCATTGTTCTCTGCTGCTCTTGCTGCACCCTCCAGCATCAGATGGGTGAGCTGAGCCCTGCTCTCCAGCACAAGGGCACTGTGGCAGGTAAAATGTTAAGTTAGGCATACACAAATGTTCCTGATGTGAGTTTAGGGGAGGATGTGGCAGGCACAGGGAGGTTTATTTAAATAAAAACAGGCAGTGTTGATGGAGGGTCCCTCCTCTGCTGCCATCCCTTGGGATTCCAAAGCCCCACAAGAAGCCACTTAAAAAAAGGGGGACTAAGCCATCAAAACATTAAAAATCTTTAAATTTCATCCTCTCAATTTCCTAGGCAGTGAATGCACAAATGGCAAATGAGTGAAGTGTTAAAAATGAATGTCCTTGCCTGGCTAAGTAAATGAATATTACTGCCCAGCAAAGCACATGAAAGTAAACACTGTGGTTTACATCTCTGTGTTGTCCTAAAATATCTGTCAGTGCTGCTGCAACAAACAGAGCTGAAACACAGCAAAAATTAGAAAGTTGATTTCTTTGACAATTCTTAGAGGTCCTGTCTGCCACCAGCCCTAATGTCTGTTGTTGTTATGTGGGGTTTCTGTGTGCTGCACAAAATGTCTGGCTTGAAGCAAAATATTGCAGTGTGTCAGACAAAACAAATTTAACACCAATCAGCTGCACTCATTGGAATGACAGTGACATTCTGCACCGCACTTAGGAGAGGAAATACCTCACAGACAAGATCCTGACATCTGACTGAGATTCCCTGCTCAGGCTAACAACGTTGTCTAGAAATGCTGCAATCACAGCCCAGAATTCAAAATGAATTAACACAGTTACAGTGTTTACAAAATGTCTAAGCCTTTGACACGAGAAATTCTGCTTTTAGGAGGAATTAGTAGCTCTCTATTATTCTGTGAAGGAAGGGTCTCCTTTTAATTTAATAATGTCAATACAAAAAAGAGAAAAAAGACCAACCACACTGCTGACTTAAAGTTACATGTTTCCTCTGATCCTATATTGAAATTCAGGGTTTGTGATATTATACCTTATTAGTGCATGAGAATTAACAGCTGACAGTGACAATTAACTGGATTAGAAGCTGATTTGGGATGGAGGCCATTCCCTTTTCCAGGTAGGACCCAACTCAGAGGCAGAGTGACTCCCAAACGCCAGAAAACAGAACTCATTCTGGATAAAACAGTGCTTTCAAAAGTCAGGATTTTGGGAATAAAGTTCAGGAATTCTTAATGAGTTTGGGGCAGTGATCACAGAGTGCAATCCCAAAGCCAGCTCCAGAACAGGCACCTCAACTGTGACTGGCATGAAAAAATTCAACTTTGGCTTTCCAGAGGAATCCTGTGCTGAGATTCCCCTTAAAACTGAGAACTAAAACCAACACACCTGAAATGAGGATGTTTAAAATTCAGATCCCAATCTTTCTGCACTTTTTTTCTTGTCCTAGCAATTAAATAGGATAAAGTTTAATTAAAAAATGTTTAAAAAAAGCAACTGCACAGAGCTAGGCACATGAGAAACTTACAGTGCTAAAGAAGCTCAGAGTGCTCCTGCCATATTAGTTCACTGATGACTAAATTGGTTTAAATATTAGCTATAGTTAGAGCTGTACAAAATAGGCTTTGTTTTTCAGAAATTACACACAACTTTTCAATTTCATAGAATTCTGCACTGCCTCAGTTATGGGCTCCATTTGCAGTGCCGATGAAGTGGTTTTTGCATCAAAAATGCAAATATATACACATTTTGGATGCAAAACACTCCTTGCTTGAACACTCTTACGTCTGCTGTGATACTGGCCTGTTTGAGCTCAACAAATTTTCCTGTTCCTGAAACTTCACAGCACATTATGGGCTCAAACCAGCCCCACTTGGGGATAAAGAAAACATCCTTAAAGTTATGCAAAACATTCATAACAAAATGCAAATGCTGTTTACAGTTCTCAGCATCTCGGTGTAGCAGCTCATATTCTAAATTGCATCCAGCTAGCAGCAATATGGAAAGTTTTTAATCAGCCCGTGCTGGGGGTTGGTGCTGCTGTCTTGCAGGAAGGCTGGGCCCGGAGATGGTGGATTTAGATAAATTTCACTCTGCCACCTGCAGAATGAGATCCATTCCCTCATCTCAGGAGGTTTTCTCCTCTGGGGGAGAGGAAACCAACCATCAACAGATTGGGTTTTAATTCCACCACTGTTAGAATGAATCTGGGCCAAAACAGTTATTGCCATCACAGGCTGCTGGGTGGGCACAGATTGATGTATTCACATTTAGCCAGGACAAGCAAAACACAAACCTCTGCCTCCCTCAGCCTTGCAGGGAGGGATGTGGCACTGTAGGACACAAGCTCACACTGCTCTTCTCAAGGTGAAGGAAAAGGGAAGTTTATTTTCTGACTTCAACACTTATAGATTTCCAAAAGTGGCAGTGGATTGGAGGGTGACAGTGCCACCTCTCCAATGACACTGGCCAAACCAACAGCCCATCAACTTTCTCTTCCTCCATAAAGGAATGCCAAACAACGAGTTATTTACAGAAAGTGTGTGAGAAAGCTCACTACAAGAATATCACATTACAAAGCTTAGAAAATCTTCAAAACCCAGAGTAACAGGGACGCAGTGCTGGTCGCTGCTCCCTGCCACAGCAGCACAGGTCCCCTCTTCCCCCAGCACATTCACCCTGCACTAGGGAAAAATCCTCACTCAGGGCTCCATATTCCATTCCCCAGCATGTGCATCCACAAACCAGTGACATTTCTGCCAGCCCATCCCCTGGTCAGTGCTGCCTCCTCAAGAGATGGCCATGAAGCTGTTTGTCCAGCTCGCACTCGCCAGGTCATTCTGGAGAGTGGGGAACAGAAAATCACATGGCAGAAGAGCCCATGGAGGTGCAGAGTGAGAATCCAGCCTTGCTCAGGTGGGTAGCTCAGCTAGACCCATTTTCCAAGGGGCAGAGACAAGTGCAGGATGTTCTAACAGCCCATCCTGGCCCACAGGACTTGCTTGGGTGAATCCTGCCTGAAGGAGCGAAGCGACTGCCAGGAAAACTGGGAGGATCTGCTCTCCCTGCTTCAGTTTGCTGAGTTTTGTGTTGTGGAATCCTCTGAACCCTCTGCCCTCAGGGAAATCCTCAGGGTTTTGCCTGGGAAGAATTTACCACAGAGTTTTCCCCACCCAGATGGACAGAAAGGGCTTCCCCATGAAGTCTTGCACATCTTTAGAAAATTCTCCCACCTGTTCTGTTGGGCATTCCTTGCTTCTCCAGCTGGAAAATGCAGATGTCCACTGGGAACTCCAATCTTCAGCCCCTGGAATGGTGTGGAGAGACACAAACCAACTGAGACAAAGCACACAGCGAACGGAGAATTGGCTTCACAGGTGGGAAAAACCTGAGGTTCAACAGAACCCTCCTGGTTTAAATCAGCCATCAGATTGTGCCTGATCTTTCACACCTGCTCCTTTCCAGGCTCAGGCACCTGCAACTGATCCCCCATGAAAGGAATCTGATGAAAATCAAAATGAAAGAAAATGATGACTGTGTTGGCGCTGGATTGTAACAAAAATTGCAGACTCTGCCTTCATTAGGAGCAAACAGGGTATTAATGTGGGAAAAGCAGCACACTGTGCATGGAAAACATCTTCATGATCAAAGATCTGTTTTATATAATTTGCTTCCTTGATTATACAAGGAACTCCATGCAGAAATATAGTTTTGCTGTACAGGAGAATTTGCATTAAAGGCTTCCCCTGCTCATCTCAGTTCCCACCTCCCTGATCAATGCACCTCTCCTGACTGCAAGGGTTCATCACTCAGGCTTCAGCTGAAAGCCAAAAATGGGGAAATTAGTGAGCAACAGCAAAAGCCTGAGTGCTGAATAATCCCAGCAGTTTGCAGTACCTACAATTAAACTGGCATAACTTTTCTATCTGATATGTTAATAATATGCATAAATAGGCTTTATTGAAAGGCCAAAATTTTCCAGCAGTCCAACCAGGCCAAGACATCAGAGCTGGTGTCCAACAGATGCATTTTTGTTGCCCTCCAGGCTCTCTCTACTTTGCATGTGTTTTAAATGTTGTGTTTTAAATGTTGTGTTTTAAATTCTGCCTCCCAGTGCTAAGCCTGACCCCCAGACTGGAGCCTGTGTGCTCACAGATAAATGGCTGCAAGCCTGAATCACAGCTGGGCCACACAGGGGAACAGATCAAGAGACCTTTTATCTGCTGTGTCAGTCCTTTGCCAAATCCAGGAATCAGGAATATTCAGATTTTACAGGGCAGAACACATGGTGAGCTCAAGGCAAACACAAATGAATGGCAAAGGCAGCACTTCCCTGGTAGAGCCCACTGAAACCCAGAGAAATGAAGTTTGTCCTTTTTAAATTGTTCCTTTGTGTAAAAGGGATTCTACCACCTGTGATTATTGCTTCTTTAAATGGCCTCTGCTGTACAAGTCAGATTACCAAAATGAAATTATTTAGGAAGAAAATACAATGGCAGATGCAAAAAGCCCCCAGAAGCACCTGAAATAGTTTCTGCTGAATTATTTAGAGTTATGCTCTTGTCCCCTCCTGTGAATTGTGTCTGCTCCAGTTTATGGCTATCACATTCTGGAAAACTCCAAGTGCAAAGAGCACTGAGCCCCTCACTCCAGCAGGTATGCAAGTCAGGCAATAAATGCAGAACTATGGCAGGGGCAAAGCAGCTTCTTCTGAGTCCAGATTATTAAAAATTAGCTATTCAGTTCCACCTGGCAGTCCTTTCTGTCCTCTCTGGCACTGTGTGCTATTCCAAGTGCTGCTTTCCAGCATTTCCCAGTGTGTAAATCAGGAAGTTCCTTGGGATATTTTTGCCAGCAGGACTGGGAGCTCAGACTGCCAGGGGATTATCACCATCCCTTTCCTGCCTCTGTTGGTCCCTCACCATTCAGGAGTCAGATGCTTGTCTCCCACTCTGCTCACCTGAGAGAGCTCTTTTCCACCAGTGTGTGCTTTAAATACCCCATGGAGCAGGACTGCCATCACAATAAAGTAATAATCAAGTTATTCTGTTGTGAATGACTGCAGATTGCTCACTGTCTGATGTGCAAATATAATGGGGATGGTTCAAAAGACACTCCCATCGTGCCAGGGGAAATTCACAGGGACTTGGACATACCTGGAAATGTTTTCTCCCAAACAGAACCCGTGCCCAGCTTTGTGAAAAAGAATTTATGAAATAATTTTTCACCACCTGATTCCACAAGGAATTGTACTTTTAAGTTTCACATAATGAGTATTTAAAGGCAGGGAATCAGTTGCTTACAGGCAATTATGAGAAAACATTAATGTCATAACTAACAAGTGCTCTATCAGCATGCACAGGGTGCTAAAGAAAGCAATGACAATTTTAATAAACCCATACATCGACATTAGCATTATCCAAAAAACCCCCACAATTAGTAGTGCGTCAAGAATCAAAGCTTATATAAAATGTAATATTTATGTGGGCATTTGCAGATGGTTTGGGGGGATTTTTTATATATATATATACACACACATACATATTTATGGTGCCTTTGACCATCCCTGGGCACATCTTTTCCACATATAAAAAGTTACTTAAGGAGAGTCGGATCAACATGGCTGCTCATATTCATTAGGGTTATATCCAATTAGAATTTTGAGTAAAATTCCAATCTCTCTATACGGTAGTGCAGTTCAGTCCGTTCTGGTGACATCATTAACAGTTTTGAAGGGAAGAGTCTGTCAGGTTTCTGTTCTGATAAGGCCATTCTGGGAATGAATTAAATAATTTGGAAAACATCAGCAATATCTGTCTGACTATTTGTCTGCTTAGAAATTCTATACTGAAATCCAGCCTCTTAAAATAAATATGGACCCATGGGATTTGTTCATTGATTCCCTTTTATTGTTATTTTTGTAAAAATTAAATGGTATCACTGTGATTTAATTGGGGTTTTTTTAATTATATACTTTTTTTGGGTTATTTGGTTTTTAAAATCCTCCTTCATTGGGAAAGGCACCTGGTTCTCCAAATTCAAGTCAAATAGAATTGACACCTCAGAGAAAAAAAAGACAGAAATCCACAAAACCACAGTAAACTAAAATGGAATGTAATTTCAGCATGACAATTTCATACAGCAAACCCAGGCTTTGAGGTGATGGTACTCAACAGGAAATAATCATGGTAATCAAGTAAAACATTGTGCATCTACCAGAATCATGGTATGTATATCTTTATTACAGTTTTCAGAATACATGGATTAACAATGGCCAGGCTGTGATTTCATCAAATTCCTATTTTAAACATTACATACAAACACAGAGCTGTTTAAAAAATAGAAATGCATGAGTTTTGTCACCTTTTTATATTTCTTTTTTTTTTGATTTTTTTTTTGATTTTTTTTTTTTTTTTTTTGGCATCGGGAGTCCTATGACTTCCAAAAGGGAAATCAAATGGTGCATGGTAGCAGATTGACTGAAGTGTGATAGGTTACTGTTCACATTCTGTGGCATATGTATCACCTCAAACAGTGCTAAAAGCGCTCCAAGGACAAATCCTTCTCCCTTCCTCTCCCCGTGACACCAGTGGGTGCTCACACCACTCCCTGCCTGCAGCACAAAAGCAGCACTGGGACACCTGGGGACACCTGCAGCTGAGGCGTTTGGCTGCATCTGCTTGGATTAATTCATTTATTTTTTTCCTTTTTTTAAGTTATTTTTTATTTACATTTCGTGTGCATGCGCGGGCGGGTGCGGAGGCACCGCGGGGGGAAGAGGTTCCTCACGAGACTCGTCTCAAAAATGAGTTTAAACTTGCAAATACAGTATGGCACATCAGAGGCGGGCTGGACGCCGCTCAGCGCTCGTCCTGCCCGACCTTGCAGCACTTGGAAGGCAAACAGCAAAGTAGAACTCAGCCAAGCCTTTGCTGAATGGAAAAAAAAAGCAATTTACACACACAGGGAAGTTTGCTCCCACAGAACTATCACCTGTTTGAAATATTCACCAGCTAGATCATTCTCAGGGTAGGAGGGGCCGGAGCCACCCATCAAAGCAGGGCTTGCCTGAGGGATGTGAAAGCTGAAGGCTGCAAAGTTTCCTTAACAAAAGCTAAAGGAGGGTTTCCAGAGCCAAACCTAAAACTCAGCCAGATTCTCAGAGTTTGGTGTGTTGCGGGATGAATTTAAAGTAGGTTGCTAATGAATTGTGGCTTGGATAGAAACCACGAAAATATTACGGTTTTTTACAGCATTTGTCTGAGGTAGTACATATACCACACACAAAAATGCAAAAATATACAGATATTCATGATTATTTGCATATTACAGAAGGGAACTGTGGGAACGCTCTTGTATCTCAATTCTCAAGAAGAACAGATCATTTCAGATCACACTGCTCATATTGACCAGAGCCAGCTGAAACCAGAACAAGGGACAAGGCTCCTGTTTGCCCGCGCCCTCTGAGCACTGCTCCTGCTCTGGTTTCAGCAAAAAAATCAGATTTATCACGGGTGTGTGCTGGATGGATCCCTGTGGATCCCACACAAGCACACAGGACAGGGCAGTTGCACTTTTCTCTCAGCAAACTGCACAAAACTGGAGCAGGAGGAGCCCAGTGCCTGCCCAGCTCTGAGCTCACACAGATGGGGAACTTTTGTACGGCACTGAAACTTTCCATTCCATTCAGAGCTTGGGTTCGATTCATCGCAAAGGTAAAATCATCTTCCTCTTAAATAAACTAAGAAATGTAAACAGTGTAACATCGTTAAAAAAAAAAACCAAACCAAACTCGCTCAGAACTTGTAACTGGTAAAATGTGAATGCAAACAGATGTGCTGGTATATTGTTAACGTCATGTCTCAGAGGACAGAGAGTGAAACATAATTAGCAAGAAATTTATGGATGAACCCTCCAGTGATTTTCTTTCTGGGATTACTTTGAATACAAATATAATTTAACTGATATATTTCATTTTTTTTAAAATTAGAAAATAAGGCAAGTGCATTTCTGAAAAAGGTGCTACTCTTCTACACTTCTAGATAAACATGTGACACCTCTGAAAATTAGATCAATAATAAAAACATTAAAAATATCTGCAATTTAATATAGACTGAAAAACTATCAAAAGACAAAGTGACCAGCATCAATTTCAGAAAATATTTTAGACTTCATAAATACGAGCACCCTATATTTACATAAATTATCTTCTAAACTAGTTTTCCTTTGAAAGACACTTTCGTTCTAACAGATATGTCCATTAAATTATATAAATGTTTCAAATATGAAAAAAATAGTAGTAAAATAGAAGCATCAGATGATGTTGTTATTTTGGATTTGCCTTTTTTTCCTAAGATTTGGTTCTTGAAAATCTGTAGCCAGCTTTCACAGAGCTTTCAAAAAAAAATTATAACCCATGGAAATGAGAAACTTGTGCACTAATAACTACTGCTATCGTATAAAGATTCTGTGGAGAGCTTTTGAGTTTTCACATAGAAAGATTATACCAATACTTGTAAATCCCAGCAAAATGCTAATTTCAAAGTCTGAATTCTAAGACACTATTGATTTTTATAGACATTATGAACCTAATCCTTTAAACTGGCTTTGTACATTAAGCACATTTTTATAAGTGTAAATTTAATAGTTCCATTTCAAGAAGCAGGGCTTCAATACAAGGCTGGTGTTGACCTTGCACGAAACAGGATGGAATTCTTTAATTCATTTTTAGCTCTTACTGATAAACAAGGAGACAAAATCCTGTTGCATGCTCTTTTTTTCTCTTTTTTTTTTTTTTTTTCCTGAAGTACCATACAACTCTTCAGTTTGTTCCTAAAGCCCCCAAACAGTTTAGGGAGAGTATTTAGTTGACAGCAAGCATTTCACTAGGCTTCAGTGGTATTCCTATGTTCAGACCTATGGGCAAACCCCTTGTAGTCTTTGAAAAAAAAAAAATAAAAATTACAATTCAATACTAGATTGAAAAGGAGCTGTATCTTTTCTTACAACAACGCAGTTTGTGATTGTGGGAATTTATCCCAAACTTGTCCAATAGTTTTGAGAGGATCTCAGCAGAGAAGCAAAAAGAACCTACTGTACAAAGATGCTTGGCTCAAGCAGTAGTGCAAAGGAGCAAAGTCCCTCCAGTGCAAGGAGTTTGTGCACAGCAACCACTGACACCTCACCTTCCAGACAGCCTTCACAGACACTAAAAAACCCCAAGTGCCCCATAACCCCAGGCAATAAAAGCATCCACAATAAAATTTCATCAATCAGTGATAAGCATTAATAATCTGAGAACAAGTGCCAGCCGCTGCAGAGCATCCTGATCCTTTACAAACATCACAGCTCGGCAACTTTTGCAGTAGTTCCACTGGAATTCCACTCCAAACCCTCCGTCCCCTCCAGGATGGGGACAGGGAGGGAGGATCTGATTTCCCCAGGATTTGTGCCAGGACAAACAGAGGCAGCTGCTCCCTGAGGAGCTGCAGCGCCAGGGCCTGGGCACGCAGGGGAACGGGAGGAGCTTCCCAAAAATCAGCCTTGCTCACTGCTGGGCAGTGCTCCAGCTAGGAAATGTGTTGGCAGCTGCTGAACCCCCAGCACTAAAATCCACCAGTGGAGACCCCCGAGGTGTTTTACCTGAGAAACAGAGGAAAAACTCAGAGGCAGTTCTGAAAAACTTCATGGTGTAGCTTGTCTCTAAAAACCTACACACAGGCGTTTTAGCATCATCAAAATAGGACAGTCACACTTTCCCCCAAACAGCTTTATAAAGAATATATAAGTGCACAATTAGAAAAATCCCTCCTTAGATACAGTTAAAAACATATTCTGCCCTTGATACAATTTTGGAAAAATCCTATGCTCTGTTTGATTTAATTTTTTTTTTCTTTTTAGCAGTGATAAGTAACTACACCTCATCATATCAGAGGTGTAGATATGTGGTGTATCCCACTGGCAGCTGAATCCACCAGGCTTTACACTGAGATAAGGTTTTCAGCAACCTGACTGGGGCTATGTGTTGCTTTTTTATGGTTACAAAAAAGATTCTGATAATGTAGACCAGCTCATCTCTGAATTTATTAACATACAATTTTATTATTTTTCCTTTCATGTTCAAATCAGAACTGCAAATGGAATCCACAGCTGTACTCTTTCAACAGAAGTGTATTTTCTTACCCATATAAAACATAACCTAGAAATCCCCAACTCCTTTCATGTGAGTTGCCAGCTTAAACAAAAAGGGTGAAAAAAAGAAAGAACATAAGAAAATAAGATATATACCCTACTGTTTAACACTGTTTACAGATCTTGGTAGTTGGGGTAATAAGATACAGTATGTGGATTTTTTTAGCAACTGCTTTAAAATTACATATTCTTACACCATCTCATTTAATCAATACCAGTACTCCTTTATGATCATTGCCAATTTGGATGATAAACTCTTCCCAAAGCACATCCATTTCATTGTAAATAAAACAATTCATTAATTCTTTGGCATCAGAAGAATCATACAGCTGCAATTGCTCCGTTGTGTCGAGAACGAGACCTTTCCAAAGTCACTCGTTTGTTATCTGCAACAAAAAGAGAGAAAAAAACAAATCACCACAAGATTTGAAACATGGATAATGCAATGTCAAGAGGTTTTCAAACAGCCCTGAAAATCATTCTGAATGATATGTAAATAAGTAAGTAGGAGACTGGATCAGAGAAGTTTCACACTGCAGCTGCCAGACTGAGTTCAAGAGTTCTGCAATCAGCAATAAATTACTTTCTTGATCAGAGAAGCTGGGTGATAAAAGCATTGGGAGAATCCTGAAACACGGTCCCCTTGGAAACAGCACATAATAAATACAATTCTGGGTAAAAATCCTTCAAATTTTATAAATAATTTATGCAGAGACTCTCTGGAAAAATACATTTCAAGTTTCATGAGAACGCACTGACCAGTGAAAACCTGCTAGATGCTCCAAGCCCAAAAGCCCAAACACCTCTCACTGTAATTTGGTACAGAGTTAAAAATAGAAAAGTTAAATCAGCCACTTCCTAAGCATTTCCTGATTGTGCAACGTGAACAACTTTCAGTATAAAATATTACCCAGTAATTATTGCAAATGAATAATAAATATGTCTCTATCACAGGAAAAAAATCACCAAGTACCAGCCACGCTCCTAAATGCCTTTACAATAAAATTTTAAAGTCATGAGTACACACACACACACACAGAGGGGCAGGAGATTAACCCCCACTCAGTGTTCTGCAGGTTCCCATCTTTCTTTGTGACAATGATGTTCCTGCCATAAACATTTTTTCTTTTTTTTTTCTTCTTTTGTTTTTGGTGGCAGCTTCCCTTTGACCTTTTCCCCCCTGTCCCATCCAGGTGATGCTCTGCACCATTCCTGTCCCTACATTGCTGCAGCACCAGGACGTCCCAACAGAGGGGCTGGGACTTTTACAGAGAATATCATTAAGAGGTTGATGCCTTTTGGGGCTACCTAAACACAGAATTAAGGGAATAAAAAGCAGTTCTATTTATTGAAGGGGGGCCTTCAGGTACATTTAGGGCAGACAAAGCCCACCCAAAATGGACGATGGGTCACAGGTTTCACACTTTGATAAGTTTGGGGCATTTGCATATTGGGGGTTAATGTTCCAATTACAGCTTCAGGTAATGACATAATTTACCCCAAATTTGCTGTCCCCAACTCACTCTTGTTCCCATCTCAGGGCCTGAGGCAGTGAGGTGTCCTTGGTGCCCAGCCTGGAGAGGCATTGTTGGGTCTGCCCAAAATGGGAGAGCAGCAGCTCACAATGCATCCTGACAGGGCACAAGTGACCAGGAGGACATTCCTGACAGGGCACTGACCATCAGGAATCTCCTGACAGGGCACTGACCATCAGGACATTCCTGACAGGGCACTGACCATCAGGACACTCCTGACAGGGCACAAGTGACCAGCAGGACACTCCTGACAGGGCACTGACCATCAGGACACTCCTGACAGGGCACAAGTGACCATCAGGAATCTCCTGACAGGGCACTGACCATCAGGAATCTCCTGACAGGGCACTGACCAGCAGGAATCTCCTGACAGGACACAAGGGACCAGCAGGACACTCCTGACAGGGCACAAGTGACCAGCAGGACATTCCTCCTGAAGGGCACTGACCATCAGGACACCCCTGACAGGGCACTGACCATCAGGACAATCCTGACAGGGCACTGACCAGCAGGACAATCTTGACAGGGCACTGGCCATCAGGACACCCCTGTTGGCCCTGAAGGGCACTGGGCACTGCCCCACACGGGCTGCAGCTCCATCCTCAGCTGTTCCACCCGTTCCCCTGGAGCCAGGCTGGGCACAGGGTGGCCAAGGTGACCCCAGAGCCCCCTCCAAGCCCAGGCCCTGCTCAAGGCAGCAGAGCCAGGCACGGGCAGGCAATTAAAGGAGACAAAGAAGTCATCTCTGTGATCTACTCCTGGACAGGGAACAGAGGCTGCAGAATCAGCCTCCCCTTCCCTGCTCGCGTCTGCGGCTGTGGGGAATTAACGGCTCCTTTAGCAAGATTATTAGTTCTTTTTATAGTTCTGCCTTGCCTCCTTTTCCTAATGAACCTAGCCATGCATAAAGTATTCAAATTACCCTAAGTCAATCTGTTTTGCATGGGCATAAATCTCTGTGCTGGTTGCAGTGTCACTAAGAGCTGGCAATTAAAGCACAGAGGAAGGGAAGTCATCAGCTCCGATGTGCTGCTGCACTGATACTGCTCTCAGTGGCCCCAAACATCAGCCTCAACTCCACAGGTTAAAAACAGATTGAGGGAGTATTAGAACTCTTGATTTTTATTTATTTTTTTTTTTTTTTTAGATTTTCTCCCTTCATCATGCAATTGTAAAGCTGGGCTGGGACTTCAGGCAAACACAAAGCCACAAAACAAAATAGTCAAAAATTATAATTTCCTTCTTCAGGTAATAAAATATTTTCTTAATACATTATGTGTTAAGTTAAAACAAAGGCTTTCTTATGGTTTCATATCCTGATGCCTCGTGAAACTGGGTTGGGCTGGCATTCCAGTTACTTGAGCAAGAATTTTGAAAAATCATTAAATTTCTATCACTTTCAATATGCACATTCAGTTATCTCCGACATCTGTATTTACCTCTTTAATGTAACAGACCGTATTGAATACAGCACAAAGCAAGTCTGGCTCATAAACATGACTGATTATTCTGGCATAAAATCAACTGTAACATCAATAAATGGTAAAACTCTTTCCTTTTGTAAGGGGGGATGGAGAGGGAAAATAAGAGTAAGTTAAAAGTGGTTGAAATGAAATAAGAAATCATTGCCCAGGGCTCAGGTAACTTTGAAAACATGCAAACATGACTAGAAACCATCATCATGGGTTCTGTGGGTGCCAGCCAGGCCTTCTGGTAACCCCACAGGGAGAGAATTGGATTTCTCACTTTAATCTTAGAAGTCCATTTCTTCTAAAAGCAGGGCACACCCACTCTGCTCCCATTACAGACATTACAATCTGTCCCAGAAGTGAGCACACGACCTTCAAAGCAGCCTCTCAATCTGCTGAAAGGATCTTGGAGCAGTGAAAGGTAGAACAGTGAAGGATTAAAATGGGAAACAAAGCAGATTTTTATATCACAAAATAATCCCCATCCTTTAGCTGGCTGGATCAAATGAAAATGAAGGCAATATAAAATTAAATGCTGAGGAATCAAATCAGCAGCTCCTTTTTAGTACACACAACCCTGGAATGCAATGGTGACCCTGCAAAAAACAAATGGACTTTGTTATAAAAACAATTCCTTGCTCAAGTCTTCTTGCACTCAGCATAGCACCAAGACGGGAATAAACCCTGCAAAATCTATTTTTCCTTTCCTTAATGCTCCTTCATTAGCTCTGTTATTAAAAGAGAAGTCTCAATAGCTGCCACAGATTTATTAACCCAGCAGCTTGTTATCAACACAGAACTCGGTTATACGAGGAGAAAAATAAATGGTACTTTGCACAACTGCAGTGCTAAGATTAAGTGACTTTTTCATTTCATTTTCCCCTTATCCACTCTTCCAGGTAGTAACTTTATGCACTCCTAATTACAAACCCTATTTTTTATGAGCAATCAATGCTAGTATTAATAGAGATGTTGTGCAGTCCAATGGACTGGTCATGACACTGAGATATCTGATAATGGAAAGACAGAGTCTATAAAACCATACCTCAAAGGCACCTGATTGGAATTTGCATCATTCTGCAACAAGGGAAAAAATTCCTTCTATCATTATCTCTCAGCCCTGAGATTAAAATTATAAATGAGTTACAAACTGCTACCCTGGGCTTGGAACCTCGTTTGACTCCTCTTTCCCCTCCTAAATCACCTCCCCAAGGTGGCAGAATTGACCTTTCCACAGCTGACAATAATAATAATAATAATAAAAACTGTTCCATGCTCAGAGAAACGAGGTCCTGGTTTGACTTGCCTTGAAAATGATCACAGCAAGAAGGTAGAACTCTCAGCAGTTAATAAAATATTTAAAATTCCATCTTTTTGAAATAGTTTTGACTATGCAAAAGAGACAGAACTGCGTGCTGTAAGGGAATTTGTATGGCCCGTGCCTTTGGGAATCAATGAAAGCCTTTACATCAAACATTTATTTCTTCATTCATGTAAAATCATGTTCACTAGGAAATCCTACTGAAACACATCTTGTTTTCATGAGCAACCAAAGGGAAAATACTCCTGCAGTCCCAGGCACTGCAGCAGTGAAACAGGGAAAACAGCAGCACAATTTCCTACAGGTGGGGAATGATGAGAAAATGAGGAAAGGACTCATTTTAGTAGGTTTAAAATGGATAAAGTGTCACAACAGATGGATTCCAAGGATCAAACACCTCATCTGTAAAAACTGGCATTTGCTCCATAGGAAAAGGTGAAAACCTGAATTTCGTTTTACAAGTATCACTCCTTTCTGATCAGGACAACCAAATATTTTCCAGTGCCACTGATTAAAATTATGACAAATTAGGTGAAATCCAATTCACTTGAGCCTGGGCAGCCTCCAGTTTTCTCCTGGAGCTACCCAAGCACAGGGAAAACTGAAACCAACTCATCATTTACTGTACCAGCACATTACCAACTGCTTGAAGGAACAACCCAAGTAAAAATAATAATAATACTACTACTACTACTACTAATAATAATAAAAATTATTATTATTATTATTATTATTATTATTATTATTATTATTATTATTATTATTATTATTATTATTATTATTATTATTATTATTATTGTCGAGGTTTTATTTTATTGCTGTTGTTTTTATTTTATTATTCTTATTTTCCTTCATGGACTGCAGTCACCTCCATCACCTTCTGCATCACACAATGAAAGGTACAATTTTTTTGGAACATTTTTTTTTTTTTTGGAAAATGGAATGGATAGAACCTCAGGCAGGAGCAGAACTGACTCAGAGTAAAGCAGCAGGGAGCTCCATCCCCACCCAGCTCCTCTTTAGCAGCTCAACACTGCCTGTGGCGCTGCCTGGCCCGTCCCTCTGACATTATTGCAGATCCCAACTGAGAAAAAGGCCAGGAAAGGAAATTAAGAGCATCAAAACTGCTGTTGCTGTCTGGAGCAAAACCCTTTCTGAGAGAAAATGGCTCTCCTAACCTCAATTCTGTTAAGATTCGGTCCATCTCTGTGAGATTTGATTTCAAATTGATCTTTCAGAATGTATGGCCCATAGAGAAAAAAAAAAAAAAATAGCAATAAGGTAAAAATCAGTTATGGGAGAAATAGAGCCGAAATAACACTGCAGAAAAGGGGCTGAAATAGCTCTTTTCAAAAGATCCTTATTGCCAGCAGATGAAACAAGCAAATAAAACACTTTTCTGGCTGGGTTAAGGGACACTGTACAGTTAATGTGTTTTCTGTTAATCATTAAGTATTTAAACCACTCTGATTTCAACCTAAACACGCCTGGCAAAATCTGACCTTGGCTCTTTATAACATCCCACCAGGGCATCTGACATTCACTGGGATTTGATATTTCTGTAACCAAAAATGAGAACAGACCAAGTGATCCAACATCCCTGTTCTCAGCTTTTTGGGGTTTTTTTTGCTAAACAGAACCTCAAATTCTTGACAATCAAAGTTAAATGCCAGCTAAAAAGGTTATTTTAGCATCAGTTTCAAAGAAAACATCGAGGTTTCAAACAAACCCTGGAGCTGTAAGGTCAAATTCTATAAATCCTGGTTTATTTTGGTGTAGGTCAAGACTTTCATGTGAAAGCTGAGTGATAACCTGGGTTTATAAATGTTATGATCGAGAAACAGAAACTTACCCTTAGGCCAAAAAGAAAGCAAAATGTTTTTGGTGTTTGCTTTTTATGTTGTTGTTTTTTTTTTTTTTTTTTTTTTCTTTTAAAGCTCCCAAATCAAGATAGCACAGCTGAACACATTAATTACGAAGACATCATTTGTTAACAATGTGCTACTGGGATATTTACAAATCCATTGATCTGCGAGGCATTGAAGGGGAAGAAAAGGTTCAAGAAGAAATAAGGAGGAAGAAAAAGCACCAAGGAGAGCTGCAGCACTTAAAAGGGAGTTTGTGAAGGCTGAATGGTTCCTCCTGAGGAAAAAAGCAGAAACACATGTCCTGAGTTATCTGCAGGAGTCAGGAGTGTCGTGTTCTGCGCAGAAACACTGCCTTCAAAGCTCTGAAGCCATTTAGGTAACACACAGCACCTTCATTTGAAGGTTTCCAGATTATTCTGTGTGAGCAGTTTCTCATGGAGAAGATATGTGCCTGCTTGGATCCTCTTTAACTTGCTAAATAAATTTGTTTAATACCCAGCAGCGCTGTGGCACACAAGCAGGTCTAAAATGCAGAGAGTTAAAGAATTTAAGCCCTGCCACAAAAGAGTTTTACTCAGATTAAAAGGGAACAAAGCCACGTCTAATCTCTGCGCTGCCACTCAGACCCAGCTTGCTGGGCACTGCTAATTGCAGCCTTTGAGGCCAAGGAAAATGCAGAACATCAGTAGAAAACCCATTTATTTGTGTCCCGTGCGTTAGACACAAAAATGCTTGAAAAGGGAATAATGTGGGAAGTTTTAATGCTAAATGGCATGTGTGATGACATTTACCAGCTCAGCTCAACCCAGCTGTGACCACGGCCAATCCAGCGTGGCAGCACAATGAATGTCACACTGCTGCAGCCCAGAGTGAGGATATTGCCCATCTGTATCGTAATTCCAATAAAGGAATAAATACTTACCCTATTTAGAGCTGAAGTTCAGTATTTGTAGGATGACAAATGGATTTGTAAACCCTATTTTCAAGTAATCAGTTTAAAGGAAATTTCACTATTGCTTACTCTGGGCTTAAGATTTCCAAACCACCCGAAAAACAAAGAAAGAACTGGCCCAGTAAGATAAGATTCCTTAAACCTTTAAATGATCTGTTTAATATTTTAATTTGCCTTTGCTTTCTTTGTTAATAGCACCACTTGGGATGTGCAGTGAAAGCTCTTCCACAAGAGTTGCACTGGAAAAGCCTTAGCAGGAGACAACACATGCCTGCCTCAGGGGTTACAAGACAAATCAATCTATTTTTCTCCTTTCCTCCAAGGGTAATTGGCCTTTAAAATTACAGAGAAAAATAGGCCTTCGTGTCAGCACAATGCAGGCACATCTACAGCCATTTTCCATTTCTTTTTCAGTTGGAATTCTCAGCTGAGAGGTAAACTTATAAAGGTGAGAAAATAAAAAGAAGATGAAGAGGAACGATTGCATCAGTTCAAATCCCCTCCAATAACAAGCAGCACTGTGACCAGCATTTGAGGCTGAAATTTACTGAAACCTGCTATGAATAGCTGTCATTTTCCAAAGCAGTATTTTTTTTTATTCTTGATTGTGATAAAATTTTCTCGAATTTTTGTGACAGCCTGTACTGCTGGCATTCATGGAGATTTATCACAGAATTTAGTCAGACTGAGGACTTATAATTATTGCTTCATTTCCCATAAAATCTCACAAAGTAATAGTGATTTTTACCTCATTCTTCTGAAATTGCCTTTTTCAAGGAGCAATCATGGTTGTGAATATCCCTAGAATCCTTCTGCTGTGCTGTACACATAATCACCTGCAGACTCACTTTCAGCCTTTGAATACTGGTAAATTGTATACAGTGCATTTAAATTGGCTAATAAATTGTTTGATAGCAGTGAAACTCAGATGATAGTCTTCTCACTTTTCTGATTGCTATTAAATCTGCTTTGCAATACATTAATCACATTCTACTTTTAATAAGAGACTGTCACGTGAAAAGATTTCCCTGTGCATAAAGATGAGTAATCAGCCGAGCTACAACTGGTACATAAAAACAAGAACAAAGTTGAAAAAAGTCAAAACAAGTTAGTGTTTTAAATCCAGAACTGATATTCCCTGAACCAGTCCTGGGAGCACGAAACCACTGATGTGACCTCGCTCCCTGGGAGTGTGAGTACAGGTGTAAAGCAATTATTGGATTTGATATCTGAATGAACTCAGGCTCCCATTAGAGCCTGAATGCTTCAGTGACCCTATTATTTTCCTTCCAGTGCTCCCAGACCTGATCTACTTAATTATTCTGACTAGTGAAACATTTAGGACATGAATGTGGGATTTGTTTGAAGCCAAATGAGACAAATGAAAGTACTTCAGAAAACAACTCCAAGAAAAGAATAAGACGAGTGAGAATCGAATGTGTCACATCCAGCAAGGTCAGGACTAAGTAACAGTAACAAAAAAAAAGAGAGAGAGAGATCCTTGGCAATAAAAATACATTTATTCAGATATTTTTTCCCTTGAACTTCTCATTTGTGACCTCTCCTGCATAGTGAAAACATTTAGCTGATGAATCAGAAGGGTAAAACATGTTCCACAGAGTAAATTAACTGTCTGCTTCAAGTGCTGAAAGAATCCAAATCTCAAAACACAGAGATTATGATCCTTCTTTCATGACCACACACACACTTTTAGCAGTTGTCCAAAAGTAAAAGCAGAGCCTTTACTCAAAAACCTCCTTGTGTCACAGAGGGCAGGTTTGCTATGTGAAAGCTGTGTTTCCCTGTTTTAATTGTCCCTACAATTTCCCTGCCAAAGAAAAGCCTGCGACACTGTAAAACCCATGTATCCCCATTTCAAACAGATCCGTCTGGTGCTAATCCCCTGCTCTCTTCATCAATAGTGAAATTTAAAATGTCCCATTCCCAGCTCCCCTGTGAACGCCTCCACCCCTACAGTTTGTACTTGCTCTGGAGGTGAGGGGGCTGGGGGGTCACAAAGCAGGAGAAGGAATAGAGACAGGGACAGGTTCTGGATGTGAAATGCACGGGAATGTCAGAGTTCCCATCCCTCATCCCACTGAAACTGTCCTTAAAGGAGTCAGACTGACACCCCAGGGCTCCCTGCATCACTCATCCCACTGAAACTGTCCCTAAAGAAATAAATGCATTTCTTTAAAAGAAATAATTACTTAAACTTACTTCATTTGAAAGAAATAATTACTTAAAATTGCTTTCTTTAAAAGAATTAATTAATTGAGTAATTAAAAATTATTACTTTGTTCTTCTGACCTTGTCTGGCCTCTGCTCCAGGCAGCCACTGCAAGGCACCAAGGGCAGGTTTGCCTTCAGTTTTACCTTCCCTGTTTCCCAGCCTCTGCACTGCCTTGGTGTGTAACTCTGGACTCATCCAAAGTCCCAGCAGCTCTCCTCACAGCTCAGGCACACACAGCAATCCTTTTCCAGCCCAGAACCAAGGACAGCACTGCAGCTTCAGCCCAAAAAGTACAAAAAAAATGGTAAATTGAGGAGAGCAACCTGAGAGGGCGGGACTGCACAACCTGGAGCTGGAATTGGACAATGAACCCCAATATGGAAATGGACCAGAACTTACAAAAGTGTGAGAACTCATGACTCAGGGTCCATCCTGGGCCTGAAAAGAGGTATTTCCTACTGGTAAATGTAAACTGATTTTTCTCCATACCCAGACAATGGCAATATTCCCTGTAGCCTGCAAAAGTCAGTCTTCTCTACTTTTTATGCATCAGAAAAATATTCTCTCTCTATATATAAATATATATATATATATATATATAAAACCCACTCTGCAAGAACTTGTAGGCTACAAGTAAAACGAAATATTTTAAATAATACAATAAAGGCAGAATACCCATAATTATTTTTTTTTATTAAATAAAATATCAGCATTTTTTATTCATGGCTAGGTTAACATTTACAATTCAGCATTTTGCAATATTTAAATGGAACTGAATATGCTATGAGAAAACTTAAAACTCCATCACTGCTGTATGGCTGGCTGGCACAGGCCATGGCTTTCTGTGCCCATCTGCATTTTGGCACGGGGCAGGAAAGAAAAGCTCCTGTTCCAGCCTGGCAGGATGATCTCACCCCCACCTGACACCCCCCTGCATCCCCAGCTGAGAATAACCCCATCCTGAAAGTCACTTTTAATCTCTATTATTTGCATGTGCAGCTTATGGGAATGTGAAACTGTTGCTTATTAAAATAATTCATACAAGAAAGTAATTTAGACTATACATGGCAGGCTCTGAGGTAAAATATAATAACTTTTAAGAACTTAGGAGTCTAATTTCTTTCTTGGCTGAGCACGGACAACTCCATTATGATTCAGAGTGAGAGCCCCGTGCTCACCTAAAGCAGAATTTGACCCTTTCTGTTCATATAAAGAATAAAAATATAGAAGCAGTTAATGCTGGGACAGGGCAGCAAGGCGTCCCTGAATAGCTCAAAAAGTGTTTCTATTGATCAACACGTGTACCTGAGGAGGGTTATTTCATGTGCTGCTCCAAATCCACTCAGGTTTTTCTCTCCAGATGCAGAAGGACTGAACCAAGCCTCTCCTTCAGCTCCCACAACAGGTGGGGATGGAAAGAGTGAATATAAATATATTGACATTCTCATTGACACGCAGGGGAGGCAGCAGCAACCCCTCCCACAGAGGTACCCAGGAGGAATTTGGGATTTAAATTGTTCTTCAGGCTGGACTAAGGATGGGGCAAGGGGGGCTTGGCTGTGTCTGGGGCAGCAGAACGGGCTCAGAACAGGTCCCTGCTGTGAGAGGACACAGAAATGAGCAATCTGGGGACAATCCCTGCCTCCAGCATGCCCTGAGCACAGGGAGCCTGCCTGGCTAACCAGGGTGAGCATTGCTGGCTGAGCTTCCTCACTCTCACATGGAGGAGGTTCAGGATCCCCCACCACCTCTTCAATGCCCTGAGACTGGAAAAAGAATGATTTGTGCCACAAAATAATCATTATTTCTCTTTCCAGTTCTGTTCCCATTTAGAGATCTTGTTCAGAGCGCCACTCCAAAAGTAGTTTTACCACACAGATGAAGAAATTCTGAATTTGGGTGAAAGGAAACAGAAAACAGTCAGGAGTTTCTCTCTGGGCTGGGAGAGAGTAGGAACTCGCACAAATTTTGCTGCTGGATAAAATGATTAGGAAAGTACATCCTTAGTGCCACAAAAATCACATTAATCCATCAGCTGTTTTTTGCCCAAAGCTGGTAATGTCCTTTAGAACGATGTTTTGCTGTATATAAACACTTTTCACTACAAGCCCCTTCTATTCCATCCCAGGGAATATTTTTTCACGCTCGGACTGGTTTCATCTTCAGCAGTAACAAAGGCAGAGCATTAACAGTTCACACCTCTCTGTGACTCTCTGGCCTTTATTTTATCCAGCGCCCCTTCCCTGAGCTTTCTCAGAGCTCCCAGCCCAGGGCTCTGATTGCTTTTCATCCATTGTGCACCAGCAAAGCCCATTTCGCTGAATTAAACGTCTGATCAAAGGACTCGTTACCTTTTTTGTTTGTATCCCCTTTAAAGAGCTGTTTCACACAGGGTTTTCTGTAAAACAGGGCTGAGGCTTGGCTGCACTTTGATGATAACTCCTGCTGCTGACCAAGTATTTCTTTTTGCGCTGGATACTCAAGGAAACAATTACAAAAACTTACAGGAAAAAAAAAATTAAAAAGGCATTTTTGATGCTCTTAAATGCTTCATCAGCTGTTTATCATGACTGGAAAAAATCCTAAAAAAAGATGAGCAAACTCCTCCAATTTTCCAACCTAATATTCCAATAAAAAATAGCAAAAAGCTGAAATAGTAAATAAAAGAGAGCTTGTATTTCAGCTTAACAACTTGCAATTTTTCAGGCTTTGGATACAGAAAGCCATCTCCAGGGACTTTGCTGTGAGGATGGGGACTTTTTAAAATATGGGGTGGTTTTAATTCTATGAAATTCACAGCTGTGATTTTGGAATTTCCTACTCAGCAGCAGCAGCAAAGCAAACTGTAGATGAAATATTTTCAAAAGGTTTACTACAAAGTTTGTTACAGAGATTTTTTTTCCCCATAAACTATGCAAATCTGGCTACTTATATTCCAAGAGTTCTACTGACTCAGTTTAAGGCAAATAACTATTTCATAGAACAGCATGCTTGCAGAGGGCTGGAAATGATATCTCACTCCAGAAGGGAAAAATCCAAGGAAGATAAATACTCTTAACTATGCAAAGTATTTTCAGATGCCTTTTAATTTTTTTATAAGAAAACAGTTAAATACTCTTGGAATGCCAGAAAAAGAGTCGAAGTGCAAACTGCAATTTGATTTATTGGGTTTGAGTTCTTATTTAAACCCAAGCCTCGTGCACTTCAAGTCCAGCCCAGCATGAGAGAGCCTCAATATCTGCAAAGTCCAGCAGGAAGGATTAGAAAATGTCACAACACCTTCAGGGCATGGCAGATCCTTAAAATAGGGAATGATGCAAGAGTTTGAGCAGGAAAAGTCCAGCAGGGAGCCTTCAAAAAACCTGCATCAGGCTGGAAGGTCTGTGAGCCTCCCCTGTTTAAAATATCATCCTTTTTCTGCTGCACTCTCACCCACATGGACAAGCCTGGGCACAGGAGGGGCCCTCCAAAAGTTACACAAAACACTCTGGGTAATTTAAATTAAGTTTATATATATGCACATAAATGTGTATTTCAGAGGAACACCAATTCATGCTTTTTGACAGGCAAAGTTTAACTGGAAATGATAAAGAGCTGATGTCCAGCATTTCTTATTTTCCTTTGGCATAGGTAATGTCTGGAAATTCAGAAGCTTTGCAATAACTCAGTGAAAATGGATCCCACTCTATTTCTGGTCACATTTGGGTCCCTGGACTTGGATTAGCAGCTGAAAACAATCATGGGTCTACAGTTTAAAGACAACACTTGAGACACTACTACATTTATTAAATTTTAGCATTTTAAACTCATTCTCAGAGCATGTAAAACATCTCTGCCATCTGAAATATGAGTAGAAAGATAAAGGTCTAAAAATGTTCTCAAAACTCAATAAAATTAGTATTAATTGAAGTTCTGATAGACTGACTAAATGAAGAACCAAAACTTTCTTCCCCCAAAAAGCAATGAAATGTAATATTGAGCCATTTCAACACTTTCCCCAAGGCATTTTTCAAACAGAGAAGTCAGGTTTAGGGTAATTATACAGAGCAATATGGCCCCAGCACATTCTACATTTTCTGAAAATACATGATTACACGAGGTATTAATTCTTCCTCAGGAAGATTTTTGAGCACTGCCACAATTTCCACTTTTCCCTGGATGTTCCTTGTCCAGGGCCATCCCCTGCAGACAAGGCAGGGGGATCAGGGAGCATTTTGTGCTGCTGACAACATTAATTCCATTCTCGTTCGCCACCACCAGACCTCTCAACTTTAATAAGGCATTAACAGCACGCTGCAGTATTTTATGATGAAATATCTATGTACATTTACAGATTATTTTGACTTTGTACACATCTGGGTTGCTTTTTTTCTCAGTTTCTGCTGAGTTTGCTTGTAATAAAATGATTTTTTCAAATAATTTCACTTCCAGTGATTTATTTCTGCCTCACAAGATGAAGTACAAAAGGTTCAATCTGCTGCTCAGTGTCCCCTCTTTAGGGAGCAATAAGGAAATGTGATATAAAGTTTCAGAATCGTTGTAAAAACAAAGCAAGGCAAGGGTAACCATGAGGAGTTCATGATTTTTGTGTGAGTGAGGATATTTAACAGGTTTATCCCAAGTGCACTTTGCCAAGAGCTATCTGCTGAGATCCATGACAGAGAGAAAACTGCTTTGCATATTAAATTGTGTCACCAACGACCCATCAGCTTTCTAAAAAAGAAAAAATAAAAAAAAAAGGAGGGTCTTCACACCAACTTGGCACCGAGAGAAATAATTTACACCCACCAAGTCCCAATAATACGTTTGGAAGCCTGTAGGAAATGCAGAGCACTCTTATTTTTGTAAATAAAACATCAGTTAACTCACAGAGCAGCTAAATCCACAGGTACAACCTGATTTTCCCCAAGCTGTTTTACAACAATCCAGCCACTGCAGGAAAGAAAGGGGAATTTATGGAGGAATTAATGGAGAAACAGACCCAGTGTGGTACTGGATGGAGGGGAGGTGCCAGGCAGAGAAGCTGCTCTGAACAAGCAGGAATCCTTCCAAAAGCTCAAACCTTGTCTAAATCAGTGAAAGACGTCTGGCAGAATTATTCCCTGTTCATCTCAGTGGTGCTGAAAATCTCACTAAGTATCTTTGAAAAATCCCAGGTCAAATGCAGAGCCAGCATTTGAGCAAAGCACTTAGCCCTGGATGTGCTGGGCCTAATCCTGGCAGTTTAGCCCCAAGTTAAGCTGTCTGTCCTTCCTCCTCCCTGAAAGTGGCTTTATCATCCAGCCTGCCTCGGTGCAATTCAACAGCTCCCTGCCTGCAAGTGACAGCTGATGGAAGCAGAATTAATGTCAATCCTACAGAACTGATATTTAATCTATGATACTAATATCGCCCATATTCAGATAATTCGCTAAAATCACCGATTCTTCTGTCTGCAATCCCGTGCCTTTGCAAAATCTGCTTTTGGTACAAAATTCTCAAATGAATTCAGGTCAAACGGGCTCGTGAAGAAAGGGGGGAAGGAGGAAAGGAGGAAAGGAAGAAAGAAGAAAGGAGGAAAGGAGGAAAGGAGGAAAGGAGGAAAGGAGGAAAGGAGGAAAGGAGGAAAGGAGGAAAGGAGGAAAGGAGGAA
The DNA here is from genome assembly GCF_035770615.1 of Melospiza melodia melodia. Classification (NCBI taxonomy): domain Eukaryota; kingdom Metazoa; phylum Chordata; class Aves; order Passeriformes; family Passerellidae; genus Melospiza; species Melospiza melodia. Next base: position 19,076,215 of record NC_086209.1, on the reverse strand, counting down.
AGGAGGAAAGGAGGAAAGGAAGAAAGAAGAAAGGAGGAAAGGAGGAAAGGAGAAAAGGAAGAAAGGAGGAAAGGAGGAAAGGAGGAAAGGAAGAAAGGAAGAAAGGAGGAAAGGAGGAAAGGAGGAAAGGAGGAAAGGAAGAAAAGAAGAAAGGAGGAAAGGAGGAAAGGAAGAAAAGAAGAAAACTCAATCTATGAAGATGTTTTGTCCTGTTCTTCCTTTCAGGTGAGCTGCAGACAGATCACTGCTCCTGTGGGCTACACAGGACTTGGTCTTGGCTCATGTGAAAAGAAGGACTGGGAAAAGACCCAACAACAAAAATCACAAAACCCAAGTCAGATGTTCTTGGGCACAGCCAGGAGGTAAAACAAGAGCCAGCAGCCCAAACCTTAAATTATAAAAATTCAAGCTTTAATTTACAAAAAACCCCTATTCTACCAAGGAATGGGGTGCCCAGGAGCTGGGCAGCCCTGCAGGAAATGAATCCCAAAGTCCTTTCAAACATTCCTCACCCCCATCAGCTCACCAGCTCTTGGCAAGCACATGGAGGCATTCAGAAATAATAACTATTACCATTGGTTATTTTGGGCTTGTCATTAGTATTTACATCCACACTCTCAGCAGCTCCAAATGCCAAGGCTCCTGTTCCAGCGATATTTTTCAAAAAGGAAAGGGCTTTTTTTTTTTTTGCCAATTTATCATTTCTAATCTGTTCAAAGCTTAAGCCAGAACTCTTCAGTGAGACTTCTTCATAAATAACTGTACAAAATTAAAATAAATTAACATCTATTATTTGGCTTCATTCTTAAAATAGTTAACATATGCCCACGGGCTAGAGCATACACTGAAAAAATAACCAACATTTTAGAGAGGGGATTTCACCCCCTTCTGAGGACTCAGTAGAAATGGCAGAACCCGGATTCCCAAAACTACCAGCAATGGCCCAGAATTTAATAGACGTGAAATATGATTAATAATATTTTCACAACTACAGCAGCCATGATCAGGGAATGATTTAACATTTCCAGAACCCTAAATCAGCTCTCAGGATCATCTTCAGCATTCACCCAGAGAGGGAGCTGGGCAAGGGTGGTGAGGGAGGAGGAAGGCAAATGGAAAACTGGGAAAACTTATTTCTCCTTGCTTCATTTATTAATTAGATTGCTGATGAGCTCCACCACAAGGCTGACAGAATCTGCAAGCAATGACATTCCAAGAAAAGCAGCGAGTTTTGACAAATTCTTGAGATGTCACTGATTTGTGAATGTGTGTAAGAGAGGAAAACGACGTGTAACTGAGAAAAGTCAGCATGGAAAACAGAAGGAAATTCAGAAGTTAAAAGAAACCAAAGGGGAAAAAAAGCCCATCAGACTGCTTCGTGATGTGGAGGCTGTTTTGGGGTTGTTTTGTTACTTTTTGTGGCCTTATTATAGCAAAGATGGGAACTGCAGGGACTGGAGATTGACAGGTGTCTCTCAAGGGTGCGTGGTCTGAAACATGAAGCACATAAAGCAACTTCAGCTTTGCTTTTTATGACATGGGCTAAAATTGGAAACAAAATAAATTACAGGGCAACTTCAAGGCAAGAATAAACTGGTTGGTATAAATTGGCCTGATCATATTTTCACTTGAGTTGTGGAATAACTTTCAGCCACCACTGAAAGCTGCACCTGCCAATGGAGCCTTTGTTCAGGTGGGATCTTTGCCTGAGAGGTAAAACGGGGAAAAAGCCCATAAATCAGCAAGGCATTAGTAAAAACAGCTCTTATTCTAGACAGTATAAACATTAATTTTTATAGAAAAACTTTGTATAATCAACAGGAAAACAGAATAAGATAAACCAACTCTCATGATACCAAACCAGACTGATTTTGACCTTCTGATTAAATCTTTTCCTGTAGCTCCTAAGTAAACCTGTTTGCTATCCACAAAAGGATTCATTGCCACTTAATGAATGAATTAATTAATGTTATTAGATTTGGAATTTAAGATACTTATTCAGACTGAATTCAGAACACATCTTTGCTTTCAGTTCGTGGCTCTTTGAAGCTGGACTACAGAAGCTAAAACATGATTTAGATTCAGAAATTCACTGAGAGCTGAATATTGTGTCCTCAAGCTCAGGATAAACACAGAAGGAAGAACAAAATACAGGCAAGAAATGTGATTTATTTTCAAAGGACAGACGGGATGACATATGGGTTCAAAATACTGTAAAGACTCCAAGCCTAGAGCCATAAACACATCCATAATATGTGGAATATATGTCCAGCGCCGATGGGTGCACGGATGTACACAAATATATCTGGGAGAAATCCACGGCGTTTAGAGGAGCTGATCAGAAATCTGTCACAGCAGGAAAAACTCGGCAGAGAGATTAATTAATTGGGAATAGCAGAGCTGAGGAAAACGTTTTCCTGGAGTGGCAGGGAAGCCATGGAACGCTGAGCAGCAGCACACGTCAGGTAAATAAAACCAGAGTGAAGGAAGCAGAGGATGAGGAGACCTCGTGTGCTGGTCCATCCAGACCTGACCATGGGGTGGGCAGCGTTCTGTGCCCTCCTGAGCCTGCCCTGGCCACAGGAAAAGCTGAGGGACAAGGTGGGACAAGGCGGCTCAGCCCAGGAATGCACAAAGCAAGAGCAGACCACAGACACCTCTGAAATTTCACTGGATTTCCTTTCAGAGCTCCCTGGGATCGCAGCAATGAGGAATTAATGAAACGCAGCCGTTTAAAGTAGTCACAAAAGAGAATAAGCAGCTCTCAAGGGGCAGTGCCACAATATCAAAGTCTTACCTTCAACCTGAGCTCTCCTTATCTCAAATTGACCAGTTCACCCAGAAACCAGCTCTTACTTTCCTCCACACAGCTGATTTTTAACACAGCATCATATATGATGCATGCACACGGCTACAGAAATTCTGGGCTGGAATGTATATGAAAATATGTTCTAAACACTCAAGTAGCAATCCTCACCCAGCTGTGGGGGGGAAAAAATTAAAATATTCAAATGCAAAGGAGGATTTATGAATTGAATTTATTTTTTATCTACCAGTAAGCCTAAGTTGAAATATGAATAACTGATTTAACACTGAAATGGTATTCAAATATTTGACTCCAATCCCCTATTGCTTCTAAATTCATTCAGAAGTCAAGATTATTAATTCTTCCTGACAGAAAATCAAGATTTAATGATCATCTGATAACCCTTAGGAATTACAAAATAAACTGAGATAATAATTCAGACAAAATAAAATGATTTCATATATATAAGGAAAACATCATGCAGAATATCCATTTAGGCATTTCCTATGGAGCAGTAACTAATTTCTAAGAAAACACAGAGCAAAAGGCTGACTTGGTGTGTACAGTAAAAGGTCCAGAAGGTAAAAGGGGCCTTCATTAAAATCGGCAGAGCTTTGACCCTGTGCTTTGATCAAACAGACAAACTGAGCACTCCTCCAAAAGAGCCTGGAAGGGAAGGATTTTAACCCAGTGACCTTGTGGGAACACTGCTGCTCACTCGAGACAGCGCCGCTCTGCAGGCCAGGGCACCCACCCAGCCAGGGCCAGGATCCTGCATCCAAACAACGCGCTTGTGCAACGTCACAGAGCAACTCACTGCAGCCTGGGAAAAATGATATGCAGGAAATGATTTTTAGGTAAATTTTGAGCTTTCAGGTCATGTCTGCGGGGAAGCAACATTAGAACTAACAGTGGTGTGAAAAATGGGGATGCAGAAGCTCTACAGCCTGTGCATTGATTTTTTTTTCTTTTATTTTTCTCTTTTTTTTGCCCCAGAGCTGTCTCTGGCAGCAGGAGCAGTGTAAAACCAAGAACGAGCCAATGACAATCTATTTATATACAGAATCATGCAATATTTCAAGTTGGAAGGGACCATCAAGGACCCCCCAAGTGTGACTTCCTGCTCCTTGCAGGGCACTAAAACCTGCATTGAGCATGGCCCAGATTATAACATAACATAATATAATATAATATAATATAATATAATATAATATAATATAATATAATATAATATAATATAATATAATATAATATAATATAATATAATATAATATAATATAATATAATATAATATAATATAATATAATATAATATAATATAATATAATATAATATAATATAATATCTAGCACAAATATACTATAATAAATATAATATAATAAATATAATAAGTATAATGGAATAAATATAATAAATCAGCCTTCTGAAACATGGAGTCAAGATTCTCATCTCTTCCCTCATCCTGGGGACCCTCAAACACCCCCCCACATCCATTTCTCTGCCATTCCCCCCACATTTACACGATGTCTTTAATCCCTGCCGTTTTGTGCTCTGTATCAGAGCAGTTCCGAGCTGGCACACAGAGCTCACATTAAGTGGGCTGCAGAATGCACACTGAGCTAAAGGTGAGTGAGTTGTCCTTCATGCTAACTTTATACCACTCCTGGGCTCCCCAAAGATGCCATTTTACCCATAAAATCCATTTCTTTGCTATTTTCGACATAAAACTTAAAAGGTGCTGCGAAAAGTGCTGAATCTCTTCAGTGGCAAAGGAGGAACCTGGGATTTGCAGGAAGTAATTAACTTTCCTTTGCCTTCTGAGCCCTCCCCAGCTCAATCTTCCCATTCTGCTCTGTCAGTCTGGAGGAGCCTTTGGAGGAGCCACCTCACCATTAAAGACAGGCTGGGACCTCAAAGTGCAGCCAGCTCAGGGCAAGAGGGGTGGAAAATGAGCAGCAATCAGTTCTGGTGCTCAGCCCTGCCAAGGGACACAGGCACAACCTTCTCTGGACAAAGCTCTGGTGGCACTGCCACCTCTGAGGGGTCACAGCCACCTCAGGGCCACCTCTGAGGGGTCACAGGCCCACCATTGTCACCTTTGAGGGGACACGGCCACCTCACTGCCACCTCTGAGGGGTCATAGGCCCATCATTGTCACCTCTGAGGGGTCATAGACCTCTCACTGTCACCTCTGAGGGGTCACGGCCACCTCAGGGCCACCTCTGAGAGGACACAGACACTTCAGGGCTACCTCTGATGGGTCACAGGCCCATCATTGTCACCTCTGAGAGGTCACAGCCACCTCACTGTCACCTCTGAGGGGTCACAATGTCACCTTTGAGGGGTCACTGATCCTTTACCATCACCTCTGAGGGTCACAGCCACCTCAGTGCCACCTCAGAGGGGACACAGGCTCATCACTGTCACCTCTGAGGGGTCACAGCCCACTCACTGTCACCTCTGAGAGGTCACAGCTCCCTCAATGTCACCTCTGATCGGTCACAATGTCACCTTTGAAGGGTCACAGCTCCCTCAATGTCACCTCTGATGGGTCACAATGTCACCTCTGAAGGGTCACAACTCCCTGAATGTCACCTTTGAAGGGTCACAGCCCCCTCAGAGCCCCCTGGGGCTGCCCCCCTCCCCAGCCCAGTTTGAAATGCCAGAGCTGGCACAGGAGGAGTGACAGATGCTGGCACTTGTGCCATCCGTGTCACTGCTGTCCCCATGCAGTGAGAGTGACCAATGATGCCAGCAACGATGCTGCTGTGGTTTTAGATGAAACACGCCCCCAAATTTCCCTTTGGATTAACGTTCTCTACAACTTTTCTGTTAGACTGGTCCAAAACCCCTCACATCTTGAATATTTTAATTAAAATGACTGCTCTCCTATTTTAACTTTCTAGAAAATGCACCTTCTCCAAGAGCAAAGGCTGAGCTCAATGTTCACAGAACATTTCTGCAGATGATGAGGAAAAAATGGAACTTCTCTCACTGGAAGCCTTTTCTCATCTCAGCAGAGCAGATAAAGTTCATTGTTTTGAAGACTGGTAATGAAAACTTTGGATAACTCTAACTCACATCAAGTAATACCTAAAATATAATCCTTAAACATGTTCCCTACAAGTTCTTCAATACATTTAAGTTCCTGTTCCAATTCCTTCCCCTCTGTTCCTCCTTCCCTTCCCCTCCTTGCGCTGCTTTACTGGAGCCTCAGAACATTTAAATCCATCCCCTCACACACAACATCAGCCTGAGGTGCCCATGGAAAACAGGCCACCCTCACCTTTACAAAGCCATTCATTTTTCATGGAAAGTTCTAAATTATGGATTCTTTTATTTCCAGGAGATCTGTGACCAAATTGAATAGATTCTTCTATCTCCAGCACTGTGTGCACAGACACATTCTAGATCCTTCCATGCAAAAGTGGTACCTAAAAACTTCCTTTGGACATAAAAACTTCCTTTGTTCTGCCAGATTTTATCCAGCTGGTAAAAAGCTGATATTAAATACACATCACTATGAAATGATGCTGAAGTGACTTTTTTCTCCTTCAGAATACAGGCATACCCTTTATGTTTCTAACAGTAAATTATATTTGACATTTAAAAATCAAGTTACTCTAATCTAGAGCTCTACCACAACACCACCGAGAAAGCAATGAATCTTTCCAGAGGAAAAACCCATTTTTTAAAAAATTCAAGATAATTTTAGTCACGAGTAATTGAAAATGTAATTTGGAATTCATTACTTTGCGTGGTTAATTACAGCAGAAGAGTTTCAAAAGATGATGATGATCCAATAAAGTCATAATTTTTTTCTGAAACATGATATCAGGGTAAATAAAATAATAAAATGCAAATTAATATGGCTATTTGGATGATGCTGAAAACATTAAATGCATACCAATGTGGAACCCAGCCCTGAGGATGAGGCATTGCACCTGCAACCACCTCCCGGAATTGAGAGAATTGAGAGAATTGAACGATGTAGACAATTCTCCAAAAGGACACAGAGCTCTTCTGCCAGGCAGCTCTGTATCCTCAATTCAGCATTAGGATAAAATTGTTTTTTCATGACTGTGCCATGATTCCCCAGCTCTTCTGAAGCCCACAATGGATTTCCCACCCTCAACACCTCCAGGACACAGCGAAGCCAAGGCTTTATCTCCATTCCCCGTGAATCCCGCGCTGCTCCTCCAAAGGCAAACAGAGGCAGTGTGTTTAACCAAAACACCTCATTTAGAAAGAGAATAACGTTCCTTTGCAGCGCCACTCTGCAAGCCACCTGCAGCTCCAGAGCAGCACAACCTGTGCCCCTGTTCCTGGCCCATCGAGGGCTTTAAGCCAAATGAACTCCTTGCCCACGTTCCCAAAAACAAAAGTGTGGCTCTGACCTCGGGGCTCCTGCTCAGCCCCTGGGCAGCTCCAGCAGACTGGGAGGTCAGCAGTGGCTGCGCGGCCGATGCAATTACAGCTTTCTGAACATTGCTGTCTGCACGTCTTTAGGATAATTTAGGTGTTCTGAGTATAACTGAGTGAAAAAGGAGCTGTCACGCACAGACCACATCAGAAACTTCCCATGCTGAGGCACGTGGCTGATTTCAAATTGCTGCCGTGGCACCTGGAGTTAAATTGTCTCTTTTGGTAATGGGGGATGTCCTACTCTGGCCTAAAATACGAATTTTCTTAATAATCTTAATTCCCTCAGGCACGGATCATTTTAAACTCCCAATATCACTCTCCCAAAGCTGTGGAAAGAGTGAGGGGGATGTGTGTGTATCCAAAGGGCTTTTCCTGATAGATTGTCCCTGACAGCGCTCAGTGAGGACATCACAGACCCCAAATATTGGCCAAATAGACCAACCCCAAATATTGGCCAAATACACCAACCCCAAACATTGGCCAAATACACGGAAATCCCAAATATTGGCCAAACAAACAGACCCCAAATACTGGCCAAATACATCAACCCCAAATATTGGCCAACCACACAGACCCCAAATCTTGGCCAATAAGGTGCAGAGCAAAGGCTGCAAAAGCCAGGAGGACACAGAGCTATCCCAACCCAGAGCAGAGGATCAGGAACTTGTGCTGCCACCAGAGCAGCACCAGCAGGGCCCTCAGGCGGAGTTTATTAGGATGCCTTTAAGTGCTCAGCTTTATAAAACATAAATACCACGGGCCTGTCCAGTTTCATTTGTGCATTTCCCAGTGAGGGGATGGCAAAGCCAGGCTGCCCCTGGGATTTTTGCTCTCTGAGTCACCTTGACTAGAGCAGCACAGTTCTGCTGGGAGCAGAGCAGGCAGGGCCATGGAACAGCCCCAGCACTACCAAAGTGCTCCTTTCCACCTCTCAAAACCCCCCAAAAGCCTCAAACCCTTCATTTCAGAAATGCAATTTTCATTTCATTGTGGTCACAATCATACCTTCCTTTAAAAGAGTTTTTTTCAAGAATCAGACTGGATTTGAAACCCTAACTCATGTGTTTCAATTAATTAATTTTGAGGTTAGAACATAACCTCAGCACTGAAAAATCAACACTGCCTTTAAGACAACTCGCTGCCCTTTAGAAAACCTGCTAGAATAAAATGACACACATCACAGGACCACTGTGGCTTTATCTGCATGGAAATCACTTCCAAACTGAGCTCCCTCCAGCAGAGTCAGAAATCTGCACCAATTTGCTCTATATTTGGACCACGAATTATGCAACCACAAAAGCTGGACACAGCCTGCAGAGCCAGGGCAAACCCAGCTCCAGAGACTCTGGAAACACAAAAGAGCTCAAGCACAAGTGGTGTGATTTGGCTGCTGTCATGAACCCTGCTTTACCCCTGGAAATGTTATGTGAGGAGTTTTTTCTTCACAGATTTACAGACCAATGGAATTACAGCTCTAAAACCCATTATCAACACCTCTGCACCCTCTGCGGCACAGCAAAACACAGCAAAGCACTGAAATGGTATTTTGGCTATTCCTAAACTTTGGAGAAAGACGCAGAGTGACAAATGAAGGGGGAATTCACTTAAAATTATACTTTGTAATTCAGAAAATCCCTGTTTCAATGATGCTTGTGGGAGATACTGAGAATTTTGAGAACATTGAGAATTTATGGTCAGAGGTGCGAGCAACTATTATTAATTCTTCTCAACAAAGCAGCTTCAGGCTTTAGTGAATAAGATAAAAATATCTTGTTCAGATGCAAATATGTGACTGTAAACAGCAGAAAATTAACAGTAAATAAAAATATCTGTGAAGACCAACAACCCAAATGGCCAACAGGGCTCCCCTGCCAGCCCTGGGACTTGTACAGGGAATTAAAGGTAGCAGAAGCTAAAGCAGCAGAATCAGAATTAGCAGAGCTATAGTGGATATGAAAAGGTGTCTGGAGCTGCAAAAATCCTTATTTGCACCTGAGAAAAACTTGTCCTTGGGAGAAACTGGGTTATGCCAAGGAAAGTTTGTTTGAGCCACGTTAGCACCAGAAACAAACCCACAAAAGTAATTTTCCATTCATCTGCACTAGAAATTATCATTAGTTTTGAGTTGTCTAATTTGATTGTTTTTAATTAATTTGCTGTTTCTTAGTTTTTAATATGCATACGATTCAGCAAAAAAAAATTGACAACAAAGTATCAGAGGATATTTAAAAAGTGAAAATATTTCAGATATTTGCATCTTCTGATGAAGGAGAAACTCCATTGCAGAGACAAATACTGGCTTCATTTTGTCAACTCTCACATCCTTCGCCTTGTCAATAAAAGAGGTGAAGGCAAATTGAAATTTGAAATTGAAAAACTATGAGTAACCCATTATTCAAGAAAGGTCGCTAATTGAAGCTGTGTGAAACTGAACAAAACAGTTTTCATGAGATGATAAATCCATTGTCTTACTTCAGGAGTATCTGTTTTTACCCTGTGCTGTAAAAATGAATATCTCATTACTTTTATATTCAATTTTTGCAGGGGTTAATTATAGGATAATGATGATTCTTACCACTTTTAAAGGCAGAAGAAGGTGAAGAAAAACACCTTGGATTAACTAGAAATCAAAAGCTGTTTACTGCTAACACTCAGCACAGTTTCACCCACTTTACAGCAACCTGTTGCCTGGAAGCTCACCGCAGGAGAAAGGAACATTTAAAAGGTTGCTGTCACCTGCCAAAGCCCTTTGTTAAAATCTGATTTTAGAGGTGAGCTTTGATCCAGGAGCCCAGCAAAGCTCTGACAAGCAGGTATTTAAAATTAAATGTATTTGAAACAAACACCAATTGACAATTCTTTGAGCAAACAATCACATTGCCATTGCTATGGAAATTTTTCCTCTCACTGAGCACTGAGGATTTACCAGTGACACGCCAGGAAAAAGAGACAATTTCCATCTCTGCACTGCCAATGGGACTGGCCAGCTCAGCACACCCTAAAGCACAAATCAGGATTTATCTTGTACCTGTCCCAGGATATAAACCCCTGCTTTCATAAAAGAAAGTAAAACATAGTCAAAAAGAGAAATATTGCAGCTAGAAGATGTTGCCATTACCTTGCCCACTGTGTGGCTAAATTAGAAATAATCCCAACAGAAGAATGGCATTTGGGATGATATTTTCTTGGGGTTTGGTTTATTGTTTTTTATTGTTTTTAAGGTCACTTCTGTACTCATCTAAGTCTGGCTAAAGCCCACAAATAACCAGAGATGGAGTTAGATTACCAAGGATGGGAAATAATAACTTGAATGGAAAATGTCACAAATTGAACATTTCTGCTTAGTGAATTTAATGGCCAAAAAGAGAAATAGCAGCAAGAACCTTTTTTCTAGAAAATGAGGAATAAAAACAAACTGAACTAATATTTAAAGACATAATTATTTTGTAATTTAAACATTTTCTCTAAAGCTTGGTGAGAGTCGGAGATAAATGGTGAGATAACACTAAAACTACAGGCAGTATGGATTATCTTAAAAGGAAAATTTACAAGTCAGCTAAAATAAGTTTATAGACTACATGTTAACTTTCTCACAGAAATTATGGGACATTTTGGGTTCTTTCTGCATGCAGAGCCAGTCTTGAACTGTCTGCTTTGAGTCAGTATAAAATTTTATAGCTCCATAAAATATTGGTGCTAGCCCAGAATTTTTTACACATGTATTTGTCTATACAGAATCCAACACAAATTCACCTCTGTATATCTATATTATGTCCTAATATCTACACCTATGTATATCTTTTAACTGTGTATAATATCCACACATACACAGAGCTTTTGGTCTCGTTTTCTGCACAGCAAAAATGACTTTTCAGGCCTGAAGACTCCCCATGCACTGCACCATGAGTGACTGATAAAAAGACACGGCGCTTTCTGAATGATAAAATGTTTTGACATTCACGCTAAGAGTGTTTTACCTCTCACATCTTTAATTTGCACCACAGACAGGTTGTCTAAAATATGTTCCTAAATACATCAGCCGTGCTCGGGGAGCGTTTTCCTCGGAGGTTTGTGTGCTCCGTGCCTGTGCAGAGCAGCGTGTGTGACATGCCACGGAGCATTTCCCCATCACAGAACGGCTGCAGCCGGGGCAAGGGCACCCTGACAAACACCACGAGCATCAGAGTCACTCTCGCTGATTCCGAGGCAGTCACTGCCACAGAAAAGGCTTCCAAAAACCCCAAATAACGAAGCTGAAGCGTGGCAGAGAGGAGATGCGACATACGCTCCTCCACGAGGTTCTGTTTCTTTTTGTGCTGCCACAAACCTCCCAACTCTGAGCAAACGGATCAATTATTGCATGCTGGACGCTGTTCCTGCAGTGCACCTCAGCCACAAACCATGGAGGCTTTCCCTGGATGCCAAACATCCTTTTAATGGGGAAATAATCTGCACAGCTGTGGGGCCAGACTGAGCTAGGGCTCCCAGGGGTACCAAATTCCCATTGTGGGTGTCTGAGCACAGCTGGGGCACAGCTGGATGTGCCCCCTCCCCACAGCATTGCACACAGGGCTGCAAGGCCAACGCTGCCACTCAATTCTGTATTTTTGCATTGCTTCATAATGAACTTCAGGCTTGGGTTTTGTTGTTATTCTTGTTATTTGTGTCTTTTTTGTCATTTGTTTCCTCTGACCAGGAACCCTAGCAGCCCCCTCATCCTAGAAGCAGAGCAGTTGACTTTTGGCCAGTTCTGTTTATAAACTTCTACATTCTACAAAAATGCATTTTTAAGGAGCAAGATAAGTACTGACTCATAAAGCAATCAGTGTAACATTTCTAAATAATTCACAACTGGGCAGAGGCAAAACTTCAAATACTAATTTATACCTTCACCTGCCTTTTCAGACCTGGATTTTTTGACTTTTCATCAAGTGGTTTTGAAGCCTGTTGAATTTTATTTTTTTTTTTACTCTGGACGTTTGGGAAGCTTAAATGCTCAATGGATTGGATGCTGTACTAAAATAAACTTGAATAATGCCTTGTGAATGACTGAGTTCTATAAAATCCTGCAGTTTCTCTGGAGTTCCCACCCAGAGAACAGTGCACTCCTCTTTAAACCATCTCTGCAGACAGCACAAGAACTTCACTGCCATTCACTGTGTCCTGCTTTGATGCATTTATTGTTGATAGATAATTCTGAGCTTGATTTGCTTTCCAAACCCACAGGTGATAAAGCAGGTGAATTAATTTAGTTTCACATCACGATGCACTCTGCTGTTGGAACAGCTGTTTGAAACAGCTCACAGGTGAGAAATTCTCTAAGAGCTGAGTACATCAGAACTAATAAAAAGTGAGTGAAAGTAAAGTACATCTCCTAAATTTTGCCCACATAGCTTTGTAAAAGAAACACAGACCTCTTTCTCCCCGTGAAAGTGAGAGCATTCACAAAACAAAGCATAAACCCAGGTAAAATATGAACAGAACAAGCCCATACTCTCCATATGTTTTAAGAGATACGGCCCCAAATTTTCAGTGTACTTAAGTTTTATTTCTTGGCAAATGCTTACAAAAACCCACCAGAGCTGTGTGAGAACAAGCAGGGCTGTGTTTTCAGCTGCACTCCCTTGTAAAAAGGGAGAAATTTCAGAAAAGAAGGCTCTGGGGAGAGCTCAGAGCCCTTTGGAGGGGCTCCTGTGACCAGGGCAGGAGTGACAGGAGCAGGGAAAGGCTCCAGACTGGCACAGGGGAGGGCTGGGTGGCATTTTGGGGGAAATTCTTCATGGAAAGGGTGCTGAGACAGGGGCTGGAGATGCCCAAGATATGGAGATACCTCCTCCCCTTCTGGGGGTGTCCAAGGCCAGGTTAAAAAAAAGGATTTAGGCAAAATGGGCTGATGGGAGGTGGGACAGGGGGGCTGGGATGGTTCAGGTGATTTTTAAGCTCCCTTACAGCCCAAAGCACTCCACAATTCTATGGCTGCAGCTTGAAATACACAGGCTGCTGTTTCCAATATTGGTGATATATCTCAGCACCCAGCCCAGGAAGAAACTCACTTTATGACTTGAGAGCTACTGACTTCAGTATTTGCAATGGTGAATGTGCAAAAAAAACCTCCTGTAAAATATTATTTCCAGTTAAATTACCAGAGCACTGTTACCAAGCTAATAAATCCTTATGAAGATCAGACATTGAGGGGGATCTATGATTATATTTCTGATGGAAGGAAATGGCATGCTTAGGGAGGATGACTCTGTCTGCATCTTGAAGATGTGTAAAAAGAAAGTTTCTCTCTTAATTTATGCTGTTTGAAAGCCCTGAACTAGTTTTTCAAAACTTTATCCTTCAAAGGCATTCTTAATATTCAAAAAGACCTTGCTAATTAACTCCTAAAACTACCTCGAGTCCAACCTGCTTTTCCTGCTCCTCAGAAAAGTTCTAATTACACAGATTAAGCACTGGAATTCCAGCTGTCACCTTCCAAAAGCTTTCTCCCTTTTTAAACCAGGTGCTTTTTGTGCTGATCCCTGCCTGGCTTTGAGCAGAGCTTTGGACTGGCTGCTTTTGCATGTGACCATTAGGAACGATGTGACAGCACAGAAGGAACACCTAACCACTCACAGAAAGCACATTTAGGCACTCACAGAAGGAACATTTAACCACTCACAGAAGGAACATTTAACCACTCTCAGAACCTGGAGATCTCTCCTGACATATTTTGACACCTGGCAATGGATTGGGCTCAGCCTAACCCCGAGCCAGGACCAGCTGAGCTCCTCATGGTGCTCCCAAAGGAACCAAGCACTGCCAGCACCAGGAGGTGACAAAAGGCCACAGGTGCTTCAGGGTGAGCTCCAAACCCACTGTGGCAGCCATGAAACATCACCAGACAAGTGCTGGGGACTCCTTTCTTTACTGAAACACCCTTGGTGGGTGTCCTGGTTCAGGGCAGATTTGGGAGGGGTTGATTCAGCATTAACAGATAAATTATTCAGGATTGCAGGTAAAAACATCATATATTCAGCCCAGGACAGTGGGGAAGCAGCCCCTGGTGTGTGGCCCCTTTTCCAGCAGGGTTTGGATGAGGTGACCTCGAGGTCCCCTCCAGACCAGACCTTTCCATGGTCTGAGAGCACACAAACCACCCCATGGGCAGGGAGATGGCACAGGAGGGGAACTCCAAAGGGAGTTCTACCCTTTGCTACCCTCACTGAATGAGTAAATCACACAGCAGGGTGGAAAATCCACTCAGTTTGAAAAGGTTCCCCCAATTTTTGGGGCCAGACTCCCCCTCCCAGGGCCAGCAGCTGCAGCTGTGTGCACAGGGGGCAGTGAAATATTCCACGTCTCCTGCAATATTCCACGTCTCCCGCAATATTCCACGTCTCCCGCAATATTCCACGTCTCCCGCAATATTCCACGTCTCCCGCAATATTCCACGTCTCCCGCAATATTCCACGTCTCCCGCAATATACCACGTCTCCCGCCATATACCACGTCTCCCGCCATATACCACGTCTCCCGCCATATACCACGTCTCCCGCCATATACCACGTCTCCCGCCATATACCACGTCTCCCGCCATATTCCACGTCTCCTGCAATATTCCACACCTCCAGCAATATTCCACATCTCCTGCAATATTCCACATCTCCTGCCATGTTCCACGTCTCCTGCCATGTTCCACGTCTCCTGCAATATTCCACATCTCCTGCAATATTCCACATCTCCTGCCATGTTCCACGTCTCCTGCCATGTTCCACATCTCCTGCAATATTCCACATCTCCTGCAATATTCCACATCTCCTGCAATATTCCACATCTCCTGCAATATTCCACATCTCCTGCAATATTCCACGTCTCCAGCTGGAAGCCCCAGCTCCATCCCCTGGAACCCCTCTGGCCTCAGGCTCTCCTGAGAGGCAGGAGAACGCACTTGCTGAGGCATGGAGGTGCTGCCCAGTTTGAAAATAGAATAAAAATAGTTACTAATCATCACCACTACCACACAATGGCTCGCACAGAATTTGCAGTCGAAATCTAAATTACTCCAATTATCTTTTAATCAAAGTCTAATAATATTTACTGCAGTGTGCTCAGCTGGAAGCGCTTCCCAAGCTCACATGAACTGACCAGGATCTGTGTGCTTGGGAGCTGCAGAAATTTGTCACAAATGTCTCCAAAGCACCCTGAAAGGAAGAACACACCTCCCAACAAACACAGGGGAGAATTCACACATTTCACAGCCACAAAAAATTGATCTGTGTGCAGCTCCAGACTGACTCAGCAGGGATGCAGAGTCAGGTTAACCCAGGCATTCCCCTCTTTCCTGCTGCCATTTCATTGCTCTCCATGAATTCCCACAAACCAGAATTCTTCAAATGTTCCATTTATTCCCTTATTGCCCCACCTGTGACCAAGACAAGCATCCTACCTGAACTTCAGCATCACTCCAAATCAAAGCTTCTCTGAGTTTTCTTCTGCTGAGGTGCACAAAGAGCATTTCCTTCAAACACCTGCCACGTGTGGTGTTTCCCATCAATTTAATGGAGTGTTTTGATACTTGAAAAGGAATTTTATAGGTAAGTAGATAGAAAACAAGAAGAATTCAAAGGAAGAATAGCACAAGGGTTACATCACTTTCAGATGTTTAATGGCTTATGGAACTCTGAGCTTCTGCTTCCAATATATAAAGAGGAATTTAAAAAGTCCTAACATATCAGAAAATCTGATATTTTCTCCTAATAAACAAGTGTTTTTACAGACTCTTTTCTAAGTGTAGAATATATTCTGTGCTCACACCAACTATCACCTCCTGAAGGCAGGATGGGTCCTTCAAACCCTGAAAATCAGAGTAATGTTGGAACAGCACACTCAGCCTCCTGCTCCTCCACCAGCTCTGCTTTTCCAGGCTTTCCTGGCACAGTTCAGTCCCTGGATAAAGCATTCAGCACCATGAATAGAAAGAGTTCAGCAGTGGAGGGACCACACTGGTTTTGCCAGTAAATAAGCATCACTCAAAAGACAAACCAGTTGTGATTGCAGCTCTGTGTTTCCATGGCTCAATCTGATCTGGTTTTGTTTGGGTCTTTAAATCGATGAAAGGCTGCTGGCACTTGTGATTAAGAGGTCAAGCACTGGACACAAAAGTTTTTAAATCTCCTTTCCCCCCTCAGTGTCCCGAGTTATTCATGGCAGCAGGAGGCTGTGGGTGAGCACTGCCCCATGGCCAGAAATGCAGGAAAAGCCTCATTATCACCTAGGCTGGAAGTAAATAAACCCAACGGGAGCTCACTTAATCCAAGCACATCTATTGCCTCTCAAATTCAATGATTGCCTTCGTTTCCCTTCTTCAGAACCATCAATTCCTCTTTGAAAAGCCTAAAAAAAAAATTAAACATTGTTTTTCGGGTGGTTTTTATTCCGTGTCTGTGTTTTGAGGAAAGGGAGCCTCTTTTGTTGTTACACAAAAAACAGAAGCAAGAAAGGTACTCCCTTGGACAGAGTCCGTTAAAAATCAGATTATTTCCACAGCATTCTCCTATTATTCACCTGCCAGTAAAATATGTACACTCATTGTCTCTCTCTGAATGCCTATTTTTATCTGACTGAGGCTATATGGTCATTTTTGTACTTATTACTGAGTTACTAAGTTTTTTTTCCTTTCTTCTTCTAAAGCATGTTTTTCTGTTCTCAAAAACTGGGCCACATGCCTCTGAGGAGAAAGTAGTGCATTATTTCATTCCCACCTTTTCTTCTTTTTTGGCATCTCTGAGGCCTGCTATGCCCAGAAGTGCTTCCACTCAAGCTGGACCATCAAATCAATTATCACAGCAGTCTGCTTCCTAAATATGAATGGCAATGAATGACAACAGGCAAGGCCAACTTTCAGCTTGGATTTGTCATTGGCAATGGAAATTTTTTTGTTTTTTTCTATGCATGTTTGGTAGAGTGGCAATTTGACCAAACTCTTCCCCCTGGTGTCTGCAGCTGCATTCTGTGGGTCCCCACATGAAAAGCTTCCCCTTTGCTGCACCAAAGGCAGGAAAAAAGAGAGAAAATAAGACATAAGGAACTGCTCTCACCACAAAAGTTCTCTTTTCTGCTTATTTTTACTCCAATCATTGCTGGCAATGAAAGAGAGGAAAAGCACAGTGACAAACTGTTTCCGTTCCTCGATGTTCCCAATTTCAAGGTGCAATTATTTTTAGTGCTGTTGCATCATTTCACAAGAGATCCCCACGTCCAGCCAAGTGTCAGGGCTCTGCAGCTGGAGTGAGCACAGCCCTGTGACAGCACTGAAAGATTAATCACTGTAGGAAAGGATTGTGGACAATGCAGCACAATGCAAGCTAACACAGAAAATTAGAATAAACCAAGAAATCCCACTCTAACTCACAGTCATAGTTTGGAATTCATGTTTTCCCTAATGAAAAATAATTTATTCTTTTGCTAAGAAAATAAATAAATAAATAAATATATAAATGCTAAATATTATATATTCATTATAGATTCTTCATGTGATTCTAAAAAAAATCTATTTCTAGAGCTCTCCTTCACTGACACTACTCATTCAAAAAACCTGCAAAGAATGAAATTTATATTAAAGCCCGGCTTAACTTTTGGAGAAGTGATTATATCCTCTGGAAGGGGATTTTAGCCAGGAACTGGGACACAAACCCAGAAACTTTGGGGTGAGAGCACTGCAAAGGCTGCATCACTGCCAGCGCACATAATCCCAGTGGCCACAGAGGAAGGATTGCATTGCCTATTTTAGTAAAAACAATTTCAGCCAAGCAGGCAGCAATTTATTCCTTCCCTCACAGACACACACACACACAAAATAACACAAAACCTCTTGGCTTAGATGCCTTTGAGAGGCTCTGTGAGCAGAGTGGGCTCCGTGCTGGCAGCAAGGGAGGGGTGATGGTTCCACCTAGTGGCACCCACAGGGCCCCAGTGCAGCACTGGGACAAACTGGGAGCAGCTCCCAGGCCAGAAATTCCGCTGACATCGCTTCACCACATCACAGCCCTCACTGCTTACAGGCCCGTCCAATAGCTAAGGGATAAGCTTTCAGTTTGTACAAGTCACTCATTCACTTGCTGAACGTTAATTTTCATTATTTTTTCATTAATTTTCAGCGCAAACCAAAATCCAGACAGCGCCGTTTTCTCCTTAAACCATAAGGGCTCTTCCAGGAGCCCCTTCCAATTGATTCATTTGCTAAAAGCACAGGATTTCCCCAAAGAATCGTCAGGAAATTCTGTGTACAGGACGACATTTGTGGGTCCTTTTGTTGCTTGTCTCTTTTTTTAACGAGTGCTCTCATCTGTGGCCAGCAGCAAGTTCTCCCTGCTCGAGCAGCTGAGAGCAAACGGGGTTTTGCTGCTGGGGGCTTTGATGGTGCCTCAGGAAAGCTGCTTTTATCCAGTGCCCTGCTCAGCCCCCAGCACAGCAACCTGGGCAGCGCCACCCTGCTCCACGGGCTTTCATCTCCCCACCAGCGGGGACAGGCTCCAGCAAATGATGGATTTACATGGAGCTGCAGCAGGAGCAGCTCGTCGCTTTCCTGCCAATAAAACAACATCCAGAGGTGCCACAGAGCAGGTGAATAAGGGTTGGGGGCTTTGGTTTGTCTGGCGAAGTGTGGACAACTCACTTGCGAACACATTTCTGAAATCATCTTTTGGAATTGTATAATAGCCTGAAAACGCAAAATGTTAAAAACGCTGGCAGAGCCTTATTTATAACAGAGCGTTTCTAAACGCAAAAATATTTCAGATAAACATAAAGGTATTTCAGATAAATATAAAGGTATTTCAGTTAAATATAAAGGTATTTCAGATAAATGTAAAGGTATTTCAGTTAAATATAAAGGTATTCCAGTTAAATGTAAAGGTATTTCAGATAAATATAAAGGTATTTCAGATAAATATAAAGGTATTTCAGAATATACAGGGCAAAGAGAGGGCTTACAGCAGCCAAACCCCTGAAACACAGCGATGTGAGCGACAGCCACCATCTCCAAGCCACGTCCTGCTGCATGGGAGAAGGAAAGGAAGGCTGCAGAGGTTTCCCTGGGTGCTCCCCACTCCCCATCTGGCAGCTGTGAGTTCTGCTCCACGAGATAAATAACTAGTCAAGAGTGAAGAGCTGAGCTGAGCTGCTCCGCAGCACATCCCCAGGCCTGACTACCTGTCACATAATGTTGGGAGCAGGGTTATGCCTGGAAAGGTTGACAGAGCACAGATTTATCTCTCCAAATCAAACACTGTGTGTTGAGCTAAACCCAGTGAACTTTAACTAATTAGCCCATCATTACAGTAAATTCATATTGAGTAATTTCCAAAAGGCTGAAGCCAGAGCCCAGAGTATTTACAGGACTGATGGTAACAGTGAGCTATCGGGAGAGATTTCTTCTTAAAAAACACCAAATGCAACCTTCTCATGCCAATTGTTCGAGGGAAGCCCTTTCTAAAATAGACATGTAAAAAAAATAACTAAAATATGCAAATGGAGCAGAACTGATAACAGTGACAGACTCCATGCCCAATTGTACATTTTGGGACCATTTTGGTTCATCTTGGGTGCAGCCCTAGCTGGGCTCTTGTGCTGCCCAAGGTGCATCCAATGAGGCCTTTTAATAAATTTAAATGTGGTCACTCAGGGGACAGGGCCAGCCTGACCACAGGCACTCAGGAAGGACCAAAGGTTTTTATTCTTCTCTCTCCCACAACAGAATTTCATCCTCCAGCTCAGTCTCATGGAATCACAGAGCTTTGCAGACCTTGGACAGCACCTCCTGTTGGATTAAGCCTTTTTCTGACCCAGAGATGGGTTTTAAAAGCTTTTATTCTCTTTTCAGTTTCATGTGAAGGGTGAGATAATACAGATGTTATACTGTAGATGTTGTAATGTAGATGTTACAACTCACTCTCCCAAAAGAAAAACAATCACCATCTGTCCCTTCATGGTAGAGGAACTCATCACAGTATGAAAGGAAGACAAATAAATAAAAACAATGAAGATAAAAAGTTTTTGATAGAAATTATATTAACACCTACAGCTCTAAAATTATCATAAAAAACCAATCAGCCCATTGAAATAGACCAATAACCTCTTAAACAGAAATAATTAATTACTCTCAAAAAATTAGTAAGTGAACAACTACAAAAAAGCCTCATCAAACCTACAGATAGTCCCTAAATTTCCCCAGGAATTCATCTCCCACCCCTCGCTGCAGGGAGGAGCAATTCCCCCAGAACAGGTTTGGTGCTGCACTGCCTTGCTTGAGGCTCCATCCCTTCACTCCTGTCCTTCCAGTGAGGGTTTGGCACAAATCCAATTCCAGCAAAATGCTAAACCTGCTTTATAAATGTTCATCCACTCCCGAAATCCTGCTATCTCAGTGCTACAGAACTTTCTGACTCTTCAACAACACATTTCAAGAGGTTTTCCTAAGAAGTTTAGGACAGCTCAGAATTGATTCATATTTGTTCACTCAGAATTGGTTCACACCTGCTCACTTCGATGATGGGCTGCTATTCCTTTCAACCAAATCATGATTGCCTTCAGTGGAGAGAGATCTTTTGGAAATGAATATTCTTTAGTAATAGTGTCTCTATTATTTCAATAGGAAGTAAATATTCAGAAAACTCCATAAACACAATTCCAGCTTCCTCCTGAGTGGTTATCCATTAGGAGGAAAAAAATGAAATTTCTAGCACATCTCCCTTTAAGGTTTACACTCTGGTAAAGTAGATTTAAAAATAAAATAAGCTTTTGTCAGAAGCATCTTGTAATGAACAGATTTTACAAGGAAAGAAATTGCCAGTCATCTTTGCAATGTCTGACAGGGATGATAATGTATTTTTTCAGGAGTGAATAATCAGATCTAGGAGGTTTTTCTTGTTCTGGTTTGTTTTTTGGTAGGGTTTTTTTGGGGTGGTCTGTCCTGTTTTGTTTCTTTTGTAAGGAAATAATTTCTAATTTGTTCATTCAGCACCTTGCTGGATTTTACTCAGCCCCCAGTGATGACGGAATTTGCTGCTGTCCTCAGACTCAAACTCTGCTCCAGGAAGTCATGAGGACCTTTCGGGTCCTCCCTCCAACCCACTCTGGTCTGGACACAATTTACAGAGCCCAAAGGCAGCTGAGCTGACAATGTAACCTGATCACAGCACAGAAAATGCTGTGGCCCTCCAAGCTGAATGATTTCTCCCTCTCCTGAGGGAATACTGGCAATAATGGCTTTTTTTCCTATTATGTTATTTTAGAAACTTGTTCCCTTTAAAATGAAAAAAAAAATCATCCTCACAATGACTGAACATTTTCCCTTTTTCAGTGTGGTATGTCTATTTTAATTTGTAATTTAAATTTGTAGGGAAAAATGCAGGAAGGCTGACATTCCACTCCAGTAATATATTCATGGAATTACAGACACATAGACAGCATTGTAAAATTTTATATACTGTCCTTATAATTATTTAAATAGAATCTTCTTCACCAACAGAAGAAATACCCAATGCAACAAGAAATGGAAGAAAATAATACAGAAATGACAGAAAAAATGAGAAGTGAATATAATGGAGATCTAAGGAAGAACTCCAGTATCTCTGTTATTTTTAGAGCTCCATCTGGAAGGCACTATGCAGTGTGTATATAGTTTTTAAATAACAATATTATGACATTATATACTTCCATGAGAGGGTAAAGGAGATGAGCTAATGCACACGCTAATAGATATATTAGTGATAATGTTCTTATAAAATCTTATATCAAAGCCTATTATGTCACTTTCCCCTCCAAAAGAGAAATCAGCTGTGCAACATGCAGAGATCTTCCACTGAGAAGATCAACAAACCATAGCAAAGGTTCACTTCTGCAGGGTGCTTTGAGCATGGCTAAATAAAACCAGCTCTTTCAAGGCTTGAGTCTGGTTTTTACGGAATTAAAGGCAATTCTGGAAATTCAAACTAGTTACTCTAAAATACAGGACTATCGGAATTATTATTAATGCACATCATCAATATCTCACATCTGGTTTTAGTCATCATTAAAAATAACTTCACGCTAATTGCAGCACCCTTTAAAAGATAACAGCATTGAAAACTGAAGCAACCTAGCAGTGCAAATGTCCTACAATTAACAGCATGGATAGTGCTCAGGATGTGAGAGCAATTTTGGAGCTCCATACATTACAAATGTACCAGCTCAGCTACATTATGCTGAGGCAATAATGTGCAATAATGAGATGAACCACCTGTGCTGCAGTTTCAGAAATGCAATGGTGATGCTGACAGGAAATTGGGTTTGAAATGATGATTGACCAGGTCTCAATGATGCCTCAGGTTTGGCTTTTCTATTTTTCACATTCTGTGCTGCTTTAGTGTGTGGGTCTGAGCTCCATGTGAGGGCATGGTGAGCTCTGTGCACAGAGCAGGGAGACAAAACAATTCCTGCTCCAGCTGGGCACCAAGGACAAATGACCCAAATCTCAGCCCAGGAGCACAAACCCCGTGGGCTGGAGAGAGAAAAACAAGCAGGGTGGGACTGCCTGGGCTAAAGCTGGGATGGGACAATGAACTGCAAGGTGCAAATGGAGCAGAACTGATCCCAGGGACAGAGCCCGTGCCCGGCCGTGCATTTTGGGACCATTTTGGTTCATTCTGGGTTCATTTTGGGGCCATTTTGGTTCATCTTGGGTGCAGCCCTGGCTGGGCTCTGGTGCTGCCCAAGGTGCATCCATGGAGGAGAGACTTTGAAAAAATCTTTATTCTTTAACCCCATCCAGCCTCTGTTCCATCAACACTCTCCTGAAATCCCATCCTGCCTGCACCCTCACAAAGAGCACTGCAGGCAAAGTCGGCCCTGCAGCCTTCTAAACCCTCTAAACTGTGAATAAATGGCCAGAGATGCTTTGCTGAAAGATGCAAAAATAATCTCAGATAAAGCCAGCCAACAACCTGCCAATACACAAATCAGCTCCCTGAAATGATCTTCCCCCAAATTCCTAGAAGCACAAAAGCAATTCAATCGAGGACGAGGTGATATCACAAAATCTATACCACAAAATTGGTAACATTTTGCACTTGTAATAAGCTATAAAGACCAAACTCTGTTTTTGGGAAGCACACCTCTGTGAGCACCATAAGCCCAGCAGAATTAAGCACAGAATTCAGGTTGCATTGCCATTGCCATCCCACGCTTGGTGCCCTCCTCTGCAGAGCTGCTCCAAAAGCCTCCACCTGTCCCTCTGCCACTGCACACCTGGGCTGCATCTTGAACTTATCCTCTCAGAAGGATATGAAACTAAAAACAGCAGGAAAATAAATTTATTTATCATGAAATGAAAAATTGTGAACCTAAACCACCAGGAAAATAAATTCTTATGATTATGAAACTAAAAAAATCGGGAAAATAAAATCACTTGAGGCGACTGCAATGCTGGCCTCTCACAGAATGACATAACTCCCTAAGATTATATCAGTACTCTCTAACTGAGCATTGTTATTTTGGGTTTTTTTCTTATTTTCTTCTACTAAATCAACAAGAAAATGAGAAGTTTCACAGTTTGCTCTGTTACACCATAGCCCATAGGGCAAATATTGCCTTTTCAGGAAGGAAACAAATGAAGTTCTTACAGTTGAGGTGACAGCCACACTGAAGGACTCTGGGCCAGTGCTGAGGTTGGGGACTCAATTCCACACCCTGTGCCCTGAACAGGATGGAACAGAAACCCTCCCTGCCTACAAAATAACCATTTGGACCTAATGCCACTCCAATTAATCCCTCCCAAGTCATACACTGCAACGCTGATTTTCATCTCTTCCCTTTCCATTCATTATGTATATATATTAAAATATTAAAGCCAACGTGCTTTACCTCAGTAAACAGAACTGTGGGAGAAAATTTTTCAAATAGAAGCGTTTCACAATAATTGCATGATAACACTGTCAGCACCGACAAAGAAAATTCAAATGCCCAAATGCAAATTAAGTTAGCCTTGCATATCGTTCATTACTACTCATGTAGTTGGTAAATGAATGCATGAATATCCTTTCTCTGCATGTAAAAAAGTTCCTCTAACTTCACCTACTGCATAAAGATGCAGCCAAAACTCAGTTATCAATCTCTGGGAATGGAGGCCTTCCCATCCAGCAGGACATAGCTCATTAAAACAGAACAGTTTTCAGATTCAGCGTGAATTAAAAAACAAATAAATTCAGAATGGTGAGTGACTTCCAGCTCGTACAAAATCCTGCTCTGTGACCTTGGCAGTCTCCTCCTGGATCACTCTTTTTGCTAGGGAAGAATTCCTGCTTCTCAGAAAAGCTTTGTTTTATTTGTAAAAATCTATTTCACAACACAGGACCTTCAAAAAGGCTTTTAGGAGGTTCAGAGGCAACTGAACCAGAGCAACTCAAAGGGAAAGGAGCTCCAGAATAAACACTGTGAGTGACTCCAGGGCTGCTCTGGGTGCCTGCAGAGTCCTGTCCCCAAACAGACACAAACAACTTTAAATGCATAAATACAAACAAATAGAAATATGTATGGAAATGTAAAATGGAATGCAGCACTCAGTTTCAAGGTCTGGAGCAACTGGCCCAGTTCTGCAGGCGTCTGGCACAAGCTCAGATGTTCTGTGGTAAAGCTGCAGATGAGGAATCCTCAGTGCTCCCAGGGAACTCCCATCATCATTCACAGACTCTGGGTTTGTACTTCAAAAGGCACAAAAATTTAGAATTTCCTGCGTTTGGATCTCAGGGCAATTCAGTGGGTAAAGCAGCACCAGTGCTGAGTTTTAAAAACGCTGAAACTCGAAAAATATTCTGAAACTTCCCAGGGAGAACTTGCCCAGTGCACTGAGTGCACTCTGCAGCACACTAATAAAGGCAAGGGGCACAGAACTCTCCTCAGCCTGGGTGAGTAATTACCTGCTTTAGATGAACAACAAACTGAGGTAATTAGTCACAATTACATAGCACAACAGCTTCCTGAAGGACATTTAGCACAATGTGCACGTGGCTTTGCCACTTGATGGCACGTTTTCATTTGTTCAGGAAAATCTCTTGCGTTGGGAAATAAGAATACATCAAATGGCAAATAACAACTTGGAGAAAGCAGCACAACAGACTCAAAGTCCAGAGCTCACAGTCCCATTTCTCTGCGTGTGTGGAGTTCCCCAAGCATTTATAAACACTTGACATGCTCTAGGTCAACCCTGCATACCAAGAACAGAAAATCAATTTAAAAACAACAAATCCATCTCCAGGTCTTGCTTCAGAGAAGGGTAACACACCCGCAGAGGTGAGAGCAATTATGCAAATGTGCAGAATTCCTGAATTTCTGCCTTTCTGTCTGTGGCCCTGAGGTGTTTCTGGAGCATCTTCACTCCCTGCCTGCTCCAGGGAATGTGATATCCACTAAAAACCTGGAGCACCCAGTCTGAGCAGGCTGAATCCTCTTTACTCCCCTTTTGTCCACTCCTCCTCCATCCTGCCTGTCTGAAAACTCACAGAATTCAGGTTTGGGCTGCAAGGAACCTTAAAAATCATTTATTTCCAACTCCCTGCCATGAGCAGAGACACCTCCCCTGTCAGGTAAAATCTCCCCATACCAAAGCTGCTCCTTTCATGCCAGGCCACAGGAAAAATGTATTATTTAAGTACTCCTTTAATTACAAAACCCATGAGGCAAAATGCAGACACAGTAAAAATAGATTATGCCACAAATACCTATTTTTAAACAGCTTTGGGAGTGTTTATGGAGCTCTCAGGACTCAGGTAACTTGCTGAGATTAAATTTGAATGGGGCCCATATTTATATTTAGAAATACAAAGCAAACTTAAATCTACAATAGTGCCATGATAGCAAAATGAGTAAATTTATTATTGGTGGTCTTGTTCAGCTCTTGCTGTTACAGATGTGGGAATTTTGAAGCACTTGGATCTTGTGTGAGTCCCATTAGTGCCCAGCACCTGACTGTAAGCAAAAATCCTCCATGGCACAACTGCATAGCAAACAAGCCCTTTAATACTCAGCTCCTGAAAGCTAAAATGTTTGAAAAGATGAAGAAGTTTGAAATACAAACTGATTTTTAAACTCAGAACTAAATTTTTATAGCTCAAAATGGATATTTCCAAGCTGCTAACAGGTATTTAATGTTAAGGATCTGTTCCTCTGAAAGACATTTTGTGGAGCACAAATTCAGTGCACCTCCCACCTCCTTGCATTTGAGCATTTTTGACATTCTCACCAATTCACAGCTGCAAGCATATCAAAACCCAGCTTATTTAGACAACTGTCACATCCAGAATGACTGACAGGGCTTTCAGGAGAACAAATCTGCTTTGACTGAACATTTTTATTTGAATGTGGTTCAGGTAAATGAGGAACCCAGGAACCCAACTAACCCTCCAGATGTTATTTAATACAATCAATGCAAAGGTAAAATTAGTTTAGCAAGGTAGACAAGCAGAAGTGAGTCTTTAAGCACAGCTGTATCTCCAAGCAGAAGACACAAGATTCCTAAACCAATAACCTTCTATTAGAACTCTGATGCAATGAAAAATACCCACCTACTTAAACAAACCCATATTTTAAATTTAAATGTCTGAATATCTGAATACCACATGAAAATTACCAAAAATCAATAAGAAATAGGAACAATATTACCACAACTCCTGTTTGTCTTGCCAAGGTTAAACAAGGAGTGGAAGCCCACCAAAGTCACAAACCAGATGCAGAGACTGAACCAGGGAGGTTCAGGGTCTCCTTTCCATTCTCAGGGTGTGCTCTCAGAATGGAAATAATGACAGGGCAGCAGCTGATCTGCTGTGATGCAGGAATTCAAAAACAAATCCAAAACGTGTGCTGAGAGAGCAGAGGGAATCCTCAAGAAACACCCAGGGATCTAAAGCAGGAGAACCTCCATGCAGGTCCCTTGCAGCACTGCATCCCCAGCACTGAGAGCCACAGAAAAACGGCCCAGGGCATCAGGGAGGCTGCCAGAGTTTGCATTTATGGGAGAGGAGGGCACTGGTTATTAACATTCCTAAAAGAAACTCAATTCCGTGCCAAAAAAACTTAGAAACTTAATAAAAAGAGCCTTAGCAGAATGGTTAGCTCTGTGCAGAAATTTGCTTAAGCTAATTTAGAGAAAAAAAATTATTCCTGAATTGGTCTTCTTTTAATAATTTCACAGCCCAGGGCCAGGAGAAAGGGCAGGGATTATTGTGCAGCAGCAGGGCTCCCTGTGATAAATGCCACCTAAAACTGCTCTTTATTACCCCAATATTGGCAAACTTGCAAAATTCAAGGGTATTTTTGGAAGAGGAACCAACATTCCTAGAAGCTGATGTCTAATTGTTATTTTGTGGGCTCTCTAAGCAAAGCAATCCCCTGGAAGGACAATCTCTCTCTCCCTAAAATCTGTGGCTGGAAACAATAAAGTGGAGCCCTGAGCTCAGGAGAGAGGAACCACACAATGGTTTTACACATTGAGAAACCTGCAGAAGAACAGAAAAAGCTAGAGTGAAATGTAAAACCAGAGGAGGGGGGCAGGAATTTATTATTATTACCTCCATGACCTGCTAACAAAACCATTTTTACTGGAAAAGTCTGGGGTCGTAATGCAACCCATTACAGTGTAGCTTTTCATTTCCAGGCTTAGCAAACAAACATAATGCAGTGAAACATATTTGAAATGGGTTTTATTTTTCTGAACCTGTCTGTACATTTCACATTTTGATTTTTTCCCAGCAGAAGTACTGCAATGTTGAGCAGTCCCTCTCTTCCCTTCTGCACCTCTTACCCAGTCTGAATCTGACTGGAAATTAATTTAAAAGGAATTATTTTAAAGGAATGACCATGTAAGCACAAATATTCTACAAGGTACAGCAGCAATCCCTGTAAAAAAGGCAAACTGAAGAGGTGGAATGACACTCCTTGTTGTAAGCCTGTAGTAATTGGAGCTCCATTATCCAAACTAATTAATTCTTCCCAGGTCCAGCCCACTCACCCAAAGCCACAGGGAACACACATAGGGTTTTTTGGGGGTTTTTTTGCTTCTTTTTGGTTTTCTTTTTTTGCAAAGTTGTGGTGTTTCAGCTAAAATGATCAAAAATCAAGAACTGAAACTACAGTTTGTTCCTGTTCCTTTTGAATTAAATTTCCTTCATGAAACCACTGGAAGCAAACACAACACAAGCTAAATTTCCATGATCTTCTGATTGCAGCCACTGTGAGGGTGTGAAACCTCTCGAGTTTTAATTTTCACCATGAGAAGATGCAAACAGAATAAGCAAGTTTGGAAAAAGACAGATCTAGAGCACAAACATGAAAAATGTACAAAAGTGAACCTGCTGCAGGGCTGAGTGGTTTTGGGGGCATTTTCTTTGTGGGTTTTTTAGGGGTTTGGACAGGGGGTTTTTTTGCCTTTCTGTAGGGGCCACCTGTTACCAAGGAATTAGCAAAACTACAAGAAGTAAACAAGCAGAAGTTGTTTTTTCTCCTTGCTGAACTCCAACCACAACTGACACAGAAAAATGAGATCTGTGTCCAAACAGGCAGAAAACTTTTAATGGATTTTCCTCTCAGACCATAATGTGCAACCAAGACAAGCTCAAAGCCAAAACTTTGCTGGACAATTCTAACTTTGGAAACAGCAACACCTTTATTAATTTTTCCCCATGAGTGTCCCAAACCCAAACTCCAGAGCAGTTCAGCTCTAACAATTCACAGAAAACCCCTGCACTGTTCCCTACCCACAAACAGAATTATTCCATTTGCCAATCACAACCACACCACCCAACAAGCCCAGGAATCCCCCAAACTCTTCTTTCCAGGCCTTTTATTTCCTTTTTTTTTCCCCTTCCACTGAACCAGAGGAGGCATGGAATTAATTGTTCATCCCAATCTCACTGGCTGGAACTCTGCAGGACAGGGTGGCACCAAGGACGGAACTGCCAGTGCTTCTTTTTTGAAGGAGAGATATGGAAGGATGCAAATGTGGTCCCAGGATTTTCATGCTGTAGTTCGCTGCTCACATTTCAGCCACATTTTTACCTTGGCGTGTAGACAAGTTACTCACAAAATGTCACGCACATTTCTAAGCCACATGAGAAAATTCACATGAACATTTCAATGAGATATTTAACTGGTACTAACATTTACTGCATCCTATTCTCAGCTCTTAGCTACCCCTGAAAATTTCACTTTATGGCCTTCTTCTCTTACAGAACACTCACATTTGGCCAGTTTGGAGCTGGAGGAGCCAGTCCTTTTCTCACAGTGAGCTCTCCAAAGTCAATCAGCTCCTTGCATTTAAAAGCCCCACTGGAATATCACCTGGCTCAGTGAAATTCCAAACACAGAACTCAAAGTAACTACATAAAGCAGAAAATCAGCCAAAGGGGTTTTTAATTAGCTCTGTCCCCTGTTTTTGCTGAGGAATCCCTGGTTTTGCCCCAGGTTCAATCATCTTCTGTTTGCTCAGCTGCAGCAGGTTTTGTGCCATCTCCTCTGGTCCCTGGGAAGCTTTGCTTTGTCACCTCTTGGTGACAAATGTCTCCTCAAGCCACAACACAGGGAAACCATCTCTCAAAATGATACTTCTCAAGATAGGGGAAAAACCAAACTTTGATCGAGGATTTCTTTCACGTCTGATCTGAGAGCAGAAACAAGCCCTGAATTAAGAATGATCCTGGAACTGGAGGGGAATTGACTTCAGAGTATGAACAAATCAAGTCACTTATTTGATTTTTTTCCATAAGATCATGCATATGGCAAATTAAAAATAATTATGCACTACCTTTGCTACTATTGAGAGTAAAAGAATTTGCCTTTGCTCTTGTGTTCCTCTAAAAAGAATCATCAGCCAACATGAACCTAACCCCAGCTCACTGAGGATCAGGGGGATTAGCATGGCTTATTCATGACCCTCTTTGCCAAACATATCCAAACCAAGCTTTTGATTTTATGCCAAATAACTTCAACTGTAGCTTTTTAAGACTGCATTTTTTACTATAAGTCATGCTTGAAATGAAAAATTGCAAAACACAGTTACCATGAGCTTTGATGAAAAGTGAAAGCAGAGTAAATGCATTTCACAAAGTGTGTGCCACTGGAATATCATAAGCAGAGAAGTGAACGAAGGAAATGCTGCCATTGAGTCTCAAATTGTCTCAAAATCAGCTCTGCAGGCAGAAGCAATTGCTCAGTAAAGTGGACAGAGTTGAGTCCAATACCATTGTCTTCCTCAGGAAAACGAAGCTATCTTAATGCATTTTACTTTGAAGTAAACATAGATATTTATTTAAATATAATACATTACTATCTCAATGCATTTCTACTTTTAAGACTCCAAAACTGGAAGTTCCTACCAGAGCACAACACACCCAAGAGCAGTGCTTGGAAATGATGACGACCAGCTGAACACTCAAATCTATTTGTTAAGGAGCTAACACTCCTCATGGCACCACCTACAATGAATTAATTACACTTACAGCTGTAAGAATGAAGCACAGTTAGTGCAGGGATGTCCAAATGCCATTTTAAAGACAACAGGAGCCCTTAGTGCACTTGGAGCTCGAGCGGCAGGTTAGAAATCTGTGATGGTGGTGGGCTGTCATAGGGGCTCAGTGCCCAACAGCAGCACGGTGAAAACTGCTGGCAGGCCTTTGCCAAAGAACCTCAGATTGCAGTGTTTGTGGCCCGGCTGAGGCTGCTCGGTGTCAGCCCAGGGTCTGCAGGATCTCCCTTACCTTGCGCTCGCGGCGTTCGTTTCCTGCGGTCCCGGAACGCCGCTCCCGACTGCAGGGCCTCCAGCAGGCTGTCCATCACCCCTGTCTCGTCACCCTCTGTGGGGAGCAGGAAAACAAAACTCCATCAGCACAGCCGCCACCAGGCTTAGAGGGAAACACAAGTCCAAGAGGGTCGCTACAGGACAGGAGAGAACACAAGCGCACAGCGCCGTTCTCAAGGTGAAGGAAAAGGGAAGTTTATTTTCTGACCCCAACATTTATAGGTTTCCAAGAGTGACAGCGGATTGGAGGGTGACAGTGCCACCTCTCCAATGACACTGGACAGACCAACAGTCCATCAGCTTTCTCCTCCTCCATAAAGGAATGCCAAACAATGAGTTATTTACAGAAAGTGTGTGAGAAAGTTTGCTACAAGAACGTCAGCATTAGGAGGCTTAGAAAATCTTAAAAAACCAGGGTGACAAAAGAGTTGTCCCATTTCCGTAATGCTGCCAAAGAAGAGGCAGGCACACCTCAGGGCAAGGCTGCTGGGCACGTCTCAGGGCAGGGGGCACTGCCTGCTGTGGGGGATGCCCACCAGGCAAAGGTGATGCCAACCCTTCTTTCAGCCTGGAGATGTCACCTGTGCATTATCGATGCCATCCTCAGCACGCAGAGGGGCAGCAGCTGCTGAGTGAGTGATGGCTGCCTCGCTGCTGGCATGGCTGCAGGCTTTTCTGAAGTGCAACCAGGTCAATTTGATCAATGCATCTGATGGCACTGAGCAGCAGAGGGTTCAATATTGCAGCACACAGAAAATATTTTATATGATGCCTCCCGACTTCACGACTCACTAGATCTTTGGGAAAATCATCTATACAATCAATAGCATGGATGGTCTTCAGGTGACATAAGGAGAGTGAAGAGGGGATAATCATGCAGTGGAAGTCAGTGGTGTAACATTTCTTAACAGCTGAATTTTACTTCTGCTCCATTTTATATTTTGCTTTTTTCCATACCCAAGCTAACTCGCAGCCTTTAAATTGCTGGACTTTATGGTGCATTATGGAAATCTGGGTGGAAAAATTACTTCTTTTTATATATTTGAGTCTTTACATTCCTTTGCATTTCAGTCTGTTAATACCAGTTGACAGCAGCATTCAGCAGCATGAGAAATAGAGGTCAAAGAACTGAAAGGTTACAAAACTACTGATGAATGCCTCTTTCTGTTCCCATATCTGTGTTATAACCCAAAACTAAAATATAGGTTAGGCTCAGCAGGGAGCTGGACATTTCATCCACATCTCTCAGACTCCAAACTCCCAAATTTCCCCATCTGGGAAAGGGAAGATCATTCCTTTATGCAAAAAAATTACATTATGGTAAAAACCTTCTGACTCACACGAGGTGTGGGATGTTAGATGCACATTCAGGCTCTCAAATACTCAAGTCTAAAAGCAGCCTTTTAATGAATAAGCTGTTCTGTCCTGCTCTCTGTTACATTCAGATTTATTAGACTCAATCCACAGCTGATGTAAGAGCACACCTAAAACAGAGCCTGGTTCAAATTTCTACAAGCTGATCATTAGAATAACTACTGGATACCTTTAAATTATACATCCACCTAACTGAAACCATTCCACAACACCCAGGGTAGGAGAAAGGGAGCAGAGCAAGTGCAGGAACCAGCACAGGACTCTGAAATACCAGTTTTAATTACATTCCATCTAAAAGCCTTAAACAACTGAGCTCCTGCAAAACAAATAAGCAAATTAGCTTTTCTCAATTCCCACTCACATCCAAAGCCAGAATTTCCTCCAAACTGTGCAACATAATTGTTTTTCTTTGTGCTTCTTATCCTACCCATGCTTATTCATTGATTTGCTGTTGGCTCTGTATTAAATTTACCTTCAAAATCAAAGGTCTGTGAATACACTTTGTCCAAATTAATACACATCAAGTTGGTCTGAAACACTTAATGGCAGTGACTGCACACCCAGAACTAGTTAATATCTAGAATATTTAATGTGCAGAAAAATTACAATATTCTTCGATCTTCATTAAAAGTAAGAGCTGGCAGAGTTTATTAAAAAAGACAAAAACCCTTCAATACTTCATGAATGTTTATGCAGCCTTCCTTTTTTTTTTGCTGAGTGAGCTGCTCTACCTGCTAATTACTGCAAGTGCCAAAAGCCAGCCTGGCTTTGGGATGCCAGCATATACAACATAAAACACATTACTGAGGAGGCTGCAGGACAGAGTGATGAGATTTTTAACTCCTCAAAGTCAAATTCATGCAAGGTCTGATCTCAGCAGTGCATCCTAATCACAATCTTCAGGTGGTTAAGTAAGAACTGGACAAAGAACTTCATTTTCAGGGAGTCCTGACTAAAATTGATAAATAAAATTCAACAGGAATTTCAGTCTTTCCCTATAGTTCTTGCTGCAGTTCTTCACACACTACCAGCAACCTCCTCCATTTGTCATTTCTATACCACCCACAGCAATTTATAGACACAAATAAAAAACAAAGACAGAAATTGCCAGAAGTTTGAAAACTAAAAACTTATTTCCAACACTCCTGTCAGCAGAAATAAAACACATAATCGTTATTTGTCTTTTAGATGTCTTTCACTGTACACAAGGACGGGAGTTTCATCTGGAACAAGTAATTTTCTTCCTCATTGTTTCTGCTCCAAGTTGGCCCCAAGCATTTAAAGAAGAGAAAATGTGTGGAGACATGCAAAAAAAAATTGGTAATTTCTTTGATTTGCCTTAGAAAAGGCCAGATTGACTCCAGGTGTTAAAGAGACTGCAAAAGCATTCTCAGTGATGAATTGGAGTGTTAACCACGAGCCCCATTTGCTTGGATTTGGGTTTGACACCAATTGTGTTTCCTCTGTTTTGGAGCAGCACACTCAGGTGTGTTTTTGGGAGTTACAGAAATGCTCCTGCAGGAACCAGGGCTCACACCAGTGCTGCTCAGCAGATTTGGGCCATTTTTAATGTATTATCAAACAAAGTAACTTTATTCTTCCACAGAACAATATTATTGCTCTTTGCACTGCTGAAGAGACCAGACATGCAGCAGCTTTGGAATAACTGAATTAATGTTTGTAACTTCGCACGAGCTCTTCAACAGGGAATGCCCAAGAGCTCCAATCTGCAGAGGTGACCAAAGAAACAGCAACAAAACCAACCCAGATCCTGTGGTTCCAGGAGCAGTTCCAGCCTGATTGCAGCAGGGACAGGACAGAAATCAGCCCTGAACAGCCTTTGGTGTAACAGGGGGTGCATTCCAACACAGAGCGCCTCAGGCAGCACAGCTCCTTCAGCCACACTCAGCAGCCCCTGCAAGGATGCAGGACAAGCTCCTGCTGTGCTCTGGCACCTGGGCAGTGCCAGCAGAGCAAAAATAAAAACCCAAAACCTTCTGAGCGCAGCACAGCCCCAGGATGGCACTGCCGGCCCCTGAACCCAGCCTGGCCCTGCTGGGCTTTGCCAGGCAGCAATATCGACCAAAAGGGTTCCAACTGGAGCTTTGGGGGACGTTTCAGCAGGTGGCAGCTGCTGGGACAGCTGGGGGCTGCAGAACCTCCCCCAGAGCCCAGCCCATGGTGCAGCTCCATGGATCTGCTCCCCTCAGCTCAGAGCCATGGCTGGGAAGGTGCTGCTGCTCCCGAGGGCTCTGCTGCCCTCCCTCCTTCATCAATAATCAATAATCAATCCCTTCAGTAACCAGGCTGCTCTGATGGCTACAGGACTACCTGCACATATTTACAAACATATCTTGCTGGCACATTTTTATTTTCTAGTGTTTTCCACGTGCACTTGCAAACATCTTGTACTCGTTATTACAAATACACAGACTGCAAACTGATCTAAGTTAATAAGAAGTGTAGATATTGCACAGCCACTTGGGTAAAGGTTTACAGGAATTTTGCAGGAATTTTTTTCATAAATTTAGGTCCTTACTGAAAGAGTCCAGTCAAATATCTCATTAGGTAACACATGCTGCCTCCTGCTGCTCCAAAGGGTTTTAAAATTGTGCTTCTATTCACATCTTGCACTACCCTGTCTGGCTTTGAACTTTAATGCACTTTTCAAAGTCTAATGGGTGTCCTGTAGAAACTTTTAAACAAGACTTTTTATTCATAACCAGCACCAGAATTTTTAATTGCAATACATTCACTTAAAAAGGTCAGCTCTCAATGTCTTTGGGAAAGCGTGTTTTTGTGTTCTCCTCATATATTTGCATTTTATTCATTTGCTAAATTCACTTTGCATGCATAATAAATCTCTCCAGGAAGCAGTGCTGCTCTGCAGCTTGCAGCAGAGTGGTGTCTCGTGCCTCTTATTTACTTTTTAATTAGGGGAGAACAAGTTAGGACAGTGTGACTGGGAAGTGAACCCCAGCTCATGTCAGTGCACAAAACAAGGCAAAGCCTTGCTCACACACCAATTAAGAATACTGTTGGTGATAACCTGACCTCAGGCTTAAATAAATTAATAGAAAAAAAAAAATCTGCTTTGTTGTACAGGCAGGAGATTGAAAACAATGTTTGAAATGCACATTTTTTAATTTTTTGGGAGAAAATGTCCCAGTGGTCAAGGTCTGCTGTGGCCTCACTGAGATGCCCCCACACAGCCCCTGGTCCTGCAAGGACCACACCTCAAAGAGATGCAATGGGAATTATCTGGAGAAATGGGCAGAGATTGCCTCTGTGTGGGAAGGAAAAGATTGTGCAGCTCACCAAAAATAGCCACCCCAAAAAATCCCATGTGATAGCTCAGTAATTGCACCTGTAAATAAAGTTCTGTGCAGCTCCAAGGCTGCATTTAAGCTACAGTACTGAGGTATTTTAAATTTCTGATGAAAAGGCAGAGCAAATCATCAATACTCTTATCATTGTTAATAATTTCCTTTTAAAAGTTCCTTATTATTGAACAACTCTAACATCTTAAGGAAAAGAGTTTTGGGAACACAGTTCGAGGAAAGGGGAGTTCTCACATATTCTTGATGACTTTTTACTTTATTTTTTTTTAATACTGATGATGGTTTTGACCGGGATAGAGTTAATTTTCCTCACAGCAGCTGTGGGGGCTGTGTTTTGGAACTGGAAACTGTTGATAATTCAGGGGGATTTTTCTTATCACTGAGCAGCCCTTACACAGAGCCAGGGGTGATCCTGCTCCCCAGCCCACCCTGATTCCTGAACAGCCTTACAGTAAGGCTGATCAATAATTATTTCTGAAATGCTTTTTAACATTGTAAGTTCTACAAAATATCAACTGCTATACAGCAGTTACACTGATATAAACAAAATTAAGGCTACTTTCACCATTAATAACAGTACCTACTTTTTGCAACACAAATAATTTCTCTGAGGAAAAGTTGAATTTGCATAGAAAACTCCCTGAAGTTACTACTTGTTACTGTTCAGCAAACAGTCCCCAAGAAACCTACTTTTAAGAGGAAAGAATCCAATTTCTCTTCCTTCCCTGCAATTATCCCAGTCACAGATTTGTCAGTCTAATAATTTTTCCCCCAATAAACTCAATCAGAAGGTACCATACGGGCCATCTTCAATATCAAAACCAAATTTTTCCAGAGCAAAGCATTTAAAGGTGAGATGAAATCTCAAGCTGTAATTTCTTTCTAACTTCCCGTCCATGTTCACATCCATTTGCCTTTCTCCTGGGCTGGTTCTGGCCCATTTAGCAGCAGCTCAGTAACTCTGACACTCACCCCATTCTGAGGACCCCTTCAAACTCTGCACAAACAGCTCTTGCAAAGTTTTTTAGCAATTCCTGCAGAACTGCTTTGAAGAGGAAAACTCAAACCTGTAGATGCTCACCTTGGAGCATAACGCAAAGCTCAATCTGGTTTTTGTTCTGTGAATACCAGGTTTCAGGAGGTGTGCAGCATATTCAAACAGACCATCAATGTCAATATGAGAAATAATGACTTCCCAAAGGAATTTCAACGTTTGCCTCGTTGACATCCACCACCACAAACTAATAATCTTTAAAATGTAAATAAGAGCCAAGATTTTCCACTCCAGGTAGCCCGTGCAATCACCAGCAAATAGAGAAATCCAAACAGACATTTACAAAATAACGTGTAACTCGTAATAAGCTTAGTATGGATTTCTGTTTATGCTAAAGGACGTGGAAGGAAGAGAAACCAACCACAAAAGCACAGAATCATCAGAAAATTGCAGCAAAAGCAACCCCTGGAATGATATCCTGCCCCAGAGAAATCAAACACCAGCCCAAGGAAACAGAACACACCAGTCTGAATGAAAAACCCATGAAATCTTCTATGGGGGCACTTGGAAAGGGAAAACAGGAATATCCATCAAGCTCCTGCACAGAACTGCACTGGCATTACCTTCAGCTGCATTGGGGAGAGTGGTAATATGTCCTTAAAACAATTAATTCGGCCCTAATTGGGACTGAGAAAGCTCATTCTATCTTTTATCCGAATGCTGGTAGTTAAAAGGTGATTTTAATTGCCATGGTAATCAGATATAATGAAGAGCAAAACTGTTTCTGATTAAATAACATTTGCATCAGAATTGCAGTCACACTCTGCAGCTCCAGGAAGCTGAATTCTCCAATTCTCCAATTCTCCCTTCACCACGCACACAGAGGCAATGCTGCAGGAATTCTGCAGATGTGGAATCAGATGGGAGCCATGAAAGGATTCTCCTCCCAATTCATCTCCCATAAGGAGAAAATTGTTCATGATTTGAGCTGTCACACTCCAGATCTGCAGGTGTGTGCATGGGACACAAACATTTCTGTGCCTCCCAACCTCACCTGGAAACCTGGGCTTTTCAGGTGCTAACCAGCTTGATAACTTTTTGAAATATTCATTTTTATAGTGTTTTTTTAATTTTTTTTTTTGCATTCATCCTTAAATATTTTCGAATGTTCAGCAAATTTATCAGTTCACATGTAGTGTTTCTGCGGCAGCCCAGTTACACAAAGCACAAAACCACCAAACTGAGTAAAGGGGTCTTGAAAACACTGCCAAAGTCTGAGTTCCTTCATCACTAGAAAATATCCAGAACAACTCTTGATTCTGGCCACACTGTGCTTTTCTATAGTTACACCAAGAAACAGATATTAATTTTCAGTTAATTAATTATAACTAACCTAATCTGTGACCACACAAAAAGCGGTCACTGAACAGTCAGAAAACAGGAAAAATCTTTTCACAAGAAGCTGTCAAATGCAGGAAGCCAATTGCTGTGACCTCCAAGGCTGCAGCTCTGAGCCAAATTTGACTCTGGGAGATGCAGAGCAAGAGCAGAGAGAGGGTGAGGTTAAAATGAGCCTTTGGGTGAAAATCACCTTGTCCAAGTGACAGCTTGAGAGGACATCTGCCTCCTTCCTCTAAGCCTGCTGTGTCACATTCACTTAGACAAATTTACAAACTGTTTATATAAGCAGCAACGAGCACACAGAAGTAGCTGCATCAAGAAAAAATTAGTTATTTGGCAAAAATAGTCAATTGAATATCAATGTGATGGAATTCACTGGGGATGGAGGGTTAGCCCTCCTCCCACCACGGCAGCAGAGCTGTAATATGTGAAATGGGTGTTTTAAAATATTTACAAATTGGAAAAAAAATTTTTAGAAGTATTAAGCTAAGTTTGTGTCACGGGTTTCCAAACATTAGTTATTTAAATGGCAGGTTTGGTGCACTGGGCCATGTAAAGACATTCATACATTTGCATTTTCATTGAGAGAGGACTACAATGCAAAATGGAACTTTACTTGTATCATTTAATAGGAAAAGACTTTCTTGATGGAAAGCAGAGTGCTGTCACTGTGATTTGTGCCACTGCTCAGAGTGGTGTCCCCTCACCTGCTTGGAAAGGGGAAAATGCAGAAAAACGAAGGTGAATGTCACAGACATCTTTTATGGAAAATCCTTTCCTTAGGGTTTTTCCTCCTGAGAAGCTGGGAGGCCTCAGGAACAAAATGCAAACAATGGTTATCTGCTGCTGTGGGATGCAACAGGTGCATCTGGGATTGGGCTCATGTGCTTGTTTCTAATTAATGACAGTCAGCTGGCTCGGACAGAGAGTCCAAGACACAAGCCTTTGTTATCATTCTTTCCTATTCTATTCTTAGCCAGCCTTCTGATGAAACCTTTTCTTCTATTCTTTTGTGGCATTTTTGTGGCACGTGGCAGATATTAAAGAAATATTAATCATATCCTAAAAGAATGTATTAGAAAATTCTCATTAAAAACCTTCACTGGTTTAACTTCACAGAGAAAAGAAAATGTATTTATGCATCCGCCTGTGTTTAAATTCTACTTTTTGTTTATAGCTATACTTGAAATAGGACTAATATAATAGGACTTAAACTGAAATGAGACTAATCTTTAAATGATCTGGTAATAAAGTTTGTCATCCATAGACAGGAATTTCTGCTACAGAACATTCCAGGCAGTGCCAGTTGCAGCAAGACCAAGGATTTGTGGTGCCACTGCAGCATTTCTCCCTGAGCAGGGCCTGTTAAATGGATAACAAGGACAGGTGTTTTTATTGCTGGGTCAGATTAGCAGATTAACACAAACTCACAAAAACTGAACAAAAAACTGCGAGTGATCTCGGAGTGATCTCCAATTTTACCTCTCCTTGCCTTCTGGAGTCAGGTAAGAATAAAGCCTCTGTTTTACAACCTTCTGGAAATCTGCACAGCATCAGCATCAAGCCCACCCCATTCCT
The DNA here is from genome assembly GCF_035770615.1 of Melospiza melodia melodia. NCBI lineage: Eukaryota > Metazoa > Chordata > Aves > Passeriformes > Passerellidae > Melospiza > Melospiza melodia. Next base: position 19,036,491 of record NC_086209.1, on the reverse strand, counting down.
TCTGCTTTCTTACCTCCCTCTCTGTCACAGAGGTCTCATGTGGAATACAATATTCCCCCAGCTGACAAGCTCAACACATTGCTTTTTATCGTGCTGAAATGTCACTCTGAGCTCAGGCTCCCAGCTCAACTAGATTTTCCAGCTCCTAATAGGACTACAGGGAGAACATCCATCCTAGCACAGACCCCAAGCCCAAAAAGAAAGACATTAATTGCCACAATGCCTTGATTATAGAGATGTTTACAGAATGAAATTAACAACAAAGCAAGGAGGACACTTCTTCTTGGAAGTCAATCCATAAGGAAAAAAAAAAAAATCAATTAAGTGCTACAAATGCAAAAAAGCCAATAATTCCCAACACCACGCCTGGAAAGGAACATCACACACATTAAGTGGCAGAAATGGGATGACATGACCAGGTAGGCTGAAACAAAACAGAATTTTCCACTTTGAAAAGTGAACTTTCTCCAGCTTTCAGAACAGCCAGCAAGTATTTCTCATATTGATCAAAAATAGCCTTCAGTTTATTATTCCTGACTTGGTTTTGACTTTTTTAATGATAATCTCTCAGCTAAAAGCGCTGCCTTACCTTTGTTCATATCAATCAGCTGCTGCTTCTTCTTCTGTCTCTCCAGCCTCTCCCGCTCCGCCTTCTCCTTGGCCAGCTTGGCCCTCTTGGTCTTCTCCTCCAATTCTCTTCTTTTGTTGTTTTCTTTTAATGCCTCCTGCATCAGAGCAAAGGAATGTGAGTGTGTGTGCGCCGAGGAGAACCAAAATAACCCAGTTTGAAACGAAATAAGAGGAGAAGGAACCAGGGACTTGACCCAACACTTGGAGCACGCTCAGGGATCTTGGAGAGAACATAATGCACCACAGTATTTGTACATGTGAGAATTATTGATCAGAGCAATGAGGAACTGAAATAACTTTGTATTTATGATAAGGAAAAAAATAATTTTTTCCAGCAGCAACGTTTGTATTTTTGCCTATTAAGATTGCAATATTAATATTGTGCCATGTTCTTAGGAGGGATGAATGGGGAGGAAGCCAAGTGTCCACTGTAAAGGAAATTCAATTACAAGTGGCTGAAACTCAGGTGCTAAAATTTAAATATAACTCATCAAATATTTTTGTTGATATAGCCAGTCTGGATGTCTAAAATTCAGAAAACACAGGAGAAGCAATGGAAAATAGCTGAATTTTTAGGTTATGACTTAAATGTCTCTGAGGTAACAGGTTATACCTGAGGTCTCTGAGGTAATGGGTTATATATTTGCTATATATAGCAAATTAAAAATCCAAGACTCCCAAATGCTTCCAAATACAGAATAATCATTCAAGCAAGGGGCAGCATCTTTCAGTGTGCCATTTCAGGGCTTTCCTGAGGTCAAACACCACATTTCAGCCCTGTTTTGCAGAGACTCTGATGGCACCCAGAGCCTCACTCCAAAATGCACCAAGAATTGCACCAGGAACTGCACCAAGAAAACCGCGCCAGGAAAACTGCGCCAGGAAATGCACCAAGAGAACTGCACCAGGAAAACTGCACCAAGAAAACTGCGCCAAGAAAACCGCGCCAGGAAAACCGCGCCAGGAAAACCGCGCCAGGAAAACCGCGCCAGGAAAACCGCGCCAGGAAATGCACTAAGAAAACTGCACCAGGAAAACTGCACCAAGAAAACCGCGCCAAGAAAACCGCGCCAAGAAAACCGCGCCAAGAAAACCATGCCAGGAAATGCCCCAGGAAAACTGCCCCAGGAAAACTGCACCAAGAAAACTGCGCCAAGAAAACTGCCCCAGGAAAACCGCACCAGGAAAACCGCACCAGGAAAACCGCACCAGGAAAACCGCACCAGGAAAACCGCGTCAAGAAAACCGCGCCAGGAAAACCGCGCCAGGAAAACTGCCCCAGGAAAACTGCACCAAGAAAACCGCCCCAGGAAAACCGCACCAGGAAAACCGCACCAGGAAAACCGCGCCAGGAAAACTGCACCAGGAAAACTGCACCAGGAAAACTGCACCAGGAAAACTGCACCAAGAAAACCGCCCCAGGAAAACCGTGCCAGGAAAACTGCACCAGGAAAACTGCGCCAGGACCGGCACTCGCTGCCCCAGCACTGAGCCAGCTGCAGCACAAACACCACAAGCACCTTTTCTGCCAGAAAAAAAAGACAACTAAAGGGCAAAGCCAATGTCTTGTCCCTTTTGGTTTTGGACAGTTCTGTCACTGCACATTCAATCCCACCTGACAGAAATTTCATTTTACTGCTGGAACGGGAGGAGATGCCCCCAGTCTCACAGAGAAAGCAAATATGAAATGTCGTGGTTGCACTGGTAGCTCAGCAGCCACTGACATTCTGTGATCACATCACAGATTCCATCACATTTTCTACCAGCAGAATGAACTAAACAAGCTCTAAAGTTAAATTTTATCTGGAAATTCTCCTTGAGCCAAACTCTATGAGTTCTATCTGAAGGAAGATTCAGACAGCACTTCATAAAACAGAATGGATACCAATGGTGATTAAAAAAAAACCCAAAAGGCATTCAAAAGAAAGGTTTAATCTTCCTGGAGAACAACAAGATAAGAAAATATTGATAACTGTGTGTGAGAGGAGCCCTTTTTATCTATGTACACCCATCCACCTTGGACTTGCTTGTTGCTCCCCTCCATCAGGAGCTGGACTCTTACCCACTCCATATTTGTTATGTCATTTACTGCAATGCATTTAGTCAGAGTTAGCTGAAAGCTGGAAATAAATCATTGCCAAGAACATACTCCCACCTGCTATCAGAGTCAGGGCAGAAAGCAAAAGAAATCTATTTCCATCTACATTTATAAGCATGCTTTATATTTAAATTAATATTGCTAACAAATTCAATCATAGTTTCTCAAAGCTGATGGATGATGAATGTAAATAAAGAGAATTTTGACTCAGGTGTACAGTGGTTTATACAGTGGTTTATACAGCATCTGCTCTGCCTGAACTGCATCAATCCTTTCAGTTTCATTTCCTACAGTTCTACTGACAATGGGTTATTTTTCTCTCTCATGGCATGCTTTTATATTCCCCCAGACCTTTTCTCTTCCAAACATTTGAGTTGCAGTGGATTTCTTCTAACACAGAACAGTGCTATTCCAGATTAGCAGGGTTTTTTTTCAACTCTCAAATGCCAGTGATCCCCTTTCTGTGTAGTTTTACAGGCTGAATTACTTCAAAAGGTAAAGATCACTTTGAAAACTAAAAAAAAAAAAAAAAAAATAGTTCTGTAATTGCTTTTAAAAGGGGGAATAAAAATCAGCAGTTTTGATACTGCAATACAGTGACAAAGAACTTACTACTCTTCATAGGGATCTACTGGACAACTAAATTTATTCTCCAATTAAAACTAAACTAATCTAACAGCTAGAAATCAGACAAAGAAGCAATCCTCTGGTAAGAATAAAAGCCTTCTCAACAGCTTTAGAGCACATTTTGAAAAGTACTCATCTAGATGCTGTCTTCTGAAAACATGTAAGTGCATTCAAAAAGGGAAATAATTTTCGAGTGAATCTCAGCAGACAGAAATATTTAAATGCATAAAACCCTTTTATTGATGGGCTTTTCATGACCCTCTGTTATTTTGGTTGGTGCATAAGGGCAAGCAGTTTTGCTAATTCAACAGCAAATTAAAAGTTAGACAAAGTTTGAGTGTGGGTTTGCTTTGTTATAATAAAACCAAAACTGAATTATTGTCTCTCCTAGCAGAGCAGAGAGATTCAGCAAGGAATATTATCTCTTTTTAAGTGAGTTAGTTGAAGGAGCACACAGTTTGATGTTCCCCCTTGTGTTTATTAGGATTCACTGAAGTGCAGCTCTGGTACTCAGCACTGCCAGTTTACAGCTTGGCTTCCTTAAGAAGCAAATAAAAAATTAATGCATCTCTTGCATTCTGCACATATCTTAAGTTTTGACAGACAAACATATTCACACATCGACACGGTTGTAAATAGACTCTCGAAGGTAAATTATTAAAAACAAGAAGAAAGAAAACAAACTGTAATGCACAAATCTCCCTGGATATTAAAGATGCAGCTGGCTACAAAGCGGTCATGCACCAATAATGAGGCTGCCTGTGATCCCTCAGGCCTTCCCAAATTTGCCTTGCAACTGCAAAATATGTCAGCTGAACTTCCAGCAAAATAATCTTCCCCAGCCATAAATCGTTAGGAACGACCAGCTCAGATTATCTGGAAATTAATCTACAGAAATTCAGGTAAAATACAGCAGATTGAGCAATCAGTGTGCATGTAAAAGGGAGATCTTTCCTGGGTGTTCCTTGGAGGATAACACATTTAAATACATTGTTATCCCCGTGGAAATAATGGGGAAGAGATGGCATTAAACGAGGGCAGAAAATTGAATTCCTGCAGGGTGGCAGTGGAGCACTGAGCAGAGGATGGGGATGGGACAGGGACAGAAATGTGCTGGGCTTGGACAGGGGGATTGGCAAGGGGAGCTGCCTGTGCAGGGAGGGACAGGGTTTGCTGCTGGCTGCAAAACCACCAAAAACTGCCCAGGCACACGAGCTCTGCAGGGCTTACTCACAAAATTGTTTTGCAGTGCTTACTCACCAAACTGTTTTGCAGTGCTTACTCACCAAACTGTTTTGCAGTGCTTACTCACCAAATTTAACAGTACCAATGAAAAGCTCCTTGGTATCACTTAATTACTGCACTGGGCAATAAGATGGAATCATTAATAAAGGGCCCTTGAGTGGATAGGTTTGGGACTGGTTTCCTGCTCCTGTCCATCAATACTTGGATAGCAGAACAAACACTCACACCTCGTTCAGGTTGTTCCTGATAGGGACCCAGAGCTGGAGTACACACACAAAAACAAAGCTGAATCACTGTTTTTACTAAAAACACACCCAGGAAAACAAATGTTGTCTGTTTGGGTACAACCTTTAAAGAGAAACCACAGCCCAGGGCAGACCAACTATTGTTTTGTTCCAAAGGGAATCTTTCTGGATCAAGGAAGACAAAAATCAGTGTTCTGGCACATCATCATGTGAGCACAATCCTTTAGACTTTTTAACAAAAATTCTTTCTAAGATAAGTCTGTAAGAACTGTTCATACAAGAGCCTGAATCTAGTAAAAAAACTGAATTACTCTTTTTAATAGCAGGACCTTGAATGTGACACGCTGAAAGGTTTCAAAGTTTCTGGGTAGAAAATTTTGACAGATTTTAAAAGAGACTGTGAGAATTACACCCAGTGTAGTATATAAGGACAAAATGTAATTAAATAACAAAATAAAAATGCCTGGCTTGGAAAGACTTTGCAGACTGCCTGCAAGACATGGTGGTGGAAGGAAGCACTGCAGAGGGTGGGTGGCATTATGGCATTACAGTGCAAAGAAATCACAAACGTGGGAAAAACAACTGCAGGGACACACAGCTCCCACAGCTGCAGCTCCTTCCTGGAGGCTCCTTACACCTTGCGCTGTGTTCTGACAGGATCAGCAGCTCCATCAGCCTGGGCTCCCCCACACGTGCCAGGCAAGCAAATCTGAACCTGAGGAGGGGAATGAGCTGTAATTGACTCCAGCAGCATCACGCTAAATGAAGCTGCAATAATGCACTGATCAATCTGGAATCACAATTACGACAAACACGGGTTCCAATTATCAAATTATCTTAATGGGATATAGGAACAAACAGAATGATGAGGCTAAGGTGATACATGTGAAAGAAAGCTTGGAGGTGTTGGAGAAGTCAGGTTCATTCTAACACCAGGGTTTTCAGAAGGGTTTGAGTGCAGATGTTGGCAGCTGGAGCCCGCACACATCACCTGTGCAGGGTCTCTGCTGGCCTGGGCACAGCCAGGTAATGAAGGCAAAGCCTCACAAGAGATCCTCAACAGCTTCAGCTCTGCCTCAGCCCAAATCCCAAACCAGGCTCTGCTTTCAGAGTGGAATGAGGATTCAAAAATCCTCATTTAAATATTACAAACTTTCAAAGATAATGCCTGGAAATAATGACATTTCTCAGTTGGACTCACTGCTACCAGCTCTGAATATAAAACAGAAAAAAAAACCTAAAGAAACCTTTTAAATCCTGTTACTTTCAAGATGAGGAAATTTAACTTAATGGTTTCCTCTGGACCATGGTCTCCATAAAACTTGTGAAAATATTCCCTAATCAATGGCATCCCTGAAATGTGGCATCCAGTGCTTTTTCCCCATCCACAAAGAGCCACCTCAAAAGAGAAACAAGGTCAGAACAAAATCCCAGCTCCAGCTGGGCAGTTATTTCTACCCTTGCCAACACAGCGTACTTGAACTCAGTTTAATTTCTTTTATTGTTATTTATTTTTGCACCTTTTGGGGAGCTTCCAAGAGAAATGCCATCCTTGTGTTTTACACCATGAAGAAAGCACTTATCTAGCAGCACTAACCCCTGGTAAATAAACTGAGTTACTGCTCCTGTGTGAATTCCAGCACATGCATCCTTTCCTAGCCCACCCCCAATTCCTGATTTGTTCAGGATAATGATTAAACCCATTGTGTACACTCAGATGAGAACTGGGAGAGCTCACAAAAGGTTTGTATTTCGGGTTTGGGCAGGGGGAGGAAGGGTTTGCTGTATATTGCCTGTTAATAAGTACAGTGTCTCACTTTTGGTACCACCTCTTGGGAAATTTCGCTGAAGAAAATGCTTCTTGCTCATTATTCTTGATTTTTTCCCAGCTTCCTGCTAGCTGGAAACTGTTATCTTTCAGGCTGCATTAAAGAACTGTTACTTTTTAGGCAGAAGGGATGAAGTGTATTCCCAGACAAATAACCAGAGAGAACAATGAATAAATAGAGCCTTTCTTTTAAACCACTCCTGAATTACAAACACAATTTATGAGTTTGAAAGCTGGGAATTTAGCCTGCCTATGCACTGTATTTCATGGTAAATCAGATGTTTATTATGTATTTATTTATGTATTGTAGATTCATTGAGTTGTATTACTGCAGCAAATGACCTGCTGCATTCCAGGGACACTTCAAAAAAGCCACCACAAAAACCACTCCTGAGTCACAGAGCCTGAAACCTCCTTTGTAGCAAGTAATAAACAAACAAATATTAGGGAGAAGGAAGGGTCTTGCAGGTCCATTTGTACTCAGGTTGCTGAATGCACTTGGGAAAAGCTGCTTGGTATGAAGGCAATATAACTGATGTTCCTGTCCTGTCTGGGGCAGGGCATCAATCTCACAAAATCCTGGAGCCCAGAGAGGTGGGCACCAATAAAAAGTGTTCAGTTTGCTGATCATTTAATGTGCCTCCTCATTTTGGGGAGATTTTCACTTTGTGGATGCTGCCCTGAGGGCACACAGCAGCCATCAGTCAATAGCAGTGCTGATACAGAAGGACAATTTATTTCACTGCTGCTTCACCAAAGCCATCTCTCATCCTGCCACCTGATGAGTTACTCACATCTGCTTAAACACTGCCTGGAACTGCAAGAAACCCTTGTCCTCAAAGTGCGTTTATAATGGACTTCAGGGTTTAATTCCTTATTCAAAGAGCTGCATTTCCACAAATGTGAGGGAAGCAGTCCCCACTGATAAAAGTGTCTAGCAGATAAAAAAATATCACTCCAAACAAAACAGCCTCTCTGCATTTCATGCAACTGGACCCCAAAATCCCTTTTCCTGCTTCAAAAACACTTTATTTTTCTAGACTCAAAATTCACCTTTAAGACCATCTGCATTAAAGGCAGCCCACAGAGCAAACAAAATCTAAAACATTTAAGTGGGGTTTTAAATGAAAAAGAAAAAAAGGAAATTTTAAGGAAATTTTTTTTTAAGAAAAAAAGGAAATTTTCCACTCTAGTGCTGAGGTGAATATTTCATACAATTTCCACAGCACAGGAAAGGAAGTTTATGCTCATTTACAAATGCAGGAGTGACACATTTGGTGGAGGTTTTCAAGTCCTCTGCCACCAACACAAACAAACACTGAGAAAGTGACAGCCTGAAAACATTACAGGTCACTTGATACAGAGTGTGAGACAGCAAGTTAAAGACAAAAAATGGAAAAGAACAAACTGGCATCTTGCTCCAGGCAGGATTAATCATTATTTGATAAGAGCCTGATCCTTTTGGGCCTGATGTTGTATCAGGTTGTCCTCAAGGACAATGGAAATTTGTGTTTACTTGCAATGGAATAAAGGACTAAAAATCTAAAAAATATTTCTTCTTCGGAAGAGTTCTAAATAATAAAGAAATATTATTATCCAGTGGATCTTTAACTGCAAATAGGAAAAAAAAAAGAAAACCCACAACTAATAGAGGAAAAAAAACAAAGCCCACACCAAACCACCCTTTTTGCTACTTTCAATTCAATTTGCAGCTGGCTCCAGGAGAATACACCTTTCTGTTTATTCTCAGCTTTGAATTTGACTCATGTTCCAAGGGGAATCCTGTGGAAATGTTTATTTAATTCCTGTGGTCCTGCAGCCACCTGGAGGAGTTTGGAGCCTCCAAACTGACCTGGCTCAAGGCACAGGAAAAGAGAATTATTCAACAGACAGTTCTTGTTCTAACAAGGACATAAAAGAATGGCAAACAGGATAAAATGAGCCATCAATGGTTATAAAATATCTGGAATTACACTTCAGCCAATCAACAAAACTCCAAAAGAAGCTGATGGAGCCCTTGGAGGGAGCAGGGAGGTGTCAGGAATGGGAACAGGACAAATTTAACACAGGGTATGGTTGGAGATGTTCTCTACCCCACTCTTATCTGATTGCTCCTCAATTCTTATCAGTACTTATTACTTTTTCAAAGTAAAGCCCACAGATTAAAGGAATTTCAGCATATTTTTTCTCTGGGGAAACTTCTTGCAAGCATCAAAATGTCGCAGAAAATCTTAATTATTTTTTTGTAAATTTTTTGCCCCTAATAGAAAAAACAAAAATCCTTCACCGTGAACTTTTAATGTTTGCCCTGGTCCATCAAACCTGATTCATTACATTGCTAAAATATCGAAGCTGAATTAAATTTGGCTCAACGTTATCCACAGTTGAATTGTCAGCTTAGACACTGGAAGACAATATGACATGACAAAAATCTAAACAGTTCTGGAAACCTTCACTCAATTTCCTGCCATGGAACAAAACACAAAATTAAGCATAACAGAAAAAACAGAGAGACAAGGAAAGAGTTAAAACTGGGGGAGAAAAGCTCTAAGAAAAATGTTACATAACATTTTGCAGGTATTACTCACCAAGAACAGAGTTCTGAAGTTGCTCAGATCACCAAAGAATTCTTCTATGCTTATTACTTTGGGATCAAAGGTGAAGTACTCTCCCAGATTTTCATACAGTTTTGTCATGTTGTTGTGCATGTTGGACAGTTTTTCATATTGTTCTCGGGCACTCTCAGCAAAGCTGTGAGGTTTTGTTAAGGAAAATGCCTCAAATGCAGCACAAATAAAGGAATAAAAATAAAAACCCAGTAAATAAAGGAAACAGTATACAAGGAAAGAGCTCTCAGTACAAAGGCTACAACTGCAAAATGTGCTTACAAATATGACATTTTTATAAATATTATTAATATTAGCATTTTATGAATTAATATTATTAATGTCTGCAAGTTCATGGCAATACTTCCATCAAATAATCCCTTTCCAATGGTGAAGATTTGCCACTGACAGAGAATACAACTTGCTCGGCAAAATTTTTAAATGCTGTAGGCCTTTTTATTTGAAGAGATGACCAATTTTATAAAAAGAACTCTATGAAAACACCCAGTGAAATTCAGTTTGCTGTGCGAATCTATGGTCTCAGTGCTCCAGTGAAGCCATGTCCCCCACCTCACACACATGTTTTATATAAAAATGTGCATAACTACCAATGACAAAGTCACACAGTATGACATCTCATTTTCTTTGCCTTTTATCACAGAATTCTGCTCTGTGGGTTCCTTCCTGCCCAGGCACACAGTGCATGCCTCGGGCTGCCTCTATCAGGTTCACTTTCTGAGGCACAATCTCAACTCTGTCATTTCACCCAACTAACAGAAATGAAACATCCACCCACCCGTCCCAGCAAACTGACAAACAGCTTTGAGAAATTATTACTGAGAAAAACACCATGGAACAACACAAGGCTTGTTTTCCTTTCCTTAGGAAGTGTGGAAGCCTGGAAATGAGACTGAGATGGACTTTCATCCCAGCAGGCATCATTAAAAGTTTGATATAATGCTTTTAAATAGAAAAATATGGTGCTTTTTTCTCCCTACATGAAAAAAAAATTATATAAATATATATATTTATAATATCTCTAGAATAGATATATAAATTATAATATATATATTTAAACTGTATTATATATGACTATATTTTATGTATATTTTTACATATATCATATATACTTTATATATATTTATAAATATATATAAAGTCTATATAATATATATATTTATATATATCTATATATAAAACATATATATTATATCAAACTATATTTTATATATTATAACTATAATATATATACTATATGATATATAGTACATAAGTATAAAGTTATACATTTTATATATAAACACTTAAAAATTGGTTCTAAAAGTATGATTGAAAACTTTATCAATATCAATTTTTCCAAGCACTTCTCCCAACTAAAGCCTTGGTGGTCTAAGAGCAAAGCTGGTAGTTCCTAAATTTAATTTAAAAACAGAAACCCACTCAGTGATGGATATTAATTTATAAAATCAAGATTTTGAAACATTATCTGCCCAAACAGTGCCACAGGAGTGGCAACACCTAATTCTCAGTTTATTGAAAACAAGTTTAAGCTGCTTGATTAGAATTTCAAGCTTGGCCTGTTGAGCTGCTCATCTCAAGATAAACCTGGCGCAGTTCAGTCTTCAGTGACATTTAACTGCACAAAAGGAAATGAAAGTTTAATGGCAAGAATACATTAAATAGGTAATAATGGCACATTACTGAATTATTGAGCACAGACTAAAAATTTCAGAAAAACACGAATTGCCTTCGAGTCAGCAGATTGCTGTTGTGAGCAGCTCACCAAAAAAGAAATATATATAAATGTACAGATTAATTCAGTGGATCCTTTAAAAAACAATCTTACGTTATGTGATAAAAACCCAAAAATGACTGAAAAGTCTAAAAAAAAGAAAAATACTTGGACAATTCCAGATTTGCAGCCTATTCTTGGAGGCAGAGCTCCCAGCTCTCCACTGGTGCTGCACTCACGTAACAAATAACAACAGTAAGCACTAAAAAAACCCAGCAGTGCTGCTGAAAGGAGATATTTTAAAGCACCACTCTAGAAATAGACACTGTAATTTCAACATTATTATTTTTTATCTATTAAGCACCGAACTGCAAGTAAAAAAATATCTTTAACAGATGGGCTGCAAGACAAAGGGGTGGCAGCAAGACAGATGAACAGGGTGAGCCAAGGGAGAATTGAGGATTTCAGCTGGGCTCCATTCTGAAGAAAAGGCAGAGATGCAAAGACAATAGTTCCCAGTCATAGAACATGCAATATTAACAAAGTTCCTGCCACTCTGTGCTTCATTCAACCTTCCTACTTGTAACCTATTAGTAGTGGAAAACATCCCCTGGAAATGTGGTGATTCAGGCAATGGAGTGATCCAGGGGAGCACAGCCAGGCGTGCCAACAAATTTCATGAAAAAATTCAGTGAGGAGTCTGAGGTGTGTCAGCTTTGTGTAACAGCAACCCCTCATTCCAACAGATTTCCTGAAGAGAGATTGAAGCTTTGCCAAGTGCTCATTTAAAAACTCCAAATTTGGTTTCACTCTCACCACTACAAACCAAACCAAAAATCAGGTTTTTTTACAATCAAGTTTAAAAGTGATTGTTCAAGTAGCACAAAGTACTTTATTCAGAAGTTTGGTTTTCCCACATTTTCTTGTATGCCACTGCAGAGCAGGATTCCAGCCTGAGGAACCACCAGGCATAAATATCTGTTTTAATTTGTTAGAGGAGAAAGTCTGAGTCAATGGTGTCATCTTTAATGAAGGATGCACAAGAGCTCTTGATTTCTAATCTCCCAGCTCATTCATAATAGAGCCAGATGTGCCAAAAATTTTCATGAAAAAAAACAGTGAGGAGTCTGAGGTGTGTCAGCTTTGTGCAATAGCAATCCCTCATTCCAACAGATTTCCTCAAGAGAGATTGAAGCTTTGCCAAGTGCTCATTTAAAAACTCCAAACTTGGTTTCACACTCCAAACCAAACCAAAAATCACAGATTGCCATTGCAAGAGCAGGATTCTGGCCTGAGGAACCACCAGGCCTAAATATCTGTTTTAATTTGTTAGAGGAGAAAGTTTGAGTCAATGGTGTCATCTTTAATGAAGGATGCACATGAGCTCTCAGTTTCTAATCTCCCAGCTCATTCATAATAGAGCATTCTTTGAATTGAACTGTGGCAAAGCAAACAGAACTTGCTAACTGAAGACAGAAATTCAGCTTTAATAGCACTAAGTCATTCCCACTGATAGCTCTATTTTCACCTGCTATCAGGATGTAAACACATGCTAACAATTTCATCACTCACTCCATCCATAATGCATCTCTGTGACTGCACAGCAGCCAAGACTTCTGGAGCATACACAGATAATTATGAATCACAATTATATCCCTAATCTTTTCCTCCTGTTGGAAGCCTTTGCAAAAACAAAAACAAAACAAAACAAAAAAAAACCTGCAGAAATCTTCACTGCAATACACTCTACCCAAATCAGAAGCCAAGAGCCATAGCAGGAGCCCAACTTTGTGTGTGCACACAGAATCATGTGCTAACTGGAAAGCTGAAAGATTCCTCAATAAAATTCCATAAAAAGCTCAGTGTGAGAATTTCTTTCTCATTACAAAGCAAATTACCTCATCATTCAGGGTCTGACAGAACAGCTCAGGAAAAACCCAAACAAAGCAAAGCAAAGCACAGAGGAGCAGGGGATTCTCAGCAAGGAGGGCTCTGCCTCCCCCTTGGTCCCTTAGTACCTGAAATTATCATTAGCTATCAGAATTATGTAACAATTGCATTCATTGGAAAGAGCCAGGATTTCAGTGGGTTTTGTGTTTGTGGGAATGCAGCACAGAAAGGTCACAACCATCCAAGAAAAACCCTGGCTAAACCTGCTCCTTCTCCCAAAATCTCAGATAACAATTAATTCACATTAATTAATATGAAGCTTTCAGACTTGTGCCTAAACAGCCATAAAACTTTCATCTTGGTAAACACTAAAAAATCTGTCAGTGTTTACTTCCTCCCAGCTCTAAGCAATCAATTCAGTCACTAACTTTGCTGCATTCAAACTTCTCTGTAATGAAAGGAATTTCCATTGATTCCACCACATTGCTATGCACAGGAGAAAGCTTTTGTCAACATCATTTCAATATTACTTTTTTATTTGTACTTCTGTTGATGAGGACACAAAGATCACTGCTCAATTCTCTAAACCCAGAGGAAGTCTCTGGGCAAAAACTGATAAACAAGGGCCGACTTTGAAAATATTCAGTCCAAGGACCAAAGCCCAACAGAACTTAAAACTTGAACTATTTTACACTGGGGAAGTTGGCTCCAAGATATAGGTGGTAAATTAGGAATTTCCTGTGGTAGCAAAAAGAAAATTTTCAAAATAAATAAGAGCACTTGGCCCTCCAAAGAAAAAACAAAAGGCAAAATTTCTAAAGCCACAGGCTAGAGAGAAGGCAAGACCTTTTCTATATAGAAAAAAAAAAAAGCACTCCAAACTTAGATCCAGGCATTAACCTAAATTAACCTGAACCACTTGTGAAAAAGAAAAATTGCTGAACTCAGAAGTTTTTTTCCCATTATTATAACAGAGAAACAATCCCCAAATTCCATAGTCCCATTTTAAAGAGAGTTTTTAAAAGCTCTACAACCACTGAAAGCAAACCAAACCTTTCACCCCGGCAGAAGAAACTCTTTATCTCCACTGATGCCATCACCAGAACTTTGGATTTGCCTTCATATTGCCTGACACCAAAAAACACCTAATTCTTAATTCTCAGTTGTGATATTCTGATTTTTAACTAATTTCAAACAGCATGAAGAGTGCTATTTGTAGCTTTTCTCCAAACTCAAATATCTTTTTCATTTTGTGGTGGCAAAACAATTAATCACTATTCCTGCATTAATTAGAAGGAACACAGAACATGATAGCCAAGCATGTATCAGAAACAAAATGTTGCCAGAGTAATGGATTTGTAGCATCCCTTCCCTGGAGAACAATTAGATAAAAATCTCTTTAGATGAATAAAAACAAGAAGGGAACAACACAAATGCAGCTTGTACAAACGAAATGCTGCTGTAAAATTTGTTTTGCATATTATATTCAAATTGGTTGTGACTGTTTCAAATCACAAAAGTGTTGACACGCTCTAACAATGTTAAAAATCACTTTCTAGGTATTTCAGCAAAAGTCTGGTGGCCACTGCTAGAAATATTCTATTAGCTCTGGATCCCACAATCAGGTGCCCCAAACAATAATTACAGCTCGGTGTGCCCTGAATCTTTCAGGGAAGCTGCAGCCACGTTCCCTCCCTTTGATCAGGCAGCTTTCCCTCACTCCAGCTGCCTTTAATTAATGTCTGAGCTGTCACTGCAGCTGCTCCTCACAAGCTTCAATCAGATCTGATGGTTGCTTCAGCCAGAGAAAGTTTCTGGTAAAGGTTGGGGAAAGAAATGAGAAATTCCCCCCTGTATTTTTAGGTTTCCTTTAAGGCTGCCATGGCAAGAAATCCTCAATTTCTTGTTTTGAGAAATCTGAAAAACTGCTGATTGTATAATGTTTCAAGAGCCCAGATGTTCCAAACCAAGGAGGAAAAGGAATTTTATGTCACCTGAGGGAAAAAAAGGCAAATTGGGATTTGTTTAGCACAAACAACTGTTGCAATGAAATGTTCACAAACTCAAGAATAGGAGAAAATGAAAGTTAAAGACTATGCTAAAATGAATTTATTTTGCAGGTGCCTACATAAAACCACACATCAAATGTGATTTGAGTAAGGTGCTGTATATCCCTTCAATCATCTTTCCTCTCCAGACATGGTCCCACATTTTTGTGCAATTATTAAAAATAACTTACAGGGCAATGATTTGCCAGAAGCTCACCACAAACAGCCTTGGCCCCAGTGACTGGGGTTAACCCAAGGAAAAGTCAGGAAAGTGAAAGGATCCCTCAAAATCCCAACAGGCACTTGAAAAATCCCCTAAAGAACTCTTCTGGCCAGAGGGAAACCCAGAGCAGACTCACAGGCAATGGGGACCTGAAATCCAGATTTCCTCTGCTCACAGGCAGCTCTTGCTGCTCAGTGACATCCTTCCCCTCCAAAACACTTCAGCTTTTAAAAGAAAATGTTTCTGTTTGGGAAACAGAACTGCAGAGGGCAAAAAGCAGCTCCATCAACACCAAGAGTTTTGCTAAAGCAGAATCTCAGGACACTTTGATTTTGGTATCTTAAAGCTGCAGCTCCAGGCATTTACAGAGTGCACCTCCCCTTCAATTTCTGATTTTAAAATAAGCATACAATAATTAGAGAATGGATTTCTAATGGATTATCACTCTAACAAAGCACAGTCCTTTACAAAAATATCTTTCAGTGATCTGGACAACTTGGTTTAATATAAATTTAAGGATGAAAGCCCAGTTTCCCCCAGGCAATGATTCACAGTCGAGGAGCCATTAAATCTCTGGTGCATGCACAAAAGTGGAGTTCTGCTCATGGAATTCTATTCTGTGGAATTTTTACAGGATTTTTTTCCCCTGTATAATGTTCCTTCTTATCCTCTCCTCCTCCCCTGTCCCCAGAGCTCCCTGGATCCTTCTCAGCTCTGCAGCACAATCTGGGGGATGTCACAGGGTGCAGAACAGAACAGAGCTCCATTACAGCGGGGATTCAACCAAAAACCCAACAGAGATCTCTGATCTGAAGTCAGCAAATAAACGCACAAAAGTCCATTCTATACAATTTACAGAAGGTATGTTTTTCAGGAAATAGAAAAATAAGCAACTGGAAGTTCTTGACTGTCCCACAGCTCCACCTCTTGCACATCATCCTGCCTCCCCTTGGTGACATTTATCAATTTCCTCCTCATTCCCACTGGCATGGAATGCACAGACACCTGTGCACTTCTGTTCACTGAATTCTTACTGCACCCAATATGAAAGAGTCAATGCAATCCTGTGTCTGCTCATATTAGGGATTTCCTTTGTAAAAAGGAATGAAAACCTGAAGGTAGAAATAAACTGTCAAAGAAAATTGATATCGTGCTTTGCATAACACAATTTTCATTTATAATGCTCCGAAGTTCTTGTATTTTAAACTATTAACTTTATGAAAACTCTGCCTTAGTCCAGACCAGTAAAAATAGAAAGGATCATTTTCCAAAGGGATTTGTCTTTTTTTTTTCCTGACGTCAAATAGTTGTAAGAGAAATGAACATTGTGCAGCAAAACATGACACATTATTAGGTGCTTTTCAAATTCAATCCAAGCAAAGATTATACCTAAATAATCCTATAGTTATCACCTGGAACACGGTAAGCATTTTCACTTTGCTTTAAGATGGATCAAAGAGGAAAAAAAAAATAAAGAAAAGAAATATTGTGTGATAGCAAAGGGAGTGGAAAGCTCTTTAAAAAGCTCTGTTGAGTCTGGCAAGACAAGAGATTTAATTCTTCCTGTACAAGGGGGAAACAAGGAGAGGAAACCCCTCTAAAGAGCAACAGTAGGGAACAAAAATGAGTGCCCACAGACCCTGAAAATGCTGCTGGACTGGGTGAATTCTCCATCTGGGGAAGTTTACCAGAGCTGTTATCAGGCATGACTGAGGGCATACAGACACAGGGTTTCAGGTTAGCTCCCAGATTCAATATTCCTATAAAAATCATTGGATTTTTCATGAAGATGAATTACCAACACTTCTCTGCCATATGTTTTGTCTCTGTGTATCCTGCTTTTACTTTTCCTGCCCCAGGCCTGCCCACAGGTATTTCTGTGAGGTTCCATCGCCCTCCCAGCCCCACAATTTCAGAGTGCCCTGAGTTCCTCAGTGTCTGCATCCACACAAACACCAAACCATGGAATCAACACTCACACAAAATAAAAAACACTCCCTTTAGAACATATTCAAATTAATTAATTTTACTTTATGATGAACATATTGTTAATACTGCAGTTCCTGCTGTGTTGACTTTCTGGATTTTTACCTCATGAAACAGAGCAGGCATTGCACAATTTATCCTGCCATAAACCACATCCTCCTAGATCCACAAGGCCATTACTGGTTTTCTCCATTAGAGTGGAGAAAAACCTTCTCCAAAGTTTTTCCTCACTATTAGGTCATGATTCCTGATCCACAACCATTCCATATTTTGCTTTTTTTGCATGGGGATTATTTACTGATTTTTTAAATCTGGTAATTTAGCTGATATATTAAATGCTGTTACAGCCTCTCTCTGAAGCAGGCAGATAAAAATGGATTTCCCACCAGCCCCTGAAGACCCTGAGTGCTCCCTTATCTTGCTGAACATTTTGCTACCTCTCCTCTTGCTGTGCTCACACCCCTAAGGCAGCCTGGAGTCTGAGCTGAGCTTGTCTCAAAGCAAATCAACAATTTTCACATTACTGGTCAAGCACTGAAACACTGACTTGCTAATGGCTCCCTCTTGGCTCACACCATGTTTTGTTCATTAAAGAATGGAATATCTCATGATCAATTATGCAGGCCTGGGTAGAATTCTTTTCCCAACAATGAGCATAAAGATATTAAAATACATAGATATAATAAAGGGAACAAAGCCAGGTACCGACATAGTACTGTAAAAAAAACTCATATTATGCTAAAAACAAACATCTGGAGTCTTGCCAGATGAGACCTGACCAATTTAAAGTTTTTTCAAACTCCACTTTACCGAGCAACATGCAGACTACATCAAATTAAACAATTCACATGAAACACCTCAACAGCACGGCTGCTACTTGATGGCTTGCAATAAAAACAGAACAACAATCCTTGGGATGCTTAGTGCACCACAGAGGCAAATGCAGAATTCCAGTACGCCTCATGGAAAATTTCATACCTGGAGTGATTAAACCCTCACACACACACACAGAAGCACCACATCCATCCCAGAACCCTCACCATGGCTCGGTAAAGCTGAGAAAAAGAGGCTGCAAAGCAAAGGTTGGAGATGATGCTGTGGTGCTCTGGTTCAAGACAAACCTGCCGCTCCTCACACCCCACAAGGATTCCAGCCTGGCTTCCCCTGGAAGTTCCAGATTTTTCAGGAAAAGGCTGCCAGGCCTTTCCAGCAGCATTTCCCCCTTAGAATTCACTCAGGATAAACAGAGCAGAGGGCAGAAAAACGCTAAAAAAACCCGAATTCCTCAGCCACCTCCCAGCACAGAAACGTACATGCTCTCCTGCCTCTCAGCAGGGAAACTGGGCTTGACCAAGCAGAAGGAGATTAAAGTTGTTTTTCCACAAGGTTAAACTCATCTTTAATTGGGAAATATCTAATTCTACCAGGGTTACAGCTTAGTAACCATGCATGCTCAAAGCACAGGAGGGAATGAAGGAAAAGCATTTCCCTTTCAATGGCCAGCGTAAAAACCTGCACAGCAATTCTGGAATTAGGTTTGTAATGGGATCATGACAAATTGATTGATTTTTTTTCCCCCACTAATTTAGGAAGATGATTATTTGGGACAATAATTAGCAATATTGCCATTTAGTGAATTAAATAACAAACCAAACACAACTGGTTTCAGTCATGACCAGAGAAGGAGAACCATTCCACTAGAACAGCAAAATAATTTGCCTTTTTTCAGCTCTGTATTTATACATTTATATAACTTTGTCCAAAGACTCAGAGCACTCACCTGCTGCACATCCCAGCAAACACAAGGGGCAATGAGCTGCAGGCCTGGAATATTTATCTGCAGCAGAATCAGAACATTTAACCTCCCTTTAACTCAATTATATCCATTGATTTCCATGACAAACACCCAGTCACACCAAATGTGACACCAGACATGCAAATATTTCAAAGCTGTTTTAGTGGGGGCATCATTATTTTAGTTTTTTTTTATTGCAGGATGAAAAATCAGGTAAAGGAAAGGATTAATAAATGCCACAGAGGACATTTCTCAGTGGAAATCAAATTGAATGACAACAGTTCTATCAGAACTGTCAGTGAACAACAGGCTCTCCAAATAAATAAACCAATAAACAAATTTCA
Organism: Melospiza melodia melodia; assembly: GCF_035770615.1. Lineage (NCBI taxonomy): Eukaryota > Metazoa > Chordata > Aves > Passeriformes > Passerellidae > Melospiza > Melospiza melodia. Next base: position 19,017,194 of record NC_086209.1, on the reverse strand, counting down.
GCTCCTGGGATTGTTTCTGTGATTGTTGCTGGGCTGCTCAGGGCTGACATTTCAGAATGTGATCTGGTGTTGTTCCCTCTAACTGCAAGAGGTCCTGGCCATATTTCTGACACACTAATTATCTTATTTTTAAACTTTTACCTATAAAAAGGCAGCTCTGCACACACAGATAATTTTGTGTGCTGGGGAGACACACTCCCCAAAGACCGAGTAAACTACTAAAGTACATTTGAGCTCAACAACATCAAATATTGCTGTTTTTTTCCCCCTAAAGCTTAATAATGCCAATTGAATATAAGTAACTAAATATAGCCCAAATTGCTTGTAATCTGATTTTTAACTTGGCTGGGTCAGTTCTCCAATAGGATTCAAACTGCTGAGATGCCACGAGCTTAAACAATTAGCAATGCAAAAAAAAAAAAAAAAAAAACAGAGAAGGAAAACTCAGCTTATTCACCAATGCCCTGAATTTCCCAAAAAAGCCTCTAGTTTGGAAAAAGAAAAGCAGATTATTTGTACAAACTAATTCTTGCTATCTGCTATCAGAGTGCTTTCAGCAGGGGGATTTTCTGAGGAAGGCCCTGGATCCTTTCTCACCCAGCAGCTCCATCAGGGGTGCCCGGGCTGCTTTGGCAGCCCCATTTAAATACCAGGCGAGTGCTCGGAGATAAAAGGTTTTTAAATGTAACCTCTCAGAAGATGAGGCACTGTCAATTCCCTTCTCCAAAGTGCATTTTAGGGATGCTTTACTTGCATTTGGGGCAATACAGAATAATGCAAATCTGGGCCACGCAGACTGGGGCTGTCAAACAGCCAAGCAAATCTCTGGGATCTCACATCTAATACTCAAATCACACATTTTGCTGTCTTAGAGCTACACAAACTTAGGAAAGAGCATCCTAGATGCAAAATTTAACACACACCACCCATGTGATACTTTCTCCTTTGCTCACGTTAATCAATTTGCATAAAACCATACAGAATAGGTGGCACAAGAAGAACATTTGATTAACTTATTACCTATAAACTCAAACTGACACAACCCTGTAAGCAGGGCAAAGAAACCCTGGTATTCCTGGCACTTCAATAAATACAGGCTCTGCTTCAAAAACTTCCTTGAAACTTGAACACTTTATGTACTAAAATTAATCGCCAAGCAGATGTACGGCATTATAAGGCTTGCAATTATTGCTTAAAACGTTTTCCATTTAAACATAAAACTCATAAAACTGAAGATTCAAGAGTAAATAAATCATTACTTTCCTGTGCTGTGCCTTCAACAAGCACTGCAAAGTCTTTTTCTCCCACTTAGTATTTTAATTTAGAAGAAAATAGTTATTTTCTGTATGAAGCTAATAGAAAGTTAAATTAATCCCAAGTTTATTTTTTAAGAAACAATTCCTCATACTTAAATGCAAACAACGACAGCTCCCACACGAGAATTACCAGCTGATTTTAATCTGAACATCCCCAGTGCATCACAGGCCCCAGACTTGTCCCCAGGTCATTTCTCTACAGCTGAAGAGCACCCAGAGGGGAAAGGAACCCCTCGTGTTCCATTGTGGGGCTGCAGGGGCTGTCAGACAGCTCTGGGAGCAAAAATGCACATCAGGAGAGCATCCACGCCTGCCAGCAAGGCAGCTCTTCTATTCCATAAAAAGGATTCTCTCCTAATGAATGGTGTTCCTTACTGGAAATTAAAATTAGTTCACAAATTGCTGCTGTTCCATTTAATGATAAGATGAATGCGCAGCGCTTTGAATTTTTTTTATCTGCGGTAATTTTTGCTCTTTCATTCATCATTCCCTTAATTTCGCAACTCTTTAAAAAAAAAAAAGGCTTTGAATTCCTCACATGCATGCAATCAGTCAGAAAAGCCACGTGGCAGCACTGATTGCTCTGGGAGGCAAAAGATCTCTATAACTTGAGGCACATTAATGTCCCTGATCAGGGTAAATGATCAGCTGGAAAGCAGAAAAGCCACACAAGGTCTCCACTGAAGGCTCGTGCAGGACACATTGGAGGGATAAAAGGAATAAATTCACGTCAGGTATTTTATAAAACACACACAGCCAAAGTTATTCCTGCGCAGGGAGCAGGATAACAAAAACCATGAACCAGTGACCAAATGCGTGCCCTTGGAACAACACTCAAAGCTTCTGTCTACAGCAGGAGTTATATATATTAGAGATATTTCTAGAGAAATTAATTATTTTCTAGAGGAACAAACTTTAGTTTGTGTGTATGTTGGGAGGGAGAAAGAAGTGATATTTATTATTCATGTATTTAGAGTTCTAAATCAATATTAATGTTAACTCAGTGCAACTTTCCATTTGTTCCCTCTGAAATTGCTTTTCAAATCAGTTGTTTTTAATCTTAGTTAATAACATTTCCATTTGAACTCCATGAATGTGAACACTCCTCTCAATCCCCAACCAGACACCCGTGTTTTAACATCACTGAAATCTCTGAATACACTTAGAGCACACAAATACAAAATTCAGAGTTCTGCACTTTGGAAAAATCTTCACTCAGAGGCACAAACACTGAAATAAAACCAGGAGGGAAAGGCAGGCTTGGCACAGTCTGTAATTACTTTTCTAAACTGTTGAATCAGACTCCCCAGTGCTGCATGCAGCAGGGATAATTATAAAAGGAACCTCTCCCATTTAAAGTTGAATTATTTACAAATGGATCTTCAGGTAAAACACAATTCCAGTCACGGATCACATCATGGAAAAGTTGTTTCAGGAATCACACCTAAGTTATTTAATATGGCAAGAAATTCACAGAAGGACTATTTGAATCCCTTTATTTTCTTCAGCCACACTGCACTGGGATGAATAACTGCATGTGCTAAATAAAAATCTGATTAAGTGAAGAGAAAAATTATCTTGCTTAGAAACCCAGCAAGAAAAAAATCCAAAATGAAAATGCAGGTGGAATTTCTATTCATCTTCTTGTCATTCACAGCATCAAATGCTTATTTGTTAAAAAAAGTTAGAAAAACTGAAATGACTTAAATTGTTTGACAGAATTTGATTCTTTGTTTTGACTATTAATTTAATTATTACAAATTCATATTATGAATGGTATTTTTCTTGTCACTGGCCTCCTACATGAATCTCCAAGCAGGATCTATCACACTCACATCCTCTGAAGAAAGTCTCATCCACAACTCCTGGTAAATAACTTTGTTTATGACAGGAATGAGAAATTCTGCCTCGAATATTGTAATTGCTGCATCCCAACACTCCACTGAGACATCTCAGATTTTCCCAAACACTCAGAGAGATGTTCAGCCTGAAATTCTGTAACTTTGCCATCTCAGGATGTGCCATCACCAACACATCTCCAGGCAGCTGAGGAAATCAAAGAAACACTCACTGCAGACTCGGTGTCACTTTTACACCCTCCAAAATGATTCTCCAATCCAATAAAAAACATGGGAGTGTAAAGAGCCTTAACATATTCAAAGATAAGCAGAAACAAAGTGGATCCCTTGATCCAAGGGGAGATGACTTTTGAAATAAAAGCACAGAACTTATCAGGTCATCTGTTCATTATGGAAAAACACAAATGCCCAGGGGGAGGCAGCCCCTGGCTCCAGCCTTATCTCTGCTTCCAGTGCTGATAAAACAGGGAGGAATCAACCTGGAGGAACCTACCTGTAATCAACCAGCCAAGGTGCCCAGGACCCTGCAATAATTCACTTTCAAATATTCCATAGGCTCCTCCCATTTCTGCCAACACAATGAAACATTAGTACTTTTTTTTTTTTTTTACATTTCTGCATAGTCAGACAATGCAAAAATGTAAAGACAAGACAAACCTTTTCTTCTCTGAGAAATTCAGGTGATAAGCTGCAGAGAGAACAATGTTCAATATTATCTACTTGGCTCTTTTTCCTCACCAAACCATCTCTGAGTGATGCTAATCATGGCTCTAAGTAAACACACAGGCAGCAAAACAAAAATACAACTGAGCAATCATTTCTGTAACCTGGAAAGCAGAGCTGTCAAATGTAACAGGAAAAAAACAGTGGTAAAGGTGCAATTCATAAATTGGTTTGATTTATGAACCAAAGTGGGGCCAACGTGACAGAATTCAGCTCTGGTGGGGTGACAAGGCACAGAACAATTACAGGGCGATATTGAAAGATTTTCTGATGTGAATGGAGCTCAGGAAATAATAATGAGCTTTGTTTAATAGCAGAACTGATAAAAGTGATTAGCAGCAGCGAGTCTCTGAACCTGGCACACAGGACAAGGTGCAGGGGAAGATGGAAGGAATCAGAAACAATTTTCCACTTAGTCAGGAGTTGTCTCCCTTAAGCTGCTTTCCAGCAGCCTTGTCAGAAACTTAAAATAAATCCATCCAGAGGAGATGTTAAATATCTGCTTGTGAAATTCTGTCACTGACTCCATTCAGATGGCAAATCCTGCAAAAAACTGACTTTGTGCAAAGAGAGGAGAAATCTTCATTGCAGCCACCTACCAAACATGCTGAGCAGCTGTGAATGGATCTAAACATCAATGTTCTCCTTTTTCTCTCCTCTGAGAACCCCAAACCCACCAGTTCTGCTGCAGCAAGAAAGGAGAGACCTCACAGGAATATCTGAGCTTCTGGAAATGCACAAAATGCCCTGGACTTGGCACCACACCCCAAATGCTCCCAGTATTTCCACACAGAGATGGGATTTGAGCACACTAAAAAACTGGGATTTTTTTTTTTTTTTAAAGGGATTTTTCTCAGTCTTTGCTGCATTTTTGTGAACTTCTTGCATCTTCAGCAGACTTGTTACTTTAAAGTTTTGAACAAAATGAAAGATGGATATACAAAAACAAGCTAGACAGACATTATATTAGAGTCCCCTCCAGATTTAACTTAAAGAATCCATAGTCTCTATTCTCTACAGAAATTAAGGGACATAATAAGGGACTTCAGAGTGAAAACAAATGTAAATATTCCTCTAAATGTTAAAAATGTAACTTAAAACTATTAACAAAATTAATACTCTGCCCTTCAGAAAACCCCACATCTGGAGCTAAAATAATAAATATACCAACTTTACTGCTGCTGTTTTTCTAAAACTGAATAAATAATTCTTTTCAGACAGAAAAAAACACCCCCATAACTGAGTTTATGGCTGCTCAGTGTAACCACTCCCTTCAGGAAAGCTGTCTGGGCACCCCTGGGAAATCTGATTATTGATGCTTTCAGTCCTCTTCTTGCTTACATTCACCACACCCACTGATGCTTTTGCTCTGCAAGAAATGCATGAAAAGAGACTTTAAACCTAAAGCAGAGGATGGGAATGCTCAGACCACCAGTGCCAAAGGATATGCTCATCTTCTCCACAAACTTGTCGTGCTCGTCCTGGCTCTTGGGGAAGTTCTCAATGTCCTTCTCCAGGCGCTGGATCTGCTGGTTCATGGAATCCAGGTTGCTCTTCAGAGTCTGGGCTGAAACTAAGGGCAAAAAAAAAAAAAGAGTTTATAAAGTGACTCCAGGAAGGGTCTCAGGAGAGGAAAAAACAATGGCAGTATAAATAATCTGAAAGAGAATGGTTCCATTAAGGAGATTCATATTTTTCTGAATTACAGCTCGTAAAAAAATCCTTCCCTTCATAAAAATAAATGGAAAATATCTACTGTAATATACCAGATCATCATATTTAACATTGAAATGTCACCACTTAATTCTACCATTAGTTCAAATTATTCCATTTCTATTTAAATTTATGGTAAAATTTCCAATATTTCTAATATTATTATTTCTAATATTCTTTTAAATCTAATTCAAAGATTAAAAACTAACTAGAGTTCAAAGAGATTTCATCTTCTTAATGCATGTACTTGGTTAAATGAATGATCTTATTAAGGCACATTTCTGTTACAGGAATGATTTAAAGAATAGACATGGGGGAAAAAAATTAAATATTTTTTCTTATATTGAAGTTACTCTGATTTCTGGAGCCCAGAGCTGTGTTAATAGCAAAGGTAGGTCTGAATAATAAAAGCTGCTGATAATCAAAAGGAAGGAAAGGACTCAGAGTACAGCACACTAATTAAAAAAAAAAAAGAAAAAAAAAAGAGGGGACTGTAAAGAACTCCTGCTTGCTGCGTGAGAAGCCATCCTAATGAAAAGCTCTGTGCTGCCAATTTGGATTAAACAGCCCCTGACTGATGCATCCTGTGAGCAAGAAACGGCAGCAGCATCGTGGGGTGGAGCAACCCCACCTGAGCCAGGAACCCCAGAGCTGGGTGAAAAGTGACAGAGCTGTGCAGAGACAGCCCTGCTCCAGCTGGGAATTAAAGCACCCTGAACTGGAAATATTGAAATATTGAAATATTGAAATGTATCATAAGCCACGAGGCCCATTTGTCAGGCTGGTTTTGATCCCAAGGAACAACAGGCCAAGCTCTTGCTCTCCACTCAAAGCTCCTTTGCAACCCAAGGCTCTCTCCCATTCTTTGGCTCCTCTCGCACAGCTCAGACCTCAGTGCCCTTAGGGAAAAGCAGAGAATCCCAACACCCCTTTGCCCAGTGCAGCCAAGAAAATCGAATTACTCCTTTTTTTAAAGGAATTTTTATTATCTTTTGCTGAAAGCAGCTTGCCCAAAAGTTCCACTAAGTACTTTCTAAAGAACCATTTATTTTGCTATTTTCTTGCTATTAAAAACAAACTGCTGTGGCTACATGAGATTAAAGAGCAGAAGGAAATTGAGTCACGACGGCCTGAAAAACAGCACATAGGAAATAAAAATCTGGTAAATAAGGGAGCTGTTCCCAGAGGAGAATCAATTTTCTATTCTTTCCAAGTGAGGACTCCCATCAGCTGTAACACTGAGTTCACCAGCATTTTCAAATACATATGGCACCAACAGAGCTGGCTTTATAGCAGCCATTATCTTGATTTTATTTTCAATTTTATCCATTTTATACTGGGTACCAAAGGAACTACTAATCATGTAATCCTAGAATTATAGTGGAAGTTTTTTAAGCTTAATTCATCTGGGGTGGGAATCTATACTGACCACAGAATCCTTGTAGCTTTTAAATTCACATTGGAGAGTTAACCTTGAAATCAACCACTAAAACACTCTGAATAACACAAATTATCAAAGCTTTTATGTTCTGCTTGCATTAGTTTAATCGTTTGATATTATGATCAAAGCACCCATTTTTGCTTGACCTGAAGAACTTGAATTACTGTAATATTTTTATGGGCTGTTGTGGAGTTGCAGAGGGGGACAAACAGCACAGGAGGAAAATGCTGGAAGTGAAAAATAAATGAGGAGGATGCAAATGGTCATTCTGTTCATGGAACAGCATCTGGTAAGGAAATAGCAACATAACAGAGAGTTTAACTGCTTGCAGCAATTTGAAAATATTTAAATGCACAGCCATGTAGCAAGAGTAAAAGTTTATTTTTGTCTGGAATTCAAAAGTGCCGAGAAATTCAGCAAGCAATGACAAATAACCGTTGAACTTTGTGATGAAGATGGATGGAAAGTGTTTTCACTTCTGTAAAATGAAGTTCAGAAAGGCCCAGATCAGGAACACGCTGGCTTTGAAAGCAGGGAGAACTCCATCCAAGCAAGGAGGCTGCAGCCTAAAGCTGTGTTCCCATAATTAACTTCTGTACTCACACTCAATTAACAAAAAATGTTCTAGAATATGCAATTCTGTTCACTTCCCCCCCCGCCATGTCCAGGCAAATGTACAAACTTCTGTTGAAGTAATTTATGCAGTTGTTGTTCTGCAAGACAAATTTCAAAAGATGACAGAACAGAGAACATACATATATATATAGACTATAATAAAATATCTGCATTTCCTCCCATAAACCCTTTTATTAGAGATTTACTACTTCAGTAATGTGCAGAGGAATCAACATGAATACCTTCTACTTTCAGGGAAATTCATGGAAATTTCTTCAAACTCTCGCAAGGTTTTAATTTATGAGAGCATAAATTCCACTTGCAGCACAAAGCCATTTCCTTGAAACCATTTCAGACTGCACACCCTGAACAGAATTCCCCTGCTCTCCTCAAACACAGAGGCTCGTTCACCTTCCATGTGCCCACCACTCCACAGGAAAATCGGGCATTTCACAGAACTGGTCTCAAAATTGGGCATGAGAGGCAGTTTTGGCCATCAGCAGCAAGGGCTCTTACTGACAAAGCCTCTCTGAGCAGCCATTCCAACATGATCCCACTTCACGCTGCAGCAAGAGGGAACAACCAACTAAATCCAACACACAAATAACTGATGCCAAGGTAGGAACAGAAGGCAAGTACAGAAAACAAGGAAAACACAAAGAAAAAAATGCCCAAGGGTGAGCAGACCCCAAAAAAGGGAAGCAACCTAAAGGATGCCTGGCCACTGATTTCCTTCTATTAGCAAGGATAAAAGGTTGGTTGTTTTCATTTCCAAATGAAAAGAAATCAGCAGTAAAAACCACCTCACCCACCCTCACAGGACAGTCAGGACTCCCACCCATGGTGGAAAGAAATCCAAGAAATGGGAAAGTGGGAGAATTCCAAAGTCAAACTAATTTGCTGACACGGGGAACAGTGAGGACAGAGGAGAAATGAGCTCTGGAAGGAATTATGTGGATTCTTGGACAGCAGGTTCAGCAAGAAGTCAAAGGTAAGAGGCAGGGATGGAATTTCTAAAGTCTGAATACGTGCAGATGGGGGCGAAACAGCCTGGAGGAACTAAAGTGTTCTCCCCAAACAGCCTGTCTAAAAACCCACATCAACCCCAAAAATCTATTTATGGAACAATCTTCATGGCCAAAGAGAGGGAAAAAAGCAGCAGAATTTCTCAGTTTGTGGCAAATTGTGTCAGTCTGGCTCTCAGTTTGGCCCTAAGAAAAGGCTGGCTTGCAGACAAAACCTGCAGCTCCAGGGTAGGAAGAAATGCAGGACCTTGAATGTGTGCACCTCAAACATTGGAGATAAAAGGATTTATGAGACAAAGAAAAAAGCCAATAGAGAAGTTAAACTTGTGTTTCAGCTCCCTGCAGGGTCACTGTAACACACACAGCAAACAGGAACAGGGAATGTGTGATAATGCATTGTCCAGTGATTCCTGTCAGGGCCAGAGCAACACAAACACTCAGATCCATCAACATTGTCTCTGCACAAACACTGAATGCAACTCCCTTAATCATGCATCATTAAACCTTGGACTGATTAAGAGATTACTCTGCATATTATTATTTAATTATAGTAGAAAATCAGAGATGGCACAATATTATTCTGACATGGAAGGCAATAATTTCCTTCACCTTATTATTTTCCTTATATTAATTGCTCCTCTGAAAAAACCCCTCCAACCAATCCTATCCACTGATTTTGGAGAAAGCAGTGCACAGTCTGCACGCTAAGGAAGGCTTAGTGAGTGTCTGCTGGAGCAGTTCAGTCCCAGAAAATGCTCCCAGCAGTTAATCCCATGCTGATGGGGAGCACGAGCTGCTCCCCGCAGCCAAGCTAAGCATTTTGTATTTACATTAATACAACAACAGGAGCAAAGGTCACACTAATCCCTTCTAAAATAAGATGGCATCAGACTGAGAGTCCTCCCCACAACAAGAGGTGAAATGATACATTTTGATTAGGTGCAGTGCCTCTTGCATGAGACATTTCAATAGTCTCTGATGGCGATGCAGGGCTGGGATGGCCATGTCCACAGCTGGAAAACACTCTGAAGGGAAAGCCAACATCAATTACTTCAGTAAGCAAAAGCAGGTCTGCACCAAGCACATTAACTGGTGGATTTTTAAGTCTAGACAGCATTTGCACCATAACTACATTGTAAGCATACTAATGACTATTTATTTCTTAGTGCCCGAGGGCAGATGGAAGGAGCCTTTCACAAAGGACTTAGAGGCAGTTTGGAGGGAAATGGGTGAGCAAGTTCCTAATCTGCAGGAATCACAAGCATTGATTACTCAATTCATAGCAAGCAAACTTCTGTCTGTTAGGACAACAAATGTTCAAACACCTCAGGGTCAAAGGGGAAGAACAGCTCCCACCTCACCCAGCTAGAGGAGCTGCCATCCTCCCCTTCCAAAAACTGGGAAAGCTTTCTGACACAGAGCCCTGGTGCTTAACAACCAACCCACCATGCAGAACAGAGCTGCTCCCTGACAGAACCTTCCCTGCACTTCTGCAGCTTCAGGAGCAGGAGCAGCTCTGCCCAAATGGCAGGAGCAGCTTCTCCCCAACCTTCCACCTTTACCTCACTAACCCAACAGCAAACAATGTTGTAGAACTTAAGTTCTTCAGTTGAACTGCTTTTTCATATCACAACTACAAATCATTTAGAAATCAGATGTCCCGATTTTAGAAGAATAACCAGGAGCCCTGGAGCTGCTGGGTGAGAAGAGCTGTGCAATCAGCAGTGAGGGATATCACCTCGAGAGCGCTCCAGAAACTCACCCCACTTGGATGTTGGCTCAATTACAGATGTCTTTCAAGATCTCAGAAGTTGAGTTTATTTTTAAAAGAGAGCTTATAATGACAAAATCAGTATGTATTGAACGAGCGTGCTGAAGCAGGGCTGCTGGCAGGGGTGCAAGACAAACTGCAAATGAGGCAGAGGAGACAAGGCAACACAAAGTGAGGGAGCAGAGCTGCTGTCTCACAACCTGCTGCTGACAGAAGAACTCACAGAGATTTTGGGCAAACCCATCCTGGCCTTCCTAACTGCCTGAGCCACTTCCAGAGGGGCCAGAGCTTCCTCACGGGCACCAAAGGGCAAATCCCACCACGGACAAGCAGGAGAAGAAAGAACAAAAGTGCCATTTTGCAGCTTTTGCCTCTCTCTGGAGGCTTGCATTAAGGAATTCTAAATGGATTACACAACTTAAGACATTTAAAGCAATCTCCACTTCTGAATTGGTTTAACTACAGCCAGAAATTCTTAAATGCTTTAATTTCTTTAATAAGCAACAGCCCATGAGAGTCATTTGGACTGTTCTTTCATTTTGCCCTTGATACTTGCACTTGAGGGAGAGGAGCAGAGCCTTAAAATGCAAGCCGTACAGAAAGCTGCTTAATGGAGATTCCAAATTATAACTCCAAAATGCAGCTCCAGAACAACCACAGCTCTCTGCAGCATTTATTACACACAGACTGCAACTAAAAAATCCTCAAAGCCTCCCCAGGCTGGGAGAGCTCACTGAGCCATTGTGCAGAGTGCGAGGCAATCCAGGATCCCAGCCAGGCTCCAAAAGGATCCCTCAGAGAAATTCCTGCTCGGAACTGCAGCACAAGGAGCACCTGTGAGGTTCCTGCCTTCCACCACTCCTGGGCCACATTGGGCAAAATCTGCTTCAGCAATTCCAAATGCGCTTTAAAGGTGGAAATGCTGCAGTTTAAACTGGGCTTTAAAGGTGGAAATGCTGCAGAAACTCGGGGTTTTTTCTGCTGCACCAAACTATAAAACTTTTGTCTGACAGAAAAACGGCTGCTGCTTATGAGCATGTTTTAAATTGCTGTACTCCAAAGTGACAGAGGCACAGGATGTTTTAAAATATTTCCCCCATTCTAAAATGATGCCATTAAATCACAGTGAAGTACCTGTATAAAACCTCAAAATTAATACTTTATTACAGTATTTGTAATAAAAAGTACACACACATTTGCATTCCCCAGTGTTTCGATTGCTAATGGCCTTTCCAGAGAGATGCCTGCACCATCAGAACCATATGCTTGCAAATTAATGAAATAAATTCCAATGTCCAAGTGAGTGACAAAACAGTGCTGTGATATTGGTATTTTTCAGTTCACTGCACAGACCTAACTCACCCCCACAAGGCACCCTTCACTTCATTTTACTTTCAACTTCACTTCCAAAGAACTATCAAGTGGCACACCTTGATGTCAGGCAAGGAACTCAGAGTGTTAAGTGCTCAAAAAACCCCTCATTATTGCTGAAAGAGACTAAAAAATACAGATATTCATAAAATGTCTATCCCCCTTTCCCAGTTAATCTCAATTTGCTGTGGCTCTGCACAGCCCAGGGGGTGCCACTGCTGGCAGACCAAGCGGGAACAGCTACATCTCATTTTTATGTTATTTACAGGCAAAATGGTTAAATCACAAACTGGGATGTAAAACTGCTCCTCTTAGTATCTAAACTGAAGTTTCTGTTATAAAACACATGGCTAACTTATTGTAATCATCTTCATTTTGTGGGTCACCTATTTCACTTTTATGATTTCTGAGAGGCTTGACACTCAGGCGAGCCTTAACTTTAAAAATATATTTATTTTCCGAGTGATTAAAAGTATACTTTTAACCACACAGCTGTCTAGAAATATCTGACTTATAAGATAAACCAAGGTACTTCTTGTTTTTGTTTGGAAATTTGGCTGAAGCCCAAAAGGGGATGGGAATTTTTCAGGTCTTTAATAAAAAGCTGAGGTCATAAAGTGCTAAGAGCAAATACCATGAAAAGCAGCAAGAGGGATAACAAGTGACGTGAAGAAGGCAGGAATGTGCCAACAGGAATGGGCCTGGCTCCAAAGGACAGGAGAAAAGGGGAAAAAACAAAAGAAGGGAAAAAAATAAAATAAGGGAAAAAAATAAAAGGGGAAAAGAAAGGAAGGGGGGAAAAGAAAGGGGGGAAAGAAAGGTAAAAAAAAAGAAAGGGAAAAAAAAGAAAGGGGGAAAAAAGAAACGGGAAAAAAAAAGAAAGGGGAAAAAAAAAGAAAGGGGAAAAAAAGAAAAGAAAGGGGAAAAAAAGAAAAGAAAGGGGAAAAAAAGAAAAGAAAGGGGAAAAAAAGAAAAGAAAGGGGAAAAAAAGAAAAGAAAGGGGAAAAAAAAAGAAAGGGGAAAAAAAAGAAAGGGGAAAACGGAAATCACTGCCATCAAACAACGCACTGCATCACAGCCTTGTGAGTTTTGATTGGTTTTCCTTTCACAATCTGCTTCCAGGAAGAAGAAATGCTTTTCCAATGATCTCTTGATAGTTAATCACTTTGACCTTTGCTTGTATTTTCCAGAATAAAACTGTCTCCTAATTTATTTTTACTTTTCATAAAGCTGCAGGTTGATCTTCCATCTTTAAAAAGATCAACTATTTTATTGTACCTAATATCAGATTATTGAAGATTTTAGTACATGCATGGGGAGCTCATCTAATCCCATTGACCTTTTCATATTAAAATCCAGTTTTATGCTTTATCTGCTCTTTGTTAAAAAAGTAAAAAACCAAAATCAGCTGTTGTTCAGATGCTGGTCCTTTATTCTTATATGAAAATTAAGCTGAACAGGATTTTTTTCCTTGACATGGAAGTGAGAATATGCAGCCAAGACTGAAAAGAAGTTGCAGATGCCAAGGGCAGCATTTGGAAGGTTCTGCACAGCCCAGACCACGAGTCCTGACTAAAAACTACCACATCCACCTCCAGCAACGACACTCACCTGCTCAGCTCACATTTCCTTAGTTAAAATTCATGCACAGATAATATTTGCTGCTGGATTTCCTCCTATTTTATGAATAACTGATGCCAGCATCATCCTCATATCCAGCCAATTTGTTCCAAAGGAGGCATCCCACAGGAAAAACAAACCCAACTGTCCGTCCCCAAAACCACTGGGTTATAAAACACCAAACAATAAATATTTGCAAGTGCAAATCTCCTCCGTGCAAAGCACCTCAGACTCCTGCACAGGAAAAGCTCCAGTGTGGCAGAGCAGATGAACATTGCAATTACCCAACCCCTGCAGCACCACGGGGAGCAGTTGAAGCCACTTGCACAAATCCCATTTATTCTGCCAAAAATCTGCCTTGCTCCAGAAAGCAAAGAAGGGCTGAAAGAGAAGTTTTGGTCATTAAAAATGAACAGCAATTTATGCTCTGCTAGGAGTCAGTGCTGCTTATAGCAAATGCAGCTTTTATCTTACAGAATGAAACAAATTTAACTGCAATAAAATCTTTTTCATATGTATTCTGAGCATCAGAATTGTGAGAGGCTTTGCTCCCATTAATATGCTTTCTGTGTTTAGGATGCTACAGCTTAACTAAACTTTACTGACTCTTCCAGTTTAATTCCTCAAGTCAACTTACAGAACATCAGAGGCTTTGAATCAAACTGCAAAAATCTCAAAGCTGCAAGGTCAAGTGTCACCCACAGAAGAAAATTCATAAAAGATCATCAAAAGTGCCTGGTAAACCAGAAGACTTTACAAAGAAAGGAAGAAAAAGATGAAAAGTCACCTCGAGAAAAGAATTATCAAGTGGGAGAAAACATTTTTGGAATTTAGATAAGATGCCAAACTGCTACTTGCATAAATAACTTAATTAATATGTTAGCCCACAGAATCACAGAATGTCCTGAGCTGGGAAGGACTCACAAGGATCTCTGAGCCCTGCACAGACACCCCAAAAATCCCAGAGCAGGACTCAGGCCAATGAACCATCCTGCAGCAAAGCGAGGCAGGGACACATCTAACCAACAAAAATAAAACACAGATTGTATGCAGGAAAAAAACACGGAAAAGTGCATGCAAAGCTTGAGAAAGAGCAGAAAAAAAAAAAAAAAAAAAAAAGGCATGATGAAGACAGACAAAAAAAACATGTGAAGAAGTGGAAGTGAGAGGTGAAACCGTGGCAGAGCTGGGCTGATGGATGAACTGTCCCAGGTCCTTGGGGACACAGGGCTGCTCTCAGCAGGCACAGACTGAGAGCACTGATGGCCTAATTAATAAACACCCAACAGCTAATCACTGCATCAGGAGAGACAGTGACTGATAGCACTGCAGGAGGGGAGACAAAAACTGCCAGGAGAAAACCTGGACAGGGCTGGTGGAAATGTGCATCCAGCTCCTCCTCACCTCTGCTTTCCTTCATTTTCTTGTGCTCACCCAGGTATTTATATTTATATTTATATTTATATTTATATTTATATTTACATTTTCTGATTAAATTAATCAATTAAAAGTTTTGTGTTATCTTCATCTACTTCTGCCTCAGCAGAAAACTCAGCAGCAAAGCCTGTGCCACATGAGAACGTGGCCAACAGGTGAACTCAGCCACCACATCCCAGCCTGCACTGCTGACTGACCCAAAATAATCATTATTTGTGGCCTGTGCAGCACAACTGAACTGGATCTATTCATAGGCAGCCTGGGATTTTTCCAGAATATGCTATTTACTTGTATAAATAATAAATACGCATATTTATTATATATATTTTATAGTGTATATATATATTTTTCATGTATTAACATATAAATTTATTTGCATAAATAGCATAGCTGATTATTTGCTATTCTCTCTCAGGTGAGGAAATGAGGAACTCTGTGTGTGAAGGCTCCTTGCACACTCAGAGCTCACTCCTCAGAGGTTTGATGGGACACCCAACACCATCCCTGCACTGCTGGCAACTCCTGAGCTGTGGCTTTTCAAGTATCTCACTACAATTTATAATACAATTAATAATGAATTGAATAAATTTAATAATAAATTATTATACAATTTATAATACAATATATAATACAATTTATTAATTGTATTATTTTAATACCATTTAAAATTTTTAATACAATTTTAATACTTTTTAAAAATTGTATTATAAATTGTATTATTTTCACAGCCTACTACAGAAGAAAAGGAGTTGCTCCATGACTGTTTTTCCCTTTTTTCCCTCAGCTCAATAAACACCAGACAAGCACAATCCACGTGGATTATCGATGCTTACAGGTTACACAATCCCACAATCCCAAATGAAATGCTGGCAGTATTCCATGTCAAAGCCAACACCTGCTGCCTTTAGGTGCTTTGCCTGCTGCTCACCTTTGCTCGCACTCTCAACGTGCTGCAGCTCATCTGGGAATTTCAGGATGTCCCTGTAATTCTCCTCACAGATCTCTGCCAGGAAATGCAACAGGGTGGTTTTCTGGTCTGATGACTTTGTATCTCGAATCTAAAATGTAGATACAAGAGAAAACAAAAAAAAGTTCTTGAAATGTTTCAATAAAGTGAATAATAATATAATAAATATATAAATAAATATATTAATTTATATAATATATAAATAATAATATATAAATATATAATAATATATAAATAATATATATTTATATATAAATATATAAATATATTTATATATAAATAAAATATAAATATATATTTATAAACATATATAAATATATAAATAAATAATAAAGATAAAATGTTTCAATAAAGCGAATAATGCAGACTTCAACTCATTAGCAAAAAGTTACCTACATGGGTTGCCTGCAAATAAACAGATTTTAAAAAATGAAATTTCTTGAATTCTTCATAATTTAGGATTAGAAGGAATCTACCCTAAGATGTATTTTAAGAAATAATGATTAATTTTGATGAGAAGAAGATCTGAGATAAAGTTCTGAGATTTTAGCATTGCCAGTTCAGAATCCCTCAGATAAAAAATAGCTGTGTACAGAGATTAAACAGAACTGAAATTAGAGCATTCCTTCAATGCCATAAATGCCAAACCTCTACAGGAACCCCTGAAATTCTGCGTAGCTGGACACCGTGCTAACAGTCAGAATTTGCATTCTGACCAGTCAAAGTAAAGCAACTCCTTGCTGTAAATCCACTTTTCTTTCTTGGAGCAAAACCTAAACCATCCTGCGTCAGGCTAAAGACTTGGAGACCAACTCTATAGAGAAACACAAAATAAATGCACCCTGCCTTAGCAGAATACAGAATAACAAAACAGCAAAGGCAATCCTGACTGCAGCTGAAGGAAATGCAATGCATCCAGCTGCATTTATGAAAAGCTGCAGGAAAACTCTGCACAATGGGAAGTAACAGGTAAAGGAATATTTTCGCTGTTCTTTTGACTGCAGAGGCACTTTCAGAGGCCTGAAACAAATCAGTAATCTTGGAAGTGATAAAACTCTGTTCTCCATTAGCCTGAGTGCTGAAATGAGGTTTTTGGTTAAAAAATAAAAATCTGAATTAATTGTTAGAATACAGGAGCAGTGGCACTTTCCAATACCCTTATGGCTCAATCCCATGGCACAGTGCACATGTGACAAAGGAACATCGTGAACTCTAGAGAATGAGAGAACAAATTTAACACCAAATTCCTGAGTTTGCCCATTTTTGTGCTGTGAAGGAGGAATGTGTGAGTTGAGGGAAGACCCAGCAGGAGCAGAGATTTATCCACAAAGGCAAGACAGAGTAGGTGCATGGAAGAGTCTGAGAGGAGCACGCTCCACTTGACAGAGAATTAGTAACACATCTGGAAAAAATTGTTTTAACAGCATTTTACTCATCTAGTACAGTTCTTACACAGACGTAAGCTACAACATGCACAACAAATGAAATAAAGGATTTATTTAAGAAGAATACATAAATGCTTGTGTAAAATCTCCTATTTGTTTTCTCATTCTCTAAATCACTTGAAGTTCTAATTCTATAATCCTCATGACAGGCTTGCCATCGATGTTCAATTTAATAGAGGCCTTTCAGCTTTAAGGATTACCCTGTTAGGAATAAATGAGTGCAGTGGAAAAACAGGCTTTTAAAAATATAAGGTATTTAGGCAATTAAGAAAGCAATTTAATTCATACCAATTCAGCGATTAAAGACTAAACAATGCTCAGTAATGGTATGCAGTTAAAGGGCTTTCATGTGTTACATACACACAAGTTCTCCTGACTTGAAAAAAACAGTAGATTTACTGGCTAAACATCTGCATGGAAAAAAGAAATTGCATTTCAATTTGTCTGTGAACAACAGTAGTGGGATTTGCAGACTTTGATCTCTCTGACATCATCGAGTGGATAAAGCACTTTTTTTTCTAAATGGACAAAATTATTTTGCTTCCAAATTACAACAGGAACATGTTTTGCCACCAAGAGCAACATCACAATAACAGTCAGCATTAGCACCTTGTAGTAAACATCGAAAAAAATATCTAAATAAACATTTATTTAGAACTTGAACAAATGTATCAAATTCATTTCTTTGGCCCAATCATAAATAAGTCTCTGCTATATTCACCTTCACTTTTAACACAATGGATGCAAATAGGTCTGCTTGATATTTACAATCAATATCTGTACTGTAAAAATCAAGTCCTAAGCACATTCATATAATGAAACATAAGATAGGTGCTGTTTGAGTGTAGTTTAACACATAATATTTAAATATAAAAATAGAAATGAAAGGTAGGAACTGGACAGGTGGCAGCTTGGTTGTGTCTGTATCACACCCTGTACTCCTATTCAATATACACTCACATTCAATATACACTCACATTCAATAACACACCCACTATTTTAATTCTTTTGCAGTAAATGCAATACTTTTTACAGTCAGCTTTTTCCTTGCAGTAATTTTGCCCAACAGATGTAACATTCCTTGGCTTGTTAAGAACCCAATGGCTTAGCCTGATTTCTGCTGCCCTACACACTCCAGCCAAGTGGATGGAAAGCAAAAAGAGCCATTTAAGTTGTGCTTACAATACCAGGGGCTGGATTTGGATGAACCTCGTGGGTCCTTTCCAACTCAGGATATTCTACCATTCTATGATTCAGGATAAATTTTTAACACTGTGGTGTTCAAATTTTAAAATACAGGTTTTGAGTCTAGGGCCTTTCCTTGCCCGGGAGATGGAATTTGGAAATAACACATTCAGTTTAAAAATAAATGAAATAAATTGCCAGATCAGTGGGGGCTACAGGAGGCAGCTCCAGCTGAATGCTGAAGCATCAATTTGAGGGTCAACACCATGAGATCCAGGGCTTGGGGAAGGATTAAAGGCCAAGGGACACAGAACCCAGCACAACCACTCAAACATGATTGCACAGTGAGATGTTTAATTCCGTAAGCCAGGAAAACACCACCAGAACAAAACTCTCCCTCAGCACAGAGTAAACATTTATTTAACCCATGCCAAACACACATAACACTGCCAGGATGGGGCTGGGTTCTCCCAGGTACAGCAGCTCCCAGGTGTGAGGGTTAAACGTGGCAGCCAATGCAAGGAAAAATTTATGTAGGAGCCATCACTGGAGTGACACTTTATTACAGCTATAAAAAGGCTCTCTATTGATTTTTATGAGATTATAGACCTTCTCCTACCCTAGAAATCTTTCCCCCCTTGCCAGAACAAGGGCTGCTGGACAATAAATGTCCCCTCATCAGTAATGCTCAGCCTGGATAAACAGCTTGTCTTGTTCTATTTGCACCTTGAACAAAAAGCATCATAGCAGCACTCAACAGATGAACACACATTGATCCAGCCAGAGCACTGCAAAAGCTTGACTGAAACTGAGCTCTTGCTCCTCACTTGAATTCTGCCCCACAGCTGTACCTGCACATCCCTAAAACAAACCTCCTTCCTTTCGGTTCCACTCCTATGGAGCAGAACTTTGGAGCTCCTGAGGGGGCTCAAAAAGCAGCTGGACCCTCTGGACATAGTGAAAAACACAGCAAACTCCAGTGGATTACTGCAGCAGCCACCCTCAGCCCGAGCACTTTCCCTGCTGTATTTCTATTGCTGCATCTTTGCTGCTGTATTTCTATTGCTGTATTTCTATATTTCTGTAGCTGTATTTCTGTTTCCACAGAGCATTCCAGGCTCAGGCACTGAAGATGCTCTGCTGCAGGCTCAGGAGTAGTTGCTCTCCCTGGCCAGTCTCGACACATCCCAGGAATTCTGATGCTGATGTCTCTCATTTGAACAACATTAAGTTCTCTGCCTTCTGCCAAGGGTTGTTTACAGATCATTTCTATCTCCAATAACATCATACACTGCAATATAACATCCAGAGAGATAATCTGTTTTTAAGGATTTGCAATTACTCCTCAGTGATTAGCTTTCTAGCTCAGGCCAGACAAGTGGGAATGGTGGTTTTTTTTATTTTCTTTACCATGTTCTAATAAAAGTTTTAGCAAAACCAGATCTGTGTATGAAATGACCAGCTCGGTTGTAAAATCATTTATTTTCCAAAACTGAACGTTTATCCCAGATCAATACTTGCCTTTTTTCTCCTATTTTTTTCAGACTGCATAATGTAAGCACTGCATCCAGTAAACAGACAATTAATTTTAGCATTGTTCAAGAAACAAGCAAAAAGAAAAAAAATCAATACAAAACTCTGGTTGTATTGAAAAGTGAATTCATCACATTATGACCCCTCATCATGAAGAGTTTGTATTCTGCACATAGAAATGGCTACACGGACACCTTGCTGACAGCTGGCTCAAAAAAATAATAAAAATCTCTTTTCATGGGCAGAAAGTCCACTAAGTGACAGTCACTGGTCTGAAAAAGGAGTTATTATAACTATATAGTTATATATAGTTAATATATATAATATATATAGTTATATATGATATATAATATATATATAATATATATAATATATTATATATTATATATATAATATATATAGTTATATATATTATATATATAATATATATATAATATATATCATTATATATAGTTAATGTAATATATACAGATAGTTAATATAATATATAGTTATATATAGTTAATGTAACATATACAGATAGTTAATATAATATATATAGTTATATATAGTTAATGTAATATATACAGATAGTTAATATAACTATAAAAGGAGTTATTCTGAAATGCAAAATAAAGGCTCCCAAATTCTGCTAGACAAGCCTGAAGGCTGGAATACATTCCTTAGGAGCGAAAAATAAAACACCTTTAAATTACCCAGGGCACGCTGGGGATGCTGACTGCATGTCCTGCCCGTGATTAAACCCAGGGTGCAGTCGGTAAATTTCCCTGTGATGCTGTCCCTGCTTTGTGCCCTGGTCCTGTGCCGGCACTGACCTTGCAGAGGAAGCTGATGTTGAAGCCCAGGGACTGCGCGTTCCTGGAGCCAGAGTTCATGTAGTTGCCCAGGAACAGCACCAGCTCCAGCAGCTTGCTGAAGCTCTCGCTCTTCTTGAGCTCCTCGCAGGCCAGGGTGACAGCCATGATGTCGGGCTTGATGTTGTTGACGTGCTCCTCGAACATGAGCCGGAACAGGATCCCGTTGAGCCGCGCGCGCAGCATCTTCACCGAGCTCATCTGCAAAACACGCCAAACTCCGACTGAGAGGGCAGCTCAAACCACCGACAGCTCAAAATGCTCAAATTCTCATCGTTAGAATGCAGCACTGTCACAGACACCTTTTATGGAAAACCCTTTCCTTAGGATTTTTCCTCCTGAGAAGCTGGGAGGCCTCAGGAACAAAATGCAAACAATGGTTATCTGCTGCTGTGGGATGCAACAGGTGCATCTGTGATTGGTCTCATGTGCTTGTTTCTAATTAATGGCCAATCACAGTCTGCTGGCTCAGACTCTCTGAGCCACAAGCTTTTGTTACCATTCCTTCTTTTTCTACTCTTAGCCTTCTGACGAAATCCTTTCTTCTATTCTTTTAGTATAGTTTTAAAGTAATATATATCATAAAATAATAAATCAGCCTTCTGAAACATGGAGTCAGACCCTCGTCCCTTCCCTCACGCTCAGACCCCAGTGCACACGGTCACACAGCACCAGCCAAGAGTTTCCCTGTGTGTTTGCAGTGCCTGCCTTGTGTTTCCAGGCACCTCCCTGTGCGTTTCAGACACTTGGCAAAAGAGAGCACAGCACTCATCCCTTCCTGCTCTGGTAAAAAGATGGGAGGTTGTAAATCCTGACAAGGAGGTTACAATCCTGATGTTGTAGCACAGCAGATACTGAAAATAATCTACAATGCTGATTCATTAATTTAATTCCCCAAGACCAAATTCACCAGCCCAGGTCACAAAATATCTTTAACGCTTTGCACAAATGATCAGAGTTATTTCCTCCCACTTAGCACAAGATAATTCACAAGAGAAATTTAAATTAAGGAAAAAAGATGTACTGAGCATTGTTAAATCACTAGAAATTTTTAATTTAATTGCAAGAATGGTTATGTTCCAAATCGTGTTCCAAACCTAGCTCGTCTTAGTTAGCAGAACACAGAAAGATTTCTTCCCCAATGTATTCACCATCAGGGGTGTTCCTGAAGGCCTTGGCAAGAAAAGCTTTGCTATGTAACAAATCACAGATCTTGACTGGCAAAACATGAAGATTTTGATGTGCTCCTGTTTCTGTTGGCCAAAATTTGGCCATGGTCCTTTGAAGAACTATGATTTTTCTACCAGTGCTATCTCCCAGCAGCCAGCAGAAGCAGCAGCAATAACTTTCACAGGAAGGACTTGAGTGGCCTGAATAATAATGAATTCATTCTAAAATGAACATAAATATGAAGGCTCCAGATGGTCTCAAACAATTCCTATGATCAGGCTGGAACAAGGAAAAGGAAAGGATCAGAAAAGAAGCATCTCAGCAGAACTAGTGATCTTTTTTTATAAATCTCCATTGTCACAAATTTCTCTCTGAGCCTCTATAAGCCAAAATCATTGAAAGTCTTGAAACATTATTCTTCTAATCATCCTGTATTTCAGAAATATCACACTGAAAACATCTGCCTTGAAAGGATCTACTTACACTAATCTGCAGTAGATGGAAATTAAAATTAATCACATAATTTGCTTTAACTTTTGTAGAACAATCTCCAATTGCTGTTTTTACTCAAAATGGCACAGAAAAAAAAATTGTTCAAAGCTTCAGATCTCAAAACCCGAGTGCAACAAAGCACAAGCCCACAGGAGAGTGTGACATAAACATTAGTGAAGAATAATCCTCAAACTTGAGAGGAGTGTCCTTTCTTCTTTAATCCTGTGTAGTGCCATGGACCACTGATCATTTATTACCTTCTGACCACCAACCCAGCAGGAAGTTTTAAAATATTATGTAGGTCAGAGAAATGGAATTAAAACTATCTTGGTAATTTTCTAAGAGCTGTTTTCATGTGGGTTTTTCCTTAAAGCCCAGAACATTTCTATACACAAAATGCCCTTTAGGTATCAGCAGAAGATGGCCATAAATTATATTTTAGTTCCTCCTGCCTCACCCTGCCCTGGTTCCCCCTTTTTTGGTCCTGTTTCCAAATCCATGTGTTCAGTGGCAGAGAAAGGAGTGATCACATACTGAATTTGGAGGAATCTTCTAGAATTAGGAAAGGAGCAAAGCCTACATTCACTTGGAAAGCTCAAATTCTTTATGGCTCTAAATAAAATTAGTGTCAAAGGCATATATATATCTCTATAAATATAAGAAATGAAACATTCCAACAGGTGCATGGAACAGCAAGCAATGGCTCCCCCTACAAACAGTTAAAGAGGCAAGAAAACCAAGAAAATGGATCTTTCTTTTCCAGCTGACTGTCAGTGATGGGCAGCATGTCATTATTTCCCCTTCTGGGCTCTCATAAAGGTCTTGTCTGAACTCCCTACCTAATCAAGTTCTTTATTCAGTTCTTTATGCTTTATTATCATCATTCAATTCTCAAGCCCTGTATTAAAACGAGGATCAAAGGCTACTGGAGAAAGGCAAAACGCACAATTAAATTTGCCTCACTTCCTAAGAAAAAGCTGACATTCCTCTAATAAAAATTTGTCAACTTACTAAGACAACTTAGCCTCTTACCTATGTTATATTAAAGTTGCCTTTTTTTTTCCCCTGGAAACATTCTAGGAAGATTAATTCTGCAGCAGCTCACAAAATTACAATGAGGCCAAACAAGCAGCCAATAAACTCAATTTAAAGGACTGATTGGCTCCAAACCAATGGAGGTGCAATAAACTTGTACAATTCTCAGTTCACTTTGTCTGCCTCCCAGCCAGGACTGGTTACACAGGAAAAAAGGGTCACAGAAAATGCAAGTTTACACAACTCCTCAGTCAAATTGAGGCTTTTGTAACATTAAAATGTTCAATTGGCACTGCAGTGGAAATGCAGCTCCTCACTGAAGCTGCAGCTGTTCCCATATCATAACAAATGAACTCTTGAACACAAGGTTTAGGTGCAGAACTCAGGTAACATCCTGCCCAGCTGAGTCCAAGTTACACAGCTGATACAGTAATTTTTCTATTTTTTATTTTTTAATTTTTTTCTATTTTTTTTTCTTTTTTAAAAATTCTATTTTTTTTCTGTTTTTCTTGCTCTACTTCAACATCAATGCAAAGTTTCCTTTACAGGAACTTGTGGTGCCTTTTTTGATCCCAGGATATAACTTCAAAAAGTTCCAATAACTAATTAGAATATATAATTGGTTTTAGCATTCATCTTAATGAAAATGCAGCTCTAATTTTCATTTACATATCAGCTGAATATTAAGTTAATCGGTTCCTTCAAGTAAGTTAATCTTTTACTAAGTATGGCTTTTCTACAAAAATTTTAAGCAACTTATTCCAACCTTTATTAAATTTGATGGGCACAGTGATTATCCAATTAACATATCTTAATAATTAACACACCTAAATCTACATAAAAATAAGGGGACACACTTTAAATATTATTTAAGGTAGTCTGTCTTCTATTCATAAAGCCAAGGTTAAGATTATTATTAATGAGAAATTCCAAAATTAATTTGACACATTGGAAAACAGAACTTCAGTCAAGACTTGAGGTTCAGCTGCATTTCTTGCACTTTAAGGGACATTTTCCAGGATATCACAATCAGAAACAAATCCAGCATTTTAGCACCAGTGATGAGTTAGAGGCCTCCAGAAATCAGACAGAAGCAGGACCCATAAGGCAAAGTGCTGCTTTTTATTAAAGCAGATGGTAAAGCTGAATAAGCAAACAAGCTTCAGGAAACTTGGTTCCTTCACAGGGCAAACAGCACCATTTGGAGATGTTTGATTAAGCAGTTTTTGCTAATTAACGTTGCATTAAATAGTTGGAAACTCTCTCAGCTTGCTCTAGTCAGTGTTTCCTCAGAAATCATGGAGCAGTGACTGTGGCCACATTGGGACTGCTGGGAATAAAGGGATTTTTGTGGTTTTTTTCAATACCCAGAGCCAGGCCAGCTCCAAGCAGCAGGAATCCTGACCTGGAGGAGCCCAGACATGGGGTCAGAATCCTCACCCAGCAACACCAGCTGGGACAGGGCAGGGAATGCCAGCATCCATCCTCATCCATCATCCCTTTCAATCAAGGTCATTATGATGCACAATTTTCCAATTTCTTGGCTGATTTTAAGCAGGAAACTGAACAGATTTCCCAAATATCAGAGGCTTCCTTTGTCCTAACACCTCCAGCTTGCCTGCTTCCATTGAGCATTTCCCTTCAACACAGTCCAGATATGGAGTGCACAAAACCTGCACAAAACCCTGCACAAAACCCAAGGAATTCCTCACTTTATCTGACAATATCTAGGTAGAGAGGAATATGCCCATAAATAGATGTATATATAAAATAATCTATAATACATGCATATATTATAATACAAATATTCATAGATATGTTTTGGTCTGTCTAAAGACATAATACACACATTTATATTTTAAATAAAAATGCATGCTATTATTGCTTCTAAGAAAGCAGCAAATATGTATTTATAGAGATTTTTAGATTGTTACTGATCAATAAATGGCAACGTTTTACTTCTTGTAGTAAGGCTAATTAATGTATCCCACTTCTAACAAAATTCCTCATCCTTGTTTGGAAATAAAATATTTTTGCAACTTGATGCCATTTATTAAAAGAAAAGGAAATCAATAGGCTATAGTTTTTCAAAAGAAGCCATTGATATCTTTCATTTCCTAAATCCTCTCCAAAAATCTCATTAGGGCAAATCATATTCTGTTACTTCCCCAACTGAAAAATAATTAAAAAAAAGCAAAAGCACTCAAAAGCCACTTCTGCAGCAAAATTATGCTCAAATCAGAGCTTTTTAGTAAAAAAGTCTTCTAAGAGGCCTCTATTTCTGTTTTAATGCATTTTAATGTACATAATGCCTTAAAAATCCAGCAAGAGCAAGCGCAGCTCCTGCAGAGCTGGGGATAAATCCCGAGCACGTTCCAGAGCTCTCATCATCATTTTAATCTGCTGGGCTGAGAGGGGAAGGAAAACAGGAGCTCATTTTTGTAAGGACTCCTGAGGTCCTTGGAAAGCCAGGAGCAGAAAGAGATTCCCAAGGGTGGCACAGAAATCAGGGTCCCACCCTCACCCCCAGCACGGATTAAAGAGTTCCTGAAAATGCTGGAATTCCCAAAAATGCTGGAATTCCCAAAAATGCTGGAATTCCCCAAAAAAATGCTGGAATTCCCAAAAATGCTGGAATTCCCCAAAAAAATGCTGGAATTCCCCAAAAAAATGCTGGAATTCCCAAAAATGCTGGAATTCCCCAAAAAAATGCTGGAATTCCCCAAAAAAATGCTGGAATTCCCCAAAAAAATGCTGGAATTCCCTCCCAGAGGGGCCCCAGCCATTCTGGCAGCCCTGCTCCTGAACAGATCCAGGGACTGAGAGGAGCAGTGTCTCCCACATCTGTACCTTGCAGATCTTAAGGTGTCAAAATACAGATGCGGTATTTAAAACACTTATGAATGAATAATAGTTTATTTTAAGAAATACTCAGTAAAAGTGTAGATTTGCATTTGATATATAATATTTTTAAAACAATGCATTAAAATATTGCCTTTTTAAAAGTGTAAATCGCATTGAGAGGAGCAGAACACACGCTACAATTTCATTTCTGGTATAAATTCACGCCTCTCCTTGAGCCATCCTGAAAGGCTGGGTGGTATAAATACAGATGTTTGATATGTGCATGCATACATACATAGAAAATATGGATATATATCCATATAAAATATGGATATTTTAACTCTTTTAGCTGCTTACAGGTTTTGATACAAAACAAATTTATCAGAGTTGTCAAGGCCAAGGGGTAACTGGGTCTTCTGTGGGCTCCTGGAATTTATCTGCTTGAAGGCAGAGGGTCTTCAGAGCTGTTCCATAAACATTCAAGGCAAGACAGGCAGAAAAAAAGATTTGGTGTGTTACCCGAGTGCCTGTTGTTTTTAATGCTACACTGGAATTCCTCCCAGAAAATCACCCAGAATCAGAGGGGTCCACGTTGGAAATGACCCTAATGATGATCTGCTTCCAGTCTGGCTGGTCACAGCCCTGCCCAGGCTGGCCCAATACATATTAAGATATTTTTTGATTATTACTTATCAGGAAATAGTGACTTTTCCTACTGCAGGTCTTGCAAAAACACTAAAAGAAGATTTTTATCCTTAAACTTGTTTCTTTTTATGTGCCAAAACGGAACTCTGTTGACTGATACATACCACAACTCCAAACTGCTCTGGCTCAGCAAGGTCGTTGTATTCATCCTTTAATTCAGCTAAGGCATTGAGCTCCTTCTGCTCAGGAAGATTCTTCACCAGGTTCTAAAACAAACAAGGCATTATATCAAATTTGTTACATTAAACTACCTAAGACATTAAAAATAACACGCTCAAAATACCACAACATGGAAATGCACGAGGAAATTACGGGACGTTTATTTTATTTACGCAGCTCTAACTTTATATAAACATCAAATCAAAGCAGCAATTATTTAATACAGACATCAACTGCTCTGCTGCAGTCTCTGATTTGAGGAATGTATTAAAAGGTTAGAGTATCATTTTTCAGGGCCTGACAGCATCAACGAGTTTTGTCTCTCTACCATCTCCCTTTGCCCTAATGGTTGCATCTTGCTCATTAAATATCAATCAAGAAATAACTGGTCTGTGTAAAACATGACAGAAGCAGCAAAAGAAAAAAAAATAAAAATTAAAATCATTAGACATTCAAAGTATACTTAAAAATACCTTATAAAAAATGTCAACAACCCAGAATTGTACAGATCTTATAAATGGCAAATATAGTCAGGAAAAGGTTCCATTTCCTTGCAGTGTTATTCATGTTCCCAATAGAACATTGTGAGTTATAGTATGATCTTAAGGTGTAAAAATACATGTGGTAAGTATTTAAAATACTTATATTACGATTGAATAAGAGTTTATTTTAAGAAATACTCAGTAAAAGTGTAGATTTGCATTTAATACATAATATTTTTAAAATAATGTATTAAAATATTGCATTTTTAAAGTGTAAATCACATTTAATATATAATATTTGCATATATATACAAGTTGAAATCCAAACAATAATGCATTTGCAGTAGAGGAGATGAATATGAAACTGCTCTGCACTTCAGTTATCCCAGGTGGGGTTGGTTCCTCCCCCTTGATTTTTAATTTTATTACACTTGAAGGTTTCCTCATCATCTGATCTGCCATCTCTGATCAATAAACCAAGTCCTCGATAAAATTAGGGCTTTGCACCTATTTTCAAATACTGAGCCAACTCAGTTTAGACCAGAGTTCCCAGAATAACCATTCTGCAGGTCTAAGAAAGGAAGAAGAAATTAATTTAGAAAACCTTGGGGGAATGGGGCAAAGGTGCAAACAGGAGACGGGGAAGGATGAAAGGATAAATCCAGGCCCAGTGAGGGAGCAGGAATCTGTGGATGATGTTAAATAAAGCCACAGCAGCATTGCTGGGTGCTAAATCTTGGTGATTTTTTGGGTTTTAAGGTTTCATGCTGCTCAGAGAGCACGAGGGGCCACGGGCACTCCTGCTCTCCTCCTGGAGGGAGAGAATCAGAAAGGGATGTGCAGAAATTGAATTCCATCCTTTCCACCCTCCAGCTGAGAGATTTGGGGCTCAGAATGAGACTGAAGCAGCCTGAGAGCAGATTTACAGATGGGTTTGGAGCTGCAGCAGGGTCCTGAAAGGTTCAGGGAGTTTCATCTCTCACCAGAGACAGGCAGAGCTGTTCCCACAAGAAACCTCCTGAAACTTCATTATGCACCAGCCTGAATCATCTTCAGCTTCCCTTCCAAGCTGAGACACTAGAATTGTCAAAGATTTCCTCTGGGGAGGGGAAATCCCAAGGAATTCTTTTGTTAACAGGGTCTTTGAAAAGCAGTTTTAGTGTACATGGGACCATAATCAGAAGCAGAATGAAATCAATGGGACAGGAAACACAAGTGATACCCTGCAGCTGATGCCCTGTCTTCATCTTGAATTCTTACTCCTGCCTGCCATGTTCATGTGGAAAATGAGCTACAACCAAAAGCAGAGGCATTTTCACATACCTGGATCAGGGATTCACTCAGCTTCTCCTCATCCACCTCTAAAATGATATTTTTTATTTCTTCGTAAGGCAAACGGAAGGAACCCAAAAATATTGCTGAAATTCAGTAACACATCATCAGAATCAAAAAGGTCAAGAAAGATTGATATACAAAGGCAAACTATTGCTAGCAACTCAAAAAGTCACATCTCCATCTAAATTGTTCCACAGTTAAGTCTCGCATATAAACAAATGCTAGGTAGGCACACTGTTGCACTTTGACTTATAATGAATTCCCTTTCTAAGAAATGAAACTATAACAACAATTTTAACTTTGAAATCAGCCTCAGCTTCTCCCTAGCAATGTAACTTTCCATTAAAGTTTTATCTTTATGAATGACATCTGCATTCCTACTCTAAGCAGAACTACTTAGCCAAAAACAGATATCTTTAGCTATTATTATTATTATTGGTTCCATAACCATGTATGAATAGCTGTACAATTGGGTCAATGATATTTATGTGATATTCTAGAAAAGATTTCACATCAAAGTGGTAACGAAGAGCTGGGCAAAGTAAGAAAAACGCCCTAGCTCTACCACTTTTAGGGTAGCTGAACTTTTACAGGAGACACACAATTCAAACCCTTCAAAGATGGAGCTCTCAAAGCAATTTGATCTCAGAATGTTATAAAATCTCAAGAGAGCCCCATTCAGTAAACTACAAAGAATTCTTAACAGATGGATCAGCATAACATTGTGAAAAAATGCTTTATATTCAGCATGACTAGTGTGGCTGATTATCCTGCATCCAAGCTTTTAAAATTTGAAGTTTTCCATCAATTGTGAGCTCTTCTATCATAGCTCACTTTCTGCTCATGGATGTGGTACTAAACAATGCCCACATTTGGGTTTATACACTTATTGCCATGGGCACAGTCGGACCAGTGACATTTGTGGTGTTTCTGATTCAGACAAAGGACACCACTACTGTCAATGATTGATTTCCCTGCATAATTAAGGAGCACAGAAGTGGGCTGGTTTTGCTCCCATCTGCAGCAGTAGTACCTGCACCTCTGTAGCCTATTTGGTAATTTGGTAATCTGGTAATCCACCTTGCCTTGAACTTCCATTTCTGCATTGCTCTGACCAAAGGAACAATCTGGAATGGCCCCTAAACCCCACCCACACCATGCTCTGCCCAAATTAGTGATCATTTAATTGCACTTCCAGTCCTGAGCAGTTAATTTTGTCAGTTAATTGAGAGAATTAACTGACAAGAACCCCAGGAACGAATTAAATCATTTTTCCATATTACCTTTTTTCATTTTTCCCAAGTTATGCAGAGAATTCAGAATGTGTATTTAAACACCACAGAATTTAAGAGTCATGTTCAAATTAGCAGTTTTTAGACAAAACAATTGCACATGCAAAAAGAAAGAAGAATTTATGAACACTGAAGTGTAGATGCTGCTTAGACATTGACCTGATGCCCTTGACATCACTTACATAAGTTTTGTGCAGATTTTCCATCCAAAACTCTTAATTCTTTGATCTTCTTCTTTGACTGAGCCGCTTTCTTTTCCTCTGATTCTTCTACAGGCTTTTTGGCTGGAAAGAAGGTATTTATTAAATTCTATTCATTATTACAACAGTTCCATCTTAGCTAACAGCAAGTCCATTAGCAAGCCATAATAATACATCTTTCACAATCAGTTCAAGGCAAAGTGACTGCACTGCCTCCACCCGCTGTAAAATATCCAAACAAACAAAGCAAATGTCCAAAATGGAAAGGAGCAAGAAATAAAAATACGACAATGAACAATTTTCCCGAGCAAATAATATTTATGTATTTTAACCCCGTGGAATTTCAGTTCAGCTCCAATTCATTGCAAGCATTTTTAAAAATACAGGGATTTGTTACCTTGAAGCACATGAGTGCCCTCTATTGAAACATTAATAACATTTGTAAGTTCTTCATCCATAACCAACAACATAAATAATTTGATATTTATCACAGTGAACAAAGGTATGTTTTCATTATGTTGTCAGTGGTGAAGAGCAAAACTTAGAAAACAACGTGTATTTTAGAGTGATTCCTTTTAAATTAGCAAGATTCACCAGTCTTTATATTCAGCACTTTAAATTATAAGGAAAGAAATGTGGCATTGGAGTACCTCAAATATAAGCTGATTTTTTGCATAATTTAAAACAGTCAATTTTTGCAGAATTTTCTTAAACATTAAGTAAACCCATTAACAAGGATTTATTTCCTTTTAAATATCACATAACATATTTGGCACTGAAGGAATAGAATCTTAATGTGCTTAACATTAATTGAACTTAATGAATATTTTAAGTCATTCAAAAGTAACTGAAAAACTGGAAAGTCAAATTAAGATGAAGTTTCGAGCAGACTGAATACAGTTTTGTTCTCTGAGCACTATTTTTTGTTGCACTGTAATGAGCCATTCTGGGTTTAATTACAGGTATTTCCTAAGGAAAAAAACGTTAATTTTTAGTGTGAAGAATAACATAAAACCTGTTTCAATCTTTTTAATAAAAAAAGAAAAGAATGTAGAAACCAGGTATTTGTCTCCTCACACCCATTTCCAGCAGGAAAACATCCGGCACAAAGGAATTCTGCTGGGTTTATAGCCCTGAATAATCAGTTTATCTTGGCCATGTTTGTGCCAGCACCGTCTGAGCCAGTCCCAGGCAGTGCCCTCAGCCCCAGCTACCTCCAAAGGGCCTAAATCAGAGAAAAATGAACAAAAAGATGATTCAACAACCAAGCCCTGAGCCCCCATCCCAGACAAGCCCAGCGTCCCCCAGCTGCAATGAGCTCCTTCCAAAACCCTAAAGTGACACTTCAGCGAGTAATCAGACCCTCAGCACTAATTGTTCTCAATTAAACAAGGCAATGAGACCAGGTGCTCAACAACACAAACAAAAAACCAACCAAGAGTTAAAAATGAGCTGTCCCATGGGCAGCCAACAAACTTCATTACAAGTTTTGTTCTATCACAGCAGAGAGAAGGCCTGGGCTTGTGGAGTGTCCTACTGCAGATCTCATCTGTTCAAGAGTCAAACTCTCCAGATCTCCAAGGATTGAGTCTTTAAAGGTCTGAACTCCACAAACAGGTCCCAGACTGTCTCAGGAGCTGGGAGCACCAAAGTCAAACCTGCATGAAACACACACCCTGCTCCTTGGCTTGCAGACTGCAGAACAAGAGTAATAAATGTTTTTGTTACCAAATATCACCTCACAGAAAGGAAACTTTCTTCCTACAGTGGTAATTCACACAAGAAAAGAAATTCTCAATTCTCACACAATTCTCAGAAAGAGCAAGTGACAAACACCCCATGAGCAAGAGTTCAAGGGCAGAAGTGCCACACCAGCCCAATGCAGAACAGGTATTAAAGTTATTCAGCTGCTCCAGCAGCAAAAAAGGAAAAGTGGTTTTGGGTTTAAACACATAATATTTGATAAACAGACACACAGAGGGTGAGCTGAGGCAGAATTCACAACAGCAACTCTGCCTGTACAGGTCACAGAAGGAGTTTCCCTTATCACCTGTGTGCAGGTGCACTCTGCTGGTTGTAAATCAGGAACTGCATTTAAACCACAGCACATCACACATTGACAGCAAACCAGGGCTACTCAGGCCTGAAGGGCTGCAACACCACTGCTTATAGAGCATCCATTTAACAAACATCAGATGTCTAAGGTTAAAGTAAAATTTTTCTACTCGAAAAAGGCCAGAAGAAATGTTCTTTCAAAAAAGTTGTATCTTTCAAAGTTCATGCCAATTCACAAAAAACAGAGAAACACTAGAACCAGATGCTTTTGTGACTGCACTAAGGCCACAGTACAGCATCAACACCAATCTTAGCAAGCCCAAATTCACAGGCAGAAAGAGACACAACTAAAATTTCTACATGAGACACCTCCTAGAATCAATCTCTCCACCACCATTTCAGTCACGCTTGAGATGACATGGAGCATCAGAGAGCTCTGCTCACACAATCCACCTCAGCAGTGATTCAACTGTCACACAACCACGGATTATGGAATTTGGAAAAATAATTAACTCTATTAAAAAGAGACTTGATACTTTCCAGAACTCAGTGCACACCAGTGCTGACCAACCTGCCAGCCCTCGTCAGGCTCTCCTTTCACAAGTGCCTGTTCAAAGATAAGACACTTCTTGGTGTGATGCCACAGAACCAAAGGGAGAGATGAAAGAAGGATTTTACAGCAGCCAGCACAGGCCAGCTCAGAAAAGCAAGATGAAAAATCAATGTGGAAGCTGAAGCAGCTGTATTACTTCATAGAGACCGTGGAGTTGAGGGCTGTGGTTGTTCATTACAGCACTTTGATAATGGTGCTGGCTCACATCCTCATTCAAAATCAGCTTCTTTCCAAAGCAAGTCCCACAGACACCACAAGAGCTGGTGCTGCCATAGCCAGGTTTCCATGGCAGGAATGGCCAGGGTTTAAAACCAAACATGCAGCAGAAGGGAATGTTCTTCACTCTGAGCTCTGGTGATGAAGCAATAGAACTCTGAAAGAACAGGTCTGGAGCAGTGAGTGTGTCCTGGGGAGTGCTGAGCTGCTCATGCACAATTACTCACACCATTAGAGCTGTACAAGGCTTTGGGAGGGCTTTCCTTTATACCTAACCTCAGACAGGGAGAAGAAGGACAGGGATGTTGTCATCTCATTGCAAAGCTCCCATACCTTCCTCAGTGATTTCTCATGGGCATCTCCTCACAGCACTGACTCCTTCTTCTTCATTGTACAGCCAACAAACTCCACCTCCCTTCATTGTACAGCCAACAAACTCCATCTCCCTTCATGGCACAGCCAACAAACTCCATCTCCCTTCATTGTACAGCCAACAAACTCCATCTCCCTTCCCAGCACAGCCACCAAACCCCAACCCTCTCCTCACCCAGCTACCCCACTCTTTTGTGGCACTCTTCTCCTTATTGGACACAGCTGTGACCTGTTCCCAATCTTTGGTGATTAGCACAGCTGCACTCCTCAGGTGTGAGGGTCCCTTCTGCACTGTCTTTATTTCCTTACATTCTGTCCCTGCACACAGGGAAGGACAGGACCATGACAAAGCCAGAGCAGAGCCCAGCCCTTTAGCACCCACAGATTCCTTCTGGAGACCAGCAAACAGATGGAAACACCAGCACTGCAGAACTCACTTTTTCCTAATTTAGAGTTCTAATTATTTAGCAATAATACATTTGTTTATCAGTGTTGGAGGGAAAAAGCTGATGCAAGAAGCTGCAAGGCATTGTTTGCTGTTGATCTGACATTTCCCAGAGCATGGGCAGCTCCAGCTGTGCCTTCAGCTGGGAACTCCTCTAATCCCACTGCAAGTGCCCTGCCTGAAACCCTGCAAGCCCAGCCAGGGCATAGAAACCTTAACAAAACCTTATGTAAGCTTGAAACACATTGAGCAGGGCTAATGATAATCATGGCAAAGAACATACATAAACAGGTTGAAATACTTTGGAGACTTAATTAGGAAAAAATCCTACCATCAGTACTTTTGTACTTCTGTAGGAAAAAAAAAAGGAAGCATACATTATTCTCGAAAATTATCATTTTACACCTGTTCATTAATTTAGCTACTGAATAGCATTTGAAGTGGCCATGACTAATTTTTTGAAATATATATGATTTTATTTAATGATATTGAAGCTGTTAAAGCATTTTATTATGAGCTGAAATGTCCAGTTCATATGAAATTCCCTTCTTTCTTTAAATTATCAATGAATAATTTTAATAAAGAATTAACAGCAAAAACTGTCAGTCATGAATACGATGAGGATGAAAATTAAAAGGAGCTAAAAAGGAGTACATTGAACTACAGCATGGAGAAAGCAGATATTCAGGTGAACTTCAGCCTACCTTAACCTGACCATAAGTCTCCAATTTCTGCCAAGTCTGTTGACACAGTGAACAAAAACATCTTTATATTGTCATGGGAAATGAACGAGCAATTTCATCTTATTTCCATCTGGCAAGTGGCTTCCCAATTGCATTTACCAGTATTTGGCAGCAGAAGTAAACACACCAAAGAAATTCACTGCTTTGTTATTGTCTCTACCTGAGACAAGAGCTATGGCTACTACAGGAGTGTAGGAGAAAAAAATTCAGTGTCCATACAGCTGCAAGGGACATGAACTAAGCACACAAGAGAAGACTTGAGCAGCTGAAAGTAATAATTACAATGAATTTATCCTCCTCCCAAAAAAAAAATTAACTCCTGATGTGGTATGACATGATAGAAAAATGAAATAAAGAGCTAGGAACGCCACCAAAAGATTAGAAAGCAATTTGTAGCACAAAGTGCAACAAATTCTGTTGCAACACAATAAAACTTCTCAGAGTCTGGCTAAATGGATCATCTTGGAATGCTACTGACAGTCTCCCATTTCTGTGCTAGTCCTGGAGGCACTCAGAAATGGAAATACACTCAGGTAAAGGGGGAGAAGGAGGGAAGTCAAACACAAATAAGTCTCAAATTTGCTGCTGTTTTTTTTCCCTCAGCAACACAAATGTGCCCACAGCATCCCCAGCTGGAATGACCCAGGGAATGGGACAGGGAGCTCAGCTGGGGCACAGCCTGACCCTCCTCCAGCCAGCTGCAAGAGCAGGGGAACATCTGGGAGAGCAGGGGAACATCTGGGAGAGCAGGGGAACATCTGGGAGAGCAGGGGAACCGTGCCCAGGCTCTGGCTGCAGGAGCACAATGAACTCTGACAAGTTTGTGTGCTCAAGCCAAACTGCACAAACAACCTGCTGATCATCAAATGGACTGACTCGGGCTGGAAAAGGCCTCTAAGACCCTGAAGTCCAAGCAGCACCACCACGTTCAGCACCACGTGCTCGAGTGCCACATCCAGGTGGTTTTGAACACCCCCAGGATGCCATGTCCTGGTGCCTTTGAACACCTCCAGGATGCCATTTCCCCGGGCAGCTTGTGTTAATGATGCTTGACAACCCTTCCTGTGAAGATGTTTTTCCTGAGGTGCAATCCAAAGCTCCCTGGTTTAACCCCAAGCTCCTGCCCCTTGTCCCCTGCAGGAGCAGAGCCCTGGGGCAGCAAGAGGAGGGCTCAGGGCACGGCCAGCAGGGCAGTGCCCAGGGAGCAGCTCCCTGCCAGCCCTGCACGCAGTGACACAGAAATGCAGAGGATGATGAGGAGAGGCTCTGGCAGAGGCCACACGCTCTCCTGGACCCTGCAGGACACGACCCATGAACTGCAGGGACTGGCACTGAGGTGCTTTGGCATCCAAACTCATTCCCAGCTTCACTCTCTCGTTCAGGCTCCAACTTTGACAAGCAGCAAACATTTTCCCCAAATATCCAGAGAGAAACGCAAGAGCATCAGCAGATGTCAGCCACGCCTCCTGTCAATTCAGGCAGCAGCTGTGGGATCTCATGTTTATTCCCAATGCCACCTGGCATTTTTCAGTTCACCTAAAATCACTCAGTTACCAATTCCTGAAGCAAAATTAATTAAGCACTCCTGCTGTCACTCTGTCCTTTCTGCAATCAGAAGAGCTCAATACCTGGTACAGCAATAAAAAAAGGACTATTACAAAGCAAGCAATTGATCTAAAAGCAAATCTTACACTGAGCTCTCAAGATAAAAAATAAAACTAACAGGGAGGAAAAAAACATGGAACCTCTTGCAATCTTGTATGCTTTTTGCCTAATTAATGTAATCAAGCTGAAGGAAGTGGCATCGACCCAACAAATTATGCTCTGTGGAAGAATAAAAAAGATCATAACTTAGTTTTACAAATTAGTTTTGCAAAACAAAAAAGTAACAGGGGATCTGTACTCTTATTAATTGTTTGTATAATTGATTGCTACTTTATTCGACCACCACATTTAATGACTACTATTAATTTCACATGAAATATTCCTTGCTCTGTTAAAATTGCCCTAAAATGATTGTAAACAGTCTAATTGTCAATCTCTAGCAACAACTTGTGCAGCAAAGTTGTACAGTTAAAGTGAACTTAATTACCCACTCTGCATTGGGATGGCTTTCAGCTTTCTATCAACAGCATCAGGGGGTGCCTGGGCCACAAAAAAATCCAAAAAAAGACAAAACAACCAAAACAACAACTCTCAAAGCACACACAGAAAATCCCAAACACCCCCACACCTGATTGCAATCCCAAACACACCCATGGCTGATTCCAATCCCAAATTTACCCACACCTGATTCCAAACACACTCACACCTGATCCCAGTCCCACACCTGAGTCCACACCTGGCTCTGCCAGTGGAAGATGCTGCTTTTGCTGTGAGACATTAAAAGCAAATATTAACAATTCACAACACACAAATGGCCACAGCAACACAGATGAACATTAGAAATCAAACAACAGCAGGCAAACAAGGATTAAACTGGAAATATCCTCCGTGGGGCCCATTTAGTGTGGGAGATGTGCTGTAAGAAGCTGGAATAAAACCCAGGGGCCTTTTCCATGACTTCTCTCCCATTTGGCCATGAATATTGGAATGAAGGAGTTCTGTGCCCCCCGTTTGTCCCTTTGCCCCTGGGCTGGCAGATCCTGAGCTCTGCACAGCCCCAGGGCCTGACCCAGCAGAGCCATCCCTGCATTTCAGAGCTCTCACACAAGTTTTCTCATGGGGGAGAGGAGATGTTTGCCACGTCAATAAATTGCTGCCCATAATAGCATTTCTAATTTCAACAGCCACATGGCCCAGTTGTATTTTTTCCTCTGACATCAGGCCACCATCACCACCAAGCTGAGACAGGACAGCTGTAATTATTTCCCAGATTCTGATGAGTTTTTTTATCCATACAATTTTCAAAAGTAAAAAAAAAAAAGTATCAAGACTCAGGAAAAAAGTCATTAAACTGCTGTCATATTTTACCAAGATTCTAGCAAATTCATTTTCTTTTATTACTATGAGAAGTCTAATAACCAGATATCTCTTAAATTATTAGTTCACCCACTGTTCCCCTTGATGATGTCCATAAAAACTCACCTTCACAAACAAACATACTTATGGGAATCACATTTTCCAAAGGAACTTGCCAAATTATGAAGCCAAAATCCCAATATCCAAAAATCCCTTTATACAGTCAAGTTAATTAGATATTGGTGTTTAATGGAAAACACTAAAACTTTAATAAAAATGAAGTGATAAATTGATTTCTTCTATCACTGTGGTATCTGACATTTAACAATCCTGACTAAATATTGAAACACCAAGTAAAATACTCATGTTCAAACAGACATTTTAGTATTCTCTTCCTTTTTAAAGCATTGCTCTATCAACAAGGTTTTAAATAAACATGCATGCAAAATACATAAACATATTGAATTCCAAAATGCTTGACTTTTTAGTGTAATGTAGCCCACCCTGGTTATACACTCTGCCCTACAATCAAATACACAATGTTAAATTTCCACTGATTTAGTACACAAGAATTTGATTTTATGTTTATGTTTCTCGCCCATTTAAAGTAAATAAATAAATAAGATTAGCTGGTTTTTATTGTTATATTGAACCTGCAGAACTCAAAAAGCAGCTTTCATAGGCCTCAGGGCCAAAGCAGAACTTCACAGAGTAAAAGGATCATATTAAAAATAATTGGCAAATGATCTGCCTTAATAGACTCCATTAATTTCAGCAGTAAAAGTCAGCACCCCATGAGGTTGACTGGTAAGCAGAGCTTTGATAGCTGATCAATAGAAATAAGGATAAAATGTTGGGAAATCAGTCCTCCACAAACAAACACTGAAAACTGAGGCGCTGTGAGGGCAGTATCAAACAAAGGCAGTGGGTGTGAGGAGGCTGTGCCCAGCAGGGCTCAGCACCAGCCCCGTGCCAGGACTGTGCCAGGGCTCTGAGCACACAGCACAGGGCAGGGCAGGGCTGGCTGGGAAGGATCAAAGTTTGACAAGAGTCCCACAGATGTGAGTGCCTGGCAGCAAGGTCTCTGAATGTAGAATCTGAAGGAGGAGCAGAAATGGAAGCAAGTTTTGATACAGAAGGAAAGAATTGCTGAGCCAGTCTCACTGGATAACCAAGGAGGCAAAGGGTGTGTGAGTGAGAAGGGGTTTTATGGCTTAGAGCAAAGGATAACCCCACCCCAAACAAGAAGCTTTTACCAAGTAAAAAGAGAGCACAGGCAAACAAGAGTGCTGATGTTGCAAGTAGGAAAAAAGTCTCAGAATTTTCCACTGCAAGAAAACTGAAAAACACCTTATAGCTTAAACTGTAATGTACTGACTTTTAGTGATTGGAGAACAGTGACATGAATATGGTAACTACAGTAGTTATGATGGGCTATAGGTAATAGCTAAGGTATCTATTGGTTCTTTTGTATTAAGATGCTCAGCAAAGAAAAGTCTATAATGCATTGTAACCAAAAGAAAAGTATAAAATGCAATATAACCAAAACCAAAGGGTCTCCAGGCCTGCCTGCAGCTGGAGCTGACAGCTGTGGGCACAGCTCTGTCAGCCATGACCCTGGACTGCTGTAACTCTTTGGACACAATAAAGTGCATTCTGGGAGCCCCTGGAGCCCCACATCTCTCATTCAGGCCCCACACTGCCCAGGGAAGGCACTCCCAACTGTCCCCATCACTCTGACCAATGCCACCCCAACAGCTCCATACCCTGGCACACTGCAGTGTTTCTGGCATTCCAGTGTCACTCTGGAACACAAACAGCCAGGTGCTTGGTGACAGGCACATCTGAGAGCCTCTCTGTAAAGGGGGTGAACCCACTGATCATTTCTGGGTGATGGCCAGAGGGGTGTTTTACTGTGCCTTCTGTGGATCATGCACTATTTGGACAGTCTCTGAAAACACAGGGAAATAAGTATAAATTAGCTATTAATGAGATGTTCAAGGAGAGAAAAAGGAGACCAGCAAACCAGGATGACCAGAAGCAGCAGGGTTAAAACCCTGCAAAACACCACATCTGTCTGAAATACAGAGAAATGTAATGCCACAGGTTATAAATGCTCAAAGATCCTGAGTTCACTAAAGACAAAACACAGTAAAGACTTTACCAGGTGTAAAGATGTGACCTCTGGCTTGGAAAAAACATCAACTGCTGGCAGCAGAGAAGGATCTCTGTTTAATCCATTCTGTGTACATGCAGCAGCAGCCATTTAATAGATATTAACATGTATTTACTCTTAGGACTGAGCAGCTGCTCTCAGTCACCTGCTGAAGATGAAAAGCAGAGCACAACCAGCCTGAGGTCAGCCTTGCCTTGGATATGTGTGTGTTGCCACCACCTTGGATTTACCTTGGAAAAGCTTTCTCGGGGCCCAGGCACCCACAGTGTTGTGAACACTCAGGCAATGTTTATCTGCCTGCAGGACACACAAGATAAATTACTGCCACATCACAGCATTAGTCCCAGGGGACACACAGGTACTAAATTAAGCTGCTTGCATTGTAGCACACTAAAAATAGTGCAGAGCACACAGCTCCCAGTCTCTCACCTTCAGCACAACACCAGGCTCCACTGCTCACCTCAGCACAGGCAGGATCCACTGGACAGCCTGAATTCAGCACCTGAGCTCTGCTTACCTTTATACCACCAGCACAAGCCAAATCCGGCTACAGTGACTCATTAAGAGTCTCTGTGCTAATGATCCAAATCTTCAATTAAATAACAAAAAAGAAAGCCAAAGAACACCTCGACATTCACTCCACAGGTACTCCCATTCAGAAAATGCAGCTTGATGAGAATTCCACACTGACTTTTACCACGTGGCCTTCTGCTTTTAGAAAGCCTTTAAGCCACGGCCTTTTCACAGTGGGAAATGATTCAGTAGTGGTATTCTACAATAATGACATTCCCACGTCACAGGAAAGAATAAAGCACCTGAGAGGAAGTTTCAGAGACATTTCAGTTTCTCACATTGCAGAAGACACAATATTGAGAGTTTTAATTATAGCTTTACACCCATTTGAGATGATTAATAAGTAATTCCAAAAGCTGATACTTTTGTTATTATCTGTACTAATGCCTATGTACCTAGTATTTTCAATTTCTCAATGAATTCAGAAACTTAATAGCATGATTGTTAACTTTTAATCCTTCAGATAGCTTTTGAATGTCTCCTTCTCCAAAGAACCTTTATTCCTGCAGGTAACAGAAGTATCCTTGCTCTACTATAAATGGCAGAAATTCTTGCAATAGCAGCTATTCTGTCCAAAGCAGCCTGGAACAGCATTACAGGTGAAGCAACTATCACTCAGAGAAATGTTCCATGTCAAGAGCAGATGACATTTTTTTTGAGCTTTTTGGTCAGCAATAAGAAAGGAAAAAACAGTTTTGCACATAAAACATAAAATCCATGGAGAGGGCATCATTTTTCTACAAACACAGAATCACTGCAGGTCAGCACAGTGAGCAAGTGGAACCAGGCCATGAATCAGACACATTTTGTCAGTTTATGCTTCTGCAGGAAAAAAAAAAACCCACATTCTATTTCTTTTGATAGAAAGTAGATTTAGGAGGAAGTGCAGGATGTGCTAACTGTGGTTCTGCTGAAAGATGCAGGGGGCAGCTCTTTAATGCAGCCTTGAAAGAACTATTTCACAAGACCATCAATTTTGCTTATAACCATGGCTTTGTTTACAGTGGGGTTTTATTTATTTAAGCAAATACATTGTTATTCCTAGAACTCTGCTGGAAGTGTTCAGCACAGTGAAATATTGGTGCAGAACCTATTTAATAGTCAGCACCAACTGTCCTGCTAAGGAGCTGGTCTGCTCTCCAGCCTTTCCTATGGACTTTTTATTCTTCCCTCCTTCACTTGGGTCACAAATCCCCAGCCATGTTCAGCTGAAGAACCTGCACTGAACACTCAGCTGGAGTTCCCTTCACCAACACTGAGGGAGCTGCCAGAAAATGGATCTACAGCTGCAAGCACATCAGAAGGCAAAAGGGATGGTTCTAAAACCATTCTGCACAGTGCCAGAACTGACCTCCACCTCATCATCACTGCATTTCATGTGCATCTACAGGAATCAATTCCTGCATGTGAAAGAGAAGCCACACCTGAGGAAAACTGCCACAGTGGATAATCCCAACAGCTCACTGAACAAAGGATTGCTGTCAAACCCATGGGATGATTTAATCACATCATCCCTGAATGGTTTGGGGTGGAAGGGACCTTAAAGATCATCTTGTTCCAAGCCCTGCCATGGGCAGGGACACCTTCCACTATTGCTGCTCAGAGCTCCATCCAACCTGGCCTTGAACACTCCTTGTTGGGAGTAACTACATTCACATTAAATAGATTTTTAGGATATCTAACCTAACTTCCCATGAAAAATCAGTTG
Source organism: Melospiza melodia melodia (assembly GCF_035770615.1). Classification (NCBI taxonomy): domain Eukaryota; kingdom Metazoa; phylum Chordata; class Aves; order Passeriformes; family Passerellidae; genus Melospiza; species Melospiza melodia. The sequence continues at coordinate 18,974,743 of NC_086209.1, read as the reverse complement.
TATACTTGAAGAGGAGCATCTTTTGCAGGTTATTCTTTCTGTTTTGACATTAGAGAAAGCATTCTTCTCAGTCTAATCTCTTTATTTATTCATACAGAAGAGGTTTTATTCCAGGAATATAGATTTCTATTTGCTTAAAAACAAACAAACCCCATTTCTTTTTACAGTTCAACACAGATTCTTTTTTCAATTCAACTTCTGAATTTCTTTTTCATCGAATTCATAGGAAAAAAATACTCTCTGTAAGAGCATTATAGATCAAGAGTGCTTCATGAATGTATTCATATTTCATGCTAATTAGTCTTTGTACACAATCCCTGTCTCTGCAGCGCCAGTAGATGTATCTCTGTCCTCAGCTCCTCATTAAAAGTGCTGGGTTTTATTTGAGCACTGCATCACTGAGCCTCCATCAGACACTGGCAATGCAGAGCTGCCTTCCTTCCCCTGCTGGACTGCAGCAAGCTCACACACACAGAGCTGCAGCTCCTGAGAAAAACGAGCATGGAGGAGGTGCAGAAGGGACCAACCTGTACCAGGGTGATCACACAGTGGGCTCCAGTTCCAGACTGCTGGAACGTGTGGGCGATGAACATCTGGCTGTGTGTCACCAGCAGTGATCCTCACACTTCCCTGATGGGAACCTCCAACACCTTCAAGGTTGGGAAAAACCCACTGGGCCAATTTCCTTTGTAGGAAAACCCCAATGCCCTTGAAATTTCACCTTCCCTTGGCTTTCCTTTACAGTCAAACTGCTGTTCCATCTTTCCTCTTCAAGATTTTCATTTTCATATTCTGAGAGTTGAGGTATAACAAATTAATACAAGAACTCTGCAAGCAACCACCTAAAATATAACACATTACTAAGACAACTCAGTCACAACATTGTTATAAATACATAGAAGAGGTTTTTTTAGACAATACATGTCTGTCCCCATTCCAATTCTATTTAAATTCTCCTTAAATTCTTCTGCTGAAGTTTTCTGACAAAATTACTAATTGAAACTTGCAGAAAATCTGAGCAGCAGGGGCTATTACTAATATTTTTGAGAAGTTTTTCAGTGCCAGAGATGGTTGAAGCAAAGGATGGCCTTGCAGAGGCACACACACAGCAGAGCCCCTCCAATGCCAGCTTGGCACATGGCACTGAGCAGGCAGGGGATAATCAGTTTGTACCTGCCCAACTCCTCCAGTCACTCAGGAGCCAGCAGGATTCCTCATTTCAGATCCCTGCTCCTCACATCTCCAGCAGGGAGCTCTCACCTGCCCCAGTGATGCTCCAAAAGGGTTAAGCACTGCCAATTAAAGTAAAACTGAAGGAATGGCCTCCACTTCAGAGCATCTGACCTGGATTCAGAACAGACAGAATGCTGATTCTGGAATGAACTCCATTTCTGCAGCAGTTCTGCGGAATACATTATGCTGTACCTCCAAGCAATCCATGAATAATGATAGCAGCCTTCAAATAGCCCAGACCTCAAACTATTTCCCACCTGTCTCCTCATCTGAATACAATTTAATTCACACATGCTGTTTGGATTTGATTTTCTGGAGGTGCAATTATTGCAGTTCTTGCTGTAATGCTGATTAAGACAATGCCCAGACTTCTCTCTCAGAACCCTCTTTCAGAACAACAATTCTCTGAAAAAACTAACTTTCCTGCAGATGCAGAGAAAGCAGGCTCCAGGAACAGCAAACTGGAGAGAGGAAAATTGCACCCATCTGACCCATCCCTCTTGATTTTTCCCCCTTAGGGATTTACCACAAAGTTTTAAAAGCAGAGTCCTGAGAGACACAATCAAAGTGTGCCACACAAACCTGCAGTCAAACTCCTGCCCTGTCCAACCCTAAAGCACGAACATTCTGAAATGGTCACATAAATAAAATCTTAGAGGAAAAGAAGACAATAAACAAAATAGCACAACTGACACTGAGCCTAACTTCTGAAAAAGTCTAGATAGATTTTATTGGTTTATCTGGGATATTCTTCATTCACTGTTACAGGATGAGAACAACTACAGTCAGGAGGTCACACCAACAGAACATATATTTTACATAGAATTTTTTTAAAATAAATTATGTTTTCTTAAGATTCCATATTACAAACTACCTTTGACATAGAAATTAAACTATTGAAAGGTGAGTGCATTAAAATACTATTTGAAATAAAATATTAAGAAATAATATTTACAACCTTTATCTCCTAATTGAAACTTTTGCTTTCTTTTAGACCCTTCTCAACACTATACTCATATCAGTCCTTTTGTCCCATGATGAATTAAATGGGTCCTGATGCTCTGGAAATAAGACTTGGACTCTAAAATAACTCTAAGATCATCTAAAAATTCAAAAAAGTACATAAAATATATAAAAATACAGAGATATATACACATAAATCTATGCTAGATGGTAATATTTTCAGGCAGCAGTTTGTTTAAACCATGTAAAGCTTTTTCACCCTTGAGTTTGAGAGTTTATCTGCTGAATAAATCCAGTGGAGAAGAAAAGGAAAGTGAAAAATAGTAAACTAATAACTCACTCCTCCTTTATGGTACTTGAATTTATTCTGTTGCTGAAAAACAACAATTTCAAACACATCCAGAGATGAAAACAAACCAATCTGCTGCACTTCTGTGCGAAACAGATATGAGGACTGATGACCTAGGTGTGCAAGGCAAGGAAATGAAATTGTGCTGCCCAGAGCCCTGGGTGACCCTGCAGTGCAGAGCTGATCCTGCTCTGCTTGAATCCCACCCCGCTGCAAGAGAGGAAGGAAACCAAACAAACTCAGCTGAGCCATCAGCAGACCAAGGGAGCCACCTGCAGTCTGCAGTCCTGAAGCAAATTCCTGGGCAGTTCAGAGGTTTCTCTTCCTTTTTCTGTTGCCAAAGCAGCGCAGGAAGCTGAGCTAGTGCAACACAGCCACACAAAACAGAGATTTCTGCATCAGCTGAGTCCTGCTGCCTCACACCTACAGATGCAGCTGCCTCACAGGAAATCTGGATCCACTGAAAGCCTCAAATGTTGAAGTTCTCTGATGAATTAGATCTGGGCTTCTCAGCACAGCAAATTCAAAGCCATTTTCTAAAAGTACTAATTGCTGTTCCTTGTATTTATAAGTCCCAAAAGCAAACCAATGCAAAGAATTTCCTTCAAGTTGAATGGTGCACTGACCTACCATATACTCTTTATATACATTATATACACATTATACACATTATTTATATACATATTCTATACATTATTCATATAAAATTAAAACTTGAACATTTTGTTCATGTTTTGCTCAATTACAGCTTACATGGAAGTTTGTCTTTTCTCCTGTCCCTTCCCACACAAATTCCCATAATGTGGAAAATACCACTGAGCTATTAAGACCTCACTTCAGTTTTGAAAACATATGAAAATGATTGTTGAATCGTATTTTAAAAGTCTAATTGTAAAGCAACAGAACCCTGATGGAGAAGTTTTCCCTTGAGGCAAGCTGGATGGATAATGAATTCTGCATTGGAACAATCCCAGTAGTTACAGACTATTATGTACTAATTACTACCTTTACAGACCTACTGTACACATAATTAATTTCTTCAGAGCACTACTATCATTCTTGACTGGCAAAATACACAACCTAAATTACAAGAGGCAGAAATTAACATGATCCTTTAGGGAGAAGGCATTAACTTGCTTTGCAGTGTTTTGCAATTAGACCATCAATCAAACAGTGAGGAATGATTGGGAGAGCAGCAGGCCCAGCCCTGAGGATGGGGTGTGTCACAACCTGGCTGCAAATCACAAACTGCAGCCCTGACCTGCCCTGTTAGGAGACACTCCACATTCAATTCTATGGGATTTAACATCCCATGAACCAAACAGGAGCTTTTTGACATCATATTCCAGCAAGCACTGAAGACAAGGCAGTGCTGCTGCTGCCCTCCCTTCTGCTGGTGGCCAGAGAGAAAATTTCATACCAGGGATAAAGGCAAAGTTTGGTAAAAGAGTGTTTGCCATAAAATGACCTGCTTAAATTATTTCAAAGATCATTTGGTTCTTGACAAGAACACCAGTATTTTAAACTGTTAATTATAGTTGTTGGGGGTTTTAGGACATTCTACAGAATTAAATCATACACGGCCCCAGCTCCATCAAAAGGCAGTAGCCCAGGTTTCCTGAGATGTATAACTACATTGCATTAATAATATAACATGCAAAAGTTATTGTTCAACTTCACAACAGTATTTCTCCCCAGAAGTACCACAGCCCCTCAGCTCTGGCTGCACTTCCCTAAAGCAGACAGCACTCAAACAGCAGCTGGCAGCTCAGTGACAGCAACATTGAGTCATTTCTGGAGTACCTTAAACCAAAACTATGTTACATGAGAAAAATTCATCGTGTCTTTCTCATTGTAGCAAAGAATCATGAATAGCATTCAGAGGTTTAATCGAATTTCAGTGCTACAACTTACAAGGAATCAAAGTTTTAATAAATGTGCACACTATCATTGCTTTTACTTCAGTTACCATTCCCAGTGGCATTCCAAAATTCCACAGAACACAAAACAGTAAACACTAAGTCATCCAAACTGCTTTTGGCAATTGTCAGTTTGCTTCCACTCATCCCTTTGTTTGTTTTACATGCTGACTGTGCTCCTGGGAGAATATCACATGCATTTCTATTTGGCTTTTTATCACTCTCCTGTAATGTACTCATGAAATGGAATAAAGCAAGAGGGAAATCTGATCCCAGATGATGCCTGAATTCAGCATTTGGGACATCATGGAGCTGCTTAAGGACAAAGGGGAGGAAGAACAGTGAACATCAATCCATATTTCCCTTTGCAGATGGCAGCTGCAGGAAAAGTTGCTTCTGGCATGCAATTCTTTGGATCTGTGCTGCAACCAAATGCTCCAAGAGTCTTTTTGACTTCCAGCAGGTTCTCAAGTTTAAAAAAACCTTGAAATCAGACAGACAACTCCTCCTTTCTGCGGGAGTCAGCCAAGTACGATTTTCACATCCTGAGTACTGTGCAGCAGCATTTTTAATGTGCATCCTTTGCTATGGCATCTTGTTTTCTACAGCCATTAACTGAGAACAAAACAAGGGGAAATATCTGCAAGGCTATCAGCACACCAAGCTATTGGAGGAGCTGCTGCTGTTCCCTGTTTTACAACAGTGCAACTATGTCAACAAGAATTTCTTCTCACTGCAAACTGTCAGCTATGTCAACATTTCAAGAGGGTTTTTTCAGCATTTTTAACGAAGAAGCTTTTCAGGAATTCTGAAACATTTCTTCAGATTTCTGGTGCAAGAATTGAGCTCAAGGCAGAAGCTTGTCCTTTTCATTTAGGAGGGGCTCATGCCATGCTGTCATCTGCTGCTGGGCATTCCTTCCTGCCACACCAAAGCAAGTGACCAGCTCCACAGCATTTTACCCTCCCTGCAGTGCTAGGAACCAAGAGTCAATCCAACTCGGGCATAGAAAAAAGGACAAATTACTGCAAATGATGCTTTTGAATTACTGCATGGAATAGCCGAACATTTGAACCAGAAAGTGCTTCCAAGGTGTGCTGGAAAAAGAGAATTCTAATGGTTTAAATTCACTGACTACTGAAAGGAATATGAAACTATCTTATGAAAAACACAGCCATGACCAACTCTTTGAAGAGGTTTCAAAAGGACACAGAAAAAAACCATATTCAAAAATAATTCAAGGAATCTACTCAAGAAATAGTTCATTACAGTCCTCTGAGAGCCCATCCTGAATTAATCTTTTTTAACACTGGCTTAGCAAAAACTGCTGTTCTTATTCCAGAAATTCTCAGCTAGGACTAATAATGCAAATAAACATGATTTTAGGATCCGAATTTTAAATTTAATTATAATTCCATTAAAAGAAAACTCACATCTGTCTGCAACATACAGTGCACTTTTAAAAGGTATTATTGCAAAAAAGGTTCCTCCCCTCATGCTGTAAAGTGAAGGGGGAGCAATTCTTGTAATAGACTGTTATGCTTAATATATGTTTTAAATCATCTTCCTGCTATAAAACCATCAAATGGATTCCATGGTATTGCACAAAGCATAAAAGAAACTGCCATTACACAGTTTTAAACTTAATAAAAGCACAATAAAGAGCAAAGTAAGAATGTACCTTTCATTTGGGTTCCAAAGGTAAGTGCCAATTTTGCAAACAGCTCTGGGTCCTCAAATTTATCTTCTTCAGCTTTTACCCAAAAGCTGTTTTCTCCTATTTCTTGAGGCTCAATCTGCAAGGAAAACAGCATCTCCACGGTCAATCAGGAATGTTTCCAACAGCCAAGGTAAAACAAGTGCTACAGAACCTCCGTGAGAACTGGGCTGAGGAAGCTCAGCCCCGTTCTGGAATGTTCCATCCCTGCTGCTCCTGCACAAGCACGGTGAGCTGAGCTGCCCACAAATGGCTTTATTGCACTTCTCCCACTCAGCAAGTTCTCCAAACAGAACTAATAACAGCAGCTGGCTCTGAAACTGTTCTAGCTCTCTCTTGATGACTTTCCAGAGAGTTCCCAAACTCTTTTTGCTGCTACCTGAGAACTGTGTGGAACAATTTATCAGGAAATGAAGTGGCCATGGGGACCTGGCAGAGACTGAGGCTGAGCTCTCTGGGCTGCACCAAAGGAGGAAAATGCTCTGCAATACAGAAGCTGAATGACAACTTGACTCTTCATGTATGACTCAGAACTGCTGTTCTGTTTTCAAAATATGCTCCTCTAACAGCTTTGAGCACATTATTAATTATTGTTTATAAATTTCTTTAAATGAAAATAATTTCCAAGGGCTATTTAACTTCAAGATGATATGCAGGGAATTCAGCAATGCTGCATTTGTCAGCTTCACTCCAATTTCCCTGCAACATCCTGGTCCTCCACCTTCCAGCCCTGCTTTACCAGCAGCTCCAGGGAAGACATTTTAAAAAACTACCTTAATCCAACACTAATGGGGAAGACAGTTACAGCAAAAGGGACTAAATTAAACAGTAAGAATTTTATTCCTCAAATGATGGCTCCTTAAAAGTGATGATCAAACAGACTTTGCACTTTCTCAGCAGGCAGGGGATCTCTGGCACTGTTCCCAGAGCACTTTAGCAAAGCGTCCATCTGCAGTTCCTTGCCATTGTCACAGCCAGTGTTCACACAGACACTTCAGAAATTATTCCTACAAACTCCCCAATGGAACTGATCACAACGAAATTGGCTGCAATTACCAATATGTGTTATACAATAAAAGCTTGCTTTTCTCTGTGCTTACAGGACAGCAGTCTATGTCCCACAGTTCCAAAACTCCTGCAGAGCATCCTGATCCATCCTCTCTCCACAAGACATTTAATTCCTCCTCCCATGATGGAGAAAAGTTATCATTTCTCTTTTTAGGCAATTATTTTATCAGAATTACAGAAAAAGTAAGGATTTTCAAACTGATTCTAAAATTTACTTAAATTAATACTCTGAAAACATGGCAGGCTGTTCAATATCAGCCTAGTTAAATATGGAAAGCCTGTTTCCAAACTGTGGCCACCAGATACGCTTTCAGATTGTCTGAGAACATCTCCAAATATTTTGAAATCATTTGAAATCATTAAAGCATTAATTCATCTGCCAAAAGAAACTATAAATTGGCATGCCACACATTTCCACACAGGCTCTCTCTCAGCCTGCTGGATTCCTCCTCCAAGGCTGGTGGGATTATTCTGCTGTTTTGTTACCTCAAAGTCTTTTGATCACTCCATATTTAGATGAACCACCCAGCACTGAATATATAAAAGTCCTTTCATTTGCCTTCATGATTTGGTGATTTTGGTACTTTTTCCTACACCAAACATCAACATATCTGTCATTTTTCATACCACTAAAAAACTACCAACCACAACTTTAGGATGCAATGATTTAGTCTTGATAACAGATCCAATTATCTAATAGACCACATAAATTTTCTTTATATGGAAGGAGCAGTGGCTACACTGACCAAAAAGGGGTTTTTAAACATCACACCCCAGCACACACCTGGATTTTTGTGTAACTTCTCCTGTTAGAGGGACTGGATATACTGAGAGCCAAGGAATAACTGGGAACTGCTTTAAGGGTTCACCTGCAAATCAGATTGTGCTTGAACTTTACTGCTCAAGTAATGCTTCAATTCTAAGATGATTTTAAAAATGAAATGTGAATAAATACAATCAAGCTAAGCCACTGGATGCTCATGATGCCCAAACCCTTCCCTTGAGCAGCCCCATGGCTCCTCCCAGTGGCCACAGCCCTGCTCCAGCACATCACTGATTGAGAACAATAAATACCTGGGATAAATAATCAACAAGTAACACCAAGACCTGATATCAGCAATTCCTGAACTCACAGCAACACCAAACATCACGAATTTAAAAAGCTTAAGCTGGTTTGCTTTGCTAGGTATGTGTGAAAGCTGCTTTAAAACAGTTTGAAGATAGAGGTATGTTTTTATACAGCTTGAGGGATGTTCACTGCAGCTGAGACAAGGCACTGGAAGTAAGCTGCCTTCCTGGGACACTGGGCACCACAATGACTGCAATTAAACTGACTTCCTGAGACACTGGGTACCAGCAATGACTGGGGGTAAGCTGCCTTCCTGGGACACTGGGCACCACAATGACTGCAATTAAACTGACTTCCTGAGACACTGGGTACCAGCAATGACTGGGGGTAAGCTGCCTTCCTGGGACACTGGGCACCACAATGACTGCAATTAAACTGACTTCCAGAGACACTTGGTACCAACAGTGACTGGGGGTAAGCTGCCTTCCTGGGACACTGGGCACCACAATGGGCTCTGCCAAGATGAATGAGATTTAAAACATCACAACACGGTACCAAGCCTATCAGTGCAGTGCAGGAGAGGAAGGAACGTCATCTTCCCACACCTCAGGCGTACCTTTGACCAGTTGATTCTCTTCATGGACACTTCCAGCTTATACTTCTTCTTCTCCTTCATCCCGTGGGGCAGCGCTGGCACCATGGGGAAGGGGGCAAAGGGGACCCCTGCCAGGGGGGGAGGCATTGGGGGCCCCCCGAAAGGCGGCGGGGGAGGGATGGCTGCCCCGGGCAGAGGAGGAGGAGGAGGGGGCCCTGCCCCTCCAGGCAGAGGGGGAGCAGGAGGAGGCCCTGCTCCCCCGGGCAGAGGGGGCGGCGGGGGCACGCCAGGCAGAGGAGGGGGAGCTGGGATGGCTGTACCGGGCAGAGGAGGAGCAGGGGGAGGAAGGGATGCACCAGGTAAGGGAGGAGGAGGAGGGATTGTTGCTCCACCTGGCAGGGGAGGTGGTGGGGGAATTGTTACTCCACCTGGCAAGGGAGGGGGTGGAGGAATTGTTACTCCACCGGGCAGGGGAGGGGGTGGAGGAATTGGTACTCCACCGGGCAGGGGAGGAGGAATCATTCCTGTACCAGGGAGGGGAGGAGGAGGAGGGATGGCTCCACCAGGGAGTGAGGGCGCTGGAGATGGTGGGACGTTCTCACTTGGGTGGGCTGGTATTGCTGGGGCTTCTGTCAGGCCTGGACCCTGGAACAGAACAGAGCAATTCCCTTCATCAGTGACACCAGGCAGTTTGATGTGAAGCTGAACCAACCAGGATGGTTTTTAGCCAACTGCATCTCAAGAAAGTGAGAAATGCAACTGTTCTCCTATTTAAATGAGAAACAATAACAATAGATTATCCCACGTACCATAAAGCTGCCAAGTAAACTGAATAACCTAGCATTTTTATCAAAACAAATTGTTTCAATTTTAAAGAAAATTTAATAGTAGCAGTAACATTTAAGTGAACAGAACAGCATTTTATTTCTTACCAATGCACAAAACATTTATCCCACTTAGGACACCCCGGCAAGCTGGGGCAGCAGAGATGAGAATAACCATGGTGAATTTTAACAACACTCATCTGCTGCTGGGAGAGCTTCCCCAGCAATCAGGGCAGCAGCTGGTGCAGTGGAAGAGGCCACAGGAACACAGTTGTTCAGAGCTACTCTGACATCTGGAGGGGTGAAGGGTGTGCAACAACCTGTCCTGCTGTCTTTTGGATCTGTCTGAGGGTGCTTCTTTGGTGAGAGGAAGAAAGAGCCATCACAATATCCATTCTAATGAGTTCTTACTAATTAATAAGGAAGAGAAACAGCAGCATGTCAAACCATCAGAGGGGTGAGTGCAGCTGAAAATAAGTGTCATCAAATTCTGTGGGGAGCATAACAGCAGAAAAGGGAACAGATCCCAGAATTACATGGTTAATTACCCAGTGGTCAGCATTACTGTGAATGCCCTGTCATGTCTGGATAATCTGAACTGTGTTAGAATCAATAACACAGGATTAACAATTAATTAGACTAAAAGTACATTTTTTATTTTGCACAAGGCACAATGTGTTTCTTTGCTCACAAGTTATAATGCAACAATTGCTGGAGAACTCATTAAAACATTTGTCACATTTCAGTGGAACACTGGCTTGTAGGAATTTGTAACAAACACAAAAATTGGCAAGAAGGAAGTAAGAACAGGAGTGTTTGAGTCTCCACCTTAGTGCCCAAATAGGAAGTGAGATCACAGGCTTTAAGGCAGAAAACATAAAGACAAAAAGGCAGACCTTGTCTAGCATTGAAGAAGAAAATAAGCCAGACTGAGGCAAAAGCACTAAATTATAATATCTGTTAGTTCCCAAAAGGTATAAATGACCTGTCTAAATCATAAAGCTGGTGTAAAAAATAAAAAAGGCTTTATATAAAAACTGTAAGAGTAAAAACTACATATAAAACCAAAAGCCTTTAAAAATAAACACTTCCAAAACTAAAATTTCTGCAAAACACACAGAAGGAGCAATGTGAAAGCTAAACAAATACCTGCATAAAAAAGAAACCAGACTGGATGCAAGATTTTTTGTAGTGTAAGGAACATTTTTTCTCAATAAAGCAGGTACCTTACACAAGTTGAATTTTGTAAAATCTTACCTCCATTAACTATCCTTAGTAACTTATGCTGGCTGCCAAACAAATCAGTACACCTTTACCAGACATTCCAAACTCCAGACAGACAAGTTACTCTGGGGCAATTTCTTCTCAACTCCTCCACCAAAAAAACCTCACTCAGCTGTGGAACTTAATGTGACATTATTTTATTACCTGGGTCCGGAGCTGTTTGACTTCTGATTCAAGTTCTTTGATTTTCTCCTCTCGTTTCTGCAGCTCTGCTTGTGCCTCTTGCCGAGCTGTGAACTCTTCATCAAACTGTGAAGATTTAAGCAGCACAGCAGAGTTAGTCCAGTTATGGCCACACCAGAGCCTACACTGGCAGGAATTCTTTGAACAGCATCAGAGCTGCAGCAATTATGCAATTTTAATCCTTTTAGCAGCATTTTTCTATCTAACATGTTCGCTTTTAGCACCACAATTTTTTCCATCAACAAGTCAATGACAGAGAGCCACCCAGACCCAGCTACTCAGATCAGGTTCTTCCCTCCAAGAGAACACTGCAGACTTCTCAAACCAAACTCAAGTACACATCTATTGCACCAAGCTTAAATTCATTAAAAATTAAACCAGCAATCATCATGTTCAAGAACATGTTTTGCCATTTGGCTGAAAATGCCTACTTAGACCAGAGCAGCAAAAAACACCAAAATTTGGAATTATTTCAATATACACCTCCAGAATACCAGAACTTCAGTACTACTGCAGGTAATATAGCACATTTATTCATTTCCTTAAGCTTATACCCATACTTAAGTTATTTAATTATGATTATTTCAGGACAGGAGACCAACAAGTGGAATTGTGAGAGTCACTATTTCCCAGTTTCAGCTGAGAAACAAGCTGATTGTGTTCCTGTCATGATTCTGTTCCACACCATGAGCAGGACTTACCTTCCTGGAAAATTCTGCTGCTTTCTTTTCACTCTCTTCTACTTTAGCCTTGTCCACACAGGCATCTAGAATTTAAATAAAATACCACACACAAATCAAGTCACACACATCACAGCTCTGAGGTGCTTCCAGCCATCATTTCCCTGTAACCCATGACACAAAAGCAACAGGCATTTATTTTTCTGACCCTGTCTCATTTCATTAAAGGGTACAGCATTTGGGCTGGTATTCCACCAGCACACCTGTAGCTTACATGCATATTTCCAGAATATGACAAAATTCCCAGCCAGTGTAAGTCTAAACAGAAGAATACAAAGAAAAACAAGGTAAAACTGCTCAAAGAATACAAACCAACAAGATGTGTAAAATTGATGTCCATCCTTCCTCTGTATTTAAAATCTGGGTCCATGCCACTGCAGTGCAGCACTATCTGAGACACACATTCTTCTATGATCTTGTAATACTGAGGTCTGAAACAGGAAGCATTTACAAGACAGTAAGAACATGAACAAGACTTTCTGCAGTTGGGGAAAGGGGGCAACTAACTCCTAATATCTGAGTTCTGCAAGCGCCAGAAGAAGCACCAAGTTCAAACTGTTATTTGTAAATATTTTGGATGGGATGCCTCGACCTTGCTATGACACTGAGCTGCACATACGAGAAGTTCACGCTGAGAAGAGGAGATTCAAGGCACAAGGGAGTATTTTCAATTCGCAGTTGCACGACTTCCATGTTCTTTGAAGCAATGAATATATAAAACTCGAATAAAGAAAAAGTACCCAACAAATAAGAGGTTTTTGGGATGAGGGTGTTAGACTAAGCTTCAAGTCTTTGAAATAAACACAATTATATTTACCAAGACCTTTTTAATACTAACATGGAACAAAAACAAAAACAACACATCAACCTCAAAGAGTGGCTTTGTAGGCATGAGCTGCCTCAGTTTAGCAGGGTCTTCATTTCTCTTCTTGCCCCTGCTGCCCCCAGAACCCCAGCCTGGCAGCTGCACTCACCGGACATAGTAATCGTTCCTGATCAGCAGGAAATGCTGGAGAATTGACAGGAAGTAATTTTCAGAAGAAGTGTCTTTCACCATATTGTACAGCAGGTGAAATACTTCGCTCACATCAGTGCAAGCATTGTTAAGAAAATAGCAGTATTTAAAAAAACAATTTTAAAAACAAACAAAATCCCAAAAAACCCCACTGCAGTCAGAACAGCCATCCCACCCAAACACAGCTCCCCAGACAGTTCCCTTATTTTTCAAGTAAAACCCCTCCACACTTTGAGCTCCTATCCTTAGCAGTAAATATTATTTCTCACTAAGACTGTGCACAGAATTTCTATGCCCTGTTTATCAATTAGGAAATGTTTCATTATTAAATCAGAACAATCAGATATAGACTTCATGTTTTAAAAACATTTCACACAAAGCTTTGTTCCCACTCTGAGCTCAGCCAGGCTGTTGGCCAACACACACTGGGCAATCTTTGCCATTTCCTAGAGATGACCCTTATTTGTAATTACCTGTTCTGCACAGCAACAACACTGCAGGGGATTTTACAGTCCTCCCACTGATTGCCTCTACCTCCCTCTGCTTCCTCCTAAAACCTGCAAGCAGCCATTCTGAACTTAGGGAACTTGAAATTTCCTGCTCCTTCACAGCTAGAAAAGGCACACATCTGTAGTGCTTCAGAACCTATAAGAAATTTTGTTCCTTTTACTATCAAAACTCATTTTTCTTCCAACTTATGATCTTCCACGGGTATAATTTTATCTCTTGATGTATTATGAGACAGAGTTTAGCTTAATAAATGTTATTTATGAAAAATTAATTCAGTTCCCAATGACTTACATTTGACATGCAAATTTAAGCACTAATTATCCAAATATTTTCCAACAAAAAAGCAACTGGAGAGAAATCTGCTTGACAAAGCCCCTGGTAAGACATACAACTGAGACAAATAACCTGCACATAGAGCACTGTAATTTCCATTTAATAAAGTTCTGAAACAACACAAGTTAGAACAGCATTTCCTTAAAGGATATTCCATTTCAGCTTTGATGTCATTGAGACGATGTGACAGTTCAAAGTGGTCTTCATCTTTGTTCTCATCAAACACCCTCAGCTGAATATCAAGCTCTTCATTTTCCTTATCTTTCAAGGCCTGTTTTTCAAGGTAAAGTATATCTTAATTTTCCCTTTTTTAAAGCAAAAATTCCCCCCTTAAAGGACTGCACTGTGATGAAATGTAAGACATTAACCTTTAGAACAGCAACAAGATTCAATTCAGTACCTGGGCTTTTTTATTATAATGATTCAACTGAGAAAAACTAAGGGCAAAACATCAGCTCACAGAGCAGGTATGGGCTACAGAACAAACAAGAAAACTTCCAGTTGAATCCATTTCTCTTAATGGGACAAAGCAGTTCCTGTTTGTTAATGTCAGAATTCCATTACAAAACCACAATAGGTATATTTCAAAACATTAATTGGCATGAGGTTAAGAAGTTTAAACAAGTGTAAAAAGATTTGTTCAGATGTTCCACAGCAAATAAAGTCACTAGATCATATTAATCTATCTACATGATATAAACCTAAAAATATCCCTAAGAAAAAATAACATCACACATCAGAAAGTGTCTCAAGGCTGAATGAGCCAAAAATGGAAGTTTCTGTTTCTGACAAATGGACAATTTGAAATTTCTCATCTTAAAAGTCATAGCAGAATAAATTGTTTCAGACAAATATAAGCAGGTACTCCAGTTTTTCTCATCTTTTGTAAGTGATGAATACCTTAAGTACACCTATTTTTGATGCAAGCATCAGAATGGTTTCTTGGCTAAGAGATACAAATCTCTCCCAAGTCAGAAATATTCCTGTCTGTGCAGCTGCATGAAGACAGACATGCAGCCTCAGAATGAACTTCTGATTTGATTTTTCTTTAAAATGTCCCAATGCATTCTCAGCAGGCAGATAAAAGAAAACCAGATTTCACAGAAAACAACAGGAACAGCACATACAAAGAAAGTTAATCCAAGATTGGTTCCACAGCCAGATTCACATTGACTGCATGTGCTTTGAGCTCATTATGCAGCATTTGGCTACCCTCATTTAATTTCTAATATATTGACTTGTTTCAACTACTGTTTTGCAGCTCATGGGAATCTGAATTTGTAACTCTGCAGGCTGAAGCAGATTTGGGCTGATAATCTGACCCTCTGCTCCCCCAAATCCTTCCCATCTGCTGTCCTGGTTAAACAGTTTGGTTATCTTCAGCATTCACAGTGGACAGTGACCAACTCCTGCATACAAGGGACTCACAGGCAATATTTTCTTCAGGCCACAACGTAAAAACTCATTTCTCAAGTGTATCCTGAAATCAAGGTCCTCAGGGGATGTAACAAGGGCATTGATGAGCTGCATACATGCCACCTGCAATCAGAAACAGAATGGACATCAATACTTCAGTCACTGTTTCAGTTGATTTATAAAACCAAAAAGATGGAAATTATTTATTATGCAGCACACATGCAACACTTGGGTTTATTTTAGCACCATCATATTTTCTCTGTTTCCATATCAGGATGCTTCCACTGTATCAAAGGAGTACCACATGAATGATCATTACAGAGTAATGTTTGGGCTGGAAGGGACCTCAGAGCCCACCCAGTGCCACCCCTGCCATGGCAGGGACCCCTCCCACTGTCCCAGGGTGTCCCAAGCCCTGTCCAATGTGGCCTGGGACACTTCCAGGGGCCCCCCCACCCTAAAATCATGCCCTAGTTATTCCCAAACTGAAGTTTCCCATTGCACCTCCCTTTGTTTCTCCTCAGCATTCACCAGTCTGAAAGCAAACTGTTTCTACAATAACTAACATCTTAAAACCCACCCAATAAACACCCATACCCAAATTAGTCACATCACCAGGTGTTTTTTCCATTCCTGCAGAGCCCTTGTGCAAAATGCCTGGTCTCAGGGTAGTGGCTAATGCTTTAATTGAACAGCTGTGCACTTTAATTGATTTATTTGAAAACAGGTAGACAACAACACAACACCAAAAGTGCTGATCCACTTTAAAAGACTAAAATGGGACTCAAGGGAAATAGCAAGTTTGGTAAAAGATGTTAACTGCAAATAGAAGTAGCTTCAGAGTAGGACAAAAAAAATCAATAGCTGCTGAGGAAAAAAATCAGATAAAAAGCACCTTCCTGTTTTAATTACATTCACTATTTAGCTTTAATAGAACACCTTATGGAGTCTCAAATTTCTATTAAAACACCCTTTCAAAGGCACTCTCTTGATAGAGCTGCATCTTCAGATAATGCAGTATCATCATGCTTGCTTGAATGATTCTTGTTATTTTACTACTATGACATGACTTAACAAGCCAAAGCACATGTCCAATCTGAAATTAATAGAGAGAAGAGGTGCCATCTGCTCTGACTGCTCCTGCCAGAGAGACTCTGCCTTAATGGCTTGTGCTAATACATTCCCAGCAAAGAAGGGTTTTGTCAGAACCACGGTAATGAGTCTTGCAGTTGTGCCTTCACTGAGGTAGCAGTGAGCCTGGGGAGAGGAGCTGGCAGCAGTGGGGGTGGTGGCTGTCGTTTGCCTTAAATCAACAAGGTCATGGAGTGGGAGACAACTCCAGAATGGATTCTCCAGTGATAGCACTATTAAGATTAGAACATCATTTATAGACACTTATTGGCCATCATTAACTCATCAGCTCTGAAACAAGAGGTGCTGATGGTAAACACAGCATTAAGGCAGCTGCAGCTGATGTGGATTTGAGCCAAGACTGGAAAAAGGCATCCCAAGGATACCTGCCCTGCCTGTATTTTTCCATATCTTTCAGCCAAGGTGGCTGAAAAATAAATTTTTGTACAAAATGTGCATAATTACTGTGCAATGAGAAGGCCATAAGTCAAAGTCATCCCTTATTAGGATATTCAGCCACTTGGCCTCTATGCAAAAATGGCAGTACCAAAAAAACCCAACCAATCCCAACTAAAAAAAGCTCACATCTTAATGCCAACCAAAACTCTGGTAAACATAAAATATTTATCTCTATCCATGGACACACAAGCAGCAATAAACATGATCTAAGTCATGACAGTAACAACCACTGGCACAGATTACTTTATTAAAATAATTTTGAAAGCTCAGTAGGTTCACCTCACCCTCAGAGAGGCACTATGGCTGGTGAAAGGCACACATTGAGCACACACAGCAGGAATGCAGAGTCCTTGTTGGCAAAAGTACCAATAATATCCTGCTGCACTTCACTCATCCCAAAAGGGACCCTGCCAAAAATGGGCACACCCCGTGCTAACCCTGCCGTAATTAGCATAAATCTGAATATTTAAAGGCCACAGGTACTGCTGCCTAAAGTACCAGCACTAGCCCAGATTTATTACCTGAACATTACACCTGGCATCCAAGGAAAGAAATATCACCAATTACTCTCTTTATAAGATGAAGATTGCTTAATCCTATTTTTGGGACAGGAAGGGAGTTCCTTGGCCTCTCACCAACTAACAAGTAGAAAATCCAGTACCAGTAGGCCAGTTGTATTTATTTCTCCTCTTTTACTGATGAGTAGCACTAGAAGACGCGTGTGAATCACAGCTCCCCAGGCCATACACAGTGCTCAGCCTTTCCCTGAAGCACACACACACACAAACCCACCTGCAGCTGGATGAACTCGTGGTTCTCCAGGCCCTCCACGATCTGGGAGAAGCGTTCCTCCCTGTTGTGCCTCTCAGCAGCAGTGGTTATAGCACCTAAAAGCTTGTCCAGCCTAAGAGAGAGACAGACTGTCAGGAGAGCTCAGCACAGCCAGCTCACTCATTTCCAACATACTGAGCTCAATGCTCATACAACTCAAGGCTTAGTGCCCTCACAGAGTTTAAATGCATTATCTACAGAAGCTGAAAACAAGTCAAGAACAAGTGTTATAAATGTCTACAAGATTAATGTTGAAATAGAAAAAAGGGGAGACTAAATCTATTATTATTTCAGCAATGAAACAACCAATGAGAGGAAAAAATTCCTCCCTTTGCAAACTGCACTTGATAACAGTGGACATGTTTAACATCTGGAAATTCTAATAAACTGTCCTTTCAGGAATCAGAATGTTTTAATCCATTTATTGCATAGAAGACATGAAGTTCACCCATTTTAACCTTCAGTAAATAAACACAGTCGGAAATGTACAGGAAACATATGCCAAGTGATCATCTTTGTTTTAAAAATCTCATGGGCAAGTGCTAAATAATTCCAAGTTGAACTGTTCCAAAGCCCAGCTGTAAATCTGTAAATGCAAACTCCTGGTTCCTGTGGTAGAGGTGGTTTGTCCTTTCACACCTTCCACTTCAGCCACACTGTGTAGGTCTCTGCTCATTTGCTTTTCTCTGATTTAATACTGAATTAGGGCAACACAACAGGTGAAGTCTCTTTAATTTTAAACCACATTAAACACTTATCAGGTTACATTTGTTTCCTTGACAAGTTTTCTCACCTGTGTCCAAATTAACAACTCATAAGCACCAAAAAAGCTTCAATATCTGACTTACATGTTTTCCTCCCCAACAATGCAGATAGCAGAAAGGATTTTCACTGTCTCAGTCATCATGTGGGGTTGCTTTGGATCAATTGCTCTTGACAGCAGCAAGAGGCTCCTTTCATCTCCTAGGATCCTTTGCAAACCGTACTGGCAGAAACAAAAAGCTCTTGGTGAAAAGGTTGTGCTTGCTTGGAAATTCATGCCCAACTTGAGATCCTGAGGGATTGTCCCAGCTCCTCCCTCCCTCACCAAAACCCCACGAACCCCCTGGCCCTCACTGCTTGGGGACACAGGTCAGGGTCCCCAGAATGCATTTGAGGCATTCTCCTGATAGAGATTCAGCTCCTCAGGACCTTGTAAAATCAGTCCCCACCAAAAAACAAGTCAGGTTTTATTTTATGTCTATAACTGAAACACCTCTGAAGTATGAAAACTCTGCTTTTCTCCCTTTCATTTCTAAACTGAGCAAAAATAATTATAAGTAACTTTTATGCAGTTTTATTTGCTGGAGAAGATACACAAATATAAGACTTCAGATTTTGCTATGAATAAAATAAAATTACAAGTTTCACACATCAGCTTCCAGAAGGTACTCAGTCTGTTAACCTGAGTAACCTGTATTAGAAACAAATCAGATACAACTTAACCTAACCCTTTACCCATGACCTACCAACTTAAAAACTGCAGCTAAAAAGATATCAAATCCTACTCAATTTAAATCAGGTAGAAAGTACATTATATTAACAAACAAGTATTGAAATCTGAACTTGGAAAACTTGGAAAGCTTTTTTTTAAGTTTCCAAGTAATTAACTTCCAAATTTACTTACCTTAAATTTATACTATCATCCTCTCTTTATCAAATATTTTACTTCCACAAATCAATAATTTAACAAAACTAAGAAAAAATGCAGGAAGGTTCATGAGGAAGACTCTCAACAGAAGTTACACTAAGTTTAAGACTTGCATTCCCAAAGAGTTAAGCACTGGATAGACAAGCTCTCCTCCCCTCTCCAACATTTACCATGTTATATACCTGTTGAACTCAAACCCAAACATGATAAAATATGTGAATTTAAAATAATACTTACTTTATTGTTCATAAATGCTTTGAGGCACTGGATAAGTTTATGTTGATTCTTCTTATCAATACTTTCTTGCCTTGAAAAGAAAGGGGAAAATCACATAAGGAAAATCCTCACAACCTCCCCATCCCTCCCTTCAAATGATCCAGGTCCTTACTGTTTCTTGTCCAGAAGCTTTTCCAACGCATCCAACAGGAGCCCAAGACCTTCATGTCCAAAATTGTTAACCCAGCTGGAAAAAAAAAACCCAAAGAAAAAAGCTTTTAGTTATTTCTTAATCAAATGCAGAACTTGCAAAGCCATATCTCTGTTCTGCTTGTGCATCCCTTCACAGGCTCCACTCCTGTCTCACTTCCCAAAAGATCTGATCAGCCACGAAGGCAAACAGCTCCAACAAGTACAAATTGCTGAAAGGCACAGAGAAAGGTGAGGAGATCCTGCAGACAGCTGCAAACATTTCACTGCTCAGATCAGGGTGCTGAGAACACTGCTCTCCTGTCAACAAGCATTAGCACAATGACGCTGCTTCCCAAAAAACCCCCAAAGCCCACAACTCCTGCTCAGCAAAAACAGCATGATGAAAACTCCTGCAGAAATTGCTCTGCTTACCTGACTGGGTTGCTGGTTAGAGACACTCTCAAAGACTCCAGGCAATTAAGAAGTTTCTCATCTGAAATTCCAGACCGCAGCTCATGGATGTACTCTTGTGAGGACAGGGTACATTCGTGCTTGCTGTTTTTGAGTCCCCCCTAGCACAGAAGGCAGAATGCTGCTGAGTGTTCCAGTGATCAAACAGTGCTCAGATGATAAAATAAAGGACTAATATTTCCACAGGAATTTCCAAATCACAGTACAAGTATTCAAGACAGCTGATTTGACTTGGATTTGTCATCAGTGTTTAACACTTTTGGTTTTACATCACAAGGATAATTATTTTTGCTGGAATCTTTTTCACTTTGAGTAAAAGTGCATGTACTACAAATGGAATAGAAAAATTTAATTCCTTCATTCAGCTGTATTAACATACATAATGAGAGTGTATTGGAAACAATCATAAAGAGAGACACACAAAAAACCCAGTTCATGCAACTCCCTGAGGCAATTTTTTGCTGTACCATAGCTCCTGTTTGACCCCTAATAGAGATCTCTAGAGGATCTTGTTTGCTGCAAAAAAATAATACAAGAGATTTGACAAAGAGCTCCCTCCTGCTGAAGTGCCACTACACAAGAATAACTACTTACACAGTATTTCACTATTAAATACCTGAATATCAGTTTTTAGAGCTGGACTATTCAAACTCTTGAACAAGACAAAACACTTTTCCAAAAGGTGCAACTAATCTTTTGTACAGCTCTGACAAGTTGCAGCAGGCTTATCTCAGAAGAGTGGTTTTGATTCATTTGCAGCTCCTCAAGCTCCTTAGCTCTGAAGGGTCTGTTGAAGAGAGCCTGATAAAGATGTCATGGGTGCAAAGGCAGTATCAAGTGCCTGTCCTAGAAGAGTATTTATATGCATTTGGTTTTCATTGTATCACTTTCACCACAAATATTCCATTTTTTGTCTCTCTTTGACAAAGCTCCACTTCTTATGAAGCTGCTGCTTTGCTCTCTTCAAATTCTTACCATTCATTTTCCAAAAATACACTAAGTATGGCTGACGGCAAAATGACTTGGCTAAATTTAAATTAATGACTTTGACCTAGGCAGATTCCAGGCACACACCAGAACTGTGCTCACAATACACTTTCAGATTCAGAACAAAACCAGGACAGACTGACTGCAGTGAGACATCAGGCTCCTCTGCACTGTGTCAGCTTTGAAGCTGCTCCTTGCTGACATGCAAAGCACCTTCAGCTGGGCATCACATCAAAGGACCAAGGCAAAGATGAGTAAGAAGGATAAAAAGGGACTAGAATCAGTCTCCATCAACATCCTGAACAAAGAGATGCTCTTCCACCAAAAGAAAAAGGAATAAATGGAGGGGGGCTATATTTATAGGAATAGGAGCTGATTGTAAATTAGATTAATACATCAAAAGTCTTCAAAATTCAGAAAAACCATCACTCTGAAGGACCATAATGTAAAGAATTAGGAAAAAGGAACAGCTTTATCCCATTGGATGGATGGGAATCAGAGAAGATTTTGTGTGTAACTAATGTACATCATCTCCACGGTACAGATCCAACTGGGCACAAATGTTGTCATTTCAGCCATTCCCCAAATGGAAAAGAAGAGAACAGAAATGCTGCTGAGAGCCACAAAATGTACAGAGATGAGGCAGTGGTAATGTAAGTCGGTGCCACTGCCTGTTAAGCTGGACCCTGAACAGCTCTCTAGAATGCAAGGCAGGGGCTCCTCCCAAGAGAGGAGCTCGCCCTTGCCCTGCAGCCTGCTGCCAGCTCCACAGGAGACTCCAGCTCACACTGGGGCAACCTCAAGTCTTTGCTGCTCTTTGTTTCATTTTTAAACCAAGGTGGGATCCTGCTGCCTCCTTCTGTGCCATCCAGGCCATTGGTGAAGCACCTCTGCTCTGCCTAGTCCCTTATTTTCAGAAGACCCATGACTCTCAAAAAGAGATCAACAATTCAAAAAGAACTGGCAGCTATGGTACTCTGCTAAGGCTCTTTCCCACAGCTTGCAGGACAGGCACATTTCTTCATTGGTTCTTTAAAAAGCACCTTTAACTGCACAGCAATAAGGAACCAACTCTTCTTCCTTATTTTCTTCCTCCTTCAAAATGGATGGTCACTCAAGACAGCTCATAAAAAGCCATTCTTGAAATCTTTCAGAGAATTTTCAGATTACCAGGATTACTTTGTTATTCCCTGCAATCAAGGTCTCAGTCTCAATCCACTCTCACCTCCAGCCATGCTAACTCAAATGCTGAACCAGATGCAACTTCTTTTATTTCCCTATTCAAAGAGAGTTTGACTGGAATACTATTTTTAAGAATTGCTATGCCTTTATATGAATCAGATTTTGATACAAACATTTTTCATTTACTTGGAGGTGTAAGGTCTCAGTGAAAAATGTTTACAGGAGAACACCTAATAAAGATGGAAGCAAAAGGGAAGTAGAAAGAAACTGAAGAGGGCTGGGTCTCACATCAGAATGCTCAGAGATTAATCCAATGCTCAAGAATGAACATCTTAGGAATTCCCTTATGACTGGTCACCTTCAGTGTTACAATTAAGGCAGAGGAAGATTCCCTGGTGCCAGCTCAAACGAGAGCCTGCACCACACAGCAGTCCCTCCAGTGCTGAGGGTCCCGTGTAAAATTCAAGCTCCCAAGTTCCCATGAACGGGAAACCTCTTCTCTGCCATCTCTACAACCCAACAGTCCTAATGGGAACACCCCAAAATTCCTCCCTGGTCACGGTGGATCTGTACATCTTGAAGGGAACAGCTCCACGTGCTGGCAGCAGCAAACAGGTCCCAAAGGATGAACCCTGGAGGAGGCACTCGGAGGTGCAAGAGCTCTTCAAGCAATGATATGCAAAGCCATACACCAGGCACAGCATTTCTGATTTAGTATTTAGCAAGTTATTTGCACAAAAACATGCTTTTAATGCAGAGCTGTTCTTGCTCTCTGTCAGACCCTGAACCCAAAGGCATGGGGGAAGAAAACATGTTAGAATTTCTCCTCTACCCATTGTGGGAGTATCAGCTTGCTTTATAAAATTAATCTCACAAAGCAGCTGTTCAGGCTAATTCACACCAAAAGGAAATTACACAGCAGCAGTGGTTTTAACACACTGAGCTGGAAAATTAATAATTTGTCCCCTCAAAAATCAAATACTTTTAAATACATAAGCACAATGAAGATATTCTCCTCAATTAGGGGAAGAACCAATAGTGTGCACAAAACTAACAAGCACTGGCGAACACAAGTCTCTTTAAAGGTCACTATGAATAACACAAAGCCAAGAGAAAAATATACAAGAATATAGTGTGCAGGAGAGAAACCTAACTACATCTGAGGTGATGATTAGGCAGTTTCAAGTCATAGATTGTTCTCTATTTCTACTACAAAATTTAATTACTGAATATGATCTAAGTAGAAAGCCTTGCTGTATCTGAAAAGCCTGTTCTGGCTGTAATCAAAAATAAAGTCCATCCATAATTTAAAAGAAAATTTTTGCTTTCAACCACTATTTTAAATCCATATGTAATTATTCCCAAAAAATCCCATACAATAGGAAGCAAAAACTTGCTGAACTCACTCCAACAAATGAAACTCCAAATATTTGTCTATAATATTTGAATTCAATCAAAACATAAAACGTAGATGAGTCCTTAATAAGAGAAAAGCTATGCTCTCAGTGATCTCATCTTAAACATATTGACCTCCTGGATCCTCTAAATTAATCTTATTGTCACATTGATCTGCTGAAGTTGGCATTTCCAAGACAAGCTATGAATAACAACAATTAGAGCATAAAAAATTCCCCATCTAAACAGAATGAAGTAAGCCAAATATTGTCAATTTTAAATTTCAAGTGTCTGCCTTCAATAAAAGGCAAGACAAGCTTAAATTGTGTTTGTTGCTCACAGTGAAGAGATGAGCTCAGTGAGTTCGAAGTATTTGGAAACAGACTCCTGAAAACTTGAAGAAATCCCTCAAAAGTATAAGCAATGATCTCATTCTACTAAGATCAACATGATTGACAATTATTTTGATAAAATAAGGATTCAGTTGTGCCCCCTGAACTTTTAAAACCCAGATAAAAGTCCAAACTATTCCAGCCTAATCTCTAAAAAGTGAAGTTCATAAGAGAAAACAAAACTCTCGTGTTCGTACTCACCGGAACTTTACTTCCGACTATCTGCATGCAGTGGTCAGCCAAGAGAGGTTATTGTGTAAAAAAGATAATAATAATACATAAATAAACACAGCACAGCACTTAGTAGGATGTAGTTGCACACACATTTTTCAGTGTTTAATCATTAGTAGTAGTAACATTCTCTTATTACTTTATCAACCTGTTCAGGGGTTAGAGCTTCTCTACAGAAAAAAGCTCAAATGCTACTTCCCTGCATTTGAGCTCTACAGCAGGAGCATCAATTTCAAATTCTTATGTTTTGCTGCTGAATCCTCAGTATTTGACACATTTGCCTACAAATAACTGAATACCTGTCTTGACAGCTACATCTTGAAAGATTAAAAATGCCATTTGTTAAAATTATCGGGTCAGATACTTTACATATGACACTGAGAACACTAATGGCATACTGACTTCCTTGTATGTATAACAACTGCTTTTATTATGGAGCTTTTGATCTGTTTAGATGATGTCACCACTGAATTTAATTAAGTTTTTGTAATCAAAAACATAGCCTACAGTTATAACTCCAACTTGCATTTCAGAAAATCTCACATGGCATTTTTATTCAACTGCTCGGTATGGATGCTTTTAATTACATGGATAATTAAACAGTGATTTTCAGAATGCCATCTCCTCTTTACCATGGAAAAGCATCTCTCTATATTCATGAACAAAAAGGTGACTTTCCCCAGGGGAAAGTGCAGGCAGGCAGCACATCTGTGCCCTGCTCTGCCACCCTGCACAAATGCCCACAATGCTGGGAGCACAGGGACATCTGCTCCAGCAGGGCAGCCTCTGTGCTCACCTGAGCTCACCTGCTGCAGGCTGCCAGCTCACTGCACAACCACCACTGCTCTGCTCAGCCTCCCCCTGCTTCATTTTCTACTCTTTTCTCTCCCATTTTTCCTTTAGGGACTCTTTCAGAAACAAAAGTCACTGCAAGTCTCTACAATCAACACTCTCTTCCTGAAGAAGTTTCCCCTAGAAGCACAGAAGGGATTGCCATCAGCAGACAATCTCCTCTCCTAATCTATTATCTTCTCCTCTCACCAATGTTCAACTAGTCACTACAGCACAAAATGTCACCAGGGTCATTTGTGGAACAGAATCTCAATCCTTCACCAGTTCTCAGCTATCATTTCCATGGTCAACAATCTTTCTCTTCAAGTGAGAGAAGGAATGAGAAGCACAGAAAATCACTTCCCATGAAAGCATCCAGCTCATCAGCTCCTACATGTCCTCCATGGCCAAGGAGAACTTTCTTCACCCAGTGAAACCCAAAGTTCCTCTCTCAGAACTCCGAAGACACGTGTTTCAGAAAAGCATGGTCAACATGCTGCAGACAGCACACAGGCAGAGAAAACGAAGCACCAAATTGAAAATAATCTGGTTAAGACAACATCAGAAAATGAGAGTGATATTTTCACATGAAGGGAGGGAGCTCAAAAGCCTAATTAAAACAAACATGAAATGAACCGCAAGAAAAGTGACATCAACTGTTAAATGTGTTTTGTGAGCTCTAAGCAGAAGGTCCAAGTGTAAAAAGGGAAGACAGATAATTATCTGTGACAAAAGAAAAAGGTAGAAAATTTAAAGACAGATCATTTTGAATGCAACCAGCATTTTCATGGAAGACAATCCTGAAGAAAGGAAAGTTTGACAATTCATGATGCAGTAAAGGTTGAGTAGGGCTTGAATTCATTGAGCAGAATAGTAGTTGCTCTGAACAGAAGATGAAATCACAAGTGAAAATGAGGTTTGGCGCCACCATAAGATCCCAATCAACATTTTAAAATTAACCACTGTATTTTAATTTCTTTTTTTTAACAATCAAGATGCTAGCTATTTAGAAGTTAAATTAGGATAACACAACAGAAAGGCAATGTGTATTTCTGGAAGATTCCATTCAAATGCTGTGATTCAATTGCAAGGAGGACATACTGAAGCACACAAACTTTAACATGAGTTGTTTTTCCTCTAGGAAAAACACTTGGCAATGTGTAAAACAGCCACACTGGTGCTGACTTAAGCCCAAAGTGCACATTCATGTACAAGGACCTTTTAGGATGACTCGGTTTTAAATTATTAGTACATTTAGGCAAATGTCTTCCCAGTTCTGTTACGTTTCCCATGCTGCAGCACACATGGGGAGCAATGCAATGCATGAACATTTCAGCAGTGAGCCATGCAATGGTAGCCATGCTTTCCTTACTCAGCTGCATTTCAATTGCAGTGTACATGACAGACATCACCATTGTTTAACTGCATTTTGGGAAAAAATGCAAATACTTCCATTTCTACTTCCACTTTCTACTGCTTCACTAAAGTATTTCTGCATACTAAGAAAAATTTCAGATTTAATATTGATCATCAAGTGAAGATAAAAAACTTACAAAGCATAATTAACAGTTCCCAAAGACAGTCTAGTTCATAGTTCATAACATTCACTGCCTAAGCATGAATAATTCTCCAGTAATTTGTACATTTAGTTGGACCATGCTTAAAGCACTGGATTCCTTCCAGCACACACTTAAGGACTGTGGATTTTCTTTAAGATGAACTCATGCAGGAACATCACTCCTCTCAGAACTTAAATCACCACTTTCATTACCATTTCATCACCATTATAACACAAACTTCTCCTCACTGAAGTTTTTAATGTTTAGGCAAGGCATTTGCATAATAATTGCATGTCATTGTCATCTTAATTTTGTAAATTGAAGTCTGCAGAGGTGATTTTCAAGGTTAACAAGTCAATTGTACTGCTTGGAGTCTATGCTTAAAGATTCCTTAGCCAGACACCAACACAATCTTTACTAATTTCTATATTCGTCAGAGTCAACTTTTAACACACACAAAGCATTGCTGCTATATTTTATAAATAATTAGTACAAAAGTTCAGCTGCAGAAAATAAACTGCAGCTCTTCACTACTTGAAATTTTATTTCTATACCCCAAAAATGTTGGTGTATCCAGTCTTCAAAAACTCTATATGAAGAGTTAATCAATTAAATTACAGAGAATAGTCAACATCAGTGAAAAGTCAAAACATTTTTTCAATTCAAAATGTAATTTGGAACTGGATTTAAGACCATCCTTTCACTAAAAATGTCTAGCACATACATTGCTACTGAAACCACAAAGAAACTTTGGGTACCAAAAATCCTTAAGATGAACTGCACAGAAAGATGCTCAGGTTCTATCCATGACTCTACATTATTGGATTTGCAATTTCTTATGGTTTCCAAGAAAGGACTGAGTTTTGACATTGCCCAGCAAGGCAAATGCAAACTGACTGCTCAGATGCAGCTGCAAGCATTCACAATGAGTTAGCAAGTACACGTTTATTTTTTCCTATCACTCTGAGATAAAGCCAGATAAAAAAAATTCAAGTTTCAAGCTTGAAAAGGCCAAGACTCCAAGCCAGGCTCCTTCCTGAGGTGAGTACTTACGGATTTGGCAGTTGCAGAAATGTACTGGACAACCATCTCACGTTTGGTGCTCAGGTCTTTGTCTCGTAAAGGAGCTTTACGTTCCTCATTCAGGTTCATGTCCTCCTGAAAGAACCACACCACACAACATCAGCAACACAGCTCAGGATTTTCAGTAGTCTTTGTTCTTTTAAAGCTACTTTTGTTAAACAATTAATTTTCAAACAAACAGAAGTTACTTTTTCCTGTTTATCTGTGTGTGTTTGATTTTGCCCTACATGATTTTCCCATTTAAATCTGTCACCTCAAGTGTTCATTGTTTTTGAGACTTACCCAAAATCTAAACTGAATCAAAGGGAGTTAACATCTGTAAAATTTGGCTCAGTAAATCTAGAGGACAAGCACAACAATTCTACATCTCAAGTTGTTGCAGAAGTGTCAACTCTTGAGATGTTCCTGTGTTTGCAGTGAAATCTTATCACAGTGGGCACCATTCCTGCACTATCTAATCAAAGGCTGTTATTACATGGATTAGTAGCTTGTGGAAGGGATAGAGCTGAAACTGTTCCAACTGATGTATTTAAAACAAGCCTAAAAGTCAAAATGCTCTGCTAGATTAAACCTATTAGGACACTTCTTTTAACTTGGTAACTGATTAAATACAATGCAGTCATTACCAGTCATGACTAGGCTTGCCATTAAAAGTCAAAGGAACTTCAGACTGGCACCTCAGAGCAGTCAATGCTCTGCAATCACTACTGGTGAGCAGCCTTGTCACAGAACTTCAGTGTGTGTGAGACAGACCCATTGTCTGCTTCAATTACCATTCCTTGGAAAAGTTAAAAACTAATCCCTTAACAAGCAAAACAAGCAAGAGTTAATTAACACTTATCCAATCCTTCAAAAGACATTCACAGCTCCACTGAAGAGAGCAGAGCTACCCAGTGGAACAGGACAGTTCTACCCACACCACATCTTACCATCATTTTTTCAAAGAGATCCATAACTTCTTTCTCTGATAAGTTCATGCAGCGCTCATCAACAAGTGCCTGGGCATGTGGGATCTCACTGATGGAAGGCTGGGAGTCAATGGGATGCTGAATGAGAGGCTTCTCCTTCTTCACAGCTGATTTCCTGAAGCTTGTGATTCTGTCACGCTGCAAAAACATCCCAAATTAAGCAGAAATAGAAAGAGAAAAGCAGCCAATTGGATGGCAGCAAGGCACGTGTTTTTAGTTAATTCAAGCAGCAGAGTTAAACTGAACTGTAAGTAAAAATACTCAAATATTTAGAGATTACTTTGCACAGAAAGACAATAACATGTAAGGTAAACTCATGACAAGTCACATGCAAATGGCATTTAAATAATTCTCACTGATCCAAAATTGCACCAGCTAGGTGAAACTCCTAGCACTTCAAAGTCCTCAGCTCATTTTCTCCCATTACTAATTACTGTGACAGTGAATAAATATGGTACCACAAAGGTAATGTCCACTGTCCCTTCACCCGAAGGGCTACAAGTCTTTGGAGGACAAAGTAAAAGGCAGCGTGGGGAAGGAGGTACTCACAAGTTCATCAGGCTTATAAAACATCCTGCTGAAGTAAAATGAAGTTGGTAGAGGCGTTAATGCTCCAAGCATAGCTCCTAAGCCCTGGCAGAGTTTTTGAGGAGGAACTGGTGGAATTAGTGCTGAGCTTGAGGAAGGCAGTGAAGGGTGGCTCCCACAGCAGCAGCACCAGGGTTAAACACACGGCCAGGCACTGCCAGGGCTCTGGGTTAGGGCTGACACCAAGCCCCACTCCTGGCTGCAGGCATGCTCAGTTAGGGGTTAATGTTGGAAATAACCAGCACCTTCCTTATAAGGCCATTTCTGTTGTACTCATAACATAGAACTCTATTCTGAAAAAAGTCTGAATTTTTTGATTTAATATCTTTATTTTTTATATATATACATATATATGTTCAATTTGAGAACATCATGCATACAGCAATTTTCCTCAAAGAACTGTTTGCATGCACAAACACCCCTGTATTTGTTTCAGACACTCAACAGCCTTATGAAGATGTGCTTTCATCTAACAGCAGCTTATGTAGGGTTACCAGGATCACTCAGAGCAGTCACTGTCATCTCCTCCAAAACTTGTAAACAAAATTTATATTGGCTACAACAAAACCTCTCTGAGGTCTGAAATGTCTGATGGAGACAGACTTTGCTTGCAAAAGTTTTGATTCATTTCAGATTAGTGAATCCAGAATGGAGACACTAGAGTGAGAGCTGTGGAGTATGGAGAAGAAAGATTATTTTTCTGTTGCTTTGTTTATTTTTATTCATTTTTGTTGTTCATTGTTTTTGTTGTTATTGTTGAGATCCCATGAGATGACCTTAAATCTCTGAAGGAAAGTGTCCCTAGATAAGCTGCATTCCCTTTGAACTTCTTTTGAACTTTTTTTTGAGGTTTTCTTCCTTAGATATTTTTATATTTGTGGACAGAAGCACAATACCTATAAGGATACAGTTAATGTCTTTGACAAAGCAAGAACATAACTTTAATCCATTTTCTACCTTATTAGAATAGTTTAAATTACACTTAAAATTAGGGCATAGCCTGGTGAAAAGCCAAGGATATGACAGTGCCTGAAATGCAGTTTTATATTGACCATTCAACAGTCACAAAAAGTCATTTAAGATCCAATTGTACCACACTTCATCTGTTTCAAGTGTAACTTATTAACACCAAATTTGTTCAATTAGATTGCACCGGTGAGATCACTGGAAAGACACAAAGAAATCTCCTGTGTGATTTCCAGGCTCCATTTCCTCATTTCAGATGTGCAGACAATCATTAACTAAAGAACCACTCTGGCTTTATTTTGTATATATATAATACAAGGCGGTAATTTTAATGAAATAAATTTTCTGTAAAAATATTTGGAACCAGTTTCAAAGAATTCAGCTTTATCAAGCTAGTGCTACTGAGCACACACTTGTCCCTTGGCACTCAGTGGACATTTATTACCCAAAATGGCTCCACTTGAATCATGTGGCAACCAGCTTTGAAGAGGCACTGCAGCCCATTTACTGGTAAAGAGAAGGTCAGGAGAAATAACACTTCAGCTGTTGAGCAACAGTTTCAACATAGCCACAGTATTACTGAAGTATTTCAAATGTGCTTAAGGAAGTTTCTCCAAACAGAAATCATGATTAATCTTCTTCAACTGAAGCCAAAAATTAAGATCTTTAGGAATAGTCACTCAACTTTCTGAAATCTAATGTTTAATATCCTTATAAGAATGTTATTTTGTCCACAACATTGAGTAAAGTAGCATGCAGCGTGGAGTTACCATTGCAAATTAAGATGCTACAAAGACCTTACCACATCATCTGCCAAAGTTTTTATTTGAATATTCTATTAAAAAAACAAAAAACAACACACACAAATCAAAGAAAAAAAAGACAGTGTTACCTACTGCTTCAGAATAAAGGAGTCTATTTCATGTAATTTAACATTAAAAAGCATTTGAAATTTCACTACGGGTTCTAAATAACTGCAGGCAAATGGACAAGAAATGTCCATTTTTTCTGTGAAAAAGCAAGCTTGCGTCCCATTGCACCCTATGCTGTGGCTATGGAATTGATGCACCCAAAGCCCCAGAGGTGCCCAAAGGAGCAGCCAGGGCTCCCACACCAAACCCAGACTGCGCAGGGCCAGCAGCACACGGGGCTGTGAGCTCAGAGCTCAGCTCTGCCCAGGCTGTGCCCATTGCACCCTATGCTGTGGCTACAGAATTGATGCACCCAAAGCCCCAGAGGTGCCCAAAGGAGCAGCCAGGACTCCCACACCAAACCCAGACTGTGCAGGGCCAGCAGCACACGGGGCTGTGAGCTCAGCTCTGCCCAGGCTGTGCCCATTGCACCCCATCCTGAGGGTATGGAATTGATGCACCCAAAGCCCCAGAGGTGCCCAAAGGAGCAGCCAGGGCTCCCGGCAGGGCTCCCACACCAAACCCAGACTGTGCAGGGCCAGCAGCACACGGGGCTGTGAGCTCAGAGCTCAGCTCTGCCCAGGCTGTGCCCACAGCCCTGCAGCCTCTGCCAACTGCGCTGGGCACTGAGTCACGGCAGCCCGGAGAGCAACTGGCTCGAGTCGCTGAAGTGATGATGCACAAACCACCCTCCCTCCCTCCCTTGTCACTTCTTCCTGAGCAGGAAAATCCTGCTGACAGCATTCACCAGCGTTACGTTTTGATTCGTGGCCAAAAAAACCACCCATACTGCACACCAATATCAGCAGTCATTATTGAGGAAACATTTGGTTCATGAACTTGGCTCAGCTGACAAAGCAGCCATGAAAGGAGTTCAGGTCTAGAACTCATGGGGGGACAGGATTTCAGAAGCATTCAGAAATCCGTGGGACAGTGGAGAGGACTGACCCCAGCTCACAGGTCAGTCCCCACTCATTCCCTCCCAGCAGGATCATGGAGCCAATCAGAAGTACAAAAGCAAGAAACACTTGATGGGTGAGCTATAAAGATAATGTAATAATGATGGGAATAAAGAAAATAAATAAAGCCATCATTTGGCACCAGCAGGCCGGTGTGTACCCAGTTTCTGAGCACCTGATGATTTGGTAAACTGCTCCTCCCCGCCCTGCAGCCCTGCCTTTACTGCCCAGCACGATGTAAAACGTTTTGGAATGTGTTTGGTCACTGTGGATGAGCTGTCCCAGCTGTGTCCCCACCTCCAGGCCACCCTGCTCCTGGAGGGAGCTGACAAGAAGCAGAAATCCTGCAGACTGGGGAGGGCTGTTCAGCAAGAGCTGAAGCACTGGGGTGTTCTTTCTGTCCGTGCTGTTTTGGTCACAAATGTGACACAGCACCAGATGGGCTGTTCTGAACCAGCTCCACCTGATCCTGACACACATCTGCACATCCAGATGTTGACACCAACCCTTCACCTTCCAAACTGCCACATCTTAACACCCTTCCTTACACCTCTCCTGTATTTCCCTCACCTGGGCTTATAATTCATAAATATGGAATTTATCATCTTGAAATCAAAGCTAAGATGTGCACTTACCACTGTGGTAAATAAACCCTTTAATTGAGACTGCAGAGAAAAATGGAATAAAACCTGACCCTGTTTTTAATAGACAGCCAGGCAAGCAAGAAGTTCTGAAACTCCACATACATTTTAGGAACTACTTGTATGAGAACATTTTTTCCCCTTCTCATTTAAGTACTGTCAATCTCTGCCAGAAGCTGGAACAGGATCATCTACCCCATCTCTACACTTATATTGCATTTGTCACTCAAACTCCTCTGGGCAAAGTACAGAACACTAAAACAAGATAGCACACTGCATTTTTTCAGACCCAGATTTCCTTCTGGTGCACAACTCCACTGCTGCCAGCAGCCACTCGAGATAAGCAGCACATCTAACAGGTAGCAGAGACACTGCAAGGAGCTGCAGGCAAAGCCAAGGCACTTCTGTACCCACAGATCCTCACAGCATCTGACAATCTCTTGTGCTAACAAAGAAATTGCACTTCCAGGCTGATTTCAGAACATAACCCAAAAGTAGTTTACCTTCCTAGAAGGAAATTTAAGATATGGTAGATTCTGTAGTCCTCCAGCATTATTCTTTCTGCCATCTATGAGGCAGCCAGAGCAACACAAGACAGAAAAATCTGCACTTTCCTGGCTTGTTACAGACACTGAGTCCCTGTCTGCAGGAGCAGCCCAAGGGAAAAGGCTTCACAAAAATCCCTGGGGAAACATTTGCAGATAAGGGATATCAAATTAACATTTATATCTAAAATACATATACAATTTAAGGCAGCTGTAGATCATCTCTCTCTCCTAGTTAAAATATCAACACAAAGCACAGAATTTCTTCAGCTTCTATACCAGAGAACTATCTCCTACTCACTTAGTTCTGTACTTAGAAGATTGAAGTGATAGAGCTTCTCCTTTCCAGTCCATCAACAGTTAATATCATTTTCTAGTCCCTCTTCCCAGTCTGAGTTTACTCTGTGCATCTGGCTACTTTTATAAGCACAGACAGATCATGACAGAAAATCACACAAAAATAATAACATATACTAATCCACCTGCACCAGACAATTCTTTATCTCAGAAGGTCTCAGCCAAGTTAATACTCAGAGTAATTGAAATCTTGCACATGAGAACAGTAGAAAGATATTTGTGGATCACTACACTTCCAGATGCAGAAATCAGTGCTTCCTCATGCAAACAATGCAGGCTACAGCAGCAACAACATCACATTCACAGAATTCAATTACTTGAGATGACTGCACCAACTTTTAATACAAAATTCACAGCAAGTTTACTTTTTTATACCTTTCCTAACTTGTGTTTTAATAAAACCTTCCAAATCACTTAAGCTGACCATGAGTTGTACAGTGAGGTGCATTTACATGGATTGATTGTTTTTAAGTATTACTTTCTCATGTTCTTAATTGTTATGCTCAGGAGTCTCAGTCTCACCACAAAAATCAAATCAGCAGTACAGTAACTCCCAGATCACCACGTGCAGAATGAACAATGATCAGCTGGGGAACTTCCAAACCTAACAGCAATTCTCACTTTACTGCCCAGGAAAGTGTGGTGTGCTGGAACACCCATTCCTGCAGCCAGGCTGCAAGCTCAGGGAACAGCTCCCACTAAAGATCATTTT
Source organism: Melospiza melodia melodia (assembly GCF_035770615.1). Lineage (NCBI taxonomy): Eukaryota > Metazoa > Chordata > Aves > Passeriformes > Passerellidae > Melospiza > Melospiza melodia. The sequence goes on along the minus strand of NC_086209.1, from coordinate 18,940,228 downwards.
CTAGGGGTAGCAACCAGAAACTTGACCTTCTCTCAGCTTTCATGAGGTTTTATTGATTTTTTTTTTTAACTGAGCTGCTATTGCTATTTTCTAAAATTTACCTCAACTTCAACACCTGCAAAAGCCATGGTAAAGCCCCACTCAAGGACAAGAGCTTTTAATTTGCATACAAGCAGGAATAACTTCCTTCAAGAACACCTGAACCCAAGGAGTTTAAAGGGACAAACCCCAGCCTGGTTAATATTTGAAGTACAAAAAGTTGTCTGCATCTTGAATCTAGGTCTTAGTCACAAAATAGAATTCACTCCTACAACCTCTGTTCTTCAGCTCAGAGAATGAATAATGTTCCCATTAGACAATTTAACCATCTGTTAACATATTCAGTTTTGGAATTAAATCTGAAAAGGCACCTAGGAAATGGTGAAAAGATACTCAAGCTATAAAAGCTGATGTGCAGAAACCAGGACTACACACTCATTAGGCCTTTCAATATCCTTTACCCATGATGAAGTATACCTGACATTTTGTGAATTATACTTTTGCTAATTTTATTACTAATGTTTGTTTTAGGATAATATTTTTCACACTTCGAGGAGCATTCACCATGCTTTCAGAAAATCCTTGAAATGACTGTTGTAATCCATCTGCTTCCTCCAAAACACTTGAATTGAGCAATACCAATGGTTTTGTTACTATTGTTGTACATTTACATTTGGGCTATATGACACCATATGGAAAAAATCTTGTTTGCCTTGCAGCTGCTTGCTTCACAAGCTCCTTCAATGTGCATTATTCAATGTTTTAAATGAAGTCTTAACCTAGAGCTGAGCATGGAGGGACACATGGGCTGCCCAAATGCAAATGGAGAAGGGCTGGCATCCCTGAGTCAGGGCAGGATGGCACCACCTCCCCCAGGGAAGCTGCCAGCTTTGCCCACTTTCTGCACTTTTTCCCCAGGAGAATGACCATCCACAGATGAGTAATGCTCCAGAAATAAATTTGATAATTCCTCATCCTAAATGAAGCCCGAGGGTCAGCCAGGCTGGTAAATCATTAACAGCAGGGGGCACCAATCCTTAATCACCTGCTGGGAGATGCCTCAGCACTGCTCCCAAACAGAAGGGAGGGAACAGATGCCAGAGGATGGGCATCATATCAGACACTCCCCTCACAAACGCCAGGGGCTGAGGTTTGTCAAGAAGCAAATTAATTCAGAAACTGGAAAAAAAAAAATCACTGTAAACAAACAGTCAGTTTCATCAGCTTTGTAACTGAAGACACAAAAGGAGTTGAGGAAAATAGCTGAACTTTATATATATATATAATTTGAAGCTCAAACTGCCATCACTGTTTTGAAAAGTTTGTTTCAGACAAGGTTTTCTTGGTGCTCATTGATAAGTAAACTTTAAAAACAGAAGAAAATGATAAGCTTTTTCCAAAAGCTGCAGTTTATGTCAGTCTAAGCCAACAAAATTGCTGGGTGTGAGACACAGGACAAGGCTGGCAGCAGGACACCCAGACCAGGTTAGACTGATCTGAGACACCTGAGATACAAGCAGTGGGATGGAGCTCTTTGCTTCCATGCCAGGGGCAGCACACAGCAGTATTTCTGACAGCAATACTTGATGTGCACTGAGTTGCTGCTCCCTGCTCTGGCCCTCCTGGGTGCAGGTGCTCATTGGGACACTGGGGAGCTGCTGGGCTGAGTGGGAGCTGTTCCATAGCTCTGAGTGGGTCATGGAGAGGGGTGAGAGCAGGACTCCTTTTGTGCCTCAGCTCCTCAAGAGACACCTTTTCATCATGACAAGAGTCACCTTTGCCCTGACTGAGCTGCAATCCTAGTTTTTACCCTTTTAACACAATCACACACCTTGAACCTGAAATTAATCTTTCGTTGTAACCTAAGTATTTTCTCTCAAGAGGAGCAAACTTGACTTGACAGAGTTGGTTTGAAATGATCTTAAAAATTGAAGCAGAAACTGCTTTGAGAAATTTCTTCACTCTAATACTTACAGACATTTCTTCATTTCAGCTTACTTGCTTCCTCTCTGACAGTGTGCATAGGACAGCCCAATAGCCCTGCAAGGGACAGGCTCAGCTTCTCTAAACTTCTCTTGCTGTTCTGTGCAGAGAGGGATTTGGTAAGATTTTTCACTGCGTGCTGGTGGTTGTGTAGAACATCTCTTGCTCTTGTGGGTACATTAAACACTGAAATAAGTGTCAGACTCCATTTGGATTTTTCCTACAAAACCATTTGAGAAGTTAAGCTGGCAGAATGCATCTGTTGGGAGAGGACTGACACTTAAAAATAAAGCAGAACACCCACAGCAAGCTGCAAGAGCTTCACTGGATACTGGGCAGTTCCTGGAAAATGGAATAGATTGCCTTTGATAGGCTCTGAGAAAGTGAGAACATGTGTATCTGCTTTGTTTGGGTTGTTTTGTAAGTAGTAAGAAAATCCAACCAACCAAACCACAGCCCACAAACAAGCTGGCAGCACAAGGGGTGCAGGGAGCCAAAGGAGCTGCAATTCCCTGTGAAGAACATTCATTTGTCTGTACCCAGCAGACTTGGAACATGGTCCCAGGGATCATGTCAACAACTTCTTAGAATAATGTTGTCTGTCTTCCAAGACAGACCTACAAGTAAAGGGCAAGTACTTAATCAGAGCAGTATTTGATCTCTGCATTACAATAAGCTGGTGGTAAAGCCCCTTTGTTCTCCCTTAATAATAAATGATGTGATACTGAAACCTGGAAAAATGAGTAGTGCTGCTGCTATAGCAGGGAACTCTGGCTTTTCCTCACAGAGCTGAAATTCAAGATTAAATAACTTCCACAGGCATGGACCACAATGTACTCAACAGGCAAAGAATACTGGGTTGAACAATGTACAGCTGCTGTGTCACACTCCAGGTCTTCCTGCTCTCTTCCCTATTCTTTCCTGTTTGTAACAGCATCCTCAGAAGAATATTTGTGCTTTGGGGGAGTAGGAAATGAAGCACATGTGAACAGAGAGGAATTACATTGTACTTCATAATGAGGAATCCCAGGGTATCACTTGACTTCAGTACAGGTGAGGGTCCCTATTAAGAAGAAACTGGAATTCAAGACAACTAGAGAAACTGGTCAGATTATGGAGAATCTCTTATTTTCTGCTAAAAGAGATCTAAAAGAGATAAGCAAAAACAAAAATAAGGTTTACTTAATATTATGTGTTCAATGTGCTTTGGCTACCACAGAACACTTACATGAATCTTATAAAGGTTTTTCACAAAACAACTCTTTTGAAACATCAAATGTTAACTGATGGGAATACTGCTTATCTTAGAAGGCATTCAGGAATTAGTCTGAATCACAGAACAGTATAAACCAACCTTAATGGATTTAGGAAGCCTGTCCTATCCACCCAAGCTTTGTCTGAAGTTCAAATATGAATGCATATTAAAAATGAAAATTGCCTTTCTGGTTTTCAGCCAGAACCTTCACCAAACCTCTGCTGCACTCTTCACCTTTCCAGTTTGGGAACATCACCACCAAGCTACAATAAACTGGAGGATGAAAACAAAACTCAGTGCTGTGAGTTTGTCACTGTACCATTCCCTTCAGTGTGCACAAATCAGATGAAGTCACAGTGCAGCTCCCAGGAGGGGCAGGGCCAGCCTGAGGGATGGCAGAGGGCTCAGCTCCTGTGGCACTGTGGAACTTGGCCCAACAATTCAAACATGCATGGCACCGGTGCATATTCCCAGCCTGACGTGCTCTGTCTTCTTCCTTCTTTATGGAAATTCTCCCCTGTTCCAATACAGCTGGGACACACAACCACTTCAACTCTCATTAACTGTCAAGTTCTCACCTCCTCCTGTACTCACACAATTACAAATGCAAACATCCAGCTCAGCTCCATTATGAAACCAAAGTACTTCAGAAGTTACTCAAATTTAACAGACAAAAATAATTCACAGCAAGAGAAAGAACACGAAGAACCAAAATGCAGACAAGGAAGCAGAAAACTTTCTACTGCACAAGAATTAACAGCTTGTATTCTGTTATTAGGGGCTAGAATCTAATGAATCTCATGTTGCCTTTGTGTTTGTTCCTGACAAAGCCACACTCATTAAAAACACTGAACCACAGGCACCCTTAAAGGCCATTATAACAACCATCATTAGCTCCTACTATATTAAGGAGGAGTAATGAACTGCAGAACTAACATTTCTCCTGACCAAGTACTCATTTTGGCTTGTTCCACCATCCCTGAGCCCAAACTGAATTTATACAGAGCCACTGTGAACACATAATAACCAACTAACTGTGACAAAAAGGTGTCCATGGGGACATTGAAGGTCTCAGGTTATTTCCTCTCACCTTCACACCTGCACACATAGCGTGGAGCAGTTTGTTCCTGTGACTCCAGCCAGGACAAAGTCATTAATGTTTGACCAGCTAGTCCTGAGCCAAGAACCAGGCTGTGTCCCTCAAAGCAACCTGCACCCACCAACGCTGCAATTCCCTCAGCCTTTGGAACCTACAATTACAGCTGCTGCTCTCCTGGCTGAAGAGCAACAGCCCTGCAGCACCAGGGGTTCAGATTCTACACCACTATTCCCAAGATATTTTAATTTTTTTTATTTAGAAACTTATTCTAAACTGCAAGGTAGCAGCACTCAAAGTTCCACAGTCCTCAAGCGAGTTCTTATGTATTTATTCTGACTCAAAGGGACAAACTAAATGTGTTAATGGGTTCTTGTTATAAAAAGAAAAGTTCATATTTCCACTATAAGTAGGGCAGCAGTGTGTTAATATATATATTTACACACACAAAAATCACTAAGGAATACAACTCAGTACCTTTTCCAGTGACATTGTTTTCAATCAGTCACGTTTACAGTAACATTTTCAGCCTTTGAAACAAGTTTAAACTGTTTCAAATTGAGAATATTTCTAGTAACACTATGCAAAGAACACGTGCAGGCAGCAGACACATCAGACATTCACCACATCCATCATGTTCCCCAATACCCTCCTGTCTGCCATGATTTCCCTGAGGATCACTCAGAGGAAAGGAGCCTGACAAGAAGGCTGCCTGCCACAAGCACCACCCCAGCTCTGCCCTTCCCTCACTCTCCAAGAGTTTCCTGTTTACACAGGAGGAGTCTGTATCCATTAGAAACTCCTCAGAACAACCCTGCCTTACACAACACACAAGGTGTGGTGCCGTGACACTCTGCACTACACCTTCAGGCCAAATATTGCCACACCCAGGTGAACCAAAAACCTTCAGGAGTTGTAGCACACCATAAAACTCCCATGTGTGGCTTGTTCCAGAACTGAACTTCCAAGGTATTTCTCCATTTCTATAGATCAGAGGAGTCCATGGTTTAGATCATGATGTACATCACAATATCACTTCACTGCCACAGCAGATCCCTCTCAGATCTGTGCTGCCATCACATCATGTATAGGAGATCAGGCCAGGAGGGCTGAAAAGCAGACACAATTCCATGGAACTGGGGGATGAACTTTAGACAGATTCATCCAACGGGAGGAGTTCTAATGTGCCGTAATTCCAGTCTCATTGGTTCCAGCAAATAATCAGAGAAGAGCAAATAGCACAGGGATGGTTCTGACAGGTTCATTTCAGGACCTTGTCTGTCCCACTGGCACACAAAACTGATGTCCCAAAACACCAAGGGGAGCAGGGAGAGTGCTGCTCCCTAAAAAAGCCAATCCTTGACCTGGCACCCCCTTCTCCCACACCATTTATTGTTACCAGGTAGAACACATTTGCCTTGCAGGCTGTGTTAGTGCTACCTCTGTCACACAACATCCCACCTATCTGCCTGGGAGAAGCCACAGGTACAGGTGGGAATCCTTGGGCTGCTCACTCCTCCAATGCTGCAGCAAAAAGCCACTCACAAGATTTGAAGATCTGTTTGACACAAAACCAATATGCAAGTTTGAGACAAGTTACCTTTGTCTACCTGCAGCTTTATCAATTGCTACACAAATACTAAAGAAGGCTTTTCAATTATTTCAATCTCCCAAAATTATCTGTTCTACCACCATAGCTGATTTTAAGAAAAAAACCCTTATTTCCTCCTAAACAAAGTTACCGCATTATTGCTTTTTGGTAAGGAATAATGATATAAAAGCTTCAAGCAACTGCTAAAATCACTCATTTGAGTAATCTCCTAACTTCTTGTGCTTCAAGGTTGAACAAGCAAAGTGATGAAGAACAAACTGAAATTGCCAGTTGCTCCAGCAGCAGCTGACATTGCTTGTTGTACTCTCAATTTGGACAAGGATGAAAAGAAGCAGAGGGATGTTATTAGCCATTACTGCTTTACTGTTTACTTCCAGACAACTGCAAATGATGCAGAAAACATGAAGTCATCTTGTAGCCCACTCCATGGGGAGAGGCAGATCTTTTCCTTCTGCTGGGCCACCAGCAATCCCAACTGTGGGACAGCAGAACCAAAGTTCATCCTGGCACATTGAACATCCAGCACCAGCTGCCTGCAGCCCCAGCCAGCACCACCTCCATCTGCTGTGCCCACTGCCAGCTCTCACAGCTGCCTTTCACCCAGCCTGGTGGAATCTGCTCTGTTTGCAAAGCTTCCTGTAGGTTCACAAGTGCTCTACAGCTTTGTCTCACAAGGAGTCGTTCAGGAAGTTTAATTACCACAGATAGGCTTATCACTGTCTCTATCACCTCACACGGTGTCAACAGCAATTCCCATTACAGGCTCCAGCATTTACCCAAACATCAGCACCAAGCCAGCCCTACCCTCCGTGCAGTGCCTGACCAGGACAGCTCCAAGCAACACAAGTTCCAGAAGACATTAATTTTACTTTTCAGTAATGGTTGTACCCTTGATAACTTCTGTCCTGGTTCAGGGCAAATTTGGGAGAAAAACTGTGTGCTGCTTCTTCCCCCCTTTGCTCTCAGAACCTGCCTTAAAGGTGCACAGTTATGTCTGGGTTAGACAGACCAGCATCTAAAGTCACAGCTTCACTTGCTGGAATATCCTGATTTGAGCTAATTATCCCAAGACTCTCTTAGAACACAAGCATTTTGGTGCACCTTTTCCTCACACATACACTTGAAACAAGAACTCTCTGCAAGCATGCACAGCTCTCACTCAGAGACACTGATTTCAAATGTAAGACATTTGATTTGATTGCCAAAATTCTCTGCTCAACCTGACTCATAGCTCACGTATGCAGTGCACAGCTATCTAAAGGAGTCATGCAAGAAGAACAGTTTGGGGTTTTTTTTTTTGGTGGGTCCTGCAGCACACAGTCTGTCTGACAGGGATTGATAGGCACAACTTAAATCACTCCACTCCTGCACTGATATGGGTGGTGCAGCACAGCTGGGAAACCTCTCCCAAGCACACTCAGCTTACTTCTGTTTTAAAGTGACTTCATAAAAACTTTTATCCCACTGTTTGATGCCAGGTAATGGCACATTAGTCAGAATGTTGAGTTCCTAGCTTTTCTCAAAGCTCACATGGTTTAAAAGACTTCAGTGTTAAGCACAAACAATTTCTGCTTTCAAAACAAAATATGAGATGCTCCTTGGGTGAATCACCAAATCCTCTTGCTCTCCAATTAAAGGAGCTCTCTCTTCCCCCCAACAATTTGTTCTGCAAGTTATTTACACAACATCTTCCTCCTAATCTGATTCTAAAGGCCACATCACACTCAGAAGGCAGCCCCTTTCAGAAATGTGGTCTGTAGGAAGTGGAGAATCCTGCACTGAACAGCTCCCACACAGACCTGGAGGGAGCCTGGGGGTACAGCAGTGAGTGTGAGCATGTCCTGGCCACCACGTGCTTCTGCTAATCCTACAGCGACATGAGATGTTTACTGGAATTAATAACACCCCCCAAAACCACTGGCCATGGGAATTTCTAGTTAGGCAGTGCTCTAGCACTCCCAGAGCACCCAAACCCTGTTACAGCACCTCTTCTCCAGTGCTGACTCACAGAACCACAGTTTGAAAGGATCTCACTCTTTTCTCAGGGCAGCCCAAAAAGCAGGGTCACCCACCAAATCCACATCCCCACGCTAAAGATTCTGTCCAGCTTCAGAACTTGAAAAGCTCCAACAACAGTGATCTCAGTGTCTCTGACCAACAAATACTTGATCACCCTTCAAATCATCTCCCCCCTTTTAGCCTCCTCTCCAGCTCCTTTTTATGACCTCTGTCTCCCCTTCTTCTGCTATGAACTTTTGTCAAAAGTCTGGCTTCAACTTCTCCACCACAAAGATGCTCAACTTTCCAGGCCCCTGGTAAGCTACCCCAGCTCTGTAAACCAGAGCTGCCACCCTCAAGCACTCCCATTTCCTAGGTCCCTTAGAGAATTATCTATTTCCCATGTGACTGAAGTGTGGAGGAGAGCAAAGAACATCTGAGTTAAGCATTAACCAACAGAGGAATCCCAGCAATCTCCCTGACAACCTTAATTTAGAGTGTTTGCCCTAGCAGAACAGGCATGCTTTAACACAAGCAACTTAGCATGTTGCCAAACCCATGAGCTGCTCTCTGCCACCTCCTGCCAGCCTATTCTCAGGGCTGACGTGAGATCAGATGATTGTTTGCCAAAACAATCTAGATTTTTTCTGCCCATTTCACTGTAAACAAAAATGACGACAAAAATACCAGGCACTTGTTCCAGCCCCTAGTCCTTAAGCCAGGGGAAAAAAAGGGGAAAAAAACACGCAAAACACCAACTCAGAGCTGCCTCAGCAGCAGTTGAGTGCTGTTAACACCGATACCAAACTTCAGTAAAATACTTCAGTTTACACACTGCTTTACTATTATAAAAACTGGAACTAAATTCTCCTTGTGCAGCTCAGTCACATGCAACAAATGGCATGAAACCTGAACAACTCTCCCAACTACCTAAAGCAGAAAATAAATGAATCAGTAGTCCTGATACAGCTCACCCTTAATTATTTGTGTGTGTACATAGTCAATTGTCTTACAGAGAATTACTTCAAGCATTGTTTTCCTTCCCAGCACAGATTCTCTCCCCACAGCCCAGTCCTGCTTCCTGTCCATCAGGAAAAGTGCCCTTGATCAGGCAGCAGCCCTAAAAATCCCCATCAAACAAAGCCCTGCACGTCTGCAGGCAGAGCAGCACTGCACAGCTTTGAGTCTCAGATGAAGAGAACAGAGAAATAAAAAACTTCCACCTTTCTATTCTAGCTTCCCTTCCCTCAGGATAACAACTTCAGTTCCTAGCCCTCTGCCACCTAGAGCCGTTTTTATCATAAAAATATCATTCCTCTGGACTCCTTCCCAAGGATTTGCCTAATTTCAGCTCCTGTGCCAGGAACCAGAAATACTTTCTCCTCTGTGTGCAGCTGCAGCCTCTCCCAGCAAGCCCTTGCTCAGCACTGCCCTGGATGTGTGAAATGAGTTTGGGAGGAGGCACACTCCTGTCTGAGCTCCTGGAATTACCCCCAGCACCTGACAGGGACTGCAGGCTGATTCATCTCTGCACTCCACTGAAACTCCACGGACTGGGAGTTACAAAGATGAACCAAGAGCATCTCCACACCCAGCTGTGAGGAACTTTGGATATGAGCTCAGAGACAGCTCAGCACAGCATAAACAGCGTGGCTTCCTTGCCACAGGCCCCAAACACATCTTCATCTTGCACAAAGAGAACAGGGATGAGGTGTAAGTAAGAGTGCTCTGCCAGTGCCTGGGGACAACGCCAGCCCAGCAGAACCAACTCCTCATTCCCATTAAAGCCAGCACAGTTTTGTAGGATTACTCTCCTGTATGATGGATGAAGCCTTTCGCTGATTACAGCCTTGTTCTTCCCTTACAAACCCACGGTAATAATTGGTAAATCTGGCTGTCCAGTCACTCCAACTCAATTTAAAGCACACCTGAATCTTTTTCTCCCCCAAAAGTAAATCTCTCTTCGTGTCAGGTACATCATGTCCAGAGTGAAAAAAAAAAAAAAATCTGCTTTGCTATTCAGCCCACCCACTCAATTCCATCATCAAGGGCCAGTCACTACCCCAGGGCAAAGCCATCTTTCAGAAGGCTCTGATTTGAGCAATATATCCCTGCTCTGATCCAGGGTGCTGCTGGACTGCAATCATCCACCCCCTCAAGAAACAAATGCACACTGCTGTGAATGAAGTCAAATATTAACATAATGTTCTTTTTTCCACTCAATGGAACAATGAAAGTTTATTCTAGTGATTCTAAAATAAGTGAATAGACCATGCAGTGGAAATAGGCATCCTGTTCAACCCAATTTTGAGCTCATTTCACTTTGATTTTTCAAATTATGTGTTTCTATCAGAACAGAGTTCTCTTCTGCTAGAGCAAAATTCAAGTTTATGTTCACAGCTACTAAGAGAAGCACTTGCTGAGTGATTTTTGAATCAGTTCCCTGCTGGAATCTTCAGGCAGGGAAAGTATCTTAGATACTTCAGCAGGAAATAGTAGGGGTGGTTAAATAAACATACCGAAAGGTGCTGTTTATACAAAGTTTATCCTATGCAAGGAAACACGAGTCTGTTTCCAATAACACCATGAAACAAAACAAAACACTACATGCGCTTATCTTTTGCCAAGATACACTTTGTCAATTTTAATACAAATTCAGTTAAAGTCATTCACGCTTCTGATTGTCATCCCCTGAAACAATTACAACTTTAAGTAACTTTTCTATGCCTCAATGTTAAATTTACCAACTTCCTCAAACGCTAAATTCATGTTCAGCAACAACAACAAAAAAAACCCAAAAAAAAAAAAAAAACAACAAACATAACAAGAAAAAACCCCAAACAAACCACAAGAATCCAAACTGCAGCAATCAGGCTGATTATCTAAAAGCAGAAGATAATCATTAAAGGAGCACAGGGTGGGAGAACTTCAATTCCGATACAGTTTTACCAGCATCGGGGAAAGCCCTTGCAACAGGTTAAATAAAGTTTGTAACGTGAGTACTCTCTCTAAGGAGAAGAGTAAGTGAGTTATAAGTGTCTGCTACACTGTTGCTTTTGGAAATACAGCAAGAACTGACTTAAACGGGGTCGATTCAACACGTGCAACTGACAAATGTAAACAATAAAATGTAAACACTGTCATATTACAGCTTTTGCTGCTGCAGTATGTATGAACTGTGATACAACCCAGTGATGCTGCCTTAAACTCCACCTGTATTTTGATTTATCAGCTCTGTCAGTAAACTAACCAAAGAGCACAGCCATTATAAGCAACCGCAGTCCTACACAGGATTTGCGTTCCAGAAAGCCATACGGCACCAGCCAGTCTGTGAGATTGTTTTCCCATGAAGTGAGAGGTTCCATTGGCAAGCACGTGGTTCGCATGGCGATCACCGCGATGGTTCTGGATGCTTCAGCGGGGCCGGCCGCACCCGGCTCCGGCGGCCGAGCGGGGCACAGGTTGCGGAGCAGCGCTGTCCCTGTCCCTGTGGCTGGCCCTGTCCCTGTGGCTGGCCCTGTCCCTGTCCCCTCCCGAGCGTGGCAACTCCGCCGCCGCCCGCGCCCAGCCCCGAGCAGCGGCACCGCGGCCCGGCCCTTCTGGGCTCTGCCTCACCCGAACCCGCACGGAGCCCCGGAGCGCGGAGCCGCCAATCCCCGGCAAGGCTCCCACGCCCCGCGTTCCGCGCCGGGAGCGCCGCACCCGCGCCCCCTCCTCCGGCTGCAGCCGCCGCTCGAGCCGGGGCCGTTCCCCGCTCCCCGCCCGCTCCCGGCGCGCTCACCAGCTTGGGCTTGTTCCGGCTCTCCTCTTCCGCGGCGCGCCCGCCGCGCTTCGCGTTCATCCTGCCGGAGCTCAGCGGCTCCTCGCCGCCCGCGCCCGGAGCCGCGTGTCCGTCCATGGCTCCGCGGGGCCGCCCCCGCCGGGCCGAGCCGAGCCGAGCCGAGCGCTCACGGCCGCACCGGCCCCATGGGCCCCCCGCGCCCGCTCCGCTCCGCTCCGCCCGGGGCGGCTCCGCTGCTCCCCCGGCCCCGCCGCGCACGCGCACGGCCCGCCCGAGCCACCGCGCCTGAGCGGGCGGCGCGCGCCTGCGCCCTGCGGCAGCGGGCAGCAAATGGCGGAGCCGTGAGGGCAGCTCGGAACGCCCCCGGGAACGGGGAACGGGGAAGGGCCCGGCTGCTGCCCGGGCCGGGGTTATGGCACGGGGCGCTGGGAGGGGCCGGCGCTGCCCGTCCTGCCGTGGGCGGGGCACTGCCGCTGGCACAGGTGTCCGCAATGCCCGTCCCACCTGGCCTTGGGCACGCCCAGCGATCCTGGGCCGGCCTTAGCACAGGCTGCCCAGCGCAGCTGTGGCCGCCCCATCTGCACAGCATTAGGATTTCTATTAACACTTCTTCCTCATATCGAATGGAAACCTTCGCTTTTCCCGTTTGAACCTATTCTGCCAGGTCCTGTCACTACGTGCTTTTGTAAATTGACTTGCCCAGTCTTTGGTAAAAGTTCCCGGCGGGTTTTGGGAGGGCGCTTAGAGCGCCCCAAAGCTGCCTCTCTCTTCCGCAGGCTGAACAATATCTGAGTTATCTGCCCGTGCCCATGGATTACAGCAATGGAGAACGCTTAAACCATTTCTGTGGAATTCAGAATCCCTTCGGCCAAGCCTCGCTGTGAAAACCGAAGGACTCAGGATGTATCAGCATGGACAGAGGAAAATCACGGGTCACATATCTGGTTATTAAAGGCGTCATGTTGACAGATGTCTTCATATCAATATTGTGTCTATTTTAAAAGAAAAATGTACATTTTGTGTTGTATAGCTGAATCAATACCTGCTAAATTATGTTGAATAAGCAGTCATGAACACCATCGTGATCTGTTGCTTTGGTGGGACAAGGGCAATCCTTTGGAGTTCACATTCAGATGTAAATGTATTCATTTATTACCCTCTAGGAGAGGGTCCCAAAAGACAAACAAGACAGAATAGTGAATTTCTGATCTGTGTCTAATACACACACAGTGATACAAACCTGACATTCAGGGGGCTCTCAATTTCTCATGGCTCTCTGAGGCTTACCTGAGTACTGGGGGAAATATTTACCTTTTAAATCCAGCAATGAACACCTGTTGATAAACTCTGACAACACCAGCTTTCAAATAAAAGGACAGCTCTAAAACTGGCAGGTGTCTTGAACTTAAAGTAGAATCTTGGCAGCAGAAGTTAGTAGGCTATAAAATAGGCTAGCTCTGTCTAGATGCTCTGCTCTAAAATTTCCTTTGAGATCCATCTCTTACTTCATTTTTCTCATTCTCTTGATTTTAACAATAATTATTTGGACATAGTTTATGATACTGTCTTAACCATACCTAAGTTGTAATGATGAAATTAATCAAGTAATCATGACTTTAATCATTAGTTTGCAATGCTGGGCAATGTCATGTTATTTCCAGCTACATCCATTTATAATTTACAGGATATCATTCTACAGCACCAGTTTAACATTGGTTTGTTAAAAAGAAATGCTCAAATCTGTTTTTTTCTTTTCAGTTAGCTCTAATGACCATTTTGGGTTTTCTCTGCTATCTCTATTTTTCTGTATTAAGCAGCACCAGTATATGGAGACAAAGTTCAGTCAGTCCACATTCAGAGAAAACAGACAAGAATTTCCAACAGCCTGGCATCTCTATGCACCAGTTTAAGAGTTTTTAAACCAAATTCTGTAGCTCTATTTGTTCAGCATAGCTTCAGTGCTCAAGAACTTTTTGTCCTCAAATGTTGTAAATGTGCCACAATGCTGCTCATACTGCACGAGCCAAGTGTTCTTCAGTAAAACCTTTACATTAACCGACCTCTAAGATTCAGGAGCAGCTGGCACAAGATGCCAAAAATAATCTGTAGTGTGAGTGAAAGCAAGTGCACATGTGAGGAATCGAGAAAACTGAGCAAATGTACAGCCAGGCCTTGAGTTAATTCAGTTTTGATGGAGTAGAACTCAGATCACATTCCTGATTTTAGCAAAACATTAAAGAAAACACTGAAGTCAGGTGTGGGGACATCACTGCAAACATCACAGGGGATCTGCTGTTTTACTCCTGGTACATTGTAATTAATGTTCCCTGGTCTGAGTGATGGAGAAAGACGTGCAGCCACGGGGCTGCAGCTGCATCTTGTGATGAAAAGTCGTCCCACAGCTGCTCTTGGTTCCCCTTCCTGGGCTTGCCTGCCCTCCTGGGACACATGGCTGCTTGCTTACCAGAGTTATTGCATTTTTTTTAGCGCTGATTTACAATTGCTTTGCAAGTCTCCATTTGGAGATTTCAGCTGTGGCTTAGAATAGTTTGTGTTGTACAAAACATTGCTGCAGGATTTGCTGGAGTTTGTGTTGTACAAAACATTGCTGCAGGATTTGCTGGAGACCTGCTTTTGAAAAGCTTGCCATAGATCAAGTGCCATTAGATCCACTTCACAGCCTCCTCAGCAGAAGTCAAAGCCTGTTTTCTTTTTGAAAATGTTTTTACTCATAGTGCTGCATTTTAGAGTTCTTCCCCCACCCCACTCCATTTCCAGGATTGAGAAACAAATATTCCATGTATGAACTGAGGACCTTTATGACCATATAAACTCTGCAGGTAGCCCCAAACAAAAGCAGTGAAGAGAAATAACACAGCTATCCCAATCAGGAAAACATTACAGGGAAAAGCCCCTCAAGATCAAAATGAAACAAAGAAAAACCCTCCAGAAAACCACAGCTCTGCCTGAGGCAGGCAGACAAACTCATTTTGGCAGAGACTGCACTGCAGCATTTTGGCTCAACTCCGAGAGCAACAGTGTGGCCTGAGGGTGGAAACGAGCAGTTGTACAAACTGTTCTTAACTTGGCTTCATCTCTGAAGCAAATGGATTTCAGAACTGTTTATTACTAATATCATTTCACAACACTGCAACCATCTAACTCCAAAGAGCCCCTGCTCTGTAGGTGCTGACGTTTCTCTGTAGGTGTGATCTCAGTCCCATTCAGTCCCACAGCAGCTCAGAGATCACACAATCACCTGACAGCAAAATGATCAGGCACTGATAAGCGTGAGGCATTCTGAGCATCCCCAAAACGTGCAAGATTTTATATCTGAGCTGAAACAGGCCTCTGAGGATGAGTGGCTAACCCAGCAATGTGAGATCTTTCAGCTCTAACACTCTCCCTCTGAACAGACCAAGTTCAGTCATGCAGGGTTGCAGGAGGCACTCACTCCAAGTATGTCCCAAAAGGAAAATGGTGCTGGATTTGTGAGAATTGATAATTCAGTGGTAGAATTTCCATTTGCCAGACAAGGCAGAGGCTTCTGCTTGAAAAGTGCAGCTGACAGATCACCAGAGCAGCGATTGAGTTTTCAGTCCCTGGGAAATGTTCTGGCCTCCACATTTCTAGAACTGAAGGAGAAAGCTAACAGTGCTGTTGTCTTTGTCCTAACTGCACTGGAGAGGGAAGAAAAAAGGAAAAAGTAATTACTCTGTATGCTACCAGAAAGAAAACACACAGTATTTAACTCAACCACAAACAGGAAATCTGTTGCTAAGTCACCCAGCAGTACATTCCCAGCTTTCCTTTTCATCCCGAAATTCTATGTCATTAGCACAACCACTGTACCAAGAGAACACACCACAGTCCTCCCCTGCTCCTGGTGAGCTGGAGGCTCTGCTCTCTTCTTGAGCAGTGCCATCACTGCAGTCAGCTTTTACTCTCCTGTCTCTTCCTCCTTTTTGCAGTTTTGGTTGGAATCGATTTACATTGAGGAATTTTTAAAAATTCCTGAATTTATCTTCAGATGGAAATCAGTCTAAGCTTGTTGACAGTGCCTGAGAATGTGGTAAATAACAAGGAAAGCTGGGGTTGAATAGCTTATCTTAACAGGTGGGAAAATAGGATTAGAAGCATTAACTGCTAAGCAATTAAAATAAATGAAGAGCATTAATTGCATATGAATAGATAGTCTCTATTGACAAAACTACCTCACTTTCTAAACAATACTCTCTTAGACTGCTTAATAAATATTATTTATTTGCAAACTCAGATCCACAGAAAATCCACTCACTGATAATTCCAAGAATTATTTGTTTGCTAAAACTTTATTTAATCTTAACCACAATTTCCTGGCTTTCTGGAGGCAATAATTGAACATTCTGTAGTGTTCTGTAAATGAAGCCACAAGAAGTCACTATGACACACATATAACATTTGTTAGTGATTCAAAGGTACATTAAAACATCTTACATGAACCCTTTAACAAATGTTAATTAAACTGATTCTGAGCATTGCTTTGAATGGCTCAGGATGACACTTGAGCAAGGTTAATTCTCCCTGGCTGCAATGTGTGTTTACTCCTTTACTGGGCTCTAAACTTCTCAGTTCCAGGATAACCTACACGTTTTGCCTGGTAGGAAGAGGAAGTTGAGTTTCCCACCTATTGTTTAGGAAAGATTTCATGTTGAATATGTTGGGGAGGGAATTGTGCTTACAGCAAGCCTCCAGTTCAGCCTGACTGACTGAATCCAGCTCTGACTGAAAATCTAAAGCTGGACGAGCTCTACCATTATTAAATGATACAGTATGAATATAAAGTTTACTTTTTTCATTAAACTGAATAAATGGTTTAATCTGGAAAAAAATCATTAGAGATTTTAATTTACTCCAGGCCAGGCTCCCCTAATACTTAGGAAACAAAACATCGATACAGTTTTAAGGTTTATATTTTCCAAAGTGTAACTCCTCTGTTAGAAGCATTTCCCCTCCTTGATCAGTGAACTGATTTAGGTGAATTTTCTTGTCACTCTTTTCTCCATTTTCACCCCTCAGTCTACAATTCTATATTATATTCTATAATTCTAGATCCCAACGAGGTTTATCTTCTCCAAAAGATTTTCTGCTTCCAGATTTTAACAGAACAGTAAGAAAACATAGTTCCTGCTCCATTCATGCTTTTTAGAAACAAGAAATGTATAAAAAAGAGCACAGAGTTATTTCAGAGGACAATGTAAAAAATACAAGAAATTATTTTGCTTGATTTTGGACTTTTCCCACAAGAAAAACTAAGCAAACTGCTAATATATAAAGCAATGGAAGTTAATTAATAATTGATTCTCTTTTTTCCCTTTACTTTTCAAATATCCTATTCCAGAGAATAATCAGAACTTTTTGCATTAGTACTTCTGTTTTTTTTCCCAACATTTTATATTCTAGGACACAACTGCTCAATGTTAATAAAACACATTTATGTCTCATAATACTTTATGAGTTTTCTTCCAAGCCTGAAAGAACTGGAAATTATCTATACAGAGAGAAAAAAAAACTGAAAATGTTACCATTATCACTAAACACTGTATTCCCATTTTTAAACATACAATTATTATTACTCATATGTGCTACCCTACTTACAATTTTTAACAATGCAGTACATATTTTTGATTTAGAGTCAAATCCCAACAGTAGCTGTGGATTTAAATGGAGCATTCAAGGTCTCAGTAAAAGCTCCTCACTTTTCACTCTTTTTCTGTCATCTCTGCTGTTTGAGGCACCCAGCACCTCTGTTTTATCTGGCTCTGACAGTGCAGTTCTGTCACTGCCTGCAGTTCTGCAGAGGAAACTGAAAACCTGTTTCTTCCCCCTGGGACTTTCATTTTCCCCTGGAGGGCTCCGGGAGGTTTTCCCCTGTGTTGTGCATCTCCCCACAGCCCCATGGCTGAGTGCTCAGCTTATCCTGCTGTGGGATCTTCCCAAACTGGCTAGAAAATATCTTTTGATGTTCCTATCTCACAGCACACTTTGCTTCTCAAACACGAGTGAGCAGCTCAAAATAAACTCCTGTTATTGACTGCAAGGCTTCCCTTGGCCACACTCAGCACCAGAGATGTTTCTATTTATCCTGCTTTTGTGCATCTTCACAGCTTTTCACAAAAACTAAATACCACAGCAATTTCCTTAATAAACCACATTTCTATAGCTGCCCAGGGCCGCTCAAAGCACAACAGAACCAAACTGGGAATTTAATGGTCAGGCTGGGAACTTTCCTATTTTATTAATTTTTTCTATAAAGAAAGCTCTATCACAGTGTTTATCATTTCTGTACATGATAAAAAGCCCTAACAAATAAGAATTCTACAGTGCAGGGAATGACTAATTATAATTGAAATGTCTCTCTCCGTAGCCCATCCTTCAACAAGCAGATTTCTGGGTGGAAATAAAGTTCATTTTGATGGAAATAATGCACATGGTGAAGGCGTTAGTAATGCTAATGAAGAGTTCCAGCAGATGGACAAAACAGGCCTGATTAAAGCTAAAGATCATGTTACAAAATCTTTGTTCAAATTGTTCAATGGAAGAATTAGATAAAAACTTGTGGAATGTTCATCCATGGTCACTGCCTGTTCAGCATATTAATGATAGCTGCACTTACCAGAAAGAGATGGATTTTTACTTTGAATTTAACTGTTCTGCCCTGTGGGTAGCTCATATCATTTATTGGGGTGTATGGAGGGACTTCTAGCACTACATATTCACCAAAGCTTTTTCCTTTCTAACTTTTCCTGTGCTAACTCCACTGAAACCCATTTTTGAGGACAATAAAGGGACACATTTTACAAGTGTGTCCTTTTACAGGAGGTAACAGTGGGATTATTTAAACACCTTCTTTCAAGGGGGATAAACCAGTGGTTTGATGCTGTTATTTAGTATGTAAACTAATTTTATTATATAATTTCATCATGTTATTTAAATGACTGAGAGTTAAATACCTTGAAAAGCAGGTATTGCAGCTTTGAGGAATGAGAAGAATTATGCTCAGCAGGGATGTGTTTTGTATACTCCCTGTGTTTATTTTGGTTCACTCAATATTTGGGTTTAACTTAAGTCTTTAGTAACTTTCACTGAAATTGACTGCATGTTTATCTTTTGTGAGGGAAAAACCTGACTCTAAAAACAAATATACATCCTTGTCATCCAGCACAGTTCCAGCAGGATGGGACTGTGTAAAACACTGCAGAAAACAAGGATCTGCTCTTCTTCTACATGTTTGGTTTGTTCTGGATTATTCCTCCTTTTGTGTCTGTTAGTTCCTCAAATATTGCTCACACTGAATTTACTTGTGAAAAGCAATAATCAACATTCTCTGCTTGTCCAATTAGAATTTTTTTGTAAATGAATGAAGATGGCATGTGCTAAAATAGTGAGAAGCAAGATTAACCCTGATCTTCTCCTGCACATGCACAATTGTCTGTTTTTAATCCCACAAGTGGCTGCAGATGAGTTGGAGGCTCAGCCCAGGAGAACACAGGTTAGATTTTATTTAGTGTAAGAAGAGGAGACTCTCAGGGCGGCAGTGGTTTGTTTCCCTCACTTTATTCACATGCAAAGTGGATTGTCCAGCATTCTTATCATTTTTTGTGACCCAGAATTAATAAGGGTTAAAAAAAGACCAGTTCTGTGCCAGGTCAGTGTGCTGAGCCAATCCTCACCTGCAGTGTCCCAGCTCTGGCATAGGCAAAGGGCACAAATGTGGCACTGAGAGATTTCCAGTCATGTTCTCCCACCTTTAGCTCTCCACTCCAGGTGCTCTGGCTGATGAGATGTGACAGTTTGTATTGCGAACATTGGAAAGGTTTTTATCCTTTCCTGCTGCCACACTGACTCAGGGACCAGCACTGAGCACCAGCTCTCAGCCATGGGTTTGAAGATCAATAGAAATTGTGCAAAGAGGGCAAAGTCTATAGGCTGAGAGCAAGTTTGGCTCATCAGCCCTATCAGTGGATATTATTGCCCATTTCTGGGTCAGAACTCTTTGTCATCATGTTCTTTATTGAGTCTTCAGCATGAATCCAAAGGTGCCAATGCAAAACCCTCTCCTGAACAGGAGGAACATGAGCTCAGCCACGTGGCAGATGCTTGTTCCATTACAGGAAGGTGACACAACTCCAGTGATAGGATGGGACAAAAATTGCAAGTTTTATGTGTAGGAGAGTATAGGTTCCACTTGCAGGAATGGTTATTATACATTTTTTTGAAAAATATGGTGTTTTTGACAGTCTTAAAATTTCAGGATAGAAATGGTATGGAAATCTGTAGATGAAACTGTCCAAGGGGAACATAGCAAGGAGAGAGAGTTAAAGTCCAGAGGAGAGAGCAGGGTAATCTTCACAGAGAGCTGGAGAGAGGTGAGACTGTCCACAAGAGAAAGAGCCAGGAGCAGCAAGAGGGAGCTCAGGGCCAGGGGTGGCTGTGTCCCCTCTGAAGGTGTCTGATGGCACAGGAAAGATCACGGTTCCAGCTGCACCACAAAGTCATTCCAGACCTCACTGAGTGATTTCCCTGCAGCCCAAAGGGCTGGAACCAGCATGGAGCTCTCTGCCCTCCAGCTCTGCTGGAATTCAGGGTTCTGTGATGGAAATGGTCATTGCTTGTTGGGGGCATTTGTCTCTTTAAATTCCCCAAAGGCGATTTGGACCTCCCACCCCCTAATTAAGGACATGATTTAAACAATCTGAGGACGGGGGAGGCTTCACTCCCTGGGGACTGCTTCTGTGCAGGTAATGGCTCTCTTGGGTTGTGAAGTTTTTTGCCTAAAGTTTCTTTTCTCCTTTTTCCATGTAAAATTTTGTTCATGGAATGTTATTAGAAGTTGCTTCAAATTTTATTTGGGCTTTGGTGTCACTGTAGAATATCAGAGCTGCTGTGAAAAGAGTTTGATTTTTGTTTTTGCCTGTTACCCTTTCCCGTCTCCTGGTGCTTTCATTTGTCTACACTAAACGCTCATGTGATTGGTGTTAAGGGATTGCAAAATGATCTGGGTTAAATTTACCTTACTTGAAAAAATAGCTGATTTTAGCGCAGTCCCTTGTTATTGCTTATCACAGTAGCTCAGAAACCCCTGCAGCTGTACAAGAGGGGACTGGTGAGGAAGAGCAGTGAGGAGCCCCAGCCTGGCTGCAGGGAACTGCCCCGTTTTGAAGAACAGCTGTGACAAGGCTGGAAGCCACAGCCAGGACAGGGGAAAAGGCAGAATTGCAGCCTGAGCTTGGCTTTTGGTGGTTTAAGGATTGAAAAGGGAAAACGTTAATAAGAAATTCTAAGTGAAAATAGGAAGAACTTAATGAAAGGTGTCTACATAGCAATGATTATGCTTCAGCCAGGAAAACTCATTTTTTATCTGCTGGGAGTTTTGTGTGTCCAGCAAAGATTTTCCAGGTGTTTATTAGCCTGGTGAGTGTGGTGTTCTCAATGAAATAACTTAATGTTAATCCCACATTCTGCTTTTAGGTTACTGCTTTATGTTTTGGAGCTGCTGCATTTCATGTTTGTGAGGTCTCTGCTGGGAGCTGAGGGTGCCTGAGCAGTGCCCCAGGCAGTGATGGATGGAGGCTGCATCTTAGCCCCACTGTTGGCCCTTTGTATTTGTAATTATACAAGGGATGGCTTTTGTCTCACTTGCATGGGAAATATCAGCATCCAGGCCTTTTATGGCAGCAGAAGAGCTCTCCTGGATTTAATTACTTTCAGACCAATCAGTTGAAGTAAAGAGGAATGTTTTTGTTTATTTCTGGTCCTTTTTTGTATCCTAATGTAGTGTTTTAAATAAACTTGTGGGTTTAGGTCATCCTATGAATTCAAAAGGGCATTTGTGGTTTTGTTGGTTATTTCCTTTTTTGTTTATGAACCTACTATGGCTGTAAACCAGCTTTATGAGACTTTTAGGTAATTATTAAAATCCCATCGTGTTAGTATGACTCAAATGTCTCTTCATACTTTGTCTTCTAATTTAATCCTGGTGTAATCTGATTGGCCATGGTTAACTTGTTGAATTAACTCCTGAAATTGTTTTTCCAAAGTCAATCTGTGCTTTAAGAAACCGTTTTATTCTCCCATTCATGACCCAATGCCTCTTCCAGAACATCATGGCTTTTTCTGTGCAAACCACAGTGTTCCTTGAGGCTTTTCCTAGCAATACAGAACTATATTTATTTCCAATTGGCAGCTGGTTAAACCAGCCCTGGCTGCAATGTACTGCAACAGGAGGAGGCAGAATAAACCTTGACAGAGAGCAGTGCCCAAAATTCCCTTTGGCTTGGCTGGAGGGACACAGGGTGACACCACGGGGCTCAGGACTGGTGAACTTTTTCAAAAAAATCTTATCTAGATTTGCTTTCTGATGGAAAACTCACTAATTCCATGCTGCAGGGCCCAGGTTTGGGTTTGGGGAGTGCTTGGGAGGCCTCATCTGATGAGATCACCAAATCCCTTAATGCAGTTACGTGGGCACTTGGTCATGGGTGACTGACTTGAGGTAAAAATGTTTTGGCCTTATGAATGGTTAGATAAGGGAGATGACATAATTGTGAACAACTCCCAGTTTGTTCACAATTATCAACTGAGAGGTTATTTTAAGTTTTATAATGGTTTTTTTGGTTAACTGGGGGTCTTGGGCTTTGCATTCCTTATGTCCCACACCCTGAAATCCTTAACAGTACATTCCAGATTTCAGTAAAATCTTATTTATTGTTATGGGAGAGGTAATCAAGTGAACATTCCTCTGCTGCTAAATATAGCAGCAAGCTGCTTATGAGTCAGAACCCCAGCAGGTAATTCTGCATATCACGGAAAACTTCATTGGCTCTCATGTTCTTTATGTGAACAAACAACAACTTGGATCTTCCTTGTTTATTCCATTCCAAGAATTATTTTGCTGTGTTCATTGTGGTGAGGTTATGTTTGTAAGGGACCCCACAGCTGCATCATGTAATTGTTCTGGAACATAGCACAGCAAACTGGGGGATTTACAATATTATAGCCATCGTTGATTAGTAATTAAGCTTTCAAGTATTCAAAAATATAATTTCCATATACAACAGCAGTTAAGGGCAATTTGCTGCATAAACACATCCAGTGTTTAAACAGTGATAAAAACATCCAAAACTAGAAGTATATAATTTTTATAGCAGTTTTAAAAGTCTTTGGATGTTGTTGCAGGTTTTTAGGTGATGTATTGTAAACTCATATTAGTAAATAAATTGGTATAAAATATTCATCATTTCTTCCCAATAACAAAAGACTTTGGAAAAAACTTGCAGTTCTGTGTATATTACCTGCCTGTATATTACATTTGCTTTATTAAAATGGTCTAGGGTGAACAAAAGGAGCTGCTTGTTGGAATTGCTTCAATGTGATTGCTGTGTTATGTCCAATGCTTACACTTACTGTACAAATATTCTTATATTAAGCTGCCATAAGCAGCTTGTTATCATCTCAGCTTGGTGGAGCAGGAGCACTCTGTGTCAGCAGCTGGGCACTGGACTGACGTGGAGGAAACCATTTCTGCTTCTTCCTTGGGCCTTGGGCTTTCCCTGTGTGGCTGCCCTGGCAGATGGGTTTTATCCACCCAGTGATGTCCCCCAGGAACAGCAGGACAACCAGAAGGGACTGGCGTGTCCAGAAAGCAAATGATGGAGGGGAGGAGTTCCCAGTGCCCAGCTCTGTGTGGCAGAGGGAAATGCTCAGCTGAGCAGAGCTCCAGGGCTTCCTTCTTCTGCTGCTGGTTTCTGCATGTTTATTTGCTAATTAAGCGCAGGAAACACAATGAAATAATTATCAGGACTATTAAATAACTCAGTTATTTAACATTAGGTCCTGGGCTAATGTACTTAGAACTGAAGCTAATGAGGCCTTCAAGTGATGCACAGCAGCCAAGATTATGTTAATCTGGGTTTAGTGACACAAGCATGAGAATTTTAGAGCTTCTTTTTCAAAATCAAGTAGCCTGTTCTGAAAACTGAACAAAGGAATAGAGGGGTTTGAGTCTCTAAAATGAAATACATCAAGGGCATTAACATTTGCCTGTAACGTGTTCCTATGATGGCAGCTCCTTTTTTGCATAAAAACATGGCCTAAAAAAATATATGCGAAAACTGTATTGCTTGAAATGAAAAATGTATGTTTTAGAAGCAGATATTAATTATTGAAAATGTCAAATCTTTTTGGTTGTAGAATCTCTTTGAGGAAAGAAGTGGTCCAGGTAGTTAGCATGCATTGCATCTTTGGTTTATTTTAGTTTGGGGTTTTTTTTACTATAGAAATGTCTTCATAAACAACTGTATCATGTTTGTGCAGTGTCCTCTTTGGAAGTCAAAGTATAATTCCAGAGCAGTTCTTGTATTAATTAGTCTTGCACTGATGGCCACAAGTGCTATTCAGATGTGCAGGGTTATTATTTCTGCCTGTCTGTACCTTAAACTTGGCTGAACTTTCTATTCAGCAAGCAAATACATGCTTTGTACAAATGAGACCAACCTGGAACGCTGAGAGAGGGTTGGAATTACTCATTATCCTGATGAAGGACTGGCTCATTTAGGAGGCTTTAGTGGTGCATTGCAGGAGTGTGCTCAGGTGTGAGCTGAGCAGCTCCAGGGCAGAGGCACTGCTCAGGAAACACTCAGTGCTTCTGGGTTCTCGCTTTCTGAGCATTTCTGAACATTCCCAGGGATGTTCTGGTGCTCATTTTTCCTGTGCCTTGCCAGCCAGCATCCCTGAACGAGCCGGAATTCACCTGATTCATAAGTGATAACAAAAATCTGTTACCCTCCTGTTGCTCCCCTGTTTCAGAGGTGGTTTTATCTCAGAGTTTGCACCTGCCTGCCATCACTGACCTGTTTCTTTTGCTTTCTGTTTCTCTGTGTGAGCAGAAAGCTCAGTAAAAGCAGCACTGGGGTGTGTTGGTCATGGTGGGACAGAGCTGCTTTGCCCTTTAGGTCTGTTCCACCTCCTGCCTCCAGCAGCTGCAGGGCTTTGGGAACTGTGCTGAAAGGCAAGGGAGAGCACAGGAATGGGAAAAGCTCATCTTTGAACAGTCAGGGATCCTGGGAATATGTGGGCTTCTCACCCAGCCCTTCTTTTTACAAACTGGCTGCACTTCACTCTCACTGCCTCAGAGCTTTGTCAGTGTTGAACTGATGCTACCTTTCCCCATTTAACCAGGAAATTCACTGTGTTCTGTCTTTCATGAGACCAGTTCTTGTGAAATGGCAGTGGTGATTTGGAGACTTCATACGACTGTCACACCAACTCACTTGACAGTGATTTTATCACATAAGGGCACAGAAATGAGGTACATTGAGGAAAAAAACCCTTGGCTGACAGGTGTCATGAGCACAGGACAGACCTGTGTGAGCAGTGCAAGGAGGGATTTACAGGGAGAGAAAGCATGTGGATTTCAGATCAGTTTTCCTGGGTTTCCTTTTGTTTGGGTTTGGTGTTTCTGTTTTGTTTTTGTGTGGGCTGTGTCAGTGTGTGTAACCAAGTGCAGACAAACTGAATTTGTTGTTAGTTACTGATGAATAAGTGGCCACAGAGCAGGAAGCAGCTTTTTGTGACACTTCCTTTGGGGGCTGCTGTGTCACCACCGCTCATCAGCACAGCTCTGGGGCACACCCGGGGCTGGCCCTGAGCAGGGGGGTGGGAGCAGCTCAGTTTGGGCTCCTGGAATGACAAATTAATGGGTTTGACCCCTTTTTCAGCTTCTCCTTGTGCATATGCAGGACTAAAAGGGAGCTTTCAGTGGTGCCAGTGGTGTTGCTGCAGATGGAAGGGTTGCTGCATAGCAGATCTTTGAGTAATGCTGTCACATGAGGGAGGATTAAGTGCTCTGTTTGTTGCATGATCAGTGGAGATGTTTTTGTTTTAATGAAAAAGTAAATATAGATGAATTACAGCTTTTAAAAATGTGAGCTCTTAAGCAGCAAAGTAAGCATAAACTTAATTTAAAGCATTGAAATGACTCAAAGTCTGCTTAAAACAGTATTTTTCAACTGACAGACAAAAGTTCATGGAACACCTCTTAAACTTGGGTTCCTGAGGTAGCAGATAGCTGTGGCTGAGGGCCTTTGAGTCATGCTGCAGATCTGTGGTGAGCTGTCTGTATGATCTCAGTGGGAATTGTGAGTTGTGCTTGATCCCTTTGGGCATCTCTGAGCTGATGGCTGTGGTTTGGAGCTGCTGGCAGCAGTGGCAGGGTTTGTACCGGGTTTGTTTGTGCTTTGGAGTCCTGCATGGGGCTCTGAATGAGTGCTGAGTGAAAGGGAAATACTCAGCACTTACTGCCAGCATCCTTGAAACCTTTAATGATGACCAGTTTGTTAATTGAAACCTGAGTGAATGCAGCTGGTGATGTCCCGCTGTATTTCTGGAGCTGAAACACAGACCAGACTGAGTCATTACTGAGCACTCCAAAAAAAGCTGTACTGGACCTTTTTTCTGCATGGAATTCTTAAAGGATTTATTTGGTGGGGGTGAGGCAGCAGGCCTAGCTCCTAGGAGAGATTTTGGAAGTCTCATGGTATTTACAGAGACAAAATTCTAACAGTACAGTACTCAGTGAGTGGGAGGGGGGGAAGCATTGTTTTCATTAGCAGAAAATACTACACATATGTATTTCATCTTTTATTTCATTTCTATTTTTCTGAACACACTAATTCCTTTTCACACTAAGTCTGAACAAATGCTTTGCTTTGGAGAAGGGACTGCATACATGCTTCTTGCTGCACTGGCTTTCTGCAGATAAGGCTTTTCCTTTGCAGACCTCATTAAGCAGTCAGTTGAGCAGCTAAATGAGTGTTCCAAGTGGTAATGGATACTTACTCCGTGTAAGTACAACGAGATGATGAGATACTGTAAAGCTGAGTACTTAACTGCACAGGATTATTTATATTACAAACGAGTGAACAACTCAGATGTTCAGGACAGCAATGGGATCTCCCACCTGTTAGCAGAGTAGATCTGGGTCACCAG
The DNA here is from genome assembly GCF_035770615.1 of Melospiza melodia melodia. Lineage (NCBI taxonomy): Eukaryota > Metazoa > Chordata > Aves > Passeriformes > Passerellidae > Melospiza > Melospiza melodia. The sequence continues at coordinate 18,913,437 of NC_086209.1, read as the reverse complement.
ATAAAGGGTTTTGTTTCCTATTTTGAGTCATGTATCTTCCATTCCATATATCTAAGCAGATTTTAGCCTTTTCTGAAAATAGGGACCCTCTTTTCAAGTATTTAAGCCTGAATGGAATATGAGTAGGCAGAAAGCTTGCAACCAAATGTGGTTGTGAAAATCAAGTTGTGTTTTAGCAATCCAATCTAAGCACACACTTTAAGTTCTTATTTGGATTTGTGGCATTGCAGGTGCTTGTTAGGATGCTTGGAAGATATTGCAAAACTTGCCTTGATTCTCCAAGGTGGAATTGCAGATATTCAAATATAAGTAAGTAGAGATTCAAATAGCTCATGCTTTGGGAATTGTGAAAGATGATAAAAATAAAACCAAAACCGAGGCTGTAAAAGGATAATTAATATGATGAACAGAGGATTTCAGGAAGCCTGAATTCTCCAAGTGTTTTGCTCAGGTTCTCATATCTAAGGTGTAAACTCTGGAATCATTCCTGCAGATGAGGTGCTTGCCTCCTTGGCACACGGGTTCTCTGGTGTATCAGGGATAATTTCTGATGTTTCAATACAGAATGTACCGTGGAGCTCTCCTCTACATTGCCACCCATCCTCAGAGAGGTTTTAAAGGCTTTCTTTTGAGATCTCTGGGGTAAACTGGGTTAAAATGGGGATGGAAAAAAGAGAAAGCATGTATAACACAGGTAGTCCAGGACTTTGGTGAAGAAAGCCTCTGGTTGCTGTCAGAATCAGCACAGCATTTGTAACATGAACTGGGGAAGGCTGTAACTGTCCTCTGTCATCTGCCTTTATTGGTGTTCTGTAAATAATTAAAGATGACTTTGTTTTCCCTGCCAAGTGACTTGTGGAACAGTAAATAAGCAGTGGGAACATGTCACCCTGAGTGATGAAGGTGATCTGATCTTCCTTCTCCCTGCTGCTCTCTGAGGCGGATTGTCTACATGCAGTTACATTTTCCTCTCAGTAAACCAAGAGCTCTGTTTTCTCTGGTTATCTCTTATGAACATTTTTAAACAGGCTCCTGAAAATCAAACCAGAGCTTTCCACACCTCAGCTTGCTCTGCTGTCTCTGAAGTTCTCTGTTGTTACCTGGAGATTTCACAGGAGTTAGAGGCTGCAACATTCTTATTTTAAATTTATCCAGAAGAAAACCAATTCATTGCTGAGTCTTTGCTAATTATTTCCATTCAGCCTTGTTGCACGCCAGACTTTTTAGTTGTATTTAATGTTGTTGCTTGTTGCTCTGGAAATAATCATTAAGGGGAAATGGGTCACCAGCACTGTACACTGGTAATTCTGAGCAACACAATTTGAAATGAACTTGTCTTTTCATAATGATGCTGAAAAGCACCAAATGCTTTCAGTAATAGTGACATGATGTAATTAAGTGATAAACTGTTTTTTTTTTTCCTTGAAGTCATAATATAAACAAGGCAGAAATTAATGGTACAGGACAGTACTGCATTTTTAGGTATTTGAAAAGTCAACAAGGTAACTGAGGATGGAGCTGAGACTGCAGGAAAATCTTTCTAGCAATGATCTCTGACACTTGGAGAGCACCAAGTCATTGCAGTTAAAATCTGTCATAACCTGTGGGCAGGACACAGAATTTTGGAGAGGCTGTGGCTCTCTGAAGGGGGAGGTACCTGTGGGGAACCAGAGCATCTTTGTTCTGAAGAGCAGGAGATGTTCATGGTTTACCCACAGGGATTTATCCTCCACAGAGAACATTGATTGCTGCTGAAGAAATTCAGGTTTTGACCTTCAGCAGTACAAACCAGCAGCCCAGTTTCTGCACCTTCCTATTTGCAGGTTTTGGAAACAGGCTCATGAGTAAGAATGCTTCCAGCTGGTTTCAGCACTGCAGGAACACAGACCATGTGGGGACAGAGCTGTTCAAGTGGCAGAGGCAGTGTCCTAGTCACCAGCTGAATTTCCTCTTGTACTGTTCCTCTTTCTTTGCATTTGAAGTCCTTGAGAAATTCTGCTATGATGTAGTGCTGCTGTTGTAATTGAATTTATAATTTAGACAGGGAGTAGAATCAAGTCTTAACTTAAAACCAGAAGTGGATCTGTTGAGTCTTTCTCATTTTTAATCCCCCCCAGTTGTGCTATTCCATAATTCCCCTTCATTCTTTGTTTTGTAATGCCAAGGGGTAAAATAAAAGTCTTGATCTGTGCTTGGACAGTCTGTTCTGAAGCCTGAGAGCATCAGAGTCCTGGAAGGCAGAGGTGACAGTGTGAAATGGCACAAATGCTGGTTTGGGGGTGAGAGTGAATCCTGGACATGGAAATGCTCTGCTCCTGGCACTGGGATGTGTCATGGCCATGGAAAAAGTTCAACTTGAGTCAACTTGACCTCAAAACCAGACTTGTGTAAGGGGCATCACTGTTCCTGCAGGGCAGCTGAGCCCTCTGCAGCACAGCTCTGCACAGAGAGAGAACAGTGGGAATTGGGAACTTTGCATGAAATAATGCATTTCATCATAATTGCATGTCTGACCCTGAGTTTGCCACAGTTTTAAAATTCAGATGATGGGAATATCTAAGCTTTTCAGGAATATAAAATTCTATAACAAACAAGATTTGTGTTTATTCCCACATGTATAATTCCTATATTCCTGCACATCTCAGTGTTCTGTTGTGGATATAAGGAACATCAAACCAGCCCAGTGCTTCCTGAGCCTGCAGAGAGGACATTGCTGTCAGCACTGATCCAGGGATTCATTGTGGTTTATGCCCTCTGGGGCTTTGTCAGATAGGAAGTGATGATGGGGCAGGAAACCAGGCATTGTATGGAGACATCCAGGAGTGTGGAACTAGAGGAAAAAGCTGCAAAAATAATTCATGAGAGGAATTATAAAACTGCATATTCTGTATAAAAATATATTTGTGATTGTGCCCAGCTGGAAATTGTAATTGTTGAAAATATTGCAAGCCAGTGAGTGATTTTTATGGTGGGAAGAGTCCAGAATTGTTTGAGCTGTGCCAGAGAAAGCACTGCAAGGACTCAACCCCCCTCACCAGGACTCTCTCTGCCTTACTGCCCTTTCCAAGTTCTGCTAATCAAAGTTTTCTGAAGACTACTTATGAAATTACCTCAGATATACAATTTTAAACACTAGTAATAAATTCTTCATCCTGAAGGCTAGGGCTTTATTAATTTAAACCCAGTCTTTCTCTCTGTCTGATATAAGTTAACAAGTGACTGTGGACTGGTGGCAATAACTGTGGGAGGAGAGGTCACTGGCACAAAGCCTTTCAAAATCTCAAATATTAGGGGGGCAATTAATAGCCAATTAAGCTCCACATGTAGCAGAAGCAATCTGAGCTTGGAGAGGCCATGCTCAGCAGAGAATGCCTGTCCCAGTCCAGAACAGAATTACATTTGAACCTGTAATGTGACTGAAATGTGATTCAGGCCCTGCTATTGCAGGTTTGCAGCAAGCTGTGCCCCAGAGGGGCTGTTTGGGGACTGTCCATTAGCAGAGTAATAAAGGAGCTCTAAAGGAGTCACCTGTCTGCTAGGTGCCTTCTCCTGGGCAGGAATCAGGTTAGAGAAAATTGCAGCTCACTCGGTGTCCCCTTCTGCTGGTGAGCCCTGCTCGAGGAGGGCATTGCAGAGGTTTTTCTGTTCCAATTGGCCCTGCTTTATTCGAAAGGACAAGAACTGGAACAGGGGGGTAGGTTGATGAACAGGCAGATTATTGCTAAAATTGTTCCAGTTTTTTCCAGTGTTCCCAAACAAGATGCTGCAGAGAGTACTCATGTTAATTAGAGAAATGAATACAAACCAAAAATTAGAAGGCATGATGGATTACAAGAGGCTTTTTACTGCTGAAATCTGTTTTGTTTGTTTTAAAATTTGTGTGAGGGCCTCCCTTCAAGGTTTGGCCTTGTGAAGGAGCCAAAAATCAATATTCAGAAAGGATTTCCACAAATCTGAGAGAACCATTACAATAGTGCTTCTTTCAGTATTAAATACCAGGTCTTGTTTTAGAAAATAAGTGTTTTGTTAAGGACATGTTCTAATAGTTCTTATCTTCATGTGGTTCCTAGGCAGAATTTCCTGCTTAAATTAATTTTTAAGGAATTTATTTACCTTCAACTTGGAATACAATGAGGATGAACACAGGAAAATACGGAATAGTTAGGGATTTGCTTCTAGAATATCTAAAGGAAAAACACAAGCACAAACCAGACTCTGGGTCTGAATAGAACATTGATGCCAAACTGCAGCTGCCCCTCACAGGTGTTGCCTGGTGTGGATCCTGTCTCACCTGAGACCTCACCTGGTGAGGAAAGCGCAGCTTGCTTTGGTGTTTCCATCATCTCCATGCGGTGTTGGGCAAAGTTCTTATTGGAGCCAAACCTGGAGATGTTCAGGCTGGGCTGCTGCATCCCTGGGCCACATTTGGGAACCGATGCTTCCCTCTGCCGGCCACACAGAGACGAAATCTTGCCGTGAAACAAGCAGCGAATTTTTTTTTTCCTTTTAAAGCAGCCTATGCTTAGAAGGGATGCATGGGGCTTGTTATTGCAGTTTTACACAGGGCTAATTAAATCACTTACCTGCATCACAGACCAGATTTATGTTAAAGTGACTGGCCTCTGTTTGGGGAAGAAGGAAATACAAATATTTTTAGCCACTTCATGTCTTCTTTGTACTGAGACTGCTCAGTGTTAGCCACTTCTAGTGATGCTAACACTGAGCAGTCTCAGTACAAAGAGCAAACAAGTGTTTGAAAACAGGAATCAAAATGAGTGTACTGAGAGTATTTTGGGTTTTTAGTGGCTCTTTTTGGCCAAAATTAGTGGGCTAGTTGTTACTTTGTTGTTCTTAGCTGAGGGTGCTGCATTGATGACACAAACTTTTCACTGCAGTTTCTGTGGTGAAATGCTAAAAAATAAAGACAAATGTTTGTAAAGGCTGATGCCATGTGTGGATGTTATCTGAAAGTACTGATGGGTTTTTTTTTTTGAGGTTCACATGGAAAACAGGACTGAGTCGACTGAGGTGCATTTTTGGAGGCAGTTCATGAGAGCTTAGAGCTGTTCCATAATCCACCTTACAGCCCTGCAGGATGCACAGCAGCCAGCGCCACCAGGATGGGTGGAACTGCAGAGAGAAGGGTGGGCATGGGTTTGAAATGTGGCACAGAAATGTCCTGGTGCCCCTGAGCTGCAGAGAGCAGGAAGGGCACACATTGAAATGTGGCACGGAAATGTCCTGGTGCCCCTGAGCTGCTGGAACTGCAGAGAGCAGGAAGGGCACACATTGAAATGTTGGCACAGAAATGTCCTGGTGCCCCTGAGCTGCAGAGAGTAGGAAGGGCACACATTGAAATGTGGCACAGAAATGTCCAGGTGCCCCTGAGCTGCTGGTACCCTGTGGGCCACCTGCAGAAGCTGTGCTCCTCAGCTCTGACAGGAAATCCCTGCAGCAGTAAATGTAGGGTCTGAAATTTGAAGTTCTCCAGGATGTTTGAGCCCTTCAGTACATTTTTCTTCCCCTTGTGTGATGGTTTTCATCTTTTTGATGGATGTGTTTGGGTTGAATTGCACCTTTAATAGGCGTAAGGTTTTTTTTCTTCTTTTTAGATTGTCTCCCCATTCTCATTTGAGTTCTTGTGTTTTGAAGATAAGAGTGGGGAGGAGAATGATTCCACAGGACTTCTACCAAGTTTCAGAGCCGTATGAAGGGGAATAGTCTATTACTCCATAAAAATATTGGGAGATTAGTGAAAAAAAGACAACTCCCCTCACAACAAACAAGGGGGAGCACCCCACACCATCCTCCTCTCCATTATGGAGTCTCCATACCATTGCTTTTTATCATTACAATTGCAACAACAATTGGTTTTCCTTGATTGATTATTGCAACAATAATCAGTTTTCCTTCAGGTTCTGTGCTCTTTGGAGGGTAACCTTAGGTAATGGATTGATATTTCCTCCTGGGAGCTGGCAGCTTTGGCCAGGGAGGTCCTAGCTGCAGGTGAGCAGTGGCAGCACCTGTGCTGGAGTGGAATTTGCCTGATAAAAGCTGGGGAAGGCAGGGAGATTGCTCAGCTGCATTCCTGAGCACACCCAGAGCAGCCCTGGCAGTGGGAGCAGCCTTTGGCCAGGGGTGTGTGGGTTTTATCAGCCCCATCAGGGTGGCACTGGGTTTGACTTGCAGCAGAAGTTTTGCCCTTCAGGCAGTCATTCCTTAGTGCTGCAGGTTCCCAGTCCATGAACAGACTCAGAATCAGTCTCAGGAGTGTTGGTGTGTAATTTTCCTTGCACTCCACAATAGCAGGATGAAAGGGGGTGTGGAGCTGCAATTAACACTGGATGAGGCTGAATTGCACTTGCAACAAAGAGAAGTCTTTCAGTTAGTCTACAATAAAATCATAATTATATCCCCAGTATCCTTGGCAACAGATGAAGGTCCCAAAAGGTGATTTTACAGTTCAGTATTCATTGCTGATGCAGAGATGGAAAAGAAGGAAAAGCATCATCATTTAAACAGTTTCTGGGGTGTAAATACGCATGATGTGAGAAACATTAAATGCATCACACTGAATACATAGAAGTGTGCTCTCCAAGGAAACAAATAATTTCTGTAGTTAGGACATGAAATCCAAGAATTTGTATGCTTGATGATTTTAATGCATACAAAAGGATGGTGCTCGTTGGATATGGATTCATTTCTCAACAGGGAATTCTATCCAATTTTCATTTTAAGACAGCCAGCCCTTGAGACACAGGGATTATCAGTTGATGAAGTGAAGATAAGTTGCTTTATCAGAACTGCTTATACGGAGGAATTACCTGATTAGAAATTCTTTTATGTGGATATATTTTAAACTCCCTGCAGTTTTTCATGATAAAGATTCCATTTCCTAAGCTTGATCTTTAAGGCAAAATATAGGTAACAGACTCCCTACCCCTAATGACCCTCTCAAAAAGGTTAATGTTCTAATAAATACTTGTTGTACAGGTACCATTTTAAATATCCTCCTGTCTCCATTTGCTTTTTACTCAGTGCATTTTACTGCTGTGCTTCTCAGCAGCACAATGGTGAATTTTATTTTGCATTTCCCTTTTCTCCCTCTTTTCTTTCAAATAAGAACCAATAAAAGCAATAACCTTAGGAGGCAGAGTTCTTATGTTTATTTTGGAAGAAATGATTCTGTCATCATCTGGGCAACCAGCTCTATGCATGAATTCCTAGATGTGCCATCAGTAAGGAAGATGGAAATGGGGGAAAGTCAGCAAGGTGCATGAAGATATTTGTGGAAATAAGATCTTGGAAATGGGACAATAATGAATAGAAGGAAAGGGTAATGCAGGCATGTGAATTCTAAATGCCTTCCAACCTGGAAGAACCACTGGCTGCTGGGAATGTACTTGAACTGATGTTTGTGTCGCTGCTGAGGCACAGAATAAGTCACATTATAACATTATTGGAGGGATGGCATAGCTGGAGTTTGAAAATGATGCTGGGGACTGCTTTGAAGTGACTTAGGTGATGGAAATTCCTGCTCCTCCCTTCCATTTTGAGCCTGCAGATGAGTGATGGGCTGTGTAATTTTGTGTATAATGATCCATCTCCTCTCTGACAGATGTGGTTACTGAAGTTTCTCAAAGTGCACTCAGTGCTCAATATTGAGACCTGGTTTTGCTTTCCTTTTAAACAAAGGCCTTCAGAGGAGAGGGAGGACACATAATAGGGCAAAATAATTTTGTGATTATTTGTTTGCTTATAATTGCATGGTTTGGAGCAAGACTTTGTAGCTCCAAATAAGCATGAGCTGTGCCTGTGGGGAAGATGCCAATTTTACAGCTTTAGGGACTGTAACTCCTCTGTTTGGGACCCACAGGCCCCTCCCCAGTGTCAGCGCAGTCTGCTGAAATTCTGCAGGACTGGGGATCCCCTGGGTTTTCACAGAAATGTTCAGAATTTAATACCAAAGAACAGCGAAACAATATAAAAGAGCTAAAGACCATGGGGATTTGAGCGGGAATTGTGTTCACATTCTGTTCACAGGGAAGGGCCAGAAAATAGGAATTATATTGGCCAGATCAGTTCTAGTGAGTGAATGAGTTGCTGTATCAACTTGGTAGTACCAGGTAATTTCAAGACTTTGTTTGTTTTTTCTATTTGGTCAAATAATTAGTACAGTCATCTCCTTCCACTGTGAATATAGTGAGATTTTTCCAGTTTCCTGTAACTCTGGCCTGGTTACCTGCATTGAATATCAGTTAATGCAGAATCTGTTCATCAGTGAATACACCCATTTCCATAGCTCACTGCATTTTCTACCCCAGCTTTTGTTGAGGCTGGGCCAGCATCTGCTCACACACAAGGCACTGGCTGTGTGAAGATCCAGCTGAAATCCTTCTTGTGCTCTCCAGGGACAGGGGCAGGATGGTGCAGAGTGTTTGACCCTGCCCTGGCAAACCTCACTGAGACCCCTGCAAAGGGCAGGCAGGGGATCAGAACAACTGAAAAACTGGAATTTTGCTGGAAGTCAATTCCTGGCTTTGCACATTAGCATTAGAGAGCATGGGAAGAACAGTGAGAGGAAAGGAAAAAATAGCTTAGCTCTGTAGAACTGCAGAATGTTACTATAGATAGGCTGGGAGATTAAAGAGCTGTCTTGGCACATTACAATTCAAAGACCAGCAGCCTCAACTGCCTTCCTGTCCTCAGGAATTATTCTTAAGAATTTTATTCTTCAGATATCACATTATAATGTGGGTTAAATCACTATATTTTGTCTTGATTTTCCTCAATACTTCCCTTTTATCCTTTTGTTCTATCGTTATCCCTTTCCTATCTCCTGGCTTGGCTCTTAATTCTCCCATATGTGGTTATTGGAGTAATTTGAGAAGCAGAGCCCAGAACTGCTTGGCTGGGGGATCTGTACAGAATAGAAAGCAAAGCAGGAGATTCCCAAACTCAGATCGAGCCCCTGGCATTGGTGGTACCTGGCCAGCACTGCCCTGGAAGCCTCCAAGCTGATTGTACAACATCTGAGAGCAGTCAATGGTGGCTCTCAGGGAGGCTTCCACGGACAAGGATATGATGGAAAAACAGTGGGCTGCGATATTTTACATCTGGAAGAAAACCATTGCATGATCTATTAATCAGTTTATTGTTTAGATGTACTAGGTAAAGTAACACCAAACAAACCCCTGTAGTTTGACTTCATCTAGGAGCAGTGTAATATTGATGAAAACCTGTTTTAATAAAGAGGAGAAAATGAGAAAAAATTGGTTTTTTTCACTGAAGTTGAAGGACAATCAGTGGCTGGTGGTGAACCAGCAGTTCCATTATAGAGGGGAGCTTTTATTTTATTTCCTATTATGGAACTTCTGTGGTAATTCTGCTGGACTTGCTCATGGTTATGTGTAATATTTCCAAGTATTTTTGGAGTGTAACAAAACTCTAATCTTCTCATTTACATGGCAGTGTGTGTGCTCAGGCCTGAGCCTGCTGGCAAGTAAAAGGAGATGCACTTTGGTTAGGATGAGCTGGACAAAACCTGTGCTGCAGGGCAGTGTTTGTTTACTGTGTAAGTTTGAAAGTTTTTGTTGTGCTGCTCCATTATGAGGAGAGTGATTATATTCAAGAAGTAGAAAAAACTCCCTGGGAGGGGAAAAAAAGTTGTGTGCTTAACCATGTAAGTGAGAATACTGTGTTGGTGATGATAGAGAACAGGGAGAAAGTGGGGCAGTCTGTGTGAGGAACATGCATAGCATGGCTGTCTAACAGCTTCTATTTTTGATTCATTAATAACATTCCAGTTCCTGTTTACTGTATATTTTAAACCAAGCAGCCTTCATGTGCACAAAACGTTGGTGCATTCTGTGGATTCTGACAGGCAGCTGTGAGCTTTGGTTAAAATGTGTCTGCCCAGGGTCTGTTCCTGGGGCTCTGGGTGTGTCTGGGCTCAGCAGGGAGTGAAGGTGACTGAGAAGGGAGTGTGTGATGGAGAGAAGTTCCTGGGCACCCTTCCTGCCCTCCCTGTGTTCCTGGGCGCCCTTCCTGCCCTCCCTGTGTGCCCGGGCGCCCTTCCTGCCCTCCCTGTGTGCCCGGGCGCCCTTCCTGCCCTCCCTGTGTGCCCGGGCGCCCTTCCTGCCCTCCCTGTGTGCCCGGGCGCCCTTCCTGCCCTCCCTGTGTGCCCGGGCGCCCTTCCTGCCCTCCCTGTGTGCCCGGGCGCCCTTCCTGCCCTCCCTGTGTGCCCGGGCGCCCTTCCTGCCCTCCCTGTGTTCCGGGGCGCCCTTCCTGCCCTCCCTGTGTTCCAGGGCGCCCTTCCTGCCCTCCCTGTGTTCCTGGGCGCCCTTCCTGCCCTCCCTGTGTTCCTGGGCACCCTTCCTGCCCTCCCTGGCATCCCCCTTGCCCGTGTGCCTCTCTTTGGGACACTGTTCAGTGTCACCAGCATGCCCGCCATCCTTGGCTGTTCTTTCTCGTGTCCATGGGTGAGAACTTACCCCAAACCAGCTTCATGGTGGTGCTGGAGTTGTGCTGCTCTTCAGAGCAAGGAGGGTCAGTGGAAAGATCTGGGGATTGTGGATTGTTTTATCGAGAATCCGAGTGGGATTTAATAGACCCCCCCCCCCCCCCCCTTAAAAGTTTCCCATCTAGTTGTTGATTTTTCTCGTTTGTTCCTTTTATCATAAAGTCACAGGATGGTTTAGGTTGGAAGGGATGCTAGAGAATATCTTGTCCCACTCCCCTGCCGTGGCAGGGACTCCTCCACTGTCCCAGGTGCTCCAGCCCTGTCCAGCCTGGCCTTGGGCACTGCCAGGGATCCAGGGGCACCCCTAATTTCTCTGGGCACCTGTGCCAGGGCCTCACTGTCCTCAGAGTGAATTTCCTTCTGATCTCTGGTCTAAGCCTGCCCTCTTCAGTTTGGAGGCATTGCCCCTTGTCCTGTCACTGTCCCAGTGTAGGAATTCCCTCTCTTTGAGTCCCTCAAGGCACTGGAGGAGGCTCCAAGGTTTCCCTGGGCTTTCTCTTCTCCAGGCTGAGCAAGTCCCACTCTCCCAGCCTGGTTTTGCAGGAGAAATTGTGGGGTCTTGCCTATTCTGGAAGCTGGGTGGAGTTTTAGTAAGAATTTTTACTAGGCTCTTGTTTTTATGTCTGTGTCACTTACTTTTTTAATGTTATTTTATCTACTACAATGAGTTTACTACTCTATTTTCAGACTACAGAATAGTCTCTTCCCTAGTTTTAAAAGTGCATGGAAAAGAAAACTCTGAAATGTTTTTTCAAAATATAAGAAGCTGAACTTCTCTGTTTTATGAATCAGATAATTACAAGCTGACTTTTATCAGACCTTAGCGCTTGTTTTTATTTCTGTAGCCTTGAAAGCTTCAGTTAATCATTTTCAATAGACTGAAAAATACTTTCCATGAAAGCTAATAAATTTGGAAGTGTGTCTTGTAAATCCTCTAACTGATCCTGCAAACAGATGTTTAGGATAAATACTGCTCATCTAAAAGCAGATATTGCTAATGAATATTAAGAACAGCATAAAATTGCTGGAAACTCTATTTTGCATCTTAAGAGAATCAGTGTTAATAAATCAGATCAGTCACTTTTATTTAGGCAATACAAAAAAACATGTGTCTTCCTTCTTTGCCAGCTGTCATAAAATTCTGGAGGAAAAGGTTGCTTCCAAGCTTTCCAAAGGGAATATTTCACAGAAGTATTTTGACCTTTATAGCTTACAAAACCAATTGACTTCCTTTTCCCATGAAGTATTTTCTGGCTGAGATTCTTCTACAGCAAAGCTTTAGTTGTGAGGAAAAATAGCAGCTCCAAAGAAAATAACTGGGCTGCCTTCTAGTGGTTTTAGATACCATAAATTCCTCTTAGTAAAGAAATTCCCTTGAAGGGAATCATATTGTTCCAAATCTAGTATGTCCCCCCAATATTTCTTAATATTCACTAATTATATGTGCACTTTCATGGTACTTTCATTTTAAGAACCACAAGGCAGATTGTACTAGTCACATGCATTTTTTTGTGGATAGCATGATAAGAAAAGCAAGATAAAAATAACCACCAGCAAAAAAACAACAAAACCCCAAAACCAAAACAAAATAATCTTGGGGCCAGCTCGGTTTACAGCTGTTTTTTATCATCTTGCTTTTGTGTTGTCAATGACTGTCCTTATCTCTGCAATTAAATTGGATTTGCTGTTTGCTGTTCCTGTTCTCTATGTAGGAGATACCTGAAGAAAAAACACATAAATGGGAGTTGGTATAAATGGGAGTTGGTATTTGTCATCTGATCTCAGTATGCTACTTAATTCAGCTTGGTTGTAAATTTCTGTGAAAGATGAAGTAGGTCCCTTGTTTGTTTTTATTTGTCACTGATAACTCTGATTTCTTCAGAGGTGCTGCTCTGAATGTCTGCAGAGAACTAAGGTGAAAAACTTTCTGCTTCCCAAAAATGTTCAGCCAGCTGACAATAATAACTACACAAACTGGAGGTAGGATTAAGCTAACCAAAAAGTTAGTTTAAAATATGAGCTTGAAAGGGCTGAAGTCATTATTGACTAGAAATCCTCCAGGGACATTAGGATGTGTTTGATAGTTGCCAGGGAAACACAACCTCCCAGTGACAGTGTGCATAGCTCAGGATGAGTACCTGGAGTGATTCTGGCAATGACTGATCCTTCAGCAAACCAGCTGCAGGAGTGTCCCCTGCCCTTGCTGGACCATTCATGCTTTATAGATGTTGTGGCAAATAGATAAAAAACCAAAGCAGAGTATTAGGTTTGTGTGCTTGGAGAAGTGTGGGCCTGGCTGCCCAGCCTGGACAAACCACAGGACATTGTAGAGGTTAACACAGAGTCAAAAATGGGATTTTGCTTATGGCCCATATTGGTGTAATACAGAAATAGAGGATTCAGCCCAGAGCCGCAGCAGGTTCTGCAGTGTTTAGTGTCCATCAGCATGCAGAAAACTTTGAGATCCTACAGGAAATGCTATGCTTTATTCATTCTTCCTTAGGTGAAATGTAAGTGCTGAGAAGAAGGAATTTGCTGTTCAGATGGAGCACAAGTCTAGTGATCAGCTTTGGGACTATCCCCAATCCATTTAAATACAAAAATTCACACGTGATAAACAGCAGTAGAAGTGAGACAGCAGTAGAAGTTGTAAGAATGGTCCAAGCACAACTACCAAAATAAGGTACCTGGGGCCTTGAAGTGGTTTAGTAAGGTCTAAAAGAAGAGAAAACACCTGAGGGAGAACATTGGAATTTCCAGCTACACATCTTCCTCAGTGCTGGGCATGGTTCAAGCAAACCTAATCTGCAAATCTGTTTGTGAGCCCAAGTGAATGTTTTAGACTCAGATTGATACCAGAGGTTTTGATGTTGTTACAGCACGCCTGAATCATCCTTGAGGAGCCTGGTGTTGGACAAGGAGCAGTTTGGAGTTCAGGGTACTGTTGGGGAAATGTCTCTTTGAAAGGTTTAATTTCACAGTGAAACTGCTGTAAATCTAAGAGCAGCTAAGGATAGCAAATCTCCCACTGATACCATGTGAAAATCACTGTTAGAAGTGCCTGAGTGAGCATCAGCCCAGGATCTTGGGGTTTGTGGGGTGAATCCCTGGAGTTTAGCTCAGTGTTGCTTCTAGGGAGAAAAGACAGAGCTGAGCCAGAACCACCAACCTGTGGAGCCACTGCTGTGGGGGTCGCTGTCTGCAGGCTGAATTGCACAAACTCAAATAAATATAGATGTTTAAACTCTCCTGGGAAATATCAAAAAGACTGAATAATACTTATTTCTTGCCAAGTAGGCATTTCCACAAATTTCCACCTTGCCTACAGAATTGATTTTTCTGTATTAAGGAGATTGTTTTATAATTTAGCAGTTCATAATTCTTGTTTCAGTTTGATGTTGGCATGTGGATCATTTTTCAGTCGGTCATACCAAGAAATGAAAGCTAATGACTTCATTCAATAGTGGCTGAAATAATCTCCAGAAATGTCTTTTTACATTGTAAATGGATGCATGTTGTTGTCATTATCTTATATAAATGATTGTGAGGTTTTGCTGCACTTTCTAGGCTCATCTCTGTTTTATACAATAAATTATAGGGAAAATGTAGTGAAGACCTCACTGTTCTGTGATCTGCATGAAATATGTCTGTATCCATTATCTGGGGGCAGGCTGGGAATTATCACATCTCCTGTTCCTGGGATATTTGGCAGCCAAAATGTCATTTCTGAGGTGGAGAAGGAAGTGACTGAGACAGACTTGAATTAAATATGAGCCTCATCTTTCAGGAGGAATCAGGTACAGAGTGCAATTGTACAAAGCCTTTCCTGGGGCACACAGTTGGGCTGGAACTAAATTACTTTGAAAGTGAGAACTTTGTCTGAAGTTAGAAAATTGAACTGGCTTAACTTAAACATCTTGTATAGGTTTTGAGCTTTTTGTAAAGACACCTAAGATAAAATATATCATGGTTTGGGATGTTTAACTGGGTGTTGTGAGGAGCTGTTGTACAACAATTTACTTTTATCCAGTGCTGGTGGCCTCTAAGCCAGGCCTTGGCTCCTCTGGAGTCTCCTGCTCGTGCTTCCCAAGCAGGGAGATGATTCAGCCAGGCAGAGCTGCTCTGGGGAGAGTGGGAAGTGGGAAAACAGCAATTCAAATCCTGCAGCATATGAGCAATCTCCTCTTTCAGCAGTGTTCTTGAGCTTGAAGGCAGCAAGCTGTGAGGAAAGGACAGCAGCAATGGGCAGCTGTCAGTTTTGCTGTTTAGCCACAGTGATTCTTATCAGGAGACAGAAAACAGTACAGCAAGGGTAAACAGAAAACAAATAGCTCCTCCATCTGCTGTGGTGGGAGCAGCCATATGGAGTGGAGTTCAAAGGGTGTTGTGTTCTGGATTTAACTCGTTGCTGCACCCCTCCATCAGTCACTCTCATCTCAGCTCCTTCCTTATCAATGACTGCCTCTGAGTGGGGTGGAGCTGATTTCCCCTTTATCAATAGCTTCAAATAAACATTGCAGTGTAGTGCAGGGTATCCAGGGTCCAGCTGCTCTCATCCAGTGAAGTCAGGTGTGGCCAGGAGGCACAAAAGTGTATTTCCTGAGATGGATGGCAGGTGCTGCAGCTGTGCTTCCAAATCTGTGTGTGAGCAATCCCAGCCCAGGAGCAGAGGGCTGAGCACAGAGTGACTCTAAACTGGCAGCTCTGGATGCGTGGAACACACCAAAGGCAAGAGGATAACTTAGGAGCAGCTTTTAGACTTGTAAATCCTTAAATTTGTGCTTTGCTCACTTTTCCAATGCAGCTGCATTTTCTGTGGAGGAGGAGTGACCTTCCAGTGGGGATGGGGTGAGGCTGATCTGTAGTCAGGGGCTGGCTTGGGAGCTCCAGATCCCTCACCTGTTTCATCTCAAATCTATGCCCACGTCATGGCAAAGATGGTATTCCAACTTCCATTATTGCTGCTTTCTTCCACCCATTCTTCTGATGTTTTGGAATGGCAGGCGCTGGCTGTTCACTTCTGCTTGTAAAAACCCTTGGTTTACTTTGTGAAATTATATTTAGATCTAACATTTGATGTAAGAAAAGCTTAACAGAGAAAGTTGAAGGGATTAATCCCTTTAGTGTGTTGGGGTTTTATTCAGTTGCTAGAGCTGGCGAGGGTTTGGCTTCAAATTAGATCAGAAATTAAGATAAATGTGGATGAAATTTGATCTGTAAAAGCAAATCTTGCCTGTAGAGCTAAGCTGGGAATTTGGCTGTTCTGCATTTTGGGGTTGTTGGGAATCAAGCTAATTGAGATAAGATTTATAAATCCAAAAGCTTTGGAGGCAGCACTAACCCAGTGACATCATGAGAGTGCCAACAGCTGGGTCTGGTGTGCAAAGAGCACATCCCTGTGCTTGGGGGTCTCCTTTGGATTGCAGATTTGTCACTGATGGAAGCTGAAATAGTCAGGAAGGTGCATTTGTCACTGCAGGTCTGATCTGCTCTGCTCACTTCTGGCATCCCTGTTGGCATGGGAGCCTTTTGTCTGTGTAGGAGAGAGAGGAATGCTCTGAATAGAAATAAAATTAATATAAACAAATGTTTGAATACATGGGAAGGAATTCCTTTTTGATTGGTAAGGTAATTTGTGAGCAGAACAACAGCTGAGTGCTGACAGCAGTTCTTGGGCTGTGAGAAAACCAATTTTAATTCACGGCAATGATTTAGCCATGGTAGTTTATTTGGGATGGTGTTGAATTTTTGGATTTTTAGGTCTTCTCTTGGGTTCTGTTTTTTTCGGGATTTGCTTTAG
Organism: Melospiza melodia melodia; assembly: GCF_035770615.1. Lineage (NCBI taxonomy): Eukaryota > Metazoa > Chordata > Aves > Passeriformes > Passerellidae > Melospiza > Melospiza melodia. Next base: position 18,897,115 of record NC_086209.1, on the reverse strand, counting down.
TCTTTGTTTTAAACACTAATGAACAATAAGAGGTTTTTTTATTCTGTTCAATACAGAACAGAAATGATTTGCTGACATCTCTTTTATGTCTGGATTGTGTTTTCTGCTGGCAGAAAAAACCCAACTAGTTTGTCCATGGAATACAGATTTATTAATTTAACTTTCTTTTATGAAAGTATCATGGTTTTGCATCTCCTGATTTCAGATGCTTCTGTGTCTGCCTCCTTTTCTCATGAAAAACCCAACACAATTAGTTTTAAAAGCTTGTATTGAAGTGCTATACTGAAATAGTTAATATGCAGAGGAACTCAAATATCTTCGTAATGAACTTGAAATATCGAGGGAATTTTAGAGAAAATGTAATCAAACAGTGCATCAGGACTGTTGTGCTAACTAATGGTAATTAAAACTTCCCCCTTTGCCTGCTTCCCTGTGTTCAACACATAATTGATTGTATTAAAGTTTCTCAGAACTAAATACTTCAACCCTGGGGTTAACCATGTTTGTGGATACTTTATCATACCCAGAGAAACAAGGCAAGCAAAACACGACAGGATGTGAGCCTCTGTGTGAAACAGCAAATAATTCTGTTGTGCAGCAATTAACTTGTGTCTAGGGATGCCTCCAAAATGATCACTTAAAGGCTCCTGATAAATTGAACTAAATGAACTAATAAAAAAAAATAATTATGCAGTAAACAAAATGTTACCCAGGTACAGGAATAATTTGGATTTTTTAAATTCCAAACTAATTTTTACAGCTAATGAGTGGTGTGTGCTATTAGAGGTAATACAGGAGGGGGTTTTGTGGGTCTCCACAGCTGAGGCCAGGAAAGCCCTGGATTTAAAACTGGGGAGGAATAACTGCATTACTGCTCAGGCTTAGGCAGTCATTGGGCTGGGCTGGGGCAATGATTGAGCTCTGGTTGAGCCAGGTTTTGGTGGTGACAGAGCTGTGGCAGAGCTGATTTTAGGCTCTGGTTTAAGCAGAGTTTAGGAGGTGATGGAGCTGTGGCAGAGCTGATTTTAGGCTCTGGTTTAAGCAGAGTTTAGGAGGTGATGGAGCTGTGGCAGAGATGATTTTAGGCTCCGGTTTAGGCAGTGATGGAGCCGTGGTTGAGGTGATCTTTAGCCTCCGGTTTACGCTGGGTTTAGGCGGTGATGGAGGCGTGGCAGAGGTGATTTTTAGGCTCGGGTTTAGGCGGTGATAGAGCCGTGGTTAAGGTGATTGAGGCTCGGGTTTAAGCCGGGTTTAGGCGGTGATAGAGCCGTGGTTAAGGTGATTGAGGCTCGGGTTTAAGCCGTGTTTAGCCTGTGATGGAGCCGTGGCAGAGGTGATTGAGGCTCGAGTTTAAACCGGGTTTAGGCGGTGATAGAGCCGTGGTTAAGGTGATTTAGGCTCGGGTTTAGCCTGTGATGGAGCCGTGGCAGAGGTGATTGAGGCTCGAGTTTAAGCCGGGTTTAGGCGGCGCCGCAGCCGCGGCTCGCTCGCTGCCCGTGCCTCGGGCGCCATCTGTCGGCCGCGCTCGGTCACTGCACCGCCCGTGCCGAGCCTTCCCTGCGCCGCCTCCTCCTCCTTCCTCCTCCATCCTCCTCCTCCTCCTCCGGTTCCAGCCGCTCCTGAAGGTCTCAGTATCCCCAGGATGCTGAAACCAGCGCGGTCCTTCGCCGTACCGCCTGTGCTGCTTAGGGCTAAGCTGCTCTTTGCTATCCCAGCCAAGGCTGGGTGGTGTGAGTGCCTCGGGCAGTGATCACCTCCAGAAATTTGGAAATTGACCCTGAGCAAGTGACGAATCCTGCAGATCCAGAGTTAAAAGAAGGGTGAGCAGGAGGCAGGCAAGAGCCAGAGCTGGGCCATGTGGCCAAGGGGACATTGATTCCTTCCTGCATGGTATCCTCTGTTCCTGAACTGGGGAAGCCTGCCTGGGAGCTGACTGGGCATCGCTCAGTGTGTGCTGAGCAATTCACTGTGCACCACTTGCTTTCTATATTCCAATTATTTTAGCCTTATTAATTCCCTTTCTCTTTCTACCCTGTTAAATTATCTTTATCTCAAGACACAAATTTTGGTTTTTTTCCCCCTCCTCTCTCTCCCCCATCTCATTGTGGAGGGGTCAGGCAGTGAGGGGCTGGGGGGTGTTCAGCTCCCTGACACCACAACAATGATAAAGCAACTTGCTTCTGTACAGTAGGCAGATGCACAGTGTGCTCCATCAAAATTGCACCTTCTTAAAAACTCATTCTCTTTCATTTTCAAACTTCAGTGGGTGTTGGAGGAGGTGGGAGCTGTTGTTCTGCACAGTGGGAACCTCTTGGAAATGCAGGCAGAGTGGAGCAGTTTGGGGCTGGCTGGGTTAGCTGCAAACCCCCATGCAGGTGGGAATGTAATTTTTCCTCTTGTACCTCCTGCTGGCTCTTTTCTTCATTTTGTTCCTGTTTTCCCCCCTCTGCTTCCCAAGTACGCGTTGGCTGAGGTGAAACAAATATTTCCTCACAGTTGACCTGAGTGGAGGCACTCAGGGATCGTGTTTTGGATTCAGTCTCTGCGAGTGGCTGCTGTGAAATGAAAAGGCTCTGTAGTGCTGTCACAGATCATGTCCTGCAGCTACCAGGCAAGGTGCTCACCAGAAAAAGGAATTTAAATTAAGGAAGAATGGTGCTTTTACTGCTAAATATATGACAGAGAGCTTAGTCTGTCTTTGGTGGGTTTTTTGAGTTTGTTTTTCTTTCTGTGAAAAATGGGATTTTTTGACAAGATATTTTTTTTTGTCTTGTTGTCTGGCAAAAGCGAAGAGAAGGGGATTTCAACTTCTTGTGCCAGCTGTTAGAACAAAACAACTGAAACTGTCAGCTTGGGAGCATGATGAGTCTTCATTGGGCATTCTGGTGATCTAAAGGTGTTTGCTCTGTTCTTCTCCTCAAATGACCTTACAGAGAGCTGCCAGGAAGGGCATTGTTTCATTTGATTTTGCATTCCATTTGCTTTGAAGATAGTATGTTGCAATATGATTGTTTTGTGGAAGAATTGCAGGTCTTGAAAGCTGGAAGTTTTACAAAAAATGCATTAAAAGCAAATTTGGGTTTTTTTAGTATTATTTTTAATTGTTGCATATTCTTACTCCTGCAGTTGCCCTTCTAAAGCTGATGAAGTTAAAACCAACGCAAATTACTCAGATGCTCATCAGAGCACCTTGCAAGGCCATTTGCAATGGTTTGATGTGGACTTTGGGTGCAAGTGCTGGAGTTTTGTTTGTTGGTAATGGAATGACACAATCCCAGTGCTGAGGTGACCCAAATGCCCTCTTGGATGGAGATTTTGTCCTCACCTATTGCCAAAGCCCTGAGTCAACTTTTGCTTTTGAAATTCCTCCCGTTTCCTGTGGAAGCACAACTCCCTCCTGGCTCCGTGTTTTCTCTCACAGCCCTGTCCTGGCTGTCTTAGAGCACCCAACCCATCCTTGCTCTGCAGGCACCAGGCCAGGCTGGCAAATTCCAAATAAATTCTCTAATAAAAGTAAAGGAAAAATCCCCCTCAAAGTAAAACTTGTTCCCTGTGACTCTCAGTTTAGGCAAGAACTAATAAGATGAAGCTGCATGGCTCATCAATGTTAGATTTTTCAGATTTTTTCCTCAGATTGGAGGCTGTAAAAGAATTTTCAGGACTGGTTGTAAAGCCTTAAATGTTCTCTCTCCAAATGATTGAAATGCTGTTCAGTCTCCAGTACTTTTGTTCATTTGAATCTGCCAAGACCGGTGCCAATTAGTGCTGCAGATGGTGCAAGCAACCAAAAGGAGCCACCAAAGGGTTCCCTCAAACCTCCTGAAATATCCTGGCTTTGGATGTTCTCCTGCACCTGGAGTGATGGTGGGGCTCCACAGAGCGTTTTGTACGAGTGGGAAGCTCTGTGGTTCTGTTATCTTCCTGAAAATTCCCCTTTGTGTTCCTTGGGGCTAATAGGCTCGTAAGGATCTCTAGAAAAGGAAGTTTCAGAAAGTTTGAAGATGTCTCATTAGTACATTATTATAATGATCCCTGTCAGAGTGTGAATAAAAGAGTTCTACTCTCTTAAGATTATTTATATCTGGTCACTTAAAACAGGGTTTACTGTTCAGTGATGTGCCATTAGCCATGCAGGACATTTTCCACTTCTTTTCAACAAGCCTTGAAATGATTCTACGTTTTGATTTTACATTTTCCTCAGCCTTTACAGCAATGATTTAAAATGGAAAATTTTTTGCTTATTGAATACTTACTGATTTGAATGAGAGGCCATCTCTGGTAGCTGCCATAGTCTCCTCCACCTCTGTTGGGATGGAGCGCCAGGCCAGCTTGCCAGGCTGAGCAAGAAATGTGTTTGTGATGTGGCCAGTTCAGCCCTGGTTGCTGAGAGTGATCTGAGGGTTCTGTGTGTCCATCCTGGTGCTGCTGGAGCAGCCTCTGGCCCAGCCTTCGTGCAGCAGCGCTGGAGCAGCAGAGCTCTGGGCCTTCAGACTGAGCAGCTGCTCCAAACCCTGCCCAGGACCAGCTGCTCTTCATCATTCCTGGCACTGACTGAGCTGGGGCACACAGCACTGCCAGGTGGTGGCCTTGGCTCGGTGTCTCTGAGGTGGCCATGGGTTGGTCAGTGTCTGTCTCTCTGAGGCAGTGGCCTCAGGTCAGTGCGTGTCTCTGAGATGGCCTTGTATCTCTGTTTCTGAGGTGGGTTTAGGTCCGTGTCTCTGAAGTGGCCTCAGGTCAACGTTAGTCTCAGATGGTGGCCTCGGATCAGCATGGGTGTGAGGTGGGTTTAGGTCAGCGTGGGTCCCTGAGATGACCTCGGGTCATTGTGTGTCTCTGAGGTGGCCTTGTGTCTCTGTCTCTGAGGTGGGTTCAGGTCAGGGTCTCTGAGGTAGCCTCAGGTCAACATGGGTCATGAGGAGGTCTTGGATTGGTGTCAGTGCTGATCTCTGAGGAGGCCTCAGGTCAGTGTCTCTGAGCGGCGTTTAGGGTCAGTGTCTCTGAGGTGGCCCTGGGTCAATGTGGGTCTCTAAGGTGGGTTTGGGTCAGTGTCTGTGTGTCTGAGGTGGGTTTAGGACAGTGTTGGTCTCTGAGGAGGTGTAGGGTTGGTGTCAGTGTCTCTGAGGTGGCCTCAGGTCAATGTGGGTCTCTGAGGTGAGTTTGAGTCAGTATGGGTCTCTGAGGTGGCCATGGGTCAGTGTGGGTCTCTGAGGTGAGTTTGGGTCAGTGTCTGAGGTGGCCATGGGTCAGTGTGGGTGTCTGAAGTGGCTTTAGGCCAATGTTTCTGAGGTGGCCTCAGGTCAGTGTGGGTCTCTGAGGTGGCCCTGGGTCAGTGCAGATCTCTGAGGTGGCCTCAGGTCAGTGTCCCCAAGCTGTCTCACCCACCAGGTAGAAGCCCCACAGCCACCCAGGATGTTTTGCATCCCTGGAGCCCTCACCGTGCTCGTTCTCTTGCTGAGGCTGGGATGGTTCTGTTCTGTTCCCCTGGTTAATTATCACTGCTGTGCACTCACAGCCCTCAAGTGGATTTGTGTTTCAGTGATAGAATGAGGGCAGCAGCAGAAAGCTACAGAGACTTGTTTTTTCCTCTCTGGACTTAAAATAAACGACCACATGTTTGATAGGGAAGCTAGTTCTGTCTAGAATTTAAAATCACCTGACAAGAACCTGTAGAGCTTAATTTCATTTAAACTGTTAAATGGAAATCAGAACATGGGGAGAGTCTGTGGAAGAGGCATTAAATGAAACACTTACCAGCAGAGTACCTACAAATTTGGGAGCTAATAGATTGTTATCTGCCACAATTTAAAATCCTGAGACCAAATAAAATTCAAAATGTGGATTCTTACTCCTCTGTGCAGCATGAGCAGTCTTTGCTAAAGTGTTCTGTGCATAATTTAATGTTCATCCTTTTAACTTTGAAGGCGTATTGCCAAAGAATTACTCATACAGTTAAAGAAAAAAACTAAAAATCAGTGAATGTAACCCATAAATAAGCTACACAGAATTACTTCCCTTTCCAGATTTTTCAACAAATGATAAAGGACACACTCTTCAAAAATGCATTTACCAAAAAGAATCTTTTCAAATAATTTCTCATACATACAGCTCTGGCTTTTAATGACTGTTGCAGTAAGCTTGGGAAATTGCTCTCACTCTATTTTAAGAGCATTTTTACCCAAGTGTTCTTGCTGTAAATTCCATGGGTGCTGCGGTGCTGATCAGTGGCTCTTGGTGGTTTGGGTGGGAATGATGCTCTGCAGTTGACCAGCGAGCTCAGCCAGGTGAGAGCTGTCACCAGTGGTGTTTGCTGTAATTAGTGTGATTGGAGACTGCGTGTGACAGGCAAGATATCATAATTAAAGCATTCCTTGCACATGGTTGAAGCTGTTTGCTCAGTAAACTGTGTTTTTCTCAATGATAAAGGACTCATCACGGGACAGCCGGTTGTGCTTGGACTGAAAGTTGATTTGTGAACTTGTTTTTATCATTAAACAGAGATGAGGCATTCACAGCATTACAATGTCTTTATTTCTATTGTTTTACTGTGTCTCACATTCCGTTAGTTCTCTAAAAAGACACTTCCACTACTGATTGTGGTAGGTTTGGGGCTGAATTTTGTGCTACTATTCCTAAAGCCACTTGAAACATATCCAAAATTGAATTTCAGTGAACAATCCCCAAATGTCAGCCTTTTCTTTTAGGGGCTAAGCTGACCCCTGATGAAAATTTCAGTGTTTGTAGGTGCTGCAGGAGTGGATTATCCTTGGACTTGGAAAGTGTTTCCCAGTGTGAGGAGAGAAATCATGCTTGGAATCAGTCTGATATCTCAAACTCAAATAGAGGTTGGAAAAGAACTGACACTACAAGTACTATAAAAATAATGTCTGAATAATGAATATTATTGAATTCATTGAATTTAATTTAGGTGTAAGGGAGATCTTAAGCACATGAATAAAAATACTTATTTTATGGAGAGAAAAGCGGCAAAATAGAGGAAATGGTTTCTCTGTTTCTCCCCATTATGAACACTGAAAGAATTTAAGATTGGTGCAAAGAGACAGTAATTCAGAAACACAAAGCTTAAATAATTTCCAAAACCTTCACATTTCTCAAGTTTTCTTGTAATTTTTCCACAAGCACAAAATAGAAGCCTACAGAGGGAAGATATTAAACTACCTTGAAAAATACTAAGTGATGCTCCATATAGTGGAAAGTGAAATAAAACTGCAATATAGAAATTCTGTATTGGCTGGGATTGGATGTTGCTTTCAAAAGCTGCATAAAATGGAAGCCATTAGCTTCTAGTTGCATTTAAGCAGTGGAGTTATAAAACCAGAATGATATAAAATTGTAAATTACAATCAGGCAGGTGATGTTACACGTTAGAGGAAGATGGTTCAGTTTGAATACATTGTATGAGGAGATGTTTTTTAAGAAGTATTCATGGCACAGGTAATAAAGTATTGGCCTGCTGAGATAGGAAGGCTTTTTTGTCAGAGTACAGAGATTGCCCCTGGAAGCAAACCTTTTTTTTTCCCCTGAAATTTACCTTGAGGAGCTCGAAAGCACATTCATTCCTCTGAAATATTGCCACTTCTTCCTTCTTCACAGAAAATCATCATTCCTGCCATTTGTAGATATTTCTCAGTGCTTGCTATTATTTACTTGAGAAATCAAGGGAAATCAAAATTATACATAAATGGTCATTAATACTCAGATGACAAGCCTCTTTTTTTTTTTTCTCCTTACCCTTTGAAAGTTTTCTTAGAAGATGGAATTTGAAGCATTAGCTGCTCCCACCATAGTGGGGCTGTCCATGTCAATGATAAGAGCTGCTGCAGGACTGTTCAAATTGTCACTTCCTAGAGCCAAAGGCAGAGGCACTGCAGGGACAGCAGGGCTCCCAGCAGGCACACGTGGGTGGCACTTGGAGGGTGAAATGGTGTTGAAGCAGGATCTGCTTCCTCTGGTGCTGTCTAATTCTTCCAGGGGGGTTTTAGGACAGGGGCAGTTGGTGTTCAGAGAATTCTGTGTATTGCCATTGGTGACCCTTGGTCACCGTCACATCAAAAATAAGTAAATACCCATGGGTGTGTTGAAAAGAAAAATATGTACAATGGTTTATCAGCCAGATAAGAGAGCTGGGGCTGCGCAGCCTGGAGAGAAGGCTCTGGGCCCCTTCCAGTGCCTGAAGGAGCTCCAGGAGAGGTGGAGAGGAACCTTGGGCAGGAGCATGGAGTGACAGGACAAGGAGGAATGGGCTTAAACCGAAGGAGAGTGGGTTCAGATTTAGAAATCCAGCACCATTCCTTCCCTGTGATGGTGGCAGGCCCTGGCACAGGTGCCCAGAGCAGCTGGGGCTGCCCTGGATCCCTGGCAGTGCCCAAGGCCAGGCTGGACAGGGCTGGGAGCACCTGGGGCAGCGGGAGGTGTCCCTGCCCTGGCAGGGGTGACAAAGGGCTGATTTGTAAGGTCATTTCCAACCCATTCCATGTTCAGAGCTGCAGTGCAGGGACACTTTGCACTTGGCTCTGCTCCCCTACAGGCTGCTCAGCAAGATCAGGCTGAGGGGACAAAGAGCCATAAGGAGAGAGAAAATCAGATTGTCAGGTAGGAATAGTGGGGCAAGGGGACATGGGACTCCAAGTCGTATAAATGATAATTGTGTTCAGAGATTATTGTACTCACAACTCCAGTTATATTCTAGTTTTCCACTAGCTTTGATGCCAAGCAAACAGGATTAAATCCTTCTTTTAAAGTATCTTCACCAGGACTGGCAGTGAAATGTTCCCGTGTGACCAGAGTGAACTGGAAAATCTTTTTGCCAATGACTCCAGTAATATTACCCAAGATAATTAATGAGGTTGGGGTAAAAGAGGTATCTGATTCCTAATAAAAAAGTGCTCTAGTCCCATTTATTTTATTTTATGTTCATGTTTTATAAGTGCATTCTGAATATGTAGTCCATGATTCAAACACCACTCTGTTTTTAAGCTGTAAAATCGTACGCAAAGCCAATAAGTACAAAAATATGAATCTTAAAATTATATTCTGATATTTGTGTTACAAACTTGAGAACTGATAGACCTGTTAAACTGAAATATCAGCCTTTCAACAGCAAGCAGTAGTAATAAACTGAACTATTTCAGTAACTGTAAACATAATAAAAATCCTCATGATGAATCTCAGAAAAGTTCATTTGATGAAACTCATAACAAATACACTGAATCCAAGGGAATGAATAATTCTGCATTACTGATAAAACCTAGCGAACTTTTTTTTCCAAGTGGCAAGAAGTCATGTTCTGCTAAGGAAGTAACAGTAAAAAGTGAAGGTCCAGAAAAATATCAAGATTTCTGTAACTGGAGTTCACCTGAACTGATAAAAATGCTTCCAAATTGAAGGGATATTGAAGAGCCTTTTTAGACTGTGCACTTGTAATTGTGGCAATCTAAGAGTTGCTTAATTATTGGTGTATTTTGGTAACAGGGTCTGTTGATAAATGTGAATAATCAGGATTTGTAGGTCAATTTGATCAAGTAAACCATTTGGGGCTTATAGCTGTTTCTTCTGTATCAGATGGGGAGAGAGGACTCATTTTAAATAGGGTTAAAATTTCAATGTTGAGTTGTTTTAGTTACAACAGAAAAGAAACTCACTTGGTTTATATAACCTAATTAAAGTCAAGAAAATACTGTAATCCTTCCCTGAAAACACTGGGAGGAGAAGTTGGTGTTTGTGACTCCAAGAGGGAAGTTCTCATGTTTGAGACAGTGAGATGTGGAAAGGTGCAGCTGGGAAGGAGATGTGTTAGCACAGAGGTGCAAAGCAGCTCACACATCAAGGCACGGTGGTGAGAGCATGGTGGAGCTCAGCTGACACACTGAGTGTTGTTCTGTTGCCAGGGAGGGATGAATCTGCTATCTAATGTGTTGATTCTCCTTCTGAATCTATCCTGTTAACATTTGCCTTCATTTAAGCTGTAAAATCAAATTCTCACTTCCTAGAGCCAAAAGCTGGAGCCCATTAATAGTCTGAGTGAGATTAAACCCATAGTTTTATAATTGAATTAACTGAAAAAGGTAAATATTCTTATTTTTCTGTAGTGCACAAGAGGTATTTTCCCCCTACTGTAGTGTCTTATCTGCAACATAATTTGGAAGATCTGATTGCTTTGCTGCTTTTCCTGAAATGACAGATGATTTTGTGCAAGCTCTCAGTTTTCCTTCCCAATTCCCCAACCTGAGGATTGTCATACCAAGCTTTATTACCTTTGCAATGATTTTTTTCCTTGGGAGGTACTATTTTGAGCACAGATTTTCTGTAACAGTGGGAATTATTATCTGTGACTAATAACAATCTCTGTGGAGCTTGTTATACAACGAAGACTGATCATGTGCTTGAATATATTCATGTGATTGCTTGCAGCTACGAGTAGCTTAAATTTCTCTAAGTTGCTGCTTTATCAAAAATGATTTTTTTTCCCTACTGAAATGAGGTAAATTATTAAACTACTGCTATTTTAATTCAAGTTCAATAACACTTAGGTGAACTTGCATGCAACAATCTAGAAAAATGTATGAATTAACAGTGGTTACTCTGGTCCTCAAACTGTTCTAACAGAATTTAATTGTCATTTAAGTAGATCCTTCTGTAGCTCAGCCATGTTTCTAAAATAACATTTCTTCAGCAGTGCCCCATAGATGTACCCATAATAAGAAACCAGTAGAGAAGATTTTACTTGGAACCCATTTTTATCCTTGTTTATTTCTTTTTTAAACGGCTCTTGTTTGGTGTTAATGTTCTGACAATTAATTATCCTTCTGGGCACAGTGTGGAGCTCTCCAGCACATCCAGGGCTTTGCAGCAAGATCAGTGTCAGGATCTTTCTTCTGATGTGGCTGAATTTCATATTCTAATCCCCATTCAAGTATTTGTGTAGGAGAAAGCTTGAAGGCAAGGCAATCTGTAGTAATAAAGAGTGCAGGACTGGTGGCTGTGTAAACATGAAGTTTATGACCTTGTTTTCTGTGGGTTTTTGTAGGTAACAAGATGATCTTTAAGGTCCCTTCCAAGCCAGGCCATTCTGTGACTCTATTATGCCAAATTTGTGCAGTTGGTAGACACGTCTAGTTTGGATTTTCTTCTGTTTAGTCAACCCTGAGGATGTAAAATAAAAGTGAAAGGGAACAACAGGAGCTTGTTACTCAATAAAAGATTGCAGAGATTGCAAACCAAGTGTCAGCACTGAGAGCCACAAGGAATTTGTGTTGGGCAAGCCCCGAAATGAGGATGCTGGAGGCGCCCTCAGTGCTGGGGCCATGTTGGCTCTCTGCAGAAATTGCATATGGGATAGATTTGATTTATTTTGGAGGGCGTGGAGTAACAAAGAAAGGCTTGCTGAATGTTCTGTAACATCTCCTTGTGAGGCCACTTGCCTGGGCACTGTCACCTGTTGGGTACCTGATGCTGTCCTGGGAGAGGGGACATGAGGGGTTGGGAAGGAAGTGGAGGATGGGGACTGCAGGCAGAGCAGGGAAAGTCATCACAAAAGAAGAAATGCTTTCAAAAACTCTGTGAGGATCTGATTGCCATCTGAGTACTGTCACTTCATAATATAAACACAGCATGTTTGTTGGAATTTCTGCTCTGGAGCTTGAAGCAAGGTCAGAAAACAGTGTGATCTGAATTGTGCAAGTTAGACAATGACTTTTTAGAGTACTTTGACACAGAGCTATCAGAAACGGCAATTGAAGAAAAGAGGCCAGGAAAGAGGTTGTAACTGTATGTTCTTAACTGTAGGAAGTTGTCAGATTGTAGAGTGACTTCATTTCAATGAAACACTGTCCTGTCTGTCACTGCTGGGGAGTGGAAGGCAAAGGATGCCCTTCAAGCCTTGATGCTTTATTCCGAGCTAGGATGATGATGATGAATTCTACCTCGTGGTTTTCCACACCTCCAAACCTTTGAGCCAGCCGTGGGATACACATGGACCCAGCAGAGCTGTGCCAACACTGGGTTATGAGGCATCTGCTGTGAGTCACCCTTGCTCCAGCAAAGATGAAATCTGACATCAGCTCCTGCTCCTCAAAGTGACTTGAGAGATGTTGTTAGAGGCTTCTTTTCACAGGGTCAGCCACTGAAATAACTATGTCGGCAGTGCTGTTTTGGATGATTTTTTATTTTTTTTTAAATACTCCTTCAGTTGCCTTTATTGAAAAGTCACTGGGGAGTGACTGACACATACTCTTGTCAGGCAAAGATAAGTTTTAGTTGCCTTAATGCCAAACTGATGACTTCAGCCTGCTTGTCCTGGCCCCACTGGTTGAAATTTAGGAAATCTGTTCACTTTCACAAGAAAACAAAGTCTCTGTTGACTTGTAGTGCTACCAGGAGATGACGGCAGCAAAAACTTATTTTGTCTTTGTGGGACATCAGATGAGGGGGAAGGCCCAGGGGAATTTGTCTCCTTTTCCCAAAGCTTTGTTTTTGCAGAGATGCCTTGCAGAACTGTGCTGGTTGTGAATTGAGGAGGGAGATTGCTCTGACACTCTTATGACTGGAGTTTCATTTATTATGTGCTATTCTGATAAATTACTCATTGATGCCCTGAGAGTATTTTCTCTCATCTGTTTGTTCTTTTGTATTGTTCCAATTATTTATTTTAACTTCCTTTTGTCTTTAAATCCTCAAAATGACAACACACGTTTCATCCATATGCATTTTTAATTCTTTGTTCCACGGACTGATAAATAATCATATTGTCAAATCCTGCTTCTGTTAGTGTTTTTGAGCTGGTGGGAGTACTTTGGATAGCTCATTAAACTTAATATATAGGAAAATTTATTATAGATAAGGGGAACAATTACCAGAAACTACATTATGAAATGTTTGTCCAAGTTGAGTAGCTTAAATATTGATGAAGTCAAACAGAAGAATCAATGGCAGTTACTGAGCTGGGCTCTGGAGCAGCAGAGTACAACTTCATTTAGCATCACAGTCTCTCCCCCACATCCACATAAATCATGGAATTCATTCCAATTTATTGGTTTATGGTTGGGAAACTTCACCAAATTTTCAGAAAACTGGTGAGTTTATCAAGTCAATACTTCCATGAGAGGCCAATGACCCAGAACAGCATTCCTGATTTGTTCCACACCTGTGGGATCAGCTCTTCTTACCAAGCAGTGATTGCAGCTCATGTGGGTTTTCTTTTTTCCCTTCCTAATGTAGCCTGAAAACAGAAGTCAATTTTTGTATTTGGTAAATGGATCCTACAGCTCTGAAACGTTTGGTAAATCAATATGCTTGTATTTGGTTCTCTCTGCAGTTGTTTTGTGTTATTTTCATCATGCTTTGCAGAGGTGAAGTGCAATTCTGAAAGGGAGGAATTCCCTTCCCATCTCCCCAGCCCTGCAAATGCCTTAACTGGGAGCTCAGATGAGGGCTTGTCATCTGCTACCTGCCACTTCTGGATTTTTAGTTTATTTTCATTTTTACTCAGTAATACCTGACAATAAGTTATTAATTTGAAATAAAACCTGCATTTGGCATAACAGATATTTCAGTGTGTTCAGGAGTTACAGTTCTGAGGCTACAGGCTCTGAATGCTTGGGTAGTTCTGAGACGTGCTGAGTCTTTAGGTGTAATGACATCGTTTAAACTTTTTTTGTGCTTGCATGCCTGAGAATGAAAAGACAAAAGATAATTTCATACAAATATACTTGAAAGCAGTTTCCAAGTTCCAGTATGCAGCTGGGGACTCAGGTCCCATCCCTGTGCCTGGTGTGTGGAGGGATGAGAACTGGAAAAGCAGAGAAGACTGGAAATGCATTTCTGCATCCTGTTCCCAGCACCACCCACCCCCCGAAAGGAAAAAATATAACACTGTTTCCATGGAAAAATCAACATGATAGAGGACTGCTGGATAGCCAATACCATTTTTTAAAATCCAATTGGTTGCAGCTGTACTGAGAGGGAACAAATGTTTTGCTGCCTTTGCTGCCAAATAATAGATTATATTTGGAAGCATAAGACTAATGAAAAAATACAGTTCAGAAACAGAGTGATTGCCAAGCTTCAGGCACAAGAAAGGAAACTGTTAGCTTGCTTTGTCAAGCAAACCTCAGAAATTTAGGGTGTTTTTTTTAGATGCAGTGTAAAGTTTATATATATTGTTGTTTACTGAGGATCCAGTTTTTCACCATGGCAGTGATGCCAAGCTTCCTGCTCTCTGCTGGCTGTACTTTATCTGCCCACCAGCAGCAGCAGCCATCTGCTTGGGGAATCATCAGGCTGGGCTGGAGGAGGGCAGCAGGGTGGGAGCAGGGACTGGGAGAGGGGATTGTGCTGTGGAGGGGTGGCAGGGAGGTGTCCCTGCTTCCCTGGCGGTGCCCCATGCTCCCCTGGCTCAGTCACCTGTGTCCCTGCAGGGTGACTCTGTTTGGCATGTGGAGCACACCTGGATTAAGATCTATCAGCTCTTACACCTGTGGTGACTTTACAGGTGACCAAATCATTCGGATATGTAGGATCTGGAGTTTCATTATTTGAAGTGATTAGATATGAGAACCAAAAAAGAGAGTTATTCTCTCAAGCTCCTCATAATCAGACATGGAAGTGAAGTGAGTGCCATTAAATCTTGTTAGGGCAAACCAACAGGTTATTTACTTTTCATTCGTTTTCTCATTGTCATGATGGAAGCATTGATTTGTGTCTTTTAGAGATCCATAACTGGAGCTCCAGTGGCACAAGTGGATGGCAGCACTCCTGCAGTGCTTGGGCTAAACTCAATCAATAATGCCATCTGACACAGAGCACAGGAGAAATATCTTTACAACACCAAGCAATGCAATCCGATCCACGCTCGGGTATTGAGCTACTCATCAAATATCTGTACAACAAGCAGGGATTGATTTTCCACTCCCTGCCCACCTGATGGGAATGTGTCTGCATCGCTGAGCAGCATTCATGCAAACTTCTGTCTGCTGAGCTGCTGCTCAGATTTTACTAAAACATGCTGTAGTTCATGGTTTTTAATTTTTTTTACAGCTTGCTGGTGATGAATGATTTAGGAATTTAAGCCTTCACCTTTAGAAATCACCATCTGTTACTGATGTCTGCTTTAGCAGCTTAACTCAGTATGATTCAAATTGCAGTTACCTCTGACCTGAGAACTGTGTGTTCCTACACCAGCAGTATCCTTAAAAAGCATAATGTTTTATTTCCTATTGGGAATGTGTTCAGGCATTGTTGGAATGGGAAATTAACTTAAGAGGTCTGGAGTGCCTGGGAGTTGGAGGTCAAAGATTCAGCTTTCTGTTGGTTCCAAACAAAGATGGGATCAGCATCTGTGGTCAAGCTGCAGCCTGTTTGGCAGCAGGTTTTAGGGGTTTAATAAAAAAAACACACACTTCCCTCCATCATAAAGAAACATGTTTTATACCAGATGTTGTTAAGTATCCTGAAACACTTGTTTATATAAATAAAATATATGTTCATGGGGAAATGTGCTGCTTTCACACTTTGAAAAACTAGTGTACACCTGGATTCTAAAGCTTATATTGCTCCTAATACATATGGAATTACTGCAAGCTGTATAAAACAACTGTAAATTGTGTAAAATAGATACATTCCAAACAGCAGAATGATAAACAGAATTCCAAGACTTTTTTGGTCTTGTTTTAAAGTTGGACACCCTTGGGTATGTACTAGTTTTTTAATTTTGGACACAGTTCTTCCTAAATTAAAATTCAGATGCTGTAAGTTTGCCTGTTGCAAATACTTGATTCAATTTGTCAACTATTAGTAGTAAATTTTGGAACCAATTTAGTTCTACTTAGTGAGTCTTCACATGAATTTGAATTAGTTTAGTGATATTTGAATTTTTCCAAAGATATCCTTGGCCCTGCTAGTAGAAGGCCTTCAGGCACAAATAGTCCTGAATGTGCAGGTGTTGAGCTGATAGAACAAAACTCCTGTAGAAGTGCAGGTGTGCACAGCAGGTTTATCAAGTGAGCTTGGTGTACAACATTGTAAACTGTGTTTTTGTGGCAGTTCAGAGGGAATTGCTGCCGTGGCTCTCTGGCTGCCCTCTCTCTGTGACTGTCCTGTGCCCTGCTGGTGCCAGGGATGGCTGTGCCATGCTGGTGCCAGGGATGTGCTGTGTCTCTGCCCTGTTGATTTCTTCTCACAAATGTCACCAGTTCATGGCTCACTCTGCAAGTGACCCTGTGGTGCTGGCTGTGCCAGGCTGCAGGAGCTGGATGAACCACAGAGTTCACAGAATCACTGGGTTGGAAGAGATCTTCAAGATCATCAAATCCAACCCAGACCGAATACCTGACTTAAATCCTGACTTGTTTTAAGCCAGGCTTGTTTTAGACACATCCAGATCAGCATCTGTGCTCAAGCTGAAGCCCGTTTGGCAGCATGTTTTAGGGGGTTTCATCCAGGCTTTGTTAAACATACCCAGGGATGGTGACTCCACCACCTCCCTGGGCAGCCATTCCAGAACTTTATCACTCTTTTCATGAAAAACTTTTTCCTGATATCCAGCCTGTGTTTCCCTTAGTGCAGCTTGAGACTGTGTGCTCTGGTTCTCTCACTGCTGCCTGGATAAAGGTGGCTGTGCTCAGATGAGGTTGGGCTCTCTCAGGAGGTTTAGAAGGTGTGCTGCAGCCTCCTTGGGCTGTGCCTGCTGCAGCAGGGCCAAGATGGGCCACGGAGGGCTGAGGTGGGACATGCAGGGCAGCTGCAGGTGCTGCTGTGGGTGCAGCAGCAGTGCCATGGCTGTGGTGCCCAGGCTGTCACCCTGGTGCTGCTGTGGGTGCAGCAGCAGTGCCATGGCTGTGGTGCCCAGGCTGTCACCCTGGTGCTGCTGTGGGTGCAGCAGCAGTGCCATGGCTGTGGTGCCCACGCTGTCACCCTGGTGCTGCTGTGGGTGCAGCAGCAGTGCCATGGCTGTGGTGCCCAGGCTGTCACCCTGGTGCTGCTGTGGGTGCAGCAGCAGTGCCATGGCTGTGGTGCCCACGCTGTCACCCTGGTGCTGCTGTGGGTGCAGCAGCAGTGCCATGGCTGTGGTGCCCAGGCTGTTTCTCCACGTGCAGGGAGCTCAGGCTGTGCAGCTGACTCACAGGCTGACGTTGGTGTGCTGGCACACAAACAGTTTGTGAGATGCTGCCAGCTCTGCCTTGCTGTGCTGCGTTTCTTTGCCCAGAGCTGTTGAGTTCTTTTCCAGCGCTGGCAGGTTTGGTGGAGCTGTAACCTGTGCATCCCACAGCACTCCTTAAACCTGTGAGGTGGGCAAGGTTTGAGGTGCTACCTAGGCAAAAGCTACTCTGAAACCTCATGGAAGATTTGTTCTTTTCATTTTAGGCTGGTGTTATGATAGACAGAGAGGGAAGCAATGTCTTGTGGAAGGTCTTCCCAGCACCATTATCTGCCAGGCTATATTTTATTTTAGCTGGGGATTTGCTGTAGGCAGCTGCCTCAGACCTGGGGTGTTGGGTGATAAAGCAGCTCCCTATTGTTGCTTGGTGAGGGGACATCAGTTGTCACTGGGTCTGACCTTAGCTGCCCTGCATAGTTTAGGGGCTGATGGGTGGAACGGGACCCCAAAATAAAACACTCACTGTGGTCACTTGGGCTGCAATTTGGCCTCTGGTTTCTGCTGGTGTTCCTGCAGGTGTTCCTGGCCAAAATCTGCTCTCAGCTCTGTTGTGCTGCTTTTACCACCACTATCCCTGGCATGCCAGTCCTGAGGCTACCATCCCTTGGAGGTGCATGAGAAATGGTGAAAATATTCATACTGAAAACATCATGGGCATCACAATTTTTTTTATATACTTTCCCTTCTATAAGGATCTTAAAAAGTCAATTTTCCTGCTCACACAGAGTGTTGTTTTTCTGAGCTTGCTTTCAGTTGAAAGGGACATTCTGTGGCAATTTCACTTCCATTTTTGTGTCTGCTCTCTGCAGTGACTTTATTGACCACATAAAAAATGATGCTTTTTTTTATTTTTGTTCAGTAGTTCCTTCAAGAGACTCTTTTGAAGCTTGGTTTGATTTGGAGAGGGAAAGGACTCAAGATAAAAAACTTCCAGATATATAAGCATATGTTCTCACTTGCAGTAACATTCCTCTAGAATTTCTCCTGATTTGGTAAAGATCTGGAGTATTTTTGTATTACCTGGATTTAATAGATACTTTTAATTAATTTATTAAGCAGCTCTCATAGTTTAAACTGAGAACTTGCTCCCCTGACAGAGTATAATGAAATGAGGCACTCTTAATGTTTTGGGGTGAGTTGGAAATTCACCTTAGTTCAATGATTTGAACCCACAGGTGAAATGTGGGCATTTTTTCACCATTAGTTCATGTCCTTCTTTTTTTCAAACTCTCCAATTAGGCTTGTAAAAAATTCCAGAATTTTTGTACAGAAAAAAACCCAACTATTCAGGCATTGAAAAGGGTTATGGCAACTGGAAGCATCACCTTTTTTTAAAAACAGTGTTTTATCCCCTTCCCACATGCTCCAGTCCAGCTGCTCAAAGGTCTTTAACCAAATGTATAATGGAAACAAATTGCCAAAGCATGGGACATGCCATAAAACAGATTTTTTTGCCTGGGGGCTGTGGGAGATGAGTGTGGAATGTCCAGAGAACAAATGCCTGTGTGGCTGAGCAGAGAGCTCTGCTCTGAGCAGATCTGCTTCCAAAGAGTTCTGCTCACAAAAATACAAATGGTCATTTCCCCCCTGACAAGAAGAAATGTGTGTTTTAATAACTGCTTTAAGAAATCTTCCTCTTTGTCTGTGGAATGTTTGGCTCTGCAGGTGTGGTGCCGGTGTCTGGTGGAGATGGCTGCAGGTGCAGAGCAGCAGAGAAATCTGTGGTGCTGCCTTTTGCAGCAGCCAGGAGTGGCTGCCAGCCCGCCCTGAGCCAGGCAGGAGCTGGGGCAATGTGGGCAATATGGAACAGAAGTTGATTTAATGGCAGCAGGACTTTCAGGAGCTTTATTGACTCCATTCCACTGCTGTGCTGAGTTAATCCATGCAGCTTCCAGCTGATCTGCAGCTATGAATGCTTTTGTCTGCAAAATGCTTTCCAGACAGATTCCTAAGGCTGCCAATAAACAGAACCACAGGTGAAAAGTGGGACTGCTGAAGGGAAAGAGTGGGTGCAAAGGTGATTATTGGAGGTTGGAACCCCAGAGAAAAGATTAAACAAAAAGCTAAATCAGTTTAAAAGCAGGTATAGACAGCAGTGGGAGAAGATAACCAATTCCAATTTCCAAAAGGATGCCAATTGTCTTACAGATACCTACAGAGAGGACTTGGCCAAGCAGAGTTCTGGGAGCAGAAAAGTCCATGGTTTACAGGAGTAGCTTGTTATCCAAGTTGTATATTGGGCATTCTTGACCTTATATAAGGCTGAAAATTATCTTCATGCATTAATTATGAAATAAATCTTGCTTCAGTGTTAGAAGTAGTGCCTCAGTACTGTCACCATCTCTAGGCAGAGACCCCTACAATGGTGCAGATTAAAATGAGAATAGGATAGAAGCTTACTGTGCCCAAAGCAGGGTCCTGCATAAACCTTTTAGCAGCAGGGATCTGTGCTGTTTGTGTTGGTGATGTCACCTCTGCGATTTTTTACCAGTTCCACCATTTTGGAGAAATATTCCTGTGATAAATGGGAACTCCTCCCTCCCCCCCTCCCTGATCCCATCCAGCAGTTATTAGTGAACCAGGTACCTTCTTTACAGTATGAGATTCCCAGAAAATATCAACTATTCCTGACCTATTCCTGACCCACAGGTTCATATTAATATTTCAGAAAACATTCAGAATTAACAGCATGATTATAAGGAGTATAAGGATCTGACAGGAAAAATTTGTTTATTGTGTAGAAAAACTGCATGTAGAAAAATGTTTTTTGTGGCCTTGTTTCTTAATAGACATATAAAAACTTTCTATTTCACTGTTTTGGTTGCTTTGAGCAACATGACTAAACTAGAATTTTGGATATCCCAACTGTAGCTTTCACAATATTTGGAGGGATGGGGTGAAAAATGTGCAAGTCAAACCTGTCTGCCTTGGGTAACAGGGAGCAAATAGATATTCCAGAGTAATTGATAAATTGGGCAGTTCATTTGGATTGGTGACAAATGACAGTGGAGTAGGAGTCACTGCCATAAATCCAGAGGGACACTACAAAATACTGTCCTTTAGTGTGAACACTTTATCAATTTCTCTGTATTTAGATAAAAGGCTGAATAAAACCAATCTATATTTGTAACCTTGGATTAGAAGCATAAAGATAGTGCTGTTGTCACCATTTGCTCCTGGTAATGCCCACACAGCCAGAATCAGAGCTTTGAGATGTGTCTGGTCAGCTCTTTCCAGCTAGAAAGCTCTTGAGAATATTTGAGATGGAGTACAGCAAATGTTCCTGTCTGTGTTCTGCTGCTTCTCCTGCATCCTGTCAGGACAGGTCCTTGCTCCGGGTCTGGTTTCAGTCAACTTGTTGATTTTAGCAGCAGGCTGCACAGGGGCTGCTGTGGTCACAGGGAATTTCCCTGGTCCCTGCTGAGGTTTGTGTTTCACCCAAGGCACAGTCCCCTCCTGAGCTGCAGGTTTCCAGCTCCATCTTGGGCCTTTCTTCTCCCAGCAGAAGAAAGCAGAAATGACAGAGCTCCTGGCATCTCCTTGTAAGAGCCTGAGACAGAGATGGAGGACTCCAGGGGCTCTTCAAAATGCAGTTTATTGTATCCAGAGCTTGGGGGACAGAGCTGTGCCCACAGCTGGCAGCTCCAGCTGCAGGGCAGGCCTGAAGACCCTTTAGCTTTGGTTACAATGCATTATAGACTTTTCTTTATTGAGCATCTTCATACAGTAGAACCAATCCATACCTTAACTATTATCTATAGCCCATCATAATTACTGTAATTACCATATTCATGTCACTGTTCTCCAATCACTACAAGTCAGTACATTACAGTTTAAGCTAGAAGTTTCTTTTCAGTTTTCTTGCAGTGGAAAATTCTGAGACTTTTTTTCTACTAGCAACATTGGCAATCTTCTTTGCCTGTGGAATCTTTTTGCTTGGTAGAAACATCATCTTGTTTGGGGTGGGTTTATCCTTTGCTCTAAGCTACAAAACCCCTTCTAACTAACACAGCCTTTGCCTCCTTGGTTATCCAGTAAGACTGGCTCAGCAATTCTTTTCTTCTGTATCAAAACTTGCTTTCATTTCTATTCCTTCTTCAGATTCTCGATTCAAAAATCTTCCTGCCAAGCACACACATCTGTGACTTTCTTGTCAAACTTTCATCCTTCCCACCCATTTGTTTTCCTGGAGCAGCTGTAGCCCTGGAGGCTGCCCCTGTGTCCTTCTCTTGCAATGGAATGCAGACACTCAGAACAAAATGTCCTGGGTTGGTCCGCTCTGACAGGAGCCCATCTGCTCTTCAGGGACAAGAAGTGGATAAATATCTAATGAATGGCAGTGGTCAGATATTGGAGGTGAATCTTAATTGAAAGGGATCTGAAACTAACCAGGCATTGCACAAACAGCAATTTAAGAGGAATAATTTTCTGTTCTAAGGGAAAAGGCTCTGTCTGCAGGGAGAGCCTGGCCTCACTGCATGATGGGTTTGCACCAGAATGGAGAGAAGAGAGGAATTCCTCAGGGTGTGCTTTGGCAGGATTATGAAATTAATATCAAAATGTACTGGGTGGGAATACTTTCCTCTGTTACAAATGGTTTGAGCCATTCTTAGGGTTTTTTGCCAACTTAATACATAATCCTTTAACTGTAATATCCTTGGCAAAGAACATGCTTCAGTTTCTGTCTTGTTAGAAGATGCTGCTCTGTTCAAAGCTGATTTATTTCAGTTTGGTGTGACACCAGTTTGGATGTGGCACTTGGGGTCACAGCTCAGGGGTGATTGTGGTGATGCTGGAATATGGTTGGAGCAGATGATCTTTAGGAAGGAAGGAATCTTGTTGATTCCATGGTTTGTAATATGTGATAGGGATGCATAATGACTTTATGATTGTGTGTAGCAATGCACTAAATGACAGAATTCTACATTGATACAAACTGTGGGTTTATTAGCTGTTTTATTATTCACAGATGTATCAGTTTTTTAGTGCTGTCTTTCTTAATCCATAAGTATTGTGGTATTTTAAATGAGTTACACCCTGGGGCTGCAGTTACAGGGGGAGAGGAGGGCTCTGAGTTATTGTGGCTGGAGCTGCACCTCAGCAGTGCTGGATCCTCACAGGTCACTCCCAAAGAGAAAAGATCTCTGAAAAAGCAAATGGACACCACACAAACAGGCTAGGACAAACCAGGATTAAACCAGGACATTTCTTTAACTCCCCAAAGAATGATGAAGAATGTTTTCACTATACCAAGTGGGAAAGGAGATGCTGCAGTTTTAGAAACTGGAGTGTCTGTGTGCTGATGTCAACACAGCAAAAGGTCTCCAGACACAACAATGAAAAATCACACTGGCACTGTTGCCTCTTTCTGCATCAGCATCTTGGCTCATCATTCAGAGATTTAGAGCAGAGAATAATAGTTTTCTCCTTCAAGTTAAGGTAAAGAGCAAATTCTTAACACAAATGTTTTGTATAAAATTGATTTCATTCTGGTAAATCTGAGAGTAAACAAATCCTATCTCTAGTGCAATGCCTGTAAATTATTTATTTGAAAGCATTTACACAATCAGAAAAAACCAGGGCTGAAGGAGGAGGTCATCTAATCCACTGAACTCTCTCTTAAATCTTTATCTCTGCTTAAAAATCTGAATGCAGTACCAGAAACCATTTCATTAGAGTGGCATGATGCTGTTCTTCACTAACTTGAAGTGAAGAATTGCCTACTTCCAATTGATTTCCCTGGCAGCAGGGCCAAGTCACCAACTTAGTCCTGGTCTGTGGGCATTGAAGTGGGGTTCTCCTTTTTCTCCTTTCACCTTGCTGGGAGTTTTTGTTACATTTGGAAGTTTTTTAACATTAACTTCACTCTGAAGACCTGCAAGACTTTTGTATCTGCTGGTGTTTGACCATTTTGAGTGATCTGTGTTGGTGATTTTGTGTAGCTGTGCTCAACTCAAGCTGGTTTCCATTTTGAATTAATTATTTTAACAATTCTTTTCCATCTGGGCAGTCCAGTGCAAAGCCACCCTTTTGGAAAATGATGCAACTTGGGTGCTCACCTGTAAATTATAACCACTCCTCCGGAGGTGTGTTAGGAGTGAAGATGGAAGCAATTTTAGCTGAACCAAGGGAAGATGGAAGAGGTTGTGGAAGGTGTGAGTGTGCTCAGGGTGGTTGCTGTGAGGGAAGAATGCATTGTAAATAGGTTAATGTGAGCTGCACCTACTCCATCACCCAGCAAAAGCAGGGGGATCATGGTAGAAAGCTGCTCAGTGTTTATAAAGCCCCAACCAATGTTTTTTTGTCTTTAAGACTGGTGCAAGTTGAAAACTTGCTGAGCGAAAATAATTAGAAATAAAGGCAATGGAGCTGGCAAGAGCGTTGCCGCTGGAATCAATAATTAAAGGATAATCTGTCTTTCTTTGTGGTACACAAAGCAATAATCTGTTGTTCAGATTGATTAAATGCCTCGACTCTGCTTCGATTATTAATCAATCTCCAAAGCAGCTGATTGTGAGTACAATACAAAGCACGGGGGGTTATGGGGAGTGGTGATGGTGGCAGGAGCTTGGGGGAGGCTTTTCTCCATCCTGGGAGCAAAGTGGAGCTGAGCTGAGGTGGAGGCTTTGTGAGGGTGGGTTTTTGTTGATTTGCATGGGAGGGATTTGACTGCAGAATTCTGAAACTGGGTCCAAAGGTGGAGTTGACACAGGCCAGGGTGATTTTGATCTCTGATCCACAGATGGAGGAAGTGCCAGTGACCTGACAGAGCAGGAATGTAAAATATGAGAACAAAGCTTGGCTAGAAAATCCTGACCAGTTACCTTTTGGAAACATGCTGTTGTCTGGTGAATTCTTTTTGCTAATAATTTATTTAATTTCTTTCTTACACTAAAGCTTTTTTGAGTTGTGGGTTAGCCTAGGCTTTCAGCTTTTGAGCTTTTTAAGTCATGAAAAAAAAACCCTCCTTCCTGTGTGTTTTGCACATTATTGCCAAAGTGCTTTGTTGATTTTATTGTGGATTAGGTATTGTTTCAAAAGGCAGTGCAAAGAGTGAAAATTGAACTTGTCTAAATGCTCTTTACTGTCTGAAATGGGGAATTTGGGTTTGCCTTTTTCTTTTTTGACTTCTGTTAGGAGATTCAGATATACCTATTCGACTGAAATTTATCAATCACCCTTTATGAAATGCAAAATCACTTCAGGCCCTGAGCAGTAACCTTTAATTTCTCTCTCCTTAGAGTCCAGAGTTGGACTAAAGGACTTCCAGAGGTCCCTCTCAACTTCTCTTGCTCACCTTGGTCATCCCAGCCCTGCAGGACTCAGAGGAATTAAATCAGTTTATTCTCCCTGATGAGCACAGCTCCACTGTCAGTACCCTGTCTCTGAGGATTTGCACACATGCCACAAATGCACATTTGTTTTGTTCCATGGTTGTGGTTGTGGTTTGCAAACTCTCATTGGGTATTCAGAAGAATCTTCACCTTTTGAACAGGACTGGCCTGCATCATTAATGATGGATTATGCTGACAGTATAAATTTAATTGCAGTTTCTACCTTGATTTTTTTCCAGTTGTGTTTGAGGTTTAGGTTTTGTGCTTTTTGTTTGTTTGTTGGTTTTGTTTTTTTTAATGGCAGGATGAAATAATGAAGCTGATGATAAAACTGCCTATAAAAATTCTGGCAAATTTATTACAGAAAACATAGCTTGATTTCTTATTTTTCTATCCATCTGGTCATTAGGCCTTTCCAACTGTCAGTGTCTAATATAATCTCCTTTAATAGCAGCATATAATTAGCTTTATGCTGATCAGAGGCATTTGGGATGGTGTGGTAACATTTAAATCCGAATATCAAAATCCCAAAGAAGATAACTCAAACAGACATATGTCCAAGCCAGCATTTATGACTTCCAGTCCTAAAGCCTATAACTGGTGATTTAGGCATGTGAGCTTTGAGCTGTGCTATGGAAATTTATCAATTAGGAATCCTCAGGAGTTCTGGCAGCCGAGTACAGATGTCTCTCCAAATGGCAATGTGCTAATATGTCACTTTTCCCCCTTATACTGTCCTGTTCCTGCTTCAGATATTTAACTTCTTACTTGGCTAACTTCTTGTTTTAAAAAGGTAGTGAAAGTCTTGCCATTGTTCTGTTGGGAACAAACTGTTTCCATTTTTCAGTCTCATCCAGAGCTCTGTGTGTACAACCTACCCACATGTACTGTACAGAAATGTTCCTTAGTGTCTGTTACAGGAGTGCAATTCCCCAGCAGGTCTTTTGGGAGGTGAAATTGTGTTACTGCACCTATCTGATAAATGTTTTGCCAGTATTATGATGTGGTTGCCATTGTTAGGCAGGCCAAAAGGTGTTGATGTTACTGAAAGTGGGACTTCATCCTGAACGTTCTGTTTCTGTCAGTTCTGTCAGAGAACACCTGATTGGAACAGCTGTTTCCAGAGGTGGTTTTGCATATGGAGCTGCAAAGTCAGGTATTTGATTATAAATCCCTTTGAACAGCTGTTTCCAGAGGTGGTTTTGCATATGGAGCTGCACAAATCAGGTATTTGATCACAAATCCCAAAGTATGGGGCAGGATTTCAAGCACTACAGAAATATATTTTGACTAGATCTGGCAAACTCTTTAGTTCCTTGGAACATATTGGAACATCAAGCTCTGTATTCTGCTCTGAATAAACCAAGCAGGGCTTCAAAAAAGGAAATACACCTTGACAAGTGAAAATTACATCTCCTGCATTATGGTTCTTTAAAGCTGGAATTGTCTTTGAGTTTAGGCTTTCATTTCTTCAATAAAAGATCACAGTTCCCTTTTTGTTCTCTGGCACTGTAACCCAGTTGAGGATTCTGTCAACACCCCTTTCAAAATATGCAGAAACCTGTTAAAATTTGTAGGAGAAAAAAATCTCTACAAGTTACCTTTTGCTCATAACTTGAAGTGCACAGCCAGAGCTTCCTCCAAGAAGTGTTTCAGTGCTAGAAAAGGAAAAGCAGATCTGTTTCCATATGTTGCCTGTTGAAAGTAACTAGTGGTGAACTCCAGGGTTTATGTTTGATTTGCTCAGGGGTTGTTTTGGTTGCCCCCACTCTGCTCTGACCAGAATATGGGGCACGTCTGAGCTCTGACAGGTTCCAGAGGGTCCCTGCAGCTCCTGGTGCCTGGATTGGAGCACGTTGAGTTCTCCCCAGAGAGATCTGCCAGGATTCATTGCAGGGTCTGTTCTTACCTCCCTCCTTTAATTTCCTGCCTCATTTAACCAGTGTTTGCTGTGGCAGAGCTGCTCTGCACATCAGTGCTTCCCCTTATGTTGTTAATAAATAGTGGCTCCTGCTCCACTGGGGTTTTGGCAGGTGCTGGTGAACATCATCTCTGCAGACACCAACTGAAGACACCTCCCAGATGTTGCAGTGAGGAACCAGAACCTGGCAGTGATGTGTGGGAAGCAGCCAGTCATTCACATGATGCCTCTCCTCCTTCCCAACAGATGGAGTTTAGGATTAAACTCTCTCTCAATTCTTCAAATTAATGTTTTCTGGCTTTTCTCAGGAACTTATCTCCAATCCAACTTCCTTGTACCTCAAACCACTTTTGGACAAAGTGTAATTTTGGTGTGTGGGGTGGGGAAAAGGAAATGCTACAGTCTAAAGTAAATTGAAAAAATAATACACCAACATAGAAGAGCAGGTAAAAATGTTTTATGTAGAGCTGAACTCTTTAAAAATAGTATTCAATATTTTGAACTATTTTAATACATGTACCAATTTCTATAGACAAAGCCATTGAAATACTGAGACCCTAAAAGGACTTGCTTTCAAGCTGATTTTAACTGAGTTAACTCCTAATAGAATTTGGTTTTCTTTTTAAAGTTCTCAACTCTGAAACAAAAATTTTAAAATATGCCTGATGTTATATCTTAGAAGCCTTGAAAATATCCCCAGAGTTCGACAGAGCTTTTCAATGTGAACATAATTATTGATAACTGGGGGCATGTGCCCTACAATACCATAAAGGGAAGCTATAAATAGGATAACTCATGAAAAAAGTCCATTCTTATTCAGCAGAACAGAAAAGTTTCAGTAGTGTACAGAGAGTAGGAAAAATTCTTGTCACAGAACCATCTTCAGTGCTAGTTGGGAATGTGATTTATTTTAGCCTAGTTCCATTAACAGTTCTTTAAGAAACAAAAAAACCCCAAAAACCTGAATAATGTTTCAAAACCCCATTCCAGCCTCTTTCCTGCTGTTCTTGGCATTATCTCTGATACATTCAAAGTAGTTTTAGCCAACTATTAATTGAATCTTGGGGGAGGATCAGCAGAATTTTCACTCCTCAGCAAAACCAAGTGGCTCTAACTTGAGGCTACCTTAGATCACTGTAAGAACATCAGCCATGGGAATTTCACCCTGAAGAATTAGACCTCTGAACCTTTTTCTCGTGGCTGTCCCATGTTTATGCATTTTGCAGTGAAAGGCACTTGGAGGAATGTGTGATGTGGGGCAGGAGCAGGGCTGAAAGGATTTAACCTCAGTATCAGTGGAAGTGAGAAGATGCATCACTTAGAGAAGGTAGTGGTTGAAATCACTGTGATTATGGTTGATAAAAGTGGAAGAAAGTGGATGTAAACATGAGTGAGCTCCAGTAGATTATTGATTTCTCTTGAGTGGTTTGACAGATAAAATGGTAAAGCAAAATGTTCAACTCCAAATGCGTCACTTGAAGAAAATAGGGCAATGTGGCAGGGAAGGGAGGAGATGATGAATGTTACTTTGTTAGAGAGGAGAAAATGCAATTGTTCTGCATGAGGTGTTCATCACTTTCCTCTTTCTGTTCTACAGCATTTGATAAACGTCCATTTAGCTGTAGCAGGCAAAAATGTGTTTAAAGTCTGGGTTCATGGGTCATCTTTCAAAGCATTACATCTTAATTGTATTAACTTTGTCTGGTTCTGTACAACATTTAATGTCCCAGCAGTTGTCAGGAGAAAGCAGTGAGGAGTTGGAATGAGGAGGGTGGGATGCACCTGCATTCCCATCAAGGCTAAATGCCCTGAGGGCAACATTCCCATCAGAGAAATTGCACTGGAGATACTGGTCCTGGAGGAGGAACACACCTTTCCAAACACATCTCTGCAGAAGGGCAGTGGACCTGCCCTGAGAGGGTTTCTGTGGTGTTACACAGGTGGGAGTGCTGGTGTTGGGTAGGAAGGGAGGACAGCAGAGATGCTTTATGGCAGGCAGATACACACTTTTCAGGCGGAAAAAGAAAGGGAGCAAGCAAAACTGCTGCACGCGGGTTTTTTGACTTTAAAAAATGCAATCTTGATTATTTATAAAGAACTCACCTTAAAAATCTTGGTGAAAAAAATGAGAAAGTGCAAATGAGAAGTGGAGGAAGACTTTAGCTGGGAGATGCCAACCTCTTTAACAGCCCCTTCACCCAGCCCTACAAATGCTCAGTCAGTCTGAATCTCTTTTGTAGTCTCTGGCTTTTTGCTCTAACACACATTTCTATGCACAGCCCCATCCAGCCAAGTTTTTCCTAATTTCTGAGTTAAATTTCCAGAGCAGATTCCATGTGCTTGTGGAAGGTGACAGAGACAGCAGTTCTGTTTTCAAGGCAGGTTTTGTGAGAGATCTCTGCTATTTATTGCACCTATTCCCGGTGGAAGATTGCAATTACTATCGCACTTCCAGCAACTCTTTATCTGAACCCTGGCAGCTCTTAATTATGTGTGAAAGGAGTTACTTGCAGAGGAATTTCTCAGAGCAAATTACCTGTGAGGAGCATTCCAGCCTAGAACAGCAGCAGGGCCATTTGTCTTGTGCTCCTCATTGGTTATTTTTGCTCAGGAGCTGGGAGGCTCTGCCTGACTTTTGATACCAGAATTTGCACTGGGAAGGAATTTCTGCTGCTGCTTTCCCAATGTTTCTGTCCCTCTTTTCCTTCTTTTTCCTCCCTCTTTTCTGCTAGTCAGATTTGGTTCTGTGTTTCTTCCTTTAAATGAGCCTCTTGCAGTCTCCTGCTGAGGGTACTGCTCAGGGAAACACAAAGAAAGAAGTAACAGGCTCTCAAATTTCTGATCAAATTTAATGCTAAATCTTGTTATTCAGCTGCATAACTTCATTACCTTTCAGTTATAAATGTTTTATTTTCTGTTTAACTATTCATTAGCAGAAATGTCTGTACTCAGAGAAATGCACCACCATGGCAGTCGTGTTGGAGTTGATTTCCAAATTAATTTCAAGCCAGCAGAAGCTGGCATTTAAAAAAATGCCATATTCCAAATCACACTAAATCCAAGATTTTGAATGATGCCAGCTTCCAGACCATGTTAATGAGTAAAGAGAACTGAGCCAGGACAGATGCACAGATTCCTGTCCAGAGTAGGTGTAGGATGCTGGCAGCTCTGACATTTAATTCAGAAGAAATCTGTTGTCACACAAAAGCAAGGAAATTCCAGTGTTCTCAAAATATCTAGTTGGGCTGTTGTGGAAAGACTTTAATGCATGATCCATCTTAGGAAATTTCTGTTTCTGTGGGGAAGTTGGGCTTTATTGCATTCGTTTTTCCAGAGAAACTGTTTTCCCTAAAAACTTCCAGGGAGTTCTCAAGGTTTTACCACAATTAAATTGCATTTATGATGGGTTATTATTTCCTGCCTCATCATAGAGGTTATTCAATTATGGATGGTCACTCTGTTTTAATAATTCTTTCTGAATTCATATTTCAGCATGAAACTTAAGATCGCTTGAACTAAACCTCATTTATTAAAGGTAATCTTAACAGCACAAGCTATGTTAAATTATAAAATGCAAAGAGTTCCAGGAAAGAGCTGATCACTGGGGACTGTAGTAGTAACTTGATTTTCTAGATTGACTGCCATTGATGTCTTCACCACTCCCTAATCAATGTGCTGCAGGAAGCAGCTACATGTGTGACTGTGCTTTATCTTTATTTTCCTTTTCTGCTATTAAACCATCAATAGAATTGTCAATAAAGGAGCTGGCCACTTGTTGGGAAGCTCCCATCTATGGTGCAGTGTCACGATAGGACACAAAAGAACAAGCTCACACCACTGTTCTCAAGGTGTTGGAAAAAGGGAAGTTTATTTTCTGATTCCAACATTTATAGGTTTCCAAAAGTGGCAGTGCCACCTCTCCAATGACACTGGTCAAACCAACAGTCTATCAACTCTCTCTTCTTCTATAAAGGAATGCAAAACAATGAGTTATTTACAGAAAGTGTGTGAGAAAGCTCACTGTAAGAATGTCAACATCAGATGGCTTAGAAAACCTTAAAAAACCAGGGTGACAGTAGAGATGATAGAGAACGTTCCTGACAGCAGCCATTGGAAGTGGAGTTTGAGAAAGCCACCTCAGCAGCTGTGCCCTGCAGTTCCTCACAGCAGGGCCAGGTTCACAGGGACAAGGTCACCCTGCTGCCCTCAGTGCAAGGGGAGTGCCCAGCTGCTTGGGGATGAGAATTACAGGCCTTTTTTCCTGCCTAATTAGCAATATTACTTTCTATTTTGCACATCCCTCTGCATGTGTTGGGAAGAAATCTGCGGGGAGCTCATTATGTTCCCAGCCTTGTAGTCGGAGGCTGGCAAAGCTGCTCCTTCAGGGGGGTGGGAGGTGCATTCCCTTGAAGGAATCCCTTATCCAGGCTGAGAACTTGTAGGAGCTCTGTAGGATGTCTCCTGTGGGGCGTGCTTTATCCTGCCCTGCGTGTTCCTGCAGAGAAGCCGTCCACATGAATCTTCCTGACACATTTTCACTTCCAGATAATGGCCGAGGGCAGAATTTTGGCTCAGATGTCATCTGTTAATGAGTCTCTAACCAGTGAATGGGTTTGGGGAGAAAAAGGAGACAATGAAACCTTGCTTATCACCTCCTTGGCGTGATTTTTTCAGAGCCCGGTGTGGTTCCCTTTTCCATCAGAGCAGTTTAGTGCGAGGGTTTTTTATTTTTCCTCCCCTCTGTGGTGGAGCGTGGGTGAGCCATGAGAGAATCCCAATCCCAGCACTGCTGTGCTAACACACTCCAGGCAAGAAGAAAAGGAGTTTTCAAAGGAAGGATGTAGGGCAGGAGCTTAGGAAACCCCTTTGAGGACAACAACACGAACATTTGTTGCGGGAATGGCTGGGACTCCAAACCCACTTCTCTTTGAGCTTTCTTCTTCTGAAGGCTGGATCCCTAAATCAGAGAGGACGGCCCAAGGTACCTCATGGAATTGTTTTGTGTAAGCAAGATAAACAGTTTAAACTGGAGGAAGCATTGTGCCATTATTGCCTGGCCACCGTGGAACTGTGCCAGGAGCTGCTCCTTCAAAATTCTGTTAATCTTTACTCAGTGAGGATGTCACTGTGGGAAGTCCCAATTGCTCAAGTTGATCAGCACTTTAAAGAGAATTATTAGTCAGAGGCTTATAAAAAGATGCAATACTTTCCTCTGTGGATGAACTGCACCTTTCTTACTCACACTGCCAGTAGATAAATCATTTTGGATTTGTGTAACATCTGTGGGCATGTACTATACCCCATAATCCTCTGGGAAAAGCCTAATTTATGTGATCACAGACAAAAAATGGTGCTATCAACATAACTTTCACTGGAGTGCAAATGCACAGACCCCAGAATAAGCCAGAATTGAAAGGGCAGTTTCATTTAACAGAACTTAGTTTGCAAATGAATAGCTTTTAACAGTTACAATTGAAATATTGACATTAATGTGTATTTTTTAGTAGTATCAATGACATCAGCAGCTCTGATAACGGTCTGGTAGGAAGCCAGGTGGTTGATAAGGAAAATGCAAGTAGCAGGAGACAATTAGCCCATGCTGTCCCTTGGACTGCCTGCATACCCCAAAACTGAAAAATTCACTGATCTGGTAACACCCAGTATTGCTTCTGGGAGAGGCTTATTGTGTTTTAGCAGAGAAAAATGAAAATTTATTCACATTGGGAAAAATAATTGCCACAAATCTGTTTTGTTTGCTCACAAATCATTTGCTTTGGGGCTGATCAGCCTTGGTGTTTGTGGTTTTATTAACTTGAAAGGCTTCTGTGGGGTGTAGAATATTTTGGGAAGCTGGTGAGAAATACGCTGTCACACGATGCCTGAATTATTATGCAGATAAAATTTACCAACTTCCCTCCTCCAGTTTATCCTATTTGGGAAGATACATGAGAAATAAATGGCTGGTTTTAGTGGAAGTAAGTGCTACTTCATCTGGAATAAGCATCCTGTCGTTTCAAGATGTACAGCAGTAGCCCTTCTCCACTCTTTCTGCTCAGCCTTTTTCACTCTGCTTCTTCTCTGCTTTAATTGCATTTTTGAGCCTCTCTCATTTGCCTGCTAGCTTGTTTTTTTTTGTTTGGTTTTTTTCCCCCCAGATAATCTGGAAGGTGAAGAATGACCAGGCAGAACTGAACTGCCATTTTGTTATGCTTAATAGCTGATTAAAAAGGAGCTGGCCCCTCTCTGGTGCTCACGCTCAGATGCTCTCTCTGGGGTGTTTGAAATTGAGTCATAATTGCTGATGCCAAAAGCTGTCAGTACAACGGGATGGGAAGCAGTCAGCTCTTGCTAGTGTTATATAAAGTTGTCATTTTGGAAGAATGAGCAATGATAAAGAACTGTTGCAGTGTTTTGCCCATTTTCACAGTAAACCACACTGTTCCTGTTGCTTGTTCTGGTCTCTTCTCTAATAAATTCATTTTCTCCTGCAAGGAAGGAATTCAAAACAAAGCCACAATTTAGGGGAGATAAAGCCTTGTTTTTGGGAATATTTCTATTAAACATGCTTGTTCCTGCATGCAGTCTAATA
Organism: Melospiza melodia melodia; assembly: GCF_035770615.1. Classification (NCBI taxonomy): domain Eukaryota; kingdom Metazoa; phylum Chordata; class Aves; order Passeriformes; family Passerellidae; genus Melospiza; species Melospiza melodia. Next base: position 18,864,101 of record NC_086209.1, on the reverse strand, counting down.
AATACAAAGATTTAAGGTTTTCATGTAAAACATGAAATTGAATGTATTTTTTTTTATTGTGGCAGGCATATTAGCAGGATCTAGCTGCACATTTAGAAAGAAAATTCTGTAAGACATTCTTAGCTCTGTATGTAATACATATGTTTACAACGCAAAGTGCTGACTTCCCTAATCATGTGTGATTTAGTGAGCAATATAAGGCATGTTAATATTTATAGTGAAAGCAGGGAATGCTCTCGCTGGCTCCTGCAGTATCGATGTTTTCTAGTGGACAACAGCCTTCCTTCTCTGAGAACTCATTTCTCTGCTTTCCCATTAGCATTCAAATGACTTGCAGGATGAGTATTAATGAAAATGGACATTGTACAACCCAACTCTGCAGCCACTTTTGCTTTTCAGCAAGCAGCAATTTACTCTCGGCCGTCTGTGACCTACAAGGTAATGAAATTCTCCTGAAATCCTGCATTTCATAGCTGGAGCTGCAAATCAGCCTCCAGAGCCCCAGCATCTGTGGCACCATGTGCTGGTACATTCGTTTGCTGAGTCAATGTTCCAGTTTTCTGCTTCACCTCTCCCAGCGAGGGGATTGCAGCTTTTCTGGAGCTGTTCTGCACCACCACTGGCTGCTCCTCACCCAGTGACTCATTGCTTGCTGAATTATGCTTTAAACATTTCACAGAGGACAACCTGTGCCCATTAAACAGCCATAACTTGCCTGGGCTGCCCGGATGCCTCCCGGTGCTGCTGCTTTGCTGTTGCTGTCTGAGTGCAGCCATCAGCTCCACAGACATTAGGGGAAGGAAATATGTTCAGCTGACACACCAGCAGAAATCCACCTGACTGCAGGCTCTGTAAATCTGCCTTATAAATGCCTCTTGCCTTTATGAAACACCGAGCAAACAAAAAATGGGCAAATTCTTCTGCAAGGCAAGAAATGCTAAAGCAGGGAGGAGGAAGGCTGGGAGAGAAAATGTTGGATCTATTTGTTTACAGGAGCTGAGAATTTGTAAATTAAATAGGAACACAAAGGCAAGTGTGTTCTTAGAGTATGGAAATTATTCATTATCTGTACATTGTGACAAACCAGTTTTACCAAGCAAGCTGCATCCAAAGGGCCTGGCTGTCACCTGTGGGCTGTTCTTCCTGTGTCTGTCGAGTAGCAAAAATAATATTTAAGTGATGGTTTTTTGTTGGTTTTAGTTTGTTTTTTATTTCTCAGATAAGCAAAATGATGGAGAGTGGCCACAACAAATTGGCTCCTTCTTCCAGCTTTGTAAATATCCAGGTTATGTTTCATAATTTCAAATTCAGATTTTGTGTATGGGCAAATCACGAGTTTGGGAGCAGAAGGGAATGGTTTTTGTGTGTCATTAACCCCCTTCCAAATATCTTTAGTTACAATCAGATCAGACATAAGAAATTAATTATCTTTGGCATGGGAGCTTTGACATCCTCAGTTTTGGAGATAAAGCAGTGAAAATCTGGGAAATGTAATGGCCTTGCTCTGTAGTACCTGAGAGGAGATGGATGTTGGGATAACAATAATGCCTTATCTCACTTTTACCTAGAAATACAGTCTGGCTGGATATTCTGTGATTTCCTAATGAGAGAACCTTGCTGTTCTCAGTACTTTTTGAGTTCCAGAGAAACATTTCCCAAGACTTCTCTAAGGCAAAGGTTTTCCTTTGTTTGTCCTGAGCTTCTGCTGTTCCCTTTAGCAGCCTGTGGCTCATTTAATCCAAGAAAATTCACTACAGCCCTAAACCTACCACTGTAAACTCACCTTTCCATAATTCCAACTTTATTTCTTCTATTTCCTTTGCTCTGGCCCAGTGCCCCTTTCCCCAGCAGCCTGAGGGGTAATTCTGGGGATAAATCCAGGGATGAACTCTGAGCTCCATCTGGGTTTCCATCTCCAGTCATCAGCTCCTGTCTCCCCCAGCACGGTGCTGACCTGCTGCCTTTGGCATGGTAATCTTCTTCTCTGCACAAATTTCAGAATTCTCCATTTCACAATGCCCTTGAGCCTCCCAGGAAAGGAAAAGGAAAATGCATCACATCCTGTTCAAGTAGGACAGAGGTGAAGGTCTTCTAAGCAAAGGGTCACCAGTTTTATGGCCTATCAGCAGAAGAAACACCCATCTGGGTATTTTTCAGTTGTTTCATCTGTCATCTTTCAGATTTTCTTGATGTATTTGTGTTTGACTTCATTTTTCATGTCTAGCTTGATTTAAAGTTTTTGGAGGAAAAATATCTTTGAAGGCATATCTGTTTTTTTGGTTGTTTTTCCAAGTTGGCTTCTGTTCTTGATTAATCTTCTGAGCAACAATATTCTGTTTTTCACTGTGTTCACACTGTACCCATGATTTAAAATCCTGAATCTGGGATGTTAATATTCAAAGCCAGACTTGCATGACTGTGTTTATGACATAGAGATATTTTTCAATATGTTTGTACCAGTATCTGATTTTTAAATAACCCCTATTTTTGCAGAGGAAAAGAATATATAAAATAAAGAATTGGTTTTTTGTACTTCTATATTTAGCAATAATGATTATGTGTTTATTTATATTCATAGATACTATATAAAGTTATTATTGTTGCTTTATGAAAAAACAAGAATGCTTTTTATTTTGTAAGAGGATACAGAGTCAATTTTATTTAATGCTCTTTTCTTAAGGGGTAAGGATAACTTGCTTTTAAGATGGGAAGAAGTTTTCCAAACAATGACTCTGGTGCTGTGACTTGTTTTAACCTCTGAAGGTCCAGTAATGTTTTTGCAGAATTACAGCCACGTGTTTGGTTCCCATGTCTCCCATGAAGATTCTAGGGCTGAAATCTTATTTTTTTTGGGAAAAGGAACATTTTGCCTTTATCCTGTAAGGATATTTGATGATGCAGCTCCTAAAACAGACTTGCTTGAGGGTAACCTGAAATCACTCATCTGTTCTCTAGTCTGAATGGGTGTTTCTCAGCAGCTTACTTACCTACAAATGAATATTTGGTGCTGCTGGGCTTTGGTAGAGCTCTCCTGTATTCAGAGGAGAGCAGCTGGAAAGACACAAAAAGAAGGGAAAACTTCCTTTCCATTAAGAAAACAATCTCTGGAGCTGCATGTCATTTGTGGGCCCGTGGAAATCAAGGTGTGGTTTAACTTCCACAAATCAACACTTCAGAGAAAGAATTAGAGGAGGAAAGCCATGAGGTCAGTTGATGGCACAGAGAGTTCTCTCTTTCCAGCTGAGTGTTGTTGTCTCTGTTTGAGGGTTTGCCTGGGTTCTCTGTGGCTGAGATAATGCAATAGCTGGAGCTCATCTGAGCTTGGATTTTAGATGGACCCAGCTCTTCACACGATGAGTGACTCAATGGCATTTCTTGCTCTGCTCTCAAGAGGCTTCTCTGCAAACCTGGCAGCAGCAGAGCACTGTTCACAAGGAATGGAAATTCTAACTCTACTTCTTTACATTTTGCACTTATATTAATATGTTTTCCTCTCTCTCATTTAATTCTTTTCTTTGTAAGAAGTTGGACAAAATTCTAAGCTAAGACTTTTTTCTCTTTTGTAGCTGTTTTTGGCTTGCATGGAAATAATTTTCTTAATAATGCCACAAGGCAGAGCACTCGTACAAATTAGCCTGAGATGTGTTGAAATCACTGTGAGACTCTTGCATTATTTACATGGTGACATTCTGTCAGTGTACTAATGCTCAAAACTGTTTATATTCCTGGATTTAACAAATATGTAAATCAGGTGCACATTTCCCTGGGAATGCAAATGTCTCTAATGAGGAAAGACAAACTTCAGAACAAACAAACAAAAGCAGAGAACATGTTAAAGAGCCTGTGTGGGAGTGGGGATGGAAAGGAAGTGGACTGGAGATGCTGGGATGTAATCCTGGCAGTCCTGGGACTGTTTGATCAGCCCATCTTGAGGCTCTGACAGATCAATTGTTTCTGAGCAGGGAGAGAGCTGGGGGAGGATGGCAGCCAGGCAGGGTTTTCCCATAAGAAGGCATGAAAATCTCTGGTTTTGCTCGTTGTGGCAGAGCAGGGCGCTGAGAGGATTGAGTTCCACCGGCTGCATTCGTTAACTCGGGCACAGAGCCACTCCAAAGGGCCCGAGCTCTCTGAAAGTCTTGTTTGTGTTGCAATAATTAAAATAGCTGTTTGATTTCAGTGTAGAGGCACAGATTGGGAATAGCATGGTGCTGAATTGGGTTTAAGTGTTGTAGAAGGATTTGAATGTCCTTCAGAGGAGTGTTCCGTTCAGATTTCATGTCGGAATGTTGCCCTGGTTTAGTAGGGATGACTGATAGCTTTGAATCACAGTGCTCTGGACTGAGTTTCTGCATGGTAGGAATGGTTTTTATTGTGCTGTGTTTGTGCTATGCTTGCTATTATGCACTGCTCACTGAAAACTTTATCTTCCATTACAAGCTGAATTCCTTTCTGAAGAGCAATTAAACAAAATTTGCTTACTAAAATAAGACATCATTTATTTCAAGCTGGCTTCTATTTTGAATTTTGATGGCTTCCTGCTAAATATGCAAGCTTTCTTTTCTGTGAAATTAGCTCAGTATCTAAAAATCTGAGTTCCTTGGTATTTTGTTTTTTATCATGTAGCTTCAGCCCCCAAAGTTCTGGTAAGAATTATATTTCCCAATTATCAGCCATCTTTAAGGAGATCATTATGGTAAAATTAGTCTGACTTCTCCAAGATCCATGAATTATGGATAGTGCATGAGTAATAAATGGGGTAAAATGTTTTAATTAACATTCTTCAGTAATCCTTTGGCTGCATATTGTAACTATTGCCTTCTCTGTCTAATTCCACACTTTTAACTAAAAAATGTGCTGTGTGTCTGTCACAGTCAGAATGTCAGTTTGTTCTGTGCTGTGACAGCAGCACGCTCCTGTCTCCTTTGTCTCTGTCATTCCAGAGCTGCAATTGGACTTTTAGCACACCCTCCTTTGTTTGTGCTGCTGAGGAGGGAGCATCAGGAGCAGAGCAAAACCAGCTTGAGAAATGCTGCCTTGGACTGCCCGTGAGCTGTGAACCTCTCATGCAGACGTGGCTGTGAGAGGCTGGGGAGGTGCTCCGAGCAAAATTATTGCCTGGTTAAACCTCTGTCCCAATACTGTGCCAATCCCCACATCCCAGTGTCTGTGAGGGTCCAGCCGTGACTGCAGGGGTGACAATTGGCGTGGGGACATGAGGTGATGCCTCAGGTTTAGCTTTTATATGTTTCACATTCTGTGCTGCTTTAGTGTGTGGGTCTGGGCTCCATATCAGGGCATGGTGAGCTCTGTGCACAGAGCAGGGAGACAAAACAATTCCTGCTCCAGCTGGGCACCAAGGACAAATGATCCAAATCTCAGCCCAGGAGCACAAACCCCGTGGGCTGGAGAGAGAAAAACAAGCAGGGTGGGACTGCAGGGCTAAAGCTGGGATGGGACAATGAACTCCAAGGTGCAAATGGAGCAGAACTGATCCCAAGGAGAGACCCCGGGAGCGCTCGTGCATTTTGGGACCATTTTGGTTCATTCTGGGTTCATTTTGGCACCATTTTGGTTCATTCTGGGTGCAGCCCTGGCTGGGCTCTGGTGCTGCCCAAGGTGGATCCGTGGAGGAGAGACTTTGAATAAACCCCTGCTTTATTCTTTAACCCCATCCAGCCTCTGTTCTAGGCCAGCCTTCCCAAGGCATCACAGGAGGCTCTGTTGGTAACACCGACCTCTCTTCACCCAAAGGTGCAGAATATCTGCAGCACCAGCAAACCAGCACAGAATTTATTTGTCATTTCTTCCTCAGCACTCCCCATCCAGCAGCTCCCTCCTCTGCTGTGCAGTAACACGTGTGGGAGGTGCTGCTTTTGAGCTGGCTGAGCCCTGAACTCCTCTCTGGAGCAGTGAGGAGGCTGGAATGGCTCTGAGCTGCTGGGCAGACAAAACCTGGTACTCACAAATCCCCCTAGAAACTGGCATCTTAAATTGCTACCTCTAATACCTCTAATTAATGCCTTGCCTGGGTCCCCAGTAGAGCAGGAGTTCAGTGACTTTCCTAAGAATTATTTTGCATTATGTAGAAATTAAACTGACTTTTAAGCAGTGTACAGTTGCTGTCAGCTAAAATGCTGCTCAGAAATCTGAACTGGCAGGTGCCCTTAAGTCTTGTTGGTTTGGATTAATGTTTTAAGTACTACCAGAAATTATATTTACATTGCATAAAAAAGAACCTTGAAATGTAGCTGAGACACAGAATATTGTTTAAGGACTCAGACTCTCCAGTTGAGTATTTATTTTTTACCCTAATTTTGTAGAAAAATGTGAGAAAAATAAAGATGTGTGACAAAATAGCAGATAAATGCACTAATAATTTATGGTAGTAAACTTGTCTTGGGAGCAGAGTCTATCCAGACTTTCCTTGGGATTTGCAACTTTACAAAAAAGAACTTTCATGTCAGGATTTTTTTTTCATTGATATATTAGGAACATCCTTCACCATTTTGTTCCATTCTTCTATTGAAACTGCTCTTTGTGAATATAAAATACATCAAAGTAACCAAAATGGAACATTTGGAATGAAGAATTCAGGAAAGAAAAAAATGACAACTTTATTAAATAGCCTGCCATTTCATAATCTTTGAAAAAAGCTTTGATATGATATGTTTGTTAATCTTAATTTGAAATATTAAGGTTTTTTCACCAAGATTTTTTTGTCAGTTGGTTGGAATCCTTTGTGCCAGAAGTCAATGTGAATTGTCAGAGTAAGACATGGATTTTACAACTATGGGAGTCAAGAATAGATGAGCATCTTCTTTGTTCCTGTTTGGAGTTATTTCAGTATATTTTTCAATATAGAAATATCTATTTCATTTTAAATTATTTGATCCTTTTTTTTAACTTTTTCCCTTTTTTTAGCCTTTGTGGGCAAAAATAGTTCTGTAGTTCTCTGTTCTTTTCAAGGACAGTGGAAATGAGGTTTTTATTTTTCCATTTCTGAGTTTATGTTGCTCTCTTTTTAGAACTAATCCTTACAACATGGGTCTGACTGGCTTTTCAGGTTTAAAAGTTCTCTGAGAGAGTGGAGACAAGAAAGGCTTGAGAGAACAAGGATTCCATGTTAGTTTGATTTTCTTATGAAACAACAATGATTTCTTTTTCTGAGTACTTTCTTTCAGAAATATTTGAATGGCTGTTTAGCTGCAGTAAATATGGAATCTCTGTGGATTTCAGTTGTGCAGGTTTGAAAAACCCTCGTGTGAAGGTGCAGCCTGGAGAGGGAATGGACAATAATTAAAGCAGAGGGCTGGGGGCTGAAGGGAATTCTTCTGCTTTGAATTTGTGGGTTAATATCTTGTTTCTGTTGGAATTTTTGGGATGTTCTGGTGGTCTGTGGTGCTCGTGCTTCTCCCTGTACTGAGGACGCTTTCTGTGCTCCCTCTCAGCCTGAGCTGCCTCCCTTTCCTCTCACTTTTGAAATTTAAAGGATTTCTGAAAATCCTTCATTCTGAGATCAAAAGCTCCTGTAAACCTGGGTAAGTCAGCTGCACTGCAGCTGTCTGAGGTGATATTGGTTGACAATCTACCTCCCAAATCTCTTTCTTGCCAGAAGTGTCTGAGCAGTGACTAAAGCAGTGCTACAAATTTGATCAGTATTCTCATTTTTCACCCAGGTCTTAGCCCTGCTGCTTTAGCCTTGATTCAGTTCTCCTCTGACCAATTCTTTTTAAGAAGTAGTGGCTGGTTTTTGATCCTGCTGATCCCAAGTGGTTTCAAATTCACTTTTCTTTTTTTTTTTTTTTTAAGAGTCATTTCTCCGTGTTTGAATAGAAGTCAGCATGAAGAAGGAGGCAGTGTTTTAACAAGGGTTGAGCTGAATATATTTCCTTCTGAGCTCAATTAGCTCATGCTCTTCAATTTGGCTGGGAGCTATGATTACAATAACTGCAGAAAAACCAAATCCCAAAGTTTTATGTGACCCTGAAACACAGTCATTTTTCAAAGAAGGTGGCTTTAGGTCAGTATTTTGGTTTGAAAAATGAATTGTGGACCTTGCCAATATTGAGATGTTCCTGTCTTATTTTAAATGGTCTCTTGGGCTTCTCTCTGCTGTTCTACAGGTAAATGAGGAATCCTCCAAATGGTTTCTTTTCAAATGTGGCCTTTTAAGGCTGGTTTTTATCTACCTATCTAATCTATCATCTATTTTATCTCTCTGTGCTGGTTCAGCTGAGTGGAGCACTGGGCTGTGCTGCTGCCAGCTCTGCCCCTGCACAGACAGCTCTGCCCACAGCCAGAGCCTGACTGCTCACTCTGAAGCTCAGGGAGAGACAAACTTTGATTTGGGAAGCAAACAGAGAACCCGGTGTGTTCATCTCACTGCTCCTGTCAGAGCAAAACCATCTGGGAATCAGAGAGGAACAGAGCATCCTCCTGCTCGCCCACTGGGTGCCTCGCAGCAGTTTGTGTGAGCACAGGAATCATGCTTGAAGAGTGTCTCCTCTGGAAAGTATTTATGGCATGCTCATTCCAGCTCGTTTCCTTGCTTTATTTCATTTTGTTGCTGAAAGAAAAGGCTGACACGTTCCTCTGTGGCTGATGTCTTCAGCAATATTCAGGGTAGTCCCACTGATTTAAGATTTTTGTATTAATACCAGAAGTAATCAGCATGAAATTGGCCAAAACAAGCCCACCCTTTCTGCTTTGGCTGTAAAAATGCAGAATAAACAGCTTCTGTCTTAAGCACATGATGGGTTAATTGCTCATGAAGTAATCATTGTCTTGCAAATACGACTTAGAGCTCAGGGAAAATGAAAAATAAAATACCATGCTGTTACTTTTCTTTATTATTGGAAGACATTCCATGGTGTCAGTGCATGCAGAGAATGTTGGACAAGTGTTTAAAGAGCTTAAGCTGCTGTTTGGGAAGGATTTTCAGAGAAAACTGGAGGAGCTCATACACAGTGTGCTGCTTCATGTTTTAGAAGGTTATAAAAACTTACAGAATAGGTAACAAGATCGAATAAACAAATACTTTTATGCCTGCTGAACAGTCGGGTTTTTGCCTAAATAAGAGAGACATAAGCATTTCATTTTTAATACAAGTAGAATTTCTTTCAAGTACCACTTAGTGTGACATAACAAGTGCGGATCATGGAAAAATATGACTGAAAGAAATGTCTCAGCTTTATTTTTTCACTTTATTGCTCACCCAGAAGAAAAGATGAACTAAACTATTTGTGTTTAGTATTTTCTCTGTTTTCTAAATACCCATTTTTAGCTCCCCATGTTTCTTCCTCCCCATTTTTTTCTTCTTTTAAATGAAACTCTAAACCACTTCACCATACCAGGTTACAAACTTGTGATGATTTGGGCATAAAAAGGGAAATTCATGAGAACCTTAGGGAACTTTGAAAGGTGACTCATGTATATAGTGAGAGTTTGAGTTTTTAAACTCTGCCTTCAAGTGTAATTAGGGAGAAGAAGACATGACTGCTAGAAATGTCTAATTTTTTATGCTTAACAATCTCTTGCTACAAACAAATGAAGATTTCTAGCTGTGTGTGGCATCTGTGTTTGAAAAGGACCAGACACTGAAGAAGTTTTATAAAATGAGTCTTTGATTCTAGAAGGAAATGGGAATTGTGAAGAAACCCATTGTGCTCTCCTCATTTCCACATCCCTTCCTCAGTCAAATGCGTTTGGAAAAATGGTGATATTTATGGAGTTCAATAATACTGAAGAATTGTCTTGAGAAAATCATGTCTGAGCCCAGCATTTGGGGTCTGTATGAGGAGCCATGGGATTGGTGAATCAAATTCTGACAAAGCCCCAAGAAATCAGTGGAGATGGGAGCAGAGGGAGAGGGCAGCTCTGTGGGAATGGGACATAAAAGTGTTGGGTTTAAAGCCAAAGTCCTGTGGGACTGAAATGGGCTCTGGGAGTGTTTGAAAAACATCCCAAACGTGAGGAATAAAACAACAGAGCAATGCTGCTTTAAATGCTTCTGTCTGAAAGCAAAGCTCTGCCAGCCTTGGCATTAAAATGGGGCATTTCCTATTTGCTGGTGATTGTTTGCAATTACCCTGTGCTGACCTGTGCCCATTAGCACTGGGGGAGTGAAATGCAGGGCAGAAAGCCCTGGAGCCCCAGTCCCTGCCAGTCTGGTTCAGCATTAGGGAATGCCGTGGTGGGTGTGCTGTTGTGTCAGAAAGAGTCCAGAGTTAAGTAGGATAACATTACTGTGTCAGTGTAGTGGGACAATAAATGCACAACAGCTGTTATTAGGCACTGAAGTACAAAATAAATCTGTTTCCAAGAGCACCATTGTGAATGGGAAAGCAGAGAGAGAATTATCCCTTGCTGGTGGTTTTTAGCCTGGCAGGGTAAGCTGCTTTTCTCCCCCTTTCTGTTTCTCAGGAGTTCTCCAGAAAAGAGAGACTCTTGCACAGAGATTGTTAGCTTGGCAGGGAAAGTCAGGTGTCCGATCTTTAAGTTTGTTCTTACTCAAGATTCTGTATTAATGGCCAATAAACTAGTGCTTATGGCACATTTGCATAGTATTTGCTCTTGATAAAAATGTTCATTTTGCCCAGTGTTTTGGAACCTCCAGAAAATTGGAGGGAAAAGGCCCCCCAAGTTAGTCACACATTTCTGTTGGACTATTTGTAATTTTTAATTGACAGCTCTACATTTCAGTATTTAGCTACTGCACTGTTGTTCTTGATCCATTGCCCTCTCTCATTTCCAGAAACTGGATAAATGAACTTGAAATAACCTTTGAAGTGATCACCCTGGAAGGAACAGAGCGTTCCCTGTGAAAAGGCACTGAAGTCAGTTCATGAGCTGCACACTTTTGGCTTCCCACTTCCCACAGGAGCACATCAGAAGACAAGGTACTTTATTAACTTCACCAAGCACGAATTTGTCTTACAATTTTCCCATTCATTCAAATGGAACATGAATATTTTGTTTCCTAATCAGCGCAATTACCCCGGAGCTGGCGTTGCAGTGTCACTGCAGTGACAGCTCCTCTCTGTGCTGAGGAACGACAGCATTTGTAAACCAGCGTTGTTTAAAGAAAAGGCTCGGCTCCCGAGTGACTATTTCACAGTTAATCATTGCTGCGTTTCACAACACACCTGGAATATGCCTGTTTTCAACTGATCTGGCTGGTCTGCCGAAAGGGACTGGAATGTGTGCAGCTGAATGTTCCACTGCAGCGCCTACCAACAGAATATTGTTGATGGCAATTAGAGGATTCTCAGGCACATTGTGAAATGTCATCCAGTAAAAAAGTCAGTAGTGATGGGTGTCAGAGCTTGTAATGCTCACATTGGTGGCAAAACTCTTGCCATGCCTTTTGTTGTCACTTGGGCAGTTACTGTCACCAGCCTCTGCCTAATTTCTTTCTTATTTTTTTCTGTAGCAGAAACCACCACTTGTGTCCCTGAATGTGCATTTGCATACACACACATATATATATGTAATTTCACACACACATGTTATATGTATGTATGTTATATATATATTGTTATTTATATAATAATTATGTATAATCGTTATTCCATTTATCCTCAATGGCATCTGGCTTCACAAAAAAGGAGAAATGAGTATTTTACACTCATGAGCATGGGAGAAGAGTCTTGGACTGAGAGCTGATGGGGAAGCTCTCACATGATTTTCATGCTCATGAACGTAGCCAGAAATCTGAATTTAAATCACTGGAAAGTTTGCTAAATATTTTAAACACGAGTTTTTGAACTTCAGTTTATATCTGCAGTACATGGACTGTGTTTAGTTTCAGATCTTTGGACAAGGGATCAACTCCATAATGTTTGGATGGCAGCAAGCACAGACCTCTATTTGTACTTGCAGACCAAGGAAATTACTGCAAAATACATCTCTAATTCTAAGAATAATATCATCCCTCCTCTCCAAATGAGAAAAAAAAAACTCCCAACACCATAAGTGCCTCTGAACACTTTCAGAATGTTCAGGAAATCTGCAAGTTGTCAGAAAGTTTTAAGGTGTGTTATGGCAGAAATCTTGACATAAGTGTGCTGCAGACATCAAAAAGACTGATGTTGGTGTCGTGCTGATTTCATCTTCCTTTTGTTGTATAAATGTACACATAGTACTTGAAAATATGGGAGGTGATCTGAAGTGGTTCATAAAACCTCGCTGGTTTGCAAATCACTGGGATATTTTAACTGCATTGCCTGGTTCTGAGTTAGTGTCTGGAGGCATCTTGCATTCTGTTGTGCCTTGGGATTGCATCTGCAAGTTGTGCATCTGCAATATTGATCCAAAACTCGGCATTTCAGATGGAGAAAAAGACCAGCTTCTGTGTAGGATCTGTGCTGTGAAATTCTGCTCGTGGGAACTTCAGCAGCTTCTCCTTTGTTTGAAAAAGTGCTGCTGGTTTTGTCTTCGCGCTGCACTTCAGTGCAAGGAGCTTTTTTTAGGCTCTTCTCTTTCAGCTTTCCTGGGGAGGTTTTTCTCTAGTGAATCATTCCATATCTGTTTGGTACCAAAAGCCAGAGAGTTTGAAAGGAGCACTGCTTCCTAGTGCATACATCCATACATTTTATTCACTATATATAGACATTCATGGCTGGCAAATATTTGGTGTGTTGGCAGTTGAAGGAGTTTTCTCTGGGAAGGATGACTGAAACCGATGATGATTCTGAATTTCAAGTAATTAAATGGTGTCCAAATAATTTCGCAAACATTAAATAATCTTAATGGAAAAAAAAATAAAAATTCTGATGTTCAGCAGTTAATGACCAAGAAAATTTATTTTCAGCAGTTTAAAGGCATTTAAAATATTTCAATATTTTACACTGTTATTACCTAAATTATATTATTTAGGATAATAATAGAACATTGACTTGTATTTCTGTTTCTGACGTGCCTGTAAGATTTCCCCCAGCCATGTGGCGTGGGACAGCTGAGTGTACCTAATTACCATTCCCAAAATCCCGTCACCGATTTTTCCCCCACCCCCATGCTATATTTACCTTTCATGTGATGGGTTATAAAAGCTCTTACTCCGAGGGCTCAGTGATCTGTGCTTCAGCAGGGTGGGTTCAGAATGTTCTGCAGGCACAGATAGTCTTGCCTGGGCGTTTTACAGCAAGCAAAGCCAAGTTTATGTAACAGGAACAGAGCATGAAACGTGTGGCAGATGAGTTTTTGTGATCGTCCTGCTCCCAAACTCTGCCACCTGAACCTTGGGTTGGTTTTGGTCCTTTTTGTGCTCACTAATTAACACTTCTCCTCTGTCCAGGATAGCTGGGAGTGCAGTGAGTCCAGCAATTATTGCACTCACCTGAAAGCTTTTCTTAGAATTGCTGCCATGATGAGACCAGGTGACAAAACATGTAATGAAATGCTTCAGAAAATCTTCAGAAAAATGGAAAGTTCTTCTGTGATAGATTAGCCAATGTAATTGCACGAAATAAATGTCATAACCTGTATGAAGATAAATAGCTTTTCCTGCACTAGCATGCTTTTGCACATAAAATGTGCCATTTTACCAGTTGTCCCCATTTTTTTTGCCAAATAAATTTTATAATGGCCATAAAAGGGAAGTGTGATGTGTCTACTTAAGTGTTACGGAGTTAACAGAGGGCATTTCTGTGCTTCTGTATAATTGAAATAATGACATTTTTACCTGAAAAGTTGTTTTGTGGCACTGTTACTTAACAGAAATGTTTATTTCCATTCCCTGACATATCTAAAAGTCAAAACGAGTGGAATCAGATGCACATGCATTGTTAGCATGTGGGTGGCTGGAATGCTGTGCTCATAATGATCCTTTTGCCATCATGTCTGAAATGGGGCTGTGATGTGTTCTCCTGCAGACTGGGAGGTGAGGCTGGCACTGCAGGGGTGGCAGTGGCAATGGCAATGTCAGGAATTCTGTCTGACACCAGCACTGCCAGGCACGAGGAGAAAAGTGTCCAGAGAAAATCCTTGCTGTAAAGGAAAGGCCAAAGAGGATTATCAAAAGTATTTAAAAATTTTACAGCTGTTTCAGAGATTTTAGTGTGGGTTGGAAAGAATTTCCTCTCGTGCACAGGTACAGGGGATAAAGTGAAGATCTATATTGCAAATATGAAAATTGCTGAGAATTCTGGGATGAGTTCACTACCAGGCAACTACTTGATATTATATTGGCTAGGTTGATTTGGGGTCCAAAACCAGCTGTCTGGAATTTTTACCACAGGTGTAGTAAAATGCCTGCTTTCATCTGACACACTGATATCCCAGGCTTAATGAAAGCAGCCTTTTCAACACTTCAGTAAACAAACCAATATTTTTTCAGATGAAGAACTAAATTACTTTCATGTTTGCTAAGTACCAACAGTCCTGGACAGGTTTGGATGCCTCCTTACTCTTGTTGCTCCTGTTTTGTGCAGAAGCGGTTCTTATTTTGCTTTTTGTAGCTAACAGTAATTCAACAGATAATAGCTAGTGGCATTTGAAAATGGGTATTTTTCTGTGGGTCTCTAAGTGTAACTTTTCCAGGAAAAACATCATTTTTCTTTTAGTGTCTTAGGGAATCTGGCTGGATGTCTGGGTGTGGGACAGGCTGTGTATGGTTATCATGGGAGTGGGTGGGTCCAGCACAAGGGCAGCAGTTTATTCTCCATGCGATTATTCCCATTTTTTGCCATTAACTCAGGGATTGCTGTGCACTAATTAGAGCAGTGCCAGCTGCCCAGCCTGCCTGTGCTGCTGTGTCACTGCCACCCTCTGTGGCTGTGCTCTAAGGCCTCGCTGCAGATGTTTGCTTCAGATTATTTCAATCCTCACAAGTGGCAAATCCCCAGAGGAGCCACGGGAAACTTCTCAAACGAGTTAAATCAGCTTTTGGAGCAATCTCAAGGGGCTGGGTGGCCCTTCCTGGGCAGGCAGGCTTGTGGAACCTCTCCCTGCCTGCAGAGCAGCGATTGCCCCGTGCAAACACATCAGGAGCACCTCAGCAGGGCCTGATTGTGTGTGATAAGGAACAGAGAGCACTCTTTGCTTTTTGAGCTGCTTATGCTTTTTAATTTCCCCCGTAAGGAGATCCACGTGAATGTGCCTTCCCACAGCTCGTTGGGTACCAGCCCAAAGTGTGTGAATATTTCTGCTGCTGTAGCTGAAGGGGTCAGTGCTGATGCACTGGGACCCAGTTAGCAGCGCAGTTAATGATGCACAGCTCTCTGCCTTGGCTGCAAAGCGCTGCTCCTGCTCCTGCAGGAATGCAATCCTGCTGATAGCCAGGAGAACATTGCCACCCTTTGGCCAGACAGCAGAGCGAACACGGGGAGAGAAGCGCAATGTGCAAGTTGGGGATGCTGCAGCAAAACTATTTAAGAGTATATTCATTTGTAATGTAACTGCTCAGCAACGGGAGCCCAGTTGGGTGGAGGCTGTGGGCATCATTTGCTTTGATTTAGTGCATTTCTTAGCACGGTGATGTGTTTGGAGAGAATGTGTTCTGCTACGTACTAATTATGTTTTCCTGAGGACTGAATTGCATATGCATTGTGAAGATAGGATGGAGGCTACCATGGTTACCATTGTGCGCCCAGGAACTTATTTTATACAGTGCCAATTAATCTGAGGTAATGCTTGAGAGGGAAGAACATTGAATAAGAAATGCTAATGTCTCAGCTGAAAGATGGAAATTAGATAGAAAAGCACAGCTTTTATTGAAAATTATATGTCAGGGTCAGCATTTATAAATGAATCCACCTGTATGACTGAAACCAGCAGTTCTGTCTTACATTAAAAAACCTGTATGTCCCTAGGCCTAATTGACATCAGGCCACTGCTGCTTTATCAAGGATGTTCTCTCAATAGGAGTTTTTTTTTTTTTCTCCTTTATCATGCTTTTAGCAGCATATTCCTGCAGTCAGGACTGTAATTGGGGATTACTGCTCTGTCAGAAAGAGAGTGCATTTGCATGATGCAAAGACATCCAAACCTTCTGCAGGTTCCAGTTGCTGGGGACAAATCTTGTGCCTCTGGGCAGAGGCTTCCAGATGGTGGGGACTGAGCGTGGCCCAGCTCTGAGTGCTCCTGGCAGCTCTGCTTGGCTCTTGGAACATGGCAGATGTTGGGTCACCTCTGTCCTGTGTGTATGGCCAGGCTGGGTCACCTCTGTCCTGTGTGTATGGCCAGGCTGGGTCACCTCTGTCCTGTGTGCATGGGCAGGCTGGGTCACCTCTGTCCCTGTGCATGGCCAGGCTGGGTCACCTCTGTCCTGTGTGTATGGCCAGGCTGGGTCACCTCTGTCCTGTGTGTATGGCCAGGCTGGGTCACCTCTGTCCCTGTGCATGGCCAGGCTGGGTCACCTCTGTCCCTGTGCACGGCCAGGTTTTGGTGAGAGGGGGATGCAGGATCTGTGGAAGCTTCTGGAAGGTTCCCACAGAGCAGCAGCAGCAGTTTCTGAAGGACTGAATGCCATGGCCAGGAACCCACGCTGGAGCTGCTTGGGAACAGCTGCTGCCCATGGAACGGGCTCAGTGTTGGAGCAGTTATTTTGATCATTAAATGTATTTTTACCATGTTAGAAAATGCATGTGGCCCTGAACATTTACTCTTTAGAAGAAATCCTTCCATTCCTTTGGATTCCCCACTGAATGGTGCAGGACCAGCTGGACTGGAGTTAAATTGGCTGATGGTCCCCTGGGGCAGATGAGGGAATCCTGGTACTGAACATCCTGCTGCCTCAGCACATCCCATTCTGGCAAAAGAAAATAATGGTATACATAAGAAATATATGAATAATGGTATATATAAGAATATATATGTATAAATAATGATATATATAATGGTAAATAATGGGAACAAACAACTGGGAGGCAGCAGCTTCAGCTCCCACAAATGTCCCAGCACTGAATAGCAGCTCAAGGTAGCAGCTTTGATATTGGTGTGATGGAATGTTGATCTTACTGGAAATTTAACTACTAAAATACATTGGTACCTTGTCCAAGGGTTATTCATTAAACACAGTCCATTGGTTTATGTAACTTGTAAGTATATTATTGCCATCTTTCATTAAAACTGATTTGTTGTGCATAGTAAAGCATGAGAATGAAAATAAAAAGTAAAGCTTTTTCAACAAATCTCTTGTTAAAAGAGAATATTTCTTCTAAGGAAATTTTTATAAGGCAAATATTTTGGAAAATGATTAGCTGCTGATTCACATCCCATGTTTGAACTGTGTGCTGAACCAAAAAAGAGCTGCACAGATGTTTGACAAAGAATCAAGGGCATTTCTGCATCTCTGCTGAAGCAAGTTCACTTTTAATAATCAAATTCTTGGCAGGAATATTTCTGCAACCTGTGTCAGTGGAGCATGTATGAGCTTGGAAAGGAAGTTTCTGTAATTATCTCATTATCTAATTTCAATAATAGAATAATTGAGTTGCCTCAATGCCTATCAATGGCAAACCAATGGAGATGGCAGATCTGTGGATGTGGAGAGAAACCTGAACTCATCAGTCTGATGGAATCTGCTGATCTCTGACCTGCTCTCCTTCCTGCCTGAAATGTTTGCTTTCTATTCACTTTTGTTAGACTGCTTCCAGTGAGTAATTCCATTTTCTCCTGCTGCACCCCCTTTGCAGGTCTCCCTCCATCTCTGGCAGCAGCAGAGCTGGCTTGAGAGGCCAAAACTGCACCTGAGCAGGTGAGCAAACACCTGAGGGCTCCAGGCAGGTCTGGGGCTGCCTTTGCCTGCAGGGCAGCTTTGGATGGAGCATTTTTGGGATGTGGATCCCTCAGGAGAGGTGGGAGAGGCGCTCAGAGTGGATGGATGGATGGATGGATGGATGGATGGATGGATGGATGGATGGATGGATGGATGGATGGATGGATGGATGGATGGATGGATGGATGGACGGACACACAGGTGGAGCAGTTCTGAATAACTGAGCACCACTGGGATTATTCAGCAAGTTGGCACAGATTTGTTATCTGTGAGGAAGATAAAGCCCTGCAGAGGGGCTGAGCCATTCCAGCTGCAAACTTGCAACTGAGAGTGAGGAGGCTGGTAGGGAAATACAAAAAAGTCATATTAATTAATATTAATTCTAGAAGATTAGCTTTTAAATTAAAATCATAATATAAGTAGTTGTAGAGGGACTTTATACATTAGGGAGAAGTAGGACATGGTATAAAAGCACCTTGCTTCATTTGCAATCCAAATGAAAACATGCAGAATGGTTTTTTGCAGTTCAGTATACTCTTAGAAATTGGGACTCATCCTACAACCAGAAATCATTGCAATAGGACCAAAAAAATAAATGTATGCTTGACAGTAGCTGTCACAGGACAGTGCCTGCTAAATGATATTCAAATGCTGAAGTGTGTTGATTATTGACCTGTGGAACAGCACATGGAATTATCCTTTTGGAGGAGCTTAGCCATTGCTTCTAGTGGCATTAGCCATCCCTCCTACCTCTTCTGCTTTCCCAATTTATGAGTTCCCTGATTTTTGGCAACTTTTGGTTTTGCACTTGGGCTGTATAATTTAGCATCATAAATAGCTGAGACTGGCAAGCAGAGTGGAACTGATAATGGATCCAGCAGTTTCTTTTATGTGCTGGAGTCATTGTAAACAAGAATAAAACTGATTATTTCAGCAAACAGTCACAAGAATTGGTTTTAATTTTAGATTTTTGTCCACAGCCAATAGAAAGAGGATGGTTTGTATTGGTGAATCTCTGCTGAGGGAGTTAAAGTTCATCTGGTTTCATCTCTGGTCCGGTGCTGCAAAGTGTGGTTGTGTGTATGAACACAGATGTGCTGGTGTTCTCAGGGGTCCCAGGAGGAGGGGAGAGATGAGAGTCTTGACCCCATGTTTCAGAAAGCTGATTTATTATTTTATGATATATATTACATTGAAAGGAAATGATCTATTAAAACTCTACTAAAAGAGCAGAAGAAAGGATTTCATCAGAAGGCTTGAAATGAATAGAGGAGTGGAATGACAATAAAATCCTGTGACTCCTCACAGCCTCGACACCGGTGGCTGTCATTGGTCATCAAGTAAAAACAACTTCACATGCTAAGTAAACAGTTCTCCAAATCACATTCCAAAGCAGCAAAACATGGAGAAGCTGCATCTTCTCAGCTTCTCAAGAGAAAAGATCTTAACGAAAAAGTTTTTCATAAAATATGTCTGTGACACACACACATGCTTGTAGGGCCACAAGGCTTCAGTAGCCTTTTGTGTTCATTAGTTAATCCTAATTCTAATATTTTCCAATTCTGTCCAGGCCACTGGTACAGACCTGCAGAGCCTGTCAGGATAACCAGAATGGCAAAAGTCCCCTTCTTCCTTTACCTGCTCAGCTGGTTTGAGGGCAAGTAGCAGACAATATATACAAATAATAGAAAATATTATATTAGCCTATACATTATTATGTGTAGGGTAACTTTTTTATTGTTATGAGGGTGATTAAAGCAATCAAATTCAAGACAGAAAGCAAAAAATAAGAATGAGAAAGTGATATTAAAATCCCTCCCCACATCCCTGACATCCCTGTTACTGGATTTCCCTGGTTACATTGCATTTCTTTCACTATTGGAATTGAATCTGTGTTTTCTCATCTGAGTTAGGTTTTAGCATTTCTGCTCCTTGTTGCTCTGAAGGAGCCATTTAGGAGGTGAGCTGTGTAATAATGCAGTGCAGGAATTAAATGCTGTGGTGGCTGTTGTGGAGCAAACCTGGTTGGCCTGGCTTGGGCCAGGTGTCCCTTCAGTGTCACCAGGGACCCAGCCCTGCCTGGGGCTGCCACTGCTGCTGCTGAGGCCCTTCCCTATTGCAATGCTGTTTTCCAGGCTTGAGCATCAGCAGGAAAAGAAATAATTGAAAAATAATCAAAAAGAATAGGGAGGTAACCCACTGATGGACTTAGTCCAGCCTGGACTCAGTTTTTGGCCTTCCTGGTTAAATATTCTTAGGCAACAGTTTTACACAATACATTAAACAGCTCAATCACACTGTCCTCTCTGCATTCATAAATTTAGTGTTTGTATTCCTGAAGCAGCTGTTTTCTTCTCTTGCTCTACTTTAGCTCTTCTTCAGAATACAAATTCCAGCTAATTTCCATTTTTTCCAGACCTAACACTTTAAAGTTTTGTTCTACTCTTTGGTTTTTAACTCTTTAGGCCAAAAATTGAGTGGTTTGAGGACCACTCTTTTATTTTTCAAAGAAGCTATTCCTTTGCTGTTAAATATTTCCCAGTATTCTTGATCATCCTTTTGGAAGGGTCTTCTGGGACAGTCTGTGAGACAGAAGAGCTTGTTCTCCTTCTTGAATTCGACTTGATTGCTTTCATGCAGAACTAATTGCCATGTTTTCACAGGTGAGTCCTCATCCTGGATGCACTTCAGTTTTTACACATCAAAGAATAAGACAGACTTTGGAGATGGAACTTTTAAGATGGGAATTAATAGGGGCTGTGCTTTGTCCTTCAGAAAACTTCAGACCTGAAGTATTATGGATTTGCAGGAGAAAATTCTGGCAATGGTGGCAGATACTGCTAACACCCCTTCCCTTCTCCCCCTTTGCTACAGGCTGAAGTCCTCTACAGTAAATTCTGCTTCTGTTTAAAATCTGAAAAAGATTGTGCTTGCATTGCTCAAACAATTCTTAAAAAACCCCTTAAAGTTATAGATACAGTTCTAAATATCTCTATTTGTGCAAAATTTGTGTACAAGCTGACTAAAATAACTAAAAATTCAGCTAAAATTGCTGTTCCTTGTTAGACATTTACAACACATGGGACAGAAAAGCTTCCAGAAGTACTTGGGGAAAGATATGGCCCAGATTTGTAGATTGGGAGTCTGATACAAAGTGTGGCAGAGCCTGTCTAGCTTTTATTAATGCCAGGCTCTCACTCGGTCCCTGTTCCCTCCCAGAGGGCCAATCTGTGATTGTGGAGAGACAACTGCAGAGCCATTTGCACTGCCTGGCAGGCTGGAGGGAAACATCCTGAATATCTCAAGTTCAGATGAAAAAAAATATTCGAAAATCACTTCTACTGCAGCACCAAGCTCATGGGACACTTCGCAAACAGACCAGGGGAAAAAATGTTTAATGGTAGCTTAGGCTGCTCAAAAAATTTTAATTGGATTTGAGATAAATTTTTTGTTACTCTGTCGTGATGTTATATTTCAGAAGTGCAGTAATGTTTTCAAGTTTCAAGAGGAAGATATCCTGCATGGATGGGACATATAAATTTAAATTCAGACACTTTCTACATAATAAAACCACACACAAGTGTAGGGACATGAGAAGTGTTAAAATACATCCCCAGTAATATTGGAGATGATTATATTTGGCACCTGGTGTAGAACATACCTCTGAAGAGGAATTACCATCTAAAAGAGTGAAACTCCCACAGAGATGATGGAATGTATTTATTAGGGGGCTGACAAGCTGATAACAAAGACTGATAGGGCTGTGACTCTGGGTTTGTCAGGTCAAAATAACAATTCTCTGTGCACTGTGCACATGAACAGAAGGCTGAGCTGCTGCACTGGGTGCACCTGCAGAATCTCCTTGTCTTTGTCCTGACCCCTGAATTTCCCTGGTTGTGTTTTTCCCATTTATCCACCCCAATCCAGGCGAGGGAGGCTGAGCCAGGGTCTGGGTGCACTTTGCCCATCAGCCAAGGCTGACCCACCACAGTTCTGGACAATTCTGTGTCAAACTGCAGCCCAAAGCAGCCTCTGAAGGATAAACGCCTGAAAATGAGACCTTCCCTTCCAGAAAAGGTGGATTGTTGGGTTGTGTGGGGTTTTTTGTTTTGTTTCATGGGTTAGTTGCTGTTTGATTTTTAGCAGAGAACAAGTATAAATGCCATTGTCATGGGCATATTTTCTGGAAAATCCTTTGCTAGGATTTTTTCTCCTGAGAAACTGAGAGGCCTCAGAGGAAAATTTAAACAATAATTATCTGCTGCTGCTGTGGAATGCAACAGCTGCATTTTTGATTGGTCTCATATGGTTGTTTTTAATTAATGACCAATCACAGCTGTCTTGGACTCTCTGGTCAGTCACAAGATTTTTTTATCATCCTTTTGTATTCCTTGCTTGCCTTCTGATGAAATCCTTTCTTCTATTCTTTTGTATGGTTTTGGTATATGATTTTCTTTTAATATAATAAATACCATAAAATAATGAATCAGCCTTCTGAAACATGGAGTCAAGATTCTCATCTCTTCCCTCATCCTGGGACCCCTGCAAACCCCAGCACATGCCATGGGTTGGGATGAATTTACCCTGGAAACTGCTTCTTGAGCTGTGGGGCAGTGAGGAAGCAGAGTTACCTCTGAGGAGAGAGAGTGAGACAAAATTCATTAATTCAGAATAAGCTGCCTCTCTTATGGAGGTCTGTGTTGGTGTCCAGCAGGGCAGGGCTGTGCAGGGAATCCTGGCAGGGTTTGTGGGGATTTTCCAGGAATTCTCCTCAGCTGGGAATTTCTGTGTGATGCATTGCCAGCTTCCTGAGCAGACTCTGTTCGTTTTGGGGATGCTCACAGGCGTGTGCAATGCCATCCATCCTGAGACAGCTCTTGGCCAGAGGTTAAATCTCTCAGGTGTTTATTTGTGGCATAATCGTGGCTTGGTTCTCTTGCCTGCCACGTGAGGAAAGCACAAACCAGGTTTGCCAGATAACTGTTCAAGCAAATATAAAGCAGAAAAAGGCTGGCTGCTGTTGTAAACAGAATGTGAGAGGAGTGGCAGAGCTCTGAAACTGCTCCTCTATTGTCAGACTGGCATGACAAGAGATGGAGATTTTTACACTTTTTACACATTTTACATCCATTTACAGTGGACCACTGTGTGTCCACATTTTACACTCAGTGGACACACAGTGGTCCAAATTACATACATAAATAAGGCTTTATTAATTATGCCTGTATCTATAGCTCCCAAAGCTTATTAATTACTCAAAAAATCAGAAAAAAGCCTATGGTTGAAAATAAAACTAAACTGCTGGTTGGTCAGTAGTGCTGAAGGACAGTGTGTGTGTGTAACCATGGATTCACATCCATGCTGATGTCTAAAGCAAAAGTCCATGGACAAACCCTTGGCCAGGTCTTTATCCAAGATGAGTTTCATAAGAAAGTGATAATTTATTAAAAGTTTTTAAGGAAAGGTCAGTTTCTGATAAAGCTGCAGAAGTGAAGTTATTTTAAGTCCAGCATGATTACCTGATAATGAGAGACCCAGCAGGCTGGGTTCCATGGCATTCATTAAGGGGTGAGAGGAGGAAGATCTGAGGTCTGATTTAATGTCTATTCCTGTCCTCTCCCTCAGAAAACCTCGGCTTAGCAGAAACTGAGAAAGCCAGGAGAAAAACGAAATTATTTTTGCCTAGATACTTTTCATCAAGAAACTTTTTACGAGGGCATATAGTGCCAGGACAAGGGGGAATGGCTTCAAACTGCCAGGGACGAAGTTTGAAGTTGATATTAGGAAAAATCCTCCCCTGTAAAGGTGAATATATGGGTTTGAAGTAAATATTAGGAAAAATTTTCTCCTGTAAGGATGGTGATGCCTTGGCACAGGTTGGGCACTCTTGTCCTTGCCCAGCAAGGACAAAGATCCCTGACCATGACACGGCCCCATGTGCCAGTCTCAGGTGGCAGCTCCCTTCTGCATTAACTGGAAATCCTTTTCCCTGTTTTTTTCCCCCTTTTTCCCCCTTTTCGCCCCTTTTCCCCCCTTTCTCCCCCTTTTTTCCCTCCCTTTTTTTCCTTTTTTCCTTTTTCCCCCTTTTTTTTCTTTTTTCCCTTTTTTCCCCTTTTTTCCCCTTCCCCCCCTTTTTTTCTCCTTTTTTCCCTTCCCCCCATTTTTTCTCCTTTTTTCCCTTTATTTCCCCTTTTTACCCTTATTTTTTCCCTTATTTTTCTCCCCCTTTTCGCCCCTTTTTTCCCTTTTGTTTCCCCTTTTCCCTTTTTTTCTCCTTTTCCCTTCCCCCCCCCTTTTCCTTTTTTTTTTTTTTTTTTTTTCTATTTTCCATTCTTTTTTTCCCTTTTCCCCTTCTTTTTTCCCTTTTTTTCCCCTTTTCTCTTTTCCTTTTCCCCCTTCCCTGGTTCTCTCTGTCCAAGCAGATTTGTTCTGGACATGCTGAGGTCGGGAGTTCTGAGCGCTCTCCACCTTCTCCTGTGGAACCAGAGCAGGATGCTCAGGCTGTGTGTGTCACCCCAGAAATGCAGTCTGAGGCTGCAGAGAGCAGGGCTGTGCCATTGGAGTGCTCTCCACGTTTTCCTGTGGAACCAGAGCAGGGTGCTCAGGCTGTGTGTGTCACCCCAGAAATGCACTTTGAGGCTGCAGAGAGCAGGGCTGTGCCATTGGAGCGCTCTCCACCTTCTCCTGTGGAACCAGAGCAGGGTGCTCAGGCTGTGTGTGTCACCCCAGAAATGCAGTCTGAGGCTGCAGAGAGCAGGGCTGTGCCATTAGCAGTGCAGGCACAGAGTGGCTCCTTAGAGCACTGCAGCAATGAGCTGTTCTCTGAGGCAACAGCCAAATAATGCATTCAGATATAGATTTTTCTCTGATTTCATCTTCCTTGGATAGCTTTATTTTCAGAGGGAATCGTGTAATGCCTTTACAGTGATGAAAGTGAAAGCAAAAATATTGGTAAAAGCACTCGGTGGTGTTTGAAAGCTCCCAGTGCAGCGTGCCAGGACTGGGTTCTGCCTCTGTGTGTTTGATTTCTGCCTTTAGCAGCTGTTTCAAGTCAAAGAGGCCTCGGCTTGTGGAGTTTAGTGCTGATTTGTAGCTGGGACACACATGTGTTCTGATAAATACAGGGTTCCATTCAGAGGTGAGGGTTACCCTGTGCTCAGCCCCCAGTCACAGAGCTGGCTCTCATTTACATGCAGCACAGGTAGCAGAGCTCCATCTCTTTCTGGAATGTGTCCTTAGAGTTAAAATTCCACCCTCTGATTTGCTGCTGAGGAAACAAATTAGAGCAGCTTTGCACTGCAAATGCCATTCAGAGTTTGCATCACCAGGACTGGGGTTCACAGGGAATACCTCAGCAGGTGCCTTAGGATCTTGTGAGGTGAACAATGATAAAAAAGTCCATGTGGAAGTTCTGAAAAAAAAATCCATGACAGAAAGAGAGAGATGTAACAGCTTGTGTTCACAAAGGTGGCCGGGAGGCCATAATGATGTGTTTCTTTTTAGGAGAAAGGAGAAATTAAAGGAGAAAACCAGACCCAGGAGCACACACTATGAGTTTTTGTAGCTGTTTCCAGAATACAAAAGGAGGCAAATTGCTGAAGGCTGTGCTGACAGTGTTACAGAAATATGGGAATTTTTCATTATCAAAGCTCAGGTGGGTCTCCAGCTGTGCTGTGGACAATTATGAATTCATAATATTTTGCCTCCAAAATAGTGGATAAAGCAGTGAATTGCAGTACACATTTATAGACAATCACTGTCAAAAAGGTGTTGGACTTTTAGAATTTTTTAAATGGTCATGGGCAATGTGACTGATGGACAGATGCAATATATTTCTTTTCAGGATCAGCTTAAAAGCTTTTTTAGTCCATTACTGCTGCTGCATTCTTTCCCTCCACCTCCCTTGCACATCCCAGATGAGAATGCCACAGGAAAGAAATTCAAGTGTACATTTCTAACCCATGTAACTGAATAGCTGCAGTGGACTTAAAGGACTTCAGCTTCTATCTTCTGAATACCCAGATGATGGAGATGTACACTACATCAAGTCAGACTTTATGACCTTTGTCTGTCTCAGAAAAACAAGAAATCCTTTTAGAATACCAAGTGGGCTTTGGCTGCAGTGAAGTTTGGCAAGTGTTCCTGACTGCCACAGCACATTTGTAGCTAAACTGACAGTGCAGATTCTCTAAACATCCAGGCACAGCCAGGTTTATCACATTCTGCCTCTTGATGTTTGTAAATTAGTCTTGCTTCTCTCTAATAAAAATCCTTGTAGCAGAACCAAGTGTTCAGCAATTCTATGACAGGAGACACTATTATTTTGGAAGCACAGCTATTTTTCTTCAAATTAACTTGTTGACAAGAGGAAAACCATGCTGGAGTCACTCACAATGTTTCCTGCTACATGCCAGAAAAGCCTCCTCTATCACTTGGAATTTTAACATGCTGTGCTTTTGTGGAGGAAAAAATCTTTATGCACTGGCATCAGGATGCCACTCACATCTTTAGATCTCAAAAATAAAAAACTAGAGGTCAGTTCATGAAAGCAATTCCAGATCTGCTGAGGGATCAAAAATCAGCTTTTGTCCCATTATTGACTAATCTTTGGGTTGACATCATTCTCTGTTTAAAAGTTTAAATTGCTTCAAACTCTTGGTATAAGTTTCCCAGAAGATAAAAATAAAGACTGCCATATGTGTTATATAAGATTTAAGCTCTGTCCCGAATTAGATTAAACTAAAATCAAATTGACATTGTTGTTTTAGTTGAGAGTGCTCTGCTGGTGGTTTGATATTATGAAGCATTACAATTTAAGACCAGAAAAGAAAACAGTGTTCAGTCAGTTTATCTACTTCCACAGAGAGAGAGGAGAGTGACAGAACTGCTATAATTTCATTTTAATTAAAAACCTCTGAGTTATTAAAGTGTGTGGGAGCTTTATGCAGGTGCATGTCCAGTGGCACTGGCTGAAAAACAAACAACTGCAATCCAGACAGGGGATTTGCCCCGTCCCTCCCAGAGCCTCCTCAAACCTTCCACAAATGTGTGGTTGGCAGCTGTGTGCACACAGCAAAAAGAAATGCCTCTGCTTCCATAAATAAAATAAAATATAATAATAATAACAATAATAATAGTAGTAGTAGTAGTAGTAGTAGTAATAATAGTAATTTAAAAAGCAATCCCACCCCCAAATGCAGACATTTCTGCAGGGCAGCATCAGGAAGCTGGACCCAGAGCAGAGGGGGATGGACAGATGGTTTTTTGTCGCAGACAACTTTTATGGAAAATCCTTTCCTTAGGATTTTTCCCCCTGAGAAGCTGGGAGGCCTCAGGAACAAAATGTAAACAATGGTTATCTGCTGCTGTGGGATGCAACAGGTGCATCTGGGATTGGTCTCATGGGGTTGTTTCTAATTAATGGCCAATCAGAGTCAGCTGGCTCGGACTCTGTCTGAGACACAAACCTTTGCTATCATTCTTTGCTATTCTATTCTTAGCTTAGCCAGCCTTCTAATCAGATCTTTTTCTTCTCTTTTTTAGCATAATTTTAATGTAATATATATTATAAAATAATAAATCAGGCCTTCTGAAACATGGCGTCAGATCCTCTTCCCCAGTCCAGGAACCCCTGTGAACACCGCCACAGTTTTTGGTTTGAAGTGAAGGACAAGTTAGCCATGCTGGAGTTCATTATTTCATTATTTGGAGTGCAGGGCTGTTTCCCAGCCCCAAAGCTCATCCCATCCTGGGGTGCTGCTCAGGGCTCTGGGTGCAGGCTCTGCCCTGCTGCTGCCGCCCTCCCTCAGGGCCAGGCAGGGATTTTCCATCTGTGCCTCTCTCCAGCAGCAGTTAGTGCCATGAAAAGATTTGATTTGTAAATGTCTGAGGCAATAGACTTCATCTTTATGGGGCTCACAGAAAGGAAGTGTGAGGCTCTGAATTGCACAGCTGCCTGCAGAAGAACCACTTTCTTTTCCAAGATCACCATTTATCAGGCAGATGAAACAGGAATATTTCTGTGAGCATTGTCTCAAGAGCAGCAGAGACTCTCTCTGCCACCTCCTCAAGCATGAGCGGTTTTAATGAGTTTCCACCTGCCAAAAACATCTGAAGTTCTGCAGGCTCCTTTGCCCTCCTGCTACACCTTTATTTCCACTTGTTAAAAAATGATTATTCCAGCATTCACTGGAAGTAGTGGGCTGAATTCACTAGATAAAGAATCACTCAATAATCACCTTCCCTCTTCTTTTTTTTTTTTTTTTTTTTTTAATAAGCAAAAATCAATAACCAGGTTGGATAAAAGGGAAAATTCCCTAATTGCAGGAGCGGTGTGGCATTAGGATGAGCTGCCCAGGGAGGTGGAGGAGTCACAAACCCTGAGTGTGCTCAATAAATGAGCGGGGCTGGTGCCACTTTGCCCCAGTACCGCCATGCCCCCTGAGCCATCTCCCAGAGGTTGGGTTTGGTCACCTTGGAGATGTTTTCCAACCTTCAGAATTCTGTGATCACCCTTTGTGCAGGCAAGATTCAATATCATCAATCTCTCTTTGCTTTTAGGGTGTGGGCAACTGAACCAATTTGTGCGTATGAATCTGTCACATCAGGGATTGTGTGGGGTGTGACATAAATACAGCTCCAGGTCCAAAATGCACAGACTCATGGCAGATTTTGGATATCTGTAAACAGTAAAATCTAGATAAGGAATCACTTGTAAAATGATTTATAGCCCATAACACTGCATATCTGGACAGCATGGAGTGTTTTTAGTAGGACACATCTCTGAGCAGCTGGGAAGGTTTAAATGGGAGATGGTTTAAGGCATTAAAATCCTCTTTATTAACTCTGTGCAGGTGCACCCAGAGCTCAGGGGGCTGGTGCTGCTCTCAGAGGTTCAGGCATTGGGGTGGGTGGGAATTCTGGCTGGGAAATGGCAAAGGATGTCAATCTAACCTTCAGCAACTCTCACCCCATATTGAAATCAGTTCTAGGAGACAACAAAGGGCATAAAATTACAGACAGAGCAGCATTAATAATTTAAAATTTATTTCAGTGACTAAAATTGAAAAAAAAAAAGTATAAAAATTTAAACTGAGCTAGACAAAGAAGATAAGATTTCCCTTTAATAACACCATCTTAGATATTGATTGCTATTTTTCTAACAAGAGTTTTGCCAGCTATGTGAAAGGAACTGTCCTTTGAGCATAAAACCAGTAGAGACCAATTAAATCACAGAGCATCCTCCAGTAACTTACATTGGACAGCCAGAACTAAAATATTTTTAGTGCAGCTTAAGAAGTCAGAGCATTCTGAAATTTCATACTCTGTTTGATCTTTCTGCAGATAAATGTGGAAGGCTCAGAAGAACTGGCATTTATTTGAAAAATTGCTTTTTATATCCAGCAATAAAATATGCAAATATATAAAGTCTTTCCCTACCCCATGTTTAAGTTATCTGAACCAGTTCTCCATGTATTTCTTTAGATTTTAAGTCAATTTTAATTAAACGTTTCACATCTCACGAAATCAAGAGAGACGTCTCAAAACTTCAGTCAAATATTTGAAGATAAATTTCACAGAAATACAAAACTGAAACTTGAATAAGTAACTTTTTCTGTCAAAGAAGCTTTAGGCATGAAGTTACTTAGAATCTTTAAAATATTCCTAGATTATGATGTTGCACAGAGTGTCCAAATTCTTTGACAGTGCTAGCAAGTAAGGATCAGAAACATTTATTGTTTAAGGCAGCTTCCAGAATACATTTGGACAAAAATGGCTTTATTTTCTTTTCAAGCATATTGCAGAGGCTTTTCAGTCAAGTTTTTAGGTCTTGAATATCATCTGTACTCCAGATTAACCCACTTCTGGTCACTTCATAATTTGAAACGATTCAAGGGATTTCTAATTTGACTCTCACTGAAGAAGCACAGCTAAATATTGGATAATAATAACAATAATAATATTATTAATAATATTAATAACAATAACAATAATAATAATAATCTAACTCATTCTAGAGGAGCAGCATCAAATGATAACCCCCTCCCTGGCAGGGGTGACTTTGGGTGTGACTCTGTTAGTGGCTGATTTTTCTGCTGTTGTCCAACTCTAAATCCAGAATCTGCAAGATTCTGTGGGTGTACTCTTTCTTCTTGCTGAAATTTAAAAAAATTCCTTCTACTGTGTTCTTTCCTGAGCTTTATTCTGCTCTCCCCAATGTTTATTCTGTCAGCTGCACTCTGAGAATCTCATGGGTCCCCCACCTCTCCCTCCTGAAATACCAGACTCCTCTCAGCCCTTTTTACTCCCCTTCCTATCTGCAGTCCTCTTGAATTCTCCACTTTTAACTTCCATTTCTAAAATTCCTGCAATTCCTCTCCTCCATTCCTCCCCATTTCTCAAGAGCCCAGTCAACTGCCAGTGCGAAAAGAAAAGCAAAACCACTTATTTTTTCTTTACAGTGTTGAGAAGTGTCGAGCTCTGCCTGCACATCACAAAGGTGCTCTTATCTCCCAGTTCTGTGCTGTCAGCACAGAGCAGAAAATCTGAGCAACCCCAGCAAGCCTCAGATCTCCATCACAAGCTGCTCCTGCCCTTTGCTGCTGCTTGGCTCTCAAACCAAAGTTCCCAGCCCAGGGGCACGGCAGCTGTGGCACTTTCAGCCTTTCTGTCCCTTCTGTGAGTGACTTTTTCTGTCAAAGAAGCTTTAGGAACTGAGTTACTTGGAATCTTTAAAATATTCTCAAATGATGACATTGCACAGTGCCCCCACACAGATCCTGCCTGGTCTGTTGTGACCGTGTTCACAGGGGTCTCAGGATGAGGGAAGAGATGAGGATTTGGCTCTCTATTTCAGAAGGTTTGATTTATTATTTTATGATATATATTACATTAAAACTATGCTAAAAGAATAGAAGGAAAGGTTCTCCTCAGAAGGCTGGCTAAGCTAAGAATAGAAAGGAATGATAACAAAGGTTTGTGGCTGGACAGAGAGTTCAAGCCAGCTGACTGTGATTGGCCATTAATTAGAAACAAGGACATGAGCCCAATCCCAGATGCACCTGTTGCATCCCACAGCAGCAGATAACCATTGTTTGCATTTTGTTCCTGAGTCCTCCCAGCTTCTCAGGAGGAAAAAACCCTAAGGAAAGGATTTTCATGAAAAGATGTCTGCGACAGTCTGTCCCCCCACATCAGTAAGGGGTTCAGGGGAGCAGCAGCTCCCAGCCCTATCTCTGCCCCTCTCCTTCCAGCCCAAAGCAGCTGCTGCACCCCAGGATGGAAAATTCCCAGAGCTTTTCCCTTCCCTGCCTGCCCGGGCTCATTGAGAGTCTGCCCAGGCAGCTGCTGTGTGAGAACACACAATATCCAGGCAAAACAACCTCTGAAGGGTTCAGCTTCATTGCCAATCCTGTCCAGGAATTAGCTGGAGTTCTTAGTCTGTGGTTTGGAAAATGTGCACAGGTTTTCACGGGGGCAGCAAAGGCAGATAAGTGCTGATGTTGAGTGTAGTTTCTGCAGCAAAGTTTTCTGTAAATCAAATGCTCAAGAGAATGAAGGGAAAATGAAATCCAACCTAAAAATATCCCCCAAAATAAAACCCCACAGTAATATACTGCTTCCTTAGGTTAACTCTCAGCTGCTTTGGCTGAAATAATAAAATAAACTGGAACACAGCATCACAGGGAGTCTGGCTCTGTGTGGGTGTGTGTCTGAGAGCCCAGAAAAGCCGTGCAGGATGGAAAATTCACAAAGCTGCTTGGGAGCTAGTGAGCACTGCTTGTTACTGCAAAAAGTATCAGAAAACCTTAATGAGGGCCCTGCTGCCATCCCCACTGCAAATGTTTGTGCTGTTAAGACAGCCTGCAAAGAACCTCATCCTGATGGGGCTCTGTGAATGGTGCAGGACTTCAGCTCTCATCCCAAACTGGGTTTTTGGGGAAAAATCCCAAACCCTGAACCCCCTGCACAATCTCTGGTGTGTTTCTGTGCCTGGCAGCCTTTGTTTGCATTGTATTTCCCCAAAAATCTCTCTGCAGCAGGGCTGGACACCCCAGGGGAGGCAGGGGTGATTCCAGCCTCAGTGGTGCCACATCTCTGCTGCTTACAGAACCTGCTCATGGCCCTCAGGAGAGCAGTTCAGCTGCAAATCCCTGCTGCCAAACGCATTCCCATTCTCAGGAAGAGCTGATGATGATGCTTTTGTTGATAGGAATATCAGGAGGCTTGTCCCAAACGTTCCAGTTCTGCCACAGCAGAAATGACAGTGAGGAAAGTGCCTGGGGAAGTGAAGCATTGGGAGGATTTTTCTGGGGTCACAGAGGTTTGAGTTATTGGAAGGACAAGGAACTGCAAACTGATCACCAAAGTACAACTAAAAACCAAAAAAATACCCAGCAGCACAGAGGGATAGGATTGAACATCCCAAAGCACTACTTTATCTGTTCCACATGTGCTCAGGAAATCTTAAGGATATCCTGTGCTTCAGTCTTAAAATAAAAACCCCAGTGCCAGTCACTCCTGAGAATAAGGTAACTCAGTAAATTAAGGCAACTCAAGCTCAGTGTTTTATACCCAAGGGGTGTTAGGCTGAGGAAGGATAGGAATTGAGTCTGTCCTTTATCCAAGTGGAATTGTGAGCAAAACTCACACTTTCACTGCAGCTTTTAGGATGATATTTGTCTTTAATCAACTTTAATAAGAAAACAGGGGAAAACAGCTTCAGAAACAGCAACCCCCAAAACATTCTGGTTTCAAAAATTAATGGGGAATATTTAGTGGGATATGCATTTCCCCCACAAAGCATGGCACAGACAGTTGGAATAAAAATCCCTCATTCCACTTTCATTACTGAGGCAGAAAAGCAAAGCAAATGGGAATGGCTCTGTAACCATAGCAACATTTGCCATTATTATTTTTTCAAAGAATTTCTGAGGCTTTACAATTTGAATTCTGCATTCTGAGGATAAAGTTTGTATCAAGGAAAAGAATGGAAGAACTTTATTTGGTAGCAGGCCCCAATGGCAACTTTTAAAAAGATTTTTTTTTTCCCCTAAAGAGTGGCTTAAAAAAAGAAGTTCCCAATAATTTTCTTAAATATAATTTAAGATGTATGTAACTCTCAGGAGATAGGGGGTAGAAATTATGACTGCATGAAAACATGCTAATTGAGAATGGTCAATTAAAAGGAATTTCCAATAATGGCAGGAAGTGTGGAAAAATAATTATGGTTTCCCTACAGGATATGATATTTTTCATAGTCCTGAATACAAATTTCCTGGGTGCTGTTGCTTGAGTTATATACAAGATTCCTTCTTTCTGTCCCTGTCACCTCAGTGGGCACATTTTATCTCATCTCACATTTATTATGAATAATTGTACTCACAAGAACTTAGAAGCACAGCCAGTGATTTGAGAAGGAGCTGGAATAAGTGTAAAAATAATAATTCTTAAATTGCTATAGAGACACATCAAAGGCAAAAAAAAAGAAAAGAAACCAAAAAACCCAAAATGAATAAGAGTCAGGATAGACATTTAGCAGAACCAGAAGAAAAACCACAATTGGAACATGACTTATTTGTTATATTTTATTCCATGGCAGATGCCAGCAGGAACAGCACTTCTGGTGCTCCATTTCAATGGGAAGGTTGACACTTAAAAATGAATTTCAATCAAATCATGATTGATTTAATGAACATTAATCAGATGCAGACGACTATGCCAAAATATTAACTTGTTAATTGGAATAATTCACTGCAGGCAGGAAAGCCACCTCATCTTCAAACAACCTGCTAGAAACTGCAGCTGCCCAGAGAATTAACTCTGCCCAGGGCTGATGCACCAGAAGCTGCAAGGGGAGCAAGGCACCAGGTAATAACGTCTCCACCTCCAATCTCTCCCTCATCTTCCTCTTCTGTGCCTGCTCCAAACATAAATAACTCCTTGGTGGGTAGACACAGCAAGCTATTAGGTCTATTGTGCTAATGATCTGCAAATTAAACTGTAGCAAACCCAGAGCCTCCGTGCTGAAGTTGTTAAGACCTTCTCTGTCAATAACCTGCAGAAAATGAATTACACAATTATACCTCAGTGCAAACTGTAATGACTACAAATTACAGCAGTAATTGTATTATACAGCAAAGTGATTTGATTCATTGCTTACAAGGCATAATTAATAAGCTGAAATGAGATTATCTCTATATTCTATCTTTAGAGTCTCTTTTTTCTGAGGAGTAATTTGTTGGGTTTTTATTTTTTTGCCCAACATCTCGTTGCTCTGACTGTCAGAAACATTTAACGTGTTTTTTTTGGGTGAAAGTCATCGAACATCATCTTAAATTACTGAGGTAACTCTGGTAGGGTGTGTAAAGAATCAGGAGGCATCACTGCTCTCAGGAGATGAAATAGAGAGATAAACAGAGATAAATAGGAGGCAATCTTGTATGCAGAGAGCTCTTTGAGGGTATCTGTTGATGAGCAAGGGCAGGGAAATGACTAAGGCAGATTACATTTGCATTTCTGTTAGATGACAGTTCATTTTAATTTCATTGATTGTTTTTCATTTAGGATAACAAAACAGCCTTTATTATTTCCCAAGGGAAAGAGAATTAGAAGGAAAGATTTGGGAGCACTATTGCACAAGAAATGTAAACCAGAAAGAGACAGAAAAATACCTTAGCTCAGGACCGTGGGAAATGTGTTACAGGTTCCTGATGATGACAGAACGGGTGGAAATGATCATTAACAGCACTCCCCAAACCCTTCATGGTCTTGCCAGTGTTCTTCTTCAAGTCTGCTTTATCAGGATGTTATTTAAATGCAGAGGTGCTGAAGTGAGGATAACAAAGGGGTAACATCTCAATGCTCTCACCCTGTCCTAGTGAGCACCTCTATTCATTTCAATCAGGGATTTAATTGGCACTCAGTTGCTGGGTTTGATTTTGTTGTTTAAATAAATGGGCTTCATTTTATAAATCTACATTATTCTGCGCATTACAGAAGTTTTTCTAGAAGCTTCCAGCTTGAGCTTTCTCTTCTTAAGGGCAATATTAAATAGCAGAGCTGCCATGGAATGCAGTTTATCCTTCTGCTGCAGTCAAATGAAGGAAATTTGGGAGCTCCTGGGAAGGCTCATAGAAGCAAAAGCTTGAAGAGTTCTCTGGCTGCTATTTTGCTCAAAAGTAAGAAGCCTATTAATTTATTATTAGAATAATCTCCTTAATCAAAATGCTGATTCAGCTTGTTATTTATTAGCTGATTCTAATGAAGACTATGAAAATCAGGAAAGCAGCCAGAGCAGCAATCAGCTCCATTTTGAAATAAACTAAAGAGCACCTGGTGCTTTGCAACTTTGTCCTTTGATAATCTGGAAAACCAATTTTCAGCATTTAAACCACTATGCTGGTCAGCAGCAGAAGCTGTGTTAGTTTACTTTTGTTTTTCTTTACTCTGTGCTCTGAAAACATTAGGAACTCTATATTAAACTGTTAATATGAAATTCCAGTGAAAAGCTTGGATTTCTGAATGCTTGTATTTTTCCATAACAGTCTCTGCAGTTGCACTCAAACAGAGAGAATAATCTGAATGTCAAATATTTGACAAGTCAATTTGAGCACAAGTAGGTAACTGTGGAGCCAAGAATTATTTTCAATAATTGATAGCACTTTATAACATGCAAATTGCATACAAGAAACATAATTTTCAGCCCAAGAACTAGGCTTGATAAACCCTTAATTTTATTAGATTCTTTCTTTTTCCCTAACATCTTTATCTTAAAAATTCCTTACTGCTGTCAGTTGTATTTGCTATCACTGTGTTCAGAGATTTTCCTTTATTCTCCCTAACACAGGTAGCCAGGTTAACTTCAGCCACCAAACACAAGAGATTGAAAAAATCCAACTATTTCATTATGAACATACAGAAATAACTTGGTGATTTAGAAGAGGAAATCCCTTTACCTTACAATAAATCAAGCTTGTGGGCACATTAAAATAAACTTGGAAGTGAAGAAAACTTTTAACTGCAAAATTTTTTTATGATTTATTAAAATTATCAACTGTGTAAGAGTGGGGAGTGTGTTCTCAACACGAAAATCATATCATGAATGCCTGTGAGTTCTCTGTCAAGGCAAAGGACACAGGAGACACAATTCCCCCATTCCTAAACAGGGACAGGCGATCTCCCTGATCAATCCCAGCTCTGTTTATCTGGGGGCAGCAGAACATGCTCAGCCATGGGAGTGAGCACACACTGGCAACTCCGGGAGACAAAATCCCCACCCACCCTGCGGTGTCTGCTGTCCGAGGTGCTGATTTATGGAAAGCAGCACTGACATTTAAATAGCGATCACAAAAAGCTCTTTCAGATCTCTACCCAAAATCTTTCTTCTCTCTCTGAAATCAGCAGCACCATTTAGTGTATTTTATTCGCTGGTTTTTGCAGGACTCTGCTCAGATGAAAAGGCTGAAGTCAGTGCACTTTTTACCCCTAAATTAATCTGATGTTCTCACAGGTCTGATTTTCGACAGCAATGTGAGAAACCAAACAAACCACAACCAACCAAAACCACACAAACCCCAAAACTCTGGCTACAAACTACAACCAACCCAAAACCACACAAACCCCAAAATCCTGGCTACAAACTACAACCAACCCAAAACCACCCAAACCCCAAAATCCTGGCTACAAACTACAACCAACCAAAACCACCCGAACCCCAAAGCCCTGGCTACAAACTACAACCAGCCAAAACCACCCAAACCCCAAAGCTCTGGCTACAAACTACAACCAACCCAAAACCACCCAAACCCCAAAACCCTGGCTACAAACTACAACCAACCAAAACCACCCAAACCCCAAAGCTCTGGCTACAAACTACAACCAACCCAAAACCACCCAAACCCCAAAATCCTGGCTACAAACTACAACCAACCAAAACCACCCGAACCCCAAAGCCCTGGCTACAAACTACAACCAGCCAAAACCACCCAAACCCCAAAGCTCTGGCTACAAACTACAACCAACCCAAAACCACCCAAACCCCAAAACCCTGGCTACAAACTACAACCAACCAAAACCACCCAAACCCCAAAGCTCTGGCTACAAACTACAACCAACCCAAAACCACCCAAACCCCAAAATCCTGGCTACAAACTACAACCAACCCAACACCACCCAAACCCCAAAGCCCTGGCTTGAATGGCTCCTTCCTCCCAGGAGGCTGCACAGCAGA
Source organism: Melospiza melodia melodia (assembly GCF_035770615.1). Classification (NCBI taxonomy): domain Eukaryota; kingdom Metazoa; phylum Chordata; class Aves; order Passeriformes; family Passerellidae; genus Melospiza; species Melospiza melodia. The sequence continues at coordinate 18,827,154 of NC_086209.1, read as the reverse complement.
GATTGCACAGGAAAAGCTCTGCTCCATTCAAGTTTCTTTTCTTATAAAACAGAGATGAGAATACCTTTGAACATAATTCAAATAATTGACTGTCTGCACCTATTTTTGTTGATATATGTCAACTAACAGAGCTGTAAGTTAGATAAAGCAATTGTAAAAAAGAAAAGAATTCTATCCAGAGCAGCTCAGAAAATGAAATAATTCTCTTTCTGCATGCTGCCTCAGAAGTATTGTTTTCTATTTCAAAACAATGCAGGTATCCGACAACACAAAAAGAAAACCAAGGAAATACAGCAGCAAGTATATTGCAGGCACTGTGACATGCAATTATACAAGCTACTACTTTTCAGCATCCAATTTTAGACTAATGAAAAATCAAAGTTCACTGAATTACACTAAAAAGACTTCTAGGTTGAAATCCAATGGAATGATCCACGAGGTAATTCTTTTTCAGAGCTGCTTAAACAAAAGTGTTATCAGAAGGGGGTAGGGCAATAGAAACAGGGAAAGTCACCAGTCCTGAATCCAGGACAGCATCCTGGTCAAGCTGGGATTTCTGTGTGAGCAGCCAGGTATTCCAAAATGCAGTGCAAGTGTCTTTCAGTAGGAAAAATTCATATTATTCTACTTTTCACTGTGAAATCAGCAAGAATTCTGCTGTACTCATCAGCTCAGAGGGATTCTGTCTGTCTGTCTGTCTGAGGCCCTGGCACAGGTGCCCGGAGCAGCTGGGGCTGCCCCTGGATCCCTGGAATGTTCCAGGTCAGGTTGGACACTGGGGCTTGGAGCACCTGGGACAGTGGAGGTGTCCCTGCCATGGCAGGGGTGCCGCTGGGTGGGCTTTAAAGTCCCTTCAACCCATTCTGTGATTCTTCATTTTTAACATCCAGTGATGGAAATACTTCCATTTTCCCACTCCCTTGTTGTTAATTTCCAGGTTTTCCAGGTTTTCCAGGTTGAATTCTACAAGCCTTGGGTGACTCCAGTTTATTCTGATGCATTTCATTTGTAACAGTTGAAGCCATTGTGGTTATTTATTTCTGAATCTCTGATAAATCTCACATGTTCTGCTATTTCAGGGTCACAAAAACAACACAGTGAAGCCATCACCACCAACATCCCTCTCCAGAGGCAGATATTTTCTTATAGAAATAAGGATTTCCATAGTTTCTCTCTCTTCTATGTGAACACACCATTCCTTGGGCACAAAATGTCCCCACCACTGCTAATGCAGCTCCAACATTTTTTCCCCTCCTTTGTTTTGCTCATTATTTTTCAACAGTTGAAAAGAGTGAACAAAATCAATACAAAAATGCATTACACTAACACAAAACACTGGTCAGCACCTTGCACTGATTAGCCAAAACTTGATGCAGTTGAATTTGAGTTTCACTGGGAATCTAAACCTTAAATGGATGGAAAATTGTGGTGATGCATGCCTTATTTTCACTTGTTTGCAAAAAAAAAAAAAAAGCCATAACTTTATCAAACATTATGAACACTTTCACTGCTGACAACCCTCTTCAAACATCAACTACTGTAATTTCCCCCTCATTTACATAATACTGGCTGATTAAGCTGACAGAATTTTCTTTGCTGCTTGCTGCAGAAATCAGAAATAAAAACACAGTGTTAGCAATGGTTTGCCCTCCTAAGATGTTTGTGTTGGAGTGTAAGAAAGAGTAAAATGGCTAACCTGAAGCAGATTAGAATATTAGAATATTCTCCTCAATTACTAATCCCCTCATGCCAGCAGAATTTAGGGTCTGCAGCCCTGCCTGAGGAGAACCACTGGATTCCCTCTTCCTTCACATCCCTCACTAAATTACAGCCTCTTACCCTGAGCATTTATTCCTCAGAGGAGCTACAAAACCTCAAGGCCTGAATTGTCTGGTAAATGAGAACAGCTCTCCCCTGGGTTATTTCATGTATTCCCATGTGTTATTTCATTTATTATTTTCCCTGTATTCCCCTGTGTTATTGCAATTTATTCCCATATATGTTATTACATGTATTATTTTCAATGTGTTCCCCTGTGTTATTTCATTTGTTATTTTCAGTGTATTCCCTTGTGTTATTTCAATGTATTCCCATGTATGTTATTTCATGTGTTATTTTCAATGTATTCCCATGTATATTATTTCATGTGCTATTTTTCAATATATTCCCCTGTGTTATTTCATTTATTATTTTCAATGTATTCCCCTGTGTTATTTCAATGTATTCCCATGTGTTATTAATGTATTATTTTCAATGTATTCCCATGTATGTTATTTCATGTGTTATTTTCAATGTATCCTCCTGTGTTATTTTAATTTATTCCCATGTATTATTTAAGTTGTAATTTTCAATGTATTCCCACGTATATAATTTAATGTTTTATTTTCAGGGTGTTCCCCTGTGTTATTTCAATGTATTCCCACCAGCCTGGTTTATATTGAGCAGCACTGATGCTCATCTCAAGATGCACATGGCAAGATCTGTTACCATGTGGACATTGCAGGTTTGTAACAAAAATTATTGTGTAATTATCATTGTTTTATTGTCATTCAGGTTTAAAATAATCCATGTTGTCCCACAGGTTATAATTGAACCATAATCTCTTTAATTTCCACAGGAAAACCAAAGTTTCAGAATTGAAAGGGAGGTCATCAGAGAACTGCCAATAACACAGAACAGCCAAGAAGACAAAGAAATTCTCTGCTGTGGTTAAAGGAGCAATTTTAATTCCTTTTCTCTCTGTAGAACAGGATAAGTACAAAAAGCTTTGCTTGTGAACACTTTTAAACCAAAATTTTTAAAGTATCACAGAAAGATAAAGTAATCAATACATCCCTCAGGAAATTATCCCATCTGGTTCCAGCACACATGAAATTAATTCAGACCTGTAACACCTCCCATACACCAGTTTAACATTATTCCAGAAAGGAGTTTAATGATCCACAATAATCAACCATTAAACATTCTGCACTGGAGCTTCCCAAGCCACAAGAATTTATTCTTTTGAATTGGTCTGCCTAACATCAGCAACCAGTTTCAGACATAAATCAGCTTTAGAAACACAATTCTAAACCAAGAACAAATAAAAATTGTCTGGAATGCCTGTATAATCACACAGTGAGAAATCTGACATTCTTTTCTTGTTAAAAGAGCAGCTGGAATTGCCTCTGAGCTCCCATCTCAGAACATCCAATTTCTCTGTTGTCATTTTCATACTCATTCACTGTAATTTCCGTGGCTCAGAAAGAAATCTGGTAAACAAGAATATGGATTATATTTTTCTTCTGAAAAAGGTGCAGCAGCAGAGTCATCTGCACTGTGGTAGACAGGGGGTTCCTGCCCTGGTTTGCAGCTTACAAATAATTTTACTCCTATTCTCAATAAGTTTTGTGAGTCTTGAGCCCATGGAAAATGCTTTCAGGAGCACAGGCAAGGCCACATGACTTGTCTAGTTTTAATTGTAGCTTTATTTATTTCTTGTAGAATGCAGGGGAAGCAGAGGTGGGGAATGGATGGCAGAATGTTCCTTTCACAATGAGAGCTCCCAGGCGTGTGGCAAGGCTGGGGGAGCTCTGCAATTGTGCAAAATTCAAAGGAGCTGGAGAACAGGAGCAGTTAGGAGTGGGTGAACAGTGAGGACACTCCTCCATGCATGAGGAGCATCAGACAGTTTGGAATTTCAGGCAGAATCCTGGATGAAAGGCAGGACACAAGCACAAAGGAATTACAGTGAGCTTCTGTTAAATAAGGGTCAGTCAGGCTCCAGGGACTGCCAGAAACTTCACAAGACTGTGAGTGGTGTGGAGTTCTGGATTTCTCTCTTCCCCAGCCTATCCTATTCATCTCTTTTCTAAGATCCCTTTCCCCTCCCACATTTCAGAGAAAGAAATGCTTTCCTGCGCCTCCTGGAGTTTGCAGGATCTCTCCTGAGTTCTCTGAGCAGCCTCGTTATCCCCATCCCTCTCCAGGATCCAGATTTCCCCTTTCCTACTGTCAGCCAGCAAAGAGCCATCCCCTCTGCCCTCCAGAAACCCCAGTTTGCCTTTCTCCTGATCCTGGGAACAATTGGGAAAGAAGGAATAGGGTGGGCAAAGAAGGAATAGGGTGGGGACAAAACAGAATAGGGTGAGACAAGAAGGAATAGGGTGAGACAAGAAGGAATAGGGTGGGACAAGAAGGAATACACTGGGACAAAACAGAATAGGGTGGGGCAAGGAATAGGGTGGGCCAAGTTCTACCCCAAGGATCAGGAGGGATTACAGACAGTAATCACTCTGCTGCTGTGTTTTTTCCCTGGGGACAGCAGCTGCTCTGCTGCCTCTGCAGCTCCAGCAAACTGGGGAACTCCTTCAGCTTCCCCTGCAGAGACCTGGCCTGGGTCACCCAGGGACTTTCTGATTTTATGAGGAGATGTGGAATGGCTTCTGTGAGTTTGGGATTGTCAGCACACCCTGTCCTTGCCTTGTTTGCCCTCACAGATTAATCCTTTCCAAGCTGTAAAAGGCTGAAGCAAGATTGACTGTGATGGGGAGAAGAGGGGTGTTAATGTTGCTGCAGGCACCGAGGTGTCTGCACAGCCTTGATGAATTATTCCTAGGAATAGCCCTGGTGCAGGTGATCAGTCTTACAGGTTTGGTCAGAGGGATAAGCTTGCCCCAGCCCAGTATTGATTGCTTACAGTGGGACCATGTTGGAGGGTTACCAAAGGCACCTCAGTCCCTGCAACCATGGCCACAGAGGCAACTAAAAAGGGTGGGTTTTGTTTTTAAATATTTGCTTCTCCTCCTCTTTAAGTGCTGCCTCTTACTCAGCTTCCACATTTCTGTCTTTATTTCTTTACAGTTTGTCGTTATCTTTTAAAATAGCAAACAAATGAGGGCTAATTTTTGCCACAGCAGCACCTCCCAAGCAGGTACATGGGCAAAATAAGGACAAAGAGAGGAAGATGGGCAAGCCAGGAAAGGAAGGATTTTCCTGCTGGCTGTAATGCTGATCTAACTGTAATATAAATACGGCAGATTTTTTTGTTTTAATATTAATTATGTGCTGTGATTTAAAAGTGATGTAGCATTTCAAATCACAAGGTGACTTCAAGAGTGTTCCTGGAATTTGCAGCAGTGTTGGGTGGGACAGGAATTGGTGTGGGAGGTTTGGATGCTCTCTCAGGGTGTCCATTGAACCTCAGCACAGCCAACACCAGGGACAGGGGTGGCTGGTGCTGCTTCACTGGCAGAGAGACTCAGAAAATCAAATTCAGTAACGTGTCTGACATCCCACTGAACTCCAGTCTGTGCCAAAGGACAGATAAAAGGTTGACAAGATGTGTTTGCTCTTTTTTGGCAGAATATTTGTCATTTTCTCACATGTCCTCTAACAGTGCTAGAAATGTCCTCATGCAACCCTAAAAAAACCCAATAAAAACTACCCAAACCTAAACAAAACCCCAAAAAATAACCCAAAGACTCCAGGTGATGATGGGTATTGAAATACCCATCATCAGGTGTCCCATTTAGGAAATCTCTCATTTGCATTCTCAAATTTTGGTTTTATTCAGGTCTTGGCTCTTTCTGCTACATAAATAGATCTGGTATCTATTTAATAAGATCTCAGGTTTAATTTGCCTGTGGAATTCTGTGTTCACAGCATGTAATGTCCTAAGTAATATTCAAAAGTTTTTCTTAGATTCAGACAACTAGAAAAGATGGATTCATTAACAGAATATCAGTAATTTATTAGTAAATATGAGGCAAAACCAGGACACTACATATCATCATGTAAACATTTCAATATTTTGGAAATAAATTATTAGTGAAAAGGATGGTGCAATTCTGAGCCAAATAACCATTCCTCTTAGAACATCATTTATCTTATTGAAAATTTTAAAGTGTGCAGAACACAGAAATGTTCTACTCTTACACTGTGGGAGCAGAGATTTTAAAAATGATTCATTGTCCTGTCAGACTATTTGCCTAATGCCAGAAAAAATCCATTAACATCTTTCAGCCTCCCAAATATTGGGAACAGAATTGCTCTTCCCTCTCCTTTCCATCACTTAGGGCTGGAAAGGAGAGCAGAGGAAGAGGAACTCTGTTTAACACAGTTATTTTACAGTGCAATATGGGATGTTTAGTAAAACATGGCTCCACTTCTTGTTCTTCTGTTATTTTAATTTAAAAAGGACATTTTCCCTCTGCTGCAGCACGAGTAGTGGGGACAGCAACAGGTGCATTTTGTTCTGGACTGCACAGATAACTCCCCCCCAATTTCACAGGCTCCCATCTGAGGCTGCACATTCCTTCCTATCACTCCCAAACATTTCAGACCTGGGAATGGAACTTTCTGGAATCTCATTAGAATAGATTATGCATGTTTTATGTGTTTCCTCCCAGAACTGCATATTTTAAAATACACACATCTCACCAGGAAATACTCAGTCTGACAGTTTTGCTTTATCTACCCTTCCTAGATAATTTTCCTTCTGAACAGAACTGAAAAGAGATTTTAAGTGATTTTAATACAAGAAGAAACCCAGCAGCTGGAGCCCACTGTTAAAAAATGTGAAGCCCTATTAATTTTTTATCACATGTCCAAAAGGACACTGCTTTGTGCAGATTATACAGGAATATTCAAATAAGTTTGGGAAGGAAGCTTCAGAATAATTTTAAGTAATGGATAATGATGCCCATGAAAAGATGAGTGAGGAAAAAAGGCTGAGAAAAATCTATTTTGATCAACCAGCCGAGCAGAGGAGCGTGTCAAACACATGCATTTTCATTTCTGAGAGAGCAGGCTCAATGAGGCATTAAAGAAGATATTTCCAGAGAGACAGCTGGATCCCAGCATCCCAAAGCAGGACACATCCAGGTTAGCTCCTGATTTATGGATCCCAGAGCATCTCCTGCCAGGGCTGAGTCCCGTGGCACAGGGAGCAGGCTCATTGCAAAGGCAGAAATGCTGCTCTTCATCTTCCCTCTGAGGCTCCAGCCCTGTGATCAGGGCAGGGTTTGACACAGAAACTGAAAGATTTATGGCTCTCAGCCTCGCCAAGACCTGCAGAGATGGCCAAAGCAGCACTTATTTCATGCAATTAATGACGGGATCAGAAAAGCCAATCGCAGTTGTATCAGCAGTGCAGAAATCAATTGGATCTGCAAACAGCCAATCCCTGCTTGCAGAGACACTTGGCAAAAGTTAAATGGCAAAAACCTTAGATCTGCATTTCTGAACTTTCTCTTTAAATTCTTAATGTCTAGAACAAAGTACATTCATTATTTATAGTCGCACTTCAGCTGGGATCTTCTTTTCCCTCTTTCAGAAAGTTCCCTGCCAGAAAACCTAATCCTGTCACTTACAACTTGCTTTTATTCAGTGCTCACCAAAACTTGGACTGCAGCTCAGAAAACAGCATTGCTAAATAGCAGAATTTCTATCCCTTACCTCCTTGAAATGATAAATGAAAGTTCTAGATGAGAACAAAAAGCACTGCTGATGCAGAAATGAAAGAAAATAATGTCAAAATTTTGTTAAAGATTTCAAACAGGTTAACGCAATGTACAAAAGCTGAATTTCTTTCCTCTCTGATCAGCACTTTTAGGACATCATTCTGAGTGGGCAGGCCAGGTTTGGATCCCCTCATGAAAAGAGAGAACAAGTTCAGCAGAAGGCCACGAAGAAAACAAATGCTATCCATTTCCTTATCAGTTACCTCCCCTTCTTTAGGGAAAATTTCATTAAAGAGACTTTTTAAAGTCTTTAAAAGAAGTAAATGTGTACAGCACTGTTTTGATTCTTATCTCCAATAAAAATAATTTTATTCTAAATCTGCTAATAACCCATTTTTGTAAGAAAATGCTTGATGAAACTTTATTTTTAGCATTATATTCTCAGAAAGCTGTGGCTAGTATTAAATACCATTGTATTTTACAAATACTGTCATGTTCTACTGAGGTAGAAACATTCCACAACTTTTCAGGTGACAGCAGTAAAATTACATTCACTCATGTGCAATGAGATGACAAATCTAGATTAAATTCCAATTTCTGTAAGTCTCCCATCAATCATGGGTGAGACAAATGCAAACCCTGGTTCTTTTAACACCCAAAACTTCCAAATCCACTCTCACAATAATTATTGAACATTCAGGAAAACCAGCCTTGAGCTGTGAATTTGCACCAGCTCAGAGAAGAGGAATTCAGCAGCAGACTGAGGAGCAACTGAGAAATCACTTTCCTTCCCCCACAGTTTATTTCAGTCCAAGTAAAATGAGTTCTGTTTATGTATATTTATACTAAATTTCATTGCTGGTATTAAAGAGCTACCTGAGTTCCCACAATTCCTGTGGCATTTTAAATTAAGAGTAAAGCATCATTTCTGCCAAGGACTGAGAAAGGACCCTGCAAGTCCTGAGTGAGAATGAACTGGACAGAAAAATAAAGAATCACCCCAATTTTGTGAAACTGCAGTTGGGTTTGTCTGTCTTTATTCAAGGAAACTAAAACAGGATTTATTGGAAAAGCATGGCAGCAGTGAGTCCCCCTGCCTTAATGGTGTGAGTGGATATTATTAGTTATGATCTGGGGAGTTATGTAACAATTTTATACATGTGTAGCATAAACATTTTAGTGTCCTTCCTAAAGCTTCCTCAGAGTGAGTGCTCAGCCTCCCTACCTCATTAAATGCCTAAAAAAGGGTTTGAACTGTAAGAAATTGCTTTCCTATAACTTTCTAAAGGCAGTCTGCTCCATTCACTCTTGGTTTTTTTAAGATTTAAATTGTACAAGGCACATCTTGGGCTGTAGCCTCATCCTGCATAGCATTTGACATGAATTTCCTTTTTCCTATAGAATGGAATGGAGATTTTAATGACTCTTGGGTTTTTCAGCTGCTCTGATGCAGAAAGAGTGCAGGGAGAAGGTGCATATTCTCAATAGGCTCTCACCAAAATGCACGATCACTCTCACACACTTTTGTCCCTGTGATTTTGTTCCATCTCCTTCCCAGGATTCAATCACCTGTGCTTGTCACCTGATTTCTGACACTTGCATCCCTGCCTGCCTTCTGACAAGAAATTCACCTCAGTCAGCTCTGTCCTGGCTCTGGGGAGGGTTTGTGGCACAAGAAAATCCCTCGAGTGTCACATTCCAATCTCCTGAGCGTCTTCAATTCCCTTTGCTCCTGCTCTCCCCCTTGCCAGCGATTGTCTGGGTCATTTCCTGAGGGAAAAATCAGGCCAGATTTGGCTGAAAATTTCCATTTTTTGACTTTGAAATCAAAAATTCATTAAGCTTGTGCTGTAAGCACTGCGTTTGTCGTGGGATTTTAAATTGTTTTTAGTAACTGAGATAAAATTTCTGGTGGCCTATTGGTATTCCTGTTGTGTTACCCAAAATCCAGAATCCCAAAATCCAGAATCCCAAAATCTGCTCCAAAGCTGTTCTGGGTGTGCCTTCGTCTGCTCTGCAGTGACTGACATTACCCCCAGCTCCTGCAGAGCCTGTAACTGGTATCAGTGGGACTTTTGGAGTAACTTTGTGTGAGGAGCTGTTTGTTGTGCTCTGGGTTGGTGCTTGGGAATGCAGAGTTGTGGAAACACAGCTCTGCAGCTGGCAGCTGACTCATTTTAATGCAATATGCTCCATCTGAACCTTGTTGAACAGCACTGAAAGGTTGTTTTTACATGACCTGACACCTCTGCATTTCATTTCCTTCTCCCAGCAGAGAAAATGGATGTTAGCATTGTGCCACAGAGATTCCTCTGTGCATAGTCACAGCCCGGGATGGGAATAGTGTGAAAATGGATTTGGTGTCACCTTCACCCCCAGATCCACAATGGATGGGAGCTCTCTGCCTCCAGCTCTTCCTTTGTAGAATAACAATATTTCCCTTTGTTTTTTAAGTACCTTTGTTTTACATTCCATGTGCTCGATTAGCACTGAGTTAAATTGCAGCTCCCCAGCTTTACTCTGTGGGGTTTGTCCCCATTGTTATTCTGGGCACCTCCTGAAAAACCTGAGCACAAATAAAAGGAACCTGCAATTCTCTTGATAGAACAGTTGTGTGATAAACTGCTTGAGAAAACTTGCTGTGTTTTTGGGATGCCACAGACTAAGGCAATTTGTTAGGTTAGAACATGAATTTTAGAAATTAATCAATACACCAGTCAATGCTATAAAAACCACTTCTGTGCATCTTATAATAAATGGGAGAAGAGTTAGACTCTCCACTGAGCAATGCTTTTAAATTAAAATTCTCTTTTTCCAGACTAATTGAGCTGACACATTTCCTATGTTAAATTGTTTTAAATGCCTAAGTCTTCTATCTACTACTTGCCTCCTCAAAACTCATCATAAAACCATAAACAAGCTCTCCTCTGACTCAGTATTTATCTTCTGTTGATGTAGTGTTCAAAGAGAATCTTCTAACCAACATTTTATTGACAGGCAAATTTGCAAGAAAATCTTCAGTAAATACTTCTGGTGGAAGAATCTCCCTGCAATTTGTAAAAGTTATTAGTGTGTTACATCTTTGCTGAAATGGAAATCTGGGCTAGATTTCATCTCTTCCAAGAGCCAAGATCACACATGCTCTACCCCTAACATGAACTTTATACTTCACTCTGTGCTTAATGCCATGTTCTGAGTGCTTTCATTAAAAAATAAATTAAAGGTATTTTAATAAAATATCTTTTAAAATAAAAGTTATTTATGAAATGGAGCTGGTTCAGCTTAAAGAGAACCAAAACTGAGTTTCCCAAGGAGTGTCCTGTCCAAGGGTGATGCAGTTCTTGCCACCACATGTGCAGTGAAACCTGCCCTGTCCTCCTAACTTTATTTTCTTGTAAATACACTAAATAGTGCCTGGGAGCACAGATGTGGTGCATGGCACACCAAAACACTGCTTTGTTTGCTCTGGCTTTTAATAGGAAAACAGGAAACTCCCCACACCTCCCTTGCACCTTTTTTCAAACATCAGTTATTCAGGATTACATTTAATTAACACAGTTAAAGGTATAGGGCTTTAATTGCTTTAATTTAACTCCATAATCCTTGAGGTTCAATGAGGTTGTGGGGCTTTACTGCCAAGTAAATGTGACTGTGGAATGAAGATTCCTTTTGTAGGACCCATTAATTATGATGGTAATGCTCTTGCCTTTGGTTTTAAGGAATGTTTCTTCTTTCTTCAAAGTGACTTTGCAGAAAGAATTCTGGAAATATAAAGTTTTTGTCATTATCAATGCATATTCTTTGGTTTTTGAGTTATATTTTTAACAGCAGAGAAGTCTAGGTTATATCAAGGTGAATTATATCTGTGGCCCTCTCAAATATACTCATTAACTCTGGAAAACCTTTTTAGACTCAGTTCTGTTATATCCTTCTTAGTGCAAGATCTGAAGGCAGATTTCCCAGTTATTAAAATCCGTGTCACAGTGTATTAAGATAAATATATATATATTACATAGTGTACAAAGAACAGGAAGACAAACATTAATTAATATTATTAAATCCGTCTGTGTTCCATCCTCTTTTCCCTGGAACACCAAAGTCCTGGCTCAGACTGGATTCCATGAGCTCAGTTAAATGCTGATTGTTGTTTTGCTGGTGCCCAGGGCACGCACAGCACTCTCCAAGCCCCAATAAGCCAAGCCCCTGGTGCTGCTCACACCCTGCTTTGACATGTAACATTCCAAGTGAATGGTTAAATAGTTAAAGATTTTAAAATCATATAAAATTCGAGGAGTTAGAGAGAAAGTTAGGCTTAGTAGGCCCTAGGAAATGTTAGGTCTCCTATTTGCTGTATCATGTGAAACTGCACCTGTGTAACCAGTATATGATAAATTATATAATTGTTAGATGTGATTAGATATAATTATTGCTTAAAGAATCATGGGAAACTATGTTAGGGGTTAGAGGGGGAATCAGGAAAAATCCATGCTTGGATGAAATCAATGTATACAACAGAATAATGTGAGTTTAATAATTAATATGTAAGTTATATAATGATAGAATATAAAACATGTTTAGTTCAAAACCAGGGTGGGTCAGATTTGGGTCTCTGCACCCCTGACACCCAGAGCTCCTCAATAAAAGCACCTGCATAATCATTCTGTGGTTGTGTGTTCCTGGACACTAACACAAGCAGCAAGAGATAAACCACTGACTTTGAGGTGAGCAGCAGAGGAACAAAGAGGATGAGGTAAAGTGCTGGGATGTAAATATTACAAAGGGAAAAATAACAAAAAATTAATTGTTGGGTTTGGCTGGCAGCTCCTTTTCTGATTAGGGTCATAAATATAATTTCTTTCCTGTGAGAAGCTGGGGATCTTCGGTGACAAAAATAACACCAAAGACATGCAATCAGTGTGTTTGGATTCTGTCCTGTTTAACTTTTGATCCAATCAAAAAGGCAAAAGTTTCAGTTCAAAAGCTGCACGTGCATGTGAGCACAGCACAACCTCAGCCACAATTCTGAATATTGCAGGGTGCAGGGCACCTGCCATTTGAAATGTCCTCTGGTCACAGAAAAGTAAAAATCAATTTCTGGCTTTTCCAGACCTACACCCTTTATGATGGAAACGATGTGCTGCAGTGTGGGGCTGCAGTGTATTTTCTTAGACAGAAAGAACAGGGTAAATAAAGTTTACTGTGCTGAAAAACAACTTTTATTATACAATGTAAATAGGTAACTCATAAAAAGAGCTGGGGAAAATTCAGTGAGGATTTGAAGCTGGAATTTGATTCAGAGGCTTCCAATACCTGATAGTTTATTTCTTAACCCTATTCCTGGGAGACTGGAGATTTTTCTCATGCAGAAAAAAATACTTAATTTTCTTTTCCTTGGAAATAAATATCAAATATTCTCATTAATTTTAATGACTTTTGCTTAAGCCAAATTTTCAGCAATGACTTTTTTTCTTTTCCTTCAGAACTAGTAATTTCCAAGGGAGTGAGGTTTTAAATTAATCGAGAGTGAGTTAACTTTTTGCTGTTTATATATTTTTAATTCCCTTTGGGAAAATGTAATTTTAAAAATTCTGCTTGTTTTCATCACCATTTTTTTCCTGCAGATGGATTTGGGTGTTGCATGCCTGTTGCTTCTTGGATTTCCATTCCTGCAATCTCACACAGCTCGTACACCACCAAGAGGATCCATTGTCTCAGCCCTTAATTATAAACGTGAAAATTAACACACAGAGATCTTGAGATTGGTCTGGCACCCTAAAATCTTCCTGCTGACTCATTCCCAGTGTCTGAAATGCTGGTTTTAAGTACAACTCACAAATATTCCTCCAGTTTTTTCCTTTCATAACAACACTATAAATACTTGGGGGAGCTGAGAAGTCCAAATGCAAATTTTCCTCTTTGTCTTTTGCATTTGATCATTTTAGGACTTGCACATGGAGTTACTGAAGGAGTTAAAGCTGGATGAGTTAAATGTTATCTGAATTGTTCATTAGTTTACTCTGACTTGGTGTAAATCTCCCAACCTTATTTGAAAAAAGGGGCTTTGCAGTAAATTGCACCTATCCCTAAAGAGGTTAATACTTTTTAAAGTGCACATTTATCAATGCACTCTCTAATTTTAATGGCCAAAACTTAGGAAATGGAAGAAACTCTGTGCCTGTGGAAAACTCACCTCTATTAGCAGAGGAAGAATAAAGAGCAAATAAGTGACACTTCCACATTTGTTTGCTCTCCCAAGATTTTATTATTAGATTACTTTGGTCTAATTAATTGGACTCTGAACTTCTTATTGGGAGTTCTGTTTCAGACCTAGAGAGCTGATCTTGGATGGTTTATTGGTAATTTCCTCAAGTTTCTCCATAACATTCAAGTGTTGCTTCAGGCAGGGATTGTCTTACACAATAAAAATATATTAATTTTCAATTTCTTTTCTGGCTGTTCCTGCTTTTGCTTTCTCCTCCCACCCAAGAGTCTTGGTGTTGGTTAAACAGCTCTCACTGAGAGCAGCTAGTGCACTTTTGTATTTTAAGTGACAGAGACTGAACCTTTGGTAGATAAACCCCCCCAAAAATCGTTAAAGCATTGAAAATTATGATAAGGATTGCAACTTAAGATATTGTGGCTGCTTCTGGGTACAGCACTGTAGTGGCAGCTGTGCAAGGAGAACTTCAGAGGCTTTTCAGAATGTGGGATCAGTCCTGGCTGTGGCTTTGCATGGGATGGGATGGGATTTTTGTGAGATAATTGTTTGATAGGTGTCAGCAGCAACTCAAAGCTTTTTTGATGCTGAGCATTCTGAAGTACTCCAGGGCTTGAGTGGTGTGCTTTGGAGATGTGCAAGATTCCTCAGTGGTGTGCTTTGCTTAGGAGATGTGCAGGGTTCCTGAGGATTTCTCTGCTGAGAGTGTGCTCTGGGTGGAACACTATAGAGGGATAGAATACAAGAAAATAAAGATAGTGCAGAAAGTAATCTCACCCCTAAGGAGCTGCAGCTGGGCCAATTATCAAAGATTGGGAACAGCCTGACTTTAACAGGCCACAGGTGTAAGCAATGAGAAGAAGATGCTATAAAAGAGTGGGGTGGGGTTGAGATGGGAACTGGAGTCAGTTGGGTGCTGTGTGAAGAAGAAAGAGGCAGTGCTGTGAGGAAATGTCCATGAGAAACACCAAACAGGTATGGAACCGAACTTTTGTGATAAGGAGCCAAGAGTACGGAATCCCTGTGATAAGATGGCAACAGAATACTGCTTTTTGCTTGTAGCTCAGAACCATTGCTGACCTTACCCCCTCCAATTTGTGTGTCCACATCTTGCTAATAGAAGAAAATGTGAGATAATTGTTGTGTTTTTTAAAAAACTCTGTGAGCTGAGTTTCAAGTCCTCTCACCTGGGTAAAACCTGGGCTGTGGCTGCTGCTGGGTTTCAGCGTGTTGGGGTTTCATTGGTGCTGGGGAAAATCGGAGGGGAAATCTGATTTGCAGCTGCTCAGATTTGTGATCAGGGAGGAGCTGGCCTGGGGGGGATAAGAGGGGCTGGAGTCACCTGGTGGGAGCAGGAATGGCAGAGCTGGAACAGCCCCAGCATTGCCCTGTGCATATCACAGAGTTCTTTGGGCAGCAGAATGGGTTCATGTGGTGCTCACAGGAGGGATTTTGGCTATCACAGAGTTCCCTTGAGCAGCAGAATGGGTTCATGTGGTGCTCACAGGAGGGATTTTGCTGTGAGGATGTGAAGGAACCTGCTTGTGATGCCTCCTTGTAGAACTTGTGGTCACAGGACACCACCCGGGCCATTGCTCTTTCATTTATTTGCCTTTCCTTTTTTTCATATTCCTACACAGACACGTTTAATTTGCCTATTGAAAGAACATTCATTAATAAAATACCAGGTGAAACCTTAAACTAGCTCATCTGAAACAGGCAATTTCACTTGATTTTGGTCTGAAATAGACAAATACTTATCAGAGACTTAGAAAATAATGCTCAATAATTGCTCAATGTTTTATTTCCTCAGAAGGCTCTTTTTTTTTTTTTTTTTTTTTTTTTTTTTTTTAGGGTAACATCTACTTATTTAAGATTTGGGTTTTCAGCTCTGAGTTGTACCTTTATCAGTCCTACAACTCCACTACCCTCTAATAGATTTAGTTTGGAGATAGTCACCAGTGGGGAGAATTGCGCTGCTCTGGAGACAGGATTCCTGTCTTGTTTTTCCCTTTTATATTGCCTCTTTAAATGAGATGTTCCATTTCAGAGGATAAATGTGGTAAAATGTTTCTTTGTGCATTCCCCCAGTTGTTAATAAAATAAATAAGCTCAGGCAAGTCAATGCATTTCTTAGCAGAGTCTCAACTAGTTTTTTATTCTGTTGTATTTATTGGAGAGTGGTTTTGGTATTAATCCTGCATGAGGCACAGTTAGACTTGCCTTTTCTATCTTTTATCTGCCTTTTAATAAGGCAAGTCAAGGGTGTGGTTATTGTCAGATTTACTTCTGAAGCAGAGTAATGAATGAGGTTTTAATGGAAAGTTGGAAACACTGATGATTTATGGCTTCCTACAACACTCATTAGACATCTACATCAGCATGCAACATGCCATAAATTATGGTACATGCTGTAAAAAGCCATAAATTGTCATTTCCAATGCGAGTTATCACCATTAAAGACTTTTATTCCCTGCTGTTACTGTGAGTTTCCACAGCTTCCTCACCAATTCCCTGACTAATGATTTCAGCAGCTGCAGGAAGATGACCCAGAGATGCAGTGCCTGATTAGGCAACACAATTGCCTTAAAGCTGGGGAGTCAGAGGTTAAATTGCTTTATAGAGAAAATATGCTCTCCTCTCCTGGTGCCTTCCCTGACACTGAGCACTGCTGAATTCCATTTGCACCAACTGCAGCATTTCCCTGGCTGCTGTTCACGTCTGCCTGCTGAAAACCAGAAATGCTTTAAAAGCAGCGAATATCCCTTTGAGGTGAGCTCAGTGCTGTGGAGCAGTTCAGTCTCTGCTGTTCATGTGCCCGTCACAGGGCTTGCAGCAGAGGAGATGGTGGTGATGTTGGTGATGCTGCTGTAGCACTTTGAAGGGATGAGCCATCCAATCGCTGGGTTTGGGCTTGATTCTGGATTGCAAATCCATTGGAATGGGGCTAATTGGAGGGATGAGCCATCCAATCGCTGGGTTTGGGCTTGATTCTGGATTGCAAATCCATTGGAGTGGGGCTGAATGGGGTGAGGGAGTTGCAGGGAATGCTGCAGGTCTGTTCTTGAGCAGGCTCCAGGGAAGGTGCTGTGTTCCTCCAGGTTGTGGTGGTTTCAGTTCCAGGAGGAAGGCAGGACAGACAGTATTTAAATATCCTTCTGATTTTAGTCACCTTTGGGGCTCTTTTTGATTGAAAAGTGAACGGTGCCTTTCAGGCTGCTGGCTGTGGAATGTCATGATGGGAACTACACACTGCAGCTGGCAAATGCAATGCAAGCCCCAAGTAATTCATCCTGGCTTTCCCAAGACATCCTTTCTGCTCTTTCCCTGCACACTCGTGTGCACAGGGCTCTCGGGGAGGTTTTCCTGAGCCACACCTTCATTGAACCTCACTTGAGCAATTATCCTCCCTCATCCAGCCCTCGGGCTTGGGGTGCTGTGACAGGGGGACCCTCTCCAAAAGCCTGGCTGTAATCTTGTTTTAGGCACGATGAAAAGGATAATTGTGATAAAACCAGTTTCAACGTTTTATAACCATTTTCGTTGCGTTATAAGAAAGCTTTGTGTGCTCCTCCATCCCCCCACCCTGTCTCTGCCTCCTAAAGCACATTTTTGGCTAAATCGTGCCCTCTAGTGCAGCAGCATGGTGGGATTCACACTGCAAACCTTTGCCATGGCAGAAGTGCTGCTCTTTTCCTTTTCTTCCCCCAGGTAGCTGGGAGAACTAATCAAACACAGTTCACATGAATAGCTAATTTCTGCTTTTTGCCAGGTGAGGGAAGGGCAGTGGGTCTGTGACTGTGCTGTGCTCTAAAGGTGCCAGACTGGAGGGCAGCAGGGCTGGCTGAGCCCTGCAATTCTCATTTAGCAGCAATTTCAGAACTCTCCATGCCATGGGTGGCCTCGAGAGCAGTCCCAAGCCAGGAAAGAGGAGCTGAATTAGAAATAAATTTTAGTTTATTTTTTAAAATTTAAATCTGTAGTGCGTCCAGTTGGTTACACTGAGAAGGGCCAGTGAGCATTAGGAAATTAAAAATAAAAAGTAGCCTGGAGTAAATATATAACCTGAATAAAATAACTGTGTTCCTGGACTTAAGTCTATTATTTAATAAAATAACTTCATTCTCAAGTGACCTTTGATGTTGTACTTGATTTTACTTCGATGGGTTTCTGTAATCTGTTTTAAAAAAAACTACAAATCTGAAATTTTTAAGAATGGAATATCTGATAAATTCAGTTTCACTGAGAAACGTTGTTTGCCATGTGTTTGAATGTTGTTTCAAAACATTGGGTCTGTTGTTCTGTTTTCTGGGGGTTTTTGTGTTTATTTTCATTTTGGAAATTGAACGTGTTTTTGCGTTTTGGAAGTTGAACGTGTTTACTCCTTCCCAGTGAACTTTTTTGGGGTTATGGTGAGGAATCACAACTTGTCAAACATTCAGAATTTAGGAACAATTTCTTTCTCATCTGTCGGAGTGATTTTTAATCAGTCACAAATACTTATCTCAAGATGCCATGGTTTTTTTTACTACTTTCCTATGACTATTGAAGAAAAATAATTAAAAATATAGAATATGCAATCTAGTAGTTGAATTGAAGGATGCTGTAATGACATCTGACTCCAGTCAGGGATAGAAGGTGGGAAAGTTCCTCATCTGTGACAAAGTCTCTTATATAGCTTGGATGAATTTTTGCATCCTCTCAGTAAACTTTGCAGCCATTAGGAGACAGATCCTGCAAGGCCACCCAGAAAAAATAAATATGTGATGACTGACAGAGTCATGTGGGTTGTCTCCATGTTTTGTCAAATTAACACCTGATTTGAGAACAAGAAGAACACAGGTGTGAATCCCCAGTCAAGCTTTTGCAGTCTACACGAGGGCATTTTTAATGCAATAAAAGACAGAACTCTAAAATTGGTGTTTTGAGCAACAATTTCTGGTTTGGAGACTGCTCAAGAAACTTCAGAGTATTGTCCTGGGCAGGATTTATGATTTCTCTCCTGCATCCCATTCACTGTATTCCAACTGTGTCAGCATGCTCAAGGTCTGTTTTGCAGTAACAGATGTTTTTTCCACTTCTGCACAAAGTAACTGCAGCTGATACTTAATCATAAATATCTCTAAGAAGATATTTTTAAATTAAAATGGTAGAAATTACTTCAAAATTACCACAGGCTTGAAATATACACACTGCATTTATTTGTTTTGAATTGATGAATTGTTTATGGAGCACATACACACAAATCCTTTTGTTCCAAAATGAATGGGTAGAAAAATTTGGAAACATTGGCTGCAAGATTTCTTTCCATTTCTAGCTTGCCTCTCCCTAGCTATTAGTCAGCTGTGTATATAAGAGCTCTGTCTGGATGAAAATAAATCAGTTGTGCTGATTAAAAGTAGCTTAATTGTTGTCTTCCACTTGCAAGGATATTACAAAGCTATGTCGTTCCAATGGATAAAAACCTCTTTGTGATTTCTCACCTAAATTTATTATAGGGCCACACTTGGGCTGATTTAAGGTCTTGAATGTCCTTTAATACCCAAAGCTAAAGTTCAGACTAAACAAAACATTTGCTCTTTGGAATTTTCAAGATCCCAGTGAAAAATCCTCTACAACAGGACGTGGGGTAGTGTCTGGAGTTGGAGGAGAAGGGCTCTGTTCTGGAAGCAAAATCTTTTGGATGTTTCACAGTAATTTAAATATCACTGGATATTTAAAAATACACAATTTCTGTAGCTGGCCTTGGACTCGGATATGGGCAAGTAAAATATTAATGGAGTATTATAATGTCCAACTTCTTTGACTAAAAAATAAGATTTGGTCCAGATTGCTCCATCTGGGCCAGAGTTGATTTTGTAAATACGTTCTGGTACAAGGCTGGAATTTGTCTGTGCAGTATAAGAGTAGGAACATGGAGAGTAAATTCCACTCACAGAGATGGGAATTCCATTCCTGAATGTGTCCTGAAGTGATTCTGGATTTGCCTTTGCCAATTAGTTTTTTATTTACTTCTGTACGAAAACCAGCTGATACCAGGTTTTCAAGCTGACATTCATCCCTTTAAAAATATATGAAAAAATAAATCTTATTTCGTGTTTAACCTTCAAACTTAAAGATTGTGGCAGAGATTTTTTGTTCTTCTATCCTTCCTGCCCTGGCAGGGATTTCTGCCCAGCATTTGCAGGAGTTTGAGGCATGCCAGTTGTCGCTGTGCTGCTGCAGGAAGGACAGGGTGTCATTACTGCTTGCTGTGGAACAAGGATTTTCATCTGGTAGCTCAGTGGAGAGCAGAAACTGATGATCCTGTGCAGGTGGAGACTTTTTAGATTACAAGCCAGAAAATGCAGCCTGGTGTGAAAACTCAGCTGCTGAACTTATGAAACACTTGCTGATATCCCCAAGGGTTTTCTGAAGCTGTTAGTGCTCAACACCATCAGACAGACCCAAAATGACATTTTACCAGACTTTTTTGGAAGTTCTGTCTGTGTTGGTAGCAAGGAGAAGTTAAAAATGAGAACCACAGAGTGAAAAATCATTGTTACTGCAGCATGGAACTAATCTTTGTGCTGAGAAAATGAATTATATTTAAAAAATGAGTGGAATGTTGTTGGTTTCCAAGCCTCACAAAGGCGGGATGGTGATGGTTTATGATATGTAGATTCTTGATTAAGTCTCCTTGTTAATTTTCTTTTAATATATTCTTATCGTGGTTAATGGGGAAAAATCAACTCATGCAGCAGCACCTGAATGTTTTGGTGACATTTTCTAAATCCCTGAGGTTGTAATAATTCCAAGGCAATATATTTATGTAACTTTTAATAACAAATGTGGAGGCTGGTATGAATTCAGGCATTAACACTGCACAGAAGGAAGCTGTGAAGGTGTACAATAACTAGAGAACTCCATGGACTGGAGGAATAATTAAAAAAAAAAATAAAAGAATTAGTGGATGTGTTTCAAGGGAGCAGCAAGGTTGACAGGACTGCATAGCTTGCCTTCAGCAAGGTAATTTGCTCACAAAATGCTGCGTGTCAGACTTTTGGGTCTTCTTCTGACCTCTATATAAGGTTTGAAAGAATCAAAATAAATCTCAGCATGGCAGTTAGGAGATGGAAACAGGCTCATGTGAGCCAATAAACCAAATCCTGACAGCAGCAGTGATTACTGGGAAGAGAAACAAAAAAGGAGTGGATGTGCTGTAGGCATTCTGGAATTATTGTTGTACCTTGGTTCCCCCTGGTCATAATCTGCTTTTGGAATGTGGTAGGAAAGCAAGTGGTGAAATTTACTGGATCTGTGAATAAATACTTCACAGATGGTAATGCATTCAGTGGAAGTAGGGTTTTTTTCTTGCAAATGTTTAATGGCACATTAGACTTGCCTCTGATGTGTTGTGAATGATTAGTGGAATAATCTTGAAGAATGACTTTGAGATCATTGCGGACTTGAACATGTTTATTATGGAGAATTCCATTTTGACATACCAGTGGCGTGACATTGTTTTTGGAATTTGCATGACAAAACTTCTGGGTTGCCTGCTTTAGAGAGCAGTGGAAAATGGGTTAGTGATAGTACAAAAAAAATAGAAAATACACATTTCCATCAATATTCCAGCCGAGCCAGCAGAGTTTTATACAGAATTTTAAGTGTTCCAAAGGAAGAGAGCAGATGAGAAGAATAGATCAGCCAAAATAAAATCTTATTAATGAGCACATAAAATTCATCCCCTTGGTGAAGCAACGGTGAAAGATTTTCTCTCTTTCTTGTGGCCTGGACAAGTCTGTATCTGCAAAGGAGAGTGAATCCTTTCCCCTCTTTTATATTGAGTGCAAATTCTTTATTTTCATTCCACCTTCAGAGATACACCATATTTTGAATTATTATAAAGATGACTTTTCAGTGAGAGGCAGCTCTGTTTCTCTTTAAACACCCTGATCTGAGCCCAACAGTTCTAATCCTCAGCTTTGCCCTCCCAGAGCTGATGCTTAACTCTGCAGCCCTGCCTGTGGTTGCTGCAGTGCTTCAGGAGACAAAATGCTGCTTCAAATCAGGCACAAATGTTCCCAGTGACACCACTCAGAATAAATAACTCTGGGGAAATGTCAGGGAATTGTCACTTGTTGCATGGCCGGCTCTGCAGTGGGCCGGGCTTGCAGGGATGAGTAACCTGAGTGGGACACCATGGAGTGTTTCAGGATTTCAGGTCTTTCTGCTTGTCTTTGTCACTCGTTTCCTCTCTGTCAGCGTTGTCTGTGGTGTCTCAGATCACAGGAGTGCTGTCAGTGCCACTTTGGGCATCAGCACCCACCCCAGGCACTGAGCTGCTGGGGCACCAAGTTCTGCTTTAGGATTGCCGAGTTTGGAGCTGTGCCCGGAGTGTGGCAGTGGGAGCAGCTGAAGGTTTGGGGTGTGGGGTTGGCTTTGGGGCTTGGTGTGGGGTTGGCAGTGATGGTTTGGGGTGTGGGGTTGGCAGTGATGGTTTGGGGTGTGGGGTTGGCTGTGATGGTTTGGGGTGTGGGGTTGGCTTTGGGCCTTGGTGTTGCTTGGCTGTGATGCTGGCAGTTCATTTGCAGACACGAACAGGACGGGACTGCTGGGACAGTGTCCCAAGCTATTTATTTTTCAGCATCAGTCTCATTACATGATTGTGATAATGGAAAGATGCTAACAGCTCACAAATCCAGGAAGCAGGCTGGAAAACTTAATGTTACAGCATACTTTATAACCTTCTCAACCAATCACATGAGGCAAAAGCATATTTACAGTAGTTCTATCCAATTGCCATAAGCGCACGTAGCTTTGGTTAAAACAATACCTATTTATTTCAAATACAATACCAGTTTCTGAGGCACAACGCATTTTTCCAATATTTAGTCCTAGGACCTGAATTTCATGGAAAAACTGAGTTTGCTCAATTAGGTTTTGGTTTTTTTTTTTTTTTTTTTTTTGGGGGGGGTTTGTTTTTGGTTTTTTTCTGTTTTGGTTTTTGTGTTTTTTTTTTTTTTTTTTTGCTTTGGTGTGGTTTTTTTTTGTTTTGGTGGGTTTGTTTTTTTGTTTTGGTGGGTTTTTTTGTTTTGGTTTTTTTTGTTTAGTTTGTGTTGCAGTTTTTTTCCCTGTTGCATTTTAGTTCTTATTTTATTTATTTATTTATTATGTAAATTGCAGCTGGGACTCAAATTTGCACATTGATACTTTTTTTAAAAAATCTTTCTGTTAAAAAGAAAAATTATATTTGCCTCAAGAAAATCTTGAACCAACTTAAATTCAACACTTTGCTGTCCATTACAAAGGTGGGGGAATAAAACTCAAATTTGTCATGTGCCAGACTGAAAATAGAGCTAAAGAATTTGGAGCAGGGAGGAGGAACAGGAGGTTGTGGTGGACAGAGGTGCTGTGGGAAAAGCAGTCCCAGATGTATTGATTGTTTTGTACAGTTGCTTTAAAGGATTTTAGTGCCCAAAATCAATAACAACTTTCATCAGTCTTAATGAATCAAAGTGACAACTAAAAGTTTTAAGAATTGGTGGTTTTGGCTTGGAATACCAAATATTAGTTTTCTGTATTTGTGCACTATAGAAAAGGGTGGCTTTGGTTTTGGTTTTTTAAAAATCTTTCTTTTACAGAAAATTCAGTTTTCTCTCATTGGCTTTGCCCAACTGAGCTTTGTGAATTTGGAAACGTTACTGCATTTACTGTTTGCTCATTTGTTCAGAGTAGAATTTTATCACTTGTTCATCTCTTGTGGGGTTTTGTGCTTCAGTGTTTGGCTGGGCTTTAAGCTGTTGACTTAGTATGCAGTAAATTGATAAATTTTCTACTGGTTTGCAGTAATTAAACTGAATTAATTGAGCTGTTCTGTTGTTTGTAGTAAGTACAATGGTGTATTAGTGCTTAATAGCTTTACCACTCCATTTTTGTGGTTCTACAGCTGTAATTGGACTTTACACAGGCAGTTAAAGTATTTATTCTAATTATTTTTATTTTAATAGCTAATATTTAAGCCATGGTTTTAGCTGAGTACAATTTCTCCTGCTGCCTGGCACTTGTTGATGGTAAATATGAAGTAAACGATGTAAATGCTTTGTCCATATGAAAACGCCCCCACCCATGCTGCTGATTGGGAGCTGGATTTAGGATATTAATTAAAAACCCTTTCATTTGTCCAGCCTGGACAATTTTCAGCCCTTTTATAGGACCTCATAGTCCCTTTATCCCAGTCTACAAATTTGGCTACAGGGATGCTATAGGCAATTCTGTCAGAAGTCTTTCTATCATTATCATTAAAATGATATAACAATTCCCTTCATTGTTTAATAAGGATAAGGTTTTGAGATAAACTCTTAAAATTTTAGAACATGGTTATTTTAATCCAGGCAAGCAGCAACAGTTTCTCTGTAGAAAGCTTGACTTTCATAGAAAAGAGAGGTTTTATAGTGTAATTATGTCTTTGTAAAGGGGAAAAAGTCTTTGAAGTATCTGTGGGAATCAATCTCCATAAAAATTTAATGTCACCTTGATGTTTTAATTGTGTGGGATCAAAATGCAGAGAGGCAGAAAGCCTGGTACCTCAACAAGTCCTGATGCATCTCTTCCTGTGATATTGAACTTCTCAGAGCCATTTATCAAGTTGGGTAAGAAAAGGAAACATTAAATGTTAAATATTTCTTGGGATCCACCTGTGGTTTGTCAGATCTTTCTGAGCCCCTTAATTGAACAGGGAAAATAAGCAGTGGGGCACTTTTTGCACTACTAAACAGGGAGAGCTGCGGCTCTGGTTTTATGCCAAGGTGTTTTCCAGATTTGCAGTGAGAATTGGAAGAGCAGGAGCCTTCATGACCAGTGGATTTCATCTTTCCCTTTTGAACTCGGGTTGTTGCAGCTGGGGAGGGATTTTTAGCCCAGAAAACCCACAAGGAATTTATTTCCTGAAACGTGCAAGTGCAATGGAGTTGGTCTAATGTGTGAGAGAAGCATCTGATGGCAAACTGTGTGAAATTTCTCCTGGCAAAACATCAGTTCCTTGCTCAGGAAGTGATTGGGAATCAACAGGGATGCAGGAAGATGTTTAATCAGAGAACATGGTGAAAATCTGTCTAGGAAATAAGATTTCCTGTGTATTTAATTATTTTCCAGCCCACTGACTTGGGGGCTGGGAGTAAAGTGTGTTTTCCTTGTGTTAGACCATGGACAAGAACAAAAATAACTGTACAAGTGTGGCTATTCCATAGTTTTCTTTCCCACTTACTGTATTAAATATGCTAGAAACAATGTCTGAAATGTTTATCAGGGGATTTTAATAATTTACTGTTTCAGAAACTGTGATTTAACATTGCCATGTTGTGAATGAAATAAGTACAGTTTTAAAGATAAATCTCTAAGTGGAGATTTTGAGTTTATACTCTAAAATTTTCTCCCCAATTCTATTACTGCGACATAATGTGAAAACTCAGTAGATCAGAAACCATATTTCTTTTGATTTGTTGGTTGTTTTTTTTTTTTTTTTTCCCCAAACATATCCTAGTGAAAATAAATCTCACTGCTCTGAAGACTGGCAAATACAAACTGTTCTAAAGAAGGATATTTCAACATCAAATATTTTATGTGCCTATCAATGTGGTCGCATTGCTTTAGAAGTGTGAAGCACAAGCAGAGCTCAGGCTTTAAGGTATAATCCTTTCTGATTATGGAGATGGAATGCCCATTGTCCAACGCTGATGGAGTGGAAAGAACACATTTCAAACCCCATAAAAGCCACCTGAATGCAGGGACTCCCTCAGCAGGGCCCAAATCTGAGGCCACGGGGATGAATTCCTGCTTTCAGGAGCCCACCCTGTGCCCCCCAGAGCAGGGCTGGACCTGCAGGGTCCATTCAATTCAATGTCACAGCCCCGTCCTGAGGTGTGCTGCTCTTGCACACCCTGTATTTTATAAATAGTGATTTTTTTTTTTAATTGATAAATGATTTTCATGTTCTCATCAGAATTTCTCTGAATGAAACCTTTGTTCTGAAAGGTGGCAGGAGCAGGGACACCCAGGTCTTACACAAGGGAATTTACAACAAGTGAATTTCCCTGTCTCAAGGAAAACACTGGAAAATGGAGTCTTTATCTGCCCAATAATTTTGAGTATTTTGTGGCATCATGCAGTCTTGTTTCCCTAAAGATATTTTATATTTGGTCCATGCCCATTCTGAGTACGGGATACTTTCGTAGTTTGGCATAGAAAGTGTGATAAAAATCAGGTTGTACTCTGTGGAAAGATAACTGCAAAACCAGGGCTGAACTTTGGGCATTAATACATTATAAATACAAATTGCAAGTGAATAGATTTAATTATTTTCTTCTTTCTTCTAAGTGACCATCCAGCAAATCAAACACGGGGAGTTTGCTCTTTTGTGTGGCTTCTCAATTGGCTGCTGTGAAAGAAAATGAATATGAAGAGAAGTTAAACACGCCTTGGTGTGTTCTGCCTTTGAATGCATTGAAATATTAGTGCATTGAAGGAGATTACAACATGAACTCAATTACCACATTGTACTTCCACTGCAATTTTTCTCAATTTAGAGGCTGCTTATTCTATTAAAAGAGAGGACTTGAACTAATGGTGATTGGTGATCTGCCCTACTGGCTTTTTTTTTCCCTGATTTAAATCAAGTTTCCTTGTGCCATTGAGGGTATCATTTAATATCTATCAGCCCATTTATCCAATTTAGAAACAGAAAAGGTCCTGGAATGCACGTTTTCAATAACGCAGAGCAAGCTGAGGGTGTAATGGGTAGAAATGCAAATAAGGGCTGGAAACATCCTCAATTCAGACATTGCGAGGAGCCACCCTGGGTGCTGGAGCCCAGCTCGGTCCTGGCAGGCTCTCAGGGCAGGCCCTGCTGTGGTTTTTGGCATCTCCAGGCTGATGAGCTGAGCAGAGAGGTCCCAGCCATGGCTTGGCAGGCTGAGGTTCCAGAGAATTTTAGGAGATGAGGCCATGTGGGCTCTGCCGGTGTGCCAAGCCCCACTTGGGTCCTGCAGCATCAGCTCCATGCTAAACCACTGGAAAGGGTTTAATCTCTCTTCCCGTCCCTGGTGCTTTTGGGGTTTCAAGCATTAGAGCATCTTTAATTACCATTATTGGAGGTCTTTCAGCTTTGAAACTGGGAATACATGTCAGCAGAGACCCCACCATGGTAATTGGCACGTTGTGGCAATGCCTGCACAGAGTTGTTCCTATTTCAGGCTGCTGCAGAAAAGATTGTTTGCTGATTTTCCCAGAAGTATAAAATTATTTCAGTGTAGGCTCTATCGAGTAATTTTTGTTTATGAAAATGAAATTGCAATTTCTCAAACTGTGAATTATTAAAGTCTGCTTTGCTCAGAAATATTCTGAGATCCAGAGCAGCTCCCTTTCCCTTTATTTCCTTCACACAGAACAGTTTTCTGTCTTATAAATCCCTGAATTTTCTATTTTCTAATTTTAAATTTCAAGACCACCAGCCTTGCTGTTCTGGACACTTGGCTTAGCTGCTGACTTTTGTCCTATGGATTTTCTGGTTCCATGGTAGTTGATGATGTTTATCCCATGTGAGATGCTGGGATGACCCTGTTCCCTTGAATGATGTGCAGGATCTTTACTTTCTTTCCAAAACCAGTGAATAATACACAGACTTCATCAATTATCTCCTCAAAGTTTGTCATTGATGCATTTTAATATCTCATAATGTGCCCAATGCATTCATGAGCAAGACAAACATGTTGACAAGGACTATAAATGACTTTGGTATTGACCATCAGTCATTTTAATTAGCAAATCTCTGAATACACTGGAATCAATTTGCTCAATTAGAAATTAATAGAGGTTCCTAGTCAGGGTATGATGTTGATTTTGAAATGCTGAAATTGGCCGTATTACCAGATGCTAAAGACAAGAAATAATTGGAGCAGCTGGAGTAGAAATGGGATATTGTTAAATGTGCTCCTGGTTTATCACGTTCCCGTTTACAGAAGTGCTCTTTGAAGTGAGGTGGCAATCAAATTGGTCTCTTACTGGATTTGGATTGATCATTTCTTTCTGCTGAATAATTACACCCTTAATTTTCATGACTAAAAGCTGGTAATCCAGGACATAATGAATGAAACTTTAATTCACTAATTGTGAGTTGATCACCCACTGATGTAATTAATAACCGAGCTGAGTTCCTGGAGGCTGCTGTGATGGCAGCACAGGTTCTGTGTGCCAGGAGGGGCAAAGAGCAAAGTGATGACAGAGGCTGTCCCAGAGGGACAGGACCCCTCCTGCAGGATCATTTCATGCCCAGTGCTTTTATCTTTTTTTCTGAGACAACAAAGAGCATTAAATGGAACCAATGCGATAAATGTGAATATAAACGGGCATCTGTTTATTGAGGGAAAACCCAAACCAAATTATTAACACCCCCCCTCTCCCCCCAAAAAATCCCAAGCACCCCAACCAAAGGGGAAAAGCAAAACAAACAACTCAGAAATAGTTTGGGCTGAGACTTGAGTGAAAGTGAGAACTCTCCATTGCAGTTTGAGTGGTTCATTTACACCTCGTAGGATGCTTTACACAGAAGTGTAAAACAGGAGATTTTTTTCTGAGATCACTCTTCCTGATGATTACTCCCTTCTAGATCCATTTATTTCAACATGGATAAAATGCAGATTAAAGGGTGGCAGAATATTTTGCTCCTAAATGTGGTTTACCAGTTGACTTTCACTTCCTGCATGGGGAGATTTTAAGATAAATGCCTTTCCATGACTGGGAAAGGAGAAGCTTTTAAGGGCTGGATTGAAGTGCAATTTTTGTGAGCATCTCTGTTAAAAATACACTTGATTTACATCTGGTTTGGGGTTTATAATTTTTTTTTTTATTTTTGTGGAGTGTTAGAGCCTGGTGCTCATTGCTGTCACTTTCTCCTGCCTGGTGAGCCACGAGTGCTGCTGTCATTAGAGCACTTTCTGTGACATTTCTGTCAGCACTTTCTCTCACCCAGGCATTCTCATCTTCTCTAGCAAGGAAGGATCTTTTAAACTTTTAACTCTGCTTATGACTTTCTTACACACTTTTAATTTGTTGCTAAGAATAACAGCTGGCTGTAAGTCCAACACCTTGTGCTAGAAAGGTGTGACAGCAGTTAAATTTCCTTGGATCACCTCTAAGTAATTAACATTTCTTAAATTTACACTGTTTAAGGCATTCATTCGTAGTTTTCAATTCAGAATGTGAGATAATGCCAGTTCAGTAGTTTCAATTAGGCTCAGCTGGGGCTTTTGAAGTCTTCTGTAGTATTTTGGGATTTCATGGAACAGAGAGGGACAGAAAGGAGCATCCTTTAATTTCCTATCTCAGAAATACTTATGGTTGCAAACTGATTGGGCAGCCACTGCTTTGTGCAAGTCAAGGAGAAAAAGCTGGATAATTCCTTGAGTTGTTAAAAACAGCACAAAAATCGAATTTCAGGTTCTTTCGTGCCTTTTTCCTCCCTGCTGCAGGTCACTCACTGATCTGCTTTCCTCTTTTCCTGTGTGAGAGGGTTTATCTTGATGGGAGTTCCTACCAAGTGACTTTTCCCTCCTGGAACTCTCCCTTCCTGCCCTGTGCAGTTCTTTTAATGGAAAGGAATTCCTGAGGGCTGTAGGCTCAGAGGAAGTCAGGCCTACAGGAAGGGCCAGCTTTGTAATGAGGAGGGAGTTCAGTCATTTGTATCGAGATGACCAGAAGTGTTTCCATTTAGATGAAAACATATGAGCCAATTATTTTCCTCAAATATTGTCTCTGCATATTTTGATGCCCAAATATTGTGATTTTTTTCTGCCTTCATCCAGGCTGACGTATTTGCTGATATTGACCATCAAATTTTCTGAGGAAATGTCCTTTTTCCTTTGTTGAAAAATGGAGCACTCGGGATATTGTTATGAAAAATCCTGATCTGAGAATAATTGTGTCTGCAGGCTCTGCCAGCCTTTGCTGCTGCTGAATTCATCAATATCTGAGTTCTGCAGACCCCTCATTCCCTGGACAGGAGCAGTTGGTGCTGGGAGCTCAGACACCTCTGGAGTGGGAAAGGGACAGAATGCAATGGTTTTAACTTGGATATCTTAAATTTGCAATGGTAAAAACCTCTCCAGAATTGGGAGTCCCAGCAGAGAAGTTGTGCCATGAACTTTGCGGAGTGGAATAGGAGAGAATGGGGAGGTTCCCTGGCTGGTTTATTCAGGATTCAGGGGCACAGGTATTGTTGTGTTGTTTGGGTTGTCACTGCAGATCAGCCTCGTGTTTGGGTCAAATTCCTGCATTATTGGGCAAACTCACATCCTGCAAACACCCCAGGTTCTGCTGGGAGTCAAAGGAAATCAAGGGAAGGTTTTCATATGCTGTGAAACAGTTTGATTTTAACAGCCAGAGTAATGGGAACTTTAGGACCAGCAGGTTTTTAATTCTCAGCAGAGTTCAGTGCTGAGGAACTCCCAGAGGTTTGTGGTGCTGGAGTAAGGGAGAGGCACAGAACACAAAGGAAAAGGTGAAATGTTTAATTACACCCGTCAAATTATAATATATAAAGGCAAAACCTGCTGCAGGTAGAACCGGATTCTGCTTTTATACAAATAATTGAAGGGAGGCATCAAACCATAAACCTACAGAGAATAACAAGTGATGTTACTCCCCTGGAGGGACTGCACAGAACACACAACCTCCAGCTGTTTACTTATTATCATCAAACCACATGGTCTGGAAGCAGCAGATTTAAAACAAAATACTGATGAGTTTTACAGGCAGCAGCAGGGCACAGTAAAGGAAATTTCCTTGAGATTTGTTCATTCTGTGCACTCTTGCAGCGCCAGAATTGGAGCATTTTTTAACTTGACTTCACTGCAAACAGTGTTGAGGAATAATCATGAAATTTACCTGCCTAGACAGTCGATTTGCTTGTGTTTCACCTAATGGTAATGAAAAACGAGTGTTATTTTCCTTGCTTGTCAAACCCCAGTTGTTTAACCCTGATGAATGCAGAAGATGAGACCATCAGTGATATTTTTACAGCTGGTGACACAGACTCGTAGAACTTCTAATTTTCTGTGCAGCTCCAGGACAAATGTGGCGAGGGGCAACTTGTATTCAATGTAAAAACTGTCTTTTTTTTCTGCAAGAAAAATTGTCTTTTTTCTGGAGATGCACCTTGCACAGCGCATCTCCAAGGAAATCCTGGGGCTGTTAGAGCTGGAGGAGTTTTGGGGCAGTTTGAGGTGTGCATTGGCCCTGATTGCAAACAGGACAGGGAGTCCTCCCTCATTATTGGGTTGAGCCCTTCCTTGAGGAGGGATCTTGGAAATGAGCAGGGCTGGGAATTGTCTGGTGGAGCCTGAGGCATGGGTGCCTTTAAAACACATCCACAGCTCCTTGTGTGGACTCACTTGGGGCTAAAAATGTCTTTATGTGGTGGTTTCCCAAATGGTTCCCCTGTGGGATGTGCAGGAAGGGTGAAAGGAGCAAGAGCAGATGTAATCAACTGCTTTTTATTCATTAAATTGGACTGCAACACTTCATGTTTTGTTTTTTTTTTCCTGATCAGCAAGAAAAATGTGCTTATTGAACATAGCCTGAGATACATCTCCACCAATTTTCACAGTTTAAAAATAAATGTGGTGGAAGTGTCACAATTGGCATTTCTGCTAAGGATGGAGGGGGACAAAAGTTTTGCTATTTGGGCAAGAAGTGTATTAATAGTCCTGGATGCAAAATATAGCTCTGTTTCTGGTTAAATGATATTTTTTTACTATCAGCCAGAGATAAACTGTCTACAAGTGCACACTACCAACTTGTTCACCTGCAATTAGGACCATCTCAGGCTATTTTTTGAGTGGAGAATACAATAATAGTGCTTAGAAAGCAATAAAACTTGTCTGTTTGCAGGTTTCCTATTTAAAGAATACCTGAGAAACCTGAAGGATCAGGAATAACAAAATCCTGTCTTAGGGAGCTTTTTGCAAGATTGACAGACACAGAGATTAAAGGGATTGCACGTAAGAAAAGTAAAAACTGCAAAGGATTACAGTAATAATGTGGATTTAGGAATCAAAATGCTGCTAAATTACATGATAAGAGAATAAGGGTTTTGGCAGTAAGCTCAATATAACAATAAAAACAGAAGTTGACAGGAAAAAGAGGGGAGGAAGGATCAAAGCAGGAAATAAGTTGTGCTAAGATGAGGAGGAGAAGGAAGTCCAAGATACATTCACAAATAAAAGAAATAAAAGCACCAATACTCACAGAGCTGCTGTTATTTACAGTCAGGTTGTTTTGTGTCTTGAATAAGATTTCAGTGTTTTTTCTGTCCATTTAATAGAAATAGCCTTAAATAAAATATATACACCTCCCTTGCTGTGGAAATGAGAATGCTGACAGGCTAGAAGGCAACAAAGAGAGAATTAATTGAACCTTGCTGGGAATTGAACCTTGCTGGGCTTTCTTCAGTTGTGCTGCAGATGGGATGGACCAAACTTCATTTCTCTGAATTTTCTGTTCCTTCTGGTGGAGATTGCAGAGTTCCTTAGCACAGATTGATGTCACAGCTGTGGCACAGAGTGGTAAAACATTTTTAATATGCAATTCAATTGATAGTTTTTTAAAAATCTGTATCTCTAGAGCTGACTGTAGCCATTAAAATTGTTTAATTGTCAAAGTATGGTGACTTTGAGTTTATAAAGATGGTGGGAACACTTTTACTGGAATTCTGTCCTTTAAAGGTTTCTAGAGTCTATTTGCATGATAATTTCTTAGCAATTCCTGGTTGTAGCTGCTCAGGCAGCTGTCACAGGAGACTGAGGTTTCAATGATGTCACTTTTAAAAAGAAAAGTGTTAATAACTTGGTATTTTCCATATGCATGTCAAAATGACATGGTGCCTTTAGACATAAATGTTGAGGGAAGAACTAGAAAAACAAAAACAAGGAGTTTTGTTCAATGCATAGAACTACAATGAGGTTTTGCCAGGAGAAAGTGAAGAAAATGCATGGGTGATATTGCAGCTTAACACACAATTGTGGCGTTTGGCTTGGTTTGCAGAGGTGTTACCTGAAATAAATGGCTCAGTTTGGGTGTGTGAATAATACTCACTTAATCAGTATTATTTTTATTAATGTTTCCATTATTGTAATGATTTTGTGTCCTTTGTGGAAGAAAGGGAACATGTGATCTATTTTCACCAATCAAAATACCTTGGAGGAGGAAGCAAGAGAGAGAAGTTTGGGGCTGTGGGAAGTCGCTGGTTGGGTGTCCTGTCAGAGCTGTCAGCGGTGCTCTGGCACCGCAATGTTTTTGTGCTGTTTTCTCCCCGTGCAGGCAGCGAGGGGAAGTCACTTCAGAGAAGATTATTCCTAATTACGCACAGATACAGCATTTCAGAGCGGGGCATGGGGAGTCGGCCCCGTGACGCCCACTGGTGTTAATGGCACTCCTGCAGCTACATCACCCCTCGCTGCTCTGGCAGAGGGTCCTGGGGAGCTTGCACAGAGCCGGAGGTGTCTGTCACACAGCTGGATGGAGATGCTGCTCCTGGGAGCGCGACTGGCGCAGCAGGACTGAGGAGCCCTGCGCTACACTCACAATTCTCTATTTTATTTTTTTTTTTTTTTTTTTGAGTATAAAGATACTTTTTAATCCACTTGAAGGCGGTAATTTTTCTGCTGTTTTTTGGTAATTAGTGATGTGAGCGCTTTAATTGCTTGGAGCAGTCGTGCTGTTGTTCTTTGTGCCAGCACGAGGCAGAAGCAGCACCTCTGTGGTGGGTGTGATGCTGAGGAGAGCTGGGTGGTTGAACAGCGTTTTCCTTTCATCCTGATCGTGCTGTGGTGTTGTTATTGTGTGAAGAAAGAGCTGGTGTCTTGCCTTCGCTGTGAAGGCATTGGGGGAGTGAATTATGAAACTTCTGGGAGAAAAATGGGAGGGGAACTTTGGACTCTGCTCAAACATCATCCGTGACTGACTCCTCCTGTAGATCACAAAATGGATAGGAAAGTTCATTTCATGAATTACTCCCAGAAAACTTAAACTATTGAGTACTTTAGTGTAAAAATAGAGATATTAAAATTACAAATTTCAGTGTAATAAAACCTCTTTCCTTGGGAGATAGTTCATTACAAAAAGCAGATGAAAGTAGTTCCTTAACATCTCATTAGAATTCTCCCTATTCACGCTCTCATTAGAATTCTCCCTATTCATGCTAAGTCTGAATATCCAGAGTAATTACTTTAAATGCCTCTTTCTTTTTATTCCCTTTTATTTTATTGTTACTTTATTGCTGTCACTTTATTACTATTATTCATTTTTACTATACTTTATTATTCAAAATTACACTTACTAAGGAGTTCTCTGATTTTTAGGAGCCGAGATTTTTCTTTTCCTCTCTGTGAACAGAGCGAGCTGGTGATGGAAAGTTAGAGAGAATGAATAAATAGACAATTAAAACAATAAATAAATTCCTCAGGTTTTGTAAGCTGGATCAAAGCCAAGATTCCAGTGGTTCTGTTCATCCTTGGCTGAGCAGGCTGCACGAGGAGAGCCCATGCTGAGAGCAGCAGCAGATCAGCAGAAGCTGTAATGCAGCAGCTCAGCTAATTAGAATTCCTGTAGGCTTTATCAACAGGTCTGCAAAACACAACAATTAAGATTTGACTGTGAAAACGTGACTCTGATGTTTCTGAGATGAGAAAAAAACAACTCAAAATTACCCCATTGAAAAATATCACTTAAAAATGTTTTTTTTATACAGTTGGAGATATAATGCATTTGCTGCTACAGTGATTTTTGTAGTTCCTGCAATCAAAGTTAGCAGTAATTTAATTTCTCAATAGACTGTACAATATGGACATTTCTTCAGGCTGATACTCATGTGGAGTTAGGTTGGTAGATAAATACTTTATCTTTTCAGAAGAAAATATGTGTATTTACCCAAAAGGTGAGCTTTGAGGAAGGAAAATGACTGTTCACAATAGATTTGCATGGAGGCTTCTTGATATTTATGTCTGGGAAGAAATAGTTAATTGAGTCAGCTGTTTTCAAATGAAATTGCTTCTGGTGGGCAAAGTCTAGTAACAACTGAAGATGTAGTTTGGAGGGAGGAAATTGATGGTTAGGTTTGTCATTCACCTGTGAATTATGTTGTTGAAGAGCAAGATGGAAAAAATGCATCTGCCAGGTTGATGTCAGTGCCTTTATTGAAATCTTCCTTACAGGTGAGGGTGTGGGTCTGGTTTAACCTGCAAAGGAGGTTTGGAAAGCCCTGCCTGGCTCTCCTTTTGCGTGTTTGCAGTAGAATTTTGTCAGTGGAGCCTTGTTTGGTGCTGCTGCTTGTGGCTGGCTGAACCAAGTGCAGGGATATCAAAGTGTTGTGACAGTGGGATTGTCACCATGGCTGTCTGGGGGCAAAAAAAACCCAATAAAATCTGTGAGATTTGTAGGGCAGAAGGGCAGAATCTGTATTTTATTTGCTGAGTTTTTTGGAGTTTGTTTGTTGTATTTTTAGTGGGTTTTTGAGTGTAATGAGTTTTGAGCGAGAGATGTTAGGTGTCTGGACTAAACTTTTGGATTTTTTTTTTTTTTTTGAAATTTCTTAAAGACTTGTTTCTTTATTTTATTTCTGGGCCATTACAGCAATCTGTGCATGCCGTGGTGTTTCTGTAGGTGGATGCAGGTGTGTAGGAAAGGAGGTGGCTGCAGGGAGCATCCACCACAGCCTGTGAAGCATCACCTGGGTGGGGGAGAACCTGCAGGAGTTCTTGAATACTTTGGCAATTCTTGCTGTGCCTGGAGCAGCCCTCGTTAGAAAAGACACGAAGGAAAGGTTTATACTGGGGAATCTTTCTTTCTTTCCCTGAGCAGCTGTCTTGGGGTTCCAGGAGGGATTGACCTGGTGTGAGGTGATGTCCTGGGCTATATCCTGATGTACATCCTGGTGTGAGCTGTGAATTCTGGGCTGTATCCTGGTGTAGATCCCAGTATGAGCTGTGAATTCTGGGCTGTATCCTGGTGTAGATCCCAGTATGAGCTGTGAATTCTGGGCTGTATCCTGGTGTACATCCCAGTGTGAGCTGTCAATTCTGGGCTGTATCCTGGTGTACATCCCAGTGTGAGCTGTGTGTTCCAGGCTGTATCCTGGTGTACATCCCAGTGTGAGCTGTCAATTCTGGGCTGTATCCTGGTGTAGATCCCAGTATGAGCTGTGTATTCCAGGCTGTATCCTGGTGTACATCCCAGTGTGAGCTGTCAATTCTGGGCTGTATCCTGGTGTACATCCCAGTGTGAGCTGTGTATTCCAGGCTGTATCCTGGTGTAGATCCCAGTATGAGCTGTCAATTCTGTTCTGTATCCTGGGTTCTACATCCCAGTGTGTATCTCAGGTTATATCCCAGTGTGAGGCTCTGTCCCAGTGTTTATCCTTGGCTGTATCCAGTGTGAGCTCTGTATCCCAGGCTCTGTCCTGGTGTATATCCCAGTGTGAGGCTCTGTCCTGGTGTTTACCCTGGGCTGTGTCCTGGTGTGTATCTCTGCATTCCAGGCTGTGTATCCTGGGCTGTATCCCAATGTACATCCCAGTGTGAGCTGTGCATTCTGGGCTGTGTGTCCTGGCGAATACCCCAGTGTCTGTCTTGGGCTCTACATCCCAGTGTGCATCTCAGGTTTTATCCCCTTGTGAGGCTGTGACCGGAGCTGTATCCCTGTGCATATCCTGCTCTGGGGCTCTATCCTGGTGTGTATCCCAGTGTATCTCCCAGGCTCTATCCCAGGCTAAACCCTGGTCTAAGGCTCTGTCTCAGGCTACATCCTGGTGTGTGTCCTGGGCTCTATCCTCTTGGAAGTCTCTATCCCGGTGTGTTCATCTCCCGATTTATCTCCCGGTGTATCTCTCTGTTTCCCGGGCTGTACCCCTGTGTATTTATCTCCTGGTTTATCTCCCGGTGTCTCTCTCCCATCTCCCGTCTCTGGGCGCGTTCCCGCAGCTCTGGAGCTGC
Source organism: Melospiza melodia melodia (assembly GCF_035770615.1). Lineage (NCBI taxonomy): Eukaryota > Metazoa > Chordata > Aves > Passeriformes > Passerellidae > Melospiza > Melospiza melodia. Next base: position 18,790,474 of record NC_086209.1, on the reverse strand, counting down.
AGCTCCATCTCCTGGACACAAATCCCCGTTCCATCCTCCAGCCGGTTCCATACATTGTTGTTGAAATTCTGAATTATCCTTAGAGCGGGGTTCCACTTTGTGGAAGTTTAACTGCAGAAAGGGGTGAGAAATAAATAAATTAATTCTCCCTGCTCTTATTTTTCCTAATAATATAAAATGCATCCAGAGTTTTAGAGAAGCTGTCTTTAGAAATGAAAGTAATCAAATCCCAACAGGACTTGCTGTTGAGTTTGAGGTTATTTTTGAATGGCTTTTGTTTCACATGCACTGGGAGCAGTTCAGAACAGCTTCTGTGAAACCAGGCTTAAAAAGGTTAAGGTAAATTCCCTCCATCCCTCCAGGGTTATGGACTTCTCACTGAAAAAAAACCAAATCATAGAGTCAGTATTTCAATGTTTTTTTCTTTGTTACTCCACTCATAAATTAGTGCTTCAAGTGCGGGAGGTGTTGCTTAGAAGTCTGAAAGTGCTATGTTTCAAGTAGAATATTTTCCTTTGAGGTCTAAATAATCAATTATTGCAATTATTTTTCAGTGTTTTGTGTTTCAGAAGTTTTTTTTTTTCAGGGAGTAGTTTCTTTTCAGTGTAGATAGAAATTTATATCTGTAATATAAATTCATATTTCTATGATTTCATTATTTCTATATATTATTTATATATAAAACATATATTTATATATAAACATATATAATACATTATATATAGCATTATATATGTTATCTTTATATATAATATTATAGAAAATATATTATGTTATATTATATAATCTATTATATTATATATTATATATTATCTATTATATTATCTATAATATTACAATATATATTTTATATAGTATATAATATATATTATTTATATTAAATTTATATTATTTCCTTATAGATTTATAAGGAGACTGCCAGGTTGTTATCACTGTCATGCAGAGAAATTTTTTAGGGGATGTCAGTAATCACTGAAGGAATGGTTTATCACAGGATAAAACCATGAAAAGATGTTTTCCATCCATAACTTGTATCAGAAGTGGAGTGAGTTTCCCTGATGGTTTTCCAAGCCAGGACTGTGCTCTGAGCCTGTACAGAGCATTTTCAGTCTGGATGCCACAGGGAAGCAAAGCTTTTCGGACAATGTTTATAGAACATTAAAATTAAACCACTGAGATATGAAAGCAGCAGCTGGAAAATTGTCTGTGGCTCTGTGTGTGTGACTGTGGTGTGGCCTGAGAGCCACAAGGTAATTCTGAGGCATGATGTCCTTGTGACACCTGGCTGAGATTAAATGAGTTGTGGCCGTTTTTGCCCGGCGTGGTTGACATTAATGATGTGCTGTGTGTTCAGAGACTGAGGGCAGGACTCGCTCCTTGCTGCTCAGGGCACACATGGACAAACACCAAAGTGTGGCTCGGCCAAGCTCCTCCTGCTCTTGGTGGGCTTCCTCTGCACCAAAACTGATGTGCTGCTGAATTATTTGTGTGTGATCCTTCTCTGAGGATGTGTCTGGCATCGGTGCTGCTGGAAATTGGGATTTTCATGGTTATTCTAGAACTTCTTTTGTCTTTCCACTTGTGTTAAGTTCAAAGGTAATGTGCTTTAAAAATGATTCCTGGTGTTCCCTTCTGGGATTTAGTAATAAATTCTGCAAGCAAACAATCAAAAATCAAACAAGAAGAGAGAAAAGAGCAGCAGCACTCCTATAAACAATTGTATGTTATAGTTCTGTGTGTGTAACTGGGATTTTTTGATCCTGTTATTCTTTGAACTGTGTCTTTTTGAGGAGTGTAAGTAGAGAATGTCAGAAAGCAGATGCTTGAGATCTATTTGGCAGATAAAAATAGCATTTAGGGAAGGTGTATTTTACTTGGAGTTGTGAGAAATCCTATTTTGCAATGAGGAAAGAAACTGTTATAAAGTATTTCACACCTTTGATGTCAAGTCTTCCATTCTCAGGGCTTCCTCCTCTTCCCTCTGAAAAGCTTCAGGTTTTGGTGGGAGAAAAAAGTTTTGAGAACATTGATTTAGCTTAGAAATGCTTTCTGTTTGCTTAAGATAGCAACCATCAGACCCTGTTTGTGTTATTAAGAGTGAATGGATGATGTAGATTTTTAAGTTTACAGTAAAATTTCAAGCCCAAAAACTCCGAAGTAACTCCAACTTTCCCAAACTGGAAATGTGTTGAACTTTAGGGAAATTCAGATGAAGTCCTGTCCCTCCTGGCTTTTTTGGAAGCTCAGATTGTGCAGAGGAGATCTCAGGATCCCTCAGGTGCCCTCACAAACCCCACAGCCCTTCCAAGCTCAGTTACTCACAGCAGTAAATAATTAGTAATGTCTGAGTAATGCAGTAAATTTCCAACAGCAGCTCTTGGGCAGTAGGGCAGGGCTTAGGAGTTAATTTAACTAGCTCAGTGAGAAAGAACTCCCTCAAATTAATGATTCCTTAAAACAAACAAAAAGCCAGGGAGGATTGGTGTTTTTTGAGACTCCAAATTCCCATAGTGGGATGCATGCTGGATGATGCTGTTAGGGATGACTAACAAAGCAAACAAAAAGCAAAATAACTCATTGAAGTAGTCTAATCAATGATTTGTGCTTTGCATTTATTGTGTGAAAAGCCAAGTTTGATTTATATGTAGTTTTATTTACAAATATGCTATTTGCTTAAAAATAATGTGCAGCATGGAGGACATCAGGGACACAAAGGACCCTGTAGGACGACAGTTCTTACACAAAATACATTTTACATATGTCCCTCAAAGCTTTTTAGCTGCAGTCAGATCAGTTTTACCACAGGATAAATAAAATTAAAACAGCTAACAAAAACTCCTCTCCAGAATAAATCCATTCATCATCTGGTGGTTTCATGGAAAGAAGTTTTCAGCATTGACTAAAAGTACAGGGATCTCTTGGGTAACATTTTTATTTCCTTCAGAACTTTGAGCCAGGCTAGGAAAGCTAGGAAAAGTCCACTACCTCATGGTTTCAGAGGGAAATGGGAATTTCAAACACTTGCAGCCCTGAACAATTCAGGACATGCTGGTTTCATCCCATTTTTTGTGAGCTGGGATCTCTGCCAGTTTTCACAAGAAAAGTCCAACCTCTCTGCAACACGTGTGACAAGTCTCCTGGGGTTCCTGTTATAGCATTAATATGGATTGTTAAGAAAAATAAAGTTACCAAACATTTACAAGTCTCACAAAAGGGAAGGTGATGCCCCTCATTCCTGCAATAACATTTCTGACACAGAAATTAAGTTTGAGGATTAAATCCCATCCTAATGTCTGATACTGTTTCTAAATGAACTGCCAGAAGTGCTGGGCAGGTGTGAAGGTATCTGATTTTCACATCTGGATTTTATTCTTTCAGCCTTATTCACAAGGCTTTAGTAGGCTTTATCATTCCAAGAACTGCAGGATGATACCGTTATATATAATTTCCCTAAATAAATAAATTCGTAATGAACTTAATTCCTTTCAGCACTGACAGCATAAAAATGGTATAAAACTCAGTTCCTGTTTTGAATTCAGTTCGAAAAGTCTCCTTTTCCCCTACCCTGAGTATCAAATGGAAATTTTAACTAGTGTACAGGTATTTTCCCCCAAAGACTGAGAACATGGAGCTAATGCAGTGTGTCTGAGAGGCCAAGGACACTCAAACTGCCCTTCTGAGCCCTTCCTTTGCACCTTAAGCACCAATTTACAGGGAATGTACACAGGCCTCAGCTGGTTCAATGCTGCTGAACTTGATGGTGCCTTTAATTTCTTATTTCCAATTAGTTCTTCAGAGACTGATTTGATTTGCCTCGGTGCTGAAAATCTGTTCCTCTCCCCCTTTCCCAGCACAGATCTGAGTAAAGCTGTCCAGATGTTGGTTGTTGGTCTCCTTCCCCTTGAAGAACAAGAAAGGTTAAAGTAGTTTCAGAAGGTCCCCAATTGTCAATTTTTGTCTGATTCTGTAAGTTTTGGGAGGAAATGGAGTTAACTTCCATGTTGCAAGCTGTTCTTGCTGTTTGCATTCTAAAACACCCATAAAATCAGTGATCAGAGTTGGAGTCCCAGTTGATGTTTTTGTGCCTGAGTGATCCCCTGGTTAGGGCTGGATACAGCAAAATACAGCTGCTTAGAGAATTTTCTAGATATGGAGTATATGCTAGGGGATGAAGAGCTGGAAAACTACAGATTTTTGGGGTTTTTTTGTAACTTTGAAACTTAGCTGCTGTGTAATCCTGAGGTGTGAGCACAGGAGGGGAGGCACATGCTCCTCAGAGCTCCCTGTCTCTGCATCAGCAGCCCAGTGAAACAGGGTTTTGTGCTTTGCTGTGGGACAGAAGACAAATCAAATACACAAAAATGGGTATTTTCATTCCTTTCAACCATTCCTGAGTAAATGCAGCTGGTCACAAAATAATGAAATATCAAATAATTAGGAATGAAAACATTGAGCAAAGCAATGCCAAAGGAAATATTCAGTTTTGAGAGTACCAGAACATTGATACTATGAAACTCTTTGTCAGATTCTGGGCTGCTTGAGTTGGAAAAGGCATTCTTGTAGGATTTTATTCTTTAGGAGAAGGGGAGGAGAATTTGTAGCTCACCAGCAGTGAGAGGCACCCAGAGTCCTTGCATAGCACAGCTGGGAGTAGCTGCTGCCTTCAGAATGATTTTAAATTAACAATATTGTGAAAAGCACTCATGTTACCAATTTCCAGCCCTTAGAACTGATTAAATTGAAATAGGACTCATCTTTTACAGTCTGTCAGTAAGTCCATCATGTTTTTTGAGGAAGGTTTATTTTCTAAGAGGCATTCACTGACTCTGGGTTATACAGTTTTTTTCCTTAGCTGGCAATTTCAGATTCTGTTTAATGATGAAGGGAGCGAGATGCCATCATTCCCAAGTCACAATATTGGAGAGGAGATGAGAAGGTGTTACACCAGCTTTAAATAGATTGGATTTTGGTATGAAGGAACCTGGAGCTTCCCTTGCTGAATAGTTTTGCACTAAACTCATTCAGTTGCTCCTTTTTTGTTCTGGAGCCAGTAGAGTGGCAGGACACAGCACAAAAAATGACTTTTCCTGTGTATTTTAAGAGACAGATTCCACTTTTGCAGACCTGTCAGGGGACATTATAATGTAAATAATGTGGGGATGCTTTTGTGAAGGAACCAGAGATCAAGCTGTAAATTGAATATACTGATTTCATTAATATTCAGTCGCCCCACAGGACTGTTTGAGTGGTACTGGGGATAACTGGGCATAGCTGGGTGCACTGGGAAAATATTTGTGTGGGCTGCAGAGAGCTAAGAATGCTTTGGGGACACAGAGGGGTAGAGATGGTGTTCACTGGGGTCCCAGGATGAGGGAAGAGATGAGAATCTTGACCCTGTGTTTCAGAAGGCTGATTTATTATTTTATGGTATATATTATATTAAAAGAAAATGGTATATCAAAACTATTCTAAAAGAATAGAAGAAAGGAGTAGAATGATAATAAAATCTTGTGACTGTTCACAGCCTCGACACAGGTGGCTGTCATTGGTCATCAAGTAAGAACAATTTCACATGCTGGGTAAACAATTCTTCAAAGCAGCAAAACGTGGGGAAGCTGAAGCTTTTCAGGAGAAAAGATCCTAAAGAGAGAATTTTTCATAAAGTATGTCTGTGACAGTAGAGAGTGTAGAAGGAGGAGGAGATGGAATCTGCTGAGCCCATCCTGGGCACCTCTGGAATATTTTGGTGCTGTAGTGATGGCTGGCTCCTCCTGTGGTGCAGGTAACAGCAGTAATTAGTGATTAACAGCTCTGCTGATGGATTCAGGTGTGAGTGGAGGTGTGATTTATCTCTGACATCAGCCAGGGACTGAGGAGTGAGATGTAACACCTTGAGGTGTTTAATTCCTCTGGCTGATGTTTCTCCCTGAGTGATGTTACCTTTTGTTAAGATTCCACTTTCCTGAATTACCACTTTTGTTCTGCTGCTCTAATGGAGGCACTCAAATCAGTGAAAAGTTGCTCTAATTTTTTTGTGACTGCAGGAGTTACTGACTTTTACCTGAATCTGCAGAGAGAGGAGAGGCAAAGCCCCAAAATCTCCAGATTTTCACTGCACAGAGTAAATTCTGATGGTTTCAGTGCCCTTCAGGAGTCCAAGGGAATATTGGCCCATGAATTATCCTGGTTGATGAATCCAGGTGCAGATTGAACCCATTTCATGCAGACTTTTTTAAGAAGAAACTCAAAGAAAATATTTAAAGTAAAATTTCATTGTTTGTACAATCTCTGAGGGGGAGCGACATCCTGAGCTCAAATAAAGGATTTAGCAGAGGACTTTAATTCTGCTGGATGAATGTTTTATGCAGGCTGTGTGCACAGCAGGCTGGGCTGGAGCAGTCTGTGAAAATCAAGGTTCCTTAACTCAGTGTGGGACCAGCAGGAGACCCAAAGAAGGAATAAGAAAGTGAAGCATGAAACCACTGGCAAAGCCTGAATTAATCAATTTTTCTTAGAAGCAAATCTGTTTCTGTCTCTAAAAGAGAAGAAAGCTGCTAAAATGTGATCTCTGGAACGAATAGGGAATTCACAGGAGAAGACTCTATTTAACAAAAGTCTTACACAAATCTACACCAGGCACAAATGATGTGTTCAGCTCACTGCCCACCTTTGCACTAAAGGAGATTCCACCAGGGTTTATTCCCTTCTCTGGCAGCTCCCATTGCTGATTCCCATTGCACTGAGCACTTGCAGCACTCATTATGTCCAGACCATAAATCTTTCCTGCTTGATGCCCAACACCTTAATTCACCAATTTCTTATTTTTCTCGCTGATCTACATTGTCCTAATCACACATTGCTGCTCCAGGTTTGTTTGCAGGAGGGAGGGAATTCCAGACCATCAATCTTTGTTTAGCATCTAACTTAAACTCTCCATCAACGTGAGGCTTACACAGGTGGAAAATTGCTTCCCTGAAGTAGTTGAATTGCGTTTTTGTTGGCATATTTGGACTCCGCAGTTTGTTACTGATCTATTTTAATAATTTTCTGGTGGTTTTATTGAGAACAGGCAATGTAGTCAATATTGTAATTTATGAAAGACTTTTAGGTGGCTGTTAGAAGTGAAAAATCTTCCTTAAAATTTGAGTTTAGGAAACAACACAAAACATTTTTATTTTACACTGGGACTGTAGCTGCTAATACTTTTACAGACTTGATGAACAATAGGATTTAAGCACAGCACAGAGTGATTTTGCTCACTCTCTGCAAGAACCATCTAGGCCACCTTGTCTCAGAAATAATTGTTTTATGAAGGGTTGTTTTGGACACAGAAATCCAACAGCCACAGGAGATGCCCCTAAGCAGTTTAAGTTAGAATTGTGGATGCTGGAGAACCTTCATGAAACATCTGGGTTGATTCTCACCCCTTTCTTCCCGTGCCTGCTCTGGGTCCTCAGTGGGGCTTAGTGCCAATGTGAATAATTAGTAAAACTTTATTTGAAACCATCACAGTGCTGCAAAAAGCAGGGAGTGGCTGTGCTCAATTATGGACCCCTTTCCCTCTCTGAAATAGCCCCAAGTGATCTACAGGCAGTGTTTTCTGAATGTTACAGGAGTCAACTTGCAGAAGGGAAAAGTGAGACATTCATGGGGAGGGTGATCTTAAAGAGATTTTGGGGTCTGGGAGATGCCTCTGGGTGCTGCCATTATCCTAATTATCGTTAATCAGAGAGAAATGAGCACTGAGCAGACTTCATTCGATTTCAAATTTCAGTCTTTGTGTGACAAAGAAAGCCAGTTCTCTTTCCAGGATGGGAGATAGAGAGGAATTGGAAGTTTGGTGCAGATGGGGAGAATTTGATGCTGGGAAAGAGGGCAAATTGTAGGAATGCTGCAGAATCAAACCAGGGAAAGGGGCAAAGTGGGGACTAGAAAATCCCCCCCTCCCCCAAAAAAGTCAAATTCACCCAAAAAACCCTCCAAATCCAGCCTGCTACTTGACAGCTTAGATATTCTCTAAATGATGTGGATGGTAGCTTTTTTCATCCCATGGAATCAAGATAAATCCAGTACCTATTCCACTCTGGGCTGGGCCATTTCTCAATTCACTGTTTTCTAAATTGTGCTGAATACATAAGACACTTGATCTATTTTATCAGTTGGAGACATTATGAAATGAAATGTTTCTGGAGTGAGGCAGAGGTAGATCCAAACCAGCCCTGTCTGGAAAGAGCTGGAAGAGCTGAACTGAGGTTAAATAAAAGCCAGGAATCCAAACTTGCACTGCTGAGTTGGCTTTGAGTGTAACTGTCCCCACTGAGAATATTCTGCTACCTGGAATACAATCAGGTTTTTTCCTCTAATATTGTGCCTAGATTAAGTATTTCACCTCAATAAAGACTGCACAGTTATAATGAACACTAGTTGATTTCTGAAAGCTTGAGTTTTGTCATCATTATTAACTTAATGCCCATTAAGATTGTAATTACGGCCAAGTCCCCAAGTACTTCATCCTCACTGAAGGCCTTTATTTTTTGCTTTTGGCCTTTATTGCTTTTGCTTTGACAGTGTGCACAAATTATGCTTGGGATTGCAGAGGCGGGAGAGCCTAAAAATAAAATTTAGAAACCTGTAATCAGAGTATTCCTAAAGTTATATGAGATAATGTCCTATTTTTGTTCTTAGCTGTGGCCATACTCACTGCACTGTGAAATGAGGACTAAAAAGGAAATTTCCAGGTTTAATAGTGGAAAAAAGCATATTGAGAATAACCTTCAATGGTGCCTTTGTCAGGATGGGTCCAGAATTGTTGGTTGGTGAAGGAAGCACACTCCTAAATTGTGGTTTTTTTTCAAAAATCAGTATTACTACAGCTAGGAATGTGTTTTTGACAGCTGTTTGTTCACAGTTCTTAATCATGTTTTCCAGTGCCAGCTGTCAGATATTTACAAGTAAAAGTCACTTTTGGGGGCGTGCTTCTCTTCAAGTCAATAGAATTTTAGAGGGATCAGAGGCTTCTGGCTGGCTTTAAAACATGGGGAGCCTAAAAGAGATTTTAGGTGCTTTTTATTTTCATTAAAGTTGGTTCAAAATACATGACTGTTGGACAGTGGGCTGCAAACCAAAACCCACCAGGGTTTAAGTTAACGAGAACTTAAATGGGTGATTTAAAGGGAGAGCAAAGCGTTAATGAATCAATTTTCCATTCAGGAATCAGCTTCTCCCCAGCTTTAGGAGTGGCTTTGCAATCCTCATCCTTCCCTGCCCAAACATCCCGAACATCAGTTTACTCAGCTGATGTGGCAAACACCGGGCAGGGCCTGTGCAGCCAATTACCCTTTAGATGGAGCTGTTTCTCCTCGGATGATGTGAGGGTTGCAGGAGTGTCTCTAAGAAGTTAAGTAAGAACGAGCTGATGTGTTCAGTAAAAGGTTTTATTCTTTTACTAATGTATGTTTATCACTGCCAAAAGGAAGCAGTGTGCATCCTGTTCATACCTATTCAAAAATCTCTTCTGAGAAATACATATTGATAAGGAAAAGATGTATAATGATGTTTTGAAAAATACAGAAGTAAATGCGTACAGCTCAAATTGGGGATGGTTTTGTGATAGGGAAAGAATGTGAGTGCTGTGTGTAAGATAATGTTACACAGTCAGTGAGCTGAGCTTCTGAGCATTCAGATATTCCCCTGGAGCTGAGGAAATGTGTCTGTTCCCTGTGGTGGCAGTGATCCTCAGAAGGGGAACAGCTATTTGTTTGCTTCCCATCATGATGAACACAGACATCTTTCATTACCAGGCACTTCTGCTTTATCAGCATTAACTCCAGCACACCCAGGGCAATTCTGCTGGCTGGTCCTTGGGAAGTTTTCTAATTAACTTCTAATTTAATTCCCTTTTGGAGTGAAGTGCCGCTTCAGAAGGATGTTCCCTGGCACGTGTGGTTCCAGGGCTGCGCCCTGCTGCAGGATGAACGTGTTGGAGTGTTCTGTGTGCTCAGTGCAGCTCAGCAGCCGTTCCAGAGCAGGCAGTTCCTTCAGCCTGCAGGGCTGTTTTTGCTGTCAAGAGCTGTGGGTTTGGCTGTGGGCTCTGTAATTGCTGTGGCAGCAGCAGCTGCTGCCTCTCTGTGCCCTCAGAGTTTGGGGGGCACTCGTGGTGTGATGAGAGAGAGCAAAATCCTCCTGCAGGGAGAGGTGTCTGGGGCCAGCCTGCTGCAAGCCTAGCCCAAGGACACATCTCCCTTTTTTCTCACCAGCTGAGCTGCTCAGAGCAGAGCTGACCTGCTGGGCATGCTGGAGGCTGAGATTTGGTGTCCAACAGTGGAGTTTGGGGTTAACTCTCTTTGGGGTGGTGCTGTGAGCCAAGGCACTGGTGCTCAGCCTTCCTCCTCCATCCCTGGTGGATTAGGGATGTTAAATACATCCCTACCTCTCCACTTTGCTGTGTTTGGTAGGGCAGGACTATGCCATTGAAAGTTTTCTATTCAGGTGTTGATTTTGGAGATGTTAATTGTATGTCCCCTTCCTGATTTTTGGAGATGTTCATTGTGAGATGTTCATTGTGTGTCCCCTTCCGTGATTTTTGGAGATGTTCATTGTGAGGTGTTCATTGTGTGTCCCCTTCCATGATTTTGATGTTAATTGGGTGTCCCCTTCAGCCTTTTCTCTGCATGGAGAAGATCTTGTCTTGCCACCATCCCTTGTGGAAGTGGCTGTGACCCTCTCAGATCCCTTTTCTTGTTCATTGATGCAGAAGCCACATCCAAGCCCTGTTCTCACAGGTGTAGCCCAGTTAATTAATTTTTCCACAATTTCCGGGCATGAATACACAGTGACCTTCCAGGGCAGGCTCCTGGGGCTTTTCTGGGCTTGCTCTTTGCCCCAGCTCCTCCTGCTCTGCTCTCAGCAGCTTCTGGAGGGGAAATTCTTGATCATGGTTTCCAGTACCAGCTATCAGATATTTACAAGGAAAAAGTCACTTTTGGAGGTGTGCTTCTCTTCAAGTCAGTAGAATTATAGAGGGATTAGAGGCTTTAAAACACTGGGCTCCTAAAAGAGATTTTGGGGATTTTTTTGCTCGATAAAGTTGGTTCAAAATCCATGACTGTTGTTTGTTTGATGTCGGACAGCGGACTGCAAACCAAAAACCTGCTGTGATTTTGGGATGAGCAGCTCTGCTACAGGCTTGGAGTTGGCTACAGCAGCCTCAGGGGCAGGTGGGGCCTGCTCCTCTCTTGATTTCCTGAAGACCCTTCCCAACCTGGTTCCCTCACCCTGCCTGGCTTCTGGCACCATCCCTGCAGGCTGTGATGGAGCTTTATTAGTTTCATTAGCCTTTCATTACAAACAATCAGAGCCATGCTAACAAATCCCCTCATTATTGCTGCATAAATCTTGCATCACAGCTCCTTGTTTTTTATCAGTGAGCAGCTGAATGTTCTGCCAGTGCAGGAGGGAAATAAATAAATCTCTACTGGGCAAGGGCTCCTGGCTATTCCCAGACAGTCCTGAAACTCTTCTCAAGTTTCTCATGCTCTTTACTTGTGCTTTTCTTCCAGGAATGAAATAACTGAGTATGGAATGAAATAACTGAGTATGAAATAACTGTGCTGGGAGCAGTGGTGGCCCAGAAACCCCAACAATTGAGCAGAGCTTCAATTCTCTCCTAAATTTGCCTTTGTGTGCTCTATGAGGAGTATCCAACTTCTCTACCAGAGACACCTCACATGGATTTTTCATGCTCTCCACCGACACAGTGTTGTAATTAAAGAAATTGCAGGGTGACAGGATGACTTCTAACCTCCTAAAATAATTTGCCTTTTCGTACAATAGCAATTTAAAACCACTTTAGGGCTGTGATCACTGGGAGGGAATTGGGATGGGACTTGTGGCACAAAGGCGGGCTGGGCTTCAGTTAAAAGCACTCAACTCCTTTTGTGATTTCTCAATTTTTATTTTTAAACACTAATGTGTTTTCAACAACTTTTTCTATATACTGATCTGTGTGATGCATAAGCTGCATATGGTGTTAATTACTGTGAAATTAATCACATTTTGTACTGTGCTTGTACAACCTTGTCCTCTAATCAGCATTCCTGCAGATTTCTTCTGATGTTGAATCATTCATAGCAGGCTTTTAAAAATATTTCTGATTCTAGGGATGCCTCTCTGCTAATTTATTGCTTTGAATTGATTGCTAGATGTGAACAGGGGTTTAACCCTACGCTTGTGCTCAAACCCTGATTGACCTGAAAGCACCAAGATATCACAGAATTTAGAGTAGACACAGAATTTAGAGTAGACACAGAATTTAGAGTATCAGGTGGAAAGGAGACCTCAGGGTCATGCAGCCCAACTTCTCTTGGCAAAGACAAAGGGTGTGGGAGTTGGTGGGTCCTTCTTAACGTTTATTAATTTAAATTTCTGCACTGTCACCACAGCTGCTTGTAGCTGTTTTCTGCATTTAATCTTCCTCATTGTGGTACAGAAATCATTTCATGTGCACTTGTTGCCCTGTGTGCCTGATCCTTCCTTGGTGTTCTGCTACATAAACAGGAAAAAATACAGAAAGCTGTAAGGTTGTCACTTTCATGATGTAAATTAATAGTTGTCTTTAGTTCTAGTTTTACTATTTGTTTCTATTTATAGTAATGTATTGCTTGTCCTTTCCCACTCTAATTTTTTCCGGTAACATAAGTATTTTTATTCTAATATTTAATGATGAATGATTAATTATTAGTAATAATTATAACCAATAATATAGTTGATAAATTAATAATTACATATAATTAGTTATAATTAACAATTAATGTATTAATAATTATTAGTATTTTAATTTTTAATTTTTTTTTTCAGGAGCGTAAGTATTTAGGAATTTGGGGGCTAGGTAACCAAATCCTGTGATTTCTGTTGCTCTGGGATTTGATTCCGTTGCTTTCTTGACCAGAGGAGGTGAGGGGATAAAGGGGAACTCTTCAATGTGCAAGGCTCAGGATTTGTGCTCGGTGTTGGAGAGTTTTATTCAGGTAAATCTGCTGTGGTGAATCTGGAACCCAGCAAAGTTTCACCCTCCTGGCTTTGCTCCCACCCCAAAGTCGCCCCCTCTCTCTCCCCAGGCTGCTCCTGCCTTTGTGCTCAGATAAAACCAGTGTTGCTCACAGAAACTCATTTACAATTCCATATTCCCTTCTGCTTATACCCAGTAAATTCAGGATTTATGGCTTAATTTTCTGCAAGGGTGCAGGAAGAGAAGGTAAAATACTTTTGAGAAAAGAAATGAAGATAAAATAGGGAGATTCCAGCCTGAAGAGAGTTTTCTTTTCACTTGCACTTCCTAAAATGTGTAGTTTGTCAGTGATTCCATCACTCTTTATTGCTCCTTCTGAAAACCTGTATAAAAAAAATTAAAATAAAAAAATGACTGAGTGTTAAAACTGGTCACTGCCCAGTTATACCAACCAGCCACTTGATGTAGTGAATAGATATGGTGGCTGGGAAACAGGAATTCTTTTAATTTCCAGGCAGCAAAAAGTTGGTCTATGAAGAGAAAACAGCTTTTTGATGGGCATTGATCATCCATAAAAATAAGGAATTGTGGCAACTTTTTAAAAAAACCCAACCACGTGCTAATTTCTCTCAAAGCCTGCTGGAACACTGATTTACAGCAGGTACCTCAGCTCCCACTGCCATGCACAGATCTAGATTTACATCCACATATTGACAGATAATCCCCATAATCCCCTCCCTCCATGCAGATATTCTCAGTTTGAGGTTTGTTCTTGGCTGCGCACCCTCAGCTGGGCCCAGCCCAGCAGCAATGCTGCTTTCTCTTTTGGGTGGGTGCAGAACCTGTCCCAGCCAGCTTCCTGTGCCCCACAATAAAAGCAATATTTGTTATGTTATTGGTGTTACCCCAATTTCTGCAGAGTTTTCTGTGCAATCTTCCATGGCTCCTTCATAGGAGATCCATGTACAGAGCTTAGGGTGTTGCTTGGGGAGTTTGCTATTACATTTCAGTAATAATTTTAACACAATCAGTGAGGCTGTGGGAGAGGAAAATCTGGGTTTAGAAGTGGGGAGGCATCTCTGCCTTGCTCCTTGTTTGGTGGGATTTTTGTCACTGTGTGTGTTTATGCTTCTAATTTGGTGAGGTTTTCTGTCACTGTGTGTTTGCGTCCCTTAGCAGCACCAGAAACAGAAAGGAAAGCTCTAGACCCAAAAATAAGTTTGAAGTTTGAGTTGAATTATTACATTTGCTGTGTTTTAAGTACCTTTAAAGCAGTGCTAAAGATCACTGGTGACATGGATGCACCTTTCATACCGAGTGCTAGCAGCAGTTAACCTTTGGGAGGGTTTGTTCTTTCCTGGGAAATGATGTTCTGGTGAGTCAGAGCCGCTCCTGCTCTGCGTTCCAGCACCTGTGGCTGCCCTGATCCCTCTGGCTGCCAACTGCACCCTGGCACCAGCAAACAGCCCGTGCAGTCCCCAGGGACGATCCTTTCCCCCTCTTTGTCATCAGGATAAATCCTCCATCGTTTTCGTCAAAACCTGAGTGTAGCATAGTCAATGGAGGTTTTGGGGCAGGTGATGATGCATTGCTTTTCTCTGGAAAAGATTGTTTTTGTGCAGGTTGATGTACCTCTTTCAGCGAGTCTGTGTAATCTTTTTTTTTTTTCTAGCTATTCGACATCCCTAAAGTTTCTGAAATTCCCTTGCTTTAATGAAGGGATACATGCATAGTGTGAGAAATCTAATTTTCCAGAGAAAATAAGATCATAATGGAAGTGCAGAGAGTTCCTACTTGCACTTTTGTTTGTCTTAGGATCTGTGTTTCTTTGCCCTGCAGTATTTTTTATGAATTCCATGGAAATGCTTTGAGAGAAAAAGGGATCAATTCTCTTTAGTGTTAATTGGGCACAGACTCAGTCTTTTAGAAGTGAATGCTTTAACAAAGTTTGAATGGTTTTGAAATTGTCCTTTAAATTGAGATTCAGGTGAGGAAACCTTTTTCCACAATAAAAGCAATATTTTTCATCTTTAGATACATCACCTCAGTTTCTGCTGAGTTTTCTGCACAGAAAACTCACAGGACATCCAGGGCTTGGAGTGTTCTGCTGAGTTCTTGGGAAGTTTGCTCATTACATTTTAGTGATTTTTCTTTTTAATACAATCAGAGACTGTTAGGAGAGGGAAACTTCTGCATAACCTGTCTAGCCCTTTGGATCAAAACTGAAATATCTTCTGTTTGCCCGGTTCAAGACAGAAAATATATTATTCTTTTGAGTGCCAGTTGCTAGTTCTGCTCTTTGTTTTTGGCTCTAAGTTTTGCCCATAATATAATAAGCTTTTAAAATGGAGAAATACTTTTCATACTTTCTGCACATTTATTATGTAAATTGACGTGAAGATTTAGGGTTGCTTGAGACTTGGGATGATTACCATTAAGGAAAAAATGAAATGTCTGCTTGGAATCACTCCTGGCTTTATGATATGGAGAAGGATGAGCCATATTCCTATTTATTCAGACATTTCAGATCAAAGCATTTGTACTATATTTTTTTTTTTGAGAAAGTAGATACCATTACACTTTATTGTTGTTATAATTTCCATTTACTTTGTCTTCTGCCTAATATCAATTGAGTCTTGAGCCGTTTTTACCCTGCTGCTGTCATCTGTGCTTTATGACAGAAATGGAATGCAGCTCTTTTAATCAAAGTGGACCAGGTTATTGTGCTGGGGACCTCTTAATAAACTTGCAATTTTAGGGATGATCAAGTAGCGTAATAGAAATATTCATGTATCCATGAAGCCTAAAGTAATTATTTCAGCCTTTAATGCAAAGTTCCTAAATCGCCAGGAACAGTCAGGTTATGCACAGAGCCAAAGGTGATGGATTTTTGTGGTGGCTTGCTTTATGGCACTGGGTGGTGCTCAGCTCGTGGTTCCCAGGAAGATATTTCAAATATTTCCTAAGGACAGGGAGCTTAATCAGATACTGGGAGTGAAGGTGAAATGAGTCAACTCCTCTGGAACAATGTCAGTTCAATTTATTTTCATTAAAAAAAAACACTACAGAGATTTATAATCCCAAAGTATCTGTAATTTATAATGCTTGCATTTGAAACTTTAATTATGTCCTTGTTGAACCAAACAGTGTGTTATTAATTATCAGACAGCAAAGGCTAATGTTTCATTACTAAAATTAGCTTTGGGCTTGCGCTGTGTCCGTCTCAGTCCTGTGCTGAGACATGAGGGAGTGGATGCACAGGACACACAAATGTGGCTGAACTCACATTTTTGAAGCTGGTAAATAATATCCCTTCATCTATTTATGCATCAGGAGCAGCAGCTGTGAGTCTGAACAAGTTTAGTGAGCCAAGTTTGACTTTATAAATAGTTTAGGAACATTTATTTGATGTTCCACACCGATTTTCCTACTGGGACCCATTGCATTTCCTGCAAGATGCTGTAAAGGGTGGCAGTGACCCAATGGCTTTTTTCACACCTTTCATCACTACTTTCTTCTTTAAGAAAATGGCTTGTTACAGTATTTGTAGGTAGTGGTGAGATTTTAATTTCTGCACAGTAACCTTGTGGCTCTGTTTCTCCATAGTTCTGTGTGTGCTGTGTGAATTTAAAAATCTTCCTCAGCCTTTTCTCTTTGCTTTGAAAAATGTAGGGAAATGTCTCTCAGATGTGAATTTTATTTTGTAATTACACATGGAGAATTGGCACTCAAAACATATATTGCTGCATGGCCATACATAAGTTTATACATAAATATTACTGAATGGCTTCGGGAAATATTAGGCTCTTATCAGTAACAAAATTGAAGATATACTGCATTTATAAACCACCTTGCTAATAATCAGTTTGGTTCTTTGTTAGTTCAGATGTACATAATTTTTATATAGCTCTGCAGATGTGGTATCATTTGAGTTTTAAATACTGCATACAGAACACATGCTCTGGTTTGAAAAGTGCATTCTATTACATTTATAAATGAACTTGCAGTAGATATTTTAGTTATTTCTGCCCCTAAATCTTCATTTACCGTGTCACTGTGCCATGGGTTATTTTCAGGCACGTTCAGAGTGTCCTGTGCTGAGCTGATGCTGCAGTTTGCCGTGAGTTCAGGTCCCACACCTGCAGCAGAGGCTGATGTGCTGTAAAACGTGCGGCTCTTCCCAGCTCTCTTTATTCTTTATTTCTGTGCTCTCCACTTCTGTTTGTTCCCCTTCCTCTGAGCCTCACCTCGTTGCCCTGAGTTCCTCTTGTCCCTCGGTGCAGTTTTTGCCCTGCTGGAGTTCTGAGGGGGTGTTTTTGCTCTCCCTCCTGACCTCTGCCTTTGCTGCTGCTGCAGTTCACGTTCCCTTTGCTGCTCCCATCAGGGTCGCTGCCCCATCTCCCTGCCCGGCCTCTCGCTCCGTTCCCTCCCTGCTGCTGAGCACAAAAAACGTTGGAGTGGAAAGGTAGATGTGCAAGTAAACTGATCAATGACAATTTGATAACCTCCCTCCCAAGCTGGAGCTCCCAAACCTTGATTTTTACTCCAGTGTGTCAGCCAAAAACCAAAATCTATAGGAAGATTTAGCAAAGGATGTAGCAAAGAGAGCAAAGAAAGTCACCACCACAGGGAGCTTCCACCACTGTATTCCAACAGAACATAAGGCCTTGGAAGGCGCACTTCTAAACCTTTCCTTGGAAAAATAATTTCCTTTATTCTCCCATGAGCTGTGTGGGTACCACACTGCTGAAGGCAGGGAGAGCTGCCACAGCTCCTGGATCCCTGTTCCTGCCTGCTGGGCTGGTCTCACTGAGGGGCTCCTGAATGAAATGGAAATTCATGCACCTGATGGAGGAGCTTAGGGCTACTGAAACAGGGTTTTATTTTGTGGAAAGGTGGGTTTTGCAATGGCAGTAAATTGGTATTAATTGGCATAAATTGGCATTTATAGGGCTTAAAATAATGCTCAGAGCAGGCAGGGTGATGGAGGGTGATGTTAGGGAGCAGCATGGCATCTGGGGTGAGGGCTTGGCAGAGTGAGGAAACTCTGCTCTACTGCCAGTTCCTGCTGTATAAAAGGTTTTACTTATATACATAAAATGTTATACATATATTAAAAAATTAATTATATATTTTATATTCTGATATATAGTGTATTATTTTATATGATACATATGATATATTACAGTACACAATATAATGTATATTGTCTATTTTTATATTTATTATATGTATCATATACAAATAATTATACTATATATCTAAATTATATACATGTTTTATCATAAATATGTATTTATTATATATATAAATTTAATATATAAATGTATTTTATAAAACAAAAAGTCCAACCAATAAAAAAATGACAAAGCTCAGATGGGTCATTATCCTATGAGGTTTAAACTCCAGACCATCTCCAACTACTTCCTTCTCCCTCAGGACTTGTTTTAGGAACCGAACATGTTGGGTTGGACATGTGGCTTCGGGTTTTTTTGAAAATTGGCTTTATGGGAAAAAAAGCACATTTCTGTCAGCCCAGGAAGGTCATGGAGGTCATTAATAGCTCTCACATCCTTTTGTAATGTGGATAAAGACAACCATTGGATAGAAAACTGTAATTATCATCTACTCCTGACTGTGTGGAAGGAATGGTAAGAAGGGAAAAAAAGTTTATGCCCATTCTCAATGTGAATTTGGGTTTTTATTTGTCCCCTGCAGTGCATATAGATGGCTAATATTGCTGAGTGCCTTCCCTTCTAGATACAGAAGAGATAACTGGTACCTATTTGAGAAATGTGTAAATGGAGTTGTGTTTATAGAATATTTTTGTATGCAAAAAGAGTAGTTTATATCAGTACAGATGATATTTTCAAAAGGGTTTGCACAGAAAAAAAAAAAAGGAAAAAAGGGAAAAAACCCCCAAATCATAGTGAAACTGTTATGCAAACATAAAATATTTATTAATTTGTAGCTGCTGGGATAGTGCAGGACATCCATACTCAATACTGACCCCCAGAAATTAATTTAGAATGAACATTTCAATTCACAACTCTTCCATCAAGCCCTAACGAGCGTGCTAAGCATGGTCTTTCCCAGCAGGTTTCCTCTTTATGAGGTGAAAAAGGAACTGCTGATTTCAGGGATTTCTTTCTCCTCATGTGGTGGCAGTTGCTGTGGGAGGTGGTTACTTGAGGAGAAAACCAAAGAAAACTGCACATTTATTTCTATATAGCACCAGCTGGAATAGCCCTCGGCATTTTCCAGAAGGTTTTAGGGTAATTCTTTTGCTAATTTTTGTGTTTGTTGGGTTTTTTTCTCCTGACACAGTTTGTTTTCTACATGACACATGCATAATATTTAGAAATAGCAAGAGAAAAAAGCGGGGACAGTTGAATTGGAGAAGGGCACATTTTTATATATTTTTTGTGACTCCTTTATTTGAGTAGTAAAGCCTAAGGTGATGCTTTTGAAGTGCCTGCTACTTTGGAATGTCCATTCAAATATTAAAATACCTAACTCTGAAGGCAAGTTCTGCACATAGCAAAAGGTGACTCTTGAAATGTGTTTCAATTTGGCCATCTGCAACCAGGGATAATTTCTGAGAGCGGATGAATTTCCTGTGCTGTGGGAATTCCTGCTGCCCCCCTTTAATGTCAGCCTGCTGCTGCCAGGGAACCCACACTGCAGAGAAATAAATCCAAATGCTGAAAATTAAAGTCTTTTTTCCCATTCTTTCTCCCACGTTTTCCCTGCTTTATCATGGTAAAAAATGGAGGGAGAGGGAGCCCCCAAAGGGATGGAATGATGATCTCCATGGGAAACCTGTGGATCTGGGGCTGCTGCTGTTCCACAAATGCCTCTGTGGGCCCACATCAATCTCTGTGCCAGCAGAAACTGAAGCACTGCAGCAGCTTTTCCTTGGTGCCGCCTCAATTTACGGACGAGGAGCAAGGGGGATGTGATGAAATAATGTGGTTTTTAAGCAGATGTTTATTCGTGAAGCTGCCGTCCCTCTGCTGGCCCTGCCTGGGCTCTCAGCAGGCCGTGGGATGCACACCCCAGGCTGGAGCAGCATCTGCCACGCAAAAATGAGAACACAGCTCGGCTGGAGAATGAAAAAAAACCCCAAAAATTTCATGATTCTTTCAGCAGTTCTAATATGACAGGGAGCAAACTTGCTTACTGATGGCAGTGAGTTATGTCTGATGGATGCTACAGGAGGGTTTTGTGATTGTGAAGTGATTTAGGGGAAATGTTTTCTGTAAAATAAGTGAACTGGTTTCAGTTCTGTCCTGGAGGAATTCTTGGGGATGGAAGAAATTCAGTTCTCATTGGTGGTGCATGTAAGTGCTCTTGGAAAATATGTAGTTTTCACCTCTCACTACTGACATGCTGCCTGGCATGATTGTTTTTAAAATTAATTTGGATATTCCAAAGTAATGGCTTTTGTGACTCAGGAAAACTGTTCCTTTTAGGAAAAATTGAGGTGATTACCTTTTACCTTCTAGAATTTCCTTACATCCAGTGTTTTGTCAGAGAGTGTTTTATTGTTTCCTCTACATAAGGTGTTAATTTTTTTGTTTGAACTGGACCATGCTATTTGGGTTATTTTCCTACAAATTAGCCCATTAAAAGCAGTTTTTTAGCTTTTCTATGGTATTTATGCATTCTGAAAGGCTTAAAATATTCTACTGATGTCCCTTTAAAAAACAACAAATACAGGAACAGGGAATCCCAACTGGAAATGCCACCCCAAGTTTTATCTCTCCCCAACAACAACAAAATTACATCTTTAATAATTCTGGATTTGAACAGATATTAATGGTTGCATTACGAGCAAGTTCATTATGGGAATATTCAGTCTGCTGTAACAATGTAAATTTAGGATGTAATGTCAGTGGAACAGAAAATCATCTCAGGTTAATAAGAGCCCCTGCTTCTTAAATATCAGGGCAAAGATGAAGATTTTATGCATAAAAGTTGAGGATATTTCAAATCCATTGAGTGAGAAATAGTGGCCATTTCTGCAAATTACCCTCCCCATTTGCCTAACCACTGTGCTGCAAACACCTGAACTCATTTCAATCCTAATCACAATAAAATAGCAAACTAAACTACTTCATCCCTCTCATTTCGTAATTAAAGGTTAAATGTGAGATAGAATATCAGACACCTCTTTCAAAAAGTGTTCTTGGGTTCTTCACTTCAATAGTAAATGATTATTAGGATCAATCTCATGATTTTGAGACTGGTTTTTTGCAAAAAAAACCCATGGAGCCAAACAGAAATCCAACTGAAATTTGTGCTTCAAACTCAGTTTCAGAACTATGGATCATCTCTGGTTTAATTTGTATTACTACTTTGGCACTACTCTGGTTTAATTTGTGGTACTACTTTGGCACTCGGTTACTTTGTGTTTTGTTAGTTGGCATTTTTTAATCTAAAAAAGCAATGTGACCTCCAAGGCTGCAGCCTGTGACCCAGAGGTGCTCCTGTGTGTCTGAACAGGGCACTGCCTGAGGCACCTGACTCATTCTATAACTCAGGTTATTTCATGACTTTCAAGTAAAACACAACTGCGAAACCACCATGTGATTTGCAAATAACTTACAATAAGAATTTGGTTCTTTTGGTGGGTTTTGTTTGTGGGGTTTTTTTTGGTTTTTTTGTGTGTGTGGGTTTTTTTGTATTGTTTTGATTTTTTTTTTTATTGTGTGAGGGTTTTCCCCCCTTGCAATATGTCTCTCTATATGCTCTCAATATGTTCCAAGCTGGCTGTGGGCCCTTCCAGGATGGAGCAGCCTCAGCTTCTCTGGGTGCTTCCCCACCCTCACAGCAGAGAATTCTATCTCAGTCTCAAACCCAAACCTGCTCTCTTTGACTCTGAAGCCCTCCCCTGGTCCTGTCATTGCAAGCTCTGGTAAGAAGTTCCTCTTCCTCCATGCCAGCAGTGCTGTGTGTGATGCACTCCACACAAATACGTGTTAGATGATGAAAAAGTGGAGGGAAAAATCAGTTTTGTGTCCTGAGAACTTACCTGGTTCCCATTCTCTGTTCTTTCATCTTCTGGACCAGGGAACAGTTTGGTTTTGGTTTTTATTTGCTTTTTTTTTCTTTCCTTTAGACTTCTCTTCTGGGACTTTGCTTTTTTGAACCTTTGCAGGCTTAAAATATTCACAACATAACTGACAGCAACAGCAAAAAGTTTTTTTAATCTCCCTTAACCTCCTGCATGCTGTTACCTGTCGTAACAATAAGATTCTACATTTGTTCTTGCTAATTCTTTGTATTTATTTTACCGCTCAGAGGAGCGAATGGGAATTTTGGCATCCCTAGGTTGTGGCTGTGAGCTTTGTGCTCAGATTTCTCCCTGTGAGAGTGCTGTAGGTTTTAAATAAATAATGATAAAGAGGTGGATCCTGGAGAGGCTGGGTGGTCACACCCAATTCTAACACAATGCAGCAGATCATGGATCATGTTTGGAACTGACTTGAAAGGGCAAACTGAATGACAGTGGTTTGTTTATGACCTTTTAATCTTGTCTGCAGCAAATTAAATTGTGCCTACTGAAAATGAATTTGTGAAGATGATGAAGTGTCCTATGGCAAGGAAATCCATTAGGAAGGCTTGAGTGGGGCTTGATAAACTCCTCTTTGGGACTTGATGAGCATGTGGGATTATTTCTGGTGGAGTTATTTGTGTTTGTGTGTGGGGAGGGGAAGAGGATGAGCACCAGGCACGACTCCTTATGAATAAATACTGAATTCTGTGATTTTAGTCAACTCAGGTGCAACTTGTGTGGCAAACTTTGCTGGAAAACCCGAAAGGCATCTTCAATCCATGCCACAATCTCGAGTAGTTGAAAAGCAATGTTTTGCAAAGCAAGTTATGAAATCACAGATATTTTGTTTTACTTAAAATAAGTCTCTCATCTCAATATGGGAGCCCCCCAGCCTCAGAAGTGTTTTTTTGGGTGGGACTTTGAGCAGCCATGGCAGGGGATGGGATGAGATGATTTTTAAGGTCTCTTCCGACCTAAACCGTTTTATGATCCTCTGATTTTCCATCATTGTGTAGGAATATTGGTGCTAATGGAAATCTCTCCTCTTTCAGCTCATTGCTATTATCATAGGCAATGATAATTTTAGATAAAATCTGTCACGCAGTCCTTTCAGTAAAATTTCAAATTCTGTCACTAAGTCATCACTGTCATGAGGAAGCTCTTCTAAAACTTCATTACTTGGTTGAAAATACCTTTTAAATTTTCACCTTAGATCAGCTCAGGCTCTGTCAAAACCACTGAAACTTATTGCAAACATTGTTCTAATGCTCCTTTCAAAGTACAGAGGAAACAATAAACAAGGAGGAGCAGAAAGTGCCTTGGCAAGGACAGAAGCATCAGTTTAGACACAGGAGGGAAGAAAATAAAAGAGTAAATAATATGGATTAGTAGGATTAAAAGATTAAAGTAAGAAAGAAATGGGCGATGTTCCATGCAAAGCTGCCACCTTGAGTTTCATTTCCAGTTCCAGCTGCTCTGGAAATGGTTCAGAAAAGGATGAGAGATTCTCTGCAGCCTCCAAATTGCAGGCAAGGTGCATAATTTAGCCTAGAATATTGCTTTAATTATCAGAGGACAATACTGATGATGTGGGTAGTTTGGATTGCTCACTGGATAAACAAACATGAAACAGTTGTGGCACTAACTCAGGTGTGAATTACCCATGGGCTGATGGCAGCTTTGCATCTCCTGCAGGTTTATGCACCCAAAAGGGAATTTAAAGTCAAAATTGCTTTAAAAGGAGGGGATCAGGGAGGTCCTTGCATTTCAAAATGAAATATTGAAATAGGTTGAATAGTAACCTTACCCTAAAATTACAATTTTAAGTGAGACAGTGTCATCTAAAGTATAATTACTGCCATTAGTTCTGGTTTTCACACTCACATCACATAAATCTAATTTGGACAAAGAGAGACTAAAGAAATAAAAGGAGATTCAGTGCTAAGCCATTTCAAGAAAGGCTTTAAATTCTGAATCACTCAGAACCTGGTTTAGCTAGAGAAATTAAACAATTCATTGGCCTCACTGCAATTCAAACATTTGCCATCTGTAAACCTAGATATAAAAATTTAAAAGTGAACTCCAATATCAGCAGAAGTTTCCTGAGTTTTGGTTCTTTCAGTCTCTCTTTTAGTAACATTAGAAATGAAGCAGAAAATGGCAGTTGTGTTGATCTGTTTTCTGAGCTGAGCAGAGTTGACACCTTTCTGCAAAGAACATTTCCTGTGAGTACAGCACAGTGTGAATCAAATGAACTTTATTTACAATCCTTTAAGTTTAATTAATTAGGATAACCCAACTTTTTCTGCAAAATACAAGTGGGTGTTGTCTCGAAGGATATAGAAGTTAAGTTTTTTAAAAGAACACAGGAGCCATAACAACTTTAGTCATTTTTAACCCCATTTTTTAGGTTATGAGCAGGTAAATGTTGCTGTAGCTGGGAGTGATGGGTGTGAGCACAGCTGAGCATCTGCCCTGGCAGTGCCAAAAGTTGATTTCAGAGCAAGGTGAGTTGCAGCATTTCTGCTCACCGATTGCATCTTTCCCCTGCGTTTCACAGAATATTACCTTGAGTAACTTTTACTGGGGTGGCTCTGAATGTGTTAGAGCTGAATGCACTGTTCCTGCCTCACGAGCATCAGTATTCACTGATATGAATGTCAGCTTTGAAGGGCCCTGTCAGCTTTGAAATACACCACTCAATGCGGTGTTCAAAGGCAAAAACAAACACCCACAACCTCATTGTACAGCCTTGTTAGTGCTTGGGAATTAATATTGATAATTAGCTTTTACTACTAAGCATGGCATGTGCTGCACCTGTGTAAGGAATCACTGAAGTACCCCTGAGGGTATTGTGAACTGAGTTTAAGCTTGGCCTTTCTCAGCAGGGTTTCCTCACCTGTTTTTCTTAGGAAAGTCTTTCTGCACCCCAGAACTTGAACCCCCTTTGAATGGGACGCTTGTTAGGGACCTAAAGCACTCTGGATGCCAGAACAGGGAGAAATGCTGAAATAACCACACAGCTATTAAAAAAATAAATTCTTTAATAATAACAACACTGTGCCACAAAAATTATAGGTGCATAGCAAAAGTCTCATCTGGCCTTGAGACAAGAACTGGCTTCTTTTACCTCAACAAAACTATCCTGATATTGCATTTGTGTGCTGGGTTTTTGCAGATTAATGTTGGCTTTGGTGCTGATTTTCCTTTATTGAGAGAGAAGAGGAGGGCAATGGCCTGGGGCTCTGTGCTGGGTGGTTCTTTATAAAACTGTGCAAAGGGAACTTCAGCTCTGAGTGATGCACGCAAGGAACAGCAGAACTGCTCCTTCCCTGCTCTGAAAACCAGCAGAGCTGGCTGCTCTGTGCTGCTGGTCCCTTAAAGCAGCAGAGAGCCACTGAATCCCAGGCTGTGGTGAGGGATTTCTGCTATTGCTCTTTAATGCCAAAGGCAACTGTGTAATTGGTTATTTAAGCATGTTTCATTGCTGTGAAATTGGTAATTTTTTCCCTCTACATGATATTGTGTTCATATTTTCATGAATTGCATCACTTTAATGCATGCAGGAGTTTGCAGAGTGCAAAGTGGGTTTCTCTGTGACTGCAGCAGTTGTGCCAATATTTAAATTACGTTTAAGGCACCATATTCCAGCTGCTGATATGATCACTTATGACTAACCAATTACAATTTGTTAGCACAGAGCTGACCTTTTTCTTGTAAGGAAAGGGCACATTTTACAGCTTCCTGAACACGTCTTATCTACTTAGGAGGTTCTACAGAAAAGTAACATGTAGTGACATTTAGTTTTATTCTAGTTCACTGCCATTAACCTCCTCGTGCTGCCTCTCACACGGTTGTGTGTGGCGCTTGATCAGGAGAGCACAAACTCAGTGTTGGTGCTCCCTGCTGCTTCTCAGAGCTGCAGAATTCCCGTCCTGAGTGCCACACCATGCTCCTGCCTGTGGCACACGAGCTCCTGCAGGAACACAGCCTCATCAGCACAGTAATCACATTGCTGCATGGCTCTGGAGCATCATTCCTTGCAGCACCTGTGCTCTGCCATGAGCAGCCTCGCTGAGTGCCCTAAATCGGTGCAGGCAGAGCAGTGGAGGTGCTCAGGGCCCTTGGAGCAAACCAATTTACCTGGCTGTGTTCTCTGGAATATCCACATTTCACTGCTCCATTGCTGTGCTGCTCAGTGTGCTCTGATTTGCCTCCCTCAGATCAGTTCAGGGGTTGGAGCAGGGGAGGTTTTGCCAAACACATACTCAACCATGAATTTCTGTTTTCAATTCAATATTCAAGAATTTTTTTTATTTTATTGAGTATTTTTATGTGACAGTGTTCACAGGGGTCTTAGGATGTGGGAAGAGACGAGGATCTGACTCTGCGTTTCAGAAGGCTGATTTATTATTTTATGATATATATTACATTAAAACTATACTAAAAGAATAGAAGAAAGGATTTCATCAGCAGGCTGGCTAAGAATAGAAAAAGAAAAGAATCACAACAAAGGTTTGTGTCTCAGACAGAGAGTCTGAGCCAGCTGCACTGTGATTGGCCATTAATTAGAAACAACCACATGAGACCAATCCCAGATGCACCTGTTGCATCCCACAGCAGCAGATAACCATTGTTTGCATTTTGTTCCTGAGGCCTCCCAGCTTCTCAGGAGGAAAAATCCTAAGGAAAGGATTTTTGATAAAAGATGTCTGTGACACTATTATTATTACTGTTTCAATAATTCAGCCACGTATTTCTATTTTTTTTCTTCCCCCCTCCCTCCAGAGGGGTATTCAGACATAAAATCTAAGTGGATTCAGACAAAATTTTAAGACATTTCCCAGGCTGTTTGGTATGTGTGGGACAGCGTGGTTCAAAATCAGGTTTTCTTTTCAGTGAATTTAACGTTTGGAGTCTGCCAGGTTGACTGAGGGCTGGGTACTTGGGGTGTGTGAGTAACCAGGGGCTCAAATCCTCCCTCCTCACCCTCGGGTCAGCTTTCCTCCAGCGCTCATTAAACTCATCAGTGATTTTCATCAGGGAGCAGGAAATGCTCCAGACTAAGAGAAAACCAAGTCAGGAGCACCTAAGCAGCTGCCTGAAGCAGATTGGGGTCAGCCCAAGCCTGAGCTCTTGCCTTGGGTTGGCATGTTTTCCATTGCTTTGTGTTACTGCAGTTCCCAGTACTTGACAATGTTGATGGGATTTGGAATAAAAGCAGTGGGGAAGAATTCAGCCCAAGCATACAAGTTTGGAAGTGAATCGTTAATCAGTCCCTAATTATTAGCACTCACTAATGTGTTGCTGGGTAAGGACAGCACAGATCTCAGTTTCAGCCAGGCAAAGCTTTCTGCTGAACAGTTAATATTCCATGTGCAGTGCCATGTCCTGTGGTGGGCACGAGCTTGCATACTTGAGGACTTCTTTTGTCCTTTCAATGCATCTGTTTTCAAGGATTTTAGACTTGTCTGCTCTTCAAAGCTAAAAAAAAATCTGAATATATATTTAGGCTCATGTAATTAATTAAGCCCCCCTCTTGCTTTCTGATGTGGTACCAATCTTTTGGCCAAATTTTGTGTTTGATTCATTAATGAGGAATTTTATCTTTACCCAGTTTTGCTGTTTTGGGTTTATTTTTCAGCTATGTGGGTAACTATCAATGTCCATAGCAGGTTTATTTTGTGCACATATCAGACTTATTTAAATGAAGACACTTCATGGCTGGCTTAGAGCAAAAATTCATACCACAATTTCAAAAGAGTAGCACAGCAAATGAGGGGCATGAAACTAAAAATACTGAAGATATAAAAGCTGAGAACCTGTATGGCAGCACCTCTAGTTTGTGTTTCCAAAGAAATGGGATTTAGCAGTGTGGAAGTGGTGCAAAAGCCACGTTAAATAAAGAGGGCAGGCAAAGGTTTATTATGTTTATTTGTCATTTAAGTGGCTTTGTGTCAGTAAGAGAATGATGAGCTTGATTTCTGAAGATTCATCTGGAAGCAGAAGTTCCTTATTTATACACAGAGGAGGAAAGAGATGGATTTCTATGGCAGAGCTCATTTGCTCCTTTTGATTAGGGGCAATGACAAGGTCCTCCCATGAATTTTGCATGAGGAATTTTGCTTTTCACAGTGCTTTGTTAAAAATGAGATTGCAGCAGATATCACCTTGATAAGTAGCTACAATAATTTTGCACAGCTTAGTGAGATCTGGCAGCTAATGTCTAGCTCAATATCTAATACATTAGACACATTACTTATTAAAAATTTCTGTGGCTAAATCTGAGAGGGAGTAGACAATTTCATGGTCAGATATTAATAACATCTATATATAGAGCAGTCCAGGGGAAGCAGGAAGGACATTTCCCAGCCTTGTCCTGCAGGAATTGCACAGCCTGTTTGCTATGGCTTGCTCTTCTCAGGTCAAAAGGAGTTAAATGGGATTTCTGCCCAGCTGTATGCGCAGCCTGCAAGGATCATTTCTCCTGGAACAACTCTGTGGGCCTGAATTAGGTTTTACTCCAGTGAGTTATTTTTATGATATGGGAGATGTAGGTCAAGAGAGATTAAGGAGCTGGACACAAACTGGTGGTTGTGACCCAATGGGAACATGGAAGCAGAATTTCCTGCTTTGCCAGACCAAAAGCAAAGGGACAGAAGTGTCTCAGGTGAATGAAGGGGCAGATAAATGGGGTTTCTTTCTCATTTGACCAGAACTTGTGCACTAGAATAGAGAAGCCTCTTACACTGGGAAACACATTTTACTGAGATTAGGCCATTTTAGAGGTGTCATTTTGAGGCTTGTTACCAGAATGAGGCACTTTGGAGCAGATTACTTTTGCAGGTGAATAAATTGGAGTGTTATTATCCTGCAGAGCTCTTGGCCTTATCACATCAGAGCAGATACCCTGAGATGGGCAGGCATTGAGGCCCCAGTTAAATGACAACAATTATGTCACAAATGAAAGGGTGAAGATTGTTTTTAGGGTTTGGAAATTCTCATGTTGAATTGGGAAAACACAAAAAGATTCCTAAGCTTAAGTTTACAGCTTTTATATAAACGTATATTGATCTTTTTGATTAAAGGTCTACCTATATCTTATTGCCAAAAGAGAAAAGATAAGGTTGTTTCTCGCCCTCTCTTTTAAAATATTTACATTAAAATATGTTACATGGGGCTTGCACCGTATTTAGAAATCTGGAAAACAAGAAACTGTGGTGTTTCTACCAGACTGTTGTTTTTATAGATATTTTTTATGGCAAAATTTCAAAGAACTATTTTTCTTCACTCCCCAGAGGTCATTGAAATAAAGGATTAGTTTGGATGAAAGATTGACACCAAGGATTAGAGCAAACTGCAAGAGTGCCAGTAGCAAAAGTGCAAAATGGCTCAGAGGGGTAGCAGAGAGGAGCTTTTACTTTATGCAGAGAATCAAAGGACACAGTTGAGAAAAAAACTCACAAGTGCCAGTGATCGTGGGTGCAAAGTGCTGGTTAAAATCCTCCAAAAGACAAAGCAAAGTTCGAATGGGTTTGGTTTTTTTACCTTTAAATTTTCAATGACTTTTTAGTGTGTTCGGTTTAAGAGAAGTGTTTTCATTTTGCATCGCAGCGCCCTCACCTCTGGCTCAGGCCCAGCACTTGTGTTGTCATCCTGCATTCAGCATGGAAATCCCTTAATTATCATCTGGCTCTGAAGAGCTCTGGACCTGAGCTGCTCACGGCAATGAAAGTTGCTTAAGGCACTTTTATTTGAGACCATGGAGCCCTGAAATGCTGGGGTGTGTTTTTTTTTTTTCTTTCATGGTGTATTATTAAGACAGCAATCAGCCACTTATGTGGAATCCACACTTGGCATTTCGTGGGCTTTGTGCTGGTGTCTACACAAGGGAATTATCCCCTCTGACATAGAGGAAAACCAAGATGACTTTTTTAATTAAAGCTCTCCTATTTACTGTGAAAGCCACTGATAGAGCAGTCTGTGGATATATTGAGTTGAGTTGAAATCTCTGAAGGAATACAGGAAATAATTTTGCCATCTGCAGTTCCAACAAGCATACAATAAAAATTCCTTGTCCTGTATGGGTGTGGTTAGAAAGTTGTTGAAAGTAAGTTCAAGTACAGCAAAATTTTGCCTCTGTGTCTTATAAAGATTACAAATTCCCTTAAAAAGTTATGGTAAGATTGGACTGGATTTGAAGGAGACCTGAGGTTGTTTTTTGAAGTTTCAAGCCCCTACTGAGACAGATTTAGGTACTAAAAGTCTCTGTGAGTCTGTTTGGTGTCACAGCTATTACTAAAGTGTGGCAGAGCTCAGATGCCATCAGTCAGCCAACCTTGGTTTTATATGTCCTCTGTCATTAAAAAAAGAATCTTAAACCAGGAGGGAAGCTCAAGAGTTAATACTGTAGATGTAAAATTCCTGATTTTTTTCCTTGAATCTGTTATTGCAGAAAGCTTTAGGAGTTATCTGAACTGATGTTGTTTTCAAAAGCAGAATGTGCCCTTTAAAACAAATCAAGGGCATGTCTGAACTCTTACATTTTTTTTTGAGTTATT
Source organism: Melospiza melodia melodia (assembly GCF_035770615.1). Classification (NCBI taxonomy): domain Eukaryota; kingdom Metazoa; phylum Chordata; class Aves; order Passeriformes; family Passerellidae; genus Melospiza; species Melospiza melodia. The sequence continues at coordinate 18,759,846 of NC_086209.1, read as the reverse complement.
ACTGTTAAAGAAGAGGTCAGATTAGCTGGAAGATGTCTCCAGTGGAGTTCTGAAGCCTCAGCTGGTTTCTCACTTCAGACCTGCTTTAGAATAGTGAGATACAAAGAAATAAAAGGAATCTCAGCGTTTTTGTTCTTTTTAGTTTTCTGAAGAATGATATGACCTTTTCAGGGAAAGATGCCTGCAGTGCCTGAAGTCACAAGATATCCACAAACAACTCTAAAAATAATGGTTTGCCATGTTTTCTTTAATTTCCAGTCTGAACAGATTGAAGTTTGTGTTTGATGTGAGAGTTACACTTGGATATTTGGGTAAAAATACATACTGGAATTAAACACTCATCCCTCTCTCTATGAGACATGAGCTACAGTCACATATTAAGTTGCAGAGCCAAAGAAAGAATTATTTTGGGTAAACTAACAGGTAATTTCATTGCAGTAATAGATGATAGTGATGATTTAAATATAACTTCTGTATAGGGGTTGGTTTTGTGCCAGAAATGGGCACAGGAAGAAAGGAATTCCTGGGAGTTCAGGAATTGCAGTGAATTTCCTGACTAGCTTGAGCAAAGAAGAAACTTGAGGGGAAGGAAACCAAGGCTGGCTGGAGTTTTGAGTCTTCAGGCCAAGAGCCATTGAGGTCTGAAATAAAATCTGTGCTGAGGAAGGGCACTTTGAACTAAAATTGATAATTAGATTTTTCTATTTAATTGTACAACTGGCAGTTTTAGAGGAGGGAGTAGCTCCTTGTGGCTGTGTGATGTAAAAAACAGCTAAGATTACCAGGAAAAGAAAAAAGGAGTTTATTGACTGTAAGTCTTGACTCCCTAGTACTTCTGAATTAGCTTGAAAAGAAGAAGAGGATGACTCATCCCAAAAAACTGGACAAATATTTTCTAGGGATGGGGTTGTGCAGTATTTTCTATCACATCCAGTCCTAGTTTTAAGTGGATTTATTTGTTCTTAACCACCTCACTGTGCATGGAAGTGAATGTACACAAATGATTCTTGAGCCTTTTAATAGTTTTTTGTGTTATTTTATGTTCTGGGCAGACAAAGCAAGGTGAGCTCCTGTTGCTAAATTCACCTTTACAGTTCATGTAGGCATTTTTCAAGTTCCAGTGCTTGTTGGTAAAGTTTCTTTTGTAGCAGGAAATAATGTGAACAAAGAAATTCTTCAGGACTTGGAAAGTACCAAAACATGAATTTAGACTGCATGAACAGGTTGTGAAAGAAAATCTCTGTTGTGGGCAGCTTTACATGAGAAAGCTTCCCTCCTTCCCAGGCCAGGCTGTGCTCTCTGTGATCCAAACCAAAGTTTCAGGTTTGGGAGGTGCTGTCACCACAGATGAAGGCTGAGGATCGTGTAGAGAAGCCTTTGTGACCTTGCAGGCAGGAGAAATGAAAGGGAATTCAGTGCTAGAACATGCACATAGGCAATGAGGGTGGTGCATGTGGGGAGTGAAGCCTGTCAGAAATAATGGATGAGAAGGATCTGACTCCACCTGATCACTGAGGGCTGCTGATGGCAACAAAGAGAGTCACAAAACGTGTTCTGAGGGGGAAATACTTATGCCACCCCATCTGGAATACTGTTTATAATTCTGATCAGCCATGGTAAAGAAAGGGTTGCTTTGGCCTGGCAGGTATTTATGACTAAATTATCAGAAGGCATCTTTTATGGAGCTGCAGTCACAAGGAGAATGAAGGAGCTTGATGTCATGTGGTTATCGACAAAATTATTATAAGGATATTTCTGAGCTGTAAAATACATGAAAAGAAGAGAAAGGGGAATAAATATCTCAGTGAAAAGCCTTTTTCAGCTGAACAAAATGGAGTGGAATGGTTAATATCAATATGCTGGGAATGAGAAGTGACCTAACTCCCTTGATTTCTGCAAGTGGGTCAGGAGACTTAAATGCTCTTAGGAAAAGATGTTCAATTAAATATGAACAGAGACTAAATTCTACAATTCAAGTTTTTGTCTTGGAAGAATTGGGAGAATGTCAGAAATTGCTCTTCATTCCCAGTGTGCTGAAATAATCCCCTCCCAAGAGCCTTTATCTCCTGTTCAACAGCATAAATCCATGAGAATGTGTGAAAATAACAACCACTTCTGAGGCTGCTACGTGGGCTTTTGGAATGATGGAACATCTCATCATTTTGTCCATTTGCTGCTCTCTTGAAAAGTAAAAGAGGTGCTCACACTCTTGCTGAGTGCTGGGCATTGTATTTGGAGCAGATTTTTCTCAGCTCTTATGCAGATTGAGGCTTGATTGCCCCAAATCTGCAGCAGAAGGGCCCAGGAGCCAAAAGGACTCCTCAGAGTGCTGGAATTATTGCTGTGGAACCTCTGGGGAGCAGCAGTGAGTCCAAATACTGTTAAAGGGAAACTCTGAGCCAGTGTGGTCGCAGATTGGGATCTTGAACAAGCTGGGAGTGGTGATAAGTGGGAATTAGTGAGGCCTGAGCTGGCTGAGCCAGGCCACTGCACTTGTCCTTTTTACACATGAGAGATCAAGGAGTTCTTTTTTTTCCCCCTCTTCTTGCTCAAGAGAAAACCTCATCTTCCACTGATTGTGGTTTATCACTACCAGAGATAATCTACTGGGAAACTGGAGCTCTTGAGGATTCCTTAACTGCTAGGTGCTGACAGATATCTGAATCAAAAATTGTCTCTAAATCCCCCTCTCTTCTCAAACTTTCTATTATCTGGAACTAATTTTGGCTCTCCTCACTTCTATGAGATGTTTGTTAGAAAGCAATTTATTAAAAATAGATTTCAACAGCAAGGTAAACACCAAGTGATTGGATCCATATCCCCATATGTAACCCAGTAGCAATTTTTTCATAATCAAGAGCATTTACCTTGAATTTGGAGTAGTATAATTTAGTCTAGTAATTGAATGGCAGCAGGAAAGTATTGGAATTAAATACAGAAAGAACACCCTGGTTTTGATTCCTTTAGTTCCTAATATTGTCTAACAAGGTTTTTAAGATTCCCATCTAGATTTATAACTTGTGACTTGTGTTCCACGCAGGAAATGTATAAATTCTAAGTATACAGGATTTGAGATATGATATAATTACCTTTAGATATCTAAAACCCATGTTTTGGTTAAACTACTATAAACTCTTTATTCTCTTCAGATCCATTAAGCTTGAACAGTTGCCTTTTAATTTTTGGGTGACATTCTCCAGCTAAAACTTTGCCTTCTGTAAGATAAATTTCCCTCTATAAAAACGAGAACAGAACAAACACTTGCTGCCCTTCACCTGTGATTTCTGAGCTCCTGCATTTAGACTTTTCACAGATTTGTGACATTATTGTTGCTTTTACATTCCTGTCTGTGCATGCAAATATTTATAGATATTTTCCTCCCTAGATATTTCCTTATAGCTCACGAGAGCAAAAAACTAGATTGCATTCTATTTACTGACTTCAGATTCACCCCTTCAGCTGTTCCTGACAACCAGCAGGAACTTTATCTCAAATGTCTTTTTGAGCTGTAATAGAAACAGGAAACTCTTTCAATTTCTGTCTTGTCTTTGAATGAACAAGAAAAGAAATCTTCGTGGGAATTTCTAGGGAACCTGGGTAGTGAACTTAATTAAAGCAGATGTACAATTTGCAAGATCAGAAGGATTTGCTCTAGAGGCTAAAAAAGAATAAGACTCTGTAGGTGATTGTGAGTAATGTATAATATGCATACAGTGAAGGAGGAAATTCTGTGAGATGTACATTTCTTATTTCTATCTTCTTTAAAAGAATAAGTTTAACTGCTGAAGATCATTGCTAAAAGAGGTGGATGTATATAACAGCTGGCCTTACAGAAACATTGACTCCAACTTGATCCATTTTCCTGGAGTATAGCAAGGAGAAATATCCCAGGGTTAAGAAATGTGTCAAATCTGGTGCTCATTAAACCTACACACATCCATAATCTGTTCCTCTGTGCAGCTGAGAGATCTCTGATTTGTGCATGACCTGCTGGTTAAACATCATCTCTCTTTTCTAAATAGTGTTGTCATCTGTGCACCAGTTGTAGCAAGGAAAGTAAAATCTATTCTCTTGAGAGCTGAGGCAGGACATCATGAACACTTGGAAACGGTGGCTGGGTTAAAAATGATTTCTAATCTATAGCCAGGTGCTCAGGAGGGGCACAGAAAGAACAGGTCTCGGTGCAAAACTGCTTTGTAGTGTTATGTAGCTTAGATTTAGGGGATCTTTAACAGCTGAGAGCAGAAATCCAATTCATCTGCTGCTGCTGTAGCCAGAGCAGTTTGTGTGGCAAACCCACTGAGGCAGAGTGTGCAGCAGGGAAGGAGCTGGGAGTTGCATCAGGCAGGGCTCAATCCCTGGCACAGAAGGTGTTTAAATCCTGCACTGCATGCCAGGATCCGGCACCATTCTGATTACAAAATGCTTGCATTTGTTGGTTTCTTTTCTCACAGAAGTGAGGGTGGAGAAGCAGCTCTGGAGCTGTCGCATTTTGCAGGATGACAGGCTGCTTTGCTGAGTGCCTCTCCCCACAATGGCAGGCAATCTTGTCTTTTACAAACCTGCTCGACTTGCCTTTGTTTTTGCTTTTTTCCTCCTGTTCAAATTTCCAGACAAGCCACAGAGCTGCTGCTGGAGCTGTGAGTGAAATTCCTTCTCTCTGCTCCACTGTTCTCTGCCAGGCTGCGCTAACAAGCCGCCTTCCCAGCAAACTCTCAGATGGAAAAAGCTCTGATAACCTGAAAGAGGGCTTTTGTTGTGACTCCTCTAAACCCCAGAGGTGTGGGCTGTCTCTTCTGCAAGGCACACGCTCCTCTAAACCCCGAGATGTTGGATCTTCTCTTCCTCAAAGCACTCAGTCACAAAGACCTGTGCAGAGCCAGATTCCTTTTTTTAGTCCTTTGAGAGTCTGGGACATGGAAGGAGTGGAAACTCAGGTGCCAATGCTCAAGTGCAGCGTGCAGGTGAATTCTTTCTCCAAAGAAAGGCTGGAGTCAATGCATTGCTTTACTTTTACTGTAACCCAGCCTCTGGCAGCTCTGAAACTCTCAGCTCCTGCAGTTCCCTTCCTACTGTGGGGCACTGAGAGCTCCAGAGCTCCTTTAGACAACCAGAGGGGAGGGACAGCATTGTTCTTGTACCAGGTCTGTGCTTCCAACCCAGCACATCCAGATTTGGATCTCTTAAATGTGAGAGAGACATTTGGCATCAGTGTAAGTTAGAAGCAGCTGGAGAAGATGACAATGATTGCTGGGCATTTGCTTAACGTGATACCTGGAAATATTTGGGGGTGCTAGTCTGGATTTAGGTGCCACTGGTTTTTTGGGGTTTTTTTTGTGGGTTTTTTTTTTTTTTTTTTTTTTTTTTTTTTTTTTTTTCTGTGCTGCTTTCTGTCTTTTTTGGGCCATTTTCTTTTTTTCAAGGAGCTAAGGGTGTAACTGAGGGTAAAATGGGAAACTGTTCCCAGAGCAGGAGCAATCCCAGAATGGTTTGTGTTGGAAGGGATCTTCAAGATCTCACTCCAGTCCTCTGCCATGGCAGGGACACCTTCTGCTATCCCAGGTTGCTCCAAACTGGCCTTGGGATGGGGCAGCAATGGGGGGCAGTAACAGAAGGGTTTTCTGGCCAGAGGAGAACACCCTGGCCAGCAGTGAGTGAGTCCTGCCAAGCTGGTCAGGAGCACTGGGAGTTTAGAGTGACTCTGTAAGGATAAGGATTAAAAAGACCCCAACCTCATAAACCCAGGGATGTCTTCTCACAGATGAGATGAACAGGTAACAGAGCTGATTATCTCAGCTTTGTGCCTATCTAAACTGCAAGAATTGCAACTGGGCAATACTAGAGAATGTTTCAGCTCAAGTAACGAATGTGATTTCCTATGAAAGGTGTGTGGAGGGGCAGGACCTGCCTGACATCACGGGGAGGATGCTCCCAGCTCCAGCTCCGCTCTCGGGCTGCTGTTCAGCTGGCCTGACCCTGAGTGTGCTCAGGGCAGCTCTGCAAGGGAGGAGGCGTCAGGCTGTGCAAACCTTGACCTGAGGGTTTGGGATTTCCCTGCCTGGGGTACCTGATGAGCTGGACCTCTCTGAAGCATCTCGGGGTGCTGAAAGCCCCCAGGACGTGCAGCCATTTGGTAGCTGTCACCCCGGAGAGGCACAGGGTGGCTGTGGAACAGTGTGGGAGCTGCCTGGAGAGGAGGAATCAGTCGGGTAACAGCTCTCCAACCATCCCAGGGAGCGAGACTGAGTCATTAGCTTGCTGCTGTTGTACTAGCCAGACAATTTATTGTTAAATGCTTGTCTGTAAAGAAAAATCTGCTTTTACTGGGAGCTCTCGATAGCGCTGACATTTACTCAGAGTAAATCTAACACGGATTGGCTCAGAACACTAGAGCCTGACAGACATGACATTTGCTGCTGCCATACTTTAACCAATATTGTGATGATAAGGTCTTGGCTATCCAATGGAATTGATGAAATACAATTTTAAACCTAATGGATAGTCTATTTACCTTTACACTAAGCTGTAAGAAGAAATAAATTAAGGATCTTTTCATGCTTCTTGGTATACACTGAAAAAAAACCCCATGAATTAAATTTACCCTTATTTCCATTGTCTCCAGACATTGAAAGTACAAGTTAGGGCATTTTTTTCTGTCCTTTTTGGGAGTGTGCAGGTCTGTTCCCAGCAGCCTTGCCACAGTGCAGATTATACATGATCTTTAAGGGCTGGATGATTGCATCATGCTGGAAACCATGCAGTGGGAAATGAGGAGGGGATTGGTGACAGGCACAGTGACTTCACTGAGCAAAAACCTTGTCTGTGCCTGATTCCCAGCACTGCTGGGTGAGGGCTGAGTGCCAGGCATCATCCACCTGCCCTGCTGGGAGGGTTTGTCACTGTCCCACACAGTGTGACCGTAAACAGGACAGTGGGGGTGACACCTGGGCACAGGTGGGCGAGGAAGGGCTGGGTGGTCACTCAGGGCTGGGCCAGTGTCCCCTGACCAGGAACAGAGCACTGCTGGTGCCAGGGGCTGTGCTGGGGCTGGCACTGCTGAAATCCCCTCTGGTGACAAGGGCAGTGGCACTGAGCAGCCCTGCAGGGTCACTGGACAGAGGATGCCACCCACAGGGACCTGGGCACAGAGCCAGGCTGGGTGCAATGGTTGGGAGACTTTTATATATTTATATATTTATATATTTATATATTTATATATTTATATATTTATATATTTATATATTTATATATTTATATATTTATATAAGAATTATGTAAATTTATATTTAGATTAAATTCTATAAACCGCACAAGATCAGTGTGGTTCAGCTCTCAGCGTGAGCTTGGTACCATGTCTGGGATCCAGGAGATATCACTGGGATCAGGGATTTGGGGATGCTGGGAGATGAAAATATGGACCAAGGAGCAGAGTTTGGGGCCCTCGGGAGTTAAACCATGTGTGTTGTATTTGCAGGGACCCCTGTGACAGGCATGAATGATCAATCTGACTCCATGTTCTCAGCAGGCTCATTTATTACTTTATAATACTATATTATATTAAAGAACACTAAACTAACTAGCTAAAGAATACAGAAAGGATACCTGCTGAATGCTAAAAAGATAATAATGAAAACTTGTGACTCTTTCCAGAGTCCTGGCACAGCCTGGCCCTGATTGTTTCATTGGGTTCTGCTGTGGGCTGTTTTGACTCTTTGGCCAAGCTCCAAACACATTCCACATATGCAAAACACAGGGGAAGCAAATGAGATAAGAATTGTTTTCCTTTTTTCTGAGGCTTCCCAACTTCCCAGGAGCAAAATCCTGGAAAAAGGGATTTTTCAGAGGATGTGAATGCCACACCATGTGCACATCCAGATGTGGATGGGAGGACAGATGTGGCACTGTCTGAAAGGGTCCCTGCCAAGCTGGGAGGTGCCAACCCCACCAATGATGCACCTTCAGCATCAGCCATGGCAAAAAACAACCTAAAATCCAACAACCAAATCCCTCACACCAAACAAATCATTGAGTTATGGTGATAGTCACAGGGGAATAAAAATCGTGGTGGAAGAGAGGAGGAAATTATCAAGTTGTAATCACCGCTTGAAAAAGAGTGTGCTGGAAAAATATTATAAACATTACCAGCATTTAGCATCATTTGGGAATATCTTGCAGGAAATGAAATGATGTATTATTAAAAATATGAAATAGTTTTATTTCCACTAGGAAATGAAAGAGTTGCACAAGGATGGTTCTTTCATAAATCATTCACATAATATTTCTATTCTAGCATTAGTCATAAGTTCAATTAGCAGTAGTGTAGTGTGTCAGGAGTTGTGTTGATGAGATCTAATTATTTATGGATTTCTTTGGCCACTTTTTTTAAAAAATGTGTTGAAGTAAAGGTTATTGTCCTTCATGGTTTAAGATAATCAAATTACACAGTGTTGTTGGGAGAGAAGCAATTACCAGTCATGCACACACAATTAAAATAAATTTTGAAACCTTCAGAGAGATTTAACATTTTATTATTATTCTTAAGTATGAATATTTTCATAACAGTTTGTAGAACTGCTGGAAAGTCAGAACCTATTATTTTTAATGCAAACTGCTAATACATTTCTTTTAGTGGCTCTTCCATTTGAATAACAGTTTTGGTGAGCAGCAGGGGACTGTTGAAAGATTCCTAATTTTGAAGGTAGACATAGAAAGAATTAAGAAAAAAACTTTTTTTTTTTTTTTTTTTTTCCAGAATGTATATCTGAGTTATTTTAAGGCCATGGCTAATGAAATCTTGATTTTCTGACTGTGGTAGACAACTCTTGACCAATAATATTGGATGAAACCTTAACACTGTAGAACATTGAATTCAAATTGCTGCAAATTTAAGCACATTTTGAACATTCAGGCATTTGATTGTTGATGGCTGCTAAATATTTTTAAAGGGACGTTATTGCAAAAAATATATGTAATTCTTGTCATGCTATAGCAGAATAGTGATGAACAGCGGAAATGACACAAGACTTAATTAAAGAAATTAAAATGTAATTAGCTGGCAAAGGGAATGGTGTGAGGCACTGTAGAACAGAGTGGTGCTTCTGGGCTTAAGGCAGACTCTGCTTGCTGGAAAAGTGCAATTTCATTGAGAGAATGCTGGGGAGTGTTATTTACCATAAAATATCAACGTATTTTATATCTCTGAAGTGCATGCCAGTTATTGGTTCTGCTTTGTTTCTCCTTTCAAGAATTGAGAGTGTAAGAGCTGATCTCATTTTTCAGCAATGATTTTGTGGGTTTTATTGGAAAATTAAAAAAAAAAAGTAACAAAAAACTAAATGTGGTTACTACCCCTTTTAAATGTAGGAGACAAAAAGCTAACCAGAACTAGAATCTGTGTTTTATTCCCACTGTCACAAATGTTTCCCAGTCAAAAGTTAAATTCAGGTTGTCAGGAGTTTGTCTTGTGGCATTTGACAATCAGAGAGGAGGAGCTGGGGTGTCTGTGGGCCCAGCTGGGTCCTTGGTGGGGTTCCAGGTTCTGTGGGCTCCTCTGGACCCTGGCAGAGCCTCCTGGCACACGAGGAGGGCAGGGCAGCCTTGGTGTTGATATTTTTGGTGCTTTCTCTGCTGCATCATTAACTGAGCTTACCAACAGAATGGTGTGCCAGTTCCCCGTAACCCTTTGTGTTATTTAACATTTATATTTAAAGACCTTGTGGCTGTTGAATGGAAATGATGCCAGACAATCAAGGCCAGCTTTAAAACACAGGCACAGAAGGGAGTGCTGGTGAAATGGAGCAGTTTTGGAGTTTTCTTTCAGTGTGCAGGAGATAAACCCCCAGGTTTTGTATTTAGTTTTGCTCTCCACCTCTGGGGACTGAGCAATTTCTCATCCTGTGATGTCCACAGAGAAATTAGCAGCAGAAATCAGTGTGGCAACATAAGAGAAGCCCAAATCAAATAACAGAAAGTTGTTTAATCCACTGTTGGGCTCTCCAGGACTGGAGTTGCTCTGTGTGACCACAAACCCAAATTTCCAGAGGTGATTATCCCCTCCAGGTTACCTGCAGTGCTTCTCTGAGGCAATGACAGGCAAGAAGAATGCCATCAATCATTCCACATTATCCCCATTAAACCTTCTGGCTGATGTAAGGAGAATATTGGGCTCCTTTTGTTTTTTTACTGAGATTCAATTCTGGCACACTTGAAATTGTAAGTATACAATGAGCGGAGAGGAGAGCTGTCCCTAAATCAGATTCTCTCTAGTTTAAATGCTATTTATTCCAAACAAAGCACCTGAAAAACAGTTAAAGTTTCAAAAGTGTCTGCAAGCAGGAGGTAACAATGTTTGGCTTTTTCCTTTTCCCCAAATATTGAAAGATTTTCAGTAGGGGATAAAAGAGAAGAGGCATTTATTACAATATTTTCTAGCGTTCCTGGGGTTAACATTGCTCAGAAAAGGTGAGGGAGAGGCAGTGCCGTGACAGAGCAGATTTTGGGAGCTTGCATCTTGCCTGAGTGCCCCAGATTGGTGAGAATTGCAGATGTTTCTGTCCCTGGGGTAACCCCTCAGCAGCTGGGAATGGGAATGGGGAACCAGAACATCTGGGAGAGGTTTCTGGGCAGGACCTGGAGTCTGACACAAACCTGGGCTCGTACAGCTCCCCGTTTTCATGGCCTGAAGGGGAACACTGAAAATACTCTGTGCTTGTAGTGGAAATCTGCTCTGAGAGAGACAGAGGAGAAGCTTAGTGACTTTCCAGTTCTTTCAACAAATATATACACAAATATATATATATATATATATATATATATATATATATATATATATATATTGTGTTTAATGCCCTTGGTGTGACTTTGAAAGGGATCTTAAGGAATTCCCAGAATACACATCATGTGGTTTCTGCGTTTGGTTTTACTCGTTAGCTAAATATGGTTGTAATTGTTGATGTAATTTTTTAGCTAAATATTGTAGCTAATTGTTGCTGAACTAATGTCCAGCATCCAAGGTACTTAGTGGTTCCATATTTTTAAAATTATTGGCATTTACACACTGGAATACTCAAAAGGTTAAACAATATTTTCACTAATTCACCACATTCTTTATCAGTGGACACAATTTGAGAAAATACCTTGAAATGGTTTATTCTAAAAACAAACATTGGCTCAAAGCTGCCCTTTCACAGTGAAGTGGCAGTCACGGAAGACTTTTGCTATATGGTAATTTCTGTTTTCATGACCAAACTTTGATGAAATTATTTGATCAAACCCATGATGTTCTGACGTGACAAGTTATTTACTAACATCTAATTAGTTCACTCCAAAAAAGCTAATAATTTCATTCAAGAAGTGTTATATAATATTTTTAAATGTTATATAATAATTTCATCCTATGTTATATAATAATTTAGTTCAAGAAATATGTTGCATTTAATAAAATTTAAAATACAGCTAGAGTACAAGACTTGAATGATTAATATCCTCTAAGTTTCTTTGAGTAGCTTGCATGGAGTGCTGATTTTTTTTTTTTTATCTTTACTGAAATGATTGTCTTGAAATGAAACAGGAAGATTTTCTATTACTTAGACTTCAGAGGTTTAGCTGGTATTTCCAAATCAAAATGAAAAGCAGTTGTTAAGTGGTAAACAGCATTTAAAAATCGCTGCCCCTTTGTCCCTGTGTTTGCAGTTAATGCTCAGCCTGAATTTCCTGCTGCATCATGGCAATAAAAGAGACCTGAATTTCCTCTAAAAGGAGCTCTGACCCCCTGGCACCAGGACTGACTTTCAGTGTGATAATTCTGATGTTGTACTTTTGTGATAAAGGAGCAGTAACTGATAGTGCCAGAGACCAATCCTAGGCTCTCCTAATGCAGCTGAAATTTCTGATGTGGTAACCATGTGATACTTAAGGGAATTGTGTTTTCTTCTACTCCTGTGCTCAGCTTTTGCATTCAGGTGTTTTGCTAAGGAGTTGCTGTGCTTGGTTTCCTTTCCTTTCTTTGCAGTCGTTTTGCAGTGCTCGCAGGTGATGGAAATAAGTTACTTGTGAAAAATGAAAAATAACTTTGCTGATGTTACAAAGTCTGTTTTGTTTGGAACGCGTTTTCTCAAAAGTGTTTTAAGTTATGGAAGCACAGATTGGCTCTGTCAAGCAAAGGCTGGAAAGGCTCTCTGATCATATCTGAGATGTGGATTTTAAAAGAATGTCCTAAATAAAGGCTGAAACTGAATATTGAACAAAGATTTGGGTGTGCATGGGAGGAAAATCCATCACTGATGTCCAAGAGAGCTGTCCCTTGAAGCTGTGAGATCTCAGGTGTCACTGAATGCTGGCACTGTGCCCTTAGTTTCTCTCAGGGTACTTTTGCTTTTACTACAAAAATCTGGTTTTGGGCTGCTTTGAACAAGAGTAGACTCAGAATTGTGCAAATGTTGTGTCCCTGCTGCAGAGGTGCCTGCTGCTCATGGGAGGAGCCCTGCAAAGGCAGCAGCAGCATCCTCGGGCTGTCCCACACCTCTGTGGGCACAGGTACCAAAGAAACACCTGGTGCTGCTCTGTGAGCAGGGGGAGGCTCTCACAGCTTCTGCTGAGCCACACAGAATTGCTGGGGTTTTTTGTAGCCTTCTAGAAAGGACACAGTAATGACATAATGTGAATGCCCAGGGTTTCAGATGTTTTATTTTCTGCTCTTCCCAGAAAAATGGGTTATAAATATCTATTAGGAGTCCCCATTCTTCCAAGTTTACACTGCAATAATTAATTTTACGCTTCCTTTTTTTTTTTTTTTTTCTTTTTCCCTCACATATTCTCTTATCCACCAAGTTCAGAGGTTTAGGCCTAGCAAATCACCCAGGGGCTATTATTTTTAGAGTTGCCAAGTCTGGAAATACTCATGATCCTGGGAAATGTTGTCTGTGTATTTATAATTCAGAAGCTGGAGGGAATTGGTTGTCCTTCAGCAGGCTTTGCAGTAAGCCTCCTATGTAATTCTGGAATATGATACTGATTGCTTTGGGAACCTCTTCATTTTGGCAGGAGCACTGAAGCTTGTGTTTGAACATGAAAAAAGCTTTCATGGGTTTGGAGGGTCTGTCTTTATTGCAGGAATTTGTTGTGAAAAGGTATCCAAGGCAGAGGTTTTTGGTTTTTCCTTCCTTCATGTCAGACATGATATTCAAATTACAAACTAAAACTACAGGGTAAAATTATGATCATTTTACTGCATGCTAAGGGGCAATAATGGGATGACTTTTGGGATGGGTTTATTCATTTGAAGCAGCAGAACAACCCTTAACCCCTGGGGAAGCTCCCACAGCATTCCCGGAGGCCAAACCAAAGATTGTCACCATCCTTTCCAAGGCAAGGTCACAACTGCAGCTTTGGGGGTTTGGCTGAATCAAGGAATTCTGGAAAATTGAGATAGTGCAGTGTGCCATCAAACCCTTGGGTAAATTTGGCTCTGGTGGGGACTGAGGTGAGGGGGGAGATTTGGCTCTGCCTCTGTGAAATCCAGAATTGGGGACAAATTTCACAGTGCTGATGGATCTGGTTGGAGCCCGCGGGTTTTAATTCCAGAAGGGGCTGATAGAGGAAAATTGGAAATACAGGAACCAGGCTGTGCTGAAAACTTCAATTTTTGGGGAAAACTTTTCCTCTCCTTCTTTTTGTTGTGGTGTGGTGACTTGGTGGAGTGGATTTTATATCCCATTTGGTTTCCACCCAGCTGGCAGCAGCTGCAGGCAGGGAGGAGATGCTGCAGGAGGAATTCCTCCACCAAGAGCCCTGCCCAGGCCCTCTGCCCCATCCTGCACAATTAATCTGACAAAACACCTTGAAATAGTTTATTCTATAAACTCTTTATATGGATATTTATATATTTATTTATTTATATATGTTTGTATAGTTAGATATTTATAGACATCTATACCAGTGCATTTATTTCCTGCCTCATTATTCTGAGTGATGAGTAGATGGACTGAATTCACTGGGGGTGCTGCTGCTGCTGAACCTTTATCAAGTGCCAAAGCATTTTTAGGGCAGAAGCATTTCTTTGTAAAATATATAGTCAACTAACCATAACTGTTTCCAAACTGCAGAACTTCTAGCATCTGACTGTTTCTGTTCAACTGATAATTTAATTGAGAGCTGAATACTTGTATGAAATATCTTGTGAAATTATATTTAGCAATAATGCTTTAATTAGTAAAAATTATGTTCTTGAGGATAATTATTTAGCAATATTTTGAGTTTAATTAACAGCTACATTATTCCAACTTTTATGCTATAATAATTAATACATTACTAATTCTGTTGGCACAATTAGAAGAAACTAATTGCTTGAAATTTTTGTGCCTATAAAAAGGTTAAATTAATTAAGATTACCATTAGAATAATTTGTACAAGATTTTGAGTAACTAATATTCTGGCTTATTTTCCTTGGTGCAAAAAAAAAAAAAAAAAAAAAAAAAAGAAGAATTTATGAAGAGATAATCAATTCCTAAGAAACTGCATACAGAAAATATTCATAACTCAATGCAGGCACATTTTTGTGATGGTTTTGGCTGGGGTAGAGTTATTCTTCACAGCAGCTGGTGAGGGGTTGGGGTTGGATTTGTGCTGGAAACATTTCTGAAAGGAATTTATTCTCCAGGACTTCAGCAGCATCTCCTGTTGGGCAAGGTGGGAATTCCACCCAGTGAGAGTGGAGATGGGGCAATGCTTGTTAGGCTTGAGAGGGAACAAAAATGTACATCTACAAATGCACCTAATTATTGTTATTTTTAACTGTCTCCAAGTATCCCTGGATAATTTTAAAAGTATTGTTGTGTAATTTTAAACTCCAGTGTTCTCAAAGCCTCGATGGAGAACTTTTTGAACAGGCTGAGCTGAATTCCACTGCAATCTCTATAACAGAGGAGTAAAAAATAAGGCAATAGCAAAGGTGATAGAGTCATTTTCTGTTCATGTGTAATCTTAGGAGAATATAATACTTTGCTCTTACTTTGAGAAACTGTGAATATCCAGGCCACTGCTACTTACTTGATTTTTTTTTATATTGTAATATAAGAAATACCTGGTACTGTTACCATTTAAAAAGACTTGGGTGCTTTACTTTTTACTTTTATTTTTTTACTCTATTCTCCACAGCAAATGCATTCATTTCCCCTTTTCTGGCACAATTCAAATGGATATCTGAATACTAGACTATGGACCCATTTCTAAATTCTCTTTCTGGTACTGATGTGTCCTGTTTTCATACAAAAACCTTTCTGCACATGCAGTATCTTTTACTCAGAATACTTTACACATATAGAACTAACTCTGGTGGTTTTTGCTATCACATGACATTTATCATCTTACAGTTTCTGTAGTGAAACGCCAAGAAAAGGAAAAAATAAAGCAGAACTCTTTGCATTGAATGACTTCCAGAAAGCACATTTTGTTCCCTGGTAGGTGTTTCTAATGGGGTGGCCATATAGATTTATATTGCTACAGCAGATCGTGAAATTTCTAAGACTTCATTATCTGAAGAGAGCTGTGATTCATGCTGGCAATTCATGGAGAAATACAAAGCAGGGGAGAGGAATGAGCTCTCAGGTTGCTGATGGCTCTTCCAATTGCACAGAAATTTACTTCTGTATTTTCTCTTGGCACCAAATCCTGCAGGTCTGTAAACACAAAATTGCAACAGGTGAGTGGAAAGCAGGTTTTTGTCTCCCTCTAAATGCTTCTTGGTTTCATTTATGTTTATGCTCAGTATTTGTGTTCCATCAGCAGCAAATAATGCAAAGGTGCTTTGGGAGTTAATTCTTTCATGATTCTGACACTTTTTTCCTGGGAGTTCAGTTACACGTGAATTAAAATCAATAGTCAGGGCACTCCTTGTCAATATTTTCCCATCCCTCTGAACACTCAGAACTTCTGGAGAAAAATGTAATGTCTCTTGTCATGTATTTGGATGCTGTCAAGGACTTAAGAGGATTTAGGATTGGCACTGCTACCTCACCATGCCCTTTAAATGTGTCCTTTCACACAGAGAATTCCTGCTTTTATTGCCTCTGTATTTTACAGAAAGCATGCCAAAATACCATCAGGAAGTTAGGATTATTGTAAAATTCAGCTTATTTAGAAGATAAAATGTGGAAATACTCTCTGCAGCTGCATCAATGGTAAGAATTTAGAATTAACTTGGGTTTTTAGAATTTCCTTGTGCTGAGAGTCACTTCCCACTGGATGGCACTATTTAATAAATTATACTGGAGAGGTGATTGCTGCAACGAGCAAACTTTAGAGGACATTATAGCAGTGATATTTGGAATTGGTGAATATATTCTGTCTGTTTTCCAAAGGGGGGAGCACAAAACACCTTGGTCCAATGAACTCTGAGGTTATTGCAGCAGCATGTGCTTTACACCCAGCAAGGAGCTGCTCCTCAGCCTCCACCCACAGCTTCTGGTGCTTTACCAAACTTCTCATCCTGACCTCTGCAAAAGGATATAGCTTTCAAAAGCAACAGGATATATTATTTTTTTTAAAGGATTCATTCTTTTCTCACATCAGGAGAAACTGATTTTAATGCAAGGCTTGATGGTCTTATGCATTGTTGAGGTCTGGTTCTATTTTTGTTCCTCAATATAAAATATCAGCAGCAACCATTGTGTAAGTTATCAGGGTTTTCATATCAGGACTGTAACAGAAAACCTGGTGCACACACTTGGGCAATTCACAGCAGGAAGGCACCAGATAAAAATGAAACTAAATCAGTGTGTTTTGCTGGAAAGTGAGAATGCTGGAATGCTCTTTTCCAGCTTGTGAAAGCTGATTGAAAGCATTGCTTAGCACATAGATAGGTAACACTGAACTTTGTGTATACAGAAAAAATTCATTTTTAAAGAAATAATTCAAGGAGCTTCAGTGACAGCCAGTCAAGAAATAAACATTGCGTAAACAAATTAAAGAAAGGCATCTATCCCAGAATAATATCTGCTTTCTTTTCAAGATACAGACTCTGCTTTCTTTTCTTGCCTGATTCTTTCAGTGGTCACGAAATTTCTGCTGAGAGGTGTTCCTACTTTTATACTTCAAAAAATGGCTTCTGTTTACAGAGTGGTGCTGAAATTAACAATAATCAGGGTCCAGCCCTGTGTTTTGTTTTGAGCATTTCATTTGTTGTGCACCCGTGTCTGCAGCAGCAGCATCTCCCCCTGGATCTGGGCATTGTGTGCAGGGCCTGCCCCAGAACCTGGGAGCAGTTACACAGGAAAATAACTGAACAAATCCTGCTCTGCCACGTTTTGCTTTGCCAGTGCACAGAGATTTGATCTTGAATTTCCCGTCAGCAACAGCTTTTGCATTGCTGTGTTCTGGATGTGTCACAGTGAGAGGAGAACCCTACAGAGCCTTACCAGCTCTGGGAAATAACTCACAGCAATCTGAATGTCTCATCCTCTGCAGCTGATGGGAGTGCAGAATGCTGTCCAACGTGGGACAGCAAGAAATGCAACTCAGGGCTGGCCTGGTTTCTGTCATTGTTTTGCTTCCTTAATCTCAGAACAGGCTCTGGTGTTTCCTTTATACAGTTTCTCACCTCCTGGTTTTATCCTGGCAGGATAAATCAGATGACCTTTAAAAAGCAGAAAGCTGCTCTCCAAGCACTGAGACCGAAGGCGCTTGGACTCGAGCTCTGCAGTGAAGTCAATTTTCTTGTTATTAAACCACTGATACATTTAGTGTGGGCTACTTACATCATCTGGCATTTTGACATCAGTCTGAGAGGAGCCCTGGCCTGCTAAATCGGGATGTTATTTCTGATTAAGTCTGTTCAGCTCCAGTTTCTTCTTTTGAACTCTGCTAAGTCTGTTCCAATAGGGAAAAAGTTTAAAAAAAGGACGAAGTCCTTGCTAAAAGACTAAAGAAGCTCACAGTATATTTATTCAGCCCTTTGTTTGGGGAATTTCAGCCTCAGCTGAAGCCTCTCTATGCTGCCGTGGCATGGCTCATTCTGTTTGCATTAAAAATGGGAGAAAAATAGATTCGTGTTTATTTACAGTGAAGAAATAAAATTAAACATCTAATGTTTTATACATGTAAAATTTAAGTTACTCCTTTAGAAACCCTATTTTGTAACTTTGCTCTGCGCTGCCAGTTGGGTTTGGGCAGTTCCACAGCTGCTGTTTTTCCAGTTCTGGTGCTTTCTGTGATGACACAAACCCTGCAATGTTGTGTGATGGTGTTCACAGGGGTCTTAGGATGAGGGAAGAGACGAGGATCTGACTCCGTGTTTCAGGAGGTTTGATGTATTATTTTAAGATATTTATTACATTAAAACTATACTAAAAGAATAAAAGAAAAGGTTTCATTTCAGAAGGCTGGCTAAGGATAGAAAGGAATGAACAACAAAGGTTTGTGTGTCAGAGTCTGAGCCAGCAGACTGTGATTGGCCATTAATTAGAATCATCCACATGAGACCAATCCCAGATGCACCTGTTGCATTCCACAGCAGCAGATAACCATTGTTTGCATTTTGTTCCTGAGGCCTCCCAGCTTCTCAGGAGGAAAAAAAAGCCTAAGGAAAGGATTTTTCATAAAAAGATGTCTGTGACAGTGTTGGGCTGAGTTTGTTTGCTGCTATGGGAGAGTGGAATCCCTCAGCTGGGCCTGGAGCAGGGGGAGCTGCTGGAACAGACTGGAACCTCTTGGTGTGTTTTTCTTTTCCTAATTGTTACACTCTGGGTGAGCCTTTCAAGGAATTGGTTTCTATTATGTTTTCTTTGACCTTCCAATATTAGTTGTGGCCTTTGTTCTTTTTGCCATCACTGACAATTGGCTCTCAAATCCGAACCCTCATTTTCAGCTCAGCCAGTCCCTCAGACCAGATTTGTTAAACAGCAGAAAGTTTCTGAGAGTTGTAGGAGTTTTTAATGCTCTAACAGATATTGTACTACAGAGCCACTCTTTAATATTAATTTATGGATTTCATGTAGATCAGTGCTGATCTCCCCAGAATTCAGCAAGGATAAGTGCCTGCTCAGAGAGAGCTGGGAATTGGAGATGGAAGAGGCTTAGCAAGGCATTTGCCATCCAGCCTCCCTCTATTTCCATGTAGTTATTCAGAATTGCACTCCTCCAGCATCTCAGATAAATACTTTTTTATTCAGTGGAGTAAATCTGGTGATTCATAAGGCGGAGCAAGAAGCCCAAGTCTAAATGAAGTGTAACTTTGGGTCTGTCTTTGTGGAACAGGCAGTTATTGATTATCTATACGTCAGGTAAGTCTCTAATGCCAGGAAGTAATTTTATTATGTCTCAAAGCATGCATTTAAGAAGTTATTAAAAGTTTATTCAATCCTGTGGTGAATGATCTGTTTAGCTACTACTCTGTCTTGATAAGTACTTTGTTTAAATATCGCATACTGAGGAATTTTAAGTACAGCATAATGCAATCTCTTTTTTCTTACATTTCTAATTCCACTGGGGTGATTTTACAGCATTATGAAGAAATTAATCTGTGACTTTTCTTTGTTTAGTGTTTCAAAACCATTTCAGACATGTCTGTTAGGGCCACACATTTAATATTTATCCATTTCACGCTCTGAGCCTTGTGCGTTCCACACATTTTAGGAGAAATCACCATGGGACTACAGGCAAATTCAGGTGCTTCACCATTTAAACATTCCTGGATAATTTCTCCAGTGATTGAGGACTTGTTTTATTTTTTATAAGGAAATCAGCAAAGTTCAGCAGCAAATTTGTTTGGCTTCCTTTGTGTAAAGTCATTCAAACACCATGGAAAGGGAGTGCTGTGGTTGGGCTCTCCCAGTTTTGGTTTAGACAAATTTCACAGATTTAGACTTTGTTTAGACAAATTTCATAGGGAAACTCACTCAGGAGGCAGGTGAGCAGGGGAAGGCAAGGGCAGGGCAGGAAAACTTTGGTTTTCCTGTTGTTCCAGATGAAATGCAGTTTATGCTGGAGAGTTGAAGTGTCGCATACTTTTAGTGTCTAGTGCAAATTAAGGTAGACAGACCATAGACAGGACAGTTATTAATTGCATTTTATGCCTTTCCTCCCTGGTTTTAGCACTGCTAAGCATGGAATTAAATGCTTTGAGTCATATCTCCAAGCCAAGATTAGTTCTCCCAACCTCCACTGATTGTTGTACTATTTAGATTTCATTGTGCTTTTGCTTTCCTGTGTTTTGGATTTCGTGTTTCTGGTTTTCAGTATTTAGGGTGAGAATTACCATTAAGAAACCTTGTAGGGTGTGTTTTGGAAAAAGGCTTGATACAGCATTTCTCTGTGCATTTTACATTGTGTTGCAAAATGTGGACACGTCAATTTGACAGAGTTTTACTCTCCTTCTAGATCTTTCCATCCTGCACGGGCAGTGAGTTCAGTAGCAGCCAATCAGTTCTACACTGCACAAGGAGCTTGGGACAGGCTGGGAGGTTATTGTGCAGGTAAAAGCTTGCTGTGAAGGATATTTTCAAATACCACATCCAGGATCCCTGCAGCTTGGTGCTTGATTCCCTCAAAAACCAAAGGAATTAAAATTCACAAATTTCTAGCTGTCCATTCTTCTGCAGAACTCCAAGCGAATGCTAGATGAGTGCTCATATTCCATTCCTTGGAGTGAAGGGCACAGAGAACAATTTTATCTGGACCAATTTTTGGCTTTTGGAGTCAACTTGTATGGGTGACACTTGGGTTTGTGCAAAAAAACCATGAGTTTCAAAAATTATGGGTTTCATGGAGAATATAGGAATTGCCCATTGCCCTGGTTAAGCACCCTTAATGAGGAAAATAAGAAAAACAAATTGGTGAATGCTTAGAAATGAATTCTCCTCCTCAAATAATTCTACAAATTAAATAAAACTTTCAAACAAGTGAAGATTTATCTTGGTTCCTCGTGACAATGTTTGATAGAAATGGGGATGACATCTGAGTATTTCAGAGTCCTCCAGAGTGGGACTCCAGTGATGTGAGTGAATTTTGGGGATGTTGGCTGCTATGAGCCCAAACAGATGAAGCTAATCCTATCCAAAATATCACCTTGCTGTTGTCTGACACAAATTCAGGCTGCATTCTTGGCTTTCATCTTCAGTGACACGTTCTTTGACTGAAATTATCAGCAGTTCTTTAGTGCACAGCAAAGTCAAGTGTTCCCAAAAGTGATTAAAATGCAGATCTTGTTAAAAATTTCATAAAAATTTTTGAAGGTGTAACTTTTCTTTGGGTTTCTTAAAAGCTGCTTTTCATGGTGTTTTGAATCTGGCTTAACACCTCTATTTTTAATATCCATTCCAGAAGATCTGTTTTCTTACTTCCATTGCTTCAGATAATAATTTTGTCTGTGCTAACTGTAATCTTACAGGATATATAACCTAACAGGAACTGTCTGCTTTACTGCATACAAAAGATGGAATAATTTCTTCATGGTTGCCACTTCTGTTTCTGAAAGGCTGGAACTGGATGTCTGTATTTGCAGCTCCCTGCAAGGAAATGATCTTTTCTGCAGATGCCAAACAAGCCCTGACGTGTGACAGCCCAACAGGAACATTTCCTAGAGCCCATGCTAACATGGGGATGATTTGTGAGAATATGGATACCACAAATATTACCAGCCTTATCAGTTGTTTAATTTACATTAATTTTCCCCGCCGAGCAATATATAAATATTCATGGTGCTATCAGATTAGTTTACACTTTGAGAAGTTATCAGAGATGAGAGGGAGAAATATGGCATAAATATTTTAATTCTTCTAAGCATGTAGTTCCTTTGAATCCCTGATGATAGTCACAGTGACATTATGAGAAGAAAAAACTTTTATAACAAATTTCATTCGCGGGAGGAGTCACCAGTGAAGTTGAAAAGTATTTATTATAAAACTCTTTGTGAATCCAGTGGAGTTGTTATCTTGTAGGTCCTTTTCTTCTTTGCATGTGTTTGATCAATATTGGTTGAACTATGGCTGGGCTTTGAAGGCAGTAAATGAGTTGTTAATGAGCTGGTCATTGCCCCTGGTGTCCATGGCTGAGAACCTCGCGGTGATTTTCATTTTCCACGCTTTGGAGAGGAGCTCTGAGCAGGGGAAAGTTATGGAAGCAAAGCACACAATTAACCCCAGGGAAGGGGAAGTGGCTTTAATTTCAGTCTCGTAGGTAGCAGCCACTGAAGCCAGTGAGAAGCTTGGAGGGGTTATCTGCGTTATTGGATGAGGGTGACCCCTGTTCCTGCTGCATTAACCTCGAACCTGAAAGTGTGGGAAAGAAACAGGATGTGTTCTACAGCTGCAACTCCGTTCCTTGCCTTCCCACTCGGAAGAATATTCATTTGAACTGACCGAAGTTTTGTTTTCTATTCAAAGCCAATGTGTTTCTCTCAGAATACTTCTTATTTTAAAGTTATTCAAATATTTAAATATTTGAAATAATTTATTGTCTAAAAACGTTTGAGAAATTCAGTGCAACCTTTCAGTATCTCAGATATTTTCCCCCCAAAGTTACCAGCTTATACAAAAATCCAAAAGTGATTTCTGTATGATTAAGTGTCACAGCTAGTTTTTGGAGTTCTTGATATGAAGAAACTCTCAGCTTAATAATTTAAACAATTTTGGGCTCTGCTATCAATTAGTGCATTTTTTTCTAGTTAATGTCTGTTGACGATTGCTTCTAATATTACAACTTTTAATTGATAAGAAATTTCTTTCTTTATTTTATTTGTATTGTTAATTGCTTTAATTATTGTGATTCTAATAAGGACTTGGCAGCAGGATTAGAGACAATTAATATTTGACAGATGGGTGTCACAGTGATCAGGATGCACAAAATACCTGGGCAGATAAAGAGGATCTTGTCACATTTAAGCTTCTGTGCAGCCTCACGTTGCATAAACAGATAGCAAACATGAGAAATCTTACAGGAAGTTTGCTGAGGCAAGACATTATTCCTTGCCAAGGAACACCATTGATATTTTATAATTACAATACCAGGCTTGGTTGTGTCACATTGTGGGAGATGTTTTGTCATCATCCTCGTCATTACTATTAATGTGCCTCTGCATGCAGGATAAAATATAAAGCTTTGGCTCTAACTGGTTTTGATCTGACACCAGTTTTTGCAGGATACAAATGAATTTTGTATTCTTGTTCTGTCTGTTCTCAACACTCCCAAGCAGCCAGGCAGCAACAGCAATGCTCTTGGCTCCCTTTTCACTTGAAGAAAGTGAAAAGAATTTCAGTGTTTTCTTCTGCCACCTCAGTGTTGTGAAGACCTTCCCCTGAGTTTTGGGAGAAAAGGATTGTTATTCCAGTAATTGGGTAGTCTGTGACAACTTGCTATAATTTCTTTATTAATAATGTTTCTTAATATGGCAAAAATGACATCTTGGTGTGTTTGAATTCAGCTGCCCTGACAAAACTAATTGCTGCTCGAGATGCCATCCTGGGATGTGCTGGGAGTGTGAAAAAGAACAACTGCTGACTTCAGTAACTTATTTTCCCAGCAATTTAACATTTTTCACATAATTAGCTCTGGTGTTCTTCTTGGATTAACAGATCCACTAATAACATTGTGCTTTAAAAGCTGCAAAGTGGGAAGAGCATAATGCAAAGCATATTCAAGGGGTGCCAGCTCATTATGCTGACAGGTTGGGTAAGTACAACACAGTTACCCTTTAACCTTCACAAATGCTTAAATACATCTCAAGTACAGCCTTGATGGTCGATTGCAAGTTTACAGATTTGTAGTTTACTTCAATAATAGGGTAATCTCCTGAAATTAGATGAGTTTTGATTAAAGCTGGATTATTTCTAAAGGGATATTATAATTTGTCTGTATCTTCACTTGATCAACTCAAAATCTAAGAGGAAGGAGAGAACACCCTATAAATACCCACAAAAATACATTATATAGATATAGATGTAAAAATATTTATCTGTAAATAGATATAGATGATATAGACATAGATATAGATTAGATATTAATATATATATAGATATGGAGTGTTTTTTCTCATTAATCCAAATGCTTTGAAAGTGATGGGCTGCCAGACAAGGGGGCACAGCTAAAATAACCAGAGCCAAGACCTCCATGTCAGGACAGTGAAGAGCCCAATGGATTTCTGCTTGGAATGACCAAAATTCTGAAGATAAGGCTTTATAGCTGACATTTTTTTTTTAGTTTTTCTTGTGCAGCTTTTCAAATCCTCAGGAGTTACAGTGTGTTCTGCAGGGAAATGCACACATGGATAATCTCTTCCAAAGCCCTTGCAGAGCAGGCTGGAGCTTCATGGGAAAAGTTGATGTAAAATAAAGTGAATAAAACTATTCTGAACTTCAGTGAACAGGTTTTGAGGATAATGAGTGTGAGGTGGTTTGATCAGTTAGGAGTTACAGCAGTCAGAAAAGCAGGAGGGTTGATAGAAAATCTAGAGCAGACTTGGAGATGCCAGAGGAGGGATCTGTGCTCAAAAGGATGTGTCAAGAACCAGATTTTGTTATAGCACAGATGATTTAAAATTCGTGTCTGCAAGCCTTAACCAATTGTCATTGGTGGGAATCTGGATTTTGAAGTGATACCAGCATGGCTAGCAAACCCCACAGCTTTAGAGGGATGTTTACACAGATTATGAAATGCTAATTTTATCAGTGAGATGGAAAATGTAATATAAAGCAGTATGAACCCAGTTATTTACCTCGAAGGAGATGGGCTGGAGCAGACCACAGACCTTATTAACCTTAATTATCAGCCCTTGGGGTGCCCTAAATTCTTAGTCTATTAAGTATAAAATGCTAATCTGCAGGGGCTGTGGACTCATCATGTGAAAAATTATTTGAAAACGCAAATGGGAATTAAAAGAGGAACATCCATCCACGTCTGATTAATTCTCCCTGCTGCTGTGAGAGTGGATGTGCCCTCCCTGGTGCCTCACAAACACCGGCAGCCAGGCTCTGGGCCCCGCTGGGCCGCTCGCAGACACAAATCTCACCATTTCCATCACCAGAAACAGCTCCGCCCGTGTCTTGGTGAACTGCCACCCTATTTAGGGCAGTAAAGGAGTTTGGAATCATTCAGGATCATGGAATGGTTGGGGTTGGAGGGGATCTTGAGGTTCCAGCCATGGGCGAGGAACCCTTCCAGCAGCCCAGGGTGCTCCAACCTGGCCTTGGACACTTCCAGGGATGGCAAAGTCCCAATTTTGGGCAGTTTCTCCCTTTATAGAGCAGGATTTGTTCTCTGTGCTGTTTCAAACAGCTCAGTCCTACCTGGCTGTGTTCCACAGCTCCCCAAAAAGCAGCTCCTATGTGGCAATCATCTCCCCATCACACATTGTGCTTCCTCCTCATTGTTCTTCTGTAGTTTGCTTGTTTAAGTAGTGTAAACTAAAGATTTGACATGAAAATTAACTACAAACAGAAAAGAAAAAGGCACTAGAGACCATTCTCCTCCTGATATACAGACATATTGCAAAATTTGAGCTCATTTTAATCACAGGGTTTCTATGGAATGAGTCCTATTGACTTGTGAATGCTTCCCACATGAGAAACTCTGAGATTGACTGCTGTCATGGGCTCTTGGTTCTTAGTTCATGCAAAGTGGCTCTGCTCATTGATGTAAATGGATTTCAAGCTTTCTAAATATGAAAATGTAAAGTGGACTATGCATCTTCACTGGTGCTGACCTTGCTTTGCTTTGATAACGGCTTTGAAAAACTGCTTGATAAATGCTGGGTTTTATTTAATTTATGTTGGCTTTTTTGCTAAAGTGTCTCCAATAGGTAAGGATTTCTGGATAATAAATGTCAGTGATTTGGTATTTCTCTGTTCAGGTGAGAAAGAAAGAAAAGTCCACAGTGAAATTAAGATGCATTTCTTCCAGACCTTACAAGCTATGAATTCCTTGGCAATTGGTTATGTGGCATAACTAATAAAAAAAAATAAATAAACCAGGAATTGTAAATAGGAGGAATAAATCTTCTGTAAAAATAGACTGTATTGTAAGGGGTTTACAGCTGTAGAATGTGTGTAATTATTCAATGGGTATTTCTTTTCCTGGGAATACAAGATGGGAAAATTGCACCTCTAAATTTACGGTAATTTTTTTCCAGCTGAAGAGAGTACAGTTCATAGCAAATTAGGAAAGACAGGAAAATTGTATCAAATAATACAATAGCTTAATAATGCTGTAACAGGGGAGGTTTTCTGCAAATATTTACACCTTCTGCTAACTTTAGGTGTCTTTTAGAATGTTCTGTATTCCCAAACACATCCATCTATCAGCATACATATTTGAGTTTTCATGAGATCAGTGAGAAGATGACTGATATTCACCTTTTCTTTTTGCTTAGATATTCCTTTCCCTCAGAAGAAAGTACACAGGATGTTTATTTAGGTCCATGCTACAAAAATCAGTGTACCTGTGCTGTAGATCCCACTGTGAGTTTACTAAAATGGGAGAACTTGATTTTGTTTTTCCACCACTGGATTTATTAGTCCAATTTGGATATATAACTCATAATCCTTTGGTCTGTGGTATTGGAATATTGCCCATCCTGGGAGTCAAAGCTGTGTTTGTCACTGTTTTGAAAACCTCTCTAGGATTGGGGAAGAATGGATGGCATTTCAGCACAATCAGTAGGGAGTATAAACCACACCATTTCCATAATCAGTGCTCCAAATAAATATTAAATGTATTATTAATTAAATAAATGCAATGTGCAGGAGGTAGTTTTACTTATACACTGAAAACACTTGGATATCACAGATTATTATTTCACTTGAGAAAAATCTTCATTTCTTACATTCAAATTTTAGAGAGCTAATTTTTCATGCTGCCAAATGATATTCAAGATAACTTTTTTTTGCTTTAGTGTAATTGGTCTCTGTAAGAGTTACACCAATCTCATGTGAATTCTTGAATTACAATGCTTTGGTCCTCTGGGATTATTCTTTGGAACTGTTCTTCAGGGCAATAGAAGTTGGGAGGAATTAATTAAGCCTGAACTGTGTACAGGCCACATGCTGGCAGGATCTGACTGGTAATGCCAGATGAATTGCAATAATGTTGTAGTTTAGGACACTTGATAGGACTATAGCCTTGGAATTGTTAATGGAATCAAACTTTATATTGATATAATTTCTTAACTTTATTTCTTAACTTTTTTATAATTTATATAATTTTTATAATTTCTTAACTTTTCTTCATTTCTTCTTCCTGGTGGTTTCATTGACATCTACTTTATTCAGCCTTCATCTGCTTTATTCAGTGTTTATTCCAAGTTGTCAGCACAGTATGTTCCAGTGAAGAAATTAATAAAAATACCTTTTTTTTTTAAAGCAATTTAGGCAGAAACAAAGATGGCAAACACGAGAAGAGCAGAACCTCTCACTCTCAGGGTACTTCCAAGATGTTTTTCTTGCTGGCAGTTGCACCAGCCCGTCGCTGCTGCTGGAGGTGAGAGAAGCAGAGGGAACATCTGCAGAGCTGTGCAGTTAAACAGAAATTACTGGGGTGTAGCTCTGCTGCAGTGCCAGCCCAAATCTCACTTTTGGAACCCCACAGCCCCTCGTGCTGCTTCCTTAACCTGCTGCATTTCCCTCTTCCCCACTGGCGTTGGCAATTGTGCGTCCTTATCTTGTGTGCGTTTGTGGACAGATGTTCATAATTCACAAAGCTTGCTGGCTGTTAGCACAAATGATCTGGTCGTGGAAACATATTTTTAGGTAAGCAGACACTGAATCATTATGGTTCTTAAAGGCAATTACTTAAATAAGTAATTAGACTAAGAGTCACAGTACTTTCATTTCCCAATTATAATCAAAGTGAGAGTGACTCAGACACTTCACTTTTATAGGAATGGTGACTATAAAGCAACTCAGAGCCTGTGTGTGATTGAAATAATTGATTTTTTTGGTAAATATTTTGAATTATTGTTTATTATTTTGTTAGAGCTTCTGTGGTAATTAATTATGTAAATAAAAACATCAACAACAGCCAGACCAGAAGTGAGCAGAACATGCAGAACACTTATGCTGATTTATTGTTAGATATTTTTGGATTCTGATGCTTCTGCCTGGGTGGAAAGGTTGAGGGAAAACCAAAATATTAGCGGGACAGAAATTCCTGGATGTGATTGCCATCTTGTTGGAGGAGAGCTTGCTTGTTCTCAGCTGAAGGAGCTGTGCAAATGCCATTGCTCTTGGATCCCCAGTGTAATCTGGCCACTGCTCTGGATTGTGGTTAATACCAGCATTAAATGCATCCAACCAAGACAAACTCTAAATGAGAAGAAGTACCAAAGTGATACGTTGATTTATTTCTGCTTCCATTTTCAATCTGGCTCTCTGATTTAAATGTGCATTTTTGGTTAGGGGTTTTGGTGGGGTTTCTGTTGTTTGTTTTTGTTCTTGATACTGATGTATTTTTAGGAAATTCTCAGATATTTTTTTTTAAATAGGAAACCTTCAAAGTGTTTGTGTTTTGTTAATTTCTATTAGAGGTGACCTAAGAGAAATTGTGTTTTTCACAGAGAGCAGGGAAGGCTCATTCCATTATAACCACCAAGATGCTTTTTTCTGCCTGTTATCTCTTAAATGCTTCTGTTTAATGACCATGAGTAAACTTTTACAAACCTCTGAGATGGAATGAATAGGATTTTTAGTCAAGTACACTGGGAGCATTTTTACATCAAACTTCCTTGGGTCCATTGGGAAGGCAGCATTGTGCTGCTCTGCTTTGACCCTTCAGCATTTGTCCATGGTGAAATATTGCTTTTTTGACACTTTTTTTTTTCTGTAAAGAGGGAAATATTTCAGTCCTGAATGGTTCTTTATATCTTTCTGGAGCTGTGGTGTTTGTCATGCTGCGTATCCCTGGTTATGCAGCAGAATCTCTGCAATAACCAACATCACACTCCTGTCCTCTGTCTTTATTTCATTTCTTAGTCCTTGGAGTCTAACTTGGAGAGCAGGTTCTGCAAAGACTCCCATCAATCCTTTGAGGGCCAGATTCACCATTTCTTGCTGCTTTCCTGCAGAATTTTGGAGAAGCTGGTATTGGGCTAGAGACAGAGAAAAGTGCATTGGGAAATGATGCTTTGGTGGAACTCCATCAGAGCTGGAAGCTGATGTCCCCAGCAGCCATAACCAATAAATGTGGGCTTCAAAAGTGCTTTTGCCTTTGAGAAGTAAGAATCCTTGAGATGCCTTTGCTTTTGGAAGCTCTAATAACCCTCCAAATGTGATTTGTACTCTAAAAGCTTATTTACAGAAGACAGACCACCGCTAATGACATTTGCATGGAAATTTCCCCAATGAATATTTATAAATATGAAATATGAATACAGCACAGTGCAGTGCATGTCCTGGCACACACATTTCCAGCCACAGATGTATGGGTTTTGTTGAACTCAGCACAAGTGACAAATCTCCCAGGGAAACACCAAACAGCTTGTTGCACATACAGATGTTCCTTTGGCATCTTATTAGAAAGCCTTGAAAACATACTGTTTTACTGGCAATAAAGCAGCAATAATGTCTTAATAGAATCCGAAAGAATAACTAAGTACCTCAAATGCCTGGAATAAAGGGATAATTGAAGTTGCTTTGGGTTTAAGCCTGGGTAATTTCTTGCTTTATAATAACTCAGGTGACTGTCTATCTAATGAAATGCAGCAAAGTAAGAGCATGTTATTGATTGAGAATTTAAATGTTTGCTTGTATCTGCAGTGTGTCTCTGTGATACTCATCATTGTAATGGAAGAAACAAATCATTTCAATTATAGCTCATTATGCTTAGCACAAGAAGTAACTCACTTGCTCAGAGACTTTTCTAAAACTTTGCAAAAATTTTGATGAGCGTGTTGCAAACTAATCTCACAAATAATTTGTACTCCCAGGTTTTTTGTTAAAGTGTGATCGCTGTCGTTATCAGGCTTATTAATTCAAAATACTCTGAGCTCCACAGTTAGGTTCCTGTTATCATTTTAAAAATGAGGTGATTTTATTGTTCTGAATATCACAACCTTTATGGTTTGGGTCTCAGGCGTTTCTCTGTAGATTCAGGCCCTTCAGCATTCCAAGGAAGGCAGGCAGCCGTTTCCACCCCACTTTAAGAACTGACAGATGGTATTTAAAGAAAAGCTGTGAATGTGATGTGAGTGAGCAGCTTGATTTGCAACGTCAAGAACCAATTTTATGCCTTGAGATGTTTTGGGAATGTGAAGGAACAGTGGAAGCTCTGATCACCCAACTGAAGGTAGCATCACCTCCCCCAAAGCTGTGGAGGGCTGCCTTTCCCAACCTAGCTCATTCTGTCAGGCAGAATGTGTGTGAAAAACTTGGGAAAAAAGGAATTAACAACCATCAGTATGTATAAACAACGTTTTCCACCTTTTAGGAGATTTTAAATTTTCTTTTGGACTTTCACGGTGTAAATACCAATCTGTGAGCTGAGGCTATTTCATGTCTTGACCACTGCAAATCACCAGGAGTTTTTCTCTGAGAAAGGACCTCCCGGAGAAGATTTCAATGTACTTTGAGTGTTGTGTGTCTCCATAAAGTTTAGGAACCTGTGGGTTCTTCAAGCCTAATTTTCAATGGTCTGGAAGCACAGCAAATGGATTTCTCCTTCCCTTCACTACTCGTCATGGGAATTAAAAACAAACAAACAAAAAAAAAAACAAAAAACAAACAACAACAAAAAAAAGCCAAAAGTCGATTTCGTGGTTTTTTCCTCAAATTTAAATTTTGAGATGATGGTATGAAGCAGGACTGATTATCACTGGGGATTCTTTCAGGTCATTCTACCTGGCAAAATCCAGACATTAAAGCAACTTTCTGGAGATAACACAAAGTTTAATCAAGCTGAGCTGTTATGAATGGTTGAGGAAGAATTGGAGAAGCTATAATAAAAACCCAATAGAAACAGAGTTCGGTGTTTTACTTGTGAAATGGTTCTTTGCTGGAAAACTATTTCCCGTAATTGCTGTGATATTTTCTGCCATGGCGAGCCAGGAATCGTTTGTCAAATGTCTGACAAACAACAATACGAAGTCTCTTTGAAGTTAAATTGCATGGATAAGTTAATTGAGAAACATTTCTTTCCTATCAGTTTTTCATTCCTCATTTGCATGAAGAAGTATTTAGTTTTAAAATCAGCATTTCTTGGCAGACTTTACTTATTTTCTATTCTTTGAATCTGTTTTCTAAAAAGTGGTTTCCTTAAAGTTGATTTGTTTATAACTCTGTACTGATGAATTGCATCATTTTGGGTTATTCTCATAATATAACATTTTGAGTAGTTGGTAGGAAAAAAATTGTTTTACTGAAGGCAACAGACAGCAGATAATGACACAGTTATTGTAGATGAGATTTACTGAAGGAGAAAAATCTTGTAAATAAGAATTGACATTTCAAGCGATAAACTCTAACATTAAATAGTACACAAATAAAGCAATAGTTAGGTGATCTTAACAGGCTATTCCAGCTATAAAGTTATAATGATGTTATATTTCAAGTCTCAAACTGAGCTGGAGATGGAAGACTTAAATGCTCCAATTTTCTCCAGCAGGACAAATTCTATTCTGTTTTTTCTCATTTCATGGAAGTTCTTTCACTCTTTTTTTCAGCAGGTGCCAGAACTGTGTGGATTAGAGACAGAAAGGCTGAAAAATTCACCAACTCTGGGTTTGTCTCAGAATCCCCCTGGAATGGGGAGTAAACGTGAGGGTGAATCTGGTTCTGCAGGCCAGTTCCTGAGGAGAATCTGCTGCTGTGAAATACAGAGAATATTTCTGTGAGTAATGGAACGTTCACCTCTTGTTCCAGAAGTTCTGCAGAAGAGGTATGAAAGTGTTCATAAATTTCTGACAATTCCCAAATGGGATCAGGCTTAGCTCATTCTAAAATAAGCTGGGAGTTCTTCAGGTGGAAATGTTTGTTAAGGTAGGGAGGACAGTGACTTTTTTCTGTCATGAATGAGCAACTAAAAAGTTTTCAAAGCCGTAAATGCATTGTTTTTTAATATATATATTAAAGGAGATGATAAATTTCCTTAGAATTTCTCATCATTAATACTTTGGATGAACATGGCTACATCTGAATATCTGCATGTTAATGGCACTACCATTGTTTATCAAAGCAGCTTCTTTCTCACTGGGGCTGATGAACTGCAGCCCTGCCTGAAGGAGCTTTATAGAGCAGTGTCCACCACGTGGTGATTGCTCTCCATTAGAAAAGACAACAGGGGTTTATTTATGAGTATTAATTTTAATTAGTACATATTTGTTGAGAAGTAATTCAGCAATCATCCCTAGAATTATGAGGTCCTGCCTATAATCTGTCTGCATGTGTACACAGAACTGCATGGATTCAGAAGCTTTTATTAGGGGAATAAATTACTGGTTTAAATATTGGTTTAGAAAAATAATTTACTATTTACCCATTAGGGAGAGTTGTTGGTCTATCTTAACACACTCAAAATCTAATTTTCCTTTAAAAAATATTAATTATTCCTCCTAGCCAAAAAGGACTACATTATTAACCGCAAAGCAGTGGTAATAAACAAAAATAATTTAAAAGCTTTATTAAGTTCAATTAATTGGTTGTAGCAGACTAATTTTGTCATGCTTTGCTAGACAGTGTATTGTAAGTAATTTTGATGATCTCCAATTGAGTTGGGCAAACAAGCCTGCACACTAAAGCAAAAATTGAATTGTCTTGATAATTACAAAAACCATTGGCCTGTTTGGTATTTGTGATAAATGGGTTAATTAGCTACTTTTTATTACATCTAGACTTTCCATGCAGCCCAACAGTGGTAATTTATTTTGCTTTGTAAACCAGTACGGTCAAAATTCTATTGTTCTGATTTGTTCCAGATACAAATCTTTAGAGCTACATGATTTAATATTAGATAAGTATGGAAGTGAATGGGGTTTTCATGATCTGCATTTGGTTTGGGGAATTTGTGGAATTTGTAAGGTTGTAGTCATAGAAACTCTCATTTTCCTTTTTTTTTTGGTGTTTGCTTTGGCTTGTTGTCATTTGTGCAAATTGACAAAGCATTTTGAACACTCCTGGTAAACAGCTCTTCCTCTGACTCACAAACAATCTGAAATATAGAAATGATTCATTCAAATTAGAGTTCATCAGAAGTCTAATAATTAACCACAATGTTTAAATGTCATTTTGTAGTTGCCAAAATATTGTTTTGAGCAGTCGTTTTGCTCGATATTTGTTTGCCTGTGCTGGGCTCTGAGAAGCCAGGTGAGGTTGGGGCTGGTTCTGTTTTTCCCTCTTATCTGACCCCACTTTAGGTCCCTCTCCTTGGAACAGGGCCTGTTAAACCTGGAAGGATTCATCCACTATAAATCATTGATTTCAGCAGTCAGGGTGGAAAGTTTAGGCTTGTACTTGCAGAGGACAGAAAAATAAAATCAGTGTTCTATGGTTTGGGGTTTTTTTTAGGAGAGTTGCATTTTAAGATAATTAAACAGAAATTCCTGACCCTCTCCCCCCTTCCCCACAAACATGGGTGTTCATGAAGTTTAACAGCATTTTCTAACGTGATAGTACTGCCAGAAACTCTGATTCTCTGAGAAATCTAATTCCTTCTTTCTCCATTTCAACTTTGGAAGGATTATTGAAATGCTTTGGAGTCCTAACTGCACAGAGCACTTTAATCCTCTTGTTTGGAGTTTGTCATTCTCTGTCTTCTCCCTGCTTGCAGCCTCCCATTAGACACTGCAGGCACATCCTGGCAATCTCTAATTCTGGGGAAGTGCTATCTGGCAATCAATGTCTCCCTGCCCCTCTGTTTACTTTTCCACTCCTTGCATATTTTAAACTAAAAGAACCAGACTCACAATGTTCTCTCCAGCAAAGTACAAACTGTGAGTTATAAAAACCCCTTATAGAACTGGGATCTGTCCTTAGTGCTGATCTTGTGGATGCCGTCCCTTCCCTTGATCCTTCCTCAGGACCTTTGTGATGGCTCCAGATGCTTTCTGCTAACTCCAAAGATCCCCCTGTTTGCTGTCAGGCAGAAAGGCTGCCCTGGAGAAAGAATTAACCAAGTGAAATAAATGATAATCTCTCAGCTGACAGGGAGGGAAGGACAGCAGCATTTGTGTCTCCAAGTGAAGGCCTGGATGCCAGCTCCCAGATTCCTGTGGCACACTGCAGGGACAGGGACTGGAGTTTGCTGCTCGTGGCTCCCAGGCCTCTCAGAGAAAGGCAAGGTTGGGGTTTGCAAGCTCAAATCCAGCTCTTACCCTGCCTGCTTGGGGCACAGGAATGCAACCACAGAATCACAGGCTGGTTTGGGCTGGGCAGACCTTTCATGG
Organism: Melospiza melodia melodia; assembly: GCF_035770615.1. Taxonomy (NCBI): domain Eukaryota; kingdom Metazoa; phylum Chordata; class Aves; order Passeriformes; family Passerellidae; genus Melospiza; species Melospiza melodia. The sequence goes on along the minus strand of NC_086209.1, from coordinate 18,725,495 downwards.
TCACCAGTGCCGTGGGCAGGGACACGTTCTGCCAGCCTAGCTTGCTCAGAGCCTGTCCAGCCTGGCCTGGGACACTGCCAGGGATCCAGGGGCAGCCCCAGCTGCTCTGGGGATGAATGTTTGTGTTTTACTCTGCTCGGTGCAGCTGTTAGCAGCAGCAGGATGTGAGTCTCAGTGCACATTTCAGTGGTTTATGGGTGTCTGTTTGCTTGTTCTCACTGCTGACGTGTGCCACAAACCCCCAGGGGGTTGTACAAAGGACTGAAATGACCCTGGGCCACAAGGGCAGGTGGTTTATACCCCCCAGGGCAAATGGTTTATACACCCTAAAGCAGGTGGTTTATACCCCTTAGGGCAGGTGGTTTATAGCCCCTAAAATTTGGCTTGGAATTCTCCTGTGTCTTCTCCTGGGGAAGACAGGTTTTTGCAATGAAGCCTTCATCCAAAACGATGAAGGGGAGCAAAGTTCTGTGCCAGGTGGCAATATAAGGAGGTTCCAGGATGGCAGTGGCCTTGGCTTTGGGTTCCTGTGATGTGCTGGTGTTGTGCAGGATGGCAGCAGTTACCACTTGGTTCTCATTCTGTCCATTTAAATGAGGGATGCTAATCATGCTGATTACATTTCTTTTCTACTTCAGTTGCTTCAAGGACACATATCTGACTATCAAAATCTGGTTTAACCTTTCATTAAGAGCAGAAAAAGTGCTTTTATAGGTGGTGTCCTGTAAAGAAAGTGTCCTTTATAGGAGGCAATCACCTGGCCTAGGATTTTTTACAATTAGCAACTGATCAATGTGTAGGATAACTGTTTTATTTCCTTCCATATCTCTATTTTCTTTTAAAGCTACTTGAACTCATCTGTCCATTCTCATTTCTTCCCTAGCATTTTTGTATGATCACAGAGCTTTGGAGCTGTCTCTGTGATTGCATTTTTTTTTTTCAGTAGGCTGTAGGGCATAGTAGACTGGTGTGATAATAATGGCCCTAATTGAGATAAAGTTTAATGGTTTTTCTCACATGCTTCATCATTAGGCCAGTGGCACATTTTATTGTCATCTTTTCTCTGTGCTTGTTGTGTTAGCTGGTCCTAATTACAATTAAATGTTTCAAGGCTAGGTAGAATAACACCTCTTTTATGCATGAGTCCTTTTTTGTTGTTGTTTGTGTTATATTTTTGGTTGGGCTTTTTCCCCTCCTTCTCTTTTTCCTCACCATTATAAAAGGTTGAAATCCATCCTGCTGACCATCATCTGGAACAAAATATTTCTATTTATTAACTGTTTTTTCTTGTTCAGTTCATGGCTAAACATTTTGTATATAGCTCATCAAACCTAATCATATTTGACCAATATTTAAGAGTTATTTAGGCAATCAAGGAATGAACAATATCTCATGGACAATTCTAGCCTCTAAAACCCCCTTATTGCAAGGAAGGAAAACTTCTTTCATTTCTGAAATGGTCAATCATGTCTGTAGTGGTCCTTAAGAAAGAGAATTAAATAAAAAAAACTGATTTATCCCCAAGTTCCTCGTTGTGATTATCTGTGTGATAGTAGCACTCTGCAGGTTTCGAGAGGATAATATCTCCTAAAGGGTACATTTACTTTTGAACCAGCAGCTGAATGAATCTTGTGCAGTCAGTCCTGTTTTTCTTGCAATTATGTTGTCTGTGCAGCAGGATGGCTGAATACAAAATGTGTGGTGGCTGGTTCACAGCAACAGAATTGGTTTTCTGGTGAATATTGTGATATTAAAAAGGTGCCTTGAGAGAGCAGCTCCTGAATTCATGAGAAGTGAAGGGCTTGTTAGGATGTATATTTAAATTATGACTGAGTGGATTCATTAGGCTTCAGTTCCAGACTGGGCATTCCTGGTGGACAGCAGTGCAGTTCTGTTCTTTAAGGCAGATTCCTAAAGGGATTAAAAGTTAAACTTGTCCTTGGCCCTGTAGAAAATACAAAGTCTGTGGGCAGATTACACACCAACACTTGATGAAGAGAATTAGAGAAGGCTTACCTGTGCTGATATGAGCCATAATGATTACATCCCTTAGTGGTCCTGAATAAATAAATAAATAGAATTAGCATCTGCAGCACCTTGCAGGGGCTGCCCTCACTCAGCTCTGCCCTGGAGCTGCTGCAGCAGCCAGGCTTTGCAGGGCTAAAAAGAGCTAAGAAATGAAAATGGGCAGAAAGGGGAACCGTGATTAAAGGCCACCAAAAATTTCTGTATATTTCCTTTAGGATTTTAAGACAAGAAACGATGACAAAAATTCTTCAGCCAAATTCTGAGCGACCACATGGCCTTACCCCTGTGTATGCCAAAAGCACATTTCTCTCAGTGTACAAAAGTATTCCTTTAAAGCAGAGCAGCTCTCTCAGCTTCTATCCAACTCAAGCACTGTTAGTTCATGCTCTACATTTGTGTTTTCCATCCCTTAGCCAGGTTCCTTTGCTGGCAGCCCTGGTGCAAAGGCAATAATGATTCTGGGTTTTTGCTCAGGTGCATTGCTGCAGGTAAGGCAGAGCACAGGAACACCTCTGCCGCTCCTCAGAGCAGTTCCAAGTCCACAGATCCGTTCCCTTCCTCCTGTTTGCGTGTCAACAGTCTAAACAGCCTTGGCAAAAAGTGTCAGCGAATGTGCCAAGCCTGCTCCCCTCCCTGGAGCTGCGTCCTGGCCTCCAGATGGATTCCTGGGAATTAATTCAGGGAAAACAGGCAGGGAAGGCAGGCTGGGAGGGGGGATCTCCTCAAACAGGAGGTGCCACTTCTCACAGGTACTCAGAGCTCAGATCTGCACCCTAAGCAAGGCTTCACTTGCACACTTTTATTTTAAAAAGCAGCAGGTATTTTTGGGCAACGCTGCCAGGAGACAACAGCTAGTTGTAAGTGTGTTCGGGGTAAAATAAATAGGACTGAACTTCTCTGGAATAAAATTTTCAAATTAGATGCAGACATCCGGAATGTGAGCATGTCTTTTTTTCACTTGGGGTTTTCCACAAATGTAGCTTTGATTTTAATTCACTATCTTGCATGTCAAGTTTGTTTGCAGCTGCTGTGCTCTTAAATCTGAATATGGGCTTTCAATACTTGAAAATGCAGTTGTGAGCTCAGCTTTAAGCTTGGTTTCAAAGCAGAAGACACAGCCGTGGCCGAGGGGTGAGAAGGGATAATTTTTAAGGCCCTTCCAGCTCAAACCTTTGTAGGACTTTAGGCTGAGTCTGTGATATTCAGGTCCAGTGTTTATCATGGTTCATCTTTTGCAGTGCCATCTGGTGTCAGTTAAAGAAAGTTAACCTGGTTTTCTACATATTGCAGCTGAAAACTAAACCCTCAAGAATGAAGAAATGAAACTGATGCTCAGTATAAGAGCGGTGAAAACTTTATCTCTCATCTGCCTTTTAAAAAAGGAAGACTCACATTTTAAAATAAAATCAAGGTAATTTATATCTTCTCATCAACCTTTTGAATGTTTGTGGCTAGTCCTGTCTTTGTTCCACATTAGGAAATAATTTGGAAATATTTGGCTTGTGGAAGGCAGAAGATATTTTGCATTTCTTTGGTAACTTGGCCTGCATATTCATTTATGACACTACAGGAACTGCCCTCGGCTTCTACCTTCCACAAAATAAAATTTTCCACCTGGAAGGCAGATAAATTTTATCTCTTTACTATATCAATCAAAAACTAAGGTTTTATATCTTTATATGTATATATATATATTTATATGTATATATATATTTATATGTATGTGTATATATATATAATATGTATAGATATATGTATATACATATATATATGTATATATATAAATAAATTTAATTCTTGAGTATATGACATGAGGATCTAGTTGAATTTAAAAACTACCTTGTAACCATTATGGATTATTTTGTGCTTTCCTTTGGCAGTAATTTTCTCATAAAAAACATCATACCTATGACAGAAACCTCATTATTCCTGAATATTTTTCTTGGACTTAGATTAAATATAAAGATCTTGTGATGCAGTATCTGGGCAGATAAATTATTAGCTGACATTGGCTAAAGCAGAATAAATCCCTTCGTGGCAGTTCTCTAGGTGAAGTTCAACTGGACACATTTTCTGGAAACTTCTACTTTTTGGCAACACAACAATATTGATAAATGGGATTTTTTTTGGTTTTTTGAGGGGTGAGCTAAAATTCATTCCAAGTTGGATATGCCTTATATTTCTGGACTGCAGCACTAAAATAATTTTAAATTTCTGCCTGGAGAGCTTCTCCCTAATTTTTTGTGGTCTCAGAGAAATTTGTTCTTTCGAGGTTAATAAAAACTAACCCAAAATATATAGAGTTTTTTGCTGACGAAGGAGGTCTTGCTTTTGCTGTGTTCTGAATCTAACAGATGGTATTTTGGAGGACAAAACGACTTGCTGCCAGTGCAAAAACTTGATCTCAGTATAACTCTCACTTGAGGTTACTGCAAAAACTTACTAAGCAGATTATTCCAATTGAACCGATTGACCCAATCCTTTGTATCTTTCAATTTATCCTTAAAATATCCATCAGGCTGTGCCTCAGAAAATGCCAGTCCTGGAACCTGGGAGACATCTTGACTCCTAAATCCTTTAATATTTGTGATTGGGGTAATTAGATTAACTCAGAGTGGTCTTTTTTTCTCCTGAGCCAGGAATTAAAGAAACAGCACCAAAGTGTAGGGCCATTCTCAGGGATTCAACATCAACTGTTAATGTGGCTTCTCTGGCTCAGGGTAGAGTTCATCCATCCAAGTCAAACCCAGATGTTTGAGTTCTAGTCTGAAATGGGGTCAGATTCCTGCTTTTTGGGTTTGGTTTGGTGTTTTGGGGTTTTTTCTGGTTGTGTTTGTTTGTTTCGGGTTTTTGTGGGTTTTTATGGTTTCTGTTTGTTCGCTTGTTTTGTTGAGTTGGCTTTTTTTTCCTGTCTTTTACTTTTTCTCTCCTTTTTTTAGAAAATGTCTTTAAGCTTTACAAGACTTGGCAATTTTGACCATGTTAACTTTCAGCACCTATCTCACCTTATTTTTCGAAATCTAAGGTTGTAGCAAAAGGAAAGAAAACCACAGCAAACCAAATGATGGAACTGTAATCACATCCATTTATGCACTTCATGGGATCTAGAGAAGCATTTCCTTTTAGTTTTTATTTGTGGCAACAAATTGCTCCTTATCAACATCTCCTTGCCAAGAGATGGCAGCAAAGGATTGCAAAGGAAATTTGGGTTATTTTGTTTGAGCAAATAATTATCTACCAAGGAGCAATCAAATATCACTGAAGGCATGTTTTCTTCATCTCAGCACTATAAGATAAATTTTTAAAGATGCTTTTTAGTGATCAGACAACACAAGAAAAATAAAACTTGTGATTATTTTCCAAGGTTGTTTTTGAGCTCATCTATCTGATAATGCTTCTGCTTCAGACTGAAATTCCTCCTAATATAATGCATTAAGGAACACTGACATTCTGTCAGCAGTCTGCACAAAGAATCATCACAGACTCACACTCCTTTTTTTTCTTCACTAAAATCTGTATTTTGGAAAAGCTGCTGACACACGACAGTTCTCATGGAATTTCCCAACACAAAGGCCCAGATGGAGAAAATGCTTCAGGAGCTTGGCTTCCTCCAGGAAATCCCACAGGATTTGTCAGGAAACAAGCAGAGGCTGCATTTGGTGAAATCAGAGAAGCCCAGGATGGTTTGGGTTGGAAGGGACCTCAAAACCCACCCAGTGCCACCCCTGTCCCAGAGCCCCTGGGAGGTTTTGCTGTGCTTTGCCTTTGGAACACTGGGTGGATTCTGGTGCTGGTTCCAGATGGGTTTTCAGTGATCGCCAGGTTTAGCGTTGCCAATTTGTCTTGGGCTGCCGGAAAAACTAATTAAAGGTGTTTTTTTTCTCTTTCTCTGGACACATGGCTTCTTTTTCCTTTTTTCCTCACTTTAATCAATCTGTACCTGGTGCCTCAGTGCCTTTTCACTCACCCTGGCCTTTTCCTGATGCCTCTTTGCTGCTCTGCTGTGTCTGTGTCAGAGCTGCAGGGCTGTGGGGAGCCCTGGCAGTACCAGAATAATGGTGCAATTACATCTTTAGCTTTCTCCCACATCCTTCCAGCTGCCAGCTCCCCAGGGCAGCAGATCTCTCAAGGAACCAGCACACTTGGAGGTATTTGCTGCCTTGTCCAGCCACACCAGGGCTGGATCTGCTGAGGTACAGCTGGAGTGTGCTCCCCGGAGGTGAGATTTGGGCTCATTTTTACATCATCTAGGGGCACACATTCACATATTCCACCTCCCTGGGGGAACGCCCAAGCAAAAATTTAAAGGTACTCTGGCACTGATAAAACAATATCATATATTGGATGTTGAGGTGAAAATCAGGGTGGAAAAGCATTCAGAATATATGTTTCTATGGCAGAATTCACTTCTGCTCCATTACTGGGTCTATATTTTCTGTATTTTATCTGGTAGTTAGCTGTGATGGAAATACCAAAGTATAAGACTGAGGCCTTAGCAGAGCTGAGTGTTGGATAACACAACACAGAGATACAGGTGTGGGGTAACTCAGTTCATGTCTGTTTTATCAAAAACCTATCAAAGTTTTGTTTTACAGATAATGGAATGTCAAATTACATGTGTTCCGTGTGCAGGTTGTTCTCTGCTCAGCTCAGTATGGAGCTGAAAAGGAATATCATCTATTGATTGTTAAAGTGAAAATTAGGGTGGAAAAGCAATGAGAACGCGTTTATATATTCAGAGTAGATGTTTGAATGACAGAATTCAGTTCTACTTCATTCCTGGACCATTTTCTGTGTTTTATCTGGTATTTCTTGACTAACCCAAGATGGAAGTACCAAGTATAAGACTGAGGCATGTAACAGAGCCAGGTGTTGGATAACAGAACACAGAGATACAGGTGTGGGGTAACTCAGTTCATGTCTGTTTTATAAAAAACCTATCAAAGTTTTGTTTTACTGATAATGGAATGTCAAATTACATGTGTTCCATGTGCAGGTTGTTCTCTGCTCAGCTCAGTATGGAGCTGAAAGGGTCATATTTTAATAATTTTCCTTAGTATGTGTTTTCCAGGAGTCATTACAGGCCCTGGGTAATTGGTTCTAATCTGAATGTTAACATTGACATTTTTATTGTGCTTGACAGGGAATGAGGGCTAATGACTAAAACATTGATAAATTGAATAAATTGATATAAGTCATATTTAATTTGCTTCTTTGCTATGTACTGGAGTGAATTATTCATGCTGTTCAGGATTTTTGCCCTCTTACAGAGAGTTTGGTTATGCCATAAGTGTTCACATGAGAGAAGCTTCATTCTTTTCTCATATAATGGAGTTTCTACATAAGTGTGCAAACTTGCGAGAAGGAGATGCCATAAATCTACCAGGGAAAAAATTCTGATTGTGTTGAACTGACAAATTTGGTGTTCCATTAGCTCATTACCTGTCCAGCTGCCAGCAGGGCAGACTTTGATGCAGGGCTCCAAGAGCAAGGAAAATGAGGAATTACAAATGTACATAAAAGGCCTGATCTGCCATCCAAAATAGTACTGGCTCATCTTGAAAGCAAACTTCACTTTGGATCATTTTTGCCTGAAAATGTTATGTTGAGTAGCTGTGTAAACTTAAACCACTCCTAATGGAACCTTGTTTTCTTGGAGATAGGAGCAGTAATGCAGGTAATGCTCTCAAGTGCTTTAAGCAGTTATTATTTTCAGAAGTTTGAGTGGAAAGAGTAAGAGTTGCAGAAAAATATAGAGCAAAATAGAGTGTTGGGAGTAGTAACAAAGGGAAGGGAGAAGAAACAACTCAGTGTGCTGGGTGGGGGTAAGATGCATTTGAATTTCAAACATCCCCAGTGGCTTTACTCAGCAGAAATGATCTGCAGCTCCTTTGTGTGAGTAATATCTCAGCAAGCCTTGGAACAAATCCTCACACCCCACTGACTTTTAATGCTTAGCAGAAAATGAGTTGCTGAATAAAAGATGCGACAACTTAAAAGGGTCTTTTCATTGGGAGTCCAAATAAACGCTGCAGAGAGCTGGAGCCTCTGCTGTCAGGAGCAGGTGAATTATTCTCCACTCCCATCCCACCTCACACAACTGCTCACAGCTCTGCTAACACACACCTGGGGACCTCTGCTCGTGTGAAACTTCATCCATTTACGTGCAGGACAGTTAAGAGACCGGGCTGCTGCTCATTAAGGGATGTGAAAGGAAGCCCAGGATGAGGAGCAGGTCTTAAAACAGTGCCCAGGAGAGGAAAGGGGTAGGCAGGGGATTGGATGTGAGTATTGAAAGAGTTTTAACTGTCATTATTTTTTATTAAGCATCGAGAAGTCTGAGGAGACTTTCTAACAGTAAAGATTGAATTATTTGTGTGGTTTAGGGGCCAAGAGAGAGGATTTGTTTTGAAACACTGATGTGAAAGTGAGTTGCATCATGTTTTTAAAGGGATAAAACATATACAAAAGGGGGCTCTGAAAGTTAATATCAAGTCATTAACTCATGTCCTATCCCTTCCTTCCAACAATCATTGACTGGAAGGCTCTGGTGTTTTTATGAGGGTAAATCTAGATTAGGGTTGAGCTCTCCTCAAGCAGCAGGGTGTGCAGAGCTCACCTCATGGAGAAAATGCTGGCGAGCTCTCTAGGAAATTCCTTGGAAAAAATGAGTTTGATAAATCAGCAACTCCATGAGAATAGATAGTAAACATTTATGACAAGTTACAAGAGTTTGTCGCAGGTTGGCAGCCTTCTGCCCCTGAATTATTGCATGAAAATAATGTGTTCTTTTATTTCTGTAGTAACCTGCAAGCATTCCTCTTAAGTGTGCTTTATTTATTATGTCAGGGCTTTTTTTTGCCTAATCCTCAGTGCCCCTGGAGAAGTCTCCTATGAAGGAAGCATGATCTGTAAAAGCAGTGACATTTCTAATACTTAAAATGACCTTACACCTGTTGTATGTTGCCTTAATGCAGCAGCTCCTGTGTCAGCAGTGGCAAATCTGGATATTAAAGGCAGCTTTTCAATCTTGGATTTCAGACCAGATAAATTTTATTTGTATAAATATAATTATATATATAATAAATGATATATGATAATTATATATATAATGAATGATATACTATACATTATATGATGCATTTAATATATATAATATTATATATATATTAAATATAATTATATATTAAATAATCATATTATTTATATGATAGTTCTTTTCTGCATAATGAAAAACAAATCCAAACCCAAAACCACCTCCAACAGGTGAGACATGGAAGTTTTATTCACATTAAGTTTAGAAATTAAATTTATATCATTGCAAAGAAACTTGGGATATTTTTTCTTCTCAAAATGTTATTCTATAGAACTGAACTTATCTTCCTGTAAATATTCTTGCAATAATTGTCTGCAAGTAGGTGCCAGACAGCAACAATAGCAGAAGCTTTCTAGGAAGCAATTAGCTCAGTAGTGATATTTTTTTTTCATTTTTCTTCCTGAAAAGACGCTTTCATTTTTAAATGAGAATTTACAGGTCCAGTATTCTAGTTGCAATTGTGAAATAATTCTGAGCTATGTTTTAACTGACCTGTTTACAGGAAAAATGAGTGTGAATCTATTGAAAAGCCAGAGAAGTACAAAGTGGAGAGCTATAATATGGTTGCCATAGACACAATTTCATATTCCCTTCCCTGTTTACTGCATTGATAACTCCTTTATTGAAATCCAGGGGAAAAAAGCACCAAAAAACCCAAAACTGTGGATGCTCTGAAAGGGCTGCATTCCTTTCTGTTGTAATGAGATTACGTTCAGAGCTCCTTTAACCACTAATTACCATAAGGAAATTGGCCAACGAGCTCCAGTGGAATGTTTGAGCATACAGGAATATATTCAAGATCAATATGCAATTATCATATGCACAGAGAGATTTCGTAGTCAAATTTAGTAAAAACAGATGGACTTGCTCCATATGGCTAATAGAGATTTAAAGTTAGCAAGAAATGCGTGAATTCTGTAGATACAAGCCTGAGATTCCTTTTTCTCCATTACCAAGAAGACAGGATGTTAAATTCATCTTTCTTCTTTTGCACATAATACCTAAAATGTCACTAAGAGTTGATGCATATGTGCACGTGGCAGGGAGAAATCTTGAGCTTTTCTCCCAGTTTTGCATGTTTTTGTATTTGTAAAATTCTCCATCCAGGCACTGAAAGTTATAATCTGCTCTTCTGCTGTTTTGATGTCACCACAATACCCCACTAAATCCTTGAAAATTCTGTTTATTAGAAATAGACGTGAGCTAGATTTTTAAAATGTCAGAAGGAAGGCTTCATTTTGTCTAATACAAGGATGAAAAAAAAAAAACCCAAACCAAAGAAACCACAGACCATTCATTGTAAACCTTTGGTAGCTGGGATCTTCCAAAGATGTTATTGCTTAATGAAAAGCTGCCGAGGCGGCAGGTGGGGGTTTCACAGGTAACTCCATTAACGGGAGAGGAGCGGTTCAGCTCATCTGTGACACTGCAGCCGGGCTGTGACAGCCTCAGCCGCTCCTCCCGAGCAGGGAATTGCGGCAGCTCCAAAGGTGATTGTCACCGAGTGAGAGAGGCTGTCTGAAGAGGAGTCAGACAGGATGTTTTCATTAACATTAAAGAGCTCTTGCTATTCATTGGGCAGCTTGCTCTCGAGACCACAGGAGAGTTGTCACTCACAGAATGCTTTCACATGAAAAGGATGCATCATACAGAACTGTGTTTTACCTGCTTCCTTACGGAGTTTCTGCACAAAAGCAAAATGCAGGCACTTTGGGATTTTTTCCTTTTTTTTTTCTTTTTTTTTTTTTTTTTTTTTTTTTTTAGTTTATTTTATCCTAAGTTTTAAACTGATTTAAAAGACCTTTTGCTGTTATGCTCAAGTTTACACACCATGTGTGTAAAAGTTGCACCAGACCTCAACAAAAATGTGATTTCAACTTTTCAAGGCCAGGCTCACTCTCCTGCTACACTTGCACTCTGGTTTTCCTGCAGTTGTGCTCTGCACCAGCATCCTTCTGACCCGTGTGAGTGTTGGTCTTTCATTGTAAAACACTTTATTAAAACCACAAGTGGCTCCTGGCTACACAAGCCATGTCCAGGAGGACTGGAGGTGACTGTCACTCAGCTGGGCAATTAATGATGGAACATTAATTGACAGAATATTCATGGCCCAGTCACCAATGTCCAGTCTGTGCAGGGCTGCAGCTCCTCTGCCTTTTGTTTCTCTGTTTTGTCTCACAGGCTGCTGTGGAACAGGAAGCAGGAAAAGCTTCAAGCACAGAAATCAGGTGTGAACGCTTCCAGGTGAGGATGTGAGAAATTCATCGCCTTCTGAAGCCTCTTTAAACTGTGCCTAAATACTTTCCCAATGAATAAAGCATGACAGGCATGTGGCAGAGGACACCAGGCAGGTGGAGAGAGGCTCCTGAGTGGTTGTGCCCTGGAGCCATCAATGCTTGCCCTGGCTTTGGGAGCAGGATCCACCCAGGTGCTGATCACAGAGTTGGGCTCTGTTTGCTGCTGTGTCCTTGCATCTCCTCTGTGTTTCTTGGTGGGAATAACCCAGGTTTCCCATGCATAAAACCCACAGAATAACCTAGATGTGGTCTAATCCAGGAGCTTTTTGTTTGCTGGAGGATCACACAGCACACAGCTCCTCCTTTTCTCCCTGCTGCTGTTCTGAAGATTATTTTGGAGGGCATCAAACTTTACTCCTGGCTGAAGTTGTCCTATAATAGCAAAACGAAAAATATTGTTTCAGAACTTTCTAACACAATTCTCAGGACGTCTCTAATGTTGTCCTGCTTATAATCAACTCTGACCTTTTATTCTTTTGAAAGTTTTCCTAGATAATGAGAGGCATTTATCATTCCCAGTCTCATCTCCTACGCAAACCAGATTGTTCTGATGGGATTCTGTTTGCTTTATGCTTTTAAGGAATGAGCTTTAGGAATGGACAAGAGAAATGAAACAGAACGAGTTGGTTTTTAGAGTTGCGTTCAGGATCAGGTTTCTTCTGTAATACCCAATTAAAATAAGAAATTTTTCCCCTCCCTTGCTTCCTTCCTTTTGTTCCTGTAGCCCATTCTTCCTTTGCAAGTGGCAGTTAGAACTACAGGGGTGTACATGTAGTCAATATAGAAGCTTTCACCTAAATGGAGTTCTGTATTCATGGGGAATGCAGGAAATGTCACATTAAAGTTTGTTTGGTGCTAATTTTGTTCTATTTTCATTTTGTTTCAGACATTATTTTGGATACTTTGCTTGAAGATTATAAAATCATTAAATCTTTAAGATTGTGATTATCTAGAGCAGAATAAAAGGAAATTGTTCCATCTCAGCAGAATAACATGAATACGTGGATTGCTATTTAATTAAAAAAATGTGTCAAAGTTGCATTGCAACATATGAGGTTATACTTTTTGTGTTCAGCATAAGCAAAATATGAACACTGTGGATTTTATTTGACTTTATGGGCAATAATAAACCTTTATCTAGGTGTAGATTGATACCTTCCTCCATTAGTCATATCTAAGTTTTCCCTCTCATTTCTTCTTGCGTTGTCTTTACCACTGCATTTAAATGTGGAGCCGCACTGTGGTGTTCCAGTTGGGTTTTAATTAGCTTTATTATCTGTTGTGTAGGGCTTAATCAATTCTATTGGATGCTATCTGCAGGTGCCTCCAGTAAGGGCATATTACATTGATTTTTCATTTCTCACATCAAACACGCGGCGCTCATCCAGCGCTTGCTGTGCCTGCTATTGACAGCAGGGTTATTTAGGGCACCCAGGCAAAATGTAACAGGGATCAGGACAGCTACAAACCCCTCAGTATGGATTTATTAGACAGCAAATAAGAAAATAGGGACTTGTGGCTGTCCAAGAGGGAGGGATCAGGAGAGAGGAGCGTGGGGGAATCTTTGCTCCTGAGAGGGAGAGCTCTCCAGATGGAGTGAATGTCCTCCAGGGAGAAGTGCAGCAGAATTCTGCCTTCTCTCCAGGATGGCTGTTCTTACTGCAAATATTGCATCTTGCCAAACTGCTGGTCAGCATTTTATCCTGCGTGCTGGAAATTTTATTAAAACCTGCAAAACCACTTAAATCTCACAGGTGGGGAACTTTGGCAATAGTTGAGTGTGCTGGTTGTGGCTGGGGTAGCAAATCATCTTAATAGTGAGGAAAGGCAGCAGGAATGTGTTCACAGCCCGTCACAGAACTGAAACCCTGTCCCCATTCACTGCACTGTGTCCTCTGTGCCTCTGAATCTGCATTTCCACCTCAGGCCTTGCTGATCCTGTGTGACCGTCCTCACAGGGGTCTGAGGATGAGGGGAGAGAGATATCTGACTCCATGTTTCAGAAGGCTTGACTTATTATTTTATGTTATAGATTGCATTAAAACTATACTAAAAGAATAGAAGAAATGATTTCATCAGAAGGCTGGCTAAGAATAGAATAGAAAGGAAGGAATGATAACAAAGGCAGCTGTCCCAGACTCTCTGTCCAAGCCAGCAGACTGTGACTGGCCATTAATTAGAAACAACCACATGAGACCAATCCCAGATGCACCTGTTGCATCCCACAGCAGCAGATAACCATTGTTTGCATTTTGTTCCTGAGGCCTCCTAGCTTCTCAGGAGGAAAAATCCTAAGGAAAGGATTTTCCATAAAAGATGTCTGTGACAATCCAGGAGCAGTTCTCCAGCTGAACAGAGGAGCCTTTGGGGACATGAGGCTTTGCCTCCAGTTTGGAAGTGGGCAGACTTGAAAACTCCCCTTAAATTTAATAAAATCTGTTTTAAATTGTGCCTCCTAGTTGCCCTTCCCATAGACAGCAGTATTCTATGCAAAATGGGTATTTTTTTTTCCTGTTGTAGTAGCTCTTTCATCAAGGTTTCCAAGGCAATCTCAGAAACTTAGATTCTCTCTGCAGTTTTGTTTTTTTTCTGATGCTGTGATCTACACAGGGAGTTAGGTATTATCAGTGCTGATATTTTTCTTTTTCCATAGAGGCTAATAAAAATCTACAGCCCAATTTTGCACCTATTTTTTTCTGTTGGTGAACACAAAGTGGATTGATTGGAGTCACACAACTGTTTGGGAGTGGAGCTGTGTTTTGAGTGAGGAAAAGGGCTGTAATCAGGCAGGCTGACTGGAGATGCCAAAAAATGCTGCAAACACTCTTGTGTTTTCATCACGATTTCTTTCTAGGACTGGCTCTGTCCTTTCAAACCACAAATAACTTCTCTTCCTTTAAGTTCTTACCAAATTGCAGAGAGGTTGAGAATTGTTTAAAATCCAGGGTGTCCATAAAATCACCAGGTTAAAATGACTAAAATATGGAAGAAAAAAAATGGGTAATATGTCAAGACTTTGCTTGGCTTGATTATGTATCCAGCAAGGATTTTTTTGTATTTGAGACACTTTGGATGCCACTGAATTTCCCTGGAAGGGCATCAGCCTTGCCTGTGAGTCAATGAAAGGGATTTTCCTTTTTCTCCAAACCCACACCTGTACAGGCAGGTCCAGCCCCTGGACTGAATGCTGGCATCTCTAAGTAGCTTTAACCTTTTCTCTTACAGAGTTTCACTGTTTCTACCCAGTATTTTTGCAGGAATAATGCAAGAATTCTGTTTCTTGCTCCATTCCATGAAAAGATCAATGTCAGAGAGGTTTCCCTGGTTTGAGAAGCCACTGGGCTGTGCTTGCTTTGAGCAGTGTTAAGGATTGGGTTGCACCACTCTAATCCATTGCTCTTGCTGATAAAAAAAAAAAAAGCAGAGCAATTCATTGCTTAAATGGAATTTGAATAACACTGCTGAAATCGATAGCTGCTCCTTATCCATATAAGATAATTGATCTTTTTGAAGCTCTTTAAATACAACGAGCATTTGATTGTGTTTCCTTCCATTGCTCAGCTTAACACGGTAACACAGTAAAATTAAATGTTGCTTGTAAAATGACTGAGCATTCAGTGATTTTTACTCCCGCAGCACTTCCTTGGTCTGTGTTTGTTGATTGGCTGTAAATGAAGATAAGAGCTGCTGCTTTGGAATGGGCAATGCAGCGGGAATGGTTCTTTGTGTGTAGAAATCAGTCTGTGTGTATGGAAATCAGGCACTTTTGTGGCCTCTGGTCACCTTGCCATTTGCACTTCACACTCCAGCATTATTGGTTTTTGTACTTTCTGATGTTGGTCAGACACCTCTGTCCGTCCTCTGCGCCTGTCCGCTCTGAGATGCGAAGTGTGGAACTGGAGATCTGCAGTTTTCCAGGTGTGTGTGCAGTTGAATCCTGCAGAAAAGCGCAATTCCCGCAGCAGCAGAGCTGCCCTGGCAGCCCTGCAGGTGGGATTGCCAGGTCCCGTCCCTGTGAGGAGCTGGGAAGGGGCAGCTGCAGCCTGGCTGTGCTGGGTAACATCGCAAAGAGGCATCTTCTCTTTTGTTTCATATTTCTTTGCGTTTTCAAGGTTTTCCTTGATTTGTTTACCTGTCAAGGCTCTGGGAGAAAATCCTCCTCCTTTTGTTATAAGTTCTGAATATTCACTTCATTTATTTTATGTGCACTGAGCATCAGAGTTTGGGGTTGTGTGTTAGAGCAGAAGGTACATAAAGAGCTTTGAAATTTTCAGTGCATCACTTGACATAAAGAGCTGTGAATGTCACTCCACTAGAAACTTCCCCAAAAGTGTGACTTATTTGGTTTTTTGTGATCAGTTAACTATCATCTCAAACTGTTTTGTTTGCTTTTGCTCTTCATTTATCCCAATCAATCAGTCATTGAATTTACCCTGATCAGAGGACGGTCCTATCATCCTGCACTACCTCTATATTTTGCATCACTTTTTAAGTTTGAAAATTGCATAGTTTTTAGACTATTGGCTGAAAATATTGACAAAAATTTAAAATATTTATTACAGACTGAAATGGGGAAAGCAAGTCTTTTCTATGCTGTATACACTGAAACTTTTATCCAAATATTTGCTATTTTTGTCTAGTACTAATAAATCCTGCATTGCCTTTCATCCCACTGCAGGTGACAGCATTTGTCACACGCACCCTATTGGAGCCTCTGGCTGAGGAAGGGGATTTGTCACCGAGCTGATGACAGCCGATCACTGTGCCTTGCATGTGTTCTCTCAGGTAAATCACACAGGTTCCAGCTGGCCTGTGAAAACCCTGCCCTGCTCCATTTCACAGCAAGCATTTTCAACCAGCGTAGCAACAAATAATTTATGCATAGAAGTTCTGAACTTTTTTTGCAAATTATATTTGCTTTAAAGGGCAGAAAGTGTTATTGAACAGGTAAATATTTAAAAAAAGGAAGCAGAACTTAATTACTCACTGATGGAGATGCTGTGGGTGGGACTGGACGTGTGTTTGTAGTAGGTGCAGCTCTCACATACAATATATCTCAGGTTTATAAAAAAGCCCAAACACCAAAGTGGTTTTTTTGGGAGTGAGAGGTTTTGCCCAGCTGTGTGCTGTTGCATGGAGCAGTTTTACTTTGAGCACCCCCTGAATTCTCTGAATTTGGCACTGGGGTTTGACAAGAGGCTCGCTGCGAACACAGAGCTCAGGTGAGCTGTGAGCCTGCCCAGTGGGGCAGGGTGGTTGAGGCACTGTGCTTTACCAGTGTGGATTATTTGCTTTTTAACCACCTGATGTTATTGCAGCTCCTTTCTTAGCTCCCACTGCCAATCCAGACCCAGGCAGAGCAGTTTGCTGGGTGGTGATGATGAGCTCTCCTATGAACAAGGAAAAGCAGTGGTTCTGAGGTTTTTATAATGTTTATCGCTGGGAAAACAGAAGTGGCAATTGCTTTTAATTGCCCAATAATTTTATTATTCAAAAGAGGGAGCTTACGGGAAGCAGCTGCAGTTGTGACTGAACCTGCTCTTTAATGTGTTCTGGGGTTTTTCCTGTGGTGTGATATCTAATAGTGATAAGCTGCTGGTTCCAGTCAAGTTTTGAAGTACAATAAGAGTTGGATTTATCAAGCCCTGGATGAATTCTCCACTACTCTCACTGAAAGACACCTTTGTGAATACTGTGCTTCTGAATTGTCTCTAGAAATCCCATTCCTTATATTAAATCAACTTTCATTCTTTGTTCTCTCAGTACACATGATTTTTAAGATTCATAACCTATTTCTGTTTGGTTTTCCTCCCTTTGTTGTTCTCCCACCCATCTCTGTGTTGTTATTCAGCGTGTAAGGAAATGCAGCCCCACAAGGAACATGCACTCTGAATTAATTAGCTGCTTTCTGTAAATACAAATAAATGACAGCAAGATCAAAAAGAAAAGCGGGAAGGGGAGGACTAGCTACTGTCACACCTGTGGTGTTGCTGCTCCTAATTTAAAAACAGGCTTTAAAAGGTGCAGGGGTGCCAAATTATGTCCATTGTCACTG
Source organism: Melospiza melodia melodia (assembly GCF_035770615.1). Taxonomy (NCBI): domain Eukaryota; kingdom Metazoa; phylum Chordata; class Aves; order Passeriformes; family Passerellidae; genus Melospiza; species Melospiza melodia. The sequence continues at coordinate 18,708,019 of NC_086209.1, read as the reverse complement.
TCACTGCTGCTGCAGTCCCACAGAGCTGTCCCTGAGGGTCACATTGAATTCAGGGCTGCTCTGTGTCTTCCTTTGAGCATCAGATCATGTCTGGAAGCTTTGAACAGCTATTTCTTACTCTTATTTATTATTTCTGCAAACCAAATCAAGAGTTTCCTGTTCTTGCTGTCGTGCTTTTCAAGGATTATTGGTAATAGCCCTGATTTTCCAGCCTTGTCTTGGTGCAAATCTCATTTGGTGCAATCTTAATCCATAGCTGGAAATAGAGTGTGGTGTTGAGTTTGTGGGGGTCCCCAGGACGAGGTGATAGATGAGAATCTGACTCCATGCTCTCAGAAGGCTAATTTATAGAATATAGAATATATGAATATAGTATTGTATAATATTGCATGATATTATATATTATATAATATTTTGCTATACTAAAACTATACTAAAGAAAGAGAAGGATACAGACACAAGGCTTAACAAGAATGAATATTAAAAACTTGTGACTGACTCTTCAGTCTGACACAGCTGATGGTGATTGGTCATCAAGTAAAAACAATTCACATGAAACCAATCCAACAATGACCAGTTGGTAAACAACCTCCAACCACATTCCAAAGCAGCAAACACAGGAGAAGCAATCAGATAATTATTGTTTTCATTTCTCTCTGAGGCTTCTCAGCTTCCCAGGAGGAGAAATCCTGGTGAAGGGATTTTTCCAGAAAATATGACAGTGACAGTATGGAAAACTACAGAGCAAGCATGCACCAAACTTGCAGCTCAAATATAAAAGATGGGAAAACTAATATTTCAATTTGCTTATCCTCTGATAGTTATGTGACTATTTAAAAATCAGTGGCCATGGTTTGCAGAGCTGCAATTCCTGATGTTCTGGAACGTGAGCAGGGTGGCAGTTGGCATCCTGTGATGTTCCCCCTCTGACTCACCTACATTCCTCATTAATATTGAACAGGGCTCCAGAGAGAGGTGACTGTGCTTTTGTTAGTCTGGGCAGGCACCTTTAAAACACTGTTGTAATTAAATTTCTCTTTTCATTTCAATGGTGGAATTAAACAAATATTTTCCTTTGGAGGAAAGTAACAATTTGATGTTAATTGCTTCTATCTGTTTCTCAGCATTGTCAAATAACCTATTGTAAAAACTACTTAATATTTCCAGGGGAATGCCATATATTGCATAACTTATTTCCTTTGCTGGTTATTTTGTTTGATGGTTAAATGGTAATTGAAATGAAAGGAATAAAGAAGCACTCGTGGGTTGGGAACCACTCAAGGGATTGAAAATGTAAAGCAGAACAATGATTTAACATTTCTTTCTTTTGTTAGCTTTTTCTTTTCATATGTGAATTACGTGCGAGTAAGAGAGGTTATAGGGAGAAAAATAAAGGGAGAATGCAGAAAACTCATTTAGATCAAACTCACTGTGCCTAATAAGCAGACAGAAAAATCCACAAACTGTCTAATCTTCACAGTTTGTCCTTAGCCTTCCTAGATGTTGCAGAATTCACAAAATCATTCTGAGAAAGAGAATCAGCCTATTAAAAATGAGAAAACAGAAACAAAGCTTCAGCATCATTGCAAGAGGTTTCTGGCTTGTAGTTACTGTGGAAGGGAAAATCATTAGGAAAAGAGAGAGCACCCAAGGCAGACATGTCCTAAAATTAAAAATGTGCTTGGATTTCCACAGTGCTGAACTTTGCTGTGGACATGATGAAGGACAAATCAACACCCATCCAAAATCCACGAGGTGTTTGCATGTGAAAACGTCTGTAAAATCTGTTTATTTCCAAGCAGCCCGTGTGAGGAGAGCCTCTGGGGAAGGCAGCAGAGCTGATTTTGGTGTGTCCTGGGGTACAGGGCAGGCAGGGAGACACAGAGCAAGCTGGGTTTGGGAATGGGGCATCCTCACTGGGTCAGGTGTGTTCCATCTCAGGGCTCTTGGACCCTGCAGGAAGCTCTGAGCCAGCAGCTGCAGAATTATGAAGGGTTTTAGCGCAGAGCTGTGTGTCTTTGAAGGGAAGATGGATTGCCCAGATATGTTAAGCTCTCCCATTTTTCACCAGGAGCTGTGTATCACCAGTGGCACCACTTTTTGGGGTGCAAAGTGAGGTTTTCCCTGCCTTTCTGTCACCATTTGAGGCTGTCCTCCCCTGGGTACCTGGTGTGTGAAACCACTCCAGTTATACTGAGGAGATGAACTAGGGAGCTTCCAATTAACCACAAACCCCAAATCACTGATGTGCTTTTCACGTATGACAAAAACATTTCCAGATATTTAGTGGTTAATTATTTAATGTAAAAATTGAAAGGTGCAGGTGAAATTCATAAATAGATATTGTATCAAAGCAGTAAAATGTAGATATTGTTTTCTGTATCTGAAGTGTGTTCTATCTTTATTTTGGTGCTCTGAAAAAGTATAGCACTCAATTTATTTATTTTGGTTTTGTTTGTGACTTTTCTATTAACTGAATTTTGTCAAACTGACAGATGACTGAAATTCTGCTGGGCCAATTTTGCATCTTTTTAAGCAATGAGAGATGTCACTGGTTCTCCTCGTCCACCTTTACTCTTAGCATGGATTTGTGCAGTAACTTATCTTATTTTGGTTTTGTATTCCTTTTCAGCGTGGCTGGAGACTCTTTTGAGGCACTTGGTTCCTCAGGCTGCTTTAAGCACTGTGCTATTGATAGAGCTGGGTATTTTTGTTGTCCTTTTCTTCCTTTAACTCAGAAATGTGAACTTGCACATTTTTCTCAAGGGCTACATGACAAGATGCCCATGAAGTACAACCTTAGCAAAAGCAGCTCTTCAATCCAGACATTATGCCATGCCTTATTTCTGTAAGAGCACGTTCAAGACAATATTATTTTACCACCACTCCTGCCACTTTAAACTCTGTAAGTCTATGAGGTATTTGGAATATCTAACATTTTTCCCTGTCTTTTAGAGTCCTGGTGCCATGACTAAGTAGCCAGCAGGTGTTCACTTGCACCTTCAGGTGAAGGAGGATGCAGAGCCAGGAATGGAACCCTGGGCTTGGATTCCCCCTGCTCGTACAGAGAATTCCTGCAGCTTTCATTGCCTGCTTTGCTTTTGAGTCCCACTGTTGTTATTTCAGCAGCAAAAGGAGTTTTCCTTCAAGGCTTCACCCTGCTCTGTGGGATTTTTATAAATTATTGTATAGACTGCTGTACCTCTTACAAATAAATACCGAGGGCTAAAAGTATAGGTCGGCAATTAAAGAATTCAAAGTGTGGTTTGCAGATTCTGAGTCTTTCTCCTGGGATGTCTGAAAGCTTTTTTGTACCACAGCCAGGTTTGGAACAGCTCAGTTGCCCATTATAAGTCACAAATCTGAAAATGGAAAAACTCTGAATAGATTGCAGTATATGAGATTGGCTGTGCCTGGAATTATTGGTCACAAATGTGAAATTTCCACATCTTCCCCATCCCAGAGCAACCAGACTGGGGCACAGCTTCTCTGGGAGGAATGAGGAAAATATTTAATATTTGCTGTAGATGGTTCTGTGCCCTTGGAAATGAATAGCTTGTTTTTTTCCTGATGTTGTCCAAAATAATTGTGATTGGTGTTTGGAGCTGTAATTTCTCTCTCCAAAAGATTTGGGACATCACACACACATATATATATATATATGATTACTAAATATATATATATATTTATTTATTTATTTATATATATATATATATATATTTATTTATTTATATATATATATATATATATTTATTTATAGTAATATAGCAAAATCAGGTATTTACACCCTCTCAGCAATAAGGCAGAGATTACTGATTATGTGATTACTACAAGAGGAAGTCTTTGCACTGGAAGGAGAAAGTTGAAGAACAAGAGCATCTCCTTACATCTAATAGCTTTTTCCAGTCATGAGCTGGAAACTGAATTTTGACTTCATAGCTCAAGTGGCTTTGAGATAAAAGTCTTTCAGTCTTCTGTGAAGAAAATTGGCCCACCAAAACCTCCCTGTCAAAGTCCTTCCCCTCCCCTCCAAGAGAGTGATAAATGTTATAAGTTAAGGGCCTCAAATGATTTTTGCGAAGTCTCATAAATGTTCCATATGTCACTTTCTCTAAAATTATAATCTATTATCTCACTCAAGTGGAATAATAATGCATTGAAAAAATGAAATTTATCCCAGGTGCCCCAGCAGGTTGATTCTTCATTATGTGTTAATTGTTAATGGCAATTTTCCATGGAGCATCTGCCAGTTCTAGTGAGCAGAGCTTCCAGAAATGATATATTAATTTCAAGCAGAGACTCTAAGAGTAGATAAAATGTGTTGGGTTTTTAAAAAAATTTACTTTGTGTCCATAAACTAGCTGGACATAGTTATTATTTTAGGCAAGAGTATAAAATAATTTATAGAACAGCATAAAAATAGTATTTTACTGAAGATTTAACTCAGTGGAATGGTTTTATTTCTGAAGTTCTGAGCTTTCACTATGTTAAGGGTAAGGCAATGACAAGAATCAGCTGAGATGCTGTGGGAGTATTTTTCCATATGTCTGTACTACCATAGTAATATAATAATATTATTGTTCAGTATTTAGGTTTAGGAATAAAATAAAGTTCATTTGGTGTGGAGGACATGATATAATTCTGTATTTCAGTTCTTGTTTCAAGGTAAATGAACTGGTGAGAAAAGTCAAAGAGAAAAAGTTCAAACTCTCTTCATTTTTTTAGGCTGTGCTCTTCAGCACCATTCTGGTGTGGACTTAAACAAACTTGGTTAAGGTGAGTGCAAATTGTAAACTGCAATTGTAAATAAGAGGATGTTTTATAAATTCACAAAAGGATAATAGTCACTTTAATAGCTTTGAGGACATAAAAAATAATAGATGCTTGCTGCATTTCTGAGTCCCGTTGGGGTCTGTCTTCGGGCTGGATCTAAGTTAGGATTGTCCAAGCCCTTCGTGGTCTCACAGCTGAGTGTGTCTTTGGCTGTGTGACAATTCCAGCTCTTTTCATGTGGTCTGTAAAGTTTTATGGCCAAAATCCCAGCAAGTCAAGGCTTGAGCTTTGGGGTCTCTGCTGCCCTTGGCAGGACAGTTCAGGCTGGAAGAGGAGTTTGTGTCTGCAGGAGCTCAGGCTAAAGGTGGGATTTGTGTCTGAGGGTTGTTTCCACAGTGAAAAACCCCAAGAATTGGAAAATCTCCATTTTATTTTCCTTCTCTTGACCAAAATTGCTGTACTTCTATTAAACACGGACATTACAGCAGGTGGGTTTTCAGTGCAGATTAAAAGTGGTTTTTAGGTTGTGTCCAGCCCACTGCCCAGGTAGGGAACAAAAGAAAAGGAGGGTTCAGGCTGTAATCCCAGTGTTGTGCTGACTGCTGTCCAAATACAGGGAAATCTGATTGTCTGTCTGACTGGGCAGATGGCAAATGTGGCTCTGAGGGGACAGGGCTGATTTATTTCTCCCCTACCTTGTAAATCTGAGCCACTGAGCAGACACAGGGCAGGGCAGAGCAGCTTTAGGGGCAGCATGAACAGAGCTGAGATACCTGACAGGGCTCTGCCAGCCTGGCATAGGATGGGCAGTGCTGCTCCTGTCTCTAGCAGAATCAATTATAAATAAAAGATAATAAAATAATTGAGCAATTAAGATACATATAAAAATATAAAATTAATGTTTTCTTTTTATGTGTAACCAAACTCCTGTGCATGTGTAAATGTGCCTAAAATAAAATTTAGCTAAGTTTTTTAAGTCACTTGGAGAGGCTGCTGATGGAAAGATGATAATGGTGTTCCTTGACAAATATTCCATTTCAGCTGCTGATGGTGTCATTGAAGCATGTTGTATTTTCCAGTACTACATTTCTTACACATTTTTCATGTTCATTATCAACTTCTGCTGTGCACCTTGTTTATGTTGTGGAATTTATAAGCAAGCTTTGCTGTTTAAATGACCCAAATAATCAAGAAGCTGATTATATAAAACATATTAAAAATGATGGAAGGAAAAAGCAGAATATATTATTCCCTCTTGGTAAAACTCTGCATGTTCTTTTTAATGATAAATGTCTTTTTGAGTGTGATTCAGCCTGTGATAAATATGTCAGTATTTCCATCACACATGGCCAATTACCCTTGAAAGTCAAGAAAGCAGTGTAGTTTTCTCTCACAAATACTTTTGCCTTGTGAAATCTTTTTTTAATTTTTATTTTTTTTTCACATGAATGCAGCCCAAACTGGTGAATTAGAGACATAGAAAAGAAAGCAGGCATTCAGTGGACAGGTGTGAGCAGTTCAGTTCAATATTGTCTGAAGAGAAGAAGAAAATCTCTTCATTACAAGATAACAAATAGCTCAAGGTTTGCAAATACTCAAACTGCTGAAACCCAATGTGAAATTTTGGGAAGGCACCCACGACAGATCAATTCTCTTTTTTTCCTATTTGCAATATCACAAAATGCAGGTGATTTCATCCAGCCAGTTTGTTCCTGGCTTCTGAGTGCTTGTAGTTGATATTCACATTAATCATTGGATTTGACTTTTCATAGTCTGCTTGAAAAGAACTTGATCGATATCCAGAGCTGGTATTTATGCAAAAAAATACCAAAAAAACCCCCCTGATTCTGTTTCCAGTTCATGGAGTTTTGTTGTGAATCTCAGGAACCAGATAAAGAAGCAGAATAACCACAGCCAATCTGCTGTGGGAATTCAGAGATCCGCAAGATGAGCTGTTTGGGACAGATCACAGAGCTCTCATCTCTCACATAAGGAAATTCTATTTTAATTCAGATTTCCAAGAATGGCTGGGAGGATTTTGAGGCTAGGACTTGATTTTTGCGAGTACCCAGCACAATCAGACCCCAAATTCAGACCCCAAATTCCTGTTTTTTTGTTAAGATTTTACAGGAAAAATGCTGAAAATCTTGTAATTTGTACTTCCCCTTGGTTGTCCAGCTGAAAATGGCAGATAAATGTTAGGATTGCTAGGGTATTTGTATTGTTTTGCCAGGGCGGTTTCTAAAAGTAGCATTTATTTTATTGGTTAATTAAATATTTTTAAAAATGAAGAAAAAAGTAAACACTTGCCTTATGTGTTGTCCAGGAGACATTTGGTTTTTGTGCTTTTATAATTGACTAATATATTCAAGCATGGTAAACTGTTGTAGTGCGTTCTGCTAGTTTGTTTAATTGCTCCCCCATTTTCTGTAATGGTTCTGCCCTCCCAGTTTTTCCCGCCTTAGCTGTGTCAGTTATTATGTTCCCATGGCAACTCCCGCCATGGCGTTGTCTGTCATTTGGTTACCTTGGTTACTCCCGCCTCAGTTTATGTCAATCCTCGCTGTTATATGATTTCCCCTCCCCTGTTATTTCCTTATATGTGAATTTTTCTCCTCCCTGGGCCCAGTCAATCACTCCCCACTCCTCCTAGTTTGCCAGAACTTTCTGTGCTTAGGGAGACTTGATCGGCTGTGGCTCCGGGGCCCCTCCTTTACGCTGTTTCTATTGGGTTTTCTCTCAGGCCTGTTATCCTAAATTCGCTGCCCTACCTTCCCCTGTTGGTCCTTTGTAAACCCCTCCCTGAGATCCCTCCTCCCCTTTATAACCCTGCACTTTCCCTCCATCACCTCGCCCAGCAAACTTGGGGATTCTCTTTTTCCCAACTGTTCTCACACTTTTACGGGTTTTTTATTCATTTTTCCATTTCCTTTCCTGCACAGTTCATTGGTTCTCCATCATTTCTGAACCATTTCCGTGGTTCTCTATCCATTCTTTTATGGAGCCTTAGTTGCCGTCTTAGAAACCAGATCCTTTTTAGAATGTCATGCTTAGCTGCCAAATCGTAATAGGTATTTCTGGATTTTTGAATTTGTGCAGCAGCTGAGGGCAGGTCCACGGGGTATTTTGTGATTGGAGGCAGAAAAAGCAAACAGGGTGCAGGACAGGAATCAAACACTTCCCTTTCTCTCCTGGCTGCTCAAACCAGGAGCAAAAAGCAACACTTTGTATTGTCTACATAGCAAAGGGATTCTCTGCAAAGGGAACCCCTGCGCCTGCAGAATGCATCCCTGCCAGAGACTGGGATTCATTACTCCTGCCAACAATACGGGTTATTTAAAAAAGATAACAAAAATAGATACCTCAGAAGGAATGAAAACATTCTCAAGCCACAATGATGTTGCAAGTCTAAAGCAAGAAAGGGTTCATGTATTCCGTAGACTTTTAAATAAAATTCAGCGCAGGTGATAACACATTCAGCTTCTTTCTGAGCATAGGGGAACAGCTGTAATATATTTCTAATAATCTTTGGAAGTTTCTCGTGTGAAGCAGTATGTTGGACAAATAGAAGTCTAGTTTACACATCAGAAATATAAACTTTGAATACAATCTGCACTTGCAAGGTGTAGCTGTTGTAGTGAGTGTAGCAGTGGGTCAGGTGGGCAGCAGGGAGGAGCAAGAGCTGAAGCTTTATTCCTTTGAATAATCAGCTGTTGCTGTGGTTAACTGGGACATCACAGGTGATAAGCTGTAAAGTAAGGTTTCTGTATTAATATTCAGGGCTCTTTATAAAGCAGAACCTGTGAACCCTCAGAAAAACTTCATTATTGCTTCTGCAGTGTGGGTTTTTTTGTGAGCTTTGATTGATGACTTTTTCATAGGCAAACGTAATGGCGGGATTCTCATTTAATGCTGATAATAGAAGAGAAATCATAAATAAATTAGTGGACTAAAGAGCCTCAGATGCTTCAAGAGGTGTTAAAAGTATTTTGAGTGGCCTTTGCTGCATCCTGTAATTTGTTTTTTTTTTTTTTTTATTCTTTCAGCCTTTGTTTCTCTCACCTATTTGATTTTACAGTATGAGCTCTCTAATACAAGTGTTTCTGTATTTTGTATTTTTTTAGAGCATTTCAAGTCCCCTAATAGTGTAAACCACCAATCAAATATTTAAAATTTTACCTCAAAAATCTTTATGTAGGAATATATTGCATCTTTAGATGCATGACATGTATCAGCACCCACAGATTTGTGTAATTGACTGTGTATGGAATGCTACCATTCTCTGCCCTGATGGAATTTCAGGCTGGATGTGGACTCTGGCTCTTGAAATACCCATCAGATCTCCCAAAGCCACAACTTGCAATCTCCCCATGTTATCAGCACAATTTGGCAGTGCTGTCATTTGAAACTGCTGTCAGAGAACACCTTTGTTTGCTGAAGCAAAAATAACAATAACTCTTGGGTTTTTGTTTTTGATTGTTCATGGGAGGAGATCAAATTTGTGGCTTTGGTTTGCTCAAAATTGTGTAAATGTAGAAGCACAAAGTCATTTCCAGCCATTTGCATGTTCACCTTCATCTGCAGCCAAATGTCCTGACCAGAACATGTGAAATTTCTGCCTTTCTGTTCCAGCTGGGTGGGGGAGTGGGGATATCTTTGCTGTTTAAGATGGATGCTTCACTTGTTCACAGGAGGAGAAAAAATTTCCAATCATTCTGCACCACTGGAGTCTGGCATGAGCTGCTGAGAGAAAGGAGGATAAATGCCATCAGCAAAAGGCAGATGTGAGGGTGCTTTCATGGCAGGAACCCACAAAGCAGGTGGCTGAAATGCTCAAAGTGACAGCCTAGAAGTGCTGCAATTTAGAATTTAACTTGTTTTAAATACCTGTTATGATTCCTTTTGTACCATTTAGAATTCACCTGGTTTTAAATACCTGTTATGGTTCACTTTGCACAACTGACAAATATTGTTCTTTTCCAAGCCCATTACATTTAGAATTCATTTAGTCATGATTGTCTCAAGTTATGCAATTTCTTATTTTCTTGTCATTATGGGCTTTCTTTTTTCATTATTTGTAGATTATGTATTGTGATTATATGTTAAGTACTGTCATGAAATTATGTTGGAATAGTTGCTGCCATAAATAAGAAGACAATAAATTCAATTCACCTCCTCCCATCTTCCATGCTTCTTGTGGAGAAGCCTTGGAGGATATGGGTGAATTGTTTGGGTGAAAAACCCTCAAACAAACTAAATCTGACTTTGCTGTTTCTCTCTGCTTTTCATTGTCGTGCTGAATGTAGTGATTGTTATTTCCTCTGTGTCAAAGTCTTCCACCACGTGCTGTTGCTAAGGAACAGGGCTGTTGTGAGTGGTCCAAAAAAAAAGAACAAATCCCTATTAAATTCACTATCAAAAATTAGGGCCTGCTGCATGGAATCAGGATTTGCTTTTTCATTAAATGCCCTCGTCAGAAATCCATCTTACAGAATATTTGTTATGTTCTGGATGCAGCAGTAGATGGAGTCTGTGATGAGAGTTTGGGAGATCCCAACTGACTCCATTTGAATGAACCCTCCAGGTGAGAAACTCCTGGCACTCTTTAAAGAGCTTAAATCTCTCTGCTGGGGAAACAGAGCCTCGTGTGGAAGTTACAGAGCTCTGGAACTCTGTGAATAACTCTGGCTGCTTGGCTAAAGCGAAATAAAAGCAAATAGTCCAAAATTACTTGAACCTTGAAAACAAAAAATGGAGAAAGGGATATTAAAAAAAAAAAAAAAATTGGTTCAAGTTGAATGATTTGATTTTTTTCTTGCCAGATTAAAGGAAGAATTTCATGTCACAACAGAATAGCGCAAAAAGAAAGCAGCACACAAAGAAAAGATAAGAAATACGTTTATCCAGGTAAATCTTCTTGACAGATTTGTCATTACTTAGCCAAGAGAGAAATGGTTTAGTGTGAAATTAATTTCTGATTAGGTAAGGACTACTCTGAAGCATGGAGAGGGCCCAGTCCTTAGAAACCTTTGAAATACTCACTCCTAAATGCTCAGGTTGTGGCTTTGCATGAGGATGGCAGCAATGCTTTTTGGAGCCAAGAATGATGTCACTGATTTCTCCAGAGAGCTGGTGACAGAATTCCATAGGATTTTCTAAGCCATAGATGATAAATTACAGTGTTCATGTATTTATGGAATTTTGTAGCATTTCTATAAAGTATCTTTGAAAGCTTTTTTGCTTTAATTTCTGTTTGACTTTGAGTGAGCCTGAGCTGTGTGTAGTGAAAAGGAGAGGAGTATGTACAGATGAGACTAATTAAATACTGACTGTCACTCTTCATCCTGAAGGCCTGATTTCAGCTTGCTGTCTCAACTTTGATTATTAAAATACGTATGGTAGTTCTCACCCCACGTTACCTGTGAGTGTTGCTAATTAGGTGTCAGGATGTCAGTGATTAATGCAAAATCATGAATAAATTACCAATAAAAGCCATGCACGTGTACAGAGCCATTTAACCATTCGGAATGCTCTGCAGCTCAAAGTACACCAGTGGTAACCACTTCTCTGGCCTTTGGGTTGGAGTCCTTTGCCTGGAATTTCACTAATTAACTGGATGCTAATAGTCGGAGTCCCAGCTGGAAACCTCATTTGTCACAACAAAAGGAAATCTCCACCTGTCATCATCAGCAGATTTGATCTACTTTTTGAGTCCTGTGACTGTTTGTCATTCATCATTTATAATGGGGGAAAATACGATTAAGGCTGTAGTCCCAAATAGTGATTAAGACTTGATCTTGATGAAAACAAACATGTAGATAATTGAGATTGGTCTTGGGAAGTTGTGTATTTTTGCAATTGTGCATTGCTTGAATATATCTACCTGCTTCTTTTTGGTGCCTTTCTTTTCATAGAAAGGAGGCTGCAGGCATCGAATGAATGTGATGGGAGACGGACAGGGCACAACTGGAATAATTTCTGGAGTAGGAGGAGCAGCTCAGGGGAGAAAGTGCCACCAGTCCCGAGGCAGAGCAATCTCTGGGCTCTCTCATTGTCCTGCAGGGTTCCTGATCTGCACCCAGGTGCAGGCAGTGACTGGAGCCTGGGCAGGTTGGAGATGAACATCTGCAGTTCGTGGAATCCAGGCAGAGATGCACATTCCTGGCCTGCTGGGGTAGCCCTGATGGCTTCTTGTCTGCTGAGCTCTTCTCTAGCTGTGGGGAGCACAGAGCTCATGTCATAATTGTTTTGGGAGCTTTTCCCTGAACTGGTGTCTGTTGTTTCCACTTTGTCTCATCTAGTCTTTATCAGAGTTGTCACGATTTTTTTCATCTCATGAGTTGTGTTTTGGGTATTTTAAGAAAAGGGGAGATTTTGCTCAGAGAGCAACCTAAAGCATTCTGATGTTTCTGTTTCTTTGAATGAAGGATTAAATGAATCAGACTAAAAGCAAAACCACCCTTATTCCCCAAACTCAGGGAATAAAATGCAATGCTTCCAAATGTGTGCTCTCTCCATACCCCAGCTGCTCTGTAAAATTGGGTTTTTTTGTGTGTGTTTCAATTTCTCTGTTTCTACCCAAATACCAGTTTCCCTGAGCAGATGCAGGGCTCTCAGGATCTGTGCCTGATGGCTGCTGAGCCATGCAGGACCTGGGAACCCAGCCCAGAACTTCCAACCTTCCAAATCTGCAGTGGGGGAGCCCCAAGAGTCCTGGACCCAACCCAGAATTCCAGGTTTGTGATGCGGACGGATGGGATGGGATGGGCTGGGCTCTTTCTCCAGGAACTGACAGAACCCAGAGCACACAGCCTCCAGCTGCACCAAGGGAAGTACAGGTTGGATATCAGGAAAAAGTTTTTACAGAAAGGTGATAAAATTCTGGAATGTTCTGCCCGGGGAGCTGGTGGAGTCCCCATCCCTGGGTGTGTTAACAAAGCCTGGATGTGGCACTGGGTGCCAGGGGTGAGTTGAGGGGCTGGGTTGGATTTGATGATCTCGAAGGTCTCTCCCAACCTGGTCATTCTGTGATTCTGTGTCCCTCAGGGTCCTTCAGCCTCGTGGCCAGAGTGCTATAGAATAAATGGATTGCAGAAATTCAGTTCTCCTCCTCCTCCTCTTGAGCAGAGCTGTGTCCAGTGAGTGCTGAAGCTCCCTCCTGAAATTACTGTGAATTTTTGTTCAGGGCACACCTACTTTGGATAATTCACTTTTCCTTCCTCCAGGTTTATGTTACAAGCCCTTTTCCTCAAGGGGACAAAGGTTGTGCCAGATTTCAGTATTGATGTGAACCTGAAAATGCATGAAATTAATGAAGATATCAGCCAGGGGCCAATTACATCACACACTATCAAATTATACTAAAAAGACCCAAGCGTCCCATTCAGAAATGATACTGGAATGGCACTTGTGAGAATATTTGATTTGCTTTATAAAAGGCTGTTCAGCAAAAAACAAGATAAATTGCCAGTTTTATATGGCTGTATAGACAAATTAAAGCAGCAGATTCCAGGGTGCTGGAGAGCTGTCCTTGCTCTTTGGCTTCTGTCCATGTGCATTCTTGGAGATTGTTTGTTCTGGGGATTATTTTGTTTATTTTGGGGATTTGGTTCTGTTTCAGTCAAGGGCAGGCTGGTGTCAGAGTAGTGAGAATGCTGGCAGTGCCAGGTCTGCCCAAGGGAGCAGGGGTTGGTGCCAGCCCAGGGAAGGAGCTTTACCTGCTCTGAGGCTGGGTTGGTTTGGGGCTCTGAGCTGGGGCAATCCCTGCTCACAGCTGCCCTGAGATGGTGTCGCAGACATCTTCTATGGAAAATCCTTTCCTTGGGATTTTTCCTCCTGAGAAGCTGGGAGGCCTCAGGAACAAAATGCAAACAATGGTTATCTGCTGCTGTGGAATGCAACAGGTGCATCTGGGATTGGTCTCATGTGCTTGTTTCTAATTAATGGCCAGTCGCAGTCAGCTGGCTCGGACTCTGTCTGAGACAGAAGCTTTTGTTATTCATTCTTTTCTTACTCTATTCTTACCCAGCCTTCTGATGAAATCCTTTCTTCTATTCTTTTAGTATAGTTTTAATGTAATATATATAATAAATCAGCCTTCTGAAACATGGAGTCAGATCCTCATCTCTTCCCTCAAGCAAGAACCCCTGTGAACACCGTCACAAGATGGTTCTGAGCTGGGGCAATCCCTGCTCACAGCTGAGATGGGGTCCCCTCCTCATCCTGCTGGGCTCTGCTGGAGCTGAATCCCACCAGGGACAGGGACAGGGAGGGCAGGGCTGGTTTTGGGCTCAGCTGTGAGAGGCACATCCCAAAAGTGAGCCAACCCAAGTGCCTGGTGGTGCCAGCATCCCCCTGGCTGCTGCTGCTGCTGCCAGCTCTGGAGCCTGGCAATGCTCTTGCTTTGCAGAGGCAGCAGAGAAATTCTTTAAAACACTGCCTGCACCAGTGTTTGAGAGAATGAACAACTGTGAGCAAATGATGCTGTGGCTCTCATCTGCTCTGTTTGCAGACAGGCTTCTGAAAAGGACATTTTCATCATCTCTGTTGAGGACTGACGTATTCAAAGCCATGAGCTTCTGCAGAAACTTGCTACAGAAGAATTCATTTTGCTGTGTTCGTTCTTTGTGGGCTGAATCTGATTCTCCCCTGGTTGCCAAAAATCAGGAATAACAGCTTGAAATACTGGAACCAAAGAAGAGCAAACTTTGAGGAGGTACATAATGGTTTAATTGTGCTGGTTCAGATATATAACACAAGCTTCCCTGGGGGAGTGGTTTTTTCCTTGTTAACTCATTTATAAGATAGCTGAGGCTACAGGTGTTCAGCTTTAATAAGGCATTAGTGAACAATTATCTAAGACACTAAAAATAAAACTGGAGTCTTTGCATGGAGGAAATCAACACTGAGTGAAAAAATAATTAACAGCCAAGCTGCACAATCAAATAAGGGTAAGATTTTTAGGAACTAGAATTGTTGGATGATATCTTTAATGCATGTAGAGAGGATCTTGTTGAAGGAAGAGCAGAAGATGATATATTTTTATGCACAAGATATGAAAAGACACCAATAACATATAAAAGAATAACTGGTGCTAGCACTACTGATAAAATAATTTTCGCTTTGAATTAAAGTGTGCTTTAAAATACTGTTTAAAAATAGTGAAGAGCCAGATTTCCACTAACATGCAATGCTGTATTCCCTTGATTTATGAAATCTCATTTCAGCTGCAAACCAGAGGCTCCTCTGTGTTTGTGCCTGTGTGCTGTGCAATGCTGCAGACACATCCAATAGCACAGAAAGGGGAAATTAGATGTATTAAACCTGAAGAATCAGTGACATTCAAATAACAGCTTTGCTCTTGTATTTCTCATTTGTTAGGAGTCCCTAATAAAAATTCTAATGTGTCTTAGCCTTGGAAACAATGATCTGTTCTATTACTTTTGACAGAACAAATTCAGGACAGAGGTTCTGACACTTTCTTAATTATAAGAAGATATCTGAAGTGCCTGGCTCCCATTTGTCTTCATCTGAATTTACCTTTTTACTCTCCACAATGAGAAATAGTGAACTGGACTAATGCTCATCTCTCCTATGAAATTCTTCTCAGGAGTTGTTTTGCAATGATACAGAATTGAGGCAGAGGGAGGTGGGAACTCCAACACTTTGGTGTTTCTTACTCATTCCCAGCAAAACAGAGAAAAAATTATTCTCTTGTTAGATACTGTGAGTGCTGCTGATGTTTGACTGAATGTTTGTTCTTAAAACAGATTGCAAATATGGTCCAGACCTTGCTGTCATTAACTGGAGTAAGCTGTGATAAATTTTGATGGCTCACTTCTGAATTTTAGCATTGTCATGTGTTTCAATGCAGGTATTATTTAATCCCTCAATTTCTATTTATGTACATGTAAGCAGATGTATAAATATAATTTACATATTTTTCTATACAGACGTTCCTTTTTCTGATTTTTCAGGAGATGCATCTGCCCCTTGTTAACACTAGAGACAATATGGCTGTAAAAACTTTTTTCTTTTTTAAAGAAGTTCTTCAGGCTGGAATTGGGCCACTTTTCTCACATTCTCTTACAGGGACTGTCAAACGTAAATATTTGGTGGCTGTACTTGTCTCTTTTTGATAGAGTAGGAATAACTTTTTTTTTCTTGCAAGCTGGTTGTGAGTTTTGTTCTTGCTGGTTAATATCCTAGCAAGCTAAACTTTCAGAATGCAAAAAATACTATTTTAGGATATTCTTTGAAATTCGCATATTCAATGCTATTTCTAGATATGCAGTTTTATTACAGGTGCAGAATACATTTTTATTTATTTCTCTGTACTCTCCTGAAAGTTCCCTAAATGCTTATAAATTCTCGATGGTTATTGATAGCTTGGTATCAGAACCTGTAAGCCAAAATGAGACAAATATGAGAGAAACGTGAGAAGCTGGGGGTGCAGAAGCATTTTTAAAGATAACTCTAGGTTGGAAGGAACATCTAGAACAATTCCACTGGGAACAGAAAAGCAATCTGGCACTGTTAATTATTCTCTGGAATTGGATTTTCTGTTCTGTGGTTTTTATTTGTTCCTTCATTAGTGAAAACCTCAACTGCTTCTGCTGCATGGGAGAAGGGTCTGAAGCCCATTCTCCCATTGAGAACCTGAAGTTATAATTGTGTTTGGCCACTTTATACCTGAATATATTTTTTTTCCATGGGATGTTAATGCTTTAGAATATATTCCTTTCTGGGCGTCCTTTAATTTTCATTAGGTTTCTCTCTATTAAATTATTTAAATGATAAAGTTTGCATTAAGTATTTGTACTTTGTGGTGGCTATAGTAACAATTCTGGACATTTTTGAATTTCCTGTGTGTTTCTGCTTACTGCAATTAGACCTTGCTGTAGCTAATGAAACATATGTGATTTGTTTGTTTATGCCTGAGGACTGAATTTGCTACTGAATAATGCAAAAACATATGCAGGGACAAGGGTGGTGAATGGAATTGGGAATGTGCACAGAGGAGATGTGAGCAGAGTGAATTGGGGAGGTGTTAAAGCTCTGGCTCTGCCTGCTCAGTCCAAGAGGAGACATGCTTGTCAGATCATGTGGATTCTTTACCTTAAACAGAATTACAGACAGCTGGAAGAGTCCAGATGTTGGTGTCCTATTTGGTGGGATGCAAATGTTTGTTCTCCTGCCCTGTGCTGTGCTGGCAGAGTCTGGGCAGGGTCATCTCTCCATCCGTCTAGAAAACACAATAAATGAACATCCATGTTCCACCTTCAGCCTGTTTGAAACCAGGCCTAGGATATAAATATTTTGCTAAAATTGATTCTGTGATATTAAAAGGCAGTTTCTTGTTTAGGAAATGGCTAATATCATTCTACCCAAGGTCAATAATTAGATTTTTTTTTTTTTCATGACACACCTAATCATTACTGGTCATAGAGTCATAGAATGGTTTGGGTTGGAAGGGATCCTAAAAATCACCTTGTCCCACCTCCTACCATAGACAGGGACGCTTTCCACTTGTTCAAACCCCATTCAACCTGGTCCTGGACATTTCCAGGGCTGCAGCATCCTCAGCTTCTCTGGGCAGCCTGTTCTGGTGCCTCCTCACCCTCACAGTCTTAGCCTGGTCCACCCAGAAAAGTCTTAATTTAATCTTTTCAAAACAATGTATTTTTCAAGCAGTACAGATGAGACAAAGAGAAATCCAGTTTGTTTAATTATAAGGTATGAACCTGCTGCAGACTTGTGTTAGTGGATTAGATTGTCTGCCAGAAATAACTTCAGTGGAATTACATCACCGTGAACGTGGTCCAGTCCATCCTGTAATTATATTTTGATGTGCAGAAGTGGGGAAGAATGGAGTCGTATCCATCTCACATGAAAAGTCCTGCCTTTGATGTTTCTCTGGGAAGCTGCTGTGATTTTTATAGCAGCAGAGAGGGCCCAGAAGTTGCGTTTTCTTGATGCACAGCACCTGCTCTTGCCTGGCATCTGCAGTGGTGTGCAGTGTCAGTGGCACTGTGCTCACAAACTGTGACAGGCTCAGGGTACAATCCCTGCCCCAGCAGCCAGGCTGCAGCTCTGCTGCCCACCCTGTGCACTTAATGCCACTAATTCATCTAAAATCTGCCTGGAGTGTGGTGTTTGGGGTGTTCCTGCTGTTCCCTGAGCTTTGAATGGGCACAGAGAGAGCTCAGAGCTGTGTTTATCCCACACCTGCACAGCAAAACTCCCACGATTGGTCCTTAATTCTTACTGGGAATTTATTTTACGTGGCCATGAGAGCAGCCAGGTGTCCTGTGTGGGGAGATGGTTTTGTTTGAGTCCTCTGTGGGGATGGTTTTGTTTGAGGCCAGACAGGTGTCCTCTGGGGATGGTTTTGTTTGAGGCCATCCAGATCTCCTCTGTGGGGATGGTTTTTATGAGACCAGCCAGGTGTCCTCTGTGGGGATGGTTTTATTTGAGTCCTCTGTGGGGATGGTTTTGTTTGAGACCAGGTGCCCTCTGTGGGGATGGTTTTTTTTGAGGCCAGCCTGATCTCCCCTATGGGGATGGTTTTGGTTGAGTCCTCTGTGGGGATGGTTTTGTTTGAGGCCAGGTATCCTCTGTGGGGATGGTTTTGTTCAGATAATCACCAGGCAGAAGAAATGAGCTCCAAGTCTCTGTGTCTGGTCGTGGGGGCACTTCAGGCTGTTAAACCCAAGTGTCTGAGATCTCCTCCTAAATCAAACAATGTTTATTCTTTTGTAACTGGGGCTGGTTTGTGCTGTATTTTAGGGACCAGTGAGGCTCTGCTCACATGCCTTGCTCCCTTTCTGGCTGATTTCCCTCTCTGAGCTTTGCCTGAGGCTCTCCTCCCTCAGGTGGATGTCAGACATGGAGGGTGCTTTGAATTTCTGTGTTTCCGTGCTCAGATCAGAGCCCTCACTCACTGTGATGTGGAAGGCAGTGACTTTCTAGCCTGGATCAAGACAGCTCTCATATTAAAGCTTTGAGCTTTAATTATTTCAGTCATATTGAAGTCGTTAAGGAGACGTAGCCTGAAGTTTTCTGTGCATCTGTGGGTAAATGTTTGCAGAATCCAACTCCAGTTTCACAAATTAGTTTTGAGGCAAGGCTTAGGAGGAGGGCAAGGTTTTACAGATTGGAAGGTTTTTGAGGAAACTGAAGATTAATAGGAACCATCTGTAGGATCCAAGTGATTCAGTGGGGTCCAGACAGTTGCCCTTTCTTGGTGTTCCAGAGCCGTGTGTGACAATGACAGGAGCCAGATGTGAGCCACAAATAAACCTCCCTGCCTCGGGTCTGCCCTACTTAAACTTTAATCAGTCTGGTTTAGCTCAAAGAAGATGAATGTTTGGGAGTGAAAATGTCACACAAACAGCACAGCAGCACCTTGTACCACGAGGTGTGCTGGCAACTCAAAACATTGGGTGTGGATTCATTTCTTAATGAAACTGGGTGACAATGGGAGCTCCGGAATATCCCCTTGTGTTATGGTGGATATATCTCAGTAAAAATTCAAAATATCTCCTTGTGTAATGGTGGATATATCTCAGCACTAATTCAAAATATCCCCTTGTGTTATGGTGGATATATCTCAGTATTAATTCTTCCATGTCCTAACCTCCCTCTGAATTCTGCTTTCTTTACTTCATACATTCCACGTTGGGTTTTGTTTGCTTGTTGTTTGTTCTGTTTTGTTAGTTTTTTGTTTTTTTTTTTTTTTTATTTTAAAGTGGATTTGTTTCCTTTTTATCACCTTCCTGTCTGCTTTTCTAACATGATTTCCCTCACACACTTTTGTTCTTGATTTTAGGCAATTGAGAATGTTTCTCAATGCTTTCTCAACTGCCTCTTTATCACATGTGAAACTCAACTTTAAAGGAAAAAAGAAAATCTTTAGTGCCTGTTGAAAAGAAATTTCAAGAACAATTTCAATTCAGAAAGTCAGATTTACCAGGAACTTCAGTTCCATTTCCAAGATTGATATCAATGTAAAAAAGCTGATTTTCCCTATATAATTTTTTCTGGATTTTCTGGATTTTTTGGGTAACATTTGAGAAAGACTGTATGTTTGAAAATCCTATGTGAAGAATCAAAAAAAGAAAAAAAAAGTAAGAAAAATCATAAATTATTATTTTAAAAGGAGGGAAATAGAAGGAAGAACAGGAAAAACATTATTTTGCCTATGAGTTGGACCCAGTATTGAGTTCACAGTCTTTATACATATATATGTAAATATATTTATATGTCTTGTCTTTCAGTTTCTCATGATGACAAATTCTGGTCTTCAGCGTGCTTCCCTGCAGAACTCCCAATATTTCATCCTAAAGTGTTGCTTTTGCAGAAACTTTCTGGCCTGGTTTGGATTTTCCTGTTTGTACCATGCCAGAATCCTCACATCTTCAGGGAGGTGAGTGATGTTTTCCTGTGGCTGAAGTAGTAATAGAATGCAATAATAGCTCTTCCTTGGATATTTCTACTATTACAATCATTGAACCTTGTTGCCACCACTTTTCGTAACAGAGGTAAAGAAAATCAGATGCATGTAAGGGGGAGAATGTTCTTAATAGTGCCATGAAATTTTAAGTGCATGAAATAAAATTATTCCATATTCAGGGGGAAAAAATGTCTTTGAAATGACTGTGTATTTTGTTTTGGGGTTTATTTTGTTCTAAACATATTGCATTAGTGTTGGATGCCGTCAGAAAAAATTGTTCCCTTAATTAGCATCAGGTTTTGTTATCTTGCCAGGACTAACATTTTGTCAGTTGATAAATAAATATTTGACTTGAATGTAATCAGTGACTTCAGCATTTACACATTGTATAGCTGTCATAATATTGGGAAATGAGATTTTTCCTGGGCCAGTGCAAGCATTAACGTTCAATCCGTCACAAAGCTTAGGTAGGTCCTGACATGCTTCTAGAGATTTATTCTGTAACAGTGCATTTAGCAATGGTAATAAACTGACTAAATATTATATTGCACTGTGGTGTGCATTTCCAAGGAGTTCTGAGATGTTCAGTCACTGTGTGAAGAAAATGCGCACGGATAGCAAGACATGAGATCTCTGAATTGGTCTCACTTTTAAATCAAATTGTGTGCTGTATTAACAAATGGCAATCTTAACTGAGGCAGAGTGGAATAAATCAGCCAAAGCAAATGCTCTGAGTGCTGAGCTGTTTCCCTGTGTGTCATTGCAACTTTTGTCATTCGTTTTAAGAGCAAAGAGACTTTCTGCTCACTGGGTTTGGGGACATCTTTCCATTTTATTAGGATTTAAAATTGATTCAGCTTTACAATGCAAAGTATTTGGAAATTCAATTAAGTGGAAACGAGAGCAAAAATATTTTCATATATATAAATATATGAATGAAATTAAAGATATCTTTATATAAAAATATAGAAATATATATTTATAAATATTATAAATATATATATTTATAAATATAAATATATTCTTAATAATATATTATGTTATATATTAACATACAATTATACATGTATTTATAAATATATATTATATGTAAACTATATATATTTTTATATCTAAATGTATAAATGCATATATGTATGTATCTATATTTTTATGTATGTTTTTTGTCAGTTATTACTGAGATTTGGAGCTCAGCACACCCCAAGACAAACCCCTGCAGTGGTTTGAGAGTCCCCTGTCCTGCCCTGGCATTCTGGCTGTCTCTGCTCTGACATTTGCTCCTTTGGGCTGCAGCCATTCCTGCAGGATTTTGCTCTAAACTGCATCAGGGATTTTGTGTTTTCTTTTAAAACCCAATAATCTGGGTCACGGCAAGGCCTGGCAGTGCCATCCAAAGGGAATGTAGCCTGTGAAGGAGCACAAAAATGGAAACCGAATTATGGAAACCAAATTCTGGAGTCAGGGCTGTCCCCCCTGGTGGGGAGCTCTGGCCTCGCCTACAGCAGAATTCTGGCACAGCCTCCAGTGGATTTTCCCACTTCTGCAATGTTGTGCAGGATGTGGTAAGTGTGTGTCCTCACTAAACATGTCAGTGGTTTTCTTAACAACCAACACCAACTTCTGGGAAATAATCTTTTGGATTTCTTGAAAGTCTGTGTTTCGGTAACTGAGCTTATTAATCAAATACACATTTTAAAACACTTAGGTAAGTGAACAGTGCTGCTGAAATAAATTTTACCAAAATGCCAAGTAAATCTGTCAATTCAGAGCAGAGGAAAATGTCCAAGAAACTGCATGAGATGATTTTCCCTTAGCACTCCAAAAGGGTTTTTATCATAATGTGGAGAACATTTTTTCTCAAAGCCAATGTGCTTCATTTCTTTGGATTGTTTGTCTATACTGTCCATATCCTCCTTTCTCCTGATGAAATTTCCAGAAAGTTATGCATATTCTTATTAAATGTGTGATCAGACCCCAATACTTACTTCAGGTAATGGAAAAAGTAGTTGGAAATTGGATTTCTGTATTTTGCAAAACACACAGAAAATAAATTATCTTCTAACTTACTCTAATCTTTGAGCACCAACCTTTATATTATTTACAGTTCAGAAGTGTTCCAAAAAATCTCATTTAGTGAGTGAAATTATTTTTGAGAGGTTTATTGTCAGTCACTCTGCTGCTTACTTGGGCAGTTCATGTCAGCTTCATTTTACATCTGTAAAAGCTGCAAAGCCAAAACCGATTTTTTCAAAAGACTTCAGAAGTCTTTTTCTAAAAGTTTACATTTTCTGTTCAATATAACAATCAGGTAAGTTCTATTAATAAAAAGAAGAGAAAACTTTCTGAACATATTGACTCTGCCCATTTCCCCAGGACATTAAATTATAGGAATTGTAGAAGTCTGTAGGTATGTGGTGCCTGATGCTGCTGAAGAGTCTGGCTTTGCTTACTAAGGTGTCAAGAATAGTCCGGACCACCACAATGTTCTTTAAGATAAAATACAATTCTGTCTTGATATCTGTGCCTTTTGGGGTTTTTTTGGTGGTGAAAAACCTCAACTGTAAAAGATCAGCTATAGAATTATTCACCTTGCATGTATGACTGAGTAATATTTCCTCAGCTGCCTTGGAGATGACTAATTTTAAGCAAATCAGTATTTTTGTGTAGTTTTAATATAAGCCTAAATAAAATAATCTAGACTTTTATCAAGAGTGGCTGAGGAGGGCCTTTGAAAAGATCTCGTGTGCAGTGAGATGGGAAGAGTGGGGCTGGTTTTTCTTACAGCCAGAATGAACACAAAGGGGCACAGTAAAAGGAATGACAATGAATAATTGTGTGCCCAGGTAGATCAGTTTATTTGTTTAGGTCTTTGTCCAGTCTTTCTAACAAAATAAGACAGCCAGTCTATTTGGAGTTTGTGAATGAAAGTAATTTCTTTCCCATTCCCAATTAACACACTGAATTCACTTCTGTGAATAAGGAAATAAATGGGGACAGTTTCTTAAGATCCCAGAAGGGGCACTGATAATATCTGCATCTCCACCCTCTACAGTGTGATTAATCCTATTATAGAAAAGCATTTTGCAGGAAATATATTTTCTCACTATTTAAGCAAAGGAAAGTGCGGGGATGTTTCTGTCGTGATTCAGTTTTTACCTGACATAGTCCCAGGCCCTGAGATGTGCTCTGGTGTTTTTGAAACCAGCTGAAAACAACTGCCCAGGCTGGCTGGAAAAGTGTGGACATAGAGGAATTTAGCTGGGAACAGTGTCAGCACTGTGAAATGTCCTTGGGGAGAGCTGTGGGTGCCTGGTTCCAGAAAACCAGGGGGGCTTGCTGCAGCTGCATTGCCAAGAGCAGGAACAAAACACCAAACCCCACCTGGCTGGCACTGCAGATAAAGGCAATATGTCCATTTCCATGGGATCTGGTACTTCAAATGGAACTTGTGCCATTTGGTCTCAAAGCAGGTGTTTGGTACCTCAGTGATGCATTGGTTCCTTTTATTGTCCATCTGGTAAGAAATACTTTGTTTTATTTTATTCCCCTTCTTTTAAGTAACATTTTTTAACTTAATTTTTCACTATAAAATCTTCAAAAACTGGAGATATTTTCTTCATAAAACGTACTTCAATTGAGTTCCTTTGATATGCTACTCTGTTTATCCAAGAAATTCAGTAATAGAGATTGAAATTGCAGTAGATGAAGTTGGAGACAATAAAAGTAGTGCTCTGAACAGCCTAGAAAGTCAGAGGAGAATAGGACATAATAAACTAGAAAAATTAGAGAGAGGAATAAGGAAATAAAAAGGGAATTAGGAGAGTGAGTCGTGATTGAAGACAGCAGTGAAGGAGATAGAGAAGCAAACAAGGGGCAGTCAAACACCCTGACATGGGTAAAGAAAGCATTTAACAGCCTTGGTCTGGCAAATATTTGCTGGGTATTAAGGAGTGGAGCAGACAGAATGTGAAACAAATCTGAGCTCCCAAACATCCTGTGGCCATGGGGAAGGAGAGCCAAGAGAAAGGATCAATGGTGGGACATGGATACCAGCAATTTGTCTGCCAACAAGTTAATCCCAGACTCTTCCTTTATTCACTTTTCCTCCTTTTATGTTATGAATGGCTACCAGAAGTGTTTTAGACTTGATGTGGTCTAGAAAGGAATGCAAAAGGCCTTTATGGTTTATTTTGCTGATTACACCCAGTATATCTTAGTGAGGCAGCGCTCTCTTCCTGTCAGTGGTTATTGTGAGCAATTATACAGCTAATAATTAATTGCTCTCTTTATACTGCACTTTAATTAATAGGTTGCTCTGATAAGATAGTTTCCTAGATTTTTTCCCTTGATATCAGCAGTGACTGAATCCTAAATAGCATCTGTAAAGAGCAGTTAACCACCCCAGGCTCCCTCCCTGTTCCCAAACTGAGCTCTTTTTCCCCTCACTGTGCACTTGTATAGGGGGTGAATTATCCTTCATGTTAATGCAGGAGCTTGATTGAGCTTGAGATAGTCATAATATTTATCAAGTTGATGCTAAATGCAGTGGAAACAAATGCAGGAATCTCTCAGGAGACCAGACTGTGTCGTTTTCAGGTGCAGGATCACTACTGAATCATCTCCCCCGTACACTTATTTATCATTCCCTTTATTCTCGTTGTTAAAACAGAAAACAAAAGTGATTAATGCATTAAGTGTTGTGGCTTGAATAAAAAATCTGCAGTGTAGATAACTTTGGTGACAAAGGGAAGGGAAATTGGTGTTTGGTGTCTGACACAGGCAGACAGTGGAGCCTAAATGTGCAGAACAAAAGTTGAACTGAGCTGGAAAGCTAAGCTTAAGCAAACTCAACCAAACTCATTATTAAATTTAAAAGCATAGAGATTTAGGCATCTTAAAAAGTGAAGAAATCAGATTGTTGTGTCTGAAAAGCAGCCAGCAGTATTGTGCCCATGTGAGAAAGGAGATGAGAAAATTCCTCATTGGGGATGGCAAAATTCTCTTTATTGAACTGTACAGAAAAAAAACCCCAAAAAAACAGAGTCAAGGCCACACTGTCCTGTACTTGGTGTTATTCTATATGTAGTAAGGGATGAAAAAGGGGATTTTCATCTGTGTTTGGAATACACCCGCCAGGAACATGAAAAAGACACAAAATTACAATGTATGAGCGTGCCCTATGCACCTCTATGAGCTAAGCCCCAGAGAGGTCTGTACTCATGGGGTTTTTCCTCAAACACAGTGTTAAAAACCAAGGAAACAAATCTCGTGGTCTGACTGCTGCTTTAGCTGCCTAAATCCCAAAATTGCCTCCCTCCACTGCCAGCAGTAAAGTTCCCTTGATCTCCAAATTGTCATCCTTAAATCTTACAATGTCAGAAGCTGGGTGATCCTCAGATTTAAACCTCCAGGTCCTTTGTCAGTAATAAAGATTAAAGTAGCAAAATAGCAAATATATTGAGGAGATGTTTGCAAAAAACAACAAAGAACAAAAAAATACCTCAAACACTCACTATTCTTGTCATAATTTTAAAAGCCAGCAAAGCTTAAAGGCAATTAAAATATTTTTGATAGCACTGGTAACAGGTAGGTTGGACTATGCTGGAATTTGGAGATGATCTAAATGGAAGCAGAAAGCCATTTTTAAACTGCTGAACTGTTTTTTATTCACTTTTCTTCATAATTCTCTCCATTCCTGTTCTTCTAATCCACCACATAGCAGCAAACATTGGTTTTGGGCAATAATTAAGGAAAGTTGATTGTGTTTACAATAATTGTGTCCAATGTCTGTAGTTATTAATGCAAACAGCTTTCACATCTCTGTGCACTGAGAATGGGCACCTCAGTGTCATCCTAGCAAAGATCTCTGGTGGGCTGAGGCTCTGCAATTTGTTTGTGAAATTAAAGTTTGTGAAATTAAAGTTTGTTAAATTCAAATTTGCGTTTCAGCTCAGAGGTGGTTGGCACGGAGTGACACTGAAGCCCAATTACTGTTGGAGTTCCCGTTGTGATGTTTAGTTCCTTAGCCTGTGAGGGAATTAAAAGAAAAAAAGAAATAATTAGTTTTGTACTGTCATAGTTCACTTCTTAGCTTGATAGGTCAGAAGCAACAAAAAAAATTAAGTAGGGAGAGATAGTAAATTAGGGAGAAGACATTGCTGACATAAAACTGGGCATGGAATGGCATATTCTGGACTTTCTGTTACAAACATTGGTGCCACAGCTACGAGGAGTTGGGCTTTTAATTTTGTCTTCTGTCATTACATTAAACAAATTTGTTTCTGCCTTAAAAATTATGAATAATGACAGAACCCAACGCTGTTGTGCAAACAATCCTCTTGCACTGCAAATGCACAGACACATCAACTATTGTAACTTGCTGGCCAAAAATCACATATTGCTGCTTGCAAGAATTCTTTGGTTTGTTATTTTCAAGCGCATTTGTCAGGCATCTTTTATTGAAGTTTATTTATTGTGTTTTGTATTATCGTGTTTTATTTATTTTAATGAGGAGGTTGTAATCATTGTCCTGTTGGACAGTTGTATACAGAATTCTGAGGTGAATTTGTCTTGCTTTTCCCAGGACAAAACAGAAAACAGTTTTACTGAAAGCTTTAATTTTCCACAAGTAACATTGTTATTAGCAGAATTTGTCTGTCTTTGAGATGAGATAATATAGATGGAAATTGATAATATTTTGTATTGCTATTATGGACATATCTGTCTCTCTTTTCATGTCTGTCCTGAAAAGGTCTGGATTTCTTTCTTCCTGAGGCCTGCACTACTTTTATCTAATTAATTTCATTTATAGGAACGTTTTGCATGGAAAATCTCACTGCTACTAATAGCTCCTTCATAAATACAAAATGAATATTTCTTTTCTTCTTCTGGAAGTTGTGGCTTATATCTTCGTCTTCCAAGATTAATAAGCAGAGATTCTAGGAAGAGTGTTTGTGAAGGAGAAGCTTTAGTGGTTGTGGTTGAGAAGGGATGGAGTTGCAGAGAGAGGGGAAGATCATTCACTTAATGCTGAGTTGTTGTAGTGACTGAAGGTCGAGGTTTTGAGCAGAGCCAAAGGCAGAGGTGACAAACACCTAAGCACAGATGTGTAGGGGAGATGCTGGTGACCTTCCAGCTCTTCTCATCACCCCAACATCCAGGGCTCAGGCTCTCCGTTTTTCCTTTGTTTTAACAGAGCAGAATCTGTTTCACTTTTTCTTTTGGATGCTTCCTGTATTGGTTTCATTAGAATTTACTTCTGAATTTATCAGAATTTATTTTGAATTTATTATAATTTTTTTATACATTTTTATTAGAATTTTCGGTTTTCTTAGAATTGAAGGGAAAGCTAGATGCCGTGTGTGCTGCAGGGTGGGCGGTGACCCCCTCCGTCTCTGAGGCAATCATCCCCAGGACGTGGCAGGGTTTATCAGAGTGCCTGTGTGCTGTGTGATGGCTCCTGCAGTGCTGCCGTTTGCTGAGCTCCCAGCTGGGGCTCCTGAGGCTGGAATGCAATCATACAATCGTGCACTCGGTGCCTGTGCAGCTCTGAGTGCCAGGGTCAGCTCAGCCATCACCCCCTGTCCAGGGCCGCTCCCTGAGCCTGCTGGCTGTCACTGAGCGCTGCCCTGCTGCCAGCAGCTGGGAGCCACTGTGCATGAACATCCTTTGTCAGGCACTCGGCTTTGTCTTTGTCTTGGTCAGGTGCAATTAATATTTGTTCCACGCTCTCCCTTGAGGACACTTTTCTCAGTGCAAAAGTCACTGTCTGTCTCCAAGTGTTGGTGTCCCTGTTGGTGTTGGGACATTTCCTTGCTACCATATTGGTTTTTTTTTTTTCTCCCAGGAAAGCGCATTGGAGACTCTTGGCACACACAAGGAAACTCAGGTAAATTAAATTAATTGTTCAAAATCATGCAGGATGCTGTCATAAGGCAAATGTAGAGTTCTAATGTTCACCCTAATGCTCTGAGTTGGTAGATCTTTATTAGTCCCTTGAAAGCCTTTTAAAGCCTCCTCTTTTTTCTTCGTATTTCAAAAATTACCTCCATTGCATGCAGGATTTTCTGGGATTCTGCAAGGATGTTCATTGCAGGAACATCTTCTGTACCAGAATGACAAAAGATACTCTTTCCTGGCTAACACTTAAGGTCATTTGTACATTTGTTCTGTCCCAGTTGAAACTAAAATCCTTTTCCTCATCCCACTCTTCTTTCCAGCATCTGTCTTTCCTGGCTGCAATCCTTCTGCATTCTAATTATGCTTCCAATGGCTTGGCTCAGGGTGTAACCATAACCAATTTATCATTCCCTTAATCTCCCTCCGGGACATTCACTGAAAGAAAAGTACCTGAATATTTCCCCTTTATCTACAATTTCCAGTCTATATCAAACATGAAATCTTGACAGATGGAGTCCAATCTGTCACAGTGAGTTAGTGTGTTTTTCTTTGATTGAATGTATTTATTGCACAAAGGAAGATGGAAAAAATGTAGAGATGAATATTTAAAATTTGGGTTGTAGAAGGGTTGGTTGGGCTGGGCATTGCTTTTGGTTGGTGGTTTTTTATATCTCTCTTTTTTTTTTTTTATAACTGAGAATCTGGATTGCGTTTGAGCGAGGACACAAAATGAGACTTGTTTTTGTTGTCATGAGAGGAAGAACAGATCTGATCATAACAAAAACAGATGTAAAGCCATAACGCAGTCCCTCATGTTATCTACTCCACACTCTCAGGCTGACCAGCAGAGAATGCAAGGAAACATTTCTGCCTTCTGCCAGCTCAGCCTCTGCCAGCAAATCAGAGCCCGAGACAGCTCCTGAAATACAGTGTGCTGCAGGAAAGTGGGAGAGAAAAAATACCCTGCCAAAGTGCTGGGCCAATCAATCAAGTGTTAATGATGGATCATGAAACCCATTTGTTGACAAATAAAGCCTTGTGTGCTCTGCCAGTGAAACCAACTGTGTCACCCGTTCTTCAGTGACTGCCTGAAATATCATGTGCAGCAGCGGAATTTATTGATGGCAGGGGCTGCAGCCACAGCCAGCCCGTCCAACTGGGCTCGCAGGTGCCTTTTATCCTGAGCTGTTGGTGGTGCTGGGCCCTGCAGAGGATGTGGAAATGCTCCCCAGAGCAGGGCTTCTGTGGGAGGCAGTGGGGCCAGCCCAAATCTGACACAGCCTGGCTTCTTTAGACCCAAATCTGACACAGCCTGGCTTCTTTAGACCCAAATCTGACACAGCCTGGCTTCTTTAGACCCAAATCTGACACAGCCTGGCTTCTTCAGACCCTGCAGATGCTTCCAGCATGGCTGCAGCAGGAAAACCAAATGAGAGGTTTTATTCTGGGACACATTTGCAGAGCTGAGCAAACGTGTTTGGAACCTCAGAGGTTCTGCAGTAAAGATCAGGGCTGGAATTCTCTCCATTGCCATGCCTGCAAGCAGGGTTGGGAAGCTTTTGTGGACTGAGTGTTCTGGTTTGCAAGGAAGTGAGTTTTTTGGGATGCTGTGGTCCAAGCAGCTGTGAGCAGAGCAGCTGGCTGTCCCTGTGTGGGTACCTTTTGTACCTACACCTTTTGATGGTTCTTGGTCCTGCAGAGGATGTGGAAATGTTCCCCAGAGCAGGGGTTCTGTGGGGCCAGCCCCAGCCTGACACAGCCTGGCTTCTCTAGACCCAAGTCTGACAGAGCCTGGTTCATTTAGGCCCTGCAGCGGCTTCCAGCATGGCTGCAGCAGGAAAACCAAATGAGAGGTTTTATTCTGGGACACATTTGCAGAGCTGAGCAAACGTGTTTGGAACCACAGAGGTGCTGCAGTAAAGATCAGGGCTGGAATTCTCTCCATTGCCATGCCTGCAAGCAGGGTTGGGAAGGTTTCATGGGGTGAGCAAAGCAGCTGGCTGTCCCTGTGTGGGGACCTTTTGTTTCTCATGAATGGATTTTTTTTTCCTCAGCACTTTTCTGACAAACACAAAGAATAACTGATTGTCCCAGGAGCTCTGATCTTGTAGGAGATTGCCAGTGTAGGAAAAGAAGGATTTGACCAAAGTATCCCTGAGGTTAAATCCAAGGATTCCCTGCCCTGATATGCCAAAGCAGAATATTTCATTCAGAGTGGCTGAGGAAGGGAATTGTGATAAAAACCTTGCTGCTATTTGTTATTTCATTTTCCAACTCCTTTGACCCAGCCTACATAGAAGCAAAATTGTGATCTCTTGAGGAACTTCAATGCTAAATTGTAAAGAACCTAAGAAATAGCAGAGTTACTGTTTTTGTAGGTGATGGTTACATGTTCTGCATGTGGTACCTGAAGACCTCTTCGAGATGACATTAGTATCTTTGTTTTCTCACATAGCTTCTCCTGATGACATCTTTGTTTTTCTGTTAGTGCTGTGCTTTACCTCAAATGCATCACAGCATAAGCACAACCATTGCCTGCCTATTCCAAAGGATGGTTGCAGTGAAGTGTTTCCTGACAGAGAAATTTCTTAGGAGAATTTCTGAGCTCTCAGGGTTCCTCAAATCAGGTGAAAACCCTTTAAGTAATGAACTGGAATTTGCTGTAGTGCCCTTTTGCAAAAGAATCACAAAAGGCCCTTGTTCATAACCCCTGATGTGAGAAGGATGAAAGGGCAATCTTTCAGCCCTAATTCCCTTAGCAGAGGGCAGAAGTTCTGCCTCCTTCTCATGGAGGCCTTGGGTCCATGATGTGGTTTTGATGTTTGTATGCCGGATTTTGGTCTGGCACTTGCAATCCCTGTTTTTGGAAAAGATACACAACCTTTCT
Organism: Melospiza melodia melodia; assembly: GCF_035770615.1. Taxonomy (NCBI): domain Eukaryota; kingdom Metazoa; phylum Chordata; class Aves; order Passeriformes; family Passerellidae; genus Melospiza; species Melospiza melodia. The sequence goes on along the minus strand of NC_086209.1, from coordinate 18,677,006 downwards.
CCTCCCCTCAGTTTCCCCTTGGCTCCTTCCTTATCTTGGAGAATATTTTGGTACTGTCTATGATCCTGTTTGGCTTTAAAGACACTAAGGAAATAAGGAACTTAAGCTAAAAAGCCCAAGTTTTTCCAGAAGTGTTAAGTAAATTTTCCAAGGTACTCTAAGCCTTCCTCAGTCCAGAAAGTCTTTGACTGATTGGTACTGGACAATCACAAAATACTCTATTCGTTCTTGCAGCAAAGCATGAGAATTTATTTCAGGATTTGATTTATACAGCATGGTGCTAGGTGATTGATGCTCTATTCAGGCATAAAGGAAAATATTGATTATAACTTAAGTAGGAAGCCAGAAGCTACAGTTGTGGAGATGAAATCTCTGTCACACTTTTCCCCAGGCAGACATAAGTGACTTCAAGAAGCCCCTGTTGGAGGTGTTGATGCTCCCCATGCTGGATCCTTCAAGATGCTGTTTGCTATGAAGGACACTGTGTAATTTCAAGAGTTCACTGACCAACTACCTTGCTTTTGGAAAAAAAAAACCCAACAAACACCACACTTTGTTGTGCATTCAAATGCTGCTCCGGGTTTTGGGCACACAAAGACCATCATATGCTGCAGCAGTCTGTGCTCTGCCCAGCCCAGCCCCTCTCTCTGTCTCTCATAATCTCTTATGTTGGAGAAACAGCTCCCCAATCATTTAGAGGCTCATAAACACGATCCAGCAGCCTCCCCGTGCCCAGCAGAGCAGGGCAGCAGCTCAGAAACGAGAGCCAAATAAAACAATAACTCACAGCAAACAAACAGGCAACCACCACAATCAGATCATGCTGCAGGAGCTGTTCCAACTGCCCAGACACTTCATTAGGCATGGAATAACAAAGGAAAATAGACCAGAGTCATCTCATTTAACTCTCTTAGGCAAATTACCTCTCTTGTTTCCCTCTCCCCAGCTCCTGTTTATTCTTACTTTCTGCTTGAGGTCAAGAAATGCAGCTTAGGTCTGGAGAGAGAATGAGCAGTGTTTGGAGCCTCAGGGCTGGGGCTGGGAGAGTTCTTGCATTCCAGTTTTTCTGTCACTGGCATTCTTCATAATCTTTGGCATTTTAGTTATTTTCAAGACCAGGCTTTTAATTCTTAGGGTATAATCTGCTTTGCCCTTGTCCACAGCAGAACTCTGTGGAAGGGAATTATCCTTCATAACATATCAGATGCTTTGTTCATCACGTAATGCTGTTCTTGGGCTTTTGTTTTGATTGTAAGGTCTGCAGTGACACCTCATTTAGTGAACTTCTCACATGTTGTTCTCTTTTTCCACCTGTGAATGCTGTGTTTTGTGGCAGCCTCCCCTTCACAGGGCAGTTTGGTGTCTGGAACTGGGTTGGTGCAGCTGGCCCCAGAGCAGCTCTGGGTCTGTTCCCTTCTTCCCTTCCCTTTCTGGGAACTCACACTTTTATCCCTGCAAACTTCTCACACAGAGGCCATTCAGCCTGTGCAATTTCTAAAGCTTTAGTCTTCAAAAATCCCTCCTCGCATACTGCCAAAATACCAGACACAACCAACCTGGTTTTTATCAGCCATTTCTGATTCTAACTTATAATATAGGGGTTCATTAGGAGGGTCAAACCTGGCAGTTACAAGTGCTTAGGTGTACCTAGAACAATGTACCCCAAAAATGCCAAATGTTCAAAATACAAAAACTGTAGGAAGAGTTTCAAGTCTCCTAAGGGAAAATAAATGATAAAATTAAGATGTGGATTAATACTGCAATGCTGATGCTTTTACCAATACCTGTATGTGAAAAATCCTTTCAAGTCATCATTGAGTGGAGACATTGTCAACAACAGGTGTCCTAAACTTTGGGGAAGGCCACAGTATCTCCTAATTCCAGTGTTTGGTTGGACAGGTGTTTTGTGTGAAGGTGCTGCCTGTCCCTCCTTCCTTCCACACCCACAGCCAGGTGTCAGTGCCCTGGCCCCTCACCCTGCCATTGCTGGGTTTGTTCAGATACCCAATTCAGCCTCTGACCAAAGCTTTGGGCAGAAATCCCCAGTTAGAAAAGCTGCTTTGCACTAAATGGGAAATGCTCAGGAGGAAATTCCCCTGGAAAATGCATTCACATGCTTAAGTATTTAGTTGAATTGTCAGAGACCAAATGAATCACTGTCTGCCTTGTTCCCAGCCTGGCTTGTGTGTCCCACCCTGAGCAGGACTGCCTGCGTTGGTGGCTTGCTCTTCAGCAGCTCCCCTGACCACGTTCTCCTTATCTCTCTCCACAACCATCAGTGCTCTGCAGTGTAAAGAATGTTTTCTTCCCCCTGTGTCCAGCTAGATTCCTGACTCTCATCATTCATGGCAGGTAAGGCAATCTTGGAGTTTTTGAAGTGAAAGCCTCTCTTAAGGATCAGAGATGAGCAATACCTCACCTCTTTTATCTTCCCTGGTGAAAATATCTTTTTCCCTCCTTCCCTCCCTCATGAGCTGCTGTGGCCTTTTGGGAGAATTTGGCCCTTTTTTGGGAGCCTTTTGTCTCCTGGTGTGTGACAGGGATGAGCTGTCCCACACAGGGGCAGTGCTCAGAGCTCTGGGTGCTGCTGTTAAATTGGATTTTCCTGCTCCCTTCAGCAGCTAGATGTCTCTCTTTCCTGCCTTTTTAAGGGATAACACGAGGGGTGCTGCTCTGCCTTTGGAAAGGACTTGTTGCCCTCCATTACTTGGCCATTTTAGAGTGAATTTAAGGTCTGGATTTTGCTGTAAATCTGTAACTCAGCGAGGATGGAGATGGGTTTTGCTTTTTCAGATCATTGATTGTTTCCCTGTATTAATCTGCTGGAGCCTGAGGCTGACCTGTGCTTTTGCTTTTCGTGTTCCTCTGCTTTCCAAGCAGGATTGTGGATCGAGACTCTCTGTGCCTGTGGCATTCTCCTTTTCTCTTCATCACAGCTCTCTCCCACGTCGTGTTACACTTTGCATTTTGTGACCTGTTTGAAGTCAGAGATGTTGTGATGCAAGAGCCAAAATCTTTGGTGGAAGAGACAGATTTTGTGTGTGCTGTTCTGGGGAGCAGTTCCCCTTGTATGAGGCACTGTGTGTTCTGCAGGGCAGTAAATGATGCTGGGTTTAGTGGGCTCAAGCAGAGTGTTTGAAATCTGGGGAGACCCTGGCTTTTTTTGTCTTTTTTTGGTATTTTGTTTAAATGATTTTCCTGTTTGTTAATGCATTTTCTTGCATTTCTTGTGTTACTTTTTTTTGTTTGCTTGTCCTCAGATTGTGGAATCACTGAGAGAAACTAAAGCAAAGGTTCTTTCTTGTTTTAATTCATTACATAGTGAAAATAATATGTTTTCTCTCATGTCTTTCTCTAAGCTGTTAACAATAAGGCAAAAAGAGCTGCAGCTACTTCAGCCCAGCCAGTCAATGTACATACATATATTTGTATAAAATATTTAATATACAGGAAACATATAAATTTTATATATATATATATATATATATAATGCCATATTTTATCTCATGCATTGATGTATTTGTATTGTTGCAATTTATAACTGCATGTTGCATGAAGTATGGAATATAGAACATAGTTATAGGTTGATATATTTATTTATATGTTTATATCTTTATATGAAATATATGCCAATATAATTTAGTTACATTATTGACATTTACATATATATGTGCCCATATGCTAACGTATATTTACATTTATTAGAATTTTATTGTGGAGTGCAATATCAGTGTAAATGCATGGTGGTATTTTGCACATTGGCAAATGGAATTCCATCCATGTAATTAATCATTAAGATTTTCTGAAAACCTCTGTGTATATTGTACTTTAGCAAAGGAAAGAAGAATAGACACAGCATTCCTAGATGTTGGAGTTACTGGTTTGCAGGAGCTCAGACTTTTGACTCCATTTTTATCCTGTTTGGAGATGTGTGTGTGTGTGTGGGCAGCTGGGTGCCATATATGGTGTATAAAGCTTTGTCCCACCTTTATGGTCATTTTTGGAGGAAGTTTTTAGCTCTTTGTTATTGTTGGTTAGCAGATAATGTTGGATTGTCTAAATAAGGGTGTTCTAAACATGCACAGGAGGAAGTTTGTGTGTGTTTGTAGGGAGGTACCAGAATTATTAAGTTTTAATTCATGGCAGTGTCCCCTTCATCTGGAGTTGCTGGGAATGCATTTCTGGGCTGGAATTTGGGCTCCCAGCACTGCTGCTGTTTGCATGCCAACCTTTGCACCTCTGAAAATATCACCCCAGCCTCTTCTGCCTGCTCTGCTGCAACCTACAATAATAACCCATTAATCAAGTGTCACCCTGCCTAATACAGAGGAGCTCTTTCTTTATTGCCTTCATTTATAATAATTTAGTTTATACTTTACAATGTTATTGATTTTATGAAATGGCTCATTACATCTACACAAAGCTAAATCATTCAATTAGATGCTTTAGATTAAGTCATATAAATTTCTTACTAGATTTACTGTTGGATTGAATTGGAAATCAGGCCCTAAGAAATTATTTTTTGAAATTGTTATTGGGAAGACATTCTTTTGTTATAGGCTAGCAAAAGAATATGAATTACTCAGCAAGATTTTTTAATTGTTAAAATCCAAATCCCCTTTAGTGGGTAGCATAAGCAGTGAGAAGTTTGCTTGACTTCCTCTGCATGAACTGAGCAGGGGAAAAGCTCCATCAGAAGGGATTTTTGGAGGTTCAGCTGAGGGAAAAACCCAATATTCTGGAGAAATGTCCATCAGTGAGCCCTTTTCACCATGGCCTAGCAGAGAGACAGAAAAAACAGGGAACGAAGGGCAGTGGAAGAACTTGGCTCCTCCTGCCTTTTGTGCTGTCCCATGAAGAAAAGGTGAAAGCTTTTCAACAATTTCAGCTGGAAGAAATCAGTAAAATAAAATAAAAATCTCTGTAAATATGGAAGCCATTAATGAATGAGTCCTGTGCTTTTAAACATGAAGGTATTCCAGCTTTTCTCCTGTTTGGTGAACCTGCTGTAGAAGCTTTTATAATATATTCAATTAAGAAAACTAAACACTTTTTCACTCTTTTAAAACTGAAATGAGGGGCAATAGAGGCACAGCGGAGGGAAGTCTGAAATGCCTGGGTGGGTTTGGAGGGCTGATCATATCTCTGTGCTGACACAGTGCTTTCCAGCACAGGAATTGTCAGTTTAGCAGCAGAGATGAGCACACATTATAGTCACAAAATAAACCTCAATAACCAAAGCAATAATTACTTATAATTCAACATTTGTCTCCCTTTTATTCAAACTTGTCAAAGTTTTTTTTTTTTTCCAAAGGGAATTCACTTTAAAAATGGGTTAAAAAAACCTTAAATCATTGTTTGCTGCTCTTCCCTCAGCTTCTCCTCGTCAGAGATGACAAGCTTGCCAACTTGAATTTTTTTGAATAATTAAAAGACTCGAATGTATGGTTACCATCTGCTGGACAGTCAGGATTTGTAGCTTAAAAAACTCATAATTAGGTGCACTGAACTCTTCAAAGTATTCCAGAGGTTTTCTGTCTTTGGCAACAAAAGCAGTTAGAAGGGAATCAATTTATTCTTCACAAGAAATTCTATCTGTGTGAATGTGGAGTTTCTAGGGGATATTTTTTATTTCTTAATGCATACTAATCGAATCTTTTTTCACTTAACCTTGATTTTTAATTGTTTCTAGTGTTGGATATAATATGTTTACTGAAGAATCGCTTCATTTCATTGTCTTACATTATAAATTGTCAGGTTTTATGTTTGCTGCTCTGTGCTATTCAGCATTGCCTAGATGCCCTGGAAAGAACGTTTTCTTTCTTTTTTGACCTTTTTGTGGTGAGTGTGTGTGTCTTGTGTTATCCTTAGCAAGCCCTTCCACTGTGTCACCTTAGAAGCAACTGTTGAATCTCTAATCACGTTTGTGAATTAAAGACAAGACGCTGTGCTGTTTTTTAAAGAATGATGTTAAAGATTCCCCCCCACTCAGTGCTTTTCTTCACGGAGTGATGTCCCAGCAGCAGAGCTTGACCCATCCCTGCTGCCTGTGGTGCAGCTCTCCTCAGCCTGTCAGCGCAGGGCACACCAGGCCTCAGGCTTGTCTCGAGTCCCACAGACCTGTCCCCTGGCGGTGTCACATCAACTTTGGGGCAGGCACAGCCCTGCCCTTGCCAGGACAGAGCTGCTGGGCTGGGGGAGCAGCAGAGGCACCGGGGATGGGCTCTGCAGCTCCCCAGGCTTGGCTGAAATGGAGCAGCGCCGCTTCTCCTCCCTCCTCGTGCTGTTGTGGTTTTGGGGTGCCCCAATATTGGAAGGAAGTGATGAATCTTACTCCATGTTCTTAGAGGGCTAATTCATTATTTTATGATCTATATTATATTAAAGAATACTGTACTAAACTACAATAAAGAATAGAGAAAGGTGCAGCCATGATATTTTCTGAAAAATCCTTTCCTTAGGATTTTTCCTCCTGAGAAGCTGGGAGGCCTCAGGAACAAAATGCAAACAATGGTTATCTGCTGCTGTGGAATGCAACAGGTGCATCTGGGATTGGTCTCATGTGGTTGTTTCTAATTAATGGCCAATCACAGTCAGCTGGCTTGGACTCTCTGTCCAGCCACAAACCTTTGTTATCATTCCATTCCTTTTCTATTCTTTGCCAGCCTTCTGATGAAATCCTTTCTTCTACTCTTTTAGTATAGTTTTAATATAATAGATATCATAAAATAATAAATCAGCCTTCTGAAACATGGAGTCAGATCCTCGTGTCTTCCCTCATCCTCAGACCCCTGTGACCACCGTCACACAAAGGATACTTACAGAAGGATAAATGATAATAATGAAAACTTGTGACTCCTTTCAGAGTCCAACACAGCTTGGCACTGGTTGGCCAATAAATAAAAACAATTCACATGTTGGATAAACTATCTCCAATCACATTCCAAAGCAGCCAAACTCAGGAGAGGCAAATGAGATAATTATTGTTTCCCTTTTTCTCTGAGGCTTCTCAGCTTCTCAGAACAGAAATCCTGGGCAAAGGGATTTTTCCGAAAATGTGACGGTGACGGCCTGGGCACTGCCAGGGGCTCTGGGGGCTCTGAAAGGGGACACAAAATGGGCTCAGACTGGGTGGAAATGGCTGGGAAGGCAATGCCAGTCAGCATCCCAGGCAGGGGAGAAAGGGAACTGGGTGAGGGGATTGGTGAGAGAAGGGAGAAGACCCAAGGTACCTGTTCAATGTTTGTTAGCAGCTCATTTCTGGTGCATTGTCTGGTTTATCTCATCCCACCCTGCACTGCAAGAAAAAGGATAAAGCTCTTTGGATTATTTTGCATTTTTGCATGGGAGGTTTTGACTAGCTCAACCCCAAACTCTCTGATATCAATTTGATTAGCACTATCTCACGTTTCAGTGGCCACACTAGCTCACCAGGTTAGAGCACGGGGCTGACAGCAGGGTTTGTGGGTTTCATCCTGCATGCACCACTCACTGCAGAGTGAGACTTGATCCCTGTGGGTCCCTTCCAGCTCAGAGTACCCTGTGATCGTGAGAAATTGCTACTCTGAATTAATCCTTGTTCTGCTAATATTTGTTGTTTTAGAGATTTAACCTGGATCTCCCAAGGCCCATCTTGAGAGTCTTTAGCAGCAAGACAGTTAGCAGCTTTTTTCTGTGTCCCACACTGAATTTGGAATTATTTATTCAAAAAGCAGTGATTGGAGACTGAGAAACTTTTACTCAGAATAACCTGGGAAGTTTTGGGGAGTGTAACCAGGCAGGCAGAGGCAGAGAGCAGTCTGGCTGAGGTGGAGGCTTCCATCCCTTCACTCCCAGAGCTCTGAGAAATTTGCAGTGTATGAAATCCTCCTTCTCCCCCTCCCTCCACGTGCCCTTTCCTCTTTTATGCAATTGAAAAGGAGCTTTCTGGTACTGTGTAATACATAACATTTGCTTGTTTCTCAAAAAAAAAACCCCAAAACAACAAACCAGCTATGGATTGCTGCTGAGAGGTTCAGAAGAATGAGAAACATTTATGTAGCAAATAAATCACATAGCAAATAAGTACTTTTGGAACACTGCATTTCATTTGCCTCTGGGGCATTAATGCCAATCCTAGAGGACAGAACAGAAAGAATAAAATCGAGTTAAATAAAAGCAGAGTTTAGCCTTACAAACTCACCAGCAGCCATCAGGGCCAGGCATTAATTCCTTTCCTGCTGGCAGCAGGAAGGTGGGTGAGACAGCACTGTCAGCTGCACAAATTAAGTCACTGTGGCAGAAACACAACGCAAATAAATAGAAAAAAAAAAAAAAAAAAAAACAATGCAAAGGAAAACAGACTGTTGTTGCTGCATAAACCTTCTTCCAAGCTGGAGGCACAAAAAAAAGAAATTTAATGACTAGGTGCATGACATCTTGTAGCCTGACAAGCCCTTTCAGAACAGAAAAAGAGAGTGAGATGCCAGGAGAGGTCTCACAGCACATTGTGATAGAGAAAAGGGGCTTGGAGGCAGCAGAATCTGCTCCTCAGCAGGCTGAGAAATAGAAAAACTCAGCTGTGCTGAACCCTGCAAGCTGATGGAAACCCTAATCAGGATTAGGCTGAAAGAGAGGACAGATAGGTGATAAGAATGCACAGGGGTTTTAAATCACTGCCATTTAACTGCCATGATATTACAGGCCAGATTTCCAGGGCACATTGTCATAAAGAAAAGAGAAACATAAAATCCATTTTTAACAAAAAGATCTAGAAGTTCCTAAGAACATAGAGGCTCATTTTTCCCTTTTATCAGATTATAAATTTATGGCAAGAAAATTACCTTTTACATACTTTCTATTTATAAATATCTTTTATATATATATGTATGTATGTATGTATATATATGTATTTATGTATATATATATATAAAATATTTAAGCTTGTTTTTAAAACCATTTTAGCACTTTTTACAGATGATCCTGTTTCTTTGTTGGGAAAACTTTAATGCACCAAGTGGAAAAGAGGAGCTGTGAAATTACCACAACTCCATTTCCCAACTCCGCTGTTTGCAGAGAATTCAAAGGACTGAAAACAGAAATCGAGCATAGAAAAAATGTCAAAGAAAAGGGATTGAGTACATGTCCCATGTGCTTCTTGCAAAAACTTACTGAGAAATTACTGTGGAATTCTGGTAACAATTTGGAAGTTCACCCTTCTATGCTGTTCATTATCTCTAAATTAATTTAGTGTGGCTGAAATGATTTGGAAGTGAGGCATGGTTGCTTGCTGACTGAAAATGTGCTTGGGCAGCCCAGGGTGCAGCACAGGGAGGAGCCCTGGGTGCTGCCACATCTGTGCCCAGCTGTGGGACAGGAGCAGAGGGAACTCCCTGAGAGCTCACCCCATCCCATCCCATCCCATCCCATCCCATCCTCTGCTCCCATCCCATCCCATCCCATCCCATCCCATCCCATCCCATCCCATCCCATCCCATCCCATCCTCTGCTCCCATCCCATCCCATCCCATCCCATCCCATCCCATCCCATCCCATCCCATCCCATCCCATCCCATCCCATCCCATCCCATCCCATCCCATCCCATCCCATCCCATCCCATCCCATCCCATCCCATCCCATCCCATCCCATCCCATCCCATCCTCTGCTCCCATCCCATCCCATCCCATCCCATCCCATCCCATCCCATCCCATCCCATCCTCTGCTCCCATCCCATCCCATCCCATCCCAACCCCTGCTCCCATCCCATCCCATCCCATCCCAACCCCTGCTCCCATCCCATCCCATCCCATCCCATCCCATCCCATCCCATCCCATCCCATCCCATCCCATCCCATCCCATCCCATCCCATCCCATCCCATCCCATCCCATCCCATCCCATCCCCTGCTCCCATCTCACCCCATCCCATCCCGTGATTATTGATTATCTTTGCTGTGGAATCCCTCTTGTTGGGCTGAATTTTGGGCAGGGCAGGGAGCTGAGGGTGTGGAGGGATTGTCAGAGGATGCGGTTGGTTGTGTTTGTGTGGCTTCTGGGATCGTGGTAATTTCAGTCATTTCACAGCTGATGATAAAAGAACTTGAGCAAGGGGGCTGTCAGAAATTCTGATTTCCAGCTCCCAGCTGTGAGCAAAGTGAGAGAGCAGATCCCCTTTTGTCCTGCCTGAGCTGTGGCAGCTCTCTGCCAGGTGCTGGAGGTGATCCTGCTGCTTTCATGTGATTAAGGGCATCATCCTGCCCCTGCTTCACTGTCAGCTCTGCAAACCCCATCCCCTGAGCACGCAGCCCCCAAGTCTGAGGGGTCAGGAGGTGCTCCCAGATGAAAAAGGTCATTATTTGATAATGCCACTTGCTAGCTGACACGCCAAGTTTGTATTTATAGCCGTGCTTTCTTTAGAAAGTGTTCTTGTCCTACAGTACAAGAAGAAGACAGTAAAACTCCTGCTCTGAGGATTCCATATATTAGCAGATTAAATTGTTCAGCTCGTTAATTTTATTGTGAGGCTGGCAAATCATTTTTCCAGCAGCTCAGAATAAGATTTAATTCTTATACATTTAACAATTGGTTCTGGAGAACATTTTTCATCCTGTCCCCAGGAAAAAAAATATTTCTGTATTACCCTAAGTGCAGCAAGAATTTAAGCTCCAAAATAAGAGAAAGGAGCTAGAGTGTATTTTTCATCTTGGGACCTAATGCTCCTGGGATTCCCAAACAAATATGTGTGGGACTGTGAAGTTTGATCTCTTACTGAGCCCTGAGAGTGCTCAGGTTTGCAGTTCAGTGCTTCCATAGTTAATACATTTGCTTTTGAGCTCATCTGAGAGGAAACTCTGCTGCTGTGGGCTGATGGAGCAGAGACTTGGCCCTGCTGCCCAGGGGAGCTCTGAGAAGTGGCGAAAGGAAAATGGGGAGGAGGGAACCTGCAGTGGAAGTGGATCTCAGAAATGGGAATGTGATTCCTCTTAGCTTGGGCAGCTGTTTGATGTTTGATATTTCCCTTTGACAGGAAATATTATTCCAACAAGTGCTTTCTTTAAATTTTAAAATTTCTTTCAGCGATTCACTACATTGGGTTTTCTTGTCATTTAAGATATTAAAGGAGGTAATTTAGCCATAATTTGCTTAAAGAAGAACCCTGTTTTAACTAGTATACAGTAAAAAGTAAATAAGTATTTAATTTGCAAGCTGCCTGTTTTCCTTTATCTCATTTGAAGATGGAGATTTATTGGCTTCTCTTCCATAGCTGGATAGGAAGAACATGTTGAACAAGAGTCATTGGACAGAAAAATAGGTTCTCACCTCTGTTTTGAGTTACTTGAGATATAAATTTAAACAGTTGATATTTATTTATGAGAACTTGAACTCCATTCCAGCTGCCTTTTTTAGGTACTGATAATCTGTGTTTGTATTGGTTGTCACTGATGCATGGACAATCAGGGACTTCATCAATTGAGAAGGCAAATTCTATAAATCAAATATGTATATGCATGTACCTGTATTATAAGATAATTTAGAATTAAGAAGTTATCAAATAATTTGGAATGATTATTTATTCATATTGTACCAGGATAGAGAAAATAAGGATGTAAGATTCACTTCAAGGTTTTTTCAGTAATTTTTAAAAACTGTCATGACAAATTAAAGGGAAAGAATCCAGATGTTTAAGTGCATGTTTAAATTAAATTGTTAAATATATCAACCTAGACATGTGTATAAAAGCTATAATTATGACTTGCTGGTAAGAAAGTTACCTTCCTTCCTTTAATATGAAATAATGACAAATTTCAACAGCAAGCAAATTTATAAGAGTAAGAATTCAATTAGCTAGTTCTTAGCTTAATCTTTCCCTTAATCAATGCTTTTGGGTTAGTAATTGCCAATTGGAAAATTGTAAAATTAATTAAAGAACGTTTTCTGATATTGGAATGGCCATGATGTATGGAAAAAAAAAAAGGAAATATGTTCTCAATGCTACATTTTCCTTTAAAGAAAAGGAGGAGATGTCGGTCTCTTTGAGAAGCTGCAAGAGGTTCTGGAATACAAGGTTAAAACTGGTACAAATGCACTGGAACAGAAAAAGGCATTTCTTGCCAGTGTGTGACAGCTCCATGAACAAATTTGTGAGGAATGCAGACAGGACCACTGGGGTTTCCCTCCTTGCACATCAGCCAAGAGGTTCTGCCAACAATCTTGTTTGTTACACACAGATGAGGAGTCCAGGATTCTGATCATCGTTTCTGCTGATAATTAACGAGTTTGAAGCCTGCAGGAAGTGAGTGGTTCTCTCCATATCAGGATATGATTTGTTTTGGCAAATCACTCTCCCAGATCTCAAGTGATGGCGCTGAAGTGTGGTGAGGCATCAATCTCGTTTGAGAATATGGGGAAAAGAGAAGAAAAGCCATGTGAATGTTGGTTTTGGAAACACTTGCTAACCCCAGTGGAAGAGCAGCATCCAAACCAGCTGCCCCAGTATTACCCAAGAAATGTGGGTACCACACAGTGGGTGGTGGCAAACAATTTTTACATTTGATTCACCTGCAAAATTCTTCAGGTTTGTATCAAAGTCTTTGGAAATTTGGGATGCATTTAAACCAGCGTAAATATGAATCCATTTTTTGAGTGACCACTGGTTCAGTTTGGGGGCAGGGTGAAGGGGGGCATGCTCTGGTTCTGGAGCAAAGGGAGTGAGTTACTTTCAGGGTGACCAAAACCTTGTGAATGTTTTGAAGGCTGGGATATAGGAGTGGCTTCTCAATTTTTGCCTTTTTCTGCTCTTTCCTAACAAGAAGGAGGATGAGTTCATGCAGCTCACTTTGAAGAGTGTGTGTGTGTGTGTGTGCCTAAAATATGGATGATCAAGCAGCATTCTGAGTTTTCAATCAGCATGAAGCAGTGCATAATTAGTTTTCTGCAGTTATTGCTGTGACCTTCCTCAAATCTTGGCTCTGTAATCATAAAAACTTGGTCTTTAGCATTTGTTTGTCAGCCCCACTTTAAATGTCTTCCTCTGCTCTTTATTTATATTACTAATGCATGGAAAAGGGTATCACAAGGAACTTTGCATGATAATTAATTTCACTTAGTGTGGTCAAGAGGTAAGGTTGTAGGTTTTAGCAGAACTGTCTGAAACAATATTCCCAGGGAGCTGCAAGGACTACAGCTCCAAGAAATCCGGAATAATAAATGGCAGCCTGCCTTTCCCAAGGGCATTTTAGGAATATTTAGCCTGTGAATGCATATGGAAAGTACAGTGGACTGCAAAGAGTCCTGAATTGTACTCGGCATTATTGAAACTGAAAGGCGGCGGAGAGGTGGAGAAGTGAATGGGCTCCTAGAGGCTCTTTTATAGATTATGGGGGGAGGATGTGTTATAATAAAAGGTAATAAGAGCTTTCCTGACTCCGATAGACTCTACCTTCAACTAACCTACAGCTATCAGGAGTCAGTAATCCATGTTGGATAAAGAGACTTTGAGGAGCAATTTTATTCTATTGCAATGCACCAGTTTGCACAATGGGTTTGCTCGCTTTTTGCAGGCAGCCTTCCTGAGGGACAATATTTCTGAAGCTCCACAAAGCGCTCTTTCTGTTTTCATTCCACAGTCCTTTAATTGGATGAATGGGCTGCAGGGGCCTGGAAGTTGGACTGAGTAGAATTTGCACTCTCTGAAACAGCAGCCAAACAAAACATGTCGAGCAGTTTCGCGTGGCACCGCGACAAAGCGAGCATGAAAGGGAAGCCTATTTAAAGAACAGAGCATTAATGTTTTAGTGGTGTTCACTTCAGGTCGGTACATTTTACATGAGTCTTCTTCCCTTATGGGAAAGTAATACGCTCTGAGTTGACTAAGTGCAGATCCTTTTCATGAGAGGTTGAAGGAATAGGCATTGGGAATGCAGCAACTGTGGTGTAGCAAGAGCAGGATTGGGATATAATGCCATAAGGCTAATTAACATCATGTTCTCCCATCGTGCTCCCTTTGGGGGAATCGTGGTTTTAAATGATAAGTGTGTAGACTGAAACATTCTTAATCTGGGCAAGTGGTGCAGTAAAACATTACTCACCGAATAACAAAGGGAATGTAAAATGGAGTATGGGCAGTATATTTCAAACAAAGTGCAGAGTGTCCTTTTTCACCTTTTCACTGTGCTTGGTAACACTGATTTATTCACTGAAGGGAAGATGGAAGATGAACTGTGTGAGACTTGGGGTATAAGTTTGGTTTATTGCAATCTATAAAGAATTTCGACTTCTGATGGGGTTTGTCCTTTGGAATATTTTCCTTTGCTGCAATCTGGATGTTCAGCAGTGACAGGAAAAGTCACACAGAATCTTTCTGATGGGTCACAGGGAATAAGTCCTTCCAGAAGCATTGATTTGCAGGTTTTTTTCCTTGCATATGTCAGAAGCTTCAGAACATCCCTTATGGGGCACAGCCAGGATCTCCTGCTCCTGAGAGTTCCCACTGTCTCAGAACTGGTTGGAAAACTGATTGCAGAGACAGGAAAAGGCAGAAAAGTCACATCTGAGGCGGGAAGCACTCCTTGAGCTGGTGTGATTAGCAGGGTGAGACCTCAGCACGGGGAAGGTGCATTTTTCTGGGAGGATGTCAGAGATCTCCTTTCCCTTCTGGGAAAAGGGAAGGCAGCAAGTGCAGCAAAGAGCTTCAGAGTGAACCTGGGAACCAGACTGGGAACAGGACCAAGGGAAAGGTCAGAGAACACATTATTGTCTGAGGGGAAAGGAGCTGAGAGCTGCACAGGTAAAACAAGAATTTGCTGGGCTTGCCTGGATGTGCCCAGCTCTGGAAATGGGGACACATTGCTCTGGGGATTGTTCACAGGCACCGTGGCTTTGCAGGGCTCCTCTGCCTTTGTCCTACTTTTGAATTAGGCAGAATCTGCATCCCTCAAGCAGAGCTGGAATTTGTGACATGGCTAGGAATAGCAACAATTGTAGGTCTGAGTCCAATGATTCTGAGCTGCAGTTCAAACTTCAAGTGTAGTGCAGATCACAGTTTAAAATACCTGACAGTTTTTGATTTGTCTTCTGTCACTGGAGGAGAGAGCGAGTTAAATGGTCTGTAGTAAAAAGCGATTGAACAAATCATTTTTTAAAAAAAGAACAAGAAGAATACATTTCTTTTTCCGCTTGGTTGCTGACAGTAGCTTTTGGGTCTTTTCAAAAATTCTGTTTCATAACAAAATAAGCAGCACTACCCATGGAAAAAGCTGCTTCTCTTTTTATACATGTGCATGTATATATACATATAGGGCTTTTATATGAACCCACCTAACATACCTAGAATAGGTATAAGTAACCTTAGCACACCATTTCTAGAGAATATGCAAAATATTTTCAACTTTCCCTTCATTTCTCCACTCTTTCAGGGGACTGAACAGGAAGCTGCCATTTGCTGCAGTAATGGGTGAGTGCAACTAGGAACAGAAATTATTGCATCTCTTGATTCTTTTTTCACAGCAGCTCTTACAATATAGGAAAACCCAAAATATCTAGGGTGCCAGCACTATTCTCCTTTACATTCAAGGGTAAATTTGGTCTGGTTCAGCAATAGGAGGGTTTGGAGACCATTCTCAGGGCTGGTAAACAAAGCAGACTTGACAGAGACAAATTAAAGCTCATGTGTGTTTTATTGGTGATGACGATTTTTAGATTATATTTGACTGAAGGCTGACTACTTGCTTGTTCTGGGTCTGCTTCTAGCTTTCTTTTTTTTTTTTTTTTTTTTTTTTTGCTTTTTTTTTTCTCTTTTCTGTCTGAAGGAAACAGTTGTGTAGAGGTTTTTATACCCATTTTTTAGGCTGGAGGTTTTGGTCACTGCCACTGCCACGTCTTGTTTTCCCCTTCTTCTGTTCAGGATGTAATACTTGTCCTCTGAATCATGCTGGAACATATTTTGGGAATTCATAGGATTATCACCAGGGCTACTGCTATCAGGCAGAACACATGCACATTTTATTATCTCACCCAACAGGTTTTCATTCTCTGTGCCCATTGAGTCAGCTCAGAGGGGAGCACGCTGCCATTACCACTGGCAGAAATCAATAAATATTATAACAATCTCTGCAGTCCTGCAGGAGCTTGCTCTGTCATGATAATTCAAAATCCAAGCCCTTATTTCCTGTCTCTTCCTATCTCCTATTTGCCCTTCCAAAATGGTTGGTATCCTGACCCCAAATTGCCTAAAAGATGGTGCCTGTTACTGGGCTACAAATTGATTTAATCAGTCAAGTGAATTTGTGGAGCCTCTGAATAGAAACATTTCAGCTTTCCATATTTTCTATTTCCCCAGCACACAAAAGTAAAGAAAACAAGGGTTTGTTTTGTTTGTTTGGTTTTTTTTTTCAAATCAGGTTTTCTTGCAGAATTTTATCAGTGCATAAGGATAAAAATTATGTCTGTGATTTTTAACACTTCTGCACATCTGAAAGTTAAGGATTAAAACTCCTGGCATGACATGCAAGTTCAGTCTGTTCAATTAATTTAGTGTTTTTGTTTTGAAACAAAAGTGCCTTTTTCCCTTTGTCAATTACAATTTCTTTCCTTTGTGAGCAACTTCTGTGTTATGGAGGAAACGTTGAGATTGCTCCACTTTTCCTTTGTTGCTCATTCCATCTAAACGTGCTTCCATAACTGCTCGTGCCACTTCTTTGATATCCATTGGAGTGTGAGATCCTTTCCTTTGTGGATTTCTTCTTTGTCTTCTGACTTGAACCTGTCCCCCACTCTCAATCCAACCTGTGACATTTTCAACTCTTCTGCTGTTTTATTCCCCCAAAGTTAATCTGTCTCCCCTTCTTCCTGTTTTTCAAACTTCGCATTCAAACCTATCCACAAAGAGTTTGCAAATTCTGATTGTCCTGGATATGACAGGACAGGAGCGAGGTTTGGAGTTTGTGTACCTCCTGTAAGAACTTCAGGAAGGTGTTCTGCAACCTTTCATTGCATTAGCAAAAATAATTCTGTTTCTCTTTAAAAGGGTAATAAAGAACATTTAACTAGTCAGATCATATTTTTAGAAGCAGAAACCAGCCTGTGTGCAACAAAGTTAGTTAGAGTTTGGTTTGAAATTTAGGGTAAACCCCCAAAACAATAATTTCCTGTATTGGAAAGGAAGCAGGTAGAAGTTAACTCTGGTACATAGGGAAGAGGAATTGGGCTCATAATGCAAGGACATCATGGCAACAAGCTCTGAAATCTATTTTCCTAATTAAGCAGAATACTTTCAAAAGTTAATAACAGATACTTTCTTCTACAGTCCCTGTTTCTGATGGCTTAATCAATGAGAGCACTGTGAGATCAAGCCTTTATTAACCCAGGTCCAGCCTTCCCTGGGTTTAGAGCAGCAAGCCCCGAATTCTGCCTCCACTGGGGCACTGTCACTGTCACCTCCAGGCACGTCCTTGGCACCTCCACCCTGGGCACTTCTACAAGGCAGGCCTTGAATTGGAGTGCAGAATTGTTAAGATCTAGTTTTTATCTTGTTTTCCCCTCTAATGGAGGTACTTGTCTTGGATATACAAGAATTGGTTTGATGGGAGGAAGTCAGGAAATGCAAAATGTTCCTTTCCCCATCTTTGGGTGGGGTGTGTTGAAGGGCTGTGCCCAGTGCAGGGTCAGCAGTGTGCAGAGAATGCACTGCCCTCCATAATCCTCTTGGTAGTGAACAACCTGATTATCTTTTTTGTTTTCCAGCTGTGCCCTTCTCTGTTTATTATTTTTTTTTCTTTTATGAGCCTCATCACAGGTCTTTAAATATGGGCTGTTGTTTGCTATGAAACCAGTCCATTATTCCAGGAACATATGTTCGTGACAAGTACAAGTCATGAACATTTGAATCGTCTCCATCTGGCATGAATTAACATAGTATCATAATAAATGAGAAGTGTTAATACTGAGAGGATTTTCTGGGAATTCTCGATTTAACCAGTATTTATAGTTATGTATGGAACTTGGGCTTGGCTTTGCTTGGAAGAGCATAGACAAAGGTATGATACTTCCTGTTGTGTAATTCTTGAAATAACTTGATTAAGTATTAAAGCCTCTGTGAAGTCCCCACATGCTGTTCAGCTCTTAGAAACACTTCTAAGGAAAATAACAAATGAAAAAATGGAGCAGGTTACTGTTTGCCATGGTGAGGACAGCAATGCTGGGTGCCAGCTCAGCATTATTTGTTAACATATGTACTTTAAATCCTTCAGTGCCCCTTGAGCACGTAACATATATCTCACATCCACATGGCCATATGGAGACACTGCACTCATTTAAATAACAAGTGCACAGTGAAATTATCTTGGCCCCAGAGTGCATGTTGTTTATAACAAGGAGTTACTCTTACTTCCTAAATTAAACAATTTTTCTTTTTTTTTTTTTTTTTTTTTTCCTGCAGAACCTTAAGGCTAAACTATCAACTGATAGAAACTTCATCAGGGGCCTGATCCTCATCATCAGGAGCCAGATCCTCATCAGGGTCCATCCATCCCTTCAGGTTCCTTTGCACTTGGGTAAGGTATTCTCTGTAATGACTTCCACTTTGGAAATAAATCAGTAATTTTGCTGGCATGAGGAGCTAAGAAACAGAAATGCACAGAGCCATGAATTTTCTCAGAAGTTTCAGCAGCAATTTGTGTGTTTTGGCTAAATTTCCTGTGAGAGCCAGAGGGAGAGAGGCAGGTTTTGTGTTTTCCCCCCATCCCTCTAGACGTGAGTGTGGCTCTGTGTGAGGAGCAGGAAAGGGGCAGAGTCTGGCAAATTGCATAACCCAAGGCCTGTTTTGAATAAAGGCCCCTGGATTTGGCAGCGTGGAAGCAGCAGATGGGTGTCTGCCACCCCCAGGAACACACAGCCCCTTGTTTGGTGTGTCTGGGCATCACTTCAGTGCCACACAAAGAGGTATTTTTGGGAGTGATGTCAGTTCATTGGCATTGTTTGGCTTGCTGAAATGATGCCCAAAAGCCTTTGAGAGCAGCACTTCCCTCCCCGTGGAATGTCATTATCCTGCATGGTAGTAATTATTTTTTAAGCATTATAAGCATTATCCCGCTCTGAAGGGCAGGGCAGGTAGTCAAATGTGTAGCTGATTGTTTCTGAAATAGGCAGGGCAATTTCTGCTGAAGGAGAGCGGGTCTGGAGTGTGCCACAAGTGGTTCCAGAGAAATTCCAGTGCTGTGAGCACAGCCAGGGGAGCTGGGCTGCTGAAAATGATGGTGTGCTGCTGCTCCCAGGGTGGGCATCACCCCAGTGTGCAGCAGGGACAGAAAGGGAGAAGGAGCAAAACCCACTCTGGGTTGTGGCCTAGAACATAGGCACAGAAATGACAAATAATTGCATTTGTGCTGTGAGTGCTGCTTGTGTTCAGTGTTTAGTGACACCAGACAGGAAACACAATTAATTTGGGTTGTTTTCTGTTTGTAGCATTAAGGAATGCCAGAGATTTTTAAATAGGAATTGTTCATTTTTTCACAGCTCTGAGGACTGAGAAGGCTGCATTACAAAAACCTTTACCCAAATCCTGCAAGACTCTTGTGAAAACATTTCTGAACAGTTGAGAAGCAGGTTTATCTGGATTTCTGGGGAAAGTACTCTCCTAAGTCACTAAACCAATCTGCAGAATTCCATCTGTAATTACTGAACACAGTGAAAGAGTGAGGAATAATAAAAGGAAAATATTCTGAAAGTTGTTGGGCTCTGACAGTGTATAATGAGCATGTCAGGTAATACAGCTGTTCTGTATGGCAAAGTACAATCTTTCATCCTGTGTCAAAAAGCTTCTCTAAAGTGCTTTTCATATTAAAAGTGTCAGGTATATATCAAGGTTTTTTTCTCAGTTTTATGAGGCAGAAAGTGAAGAATGAGTTAGTGATTTACTAAGATCACTAAGAAATCAAAACCAGAATGAGGAGCTCAATGCTACTTTCAGCCCCTTCTTTTACTTTCATGACATTTTAGGAGTTTTTCTTTTTAAATAATTTTAGAAATGGAGAGATGATACATTTAAAGACACTGGGTATTACATCCAAGCCAGTGGGGTTAGTTCATTTCAGCATGTGCCTGTCATTTTGTGTCACTGAATGCTAAGCCCTCATTTTGCAATTCATCTAAATGGATTTGTTCCCAGCTTCTCAGAAAATCTATTTTATAAAAAAAGTTCTGAGCTCTCAGCAGTATTCTTGACAAGGACCAGTATTACACCAAGGTATTTTGGGTTATGCTGAGAAAATGGATGGAGAGGAAGCCAATGGTTGAGTTATCTCAGTGGCAACCATTTTCTGGTTGTTTTGAGCGTGGTGTGATGTTGTGACTAAAGATGGAATTTCTTCTGTCTCATCTTCCATCAGCCCCAGAGTCTCATTGAAAACAAAGCACCTCAGTGCCAGTGAAGTTGTCTTCATGTCTGGCACGGCTTTGGCAACTCTGCAATGAGCCTGGGAGCCACAATTCAGAATTTGGCTGCCAGAAGTTGTTCTTTCTGCAGACTTGGGGGAACGGCCTGCTCGTTTCTTGGCACCTTTTAATTTTCAGCACATGTTCACATCTCTCTGCTCCTCTCCATCCCATGGAGGCTGGCAATTTTAGCTCGTCATATTAATCAGTCGGACTGTTAGGAGATAAAAGCAGCATGTACTTTACAGCTCTGAGGGATATGATCAGGGGAATTGATGCTGACCTTGTTCCTCTTGGCAGTTGTTCCCAGCCTGTATTTAAATGAAGTTCACTGCTTTTGTTTCATTTCCCTGGGAGTGCTCGTGTGCCTGAAATAATGAATTGTTCAAATAGCAATTTTAACCTCGGTCTTGAAGCGTGAAGTTTGGTGACACCTGGGTTCACCTAACAGCTTGCAGCTTCCTGCTGGGCCTCCTCTCCCTCATCCTGCAGTCCAGGTGCCTCTCCAGCCTCTCCCGTGTCAGCTCCAATACTTGTCACCTTTTCTCCCTTCTGAGTTGTTGTATTTCTGGCAAAAAGCTGAACAGCTTTCTGGAGAGGTCAGGTGAGTGTGTGGCCGGTCCAGGAGCAGTGGGATTGCCCTTTGTGACAGCCCCAGCCCTCTGGTGTCCCACAGAGCCACCAGGAGCTGCATCTTGGCAAATGCTCCTGCCCCAGGCAGCTCATTCCTCCCCTGTAGCCATGATATTTTCTGAAAAATCCTTTCCTTGGGATTTTTCCTCCTGAGAAGCTGGGAGGCCTCAGGAACAAAATGCAAACAATGGTTATCTGCTGCTGTGGGATGCAACAGGTGCATCTGGGATTGGTCTCATGTGGTTGTTTGTAATTAATGGCCAATCACAGTCTGCTGGCTCCGACTGTCTCGGTCAGCCACAAACCTTTGTTATTCATTCTTTCCTATTCTATTCTTAGTTCACCTTCTGATAAAATAATTTCTTCTATTCTTTTAGTATAGTTTTAATAGAATATATATCATAAAATAATAAATCAAGCCTTCTGAAACATGGAGTCAGATGCTCATCTCTTCCCTCACCCTCAGGCCCCAGTGAACACCACCACACTCCCCTTGTGCCACTCCTGGGGTCCCTGCCATGAGCTGAAATGATCTCACAATGAGTTTAATATCAGTAATGGTGCTGGTGTAGTTCTCATCTCACTGCCAGGATGTCCAGTGAGCTCCTCAGGGCTCCTGGTGGTGTCCTTGGGGTTTCTGCTCTGCTCCATGAGATGTTTTCATCGCTGCCCCCTTGGTTCTGCTGGTCTGGATGTTAGTGGAGCTATTCTGGACTATCAAAGCAAAGAAAAGTCATTTTTTTAGACTTCTGAGACAAACCCAACATGTTTTAGCCCAGTCAGTTTCAGTTATCAGCCATAACCATAAAAAGCACCGAGCTGCAGCTTAGAGCCAAGAAATTCCTAAGCAGCTTTGTAACGGAGGAACTCATCAGAATAAATGAAATTGGCCCGTTATAATTTCAAACAGACCTGGGAAAATCCACTTAGAGCTCATGTATTCTGCATCAAGATTTGTGTTTTCCAGGCACCCCTCCATTTTTCCCCAAGAAGAAAATTCCCAATTGCTATTGCCTACTCAGAGAGCACATTTACTGCTTTTATGATTTTCTGAGCAGTTCTATGGAGTGAACCAGTCATGTTAATGCGATGATGGAAATTTTGGAAACTTTTGAGAAATTAGAGCATTTCAGTGTTTGACTCATGTCCAGTTTATTGGGATTTCTCCTATCCAGCATTTATTTACTGCAGAGGTCTGTGCTTTGTAGCTGTACATGTGACTTCACCTCTCCTTGCATTCCTAGCAGTGTTTCACTAACTGGCAACCAAAACAGCTGATGTTGGCAGAAAAGAGTTTACAAACCTGACTAAATGGGATTTAACAAATTAGATTGCAACTTAATTTTGTTCTGCATTTTTGGAGCTGTCCCGTAGTGCCATGGAGACACAATGCTCCATTATATTAATGCATTATCATATTAAGGCTTCTGAATGAAACTCTTCGTTCCATAAAAAGTGGGTAGCAGCTTGATGGAGTGTGGGTCTGACTCTAAGATGCATTTATCTGTTTGAGTTTTTTATATTTAAGAGGGTAGATTCCATTTATTTTATTTATCCTATATGTTTAGAAATACATATAGAAATTTTATCCTATATGTTTAGAAAATGAGACTGTTTGTGCTGAAGCTCTTTAAATTTGTTTAGAATAAAAAAAGCTCAGCTGTACCACAAAAATTTTATCTCCAAGTGATTTTATCATAAGCAAAAATTTTTACATTTTAGCAGTGCATTGTTTTGTAATTTTACAGGTGTTTGGTGTAAATCTATGCTTTAGACTTTAAGTTTTTCAATAGTTAAGCTTTTCATCCCCTCTGTTTTTCTAGTAAGACTTTCTGATGTTGAATAAAAAATGTCTTTTTTTTCCTCTGCTGAATTGCTGAACAAGGTCGGTTTATTTGTGAAGAGCAGAGAATCTGCTCAATAATATTCCTTTTATCTGATTCTGTTCATTATATTTGCTGATATTGGTGACAAGAAATGTTAAAAAATGGGCATTTTAGAAAAAAAGATATTTTAGACTTTATATTAATATATATAAATATTAATTTATATAAAATATAAAAAGATATTTTAGCTCCACCAGAGCTCGGCCTCATCCCTCTCTCCCCATCCTCACATTTTTTTGGTGCACATGAGGTGGGCAGAGGAAGGCAAAGCAGCATGGTGACACTTTGATAGCTACAATAAAAGAGGATTTTACTGGAAGAAAAAAGAAGGAATGTGTCTTAGCAGTTTGTTTTGGTTCTCTTGGCTTGAAGAAGTGACTTAATGGCCTGTTTTAATAATTAATATATTGTGAAATCTAAACTGGGGAGTAAGAAAAGTGGTAAAGTATGTGTATAAAATATTTCAGATTTATTTAATTGGTTGTTTTGAATTTTATAGACAACCAACAAATTGCATCTTTTCTTTCTCACTCACTGATAATTTTTCATTTCAAGTGTGTAGTTTTCCACTTTACCCTTAGGCTTTTTTCTGAAGCCATCATTGCTTTTTGGAGAGCTTTTAATTTCATCATAACTAAACCTGAAGATTTCATAAATTTTGAAATTCCATGGTTATTCAGAATCTCTGAGTGTGGCTTTATTGGTAATATTTGGTGATTGAGCAGGTCAGGTTTTAAATGTCATTAGGTAGGAGTGTTGGTAGGAACATCTTTACTTGTAATTCTTAATTATCAATTGCATTTATTCATTAACCAATCTTTTACGTGAAAACTTTAAATATTCATTTTTCTTTTTCACAGTAAGACCAGCCCAAACCCATGACATTGTGCTTTGTTGACACAGAGCACAACAAATTAGTAAACCCAAAATATTGACCTTAACACAAAGATTTAAACTTTTTTTTTTTTTGGTTAGTATTTCGAGGGACCTTAATGCATTAAATCTTGGTTAATCTCTTTTAAAAGGCTTGGATATCCTGAGTTTCCATACTTTTATTTGGAGCTTTCTTGAACAGCTGGACCTGGCCGTTTCTCAAGCCTGTGCATCATTCCACGCAGAGAAGGAAGAGGTCCTTGGCTGGAATCCTCCTGGTCTGCCCTGTCCCAAGGGTTTGGATTCAGAGGTTTGGGCAGCGGGAGCCCAGGACAGCCAGAGCTCAGGCTGCTCTGACACTCACCCCGCTCAGGTAAGGATAAACAATAATTCGCGTCATTCACGGCAGCTGCCTGTCAGACTCAGGTTATTCTGTTCTTTCATAAGCCAGTCAAGAATTTTACACTTTTCAGGTGTTGTAAAGAAAACAAAAATGCTCTCTGGGCTGCATTACCTTCCAGGATAGAATTTAGTGTCTGATTATTGCCTAAAAATCTGATTTTATCCTAAATCTGTGTCCTTTAGTGGATTCCTCTGCTGTGCAAAGTGGTTTTACTGCATGGCCAAATGTAGGCAAAAGAGGACTCAGATAAAGAAGCAGATGGACTCTTGGTATTTGGAAAAAGGAAAAAAAAAAAAAAAAAAGAAAAAAAAAAGAGGCAGTAAATTGAACATTCTTATTTCCAAACTTTTAGAGCAGTTTTGTTTCTGGTGCACATGTCAGCTGAGTGTGAGCCCCAGCAGCAAAGGGAAGCTTTGTTCCAAAAGAGAAAGGCTAAGGGGTGTGCTCATTAGATGTGCTGCAGCATTCCTGGGGAAAAAGAAACAAACCACAAACTTTTTTTATAAAGGTAGTGCATAACTTAGGGCTCTCCCTTGATGGCAGTAACTTTTGAACTGAAAATTTATATACATTCCACGTGCTTGTTTTCCTCTGCAGTTCATGAATAAATGAACTGGCAGTGCAACAATATCATAGCTCAGGGTACTGGTGTTTTTGTTGACTGTCAAGTAGATGGTTTATGCTGTGCCAGGGCTGAGTGTGAGCTCTGCCAGTGCCTCCAGATGAATATTGATAGGACTCAAATGCTACAGCAGTCAGTTTTGGATAATTTTCTCTTTTACCCTCTCTGTTAGTTTCTGTGAGAGGGGGCAGTGAAGGAGCAGTGCTGCTGCCTGGTTTTGCATCTTCCCCTCTCCTTTTTGCTGCTGCCATCACACTGCTGTGGGATGTGCTATTACACCCATTTTCCATGGGTGTGATTGCATGGCCTGCAGCTGGAATGTGTCACCAGAAACCTCTGGGCACTTCAGCCAGTTTTAAACCTGCTCAGCTCTGTGCTCTTCTGGCTCCTGCCTTGTCAGTGTGACCAGGAGAATACTGGGGAGACAGCACTGGAAACCTGGCTGGAGTCAAGGTCCACATCAGCCCTGCCCTGCCATCTTCCACTGAGCACCTCTCCCTATGGGAAAGGTCATCCTGCTGTGTAAATCCATGCTCCAAATCA
This sequence comes from Melospiza melodia melodia, assembly GCF_035770615.1. Taxonomy (NCBI): domain Eukaryota; kingdom Metazoa; phylum Chordata; class Aves; order Passeriformes; family Passerellidae; genus Melospiza; species Melospiza melodia. The sequence continues at coordinate 18,651,638 of NC_086209.1, read as the reverse complement.
CCATCCTGCCTTTATCTCATTACTTCCAGTCCTACCACAAAAGCAAGTCTTATATACAAAAGTTACAAGAAGTTGAGACTAGGAGATAATCTATTTTTATTCTGTATTAATGCCTTAGAGAAATCATGATTTGTAATACAACCTGTATCACTGTAGATCTGTGATTTCCAGAAATGCAGGAATGAGTAAATGTGGTCATAGATCGATGTAAATATGGATCTTCACCTTCACATGTTATTTTAAACAAACTTTATTGCCACACAATAAGTGTAAGAAAATGAATTTCTAGTGTCTGAAAGGAATTGTTGTAGTTAGATGTTGTGTTTGGTTCCACCTACAAGTGTAAATAAATCCACATTTTTGTTAGTGAAGCATTAGGACTAAAGTAGCAGAGTTAGTGGTTTTTATTTCTCATATCAAAAGATCATTAAAAGTGGTATTTTCCCCTGTTTATAAAGGTTGCTATTTAAGTATGTTAATTGGCCATTTCCACCCTATTTATTATTAACAGCCTGACAAGTTTAGAAAAACTTTTCAGGCTCTGTAACAGTGGCTGTTTCTGAGTTTTGCTAATTAATAGTGTCCAATGCATTAATTATTTATTTTCAAGCATGTTTAAAATGCCCCAAGCGGGATAATTCATGCTGCCCAAAATTAATGTGAAAATGTTGCAAGGCTGAGGATTGCCAGAAGCAAACTCTTTGACAAGGGCTGCAAATCTCATGTGTGCGTGTGAACTTCAGTGCTCCATGGACTGCTTGGAACTGCTGCCTTATTAATATAATTGTCTGCATTAAGAGAATCTGTGTTCAGGGCTTTTCCTTCCCCCCTACAAATGCTGATTAGTGAGTATTTCATGAGGTTTTGGACTCTGACAATGAGGAAAAAGTCAGATGGAGTCATACTTGCATTCACTGAGAGCCAAAAGTGCATGGAATGTGGTTTTTATTAGTACAGGTAAATTTTTCACAAAGCCCATATCTGAAGCAGAAAATATATTAAGAATATAGTTTAAAATGTGCTGAGAAGAGTGGCTGTGGTGAGCCATGGTAGAGGGAAAAAAAAGTGTTTAAGTATTATGAAGTGGTTAATTAATGTAAGCCAGTAAATCAGCTGGAGGATATTTAGAAGCACAAAGAAACTCAAATGTGGTTCCAGGAGTGTTTCAGTTACAAGCACCAGAAGAATCTCAAAAGGTTCTCAAACCCTGATGGGGAATTTGTGCTAGGAAATGTCTTGTGAAGAAACTGGGCAGTGGCTTTTGTTCTCCAAAGCAAAAGGGAGAGGATCCTGCCCCCTCTCATTTAGGGGGAAAGGGTTTCTCTGTCATACAGGGGCCGTAATAAAACCCAAACAGAACCAACGAGGAAAAGAAAAAGTCATTTTTAGCATCTCTACCCTCCCACCTGGGAACAGGTCCTGGTGTGAGGTTCAGCAGGCATTCAGGTGTCAAGTGTGGCAACAGGAAAGGAAAAGCACCTGAGAGGTGAATATTGTCAGCTCAGACATCCTGAATGCCCAGAGCCTGCTCTGAATGCAGAATGCCAGGGCTGGGCCCATTCTCAGAGCAGGGCTCAAAAGATTTGCTTTTGTCCCTCTAGAAACACTCAGAACTCAGATGTGCTTATGTGGAAAACTCCTGAATTACTGTAAAACTGATTTTCACCTTTTGCTGAGCTGTGGTAAATTAATTTATAGAGGTTTCAAAATGAGCTAATCAGTTTTCAGGGCTCTGGAAAGGCTTCTCATGCATTGATTGTCAGCAAACCTGATTAATTTGCAATGTTTGCAGTAAATATGTCTCTGCTGCTGTAATATTCTAAATAATTTTAAAATAGTGATCACTTAAGCTTTCACTTAATGCAGTTTCAATGGAATGAGTATATAAAATTCTCCCTGCAAATCAGAGTTTTCTGTTTCTCCCTGCCTTGAACTTGCTTTTCAGAGGGTTTTGGAAATCTTTCCAATGTGTTTGTAAGGACACAGGCATTCCATTTTAGTCTGCTTTCCTGAGAGCAATCAATGCAGATTTTTATCTTTTGATTGCTTCAAACACTCTCCTGTCTCTCTTTTTGGAGGAGAAGGGCAATATACAATTTAGTCAAACCTGTTTTATTCAAGTTTTCTTTTTATTATCACCCTGGTATTCCTGAAAGGATACTCATGGAAACTATAAATACATACAATACAAGCATGGAATACCAGAAATACATTCAATATTTGGAAACCTCTGCACACCTTGGTATTTGTTGGAATTTCTTGTGTCCTCTTGCCCTTGAACACCACATTAATTGACTCTTTGAGCTCCCTCAGATGAGTTTCGTTGCTGGTATTGATGAAAAGCACAACCTAAAAACTTATTCTGTAAAACCTGGCAAAAAAGTTAAAGGGATTATGACTTTTGATGGATATTTTTGACATTGGGATCTGTCAGTGCGGGCTCTATATTTCTGTCGAGCATCTCTTCCCAGCCAGCCAGCCCAAATAGTCTGAACTGCCCAAGGACTCATTTTATCCCACAAATGTTTATGCAAATGTGTTCTGTACAAGTTAACATATGACATAAAGCGAGTTTTATTCTCAAGTTTAGCATTTCATTTTATCAGTATGTCATTAAAAATAACCAGTTGCAAATTAGCAGTGCGAGCTGACTCTCTTTAATCAATTTCCTCAGCAATTGTGAGGTTCAGAATTGCTTTCAGAGGCATTTAATAATGCCAGCGTTACTTTTATGTGGCATCTCAGGACAAAGGAGTTAATCATGACACAGAATCCAAACTGCAGATTGACAGAAATAAATCAGATGAGGGAAAAGAATTCCCACCAATATTATTTTACAAACAGTGGCATCTAATTGCCTTCTGTGTGTTCACCAGGACTGCTCTGAATCTCGTTTCTGAATGATTGATTGCTCAGCTCAGCTGTTAAACTGGATTTGCAGTTTATCTGAGGCTGTTGTGGGGTGAGCAAGCCCTGGAAATGAGCAGGATGGTGCTGTACATTGCTGCTGGCTGGCTGGGGCAGCACAGGCAGCCCTGACATTGCTGTCACAGGCACTGGGCTCTGTGATTGCAGGCGATGGCTGCAGGCAGCAGTGGCTCAGAGCTTGGGCACTGCAGCACCCAAAGCCATTTGGTCCTGCAGGGCTGTGAGTTTGTGCTGTTGTCTGACAAAGGGATGTGCAAGCTGTACAAACTGTACAATTGTTTGGTCACTGTGTCCAGCTGGGGCACCTTGAGGGGCTCATTCAGGTCTGGTGTCCCGAATGCTGCTGGGAGTGCTGATGTGGGATCCCTCTGTGGTGCCTTATCCGGGCTACCCAAAAACAGAGGCCAGTCAGAATTAAGGGAGTAAAAAGCATTTATATTTATTGAAGGGCCTTCAGGTACATTTTAGGCAGACCAAGCCCCCCAGGGGCTACACCCAAAAATGGATGATGGGTCACAGGTTTGCACACTTTGAAAAGTTTGGTCCATTTGCATATTTGGGGTTAATGTTCCAATTACAGCTTCAGGTAATGGAGTCATTGACCCCAAGTTTGCTCCCCCAGCTCCCTTTTGTTCCCATCTCAGGGCCTGAGGCAGTGAGGTGTCCTTGGTGCCCAGCCTGGAGAGGAATTGTTGTGTCTGCCCAAAATGGGAGAGCAGCAGCTCCCACTGTACATGGAGCTCAGAGTTATGCACTAAAGAACTGCAGGATCACAAATACATGAAAATATCAGAACTCCAATCCTAAGGCATCACTCTATGTTTATTCCTCCCTGCTCCTCCAGCAGAGCTGAAGCTTCTCCCATTGCCCACAGGTCCCCCAGGGCAGGCAGGAGGCTGCAGAGCTCAAAGCACATCCCTGTCTTCAGCTGTGCCCTCAAACCAGCTCCAGGACAGGGCTGGGCAGCCACAGGGGGACGAGCAGTTCCAGGTTTGGTTCACACTGAGCTGCTCTTCAAACGCTGCAGAAGGGACAGCATGATTCTGATTTTTCATGCTGACTGAGACATCAGCTGTAATTACGATTACACTGTAATCTCACTTTGCAGCCTGGGATTAGCTTGGTGTAGGGTGATGCCACATTTCCAGTAGCTTGGTTCAGGTATTTCCCAAGCAGGAATGTTTAGTTGAGTGAAATTTCAGCTGAGCACGTCCCCAGTCACAGATTTGTGCTGACATATGCAGCAGATTTGAGTCCAGCTGGCAGGACTAATAAACAGTGGTTGTCACCATGTCTTATTTTTATTTAGAGAGAAAAAAAAAACATAAAAGATTTAATACACATGTATAATCTACAAATATATATTTATGAAGAGACAATGTTGTTTTAAAGTAGAGGTCAAATGTCCATCTGTCTGAATTTGGTCTCTCCAGCATTTACCTGTGTTCCTATGGCTGTTTCTGGTGTTTGCTAGGGCTGTTCTGACGCTTACTATGGCTAAAGAATTATTCAATGTCATTTTAGGTCACTTTCACACAAGAGCAGCACAATCCTGTAGTGGGAACTATATGCACTGGCAGCTTGCCCAGCAGCAAACCCAAATTATTAATTGGGAAGCAGAAATGCAGGTGGGGAATACTGTGGGCACTCTGTATCAAATGGGAGGGCTTAATTTCAGGAAGGATATTTTTTTCCCTTGAATAACTCAAGTTTCTGCTTATTTTTGCTTGATGCTATCTGGCTAAAATATTTTCTTCATGATTGTACATTAAAATTAAGTAACTCTTCTTCCCATAGCCATTGCTTATGGGCATAATGTGAAGTAGCTGATTAATTTCTCCATCTTTTTTACAGAAATCCAATAATGGACCCTGGGAAGATTAATATTTGTGAAAGAAAAGATGATATAAGAGTAATAAATCTTTTGTGGGATTCATATGTCTTCTTCAGTTTCCAGGACAGGAATGATCAAGTTAAGTATGGTGCATGCTAAGGGTTGGTTGTTGGCTGAGGGGCAGAACTCAGCAGTGCTGGGAGAGGCAGGTGGGATGGTTTTGGTGACATTTGAGGTGGTTTTGGTGATACTGTGAGGTCTTTTTGGTGACAATGTGTGGTCTTTTTGGTGACAGTGGGTGGCCCCAGTTCTGCAGCAGAGCTCTTGGAATTCCTGCCTCAGCGTCTACTACAGTACTGAAGAATTCATGCAGGACTTGTAAAAGCTCTGTAGAAGTAAAATAACTTTTATATTTGCCACTGGTTTGGGGTTTTTTTTATCACCAACCCCACATAAAGTTAAAAAAGAAAGCCCTCTTTGAAGTAATGCTTTGAGGAACGTGTCGCTTTCCAATTCTTTCATCATAATTGACAGGCCATAGAAACTCATCTCCCAAATGTTCCATGACAAATGCTGTGCCAGGATGGCTGAGCAGGCTGCACTAAAGCCAGGTCCCAGCTGACATGTGAATAATCTCCACCCTGCACAATTTGGAGCTGCAGTGAAAGTGTTGTCGGATAACAGATGGGTGAGTCCGTGCCACAGCAGCTGAGGGAGTTGCAAGAAATGCCATGTGGCTGGATTTCGTTTTTAATTTTTTTTTTTTTTTTCCCAAAGCCTCTCTATTGCTGCCTTGCCACGGAAACCTATTCCCCCAGCTTTCAAAGTGAGAAGGAAACTTTATTGTCTACTTAATCTCAAAGTCCTTTTCCACCAGCAGTACCTGGCGAGCAAGGGGACAACATCCATGCTGGGGCACAGCAAAGCAGTTTTCCTTCACTCGGGAGGTTTTACCTGTGAAGTCAAACATCCATCACAAAGGTTGTTTTTGCCCCAGTGGCTCTGGCTCCCTCCTCCTAAGCAGGTACCAATGTCAGCCCAGCCCAGCTGCACAGAGCAATTCAGATCTCCTCGTGAGCTCCTGCCCTCCTGCCTCTCTTTCAGACTCTTCTCCAGCCACACATTTCCATACCAAACAAAATCCAGGCTCTGTGGGCTAGGAAACTTGGCTTTTATCCTTCAGGTTCCTCTTTGCAGCCTCCCCATAGGCTGCCTTTAGAGGTTATCCTGACAAACAGATGAGAGAAGAGTAAAGCAAAAAAGGAACCAGAAGTCAAAACAGAAATACTCAGAGCGGTCTCTGGAGTGGGGGCTCCCCATGGCACAGCACAGGTTCCCAAGCAGCCTGCCTGAATTTCACACCAAAGAAAGATGGGTTTGTGCCGAGCTGGAACACAGGGAAGCTGACTTTGAGAGCTGGAATTCCTCCTGGGCTCTCACCTGTGAGTGGATGAAGACAATGTGCCAGTTTTGAGCTGGAAGTGACTCTACAGTGCCTGTGGGGAGCTGGGACAGGGAGAGGCTGTGGCAAGAGCAAGAACAGAATTTCACTGGGACCAAGCTGGCTGTTCCAGTGAAATCCCTGAGATATGGCCTGAGCAACTCAGAGCTTGCTGAGGATGTTCAAAGTAAAATCTATTTGTGTTTCTTTAGCACATTTCTATTATTTTTCTATTTTTTAATTTATTATTTTTACTATTTCTTACTAATTTTTTTTTGTTTTTTGTTTTTAAGAAATTTCTTATTTTTTTATTTTTTTCTATTTTTTAATTTTATTTTTCTTTTAGGTGGTGTCTCCTGATCCTGGGGCCATTTTCCATTTGGAGGAGCTGCTCCACGACCTTGGCACTGAGCACTGGGATCACTGGTGGGTGGGAAATAATTAATTAACCTATGTAATATACCAGCTTTGTGGACCTCTGCTGCCACTAGATCATTTTTAACAGAATGTAAATGTCATTACATGATCTCTTTTTCACTGATTTATAAAATCAGAGGTGCTTTGTTTTGTTCTTACTATGTGTAAGCAGCAGGTCCTCATACTTTCAACCTGAGAAATTGCTATAACATTTTTAGTGTGAAGCATTAGGCAATTTTAACTTTAATTATTGGGAGTCTCAAGCTTCATAGCCTTATTCTTGAAATATAAATGAAATATAAGCATTAATATTTATTTATTGGTATTATTTATAAAGTGCAACGCAGCTGTCTGTGTCCAGGGATTTCTTTCAATTTTTAATATGTACTTTTAAAACAGGACAAAATTAATAATTAAGAAATTCCTCACATATTTAAATTACACCAGATAATCTAAAGATGCACATTATAGCAGCTCACAAGAGAATACTGCTTGAGAAAATTTTCAACATAAATTTGCCTGATAAGGTCAAAGTAATGCTGCTGACAGTGGAATAAGGAAGAGAAAATATTTTGCTGCTTCCAGGCATCTTCTTGTTAAGTCAAATAAAGAATAACAAGAACAACTCAAGATACATAAGGGGGAAAATTCACTCAAAGGGAAATACAGAAAATGTTTTTGTGTTGTTAGTACCCTTGCATGCTCTGTGGCTGCTGCAGCACACAGAGATTGTTTTCCATGTCAGCTGAGGCTGGATAAAGGAGCAGATTTTGTTATCTCTGGGTCATGGCAATGCACCCTCCCCAACCCAAAAGCAGAATCAGAGTGAGGGTTAAGTCCTGACAGTCACTCTTAGAATTTAAAATCACTTTTGTCTTTACCCTTACCTTTATTCACCATGGACAAGCCTCAAAAATGTGGTGGGTTTTTCTCCTTAGCATCCCCAGAAAGAGCAGAATTTGGGAACCACCCTTGTGCTTCTGGAACTTGTGTAAATATGGGTCAGATCTAAACTTTGCTGGTCTCTGTTGAATTGTATAGGAACAGTTTTTAAAACTATGTAAAGGTCTAAATGCAGACATATGAATCTCTAAAGGAATTTAGAAGGGAGATATGAGTATTCACTCACCTGTCCCTAGTTTCTGGATTAATTTCTGTGCATTACCCTGTGCAGAGCTCACAGCTTATTCGTTTTTCCTCTAGAAATGGAAGCTGCCATTGCAGGCACGTTCTGCTCTGCAGAGCACCGATTGTGTCCCCACTGCCATTGCCAGGAGTGGCTTTAGCACAGAGCCCGTGTGCTCAGGAGCAGCATCAGGACTGTGGGCTGAGGCTTTTCCAAGGGTGTTATCTCAGATTAACCCCGCTCTGATCATCCTAGGCTGCCCTGCGTGCAGAGCCTCTCTGGTTTTCTGTCAGTGAATTATCCCTGGTGCTGCTCTGCAGGAGCACAGGAGGAGAATAATTCTGTCCTGCAGGCAGCTCCCTGGGCTGGGAGTACCTGTGCTCCAGGGTGCTGTTTTTGAGACAGTTTATGAACTTATTTTGGGGAAAAGGAGCGTTTATGGGCAGTTCTCTGGAGTTTAAGGAGAGCCAAGAGCAGGGCAACCATAGTGAATGGGGCAGAGCAAAGTAGGGGCAGCAGGGAGCACGAAAATGCAGCAGCTCCAGAAGAAATGGGAGTGTGAAATGAAAGGATAAAGTAGCCAAGGTCTTAGGAACAGAGCAGGAAAAGTTTTCTCAAAGCAAAGTTTATCCTGCTCCTCTTTGGGCATTTTTTCCAGCCTTTCCTGAGGCAGGAGTTGGAGGCTGTAAGAATGCTTTTCTTCGTGTTTTTATGAAGAACATGAAGAAAAGCATTCTTACACCATACACATTGCTTTTCTGATTCTCTGAGTACATTGGAGATCTTTCACTTTCAGAATCTATTTGCATTTGATTATTTTTGTCTGTATTTCCTGCTGGTTCATATGGACTTTATGCATATTTCAGGATGTTTTTCATATGATATGTGAAAATATCTCTGCTTATTTCCTGCATCTAACTTGGCAACGTGATGTATTGATTATTGTTCTGGGTGTTTTCAGCCCCTGATACAGAGACGTATGGACAGGCAAGCTGAAGTTAATTTTATAAATAAGATTTGTGGAAGAGCATATTTGTTGGATTGATTGTTAGGGATTGAGCAGATTTTTCTTTTACTGAGGTAATTATATTCAATTCTGTGCCTGGGATTGGATGTTAAATCCAAGTTGTGGACTATGTTTGAGAGTCATGGCTGTGAGTATTGCTGCACATCAGCCCAGCCTGAAGATCCTGATTGCTGCCTTCAGTCTCAGAAATCACTGCCTTTTTCAGCCAAACCTGTTTTAGTGAAAACTTCCTTTCTGAAACTTAAAATTCTGCCACAAAACAGCGCTCTTAATTGAAACCATGGGAAAAATATAGTATCCAGCCTTATGTGTTCAAGTAGCATTTTGAGTCTCCAAAGGCCATTTCAGACAGGTTAATCCTCCAGCATTCCCCAGGCCAGGGACTGAAGATTTGGGAAGATCCTGAGGGATAATCCAGGACTCAGGGGTCTCACATGAGATTACACACAACAGGTTTATGTTCTGAGGGAGAGGTGCTGCAAAATAAACACAGAACTGATCACTTTCAGTGGCTTTCCTGGAATTCGGAGTGAGTTCCTTAGGGCTGTATTTCTCACTGCTTTATAATAAGCATTAATAAAAGCAGAAAAATAACTCGTTAGAATTTTGGGTGAGGGTGTTTTTTTTTTTTTTTTTGAGCAAGGAGATAAATTATCTTTTTTTACAGGAATAACTTGTAGACATCATTAGGAAATTAATGAGAGCTCAAGGTCTTTTAGGCAAGAGAAGGTTGAATGGTACCCTTTTCATTTTTGGATTACAGTAATTTATGTAGTGTCAGACCTGACAGCATGGGCTGTCAAACTCACTATCTCAGGTAACTCACTTTTAATTTAAGATTAATTCTTTGAGGTTGAATCATAAGGTCTTTGTTCTTACATGGCTCAGATTGTGTGCTGGGCTTCCAGCACTTTGTCAAGGTTTTTAGACTTCTGATCGAGTCATTTGTGCCTTCATTTGTACTTATTTTTTTATGAAGTATTTTCCCCCTATATCTGTTTAAATATGCTCAGCCATGTTCATTCAATATGAGAAAATTTCTAGATGTTTCTCACCATGATGAAAATAAAATATGATATTTAAAGACCAGATTAAAAAAATAATAATTGAGGAAAAAAAGGTGTTATTCCTTTTATTTGTTCTGTTCACTGCTAGGCACAAAAAATTCTGAATATTTTGCCTTGTTACCCTATTCTCATATGGGTTATATATATATTTATTGACCATATTTTTTTTTGTGAGCTGAAAAAAATTGTTACTAATGTCTTTCTGTTTAGAAAAATAATGGGCAAAACTTCAGCATGGTTTCAGTCCTGTGAATTTTCCCATGGAGGTATGAATATTAACAATGCTTAGAAAGTGCTCAGCAAAAAGAGAAGTCTGGAATGCAGAAACTGAAAACCCCATGCTTGCATCACAGTGACTGCAGAGCTGCTTAACCAGCCCAACCCATCAGCATTTGAAATTTGTTGTCCTCAGTACTTATGTTTTGCTTAACTTTCCACTGGTTATGACAATATAAACTTCAGTTTGCTGAGGCAGATTTTGTGTGAAGTCACTTGTTGCTCCAGCTGGAGTAACTTCATCCCTGAGTGCAGAAGGAGCTCTGCAGCCTTGAACTGAGAATGGGAGATTGCACCCGTGGAATGTCACAGAAAATGCACTGAAATCCCCTCAAGTTTGCTCTGTGTGCTCTCAATTCTTTGTTTCAGCCCTCAGCAGTGTCCCTGAAGGGTTTGCAGATCACCATGAAGGGGGATGGATGAAATGTGACCCAGCTGCTCATGGAGCTCCTTCCACTGGTGCACAAGGTGATTTTTTCTGCCTTCAGAAAAGTTCCACTTTTAATCTTAAAGTAAAGAGAATAGCTGCTGCACGATCACACAGAAATTCAAAACCTACTTTTCTGCTTAGGCTGTTTAAGAGAACTTATTTCAAGTAATACTAAGGTAGTTTCATTTAATAAACAAGTATTTTCATTTTCATTTCATTCCATTTTCATTATGCCTCCATTAAAAAGAGCTGCAGAAGTCTTTGCTGTGTGTCCAGCAGTGATGGCAGCAAGTAAGCACATTAAAAACCTGTCACAGCCTGGTACATTAGGTAATGAAATCAGAAGGCAAGAGACAGGGACTTGGGTGTTTGTCAGCCTCTGACAATTTGAAATCAATAAGAATTTGATCACGTTGAACTCTACTCAAAGATCATTTCCTGGCTGGATTTCCCTCAGCCTTTCTGCTTTAGCCAGATTTTCTTTTACTTCTTAGCTGGAAAAAATAAAGGAGCTATGCAGCAGAGGGCACGTTGGTGTAATTAACAAAGGAGAGTGTATTGAGTGGAATAAAGGTAATGAGGAACAAATTATCTTGTTTATAGCTTGCACTGTCCAAACCCAAATATATTTTACTGGCAGGCTTGCAAAGGTAGATTCTTTTCCATTTCTCAGTGGAGCCTGCCTCGTGTGAGGGATCACATTAAATAAGAGATTGCTTTTGTGAGTGGAGGTTGGTCAATAGTACCATTTGGAAAATAGAGGTTGTTTATCAGCTTTTGTGGTACAAGGTGCGCAAATGCTTTGGGAAATTTGGATAAAACAATGATGGTCATAAAACTCTAAAGCTTCAGAGTTGAAATATGTAGTAAAACACATGTTAATTCATAAGTTAAATTGTATTTCTTGTAGCTATGCCATGTATTTAGGTGTTTGCTCTTTATTATTAGGAGTGTCTTGTCAGGGGTATCTCTTTAAGTGTTTTACATATGAGGAGTTTTACATATGAGGAGTCCTTAATAATGCATGAAATTAAAAATAATACACCAAACTGCCAATATTTGAGTCAAGTGTCACACAAGACAGGATGCACACGATGTTATCTATGGTTTTCTAACATTTATTTGAATTTTTTAAAGTGCAATTAGCACATATTGCTAATAGGGAAAGAAAAATTAACAGCACTTTAAATAAAAGAGATAGACATTTTAGGGGGATTTCTAGAGCAACTGTTTGTAGTATTTTCAATCTTTGTGCTTTTCAGCCACTCGAGGAACTCGTACATGGTGACCTCAGCTGCACACAGTAGCACTTTCAAAGGAACATTTTCAGAGAGTGAGAACAGAAAGATCTGAGGATATGAATTCCTCTGAAAAGCAAAATCTATTTTAATATTAAGTATATTTAACGAGAAATAGACTTGCTCTTTCTTCAAGTTGTTTATAATTAGAAATTACTTCATATTTTCACTTTGATGTTTAGCTGAAGAGCAGGACACATTTCAAACCATGAGTGTTGTTGACTAGAATGATAAAGTTTGATGATGAATTTATTTTATGGCAAGGTAATATTTAAAAAAACCAGGGAGTTTGTGGAGAATTAATGTTCATTCCTTAATTATGTTCCTTCCTGTGAGTCAGGCTTTGAGTGGAAGCAGAACTGTTAATGTTGGTGGAAACTTCTGGTTAGCTCAGCAGTACCTGTGTCATGATGAGATGTGAAGCCACCAGCCTTTGGTGTAGCCTAAAAAAGAGGATGCAGGATCAAACTTCAGCCTCTTGATTAACAGAATTAATTATGGAAATGAGGATGCAGTGAGCCCATTAAAGGCAACCCTTGCTCTCTGTGGAAGCAGCCGCGCTATGGGCTCACTCACTTTGTTGAGATAAAAAATGCTCCCATCTGTTTTGCTGATGTGAGGACAGCTGCAGAGTCCCCCAGAGGGAGGGAGCAGTTACAGAGCACTGAAATCGCGGATCTGCAGCTCTGGTGCCCAGCCTTGCTGGTAATGCTGTGAACTTCTGCAAGTCAGTCACTGGAAAATGGATTTTGATAGTACAGCTTGTGAGATTGCAAGGTCAGACCCTGCTTGGAAATTATGGCAGTGGTATAGAACAAAAGTCTGCTTTATAAAGAGCAGCCCAGTAAATCCTGGTAATTTTCTTTCATGTGCTCATTTGTTTAGAGTTACTCTCTGGTGAACCTGTTCTGTTAGTAGAGGTAATGGAATTAATTTTCTTCTCTCTTCATCAGCTGGCAAGAGGACACTGGAATTTGTTAAGACTTGACAAGCACTGCTTAGTATTCTATTGTTAAATGAAAAAATGTGCTTTTCTAATCAAAAGTCTTCTTACCTAGGGGTGAACCTATGGAAGGGGTCTGGGGGTCATGTCAGTCCAACCCAAGATTCACAAACCTGTCGAGTCCATTATAAGCTCATGTGGTTTTTAAACATTCCAACCGACTCCGTGGAACCTGCATTCTTGCTGAGAACAATACACAACAAAAAACTTACTGGTTTTTTGAAAGGCACTTGCCACATTATGAGATCAAATCCTTAATTACTGCGATATTCAGCAATTTTTTTTTTGAAGTAGTTTCTTTGAAAGAACTATTTCAGAACAAATATGTCAAGCAAATAGGCTTCTAACTGAGGCCTGGTTTGATGTTTCAGTCATTCACTGTCACTGCTGCACCTTGATGAGAAAGCCTTTCTTTTATTGTTCTTTACAAATAAACTAAAATAACATGTTTAAAGTAGTTCAGCTGTGAAGTAATGCAAGCGAATTTAGATTCAGTGTTGTGGGAATATCAGAATCAGTAATTATAAAATATGTTTTAGTTTCAGTAGTTGTTGAGTTTCCAGTGTTACAAAAGTTGTTGATGAGAGAGGGATTGGATCCCCAGGTGCTCTTTTCTGGCATATGATCACTCACGACAGCAAAAATAGAGCAAGGTATTGGTAAAGGATATGGTCCTTCAAAATAGTAATTTCTCATTTCTGTAACACTGAAACCAGCTGCATTGAATTTCTGCTGCAGAATATGGGGGAAAATAAGATGCAAATGAAAATCTAAGGTGGCGACTTGAGTGAATTTAGGGGCTCATTGTTGCCCAAGATTACAATAATTGTGTTGTTCTCAGCAAAATCTTTTCTGAGCCAACAGCAGTACAAACGTTTCTGGAACATCACTTGTCTTCTTCCTTTAAAAAAAAAAAAATATCCAAAAAAACTTGGTGATTTTGCCTCCTCTTTGGGGATGAAATTATATCCTTGACAGTTGGCACAGGCAGAAGATTCACAAGTCTCAGCAACTGTTTTCCTGGTGGAAAAATCTAAGTGAAATGATGAGAACATCTGGCAGAGCTCTTAAATAAAACAGCACTTTGAAACAGAACTGATTCAGTGTATCCTAGGACATTACATCAGTGACATTAGAACAATTAATATTCAAGACGTGCTTAATTATAATTATACTCCACAGATGTTCCACGGGAAGAAGTGGAACACTCTGCTTTCAGGTTGAGCTCTCATGCAGGCAGACTAATACAGTGGTGCTTTACTTTGTCCCTGTAAAAAATATTAACAAGATTGACTGTTAAACCAAAATTATGCATGAGAATCTCAGCAGCCAGCACTGGGGACTGTGTAAACAGTGAATATATTGTTTTATTGACTGCATTAGGCTGAGAAATTCTGCACGTGGTGGCACATCCCTGACTAACCCTTTGTGCTTGAGCCTGCTCTGATGTGGGGATAATGAGGGAAATCCAGGATCTCCAGGCTGAGGGAGTGTTCTGATGCTTTTAGCATTAATCTCTGTGTTGCTTTTTTGGAACCTCTGTAGCATTTCACTTGACACCAGATGAAATCAAGAATGTGGGAAAATGACTCCCCAGTAATGGAGTCAGTGGGAAAAAAATTGGGATATTAGTAACCTATTAAAAATTAACAGTATTTAATGGTGCCCTGGAGGTGGAGGCAAGGTTGAACAGGAAACCCTGGGGACATTTCCTGGCCTTCAGTACTTGAATTAGCAATTTTAGCAGCATTTTTAGCAGTGAAAGAACTTGGTTTGTGTTAGGTGGTTATGAGCTGGGTATAACTCAGCTAAGAATGCAGGATGTATGTCATTTAAGACAGCTGTGAGAAATTGTTACAATTTAGTGTTGAAAAGGAGCAGTTACCAGATCAAAACATGTATAGGCACCTCTATTATTGAAAACATATTTTTCTGCCTTCATAGCTCCTGTTCCCAAGAATTTCTATTTTATAAGATAACAAATTCTCAATTAACAGAGTATCAAGCAACATTCATTTCTCCTTCTAAGAAAAACAAGTCAGTCAGTGTTTTTGTTGCTTGCTGAGGTCAAAAGTACAGCTACCACTCTGGATGAAAAAACAACTTCATGAGGTCCCTTGGGAATCCTGTAAGTGAGTTGAAGTGCAACCTTAACTCATCTGAAAACAAAAAGTGCTTTTATAGGAGATCTGCACTTGAGATTTGATTAAGAAAAAGGAAATAATGTCCTCTGACTCCATCAAGCCTCCAGTGAAGAGCTGCAGTTAACAGACTGCTAGTCCTGTTTAGCCACTTGTTAATTGTGAGCAAACAGTTCCAGTAATTCATTCATGCTTCATGGGTAAAATTTATGGGCATGGGCATTTAAGGTCCAAGAGTGAAATATACTTCTGAGTTCCAAGAAATGAGGATAAATTATTAAAAACTCCTTATTCCAAACAATTGAAAATGTGTCCAGAACTACTAATTAAAATTACTCAGCTGAGCATCTGATTTTAATTAACAGAATGAGGTTGTGATGGATGTGGTGTTTGTCATTTTGTCTCATTTTTCATATTTAATGAAACTTCATGTTTGCTTTCTCAAACTGTGAAAAAAATAAGTGTTCTATTATTTAAATAGATATCTCTAAAGCCACCTTTAAATAGATATTTCTAAAACCCCTGTAAATATACAAGGTGGGTTTTTCATAAAAGTGAAGTGTTCATTGCATAGAATACCTTAAAGGAATCCTTTGGGTTTAAAAACCCAAAGAATTAAGGAGATGGTGTTTCAGCAGATCAGTGTTTTTTACTCTCATTCCCCAAAGCCTCAAGGGTGTGCAGTGTAACTTATCTGCTTGCAATACTGTTTAAGTGGAAGCTATTTTCATATACTTGGTGATTTGTGCTGCATTTGGCTCACTATTGAACTGAAATGATATTTACACCTGTACCCAGACAGGGATTTCTCAGTAAATTATTTCTTTCCTAATTTTTTACCTAAGCAAGCCCTGAGGTTTATTGATCAGCTTCATGTTGGCATGAGGGGAGAGAGAATGGAGAGAAGTATTTCCTCCCTTAACTTTTATTTCTCTTACCTAGCAGTTACTAAACTCTGTTTATGCAGAAAATGTTGTGTAACACTGTTTAGTTCTGCTGACTGTGGTTTATGGAAAGGCACTAAAAGCAGCAGGAGTTTCCTCATTCCCCTCTTCTCATGCCGACAGCCTTGTGGGGCTTCTCTTTGACTGGAACAACGTGAATTAGGGTTTTGTGGGGTTGGCTTGTGTTTCAGATGTCTCCAGCTTCTTTCTCTCATCACTTTTAAGGTCAGAGACCAAAACCAGTCATTTTCAAAATTGCTGTTTTTGGAGGGGATGAGCTGTTATTAGTGTGATGGTTTTCCACAAGCTGCTGGGTGGTTTCAGTGTCACCAAGCTGATCTGAGCAGGTTGCTGCTCACAGAAAGCAACTGGAGACATCTGAAACACAAACCAACCCCACAAAACCCTAATTCACCATTGTTCCAGTCAAAGAGCAACCTGGGGCTCGATTTTAGAGATAAATCCTGAATAAATCACCCTGGGCAGGGCAGGCAGGGGCAGGGCTCCTGTCTCAGGTACATCCAGTGTGATCCTTAGGACAGTGCTGTCTTGGACAGTAAGCCCAGCCTAAGCCCATGGGTGAGCCCTTGGCAGGTGATTTTAGGCTGGAGTATCTTTAATTTGATCCAAGAGCTTACCTGGCCTGCTCTCAGGTGATAACAGGAGTCAAGGTCAGTGAGTTCTCTTTGCTCTGCAGGTCAGGGCAGGGCACAAACCTCTGAGGCCAAATGGGTGCTCACAGGTGCTTTTTAATTCTTATTTCAGTAGCTTTTCAATATAAACTGATTTGTAAAAGAGGGAAATAAAAGCCCAGATGTGCCAAAATTCACATGTGGGTGAATTTACATGCTTGTCAGCCATGTAAACTTGTTGGCGTCTTGTAAAACACAGCAGAGAAATGGCAACATTTAGTTTGAAGTTCTCTCCAAACATAAAAGTAATAGAATTGGAGTTTAAAATAAAGAGAAAAGATGTGTTTTGAGGTAAGAGCAGAGACATTTTAGCTGAAGATTTCTGTGATGGTTTTTAGAAGGCATTTCCTCACTCTGCAAGGTGTGCCTGTGACTCTGAGACTGTTGCATAAGATTCCACACCTCCCCTCCCTGGCCTATGTGACAGGGACAGTAATTAGCACTAAACTCCGAGGCAATTTATTTTCATGAAATTAATAATAATGAAGATAATTTCATTTTTGAGGGCAGCTCTGTGAAAAGCCATCTCAGATGGCTGCGTGGAGATCTTGGTTATCCAGTGAGGAGGAGCAGCTCGCAGGAGGGAGTATTAGCACAGCCACTTTCCCCTAAAAACACTCTTAGTCTTGCCAAGTTTCTGGGCACAAAATGATATGCATGCTGTGCTGATGTTATTAGTTTCCATCCTTCAAGCTGCTGCAGTCCCCTCTGTATAAATCCATCCTGAAGAATCTTTATATGCCAAGGAATATGATCCCTAACCACTTTAAAGTGTGATGCATTTAGAAGAATGCAAAACAAAGTGTGTTAAAATCCAGAAAAGGAGACTGGGTGGATGCCTGTTTGAATTATTTCTCTTTCCTATCTGTGAAAATTGAATTGACTGACAGTAGAAAGAAACATTT
Source organism: Melospiza melodia melodia (assembly GCF_035770615.1). Classification (NCBI taxonomy): domain Eukaryota; kingdom Metazoa; phylum Chordata; class Aves; order Passeriformes; family Passerellidae; genus Melospiza; species Melospiza melodia. The sequence goes on along the minus strand of NC_086209.1, from coordinate 18,634,109 downwards.
AACTGGTTTTATTATATTAACTTTTATTTAGTTTGCTTGTCTTTAAATTCTATGGGTTCCATAATCAAAATCTTGAAGTGAAAAACATCTTGAAGACATTATGGAGTGAATGTATAAATTCTAACCCGCTTTGAAAAATATTGCTCTTGTTTTCTTTCAAAGCAAAATATTATGTTATGTCATAATGTCATTGCAACATGTAAAAATAAATCTCTGTATTAAATTGGTAGGCTGACAGGCCTTTTAGTTCATGAAATTGTGATGCCTGAAGAGAACATATTGGATCAGACATATTTTGTGAGTCTGCTTTGCAGCCTGAGCTCTGAAACCATCATCTCACAGGGAAGAGAGGAAGATTTGGTCTCCTCCATTTATTATTCCAGAGCAGCCAAAGTGCACCCACAGCCTCCCTGTTCTCATGTCACCCATGGTTAAAGTGAAAGCACATGGATGTAAATATCATCAATGGATGCAAATATCATCAATGGGTGTAAATATCATCAATGTCATTTACATATTAATGAAAAGGATTGGTCGGGGGAAGGTAAAATATTCATGAATGCTTGTTGAAAGACTGTTGTTGATCTTCAGGTTTTAGTGAATAAATGCACCAGCTCTGGCACAGGGTATTTCCAAAATATATGTGACTTACTTTACTGCTTTTCCATTTACAGCTTTTTTCATTTTTAAATAATTTTTTTATCTTTCTTTCTTCTGCAAAGTCACCAGATGGAATTGGAGCATTGCCTAGGTTTTAGGAGTGACATGTGCAATCCTAAACCACTCCAGATTGTTACAGGTGTGACTACCCCGGTCCTGGTGAAGGTAAGTGGTGGAAAGATTGAAGGTGCAGGCAAAAAAATAAAAAAATAAAAATCCTCTAAACAGGTTAGCAGAAGAGATGACAGTTTTGTTCCCATTGCTCACATTTTATTCATGCATCCAGAAAAGTTAATGGTCAGGATATGTAGCTGCACATTTGACATGTTTCACTTGTTTATTATAAATTTAATGTGACTAAACTTTGTTATCTTCTACTTGAGAATGCCTCTGGTACGTGATTCATTTTGATTACTTGGTACAAAAGTTTCTGGTAATATAACCCCCATTCTTCCTTGTCCCAGATTCTCATTGATACAAATTCCTTGTATCATGAATTTTGTACAGATTCCTGACAAGGTCCCCCATGTCACAGAGCTTGTTAAGGTCTGTGCTGCTCCATGAGCTACATCTAAAATCAATTTCAGTCGCATTTGACCACTGTGCAGATGGAACATTATTCATGCATTAGACTTCCTAAGTGGGGTAGAACAGAACCTTACATTTATTCCTTACAATTGTATCTGCATTTTTGTATTATCTATGGTTCAGTAACCTTTTGTGGAAGACCAGAAGATGCCTCTGGAGGCAACACAATGTGCATCAGAACTGATTTATACTCTAACATCTGTCAACTTTTCCCCAGGACCTAGTTGTGCCAGGATACACATGTCATCTTTTCTAATGACTTATCCAAAGGCAGAGGCTGCCTGTGCAGAGAGGTCTGGCACAGGAACGAGTCTGATCCTGCTGCTGCCATTTTTCCAAGGAATACTGTTCCGTGTGCGTGTTTTGGTTCAGGGCTCTGTGCCTTGCAGTTTAGAGAGCATTTTGCCCACATGGTTAACATTTTTATTAATGAACTTCTGAAAATGGGACATAGAAATGCGGTTCGAAAGCACACACGCAAATAATTTTGAAAATATTCCAAAAAACTTAATTTTCCTTCTGAAAGTTAAAAAACATCCGCCAACCAGCATCCATATCTCCCTGTGTCTCCCCGTAGCAAACAGAAGAGCTTGGAAGAGCCAGTGTATTTCATAGCAGTGGGCTGGAAGTGGATGTGGTGAATCTCATGTGGACATTTTGCCTACACGGATCCTGTGTGTCCCCATCACTTTGGATCACCATGACTCACAGTGCCAGGTGAGAGACAGCCAGGCACTCAGGAGTCACCTGAATCTGAAAGATTTAGCACTTACAATTCCCCCTCCCAGGTTTATATCCATCACCCCTTTATTCTGGGCTTATTTTCTTGCTCTTAATTGAAATAGAATTTCCATCCCAACTTCAGAATCCTGGCTTAGCAAACAACAAATACTAAAACACCCTCTAATAAAAAGTATTCACATTTTAGCTGGTGAGTTCAATCACAGACAGGAAACTGAAACATTGATCAGATCCACAAATGTCCCTTTACAAAGGAACTGTTCCCAGTATTAAAAACATAAACAGTGATTTCCTCCTGAAGAGTGTCTTTGTATTAACAGAATTAATTTAATATTTGCAATGTTACATAACCTTTTTTCCAGTTCTTTTGCCTGTGAGCATGCTGTAAATATGAGCATTTTGTCAGAGGTCTGATAATGTCTTTTTTTTGTGCTTCAGGTAATCACCAATTGAGCTGTAGCAGTTCTGAATTAAGTGTGTAAATAAGCAGGAATTTTCTCTTTTCTTACAGGAGATGTAGAAATTATAATTTAACATGGAGAAGTCTGATTTTATTCTGCCTAAAAATATCTTTATTCCTATTTGTAAGTACATATGCAAACTGTAAAATGGCATTTTATTATAATTTTCAATTTAAAATATTTTAATTAATAATAGACCAAATAATTTTTTTAGGGCTGTTCATAATGCATGCATATGTAAAAAGTAAAATTAAAATGAAACTGTAATTTAAGCTAAGCATGACTCCAGTTGTCTTCACAGATTTTAAGTCTGCACCATGTTTTGTGTCTTTTTGTGATGCCTGCCTTTGCTGCTTTTATATTGATTGAGTTTAGCAGATTGGCTCATGTGTTAGAATGATTTAGGATGCTGTATTTTTTATTTTGCAGTTTAGCTCTCTGTGGTATGTGCAAACACTCTGTGTAATTGCAGGACAGGTATTTCTGGGTTAACTTGGCACAGCTCTGTTTTAGGGATTGAGCAGAATGTTGCAGTGTAACAGTTGTGTGTTTATTGCAGGGTTTGAGGTGAAACTCCTGTTCCACCTGAGCTGCACTGGCTGTTGAGGGGATGGATCATCTCCCTGCCTTCTGGCAGCTGACTGTGCTCTAAATAATCTGATATTCATCAGTCCATGGGAAGAAATCTGATCTAAAGAGCTAATTAGCTTAATTAGTGCAGCTATCTAGAATGGGAGGCCTGGCTTCGGTCTCATGGAAAGCAGAGTAAATGTAGAATAAGAAAGTGAATTTCCTGCAATAGAAAGGGTCCAGGACTTGGCACCTCCCCTGGAATATTGCAGGGTGAGTGATGGGAGCTTGGACGAGCCTTTTTCTCAGGAATTCTTGGTTTGCTCTGTGCAATTCTTCCCTGTGGAACTTTAAAAACCAAAGTGGCGTCAGTTACCGCCAGCATTGCCATGAGGTTTTTCAGTTTGTGCATGCTCCCATGGCCTCTGTTTCCAAAAACACTGGCATGCTAAGAAAACTTGGTTAACAGCATCCTTTAGCAGCCCAACCAAGTTCCTTCATGGCCTTTCTTTAACGTTTACTCATTTTGGAAAATGTTAGAACTCAGGGACATGACAGGACCTTTGATGGAATCAAAATGAAACAAGCTTATGGAAACAGGGAGTCCTTTAGGTTGGAAAAGACCTCCAAGATCAAGTCCAGCCTTTGATCAGGTTTAGTTGACATGGTGATGTTTCCCCAGCTGAACCATTGGACTAAATGTTATGTCCAGTCATTGTCATTTTGTTGTAACAAGCATAAAAGAAATTTACATTTTTCTAATTTCTTTTCTTTAAAATCACATTTTTACAAACAGCTGACCCATGCAATCTTGTATTAGATCATTTAGTGGAAACTAATTTGCCACTTTGGGGCTGGAGGATCATACTTTGCTCAATATCTCTAGCTCAAAAATCCGTGGAAAGTGAATATATTAATGGCTTTCTAACTGTGGCTTCATTTAAATCTGTTAATTATTGCCATTCCTACAAGCATCCTTTGTGTTGCAATGCACATAAAGCAACATCTAAGAAAAATGAGTGCTGTGGGTTCCTCTCTTGAGATGTCCCCATTTGGAGCGAATAACGGTGCCACGCTGCCCTCAGAAGGTCACTGGGGTTGGAATGTTGGATGTGGAGCTGGATCAGCCAGCACTGACTTCCCATTAACTCTCTGTTCCAGCTGCCCCACATGCAAATCTTCAGACCAAAGTTGTGGGCATAATTCCTTTTATTGTTTTGGTCAAGGGAAAGGATTTTTTTTCCTGTAAACATACCAAAAAAGCTTGTGTGTGGCTGCCAAGCAAGTGATGTGTCTGGCATTTGTGAGTTAATGAAAGAGCTGCTTTGGCCTTGGAGCTGGATTTCAAAACACAGAATCTGGAGAGGAATGTTGCAAATGTAATGTTACCCAAGCCTCCCCTAATGAGAATTTACATAAAGAATGACCCTGTGGAATTGCAGCAATGGATGGTGCTGCAGTTCAGCAGAATGGAATTGTTTCTCCAGCCCAGAGCAACTTAAAAGTAGGGATTGGAAGGTTTTGGTCTTGGGGGACAAAGTAAGTGCTTTTCACTGGCTCAGGCCATTCACTGCAGGCTGAGGTAGCTTCTGTAGGTGGCTGCTAACTGGAAGAAGGGCTGAGGTTACTGGAATATGCCAAATATAGTGAAAAAAATGTCCAGGCTTTATTTCATTATGCCTTACATTCAAGGGAGAAATAATCACAAGGTGAATGCATTTTTAGGGCACAGTAAAATCAAATATAATTCAAATATAAATCAACTAATAAAACAATATGAAAAGCAAGATCTTGTGTTTGAAACTATCAGTATTCATCGTGATGAGTAATCCAAGTACTATTAGAAATTTACTTCTGAGACTGATACTGACCATGTTTAACCTGCTGTGGTCACATGGATAAGCAGAGTAGAAGATGCACAAGGTGGGAGAACAGGACTCTCCCAGCTCTCCACAGTTCCCAGATGAACTCTCTGCTCACAGAGTCCCTCTGTAGCTGTTGAGGAGAAAGATGCACATCAGGAGAATGGTGATGGTAAAAGAGGAATTGTGCTCTGCAAGCCCTGCCTCTTATTTTTGGCAGTGCACAGAATCTGCTGTTCCTTTTAACTCCATTAAATGCTTGAAGTTTGAAGGACAGCTCGAGGTTTAACAGTGTTTCACTCCTGTTCCTACCTTGTCAGCTTATGGAACAACTGTTTGCTAATTGCTTTAGGAGAAGAGACAGAAATGAAGGCTGGTATGAAATGCAAAGCAGTAGCTCAGAGTTACTGGCTGGAATCTTTGGTGACATGTTTGAGTTTCCATCTGTGTGTTTGTATAATGTAAAACATGAAATGGAAATGTAAGTGTACCAAAAATAATCCAAAAAAATCGTTGACAAACTCATCTGGGAAATGTGTATATATATATACATACATACACACACATATAGATAAATACATAGATTAAAGTTCCTGCAGTGGGAATATTTGCTAAATTAGGAGCTTACAGTGGTGCTAATTGCAGTAGTCCTGCAATACATCATCATAATTGATGCTGAGAAAATTCTCCCCAGGCACAATGAGGGTTAATGTTTGATATTGAAACAACTCATTTATATTTTCTTAGGTCACTTTTATTTCAGTCTGGAAGTAGAATCAAGATCCAGGCTAGATTTCCTGGTGCCATGAGCTGTTTGGAGGTAGATTTATGAAAATGGCAGCTTTTTAAAAACACACAGCTTGATCAAAAGAGATTTGTTACCTCAGAAAGCTTTGCATGTTGTAAGTAATTGCCCACCACCCCTCTGAAAGAGTTTTATAGGAAAATGCTCATCCTCCTCCTCATAGAAATAAAAAAACCTGGAGATAGAAATGAAAAAAAATAAACAGAGATAGCAATGAAGTGATTTCCACGGGGCCATAAAGTGCAATTGGAATCCAAATGACTCCGGAGCAGTTTGTGCTTCCGGCAGTCCCCAGGCCTCCTCTCGCTGCTGGAATTTCTGGCCCTGGAGCTGTTTCTCCATCAATGACACTCAGAGTTTACAGCCTCAGCTTATTCAGAAACAAGTTTTGTGCATGAGGTCCCCCCCTTTTTTTCTTTTTTAATCTGCCCAACATTTCACTTCTGGATATAAATTGTGATTGAGTGATTTGGCGCAGGATTGTTTCCAGTGAAAATGTCGCCTCTATAAATTGTTCCATGAAATATTTCCATTTCCTTCAGCAAATATCAAGTGTTTCTCTGGTACTTGGGGGAAAAAATTCTTCATTTCAATGAATATTACTGCTTCAAGCAATTGCATGCTGTAATGACTTTTATTTACTGACTTGTAAAGGTTGAGGAGAGGATCAGACTTTGATTTCTTTTTGCTTCTGGTGAAGTCAAAAGTCATACTTTCACCAAGGTTAAGGGGAAAAAAAAGGGTTGATCCTGACTGAAATCAGGGCTCTACACCTGAAAATGTTCAGTTCTGCCAGCAGCTGGAATGCTGAAATCCTGGGGTGCCTTCATTCCTGTGACCCAGGAGATGAATAAGGCACGGAAACAGCACCTGGCCTTCATGTCCTCCTCAAGGTTCCCACCCAGAGCCACTGGAGAGACCAAACAAACAGTTCTGGGGAGCTGAGGGATGGTTCGGTGGCTGTTCTCTCTGCGCCACGCCAAAGTGGAGCTGCTCGTGCCCCTTAATTACCTCTGGTTTTGATGGATGCAGACCTCCAGCACCACCTTCCGTGAGGAACGCTGAGCACGACGAGGCTCACCAGAGCCTGCCTCTGGCACGAGAAGCTTTATGGCTGCTTCTCAGCATATTTGAAGGAAGATTATTGCTGCTGACGCATTGCAAAAAGGTAACATTTGTGTGCATCAGTGACTTGATTGCTTTCTATTGTACCACATCCCATAAAATGACAAACCTCATCAATAAAAAAATGCAGTAAAGGAGGTGCTTTGGGATTTGTCTAGCTGTGGGGAGCTGGAGGTGCTTAATAATGTTGAGTAGCTATTTCCAGTGGCAGGTAGGAGGAGTTGCTGCTTCTTATAGGAAAACTGCAGATTGTGCATGATTTTTTAATGCTTTTTTTCTTTGTTTTCTAATTTCCCAGATAAAAGAAATCAGTCATGACAAGAAAGAAAGAAAGAAAGAAAGAAAGAAAGAAAGAAAGAAAGAAAGAAAGAAAGAAAGAAAGAAAGAAAGAAAGAAAGAAAGATCTATTCAGAAATAAGCAAAGAAAAGAAAAGACAAATTCTGGGGGCTGGAAGAGAATTTTTGAAAAATTAACATAAATTTTTTCCAAGTATTATATAATATACATAATATATAGTATTAATATAATTATACATATTAATATAACATATATAATATACATAATATATATTAAATATTTATACAATATATTATATTATGTTATGTTATATTATATTATATTATATTATATTATATTATATTATGTTATGTTATATTATATTATGTTATGTTATGTTATGTTATATTATATTATATTATATTATATTATATTATATTATATTATATTATATTATATTATATTATATTATATTATATTATATTATATTATATTATATTATATTATATTATATTATATTATATTATATTATATTATATTATATTATATATATTATATCTCATTATTTTGGGAATGTAGGGGGTACTCTTACCAGCAGTGAGTTACACCCATAAGAGATGTAAGCCCATAAATCATAGGAGAGTTAACCCATCAGAGACAGAAGGGAGGAGCAGTCCAAGTGAGGGCTGGTGCTGGCCAGGTGAGCCTGGAGGTGAAGGCACCTGGCAGGGATGGGATGGAAGGGGTTAACCCCGCTCTGCAGCAGCACCTGCAGCTCCCTGGCCCTCTAACTGCCGTGGTGATCTTGTTAACAGCTTTAATTGATTCCTTTTCCAATTTCTATAAACACAGCGCTGGCAGCTCTCTTCAGCTGTGATACAATGGCACATGCAGCCCAGCCTGGGGGGAGTCTCAACAAGGGCACAGAGCAAAGTGTGGTTCCATGACCTGTGATTTCCTTTTTTTTATTCCCTTTAGCAAATCCAAGAGCAAATACAATTTTCTGTTGAAGTGCTATTAAACACACCTACCAAGTGTGCACCAGTGCTTCATTCTGGAGGGGTAAAACATATTACAGAATGAAGAAAATAGAATAAATTCTGATCACCAGTTTAATTTAAAGATTGTTTATAGTCCTAATTACCTTTGATGTAATTAATTAGTAATATTCTTTTCAACATTGATAGAAATAATCCTGTTTATTGAAGCTTCTGTTCTGATGCCTGTACATGTGCAGCTATGACCTAGTTCCACCAGAAATAAAGAATTCTTAATGCTACATTTTGCAATTAGACATAAAGAATTCTTAATGCTACATTTTGCAATTAGTGTTTTTTTTTTAAACTATGGAACCTATTTCTCTGAATAAAACTTACACAATTTTGCTTTCCTAGTAATTCTGTTCCGGCTAAAGGAAAGTATCAGGTGTTCAGGAATGTTCTTTTTTCTCTAGTCTGGACATAAAACAATGTAAAGAATCAGAGAATTAGGGGGGAAATGGAGCATTTGTATTATTTATCTTCTAACAAGTGTCTTTGCATTTAGGACAGGAACTCTTTTGGGCATACATTTAATAGATCAAGGAGGACTTGTGTTGGAGTGGATAGACTTGGAGGTACATGTTCTGTACCTTTAACCTTTCTTTGTTAAAGCAAAATTAATCTTTCCTCCTTCAATTTTAGCCAAAGGTTACTGTCTGTACCTCGGCAGAAGCGTGATGAAAAGTAGAAAAGGCAACAAAAAAGGGATATTTGGAAAGCAGCAAGATTGAAACCCAGCAAGAGTGCTGCAAGAATTTAACTTTGCCCTTTGGCTCCACTGGTGATCTGTGCATTTCTGTAAATTCTGTACTATCCTGGCCCGGGTTCATCAGTGAATATTTCTATTAATTCTGTGCTATCCTGGCCTGGGTTCATCAGTGGGTATTTCTATAAATTCTGTACTATCCTGGCCTGGGTTCATCAGTGAATATTTCTATGAATTCTGTACTATCCTGGCCCGTGTTCATCAGTGGGTATTTCTGTGAATTCTGTGCTATCCTGGCCTGGGTTCATCAGTGAATATTTCTATAAATTCTGTACTATCCTGGCCCGGGTTCATCAGTGAATATTTCTATTAATTCTGTGCTATCCTGGCCTGGGTTCATCAGTGAATATTTCTATAAATTCTGTGCTATCCTGGCCCGGGTTCATCAGTGAATATTTCTATGAATTCTGTGCTATCCTGGCCTGGGTTCATCAGTGAATATTTCTATGAATTCTGTACTCTCCTGGCCTGGGTTCATCAGTGAATATTTCTATGAATTCTGTACTATCCTGGCCCGGGTTCATCAGTGAATATTTCTATGAATTCTGTACTATCCTGGCTTGGGTTCATCAGTGAATATGTGCAGGCAGAGGCAGGTGGAGGTGCCCCAGTGCTCCCTCTGCCTGTCCAGCATTTTGGGGATGTATTCTCCTTTTTGGAGAGGTTTCTTTGAGCCTCATCCTGCTGCTGTTCCCAGATTTCCTCTGCTCTGATGTGGGTGGGTTTGAAGTTTGTGTTTTACCAGTGAATGGGTTACAAATCGACCTAAACTTTCGCTGAACTGCAAAAAACCCTGTTAATATTACATTGTTATGGGGCAGATATGAAAGCTGCTGTTGGGATTAAAATCCATGGCATTCAATGATTCTGCACGTTGATTAATTCTGTTTATCTGATAATGCCTCTGAATTTCAGAGAGAATTATGTCGTCATTTAAATTTGTCTGAAATACTGAGACTTTATGAATGTTCTAACAGATAATTAATGGCAAGAGTTGCTCATTGTTTTCTTGCTGCTTGCAAGCTTCACTGTACCAATTGCTATTTTACCAGACTTCTACAAATATTAAAAGGTTGTTCTTTTTTTCCCCTGAAAACACATTTTTTTGATTACATTAATTTCTGGGTATATTGTCAAATCCTCTGCTACTTTGGTGGTGATTATTAGCAAATGTGTGACTTTTTAGGTGGCAGACAATGCTTTTCTGGCTGCCTCCTGTTGCTCTGAATTAACTTCAAATTTTTAAATCAAGGACTTTAGGAAGGCTGCCCTTACATAAAGTAATCACTGATGAAACTACCATTGATTAACTGTTGGGCTTTCATTGATTGCACATTTTCAGTTCCACGGGAAGATTTCAAACTTTATTTGTGTAGTATTTCTAAGCCATAAAAGAGCATTTTGTGTATTGTGTATGCATTATGGCATTATTGTCACATGTAAATCAGGAAGAGGGGAGAAATTTTCTTCCCTTGAAGTGCCAGGAATTTCTATATACTTTGCTCCAGATTTACTGAAGGAAATAAGGAGTAAGTATTTTATGCCATTCTCCTGAAATGGATGCATTCAGCCCAGGTCCCAGTTGGGTGCTGTTGGTCTCTGCATTCTGGAAGGCAGCAAAGAAGTTTAAATAAGTGCAGTGGAATATTAAGTATATTGTGTTTAATTATATTATATTTAATTTATATATATATATATATATATATATATATATATATATATATATATATATAATTTATAATATATATATTATATATTATATTTAATTATATTATATATATTATAAGTATAATATATTTAATATTGTATATGGTATAATATTATTTTAATTTATTATTAAATATAATACTATTATAATTGATTTTAATTATTAAATTATAATAGTATTATATTTAATAATTGCAAATTGCAAAATATTTTTAGTAGGTATATAATATTAAATAAGTGCAGGGGGGAATATCTGAACTCGTGTTTCCTATTCAGGTGAAGGTACAGGTCACACAGAGACCTTCCAGTTCCTCTTGCCCAGCTCCAGCCCATCCCAGAGCCACATCCAGGGTCTCCTCTGCAGCCCCTCCTGCTTCTCTGAACCTCCCCCTGTCCAAAATGATTTCATGTGGATGCCAGCTTGTCCTTTTGGAATGCTCAGCCCTGCTGTGTGGAGAGCAGCAAGCAGCTGACCTTTCCTGCCATCATTTCACAATTATCCAACCAAGGTAAAGGCAAGGAGTCCCCTTCAGCTCTCACCTCCCACATCTGGAGTGCAGCTGCCGCCTTCTGCACTTTTGGGCATCATTTTCCTCAGCTCTTTGATTCAGGTAATTGTTTTGCAGCCTCCCAGCCGTATCCTTGGCTCTTTGCAGACTCTTGCTCCAACAGAAGGCCAAGATTAGTATTTTCATAGGAGCAAAACAGGTTGTGTCACTAATAAATGCAGGATTCATACTAATGCTGAGAAATGAATGGGGTCTTGTGTTCCACCCTGGACTTGCAGAACTGAACTTGGTTTGTGCCACCTCATGTTCCTCACTTTGGTTACAGAAATTCTGCTGGCTTTTTTGAGATTATTCTTGTCCTGTGATTTGTGGGTGTGAGCAGAGCTCTCAGTGTGCCCATTGCTTGGAATTGGGTCTTGCAGCCAGGCTGCCTCACTAGTACTGGTTGAAATTCCACCTCGTGTACCACCATCTACAAATATTCCAGTATATTTATTACTGTTTAAAAATATTAATTTATTTTTATTTTCATATTTATTTATTTATTTATTTATTTATTTATTTATTTATTTATTTATTTTCCATCTGCTTCACCTTTCTGCTTTTCCTTCTCAGAAGCTGGGCTGCTTTCACAGCAGACCAGGAGCAGTAATGAGGTGCCTGCAGCTGGAGAACATTCCAGCATCTTCTGGAATGCAGTGGGAGGGTTCTGTGACAATTTGGATGTGCAGGATGCACTATGTGTGTATTTCTGAAGAAAATTCAGAAAGAGTGGCTTTGACCAGCACTTGATCATGTTTCTGCTTTTTGTGGGGATTTTGTTCCACTGTGGCTTTCTTTGGACGTGGTTTTTGTTTTGCCTCTCAGGCAGGGACATACCACCAGTTTTCAGAAAGGTCATTAATGAGAATTAACAAATGAAAACTCCACGTAATTCACACTATTGTCATACTGAGATCACATTTAGGTGGTTTGGAGATCTCAGACGGGTGATTTCAGATAGGTGATTTTTGGTGGTGGTGATAGAGACATGTGTTCATTGGGCTGTTTTGGGATGCCCACCTGAGCTGACAAAGGGTGACAAAATGGGGTGGCAGAGGTGGATCAGCCCAGGGAACAGTGCCACACACAGCACTGAGAGGGTACAGCTACAGCCTGTTTGGGATTTGTGCTTTTTCCCCTAAGAAAAGCAAGGAAAACAGTGAAGTTACACGGAAACAAATAGAGGTGTTGGTTTGCAGAAGCTAAATAAATAATGAGCAGCTCCCAGCTGCGCAGATTTTATTATTGAAAGAACAGATTTTGTATTATTGGGTTGGCTTAAACCCTTTTGTTTCATAATTTATGATAGAACTTTATAGTTAACACTTGTATAAGGGAAAGAGTGGCAGAGATTTATGACTTTCAAAACCACTTAACGTATTTTGGCAAATAGTGTGGAACAACTATCATTTCAAATAATGAAGATACTTAAATAAGGTAATAGATTATTCCTGTTATCATGTTACTGCATATATTCTGCCCAGCAAAGTTGACATGAAATGACAATTTTATTGTAATCTTCTTCACAAAATTTTATTGCTGTAATTTGTAGCATGGTTATAAACTTGTGTCTGTGATAGAAAAAAATGATGCTGGGAGAAACTTTTAAAATCAAATAGAACTGAGCCTGTTTGCATATATAAAATTGTGGTCATATTTTACAACTTTTCTTTATTTGAACATATTGGCTTTGGCAGATTGTTAATTTTGCTTTTAGGGTGTGCAATCAAAGTTTAAAAAATGCTTTTATTGAGGCTGTTAGAACCAGAATCTGTTCCATGGGGCCGGTAAGTCACGTTTTCTCTGCTCAAAGTAGTTACAGTCCAGAGCTGAATTGCTAAATAATATGAGAGGTTTCTAAATAGAGTAATGATTTTATTATTCAAAGGTATGTGGGAGAAAGCTTAAAATGGAGAGATTATACCTTGCCAAGTGCACTTACAGAGGAGAGACATTAATTATCTCTCATAAAATGTCTCTGATTTCTCAAATCCAGCAACTTTAAAACAAAGTCTGACATAAGCAGTGATTGTGCAGCATTTAATTGTTAGTTTCATAAAAAATGTGGGAGGCAAAGGAAAAATTGGGCAGAAATACATAGAGAGGACATGGCCTTGAATACCTGAATCCTTTGTTTCACTTATTTCAAAGTGTATTTATAGCACAGTCTGCAGTCAGTAACAACAAATGTACTCTGTGAGAGAGCATTTGGAATTAATTGCATTAAATAATTACTGTTATATTCTGAATCATGAATTCTTAACCAAGTAACCTGCTCGTATGCAATGATGCTCAAGGACTTAGCATATATATATTCTTAGTTCTCTCAATCTACAGAATTCTTTAGCATTCTGCTGTACTTAGTGAAGCCCTTTCAGAGTGATGGCTATTAAAAATAAATGTTAATGTTTCAGGAAAGTGTAGATGTTTAAAGGTGATTCATGGTTTCTTTTATAAAAATGAGAATTGTGTACTGCAGGATGAGTTCAGGAAGTATGAAAGCACTTTACAAAGGAAAGAGATTGAGTTTGGTGTAAAATATTAAAGCTCTCTACTGACAGATCTGTTTTTATTTAAATTTTTATTGAATTTTTTCTTTGAAGTAACAACAAGAGACACATACTGTTGGCAGATAAACGATGCTGTGCTGAATGAGTGGCTACTTAACCCTAGAACTGTCAGGCACCATTATTCTCAATGTCAAGGAGCTGGAAAGCTTTATGCAATGTTTTCTGTTCTTCAGATTAAATTGGTCAAATTTCTGTTCTTTTATACATTTCCATGCCACGGCTACATGTGATATCTAGACTGGCTCAGCAGGGAGTGCTGAGTTTGGCTCTAGACTTGCTTACAACACGAAGCCAAATTATGCTTCAGGTAATCTTGAAAGCTCAAGCAGCAGAGCCTGAAGCACTGATGTTGTTGTTCTCCTTCTGCTCTGAGCTTTAAAATCCCCTGGTATCTGAAGCAGCCATGCTATTGTCCTAATTAGTGAATTTAACAATGGGAACTTGTCTCAGGAGCACAGAGTGTGATTCTGTGAGTGCAAGGCTTTGAAATATGTGAGATTCTTCTTCCAGGATTGAGATTTACCCATTAAAATTGGGGACATATCCATGTTTTGAATTAGGGGTGGGCATTATGTACATTTCTGATGATTGCTGTCACAAAAAGCTGGTGTATTCCTTTATTACTGACAAATATTTCAGTGCTGGCATTCAGGTGTGTATCATGGGGAACCCTCATGAGGATTACTCACTTAAAAATCATTTAGTATATTCTTGGATGATGGTTGTGATAGTTCATTCCAGCAATCATTCTCTTTTCCTTTATTTGCTTTTCCCTCACACTTGGCAGGCATTCCACTCATGTTTTGAGGTCCAAGAACACAGTTCTTTCACCCTGAAGTTCTGTGGTTATCTTCTAATCTGTCCTTAAACACATCTGATCAAAAGCCCTGCATCAATCCTTGTGACAGATTCTAATGTGTTCTCTTCATTTGCTCACATCCTTCATTTACTTCTCAAGAAGAAAATTATGAAAATAAGTGAAATTATGAAAGAGGGCGAGTTTGAAGACCTTGAGAAATGAAGACAGATGTGGGAACTGCCATTGGAGCAATCCCTGTTGGTTTCATCACCAATTTCCATTCCAGTGGCACTGAGTGATGATGACTGAATTCCTTGGTTGCAGACCAAGTTGGTTGAGTTTAATCTGAGAATTATTTCACAAGGAATCGTGCTCAGGTAACAGGTGTGATGGGATGGTCAGAGCACCAGTGTGTTTATGGCGTGGAAATTGGTGACAATGACCACAAAGACGTCCCAAAACTGATGAGGAGAGGCTCCTGCACCAAGTCAGTCCCTTCTCATTCTCCATACCCGATTTGCTCTTTTTTTAATATGATTATAAAACTGCTGGGGAAAGAGTAATTAACGACAAGTAATTACTCTAACCATTTTACCACTCTAAGCGGGGACAGAATTTTCCCTGCTATTTTCGAAAGATCTGATTTACCCCGCAAAATGGTGAAATTCTGTGCAAAGGCAGAGTTGTGGTAGTTGAATGTTGTTCCCGAACAGCAGGAAAGGAGAAAACAGGTGCTAAACAGCAACAATTAGCATATGTGTACCAAGTGATGAGGTGTTAAACACCGCCTCATGCAGAGGTGTCAAAACCCCGGCCAAGGGATCTGTTAGAACCTGTTATGTGCAATAATACAGATGATACAAACCACAATGGAGCATAGAGGGCTTCAAACACCAAATGTCCTGGTCACAATCACAGCAACTCGTTTAGCTGGACATGTGTTTTCAGGAGATTTGCAGCGTGTGTGCATTCAGAACCAGTGCTTTTCTCCTGAAATGAGAAATGAGTGGTAAATTATCAGATAATTTTGTAATTATTTCAAAACAAATGATTGCTTCATTTCTGCTGTGCCAGTGTAGCCTTAAAATTCGATGTCATATTTTCTTTTGTCACTTCTATCATTTACTTTGTGTTTCTTTTTTTCCTTTGCTTGCAGTGAAAGCTGGAATGTAAGATTTAGTGTTCTTAGTTTAAATTGTTGTCATGGTCTGTTGCTTTCCCCGCTCTGAAATTATCGGGTTCTATTAGAGACTGATCTTCCCTTTCATTTTTATGCCATATATTCTTTATGATCATTTAATGAATGCACTTAACAGCAATACATGGGAATCTGATAGTCATGCATCTTTCATGATTTTTTCCTTCAACTTTTGCTCTGCATTTCATGCCCCAGGCATGGCTTGAACTTTTTTTCCTTCCTGTTATCAATATAACCTTCATTGTCTCAGTTTTCACGTTGTTGTCTTCAGAGAAACTGAAGGATACAGTCCCCAATGGAAGAGCTTGCTACTTCTGACTGGTAGTATTTATTCTTTGGAATATCCAAGTATTTTCAATTACAACAGAGTAAAAAAGTGTTATTAAAATGAGACACTGCTTTCATTTTTTGCCTCTCTTCCATTCCCTATTTTTTTTTTTGGTAGTTTTTCGAAAAGTGGAAGAGTTAGGAACTGCCAGTCACCCAGAAGATGACTCTGGGTGTTATTATGAGAACTGTTCTCACAATGAGACACTGCATTAAACCCTTCCTCTTCCCAGCCCTTCACTTGACAGTAGGCCCTTGCATGGAAGCCAATCACCCTTAATCACCCAATTTTTTTATTAGTTATAAAAACAAACGTCCATAAAAAACTGTTCTGGAATTTATTTTGTGAGTTTCTCTTGAAAAATTATTAAATGTCTAAATGTGAAGACCAGTCTCTAAAACGGCCTCATCCCATCTGATCTTGCCTGACCTTGCTTGGTGAAGCCCAAGCAGATTGTGGTGATAATCTCAGTGTTTTCCTGCCCCGTGCTGGTTTTTTCTGCCAGTTTGACCTCTCAGCATTTTGAAGATGTTCCCAAAGTTGGATAGCACAAGGTGGGCTGAGGAATGGAGGATTCCCTGTGAGAACTGTGGGATTCAAGCCAGCATTCTGCTTTAGATCATCTATGAATCAAATGCATTATCCAGCACTGCCAGTTACACTCTAATCTCATGATAAAATGTTGCAGTTATGACTGTAGTAAATGAGAGTATAATAAAGTTTAGAAGTAGGAATGCTACGCTGCTCAGCGTGGTTCTTCTCCACCCTGAATGGCAAGCAAATGTTCTTTATTAACTTCTTAATTTTCATTATATTTTGTGTGTTTCAGTCAGCTCGTTGCAGAGATTCTGGTGGTGCTGGTCCCACCTGTATCTCACTGATTTTTACAGTGACTGAGGCAATGAAACCTCTGTTATTTTTCAGTGACTGATTATTCCCAGTAGGCAGAACCAGAAACTTTTCAGCATCACCTTCTGCCCATTTGCTCAGCCACAGCAAGAAGGGATTTTTCAGGTGCAGCTCCTCAGATCTTGCCACCCTTGAGGCTCACGGTGAGTCAGCTTAACCTGCACGGAAAGTGGAATTTTATTGGACTTTACACTGAGCTACAGCCTTAATACAAAACTCATCCCTTAGAAAAAGGGATCTGTATTTACAGGGCAGGATGTGAACTGGTATATATGCAGACTTTTTTTTTTCTTCATTTTTTCAATCTTTTTAAGATTTTTGCATTTGATGATGAATAGCTCATTCATTGCCAGAAGTTTGCCATGTTCCTGGCTGATTTTCCAGGTGCTGAAAATTTCAGAACTGAAAGCGTATCAGGTTACAGACCCTTTATATAAATCAATTCTTATAAAATTGTGTCAGAAATCTACTTTCCTGTAGATTCAAAATTAATTAACACCTTCCAATTAATTAGATTTCTGAAAATATGGTTAGGTGGGCAAATTGTATTATCAATTGTATTATGTGGGCTGCACTGTATTATCTGAAGGCTAAGTGATTTAACTGTTGTCATGTGAAAGAGAAAACTGAAAAGAAAAAGCAGGAAAGTTATATGCTACTTTTCTACAGTAACATTTTTTATTAGTTGATTATTGATTCTTATCGTCTCTGAAGCATTACAGTGGTTAGTATTTCAAAAAGTAGACAAGAATTTTATTCTGTGCCATGTTCTTCTTTTTTGTTGGCATTGTTAGTAAATAATGTTGACACAGATCAGATTTAGCACGTTTCCAACACGGCATTAAAGCCTTCCTTTGAGATGGGGCTGGGATTTTGGGAAGGGAATGAGCACCAGATGGTGTTCATTAGTGTCCACTCAGATAATAGCAGAGCCACTCACTGCCAGGAGGCCTTGAGACATTAAATAATAAATCCTCCTTGTTACTGTGTAATTAACTGTTAAGATGTTAACTGAGGTCTCGTTGGATGCTGTACATGGGATTTAGAATAAGGGTAATGGAGTTTGGATGTTTTCCCCCAGTTACTGCATGAAATCTTGACTAGTGGATGGCTGAAGGGTTGAGGTATTTTACAGAGGGTGGAGAGGATTAAATAAATTAATTACCCTGCGCTGTGCCACTGGTGTCTTGGGATACTTTCCCTGCAGTTGGGATGGCCTTAAACCCTCATGTGAGGGAATTTCTCAGCAAGGGCTTCTTCAGCACAGCTTCTGTGTATCACTGCAAGGTTTAATATCTCATTTTCCCAATAATAGGTCACTTTGTTCCCACACATGTTAACCACAAAGTTCATTTTCTCCTCTCCGGTTGCGTTAGAGACGCGAGGCAAACTTCCCAACAAATGGAACTGACTAATGTTCAAAATCTGGTGTGAGGGAGTTGAATTTTCATAGCTTAATTAGTGTCAGCAGGTTGCCAATTAATTAATGGAATTCTTTTGTGCTATCTCCAGCTGTATTTAATTAGACTGGTTAGAGAGGAGAGAAGGCTACTGTACGAATTCAGCGAGGTGATGAAGCTTCCTTCGGAAATTGTGCTTTACACCTTGTTAAAGGCCTTTGGTTTCCTTTCAAATTCTAAATTCTTCGCGTTCTGCAAATGAGGACAGTGTGTTCTGTCAGCAAGTAAGTGGCTGGTGAGGTTATTAGCTTTATGATATGACATGGAAGTATTTCTGGATTGCTGTGTTTTAGACAAACTGTTGAAGTTCACAAGGAAAAAAAACCAAAAAAAAACCAATGTGATTAATTAAAAATGTATTTGTTAAGATCCAAGCTAGATGCTGGTATAATCCAAACTAAAGATATGACATTTTAGAAGAGGTCTGTATTAAATTACAGCAAGGAAAACTGGATCTTTCTTCTTTTTTTGTTAATGTAAAATACTTAAAAAAATATAATCTAAAAGTGACAGGCTATGAGTTAAAGTGCTGCAAAAGTCAAAACTTACTAGAAACATCAGAATATCTATATTGGTGGATTTAAAGAATTAACAGAATTTTTATCTTAGGGTAAAATGAACTTTTAGTACTTCTCCATAGTTCATAGTTGGCTTTCCAATTACTCCCAGTATACCCATATTAAATATAATGATTACTGACAACTTTGTTTAAAATGTAAAATAGATTTAAAAGAAACTACAATTAAAAACCAAAGCATAAAGCAAAACCAAAACCGAAATTACAGATTATTAACTAACCAACCCAAAAATTATAGAAGAAAATTAAATGTAGGAACTATTTCTTTTTGGTAATAAATTAACGATGGTTGTCACAGACATCTTTCTTTTAAAATTTTCTAACAAATTTGAGTACCAATTTACTGCATTTTTCTCTTTCAAATTTAAGCACACTTTATGGCTATTTCTGTTCATCATAAATGGAAGGGCTCACCCTCGGCTTTGATAACAAACGTGGAAGATTTCAGGATTTCAGTGGACAAAAGATTTCAAACGTTAGCAAAAGGCATCATTTGGTGCAAATTTAGTCCTTGGGAGCCATTTTTAAACACAAGAGTACTTCACTCCATTCTTTCATTGAAGAGTGATAAATCAAATAGGTGTGAGTAAAAATTACCCCCCTTTGTTTACAGAAAATTAAATTTAAGGTGTAGCTTTATTTCCTTTTCCAGACTTAACTGTGCATCACCACCCTCTGAATGGGAGGTGGGATATTTATCCAGAGGCAAACCTGAGCCCATCATTTGAGCATCACAGCATAAACAGCCTCAGATCAGGGTTCAGGTGTCACATTTAGGGGGTGTGAGCACCCATCTGCCTGTGCCTGCTCACACAGGCATGGAGAGATCCCAAATTAGAATGGGTTTAATGGTTCTGCTGAGTTCTTTCACCTGTATTGAGGAAAAAGAGCCATTCCATTGTAGAAAGATCCTTTCCACATTTATGTACCCATGTTAATCTCTGCAGGATCATGCCAAACCATTATTGTTTAAAGAGCTTGTGCACAGCTGGGAGCAGCTATTCACTTCCTGTGCATTTGGTGATGATCGTGTCACTTCACCACTGAGCTCCTTGGGCAGCTCCATCCAGGTGCACTCAAATTGCAGTCACTGCAAATCACATCCTTACCTTGGCACAGCCTCCTTCCTTCTGCACCAGCACCAGAGCTCCAGCTAGCTAGAAAATTCACTCCACTGATTTTTTTTAAAATTAAACAATGCAAGCACTGAAGGTATTATTTATATCTCCTAGCAAGGCAGAGGAATGGAAGGAACACCCTGCATGACTGAACCCAGTCTCCTCCTGGTGCAGCCAGGCATGGGAGGGGGATTGTAAAGCAAATTGATCAAGCTACATCTCAAAAGCAGTCAGGATCTGTGTGTTGGCTCTGCTGCTTCAGGATGCTGGGATGCTGCTCCAGAGCAACACAGCCTGAGGAACTTTGATTTCACTTCAGTTTATTCATGTTCTCGTTGACCCTCATTTGTCTCGCTGCATTCAAGAGGATCATTGCGTGCAGTGAATCCCACGTAGCTGATTCTCCCTTAAAAACTTCAAGTTTTAGGACTCTCTAATATCTCTGTGAAACTCTTTCCTCCTGTGTTGCAAGGTGTGGTGCAGCCATGTGGCAATGGCTGAGCAGAAGGATGTGTTTTTATTCCTCCCCCTTTCATTATTCACCGCTACAAATGCTGTCAGTATTCCCTCTCAAGTTAGTACACAGAGCCTCTAAACCCCATTGTTTTCAATTAGGTGAGAAAATCTTAGCTTTTGGACTAAATTCAAAAGTCGTATGTTTGTAAAGGAAACAAAGCTTTCAGTACTGTTCCGCAGGATTTCTGTACCTGGCATTATTTTCATTTACAGATGTGTGGTGATCACAGGTAGGCTGATGCATCTCTGCTGACTGCAACCAAATTGATCATGCTTAGGCCAGCATTTAATTTGGCTTTCTGCTGCAAAGGTCTAGGAGCAGAGTGCTAATAATGTACCCACTAAATCTCTTCTTTATAGTTCAGTGGGGAGCTGGCTGACTATTTATTGTGAGAAAGTCTTGTACTTCAAAGTTAAAGAGGCAGTGATAGCTTTTAGGCCTCCCATTTAAACAAAATCCACCTCTTGGCATTTATTTGTTTTATGTTATAACTTTATATGCTCTAGAAATGAAGTCTTATTAATGTATACAAGTTAGAGAGAGAGAGAGGTGACTTATCTAAGCACATATTTTGTTCTCATTTTAAAATGGAGTTGAATCTGAAAAGCTGTGTGGCTTTTTAGAAACCTTGTTGGGTTTTTTGGGAAAGTTTTGGAGCAGAATTGCTCAGTGCTGCCTGTGCCTGACGCTGCCTTTATTGGAGTGACTGTGAGGTTGTGTTTTCAGATATGAGTGAAGATTATGGGGGCTGTTTTATCTTTATTACTGAGTCATGGAGTGCCATTTCAGTCCCTCTGGTTGGGAATCATGCAGAAAACTGCAAATCAAGGGGGAGGCAAACTGGAGTTTTCTGTGTAAAACAAAGCTGGTGGGTTTTTTTGGTTTTTTGTTTTTTTTGGATTTTTTGGGTTTTTTTGTTTTTATTTTTTCAAAATGAGGGAAGAGCAAAAAATCTGTAAAGGGCAAAAATCTGCTCAGGCTCCTATTGTGAAGAGCTGCTTGGGTCTGTGAACATATTAAATGTCTTTCCAGATGGTCACTGCTTTGCTCTGCTGTTTGCATGTTTAGCTTTGATTGTCCTGCCCACAGCAGTGAAATAAGAGTGTGCAAAGGTCTGAGGCTGAGCATTTCCTCATCAAAGGAACCAGCTGAATAATGCAGCTCACAAAAGCAAAACAGGGCAGGGATTCACTTAAAGGGCTGTGTGTGAGAAGGCTGGGGCTGTTTATTGTGATATTTGCAGATTATTTATTTCATTTGCTGTCCTGGCTGCTGTGGCAGTGCAAAACCTGCTCATGAGCTGAAAGTGCAGTGGCTTTCCCTCACCACTCCTGACCAGGACAGATGGCTCCATATCATCTCTCTATTGCCTATTTCAGTCTCGGAATCAAACAGAAATGTTGCTTTTTTAGCTTCTGTGAGATTAAGTGAGCGAATTCAGGTTTTTCTTCTCAATTGGGACTTTATTTTTGTGCGTGGTTGTAACAGCAGTGCTGGGTGTCCTTGTATCCTTCCTTACCATTCTAAACATTGTTATTTTAACTTCAACATTACCACTGAATGGCAATGTATACTAACAAAAAGTTGAACAGGTTATCAGTAATGTTCTTAAAGATACTTTATGAGATTTTGTCACTCAGTCAAGTAAAAAAAATTGCTAATAGGATTGAAGTTGTGTTTAATATACAAAACTGCAAATCCAATAACTTGCCTTTAAAACTAAAAAAAAAAACCCACCAGCCATTCCCTTTACTGTTACAAAATTCTCAGAAGCTGGATTAAACTGACATTTTATGTACATGGTTCTGATTTACAGCTTTTCCACAGGTGGCAGAATTTCAAACCAAAAATGGAAGCAAATGGTCCCTCTCTGTACAGTTTTTATCCATATTGGTGATAAACATGTGATAAATTGGATTTTTTTGTGCTAAACTGCTCTTTCCTCTGCCTGTTCTGGATGCATTCTGTGCAAAACTACAAATAATATATATATAAAAAATTCCAAGTGCTGCCAAATAACAACTTCTGAATTTTGTGCTTGATTATGAGTGGCTTCCTTCTTCCAAAATATAAAATCTCCTTCCCGAATGTCACACAGACTGTTTGGTCTTTTAGCTCCAAACCTGTCACATTTCTATTTTCTTCTACCTGATGAGATTCAGCCTGCCAGATTTTGCAAATATGCTTAAACAAATGAAGAAGAAACCAGATAGAAAAGACTGCCTATTGAAGAAAGCAGCTCAGGAGAATCCCACCTCTGAACTGACTGAAAGACCCTCATGAGAGGCATTTATTTTACATTAGTGTTGAGGAACTAAACTGCCTCAAAATCCAGGAGGCTGCAGTTGTATCATGTGCCCTGAAATTTGGGTGAAAAAATGACAGTACAAGTGTTTTCCCTATTCTAAAATGCTGTTTGGCAAACACTGCTAGTCGCTGTAAAGCTGTTGAAATGCATAATTTCATTTTTTATTATTTTTTTTTTCTTTTCAGCACAGCTAGTTCACCAGTTTTCGGTTTCCTGCTCAGTTTCTCTCTGGAGGAGAAGTGGGGGATGAATTTCTGTGATTCCCTGCAGGGAGACCTGGACCAGAACGGTGCCTCTGGATGTTCCAGGCTGCTCCTGGTCAGGCTGTTGTGCAAAATTTCATCTTTGTTATGCTCTCCCTGCTCCTCTGGGCTCTTCAGCATCCTCCTCGTGTCCTCTCCGTGCTTTTCCTGCTCTTCATCCACCCTTCCTCGCTGCTCCCATCCCTGTGGAGATCAGGATCAGGGGGTTTTAATGGTACCTTTCCATGTGCAGGTGTTTGAGATGATAATTCTGCTCTTGCAGTGGCCCTGAATGGAGGCACGGTGCCTTCAGCAAGTTTTGCCTGGCTGCTGTGTGTGAGATGGATGGATTGCTCCTGAGCTTCAGAAAACAGGTGCCTTTGGTTTTCTTTGGCATCTGGTCCTCCAGCTCGGAGCCAAAGTGCTGCAGACTCATCAGTGTGGGGAAAGGGAATGTGTGGTGATGTAATAAATGAGGCAGTGCTCAGTCCAGCCTTGAGTTTGATGGGATTTATGCAGATGAGCACTAACCTGTGCTTCATGAGTTGTTAATATCTCAGAGATCTGCTCATGTGACTCAATTATACAAATATATATATATATATATATATATATAGTCTCAATCTTGTACAGAATATAAAAAACAAGAGGTTCTTATGATGTGGATAACTTTGGATCATCTGAAGTGACCCTTTAGGTTCTTGTGCACAGACCCCACCTTGCCAGGCTGGAGTAAGGGGGTGAAAAATTGAAAAATTGAGGGGCTTCACCCCTGGGAGCAGTTGCTTTTGGTGTCATTAATAAGCCCTTTCAACTTGTCTTGCAAGTTGCAAAGGTTATTGAAAGAAAATGTTGGGGCTGATTTGTGGCTGCTGACTAAGTAGATTTCTGTCTGTGTATTGGAGTTTCCATTAGTGTCAAATTTTTAAGTTTAAATTTTATAGCCTGCATAATTTGTCCCTGAGAGTTACAGTGGGTTCATTGTAACAAATAAAATCACAGGAAAATAGCTGCTTTTTCACAGATCAGAGATTATTCAATTGATGCTTTAACATAAAAATCCAGCATTTAAGATGCATGTTATTACTGTCACTTTGGCTTTAAAGAAGATTCTCAGAAAGTCCTTTCCCTTTCAAACTTCCTAAGTGCTTTACACTACACAGGATAAGGTAAATCTAACTCTGAACTATTGAACAGCAGGACAAAAGCTGCCCATTAATAGACCAAGGAAATGATTGGGAGAAAAATGGAGTGGCTGAGTTTAGAGAAACTTGTACTTTTTTCTTAATGAGCAGTTTAACTGCCAATTGATCGGTCATTCAGCATTACAGTAAATGGTCAATGAAATATATAATGATGCAAGACTGCTCTTTAACAAGACTAAATCTTGCAGCAATCAGGAATGCTTAAGGCAGAAAAATACAGACAGCAAATTTCTCTCAGTGCTTAATTAAAAAAAAAAATGTATAAAAGGAGCAACGGCAGCCATTCAGGCAGGTAATCCATGGTATTCCTTATTGTGCTGGTGGCACACTGGCTCGTGACATTTCCATTTTGTGCTTTTGTCTTTTCATTGTTCATTTCATGCCAAGGGATTTTTTACTGTTGGATTTTAGTCAAACCTGACTGCTGGAGAATGGCTGAGTTCTGAAGGTCTTGATCTCACAAATCTCAAGGAGCTTGCTTACTTTCATATATGGGAGCTTGAGGCAGCCATGAAAAGGGGTGAAACTCAAAATATTGGTATGACTTGCAATATTTTTTCCTACATTAACATTTAAGCTAAGACTGAATGCAGGGCAGAATTTCTGTTTTTATAAATGAAAAAAAATACTAGTTGCTGAAAGGAAAACTTAGATGTTAATCAAGTAAAAATCAGAGCTCATTGCTCTCATGTAATCTCAGCAAAACCATGTTATTGAGCAGTCCTTTGACTGGTGACATTTGCCAGTGTGAATGAGAAATAATGGCAGAACAAACAGGGTTTTTTCTTGTTTTTTGTGTGAAATGTACCAGTATAGGCAGTGAATGAGTTAAAGTTTCCCTAATTTATGATGTGTGGAAACAGGCACCATCCAGCTGGGATGGGAAGGGTCTCCGGGAGCAGGGCTGGGGAATGATGGCCTCTCCTGACTCCTGCCCTGGCCCTGAATGTGCTCTTGGGAGGGTTGATAAATATCTGTGTTTGAGGCTGTGGCCTCCCCTTCCCAGCGAGGGGGAAGCAGAAAGGCCCATCCTCAACACAGCTCTCGGGACATGGGGTGCAGTGATGGGCACCTCATCCCTTTGGGATCCCCAGGGTACAGAAGAAACCTTTCGTCCCTGATAACCAGCACTGAGTGCGAGTGCTCTTGTCCCCAATGACCCTGGGAGGCTGAGAAAGCCATAACTTGCATTTTGAGTGACTCGGATGCATCTTCCACTGATGGTTTTGACTTTCAGGAAGGTTTGGACTTCTGGGCACCATCTCCTGGGTTATTTCTGGGTGTTGGAGGGATAAGTTGTGTCCCTGTTCAGACTCACATGTGGGAGCTGTTCATGACCAGCCCACCTGGCTCTTGCAGCAGGTGCAAATAATGGATTTGATATTCCAGTGCTCTGCAAAATGTACAGGGGAGTTTGGAAATTGCAGTACTAAACAAACTAATTATGATGGCATTAAAAACTCCTCTGCATGCACAGCTTTAATTAAATGTGATTTTGTACCTCGCAGAGCTGTCTCTGGGCTTTGTGAAGAGCAGTAGTTCTGGCATTGATTAAGACTGAATGTGATTAACATTAATTATTGATTAAACTTCCCTATATCTTCACATAGTATCAAAGAGAGATTTATTGATGAACTCTGAAAGGTCTCACAACTGCAGCTATTACGCTGTAATTCCTTTTGGCTACACCTAAAGTGGAGCATTCACAAGTTGTCTCTGTTCCTTGAGAAACTGAGAGTGAAGTCCACCCTCAGCATTGTCAGCTCAGGCAATTCAAATATTCCTGAAATATCCATCTTTGTTGGGGCATAACGTTGTGTTGTGAGGGGATTGGAACTTTTTAGGGGTGAGAGAAGGAGGGAAATGAAGCAATGCAGACACCAGGGTCAGGACACAGACCTGGGATACAGGAGAGGCAGTTCTGATTAAATTCCTGTAACAGAATTCCACAGCATTTCAGGCAGTCTTGCGGCTTTCTGTTAGTGATTGTCTTCAAATACGTTATTTTCTATTTTTAACACCTTGCTGGTGTTAAAAAAAAAATAAAATTGGGAAATGCTTTGTCTTTGACAAATCATCATATTGCAGCAAAAAAACAACAACAAAAAAAAATCAACAATTTAAGATGAATGCATGAATAAATAATGCTCGAGTGAGAAAAATACTATAAAATTGATCTTCTGAACCTTTGGGAATTGGAATGATTGTTACATTGGATTGTTAATTATGAGAGTCTGCTGTAGAATTCCGCCTTCAAATAAATTTTCATCAATTGTAATTTTTCAAGGGAAACGAAACAGCAATTTACAACCTTTTCAGATTAATTGATCTGCCTATTTATCAACCACCCCCTGTGCTGGGTAAGCATTCAAGCCATGTCTGCTGGATGAAATAAAGAACAATAGCTCTGTTCAATAAAGGAGGATGCCATGGTGAGATGAAGATGTTGCTTTAGAAGGGTGATGGTGTGACCAGTGCACCAAGCTCCAGGTGGGAATTACAGACCCAACAAGAGGGGATGGGTGATGTTGAGGAAAGGGAAGAATCCTCCCTTTCCTGCTGGGTAGACAATTTTGGAGTGGTATTCATGACCTTCCCTGTGCTTTCTGTAGGGAACTCATCATCCAAAATTACCGAAATTCCAGGATAAATGCGTTCTACATGTTCTCCCCAAATGGGAATAAATATTAACCTAAGAATTTTGGACTGTTTTCCAAGGGTGTTAATTTTTCTGCTCTTTAGATGGAAAAAAAAGATGTTAAAGATTTTGAAGTCAGCATGTTTTTGTTTTCCTAGTGAAAAGCCAGAAAAAAACAAAGAGAAAAAGGGGCTGTAGCTAACATTGTTCAAAGCAGGGTGATAACCATTTATCAATATCTAGATAATGGAATGTTTCTTTGGGAACAAGTGTATCAGCCCTGGCATAACACAATGTACTTGCTGACACCATGGAAGGTCACCAGCACTCTGCTGTAACTTGTGGTTATTAATTTAAACTGGATTTTGCCCACTGATCTGCATGATCAATTCACAGAACATGCCAGAGAACGTGTGGCTTTGACTCTGAACCAGGCTCCCCACCCAGCACAATTAAAGTTTGCCTTAATCCTTAATAGGACACAGGATTTTGTGACAGATCATGGACAGACACAGCTGGACACTTGACCCTGGATCCTTACAGTCAGTTATTCTGTGTTCCTGTTTAAGGTACACAGAAAAGCAGAGCAGGCCTGGGTGGTTTGGCCAGGTTGGGTCATTGAGTTCAGAGCTGAGGCATTGGAAAGGTGAATTATTTGTGGGCTTTATTTTCTCCACTTTTTTGCCCCTGTCCCATACGAAGTGATTGATGTGCAGAACTCACATATAAGAAGAAAAATGCTTTCCTTTACTGTGGATTCATCTTTGGGAATGGAGTAGCAGCCCCACACTCACTTCTCCATGCCCACATCAGCCAGGCTGTTGTCATTTCCTCCTCCTGGATGTGTTTCATTTTTCTGTTGCACAATGAAATTTCTGTGTTGTGTGCTCCTGTTTTTCTGGGGCTTTTGGTCATGTTGAGTTATTTCAGAAGGAGATGTTCAGCAGAAGTGTTGGAGGGATTGTAGTAATATTGTAGTAACATAGTAGTAATATATAAAGTGTGTTTCTGAATCTGACTTTGTAATATCAAGGGCAAGATTCTTTGCAAGAAATCTCTAGAAAATTATTTTATGTTTCTATAACTGGTTTTAACTTCTTTAAACAGAATTGTAAAAAAAAAAAAAGAGTGATTTTTTTTTTCTTCAGATTTTTTTCTTAAATCTTCAGCAAGCTGGCAGTAAAGAACAATGCTTTGCTTTCCAGCATTTCTGATTTATTTTTCCATGGCAGCCCTGCAGCATTAGCCATGCTTCTGCAGTTGAATCTCACTTATTTTTGAGCATTCTGTAGACTGCAGCAATAGTAATGATAGTAAATGCACCTATGTATGTATATATTAAGGGCTAAAAGTGAGTTATTTTTCTGATACATTTTCCTGTACTTTTTAAAACAAATTTTATGCTCTGGATTGAAGGCGTCTTAACAGGAAAGATGCAGGGAACATTCATCAATTCTGCTTCTGGTTTCTTTGTTTCCTGCAGCTTTCTCTTGTTAATGTGGGATGTAGCATTTTGTTCTCGATGTAATTAATGGATAAATGATGTCAAGATGAGACACTCAAAGGCAGGGTTTCTCAATAACAGGAATTTCTTAAATTATGTGGCTACTATTTATAAGTAGAGATAGAAGTGCAGATGAGAATACAGGAGAGGAATAATTCTTTGTTAGGGAATAGCTACAAATAACGAGATAACACTATCTGATGGCTTAAAGGATTACTGTGCTGATCTGAGTCCCTCTGAGATGGGTTTTTGTGTCTCCCGAGGTAAGCAGGGATCTGCTCTGGACACTTTGCAGGAATACCAGGAGCAACACCTCATTCAGGCATGTTCTCAGTTCAAACGTGCAAAAAGCCAAAGCTGTGGCGCCCTGGGCAGCTGGGAAAAGCAGGGGGTGAAATGTGGAAATGCCAGGGAAGGTGATGGTGATGGATCAGCTCACTCCTGAGGAGCCTCTCTGTGCTCTGTGAGCAGTGCCATGAGCCCACAGCTATTCCAGCAGGGAGTTCTGGCAGTCTGCAAACCCACCAGCACAATGTGACAGACTTTTACACAGAAATGTAAAGCATTTCCTCTAAAAAAAACCTCTCGTGTGAGGTGGAAAGTATGAAGGAATCAAATATTTTAACTGCTAAAAGCTCTGGGGAGCTGATGTTCCTAGGCAGGCTTTTTGTGTATCAATGAGTGCTTCAGACAAAGGAAAACCAGAATGGACAGGTTTAGCTTGGAGACTTGGAAATAATTGTATTCCAGCCAGTCTTAAGAAGGAACACAGCGAGTGTATTAACAATGGATCATGACATAGATTCTGGCACTTAGATGTAACTGCTCATGTAAATTACCAGAAGCAGGTTTTGTGATCCTCTAAGTTTTGTATAGTCATTCACAGCTCATTAAACCTTCAGCAGGGCTGTCATTCACTGAACACAAAGGTAGCTTGGGAACTGCATAATTGAAGTGTTTTAGGCAGACTGCTGTAGCTAAATTTCTAAACAGGAACCGCTTTACCTGTGGTTCTGTGGAGTGAGGAGTAGTGCAGATAATGAGCGAGGTCCCACTGCACCCCAGAATCTTTGGCCTTTTATTGAGCCTGGTGGACCTTCCCAAAGGCTGAGCCTTTGTTGTCAAAGTGTTCTGGGTACTGAAACAAACTGAGGTCCCGCTGATGCTCAGATTAATATCATAAATACATTATCAGAGTGTGATATTGTGGTGACTTGGCAATGAAGTTAAAGCAGGTGAGTCCTGGGAGCCACTTGGTACATACTGAAAACATCTCAGCCTGAGCTCAAACACAGTGGGGAATTTATATTAGGGAACACCCTCGCTGTCAGAACAAGAAAACAATATTTAAATAGTTTTTTTTTGTATAAAATGTTAATTAACCAATAAAATGCCTTTATGTGTGGGATTGCCTGCTCCTGTCTACCTCCCTTCATAGCTGCCAAACAGTTTGCACTGGGAGCCTCTCATCCCAAATCAGCATCAGCACCACCACTGCCTCCTTGCCAGCCCTGGTATTCTTGGGAAAGAAGAATAGATGGCAGGACATCGATCCCTAATGAGGGGAGAAGTGGCCACAGACAGCCCCAAACCTCTGGGTGTCTCTCACGTTTTGAGGGGTGTTGGCACTGCACCTTCACACCGACCTGGGAGGGCTCTAACCCACCTACCTTCAGTTTTCTCACGGGTTCTTTTGTGCTTGTCTGACAGAAAATACAGATGTGATGTGTTTAATGAAACCCTCAGAAAATACAGATGTGATGTGTTTAATGAAACCCTCAGAAAATACAGATGTGATGTGTTTAATGAAACCCTCAGAGCATCTGCCTTGACTTATTCCAGGTTGCCTCACCTTCACTGTTCCCATAGTCCTTCACTACCACTCTGACAAATCCAATATGAGCAACTGTGTTTTCAAGGACTTTCTCTCCCCATCCTGTCCTATTTCCTGGTCCCTCGGTTGCCTGTGTTGCATAAATATTAATTCAGTGATAATCTCTCCTTTGGTTTGAACTAATTAGTTTTCTCTCCAAGTTCTCCCTAGCACAGGTGTGTTTCTGGGAATCCCTTGCTGCAGTGGGATTCCTTCAGCATCCCTTTACAGTGGAGGAGACTGTCCCCTCCCTGGGACACCTCTGTGACAAGCTGCTTTCTCCTAGGAAAATCCTGAGCTCTGGAGCTGGCACTGTGGGGCACCAATGCCCTTGTTCAGCTGGGCTGCAGCACAGCTCTCACATCCTATCAATACCCACTAAAAACCCCACAGAACCCCCCAGGAGAGATGGTGTGAAGCCCAGGGACACCGTGGTGTGCAGCCCCCAGGAATCCGGGGCCACTCTGCAGGAGCTGTCTGAAATTTGGGGTTCACTCCTGTCTGAAATTTGGGGTTCACTCCTTGGATGGGAACAGAATCAGCACTGCACCAGAACAGGGTGAGGTTGTTACTTGCAAGGTCCGGACTAAAAATACTCTTTCTGTATTAGCACTTCCTGGCTGTGGCCATTCTCTGGTGGCAGATGGAATAATGGGGATTTTCCTTTTCTCAGGAAAACACACATTTGTGTTCCTGAGCTTCTTGCCCTGACCTCCTCCCATTCCCCTTGCAGCAGGTTCTGTGTTCAGCTCCTGTTCAGTGAGGTGTCCCCAGGGTGGCTTTGTCTCCAGGTGATGGCTTTGCTTGGTTTTGCCTACCGTGGTTGTGGAATTTAATCTCTTAAACTTGTGAGTTCCCTGCCTGCTTCCCTGGATTCAAGGTACTGCTGCTGCTCCAGAGATTTTTCTCTCCCTGGTAGCATCAGCCTGGGGATGATCTGGAGCAGCTTGGCAGGAAACAAAGCAGATAAAAATGCTTGTAACCATGAATATTTGAGCAGTCAATATCAGAGGCAGCGCCAGAGAAAGGGTGGGAGGGTGCAGCAGGAGCATCAGTGCCAAAATCAAGGTTACATTTCTCAGTGACAGCCCATGGCATGGGCAGCTGCAGCTTTCTGCAGCCGTGGGGTGAGGCTCTGGAAAAAACAAGTTAGAGGCTCCTGAAACAGAAATTCTTGTCCCTAAAGCATTCCACATCAATTCAGTATTCCTCTGCTCGTGATTTTTGGGATATGTGTATTCCAAAATACTTCATTGTGTTTGTTAACAGCATTTTCAAAAGTTTTTTGGTGCTTGGGCAAAGCAGGGCACGCTCCAGTGGTGCTGCTCTGTGCTTTAATTCTGCATTTAGTGCTAATGATAAAATCTTTCTTTCCTAGCTCAAAGCAGGTTTTTATATGTGTGCATGTTCTTGTTTTCCATTGCTAGTCAATGTGGTGTATTGTTTGCCTAATTAATGTAATCATTGTTAATTATGTAATTACTGTAAATATGTGTAATCAGCGACTCTAATTTGTAATTATAGAATTTTGATGTTTATTTGTGCAAAAGTGCTTACAAAACTTAGAAGAAAAATTGGTCCTATACAGCAGGTAATTTTTAAAAAATTTGTAGGAACTAAATTGCACATTTTTTTTTTGCTAACTGCCAAAAAGAAATTAGTTCTCTTTATTTACTAATTGGCCAAGCTTGCTTTTTTTTTAATATAAAAGGTAATAATTACATTACAGAAGCCTAAAACTAATTTTCTCTCCTCTTATGTTGTCGCTTAAATGAGTTAGCAAAATATTGGATTAGTAGAGTGTAGGTGCCAAATTTAACCTGTAATTGCAGTAGCTACTTGAAGTGAAATTACAGCATAAAAATTCTAACCAAAAAAAGATAGAAATGCTTTTGCTAAACTCCCTTTCCTCCATCCCACTCCAGGAAGTAGGTTATTTACAGAGAGCTGGCTATTGCTTTCAATGCAGACATAAAGCTTCTGCTAGGGAAAGTGTAATTACCCAGTGGAAAAAAAAAAAGTCAGATGGAAATTATCTTCTTACCATCTGCATATCATGAAATACTTGGCCTATTTGCATATTCTCAGTTCTCCTTCTTCCCCGTCCACGGAAAGCAGAGGAATTCCTGCAGCCTTGAAATTCTGCTTGGGTCTCTTTAAGGAGATCAGTAACTTTGGGTTCCAGTCCAAGTTTTGTTTATTTTTATTATAGCTGTTGGTTGCTGATATTTATATCTTCTTATTTTGTCGGAGAGAATCTGTTCTGGTGCTATGCAAGTTGTTTGCTTTTTTTACTTGGTTACCAAACTGGAAGTTAAAGAAACGTCATCGAATCCATCCTCACTGTGTTTTCCATTTCTAAGTAAAAAGCAAGAAAGAATTGCAAATTTCTTTTGGGGAAAATTTATTAAGGTTTGCCAGGTAGAGAAAAACCTCAGAAAGTCAGGAAGGTTTGGGACTTCAAAATGATGGCAGGTGGGAGCATTTTCCATGAAAGTTTTTCCTTAAGTGCCCACATAGAGACAGAGAGGTTGTTTCCACTGAGGGTTCTTTGATCTCACCCATTTGAGATTTTCTTCCTGCTTTTTCAGGCACTTTAGGACTGAATTTTGGGGTTTATCTGTGGAGTTTCTGGGCCTTGGCACACAAAACCTTGTCTAATCTTCCTTCTGAGTGAGCCATGGTTTGTCATTTTGCTCCCTACCTGATGTACAAGTGGTTTTTATTACAAGGATAAATTTCCCAAGTGCATCTATTTGTGACTTTTAATGATAAAATGCACAATAGTTTAATCATGGTTTAGTGGATTAGAAACCTGAAGTCTTTTTAGTCTTGCTTTTTAAATGATGGCCCTGTTCTTTAGCTTGGAGCAGAACATTTCCTCTGGATTATATGTGAAATTTCCTGTTACCCACACTGAGTAAAACCCTCAACCCTATAAACATCTTCATTAAATGATGCCTGGAAGCAGTGACTTCCATGTGTTAATTACGTATTATATTAAAAAAATCTGTTTTAATAATTACTTCCCAGTTTCCATTAGCTCTCAGATCATTTATGAGGAGATGGTGAATTTTGATTAACATAATTCATTATCTTATATACCTGTCATATCCTTTCTTGAATCGATGCATGGAACATGATTTTTTTTTACAACTTCTTGTTGAAAAACTGTGTCATTAGTTTGATTGATTAATTTAAAGGACAGTATTATAATCTAAAAAATGCTGCAGGACACAAGGTCTGAACCAGAACACCATTGGTGTGGGATAAGCATGGATGTGATTTCTAAATTCTTAGCATTTCAGTTTTGTGATTTGACCAAAGTGTTGAAATATTTAATATCTCTGAATACCAGAGATCAATCAAATGACCTTGTAATATACTCCCAGCAGATTTTTATGAGAAAGAAGTGAAGCTGAAAGTGCTGTTCAACATCTTCAGTCGATGTTTTCTGGCCAGCTCTGAGATCACCCTGAGCTGCTCATGAGGCTGAAATTGTGTGACCAAAAAAACAACAAGCAAAGCTGCTGCTCTGGGCTTCCCTTTCTTCTGCCCTGCTGGGGATGCTTCTACACAGAGTCACTGGCTAGAAAAGGGTTAATATCTGGATTTTGGGCACAGAAACAGAATTGTTTCATTGTTAACAAAATTTATGTAGTGCTGTGCATTTACATAACAGCTTATAAACATTGACATTCTTCCTGCCCTGAAGAAATGAAGGAAGGAAAATAACTTAATTTTTTTGATTTTTTTTTTTAAGTGGGTCAGTGCCAGAGGTGCACTAATTACAGAACAGCCATTGGCTAGGAGGCAGATGTATTATTTTGTGGAAATCTTAGTATCTCACATTTCTTATCTCCCATCAATATATTGCAATTGTTTCAGGGTGAATGGTAAGTCAAAAAATATTTTTCTCGAACATTTTGCCTTCATCCAATTTGCCTCTATCACAAGCTACTGTCTCTTACAGTTTTCTTGATGGTTGTGTTTGCATTTCCTCTCTCTATTACCACAGTTGAAAACTGCTCTGGAAATAATACACATTTTTGCAAAGATCAAAGCATGTAATTTTTCTTTCAGTGGTTTTGGATGAAAGCGTGATTGTAGCACAGTCTCAGAATATGGAGTGTAACGTGTTAAAGGATCTGAAGCCAGCGAGCACAGCCAATATTCATCTGTGTTTAAGCCCAAAAGGAGAAAATCTGCTATGTGTTACATTTTTATAGATGCGAGGCTTTTCTCTGCAATCGGCAGAGCAGCATCACTGCAGAGTGGCAGTGCAGGATCCAGGAGGAAATGTCTCCTGAGCTGCCCCACCAAACTCTTCAGCTTTTCCAGCCTTTCAGAGCTGTGCCTGCGACACCCAAAGGGCTGGAAAACGGGAGATGGAGGGGGCAGGGAGTGAGTGTCTGTGCTGTATTTGTGTTTGTGGAAGTGCCCAGCTGATCTGTTTGCTCCTCTGTGCAAACCCAGGGCACACGGGGAATATTCCTGTGCCTGCTCTGGGTGCCCTGAGCCCAGGGCAGCACTGACTCTGACCCTCATCCATGGAGAAAGTTCCCTAAACTCCAGAATAGACCAGAACCCACAAAAGTGTGAAATAGATTATAGAGAGCAGTGTGGGTGTATCACTGGGTGAGAAATTGAGGTTTTGGGGTTTTTAGTGTGTTTTGGATGGAGGGAAGATGGAGGGCACAGGGTGTCATCCTGGGTTTCTTCCTCACGCTGCTTCTTCCTCCTTCTCCATGGGTTTGGGGGCATTTTGTAATTGGGCAGGAAAGTCCCCATTGCAGCTCTTTGGGATCAGTTCTTGGGTTAAAAGGGAAAATAATCCAGGTGTCAGCTCTGAATTGGATAGTTCAGTCTTAAAAGCCCTTGTACCAAGAGATTGTTGGCCATTTTGTGCCTTCTAAAGAAAATCTGCAGAACTCACAGCAGTGAGGCTGTTTTACTGATCAGAAATAATAAACACCTGGGTCCAAAACATGAATTACTGTCTCAAGACCCAGACAAACCCACACCTGGGACCCCCACACTCCTGGAGCCAGGTCTGAGGAGCTCCCAGAGAAACCTATCACACCTGAGATAGCTCAGCTACCTCAAATGGCATGAAATTAGCAGGATGGCTTCTGAGTTTTAATAAAGGGCAAAATAACAAAGTTCTTTGTAGACAAAACTTGAGCTAGGGGCAAGAGGTTCTTGCTCTTGCTAAAAACACTTCATAAAAGCGATTATTTCTTTTGTTCTCTTCTTTTTCTAGTGAATTATTTAGGTGGGACTTTTTGGCCTCTGTCTAATTCTGGGTAGCTTTAGGTTTGAGGTGAAGTCTCAAAGATCTTCTGAGATGTCTTTTTACTACATTGAGGAGAGAAACTTCTGGGCTTTTTTCACTAACAATTTGCTCACTCTGTGAACGGGGGGCACATCCCAACAGCACGGGATGGACTGGACAGCAGGGAGGTGCCTCAGTTTCCCTCCAGGAACACCAGGAACCTGCTGGTCCAGGGACATCCACAGCCCAGCTGAAGGGGCTGAGGCATTTACAGAGCTTTTTAACCAACAAAAACATGAAAACCACAATCAAAGGCAAACAGGGATGACAAACAGTGAAACCTTTGCTGATCCTGCTGGAGTCTTTGCCTTCCCACATTCCTCCCAAGGAGTGGGGAGTGCATTGCTCTCAACCTGCATATTAATGCGCTCAGAGTGCAAATGCACTCACAGCCTGGGCTAAAAGGCTGTTAACTCGAAAATCTGACGAGCTGAGACCTGCAATTGCTCTCAAATACTTCGAGAGACTGAGATAAATGGTGTATTAGCAATTTATCAGATGGTGTTAAATCCCACAGCCTCCGGGTGGAGGGAAGGAGGAGGTCAAGCCCAGTCTCTGAAGAAAGCAAGAACTTCATGGCTGGTGAGCAAAAGTCATTCTCATAAACTAAAAGTGAAATGTTATTTGCATGGTCAGCAGGGAAAAACTGGGAGGAAATGTTCAGCTTTCAGGAAAACACTCTCTTTGGCCATAGACTGATAAAAACTGCAAACAATAAAGCATGGATGTGGTGCACCATTATATTTATGTTCTAGGAATAGTAAATGTTGGAGTTTCGAATGCTCGGTTGTTAGTGTGAAATTATGCAACTATTAAATGTCTTAATTTGCATAATTTTTCTATCAAACCAGCCCAGTTTTGAGCACTTCCTCATCTGTCCATTTGGAGATAATGTGAGTTTTGATTACCCTTGAGCCTGAAGGGAGGGATAGCACTCACAGCATGCAAACAGCCCTACAGAATCTCCTTTTCCTGCACAAACACAGCAGCAAAACCAGAAATGACTTTGTAGGTGGGGCCACTGCTGCCCAGGTGTCTGTGGAAGGACAAACATCCAAAATCCATGTCAGACCTAAAAGTAAGGGTAAAGTAAGACTTTGCAGGTCAGGGTGGCATTGGCAAGCTGGTAACTGAAATTTTGATTTTTAGGTAATATATTAAATGAGAGCAATCAGCAGTGTGAAGAAAACCAAGGAAAAGGAGGAGAGGATTGGAGTGTTTGATATTTTTATGAAAGTTCATGTCCTGAAAGTGTTTTAGGTGGGTGGGAGAGTGCATGCTTCCCTCTGAAACAATCCAAGTGCATGCATGTAAACACCTGCTTTTCACTGCAGCCACTTTAATCCGAAGGGGTGTTGTGGTTTGGACAATAACACTTTGAAATAATCCTTTAGAAAGTCAGGTCCTGCGCGGACAAGATGAATGGCATTGCTCATGGTGTGACAAGCACAGAGCCTTCCCCAGCTTCAGGAAGCACCGGAGCAGTTTGATAGATGAAAGATACATATTCATTTCAGTCAGACTTAAACAAGGGATCTCTTTCGTGTGTCTTTCAAGTACAAAAGCACGCGGGGCTGCACTCAGCATCCTCGCAGATAGCCTTTGTCTGGTGTTTAGCAGTGCCAAAGCGTCTCACACCGAGCCTGCAGCTCGAGAACTTGTACGAGTCAACAGCTGTGACCTCCGCCAAGCAGGCAACTGAGTTTGGAGATAGCAAGCTGTGCCTCATTCTTCCCTGGCCAGAGCTATGTATATTTAATTAGTGTCCTCTCACCTTCACGCTACGTGTTTTCCCACTTGACGCTTCCTGGCATCAGAAGAATGTCCTTGAGAAAAAGTCAGGCCTATTGACTCCCGAGCACATTATTTGACTTGCTGTTCAAGTAGTCTGAAGAAAGAGCTGGAAATAATGAAAGGCACTGCGATGTGGAGCTGCCTTAAGTGACAGTGTCAGGTGGGTCGAAGCTATTGAACAGTTCCTATTAAATTAGCTTACCTTCATCTCAGCTAGTTAAAGCTGGCATGCTGACAAATTAGTTGCTTTCTGTATATAAAAGAGGAGAGGCAGGATGAGATTCCCATTTTGTAGCTTGGTGACAGTAGATATGTCACATCACAAGGTCAATAACAATCTGTCCATGGAAGAAATGTAAATGTGTGGCTGGTGTCAATACATCCTGGATTAGATTGTGAAATATTCATTCCTACAGCAGATGAGCTCATTTGCACTAATAAAGACCACTTTATTCCAACCCAGTTAATTACAATGCCTTATATTGTCTGTTTTAAAATCTGATTACAGCTTTTGTTTAGCTTTTCCAATATTAGCTCTTGTGTATTCTATGTGCTATTTCTGTCCAAGGAGTGTTAATAGAGAAAGTTAATGGACATGCCTGGAATGTGAAAAGGGTTAGGGGATATTTATTTATTTATTTTTGCCCATCAGAGCAGATGGATTTTACAGTTTTCTTTAGAGGGAGACTCTGAAACTGTCACAGGCTGTGTTTGACAGTCAAACAGAAAATATTATTTTGGTTGGCTGGTTGCTGTGGCTGTGGGGTTTCTTCTATGGCTAAACTCAGATTTTAGGGATAAAAATGTTTAAGAGGTAAAACTGTTTTTATCACACTGCTAAGTGTTGGGCTGGGGGTGCTTTGTTTCTCCTCTTGGCATACTCCAGACTCCTGCACTGCTGGGTTTTGATCCTAAATTACTTTTTCCATAAAGGGCTGAACTTCTTTTAGGAATAATCTCTGGTAAGGACATCATGACCTGTGTTTAAGCACAGTCAGAGCACGCTGCTAATTACTGCAGCACTACCTGCTAATGTCCTCAGTCACATCACTGCTTCTCACATGCCAGCGTGAGCATTTTAGATGTGGTGAAACAAAAGTATCTTGAAATTTAATTACTGAAATCGCCAGTTCAAATGGCTATATCATTTTTGGAGGGCTGGAGAGGTTTCTTCTTTATAGCTGTCCTTTGATAGGGCTGTTGAATTCTGTGAACAATTTCTGTCTCTTCCTCTTCATAGTTTTTTTATTTTTATTTTTTTTTTAATGAAAATATTTGAGTGCTGTAATTATGTCCTGGAGTACAATACTAAACTTGCTTCTGCTCTTTCCAGGACGTCTGCAAATCTGTGAAGTTTCATTATCACTGAATTTAGTCTTGCCAAGTCATTTGGGCACAGACCAAAGCTCCAATTGTGCCACTTCACTTGTGAACTGAACAAGTGCTGTACTGCACAGGGTACAGGGTACTGGTTTGGGTAGAGGTGAAGATATTCACCATCTCTGTGGCTGCTGAACCCAAGAGAAAGCTTTAATGTCTAACTTTCAAAGTCACAGCATTCTTTTTTTGACAAATTTTAAGAATCATGCAGAATCAAGACATTTGAATCTCACTTTCCTCTGAGGAAGGTTATGCCAGCTGTAAGTGCACCTTCAGTTTTCATTTGTTTTCCTTTATTTTTGCATTCCCTAAACCGATCTAAGTAACGTGACTCACACCTGTGCAAAGCTTCTCAGGTGCTCTCTCAGTGTCTTTCACTTCCAGCAACCTGTGAAAGATCTGCACTCAATTCTCCAAACAGTTTAGAAGGTGAGGTTTGCTTGTTGATAATTTTTGTGGCAGCATCTTGCTGCGGGCAGCCTGAGCTGTTTTCCAGCTTTTTTACATCTATTGCAGGGCCTGGAATCCCACAGGGATTGGTCTGTCCTTGGTGAGGATCGTGGCCATGCGAGGAAGGTTGACCCAACCCTCTCATTTCTCCCAGCACAATTCCCAGTGAATCTGCATTTTTTTTTTGTGCATCCTGTTAAGCCAGAGAACAATTTTATGCTGTGGTTTAAAGTATGGAATAATCAGTCTCTGCATTTCCACCCGCTCAGGTTCCAAACTCAACCTCAGTGTCCCTTCTGCAGGAGCTGAGCCCAGTGAACAGCACCCTCACATGTAGTGAAGCAGATAATTGTGAATGGGCTGATTAATGTGGAAGTAGAAATATATAAATTAAAATATTAAAGCTCCTCTGAAGTTAGACCTTTAACATTGAGGATTTCCCCCACTGGGCAGAGAAACAGCTGATGTGCAATATATTTCCCAGGATTTATCTTTGACACTTCTGCTCTTGTGTACGGAATGTTTTATCAATATTTGTATCCATTTAACAATTACACATCTTTATAAACTGAAAGCTCAGTCAAATTGCATCAGCATCTAACAGTGAAAACACATGAACCTCGTTATAAATAAATTATCTGGAGTAATAAGAAGCTGGTGTTCTGTGAGCCAGCCATCAGCCTGATGCCCTGGTGTACACCTGGAGAAAGAAAAGAAATTAAGTCACTGCCATTCCATGCTTCAGATTCTGATGAACATAGAATAGAATGTGGAAATACAAAATATTAAAAGTATAAATTTTTCATCAAGCAAGCTTGTTCTTTTTGCTTCATCCCATCTTTGAAGCCTGTGACTCTCTTTACTGAGGTTACTGAGCTGTCTTAATATCTTACATCAGCAGTGGTTGGAATGAACAGACATAAATTATCCACAAGTAGGGGGGTCTCTAAATGAACAAGCTCTCAGAAGATATTCAGAACAATTGTGATCCCCAGCTTGCAGTTCCTGATATCCTATTTATTGGTTTTTTTACCTATTTTTATAATAATTTTTAATTTTTTTGTCTATTGTTGTTTTTTGTACCTATTTTTATCAGACAATATGGAGCACATGTTGGCAAATGCAGCAGAAATTTTTATTTTGTGGAGTTATCTATAGAAGCTGATTTTCATTTGTGCCCCACAGAAATTTATTATTGGCAAGCAGTTTTAATCAGAAGTGATATAACATCCGCCGTAGAGGTATAAAAGTGCATAAATATTTTTGTATTCTCAGTAGAAAAATAAACACTCCTGTAATATCTCATCTGTAACTTTACTTCTAAAACGTCCCCCTACTTTTAGCAACAATTATTATTGACAGATACCACCTATACTGTGTGGCACTCCCTTGAATCCAATTAACTGCACAATCATGCCCTGAGGTATTGAGAATAACAGCCCACACAAATATCACTTTTATTGGGCAGGAAAATTCACTTTCTATTGGAGTTAGCAGAGAGTTGATTCTTTTCCATGGTGTTGCTTGTGTTGTTTTGCTGAATCTCTTTTAGACTTATCTCTGGAGGGAAAGCACAGAACAAATTCCAGTTTCCAGCTGTAAAAATTCAGTTTCACTGGAGTGTGTGTGGAAAAGAAGGCAGGCCCTTGAACTCTATTGTGTTTGGTGCTTTGGATCCATTATTCCAACAAATTCCTGCAGATTTTTGTCTCCAGTGTGGATTATCTTCTTTCCTTTCATGCTTCCTAGTCTGTGATATCTTTCTCCTCCTGTGAAAAAGTAATCAGAAAGAACTAAAAGAGTGACTGAATTTTGTATGTCATCAGGAAAATGACTATGCTGTTCTTTTTAAAGGATTTTTTTGCCTTTTTTTGAGATTTTTATGTAGAAAAAGAGATATCAAAGTCACATGAAAGTCCTCTACAAGAAATTTTCTTCTGCCTCTCTTTTCAGTAGAGCAAGATAAAATAAGAATATGGTTCTATAGTTAACTAATTGAAAAGAAACCATATTTTATTGGGTAATGGAAAGATATTTCTACCTTAGACCAGGCTGAAATTTCCTGTTGTGGAGCATAAAAGAAACCTCAAAGTAACTTTGCTACTCAGGAAAACATTTGATCACATGATCATTGATTTTGGTTTTATTTCTGTACTGTTTGAAAAGTCTTAAGTCTTATTTACGTAAAAAATAAATTTTTCGCAGTGCCAAGCTCTGTGAAAATTTCTCTGGAAACAAATCAAGCTGCTCCCACAGTTACCTGAAATTAAGGAATGACTGTGCTGAGCTCTTGCCTCAGCTGAAGATGAGATGGGAGGGAGTTCAGAGGGCAGGATAAGGACTCTCTGCACAGCCTGGAGTGAAGTTGGTCTGAAACCATCACCAGCACCTCCTGAGGGAATCTGTTGGTTGAGGTAGGGCAGCAGTGGCAGGAGAATGCCATGGGTGGCAGTTCTGTATGAGCAACAGTGGCTGGTGGAGTGGATTCCATCTTGCCATCCCATTTCTGCTGGCAGCAGGTGGAGTGCAGTGGGATGGGGAGATGCTGGCCAGCAGTCCTTGGTGATCCCCATCTGCTTTCAAAACATTCAGTGAGATCTGCAGCAATGTGCCCACATCTCCAGCATCTCATCCAAAGCGTGGCACAAAATCCAGAGCAGTGTTAGATTTGTCAGGTCCCAAATCCAGAGCAGTGTTAGATTTGTCAGGTCCCAAATCCAGAGCAGTGTTAGCTTTGGCCAGGTCCCAAATCCAGAGCAGTGTTAGATTTGTCAGGTCCCAAATCCAGAGCAGTGTTAGATTTGTCAGGTCCCAAATCCAGAGCAGTGTTAGATTTGTCAGGTCCCAAATCCAGAGCAGTGTTAGATTTGGCCAGGTCCCAAATCCAGAGCAGTGTTAGCTTTGGCCAGGTCCCAAAAGCCCGTCTGGAAACAGAACCTGCTCCTCCTGGCCCGGGAGGGAGGGATGCCAGAGGTCACCTCTGTGCCCCCTGTGCGGTCACCATTGACAGCAGAACCATTGCTCCCTTCCATGGAACTGCAGGTCTGTAGCGAAAAAACCCCACGGGTGAGTGATTCACACTTCAGAGACACAACTCAGGTTGTAAAAGTTGGCAGCTGTTGGTAAAACATTTAATAGCTGTACTGGAGTTTGGGTGGGTGACAGCCAGAATGGAGGGAGGTCCAAGTTTGGGAAATTACCTTGAATCAGTCAAACCAAGGAAATAACTCATTCCTGAGGGATCAAACAGTAAATGTTTAAAATTTCTCTCTCACTTATCTCCCGCTCTCAGTTTCATGCAGATTTTCTGGTCACAGGTTTCACTAGGCTGCTTTTATGCATGCAGACAGTGCTGCTGAAGGGCTGCTGCTGAGCTTACCAGTTTCCTCAGGAAAGGGGAAAAATACTAATGGGCTGCTCAGACGCCACTCCATCAAATATTTAACCTCTCTCATTTCTTCCTCGCGCACACTGGTTATTCCAGCAGCTCTGCTTTAATTGTTTAGGGCTCAATTCTCACAGAGTGGCACACTTGTGACCCAATTTTGGTGCCATCCCATCCTTAACAGGCAGCGTGGGACTGGCAGAGCCGTGAGCAGCTTCCAGCTTTTCCTCATCTGCTGCTCCAGCATTCCTCTGATCCAGCTGAGGAATCCTTCCAGCCACGTGGTGGAGTTTCCATACAGAACTTTCTAATTTTGCCAGAGGTTAAAGGTAAAAGTGTGAGAAGAACAGATCTTTGTTCATTGTTTGACAATAACCAGAGAAATGTTGTGTACAGACTTCTGTAATGTCCAGAGGCTCAGACTCCTGGTAACTCAGCTCAGCTTCATCCATGATGTCTGCTGTCCTGGTTGTTTATTATTAACTTACTGCTAGTAGTAACTTATATTAATTAAGACCTACCAATATTAATGCTAATTTAAAATTGTTGACAAGTAGCAGTTCCTGTAAAGAGATTTTTCTGTACCCAATACTTTAAAAAATAAAATCACTGGGAAATGGAGAGATTCTAAGTCCATTGCTGAAGTTAGCAGCAGTATGGGGCTCCTCTAACCTGAATTTTTCCCCAGCCTCCTGGACCATGTGGTTTTTGGCAGTGGGAGGCTGCCATCCCTTCATTCTAATTCTGATGGAAATTGCTTGCCCCATCCCTGCTCTGTGAAGTGCAGCTGGTAATAAACTGCCAGCTTGCTCACATTTCCAAATGGCCTTATAAACTGCATTTCCAAATGCCTTATAAACTGCAGAAACGCTCCATGTGAGGGAACAGTACCACTCTGTGCTTATCTGAATAGAGCTGACAATTATAACGAAATCTGCTGCTCTTTTTCTCTTATATACTCTTGCAAGACAGAGAACTGCTTATGTCCAGAGTTTTATCTGAGTCTGCTGATAGTACTGAAATCTTTTGGAATCTTGATGGAAATTCAATTGCTTTTCTCAGAGTTCCCTCACCAGCTTTGTACATGTTCTTTCAGTAGTACCCTTGTTACAGCAAAGGCACGGGCAGATTTTCATTCAATGCTCTTTTCAGACTTCCCCCACCTGAAGATTACACAATTATTCTGGGGAAAGAGTGGATTGCAAAGAACTTTTTTTTTTTTCTTTTTTTTATGCCAGTTCTGATATTTATTTTACAGTGTGCATTCATCTAGTGATAATTATTCAGTGCTCTCTACTAGGATAAGGCATTCTGCTGAATATAAACAGTGGTGCAGCTTCTAAAGGTATTAAACAGTGGCAGCTTCTTTGAAATGAATAGGAGTTGCAGGTATTCTGTCTCTGCTTACATGATTATGTATGAATTTATATTTTATTCTGCTGTCTGTGTGGTACCATTGTGGTTCAGCAAAACTAAATCTATAGGGAAAAGAACTAATCAGATAGGAAGCTGAAACAGGTTATAAATGAGTTCACTGTGTAGTCAGAGAAG
This sequence comes from Melospiza melodia melodia, assembly GCF_035770615.1. Lineage (NCBI taxonomy): Eukaryota > Metazoa > Chordata > Aves > Passeriformes > Passerellidae > Melospiza > Melospiza melodia. Next base: position 18,589,815 of record NC_086209.1, on the reverse strand, counting down.
GAATATAAAAATCATATTCATTGCAGGAAGGGAGAGAAGATTAAAAATAGGTGGTGTGAAATGTGTTACCATTGTTCCCATCCAAATTAAAGTTGGAACATGGGCCATTCACGAGCAAAAGTAGAGAACATCATTTCAGTAAAAATTATCCTGGCTAATCATACTTTACAAATTATATAAAGTCTATTCTGCAGATTAATTCTGCAGAATTAATCACACTAAATGTTAGGACTAGAAATAGCAGGTATATCGGCTGGGAGTCCAGGCCCCTCTATCATTAGGAATTAAATTATATAATCCTATTTGCAAATGTTACAAGCTTTATTTTACAATTAATTAGATTTCATCCCTGACTATTGCTGTGAAATTGTTATCTAAACACTCTAAAACCTTACTCCCAGTGTAGGCATGATTAGGTAAAATTACAGAATTACTCAATCATTTAGGTTGGGAAATGAAATCATTGGGTCCAAGCAGTGACCAAGTCCCACCTTGTCCCCAGCCCAGATTACATTTCAGGCCCATTCGAATATTTCATAGCACATTTCCCAATGGCACATGAGATTTTGATGTTGTTGCTGGAGCAGCATGGACCACGGTCCCACAATCAGTCTCTTGAACACTTCAGGACTTTCCCTTTGTGTTGTTACATGTGTGGGGTTTGCAATTGCAGATAAACAGATCCTGCTCCAAGCCAGAAGGCCCAAGTTGTATTTGTGGAAATGACCCTGTTGGACCTCTTCCAGTCCCAATTAACCCCAACTTTCTGACATTTGAATCAGTGTTTTAAAACCATAATTCTTCTTCTAATTTCATCTTTCTTAATAAGATCTCTGAAAATGTGATTTGGTTCCAGTCTTGGTGCTTTTGAAAAGTTTGGCTTTTTTTTTCACTAGAAGTGAGTTTCGTAAAAGAAGGGAGGTCTTAAGAGTTGAAGCCATAATTAGAGGTAAATTGCTGTCCTAGGGGAAGATTTGTTCCACTTCCTCCCTCATTTTCAGTAACATGTAAGCGTTAGTAAAGTGTTTTAAGTGTACTGCATGTTATGCCAGTTTATATTCATTTGTTTAGTGCCTCCCAAGTAATAAGATGAAGGGTAACCCAATTTAATATGACAAACTCCACAGGTAATTAGAACCATGTTTAGATCAAATCTATTACTACATTAAATCTCCATTTGAAATGAGGAGCAAATGGACTTCATAGTGTTCTCAAATGTACCAGATAGCAGAGCTCAGGATATCAACCTTCCAAAGAAACCTTTTATGGGTCCTCTTTTAAAAAAAATTATATTATATGAAGCAAAGAGCTAATACAGCAAGTCTCACAGAACTAAAATTTCATATAAAAACGGTTTCCTAAATAGTTATCTCCATTTTGTCACTTTTTTAGGAATTCATCATTGGAGTCAGGCATAGTTAAGTTGGATTTTTCTGTTTATGGAGATGCAGAAAGAGATTTTCTCCTTTGCCTTTCTGTGTCACAAATCTTATAAGTGAGATAATGAATGCTGTGTAAGCATTTATTCACACTTTTAGCTTCACGATTAGGAATTGTTTCCACTACATTTGATACGTGACCAAACCTCAAATGTCCCTTGTATGTTGTTGAAATCTTTCTGCTCTAGAGCTGATGCCAGACAGATTCTGCATCCATCTGAACTTCAGCTAATGGCTGCTGGAAGTTATTCTTGCTATTTTAGACACCATGATCAGATGCAATGGAAAATGAAAATATGTTTTAAGTTCTTTTTGATGACTCCATTCCCAAAGGACTTTTGCTCCTTGTCAAGGTAGATAAATTCTGAGCCAGCCTCTGAATTGTTTCCTAACCTGCTGATCTCTACAGGTTGCCCAAAGTGGTTTTGGGCATTTACATCTAAGGGGAGGCAATAATACCAACCTGCCTTTCCCTCCAGCATCAATAACGAGAGTTCTTCCTTTTTCTGTTTATTAGTGTGCTACTGATTTTGACAGCGTGTTTATTTCCTTGGCCGTGGACAGAACTCCAGCTCTTTTGCAGGGTTGGGGTGAATTGTTTGCCCCCCTGTGGAACTGCTGAACCCCCAGCACGTTCGGACACGTGGAGCACCAGGGAGGTGGCAGAGCAAGGGCAGCTGGAAGGCACCACACAAAGCGTGATCTGTGAGGGGCAGGGATGTGTGAGCTCAGATTTACAGGCCCTGCTGAGACGCTCCCAGAATATTGCTCATAATAGCACCATACCCCATCAATCATCTCTCTATGGGCCTGTTCTAACTCACTTCTTTTAAAAGACAAGAAAAAGAGATATTTACAGCTTTCCATTTGTATCCTTAGCATGAATTGAAGCTTCATAGGCACTACTTATGGGGTTTATCTTTTTTTATTTTTACTTGATTTATCATTTTGCTGCTTTTTCTATTATTCTTAGCATTGCTTACTGTTGAGACATACAGGTGGAATTAAAACAAAACACAACATAAACAACTCTAATTCAATAGTGGAAGATTTATTGCGTTACTGCTGTCTGTTCATTCTTAATCTACCTGGCATTAATATGAATTTGAATATATTTAATACAGTCATCATGGACTCTACATCCTTTAAAACAGGATGCCCACTGCCCACACAATGCACATTTTTGTTCCTCTTTTCCTAAGTTATACACAAGTAAAATCACATTATTAAGATGGAATTAGTTTCTATCTGGCTTTTGTGTGGAATTTGAAAATTCTACTATCAAAGCAATAAGAGGAAAAATCTCCCTGTAACCAGGGAATTATAACTAGGGAATCAGGGCACAAAAGGAAGATACAAATATTCTCTCAATCCAGGGTGCCCAAAGCAAGGAAACAAATGCTGGTGTTGTCAGCACACCCATAATTATGTGGAACTTTGTATTCTTATACCATAGCTGCATTGACTGGTGAGCTGTAATACCATATCTATAAGCAGGATCAATTTTCAAAGCTGTGTGCTTGGGAATTAATGAAGACACCACATTCCCCAGAAGGAAAATGACCAGCTCTAGAAAATCCTAAATTAAAGGGATTGTACAGCATTACATGTGGTTTGTGCAACAAAGGCAATTCTAATTTGTATTTTGGAACAGGACTCAGCTGTTCTGACTATCAGACAATCTCTTTTTCTTTTTTAACAATGATGCATTTGCATTTCAGCTTCTGCAGGAACTGTAACAACAAACAAGTGCACAAAGGGTTTGTGTATCACCCACTAATCAGTCACTCAATGTGAGACAAACAATTCTTTTCAGGCAAGGTTTATTCCTATGTTTTAGACTTTGGAAGGCTTTTTGGAGTTCATATATCTGGTTTTTGATTGGTAAAATTTCTCCATTGGTTTTTCATCATATTGTTCCATTTCCAGGGTCAGTTTTGGGATTTCCAGTGCAGTGTTCAGACTTTGCTGCCCAGCCCAGAAAAACCCCTTGCTAAAGAACTCACTGTTGGTACATCAACCAGGATGGGAGGGAACAATTTACTGGTAGATTTCAGTTATCTCCTGTAAAAAATGTCCAACTGGGTGTCCCATTCTAATGGAGTGCTTCCTAGGAGCCATTTCTCCCTTTGCTAATTTTCTTGTCCAGTTTCTCCAATAAGCCAGAAGGATTTTTGTACTAGACTCATTTTTAGTTCAGTCCCTCTATATCCATGAACAGTTCCCCCATCCTGGTGTCCTGCCTCAGTCTTTGCTATCTGTGTGATAAGCATAAAAGTGATATTTCATGTCTATCTATGCTACCAGAGTATTTTTTTCCTTTTTTCCCTATTGACTGGCAGCAGCCTCCTGAATTCTAGAAGAAAATTAATTTTTCTGCTGAATTTGGTGATTTGGTTGTGTTGAGCCCGCTTCAAGTGCAGCTCTGTTATTGTGTAAGTACAGTCAGCCTTGAATATATAAAATTTCCTATGGCAGCCTAAATGTCCTTTAAAATGGTCTAGCAATGGCTGCACCTCCAGTGAATAAAGGCAAATAAATAGGTGATGTCAAAAGCTTAAAGCCACTCCTTGGCACAGAGTTTATCAAGTTAATTAAGGACCATTTCAGCATGAGGAACAACTGGTGGGGCAGTAGGTTGTGGTGCCTCTAGGATGATGAATTTAATATTCCTTTCCCAATTTCATTCACACATTGCAGTGACTCATGGAAATTTTCCCGCCATCTATTTTCACTCAGAAATTTCTGGGTTTTGTTTTTGCAGAGGATGTTCTAAGGAGAGCAGAGTTTGGGGGTTTGGCAGCCTGGGCTCGCCCCCTGTTCTCTGAGGGTCCAGGGAGCCCAAAGGCATCAGATTCCTCAGGGAGGGATGAGTGTGGGACTGAGTGACCTGTAAGCACTGAGAGAACACCTTCAGAGGGCTCTCATCTCTGCCCGCTGCTTCTGAAATATAATATAATAAATTTAAAGGGTGTTGAGCCATGGTTTCTATTAAATGCAAAGGAAACAAGGGAAAGCACAATTTCAGTGAAAAATACGTCCATAAGTAATTCCCTGGGGACTTGCTATGGTCTGGGGATTAGGTCTGGGATTACTTTCAGAATTTAGCAGTGACTTATTGTGTAATTTTTGGTAAACCGTCTAAGCTTGGAATTTTAAGTTTTCTATTGAGAGCTGAGGTTGATAGTTTTCCATCACATGCATTAGCATTTGTAAAGCATGCTGTGCCTCCTCTTCTCTGCATTAAACCAGCTTCTCCAGGTGCCTGGATTTCTTTTCCTTTATATGTTTTTAGAACTTTATAATTTCTTTTCTGCTCAAACTGTTAATGAGAAATGCCCTCCTATCTTCTAACCATGGAGCAGAATTAACATTTTATATATATTTGTATGTATGTATGTATGTGTGGATGTGTATAGCATTCAAACCAAAAGGATAGCTATATTTTGAGTATATGGTAAATGACGCTGAAAAAAACACAATACAAATAAATAAGTCCCCCACAAAAATGAGGAGAGAAGGAGGGAATAAAAAAAAGGAATTCAGCCAGTTGGTTTTGATTTTAATGGTTGCTGATGCCTCTTCTGTTTAGCAACATGTGGTGTGTGATCCATCATAGGGGTTTAGTTCATTTATTTTTGTGGTTGCTTCCTATTTCTGTTTCTTGGTCAGACATTTGGTGAGTGAATGGCCTCCGAGTAACCTTGAGCTGTTCTAGCTCAGGAGCAGGACATCTGTACAAATCCTGAGCTGTCCTGCCTTCCCAACTGTTCATTTACAGCGTTCTGGGGACATTTCTGCTGTCACCACTCCCAGTCTGGGATGGTGTGTCACTGGATACCCAATCCAAACTTGGTGCTGTTGAGGGGATACCAGCTGGTGTAGCTGTACAACCTTGTGTAAATCCTCACAGGGTGTTCAGGCTCCTACACACTGAAGCTGGGGTCAGAGGCTGCTGTCCTTACACATCTGCTGGCACCAACCCACCAAGCAGCCCCTGTTGTGCAGGAGTGAAATTGTTCCTTGTTTACCCAAGGTGAATGAAGAATTCTTGACTATTTTACACATCTCATGGTTGTAAGCCCACAAACAGCATGGTGGGTGAACTCAAACCCTTCTGTGCTGTTTCTTTATGCTTATCCTGCTAAGTGAACTTCTGTGCAACAGGTTGTTGGTGTTTGCCTGGTGCTTGGGTCCCACCTGACTGCAGGAACAGCTTTCAGGTATTTCCTGAGGTGAGTGAATAATTTATCAGTATTTTTACATATCCCATTGCTATCACTCCACAAACTGGAAGGACTTAGCATTTGTCTCATGCTATTTACTCCTACATGCCCCTCCATGTATCAGATGTCAGTGCTCACCTCTCTGTTGAGTATCAGCTGTCTGCCAGGAAAAACTTTCCATTTACCCTAGCAGCATTGCTGAGCAGCTGGAAAATAATTTTTCTAGCATGTGGCAGAACAAATTATTGCACAGGAGGGGGTTAATGGGATTGTCTGCCAGAGGAATAAATAATTGAAAGGACATGGATCTACTTATTAGCTTGAGTAGAGGCTTGATGTCCTAAATTATACCTTGTTAGAGGTAGGGAGCCTATGCTTTGTTTCAGCAGAAGCTGACTTCAGGAAACAGTGTCAGTGTACCTGATATTTTTGTGTGTCACATATATCCTAAGAAGCTGAAAAACTAGAATTTGTAGTAATCCTCACTTCAAATAAATATACCATTAATTTTCTCTATGATTTTTTTCTCTGTTACAGTGACACAACAGAGTCAGAAGGGCGGAAGGTAAAGTGCCATCCTCAGAAACAAATCTACAGATATTTTATTTTGTTCTTTTGTGCTGCTATCAGTGACAGGACTCTCTGCAATGTAAACTCCATGCTGGGTTCTTTTCATAATTTTCTTCATGCAATACTTTTGAAATGATGCTGTTTAGGTGATATAACAAACCTCTCTGCTGTTTTCATATTAAAAGCTTAAAATAAACTGCATCATGCAGTAGTATGAAGTAGTAACAGTTTTTCTGGAGCTGTTTGTCAAAATGACACGGTTACTTAAAATTTTATTCCTACTTGTTTTTTTGCATAGAAACACAACTCAAAGCTGACTGCTTAGACTAATACTTCTTACTCTCTGATTTTTTTTAATTGTATGCATTTCACAGCAGTACTTGCAAAAATACTGTTATAATTTTTTTGACAAAGAAGAACAAAGTGTTTTCTTAAAATAAGGGGATTTTTGGTTGGGGTTTTCTTTTTAAGAAAAAGAAAATGGAATATATTATTTTGACGTGTAGCAGAGCAGATAGAAGGCAAGGTATAGAAATTGCTAAACACATTCAGAGATTGATTTGGTTATAAGGTTATTATATGCTAACATTTGGGCTAAAGGTCTGGATATTTAAAAGTAAAACCAATAGCCCCTTGAAAATAAGATTATATACTTCTATGCATCTTCATGCAGTAAAGAACTCTGACAATCTTCCTGTAAATAAATGAAAATACAGGTTGCAGACTCCCAAAATCAGCTCATATGAACACCGATTCCAGCCCCCGACGATTTTACCGGGGCCTCGCGCTCTTCATTCAATCACCTTGGAGTGCCAGCCCCAAGTTAATCCTGGGGTTCTGATGCAGGACTGCTCCGCAGCAGAATTACCCGTAATTGCCTCCATTCCTGCTGACTGGTTATTTTTGCACCAGTGACTCAAATTAGGCACAGCTGGCCCTCGCAAGTCGGAGTTTAATAACAGCCAATTGTCACAAAGTCGCTGACGGTCAATGTTTTTGCCTCAAAAGGGTGAGAGGAGCAGTGACAGCTCTCCCCCTCTCCCTGCACTGAGCGAGGAGGGAATTTTCCTTCTGAAGATGCAGAAAGGATGAGTTGAGTAAGCTCCTTCCTGTGGGGAAGCGTTCTGAGCGCTTGCCGTAACGTTGAGGTGTCTGGAGAAGCCACATGAATATTTGATGGTCTGAACAACAAAGTGCAGCAAACTCCCCGCTCGTTTTTGTTCACAGGTATTGTACGTTGGCCCAGGAAAACTGGAAAATGGAAATTAGATTTGAATTGAGAGGGGTGGATGACCCAGACAGCAGTGAAACCTTTACATCTGAAATGAGACTAAGGGTGGCTGTCCAGGCACCAACACTAGCCCTTTCCTACAGCTGTTGGCTGATTTTACAAAAAAAAAAAAGGCATTGAAATCCAGAATAATGAAATGTAGAAGTCCACAAGTCAGCCAGAGCAGAGTCTTACTGCTGAACAGGCAGCAGTCTGGGTCTTGCTGTCATTTGTTTGCTGCTTCTAGCATTTTACATAGAATGCTATCTGATGCTCTTTTTCTCAGTAGAGATGGGAATATCTTTTGTGGCAAACTTGGCAGGACCTTTTTAAAGGACTTACTGTGAAGATACAGTTCTGTCAAACACAGACTGAAAATACCTCGAGAAATCATCTGCTGAGTAAATCCACGGATTTGTGATGTCAAGCTTCAAGGCAGTGCTTCAGCTGCATTTGGCTCTGGCAAAGTGCACAAGCCTTTGCAAAATTCCCTGTTTAAATTCTTGCTGGCTTTACTGCAGCAGGGTGTGCACACCTGATCCAGCATCTGAGAAATTCAGATCCATTACTGTGTTTGCCTCAGTGCTCACCTGTCCAATTAATACAAAAGAATCTCTTGAAGTTAATTAATATTGCATCAGAAGAGATTTCTGGTGACAAAAGCCACAAATCAGAGTTGTTGGAAGTGCTGGTTTTCATTCAGTGCCTCAAAGCTCTCCTGGAACACCAGCAGCATGCATTCAAAAGCAATGTGCAATGCAAACAGGCGTACTGAAAATAATGTGAAATATTTGATACCAGAATCCACAGTGAATCCAAAGATATTTGCTGCTTGTGTCTTTCTACATCATTTTTTGAGACCTTTAAGAACCACAAATGCCAATGCAGAGACAGAATGTCAAGACATCCCAAGGGTAAGTTGAATAGAAATTCCCTAGAGCCTATAAATCTATTTGAAGGTGATAACCTAATCACAAGAATGCCTGTCAAATCTCAAGGAAAGTGATAAGTAAAACAGTAATTCTGTGGAATATGGACTTTTACTTACCTGGCTTGACTTTTCCTCCTGCTCTTTAACCCTTCTGCCCTTCAAGTCTCAGAAAGTGGTTGAGAAGAATTCTTTGGTGTCACAAAGAAGGCTACAATGCAGATTTGTACTTGCTGAGCTGGAGATGTTGAGCACTTGAATTCCCCACGGAATCCTCCACCCAGTGAGGATCTGCTTGGGAGCCAAGGTAAGGAAACCAGCACAATGTGGTTGTGTTCAATTGGCCATTTGTCCTCTTGTGAAAAGGAAGGTTCCATGGGACAACAGGCCCCGGGTGATGCTTTAAAGCTCAATTTTTGGGAGTGATGTGGCCCAAGAGATGCTCGCCAAGGGTGTGCTGAGCTCTGTGCTGCCATCCAAAGGGAAATACAGAGAAACCTGGAAAAGTGAGCAATAAACGACTGGATCAAGGTCAGGACATCAGGTTGGTTTGTAGCACCTTCCTTCACTGGGTCCAGGACCTCTGGTGGCCTGGTGGGTGCCAGCTGTCAGTGGAAAGGCTCGACCAGCTCCACTTAATGAGAGCCCTTGTTTTTCACAGACACGCCTAATAAACAGTCCCATTAAATTCATGGACCAGCCAAGGATCCTAAATGATGGAAAGGATGATTAAATCTCAAAATTAACAAAGCGATGGAGAAATTAAAAAATACCTGCAGTCCTTAACGATATGACTCTTTATACAAAACTGGGAATGCAAAGCAAGGAATTGCACACTAAATTCAACACAACTGTATTAATTTGAAGGAAAAGAACCCAAACTAGAATTTTTTTCTTGCATTAATTAATTTCTATTAAATCAATAAAATAGCTAACATGAATGTTTGCATGAGCAGTATTTCACATGCAAGAAATGATGATATTCACTTGATTTAAGCTCTCTAATCAAAGTTTGAGTAATGGTACCATGAAGTTCTACAGATTCAGTTCACTATATTCATGCTGCTCCCATTAATTCAGCAGATACAGTAGTGTAGAAAACATGCATATAAGGGATTCTATATGAAAACTGAAAAATAGATTAAAAATTTTTGCTTTTAGCTACCAGTGAGCCTTGATTACAATAAATCCAATATACCATGAATTGCACTCATGTATGAGTATATAGAGTCTTTCTTGAGTCATAAGTAATTAAAAGTCAGGGGAAAATTTCAGTTACAGACCCATAATAAATACCTTGGTTTATCTGTGGTTTTCTTTGTTTGACAAGGGGAGAGCAAAGAGGGTGTATATATGAAAATGTCTTAAGGAATGATTAATGACTGTACATATTAGAGCAGCACCTGAATTATTTAAAATGTATGTGTGGTGAGCTTCCTGGTTTCTGTCAGCCACTCTAGTAAGGTGTATCTGACAATGATTTGTGCTTGTTGGGGTACAGCTGCATTGGGAAGATGTTGAAGAGATGAAGTTGTTGCAGTGAATTTTTCTTTCTGATGCTTACCTGAACTTGAACTTCCATTCATGTATTTTATGTGTCAGGATTTACTTGCTGGTAATGACAAGAGAGATGAACTCATTAAAATGGGTGATTGAGTGAGATCACTGGGTGAAACATTGGAAAAAGTGTTTTAAGTCTTTTGAATTGTCAGTCTGGATTGCAATAACCACCACGTTTAAGGGAAGGAGGATCTTCAGGCCATCGGCTGCTGTTTCCCCGGGCTGGTTCCTGAGGGTCAGCCTTGCTGAGCTTGTCCTGACCAGCTGAGCCCTTACCTTGGAGTCTGCTCAAATCAGGTAAGAAAAGCCTCATTTGTAGCTTTTTTCTTCCCAGAGTGCTTTGGTAATGGCCAAAGTGTGATGGTTATGGTCCATCTCTCTCCTTGTTCTGCCCACCTAATTCTGTGTGCTGCCATTTACCTCAGCTGTGGCCCTGCATTACAGTTAGGGGGAAAATTCCATGTATTGTCCATCACAGGTCTTTGTTATAGGATCAGTTTCTGTCTGAGTATGGTACTGACTGTATTTTATTTTTTTTTTTATTACTTCAGATGTGTTTAATCAAAAGACAGGAGTTAAGCTTTTGTTAGAATGTATTCCATGTGGCCACGGGAATTCTTGTGTCCCATTTCTTCTGTCCCTCATTGCCAACTGGCTGCTCTACCCCTCACACCCCATGAACTTATAATTACAGGAAATAGGGGCTTATATGCTATATTTATTTCAACTGTTAGTGAAAACATCCCTGGAAGGTTAAACTTGGTTGAGAGGAGACCAATCCCAAAGTACTTTTCATAAGGATCCAGTGTTGACTCAGATATGAGATGGATTTCCCTTTCCCAGAAAAAGAACAATTTCTTTTTTTTTTTTTTTTCCAACAAAGGGAAAATGATATAGTTGATGTTTTCCCTGAAAAGTACAGCAGGTGAACAGTTCAGCAGTTATGCTAAAAGACCCCATAAGGCAAGCTAATTAAATGTGGTTGGAGCAGGGAGCTCTTTATTTCTGAGGCAGAAGTTGGCTTTTAGTTGACTTCTCTGGAAGATGTGTCTGTGTGCCTTTTTACATGCCTGGAACTTTTGGTAGCCACCAAAAAAATTGCAATGCCATTGTGGAAGCATACCTATTCCAGAAGTGTTTTTAAAATGTTATGTTATTTCGGTTTATTTTGGTTTTCTTCTGCAATCTTATTCAGTGCCATCTGCTCTTTTCTCTATTTTGTTTCTGTTTTTAGGCTGTACTAGAGAGAACATAATTTCTAAATATTTCTGAGATACCAGGTCTACTTCTGATGATGCACGCTAAAAACAATTGACATTTGCTTGCTCTCCTATTATTACTGCAAAGAGAAACATCCAGAAAGACTCATAAAGAAATGAAATACTTTTCCAGACACGCTCTTTGGGCAGTTCAGACATTTTAGCTTTTCAGCTAGAGACCCTTTTAAACTAAATTTATATAAAAGTACTATAGCTTAACCCACATATTTCTAAGGAAGTCTCCTGGATTTTATTAAGTTACAGAAAATCCAAATGACACATGATTATTGTTCTCTTTGCAGTTACAGATGGGAAAATGCATTTATTACATTTATCAAGTACTTAAGGCCCTCTCAGCCATGCACCTACCCAGATGGAGGATATTCCTTGTTGTCAGAGGTATAATAAAATAACAGGATTATTGCCATAGCACATTTCACTTTCTTAAGTGCAAACCTTTCCTCTCAGCTTGATTCCTTACTGCCAAAGCTTATTCCATCAGGAGAGACATCTCCTGAACCCTGCACTTTATCTATTTAATTGTGTTTAAGTTGGTGAGGGTAAACGGGGCTGTAATTAACTTCCAGGAATAAAAGACATTTTATGATTTCCAGTAGCTGAGGAAGGACAGGCACACTCACAGCGTGTGTTGGGAACAGGCAGCTCCGAGTCCTTGAGCCCAGAGTTTGACCTCTCCTCTCCTGCAGTCAGCAATGTCCTGAGGGTTCTCTTTGCTTCCCAAGTTACAACTGTATGTAAAATTATATTATTTATAAAAGTGCTGCCTTAAAAGGAATATTCTGTGCTCCAGAGTTCTGTTTGTCCTAACTTGAAGTCTGTCTCATAGTACATTTTCAACTAAGTGAAATTAAAATAAGGATACAGTGAAGTAAAATACATCCATTTATTTGACATTGTGGATTATTTCCAGTTACTTACAAAGTATTTGTATCCTATAACTGTGTTAACAACTTTTGAAGGACTTTAAGACCGTAAAATCACAACCTTTGATCATTTTGGTTTATTTAATTAGGATATAACCTCTAGGATAATTTTGCAGGGTGTATTTACCAGTGATGGGCTGTAAGGGATTCAAGATTTTGCTCAGCATTTTCCATTTAACATTAACTCATTAGCATTAATTTTGAAGCATTTTCAAGGATTTTGAAAGCATATTGAGGTAACCTATTGCCCTGACATTTTTTAGGATTTATCTGTCAGCCAGGATGATGTGGGAGTTGTGTTGAAAGACTTTTTGAATGAGTTTGGGTTTTATCACATCTGAAAGCAAAAATTTGAGTTGTTTCTGAAATTGATTGTGAACTATTTTACTGCTGTAATTTTTAGGACAAGGGAAGACTTTCAAACTGTAATGTCCTTAATAGTGGGCAGTTAATAAGTAGATGAATTGGGAAGAAAAAATTTAATTCAGTTTTTAACTGATTTACTTTTAGTCATTCTCTATCAGTGTTCCAGAAAAAGCATTAAAAAGCTGAGACCATTTCCTGTAATGCAGGAAAGGATAGGAATATTCTTAATAAAAAATGCAAGCAGCTACCAGTGTTTAATTTTCCAGCAAATTTACAAATATACTGGAAATTTTAAAGTCCTATTCGAGGTATGTACATGGTAATATATTTTATCACCTTGTTTGGGGGTAGGATGAGTTGCAGCATCAAGTTGATTTTTGAGTTTTGGGCTCCACATGAGCAGAGGGACATTGAGGGGCTGGAGCAGGTCCAGGGAAGGGAATGGAGCTGGGGAGGGAATGGAGCCCCAGGAGGGGCTGAGGGAGCTGGGAAGGGCTGAACCTGGAGGAAAGGAGGCTCAGGGGGGCCCTTGTGGCTCTGCACCACTCCCTGAATGAAGTTTGGTGTGTTCAGGTGATGGTCACTCTCCTTTCCCAGGTAACAACTGAGTGGACAAGAGGAAATGGCCTCAAGTTATGTCAAGGGAGGTTTAGATTGGATAAAGGGAAAAGAAAAAAATCACAGGGTTGTGAAGCTTTGGAAGAGCTGCCCAGGGAAGCGGTGGAGATGGTGGAGCCACCATCCCTGTGAGCCTTCAATGAGGATGTGGCACCTGAGGACATGGTTTGGCTGTGAGCATGGTGGCGGCACTGGGTTGATTTTCCAGCCCTGTGCTTCCATGAATGGTGCATGGGAACATTGAGATGCTGCTGGGAACGTGTCTGAGCACTTCATTGGAAACCTCTTCCTTCAGGTCTGGCTATCTTCAGCCTCTGCACCTTCAGCTGTTGTTCAGTCTGTCTTGCTGCTTGAGGGGAAATGTTCTTGGCGCTTCTTGAAGGCCTGGCACCATTCATGGGTTCCTCACCCCAGTGCAGGGCAAATACACACTCCTACTCCAACAAACTTTTATTCCATATATTAACCACTCCCTGAACCCAAATTTTCTCTCCACTTTACTTTGTAAGGGATAATCACCTCTACAAAAGGAGCCTTGCTGGGAGCCGAGACCTCCCTGCTGCAGGCGTGGCTCAGAGCGTGACCTGCTGTGTTCACTCAGGCTTCACCAGGCCGTGGAGCGTGGCAGGCGATCGTTTACAGGTGAAGTGCACTTGTGCTTGAAATTCAAAGACTTTTTGATGCTTCTGAATCCGTTCTCTCCCTGACTGGTTTCATAAAGCAGGAGCTGCCATGGTTACATTTGTGTAATCAGATGGTGGCACCTTCCCTGTTCAGTCTTGGAGCAGGCTGGGTCAGCTGCGAGTTCTGCTGCGTTCTCTGTGCAAATGGCAACTTGCATATTTTGCTTCTTGCAGCTTCCTCTTTCATTTCAGTTTCTGAATTTCATGAGGTCAAAAAAGGAATTACATAGAGAGAACAAAATATGTTTGTTTATCAGCTAGAAAGACAGTTTATAAAACCAAGAAGTCAATATTTTTGTTCAGGTAGAAGCAGAAACAGTCTGTGTTACCCATCTGCATTTACAGATTCATTATACTTTTGAAGATCATAGAAATTTTCAGAAAAAAATATTATTTTAAATTTTAAAAATATACAATATTGAAAATATCCAGCATTAATGCTTTGATTGAGACATTTCAGGTTAAATGTGGGTTCGGTGATTATATTTTGAACTTTTATTTAGATGTATTTTTAGTACCATTCCTCCTTTCAAAAAGGCATCTTGTGTTTATTACCAGAAATAGAAGTGCATTTGTTGAATTAATATCTTATGTAGTAACTCAGTAGATTGAGAGGCTGTTAAATCTGAGATATTCATATATGTCTGTGAATCATCGCAGCCATTGCTGGTTATGATCATCTTGTTAATTCTCAATCCAGCTTTTCCTTCAGCCTTTCATCTCCTGTTTGCCTTGCCAAGCAATTAAGTGCCAACTGAATGCATTCATCAAAAATAATTTAGTTCCCTATTGAAAGCTTTTATAAAATGTCCAATATTGTGTGAGCCCAGCTTTTGGTGAAGTTGCACCAATATGAAATTTTCACTTGGAAAAGCTCTGAAAACTATTTTTGCATCTTTGGTAATTCAAATTATATTGTTCCTGCATCATCATCCTTATGTAGCCATGGAAAACTTAAGACAGAACATGCTTTTTACTTGATTATTGCAAGCAAACATTTCTGTTGAAACTTTCTATCTTTGTAAATATCAGCAAGGTGTGAAAATATGTACTCACTCTTCATAAGTCCTCCTTTGTTAAGCTTTTCTCTTTACCAGCTGCATCACCTTACAGTGTTTTTCACACATTAATATGCATCACATTTTCTCTTTATATACTCTTTTATCAAGGGCTCCTCTTGTCCAGAATCTAAAGGGAGTCTGGAATGAGATAACCTTTTCCTTTTACTCAAAATTAGATCGTCCATGAAGACCTGCTTGAATTTTTCAGTAGGAGCTGAACACTATATCTCTATTTTTCTTACTATTTAATTATTTTTTACTAGAATTTTTATGTTTTTTAAATGAAAACAAAGGGGACCTGCAATGCATTAGAGGAAAATCTCTCAGGAATGTCTCATTTTGTCACCAAGGAAAATATTTATTGCAAAAATTCTCTGAATTGCTCTTGGTGCATCAAACATGAAAACTTACTACTTGTACCTTCCCTCCTCGACTTTTATCTGCTTAAGAGATTCATCATCCAAAATTCTGGTACCTGGGAGCACAGCCTGACACTGTTGGTCCTTATGATCTCAAATTCCCAAACAGTTGCTCTTATTAAACAATTTTTCTACATGCCAGGAAACCTTGTTTGTGTTTGCCAAGCCTTGAAGAATAAAACTATTCCTCATCTAAAATTTTGTGACAGTAGAGAATTGTTAGGAAAATCTGCTTGGTTCCCACTTCTAGGGGAATTTTGTCAGAGGGGGGAAAGAAATAAACAGAAATGATGTAGGTGGTTAATATTTTTATGCATCTTTCATTGCCTTTCCAAACATATTTTAAACATAGATGGAGTTATCCACACATGATCTATTTCTAAAATCATTTTTAATAAAGAAGAGGTTCTATTCTCACATCCAACAATGGAAAATGTGTTTAAAACCTTATGGGTTTGCCCAAGCTTCTGTTCTTTATTCAGAAATGCCCTCTTTCTGTAGAGAAAGCAAACTCCAATATCAGGCCCCAGAAGTTTTCCTTGAGTCGCACAAATACTTTTTTCCAAGTGAAGCTAAAGGTTGTACATCCTTGGATAAGCATCTGGTTTTTGCAGTGCAAACAACGATAAAGAAAGCAAAAGCTGAATAAATCCAACTGCCTAAGGTATAAAATGTCATGGCAGCAAAAAAAAGGCTCCAAACCTTCAGAAGCCCCAGTGCTAATTTGATGCCTTTGTGAAGAATATTTTAATAGGAAGCTTCAGACTGTGACAAATCAAGTGCCTGTGTAGTAAACTGGTTTCAGGCTTTTTGTTCTGGTGCCTTTTTTTTATTTTTAAAGTACTTCATTAGGTGCAACTCTGCATAGGTGTGGATCTTTTGAACTGTCATTTACAAGGAAAAATGAAAGCACCTTGTTATTGTGGAGTTCTGCTCGAAGTGCTGGGGGCTGTTACTGGGTACACGAGATCACAGGGTGTTTGTTTGGGGCAGGGGAGTCAAATCTGAGATTTTGGACGCAATAAACTTGTCTCAGATCACAGAGTGGAGCAAACTGAGGTGCTGCCCTTCCTGCCATTTTGGTGTAGAACAAACAGAGGCCAAATAATGCACAAATAACATATCTTAGTTTGTTGGGTTTTTTTCCAATATGTTTACAGTATTGGTTTTTATCCATTCTACAGTGAAAGTAAAAGAAAGACAGAACCAGAGAAAACCAAAGTGGATGGGTTCCATTTATAATCATAATTTACTGTTTGAAGAGTAAGCTCCTCAAATGAAAATAACTCTTGACCGATTTTTGATAAAGGAATTAGGAATTTTTTTTTGATAGAACAGTAATCAAAAGAAGACAATAGAAGCTGGGCATGATTGTTTCCAGATTCACTCACAGAAATTAGCAGCTCCTTGTCTCCTGTCTTTAACTTCATGCCCTGGTACTTGTGACATGCTGACCAAAGGTGAAGATTTTATTTTTATATCATGGTTTAGGGTGCTGTTTGCAAATGCTTTGTGGAAAACTTTCTTCTTGATGGAAATTTCAGTCAATATCAGCCAGAATAATAACTGGGAACTAATGAGAAGTAGATACCAAAGACTTTCTTAATGTTTGGTCTTTAGAAGTTACGCTTTTGAAGTTGTCCTTTTAACTTGAAACCAAAAAAAGTTAGGAACAGGTAACTGAGGGATGGGATTGCTGATTTTAGATTAGTAAAACTCATTAAACAGATCAGCTGGGCTGGAGATCCAAGAGCAGAAGCAATCTCATGGAGCAGTTAAAAGGTAACAGCAGACCCCTGCCCAGATAATTGCTCAGAAATGGAGAATCAGGAATTTCACAGCCCCAGATACAGATGGTTTTTGTTCCTGGGAATTCCTCAGTGTTCTAGTTTAGAGCACTGTCATTGAACCACACCTCCATTGATTTAAAGTCTTTGGCTTAAGGCTTGTGACTTTTACAGTCCAGAATACAACAGAATGATCAGAGTAAATCTGAATTGTGGTGAAAAAAAAAGAGGAGGAACTCAAGAGCTGAGAAATGAAAAAAAGAAAAAACCAACCAAAAATGTTCCCTGAAATTTCCTGTGGGGAGGAAATGGAGAAAAGGGGAGATATTAAAATTATTACCAAAAAACCTCCAAAAAGACAAGTTTTGTCTTGAAGCACTGGATGAGTTCCATGTGAGTTTCAGGAGAGCTGTAAGTGGCTGCTCACTTCCCACTCACACACATGTTCGTGGCTGTTATACCCCGTTAGCTCCCTTTCCAAAAGCTCCAGAAAAGCCACAGCATTTGTCTCTGTGGTGGTAGCAATGTCTGTTAATGTTATCTTTTGTGATTTCATCTTCCCATAACGTCTGAGAGCCCTGCTTTAAACTTGCAGTCTGTGATTGTGACGGGCGAGATAAAATTTTCAGTGAGATAGAGCAAACTCACGCTCCTGTGTGTGACAAATTGCAATGACAAGGCTGTGTTGATAGCAGCTTATGATGTGAAATGAAATCACAACCACAATGCCATAAAGATGTGTGCTCAGGGCATCTTTACAGAGCTCCAAGTGAAAGGAGATGTGGTCACAATGTCTGCCAGGCACTCTCTGCTCCTTCCCTGCACTTCATTTTATTGCTGGAGCTGGCCAGGGCTGCTCAATAAAAACACTTCATGCATTTCAGGCTTTTTTTCTTTCTTTTCTTTTTTTTTTTTTTTTTTTGTGGCTTTGCTGGGTATCTCTATTCCAGCTCCTGTGCAATGGGTACAACCAGCATCTGAAAACTGGCTCTATTCATGATACAAATGCAATAATTGCTGTAATGCTGATTGGATTCATTTGATTGGCTGAGCAATCCAGCTGAAAAATGGACAACAGGAAAGGAGAAATAACAGCAGCTATGGAATGCATTCCATGAAACTTCAGGGGGTTCCATCCATTTATTTATTCATTTTAGCAATTCACAGGACTGACAGTAGAAGTAACTGTGGTAATCTCTTCTTCCTATCATGGGTAAAATTTAGGTGCCTAAATATAAAAATCTAAAGCCTAAATATCAATTTTTTTTTATATTAAAGGCAGGTTTTTGGGGCTGGCATGTGTAACGATGGATGGGAGTCCAGCCCTCCTCTGATGCAGCAGCCAGAGGCTACAGATGAAATTGCAAAATGGCACAAGGAACCTGAACTTTCACTGCTTAGAGTTGTTGAGCAGTGACCTTTATGGCAGCCAAAATTTGGGATTCTAGGAGGTAAAATATGGGCTCTGGAAATGGCAGGAAACAGCTATTGCAAACCTGAAAAGTAATAGGATTCGAAATTTCTGCAATTTTTAATAATCTCAAATGTTGTTAAGCCCCTAAGGGGAAAAAAGAGTCTCCAAATCAGGACGTAGACTTGGAGGTGAGGTCCTTCCAGTACAGAGAAATGTGCACTCAGAGGACAGCTGTAGATAGCCTTGAAACTATTTCAGTTTCCCAATATGATCTACTAAATAAATTGCTACTGAAGAACTGAGTTTTCAGCTTTCTGAACAATTAGATCAATAATCAACTGGGGGAATAAAGAAAGCTAGAAAATAATTCCTACACAGGACCCATGCAGGAGCAATGTTCCTAATTACTTTAATTATTAATTTGGTTTTAGTTTTTTTTCTCTAGCATTATTATTTTAGTAAAGTACCATTCAAAGGGTAATTATCATTACCTGCTCTGCAGTTGCTGTAAATGGTGGTTTGCTTCCTCAGTTCCAGGCGTGCTCTGCTTCCATCCAAAGTCTGCTTTTGTCATTGATTTCTGTCCATCACACAATTAAAACCATAAATAAATCATACTTTTAATGTAGAAGGAAGGGTGAAAATGAATAATTACCATAAACAGGTTTTCTGCAGTTGATTACAAACCAATAATTACCACAAAGAGGTTTTCTTCAGTTGATTAAACAACAAGCAATAACTGATAATGGTGATGCAAACTATATTTCCTACCAATAGGTGCCAGTATAAGCTAATTAAGCTCAAGTATATAATGACAGGTTTAAAGGAGACATTAAAATATATATTTTTTTTTAAATTCCAACAAATTCTCTTCATAATTTATCCTTTTGGGTGAGGCATAACCTTTCTTGGGAGTGCTGATGGCAGAGGTTGTTCTGTCCCTTCCCTGCTTTTCTCTCCCCTCCAGTATGAACATGAGCAACCCTTGCTTCTGTTCCTAGCTCATAGATTTTGTTATCAGTCTCCTTTTTAAAACCAGAAATTCATGGAAGATCTTTATCAGGTAAAATTTAGAGGGAAAGAAGGAGCAGAGAGTGATACCTGCAGCTGAATCCTGCCCGTGCAGGTTCCAGCAGCTGGGCCTAATTTATAGGAAATAACTATTGTGGAAGAACAGATTTAACTCCCACTGCAGTGTTTCTTCAGTCAGATTTTCCACTTTAAGCATTCCAGATGTGCCTCAAACTTGGCCTCACAGACCTTGGTGAGTGTTTTGTGAGCAAAGCCATGGAGCATCCATCACTGTGCATCCTCTGTGTGCAGCCTCCCCTGCTTGGTGCCCTGCTGTAGATATCTGTAGCCAACCATGTAATTTAATCTCATTCCTATTCAGTCTTAATGGAGAGATGACCTTTCAACAGATTAGAATTGATTTGTTTATAAATCTGCTAGCCTTGTCAAAGCTTTGTTGTTACAGACAATAATTTTGCTATCATCTGCCTGATACTTATCAGTATATCATAGCAGCTGTAATGACTTTTTTTTTTTAAATTTTCTTTTTTTTTTTAGCTCTTTTTCAGCTTTTATTGGAGCCACCTCCTCCAAAGCTTGGACAGTATCACTGGTGAAGCCTCTCTCTGTCTAGCACATGAAATGTCACTCTTCCTTCTCTTTAATTTCTCAACTTCACTCTCATTTTAAGTGTGCTGGACAAGGCTAGATCAAACAGGCCTTGAAAAGAATGAACTTGTCAACACCATCAGAGTTTCTCAGCCCAAGTTTTGCTTTCTTTTCAGTTGGCATGGTTGTGTCACAGTTATGTTATCTGTTATCTGTAGAGACTCTGCTGCTCCTGCAGAAATTCACATTGTGCCGTTGCTGCCCTTGGTGGCACTCACCAGACTGAGCCCTTCATCCCCTTTGCAGCCTGTCTTCACTTCCTCAGGGCTGTTTGGGTGGGGATTTTGTCTGGGTTCATTTTTTCAGTAATTGAATAGAGCCTGTGACAATACTCTTGTTCTCTGCACGCTGCTTTTGCAAGGAGGGAATGGAATGCACTTCTTAGATTTAACAGCAAACACGGAATTAATTGCTTTGCAGCTTTTTCAGTGAGTTTCAATCACACCAGCCTCACAAGCATACAGGTGTTTGCACAGAAAGGCAAATTTGGAGAGCTGCTGAGCTGAAATGTGCTGAGGAACGTCCTGTTGGTGGCAGCAATAACTTAGATTTCACTTGTTGGGAGCTGTGAAGGTGACAGAGCTCCTTTGCAGCCCTGTGTGCAATAATGGGCTTGCTGTGCATTTGAACACTCTACATTGATTCTTATCTCTTAATAGCTATTTAATCCAGACTTCAAATCACACATTGGGTGTAATGTACAGTAATGCTTTGCATGAGCTTGTGAATCTGGGCTAAAGAGCAGTGATATGCCAGGGATGTTTGGAATTCCACAAAAATTACCCTGTTTCTGGTGTTCAAGGGTTTGGGAGATTTTTTGTGGGTTTTTATTGGGTAGTGTTGTAATTCCAGGAAAGTTGTCCTGGTCTGGTGTTCAAGGGTTTGGGGTATTTTTTGTTGGTTTTTTTTGTTTGGTTTGGTTCTTTGCGTTATTTTTGTTTGTTTGATTTGTTTCTGTTTTAGGATTTGTTTTGTTTTAGGATTTTGTTGTTGTTGTTGTTGGGATTTTTTTAGGGAAAACCATGATCCAGTGCCTGTGTGCTCTTCAGGATGTCATAACAAAACATTTGTAGTTTCCCCACTCATAACACATTTTGGATACTGAGGATACAGCTCTTCTTGCACGGAAAATGACTGGTGGGTGGTTGTTCAAGGTGTGTGCTGCACAAAAACATCCAGCAAAATGCAAGGGGCACACATTTTAACTCTGATTTGGGCTGCAGGCAGTAATTGGTGACAGAGGCCAGTTTGGGCTGAATGTGCACTAAGTAATTATTTCAAGTAAAAGCAAGATGGTTCTTTTGAGGTTAAATAACTTCCTTAGACCTCATTTCAGTGTCTAAAGGGGCTACAAGGAGCTGGAGAGGAGCTTTGGACAAGGATGTGAGGTCAGGACGAGGGGAAATGGCTCTGAGCTGAAGGAGAACGGGTTTGTATTGGATATTAAGGAAAAATTCTTCCCTGTGAGGGTGGGGAGGCCATGGAATGGATCTCCTGGAGAAGCTGGGGCTGCCCCTGCATCCCTGGCAGTGCCCAAGGCCAGGCTGGATGGGGCTGGAGCCACCTGGGACAGTGAAAGATGTCCCTACCCATGGCAGGGGTTTGAAAGGAGGTGATGTATAATGTCGTTCCAGCACGAACTGCCCCATGATTCTCTCATCTCCATCTGTATCACTCTAAATCACACCACAATGCATTATTACCCTGCAGTGCAGCACCAGCTGCTGAAGCTGCCCTGCACAAGGACTTTGACATACAACTTTAGGAGGTCACAGATGTTTGTGCGGTTTTCAGGGGCTGTTTCTGTGCTGCAGCTCCCAGCCTGGGGCAGGGGGGATGTAACTGAGCAGTGCCACAGCAAATCCTGGCAGTGACCTCTTGGGAGGGGTTTGCTGGCCTTGGAGAGGAGCAGATCCCTGCCAGAGAGAAGGGACAGACTGAAAGCAGCCACCCCCAAAATGTGAATGGGCTGCCACAACTATTTTAATTTCCACCATCTGCACTCAGAAGCAAGGGAAGAGCTGTCTGCTGGGGGAAATGCAGATCAGCCTGGAGCGCCAGGGGGTTGTGGTGCCGGTGGCTTTGTCACGATTGTCCCCCCTGGTTCCGTCCCAAATGCCAGCTCTGCCCTCCCAGCGTTCCTGCTGAGCACGGTTGCGCGCGGAGGTGGAATTCAGCTCAGCACTCTCTGTCCCTTCACTGCTGGGAGGAATGATTCCACTCCTGCTCATCCCTTCTGGGAGCAGAGCAGGCACTCCTGCGTCTTTATCACAGATTGTACCAGGTTACTGCGCACAGGGGATGAACTTGTGGTTCTGTCGTTCCGTTTGTCTGGCTGGGAGTTTTGTCCACTCATTCATTCCCCCTCCATCACCCTCCAGATTAGCTTAGGCAAAACTGTTTGCAATGATGGGGGTTGTTTTCCTCTCTAGCTGCAAAGAGAAAAACCCATTTACTGACATTAGCATTTCCCAAGACTTTTAAAAATGAAACTTTTTTTAACAGAGTCATTTTGAAGTCAGTAAATTAAACCAGAATTTGTCCCCCAGATTTCATTTCTAAAGCTGCAGGATACAAATAAAGTGTATCTTATGGCAGATAAGTTTTGTACAGCCTCTCCTGTATTGCCATATTTCTGCACAAAAGCAGAGCTTGCAAGGCTGTGTTGGACACTTGCAGGAGAGATGTCCATGGCCATTAACTTTCATCCAGCCCTTTCAACACACTGTATAATATTATTTTACAGATTTACTTGGCATCCAGGGGTCCAATACAATCTGATAAATAATGTGAATTTGTTGCTTTTTATCTGAAGTCCTCCAAACTTGTAAATATTTTCTTATCTCAAGGTGTCAGTGCCTGTTATTTCCTTGTCCTTGTTTTGCTTTGTCAAAGATGAGTTTGTGTCTCAGAAATTATTGTTTTGTGTTTATGTTCCGTATGTCATACTTCACTGAAAACAGGACACTTACAGAATTGCTGCTCATTTGTGTTTGTGCCATTGCACTTTGCAAAGGTTTCTTTGCACAGGAAGTTTACAGTGCTTTTTTATTGTGGAACTAGAATTCTTTTTTGTGCTGAATGAATGGTTAAACCATCTCCCCACCCAATTTTTAGTTACTGTTTTTTCCCTCAGCGCTTATTTTTGTACATGAACATTTAGCATATTTGGCTGCAAAGAGAAAGGCAAATACAAAGCACATGAGGGCTGATTTTCTGCATTGTCTCTATTCCCAGCCAGCTATGTCAGCCAAGATCCATGCCCAAAATAAATACAGTTATTTTTATTGTTCTGGATATCTTTTCCAGTGTGTACACTGAATTGTGACAGAATTGTTTGCTTTGTAGTGAACATCAATCCATGGATTCCCAAACCCTCCCAGCAGAGGAGGGAAGGCAGGGATGTTCTCATCTGCTGGGTTAAAAGCATTTGGCATTTGGGGAACCAGCTAAAGCACAGCGCTGATGGTGGGCCCCACAGGCTCTGCCATTTTATCTTCCTGAACAGCCAAGAAAATATTCCAGAAGGAAAATGCTCCTTGACATGTGGCCAGTAGTTGTTTTCTGGGGAGAACTTGTGTTGCTCACTGTGCCAGGCTGAAGGGCTGCAGCCAATTCACCCCCAGACCTTGCTGACATCTGGATTATTGAGCTTGATGATTTTTCTGTCAGGCTTTTAAAACTATGGACAGGTTAAGGGAGAAGTATTGTTATCAAACAGTGAGTTTTATGACCTTCAAAGAAGCTGCAGGTGCTTCATTCTCCGAGTATTTGGGTTTTTTTATTTAATATGTATTATGTCTTGTGTTGTGTCTCCATCACCTTTTTCATTTTTTCCAGGCTGTGTTCCATTCCCCAGCTCTGCTCCCAAACTGACTGATCTGAGCTTGCAGATATGAGTGACAGCCCAAGCTGTCTCTGGGATTTGATGGAAATAAACTCTCTGAAGCACCAAAAGCACATCTGACTCTGCAGAAAGAGGAAACTTTGTGGTAAGCTGGATGGTGCAAGGTGGAAAGGGAGGTGTGAGCAGCAATTTTCCTGTTTTTAAGCCAGAGTTTGGCCTAATTAAATTGTTAGAGTATTAAATGTGCTACAGAATGCTGTGAAATAGCTCTAAGAATGCACTGACAATGTTAGAGAATCCAAGTTGGTAACTTGTCAGTGTCAGACCTTTGAACTGATTTGGTTTTGTTCTTCAGCTTACAAAGCACTTTCTTAATTAGATTAACCTGCCACAGGCTCTTGGCAAATCCCAACTTTAGTGGCAACGAGAACAAACACAATTAATTAATCCATACATAAAAAGGAAGGAATAAATGGTCCAGTTACCCTGGCAGGAACAACTCTGTGTAACCTCAGAGTCTCACTGGCACATGTTGCAGTTCTTTAGTGCAGCCATGGGTTGGGCAAATGTGTCTAGTGGAAAGCATGAAAAACTTTGACATATACTTCAAAATTCACTCTTATTTATAAAATTTGCAAGCTGCCTATTTGTCACATACAAGGCTTAGAAAATTTTCATTTCATAAAGACAAAACTGGCCTTGGGAGCACCTTGTGTCCTTATTACAAATATTTAAAGTTGGCATTAATATTTATTTCAGTAATGTTGCTTCAAAGTGTGGTGTGATGTTTTAATTTTGCATGACATTTGAGAAGCAGCACAGTCTAAGTGATTTTCTGTAAATACGTTGACTTTATAATATTAAAGACTTTCTTCTTTGGTGCAAGTTAATAGCACTGTTACCATGGAACACTTATTCCTTTAATTTCATGTAAATTTAAATTTTATGATGTTTGCTTCTCCAAGATGATATAATCCCTTTTTATTGAAAAAAATCACAATTATGCAAATGATGATATCCAAGGAGACAAGCAGCAATTAACTGCAAAAGACAGGCTGTTACCAAAAGAGTTTACTCTCAATGAACAGAACAGGACCTCCTTTAAAATAAACCTTTATTTAAAGAAATCAATTTGGCATAGTTTCTAAAAGAAAGCAATTCATTCAGACAGAAGTTTCTAGTCTTAGCAGCATGTTCAGTAATTTATTTGAGGTTTTTTCTTTGACTCCAAATGCATCATTTCTGTACACAGAACATGGAGAGCAGGAAGCCTCAGCATCACTGTGGACTCTGCTGGCTTTGCTTCCAAGAAAGCTAAAAAAAGATTTGTTTTTCTCCAGGAGGCTTTAATGAAGCAAAACAATTATTTGTGAACGTGGAGTTTCTCAGTCTAATGGTTTTTGAGCAGCCTGGTCAGTGGAAGGTGTCCCTGTCCATGGCAGGGTTGGGACTGGGTGACCTCCAAGGTCCCTCCAACCCCAACCATTCCCTGACAGTCACTGGTCACAGCTCTGGAAATGTGAAATAATGTAAAAATGGAAATGTAAAATAATGCCCCAAAGAGCTGTGGGGGTTAATACCAAGCCTCTGGAGAAGGTCTGGGTTTGGATCCAGCCACGTGCGTCTCTCTTACACTCCAAATGATGCCACAGCCACAGTGTGCTTGGGATGCTCTCTAAAATGTCCACAGATGGCTTGAGATTGTACTTAGAGCCATTTCTCCTTGGATATCCTCCCTGTGCTTGGTGGGAGTGGTGCTGCTTCAGACATGGGCAGAGACTGCACAGTGCATGTGCTGCCACGTATTGGAATTTATTTTGTTTTCTCTGTTCCCTGTGTGGAGAGCTGAGCAGTGTTGGAGGAGGGGACAGCGGCTGGCTTCTGGAGAAAAGGTTTTTGTTCCTCAGTAATTTTGGTACTCTGAGCTGTTAAGGAGCCTCAAGGGAGACTGTGAAAGGGAAAATGGGAGGTGAGGGTGGGATTGAATGGGTCCAGAGGGTGCGCAAAGGGTGACGGAGATAAAACTGCAGCACAGCCACTCACATGTGAGCTCCTAAATCCTCTCTGTCCCTGCCAACCAGGTAACACCCATGACACCAGCTGTATTTCTCTCTCATTGCCTCTCTCCAGGTAATAGCTGCAACAAACTCTGGGAGCAGGGCTGCATTGTCCAAGAAGTAACACAGATGTGCTTCTCCTGCTCCACTTTCCCTGCCTGAGAAGCAGCCAAGGGAGCACCTGGGCAGGGCTCCACAGGCTTCAGGGAGGGCTCCTGCTCCAAACAGAGCTGTTGGAGCTGTGCATCAGCTCAGGGAAGCCTCGTGGTGCCAAGAGCCTGAGGAGTGTCCATGGATCCTGCGTGCTTTAAACAGAGCTGCCAGGAAGGTTCATAGCTGCAGAGAACTGCAATTACTGCACCTGGGAAAATGTTTTTTTTCCATTAGTGGCTTTCCCTCAATGAAAGTCAAAGATGAGATAAAGGAAAGGAAAACAAGCTTCAGAATTTGTCAGGTTACTGCAAAGAAGAGAGAGAGCTCATCTTCTGCATTCTGTTTGCACTTCTCAAAACATTTTACAATGTGTGAAATAATAGGTGTGGTAAACTCATAGTGTCACATTTTATAGGTGGGTCAACACTGAAAATAGAGATATCCTGTAAAATCTACATTGAATGCCTTCTTATACAGGGCTTTATGTGTAATTGTAGTCACAGAGACATGAGGTTGTGTGCTGGACAATTACCTGGCCTGAACATAGAACAGAGACAATATCAACTTGGAATTGCACAGCTCTTTGTTCCTTTTCTTTTAGCTTTTTTTTTTTTTTTTTTTTTTTTTTTTTTGGGTGGGTTTTAAAAATCATTTTATCATTTAAGGGGATTTTCTTTCCCCATTCCTTAGATAAACTCTAAATTGTGAAAGGATTACTGTTCCTTTAGAGCTGAATGTCAGACAAGTGCCAATAACGTGGGTGATGCGCTTTCCTGGGCTGGGGTTAAGGTGCAGCTGTGAGGACCATAGAGAGGAATTTCAGAAAGTTTTTGACACTGCAAAACGGCTGTAATAGACTGTGCAGGAGCAAGGGGAAATTGGCATTTTCAGTGCAGAGTGAATGTTGAGTCACAGAAAGGCGCTGACCTCCCAGCACCAATTTCAGCTCCGTTCCCCCTCGGTGCTCCCAGGTGCTGTGCCCAGAGCTGCCAACAGCTCAGAGCTGGCATTCAAACCAGCCCAGCCCAGGAAACCTCTCTGAAGGGCCCTGATGAGATTTGCTCCAGTGAATATCGTGTATAAGAGGTGGGCTTGATCATATCTTTTAAAAGTGTTTTGGATATCACATGGAATAACATCTAGAAACATCAGGGTGGAACAGTTCACCAGAAAAATCCACCCAAGTGTAGTTCAGGTTTGACTTTCTCAGAAATAGATTTATTTTTTTTTTGTATGAAAAAAAATACTTGGTATCTTTTTTGGTATTTACCAAATACTTGGTATTTACGAAATACTTGGTATTTTTTTTGGTATTTACCAAATACTTGGTATTTATCAAATACTTGGTGAAGTAAGTAAACCTCTAGCAAACCCACTGAAAAGCTGAGTTTTAACAGGTTGGAACTCACTCTGTTTCTGGTTTATTAATGAAAAATCAACCCCCAGGCAGAAAGGGAGTGCTGATGATGATCACTTTGCAATGCCTGTACAGCAAAATGAGAAAATCAGCAACCAGGATACAGCACAGGCTGAAGGAGCAAAAGCCTCTCCTTCTGTTATTGCATTGCCTCAAAGAATATTGTTTTATCTTCTAATTTATTTGTTTGAGACTGAGTGTGGAGGACTGAAACCACTGACAATTAAATAATGAACACTGGAGAAATTAATATAACTCACAGAAAGACACCGAGCAATTTAAACGTAATTTGAGTTTTTAACTTAATATATTCTGTTGTGAGGAGCGTCTATGTAAGTTTTGTATGGGGATGTATTTAAGATACAAATTTAATGAAAATATAGAACATAACTATAATAACACCCCAAAACAAACCAAACTTTAAAGAAAACCCTCCAACTCTTAGTTAAGTAGAAAGGCATCTTCACCAATCAAGTGGAGCAGGCTGAGGTTTTTCAGAAGGAACACAATTTATGAGAAAAGCTGGGAAAGAAGCCAGATATAAAGATGTAATATTGAATATATGTAAGGTTTATTTCACAGTCATTGCCTTAATTTCCCCAAATAGGTAAGTTTCTGAAATCCAAGGGATTTTATAAGGTCTTCTTGGAAATTTGAAGCTGAAAACTTTGCATTTTCTTTTGGATGTAAAACATTTGTTCACAAGACCAGCTCTTGCATTAAGACCAAGCATAGTTTTTACATTTGTTTACAAAGCCTTTAGGAATTTTTTTGTGGTTCTGTTTGTGCCAATCTGGGAGCTTAGTGGGGCAACAGAGAGGATTTGATGGAGAGTTGGTGGTGAACTCACTCCAAAACACCTCCAGGAGATGAAAAGTCCAGGCTTTGCACAGATGAACTGGATGGAATCTTTTCTCTGATCTCCCAGCTATCCTTTCCTGAAGTAAAAAGATTTTTTTTCCCTTTAGAGCACGGACACCAAGTGTTATCCCCTAAACCCAGGAAACTGGCACCAAAACCTGCCAGAGTTAGGGAGATCCCTGTATGGGGACATTCTTGATATTTATTAAAATGAATGTTTGAAGGAAAAACTCTGTATAAAAAAATAATGAAAAAATAAAATCCTCCCTTCTCCCTCCTGCTACTCCTGCTAGGTGCTGTTAGGGTTGGGAGCAACGAACTACTTTTATTGTGTGGAGAATTTCAGTAATTTATTTACTATTGAGAAAAACTTTACCCTTTATAAAACACTGCAAAGCATATATTTGTGTTTCATTATCTTATCCAGAATGAATGGTTTATTTTTATTTTTATGTTGAAACAATTTTTTTCCCAAATACTACAACTATTTACTTTAAAAAATTATTCTAAAATAAGAATATGAGCTACCACACATTCACCATTTTTCCCATTTATCTTTTCTTTATCTCTGTGCAGCTGGGAAGGGAGACCAGGCTCTTTAGGTGTGGCCAAACCCAAAAATGTGAAATCATTCTACTCCAACATTTGAGAAATACCTCTTTAAATTTGTCAATTTCTCAATTTCTTTCTCAACTCCAGTATGCCTGCTTGTGCTTCCTTGTTTATAAACCACACCTAATAAATGCAGCCAGGCAAAACCAAGCCAAGTTGGAGGCAATGGTGCAGAGAAGAACTCTATAAAGCTGGAGGAAAAAAGGCTCAACTTCAGAATTTGTGATGGATACAAAGCTGTGTGAAGTTGGGAGGTAGGAAAGGGAAAGTCAAGGAAAGGTGATGAGACACAGAATAAATAAATCCTGATTATAACCTGAAAATGTGTCCAAAAAAAGAAGATGTGACAGTAAAAGTTACAGATGTAATTTAAAATATTGACTAAAAAGAAAATTAGATATAAAATATGAGAATTTTAGCTTAAATTGATACACTTTACATTGGTTTTTTTTGCAAGCAATTCATGATTTTTGTATTAGTGTCTAAGAGAAGAAGTAGGAACTTCTAAACCCAGTGCATTCCCAGTCATTTCTTTTGGGCTTTTGATCATGGTGTGGAAATGCAGCTTGTACTGTCTTTGTAGGATCACTTGTAGATGGCTGGCTGAGTTTCAAGTCCTTTTTCTCTGGGGAAGTCAAGTCTTTTCCAGCTTCCTAGTAATTAAAAAGAAAAAAAGCAGACTCCCACTGTGAAGCTATGACATTTCAGCACAGTTTTTATAATGCTGGAGTAGAATGATTTCATAAGCTTTGGAAGGACAAAAAAAATACTCAAGTGAATGCTTTTGGTTCTGCATTAAATCACATTCTGTAGCACTCTGGTGTGGCTGTCACTCGATAGGTCTGAGTCTGAGCCTTGCTATGGAATGTGTATATTTGTTTGTTATAATCCACCTCTTGGAGAACAGCTTGCTTTCTGTGTCTCAGCTGTGTTTTACTTGGAAAGGTAAATATGTTTTGATATTTTTAAGCTTCTCACTTTTGTTGTGTGGCTCCATTTTCCGTGCTGTTCGGTGTTACTTAAAAGTATCAAAATTAATAATCCTGAATTCAAAACCAGAATGTGTGGCTTGAGGCGTGGCTGTTTTATCTTTAGCTTGGGAAGGTTTTTTTTTCTCAGCTCGCTTTGTTCCTGTAGCATTGGTTAATTTTATCTAAACAAGGTGGTTGTGCTTTTCCCCAGGGTATGACTTTCACCTCTCATAGCTACAGGGATAATTAAGACAAGAGACAATCACTTAGGGACCATAGTAATACACTCATTTAAAAATAAACCAAACTAAAATTAAGAGAAGCATTTCTTTTATCTGGGAGGAGGAGGCATAAAAAACCAGGCCAGAATGCCAAAATAAGTGTGTGTGCATATAGATGTATATATATTTATTTATTTTTAATACAAAACAGATTTAATAAGAATTCAAAAAAAACAGGCCAGAATGCCAAAATAAGTGTGTGTGTATATAGATGTATATATATTTATTTATTTTTAATACTAAACAGATTTAATAAGAATTCAAAACTATATGGTAGCCATTGTGAATGATGCCAAGAAATCAGAATCTTTGCAATGGCAAACTGATATAAGCTATAATAAAGTGATATAAACTGATATAAACGGTGCTAACCCCATTATGGGAGGTGAAGGGTGCCCTCCATTCCATCTTTATTCGAGGAGCTGAGCCAGGAAAGATCCAGAGCTGGTTGGAGGTCAAATTAAGGGTTAAATCAGGATAGGAAAAACAAATTCCTCCTTGCTGAATAAAACCTCTGCCTCCTGTGTTGTGCCTGTGTGGCCATGGAGCTCTGGTGGCTGCAGGTATTCAGCACTTTCATGTCCTTTTGTCCTTCCAGAGAGCTGAGTTCCCCCAGAGAACAGTTCTAGACCACTGAGATTGTTGAGATGTTTACTCAGTGGCTGCAATTAAGTTAAAATAAATGAGTGAAAGTGAATCTAATCTTTCTAAAGCCTGACACAGAAGGTCTGGATGTTCCAACTGAGCAGCTCCAGCATTCTGTGCTCTTGCCATGTTTATTCTGCAGCAAACAGCAGTGAAATAAATGCAATTGCTTCACCCACCACCAGGAAAGCCAAGTTTAAAAGTTTCAGCAAGGCCAGGTATCCTTCTGCTGCCTCACACCTTGTCAGGTAAATTCAGTGATTTAATGCTGGTTTTGTTCAGTGTCCTGGTGATCATGCAAGTGCTCCCACAGCAGCCTGAATTCTTATCCTGACAGAGATGAAGGGGCTTCACTGCTCTGTCTGATCCTACCAAAACATTTCGGGTTGGCTGTCACCATCTGAGGCACTTCACTGCAATGTCAAGGTAAATAAACATAAAACTTTGCCCTTTGCTCTTCTCTCCAGGTGCAACAGAGGAAACAGGAGGGGTATATGATGGTGTTGATTGACATATATGGGATAAAATTAATTAATTTAATGTAGAGGAGAAAAACACTTAGAATAATGACAGAGGAAAAGTGTATTTGTCATAAGCAGAATATCTTAAAAAGTAAAGTATCTAATACCAGGATGGGTTAAGTAAAGTATCTAAAACCAGGATGGGTTTTATGTTTTGTTTTGTTCTTTTTTGTTTTGGTTTGGTTTTTTTTTGGTTTTTTTTTTTTTTTTTTGAGAAATGATCGTAGCCTCCTGAATGACAGATATAAAATGTCAAAATCTGATACTTCACAAGAGGAGGATGGTGAAGGATAGCAAAGCCAAAGCAATAACAGAAAAGAAGAGAAAGATGTGGATTTTCTTTCCTATCTATTATCTGACAACTTCTGTTCTACTGTCATTCTACATATATCTTCTAATAAAACCAAGTACTTTTCCTTACAAGAGCTGCCATCTTACAGTGTTAGGAAAAGAGGAATTTACAGTTTTACATCACTCAATGAGAGAGAGAACACAGAGGGGGATTTGTGCAGTCGCCTTCTTTCTCTAAAGAGACAATTTATTTGTCATCTCGTAATGACAAACTCACATTCATCTCTTTCTGACCCTTTTTTCTCTCTCTCTTTCTGCCCTTCCCACTCTGTTTCTGTATCTTCTCCCTTTTGCAAAGCCTTCCCCATCTAATCCAATTACTCTGCAGTGTTTCCATGCCTCAGTTTTCCTCGGGGACCGTTTGGAGGTGTTGGGTTGCACATTCCCCTTTGGTGGGCTGCCCAAAATAAATCTGTGCTGTGCCTGCTGGGCCCAGCTCTGTGCCAGACACCCCCCGTGAGCAGCACAGCTCTGCCTCTGACAGCAATACACATCCTGACCTTCAATTAAGCTGCAGGTTAAGACAATACTGGGAAATCAATAGCTCATTTTCTGTCTTTTGTGCTCAGATTTTGATGTTTACTAAGATAAAGGATGACAAGGCTGAAGGCAGGAATCTTTGCAGAACATCTATTGATGCTGCCAGAGGCTCAGGGGCCAGGTATGGCCTAATCTGTGCAAAGCTCCCAAACACCAATAAGTCAATAAATATCAACTGTAGCTTTGCACAGCATCCCCTGCCCCTGGACTCTCACCAGGAGCTTTTTCTCCTCTCCTCCTGTCTCCTGACCCAGGGCAGGGTCGTGAGAAATCCAAATTCATTGGTGGCTGCAGTTACTGGGAGGAAAATCTGGAGCTTGAAGTCTTAAAGTGTGTGTGTATATATATATATATATATGTGTATATATATATATATATATATATGTATATGTATATATATACCCCAAAGCAGGCAGGTGTGAGGGTCACAAACACTGTGATGTCCCTCAGGAGCTCCTGTAGGAACCTTTCCCAGGAGGGGAAGGTGTGCTCAGGTGTGCTCAGGTCTGCACGGGTGTGCCTGTCTGTCTGTGGGAGCACTGACAGAGCTGGAACATTTTTGGGTTAAGTTGTGTGAGAGGAGTGAAATGTACCCATGTCTGTGGATCTGAATAAGAAATCTCCCTCTAGTTCTCTGTTTTGTGCTGGCTCCCAGAGCACCTTTTATTTCCTTTCCCATTTTCTGCAGGTTAGCATCTGTCCTTTCTTCATGTCTGGGTTTCTGGTGTATTTCTTTTTCAGTGAGCCCTGCACATAGCGCTGTAAAAAGGAATAAAAAAGGGTACAATTCTCCCCAGGCAAGGCTCCTGCCTACCCAATAATGCCTGTGACACGCTGCTTTCTGAGGCCCTGGCTGCTCCTGAGTGCAGGTTTTACAGAGCAGAGCAGCACAGCACTGCTGCAGGCGTTCTCCTAACGAGCTGTCCAGGTGATTTCACATTTCTGTTTTACATGCCTCCCTGGCTCAGGTGCCAGCCTCTCCCTGCCATTCCCTTCCATGCAGATTTTAAAGGCAGGAGAGCCTGGTTCTTCCCTGGGCTTTCCCAGCCTTTGATTTCCGTGCTAAACCAGCAACGTGCCCTCCTACAAGTGTTCGTTTATTTAATATTTGGTGTGATGATTCCATCCCAAACAGCAAATCCAAGCTCATTTCTTCCATGACTATTTTATTACCTTTTTATAAAGTAAAAAATAAACTCATCTTTTCCGCTGATCATGGAAGAGCAAGGAAGCAGAACTTAATGTGTTGTTTTCTTCCTCTCCCACAAATCATGCAGTGATAAGTAAAATAAAAGCATCTTCATGTGGGACCATGGAGCCTGATTAAACCTTGTTTTGAGCTCCTGAGCTCAGTTTTTTTTTATTTTTACTTTGTACATTTTCTGACAATTTCCACAGCTGCTAAAATCCAAATATATTTCTGAAGTGAAGATATAAGCAAGAACCTGTTCCCAGTTTCATTTAGTAGCTTAGAAAATAATGGTAAAGTCCTAGAAGGACAAGTCTTGAGGCTTTATTTCTTCCTCAGCTCAATGTGATTTTTATGAGAGGGTTGTCAAAAGGTGATTACAGCATTGTGAGGTGGATCTTGTATAAAACCATCACTGCTCTCCTTAGAAAATGATTGCATAGATTAATACTTTAATTCATCCTTTATGTTGAAAGCAGATGAGCAGCACAACTGGAATGTCTACTTGAAAATGGAGAAAAATGGATGTGAATGTGAATTTTCTTACTGAGAGACTTAATGACCCAGAGAAGAAGTGGTTCACTCAATAAATCAAACAAGGCTGTATTTTCCATAGTTATCACCTGTTATTTCACTCTTCTGGAGGGGAAAGATTAATCTGGTCCTAAGGGGGCTGATAGGGAAGGAAAGGAAGGATGGAGAGTGTGCAGAACAGCACTGGAGCTAACACTGGATTTATATTGTTCCCATGAAAAAGTAAACAGGAAGAAACCCTGGTCAATAGACTTCTAAAAAACCCAATTCTCTGTATCTACTAAAATTACAGCTGTATTTTGATGGAGCTAAGTAGTTAATACATTCACTATAAAATCTTACATCTCTTTTTTGGTTGTTTATATGAACAGATTTAAAAATTTTGTAACAGATATAAATGGTTTAAATAACCCAGTTTTTGGAAACAATTTTGATTTGCAGAGTTCACGAGGAGCTGGGTAGGTATTGACTGCTGGAGGTTGGGATTTTGTGGTAAATCAGATAAGTCCCACAGCAGTAAAGCCCTTCCAGCACAAACACTTTTGTGTGTGGATTTTACTTTCCTTCTGCAAATACTGGTGCACGGTGCTTTGAAATTAACTTTGCACAAATGTGCATGGCAATAAGTTAGTCACTCAAACGCTCATGGAAATCAAACACCCCAAAGGATCTGAGCATGGCCTTGAAGAAGTGCTGTAATAAAATCAGGTGAATATTCAGGCAGCGTTTTCCCCAGGAAAATGGCTCTGCCTTGGACAGAGCCTTAGCACTGACAATTTTGATAAGTACCTCTGGAACTCTGCAGTGATGGCTCTGCCTGGGGGCAGTCGTGAATTCAATCATTGCCAGCTTTTGGAGAGGTTTTATTTATAAAAAAAAAAGGTGCTGGAGAATGGCATGGTTCACACAAACATCTCAGATTCTCAGAGCCTGAGTGAGCATGATTGCAAACCCTTGGAGTCCCCCAGAGCAGGAGCAGAGGCTGCACATCTCCGTGTGGCTGAGGCCAGGAGTTTTCCTTTGGATCTGATCATATCCACTTGGAAACCTTCCTTTGGCACAGAATTCCCCTGTGAGGCAGTGCTGCTGCTTTGCATTTAGCAGGGGAAGTGTGGATCAGTGAAATTTGTGCTGCTGCTCCTGTGCTCACGCCCCTGCTCCAGCTGTGCTCTGCAGCCCCTGCAGCTCCTCACCACCAACACCTCCAGAAACTCCTCCTGGAGCCTCTCCCTGAGATGGAAAGAGATCATCACTGCAGAATGCATGTTTTATTCCTGATTCCTCTGCTATTTCTTCATGTTTATTTAATTTTTAATCCATTTTTGAAAGTTTTCCTATAGAATTATGAGTTTTGTGATGGTGAAATCTGAGAGTTCTGCAAAAGACATTGGTCCTTGATCAGTCCAGGATCCCAAACCTAATTTATTTTGCAGCAATCAGAATTTCCACTAAATAACATTCTGTAATGTGACCAAATGGCAGCAGCAGTGACAAAAACATGAGATTTGTCAGGATTACTGTGGGTGTAAAATATAATCCTTAAACTATGAAATGACAGAACATGGAGAGCTGTTATTTATACCACAGCTATGCAGTAGATTTTTATTTTCTTCATAGATGTCCAGCATTTACAAAATGGTTTTTTTGAAACCCAAAAGTAAAGAAAGAATCCAGATGACTTTTAGATGCATATTTGGTCTTAAATATAAGCATAGCTTTGCATTGTGGTTTAATGGGATTTCCAATTGCAGCTGAAGGTGCCTTTCAAATCCCTGTACAATTGGTAAGTTCAAATAAACATGCATTAAGACTTGGAAGTACCATCAAAAACTTTCTCTTTAAGGTCCTGATATTAAATGATGTTTATTTCACTGAAAGTAACCATAAGAGATTTTAGTTCTAGTGGTATAATATTTTATTAGAGTCTACTTTGTCATGCAGCATCTAGAAACTTCTTCCAAAAAATTGCCATATTTTCTGGATAGAGCTGAAAGGAATGACAAAAATCTGGAAGTGTTTATTTATATATTTCCTCTGTCACCTTCCATTTGTGCCAGGCAGTTGTGTGGGAATGTGAGGACAGAGTTGTGACCCCTCTTGCTGAACTTGGCAATTATTTTCACTGCTTCTGTGAGTTTTTAAATAGAAAGCTTGTGGGGAGCTCCTGTTGTTCAGCCCATGTGCTACTGCTTTTTAACACTGCTCTGAAACAGCACTTGCACAGATCAGTGAAAACAGGGTTAAAATTTAATCAAAAACATTTGGGTACAATTTGTGCACAAAACCCTTCCAGGTGACACTCAGGATCGTGTCCTCTCACAGGAAAACTCCTCTCCAATGTTTGTTATGCAAACTCATGCTTAACATTTTCAGGAGTGACCAACCAATTTGTTCTGGTACAGAAGGTTTTATCCATTATTTTATTTCATCTGTTGCCATCTCAACTAAGAGCAAATTAATCCCCTTTTTAAGCAGCAGTTGTGGTGTTGTTGGTGTTTATAGATTGCAATTCATAATTGTGGATTCATCTGGACTGGATGATCATTTTAGGTCCCTTTCAAATGAAAGAGTCCCTTCTGTTCTGCATGAATAGAGCACTGGAGATTTCTGTCCTGAGTCATGAAAACACATTCTTGATGTAATTAAGCTACTTTAAAATATGATAAAAAGTCAGTGACTGCACATGTTGTACTTGCAATTCAGAGCATTACATGAGAAATGAGCTTTGAAATAGTGCATCCCAGAAAAAATGGCAAATGTGTAAATAATCTTTGAACCAGCTCTGGTGGCTCTTTAATTTCATTTCTTACCACTTCACCCATTTAGATTTGATGGTTTTATTTTGGTTTTTTATTCCTGAGCTGTGTTAGTCAATATAGTAACTCCTGCTGTATTCATTCTAACCTGTGCTTCTGAGGATTCTGCCAAGACACATTATGAATTCAATTTAGATTGTCTGGGCTTTGTGATTTTTTCTTTTAATGCCAGCTACTGAAGTGCCAGTAAGGCCTGACAAATGATGGGGACTCATGCACATTTATGGCTAGAAATGGTTTTCCTGCTGAGCTATCAGTACAGATATCAGAGATGAAACCAGACCAGGTACAATCTGTTTATCAGACAGACCAGGCATGGAGGCAGAGACAGTTCTGGCTTTGGAAAGATCTTTGGTTGGAGGAAAAGCTAAAAAGAACAGGACATGGAAAATGCAAGAGTAACCTTAGCAAAGAAACAGCAGAGATGAGCTGATCTTACCTGCATTTTACACTAAATGAATGTTTATGAATGGGTAGACTTTTATTCTTTAATTCCTACGTATGTGGCTGAAACTGTCCTAAATTCTCTTAGAAGAGCTAAGCTTGAGAGATCAGCCATGTGCTCAAATCTGCAAAGAAACAGAACTGCTACTGGAAATAAAGTGTTCATCAGCTGTCCCATAAAATGGTTTGTGCACTTTCTGTAAAGTTTGGATAGTAAATTTAGATAGTTTCTCTGAGGTGAAACTGTAATTTTTCCTCACCCGTGCTGTAGAAACAAGGAGAGCCATGATTCTGTGGGGCAGATAGAAAAGCATTGAAGCAATTGTGGTCACCAATCTGTTCCAGCACTCGAAACCTGGTGCAGTGGGGTTAAATGCAGTGCAGAGAGCCCTTCATGCCTGCAAGAAAATGAAAGTATCGTGGTGCCATTCTCATTGCACGCTGCATTTCCCAGCTGCTTCCCACTGGTACAGCTGCAGCAAGGTGACCTTGGTGTGTGAGGTTCTGGTGTTCTTTTGGCTGAATTCTGATATCACAGCAAAAGGGTATTTGCCACAGAGCCCTACCAGCCCTATATATTAATGACTTCATAAAATAATATAGCCCAAATTCCTAAATCAGTTTTGAATTAGTGTTCCTTTATTATCGAGTCAACAGATATTTGTTCAGAAGAAAAAACTCTCAGAAAATTGACTGTAAATTACTCATTCTTCAAAGTAGCTTTGCCTTGCTATTGTTCTTAAAAGGACTAAAAGACATTTGACTCAAAAATTAGGCTTCAGCACAAAATGATTTAAAATATTTGTTTTGTTTTTTTTTTTTTTAGAGAACATTCAAAATAGCTAAGTAACCCCAGGCAAAAATATGAAACCAATTTAAAAACAAGTGCCAAGATAAATCCCTGCCTCCAGGTGAGCTTCAGCCTATTGTGCACCTGTCTGGAGAGTGGCCAAAATCTTGATAATCCCTGATTAATCCAAATCTCAATGACCCCTGCTGTCATTGAGGGGCTGACCGAGAACCCAGAAACAGAAAGGTCCAAATTCACAGAAATGCAATCTGAATAACCTTCTCCTAAAAGACTTCAGGGTGCTCTGTGCTGAGGTAGAGGTAAATGAGATTATTAGAATGAGGCACTCTATAAATAGCTGTAAAGAGACTGCCTGTACCTACCAAATGTAACATTTCAATGCAGTTATATTTCACAGCTAGTTACTAAATTCCCTCATGAAAAATACAAATTAATAAATGGGCCTAAATACCACACTGCACACGTCAGCAGAATTGTTCATGCGCCCTTTAAGCATACTTTGTTTGGAGGTAAAAAACTGACTCTGAAAATTTCAGTCATCACAATTTATAGGTTTAGAATAACACTGAGAGAGCTTTCTTGTCTTTTTGGTTATTATTACTGAACAAAACTGCTCCATTTTGGAATTTTTTTCTAAAATTTAAAGGACAGAAAGGAGGGGAAATGTTAAGACTGTTAATAAGAAACTTCTTGTCACTGTCAAAAACATCAATATGGTTTTAATTATGGATACAAGATGATGATTAAATTTAACACTTTATTTTATATAT
The DNA here is from genome assembly GCF_035770615.1 of Melospiza melodia melodia. Classification (NCBI taxonomy): domain Eukaryota; kingdom Metazoa; phylum Chordata; class Aves; order Passeriformes; family Passerellidae; genus Melospiza; species Melospiza melodia. The sequence continues at coordinate 18,550,771 of NC_086209.1, read as the reverse complement.
ATATATATATATATATATATATGTTATAATTTTGTTATATATCCAGAGAAAAAATGCAGAAAAATATCATGTCACTACTTTGTTACCTTACAGTATTTTCCTTAACTATACAATGATGATTTTCTTATGGGTGTTTTTGGAAATCACTGCCTCCAGATTACAAAGGTGTCTGTTGAGACAACTAATCTGCTAATAATAAAAAGTATTTATCACACATTTATGCCAGAACTGCATATAGTTCAAAATATATAGTTGAGATATTTGAATGATTAGAGAGCTTTCTACAATTAAACAGAAATTCTAATTTTTTTTTTTTTTTTTTTATTCTCAGCAGAGGTAAATGACTGTTAATTATAAACTATATTTGTTTCATTTGACATAAGCTACTTTCAATTTGAGAGCTATTATTATTTTAAAATTAAATTTCAGAAAAGGAACTTTGCCCCTCCTTCCCAAATTATCATATTTTAAACCATTATTTCCTTAGAACTGCTCAGGCCCAGTGTATTATTCCTCTTGCCAGCATAACCTTCAAGCCCCTAATTCCCAAATTCATTGGATTATTGCCCATTATCTATCATCAACAGTTCTCAGACTATCAGGGATTCTTATCATAAAACTTTTAATTGAAAATATTCCAGCAGGGATAAGATTTGGAGGCCACCTGTGGGATGCCCAGTAAGGTGTTGAAAACATAATTTGGTGACTTGAGTAATAAACTAAGAATCTCACAAATAAGAAGCTATTTGGCTAACAATGGGCTTGCTTGTAGCTTTGGGGTATTTCTGAAGTGATATGCTAAACTGACTCTCTAAAGCAATTAAATTCACTTCTGGAAAATATTAAGACTCACTCTCCAGCTGTCACAGAATAACCAGAAGGAAACGAGTACCCTGGGAAAACTCAGCTCCTGCCTCTCCTGGGCTTCTCTTCAATTATACATTGCTGTGTCACAGGCAAGACACTTATTGACATTTATCAAGTTTTATGCAAATTTACCTGGTTGGGAGTTGTTTTATTTTTTAATAACACTTTGAAAAAGTTCCAATTTATTGGTGCAGTTGGATTCCCATCTCCACCGTGTAAACCGTGAGCCTCAAATATTTCCTTGGTTTGTGGGTGAACCTCTCAGGCTGCCCTGTGACAAAGACAATATTTGGTAGATTCTTGGTTGTAAATTTGCATTTTATTTCTTGTTTAAAGGAGTGATTGGGCGAGGTGGCAGTGCCTGGAGAGAGGGGACATGTGGGGAAATGTGCCAGGCAGGAGAAGGGACAGGGGCACCGCCAGGGCATCTGTGCCTCAGCTGTGCATAAATGGATTTCCAGGCCTTGACAGCCCCTGAATAACCTTCTTCAACAGCAGGGGTCATTGAGATTTCGATTAATCAGGGATTATTAAGATTTTTGCCACTTTTCAGACAGGTGCACAATAGGCTGAAGCTCACCTGGAGGCAGGGATTTATCTTGGCACTTGTTTTTAAATTGGTTTCATATTTTTGCCTGGAGTTACTTAGCTATTTTGGATGTTCTCTACAAAAAAAAAAGACCCCAAATATTTCAAATTATTTTGTGCTGAAGCCTAATTTTTGAGTCAAATTTTAAGAACAATAGCAAGGCAAAGCTACTCTAGAAAAATGAGTGATTTAGAGTCAAGTTTCTGTGAGTTTTCTTCTGAACAAATACCTGTTGACACGATAATAAAGGAAAACTAATTCAAAACTGATTTAGGAATTTGGGCTATAATATTTTATGACATCATTAATATATAAAAACATGTAAGGCTGAAAATTTTCAGTAATGTCTATTTTTTACCCACATTTGGGAGTTTTGTTGGTTTGTCAGGTTTATTTGCTTAAAGATTTCAGCTTTCACATTAGTTCATTGAAAAGTGTAGTGGTGCTCCTGTTCTGATTCTCTTTGCCTGGATCAATAGAAACAATCAGATTTCAAAATTTCCAATAAGTGATACCCACACAGAGATTTAGTTGATCTAGAGTACCAGTTTTACTTCTTGTAAAATTGGGCTCAAAAGCTTACGTTTTGTAATTATTCACTTTATCTACCTGTAATTTATTTGATGCGTCTTCTTCTCATTATGCTAAATATTTCCCTAATTTCACTTTCCCCTTGCCAGCAGGTACTGTCATACAAAAGGAGCATATTTACAGTAGAATAATAGATTTTTGTAAAGATTTTACATACAGGTTATGCGTAGGCACATCTCACAATGAGCTGTTCTTATATGAGATGATTTAAACAAATTTTAATGTCATTTTTTTGTCATCTCAGAGGTTTTTAGCTTGGCCATGCTCTGCTCTTTACACAATTCTTTTTTTTTGCCATTGGTCATGAGACAGATGCTCCATCAGAGTTCTTTGTTACACCTGCTTTGCTCCTGCTAATCAGTTTTGCTGAGTTGTGTTTGCAGCTAAACCTGGTGTGAAGAATGAGGGGCTCACGAAGCTCATTATGCTTCATTTGATTTGAAAATTAAATTTTGCAATTTGAGACTTGTAAACACTTTTGAGAAGCATTGCTTCCTGTAATGGAAAACAACACATTCCTACAGTGTTGTAAGGAAATAAATTTGTATCATGAATCTTTAATAAGTCATTCAATATGTTGAGCCCTTGGGCTATTGATATACCAGGAATTGTACCTGCATTCTGGAAAAAAAAATGTGCAATTCGGAAATTTTTTTCCTTCCCAAGACATGTAACAATCTGAATCTTATTAAGTTGGTAATAAGCCCCAGCTCCTTCAGCCTTTTCTTCTTGCACTAAAGCTCCTCCAAGACAGAATGCTTTTTGTCATGTCTGCTTCCCAGCACTAAATCTTGGCACGTTTGCTCCAGCAGAGCTGAAAGGAGAGCACAGTTCTATTTAGTGTCACACTTGCCAGTGCACAGCGCATATATTTTCAGTGTCCTTCAGGGTTTTTGGTGGAGTCAGTTATTGAATCAGACTTTCAGGAGACCAGACAGTGGACAGGCTCCTGCCCACACACCCCCCAGCTACACATAAAGTATTCATCAGAAGGAGGTTGAGAAGAGAGGAGCAGGTTCTTTTTGCAGAGGTCTAATGTAGAACTCAATATGTTATCTGTGGATAACAAGACAATTTGTGCATAACAATTCTTGTGCGGAGCCTCTTGGAAGGATGCCTCTTTCTTTGAAAAAATCCCTTTATTTTATGTGTGTGGACATGCAACTCCATTCAAGAAGGCTTTTTAACAATTGGAATCAATAGATATGAGAAATTCTATGTGAAGTATAATTGTTTCAATACTCTCTCTCTATTTATATATATATATACACATTTATATATAAAATGAGACCTGTTATTTTTCCAGAAGGTTTTAGAACTTTTAGACTTGGAGATTAGATGATTAAATTTCAGAAATTGCTTACCTGGAGTTAGAAAATAAACATCTCATGTTTAAATAGCCTCTGGCTAATTTTTCAGAGACCCAGATTCTTTTCCTTACGTTTCATTTCACCAAACTATTTCTGACTTTAATTTTTTTTCAATTGAAAATAGAGATAGCTGCAATATTCTCCTCTGGTCTTTTCTGAGATTAAAATTCCTCAGGTAGAAATTACTCTTAGAATAACCTCAGTACTTTTATTTATTCTGTGGACATTTTTCTTCTCAGAGAGAACCATGAGAACAGATGATATCCTTCCTCTTTACAAGGGCCTCTTAAACTCACAAAAACTCAGAATTTCCTCCCAGCCAAGCAGTACTTAACTCTGTCTTTCCTAGCACAGATTTCTCTTGACCTCTGATCCCTCCCATCACTTTCCCCCACGTATGTCGGGGAACACAAGGTCTAAAACTCTGATTTAGCAGAAATTCTCTGCATGCTGTGCAAACAGGGATCATTTCATACATCTTGCAACTCTGAACTCCTGTTTGTAGATCCCAGTGTGATATTTGCCTTCCCCAATGTCATGACATTGACTCGTGCTTTGCCCACACTCAAACACTGCCTGGACTTTTTTCTGAAGAACTTCCATCTGATCTTTGATCCTTCCTTGTGTATTTACAAAACTGATTATCCCTGCTCCACTGGTTCCTTCATACACTGAAATTTGCTTTTAGAAATGTGTGTGTAGGTGCATGTGAGATCACAAAAGTATGGATGTGGAATTAATGCACATTAGCTGTAGCTCTTGATTAAGACTAGTCCCAATGCTAATAAATATTGTTGGGGAGTTTGTGAGTTTTTGTGTCTTGCCCTTAGCTCAGTTAAATGTCTGAAATGCTCCCAGAAGTCAGGCTCTGAAGTTGCAATGTCAGGCTGAATTAAGTAATTAAGGACAGAAGCAGACCCAAGGCTCCTGCACAAGAAACTCAATTTTGGTTTTAAGCTCCGTGCAAGAAATTGTTGGGTTTTTGCTTGTCATGGGAGGAAGGTTCAGCCTGGAGAAGAGAGGGCTCCAGGGAGACCTTGCAGGACCTAAAGGGTGCACAAGAGAGCTGGAGAGGGACTTTGGATAAGGATGAATGAGAATAGGCAGGTTTAATTAGAGATTGGGAAGGAATTCCTGGCTGGCAGGGTGGGCAGGCCCTGGCACAGGGTGCCCAGAGCAGCTGGGACTGCCCCTGGATCCCTGGCAGTGCCCAAGCCAGGCTGGGCATTGGGGTTTGGAGCAGTGTGGGACAGTGGGAAGCGTCCCTGCCGTGGCAGGGGATGGGAACAAGGTGATCTTCAAAGTCCTTCAAGCAAAGAGTTCAACAATTCAAAGTTTAGCTTTAATTTTGCAGCAGGTAAAGAACCCAAAAAACCCAAACTATTCCGTGCGTGCAACCTGGATTTTGGGTGACCAAGCGAGCAGGAGCCCACCCAAGGCACAAACGCAGAGAGAGGACCCTGGTGGTGGGTTGGGCAGCTCCAAAGGCCCCACACAGGAGTTCTGTCTCTGCTAATGGGCTGAATCCTTCCCCTGGCACTGAACGGTGGTACTGAGCCCCATTAGCTCATTTCACGATGGAAATGGGGGTTACCATGGCAACCTGCGGCCCAAAGCAGCCATCCCTGCCAGCCCAGCAGGCCTGGCTGGGCCTCGGGGCCTGCTCTGCTCCCACGCGGCTGCTGGCACACACACGGAGGGCACAGCCCTGGCACACACACGCAGGGCACAGCCCTGGCACACACACGGAGGGCACAGCCCTGCTCACACACACGCAGGGCACAGCCCTGCTCACGCACCCTGCAATGGTGCAGCCACTGAGCATCTCCTCTTCGGCAGGTGGAGCCCCAGCCTGCTCCTCCTCTGCATGGAAAACTCCACCCACACCTTTACTTTTTGGAGGGTTATTTTCTTTTACGTTGCAATTAAGGCAAATGATAATTTGGGACAATTCACTGTGACCTTTGGTGTTTTGTAATGAGATAACTCTTAATAGTTGTTGTTATTTTTCTATGGAGGGAATAAATTATTTTGTGATTATATTAATTTCTTCATTATATTCCTTGCATATGTTTTGTATTAGTTAGCCTATCAGTCTTTTTTTTTTTTTTTTTTTTTTTTTTTTTAATAATTGTCCTTTCTCTTTGACAGCAATAACAGAAATCAGTTTTCCTTAGTTTCACTAGTAATTTAATTTTTTTGCATATTTGAGGCAGGCTGAACAGACTGCATTTCGGGTCAAATATCACACAAAAGGCTCTGGAATGGTTAAAACCAGAGCAATGTTGTTAGAGCACAAATGCTACATCATTCACACCTTGCTGCCTAAGAGGAGCAGTGTTTGTAGAAAGTCAGAGTGCTTAGAGCTAGAGCAGCACCAAATAGAAAATACAGCAGGCACCCAAAGCACCTGATGAATTGGTACAGGGCTTACCTTCATGATTCTCATTTTTCTTTCCAGCCTGGGCATTTCCAGCCTTGCTCTGGAGACAGAGTGTTCCTGTGTTTTTCATTGAATTTGCTGTACAACCTGGGGCTTGTTTCATTTCCCACCCAGCTGAGAGGTTTTCTTGTTAACTCCACACAGGTAAACCTGGTCTGCTCTGCAGTCAGTCCTGTGCTTTTCCTCAGTTGTGTTCAGCTCTTCCAACCCTCACTGGCCACCTCAGGAGGTTTGAGGGTTCAACAATCCCTTTAAGCAGTTTGGTCAAATGCTAGAAAGGCCTTCCTCTGCTGGGGCTGCTTCTTTGAATTTGTGAAATTCTTTGAATTTGAAGTCTATTTTAGAGTGGATGTACTCTTTGCTCTCTTCTTTGCTCCTCCTCTCCCTCTCCCACCAGAAGGCTGCTTCAGCATCTCCCCCCTTTGGGAGCTATAAACCAGTTTCTTGTTTGCAGCCTGAATTTCTTCTTTGCTTTAATGCTGATGTGACGACACTCTCAGAAGCTTTAACAGTTGGTTTTTTTCCCTCTCCCCAGTGGTTGCTATCACTAAAGCATTTGTAAATTAGAGTTGTTCAGTCAATAAATTAACTTTATTGTGTATTTAAGCTTATGCTTAAAGTAATTCTAGAACCCAGAATGCCAACAAATTTTGCCTTGATTTCTCAGCAAAAAAAAATGAGGTTGAGTCTTGGAGCTCTGGTGAAACAAGAGTGTGTTTGGAGCCTCGTGTTCGGGCACATTCCCCTGAGACAGGAGAGATAAACTGCTCATTAGAGATCCTGAATAAAGCACCACCATTCTTCCCAGTCCTCCTGCTCCAAAAAATCCAGGACTCCAAACAGAGTCAAGGCAGAGGACTAAAGCATCTGAGAAAAACCTCAAGAAGCTGCTCTGGAAAACTGTGACTCCTATGGTTAGACACAATAAATGTGACCATCAGGGTTCTCAGCATTGATACATAATTATTTCTTATTATTTCTTACCTTATATACATTTCTTACATTTCTTGCATTCTATACATTATTATTTCTTATTAGCAGCATTAAATTCTCCTTCAAAAAAAAGCTCTCTCACTGAAAAAAAAGTTGAGAACATGATTTGAGAGAAAACTCAAAACAGGCAAACAAAACTTACTCTTTTACTCTTGAATTGGTGAAAAAAAGTTTAATAATTTGATTCTTAATAGCATGCTAAACCCTAAAATTCATAGATCTAAGAAAAACACATTTTAGTTTGTAAATGTCTTCAGCATCTTGAAGACAATGACAATTATACATGATTCACGTCTTAAAAGACTCTCTGAAAAAGTATTTTGGACCCTAAATTTCAGTGCAACCTTTAGTAGAAAGAGCCTTGCCTCAGCTGCCATTGCATGCAGTGTTTTTGGAATTTGGGTAGAGGATTGGAATATTCTGATGTGCAGCAGGAAGCTAAACATGGCTAAAGGCTGAGTGAGTGACAAATGCCTCTGGAAATGTTTAGAGAGAGACATCCATTTCACAAGGGCACTTGAAAGAAAACAGCTTTGAAAAGAAAAAAATATAAACTTTAGAACATTCTCGTTTTATTGAAAGAAAATGGAGTATGTTTTACACAGAAATATTCTCATTTAGTAAAAGGATCAAGTGTTCAAAGAGATATATTTCTTTAGCAGCAAGGCAAGTTCTTATAGATTCATCTAAAACAACAAGTCAAGTTTTTGAATCCCTTAAATTCAAAACTAGCCAGATTTCCCTTTATTTTCAATGAAACTTAGTAGATGGTTGGCACTATTAACATTAAAAATATTTTTTTTTTAAGTTCAGAAATCCAGTGTTCCTCTGGATATCTGGATAATGCGGATAAGGAAAAATTTAGGAGTATTTCTCTAGAGCCTTAAAAACATTAAATTCTGATTTTTTCAGCTATATGCACAGCAGTTTTCTGAACTGTTGCATTCTTTAAACAAACATGTTTTTAAATTAAGCTCAGGTATGTGATACACAGATCTGCCAGCTTTAGGTGGGGATCATTGAAATGATGATGGTGACAATTAATTGTTCTTTATTGTTCTTTTGGCACAGCAGGGAGATGGGGGCTGCCCCTTTGTGGGATTCCCTTCAGGAAGGGCAGCAGAGAGATGAAAGCACACTGAGGTATTGCCATTAAAAATACATTTACCAAACCATGGGAAAGGAGCAGGTAAGGAATATCTGAGTGCTTTCCCAGCCTGATATTCATATTTCTGACTGAAATCTCCAGCATCTGATTAAACAGCGCCGCTGATTCCATTCAATACGTGTGTGGAATGAACACACATTTTTAACATTAGGTTCAAGGAGTAATTTTAATTAGAAAGAAGGCTCATTTTTGTATAGCACAGAAAACTTTATTTTTCTTTCTTTTGTTCTCACTTTTAATTGGACATGGTTTCCATGAAAGTTATTAGCTGTTATGATGTGTGCAATTTTGGCAAAGGAAAATGCATCTTCCCATGAGTAAAGATAGCCTATCTAAAAGCACGAGGCTCATTGTAACTTTTGAATGCTTTTCATGTGAAAGAACCCCTTTATAATACTTTATAAATAAAGTATTATTTATTATATTATTGATAAATTATACTTATTATTGCTTTTCCACAATAGTAAAAATAGCGCTGTAATATTACTTATTTACATCAAATGTCACTTCACTCAAAGCTGACATTTTCATATGCTCCTCGTAAATCTGAATTTGCTTTATAATATCAAAAGAAGCATCTGAGAATGGTTTTTTTCCTTCCTGAAAAGTGTATATAAAATATATTTTAAAATGTGTGCAACAAACTTTTCCCAGAACTTGGACACTGAAGTTTAAGTGACAGGATTGTATAAAAATGGGAGTATAAATATTCTCTTTCTCTCTCTTTCTCTCTCTCTCTCTCTCTCTCTCCCCCTATATATATATAATTTAAATATAAATAAGTATATTTTTATATAAATATGTATTTTATGGAAATATAAATATAAAATAGGTTTTTGTCAGTTTTGCCACTGGAATTTGCAGTTGAATTAAGCATTGAAGACAGCATAAAGAGTGAAGCAGGGAGGCATAAAAGTGTTCAGTGAGGAAAACTAGAATGGAAAAAAAAAAATAGACACAGGAGGCAAAAGTTAAAATATCTATTCTTCCTTTCTGTCTACCTTTAGTTGTATTAACAGAAAGGTTTTGGCAGCAATCTTTTCATTTTCCACCATTAAAAAATGATGAAGTTGATTCTGTACTCTGCTTTATTAGTTTTACATGAGGGTGACTTTAATATGGCTTTAGGAATGAGCAGCCTCAGTTCAGTGTGGATCTCAGAGAGCACAGTCTGCATCCGCCTTGAGTGAAACCCTGACCCAGTGAAATCAATGGCAGAATTCCCATTGACTTCAAAGGGGCTTGGATTTCACACCCAATCTCCTCTTCCTTTTTACTGCAGCCTCTCTGCTTTTGCTAAATGGGATTGCTTTTCCCAGATGGACCTCTTAATGCTATGCACAGTGATCATTTCCACTTGCTTTAATAAAGTGCTGTAAGTCTTCTAAGGGAAATTCTGTCTTTTCTTCTTTCTTTCTTTTTAGTGCAGTCCTGATGTCCTCCATAGTAAGGCTGAGTGCCATCCCCTGATCTCTCAGCAGTGTTTTGTCTCTTTGGATTTTACTCACAATTTAAGAAGGCACGGTTTTCAGAAGTTCACGTGTTAAAAATCATTTGGCTCAATATCACAGGAGCAGAAGTTTTTTATGAGCACTCTGTTCCATGTAATATTTATAAATTAATATTTATATTTACCCAAATTAATCACATGAACAGCTAAACTGCAATGTGGTTATAATTTCCACCTTTCCCATGAGCTCAGTTCTGCTAGGTTTTAATCACATCATGTCCTTAACACTTCTTTAAGAAATAAACTAGAATATTTGATGTTTATATATTTGAAGCAGCTGACCACTTGTGTTATTTTTGGCATTCCATTTAAAAGCTGAACTCCCCATTCCTGATTTTTTCCTGTGAAGATCATCACCATATTTACAAGTGTTGATTGTTCCTTAATCGACAGACAGAAGGCTCTATTTACTGCATGTGGAATGTTTTATCTGACTGTTACTCCTTGTCCCTAAACATTTTAAATGTCTTTAAGAATTAGGCCTTTCCTTAAAGCTAACTTCTAAATAAGGCTAAGCCATTTATTAGTAATGCTGGACCAAAGCACAGAAATTCTCTTTGCAGTGGTTGCTGAGTGTTTATAGCTTTTATCTTCTGTAAATATGATAAAACCTTTTAATAAGTTGTTTACATGGTGAACTGTGTTTGTGATTATATTTTAATTACAGAGAAAAGAAGCACAGACTAAGCCCTCAAATGTCTGGAAGTGTTTTATGTCCTCTAAGACAAGAGATTTCCATGGGTTTGAATTGCTCACTCCTTGTTCATCCAAGGCTGGTAAGTCTCAAACTTCCCCTTTTGAGCTGAGCTTTTTTGGCCTCTGAAATGCACATATTAAATAGCTCAGGAGAACGTGTGGATAACTCAGCAATTTGAATGCATTTATGGACGACTGACTTTGCCTGTAATAGGAGGAGGTGTTGAACCCTATTATGGAAAACTTGCTGACCGCTCCATGGGCACAAAGCTCTGAATCAGCTGCTGACAGGAGTCCCAAATTCATCTCCCTGAAATGCTGCCCTCTGTTAAATTTCCTTGAGAAAAAGCAATTTTTTATGCCTGTGATAGCAGCAGCTTGTTTTCCTTTGGATCTGCTTGGCCCCAAGTCATAGACACACCTAGAACAATACCTGGAGCCTGGGTAAGGCTTTCTGACAGCATCAGCCTTGCTTTTCATTTTAGCAATCCTTTTAATTAAACAAAAATGCAGATTTTCTGCTAAGTGAAGTACTGTGTACTCCTTCATCACAATTTTCACCTTTTCTCTTGTTTTTAGTTTTAAAATCTACCCAGTTTAAGGGATAGTAGCTATGTACCCACCATAATTGGTCAATAATTATGATAACACTGTAATAATTTGCCAAGTAATTAATGGGATACCTTAAAAGTTGAAAGTAGTTGAAAGAATTCATCAATTTCTTCACTTCTGGAAATATCTGCTCCTGTGGAATGGGAATTGTTTTGGTTGTAGGAAGAAGTTTTGTGGCACTACTCAGAATTACTGCAGAACTGCAGCCAGTAATAACAGCAGAAAAGGAATCTAAAATATTCTAATTGAAATATATTATGATCGTCAATTAGTGCAAACCAAAGTGAAATTATACTGTTGAATATTTACCAGATTTATCTTTGTATGTTTAGTTTGTTGAGAGGTTTTTTAGATAGTTTAAACTATCATCCCAAAACTACCAGTAATTGTGTTAGGAAGATAAGATTTTTAAATAACTTCATAATAAATTCCATCAAAGGTTGCTTTCTAATATAATTATGCATACAGTTTTATGGTTCTGTATTCACTGGTAACTCTTTGTTCAGTTAAATTACATGTTCTTAGCTGTAAGAAGTCACACCAGGAAAAAATCTTAGGTAAGAACAAAAATGTACAGATTTATAATCTCACAAGGAACTCCCCTAAAGTGTATCTGGCACAATGATTAAAGGTAATGCTTTTGTAGTTCATAAAATTTCACTATTACACAATAAAAGATCCTAAAATTAGATACAAGAGTTTCTAGGAACTCAGACTAGCTAGATTTAACTAGAATGCAATTTATTTCTATTATGTGTGGAGGGAAATGTTAAAGAACTTGACCTTCCACTATGTAGCATGAAAGCATTTACAACTCCATTAAACTGAGGATAGATGTTTCAAATAGTCTGTGTCTTCCTCTGAGACATCTAATTTTGCCAGCATTTACTTTAGTTGGAAATAAAAGGAATTCTATCAGTAAACTAGAAACACAAGTTAATGTGTCAGGATTATGGAACATCATGTTTTCTGATTTCTGAGGAGGATTGCAGTTAGAAAGGGCCATGATAAAAATTGTTCTTATTCACAGGTATGTGCATCCATTTTGAAAATCCATGTTTTTCTTTTTGAATATTTATTACTAATAAATAGAAGTTGGTCAATATTTTATCAGTTTATCAGTGTTCTGAGGTTTGGGGTTTTTTTTTTTTTTTTTTTTTTTTTTTTCTTTTGAAATAGATGAAATGTGCCGTCATCAACCATTTACCCTTTGAGTTTATTATTAGTTTTAAGTAGGGAATAAAAAAAAATTGCAATTTATATTTATTGTGCTGTAAGAATATTAGAGTAAATGAATGAAAAAATACAGGCTTCATTGTATTTTTTTCTTCTTTTCCTGAAAACTATAGTAAAGTTTTTTCTTCTTTTAATTTTTTCTTCTTTTCCTACAACGTATAGTTTTCCTGTCCCTGTGGTAAAGTATAGGGACAAATAAAGAATTAAACTGTATAATCAAATTCAGATTGTTTCAGATACTGGTGCACTGCTGTTAGGTGAGAAAATAATTTTCTAAAGGACAGGATGGTGCAATTTAAAATCAAAGTACTGCCAGTAACATTTGCTTGTGATACGGTAGGAAAATGGCAGCAGCCACAATATCAGCCAAAAACTCTTTGATGTTTCATAGGAAACTGTTTTGCCATTGAAAGTTGTGTTGATTCCTCAGACTCACATTGAGGTTGCAATTTAGAGTCTGTCATGGTGAGGGAATTGTGCACAGCCCAACAATGGCTGGGAGGATTAGCAGGGCCACGAGGAGAGGGGCAGCCCTTCAATGTGCTCCAGAGCATTTCCCTCTTGGCCACTTCTAATCCCTCCCAGGGCTGGCTCCAGAGAAACCCAAGGAGCTCCAAGCCCACAGGGATGGCATTTCCATCCCACTGCCTCCACCAGGAAAGGAAGATGAAGTGAGAAATCAGGAAAGCAAGGAGGCCAAATGATTCCAAAGGTCAAACGAAAGGAGAATGTCAGGGACCCTCCTGTGCAGCTTTTTGGAGTGGATCAGGGGGTTGGTTTGATACCTGGCAGCAGCTCCACTGACATTTAAATGGGCCTTTGGCGTTGTCAAGTGGGTAAACTCTGCTTTGTTTATAGCTCTCCATATGTTTGTGTTCTTAACACATTTTCAAGTGTCATTAATGACTGTCTTTGTCTTTCAGCAGTCAGTCAAATCATGTTTTTTTTTTTTTTTAAAAGTTAAAAAGTGACTTTTCACATGCTTAAATGCAGCATCTCTAGATATCGAATAGATATTAGATATTAGCTTATTAGATATTAGATATTATTAGATATATAGATATTAGATACCTATATTATAGATATCTAATATAGATATCTATATTAGATAGTCTAGCTATTTAAACTATTTTTAGATAGCTTAAGAATCTTTGGGAAGGCAGTAATGTTTATCCACACCTGGAGTTCAGATTTCTAAAGAGCAATCACATAAGTTACAAAGTAAATTAATCGCATAAGTTACAAAGTAAATTTTAATTTAAAAACATTTGCCTTTTACTCCCTTCAGTTTGAAAATAATGTTACAGCATGGACAAACTGAGATGCAGGGTGGCAAAATGGTGCCACTGAATGACTGAGATCCATGAGGCGAGGGCAGCGTTTCCTGTGTTTTAATGAGTTCTTTAGGTTTGAACCTGGAACCTACTAGGAAAGCTTTGAATTTAGATGATGGATAAATCCTTGTTAAGGAGGCAAAAAGGAAGTCAGAGCTCTCAAGCAGAAAGCACTGGACTAAAGTGTGTACTCCAAGACAGCCTGTTTTCCTGATCGCCTTTCATTTTCTTATTTTAAAATCTCACATCCTCTCTCAGTTTCCAGAAATCTTGGATTTCTGAAAAGAGCACATTTTCTTCTGTTCAATTAGACTTGTGGTTTTTTGTCTTCACCTTCCAAGAGGTGATTTTTAATATCCCAGAAGTATTGTTTCACAAAAAGAAAAAAGAAGAAAAGGTATTCAGAGTTGACCTGGTGAAGATAACACCTTATTCTTGTTTAAGCTGACCTTTAGGTATTTCTTAGTGTGCTTAGATTTTTGCAATGCTATTTTAGTAAAACCCTTGATGTTTATTCTTTTTAATTGAGTTTAATTGCCACATAAATTTCTCAGTTCACTGGGGAAACTGCTCCCATTTATCCATTTCTATGACTCTCTGTGGCCAATTAACACCCGGGCTCTGGGGCTGCAGTGAAGCAAGGACATTCTCCAGGGTCATCCCACACATCCCAGGGTCTTCTGCCCAAAACCAGCTCCTGCAAAATCACCCATCAGCGCTGTTAAACAAAAGCTAATTATCAATTGTGAGCAATGAGTTGCCTACAGCACACTGCGTGCTGGAGCACTCATTTAACAAAAGGAAATTATGCAGATTTCCAGTGCTTATGAAAATACGATTTTACCAACGTTATATGCTCTCAGATCCCCAAGATCTGAGGCTGTTGCAAATATGTGATGAGAAATGAAGACATTTTCTGAGTGTTCCTATAAATCTTGTAGGATATACATTTCACTTAATAAAATGCATGATTCAACAATGCAGTTACAAATTAGGGGAAAGCTAAACAATTTTAATTTTGTTTTTTCCTTTTCTTGTCTATCTTTTTGCCAAGGGATTACCAATGTTCTTTATTCTGTTCTTTGCTCCACTCTGGCTTCTTCTCAGCAACGTTTCCTAAGTGTAAGACAAAACAACATTTAAATCAAGCTCCCTAAGTGATGGCTCTGCAGATTCCTTTGAACTCAGCTCCATATAGCTTTATGCCTCTAATTTTGGAGATCATTTCTCCTGTAAATAAGTGTTTGTTCAAGCTATGTGCTGTTTCCCATTTACAACATGCAAACTGCCATGAAAACATCAGTGGTGAAACACAAGTTTTCTCATGGATCCTCTGTGATTAAATCATTAAAACTCCTTCCATCTGTAAAGTCTTTATGCTGACAATATCTGGATGCAAGTACAAAGATACTATTCTTTTGTCACCTTCAAAGATCTAACCAGAAAGCCTTGCTTGAAACAAAAAATTAAATTTACAGCATAAAGCAATTCATTTTCAGCACTGTCCTGAAGGATAGATTTGTCACAGAGCAGACACATGTACTTTTATTAGTTAAAGTGATGTGTATTTGTTGTGGAAGCTACTGAAAGTCTCCAAGGTTCAAATTTTTCTTTGTGTACCCAGTTAAGTGAAGGAAGGATTTGGTTTCCTCTATTGCAAGTTTCCAGCCTTGAAGAAAGAGCAGAGCTATTGCAAATGAGGCTCCAAGTCACCTTCCTGTAAAAAGCTCAATCCTATGTAAATCTCATAAGCTAATTTTGAAAAAGTTATATTACTTGATAGTGCAATTACAAATAGCTTTCTAAAAATGGCTTGAAGGAAATTGTAGTTTTTTAATCATTTGAACACAGAAGGAAGTCTGCTGTAGTCACCTGGGGCACCACGAGAAAAAATCTCTGCTACAAAGTTTTCCCTTTCTTTTTGGTGTCAGATATCTAATTGTCTATCTAAATTGCAATAAGGACCTCAAAGGGTAGGTTACACTTATTTCCAGTTAATAACATTTGAAGATAAGAGAACATTTTCCCCTCAGTGCTCCACAAAAACAAAACTCGGATTTAAATTGTTCTTTTAAAATGAACGCGGTTAAATGAGATTCTGCAAAGGGTAAAGCGGAGTATTTATGATAATAAATGCAAAAAAGAAATCGCTTCTCTGTGATTTAATTGGTACATTCATGAGCCAGTTTCCTGCTAGCCATTTGTTGCACAGTTATTCCAGCCCTGTGTCCTGAGGAAAGGCTGTGGGTGGCTGTGAAGGCATCTCTGCCTGCTCTCCCTTGCTCCCTTTGGTAAATGTTGAATTTCGTGGCCAATTCCAGCCCCCTCTGACAAAGGCACAGGAGTCTCAGGGATAATTAAGTTCCTGGGAGTGTCATGACAAGTGCTGTCCAGGGGATGGGGAAGAGCTCAGATTAATGCTCTGCTGAGGAACCCACCTGGCAGCTTCTGCTTTTTCCCCTCTGCCCCTTGCAGAAAAACTGGTGCACAACCACTGCTGCAAATAAAACCAGGGTCCCTGGGGTGGAGACACAAACAGAAGGGTCATAGAAAATTTGAATAATTAAATATGGGCAATATTTAATTTTTTTTTTTTTTTTTTTTTTTTTTTGGTTTGCTGTGGGCATGGAGAGCTATTTCAGTTGTGTGAGGTCAGGGGGAAAATAGAATCTGTAAAATGAGCTACCTGAGTTCTACCAGGGACTTGAGATTTGTTAACAATTGGCAGAAAATTGGAGTTGGTGGGTGTAAGAAAATAAAAAAAAAAAACTTGCTATTTTCAGAAGGAAGGACTTAGTGGCAGATTGGATGCAATTTCATAGTGATGATGATAAAATTTCATATCTGAGATGAAAAATACCAGGAGGCAAAACGTCTTCAAATATTTGTTTGAATTTAACAGGATATTTCATCAATTTGTGTCCTTACTATTTTCACTTAAGAAAGATAATCTTTCTTTAACATTCTATAAACTAAATATTACATTAAAGCAGAAAACCCTTCCCTGTATGAATTGTCAACAATTTCACCAATATCTTTATAGCTGGAAGAAACCTCAACATTTTAATGGGAGTGCTAATTGTAACAAAATTAACTTGCAATATGATTAATAAGTTAAAAATATGGAAATTTAAATTAATTGCATCAAAATGAATAAGTTAATAATCCAGGTATGTATTTCACTTTTACCAGAAGCAGTGGAATAAATGTTTCTCAGATCTGTGAGTATGGAATGGGTGATCACAAGTAAGGGAATGGTAAGTGAGGAATTATTTTAATTCTAGAAAGTCTAATTTAAAAGCAATGGATTTTTAAAATTCCTCTCAGGTAAAAAAAAAAAAAAAAAAGTGTAAGGTATTATAGAATGTTATAATTTTGGTCTTTTACATGGCTCCTTTGGTATTCAGTTATAGACACCATATGTTTCTTGACTGTTTTTTCTCCCAGAAAGAGAAGTATGGTAGTGATATATATTCATATATATTCATATATATTCATGAGGTAGGCACGTAAAAATGCACAAAGTTACAGTCTCCATTGAAACAAGCAAAACTTTTCTTAAAATATAAATACCTACTGCAAAGTATTCACCAAAATGTGTTCATGGAAGATAATTTTTTTAAAAAATGTATTTTGAAGGCATATGAACAAAATATCTAAGAAGCCCTACCAGCAGTTATTCTCTATTTTTTTGTCCCTTTTTTTGGTATTTTAGATATTTATTAGAATTCATACTTTGGCCTCACCCTGGCAGAATATGAATTAAGCAGCAGCTCACTTATCTGCAATAGGTTTTGCAGATTAATGCAGTCTTGCCTTGTGTTTCCTGTATTCCTTCCTTTCAACTTGTCAGTATTCAGTGCAGGAAGTATAGCAGAAAGTTGTGTTTGAAGTTAAAAACAAAGAAAAACAAAACCAAAAAAAAAAAAAAGAAGCAAGCCTCTGGCAACTATAAAGAACTAACTGGGATCAAGATTAAAGATAGAAGTGGCAAAAAATGCATAAAACTATTGGAAACCTCTAGGCATTGTGAAAGAAAGAACATGAAATGTTTATACAGATAAGGGAGCCCTAATGAAAGAACAGAAATTTGAGCACTAGTGAATTTTATCATGACATTGTCTGGAATAAGAAATGTGGATCAAAAGCCCTGACAGCCCCTCAGAAGCTGGGGAGCCTCAGAGCTGTCTCCTGTGTTAATCAGCAAACAATGCCCTGCAAGGAGGCAAAAGGAGCAGTGGCACAGCAGCTGGGCCACATCTGGCAGGCTGGATGGAAGTTTGGGAGCGTCTTTGTAGGGATGCAGCTTGGGAAAAGCAGGAAAAGTCAGGAAATATCCTCCAGTGCATAAAAACATAAAAATATTCGACACTGCAGGCTTGATACAAGGTGTGTTCCTTAACCAGGCAAGGGAGGCAGCAGCAAGGCAGTGACTGTTTGATTGCAATATCAATATTGATTGCAATATTGTTTGATTGTTTGATGTAAATCAATATCATTGATCCCGATAAAAGCCATATTAGGAGCATGTAAACTTATGAGAGGCCATGAGTTTTTGTCTTCAACACTTGCATTGTCTCTTTGGAATAAGAATTCCTTCGCATTGTGGGGAACTCTGTCTGCCACTGGATCCCTGGCAGCTAAAAATGATGGATTTTGGGGACCCATGTAAAATTCTAGAGCATGGAGTTTGGATTCAAGAATCTATGGGAAATTGCCTTAAGATCTCACTAGAATGCATGTGGAGGGCCAGGACCTGCAGTTTAACCATTTCTGTAAAAACAGAGATGGCTGAAAGGCAATTCAGTAATTGAGGCTGTAGAAACTGAGTAATTTAATATCAGATATATTTGTAGCTGAGGAAACATTTCTATTCTAGAGTAATATTGAGACACAGAAACATGTGGGAGTCTGTGAACCCAACAGTAAGGACAAAAATTTGTCTGGGTCACCAAATGGAAAAATAGATGGTTTCTTGTGTTCAGAATATTAACAAAAAAAACATTACTCTCCAGCTAATTTTTTTTTTGGATCCTGCATTACATAAAAATCTCACAAGTACAGATTTTTTACTCTGGTGTGTTACAGTCTGTTTGTTACAGAAAAGTAGATCTACCACCTAACATATTATTCTGGATTTTGGCAAGATATCCATAGAAATATTTTAAATGCTTGAGGGAAAACATTTAGATGCATATTATGCTTTCAAAATAATTATTAGAATGGCAGACATCCTCCCAATGTTTAAATTATATGTTTCTTTTACAGCTGTTGCTGTAAGTATATAACATTTTTAATGATCTCTGACTAAAAGGGCAGCAGTTCTTGTAAGATTTCTTGCTTTAGAATGCTACATTTTCTTTCCTTTGTCTGCATTCTGGACAGACTACTAAAGACATTTTTTTTCCTTAATAAGGCAAATTGAGCTCCTCTAGACTTTGAATTGAAAGAGAAAATATGCTGAAGTGTAATCTTAGCAGTATCCACGGAAACCAGCGGCTTCACTGGAGAATATTCTGTATTCCACTCAATGGATTTGTGCACCAGGAAAGAAAAACTGGTTTGGACTGACTCATTATCCTCAGGAAAGCAAAAAGTCTAAGGTTATTATAAAGGTGTTTGCCATTAAAAACTGTTCAGCCTAATGGTCCCCTGTGTTTACTCTGGGTTTCTAATCAGGGTCCTCTGGCCCATCCAGGCTGAACATTTTTACTCTGCGTCTAAACCAACTTCAATCCCAGGTAACCCACTTTGCTGTTGTTTTATGGGTGGGTGTTCAAGGGTCTGATTCTCCCAAAGAATTCACATTTCTGCAGAGCCTCAGTGTTTATTCCTCTTCTGTATGTGGGGCAGCAAAGGAAGTGAAAACTGTTTTCCACAAACTGCTTCCCACTCTGAAACACTGAAAATGGCTTTTCCAAAACTGGTATCATTGTCCTCCTTTTGCTGTCTGTGTGAGGAAGGACTTGCAGACTATAATGAAGACTTTTTAAAAGTGTGAAATGTGTTGGTGTCAAGAGATTGGGGAAGGAGCTGTGTGTGAGGATCCTGAGAGCTCCAGCAGGATTTGCCTGCTGGAGAGGGGAACAGCCTGTGCCCCAGCAGGGTGAGGGAGGTGCCTGAGCTGCTGCAGGGGCTGCAAACAATTGCACAGATAAAACTGGCAACCTCAGAATAGGCACAGAAAAGATTCACTGCCAAATTCCTTCAGAATTTTTGGAATTCTCCAGCTTCGCCTCACTCTTCCTGACGTCTTTGTGAAAGTAAAGCAAGAAGAAAGCATGCATGCAACTGGGATGGTTTTATTTAATGGTTTCTCTTTATGTCTTTGTGAAAGAGGTAGCATTGAAGGAAAGCATTTAAAATACTGGATAGTTCGTAATATTATAAAAATGCCAGCACAGAACAAGTAGGAGGCCACCAACAGAAATATTATTCTGGGTACTGGTACTCTGTCAGGAGCCCCATCCCCTTCTGGAATCAGAGGGAGGCTCTGGCATAAATGGCAAGTGGGTTTCAGGGTTTTGTGTGGGACGAAGTAAAATCAAAAATGAGGAGCTGAGAGATTAAGGTCAAGTTTTGGGTGCTTGTTTTCTAAGTAACAGGACAAATAATCCAGCATCATTCCTGCTGCTGAAGCACCCCTGCTTTGTACGACCTGATTCAGATTAATGGTGAGTAAAAATGGATGGAATTCAATCCTGTGCTGTTTCATACCTCCAAAATATTTTCTGCTGTCAACTTAACACCTCATTTGTGCACAGTTACAGCAACACAGGGAATTTCTGTGATTTCTGTGCTCGGAATGCCCCTGGAATGGAGCCTCCCAAACCCTGCAGTGCTGTGGGGGCAGCTTCAGGAGCCCAGAACATTCCAGGGGTGGCTCCTCTGAGTTCAGCAGGACCTGACTGGGCTGAAATGGGATTTCACCACTCCCTGACCAAGTCTGTAAGTGAATGTGAGCAAAACCCTTTGGATGCATTTTCAGAGGCTGAATAGGGAATATGCCTGACTAGAGAAATCTTGTAGTTCCAGAACTTTGACCAAGTGAGGTTATACAGCTCATCTCATACTGAGCATCTTGCAAAAAAAAGTAACTTTAAAACCAGAAATATTGACTATATCTCACTTTCTAAGTTTTTGCTGCCATCTAGAATAAGGACTTATTTGATATTTTCTAACAGTACTCAGGATATTCTAACAGCCAAAATTTAGCATTTAGAGAATTGAAAAATTAAAGAACTATAACTAAAAAGGATTTCCATTTTTAATATAAAATATTCTCATTTTATTAATTGGTTGTACTTTTCAAAAAGGAAATAATGTTGGTATGATTTTCTTTTGATGCTTGGTCTACATTCAGTTTCAGCAGATCAATGCCTCTATTTCAGGCCACTATTAATGCTCTTACTCTGATGTAGTTTAACTTCCTAAGGTTTCTGATGTGGCCACATGTGATGTCTATAAAGGATTCCTTTTGAACATTTTTGTGTCCATTCATTTCAAAGAGAAGCAGCAGTGGCATTTATTTCATCAATTAGAGATTAATATTGACTCAAATCAAGAAAGGTGTTTTTTAAAAAATACATCAAACATTTGACTTCCTTGAAAATCATGTTAGAATTTGCAAAAAACTCTTCAAGTTATCATTCCAGTGGCTTTTGTCTTTTCTTTTATTATTAACTAAATACTTTTGATTAATACTTCTGTGATTTTTATACTGAAACAAAATAATTGTTTGATCAGTGTATGAATTAACCAAAAAGGGATATTTCTTGTAAGAAATGTACAAAGCACTTAAACTCTCAGTCTACTTTTTGTATAGCAATCCAACAATTTAGCCAGAATTCAAAGCTTTGTGTGTCCTGATTGGCATCTGCAATCAAATAAATCAATCTATTAACCATGTTAATAACTAATAATTAATAACTAATGACCTATTAACCCTGTTAGTCAGTATATTCAGTATTTGGGAGCTGTGGGACATCTTCCATTGTTTGGGGTGTTTTTACCACTTAGGAAAGTTTTGCCCAGCTAAACAAAGTCTTATAAAAAAGCCAAACTACAAATTCTTTGGGGTGTATGGGGCAGGATTTGAGTAAGGAAAGGTTTCACCCCAGAGAAGGGTGAGTTTGCACAAAGCAGCACCTCGGGTTTTCTATAAAATCTAAAATGCAGTTTTGAACATTAAAAAAATGCAATTTCAGCACTTTTTCTAATTTGGAAGCAGTTTAACACGGCCAAACAGGCTTTCTCTGAGCGTGAGGTGGAAATGTGGTTTTTTTACATTCTGGTCCTGCAGAATGGGACACCTGCAATCCCCCAGCTCTTGCTCTGGGCTCTGTGACAGCACGAGCTCCTCGTGCCTTGCTCTGTGTGGCAATGAGCCAGCTCAATATTGGCAAGAGACAGAAACACAAAAGGAATCCGTGTAAAGCTGCAGAGGGGTGAGTGATGCTTTATTCCCTCGCTCCTGACTCCGGGAGCCGTGTGTTCCCTCCCTGCAGAGGGCACGTGGAATTGCAGGAACAGAAAGAATTGTGTACAGATTGAGGGAGAAGAGCAGTGAGAGCTCTGCTGGTGCAGATCCCTGCCAGGGCTGCAGAGCAGAGCTCAGCTGCAGGTGCTGCTGCTTGCTGCATCAGTCAGCGCTGGGTCTCCAGAAAAAGAGATCAAAATTCACATCAAAGTTAGGAATAGCTGCAAAGTGCTGGAGCTGCTGCTCTCCCTGTGCTCAATTCTCTCATTTCTGACTGTGCACCTTGGACCACTGATGGCTGTGGTCAGACCAGCACGGTCTAGAGACACTTTTAGATTTAAGAACTAAAACAAGAACTGGTTCCAAGCCTGAGTTTAGTTTCTGCAGAGTGTTGTCATGGAAATGCCTTGCTGGGGGCTTGTTTCATAAAACGTGTGCAGCTGATGTGGGGAAACAGTTCCAGGAGCAAGGCTGGAAGCTGAGCAGCATCAGAGCCTGCTGCTGGGGATGTGGTCAAACACAAGGACAAACACAAGAGGAGACCTGTGACAGTGTTCACATGGGTTCTTGGATGAGGGAAGAGATGAGGATCTGACTCCATATTTCAGAAGGCTGATTTATTGTTTTATGATATATATTACATTAAAACTATAATAAAGGAATAGAAGAAAGGATTTCATCAGAAGGCTGGCTAAGAGTAGATAAAGAATGATAACAAAGGCTTGTGACTGACCAAGAGTCTGATCCAGCTGGCTGTGATTGGCCATGAATTAGAAACAAGCACATGAGACCAATCCCAGATGCACCTGTTGCATCCCACAGCAGCAGATAACCATTGTTTGCATTTTGTTCCTGAGGCCTCCCAGCTTCTCAGGAGGAAAAATCCTAAGGAAAGGATTTTCATAAAAGATGTCTGTGACAGAACCTGCAGTGGCTCTTCTGCTCTGGTGGCCTGTGCTGTCAGTGGGGAGATGCCCAAAATCTGCACAGGGATGGGCTGTGACCCCCAGAGAAATCCTCTTCAGCTGAAGGTGCTTCTTCAGCCCCGAGCACGGGACAGTGGCTGTGGAGATTGGAGTGATGGAGTGACCTCTGCAGCTTTTTGCACAGATTGATTTTCATTCCCTCTTTCCAGCACTTTACCTGAATGTACAGCTGGTCTGTGACTGTGCAGTGCTGAAGAGCATTTTGTTCTCCAAATTAATAAACTTGGTCTTCAAAAAAAAAAAGGGGAAAAAAAGCTTAAAATATTTCTGGAGCAGACATTAGTGATGGTAGAAAGAAAATAGTTCCTACTCTTTGGCTGACATTAATTTAATGTGTATTGATTTCAGTGTTTTTTTGGTTTTTTTTCTGTTGAGGCATCCCAGGTAGTTTTACCTCAGTCTTTTCCTTTGAGATCATGACAGAGGCTTAGCAAAAGCACTGAACACCCTAAATCTTGGCCATACATATTCTTAGGGCTGCAAGCACAGAGTAATATCCTTGATATGATAGTTTGGGAAAGCAGAAATTTTTATTACTTCATTTAGCTGAGGTCCATAAAAGAGTATATCTTGCCATAAAACAGGACTTGTCATCCTCAAACTCTCAGGAAGACCAATTTAACCTTGCAGCCTTCAGCCAAAAAGGGCTTGGGGTTTTATTTTGTCTTGTTTTGGGGAAAGTTTAGGTAATTTCTTGAGAAAAATGGGTTTCTCCTCATTGCCACTTGGTTTGTTCAAGGCAAGCTTCTGTCTGATGGTCAGTTCTCCCTGTTCCACTCTTTGCAAGTCTAATGTTTATTTATTTATTTTATTTGGTAATTTATCTGAAAGAACCCGCACAGGTTCAAGTCAATAAAAATGCTTTCGATATCAAGGTGAATGGGCACTTAAATGCAGTCTTTAAAAGCTAAACTATCTTTCATGTCACTTAAATTGCCTTACTCAGAGGCAATTTGGGAAAGAGAAACATGCCTTTCCTTGTGCTGCCTTACTTCTGTATTCAGAAATGTTCAGTTTAACTTCAACTTTTGCTGATAACTTTATGCATGAATGTCTGAGTTACCATTAAAGTTCTGAATTCCCACTCCCAAGGAAGAATTTTTGAACACAATGAAGGACGTGTACTTAAATTATACCCTGAAATATGGAATGAGCCTGAGAGAGAAGCTAAATTTATTTTTTAATGCCATTTCTGCAAACGCTCTGTGTTTATCATGAGTCATTTTCTGGTAAGCCCTAAAGTAGGGGTATTATACTTTAATATCATTTTCCGTAACATTAAATTTGCAATGGAGAAAGGCACTGGGTCTGATTCATCATTTCATTTCACTGCTCACATTTCTTTGACTTCAGCAGCGTAAATTGGTGTAAGATAAAGGACAATCTGGTTTCCCTTCTCTTACAATTTTTTCTGATTAGCTTTCTATTTTTCATTGCAGAATTTCCTGTCTTCTAATCTGAGTGAAATCATCAATGGAGCAGTTTAAAATATTGAGGTTTTTTTCCATTGAAAAGATGCCCCAAGTAATCTGGATTCAATGGGAAATAACGAAAACTGAAGAGCTGCTCCTACAGCTTTAGAATATCTTAAAGAAATATGATTTAGTTATAACTTAACTGTGGTTCAAGAATCAATGAATACTCGGATGAGTGAGAGAAAGCTCAAAGAGACTCAAACAATAAAACCACATTTATTTTTTGTTGTTCAATTATTTTCTCAGACTGCTGGTTATGTTTCCCTTACTGGACTTTCATCTGATTTCTTTGGTGCCTGTGCTTTAATGTAAATGTGGCTTTCCAGATTCTCATTTTTAAGCATATTTTGGATAGTTGTTCTAGTGGCCAACCTCTCTAAAGAGAAGCTGCCACTATTGAGTGAGAAATGTCAGTATTTCAGCCTATCCAAATGCTAACCCTTTTCCTCTCTTATTTGTAATTCACTTCTTCAGCAATATCTGATGGCTAAAAATGTATATAAAGTTACTATTTAGTATACTAAATATTCATAAGAAATAGTATATTAATACTATAATTATTTACTAAAATACCATTTTAGATTGCATAAAACATGAAGAGGTCTGACTCAATCAAACAAAATTGGGATAATTCTTTGCTCTCTGCTCTATTCCTTGTTATCCCTTGACACTGGATGGAAATAAGTCCAAATTTTTATCCTTCAAGCTTATATTGATCAACAAGAGTCGTGCCAGACCTGTAGCTCCTCGTTTTTATTGCTTGGTTTCCAGAGTGGAATCCAAACCCAGCTGAGCTTCTGTCAATGTCAGAGCAGGAATTTCTGTGCAGAGAACAGGGAGGTGCCAAGGCTGTACTCTCAAATCCTGCCTTTGGGAACCTAAGCATTGTGGATTCAGTGTCTTCTCCACTCTGAAGCTCTTCATGACAACAAAATGTGGTTTGTGGGGTCTTCCCCATTCTCTCCCCTTCAGAGAAGGATGGAAGATTTGGGGAGTATCAAAGAGGGTGAAAAGAACCCCCAAAAACCAGACCTCCAAAGAGAATCTCAGTAAGGATTTTATCCTTGGGAATGATTCCAGTTCCCTGCAGGAGCAGTTGTGCCCTGGCTGAGTGGCTTTAATGAGGGGAGAAGCTGCTGCCCCCCAGTCCATCCCCAGCCCCGGAGTGAGCAGCGGGGACGGGGCAGGAGGCACATCAGGCTGGGCATGGTTATTAAATCTGCACCTCATGAATTATGCACAAGCTCCCCAGCTCATCACGGCTCAATCCTCAAAAAAAATAATATGAACCAGAGGGTCAGGGTAATTCCTGTCTCCCTGAAACTCAGAATCCAAATTACTCTCTGAGTGAAGCGTGAACAAAGGCTGGTGGAAGTTCAGTTTGAATTTTTATAAGAGCAGTTTCTGACTAGGAATGAAGGCTTTTAAAAACACCATATTTTTCTCAATACCTAAAAATTATGAATAACAGAAATTAAATACAGTTGTAAGAATGCAGCCAAAAGTCAAGAGTGTTCACAGAAAAATAACCAAAAAAACCCAAAAAACAACTTCTTGGTATTATTCATGGTCCAGGGAAGTGAGGAGCAATTCCCACTGTTCTCAGCCATCCTCTCCACCAAAGCAGTGAGAGCAGCATAAAGAGAGAATTTCCTGGTGATATCCTGAGCCCAAATATCCATCCTGAGCCCAAATATCATCCTGAGCCCAAACATCCATCCTGAGCCCAAATATCATCCTGAGCCCAAATATCATCCTGAGCCCAAACATCCATCCTGAGCCCAAACATCCATCCTGAGCCCAAACATCCATCCTGAGCCCAAACATCCATCCTGAGCCTGCAATAATGGAATGGATGCATGGCTGCAATCACCCAGCAGGGCAAATAGTGAAAACCTCACCCCAGCACAGCCTGGGGATAATTTCCTGAGGTTTGCTCATTGCCCAGCAATGATTTTGTGAGAGGAGCAAAGTGCTGAATTCGATGAATCTTAAGTACCTTAATTTCAATGCAACCTTTGTGCATTTTTTTAATTACTGAATTCAGCCCAGTAATCAATCCCCCAGCATGTGTGCCTACCACTTAAAAAGTGAACCAAAGAAGGGAAAAAATCAGTATCTTGTGCTTTGCCATCAGAATTGTCCATATTTCCACATATAATCTGAAATCTATGGGTAAAGCAAGCATCTGATCACCACAACTGATTATGTAAGGTTTGTAATTCATGACTGTGTATTGGAGGAACTTTAAACTGAATTTTTTCCTCTCATTTCAGTAAATGTTCCATCAGACTCCACCTGAAAACTTCCACACATCACCTGGAGGTGAGCAAACACAAACTCTTTACCCAGTTTCATTGATTCCACATGTGCTCACTCGTTGCTATTTAAGCTAATCCTGCTGTGCTGATGAATTAACAAACCATAGGATTTATAGTTATCCTAATTTCTTCCTCTTAGAAATGTAATTTCCTGCCAATGAATCCTGCCAATGCTGATACACCCACTGTTTTTTTTCCCCAAAGAACAGGATCACAGCTCTTAACTTTTTAATTAATGGCCACGTTTTTCAACAGTCAGGATTTGCATCTTGTTTTTTATTACTTTCATCTATGCAATTTTTGTTGGAAATACCTGTCCAATGGCAAATTCAACAAATTGATACTTCTGATGTTCTTGCAGTTCTGGAATCTCACTTATTTGAGTGTAGACAACATAATAGTGTACAGAATATCCGGCAGTGAGTAACAGAAAATAAGAACCAATGGTTTTATCCCCCAGTCACCTTGACTGAGCTCTAAAAATAAAATAAGTGTATCAAGCAAAAACTTTACTAAAGCAGTTAAAGTGTCCATAAGTGATTTTGGACAGGTTTTTCATTTTCTTTTTTGCCTGCAGAGAATCTATGTGTTTTTTTTTTTTTTTTTTTTTTTTGTTGCAGTAAAAAATTAGATCTTAAAACATTGTTCTTTTAAAAAGCATTTCTTAGTGAGTTGGGAATAGTCTCATTTGTTTGATTTACAAGTTTAGTTGATTATGGATAGTTTCCTTTCAAACATGTACTTCCACTGACTTTAAATAGCATTTTCCTTTCCAAACCACCCCATTAATCTATTGGTGCAATTTTCCTTCTGTCTGTGCTCAGCAAAACAAAACAAACTGGCAAAATTTGGCTAAACAGCAGCGAGACTGATACTAAAATTTAATTTTTGCAATATTTAGCACGCACAACACGGAGTTTTGTCCAAAATTGGAGGAAGTAAAGCACGAGGGACTGAAACACCTCCGTGAGCCCTGCAGGGCTGGTGGCTGCTTGGCATGCTGCAGGCAGGATCCTCCTGGCAGAGATCCCCAGCAGGTGCTGAACATCTGCACCTTTCCAAAATTCCTGATTGGAGCTGGGGGTGCTCAGAGACAGCTGGAAAATGGAGCTGGGAATCTCTCACTTTGCACCTAGATTTACCCAGATCTGGAGGCGTTGTGCTTAAGGGAATTTTAGAAAAGGAACCAGAGAGACACGAGAATCGAGAAAAGTTGTCGCTGTTCAAATTTGGGGTCTTAAGCGTGAGCAACCTTAAATAAGGGACTGACAGCTTAATCACCTGCTGATAACATCTTTATGTTTGGATATTTGGGGATTTTTTAATAAAGAGTTTCAGGGAATTAGCCAGGGAAGTTGATAGCTAGAATCTCTCAAAAACTGATTTTTTAAAAAAAAATAGTAACTGGGCTCTGATGCAGGATCAGCTAGCAATGATCTTGTGCCACAGAATGATGGAAGTCTGGCTGTACTTCCAGCAGCTTTGTGTTTTAGTCTGTTTTATAAACCTTGTTTCTGAATGTCCATTGTGACGAGAAAAGATCTTTTCACTCAGAGTTCTTTCTGAGAAGAACATTAAGGAGAAGAGTGAAAATTATTGTTAGAAGTAACTATGGTGCTCTTTAAAAACAAACTTGTTTATTTTAAGGAGTCTGCAGATGAGCAGCATTCCCCCCTTCATTTTATCAGAATCCATTCACCTGTTCCATAGGAAATAGGATGTAACCAGCTGCTATATTCAGCTCACAAAGCCCCCTCATCAATATCTCCACCGGAAACATAGGCTGAAAAGTAATTCACTTATTGGCACATTTAGCACTCCCTGTTTCGTGCATCCCCCTGCCAAGGCTGATTGGAATCACAGCAGCCCAAGAGCCAAATTTCCCAATTCCAGGCAGCCCTGCCCAGCGCCCTGTGCTGAGCCCAGGCCAGGGATCAATGCAATTATCAGCCCCTGACACATGGTGAGCAGCTTGGGCTGTTCTCGCGTCAGCCAAATTGAATGGGACACGAATCAGTGACTGTGGCGAGGCAGGCAGGGACAGCACCTGAGATACAGCGAATTTCACAGGCTCTGAGTGGGGAGAGCAGAGCTGTGTGCTGGTGATATTGCTCTGCACAAAGCCCACCCAGCTCGGGGTTTGCTCTGGCACCCAGGGCACTGAGCTGGGTGATGTGCTTCCCTGGGGCTTCTTTATTTGTGCCTGCACTCCTGTTCATATCCCTTCCGGAGGGAAAATGCCCTTAATTCTGTTCACTCCGTTTGGTAAAATGGAGTCAGGAGTGCTGTAACTGCTGCTGGCAATCCATATGGAAAAATAGCAAGGGTTTCAACAGTCCAAATGCTTCCTACACTCCTGCCAGCTTCAGCAAGGAAGATAGCTTAAAAAGATGGGAAATGCCATTTTCACTTTTCTTTTTAATCCAAACATGGACTGTCATTTTATGGGAAAAAAAAGGAAAAGGGATAGCGATTTAATCTAATTTGAATACTGGAAATTCATTCATATACTTAATTCATTACAGCTCATGAAGTCCACATTGTAGGTGACAAGGAAGTGTGGTTCAATGTGTTTAGGTACATAAAGAGGGAGCTGCACCATCCAGCTCCAGGAGTTTTGGTGCCTAAAGCAGAAACTAATCTTCTTAAGCCTCCAGTGAAATTCATGACAAGAGAGAGGGAGATTTCTCCAGAGGGCAGTTCAGAGTAAGGATTTAACTTAGGTGCTTTGCATTGGGCCCTCCAGAGGAAACCCAGCTTCTCCTTTTAGGAGTAAAGTGTGTGAGGAATAAAGTGTGTGAGCAGCTTTCTAACCTGGGCACTTCAGTCAGGGGAATGAAATCCTGTATCTTAACCAAGACAAACCTTTTCTTCCTAAATTGTTTTTCTGTAAAATACATTTTTTTTGTCTTGAAATAGTTCATGGGTATCAGTAATATTTTAAAAATATATATAATTGTGCAGTTAGAATGGGTGTAGGGAATTACAGTTTTCTGGTGAGTGGTGGTTGTGCTTTATATAACTCATATATCTCAATGTTATTTCATTTTCACTATACTTGTAGAAAATATGGATTGAATAGTCTGTGAATGTGCAAAGGTTAAATATTTGCAAGAAAGAAACGCAATGATGATAAACAGAGATATAATTTTTCATTAAATGCCTTTGTCACCTTGTTTTAGCAAATATTTGAAACAGTTTTGCCCTGAGTGTTGTGGGTTTGTTCGGGTCCAGAGCTGCTGAATTTCATATGGTGTATTATTTAATTTTTGTTCGTTTTCATGTCAATAGGTACTTTAATATAATCCTGCAAGCCATTTGCTTTGACTGACATGCTTTTAATGCAAAGTACCATTTGTTTTGAGATACACTGAAACAGGGGAGTTGGCAGAGCATGGGGGGAAAGGCCTTGACTGAAGGTTCAAACAAGTTTGGTTCAGGTTTTGAGCAGCTGGAATCAGTGTACAGGGAAGGAGAGAAAATCAGAGTGAAAATCAGAGGCTCATTTTTAACTTCCAGCCCACCAAGGCCCTCTGACTGCTGTTTGCCAGCCCAGCCTTTCAGGAAAAATGGAAAACAACAACAAAAAGCAGCTGCCTAAGGACTCACTTCACCCCTTTTTGATTTTTCTCCCCTTTGCTTCCATTGTAGTTGTCAAAACCACATTGCTCTTTCCATTATCCCAGGCCTGGGCAGTCGCTTTCCATAGGACATTTCCTTCTAAATGCCTCTTGGCTTTTACTCAAACCCATCCATCTCCGAACAGCTCTGCAGAGAACAGCTCTGTCAAAAAGCCTGCAGAAACAAGGCAGCTTTCAGGCCTTTCATGTACTCACAGCACAAGCAAAAAGTGGAGAAATATATAAAAAAAAAAAAAAGAAAAGAAATTGGAATTTGATGGTTTTTTAAGGTCCCTTCCAAGCCAAACCATCCTTTGAGTCTATGAAATAAACTTATGTGAGTACACAAGGTTCTCATGGACTTTTGGGACTTGATATTCAGGAGAAAATGGCAAATACTCAGCAGACATTCTCATCCAGCCTGTCCTCCAGCTGGCAGCAGAAAGATGCCCTAAATCCCCTTTTTTCTTCCATTTTTGCAGTGTTCCAAAGGCCCAGGGAAGAAAGCTCCCTCCAACCCTGCAACCTCCAGGCTGAGCTCCAGCTGCACTGAGGGACGCACTGCCCAGTGCTCCTGCTAAAGGTGAGCAGTAATGGCTTCATTTGAGAAATATCACACCAGGATTGTAGCATTTCTCATTTTCCAGAGCCTTTTCTGAGTGTGAGCTGCTCCACACAGTTTTACCAGTAGGAAGAAGGGTTAAAATGAGTTTGGATATTGCTGTGTTGCACAGCAGCCACTGGAGCACAATTAACTCTCAGCCCTCTAATCTTTGTAGAGCAGATTTTTCTCGCCTTCTTATATATAAGATGTTGTTACCTAAGCATGACTGTTTGATTAATTCATTTCAAGGCTTACATCATATTTAAATGGCTCCCAAAGAAACGAGGCAACTGAAGTATCCAGTAGCATCAAATTCATATTCAGTATTCATGTGTTGTATCAGATAATTATTATTAAGAGACTTTGTGTTCAAATTCAAATGCTTCCAAAAGTGACTTTAATAAAGCTTGAAGCATTGGAAGGACAAGAAATGTATTTGGAAAAAATCCAAACAAGAATGAGAAAATACTGATATTCTGATTTTATAAAGAGCTGAATTTCAGAGTACTTTTACGTGTGGGAATCCCACACTAGTTATTCTATATAATTACTTCCTCACTGCATGCTTTCTACTCTCATCCCAAGAAAAAGAAATTGCAAGGCTTGTGCAAAGAATCCCTTTTAAACTGAGTAAAGGAGGAGAGAGATGTGTGCAAGCTTAATATTGTCAAACACAATTTATCTTCCTTTATTTTGGGCTTGATCATTATGGATGGAGATGTCTTCATGTCTGGCACAAAGTTTTGCAGTGAAATATCAACTAAATTATGAAGCCTGCATTATAGACATTCAGGTCTATTTATATGTGTGTTCTGCTTGGGGATTTTTTCAGCTTGGTGGAGGAGTTTGTCTGTGCCATGCAGAATGTGGCAAACCTGGCCAGTAAGTGGCTTGTATATAATTAAACCTTGGATTTATAGAAAAGTCACTGCACCATAAAGCTCATGGTAACCACACAGCCAAACAACAAAGGTTAAATTCTGCCCTTAATTTTGTTTTGTAGCCTCCCCAAAGCCACCCGTGTGCCTTAAACAGCAGAAAGTTGCAAAGACTTTAAGTACCTGACTTCAGAGCTGTGCAGAGGTATTGTGAGGACAGTGAGAGGGAAAACAACTGGTCTGGGGAGCATTCAGATAAAGGCAGGTCTTATCAGTGCTGAAGGAAGGAGAAAAACAATTTAGCAGCTGTGGAGCTCCTGTCCCTGCAGGATGTGGCTGCTGGAGCAGCCCTGCCCCAGCTGCTGCTCTGCTCCATCCCTCCACCCAGAGAGCCTGGACCAGAGAGACAACACCAACCCTTGCTGGAAATGGCAGCTGGACAAAGAAAAATTAAAAGAGAGGAGAGGGAAGGGAGTTCAGGAATGGAGTGCTGGAGTGCTAAAACCTTTAGTGTCCTCATTCCCCCAAAAGCCTCATAAATTGTATGTCTAATCCTCTGTCTTGACCACACCCTCATCCAATTTCATCTGCCTTGAGTTGTAGCCATGATATTTTATGAAAAATCCTTTCCTTAGGATTTTTTCCTCCTGAGAAGCTGAGAGGACTCAGGAACAAAATGTAAGCAATGGTTATCTGCAGCTGTGGGATGCAACAGGTGCATCTGGGATTGGTCTCATGTGGTTGTTTTTAATTAATGGCCAATCACAGTCAGCTGTATCAGACTCTCTATCCAAGCCACAAACCTTTGTTATCATTCCTTTCCTTTTCTATTCTTAGCCAGCCTTCTGATCAAATCCTTTCTTCTATTCTTTTAGTATAGTTTTAATGTAATATATATGATAAAATAATAAACCAAGCCTTCTGAAACATGGAGTCAACATTCTCATCTCTTCCCTCTTCCTCAGACCCCTGTGAACATGACACATTGAATAAAACTCAGTAACCTCTAACAAACAGAGCCGACCAACAAGAGTGGGGTTCACGTAGTATCTCAAATCCCTTCTCTCCAGATCTTACACTGATGGCAACAGAAAGCAGATAAATGTACAGCTCCTCTCCCAGTGATTTTTCTTTTTAAGAGACTGGTTTACCACTGGCAAAACATCCGTTTTTTTCCCCGTGGTATTTTTATCTTTAGTCTTATTTATTTTTGCAGCATACTGGCTTGTCACTTATATGAGAGGCATTTATTTTTCCCCATAAAAATCACTCTTTCCAGTATGTTTAATCTCTGCTGCTTTATTAAGTAAGCTATTTTTAAAGGATTAAATTAAAAACTAAAGTCAAGAATTATTTGCTGACCCATACTTGAGCAAGTGGCTGCAGCAGGATGAAGCAAATCCCTGGATGCTACAAAGCAAGTCCTGCAGCTGTAAAGCCGTGTGTGGTATCCCATCATTTCACCCAGATGGAAGAGCCTCAGTCTGCCCCCAAAATGGGCAAAATTGTGCTCATTTTGTGCCTGCCAAGCCACTGAGGGCTGCTGTGTCTTAATCAACAGAAGAAACATTTAAAAAATTTTTAAAGCAGTTAGAATATTTGCTCTGATATGCATACATATATATAATACTTACAACATTATAAATTATATAGATTGGAAATAATTAAATCTAACCCTTTTTATCCCCTGTATTGTTCTCTAAATAAAGCTCCAGTGTTCAAGGCAGTCACCTGGGGGAAAAAGGACATGGGAGAGCAGCAATAAAACAGAATAAGGGATATAAAACCAGGAAACAGGTAGTAAACAAAAGTTACTATTTAAAAGGTTCTAAGCAGTTACTGAGGAGGAGAAAAAAATATAATAGCAATATCAATAGGGAATAGAGTAAGTAAAAAGGAAAGTTTTTCAAAATAAAGAGTGTTTGGATTAAAAATATCTTTGTAAGTCCAGTGTAAGGAATAAAAGTCGTACCAGGATTTGAAATCAAGGAGATCTTCGCAGCCCTGGAGAAATAAAACTGTTGTCAGCTCTGAGTGGGAAGAATGGGGGAGTTACATTTCCCAAAAGTACAGTTTGTAGTCCTCTGATCTAGGATGAGTTCTGGAGGCAGAGAAGAGCTCACTGTGCATCCCGAGACACAATTAACAGCAACATTTAAAAGAGAAGAAGGGTTGCACAAAAAAATGAGATTATAAAATTGCCCCAGTATTGAATAAGGTAAGAATCGTGACCCGGGAGTTATAGATCAACTGGATTGATATTTGATTCTGAGCAGAATAAAAGAGCAATTGAGTTTGGACTTTAGGACAGATAACTATTACAGTGCTGGATCTTATGTTACACATCCAGTTTTGTGCAATTTGTCTTTTCAAGCTTTCTGTGTTGTTCCATTCTGACAAACTTGCAGGCCTGATCAGGACAGGCAGAATTTTGATGTCTGGATTTCCCCTAACTCTAATTAAAAGGAATCACAGGGTGTTTTGCAGATTAAGTTTAGAAGTGACTCTTTCATAGAAAACAGTTTTAAGTTGCTGATGGGTGGGAAAGAAAGCCCTGGGATGTTACTGAGTAGCTGGTGTTTGCTGGAGACAGAGAGAGGACATGCAAAGTTTGCAAATGGTGCAATATTTATATTTGTTGGGGGCTGATGAGGAATTAGCACAGAGCTGGCGGGCTGAGTGAAGAGCTCACCAGAAGCACCCAAGGGAGCCTCTCCTGTGCCAGCCCAGCCTTCCCCAGGGGAGAATCACAACCCCATTCATCTCCCTCCTTCCTGCCCCTGCATCTGCTCTGGAAATGCCCCGGGGCACTCAATTAAATGGTCACAACTGAATTCTGATGGGCACAGGGACGTTCACTGCACAGCGAGGGTCACACACTGTGCTCAGGACGTTGGAGCTCCTGTGCAGAAATGCAGTGAGCCAAGAAAGGTTTAATGCTTATTATGAATTTATATCAACGCTTTAAATTCACTTCACAGGGATAACTGGAGAAATGAATGAACAATCTAAAAAAGAAAAAACTTCCTGCAATCAGTGCTGTGCTGGATATCAGTGCTCTGCTGGGCTTTTTATTTCCTGTCCTATTGGAGGTTTTCAGAGGCTTTTCTGAGACTTCAAATTCTTTGAGTGATTGAAGTTGCTGTTTGTTAGAGGGAAGTCAAATGACACGGAGAATCACAGCAATATTTCAGTTCCTGGCTGGTGCCAAGTCTGCAGAACTTGTCTGGAAGTGATGTGCAGTCAGTGAAGGGACTCCCCTGAGAACATCCAGCCTCTACATTTTAAAAAGGAATTAATTATCTCCTGGCAATTGATGCTACAATAAATTGATATTTTAGAATTAGTCTCCGCTTTCTGGTGGCTAAAATTAGGTGAATTGGATGTCACCTGCTGTGATATAAAAGCTTAATAGTGTTGTTCTTTTGTTTTATTCTTTTTATTTGAAATATTTCTAATGTAACATTTGGATACAGACAGGTGACACACAGGTTTGTTTTTTTTTTTTTTTTTTTTGTTTGTTTGTTTGTTTGGGTTTTTTATTTTTAATTTTTTAAATTTTGACTCTCTGCTGTGCTTTTCAGGGACTGCAGAGTTACCACAGCTGCATCATTATATTAGGAATTGCCACATAATTTGGGCCACACACAGAACATAACCATTAACTGGAGTTATTAAATGGGAGAATGACAATGGGTTTGTTGAGCAGCATCATTGCTCATAAATGCTCCCTTTGTTATCTGCTATCATCCACTGCATTTT
Source organism: Melospiza melodia melodia (assembly GCF_035770615.1). NCBI lineage: Eukaryota > Metazoa > Chordata > Aves > Passeriformes > Passerellidae > Melospiza > Melospiza melodia. The sequence goes on along the minus strand of NC_086209.1, from coordinate 18,515,237 downwards.
TCTCCCAGAATGAATAACAGTTAAGATCAAAACAATTATGCCAAATGTTGAAAGTAATTGTACAATATCTATACTCAGACAGAAGATTTATGATAGATAATAAGAACATGGTCAAAATACAATTACACATACAATTTGTTTTGTAGTACATGGTTTTGTGTGTCAAAAAATGCTTTAATTCAAGCTTTCTTTTTTGTTTTGTTTTCTTAATTTTTTTAAGTGTCCACTACTTTGAAGATAAGCTAAATTAAATTGCATTTATGAATTGCAGGCCACCTTTTAGTGGGAATTTCTCCATTCCCATAATAAATGAAGCAAGAAGGCTGATGTTTCTGCTGCTACAGTTTGGAAGATCCCACTCAGGTTTGGCTAATTCTTTCCATTTTTTGTTGTCTTATTTTAAGATATTCACACTGTGGAATCAATCCATCATTAATAGGAAATTTTCCTGCCACAACTGGGGTCTTGTGGGACTGGGTGAGACATTATAGCAGAGGGAGAATCATAAATTATGAAGGGTTAGGATTAAGGGACTGGATAATTATTTCCTGTCTTGTCATTATGTATGGAACAATCTGCAAATGAACACTTTAAAACACCATGATTGCCCCTTAACTGATGTTAACAATATTTCTATTTCTAGCTAACCTGTACAACTGGATCTCATTAAAACCTGGAGAATTTTCTGTTTTTTTTTTTTGGTTTGTTTGTAGTTTCATGTGATCAGATCTAAGGAAGCATGTAGAAATCTCTGGTATAGAAGGGATTAATGGAGTTTTTTATGATCATAACTTGCTTCCTGTCACTGCTGTTATTTCTGTGTTATCTGGGGTCTGATGTTAACCTCTGTGAGAGAATCATTTAACACCATCATCACATTATAGGGCAAGTCTCTGTGCCTTCCAAAACATGAGAATGTGGTTACTAATTGTTGTGTGCTGTTCTGAGCGTCTCCAGGATGAGGTGAGAGATGAGAATTGACTCCAAGTTCTCAGAAGGCTGATTTATTAATATAATATAATATAATATAATATAATATAATATAATATAATATAATATAATATAATATAATATAATATAATATAATATAATATAATATAATATAATATAATATAATATAATATAATATAATATAATATAATATATAATAGTATAGTATAGTTTGGTATAGTATAGTATAGTATATAATAGTATATAATATAATAACATATAATAGTATATAATATAATAGTATATAATAGTATACAATATAATAGTTTATTATATTATATTATTAATTAGTTTATATTATTAATTTTGTTTTTATTTTAGTTTATATTATTAATTATATTTTATATCATATTCATTGTACTATATATATTATATTATATTATATTATATTATATTATATTATATTATATTATATTATATTATATTATATTATATTATATTATATTATATTATATTATATTATATTATATTATATTATATTATATTATATTATATTTTATCTTATATTATATTACATTACATTACATTACATTACATTATATTATATTGTTATACTAAAACTATACTAAAAAAGATTAAAAGATCAGAAGGCTAGACAAGAAAAATAATAAAAACTCATCACTAACCAGTCTCGACACAGCTGGACTGAAATTAGTCATTAATTAAAAACAATTCACATAGAACTAATCAAAGATGCACTTGTTAGTAAGCAACTTCTAAACCACATTCCAAGCACTCCAATAATTATTGTTCACATTTCTTTTCTGAGGCTTCTCAGCTTCTCAGGACAGAAATCCTAGCAGAGGGATTTTTCACAAAGTATACCAGTGGCATGAGAATTGTGCTGCACCTGCCAAACACTGTTTATTAACGTCTGTTCTGAATTTTTGCGCTGACTCCTCCTCGCCTCACCCTCACTGGGATGTCACAGACTGGGATGAGCTGGGAGTGTGCAATTCCCTGCTGGTTTTCCTGGCCAGCAGAGGCTGAGGATGCCCTGCAGCTCTCCCAGCACTTTCCTGCTGCCTCAGTTAAAGCAGCTTCACTCCCTCTGGAGCCATGACCTCCCTGCTGGAAAGGTGGAAGGAGCTGCTGGGGAGGGAGAAGGAGCTCTGGGCGCCAGAGGTGCCTTTAGCAGAGGCTGAGCTCCCATGCAGGGTGAGCTGCCTCTGTTCTTCCACGCTGAGATGCTCCCACTCTGTCTGCTCACGCTGACAGGTCTGAAAATGAATGATTTTCCCTCAGTCGTGATGGATACCTTTCCCAGACATATTGTAGCATAATGGACAAATAACTTCTCTTAAAGACTTGTCATATAATTTGAAGGGGGAAAAAATTGTGCCCGAGACAGATTTTTCTATCTATATCCTCTGGGAATAATGAGACCTTAGAGCAGAGTCTAAGGCTAAGAGTTGGTTCAAAATACTATGATGTGATGTGCCCTTATCTTCTCTCCCAGATAAGACAGGCAGACTGTTTCTTGCACAGAAAATCAAAGAGCAGGCTGTAAAATCATAGGAAATAAAACCCGACAACTGAAATCTTTCCTTTCCTTTGAAAACTATTTCTTCCAGATATTCTCTTTTATTTTTCTCTCCTTGGTGACCCCCACTTACCTAAACTGCAGTGACCACAGCTGAATCTTAAATAACTCATCTGAGTGTGGAAAATAGAAACCCCATACGTAATTTTGGGTATTTGTGTTGTTGTTAAGCTGCAACCTCGTGACTGAGTGAAGCACAGTGGAAGTGCTGGTGTCACCCTGGTTTTTTAAGATTTTCTAAGCTTTCTGATGTTGACATTCTTGTAGTGAACTTTCTCACACACTTTCTGTAAATAACTCATTGTTTTGCATTCCTTTATGGAAGAGGGGAAATTTGATGGACTGTTGGTCTGTCCAGTGTCATTGGAGAGGTGGCACTGTCACCCTCCAATCCGCTGCCACTTTTGGAAACCTATAAATGTCGGAGTCAGAAAATAAACTTCCCTTTTTTCCTTCACCTTGAGAACAGCAGTGTGAGCTTGTGTTCTTCCATGTCCCATAGTGACAGTGCTGGGACCCTGACAGCAGCCTGGGGACTGCAGAGAGGGCAGAGATCTCTGAGAGTGTCCAGATTGAGCTATTCCAGCTCCAGAACATCAGGAGGGACAGAGAAAATGAGAAGATGAAGGGGCAGTAGCTTTTAGCTGTGCAGATTTGCCAGTTAACCAGCCTAAAATAAATGTTTGGGTGACTTTGGCTAATGCTTCAGGTTTAGATACCAAATGTTTGTCCAACACAACCCCCAAGAAACCATTTCCCACCTGTTTGGTTGGTGTGCCAGTGGATGTTTGGCCATACCTGAAAGATATTCAAAAAACTTTATCAGGCACATCTAAAAGTTCACCCCAGGTAATTTTTTGACTGGTAGATGCATGTAACAGTGGGTTCCTCACCTTCCCAGGGCATCTTCCTGACCTCAAGACTTAGAGATCCTTGTGTACATGACCTATTGTGTCATACTTAATTATGCATGGGAAAATCAATCTTTGGTTAAAGATGTTACTCCCACTCACAGCATATTCAAAAATCAGACCTCATGGTTCAACCGTACCTCTTTAGTTCATTCTGCATTTGATATTCCTTTCAATTCCCTCAATTACATCCTGGTGGCTTTTGAGATGTGTCCACCTTAGCCCAGAGGAATCCCCATGTGAGGAAGGAGCAGCACCTTCAGCCAGCAGCTGAATTGATCTACACCAGAGCCCTGGTGGCTCATGGAGAACCCTGTGTTGGTGTCAAAACCATTTTCCCTCCCTAAGGCCATCAAGTCTGTCACTATAGGACACCAAATAAAACAATGTGCACACATTGCTGTTCTCAAGGTAAAAAAGGGAAGTTTATTTTCTGACTCCAACATTTATAGATGTCCAAGAGTGACAGTGGATTGGAGGGTGACAGTGCCACCTCTCCAATGACCCTGGACTGACCAACAGTCCATCAGATTTCTCCTCCTCCAGAAAGGAATGCAAAACAATGAGCCGTTTACAGAAAGTGTGTGAGAAAGTTCGTTACAAGAATGTAGACATCAGAAAAATTAGAAACATTAGAAAATCTTAAAAAATCAGGGTGACAAAAGTCCCACAGAGCCCACGGAGAGGAGCTGCTGATGCCTCTCAGGGTTCCAGGCCCGAAAGGAGCTCGTGGTGGGCTCAGGAGCTGCTCTGTGTCCCAGCCCCTGGATCTAGAGGGAAGGATCATTCCCATGTGCTGACAGCCCTGCTGTGGGAGGAGGCCAGGGGCTCCTCCTGGGAGATGGTTGGGATGTGTCCAAAATGCCACGGCCCTTCATTTGCTCTTTTCCATATTTGCTTTTCCATATTTCCATATTTGCTTTTCCATATTTCCACATTTGCTTAACAAACAGTTTAGAGCAGGCTGAAGGACAGGCATAGAGAAGGTGTCATACATGAAAAAACATCTGAGGAAGCTGGCATCTGTCAAACCCCATTAAGTGCCTCAAATGTGAGTCCCAGCAAAGGCTGATATTTGTTATAAATCTGCCTGGTGACACAGACACAGCATTGCACTCCAAAGCGTGGGGTCACTCTGGGTCCATGGTGCCTGTGCATGGCAATCTGCCTCTCTGCATATTTCCCTTACAAATTGCTGCCTGGACCTGATTAATTGCTTTTTGTTCATTAGCAAGAGAGTCCTGGTTATTTCCAAGTCTCTCAAGGTTTCACATTCATTACTTATTATTGTTTTCTGAAGTTATGGGAAGAGATTGACCTGTGGAGGGTGAAACAGAGGTGTCTGCAGTGGAGAGAAATGTCCAGGCTGACTTCATTTTTATTTGGTTTTTATTTAGCAAGGGAAAGTCCAGGCTGACTTCATTTTTATTTGGTTTTTATTTGGCAAGGGTGTTGGATAATCCATACAAAAAAAAGTCAACTAAAATTCCAGAAATATGTTTCAAAATTTGTAAAGAAACAGGCATAAAGGCCTCAAAAAACCCAAAATACCAAAAAACCCCAAACCTCCCTGTTATTTTGAAATAACATCTCATCTAAAGCTGGTTAAAACTAAATAGCAGGTTTTAAGGTTAAAGTATATAGCTAAAAACAAAGGTTCATTTGACTCAAAACAACATCTGTTGTTTGTTCTAAGCAAACTAGAAATTGATTGACCCAGAATTGATTAAAAATTGTAGTCTCTCACCAAGCCAAAAACTAATAACAATTTTTTCACAGATCTGGTGAAGTACATCTTAACATTATAAACTGAAATATCTGAGCTGTATGTGAAATCACATTACAAAATCCCTATTGCCATTTATGAGGAAAATTACTGTTTGCAGCCCCTAACCACTTCATATATGTCATTTCTCTGGAGATGATATGATTTTTATTTACTGGAAAAGTGTCTCTGATGAACAGACTGTAATTAATTAAACACATTAGTCTGTTTTGTTTAAAGTAAAACCCAGACTTCCAGGATGGATCTGTTTCTAATAGAGAAGATGTGAGTGGTCCTTGCCCAGACTACAACAAAACAAAACAAACCAGAAAAAAATGAAGCAAAACAAAAGTGGAACAAACCAAGAAACCGAGATTGGAAAAAACCAATAAAATTGTGGCTTTTTCTTCCCTCCTTCACTGTTCAGTCAAAATATTCTTCATTTTAAAGAATTTCTTTCCTGATTGGAAAAAGAAGAATTTTAATAGGATTCTGTCCAGCATCTCCCAGCCCAGGACCATGGTTCCCTATGATGTGTAAATCCCTGATACCTGAATTTTCCTGGAGGGTTTCCTACATTGGTAACTGGGATGCAAACAGGGTAAGGCCAGAGGTTTCAGGTTTTGCTGCCTAACTCAAGCCCTTCATTAAAAGGCTATTTGAAGAAACCTTCAAATAAAATAAAATAATTAAAAAACAAAAAAAAAAAACTTAGCACTGAGTGTCTTTAGCAAGGGATTCACTGGGAATTAAAAACCCTGAATTTCAGCTCTTACTGTTGCTACTTGAATGGCAGTGGAATTGGAGTCCCCAAATTAAATCATTGACCACGACCCTCATTAAAAGTCAATATTTATGGAAATTAATGCATTCTGGGATCTGAGAGACTGAACTATTACTCTGAGCACAGAAAAGCAATGCCTATTTCTATGGCTTATGCATCAGTATTTTCATAGTTCCACTGAGGCAAAGTGCCTCAATTATACCTTCACTGTCTTACAATGAGCTGTTTGTAAATCTCTGAAAAAAAAATTCAGATTTTCTTCTTTTTTTATGTTTTTTTTTTTTTTTTACAAAAATGGAAAACCCATTCCTACAAATGTAAACGTGAGGACGAGCCTTAAATAAATCTGTTTATGCCACCAATTTTTCAGGGCTTCAATGGCTAAAATGAGTGAACAGAAATGCAAACCAGCTCTGGTGGAGGACAAAGCCAAGTGGCCGTGGTTGCTCTGGTAACAAATTGCCTTTCTCCATGAGAGTGTGCAGGAATGCATGAACATGAGAGGGATATCTGTGTTTAGCTCCCAGCATATTTGTACACGTCCATTCACGTGTGTGTCCTTCCCTCTCCCACATCACTCCACATCTTTCATTACCCATGGATCTATGTGGGTTTTCTCCCTTTTAAACTTCATTAATCATCCTTGTAAATGGAATGCTTCCCTTGAGTGGCATTTTTTTTTTAATGTTAAAATTATATTATATTTGATTTGAAAAGCAACCTAATTAAGGTAGGCTTCCTGTAAGCTATTTAAGTCTCCTCTCCCTGTGGAATCCTGGAACATTTAGAAAAATAATGAATTACATCTTATATAATCTTTATTGCTGCTTTTTAGGATGAATAATATATTCAGTTTGGGCTGAAATAACATATCCCTAAGGTACAATCTGTTTCCACAAATTAGATTGGTCCCTCACATACAAGATTATTAAGCATGAAGAAGAAAGTTATTGGGTTCCCTGTGCCCCCTAGGAATGGCATTTTTCCCTTCACAGCTGAGCTTTAAATGTAGCCCAATGCAAGACAAATCTGGTAAATAGTTAAAAGAATGCTGCAGTCGCTTGGGCTTACCTGTTAACCTCGTTATTTAAAATTCTCCTCCTTTTTATTTTGAAGACATGATTGATGTGCACAGCTCGAAGGGGAACACAAAGAACAGGAAAACTGCTGAGATTCCCTGTTTCTATGGGCTCTGGATGTAGTTTTAGTTCTCTTTCTAACTTTACCCATCTTTTAGTTGATTAAAAATCTCAGTATGATTTACTCTGATTGTCAAGGAAGGTTTCAGTTATTATTTCCAGACCAAAATGGGATTATACTGTAGTATGAAGTGGAGAGGAACATGTTCAACACAGAGTTACCATTAAATAATTTATAAGTCTCATAGTTCCTCTGGAAAAGGCTTGAATAATGAGTTATGTGATGAATCATGGAAAATGATTTGCAAAGGATGGAACAAAAGGATTTTTAAACAAAATCCTTGCCTAAGATAGTCTCATGGTTCCCAGTTGTTCTCTCTATAATTACATTAAATAATCATTTGGTTTTTTTCCTGAAGGTGGAGGTATATATTTGTTCCAAGTCACTTTAATAGGTTGAGAAGTACAAATACTACTGCTCAGAGCTAAAAAATCCTCTCTAATTTATTTTAAAACCACAGCTCTATTCTTGTTTATACTAAGTAAGTAACCTGGTAAAATGAGAAGTAGATCATGCAGTATTTCTGTCATACCTGTCGATTCTGTTAAAGCATTTTACTTGAGGTAGTGAAAAGATTAGACAGTAATTTTTCAAGTGTGCTGATAACTATATTTAAAAGTCCTGCTGAACTAGAACCTTAAAATTAGCTATATTTGAAATTAAAATCAATATGAAGTAATCCTTCTTCAACCTTTTATAATTTTTTAAAGAATTTTCTGCCTTTTTTACTATTAAATATCCCTTTAGATTAGTTTCCCAAAGTTATCTTAGCCTGTATTCTGCTGGTACCTGAACTAAATCCCATCCATCCAATCTGTTCCATGCCAAAAGTAGTTTGTTCCACTCTGGTTTCAATGAAAAAAAATGGATGTAGATAGATTTCTAGATTATACAAAACCTGAGGCAGAGGCTGGCTAGGACTTTAAATCCCATTTTTATCCAGCCTTGTATCTAGATTAAAAGATATGCCTGGTAAGAGCTGGGAAGATCCAGCATATGTGAGATCTTGCGTTGTGGTTGCCACCTCAGCCAGGAAAAAGAGATTTTAAATGAGCTAAAACTGCAATTCCAAGCTCATTAGAACTTTTAGCTTCTTTCCAGATCAATAGTAATAGACCCTTACGTAAACCTTGATATTTTTTCTCTTCTTTTTTCACCTGGAACAAACTGTGGGTATGAGTTTGCTGAACTTTGTGCCGGTGTAAGACATTCTGATGGAAAGGTGAGAATGAACTGGGAGGCCTTGGCTCTGCTGCCCCTCCTCTGTCTGCAGAGCTGCTCACAGAGGGGAAAGCAGAGGGAGTCAAAATCCCAAAGGTGCCTGGAGAAGGACATGGACCTCACTGGGCACTGCTCTGGAGGAGAAAACTCACAGCAGTGCCACAGCTCTTCAGCTGAAATACTGCAGAAATGGAAAGGACATTAAAAAAAAAAACAAAAAAACAAAAAACCGAAAAACCCACTAGAATTATGGTTTTGTGGAGAAGAATTTTACATTATCTGGTACATGGATACTGGGATCTGTACCTAAAGGGACTGTGTGTCCATTTTTGATGGATAAAAACATTTTAACCCTGTGGCCAGACCCTGCATATTCACCTTTTTAATGCAGCAATATATTCACCTCAGTTTGTAGCATGAGTGCACACACCTGAATAGAGCAACAGGATGATTTATACCTCTCTTATTTCTGTGCTTGAACATGGATTTGCTTTTCCTTTGGATTCGGTAGGGGTTTTTTTATTATTATTTTAGGAGAAAAGTTGACAGCTTTTTACCATAACCAAGGGGCTGTTTGGAGAAACACTCAGCGTGTGAAGCAGTGAAATGTCCCAGGAAATTGCTGTTATTCAACCCAGGCACAGCTGCAGCTGATTCCAGGTATTTAAGGAAGGAGGGGTAGAGGTTGGTGTGGCACGAGCTGGTTTGTAGTGATTTATGTTCTCTGTGGCCCCAGGATCCCAGAAAACCTCTCCAGGTACAGTAGAGCAGCATTGCCATGAAACCAAGTGTTTCTGCTTGGAGGATGTTCTGAAACTAAAAAAAAAAATATATGTGTGTATATATATTTTATATATATATATATATATATATGGGAATAGCTCCAGAGCTCAATGTCCAAAGCAGAGATCCTGACTGGGATCCTGAGTTCTTGCATTTCCAGGTTAATATGCAGGAGCTCACCTCTCTCTCTGATTGGATTGCTTCTGATAAGAAGGCTGTTGGCATAATTTTTCTGGTTTGTTTGAATTTTCATGAGTTGGGTTTTGCTCCAAGGCAGACTCTTTGCAAAGTCATTTTGCTTGGAATTTTCCTAGTTTAGATTATGGGCTGGGAGTTAGGCAAGGTGTCTTTGTGCTAAACTTCTTGGCATGGTTCAAAAACTTTATTTCTTATTTAATTCTTTGAATTTGTAATTTTTTCCTTTTCCAAACGATTTGTCTATGGCAGCTCCCTATTTTTCTTTATCACAGCTGTGAATTCAGCTTCTCTACTGCTGTGTCTTTGTGCTTTGAAACTGCAGTTGTGTCACCACAGGTCTGGGAAGGTGACACTTGCAGAGGGAACACTTTGGGTACTGTTTAAGAAACACGATTGTGTCTTAAACATAAACACCACTTATTTGTCAAAGAATACTTAGAAAAGAGAATGAGGAAATGGAGAATAGAGATGTTAAAAATGGAGTGAATGTTGTTTTGGTGCTGGAATGCCAAATCTTTGAAAATACGGAAAGCAGAATGGGATCCAGGCTGGTGATTCTGCACAGCAGCTCAGTCTGATTCCTCTGCCAGGGTTCTGGCTGACATTTAAATCAAATCATTTACAGAATCAGGTTTGATCACCATTCAGGAAATGCCAATAGGAGCTTATGACACTCAGGAGAATTGAGCAGGCCAAAGGGTTACCTGCAATAATGTTTATTCAAGTACATGTTCTATGTATTAAAGCTTTCTGAAGTTTCTGTTTTTGTTGTATAATTGAACTAATGCAATGTTGCTGGTACTTCACTCTCCTTTGGAGAGCTGTTAATGGCTGTGCTTTTTCACATAAGCCTACAATGCCAGAGAGACTCTGAATTTCATCTTGTGTCTGAAATAGTGTATGGATTTTCCCCAGTAAATCCTATTTCTACTGAGGCCAGTGGAACTTTTCCATGGGCTTAATGGCATTACATTTTTCACCTTTAATCTGTGCAGGTGACAAATAGACCATGGCTTAAACATCATATGACATTCTTCCAAAGTCATCAGAAAGCCTCTGAAACATCATAACCACAATTTCATACTGTCCATTGTATATTGGCCTTCCAGGAACTTGGATTAACACTCACAAGGACTCAGCAGCAGAAGAAATTATCCCTGCCTGTAATGAACATTTGTAATCTGAGCCCCTTTCTGCACTGAATTTGTAGAATTTCCCAGGTCCAGTTGCACTGCTCGTGTCACAGAGCCAAGGCTTGTGTTTCCTTTTGTTAGCAAGGTCCATAAATCAGTATTCTGGAGTGGGAGGAATATAATTCAGAAATATTTTTCAGTTAATAATATTTTCTTTATCTTCAAGAACACCTCTTTAAGCTGCTGGCAATGCTTCTGGAGGTGCAGCCAGGCTGGGTTTGATTCTGGGTTGTTCAGGTTATACATTTTATTATATAAAGCAGCCCAGTAACTCCTCAGCAGCATCCCCAGCATATCCAGGTGATATTTCCCAACCCCAGCATCCAGGTGATATTTCCTGGCTTTCCCACCAGCCACGCTCTGTGGTGTTGCTGCACAGAGTATTTTGCATGAAATGGAAGGTGTGAACTCCTCAATAACAATATCTCACCAGGATGAATAAATGCCAAGGGCTGCTTTTTATTGCAGTCAGTGGGATGCCCGGGCTGATAGGTTGCTTTTCTTCCCTTCTGATGATGTCCATTACTCCAGTAACTTTATATTTTCATGCCAGTGCCTAGTGCTTTTCTTTCAGTCGGTAAATACACTGAACAAATTGCAGAGAGCAACAAGGGAGATATTGGTTAAAACGTGGAAACACCTCCAGAAATGGCTCAGAATGGAATGGCAAAATATTTACCACTGTGCCTGAGCCACTTCAGTGCATTGTCAGTGTGAGAGGAGGCATGGCTATTGATAATATTTTCTGCTTATTTGAGTGTTTTACATGGAAAAGTGGGTGATGCTGTTGAGATGAGTTTGTGAAACAAGAGCTCTGTGCTGGATGTGCTCACCAGGAGAATCTGGCTGCTCTGCCAGGCCCTTTGTGCTGGTTTTGTTCTCAAGCAGTGAAACACTGCAAAGCCAACGCAGGGGAGCAGCCCTAACCCATAAATAATTGCCTTTGTTATTACAAGGATGGCCACAGGATCAACAGTTGTGCAATAATCTCCTCATTTGGCAATAAACAGCCTCATTTGTCATTAGCTTAACAGCCCCAAAATTATGCTGACTAAATGGAAATATGCAAATTGATGTTATAGCTAAATAGAAAAAGTTTGGCAAAAATCAGTTTGATGCTGGGTGTTCATGGGATTTCTACAACTGTCACATGAATTATCACTCTGATATGCAGCAATATAACCATATAAATGATTTCTCTGAGATTTATAGCAAAGCTAATCTGTGTTCCTCTTGTAATTCATGGAGAGGAACAATCACATTTGCTCTGCCTGAGAAGAGGGAAAATTTGCATCTGCATTGACTCTGCCTTTTAGAGTTTATTACTCCCTTTCCTGTATTCTTTGTGCCTGTAATACTAAGCTGCAGGGGGATAAAATTTAGCAAAAAAAAAAAAATTCAAATAGCTGTGCTATGTCTTTTCTTTGGAGGGTGTTTCTAGATGAAAGAACATTAGGAAAGGACACACAGGCTTGAAATTTAATGACTGTACTTAACTATATTGGAAATAAGTGTAGATTCCAACCCCAAATCTGTGTAATGCCTATAGTTCCTGCATGGCACATTATATAAAGACATAAAAGGCAGTCTATACTCTCCTTTTATTTTAGAAGCAAATTGTGCCATAGAAATTGCATAACAAGCTGCCTGGATGAATGTTCCAGGCTCTCTTTAAGCCTGTAAATAAATGGTGTGCTCCTGGAAGATATGCAAAGTGCTGCTGTCACTTCTCCTTACGTCACCTTCTGAGTGCAAGGAAACTTGCTCCCACCAAACCCAGAAACACCTGAGACAGTCAGGGCTTGAAATCTGCTTTGTTCTCTAAGGTTATTCCAAATGCCATCACCTGCAGTCCTCTCATGCTTGAGGTGGAGCTTATGTCTGAATTTAAATCAAGCTGTGCTTGATGCATATTCAGATTCTGTTTATTTGGTTTCTTCTCCTCTTGGTAAAGTTCTTGCAAGACCTTGAAGATTTCCTGTCACCTTGCAGAGAGACAATAATGCGCCTTTCTGTCACTTTTAGAGACAGATAAATTGTTAATAAAGTGTTGGATAATTTTAAATTAGTGGAGAAGCAATTTTAGCTTTATTTGCAGAGAACTCTAAGTTTGCTGTGCTATTAGAAAAGTTTGGTCTGAAATGTGTAACTTCACAGGATCCTGTAATGAAGCTGTTATTCTTAACTTTTTTTTTAATTCTTGTTGAAAAGAGAATTACCATATTTTACGAGGGCTTTTCTTTATTGTAACTATACCTACTATACATTGAGATGTAAGAGAAGGAGATTTTTAATTATATTTTTTTTTTTATTTGAAGGGGTAGAAAAGAATAAAGTAGTGATCACACTTAAAATTGAGATATGGCCCCATCATGTTTATGAGAGACAAGACCAGGGGCCGTCTGTCAGGGCAGATTTGTTCTCCTAGATGCCGTACATGATTTATGGAGAAATAATACCAAAATAGATATTTTATTGATCCCTTTGATGCCCAGCCTGTCTCTGGGTGGCTGCTGAAGCTCCATGCTTTCCTGTAGATGTGATACCTTTAAGATTGAGCTGGTGGGTTTTAGTTTAGAGCAGGAGTGACACTGGTTTATCCTTAGCTGGCCACTTATGTGCTGATCATATTTTCAGTTTTGTGGCATGGCTGATTGCTCTGCAGCTGCTGGGATGTGCCCACAGAACCCGAGCCACACAAACAGCAGTGGTTATTCAATATCATCTTTCAGAACCCCCCCTGCAAATTGTTCCCACAGCAGAAATTCAACAGCTCAGGTTCTCAGCAAGGCCACAAACACCCAGGTCTGGCCTGGCAGTGGGCATTGCTGCTGTGAATTCACCTCTTCATCGTTACTGTGATACTTCCATTATTCATTAATGCCAGCCTTGTGCCATTCCCAGAAATCCAGTTTAATTTCCACAACTCTCAGGTGGGAGCTGCGCCCTCAGCCTGGCCCAGTGGGGCTGCAGGGAACCAGGAATGGACAAACCCAGTGCTAGAGGGGTCAGAGAGGGGCTCTCAGTCACACACAGAGGTTTGCATCACAGCAACACATCTTGGGCAACTTCTAGACACAAATTTCACTTCTTTATCAGCTTCCCTTTTGGCTATTTTTTTTTTTTTGTATTTATGCATTTTTTGTATTTAAGGGAGACTGAAAATGAATTGTTCTTTTTGCCAGAGTGTGCAATTGGAATGTGTCATCCTGCAGGGTGTAAGTGCCTGTATAGCTGGAGAGGCACCAACTTCTTAGCAAGCCTTTTACAATGTATGTGAGATCGTGTGAGGTGGTTATAATTAGCTTCTACTGAAAAACTTTGGTGATATTTAAAGGGCAAATCCCATTAAAGATTTGAAACAGAAGGTACTGGGAACAAATTCCAGCTAGAAAGGAATGAGACAGCTGCAAGGAGCCATTTCTTCTAAAATCCCTTCAGATTTATGGAGTCTCACATTCAGCACCATCAAACTCCCAGCAGCCACAAAGGAGGGGAAACAATTGATGCTGTCCTGGTCACCTGTGTGACCTCGTGCCACGCTGCCATTCCTCCTCACCCACGTGAATCACTCCAGAATTATCCCCAAAGCTGATCTTCCACAGAGCTGCAGCTTTCTGCTGTCCCAAGGCCAGTTAATCTTTTGGAGACACTCCCTGCTGGAGCACACTGAAATATCCTGAGTGTGAGAGGAACCTGAGCTCTCTTTGTGTTGCCTGTTCCTGACAGGTTTTCCCTGCAGGTGCCCCAGATTCCAGGATGATCCATCCCAGTGCAGGGTGTGAGCTCAGGCACACAAATCCTCTCTGCCCCCACAAGAGGTGATGTCCTGGTGTCCTTTTGGGAAGGATGCTGAAACCACTGCAAGAAAGGAGCTAAAAAAGAGATAGAGGAGATAAAACAGTTCCCTGTTTTATCTCACCTTAATGCTACAAGGACACCTGCTTTGTTCCAGCCTTTTAGGAAGATGAAATTCTCAAATATCTGGAAATGCCAGTATTTCAATATTTCTATTTTTTTACTGCAGTTCCTTCTTCACCTCACCATATTCATACAGTGCAATGGCTGTTCTTGGTGAATAGGGGCAGACAAAAAAAGAGGAAGGTGGCATATCAAAAAAGAGCAGACTGTCTTGGCTTTCTTATGAAAAAAGAAACCCAAATAAACAGAGGAATAACCCCCCCAAACTACCACAGCATAATTGGGATGGTAAATTATTAAGATAATTTCATTATCTTCATTCATTACATCCCAAAAGTAAGGCAGTGGGAACAGCAAAATCCAAACAGCTTAAAATGAAAATCAGAATGTTATTGCAAATCATGAGACTGTGAAGAGAAAAAATTACTACAGAGGCAATAAACTCTGTTATTGTTTGTGCTGTAAGAGCTGCCTCTAATTTCTTGGGCTAACAAACAATCCCATCTAATTACAGAAACATTCTTCTTGATTAGGGTTGGCTGGTCCTTGCTTGCGTCTCGCTGTATTTCATGTGAGAGGAGCTGGGAGTTCTTGATTGTCTGACAGCCTTGGACAACTGTTGCTGCCAATTTGCATTTCCAACCCCACAAATCTGAAATGAAACACAGCTCAGCAACCTCTGCTCGTGCCCTTGCAGGGCCCCAGGGCTTCCTGCACACCTGTGGGGAAAGCCTCTCAGGGCAGAGCATGAGCGAAATTTGTGGTGTTTCCCATGAAAATATAACCAAAAGCATCTCCTCTTTAACTGAAAATCACTCTGAGAGGAAGTCTCAAAACCAGTGTTGGATGAGCATGGAAGGAATGAAGAGCTGTCTCTTTGTTGCATTAAAAACATCTTTTTTACCTCTTATAATATAACTGGAATAACAGTTGCTAAGATCTAAACTGCACTGTTGTTTTAACTTAAACATTATATACCCGTGCTAATGGGATGGTTAATTGAGGAAAAATAGGAAATATATAATGATAAAAGAGTTATTTGTAATTCATCATTTTCTTTTCCTCATCTAGATGAGTTTTGCCATTAATTAAACCCCAAACTCTAAGGATTCAGTCACACAGAATGTTTAAAAATGGTCTTGTTCAGTCAATAAACATTTTCCTTCTTGCAAGGAATTTCAAACCTGATCTCAGTCGGGTCATGTTTAAGGATTCAGGAATTTTCCAATGATGTTGTTTTGCATAGAAAGGCAGCATTTTCCTAAAGCTAGCCCATTTTGAGGGGGGCCTGTTAGAAACTTTCCAGCTAGAAGGATTTTTTCCTTGGCAGAGAATGTGCCGTCATCCTTGGATGAAATAAACCCTGATCTTGCTCGAGTTACTGATACTGCCTGCCTTGGAAAGAGCAATCACCCCATGGAAAGCACAGCATTAATATCTGGATTATTTACCTCCATTTCCAGCTCGGCTCACAAGCCCTAGTACAGGTTCAGGTAGGTAACTGTGTCAATTCCAGATCAAACTGGGTATGTCTCCTCTCAGTGGAAATATTGTGGAAACTGTGCTTTTGGGCTCTGAGTCAAGATGATGGATAACACTTTCTGTTCAAGTTGGAAACATAGCTGATAAAATGAATGGGTAAAGGTCCCTCATGCTGCTGAAATACTGCCTTTTGCAGCACTCTGCTCTTCTGCTGGAGTCAGATTTTATATTTGTCAATAAGTTTTATTCAATGTAAATACGTGTACCTGCTGTTAGATTTGTATGAAGAGATTCACACATGCAGTGTTTATTTCTATAAATTGTGGTTTTAGTTATGCAGGTTGTGTATTTATACCAGTTTGGAGTCCAATATTTTGTGTGTGCCTTGATGAAACCACATCTGATAATATGTTTGTATTTAAAGTCAGTTTTGTAGTCAGTCGAAGCACTTTCTTCCTATTTCTATAGTAAAGAAGTGACAAGAGACCAGGACAGCCTGTGTCCTGAAAAGCAGCTGTTACCTACAGCTTGGATCTTCATATCAGGCTTTTCACTCTTCATATAATTATACATTAGAATACTAGTTGTGAGAGAGTAGAGAACTTCACCCCATTTGTTAGGTCAAAAATAAGGCAGTCTGAGTCAAATTCTTTTTCCCAGTTGGATTATATTTCCTGAAAACAGATAGAAAATAAATTATTGCTAATATGAATAGACTCAGTGCTAGATTAATTTACAGGAGTCCTCTTGACTCCACAGTATGGGTATTGAGAAGGGTTTTTTAAATTTTTTTTCTTGCACTTGGCTCAGAATGCAAAAAGCTTAAAATTTAAACACCTTGGTGAAAACCTTTGGAAAGTTCCTGTGGGAGCTGCCTTTTTAATTGTTTTTTTTTCTTTTTTTCCCTCTCAAATTAACTCAATTTAAAAAAATGAAAAAGGAAACAACACCTTTCAGTTAGTTCGTTTCTCTACCTCATAGTTGTCTGGTGGTTTATTTTTGGGGGTTTTTAAAATGTTCTCAGATTTCCTCCTTGGAAAGGCTGTGGGGAGTTTATTTTACATAATTTTTATGAGTAACTCAGTCTGCAAAATATATGTAAAGAGCCATCAGCAATCTGTCATTTTGCATCTGGAGCACAGCCCCTCATACTCCCTGAAGTATCAGAGTCCAAATTCATCCTGCTGCAGTTTCATTGGGCTGAGGGCTGATGCATTAAACAACTGCACAGAATCTGCCTGAGTCATTTGTTGTGATATTCCTGCAAAATATTCAGGATCTTCACCGGAGGCAAGGATACAGCACCAAAAACTGAGAGAAAAAAAAAATCAGCTGCTTGAACTTAGATCTCACCAAAAACCTTGGGTTTGGCTCCCTCCTCTTTCCAAATGCCCACTGAAACACTCCTCAGGTGTTGATCACACACAATCAGGGTCATGATGCCCCTGATTTCTTGGGGAATTTGCTCCAGTTTGCCCTGAGTGGGAGCAGGGTGAGCTGAGAGCAGTGATAGCTCAAAACCAGAGCAGTGGTATGGCAAAAAGGGAGCAGTGATATGATAAAAACAGGGCAATGATATGAATCACAAAAAACGGAGCAGTGATGTCACAAAATTGAGCAGTGACGTCACAAAAAAAACAGAGCAGTGACATCACAAAAAAAAACAGAGCAGTGACATCACAAAAATTGAGCAGTGATGTCACAAAAAATGGCAATGATGTCACAAAAAACGGCAATGATGTCACAAAACCAGAGCAGTGATCCCTGCCCGGGTCAGTGAACTGCAGGGGATTTTGGAGCGTTCAGGTTTTGTGTTCCTGCCTCAGAACCCTGACAAATTCCCCTCTGCATTTAGAGCAGGTCGGTGCCTGCCCTTGGTGCATCAGGGATTTACAGCCCTCAGGTTTGCTCAGTTTACATCCTGCCCTTCTGCAGATCACAGGGCACACCAAGAGGTGCATTGTGCCCACAATGAACTGTGTATTAACTTAGTGCTTTTATATCCAGCCTTGAACAGAGGGAAAAAATGGTGCTTGAGGTCCTGGGGGTTTGAGTGAGGTGGAATGGCAGTGTCTGGAGAAAGGCAAATATTTTGTTCCCTCAGTCTTCTTTATTAAAAAAAAAAAAAAAAAATCTAAAGAAAGTGCCTGTGGGCTAAAGCATAATCTTTTCTGTTCTGTTTCAAATGAGAGAAAAATGGGAAATAGCAGGTAACAAGTGAAAGTTAGACTCTAAAGAGTCCACCAAGTTCTTATTTTAATTATAGGTCTGTGTTTTCATGAAAGCCATGAGACAGCACAGAGATCTCAGGGCTGTACAGATGGGGTTTGTCATTTTCTGTGCCATGGCTGGGTTGTGAGGTCCCTGCTACAAAGAGACTTTCACAATGTTTTATTTAAAATGACACATCATAGAATCTTAGAATGCTTTGGAAGGGACCTTAATGATCGTTTCCTTTCAACCCCCTTTCCTGTTCAACTTCTTGTCTTACTAATTTGAGTGTTTCAACAATTGTCACTAGATTTTATGCAGGAGAGGAACTTGGGGAACAGCAGGAGAGAAGACTGGCTAAAACTGGGTAAAAAACCTTGACTTCTTAGATATCACTTGCTAAATATCATTATTATAGATATAAATTTATTAGGCAGTATAATAGCCTTCTTTCTAAAAGTACATTGTGTTTATTTTCTTTACTTTTATTTTTCTTTACTTCAGTCTTACATGAATTTCCAAATTCACTCACAAGTGGAAGACAATGGTAATATACATTAATCTGAGAGATTTCTTCACTACACAGCAGCAACTGTTTGGCATGTCCTGTTATCAGGTCTCTGAAAAGGGAAGCAGGAAGATTTTAGCATCTTTGCAAGGATTCCAAACACTGAGGAATTTTTTTTTTTTTTTAACAAACATAGCAGTGCCAAACTACTATTAAAACATGCAGCATTTTCTAACAGTCAGGGTTTTTTTTATTATTTATTTAATTTTCAGTGATTATTCCTGGTCCCGTGTCATTCTTGTCTTTCATTCTCCTCTAATTGCTCCTTCCCTTGTTTTCAGTTTGCCCTTCTTGCTTTTGCAGAATCTCTTCCTGAATATTCTCACTATAAATCTGGCTTGAACAAACGCTAGAAATGAAAATGTTCATTTTATCCCGGGACAGATATTATTCCCTGTTGGATGCTTTCATTTGACTTACCGCCCCCTGAAGTTTTAGAGCGTTTTGACAATTATTTTAATTCCGCTCTTAAAAAAAAAAAAAAAAAAAAAAAAAAGAAAAAAAAAGAAAAAAAAGAAGAATGTTACTTCACTGTGATTGGCAGTGGAAACTTTGCAGTTCATTTCCCAACTGCAGCTAATCAGTCAGTCATTGCAGTGTGCTCCAGTGAGATGGCAGAAGCCAGCGCTGTTTTCTGAGCCTCCCAGTCATGAGGGCAGGACAAGGACGCTTCATGCGCCAAGGAATGCGAAATGAAAGCTTTCACTTTGGCATGGGATGTAAAAAATATAACTCTGGACCTTTACAAGCAGCTCCATGTCTTAATGCTGGATCACCCCTGAAACTGCTCTCAAGCTGTGCTTTGACCACAGCAGGGAAGCGTTTGATTAACGACCACAAGAAAGAATGTGCTGAACAATGAGACATCAAAGGCAGCAGCTTCCTGACAGCACTCATTGAGCACTGATTAATGAGTGACACAAACGGAGAATGTATCACCTCCAGTGTATTTAAGAAGGCTAATAAGTATCATGAGGTGAAGTTCACAAGAGTCATTGATTGGTAAAAATAAAGAGCAGCATCTTTTAAAATATGTTGTAAAATTTCACATTTGGTCTGGCGTAAAGATCAGCCCTATAGGGTGACATGGGCAATGCTCACATTGCAACTTTCCTTTTTAATGGAAAGATCTTAGAATAGTTTAACTGGGGGGGAAGATTTATGTGGATTTCAATGAGCATTGCAATTTGAAACTCTTTCATGCTATAATAATAAACAGTCCTTATTTAATGCTCTTAGTTTTCATGGTAGCTAATTACTGCTGAATTTTCAATGGCAATACTGAAGAACATAAGGAAGAGCAGAAATATTAAAAACATCAGTGATCTGAAATAAGGTGAGAGGTAACTGAGCATCGTTAGCAATTCAGAGATGTGTTTATGCCTTTGGTTTACATCACTTAAAGCTAATGGCTCAAGGAACACATTCCATTGCAATCAGGTGCAATGTTCAGACCAGAGCTGTCTTTTAGTTTGGTTGTACTTCTTTCAAGCACTGCAGAATCCCATTCAGACTGTTTGAAGTGTGGTGATGGCATTGGGAGGAGGTCAGGAGCTCAAAACTGTGAGAGAAGTTTGTTGGTCCCCTGCTCCCAGCATGCTGTCAGCTAGAGAAGGGAGGGCTCCAAGGACACCTTGGAGCATCACCTGGAGCCTAAAGGGGCTCCAAGAGAGCTGAGAGGGACCTGGGACAAAGGTGTGGAGAGATAGGAGAAGGGGCTGCCAGCAGGAGGGCTGGGTGGGATATTGGGAATAAACCCTTCCCTGGGAGGGTGCCCTGAGCAGCTGTGGCAGCCCTGGATCCCTGGAAGTGTCCAAGGCCAGGCTGGATGGGGCATGGAGCAATTTGGGATAGGGGAGGATGTCCCTGCCCATGGCAGGGGGTTGGAATGAAATAATCCTTAAGGTCACTTCCAAGCCAGGCCATTCTCTCATTCTGTGCTCTGCCATAAATGAAAACGTGCTCTCCACGTGGCTTCCACCTTTAATCGCCAATTGTTCCTTCTCCATCCAGCTGCAGGGAGCCAAGGCCAGGGCCAGAGATCCTCACACACCAGTGTGCTCCTGGTGGAGTTCACTGCTCTGAACTGGGTACAAAAGTTTCCTTTCTCTGAACTGGGCACATGTCACAGACATCTTTTATGAAAAATCCTTTCCTTAGGATTTTTCCTCCTGAGAAGCTGGGAGGCCTCAGGAACAAAATGCAAACAATGGTTATCTGCTGCTGTGGAATGCAACAGGGGGATCTGGGATTGGTCTCATGTGGTTGTTTCTAATTAATGGCCAACCACAGTCTGCTGGCTCAGACTCTCTGTCCTAGACACACAAGCCTTTGTTATCATTCCTTCTTTTTCTATTCTTAGCCAGCCTTCTGATGAAATCCTTTCTTCTATTCTTTTAGTATAGTTTTAATATAATATATATCATAAAATAATAAATCAGCCTTCTGAAACATGGAGTCAGATCCTCATCTCTTCCCTCATCCTCAGACCCCTGTGAGCACTGTCACAGGCACACAAGTTTCCCTTCTCTAAACTGGGTGCACACATTTCCCTTCTCTGAACTGGGCACACACATTTCTCTTTTCTGAACTGGGTGCACAATTTTCCTTTTTCCAGGGGGGAAGAGCTGCTCCCACGCTGGGATCCAAGCTGTGGAACCCACCCAGGCAATAAGAGCAGGCACAGAGTTTCCACTCAGCCCTGAGCAGTTCCTTGGAGCTGAACAAGTCACCCAGGCACAGCTGGAGTGATGTTCTGCTCTCACAGAAGGAGGCCCTGGAACCCCTCTGCAAACCTTTAGCAGCAGAACAAAAATGAGGGCAGTGCCTGGGATTAGAGGAGATCAGATCCAGCTCCCTCCTCTGCCTACAGGGGTTGTTAAATCTCTCAGAAGAGCCCTAATTAGTGTGCTATGAGGTATTCTATGGAAGAATGCTCTTGGTTGCTCCTGATGTTATTGCACTTGGCATTAAATAATTAAATCTTTGCTGGAGAAGAGATGTAAGGGAAAGGCAAGGGGGTGGAGGGGGAGAGAGAGAGTGCACCAAGATGACTTTTAAACAAAATGTGTGAGAAATTCAGACTTGTATTCTCATTCCTATAAATACAACCCCACTTCCCACCTCACAGTCGTTTAAGGAGGGAACATGCATCTCCCTATCTCAATAGCCTTCAATCTACTAGACAATTAAATTTGCTTTTAATGAAATGCTGGGAGAATTTGGGGAGGGTCTGGAGCTCAGAGGCTCTGTTGGTGCACATGCTGGTGGCACTCTTTCCCTGCAGGGAGGGTCAGAGATGCTCTGGTGGCCCTGAGCAGTTGGGTTTGGAGATAAATCCTCTCAGCAAGGCTGCTGGGGAGAGCAGGGCGTGTGGGAGGCACGGATTTATGGTGTGACCCTGGAGCCTCTGCAGTGAAAGCTGAGGCTGTGATGAGGCAGATGTATGGCTGCAGTGCTGAATTTGGTCAGGAAGCTGTGCCAAAAGTGTGTGAGAGCCCCTCAGCCTCTGCTGTGGGGGTCACTGGGCTGCTTTGTTATTTTGGGACGTGACATCAGATGGAGAAGGGCTGCTCTGTTCAATGTCAGTTCTGCTAAAAACATAAAATTGCACAGTTCAGGGGCAGGGTTCTGCTGTGAGGGAGATTTTTTCTGATTTTAGTGCTGGGTAGAAATATATTTGTGTGTGTGTGTCTGCATATACACACACCAGAAAACTGTGCCTGGGAAATTATTTCTGTGGTGACAATTTTTTAATTGTATCTGTGGTCTTTGCAGGTGACAGCCTAAGTGTGTCAGGTTTTCAGAAACTGCATATTGAGGCAGTGACCACGTTCATTAATTGTTATTTCTGGGTTTTTTGTAACGCTTTAATAAGACAAAGTTATACCTGAAGTTAATAGTTTTCTGTGTGAGACCTGAATATGTAATGTAGTAATGGGAAGTTCCCTTGTATCATTGCAAAGTTCTACATTTATCAGAAGTTCTGGGGCTAGAAAGGAGAGATCTCTTCTCGAGGCTCCCGGCATTGCCTCAGTCAGGCTAAAAGCCATGTTTCAGTGCTTTTAAACCCAGAAAAAGGCAGTTCTAATTAGTGATGTTTGCTAAAGGCTTTCAAAGGCTGTCACAGGCTGAGGATGCTTGGGGGGTCGGGGGGGCAAGGTCAGAGTTTCCAGCATTGTGATCCCATTAGTGCAGAGCACTGAGTTAATCTGGGCTCTGTTAAGGCTGAGTTGAGCCCAGAGCTCAGCAATGGAGCTCAGAGTGCAACAGGCAGGACTTGGGAGCTGATCCAGAGTCGGGGAAAGCCTCCCTGCCCAAATCTGGGCTTGGAGAGAACTTGCTGTGAGCACTTCTGTGTGCGCTGCTCATGGCTGGATACCCAAAACACCAAATCTGCTCTTCTGCTAAACGACCTGGCTTGGGTCTCTCTGGAAATCAAACTCCCTGCATCTTGCTAGACTTGCAAAGATTTGTGTTTGAATGTAATAGTGATCTTGATTTGGTACACTCTTCAATCCCTCATTACCCAAAGAAGGATTTATTTCAGTAATGCAGGAAGTGATCTCTTTATATAATTGTATATTTTTTTATTATTCCTCTGACTCAAAGGCACATTGTAAGTGCAAAATAGAAATTTTGACTACTGCAAAGGAAAGTTATTAAACTTCCATTTGTCTGAATTCTGGCAAAACCTTTGGTGCCTTGTGGTGATATTATCTGTCTGCAGCTGTGTTGTAGAGACCAGATGGCAAAGCTTTACACTTTTCCACACTCTTCAGCTGAGATGCTGCATGAAATTAAGCTACAATTACATTATGAAGAGTAGGAAGCTTCCAAACTTGAAGAAAATAAATAATTTTAAATGCTGTGTCTCTAGAGGATTATGATGAACCCTTCCAGTTTCAGTACTGCAAATTTTCTTTACTTTGAGGCATTTGTAGTGTGGCAGAAAGGGTTTTTTTGATGCAGTTGGCATTTGGCACTCAGTGTGGTCACTGTGGAATTGCCTTTGGGATTTGCAGGTTGTGACTCACCTTGTGAGAAGGTTTGCATCCCATGCTCATGTTCCTCTTCCTCTGCTTCTTTCTGATCAGTCATTGCATTTTTTAATTGAACAGCAGAATCTTTGCATCATCAATCATTCTTCTCTCTTACACCATAAGAGGGAGAGATCACATCTTGATCATGATAATCTGCCAGACTCTGTCTCAGTTTGGCTCTGTGGTTTTGTCTAAGCACCTTCTCCTCTCCAGGATCTCCAAACTTATTTCTGCTTATTTCAAGAATTTATTGCGCTGACTGATTTTCTTTCTATTACTCTTTTCTACTCTTTTCTATTGTTACTTATTTCTGGGAGCTCTTTCCAAGTGTTGGGATTTCACCTCAGCCAAAAGAGGCCAGGGCTTGCACAAAGGTGTCTGTCCCTTCTCACCTAAATGTGATTTATAATCTAGGTATATAAACATAAGGGCACCACATGAAGGCAAAATTAAGCTTAATACTGTACGAAAATTATCACTTTGTCTTAATTTTATCCTTTTATCCTGCATGAGTACTTTCATGACAACTTTTGAGAAGGCCAGTTCTCAGTGAAAGCTCTGGGTGTTTGCTGGAGAACTAATGACACATAAATCACTTCTCCTCCTGCTACAACCATTGCTTTGCAGCTCAAAGTTCAAGGCTCTGCTTTTTCTCCTTGTGGGACAATTTGCACCAGCTGGGGCTGGGATTTGTTGACAAAATCTGTGAGGAAACTGATTTTGCTCAGGACAAAAGACACCAACTATTGAATCCTGTTTGCCATCCCATTGTGTTTCTGAGGTCTGTGCTTCTGTCACAGAGCAGGATTTCTGGTTTTGGCAAAAGAAGCACATTCTTCATTTTATTGCTGGCTGTAATTTCCTCTGTTATCAGTACAGAACATTATTTTCTTGTCTGTTCTGCTGCTCTCTGGTGCTCCCACATCCACATTTCTATTCACACTTCATCCACATCCATCTCCGTGCTTCTGTCACAAATCTTTCAGAGGGCATTTCAGCAATGAGCAAATTAAATTGCATTAACATATTAGCATTGTTAAATGCATTATATACCAGCCCTGAGATACCACCAGAATTATAGAAATTGCCCTCCAGAACACAGAAATGGATATTACCTCTCCCTAGCCAGACTGGGGCAGGTTTGCTTCTCCTTTCCTTCTGCTGTTGCCATTTTCCCTCTGAACTTTAAAATCCCAGCTGTATTTTTAATTTTTTTTAATGTTTTTGATGAGGACTTCTGGAGTATATGGACACTTTTGGAAAAATGCATTTATCCAAGTGGTACTTAAAAGGTAGTGCCTGAATTCAGCCTTTGCTACTTCATTTAGCCACGACATTCCCAAGCTTGCTGCAGTATCTGTGAGGAAGGAAGCAAACTTAATTGCAAAGTCAATGCTAAATTAATTTATAAGTCATGCACACTTTGCACAAGTATCTTCTTCCATGAACTTGAATTGTCACGTTAACTCAGTTTTCTCCTAAAGGGCTTTGAGAGTGATAATCTTATTTTCTCATCTAGTTTCACATGTAACAGAAATGAGGAACTACTGGCCTTGAGCATAAAATCCTTCAAATGCATAATGGTATTTTAGGAGTCTCAAAATATAGTGAGCTCGATGTTTTCTTTTAAAAAATACACTTGAAATGAATACCTGAAAAATATGCTGCATAATGAAATGAGATATGAAGTGATTGCCTTGAGAATAACTTACAAAGATGATTTCTGCCCTTCAACTCCTGCTCTATAGTGAGCATTTCTCTCACATATTAGCTTCCAAGTGGATTTCATTGCCAGTAAATAATGAGTCTTTGAAATAGCTGGAAGTCAAGGAACTTCTTCTCCCAGGAATAAAGAGCACTTTTTTA
Source organism: Melospiza melodia melodia (assembly GCF_035770615.1). Taxonomy (NCBI): domain Eukaryota; kingdom Metazoa; phylum Chordata; class Aves; order Passeriformes; family Passerellidae; genus Melospiza; species Melospiza melodia. The sequence continues at coordinate 18,489,559 of NC_086209.1, read as the reverse complement.
CACAATCCCCTCCACCCTGCAGCCTTATTGTGGGAGCAAGCTGCAGCTCCAGTGGAAAACCACTCGGGTTTGAATGGGCAATCAGCTGTGAGCCTGCCTGCACGCCCAAGGGGGAGGATATGCTCCTTCCCGAGATGAAGGAGAGAGAACCAAATGGGAAAAAATCCCAGTTTCTCATTTTGCATGGCTGTGGTGGTAACAGAGGTGGAGAGCGCGGTTCTGCTGGCTGGGTCAGGGGCACAGCACAGGCAGAAACTGGTGCAGCACACTCAGGGTGGTTCCTGCTGCTCTCCTCCCTCTGCGGAGGCAATTGGGGTGATGCCAGGGCTCAGGAGGGCAGATGTGGATGTTTCCTGAGGAAATCTGGGGGTGAGAGCACTGAGGGCTGTGTAAATAAATACTGAGAGTGCAAGGGGAGCGCAGGCAGGCATGGGCAGCTGTCCTGCCACTGTCCCAGCACTGTTTGTCTCAGTGGGATTTATTGCTGTGGTGGCACCCTGGAAACTCAGAAAAGCCATTGTGTAAGGGCAGCAAATCCAGCCTGAGCACCAGCTCTGCTGGAAACTGAGCTGGCTCTCATCAGGAAAAGTGTAAGCTGAGATTTCCATTCTGAGGGAGTTTAAAACGCTGGGTAGAGTGTCCTCAAGGATGTTTGATAGCACAGTACAGAAATAAATGTGTGCTCAAAATCCAGATCAGGACTTATGGCCCTGGGTATGTCTAAATTCATATTTGTGGCTGGAAGATGATGATCATAAGATCAGTGAGACTTTCCATGCACTGTGCACAGCAAATTCTTCTTGTGTTATATGCTGCATAAGCCACTACAGGAAAAAAAATCTAAAAATATTTGTAGATTCTAAATCAGCAATGAATGAAAAAAAACCCGCAAAAAACAAACAAACAAACAAAAAAAAACCAACCCAAAAAAACCCCAACGGAACTGATTTTAGGAGTTTTCTAAATGCGCTGAGAGAACACTGAAAAGTGAGCTTGGGTTTTGTCCCATTGAAGGAGTCTCCTGTTTCTGGCCAGCAAACTGAAATAATGGATTGAGAGATTCCTTTCCTGGTGCTTTCCTCTGGGTACTACAAGCAGGATGGTTGTGCAGTTTTCTTTTGTGATGAGGAACACATCTCTGCGTTAATGGTGGAGGAAAATGATTCTCTGAGTTTCTATGGGTCAGCCTCACCTTTCTTTTTTATTTGTTTTATATAATAATGTTGTTTATGTGCAGAATGCTTACCAAGGCTTGCCTGCAGAGACCCAGGATCCCTTTTCAGATATGCATATTTTAGATGCCATGCTATTAAATCTAACAGGGTTTCTGTTGCTTTAAAATAAATAAATAATTGAGCCTACTGCCCTTGTATTTGTCTCTTCCAGCCTTCTCCTGCTAACAAAGAGTATTATAAATGATAGCTGAATCTGGAAATTAGACAAGACTTCCCTTTTTTTTTTTTGTGGGTATTTTTTGCTGTAATGCATTTTGTCTGTTTACTGGCTTGAGGTCACTTCCCCCTGTGAGACTTATCTTTTTAATGGCAGTCATTTTTAACATGCACAATTTTTCTGTAAGCATGACATTCACTATCTCTATAATAACAATCATTTGGCTTATGATTTAAACCATTACAGCACTGTGCCATGCTGTGAGACTCAAATGCTGGCTTCACTTTTACATTGTTTATTTTCCTATCAGCATGTTGACAGTTCATAACTCTTGGCTACTTCCACACTGACTGCAATTTCTGTGCAGCTTTAGTGGAAATAAAGAACTGTATCAGACAATTGTTTTTTTTGATTACTTGCCTAAGCATGCTGTAAACTTGGTATCAAGATGCTGAACTGGACAGCCACTCTGGAACATGGCCCAGATTTGCTGGGAAATGGGTGGGAAATATCACTCTTTAAAATATAGGGGAGGTGTAATAGACAAGGATCAACGAAAAACTTTTTACAACCTAAATAAAGCTGGGATATATTAAGTACTAAATTAATAGACAGATTTATTGTCTGGATAATTTTGTTTCCTCTCTCCACCCTTCTTCTCTCCCTCATTTGAGGGGCACTAATTTTGAACGTTTAGTATGATGGTCTGTGAGTGAAGAAAATTTATTTTACAGGTGATGGTTTTGGGTTTTGTTTGAATTAGTGGAATTTGTTTGGATTATCTAAAGGTTCTGTAGAGATCTTTGCTCCCTGAAGGAATTTCACACATTTTTGCTGCTCTTCAGTTTTCTGAAGGAATCTCTGTATCCAGCAGGAACAGGAGAGGGCATTGCTGGTAAATCTCATCTCAGGACAAACAGGCTCTGGAAACTTAGCACAAAGTTCTGAGTTCAATGTGAAATAATGACTGGGCTTTCTTTTTGAAAGAAAGTTTAGTTTTCATCTCACATAAATACAGTGGGGTTTTTACAGCTGGCTTCCAAGGTGTATCTCTGCCACAAAATTCTCAGACACAGTTTGAGTCTTGTCCTCTTTCAAAGAAAATCCCTAAAGAACTTTTCACGTGCAAAGGAATTATTTTTGCAAGTTATCCAACCCAAGGTGTCCATAGGTTTAACTTGGTTAATGTTTTATGATGCAGACAGTTTCTGATCTGCACATATTTATCTTAATGAGCCTTCCCTATAAAATAAGCAGGAATATTCTGGTCTTCTATACAAGTGTAAGTCTTGGTATTGACCAAAAATATACAGAAAAGCCAAAAAAAAATCATTTTATTACTCTCTTATTTCTTTTCTTGATTAGAGTTAATTTCTTTTGTGGCAACAGTTTTGTTATTAAAATGAAAAATAGAATGAGGGAGAACTTTGTGTCTTAAAGATGGTTGAAGCTGCCTGTCACAGGCAGTGCAGAGGCAGAATTTGGTTTATGCAAAGATAAATTTGTTTAATAAAATCTCATTTTCCAGGCTTTAATACTAATGAGTTGGAGAACTTCTACTTTCAGTTACTCCTAATGACTTGTGAGTGTGTTACACATGTGCAGTGTGACACCCATTACTTGGGTGTACAATTAAACTTCAGGTTTGCCTCACAAGCTTCAGGAATTGTGTGATTATTCCCTTTTCAAGAAAACATTTCCAGTGTGTCCAGTTGCAGATAAAAAGCTTGACCTTGTGTTTTGAGCATTTAGTTTAAAGTCATGTCATCTGGAGAAGTCAGAGGTATTTCAAAGGTTTTTTAATAAATCTGATGTCAGAAAACACAAAATTTCAGAGTGAGTGACAATGGTTATAGTCCAGTTTTTACATATGATAAATGTTTTATATGTATCTGGTATATTTTTTGGAGAAAATTGCAGGGGCAATTGTGGGGATTTCATCTGAGTCAACCTTTTTTAGCTTGCTTTTTTTGGGGGGGTTTTTGGTTTTTTATGACATGACCTCTTGAGGATACACTCAGTGCCTGCAGATGAAAATGTTTGGTTTTTCCCTGATTTCTCATCTTCCTTATAAGTGTTTAGTGAATTTGTACAACATAAATGATGATGATATGTTTGGAAGAATATTTCATACCATTTTACACTCTCCGTCATGTTGGTGTGGAAATAACCTACTTTTAATTTTTCTTTAATGCTAGCATCTGAATTGACATTCTTGTAAAAGTAAAGAGGTAGGAGGATGGTAGGGCAGAACTTAATTTTGAAACATTCTTATTCCACTTGATATTTGCCTTTTTTTTGTCTTGAAATTCAAATTTTTGGCATTGTGTTAATGCAGCTGTTACTCAGTTTGAGATATCTCTAACAGGAAGAAAGTGCTCGGAGCTGGGGAACAAAGGGTGACAAATGTCATTCTGCACATCAACTTTCCCAACACTACCCCTGAAGCAGACAGTACATTAACTTAAAAAAAAAAGCAAAAAAAAAAAAGCATTTGAAGCAGTTCAGCATCAATATGTTATAAAAGTCTCCTAAACCTCTTGTCATTTGGGATAAGGACATCAATAATAGTCATTGTCAACCTTCATTACACTCAGATCATCCATTTTTGTGTCCCTCAGGATGTTTTTCATTGATATTTTCCCTGGAAAGAGAAAAGGCCCTACATCAAGCTAGTGCATAAAGCTTGATTCCTTTCCTCGGGGCTCTTAGTACAAGAGAAACAAATTATTTTAATTACTCTTTTTCTGTTTTGATTTCTTTTATTATTTGTTTGTTCGGTTGGTTTTTCCTCTGAGTTCCTCTCAGGTTCTTAACCTGTTCCTACATGCAGAATGTCCCTTGCTTATTAATCCACATTTAAAAAGTCCAAGAAAAAGGGAATATTCCACTTGCAAACACATAAAAAAAGGGAGATGTTGAGAAAATTGCATCCATGCTTGCCTTTCTCTAGGGATTTGTCTCAATGTTGCTGATATTCTTTATTTTACACCTGCCTGGAGTTTGGCTTTAATGTCCTTGTTAGCTCTTGCAGGTGGAGTTACCAGCACCACCTGAGTTCTTTGGGGTTCTTTTGGAAAAGAGAACAAAAAAGATAAAATTCATGGCTATGGTTTGAATTTGAGATCTTTTCCAACACAGGAGGGAGGTGCAGGTGGTTTTGAGCTTGGATGTTGGTATTCGGAAATCAGTATCCTGAACCTATTTGTCTTTATCTAAAGAAGACAAAAAAAATTGTTTTCTATACAATGACCTATTTTATCAGACCTTGCTAGAGATTGTGCTAGAAGTAGATAAATATTCTCACAGAGAAAAAAAAAAAAAAAACAAACAAAAAACCCAAGAAAACAAAACAAAAAAAAAAAAAAAGCCCAAAAAATCCCAAGAAAAACAAAACCAAACCAAACAAACAAAAGCCTTATCAGGAAACCCCTTTGATCATATCTTTTTTGCGCCAGGCAAAGAATTTGATGAATACAAAAATGCCTCTGCTCAATATAGGAGCTGGGGTACACGAAATAGTCCTGTAAAAATACGCATCAGTGGAGTTCCCCTTCATAATTAATTTCCCTGCTCGTTCCTGAGTTTTTATGCCTTTGGCTTTCAGGATTTTGGGTTTTTTTTTTTTTTTTTTGATGAATTTTGACCAGCCAATCCCACTCCGGGTTTCATTAGTGCGGTGTTTGCGGAGCTGCGGAAATTTCTTTCTCTGGTGCCACTTTTAAGAGGCTCTTCGGGTGGTGGATGTACTCATGGTGGCTCTTTTGTCAGCGCAGGGGGCTTCATTAGAGCTTGAAAGGGCAGAGCCTGCCGAGGCAGAGGCCCGGGCACGGCTGGGCCAGCGGGCCTGGAGCGCCATTGTCGCCTGTCAATGCAGCCCTACCGCAGGCCGTTCCCACAACATCTCTAATTCTGTCCCCCCCTGACCCCTTTCATGCCAGAAAATGGCGGAATTGTGCAGTTGTGCCTTTGAAAAGTGGCGGAGAGCCTGGCACAATGGGTTCCTCGTGATATTGCAGGGAATGCTGAGCCGGGCCCACGGGGGTTTTCAAAGGGGTGGAATTATGCTGATCATCCTGCAGGGCAGTTCAGATTTATCTCCAATCCTACAAATAAAAAATGGGTGTGCTTTCTTTGCTGTTAAAGCCACTCTATAAAATGATGCATGAAGTGATTGTGAGGGTGCTGGCCTGGAAATACTCTGTATTTTTGCAAACAGCTCAAAGGCAGTGATGCTGTGTGAGCCTTTCTAACACCAGGGCACCCTCTGACCCAAATCCTCCGAAGGGACTGAGCTCTGTGAAACAACTTCAGGCTCTGTGGCATCAGAGCAGTGCAACACTCTCAGAGTTCCTTGTGTGTGTGAGGAAATTGGAGAGACAATATTGTTCTCCAATACAAATAACTGAAAACTGATGTTTTTCTCCTAGAGGGACTGGATGTGACACAGCCCTTCCCCATCCCCAGCATGGGCACAATGTCCCTGAGTTACCTGAGCCATGTTTTGGTGGCAATGCCCACTCTGGCACCTGGCACATCCTGCAGCTGCTGCAGGGAAGGGATGGGAGGAGGGAAGGCACTGCAGGATCCTGCTGGGTGTAAGTTTAGGAATGACAGACAAGCACGTGAACCTTGAATTTATATGCAGGTAAGCACTTCTCTTCCTCACCTCGCTTTTATACTTTGCTAAATCCAGATTTAGGCTTGGTTTTCTTCTTATGGCACGGTTGTGAGGACACGTCATTTATAAACCCTTGAATCTATTGACTTCTTTCTTCGTGCTCTGCCCACCCCAATTTAAAGCTGTGGTTACTGGGAGAAAGCACAGGGATCTGGGAGGAAAATAATGTTCACCTCTTGGCTTTCTGTTGTAAGCATAATATTCAGAGTGTTTTTTGCCATATTAATGTGTAGCACATAATTGTTAATATTGCCAGTGATTTACTGATGAGCCTCTTAACTTTAAGCAATGCTGTGACTCAATCCCTTTCCCTGCAGCATTAAGAACTAATTTGACATTTGCTACAGGCAAAGCTGAAAGATGACTCAGATTGTCAAATGTCCTTTGTCCTCACAAATGCAAAATCCTCCAGCCAAGTTTCAAATGCAATTCTATTTTATTCTAATTTATTGTTCATTTCTCTTCCTGACACAGCAGCTCCCTAACGAGTCCCACATCACATCATTGCTTAAATGCTTGCTCACACAGGAATGCTGTCAGTCACTGGCACAGGACATCAGGATTTCTGATCAAACACCCTTTGGGAGCTCTGCCAACAATGGGGAAAAGCTGAACCAAGCTCGGGAAAGGGAAGGGCTAAACAAGACTCATTTGTATCCGGGAGATGGGATTATTTTAAATAATAACTCTGAAAACCGAGTGGAATGAGTTCATTTCTATGTACTTCTTAGAATGCATATTTTTAAAGGCATTGATTATAAGGTAAGTGGTGGATAAAATGCTGATACCAATGAGCAGAGCAGAAATGAACCATCAGAACATTCAGGCCTTCCTGGGGCTGCAAAGAATCTTGGATTCAGCCTGAAAATTACTAAAGATAAAATGAGGCATGATTCCTCTGAGGGTGAATCACTCCTAGGTCATCTGTATTAAAAGTAATGAGAGCATTTTAAATACTCATTTTTTTTCTCTTGCATCCTTTTGAGTCATGATCTTGATTTTATTTGTTTTAAAATACCCACAAGAAGAGAATATCAGTGGTTCAGTTTTACAAACAGTATGTTTGCTTTTAATTTATTCTAAAATATAATTGTTCTTTACACAATGTATCAAAGCCTCCATCAGTTCAAGAGGTAAGTGGCACAAAGGAATTGATCAATTTTAAATTCAAAATACTCAAATAGATTTTTCATTTTGTGTACCTCAATGAAAGTAATTAGATTTTTTTCCCCCCTAATCTGAGAAGAATTTAATGACAGTGTATAGCCTTGGACTTCCCCTGATCTCTGCACTGTAGCTGCATACAAATCAATAACACACTTCACTCACAAGAGTTTATGTCCTTGTCAGCTCAAAATCCTGGTCACTCAGGGCTGTCACACTGGAGGTGAGCTTTGCACATCTCCCTGGATTCATCCTTCATCCCTTCATTTTGCACATCTCCCTGGATTCATCCTTCATCCCTTCATTTTGCACATCTCCCTGGATTCCTTCATCCCCCTGGTGGGGCAGGGAATGGGAGTGGCAGGGAAACAGCCATGGTTGTGGTTCTCTGCCAGCCCTTCCTTACCCCAAATCTTAAAAACGACGAGATCTTTCTCACAAATGGGGAATGTTGCACTCCCTGAGGAAAACCTGGAATTCCACTGCTCTGGGATATCTCAGGAGGAGCAGCTGGCTGGGCTTCAGCTGAACAGGATTCTCACTCTGGGCACTGAGTCAGGAGACCAAAAGGAAGAACAATTTATGATGATTTAACACAGCAAAAACTCCCATGCATGGAGACAATGAAATATGGGCAGTGTTATTTTGTCACTAACTTTTACGTGACTCACTCTGAAATCACCTTTTAAGTTATTTCAATAGAATTCCCTGCGCTGTGTTTTAATAAGAAAACCAAAAAACTCCATCTCAGCCACTGTCTGAAACTGCAATATTGATATGGTCCACCATTTGGCTTTATGCACAGATTCTTAGTAATATTGATGGTGATGATGATGATGATTATATCATCACCATCATCATCCTATTCTGAGGTGAAGAGACTTCAGAAAGTGAATTCTTACTGAGCCTGAAAAGAGCTGTGGCCCCAAGTCCTGGACTCAGTGACAGGATCTGGATTACATTTCCTTCTATAGTATGAAAACTGAAGTTGTTTAACCCAGGAGCCTGAGGGCTGCTCTGTGTTGACCCAGAAACAGAGTCACAACAAGATCTAAACCCTTCCAGTAATTGCAGAATAAAAGACATTTATTCTGAAAAGGCAAAAGGGTTAACTCTGTTAGGAAATAACTCTGAGAAAATGGGCAGCCTGAAATGCAGCTGTTACCATCAAACACTACATGTGCTGCTTGTAGAATAAATGGGTTTACTTGGTACATATTCCTCACCTCTTTGGAACTAAGAAAAAGCAGCAATTCTGTTAAAACCTCTCTCTTCTCCTGTCTTGTTTCCAGGTGCTATTAAAAAAAAAACCATAAAAACATCAAAACACATTCCCTAAACTGATTGACTTTCATCAAGAGCTCTTTCAATGTCACAGAAATGGATTTCATTGGTGTTGACAGCCTGGCTTGATGCTTAGCTTGTATTGAAACCCTACCAACAGGAAAAGACTGCTGAGTTGAACATAATGGTCATATTAGGGGTTTTTGCAGTGCCTGTCTCTGTGGTGGATGTGATTTCCTCTATTTTGACCCCAAGAAGCTTTTACAGCAGCTCATTTAAAGTTCATGTCTCCAAAAGGAAAACAGTGGAAATACAGAAAGCGAAATGATCAACAGCACTTTTGTGTGGAGGAGCCCTCCCGCCGGCCAGGAGCTCTGCGGGGAGCAGGGATGGGAAATCAGAGCTGCCCTTAAAGCACAGCAAACGTCTTTCCCAACATCATATACATGAAACTCCCCAGCACTCTCCCTCTCTGTAAACTGCTCGGGACAGGAGGGGCAGGCTCTAACGATGTGGAGAGTGCTCTAAATGCCTGCCCTCCCCAGCTTCCCCTGCTGCTGTGTCTGTTGTGTGCACTGAGCATCCCCTGGCCTCCCCAGGGGCTGTGAATAATGCATCCATCAGCAACTTTCGCATCCTCTGAGACCGTTCCCATTTTCTAAAGCAGCTTGGTTCAGGGCTGTAGTTGAAACCGTGCACTGAACGGGTATTTTTATGTCGGCCACTCTGAAAGTCTGTCCCTTAATTTCCGTGCACTGTCATCTTCTTTTTCTGCCCAGTCTTTGGGAAAAAACAAACCCTGGAAACAGTCCAGCATCTCAGCGAAGCCATGGCCATTCCCCACGCTGGTGCTCTCCTCCTTGTGGTCAATCTGCAATGTCCAGCCATGCAAACCAGGGGAAGGAAATGAGATGTCTCCCTCATCCACTTGGAGTATTTCCTGGATGAAATTGAAGCAGGGCTTACAGACCTTTTTTCTGTCCTTTTTTCCCCAAAGTCTGGTAAAGAGCAAGTTTCCAGTCAATAAATTCTTTGCACGGCCCCTCTGTTCTATTTCCCTTGGTGGTGGCATCCACTCATTGTGGGGTAAGAAGAACATCCTGAGTTGGAAGGGGTCCACAAGAATCATCAAAGTCAATCTCTGGACAGAAAGTCCAAGAGCTGCCCATTGAATGCAATTCCATGGTCAGAAAGGAGCACTGCAAACACAAATATTCCACAGTTCCACTTTTGACTCCCACTCTCCTTAACCAATCCTGTCTGGAGTGGGAAGGACAAACCCAAAACTCTGCGAAGCTGCGGCAAGATGGGAAAAGCTCACAATTTACTGCCGTCAGCTGGGAAATGTTTATTCCTGGAGTTTGCTCATTTTTGCCAGAGAAGCAGAACTAAGTTACACTTTTGTCCTTAGCTGTGACTTTTTGAGAGTGTGGCTCAGGCATGGCAGGAAACTTGTGTTTAATATTCCACTTTGGTGATGATGTGTGCAAATCTGTTCCCCTAACACCTTTTTAGATTATTTTTTTTACACTCTTTTTTCCCCCCCGTTTGTACAGATGTAAACTTGTCAAGTGGGGTGTGGGTCAAATAGTGTGGAGAAATACAGTTAATTGTTGAAAAATACTTTTAAAATGCTGTAATTTGTTACAAATAAGTTGAATTATAAACAGCAAAATTAAGCTTGGTGCTAATTTCTCTTGTGTTCCTCCCAGTTGGCAAAAATAGAAAATGGCTAGTCAGCTTTCCCATTGTTTACATAGTTTTGAGTTTTTAATTAACATAATCTGCTTATTGCAATGTAGCTGTTAATTGCAGCCAGTTGAAGGAGAGGGGTACAAATTGCTGTTTATGTAGTAGAAGAAGGAGCCAAATAATTAGGGAAACTGTTTCCCATATAGGAAATGACAATATTTTCTTTCTTTACACGGAAACATAAATAAATCTGTGACCAACTGTTTAGACACCATTTAAAAAGCACTGTAGCACGGCGAGGAACTTCAAAACATTCAAATTGGTTCATTTCTCCATCAGCTTGCCTGAACACATTTTTTTTTTGATGAAAATGAAACTTCTGTTAAAAAGAACTCTGTGCTGAATTTTAGGGATTTGGTGGGGTCTGTAAATTCTTTCTGGTCAGCCCCAAGATTATTCTGCAGCAGCAGCTCTGGGCTTTAAATATCTGAGACTAGCTTGAGTTTTTATAGGAATGACTGTCAGGTCTGTGAGTGTTCCAAGACTATTTCAGTGTCTTCATTACTGGCAATTAAAATGATGACTGTTTAGGCACTGAGTATTTCTATTTGTTTTCCTCAAAAATGACGGGATCTTAGCAAGGAAAAAAGCATAAATCAATGGTTTTGGCAAAAATTCATATGTTATGTCTGTCTGTAAGCATGCTTAATTACTGGATGTGACTCTGCAGGGGAATCTTAGGCAAAGAACCATTAATTTTGACTTTTTCTGCAAACCTAAGCAACAGAACCAATCCTAATTACAGAGCTGAATTTTGTCCCAGCCATATAATCCACTGTGTGAGGTTTACTCTTCCTCACACTTGCACTGCAGCCAGATATGGCAAAGGTTATTAAGTATTCTAATCTCATAAACTAAAAAGGAACAAAAAGGGATGCTGCTAAGATGACTTGGTTCTCCTTAAACACAGCAAGCTTTGCTTTATGCTAGAATGAGCAATGATTAAGAAGGTTTGGCTGCATTATTAGAAATCTTTAATTGCAAAACGAGGAGCAGCTATGTATTCTGCGAAATGTAATCGAAATCACTCGCAGGAGCAAATTAAATATATTCATGAGGAAAAGTTCCAAATATTTTATCTGTTGACCTTTACCATGCACTGTAAAATTGGTGCTGTTGCATAACTTTAAAAACAACAGTGCTGCAATGTGAGGCCCCATTTAATCTGATGTGGTTTGGGATTTTGGATGCCACCCTTGATTGGCAATGCTGAGTGGGGGCATCCTTGTGGCTCAGATATTGCCCTTATGCCCACAATAATACCAATTTCTGATATTAATAACAGGGACAATGGTTATTGATCCATTCCAAATCACACCCTGCTTTCCTAGGCTTGGCACCTGAGTCAGGGAAATGGGTGATGAATTGCTGGCAGGATAAAATGGATCCTTGGAAGTAAAATTTATGCTTTGAACCTTCCAATTCATTGTTGCCATGATAATTTATTTCGCTTTGTGACAAAACACTGGGGTCTGCAGTGAGATTTAACTCAGGCTGATACTGCTGAAGAATGTCCTGATGAATTGTGTGCAGCAGCTCAACAGGAGATAATAGATCCTGAAAAAAAAGAAAAGTTCCTAAAATGACCACTAATGCTGTTTTTCAGGAGAAAGAGCTCTCTTATTTACAGGATGTGAAGAGGGGTGATGGAGAGCTTTTAGACAGAAAGTGAAACAACTCTTAAAACATCCTAATGCCTTCAGAATACCACCTTGCCCCCTCCTCCTGGTGCTTTATGATTCCAGTCTCTTTTGGGTGAGAATGCTCCAATGAAATATATTATCCCTTTTATTGTAAGGAGGGAGGCAGAACACTTACCGAGCAATTTAAGAGATGCTAGTGAACCTGATCACTCCTGAAACCAAAAGAAGTAAAGAGAAAATTCTTTTTCCCCTTCTTTTGCCTGGTAATGAAAGTGAATACTTAGTTTTGGACTCCTTTCAGCATTCTGCCTCAAGAAATGAGCAGGGAATGGATTTTCCCATTGCTGCCCTCTCCCAGCTCAGAGCTCCACTCCTCCACCCTCTGCTCCACTTCTCTGGTGTGTCACCAACTTTTTAAACGGTTATCAGGAGTGGTTATCAGCCAGTGCAGCCCTCAGAAAGGCTCTCCTGTAACTGATGGAAAGGTGAGTGTGAGGAGGAGAATTGTGGTTTATGGGGGTCAGTATTCCTGACATGCTACAGAATTCCTTTGGTTTTGTCTCCATTTTCATCTGTCTGCATAAGTGGGTCATTCAGCCTTCTGCACAACAAATTCTCGGGATCAGGACTGCTCTCCTGTCCCCAGGGTAATTTGCAGCTTAAGTATCAGCTGGTTAGAGAGAGGGGAATTTAAGCAGGTCAAAACTGCTCCTAAATCAACATGGCTGAATGCCTTATTTAAGTGAGGATAAGGAATACATGGGATTTATGCTGAAATCTGAACCAGGCATGGACTTTGTTAGTGCTGGATCCCTCCTGGCTGGTACTCACAGGCAAAAAGAATTAACAAAAATTGTGAAAAAGTACAAATATCTTCTTCAGCTGGAGCTTGTTCTTGTGCAAGCCTTTTCGTTTCCAGGGGCTGTGTGGTGAGTGAGTGACAGCCACCAGCAGCCCCTCTCAGGTGACAAGGGGGTCCATCACCCAGCTCATTTTGTGTATAAATTTATATATATATTTATATTTATATTTATATTTATATTTATATTTATATTTATATATTTATAGTTATATTTTATATCTATACTTATATAAATGTATATATCTATATATATTTATATTTACATGAATTTATATAAGTATATAAAGTTTTTATAAATATAAATATTATATATTTATATAATGTTTATTTATAATAAGTTTATTATAAATATATAAAATGATATTTATTTAAAAATATTTATTTATTTATTTATTTATTTATTTACACTGGTATAAACCACAGCACTGAGAGTTTGGAGCAGATTAAGCAGCACTTTTATAGAAAACTATGAGACCTTTTTGCATCTTGCAGGTGAGAAGGAAGCTGTCTCTACGTGCACAATGCACTGTATAGGATTAATTCAAAGAAATCGACACAGGTTTTTTTATATCTCAAATCAAGGGAGTGATTGAGATTGTGTCAATAAGAGTTTCTCAAAAACTTGAGGGATAAAGGAAATAGTTGCTTGATGCAGTGGCATCTTTTCAATTCAGATGGATTCTGATGGTGAACAGGAACGTCCAGGAACACTTATTTTGTTTTATTTTCACTTTGAACATGTCTTGGCAATAAACAAGCCCTGTGAATAAATATACCTGCTGGAAGAGTGGAATGTGCTCTGTGGCACTGAGTGCTCCTCCCTTGCAGTGCAGCAGCTGGAGAATGAAGATCCAGCCACAGAGACACAGTTCCCCCCATGGAGCACTTTTGCAGCAAGAGATGGTAAAAGCAGGAACAAGATAAAATGTTATTATGGGGCCATTGGTCCTGTGTTACCTGAAAGGAGTGAATACAGGTGGCAGAGCTGGCAGAGTGCTGAGCTATCCATGCAGAGCTCAGGACTGAAAACAGCCTCATCAGATCTTTGCCCACATTTAGGGATGGGGACAGGAGAGCAACTGACCTTTAGAAACTTTTAAGACTATAAAAGCTGTCAGGCTCCCTAAAAAAGCAAAGCTTGGATGACAGCTGTGACTGCATTCTCTATGAAAATAGGAATTTCTCTTAAAATTTAAAAAATTGCTTTCAAGCATCAAGTGTCCCTGCTAGGTAATATCACGGAGTTTTATTACCTGGTTTAAATACAGAGGTTCTGGAACAGAAGTGCTCACACCCAATTATCTATGGGGACTCCAGCAGTGCTGCTCATCCCAACCTGGTGACAGACCTGCCTGGGTGACACAAACCCTAAGCACATCTGCAGGGACATTTTTTTTCAATAATAATAACAATAATAACAATAATAACAATAATAATAATAATAATAATAATAATAATAATAATAATAATAATAATAATAATAATAATAATAATAATAATAATAATAATAATAATAATAATAATAATAATAATAATAATAATAATAATAATAGTAATGGATTCTTTCCATCTGCAGTCTGTGTTTTTCCCCTTTACCCTTTGTTTTCGGAGTCCTTTCCACCCCGGGTGTTTTCCTGCAGAGACACAGCAAGTCAGCCCAACTCATCCCTCACCACCAAATCAGTGGTAAGTCTGTTGGAATCAGCAATCTTTCTGTTTTGAATAAAGTTTTTAAATATTTAGTCTGAAGCTTGAGCACAGCACTTGTGCCACATTCAGTGCTGACAGTCAGAGCAATCCACTGACGGAAATAATTTGGGAGTAAACTGACAAATTCTGTCTGGTTTGATTCCCTTTGTTTTCCTGCCCATGAATCATTCAGGGACTGAGTGAATATTCTCAGAACACACCTGACTTTCTCTCAGACAGGCAGGATTCTCTTTCTGCCTCCTGCTCGGGTGCCTTGGTGTGATTTTGATGAAAAGGTGGAAACTCTTGGCTCTCCTCCCTCTCCCCTTCTGCTGAGCTTGCAAAGGGGATTCTCTGTGGCTGCCACTGATTTCCAGTTGCTTATCAAAAGCCTGGTCTAATCTAATCCAAAAGCTCTCCAGTGACAGGGAGTTTATATCACTGCTGTCTGGGAAGAGCTGATGCTCAAAATCCATATTTGGTTGTTTTATTTACATCTGCCTGGCAGCTCGCTGAAGGAAATGTGTTTGGATGTAATTTTCCAGCCTTTTTCAGATCCAAAATGAGACCTTAGACAAAGGAAAATGCAATTTTTGGGGTGATGAACATGTCATGAGGAAATGAGCTTTACTTGCTTGTCCCTGGCATTAAATACCAGATAGAAAATGAAGCAGGTTCCAATCAAAGACTGATCTGAGGTGAAACCCAGCGTGAGACCCCTTCCATCACTCAAAATATTCAGAATAAATCAAGCTTGTCCATGGCCATGGGGTAGGAATATCTGTATGACTTTCAGCCTGAGTAAAAGACGACTTTTATATCAATCTGAGTTTTCCATTTCTGTCTCCCATGTGTTTTTCAGATGCTGTGGTTGTGGCTGGGTTTAAGGGTTGGATTTTTTCCCTTTCCATAATAATCCATCCTCTCTGGTCAATGAGATTAAGCAAATTGACACTAAATAAAAACTAATTAAATAACGTGATTATCAATTGTTTATCCTCAGGGAATAGATTATAAAAAAATGTGGAAATAAATGGTGTCAAGATGCAGTCTGAATAATAATAATAATAATAATAATAATAATAATAATAATAATAATAATAATAATAATAATAATAATAATAATAATAATAATAATAATAATAATAATTTCTTGTAGCTTTTGGCTGCCAGTAGCCAGCCACCAGCTGAGTCAAGGTGCAGCCTCACCTCCTGCCCATTCCATTGCCTTTGAGCAGCAGCTATGGATTAAGTCTGACAGAGTGAAAATAAATGGGGGAGTGCAGCCGAAGCCAAGCATTTATCAATCCTGGTTGTACTCTTTGCAAGGCAAGCCTGATACAATTTAATAAGATAACAAAAAGCTTAACGGTGTCTCCAGGATGTCAAAATATGGATTTATGCCCTGTATCCAGGCTGCTGCTCTTAACCTGATGAATTTTAAGCTGTTTCAGGTTTTGGGTTTAGCATCCATAAGTCAGTAGGTGCAATAGGAATTATTTTGGGGTACTAAAGTGAATATCTGTGCATGCATATGGCAGGGCTATTTCAGGGATCATAAAATGGGGGGAAGAACCAGAGAAAGCATTGGGATAACAGGTCTGCTCCCTCATTGTGGGTCGTGCTGTGCTTTGCATTCTCCAAAAGCTTTGTTTCGAGCAGTTTAGGGATTAAACCTGTGAGTGCAGGAAGGGAGAGACCCTCAATAACCTGAAAGAATATTTCTTTATCTTCTTTTGTTGTCCTTTTGGAACTGGAGATGTTATCCTGGCCCCTCTTTTCTCTGCTCTTCATTACATTTAAAATGAGCAAGCAAGATGCTGTCATCAGCAGTTATTCTTTCTATCCCTAATTTATTTTTTTATTTTTATCCCAAATTTTTCACTGGTTACCAAGCCTTTGATTCCAATGACATTCCACTGTGTGGGTTTGCTGATTTTTTGTTCAAGAACCCCGAGAATTTTCACAGCACACAACATGTGGGGCTGTCTCTGCCTGCAGCATTTCTCTCCAATGAGAGAAAATTAAACAATTGCAGGTGGGTTTTGTGCCTGTGTGTAATAAATACTATCAAGATATCAATCATTGGCTAAGGTAACCTTTTGGACTGCACAGAAGGAATCCCTGTAGTCTCTCAATGACTATTTATCATTCTTTTCCAGAGCGATTTTGATCCAAATCGATTCTTTTCCTGTGCTGCTCTATTTTTATGCCCTAGTCCATCTTTAATATACACCATGGCACTATCTGCTCTTGAGTGTTTGATGAATGTACTCCAGCCACCACTGTTTTTTCATAGCAGCTCTCCATTGATTCTCATCATATCAGCTTTCACCACCGGCACCATTTGTTAGGATTCCTCCGCTGTTGGTTGGTGCACAAACACTTCAGCCCTCTCCCAGCAGCTCTTTTTGGGATTCTCTGTGGTTTCTTTGATCAATCCCATCTGCCCTGCTCAGGGGGGACGTGCCCCAGTTACTGCAGCTCTTCAGAGAGGTGGGGCAGCTCTGCCAGGCCAGCCCTTGATCTGAGCACAGGGAGCAGGAAATATTCCTGAGCCCAATTTCCAGAGCAGGAGGGGATGGTTAGCACAGACGAACCAGTCAGTTCTCTTTGTCAGAGAGGAAAGGGATGGTTCTGCCTTGATCTGTTTCAGAGATGATCAAAAACCAGATTAAAGGGCCTGAGATCTCTGCTCAGCCATGCTGCATCTGTGTGCTGGATAGCAATGCTGCCAGGCCTCCTCCTGCCCTCTCCTGCCTCCACCTCCACCCAAACCTGCTCCTTCCCTGCCTTAGGATGCTCCCCCACATCCACAGCTTTCCATAACCCCACACCTAAGAGCTGATGGAATTTATCTGGGAACAAGTGGGTTTAGGCCGGGGGTTAAATAAAATAGGTGTGACGGTGGTCACAGGGGTTCTTGGATGAGGGAAGAGATGGGGATCTGACTCCATGTTTCAGAAGGCTGATTTATTATTTTATGATATATATTACATTAAACTATACTAAAAGAATAGAAGAAAAGGTCTCATCAGAAGGCTGGCTAAGAATAGAATAGAAAGGAATGATAAAGCTTCTGTCTTGGACGGAGTTTGAGCCAGCTGACTGTGATTGGCCATTAATTACCAACAAACTAACATGGGCCAATCCCAGATGCACCTGTTGCATTCCACAGCAGCAGATAATCAACGTTTACATTTTGTTCTTGAAGCCTCTCAGCTTCTCAGGAGGAAAAATCCAAAAAAAAAGACTTTTCATGAAAAGATGTCTGTGGCAAATAGGTGCAGAATTTCCATCAAATGCCAGGGTTGATTCCTTAGGCTGTGGATTAAATGGAATAGGTGCAGAATTTCCATCATGTGCCAGGGCTGCTTTCCTGCTCCACATCCACTCCCAGGGAGGGAAAGAGCCCAAGGAATTCTCAGGGCAGCAAAATTTTGCAGTAAACAGCTGCATCTTATGCAGCAAAGAGCATTTTCCTGTTTGGGGAGCATCTGGAAAATACCTTGGAAGCTGCATTAGAAGGGATAACCTTTAGTGGGGTAATCCAAGCAGCCGTAACTTTAAATTGTTTAAGAACTGAGCAGCTGCAACATGCAGGAGCTGCACTTTCCATTCAGCTCCTCTGTTCTTTGATTGACTTACAGCATTTTTGCCCCTGATTAAAATTGTTAGAGTATGATTTTCCAGTACTGTTTTGAATAATAAATCATCTGTTATAAACCAGCCATTGTGATGAGTGCTCCTCTGGAGTTTGATGTATGAGGCACCAGGCTGTATTTCTCAAATCTATTTTAATCCACTGAAATGAAAATTTTACTATTGTTAAATGCAATTTTTACTGACTTACAGAAATATTACTAATTATTGAGGAGTTAGGTCAAGTCTTTCCACTTTAGCAAATGTGGCAATGGATCTTAGTGATGTGAGAGCTGATAATCATCTTTTCTTTATAATATTTAGGCAGATTCTAGATGCATTTATCATTTCATCAAAACATCTGTTTTTGAAAACAAGAAAAGTAAATGTAAGACATAAATTCAGTTGCATTGTAATGAGAAAAAAAAATTAAAACCAATGAGATCTACATGTTTTACATAAGTTCAGCACTCTTTCTGTTTACATACATTATTCAGTGGGTTAAAAAAGCTTTTCTCTCCAAAGCAGGGGCTGATCTTGTTCTCACTCTCAGTGAAGAAATGTCTCTGAAAGAAGCCTGTAAAAGTTGTAAGGAGAGCAAAGCTGACCAAAGGTTGAGGACAGCAAGTGGTGAAAAATGGCATTTCTGCAGAAGGAAAGAGAAACTTGGGCAAACCAAGATGCTGGACCCACTCGGGACAGGTTGGTACTGAATAACAAGCATTAAATGTTTTTTTTTTCTTTTTTTATGAATGTAGCTCTTTGTGGATGGTATGCTTAGAAGTAAGCAAACAAAAATATGTTCTATCAACAGGCGTTCCCTTCCTCTTATCAAGCTTATTAAAGGAGCCAAATCCTTCCAATTCAGACTGACCTTTATGTGTTTCATTTTAGTTTAAAAAAGCCCTGACTCTGGTTCACTGGGACTGTGGGCTAAACATGAAGGTGAGCATGGAGAGAGCCCAGTTTTAAAGAGTACTGAGCTAACTGCATCCAGTTCTGTCTCAATTGTATGCAGTGCCTTCTATCCCGCCTGAAATTCCTTTTTCTTTCTGCACAAGAGCAGAAAAGGTAAAGCAGCTGAGGTCACCTGGTCCCCTAATGAAAAATGGATGTGGTCAGAGTTCCAGAAATGTGACAAAAGCTTTTGGCAGGCCCAGGGGACAGGCGGGGGCTGCTGGGGACACGTGAGCACTTGTAGGAGATGTAGGGACCTCGTCCTGCGGTCACCTGCAGGGAATGGAGCTGGCACTGAGCGCTCAGGGCACAGCCCAGGAACCCGCAGGGAGCTCAGAGAGCCAGGGAAGAGCTGGGAGGAGGAGAGGGCTGGGTGGAGGGTGGGGAAATGCCAGTCCAGGGCTGGATGGAAGGCGCTGAAATGCCAGTCCAGGGTTGGATGGAGGGTGGTAAAATGCCAGTCCAGGGCTGGATGGAGGGTGCTGAAATGCCAGTCCAGGGCTGGATGGAGGGTGCTGAAATGCCAGTCCAGGGTTGGATGGAGGGTGCTGAAATGCCAATCCAGGGCTGGATGGAGGGTGCTGAAATGCCAGTCCAGGGCTGGATGGAGGGTGCTGAAATGCCAGTCCAGGGTTGGATGGAGGGTGCTGAAATGCCAGTCCCAGGGCTGGATGGAGGGTGCTGAAATGCCAGTCCAGGGTTGGATGGAGGGTGCTGAAATGCCAATCCAGGGCTGGATGGAGGGTGCTGAAATGCCAGTCCAGGGCTGGATGGAGGGTGCTGAAATGCCAATCCAGGGCTGTGGCTCTGTCCAGGCTGAGAGGGAGGGAATGCAGAGCCCTGGGGAACTCAGAGACATTCACAGCAATGCAGCAGGGAAGGAGGAACTGGAATGGATGAGGAATTGGGATGAAGAACTGGGATGAGGAATTGAGATGAGGAATTAATTGGGATGAGGAATTGGGATGAGGAATTGGAACAAGGAATTGGAACGAGGAATTGGGATACAGAATTAATTGGAATGAGGAATTCGAAGGAGGAATTGGGATGAGAATTTGGGATGAGGAATTAATTGGGATGAGGAATTGGGATGAGGAATTTGGATTAGGAATTGGGATGAAGAATTAATTGGGATGAGGAGTTGGAATGAGGAATTGGAAGGATGAATTGGAATGAGGAGTTAATTGGAATAAGGAATTGGAAGGAGGAATTGGGATGAAGAACTGGCATGAGGAATTGGAATGAGGAATTAATTGGAATGAGAAGTTGGAATGCGGAATTGGGATGAGGAATTAATTGGAATGAGGAATTGGAATGAATGAGGAATTGGGATGAGGAATTTTGATTAGGAATTGGAATGAAGAATTAATTGGAATGAGCAATTGGAATGAGGACTTGGAGCTGCAGAGGATGGAGCAAGGAGCAGGAGCCAACGCTGAGCGTTGTGAGGGATCAGATGTGCCATGGGATAATTACCTGAGCAGCTCTCAGGTGCACACAAAGCTCTGTTCTGCTGCTTGGGAAGTCAGATAATTTAAAGGACGCCTGTGAGAAAAGCCCTGGTAACAAGAGGCTGGCACTTGGAGTTTTTTTGTTGTTTGAACAATATTAAGGCTGAGCCAGCACCTCATCATTTCCCCGAGCAGTGGCCTATTGTAAGTCACAGATTACAGCTCAGAGAAGAAAAGAAATACAAATAGTAGGATTTATAGAAAGCAAATAGTCATTTTGTCTATTAAGGGAGAGGCAAACTCAGTGCAAGGGAAGGGTGAAATCAATATACTGTAACTCATAAATGTAAAGGCACTATAGAAGACATATGAGATGATTTGAAGGTGAACTCACTACAATGATCACTTTATTTTTAACACAGTAAGTAGTCTAGTGGTTTCAGCAGCAAAGATGAGAAGTTTATAAAATGTAATAAAACTCTCAGAAGTCAGAGATTTTACTTGAGTTACATCACAATGTTTTTTGGAAAGAAACACTGTCAGCTGTGTATCAGATCCTTCACTGCTCTGGGTTTCTCTTTCTGTGTGTCTTTCAGGGAGAACCAGAATATTAATAGAGCCTTCTTCATTTGATTAATCATTAAAAGAATTGCTGTGATTTCTTTCGTTCCCTTCACAGGAATACATGCAAATGCAGGTTTGCACCTTCCTTCTCATGATTAACAATTTCAAAGGCATGGTCTGTCTGCTTATTTAATTTTTTACCCTGAAATGCAAACTCAACAACAACATTATGCACATTGAGGAAGTTTTACTTCAGATTCACTTCAGTCTGGTCCCTGGGACTAAATTCCCATTTACAGCTGATGGTCCATCATGTGAAGTAAAGCAGAATAAGTGGGAAACTAAGTTCCTATATGTAGGTATCTTAAGATTGAAATACTTAAAATAATAAAGATCTTGAGACAAGATAATCCAAGTATTGAAATAAAGATCTTGAGATCTTAAGCTACTGAGATTCATTGAATTCCTTGCTTATTATTTATTTCAGGTTATCTGCTGTTTATTCCTTTGTGAAGCTGACAGGTCTGGATAATCTTCTTTTAAAGGTAGCATTCTAAATTATAATATATTTATATTTATTTTTAACTATTGGAAAACATGCTTACAAATCTGTAGTTTCTCAGTTTTGCCTTTGAATGCCTTTCATTTCTTTGCCACAAAGAGGGAGTGAGAAGCAGGTAAGAAAAATGTGATTATTTCTCCCTGAAGAGGACTGCAGGGAAAACCCTGAGATGGTCCTGTGTGTAGAAAGGACCTTTGGGCTGTGAGGAGCAGCACAGGACAAGGAATGGATCTGTTTGTCCCCAAGTGCAGGGAAAAGCTGAGATCAGAAGCCAATCCATGGTGGCACTTGATGTGTCAGCAGCTCATGGGAAACGACGAGTTGGAGGAGAGGCCTCCAAGGCACGTGAGAGGTCACCTGGGAAGTGACAGAAATGGGGAAAAAAATAAAAATAAGGAGAAAAAAAAAAAGGGGGAAAAGTACAAAGAGAGGAACAGAGAAATGTTCATTGCAGGAGTGTTTCAGATGGACGTTGCTGAGCCAAGCCTGGAGCTGTGGAATGTGCAGAAAGGCGTTGCAGATGTGAGATGAAGGGCAAAGCTCAGTGGGTGAGCACAGGGCTGGGAGGTGCCAGGCTCTGGTTTCCTCAGCAAGGACAATCCTCCTGGGCCACCCAACTCATGGTCCTGTTTTGGGAACAGCAAGCTGCAGATTCCTCTGGGAGAGGAGCAGAATCCCAGAGACAGAATGTTCTCATTATGAAGGGACCTGCAAACACCCAGCTCCTCAGTGACCATACAGGGATGGCAAAAGCGACCACAGAAATGTCCTGGGGACAGGCTGGGACACCTGGGGACAGCAGGGCTGGATGAGAACCCCCAGCCAAGCCAGGCTGCTGGTGGATGGCTTTTGGCACCTTCAGTTCCTCACAAATCTGCAGCTCAAATAGAAAGTCAATAGCTCTTTGTGCCTTATCCCTTTACCAGGCCATCTCAGAGCAAAGTGCTGCTCCAAGTGCAATTCCATGAAGAATTGCCCAGGAAAATCAAGGAATGCTAAACTTAGCAAAGATAATGCTTCTGAAAGCTAATGGAGGGAGGGAAAAAACCCAATCCCAAGGGCAAGGCAGAGCTTTTCACACACCCTGCAAAGCAAAGGGCAGAGATGCACATTTCATTTCCCATCCCTGCAGTCACTCCCCAGCGCCCCATCCTGATGTGAGGAGATCCCTCAAGAGTTAACTCAGCCAAGGGAGCTTTCGGATCAATCCTCCTCTCTCCAGCCATGCCTCCCTCCCGATCAATAGTGGCTGATGAATTCTCTGTCAGGCCCACAGCACAGCCACAATGGAAAGCCTGCTCTTTTCCAAAGTGCCTTTGCCAGCCCCTTGGACGAGGGTGCACAAAGCTGAATTCCTGCTGATGCTGCACTGCCCTGCTCACCTGCACCTTCCTGCCCATGGAGGGGTTAGCGAGGGCTTTGCTGGTTTATTCAGAATTAATTCAAACACACAATCCGTGTAGCTCTCATCTTTAATAAAATCTAGGGGTTTTATTTAGATTCTCTTGTCACAACAGACGAGAGGATCTAAATAGAAACCCAAGATAAAAACAATCGCAAAATTGTTTTTTTTCAAAATAATGCTCTGATAATTGGATATTTTCTCTAAGTGTAAAGTTCGGTAAGCAGTGCAAGCTATCTGAATTACAGCTGAGTTTTTCTGCAAAAGCTAGGAAAAATTTAAAAGTTGGAAAGATCGGGTGGTTCACATTCATAAATCAAATCCCTTAATTGCACTGAAGTAGTAAAAGAAGAAACACTTTTGTTAACTTGAAAGTTAGGATGCCCTTTTTTGGGAATTCAACGCTTTTTGATGTACATATTCCCAGTAAATCTACGCCTGATTCTGATCTACAGTAGCATTGTCCATAATTAAAAATATTTTACAAGATACTCTTTCAAAAATCCCCAGTAATTAATAATAAATATCTCTTTTCATCCACAATAATGAAATAAAACTGAAGTTACAAGCACAGCACTCCAGCCTGTGCAAACAGACTTGGCAGTTCTGAGTACAGATTTGTGTCTGGAAGGATGCATTCTCCTTGAAGATGTTTGTGCAACCTACTTCTCAGGAAAAAAGAGATTTCCTGGAGATTTCCTTTAATTAGCTGGAACAAGTCATTAGCAAAGCAAGCAACTAAAACCATAAGCATATAAGTGAGCATGGTTTATTAAAAAGCAATAATTAAAAATATATCCTAAAATTCAAGAGAGGTGTGAGCAGGTTCAGTAACAGCTCTTTCTGTGGACTACAATGAGAGGGTAGGAAGAGAAAATTCAGCATTCTGCCTGGAAAGATAATGAGAGGAGAGGAAATACATGATCCATGCTAATGTGCTTCATGTTCCTCCCCTTCCCAGTTTCTGAAAGCCTCCATTTATTCCTCTGGCAATTAGGACTCATCATCACTGTCAATTATATTTTTGCACTGAGTGAATGCAAGGTCATTGCCAAAAAGTTCTGAACCAGATAAACCCAAAGTCTGGAATGCAGTGATTTTTCTGTGGGTGTTCTCTGGAGCAGCCACAGCCTGGTGTGGGTTATGGGGCCATGAGGGGATTACAGAAGGTGGGGCTGTGTCCCTTCCCCTGCCCACAATGAGAATTGGGCGTCCTTTACCCACAATGAGAATTGTGTGTCTCTTCCTTACCCAAAATAGGAATTGAGTGTCCTTTCCTTACCCACAATGAGAACTGAGTGTCCCTTACCCAAAATGAAAATTGGGTGTCCCTTCCTTTACCCATAACGAGAATTTTGTGTCCCTTCCCTTCCCCACAAGGAGAATCGTGTATCCCTTCCCTTACCCAAAATGAGAACTGGTTGTCCCTTCCTTTATCCATAATGAGAATTTTGTGTCCCTTCCCCAAAATTAAAATTGGGTGTCCCCTCCTTTTCCCACAATGAGGATTGGGTGTCCCTTACCCATAATGAGAATTGGGTGTCCCTTCCTTTAGCCAAAATAAGAATTGGGTGTCCCCCCCTTACCCAAAATGAGAATAGGGTGTCCCTTCCTTTACTCATAACAAGAATTTTGTATCTCTTCCCCACAATGAAAATTAGGTGTCCCCTTCTTTACCCACAATGAGAATTTTGTGTCCCTTTCCTTCCCCACATAGAAAATTGTGTGTTCCTCCCTTAGCCACAATGAGAATTGGGTGCCCCTTCCCTTACCCAAAATAAGAATTGGGTGCCCCTTCCCTTACCCATAATGAGAATTTTGTGTCTCTTCCTTTGCCCATAATGGGATTTTGTGCCTCATTCCTCTCTCCCCAGGCTGAAAGGCACCCCTGCAGTTCTGCACTGTGCATATTGACTCAAATGAAGCTTTGTGTAATAAGATTTAAATTGTAATGACTCATTATGTCAGCCCTTTTTTCTGCTGTTATTTTACACAGTAAGTGTGCATGGAGACTGCTACTACTGCAGAAAATCCCAGCAAGATGGCAGTGGGTAAGTATTAAAAAAAAAAAACTACTGTGGAAACTTCTCCCAAAGCCTTAGCATGACCAAAAGGATGATTTATGTGGGTGAGTGGCCTTTTTACATCCATTTTCATCCATTCCAGATTTTCTGCTGAATCCATCACATTTATATCCAGATCCCCACTGGCTTTTAGTGGGACCAGACCGTCTCTATATGAGCCTGAGGTGAGTGGCTTCAAAGTATTGTTTTTCCAGATTGTTTAAACATTCAGCCATGCACACTCACACAGAGAGCTGTTTTCTAATAATCCTTTTATCAGCCTGAAGCTGAAACAACTTTCTTTCTTGCAAGGATCTGTTATTGAGAGTTTCTTATTAGTAACTAGATGCTGACATTGATTTCATTAAAAAATAAGCACAGTCCCCAAGAGCTTTTGATTTATTTTTTTTAATTGCATAACATGTAGAGTATAAACACAAACTGCTTTGCTCAGAACTGCACCTCTTTAATTGCCTGAATTAAAAGGATTTCTGGATCAGCAGTTTCTCTCATTTTTGGTACATATTGGTGGCATGTTACCAAGGTACCTCTGAAACTGCTAAATCTGGCTGGGGCTGAAAGTGATGTAGAAAAATTATTTTTGAGTGCTCTGTAAAGAGTGTTCAAAACCACTGTTTTACAGCACCAGAGTAATGGCTGTTCTGTGCAAGATCAGCTGTAGATAAATATCTTTTCTTCTTACAGTGAAGGAATAACTGTCTTGAGATAGCAGTTTGTGTCCAGTGACTCTAACAGACAAATTTTGTTGATTTGCACCAAAAGGTGAACTGATTCTAAGCCCAGAATTTTATGTCAGCTTTATAAAGACAGAGGTTAACAAAACTCTCCAAAGACACCCAACACTCTTCTCTACATGATTCCACACCAGCCTCCAGAGGACAATTCTCTGGCTGGTTTCTAAATTCTGGTGCTCCCTATTTAAATATCCATAGGAAGGATGAGCAGGCTTCTCTCCTACCCATTTCTCACCTGAGAATTCAATAGCAGCAGTTAAATAATACAAGAAAATAGGTTGGGAAAGTGGGAGGAGGATGAAAAATTGACAAAGGATTGGGAAAGAGAGCTGAAGCTTAAAGTTTCTTGTAAGACATCACTGGAGCTCTTCTGACTCTTTATTTGCACTCTTGCTTCTCTTAAGAATCCAAATATTTACAAGGCTGTAATTGAAAGGGGTAAATATCAATATCCAATAGCTGGTGTCCCTCTCCCCGTTCTCCCCTGATTTCCTAGGAAATGCTGCCAATGAACAAACCCACACCAGTGGTTTTTTATTTCCCCAGCTCCTCCTTGGATGTGCCTTTCTCATCTCACAGAAAACTCTTTTGTATTTCAGGATTGATTGGCTTATCTTTTTTTTTTTTTTGGCTGGCAGCTCTTCCTGCTCTTGTTAGTACATGAAAGTCTAATTGTGCTGGGCAGCTCTGTCCTGGCAAGCAACTTTGAAATTATGTGTGAGATGGAAGCAGACATCATTAATTCTACTTTTTAGGTAAGTTTTTTCCTCATGTGAATGATGTGTTTTGCTCCTTACCTAAAAATACTCAGTATTTTTTTTAATATACTGTGATATCAATTCAGGTATATAAAATATATTCTTACAACTAATTAGAAATCAGTGAGAAAATCCATGTGAAATTTATGGCCATTAATACAGATGAACTAAACAATTAATTTATGTTCAATCCAATGAGCCAGTACCCAACTTTTTTCCTCTATTTATTTTTATCTCAGTGTCTTAATTCAGGAGCAGGCAGGGAATATATCCATACGTTTTATTTCTTTTGTAAAATTAGCTTAAAGGAAAAGAAGAAAACCACCAAAACATAGGATTGCAGACTTGCCATTTTTTTTCCCCAAGAGAATCATAAATTATTTGAAGTTTCTTCACCTTCAGAATGCCCAGATGAATGCTCTGAGATATTCAAAGGCAAGAAGCTGAAAGATTATACAGGTGATTCATTAATTCTTGGCATTAACTAAAATAAAAATTGTGCTTTATTTTTATATTTTAAGTATGAGAGATTAATTTTTTTCTCTTAGTTTTTCTCTGTGTCAAGAAATAATTTAAGACATGTCAGTATTGAATATACCATAGCTGAAATGAAAATGTATGGGATCATTCCAATTTTAGTTTCCTTGAAAATACTTTTTATTTTCTTTTTCCACTTGGTTCTTTATACTTGAAAAAGCAATATTCCTCATGTGAACACTGCTAATTAAGTCAGGCATTCATATTTTTTTTCTATTACCACTTTTCTTGGTGCTTATTTAAAAACTTTGTTTGCAAAGTTGAATACTCAAGGTTCCTTTTCAGCACTTGTATTGATTTTCTTTTGTCTTTCAACAAACAGGCAGCAATCTGTACTTAACATGGAAAAAATAACAAGCAGGCAGTGCTCAAATAGCAAAATCAACATTTTTATTCATCTTGTAATGAATAGTGTGAGCAAGCCAAGATCTGGCTGTACCCCAGTAGAAAAGCAGAGGCCTTTATTTCTCAAGTACCAATGATATCATCAATAGGTGGGGAGAAAGGGTTGATAAAAATAAGAAATAAATTCAAATGGAAACTCTTTAGGATTTTCAGCATGCATTAACTACTTCAGTTCAGGTGCCTGTCCCAAAATTGCCTGTGGATGTGTTAATCCAGCAGGGAGTGGGAAATTAATTTTGATTTTTAAATGACCATTGTCCCTTCAGTGCAAGCGTGGAGCTGGGAATGTCACACAGGGCACCCTACCAGGGGCACAGGCGACATTTGACCATCACACAGAGTCGTGTGTGAGCCCCCAAGGGTACAGGTGACGTTTTAGCATCACAAGAGTTGTGTGTGTGCCCCCCAGGGGTGCAAATGGCATTTCCCCCATCGCACAGAATTCTGTGTGTGCCCCAGGGATGCAAATGGCATTTCACCCATTACACAGAATTCTGTGTGTGCCCCAGGGGTGCAAATGGCATTTCACCCATTACACAGAATTCTGTGTGTGCCCCTCGGGGGTACAGGTGGCATTTCAACCATCACACAGAGTTGTGTCTGCCCCTCAGGGACACAGGTGGCATTTTAGCCATTACAAAGAGTTTTGTGTGTGCCCCCCAGGGGTACAAATGGCATTTCCCCCATCACGCAGAGTTTTGTATGAGCCCCCCAGGGGCACAGGTGGCATCTCCCCCATCACACAGAGTTTTGTGTGTGCCCTCAGGGACTTGAGGGCGTCTCAGACCCTCTGTGCAAAGCCCTGTGAGCTGAGCCCAGAGCTGCTGATGTGCGGGGATGGACAGGAAGGTGCCAGAAGAGAGGATGAGGAGATGAGAAGAGAAAGAAAGTTTATTAGCCTGGAGAGAAGGGGTCAGGCTCTGATTCCGGGCAACAAGTGACAGGAGGAGAGGACATGGCCTCAGTGTGAGCCAGGGGAGGTTCAGGCTGGACGTGCAGGAATTTCCTCACAGAAAGGGCTGTCAAACCCTGGCAGAGGCTGCCTGGGCAGGTGGTGAAGTCACCACCCCTGGAGGGCTCTGAGCAAAGCCTGGACGTGGCATTCAGTGCCAAGGTCTGGGTGACAACGTGGGGCTGGGTCAGAGGCTGGGCCTGGCGACCTCGGAGGCCTTTTCCAACCTAATTGGTTCTGTCAAAGCCTTCCAAGGTCTGATGAGCTCTGGGGACTGCCTGGCTCAACCTGCAAAAACCTGCTGAAATTGTCCAAAGGCAGCAGAGCTCAGCAGCATGAAACACAGAACACAGCCAGGGAGGTACAGGCTGCTTTATCCAAACACCCCTGAGCCTCTGCCACACTGCTGGTGTCACTGGGATTCCCCATGAGGCTGGAGTCAGCTTTCTGGGGAGTGCATGCATGTGTAGTTATCTGTAATTAATAAGAAATACTGTATTCTATTAGCAATACCATTTATTAGAAAGACTGTATTCTATTAGCAATACCACTTAATAACAATATCTCATAAATATTTGTTGTGATCTGTGTTTCCCCTGTTTTCATTTTCTACCAGGGAAAAGGGTATTTACAGTACTTCAGCAGGTTTTTCTACCTGGAAAAGGTGAAGGATGGACCCCTCAATGTGGCTGCAGAAAATCCCCCTTCATTTCCCACCCATGCCCATCCATTATCCCCTACCAGCAACAAACACCCAGGATTTGCTTTTAGTAAGAGCTTTATGAGCCTGCAGTTCATGTGAAGATTAAAAGGGTCATATTCTTTTGTGTTTATACAGGGAAAAGGATTCTGATTTTGTTTTGGGGTTTTTTTTTCCCTTTTAAATCTTAGCCTGAATCAGAAGGAAGGCAGGATCATCACTGGATGTAATGCATTACCATTAACTTCATGAAGCAATTTCTCTTGTACAATTTTGCTAGTCCAGGCATTCTGGCTTTTAGTTTAATTGAGTTTGTTGATAAATCTCTCATGACATGCTTTCTATATATGATCTTCCTATAAAAAAAAATACGTCTATGGAATAAAATTCATTGCATGAACAGGATTAGAACAAGGCTTGTACATTGTTTAATCATGTGTTCAATTGGTTTCTAACAAGCAGTAGCAATGACTTAGGCTGGCCCTCTGTTCCTGCACTCCTTCAATGGTAGGAATAAAATAAATAAATAAATAAATAAATAAATAAATAAATAAATAAACTTTCTCACTATCTTATAAGAATAAGAATAATATAATATTATTATAATATATAAAATTAATATATAATATAATATAATATTTAATATAATATTTAATATAATATAATATTTAATATAATATTCTTATTCTTATAATATATTATTCCTATTCTTATTATAATATCTTATAAGCATTATTATACAAGAATAATAATTATTTGCCATTCTTTTTGTTTTGGCAGCAAGCAATTATCACCTTCTACAGGACTGAGGCAGGCTGACTCCAGCATACGGTGGAAAGGAAATAGTGACTACAAGTGTTAACTGCATTTAAAATGTTTTATTCCTACATACACTTTTATGGATTTCAGAAGTGGGATCAATTTTCCCTTCCTGAATTCTGATTACAATAATTTTCTTTATTTATTTCTTTTCAAATGAGAATGCTACTGGCTTCCTTTGGCATATTTCTTGCTAATATGACTGCTCTGGTTATTGCAGTGGTACCTTTCATGTCCCTGACCACAATACAAGATGTTTCATTTACTTAAAGCTTTCTTGATGTTATCGAACTGAGAGAATTTACTTCAGTAGCCCTAGAAGCAATTCCAGGAATAAGACTTGATCCTCCACTCAATTATCTGTCCACATCCCATCAAACATCTGCAGCCAGGCTAAACAAAATGTAAGGACACCCAGGCCTCAGATCAGCCAGCAAATGTTATCTTGGAATTGACTTTTTTCCTCCTAATATAACAAGAATTAATGCCAGCAAGTCTCTGGCTGTATGGAAGCCAGGCTCACCTTCATGATTGCCAAGCTGTTTTACCAACTCAATTATCAGTCATTTTAATTTCACTATATTTCACCAAAAATGCAGAGGAGGACTCGCATCTCAGCAGGGGATGCAATCCCAGTGTGGTCATGCAGAACAGCTTTGTCCTTAAAAGTTATTAGAGCCAGTCAGTGGGAGAAGGGAAATCAAATTAGCTTGTCTTAATTCAAAGCTCTATTTTATTTTCATTGTCATTTGGCTTTTTGTAATCATCAGCCTTATCAAACCAGCACACTTAGATTATCTCTTTTTGCGAACATGGAAATTTACCTTTGGAAGTTTTTAACTAGTGAGCTCCTCAAATTTTATAAGTAGACTTTTCCACCTTCCTTTTGACATTGAATAATTTGGAAATAAATGAATAAATAACTATAAATCTAGGGAAAAAATATAAGTTATTAGAGCCAGTCAGTGGGAGAAGAGAAATAAAAATAGCTTGTCTTAATTCAAAGCTCTATTTTATTTTCATTGTCATTTGGCTTTTTGTGATCATCAGCCTTATCGAACCATCACACTTGGATCATCTCTTTCACTTGATTTTGCAAACATGGGAATTTACCTTTGGAAGTTTTTTAACTAGCAAGTTCCTCAAATTTTATAAGTAGACTTTTCCACCTTCCTTTTGACATTGAATAATTAGGAAAAAGATATAGAAAGAGGGTTGGTTGTTTAGGGTGGTTTTTAGGTTATGGTGTACAGGCATTAAGAAAATAAAGGCTGTCTGTGAGTTGTGCCTGTGGTTTGGTGCATGATCAACCCCAACACCCCAGTCCCTCTTTGGGGGACATAATAAAAGGTGAGAGATCTAAAATAAAAGCCCACATTAAGCAAAAGGGTTCACAAATTTGTTGGTTTAGTGAAGATATGGAGGGGGCATGGGGGAAAGAGAAGCAGGCAGGATGATCTAAGCAGTATGAACAAATCTAGTACAAGGAAAAGGAATGTGAGAGAATTTAAAAGAGGAAAAAATTAAAAGAGGAAAAATTTAAAAAAGGAAAAATTAAAAAGAGGAAAAAAATTACTGAAATGAAATAACTCAATGTTTCTTCATCAATACAGAAATCTGTGTGTTTATTCAGAAATATTATTGAGGAAACAGTGAAACTAATAATGCTATTTCTTCCTAGCAGAAGGAATTTGTGACATGTTTTGTCCCATCCTCCCCAAACATAAACCCCTTTCTGGATAAAAAGAGTAAAGCTTGTAACATTGCAATAGCTCTGGAATTTTATTATTTTTCTTTTAATATTTTTAAGCATAAGAGTCCATCCATTGGAGCTTTATTTCTCTTTTTTCAGCAGCTTTACAATGGCTTGGTTTAGTGTCTGAAGAAGAAATTATCCAGGCCTGGAGACAAAGCTGTTCAAAGCCATGTTTTTGATCATTTAAACATCAATACCACTGGCTACACAGAAACTCCTCCAAATCCTTTCACAGGGCTGGCAGGAAGCAAAGATAAATATTTTTCACAGCAGCGCTCTCCATTAAAACTCTTGCCTCCCAAAGGCAAGCTCATGTTTTGGACTTGTCCTGTCCCAAAGAGATTTTGTCCCTGTCAGCTTCTAAAAGAAGCCAGGAATGTCTCCTGTGATCTCTGGGAGTGTAGATGGATTTTCTCAATGTAAAAATGTATTCTACTCAATGTAAAAATGGGATGGAGCTTTATAGGGGGGAAATATCTAATTTTTTCTCCTTTCATGTAAGGTCCTGGTCTTTCTCGCTTGTTCCAGCCCTTTACCCATGGTGAACTATGGGTTAGTCCAGGATAAATTTATTAACTGACCCTATTTAATGTCTGGGTGAGTAACAGGCAACTCTGTGTGGGTGCAAGGCCAATCCCAATCAGAAATGTTCCAGGAATTTCTTCTTTTAGTGAAATATCTCTACTTTGAATGAACAAACCCAAGAACTCCAGCAAATACGGTGGGTAATAGTCCTGTAAAGAGAGAATTTGCCTTGCTCCTTGATTTCACCTAGCAGAGACAGAACAGGAACACTCCATGCAGGGTTTATTTCTCTCATGTAAGTGGTTTGAATTCCTCCGTTTCCAAAATCAGGGGAAAATGGAAAATCAGGAGGAAAATGGAGCAAGCTCTGGGAATTCATTATCCAATGTTTCCTGCTTGTCCAGGGAATGTCTCTGTGCTCCCACCCTTATTTCCTCCCTAATTTAATGACATCCATGGCACCTCCAGGGCACCGGGTAACAGAGGCCTAATGAAAGTTCCTCTGAGCAATTTCACTCCCACATTGTCTCCTGACACCTCCAAACAGCCTGAAAGCCCAACTGGAGCTCATCCTGGTCTTTCAAGTTAAAAAGCAAGTAGCCATTGGCGTTTATAAATAAATAAATATTTATTTCTTTCATTATCTCATCTACATGTATATGCATATATATTATATCAAAAAAAAAAAAAAAACATTAACACATTAAGTGTCCAATGTGTCACTGTAGCACCAGGAGCATTAGATTTAATTAGGTAGCAAAAATAGAAACTGGAGCCTGGTTAATAACTTCTAAAGCTGATCATAATTGGCTTATTAGTTGGAGATCAAGCAAAAATACATTTCAGACATCAGTTTAAGAGAAGACTGAATAAATTATTCAAAATAACTTAGAGAATCAAATAATTAGACAAATAATACGTAAAGTCAATAAAGTGTGACCATCAACAAATGACAAATGGATGAACAATGGAACAGTATTATTCTTCTACTCAGCTGCAGAGAGTTCCTGTGTATCCATCAGATTAATTGTTTATTCCAGTTATTACTTTGATTCAGATGTATGAGAAAGCAAAGCATTGATTCACTGCTGTCACGGGGTACTTAGTGCAGCAGTTTAAACAAAGCATGACTCTCTCCATATATAATTCATGTTTATTAGAAATGTAAAGGAGAAGGAAAATGCTACAGGAGCTTGTGTAGGCTCAGCCAGCTAAATTTCTGTTGCTTTCTGAATGTAATAAATACAGTGTTTACCTGCAGAAATAACCAAACAGAAATTTCCTGCACTGAATAGGTAATTTCCAGAGGGAGAGACAATGTCATTAAAGGCATTCTCCAAACACTGATTGCTTCATTCTAAACTAAATCACATCATTTAGTATTTAAAAACTGTCTGGATTTGCTGCTTCATTCTTAATATGCTTGACATATTTTCTTCCCAAATCTCCAAATGGATCCAGAATGTGTCCTGGATTATTTTTTGCTGGGATAGCAGAGATTTGGAGGATGCTCAGTGGTGGATCCTCCCCCTCTCGGGGCCCTGCTCCTCCCTTCCTGAGCTGTTGAAATTCCAAGAGAGCTCTGATTTAAAAAGGGTGCTCAGGCCCTGCCACTCTCACAGCCCAGGCTGCAAGGCTGAGTTATATTTTGGTTTAAGGCTAGTAATATATCAGTGCTTATGTCAAATCTGCTTTAGAATTTTCAACTTGTGGTTTGCTCCATTTCATTAGCTGGTGTTTTTTGGTTTTTTTTCCCCCTTCCCCCAGGTTATAGCAGTGAATCCTCTCCTTCCAGCAGTCTGTGATGCCTTCACTGGATGCCTCACACCACTTTTTCAGCCTAATAAAAAGTAGAAAATCACTTGGGTTTGTTCTTCAATTACTTATTCACCAAGCAACTCTGAAAAGTGAAGTTCTAGGTATGTGATTCTAATTAGAATAGTATTGCAATTACTAACTTGGAATCAGAATCCTGCTGTGCAGTATTCTAACATGAAATGTGCCCAAAGAAAGCAACAGAGGACAATGCAGAGTCCCTTTTCTTTAGTAACTTCAGCAAAATAATAGAGCCAGATCTCCAAGCCAGTCAGACATTGAATTTCAGAGTGAAGGAGGGTGAGTAAATCCCTTGAAGGCACAATAATGATAGTGCTTGTTAAGGTCACCATTTTCACTTCAAACCGCAGCAACAGCCATTTAAAAAATAACTTTACAACCAAGAAGAACTAGGAAATAGCACAGTACTGCAGTGTACTTACAGATGTCACACCATGTCTGCAGAAAGAAAATCAACTCCCAAAGTAAATAATTTCAACACAAAACCTCATTTAGGCCACGGAGAATAATTGGCCAGAAATCCCAAATATTTTGGATAACAGAAGGGATCAGTCATCATCCATCCACCATTGTGTATAGGATGTGTGCTTTCAAAGGAATTGTTGCTGTGTTAATTCTTGCCTGTTTCTCTGCCTGCAAGGTCTTGAAAAAAATAATAAATCTGATCTTGAAATAAATAAGGTTTGAACTTCTCTTATGCTTTATTATAATTTTTAGCAGCTTAGGCTTGGTAAGACTCTTAGCATTTTAAATCTTAAAATACTGTCTTTAAGTAAGCATGTCTTTGCTGACCTGTCACCTTTAAGTTATTTGCAGGGAACTTTTTGATTAAGTAGCATTAACTAAGTCTTCTCCTTAAATTATTTGAAAAATGTAACTTTAAATAGGTCATTAAAAAAAAAAAAAAAAGAAAAAAAGAAACAACTTCTGAGCTACTTTCCCTGAGTCTCTCCCCTATGGATTGTCTTAATAGGTAAAGCACTGTCTGCATTTGCTGGAGGTTGCAGCCTTTACTGACAACAAAGTCAGTGTGTTCAGCAGACAGATTCCTACAGAGACCTCGGGCCTTTCATGTGGGACCTCTGTCTCCTGGAAATGATTTTGTATTTTACACAGAAAAAGCACCTTCCTCACTCCAGCTGTTCCAACCCCTGAAAAATGTTGAGTTCTGCAGAACACACAACTCTGCAATCCTGTTTAATCAGTGGCTGAGCCCTCCCCAGCCTTGCATTGTGCTGGAAGGTTTTACATTACTTTTATCATTCTTATTGCCTCTAAGAACATCCTGTTACATGGAAAGATTATTTGTGAATCATGGAAAATATTTATTTTTCTGTATGACCAACCTGAAGCTCCATGTCTGTATTTTCCCCTTGTGGCTGGGGTGAATAGCCAGTTCTAATAATTACAGTGATAATATTTATCAAGCTCTGTGGCAATTTGCAAACACAGAGCATCATCCTTACACCCACCATGTAAAATAAATCTGCAAACTTGGCCTGGGCAGCCTGTGAAGGACATCAGTGCATCTGCTTTAAACGCTCTTTTCCAGCTAGGTGGGACAAGCTTGGGAGCAGAGTGGAGCAGAGCAGCATCTTTGTGCTCTCACATTCTCATTTTTGACCGTGAAATGGATAAAAAATCCCTGACACCATTTTTTTTCTTTTAAATTTCCAGAGAAAGCCTGGGCTAAAGGCTTGAGCTCCTGTTATTTTTGTCAAGTTCCTTTCCACAGTCAGTCTCCACTGGCAGACTACAGTGACTGCAAAGGTGAGCAGACATTCATGGAGGCTTTTAAAACATGCCTGGAATCAGGTCCCTGCTCTGCCAACCTGCTCACCTGGAACTGAAAGGATTCTGTGACATTTTTAAGTCCCTCAGCCGCAGGATCTCCTGAGAAATCCCTGGCAGCAGGGTAAGTCTGGGTGGAACACGGTTTCATTAGCAAATACATTTCTGCTGCCTTTGAGAAGTGCATATCCAGCTGAAATCCACTTTACAGGGCTGCCATGTCACAGGCACTGCTAGGTCATGCACTGGGAAGGAACCTACAGCACAAACAAAGCCCCTGGACACATTGACCTGCCCATAAAACACCTTTCCCCCTGGAATACCTGCAGCCAACCTTTCTGCTCTCCTTAGCTGGAAAAGGGGATGTTACTGGGATCGTTTCAGGTGCAATCATTGCTGGAACACGACATTTAGGGCTCCTGTGAAGGTGAGACACAGCAAGGCACCTTTTTCTTCCCATGCTCCTCATCCTCAGCCGTTCCCAAACACAAACGATACCCAAGACCCTCTCCAGAGGCTGCGGCACAATTTCAGGCTGTGGGAAGTTTGAGCTGTTAAGAAGACAAGCACAGCACTAATAAAATCCAAACACTTATAGTCAAATCTTATTCCTGATGCTGCTAAATGGGAACTCACAGTTTAACATAATAGGCAATTTAGCATACAAATGTGCCCCATAAAAGCAAGGATGTTGGCAGTGCAAAACCATAAATGTTAACCTTTGGGCAAGCTGTTACAAATGTGCTACAGGCTCTTGCAGTTTTAATGAACTTGTTTGCACACATGAGGTTTATATTGTACTGAACATTGGGATGCACACACCGAGGAGCACCTTCAAAAATTCAGATGTGTGGGAGCTCAGCGTGTCCCACTCCTCTGCCATCAGGGGTTTACAGCAGCAGGTGAATAAAATGGCCTTTGTGCCCTCAGAAATGTGATGGAGAAACAATGCATAACTCTTCTGATGGTGTTAGGGAATATAGGAAATATTTTATAAGTACAAGTGTTGCAGTCAAGACTCATATCCTGGACGAGCGCAGATGATGATGGATGTGATTTTCCTGAGTCGTGGTTTCATTATTCTTTTGGTAAGTTCCTGGAAAGGCACAAGTTGTTGAAAATGTGAGAAATCCATAACAATTTCAACCCCAAACCAGGGCTGATAGTTGTCTTATGAACTAGCAGGCACCTGTGACCTTTCCTTGTAAGCAATTTGGCTTTGATGGATCAATGTCAAAGCATCCTCACAATCAAATAATCCTGCAGAGCCACCAAATTAAGTTGCTCCATTTCAGGGAAGCACTTGGTGGAAAAAAAGACACATTTTCAAGCAGCTTTGCTAGTCCTGAACATTCACAATCCAGCCTTGGTGGTGGGCATGTTCTCAGTCCAAGTCTCTCACGTTTTTTGGCGTTGGAAGGCCACATCCAAAGCAGAATTATTCAGAGCTGCTCATTCAAGCAAAATGTGCGAAAAATGAATCATTAAAAATAAAAAGAGATGATGCCTCAGTCTTATCTGACTCCACTGCCAAATTTTCTTCACCTTACACCCTAGGATTGCTGCAGCCAAAATAAGGAGATTTCAGTTTGCCTTCAGAGAGTTTAACGGCGTCTACTGGAACATTCATAGCCAAGAACTTTCTCACTTGCTTATTCCTCCAAGGAAAGAAAAAAGAACTCAAAGAAATCTCTTCTTAATTGGCTGTGAAGTTCTTTTAGCTTGGCTAACAGCCTTAACAGCCAACAAAGCATGGAACTGGATTGTAAAGAGAATTCATGCAGAGACCAGAAAGTAGTTACCAGGTATTTCTCACCTCAATAAGAGTTCATTTGCTCCCCTATTGCTAAGAGATGTATCTGTATACACAGGTAACAATCTGAGACTCCTTAGGATATAAGGCAAGAAGAAATTGCAGATTTTCATAACAACTTAAATTATTATAAAGCCTAAAAAATTATACATATGCATTAAATGGAAAGTTAAAGCTTAAAAGAGAGAAAATATATGGAGTTGAAAATAAAGGGAGTTCTCATTTTTAGACATACAGGCAGTGAGAAAAGTTTCTTTAATGTTATCCTTCATTATGCAGTGCAGTGTACTAAATTGGGATCCAAAATATCAAAATATTCCACTTCATTGTTACTTACATACAAGCTCAGAACCAGAGTTTAATGTACAGTGTAAACTGAAAATCAGAGCTTCATTAATTTAAAAAAAAATCAATCTTCACTCATAAAAAATTATTTCATACTAGAATGATTCAATTGAATTAATGGAATTAATATTATTGTACCCTACTATGTAGGAAAAGCACTTAACACACACAGGTCTAAAAGACCGTGGTAGGTTTGATTTGCAGAACAGAACTTTACCTGCATGCTTGGTTGCTTTTGCTGCTCTCTATTATGCCATCTTACATGCTGTAAAATATGTCCTTGACATTAATTTTCTGTAGAAAACAAGCAGGAAAACTATTTGCATAACTGTAAAAACAAAACCCCTTCGAGTCATTAGCATTGAAAAATATTCTTTTGTGTTTAAGCTTGGCCTGAGCAATGTTCAGTTCAGTGCTTTCCAGGTCCAATTTCTGAGCTCAGCTTCATCAAGTCTAATGGTGCAAAGGTGATTATCTGTCTTCTGCTAAGTTCAGGAATGTAATAAAACTGGTTACATTAGGAAGACAATTTATTATCTGTACCGTGGCAGAAAAAGGTAAAGAAAAGGTAATTTATGGTGGAGCTTTCTGTGCTTAATGTATTAGTTGCAGCAGAGGTTAAAACTTTCATCTTCTTGTACCTAAACTTGGAGAAATGAGAAATACGAGACAGAACACGTGCAATAACATAGAAATTACACTTCTTTATTTATTCAGCAGATGGAGATCCATTCTTTTGGTGTTATTCCAGTCATATTTTGTTTTATGGTACAAAGACTTACCCTGAAGTACAGGAGGAAAATCCTTGGGGCTGCATTTTCTTTTTCAGGTTGTTGCCTTTTATGATCCCTTGGGAAAAACTGCTCAGCTGGATTGTGGCTCCACTTATGGCAAACGACAGAATCAGGCCAGGGATAGATTTCTCACTGCTCTTATTAATCTGGGGAAAGAGAGTCAGGGCCAACAGCATTTGGGGATAACAGGGAGCTCACAGACCTGGGATGGATGGCACAGGAAAAACGACTCCTTCAAGCCTTGTTGTCTCCACCTTTCCTGAGAATGACCAAAAAGTCAAACAAAACAAACAGCAGGGATATTTTTCAGAGAGACATTTTCTGAAAATATCCCGGTGTTAATAGGAAAAAAAAAACACTTTTCCCTTTGCTGGTTTAGGAAGCCCAGAACTTCCTTTCCATATTGCACCTGTTGCAATTGCACTGCAAACATCCTCACACATCAGGGAAGAGCAAAGCTGAAATGCAGCAGTCTATCTTTGGCTCATTAAAGTAAAATTTAAACATTAAAGTAAAATTTATGGGTTTTTCTCTTTTCTGCCCTTGTGCCAAAGTGTATTCCAAACTTTGACCCTGTAGTGATTTTTGTTTGCTAATTTGAGATTTTATTAATTTTGGGATTTCTTGGTTAATGCACTGAGGAGTGTGGAGGGTTTAGTGCTGGTTAATTACTAGCGTACTTCCTTTTTGTTGTGAGGTAGGATTAGGATAAAGGTAAAGTAGGCTCAAAACTTTAAAAGGGTCTAGAGAGAAATTTATTAACAGTAACTAAAAGAAAGAGTAATAAGAATTAGAGCAAAACCTTCAGAATACTTCTTCTCTCTCTACAACCTTATTTTTCACTGATAATGCAAAGAAAAAAAAACCCTAAAATTTCAGTTAGTTTACTACTTCTAGAATTGTCTCTTTTTTTAGTTTACTTACAGAGAGAAGTCTTTTTTGTTAATGTTATGGAGACTTCTTTAAAAGAAATTAAAAAATTTTCTTGTGAAGAGTATTCTTTTGCCTGGCCTGACCCCCAGCCTCTCTCACCCTTCTGATTAATGAAAATTATGAGGAGTCCCAGGGAAATTGAGGATTATTCCAGACTGAGTTTGATTGATCTGCCACTCAGGTTTTTAAATTCATTGCATTTGGCTGATTATCTGCAAAGACATTTTCTTAATTT
This sequence comes from Melospiza melodia melodia, assembly GCF_035770615.1. Taxonomy (NCBI): domain Eukaryota; kingdom Metazoa; phylum Chordata; class Aves; order Passeriformes; family Passerellidae; genus Melospiza; species Melospiza melodia. Next base: position 18,449,497 of record NC_086209.1, on the reverse strand, counting down.
TGTTTCCTAAGTTAGTAGAAAAAAATTGGCAAATTCTTAAAAATGCAAGGTGGTTGTCAACTGTGAGAATTCTCTGCATTCACCCCAAACATCTCCATTCCAAACATAGAAATTTTTGTTTGCTATTAAAGCAGATTGTGTGTTTGGATACCCAAATCCAACAGCTCTTTGACAAAAGGATTTTTCTATCCCATTAGAATATCATTTCTTTGGTGTCAAAACACATCAATAACAAAACTAAGAGAAAAAAATCAATCACTAAATATGTGTGATTTCATACTGAAGTGCAGCAAAAAAAGTCCATGGAGTGGGCTATGCTTTAAATGACATTAAACTTGTGATGCCATTTCCTGAATATTACATAACATTCAGCCACTTCTGCAGAGGAAAATGAGGTTTCCCCAGCACCCAGCACCTCACTCCCTTCAAGATGCATCACCTTTCAAGCCAGAAACCTCCCCTGATTGAATTTGGTCCATTAAGAATTGAATCTCGTGGATGGTTTATTAAATCACTTGATGAAATCAGCCTGTGATTACAGAATAATGCACTGACATCCTTGCCTGGACTGCCTGCATCTTTCAGGAAGCCTGACTGTGGCTCCTGTCCTTACTGGAACTTTGGAATTAAGAATCTGTGGATCCCAATGGTACTGACATAATTGTGTGAGTTTCCAGAGCCATAAGTTTGCATTCACCTACATATATTCAGGAATATTGGTTTTAAAAAAATAAATTATTTTCCCCTGCATACCTGTTTTACTGCCAAGCATCCCTCAGTGACTCCTTTTCTAACACAACTCGATATTTTTGCCCCCAAAGTTCTGATAATCACTTGCTGAGCTCCCCTATCTACAGTTTGGCACCATTCAATCAAACAAAATCATTTTGCTCATACAAAAACCTCGCTGAGATTGGGTTTATCAGGGAAAGGCTTTCTGAATGTGCTTGGCTTCACCCTTATGGTCCCTTTTCAAGGCTCCTGTCCGTGTCCAGATATCCCAGAGCAGTGATAAATGGAGGCAGGGGTTGTTTATTACAAACATTTGCTATCTGGAATGTGCTGCCACCTCATTACAACGTGTTTCAGCTCCTGCATGGACAGGGCTCTTATTTACACTCAGCTTTATTCATGGAGGGAGCACTGATATTTGAGGCAGCAGAAAGCAGAGTGAAAGGACTCCATGTGTAATACTGTTCAAATAATCCCTTTCCACCGCTTTTAACATCAGAAATTGGTATCTCCATATAAAAAAAAAACTTAAAATTTCTGATTTGAAGATCATCAGGTAAAGATGTTAATGGTGAAGGCCTGGAACTAAGATAAAATCCATGATAGTCTGGGTCACCTGAGCTTCTGGGAGGTGTCAGCCTGCCAGCACATATAGACAGTGAGAATATGGATTGCTTTTGATTCAGACTCCCAAAGCAAAGTTAAGGGCACTACAATACCATAAAGACTGCTGGACTCAGAAATTTCAGATTAAAAAGTCCAGCACATCTGTTTCTCTGCCCTGCTCTCTATAATGTCACTTGTGATATAAATGAACATGACAATTTTTACCTGTATAGATCTACAGAGCCTCAGTGGAATACTCCCAGGTAGATAATCAGTGTATTTCTGTAAGCAACCCTTATTTTAGCTGTGCTCTCAGTGAGCTCTGTGGAGAAGTAATTTTACTATCACATATAAAAAGCAATGAAACGATACTTAATTTCTGGGATTCCTTAAATAGATAAAGAAATTACTCTAAAAATAAAGTAAGAGCAAAATTCAGACCTGAAGTGCACCAGCTTCGTTCTATGCTGCATTTGCAAAAGCACAGCCAGCAGCTCAGGAGAAGGATTATTCTCTTTCATTCTGGATTATTCTCTTTTACCTGGCATTTATTTGACCACATTTGCCTGGTTTTGGACACTTAGTACCTTAACAAAGTTCTTTTTTTGAAGGAAGACAAAGCCAGATATTTCTGAGAGATTCCCAACAAGGCTCATGGCAATGGGCATAAGTTGGAGCAGAGGAAAGGTGTTATTAAAGCCCAGCAGAAGTTTCCTCATGCTGAAGGTGGTCAAATATTGGAGCAAGGGCCCAGAGAGGCTGTGAAATCTCCATTACTGGAGATATTCATTGCTCAAAAGCAGAAAGTGCTGAGCAACCTCACCAAATTAAACCTTGTTTTGAAGGGAGGATAAGAGATGTTCAAAGTTCCTTTCCAACCTGCAACAGCTGATGTTCCTTGGTCCCAGAATTGTGCATCTACAGATAATTTGGTTTCTTTTATCCCAACCACACTGTTCTCACCAGTTTTTCCAGATTTTCCCAGTGTTGTGCTTCGGGTTTTTTTCCAGGGGCTGTGGTGCTGATTTTCTGAGACAACATCTGATTTCCCAAATAAGAATCTAATGACAGAAACATTCTTCACAAGACACCAAGTGACTGGCATTATTCTATATTACAGATTTCCAAGGAGGGTAATTCATGGCAAATACATTTTGCCCATACTTCTCATGAGCCATTTCTTCAAGATCCCAATAAGTGCTGTCAGAACATGGAATAAACTGTTCCTGCAGAATGTGAGAAGTGCAATCTGTTCACATTACACTGTCCTGCTCTCCAAGGAGGAGAAAGGATTTGCTTCAGTAAAGAAGGCACTCTGTTATACAGCTTTTTCCTTTCCAGCCTCATATCTTATGTTTCAATGGGTAAACTCTGCAAGTCAGATTTATATTCAAGTCTAAAGTTATGTTTTGTTGCAGTAAAATCAGAGGAAGCAATGACAGGTTGATCTATGGAAGAGCAGGTGGGAACTGAGCAGACCTTATTAATCTTTTTCTCTACTTGGTGGCACTCAAGGGCCTTTAACACACAGAGAGAACTTTATCTGTGCCATGTGAAGTTAACCTTGAACAGGACTTGGACTTCTAGAAGTAAAATTAATTTTTTCTGAGTTAATAACTTGCACTTTTTTGTTAATTCAGAGATTTTGGGAGCATCCTCTTGCCCTCAGTGTTCTCTGCCCAGCTGGGCACTTTGAATAATTTAATGTGGATTCCCTTTTGAGACAGCTCTTCTCATGTTTTATATCTGAGGCATCTTCCACTTCCCATGGTGGAACAGAGGCCTCTGGAACTGAACTATGAGGCACCTCATTGCACTCTCTGAGGCATTTTAACAATTTCACAGTGCATGGCAAAGAGCTTCATCTTCCTCTTGAAGCAGCTTTGCTCCCATTTAAGGCATAAAAATTAACTGGGCTGAATACAGGCTGGTTCAAGCATGTCTCTGGAATCTTATGGGTAAAACAATGGAGGGTGCTGTGCTCAAGCATTTTGAAGAACTGCCCTGTGGGTTTCTGTGGAAGGTTTTGTGTGAGGTACAAGCAGAGACTGATGTGCCCATGCTGGATCCCTTTAACTGCCCATCCAAGAGACCTGAGCATAAAGCTCAACTGAAAATGGGGTCAGAAACTACAAAATCCCCACTGCAGGTACGGTGTAACCACCAAACCTCTTTATCCATAATTCTATCCAGGAGAGGAAATCCTCCTCCCAGGTAGCACTAGTTTGTTTTTTATACCAGATCTGCTTTTCTAACTGCATGAAAATGCTCAAGAGCAGAACAGAAATTGAAGGCCTGTGAACTCACTGATTGTTGTTGTTGTCTTTTAGACAGAGTTTTGAAAAAAAATGCATTTACTGTCTTTAATGCCATTAAAATAATTTAACAGGTTAATGCAATAAAATTTAATCCTCTTGATTTGAGAGTGTCCGTGGCTGTTGCATTTACATGATGAAAGTGCTGTAAGGCTCATTATCTTAAATAAACTCCTCATTTCCTACTCACAGTTGCTGAAAGTGTTGTTCCAGACTCAGCAGCACCAAAATGAGCATTTCATTCACTCCTGCAGGGTTACAGGCTCACAGCTGGGATCCCCGTGCCGTGGCTGCAAAGGAATCACATTGTTATTTTTGTAAATTTTGGATTCACAAACCCCTGCAGATAAAAACAGCCACAGGTTCTGTCCTGTGCTTGCAGGGAGTCAGGGCTGGGCCAGGCCAGGCTCTGCCCAAGCTTTTCATGAACTGCTTTGGATTTTGCTTTGTTTTGCTGCACCCAAATTTCTTAACTGTGGTGTCGAACACACACCAGGTATTTCTGAGCTCCCTTTGGAAGCAGCTCAGCCCTGCTCCAGCCCTGCCTTTCTCTAACTGAACATCTGAACCCACATTTCATTTCCTAACTGCAGAAATGAGGATGGGATTTTCAACCAACCAACTGGAGAAGGAGTGGGTTACCCTGAACTCTTTTTTGTTGTTTTTTTCTTGGCAAGCCAAGAAGAAACATTACAATAAAAAAAATACAAATCTGATTCTCCTGTGCGTGCAAGTCTACCAAGGCAAAGGAGTGACTTTTAACAGGTGAGAAAGCAGATTTTTATCTCAGATTGCACTGGTGCAGCTCCCACACCGGGGTGTTGCACTGTAACAACTGCAGTCAGTCACTCAGCTGCACGGAATTGTCCTGAATATCTGACAAAACAAACTCAGCATCTCCTCAAAATACACAAACTCTGCTGTGACAGAACAAACCCAGGCACCTCTGGGGGCTCAGGAGTGGCTCTGTGCTCTGCTGCAGCCCAGCAGTCTCTCCCAGTAATGGGAATTTCCAAGATGAGGACACAGATTTGTTTTTCCAGCCCTTCCCCTGAGACCTGAATGAATATTAGTGGAGAAAGTGAAATTAGTGGAGCAGGTGTCATTTAGTTTGTTATGTCAGAAGGTGGACACATTATTATCTTTGGTGACAGTAGCCAAGTTAAATTTAGTCCATGCTACATTTCGTGGGAGGACTGTTAGTGTAAGCAAAAATGTGTCTTTTCTTAAAAAAGAAAACTCCAATTTTCCCTCTGTAATTTCTTAGTTGTATGCTGAATTATTTCCTTTTAAAATTAATTGTCTAAACAACTATTGCACACACAGGACACACAAATACCACAGGAGACGGAGTGACTTGCTAATAAAAACAAAAAAGGAAAAGGAAATAGATGTGTTCATCTGTCAATCAATAAACTAAACTAAACAGATGTCATCAAACTTTAGGGGAATAATCTTTTTTTACTGTTGTCTGAACCACACTTGATCTTGTTCTTCACAGTTCTAACAATCATATAACAATCAATTGCATAGATTTACCAGAACCATGACAGGCAAAAGCAGTCTCAAGCCCCTAACAATTTAATTTCAGACAGCAGCCAAATATCCTTATGCTGTTATCAAAATCATTAATATGCTGCACGAACACAGGAACAACAAAAATTCCTCATTTATTCTCCCTGCACACCAGCAGGATTAATGTCAAATACTCTCCAGCTTCCCAAATAAAAGGTTTCTTGTTTTTCATGTGACAAATGAGAAACAAATTTCAGCCTGAACTTTTTCATCAGCTGATTATTTTACATTGTGATTTGTATTTTTTTGACAGGCCCGAGTTCCAGGTGGACCAGAGGTAACTCCAGTCACCCATCCGTGCTGGCAGGCAGGCAGCAGAGGAATACAAAACTGCACAAAATGCTAATTCTCATTATTCTGCAAAATGCAGCCGTTCCATACCGTGCCCTACGAGTTCCAGTTGTGACCTGATTCCATTAAAATAAAACCAGGATATGTGTTAAAAGGTTTTCTGCTGCTCTTTAGGATATTTCTTTTCTGCTTCAGACGCCTGTAATAACCTGGAACAACCACTCCTGCTTGCACATTTTCAGGGACAGTCCATGGATGCACATTTTCAGGGACGGTGTGGAGGAGCACCCACACCTCAGAGGAGCCACTGCTGCCTCTCTTTGCTCTCTTTGTAAAGAATAAAAAATCAGCTCTCCCTCTCCAGTCTCCAGAAACCTGCAGAGGCTCTATTAACACATCCTCTCCCTTCATTTGGGGGTTCATTTTCATGCCCAGAGTCTCCAATTTTGGACCTAATCCCGGCATGAGCAAAAAAATAAAACCCAGAAGTAATAAATTGTGATACAAATTCAGATCATTAACCCAGAATCAAACCCGTCATTTATTGCTGTGTAGGAGCTTCTCTTTGCCAGATCTGGGAGGCACAGCCAGGAAAACCAAAAAGAGCCATTTTATATTGAGCAAAAGACCAAATCCTTCACTCTTGCTGCCTTACAAACTGTACTCCACAAGAATATTTTTATGCAGAAAGAATCCCTATCTAGAGTAAAGGAAATCAATTATTTATGCAGAGGTTTTTTTCAGGTAATTTTGCTGTTCTTCAGAGATCAGCCTAGAATGGTAAAGGGGAATAATTTTAAGCTAAGGAGTCTTAAGGTTCTCTGCTATGAATTCCCAACTTTATCCATTTTCTCTTGCAAGCAATAGAATTTTGCTTTGAAATAAATTCCCCTCTACTGTCATCTCCCTTCTTTGGGGAGCGTTTAAGGCAGCTTTAAGTCACATTCTGCATATCCACTAGGAGGAAAAAAAGTTATCTGTGAATTTGCTAATGCTGAGCCTAACACCTGGAAAATGAAAGAAAAAGTTACCTACCCACCATTGCCAAGACAGGGCTGCAGATTCCAATTCAGCTCCACGAGATAAACTGCTGTTTAGGAGCTGGGTGCAATATTTAGAATATTTAGAGAATCAACAATAGTCTGGAATAGAAATGGAAGTTTCTTCCCTTCTGACGCAGCAGCAAACCCCATCCCACAGCTCCAAGCCCCAAGCTGACACACGGTAAATTTTTCAGGGCTAAATATGTCACAGCTGACCTTCACACTGAGGAATCCAAATAATTCCACCTCGTGATAATGGACATTTTGGCTCAGGTGCAAATGGTGAAGTGCTCATGACCTGTGATAAAAACGCCCCAGAGCAATTTCCCAAGGGAATTTCACAGAACATGGGACAAGTCCTGCCCTTGTGCCCAGGGCTTTCTGTGCCCCAAATCAGTGCAGGGCTGTGGTGCCCACGCCTTCTGAGCAATCTCAGCTGGTTTTTAATCAGCCCTGCAGCCTGGCTGCTCCCCAGGCAGCCCTGTGTGATTTTACATTTCCTCTCTATTCATTACACACTGATTTTGGAGTCTAATCTCTCCCCAGAGCAGCAGCACTGACAGGCTCGTGCTGCCACCTCTGCTGTCTTTCCCAGTGTGAAGAGCCCTGCTTTCCTCTAATTGTTGTTTTTTTCTTGAAGTTATTTAGTGTTTCTGGAAATGCTTCACCTTTGGCAGGGATACAGAGATTCTGGGATCTTTAAACCTCCAATACTGCAGTGGATAATCTCAATTCTTTTCCTCCTCACAAACCTGAAAAAGGCTTTTGCAGCATTCTAGTGCTGGTTTGCCCAAGTGGGAAAATCCAAGTCTGAATCCCAAACTTTTATTTCTATTAACTGTGTTTTGTGCACATTTAGAGATAATTTCCTGCCAAAAGAGGAGTGATAGGAAGAGGAATTCAATGGCATTCACGGTTTCCTCTCCCACAGGAAGTCACTTGATTATCAGACAAACCACCCTAAATAGATTCCACTTGGAAGCATTTATTGTTTCCATTGTACGACATACTGACTATATAGGTCTGCAATTAAATAAATTAAATATTGGCCCCGTTAAATTCACAAGCTGAAACAGATCAGTTACATTTGCTAAACACAAGAGTCTCTATGACAACTAATTGGATTGTATCTGGAATTTATTGACTCGTAATTAGGCTGTACTGGTTTGTGTGCAGCAAACAGCTCCCACCAGGTGAGGCACCTGCTGCCATCAGGGATCAGCACATCAGAGCAGGTGGGGCTCCATGGAGAGCACGTTGGGGTTTGTGTACATTGCAATGCATTCCAGCAGTTTACATGCTCAAATGTACACATGAAGTTACAGAACTCTATTAAATAAACCTCATTTTTATATCCTCCAGCAACAGATCCTGTCTGCTTGGAGAAGTAGTCAAGCCATTAGAAATGTTTATTTATGATTCTGGTTAGTCTGTTCTCGTGGTGTGTCCAAGTGAAGGAGCTGCTTCTTCCTAGCTGTTACTGAAATGAAGATTTTCATTATGAATTTAACATGATCATGTTTTGCCTTTGATATCTGTATTCACCCCTGTTGGTACATCCAAGACAATCTGGTGCTTGAGAGTCACCTGGAGGAGCTGGGAAGGTGCTGGGTGTGACATGGTGCAAAATTGAGGTCACTGCCTTCAAAATGGAGGTTTTATTTTTCTATCAATTTCAATCTTTCATTTTTTCATATCATATTTTTTTCAAGACAGTAAAAACATAGGCAGTTCTATAGTAAAACAAGAGAAAAATCTGAGATTCTCTAAGAACAAAATTAAGATGTTTTTAATTTATTTTTCCTGTATGTTCAGAACCAGCACCAGTCAGCTCTGAACTATTTCCACTCCCAAAACTGTTAAAAATCCCTCTGAATAAAGTGCTCCGCAGTATTGACAGGTCAATTATTAAAAGTGTATTGATCAGTTCAGTATGTACAGGATTATAATTACTGAAACAATTAGGTTTTACTTTATGCTACTCTATATATAATTATATAGGTAGGGTTTAGTTGATTACTTCTGAAAAAAAAAAAAGATTTATTTGAGTACAGGGGTTATATGAGGCTGATTTCAATTAAACACTCAGTGCCCTCACATTTTATGGGAAGCACCTGATGCCCTGTTAAAATAAAACAAATTGATTGAGACTATATATGTGTACTGTAACAAGTTCTTAATGAGGAACTGCCTGCTCATCAGTGGTGTTGGGAATCTGTGCTTTATGGCTGTCTCTGGTCTTTATGGACTTCTCTTTTTTCCCTCTGGTCTTATTCTGAAGATTTGCAATTCATTAGCAAAAAAACCCTGTAAACACCTTCATGCCTTTGGATGGGCACACCTCCCCCTTCTTGGTGTTTGCCATCACTGTTCTCAGAAACTTGCTAAATTCTCAGAAATAACTCAGATCTTGATATCCAAGGAATGGCTACATGTGACTCCAGATCTGGCAGAAAAGCAGTTTCATCCCACCTACTGTGCTTTGAACAGTTCAGAACCTTTTAGAAATTATTCTCAGCATAATTTGGTCTCCTTTTTCACACAAGTCTGTTGAAGTGGAATTACCTACATGCTTTCAGAAGCAAAAAAGGGGGAAGATATTAATGCAAACCCTTCAGTTTCTTCCTGGTGAGTAGTGGGGAGTTGAAAAGTCAAAGACATTTTTGCTTTGTGTGTATCTGTTTGCAAAGTCCTGGATCTTTGCAGAGTTGGTGATTCCAGGCTGGAAGCACCTGGTGGATGCCACAGAGATGCTCAGGATGGAACTGGACACCCTGAGCTGGAACGCTGAGCTGGAGCCATCCCTGACAAGTGAGCTGGTGGAAATCCAGGGCAGTGGGCAGCAAGGAGGATGTCCTGCAGCACTGGGTCGTTCTCAGGGCTGCAGATGTGACAGTTTGCAAGGAAACGGGAAAATGAAGCTGTGGAGTTCACACTGAGATATTGAAATTAAACAGAACAGAGATGGAAGGGATCAGCTAGTTCATCCTGCTGACAATTCTGTAATGTTCCTCTGAGGATTAGCATATTGTTCAGCATGGTGTTAAATATTCCCTGCTAGGAGCTGCTTTTTTTTTTTTTTTCCTTGAGAGACCATTTAAGCTAGAACAGGTCTTAGTATGAGGAAATAGCCTTGTCTGTAGCCTAAATATTCATATTTCTTAATTTTATCCCATTATGTCTGCTGGGACCATGACACACACTGCTCTGTCAAGTAACATCTACCTTTAACTCCTTCAGCTCCTGAGGGCTGCTCCAGTGACTGCCACAGATGGTTTAGCCAGAAATCACTCCTGCTAAAGAGCTCTTGCCACACTTCACCTCTGGTTCCATGACAGGATTATCCCGCTGCCACTGCCATCCATTAGCATCATTTCAGCACCTCACGTGCTACAAACAAAACAGACTATCTGAAATTCATCACTGAAACAGCAACAGTGGGAGAACAAACTCCAGGGTGAGTTATTTTCTGTCAACTGTCATTTGCTTTAGAAGTTCTCATCAGTCTGCCACAATAAAGCATGAAATAGAAGACATACGTTCCTCTGAAAACATCCCCAAAGGTTCAAACTCAGAGATTCCTACTGAGCCAAATATCAGGCAGTCTGCCAAGAAGCTCAATTAGAATCTTTGACTAAATTAAGTAGCTCACAATCAAAGCATACAAATGGAAAAAAAGCCCCCTCCAAAAGAATGGCTTTCCTGGAGGTGTGACAAAGCCTTTCCTTCGCTGCTCAAAATAAGTCTCAAATTATAGATGATGTTATTTGACTTCAGGAAGGCACAAATGTGTTAAGCATTTCATTGGGAATACAGTGTGGTTAGTTGGACAAGCATAAAACATACATAATTAATTTCACTCTTACTGTGCCTCTGCTCTTTAACATGATATTTGTTACCGTAGCAAAAGCAGCTTACCAAGCACCCTGTTTAACTGACAGCATTGAAGGGAATTGTTAAAATAAATAAATAAAGAAAGAAAAATCTGGTTTCATTGCACTCTCAGAAATGCAGACTGGATGTCTGCATTTAGGCCTTTAAAGCAGACTCAAGAAGAATGGCAGGTTCCTGCAGAGAAATGTGTCACTGGTGATAAACAGCCCCAAAGCCAGTGGAGCAGATAATGCATTGCAGGTCAGAAACTGCACCCCTGACAATACTGCACATGCAGGTAATACAGCAAATGTCACTTCTGAAGGGGGCAATGCTTGCTCTGCTGCTACATCCTCGACAAATTGTACTACATAGCTCAGTTACTTGCTGACACAGAAGCATGAAGGAGTTTTAGGTAGCAGAAAATGCAATGAGAGCCTGAACAAGATAAACCCCCCCCAAATCAAAAACATCCAGTAAAATTAACAGCCCAGCTCTCAACAGCAATATAAAACAAACAGTAAATCATCTTAGATCGTAATGTAACTTATAAAAAGTAATTATTCTTTATGGCTCTGTATTAAAAGATTAAGCCCTCTAGACAGAAAGGCATCAGACCTTAATAAGGTTAAAAATAGCTTGCTTGTTTGCTTTTAGTCTTGACACATTTTATCCTTTATGTGCAGGTTTTTTAACAGCACATTTCACTTTAATGGATGCAGTGGAATTCGTCTGTGTTGTTCCTAATTCTTAGTTACACACACCTTGACTTACACCTTTCCAAAGCTGACATTAACTCATTCATTCTTATCAGGCTGGGAGGGAAAGGAGGAGACAGGAGACCCTGCCCAAAATCATCCTGGCACTGCTGCAGCATTCCTGAATTTCCCTCACATGCTTAATCTCCCAGGCCATGCTTCCTCCTCCTCCTCATCATCCTCCTGTATTATTGAGGAAAACCAGACTCAAGTGTTACAAACTGATCGAGAAAAGGCCCTAATTAAGTTTGTCACCTGGACCGGGCTTTCCCAGGGCTGGGTGAACACATCAGAAGTCACAACCTGAGTGCAGAAGCCCCCACACACATCAGGGGTGTGTGCAGGAGCCTCCAGCTCCGAGCAGGGTGGGCTGCAGAGAAGCCCTGCCAATTAAACAGACCCCCTAAAGCCCCACACCCACACCAGAGCAGCCTAAGGAACCAATTGCAAAGAATTTCCTTTTGTTGAACACACCATGCAGCTTCCAGATTAGCTTCCCAGGAAACTGCTCCATTCAGCAGAACGTTTTTGAGCAGAATTATGCTAAAATGCAGAAATATTTTCAGTGGTAGAGGATGGTTTTGTATAATGAGTCCCTTCTTGATGAGCTGACATTTTTCCTTTCAGGTCTGGAGCCAAGGAAAAACCTGGAATATTTTTTTTTGAATCATCACTTGTCTTAGCCAGCAGGAAACTCTACTGGTGACTTACTGGTCCAGGCTTGTGCTCAAAGTTTTAAAGATCAGAAAATCTGACTGAGACAGAGTTTGGGAAATCGTCTACTGCAGCACAATAGGGCACAGTTAGCATTTCTCTTTGCTATCCCATAATCAAACAAGTATGAGCTCTTGGTTTCCCAGTGAAGAAGGGTAACAGAATTTAGGTAGATTTTGTTAAAAATTCATGCTGTCACCCATGGACAGTTTGAGTGCTGACAGGAGTGAATCAAATCATATTGGAACCCAGCAATCCACTAATTTTGGTAGGTTTCTAAATCCTAATCCCACAAATCCAACACCTGAATGACCCCCAAGGCAAGGCATGAACACCCAAGACGAGGCATAAACACCCACATTTACCTACAAACCACAATGAGGAGGCAGATCTGTGCTGGTGTGTGAAGGGTTCAGCAGTCATTAGTGGAGGGCAGCTTTTTGTGCATTCCCCTTTAATTTTTTAAGCAATCTGCTTCAGTTTAATGCCATCATTTTGGTTAAGAGGTTCCTCCACACAGGCAGAACAACTCGGTGCAACACTCTTCTTTGTGTCACCCCTTTTTTACCTTCCCAAGCTCATAAACTTTCCATTACTGAAAAAAGAAACCCTCATGTTCCTTAAGTTACTGCAAACTCGCAAAGCCTGGCATGTCAAATTCAAATAAAAAATCCATGATGTGACAACAGCAGATGAAAGTGGCAAACTGTAAATATGACAGCTGTCTGTAACAGTGGTCCTGTCAAGTGCTGAGCTGATGGTTCATGGATATGTTGATGCAGGGCCAGGTAAAAAAATCACTTTTCCTGACAGAAAATGCCTCTAAATAGTTCACAGCTGAAATCTAACTCTGCCTTAATTTACACATGCTCAGCTGATGTCAACCTTTAGAAAAGACCTGAAATATTATTTTTCCTGCTTTTAAAAGCAGAAATTATAAATTAACAGCATAGAAACAGTGGGAAATTCTTCAAATGAGAAAGGACAATTTCTTTTGGCAAATTTTGAAAGGAACATTTCACAGCAGGCCCATACTGGAGTGTCAGGATAGTCAAGAATCCAGAACTGGCCCTCCCAAAGGTCTGATCATGCAGTGATTCCTGGCAGAGGATCCCAAAACAGCTGGATGGATTTCTCCATCCTTTTTATTATAGCCATGGACTGCTACCTATCATTGTGATATTTAATGAAAATCCCAGGATTTTTTCTCCTGAGAAGCACAAAAGCCACAGAAAAAAAATGTCAACAACAATTATGTGCTGCTGTAAAATATGGCAGGTGCATCTTTGATTGGTCTCATGTAGATTGTTTTACTTGATGACCAATCATGGTTCAGCTGTGTCAAACTCTGAGCAGCCATGGGTTTTTATTATTCATTCCTTTCTAACCTTCTGATGTCTTTTTTTGTCTTTCTTATATATAGTTTTAGTATACGATATCATACAATATCATAATATAATAAACCAACCTTCTAAAACATAGAGTCAAGATTCCCATCTCTTCCCTCGTCCTAGAAACCCTCAAACACCGCCACAGCTACCAACTGATCCCTGAAGTGAAGGAATCCCAGACCTGATCTATTTCCTAGTTTCCAATGGAATATTTACAAGGTGGGCAACAGAATTTTCTGTATGTCTGCCAAAGATTCTGACTGTGACAATGTGAGAGCACAAACCATGGGCTGGTTTGGGGTGAGCCCAGCTCTGCTCTGCCCTTTGTAGGGTGAAAATCTGCCCCTGCCTGCTCTCAACACACCACAGAGCCCAAAGGATCCCGTCAGGACAGGAGGAATTGCAAAGCAGACGACAAAACTAAACCCATGTCATCTCACAGGGAGATTTGTGTGCCTTTCAAAGGGAAATGGAGCTCTCAGTTTAACACCAGGCAGGTACGAGCCTGCCAGCTGAGAGCCTCTTGTCACCCTGATAAGGCTGTCTCACATTGTGATGTGATGAGATTAAAAAGCTAGAAACGCTCCCATCAAAATGGTTTAAATTAACAATTTTGATGGGAAAAAAATTGAAAAAAATTAACAATTCTGATGGGAAAAAATGCAAAATTTACCAAAAAACAGAGCAAAAATAATTGCCTGATAAAAATCCTCACCTGACTAATCACCTCTAGCTCAGTTTCAGGGGAAGCCAGTTGATATTTTCTCTTACAGAGCCTCCAGAATGACCTTGCACCTTTTCTGCTTTTCCAGCTCCTTGCCAGGCATGGGGCATTATTTAGACAGGAGGCACCCAGCAGCCTGAGCTGTTTGTACCTCCATGTGCGACCTGTGAAACGCTTCCCTTTGTTCACACACAGCCCAGGTGATTGCTTTGATAGCAACAGTTCACACTGCTACAAAGAAAAAAAACTTAAGAGGATGAGAAAGATTTGAAACATTCCTGAGTGAAATCTGAAGGGTTTTAGCAGGATAACGACTTCTTTTCCTCGCTGAGGGGAGCCTGTAAGGAATCCTCGCAGTGAGAGATTTGTCATGTATCAGGCAAGGCAATGAAAGAGCCGGCTTTTACCTCCGGAAAAAACTTGAAAACCTCTTCTGTCTGCAACCCCCGTTGATATTTCCCCACCAAAACATTGATTTGTGTTCTTTTTTCTCCGCAGCTTGAGATGCAGGCTGGCTGAACAGCTCTGCACGTGGACCTTGTGGCTGGAACTGCACCATCATTTTTAAATTTTTCATCTGCTTCTCGAGCAGAACCTCTGTTTCCCTCTCAGAAATGGGATATCAGCCATACATCTCCCTGAGCTCTGAATGCAGCTGACCTTTTCCAGGTTCCTCGCTGGCATTAATCCACTGTTTCCCAGAATCCCAAACTTTTGGGCAGTTTCTGAACAGAAACTTTGCACAGACTTGGCAAATGGGTTTGGAAAAACAAATAGTTCTCGCTTAAAAAAATTACAAGAAAGCTATCAAGATGAAAAAATTTCTGATCTTATTTCTTTGACCTGCTGTGCTGCCTGGAAAAATTCCTTGTGTTAGGAAAGATGAGCCAGAGGTGAATGAATTAAGGACTGAGGATTCTCCCTTTTTCCTTTGTTAAGTTTTATATTTTTGGTCTCCACTCTTCTCTGAACATCTGGCAGGACTCTCCTTTTAAAAAAGCAAGATCTTACTGCTACAGAAGTCTGAAAAGATTCTTCAGCTGTCCAAAATCAAATGTCCAGGAGTGTAGTTCTGCATTAATCTACAAGCTGCCATTCCTAAAAGGGCAGCAGTGTGCTGACAGCAAGATGTTCTCCTAAAATTTCCCAATCATTCTGAGCTTGTAAAAAGCTGTGTTGCAGAACTGTTTTACACTAAGATATGATCTCAGAATTTGCTCCATTTTTTCACCAGCAAATCTAAGTGGAAATTTACCAATAAGTCACGACCCTATAAATCCCTGGTTTTGGTCCCTGCTGCAGTTTAATCAGTTGTATAAATAATATAAATAATAGGTGCACACTGGGCATGCAAGTCCTTGGAATGAGTGTAATTTCCAAGGAATGTGCAAAGCCTGTGCAGAGGAGGGATGGGAATAGCAAGCACGCAGGATCAAGAACACTGTGTGCTTTTTGAAGGTCATTTGGTTTCCTCTCTCCCATTATTAAGTTTAATAATTTATACTCTTTAAGCTATTTCTGCTTTCTTTTTATATCTCTTGCTTAAACAATGAGATTTAGGTCTTTGTTTAGGCTTTCTGAACATAAAACCATGTCTGATCTCCACAGTCCTTCTATTTTCCACCTGACTTTAATGCATTAGAACTTTTCTGCTCATTATTCTGACCATGGAAGGAAGTACAGCAGCTTGAATTCATGCAGCCTGTCTTCTGGTTTTGTTTTGCTGGATTTTTTGGAGGGCAGGAAGAGAGAAAATCCTCTGCCTTTGGGAGAAGGTGTTTATGCATTTTTTATTCTCTGGAAATCCTATAAGTGAATGATTAGAAAGCCATGTTTCCATTTATTTTGGTCCCCAGACTAAAATAATCTAAGCTTACCAAAATAAAAGAACACTGAGAAGTGCGTAGCCTCTATGTGACAGTTAAAATGTGTGGACACACTAACTCATGGATTTAGTGTGCCTTGAACAGAGTTAAATCTGATGGAAAACAGCTTTTCTGCCAGATCTGCAGCATTTACTAAACCACAGCCTCAATGGCAATGGATTATAAACCTGGATTTACTGAAAGTGAAGTGAAGCAGATCCTTGACCTCCAGCTGCTTCTGAGGGGCTGTTACTGCAGCTGCTCTGAATGAGGGGGAATTCCTCATTTGGAATTCCTCATTTGGAGCAGTGTGGCTGTGGCTGAGGGGCAGAGCAGGAGCCTGGGTTATCCCTGCTAAATTCACAGCGTGCTCACCGTTCAGCACTGCTCCAGGAGGAGACTTTCACACAGAATTATGCCATTTTACTTGATTAGAGAACATCAGCATCCAGATTCCCAGCTTGTCAGGAGTCCTGCTCTACCAGCCAGTCTTATGTTCCTACTGGTTCCAAAGACATCCTGACACCATCATCTTCTACCAATACTTTTTGTGTTCCTCCCAAAAAGAGTTTTTATCCAGAACCTCATAACACTGAACTATGGATATTTACTGCAGCTCTGAGACATATCCAAGGTACAACTCCTCCTATGTTCCCTGTGAGGAAATATTCCACTGTGCCTGGGTAACCCACAGCCTGATTTGGGGATAGATTATCCCTGATAAATTCATAGGGTGCTCACTATTCAGCATTGCTCCAGCAGGAGACTTTCACACAGAATTAAGCCATTTTACTTGATCAGGGAACGTCACCATCCAGATTCCCAGCTTGTCAGGAGTCCTGTTCCACCAGGCAGTCTTATGTTCCTACTGGTTCCAAAGACATCCTGACACCATCATCTTCCACCAGTCCTTTCTGTGTTCCCCCCAAAAGAGTTTTTATCCAGAACCTCATAACACTGAGCTTTGAACATTTACTATAGCTCTGAGATATCTCCAAGTTATGACTCCTCCTATGTTGTCTGCAATGAAATATTCCGCTGTGCCTGGGTAACCCACAGCACACACAGACAGCTGATAGCACCTGACAGGACAGGGATGGTCCTGCTGACTTCCTGAGCTCTTCCAGACCAATTTCTCCATCATTACACCATGAGCTTCTTTTATATTTTGGCATTATATGCCAAAAGAAAAGATAGTATTGAAAAATATATTTCTTTTCAGTCTTCAGCTGTCTTTTTCTTTTCTACTTCTTCCTTCATACCTGTCTCCAGAGAAAGAATTCAACCATTTTAAATAGAGAAGCAAGGGACCTGACTTCAGTTATGTTTTATGGCTTCAAATTCCACAGATAGTCTTCAGCATAGTCCCTGGAATAACACTGCTAAACACTTCAGTGATTCTGACAGCTTCCCAGCTATCACTTGCTATTGCTTTCACAACTGAAAATCAAAGTTGTTACCCATAAAATATGAATAATAAACACAAATTGTAGCCTCCCACATGTTCCGGGCTTTCTCAGAGAGCACAGTGCACCAGGGAGGGGTCAAATTGCTGCTTGTCCTCATTGCTGCTGTGGCATTCCTCCCTGGACAGCCAGAACTGCACAGGGATGCTGTCCTGGGAGGAAACGCAAGGAGCTGATGCCTGGAGAGGCTGGGCAGAGTTAAAGAATAAAGTGGGGATTTATTGAAAGACCTCAATGGAAACACCTTGGTCAGTACAAGAGCCCAGCCAGGGCTACACCTGGAGTGGACAATGGGTCATGAATTTTCCCACTTCTATAACTTTTGGTCCATTTCCATGTTGGGGTTAATTGTCCAATTCCAGCTCCAGGTTGTGCAGTCCCACCCTCCCAGTTTGCTCTCCTCAATTTGCCATTTTTGCACTTTTTGGGCTGAATCTGCCACGGTGTCCTTGGTTCTGGGGTGGAAAAGGATGGTTCAGTGTGCCTGAGCTGTGAGAACTGCTGACACTTTATCTGGAGTTCAGACTTACACATAAGCACAGTGCAGAGGCTGGGAAATATAACACAACATATGAAAGCTCAAACTGAAGGCATCAGAATCATGCAGAAAAAGGCAAAGGCTCCTCATCAACCCCTCATTTGCAGAGTGAGGAGTGGGGCTCAGAGCTAGTGAGAGAGGGATGCAGCATTTCCTGACACTCGGGGCAAAGCTGAGCTCTCAGGAATGGTGCTGGATCTCTCCCCACTTCACTGAGAGAGAAACCTGAAATATTGATTTCCAAATTTTAAATGGAAGAAAAACAGCCTCTTTTATTTTATTAGGCACCAAGCATAATGGATTATAAAATAATCCCTGACTTAATGCAAGACCTTTACAAGGCAGAAAATTGGAATACAAGACATGTCTGAGACCTTTCCTAAAATTGTAAAAATTTATTAGTATTTTTTTAGTTTCAAATTGAGACCATTTCTGGTTTTACTTCTGCTGGAACACAGAGTATTTCCCTTCCTTAACCACTTGATGACATACTAGTCCTGTAGGCTTGCCTAAAACACATCAGTGGCTTTCCTGAGTGGGAGAGGTGAGGGAGGTGCTGTGGCAGCAACCAAGGGGTTCAGTACTAAAATATTGCAGCGACACAGACTGTTTGTTTAGAATAGAATGTTCCACACATACCAATCCCCCCAGATTTCTACAGATATAGATACAAATGCAGCCTTGCAGATAGATTTTGTACCCAATTCTGCAAGTACTTACACAGGTTCATATATATATATACATTTGAAAATATATATATTTAACTGGAGCTTTATGTAGAAAAAGGTTTATGTAGAATGTTCCACACACACCAATCCCCCCAGAAAATCTCTACAGATATAGATAAAAATGCAGCCTTGCAAATAGATTTTTTTTACCCATTTCTGCAAGTACTTACACAGGTTCATATACATATATATATACGTACACATACATGTAGAAAATATAATATATTTTCTATATATAGGTATACATATATATATACTTATTATATATGCATATAATATATATTATATACATATACCTATGTATACATATATATACATTTATATTACATATATATACCCATTTATTCTACATAAATGTATATATACATTTATGTAGAAAAAAGTTTATGTAGAATGTTCTACACATACCAATCCCTCCAGAAACCTCTACAGATATAGATAGAAATGCAGCCTTGCAGATAGATTTTTTTACTTATTTTTGCAAGGTTCATATATATATATATATATATATATATATATTTGAAAATATATATATTTAACTGAATCTTTATGTAGAAAAAGGTTTATTTAGAAAAAAGAAAAGCATATGCTGTTACTTGTACTGCTAAGAGAACATAATTTAAATTAATTCTGCTCCAAGAGCCGTCTGTGAAGGGAAGGTGTAACTTGAGGCAGTATCCTGCAGGGTTGGTGGGTGCTCTCATTACCTTCCCAAGACAGAAAATGTTCATAATTCATTTTGCTGCTGCTGGAGCTTTGGTCTGACACACCTGAGGGCCATTCTTACATCCAGCCCTGGTTTGGCCACTGGAAATGGGAAAAGTCAATTGGAATTCCAAAATGTGATTAAAGAATGTCTGTCCAGGAAAATGTATTGCTGTACTCAAACCCACAGAATTGTACCTCTCTCAGTGTAAGACTCCATCTTGGGAATTTAGTTGTTTGTGCATTTTCTCTCTTTTTTTTTTTTTTTTTTTATTTTGGTGGCTTTGCCAAAACTGAACCACTTCCAAAGAGTCCCAAATACCTCTGAATGATGCTGTAAGCCCCGAAACCACGTGTTGCTGCAGCAATATCCCAGATGTCTCCATTCCAGCACCCCCATGCCGCGCTAAAGCCCATTTAACACCCCCCAGGCCATTGCTGTGCTCCCAGGGATTGCAGGAGATGCCTGCAGCTGCAATACCAGACTCCAGCCAGAGAAAACACTGCCATGCACAATTTGCTCCTCTATTCCAAACCACATTTATACAACTTCACCCCCCTATTATCCAATTAATCCAAAAATTAAAACTTCCTCTACCGATTCTGTTTGCTGTTGGGGGATTTAACATTATGATGGTAATACAACACCTTTAAGCATGCAAACACATTTTTGTAAAGCAAATTCTTTAAACTTTCCAAGGCTCCAGATGGCAGGACCAATTTTTCAAAATTTTTTAAAGACTGCAGGGAAGCTACTGTGCAAGTCTGCTGTACAAGACTTTGCTGCAGTTTTAACATCTTCTGTAGAAGTGTTGGAAGAGCAAAGGCTTTCCTGACAGGAGCAAAATGCATATGAAGGAAGAGCGGAAATAAAAGGGAACAGTTCATGAAGTGCAGATTAATTTGCTGGTTGAGGCTCTTAGTACCAGACACATTTATATGAATTTCATTCAGCTGTCATGGGCTTGCCACTGATTTCTCACCAATTTTTTCTCTCACTAATTTTATTGTCTTTTATTTAATTATTTATTGTATAAAGAATATCTGAGAGTTATTAACCTCCTATTAGAGTCATTAAAGTTCAGAGACATCAAAAAATGCCTTTTATTTTTCAGAAAATAATGAAATTTCTTCATGAAATCCCTAAACTGATGGGTGCAAATGAAAATCTCAAATTTACTAGTCTGATTTTTTTTTTTCTTTAAGAGAAAAATAAATATTGATTTTTTTAAATCTTTGCCTGCACCTGAAATGACTGACTCTGCAGTGAGAAAGGAATCAAAAAAAAAAAAAAAAAGGAGGAAAAAGGAAGCAGGTGTGGGTAGTGAATAATCTAAATTAAGATGGAAAGGAATTGAACATATTAAAATTAAGATGGAAAGGAATGGAACACATTAGTGAAGTGCTTTTAGAACAAAAGAAGTCTTTTCAAAGTGGCCACTGCTCAGGGACAGGAGAGGAATTGGTGGTGAGGGAAGCCCTGCAGCAGCCCCAGAGCAGCAGCCAGGAGCCACAAATGGTGAGAGACAAAATCCTGGCAGCTTTTGGCTCCCACCTGGCCCCAGACCCTTCAGAGGAGCTGCTGGCACTGCTGCCCTGCATTTGAGGAGAAATCAGGAGCTTTTGGTGCTGGAGAAGAAGCTCAGCAGGAGTCGGGAGGCGACGAGCACACACGACCTCTAATTTGGAAAGGAAAATCAGATTTAGCACTGAAATGGAGCTGCCAAAGCCTCTCCTGCAGGCCAAAGTGTCCAACTGCCTGATCAGTGTTTTGTGGGAAATGAACACAGTCTGGGACGGGCATGAGCTGGCAGCAGGGTGGCGCTGAGCATTTCGATGGGCTCGGGGATGTTAGATTTGATGAGAGACTGCAGTTATTTATCTGGAACACAGAGACTGGCACATGCATGTTTGCACACACTCAAAGCACAAGGATAAAGCGGCATTTTGAGGAGTTTGAGGAGTGTTGAGTGATTCCTGCCAATCTGGAGCCAGGGCTGCCCCACTGGGCCTGCAAACTCAATCTATCAAATGAAGCTCTCTGCCTTCCAGTGGAGGAGGACTGACTAAAAGACAAAACCATCTATCAGAGTTTTGCACAAATAAGCTAACAAGAGATCAAGAAATGACCCAAAAAATAATCACCTGAGCTCTGTAGAGTTTTAGCGTTATTTAATCCACCTGCAATCTTACTTCAGAGTCTCTCTTCCTAACCCCAGCTTAATCCCTGGTCCTAATCCTTGACTATTCCCCCTTTAATACACACTTTAATTTAAACCTCACAAATATCACCAACACTTCCTTCATGGGGAAGATCAGTACCAAGCTATTCCTGAATTTTTCACACCAATCCCAAAGCCATGCCCAGCAAAAAGCATCAGCATCACCAATGCAATCTATCATTCAGCACCGAGCCAATCCCTCCTGCTAGCAAGAAAGCATCTCTAATTAAATTTTCCCCAACTGGCTACTTTGTTTTATGCCAAACCCAATATAAACTGTTATTTCTGTCTAGGTACATGGATGTGGGATGCAGAGCTTATTGTTAACCAAAAGAACATAATGCTCTCTGCCTGAGGAGCTATTTTGGGTAAGTTCTGACTAGAGATATGGACAATATGTTAGAAAGATTTGGTGCATTACAGCAAATAAATAGCTGTAAAGTAAGCAGTTTTTATTCCAAGATCATTTAATCTTTAAATAAAGCAAAGTTGAATAAATATAGGCTTTTGTTTTTTTTTTTTTTTTCTTCCTTCAAAGAAGAATCTCTTTATGAAGAAAACCCTGAATTGGCATTTTTGCTTCAATTGGAACTTAGAGAGGGAAGCAAATCTTCTGTGGCTTTAATCTGAAACATTAGGGCTTGAAGTCTGAACAACTGTTTACTATTCCCCTATCTGATAAAACTTCAGCACCCCAGGGAAACTAATTTAAAAGGAAGACCTGAGATCAAGATAAGCTTGGGCGAATCTAAAAGCAGCCATCCAAAATGAAAGCGAGAGTTTCAGTTTACTTGATAAATCTCTACCTGAACAGCAGTGTTGTAATTAATGAACAATGAGGGAGGGAGGGAGGACTACAATAACATCCTCAAATCCCTCGACTCATAACTCACCAGACATGAGGAAAACTGCTTTCAGGGTCATTGTGTGGTTTATCCTACACTGGAAAGAAAAGTGTGCCCAAAGAATTAGTTAAGGGAAAATGAGGGGGAAAAAAAGGCAGTGAAAGTTGCTAAATGGAGCTTTGATCTCTTTGACTAACTTGAACTAATTGTCAAGGTGTTTGGGGGTAAATTTTATTCTTCTTAGTCAATATATTATCACTTAGACTGTGGGGAAGTTGGAGTTATAAAGCCCCAACTCAGCAGAATATTTAAGTCTCTAATTAAATCTTTCCCTATTCAGCAAAGTGCCTGACATTATATAGACTATTGTAATGAAAAATTTGGAAAAATGACCTTTTAGGGAAATCAAATTAAATAGCAATGGAGAAATAAGCATATTTTACTATATTCAAACATGCTTCCATTTTCTTAAAGATCTTAAAAGTGTTTCAGCTTTCCCTAAAGCTTGGACAAGGTAAGGAACCTACTAAAAATGAAGTGCTGATAAAGCTTTGGGAGTTTGAACACAGTAAGTCAACCACTGAAGAGTTTAAGAAACAACAAACACAAAGCAGAAAACCCTTTTAAAATCTGTAATTCCAATACATGTACTCCAAGAGAAGCCAAATTCTTTATATATTATCTCTATGTCAGAAAGAGAGGCAACTCTTACTCCAAAATCCTCAAAAAAAACCCCCCAAAAAAACCCCAAAAAACACACCACAAAAAAAAAAATCCTAACTAAAAAAAACCCTAAAAACCAAAAAACAAACCAAAAAACCCCAAACAAACAAAAAAAAGAAAACCAAAAACAAAAAAAGGGACTTAGAAAAGCCCCCAAATCTTTCTGAAGCTGAAATAACTATAGAGGATAGTCAGGGATATTTTTACATTATGAACAATATCAAATGACAAGAACTAAACCATATTCATCCATGACTTAACGAAAGTCAAATGGAAAAATCACTCACAGCAGTGAACAATCATTGACTTAAAATCACTGAGCACAGGGAAGGGAAAAATTCAGTACCAAATTTCAGGCCACCAAGATAGATGTAGAGAAATAACTTGTCTGGAAGTCAGATTTTTATAGAAACTGTAAGGAAAAACAAATTAACAGACATCTGGACAGAAATAATGTACTTTGAGAGAGTCTACCTGCCTTCTCTCACAGGAAACTGCACCTTACAAACACAAAAATTCTCCCCAAAGGTCACATCTGTTTTTAAAGTGCTCCAGTTAATAAAAGTTTATATGGATTTCTAAAAGGCTTTCAACCAATTTCTCCATTGAGGCTTTGCTGAGAGGGAACTGAGAAGCTGAGGCAGGAGAGGGAATGTCAAGGGTTAATGAGGGCTTGCACATATTTAAAGTAAAGAACAAAAAAAACCAAAACAACAAAGAAAAGGAAACGCCCCCCCCCCCAAAAAAAAAAAAAAAAAAAAAAACAAAAAAAAAAAAAAAAAACAACCCAGGCTCTGAAGTGAGTGTTTTAATTCAGGACCAAGACATTGGGGTGTTATAAATAGTGAAAACATCAGCTCAGCACCAGCCTGAACAAATCAGATGTGAATAATTTTATAACAAGATAAAGCACCACAAGCAATCCATGATTCATGGACATCTTGTTACTGCACCCCGTTCAGATCCTTTCAGTTCAAAGGATAGCCCAGACCTGAGAAGGATCCAAGGAGCCACGAGAATGATGAAAGCTGGGAAAAGCTTCTCTGAGGAATGATGGAGTGAGGGAAGCTCCTGTGTGTGCTTTGGGTGCAGCAGAGATCTGTGAGTGGCACAGGGGAGGCGCTTTGGTCACTTTGCCATCTTCTCCTCTTTGTCTACCAAACTTGTCACAACCTTCACTACCTTCCTACAACAGAGATCTCTATTGTGCTTCTTCTTTTATAATGCACAGAGATATTCTGTGGACTGGCACCAAGTGGAGAGAGAATTTCTGTGTATTACAGGGCCTGACAGCAGACTGATGAAACACACATTATGCAGCCATTTGTGTTTTCCTTTAGTAGCTCTCCCACTGAAGAAAAGCTGGAACAGAAAGGGATTAAATAAGTAAAAATGCCCTAATTTTTTTAGAAACACCTCCACAGTGAGTGGGTAGCTCCTTCTGTGAGACTGCTATTTACCCTATTTCAGGCTCTTTCCTCAGACATGTATTGTATTAAATTAATCTTACAGAAAATACAACATCCCAGAAGACTCATTCTGATCTAACTCTTTTTGTCTTTCCAAAGCTCCTCTACCTTTTTTTTTTTTTTTGGCAGAGAGATTTCTAACATGATTTTGAGATTTCATGTCAATGGAAGAGTTGAGGAAGGTCATAACAGGAAATTTACAGTTTATGATAGATCTGCTCCTAGATTTAATATTTAATATCTATTTGTGTCAGCTGCTGAATCAAACAAAGCAGAATTGCAATGATACCACCCCAAACTCTCTGTTCTCTTGCTTTCCAAGGACATAACATAAACAGCCCCTGTCACTGAGCCCTCACACTCACAATGGGAAGGTTGAACCCTGAACACTGATCATAACAAAAAAATTAGCAAATTAGAAAAATCAACACTACTAAATTCATAATTTCAAATCAATCAGTTTGGGAGTCTTGGTTGGGTTTTTTTCCCCTGCCAGGAGTATTGAGAAATTCTAACAAGAATTTCCTCCCCAGTAATGGGAATCATGAGCAGGCAAAACATGCAGAAAGAAACAGGGAAATGCTAAGCAGGATATTCAAATCTCACACAGCCTATTTCTGTTCATGGTTTTATTCAAATCTACAGCATGTGTAGTAAGGAAGAGATGTATTATAGGCTTACCAATAGGATTCATAAAATCACAGAATAATTCGGGCTGGAAGGGACCTCTGGATCTCCTGCAGCAAAGCTGGGCTCAGCAGAGCCCTCAGCCTGGCCTAAGACAGAGATCCCCACCCTGGGACACCTTGTCCAGGCTCTGAGCACTCACGTGGTAAAATGCTCTTGGGTTTATTGTCTGCTGTGGCTCAGCTTTTCCCCTCTGCATTTCCTAAAGGACTCTGGCTCTGTCTGCTCCAGATCTTCCCATCCCACCGCTGTGGGCAGCAATAAATAAATAAATTCGCCCCTTTGTTTTCTCTTCCAAATGCCAAACAAACTGATTTCTTTGACTCTCCCAAAGGCAGAATAAAGGTTTGATAGTGAAGGAACACCCAATAACCAGAATTAAATGTCATTCCTCTGGGGTGATCCCTCAGCTTACACAGACTCGGCTCCTTAGCACAGCTTTGTGATAGAAGCACTCTTGGATCCTTAACACAGCTTTGGGATAGGAGCACACTTCAGCCCAGCTTGAGAGGAGCAGAACAAAGTCAAAATCAGAGAAAGAAAACTCTCCAAAGTTTGTGGTTTCAAGTGCAATTGGTGCCTGGGGGGAAGCTGCAGGCCCTGCCTCCCACCCCTTCCTGGGTATCCATATCACACCCCTGGCAATATTAGCACTCACCTGCAGGACAAACTCCCACAGCACCAGGATCCCAATCCAACTGTCCCTGCAGGCCCTTTTCATTCAAATCCACTCAGGAGTCTCCCAATGAGCACAGCCTGCCCATCCCTGCCCACCTGGGGGCTGCAGAACCTTCTGGAAGCTCCCAGGAGCAGCTGAAAGCAGCAGCCTTGCTCTCAGCAAAGCAATCACAGTGAAAACGCAGAACCAGAAGCAAACAAGAGACTGAATGAACAAGTTCTGATCAGATATAAATAAAAAATAACTGAGAGGGAGGGGCATGAGGTGCCGGAACAGGAGCTGAATGAAGCCCAAGCCGCCCAATCAAACCTTAACTGTGCCAGAGATGGCCAGATGGAGCCCAGGCTCCTTCCAACCAGCTAAACAATCCTGCTCTGATTGCACCAGTGCAAGCACACAGACCCAGCAGTGCCACCTTCACTGGCATCCAGACCCTTGGTCCATCACCTGAGGGGTGGCATGGCTGTGACCAGGGACCAGCAGGGAGCCTGTGGTGGCCACAAGCCCCAGCTCTGACTCACCAGGCCAGGCACAGCCCAGTGAGGCACCAAGAAAATGCTGCAGTGGGCACAGCACCCCCTCCTGCACCTCTCTCAGGATCCAACCATTGGTGGTGCAGCCCCTGCTGAGCTGACCCCGTTGCTGTATTTAATAAAAACCATAGGGCATTTCTCTGAGGGTTTGCTGTGTGTCCCCTTGAACCCATTAAGCTCCAAGCAGTGACAGCAGCTGTAGGCAGGAGTGCCAGACATGAACTACAGCCACCTTTTCTGCCATGCTCTGAACTCTTTGCTAGCTCTGTTCCAGTTCTTTGATGGGCAATTAATTCCTCTTCACCTGTCAGACACCACTCATCATTTTCTAATACACTTCTAATCACTCCACTTTTGGGTTTATTGCCACTTTGCCACTGCAGAGTGACAGGACCCAAGGAACCTGAGGCTGCAGGGTGGATGCAGGTCCTGAATTGATTTAAGCTTGGCTGGAGAAACTTGTGCTGCAGCTAAGGCTGCTCCTGAGGCAAAATCCCAGATTTTTAGTTCTTCTGAAAGTCCCAAGGCAGCTGTTGCTCCTCTGGTCATTCAGGAAGGTGGGTGATGCTGTTTGTGCCTGGAAAATGAGCTGCACTGTCAGGTGTCAGTGGCTGCTGAGTGTGGGACATCTCCTGCTGCAGCTGTGACAGGTGCTGAGCAGGATGGAGGGACATTCTTGTGGGACCTGGCATATGAGAGCTCTCAGAATTAAAAATAGCTGCCCATTTCAGACCTGGGAGATCCAGCAGGAAAGAAATGAGTGAGGACAGGATAATGTCACCCTGATGATTCCTGCCATGTTCTACAGCTGCGCCAGTTAGGTTTTATGACTGACTGATAAGACAGGAAAGTGTGATATTTTCCCCCAGCATTGTCAATGCTTTTTGTTCTCTATATCATACTTAAATCAGTTTTTACAAATGATTTTTAATAGGCTTTGAATCCCTCCCAAATTACACGATCCGGATAGACCAAACTCATCCTGAAAAGGGGTTCTGTGCCAGGCAGCCCTTCCTTCATGCAGCCAGAGCTCCTTCTGTGCAGCTGCCAAATTCAGCCTGGACCAGAGATCACATCCGCGCTTGCCAGACACTGATCTCAAAATCAAAGCACACCAAGAGAGCAGAGCACTGTAAAAAAATATTTTAGTTTTATTCAGAGCTCTTCTTGTATGAAAAATGCATTACAAATAAAGAAATTGCTTAGTTTAATATTCACCCTGAATATTCTGACAGGCAAAAGGTGGTGTGAAGGATACTAACAGGAGGGCAAAGCATATTCACATTACTGAGGACAGGAAGAAAGGTGGTTAATCTTCAAAGTAATCATTCATTTTACTAACAAATAGTAAATACATTTTATTTTTGATGGTAGTGAGAGATATTTGAAATAAAAGATATAGAATAAATTAAGATTTGTTTTCAATGCTGTAAAAGAAACCCTATGCATTTAGTACATGATTTAAGGTCCACTGAAGGCTGATGAAAATCTTTTGGTCAGCTTCACTGGATGTGGGTCCTGACAGCTCAGGTCCTGAAAATTCCAGCACCCAGCAAAACATATGAATAAAGATTCCATGTTTAAAAGGGATAATCTATATTTCACTCCAGGTTATTCTCAGAAAATAATCTGGATAAACAATGTTCCTAACCTTTTATCTGCAGCATTCTGCCAACCCCATCATTCACCTCCCTGCCACCTTTGAAACAAGGAAATGTTTTGTCAGACAGCTCTCAAGCAGCAGCAGAGGTTTTATCACAGCCTTGAAATGGAAAGTGATCCTGCTGCTCAAACCTGGTCCTGCTCACATAAATCTCCTGGCATTATTGAGGCTGCCCTTCCAGTGCATTCCTGCAGCTTTTAGGAGATTTGTGATGAATACATGTAGATGGAAAAACAAATGAGATTGAACAGACGATGTGACAAATACATTCTCTGTGCCTCTGCTTTGACCTGCTCACTCTGTATTGAAAAAGAGCTTGCCTCTGTGTGTATAAATACAGATATTCTATCACTTATGGAGTACACAGCTTAAACAATTTGTAAGGGACTCTGTGAAGGCATGTAAACATGATCAGAGTTGAGTAGAAAAATATAACAACACTTAAGTGACTCTCTTACATTTCAATAAATCTGATAGAGCTCAGAGTGTACTTAATGTTCCTAGATTAATGCTCAATTCTGAAGGAAATTGGCATATTCTCCAGGCAGAAGTTGCTTTTTTTCAAGATTATTGCAGATTTTTGCAATGTTTTTGAATCACAACCAGAAAAATATCTTTATTCCAGAGATGTGGCACATAAAGTTAATGGGAATATTGGTATTTGGGGACATTTTGTTCCTCCAGGACAGAACAAAAGGGGTTTGTAAATCCTGAAGCTCCAGATTGTGGCTTTTCTCTAAGGAAAATACTATCTGAGATGAAAATATTCTCTTGCTTTTTACTCTTTTTGTCACAAAATACAAAACACATTTGGTTCCAACAGATGGCCAGTGAATTCCATGAAAAAAAAACCCCATTGATTTCAACAGGAATTGGACCAGGTTTGAGGTCTCAAACTTGCTGCTCGATTTGAGCATTAATTTGGAATCTCTGGTAATAGGATCACAGGTCGAGGAATGCCTGCCAAATCTCAGATTCCCAAATGGCATCTGCAGCTCCAAATCCTGTTCAGAAGTGTAATAATTCCACGTGGTTGATGTTGTTTAAATTAAACATAGCTGTGTGATTGATTGAGTAGCACAGAGGCTACACAGATATTAGAATATAGGAAATATCAGCACTGGTTTCAGGCTCACATAAAGGCTATTCCAAACTATTCCAGCACTGTCTTTCTGAAGCAACATTCTGTTATTTTTTAGATTTTGAGATGTTATTTGTCTGTCCTCTTGAAGATATCTTTCTCCCCTTCTACCTGTCTTCTCCCTGAGAAAACATTGTTCGTAGTGAAATACTGGAAAATCAGTTTACTGAACGGGCAAACTGAACTGAGAAGGGAGACTTGATTATCCCAAAGATTTGAGACTGGATCACTGAACCAGTGAGGAGTAGAATCACAAACTCTAATTCTTTGTTTTTCTTCCTTGAGAAGAATATAATTGTAATTGTAATTACCAACCTGTAATTGGTCTATCTGAATCCAGGAGAATGTATTCAATAAAAAAAATCTAAAGGAAAGGACAACCTGAACATGACCAGAACTTGGGAGCCCTCTCTTTGCAAGGACAAGATTTTGCAGATGCATTGAGAAATGTGGCACAGCTACTTTTAGGGATTTTTTTGGTATTTTTTTTTCCCCAAAGAAAGCTGCTGGGGAATACAAATATCTGTGAGGGATATGGCACAAACAGCACACTGTGGAAAACAGGGGTGCTGTAGTGAAAAATTCCTGAAGCAGTGCCAGAAACCTCATCGCCATGAATGGACTGTAACAGGGAGGAAGGAAATTCTGGCTGCAGGAGCTGTTTTTAGTGAATTGCCTGGGATCTCGTTGCTGCCTTGCCCTTGGTGCTGTCACTCGGTGGCTGGAAGTGCTGCCAGCCCAGCAGTGCTGCCTCTCTCCCAACAAGTGGTGGCGTTTCCCCTGTTCTCTGCACAGCCGTTCAGGAGTGCCAGCCTGCAGCTCCAGCGAGGGAGGCACAACTGGGCTGCTCAGGAGCACAGCCCTACCTGCTTCCCCTGGAACAGGCAACACCTGCCCCAGCAGCTGCCCACAGCAACAGGAACATTCCTGCAGCAGGCTGCTTACGGCTAACAGAGTGCCAAAACCTACCCTGGTCTTTTTGCCTCTGCAAAGAAATAATAAATATCTATATTTAAAAATATATATTCAAAAATAAAATAGTTAATATATGCTGCGACAGGAATTTATTTATTTTTAAATAAAATTTAAATTTATTTATTTTTAAATAAAAATATTTTAAAGTAAAATTTTAAAAATATTTAAAAATAAAATTTTAAAAATATATTAAAAATATAGGTAAAATAGATAGAAATATATATATTTAAAATATAGATATTTATTATTATTAAAATATTATACTTTAACATAATATTTGAAGTGATTTAAAAAAGAATAAAAATCCCATTTCCCGTTATGAAAATGGGGAAGTTAATATGACTGGAAATTCTTTTTGTTATGTTGCGAATATTCTATTCACAATATTCAATTTGAGTACAAGTTGCACTATTTGAGGGTCTTTGAATAATTCAGGTGCATTCATTTACTCTTGATTAGTGGATCAGCTTCTTCAAAAGGTAAGTATTTATTTTATTTTATGACATGTAGCATTAATAATGTATTACCTTTCTCACAAGCTGCTTTTAAAGGAAGCAATGAAAATTTGCAAGGAGACAAGAGTTCTGAGCAGATATTAAAGAACCATGGAGTCACTTAAGCTGTCATTTTGGAAATTGTTCCAGCTGCTGTTTCCCAGGGAGGAAAAACGCAATCTGGATAATGCAGAGGAGTGAATAACCTGGGCTGAGCAGATGAGGCAATGACAGAATTACAGCACTGCTTGCTGCACTAAATGACAGTGAGGCACTCAAATTCCCTGCCTTGCCAGGGATGAGAGTCTCTTTGGAGAAAACCTTCAGCCATTCTTCTGCAGCAGCACAAGGATTATCAAATACTCTTGGGAAACTGCAGTGGGAAAAGGCCAAATGAAATTACTGGGACAAGCAGCGATGTTAGTTATGGCAAATGAAAAATAAATCACATCTGCAAAGTCTGAGGTCCTGAAAGCTTGCATTCAAAGGGGAGGAAAGCTCTGGCAGGGACAGCTGGGCAGTGTAACTTGACTATAAAAGTTATCATGTTAATATAAATTTTAATGCTAATTTCATTACATTATAGAATTCAACTCCTAAGACTTCATGGTAGCTTAGAAACCAGAATCTGCTTTGTTGACAGTTTCCCTATTGCCTTCATTTCCTTGAGCACTCAGCTTAACTGGCTTCTCTTAATTTCAGTTGTTGATAATTATATTAAAATTAGAAAGGCTCAATTACCTTTTCTATCCTAATTTCTAGCATCACATTAAAATTACTCTAGAATTCAAGCTCCCTTAAATAGAAATTGAGAGCTACATCTGTTTCCATTTTTGCTAAAATCATTTCATTTGTTGCTGAAATTGTGGTAGTTGCATGGAAAGGCCAGGAAGGAACAAACTGCCACAGTATTCAAAGATATTACCAAGAATTTATGATATTCTCCATCTTTTTTACCTCTGCTGCTTAAGGACAGAAGTGTGGGATGTAACATTGGTTTGTACAAATCACCTTTGTCAGTGTTATTTCAATACATGTAATTTCCCATAGTAACAATACTATTACAAATTAACGCATTTCAGGACTATAATGCAATTTTAGTGCACAATCTTCTGCAATAAACACACAGTTTCCTTTTTTTAAAATTTAAATAAACAAGGTTACAGTAACCTTGATTAATTCAGCTCTTTTATTAAACAATATAGTTAAAATTTACTTATGTGAAACTTCTTAGAGTTATGCTGAACAACCAAAGCCTCTCTAGAGGGTCAGCATTCAATTGATCACTTAATTTTAAACCTTTATGGTAACTGAAAGTTATGGAATGAATAGTCCCAAATTCAGCCTGTTTAAATTAGTGTTCATAAACTGAGCAAAAATTCCTGTGCAGAATAATCTGTGAGCCTTTAGTTATTACAGCTGCCACAGACTCCACTTAAGAAAATGCCAAATCAAGTTATAAAATCTGCATGAAATACAATATGAATATGGAACTTTATCAAGTACAGCACTTCCAGGTAAGAAGTGTAATGTAGCTGTATAAAAGAATAATTTTCCTACTCTGGATATGAACTTTCTGCACTAAAATCACAAGAAGTTCCTTGAATTTATATCTGTTTTTATGATATTTTCATGTCACACCTGGTCTGTGAAGGTAACTATGGCTGAGCAAATAAAGGATTGGGGAAAATTCCTTTAGAAGGTGAATAACTCACTGTAAGAAAATTTTGGGGTAGTTAAAAAGGTTTATGATACAAGGAGTAAAGTTGAGGGAAAATGATTTAGAGATATAAAAAAATAAAGAGTGCAGGTTTACTGTGCATATTTATGTCCAGCTGAGCTGAGAACCAGGTAAAGGCAACTCTGACATTATTTCCTTCATATCACACCCACACTTTTACTGCCTGTACATATTTCTCATCTTAAACTTGTATCTCAGGTCTTTTATCCTTGAAGAATTGGCTACTAAAGATGTTTTTCAGACTAAAATCCTCACTGCATCTGGCACAAACTCCCCACCACTGGTATTACTACAGCTGGAGTTACTTTAATTAAGTTTTTGCCAACTGCAGCCAAATATGACCTTATCTAATAGGTGTTCCTGGCAATCATGAGCTGAGATCCTTTCTGGGAAGCAGAAATTTGCCAAATCTGCAGCAAATCCACGTGCTGCAGGATGTGAGACACACACGTTGGACAGGGCAGCTGCTCTGGAGCTGCAGGCTTTGGCAGCTCCTTCCTGGCCAGGTGGAGAACATGCAGCGTTGATACACTAAAAGAATAGAAGAAAAGGTTCTCATCAGGAGGCTGCCTAAGAGTAGAATAGCAAAGAATGATAACAAAAGCTTGTGTCTGGGGCAGAGTCCGAGCCAGCTGACTGTGATTGGCCATTAATTAGAAACAAGCACATCAGACCAATCCCAGATGCACCTGTTGCATCCCACAGCAGCAGATAACCATTGTTTGCATTTTGTTCCTGAGGCCTCCCAGCTTCTCAGGAGGGAAAATCCCAAGGAAAGGATTTTTCATAAAAGATGTCTGTGGCAGACTCATTAGTTTTAGCCATCTAAAAGGCAGACATCTAATTTTCCAGCTTCTCTCCTCTTATTTTCCAGCTTCTCTCTTCTCTCAGGTGGACATGAGGAGGTTCTGAAATTCCCCAAATAAACAAATTACCCCTCCATGTTCCTTTTCCCCTTAGCTTAGAGATTCTTTAGACAATGAACTTGGACAAAAAAGCTCCCTAAAATTACAAATGATGTAGCAATCTTTGGCTATTGTGTCTAATTAAAAGTACACAAATTTTTCCTCCCAATATGTAATAGGCAAATGTGTATTTGTTTCTTTTTTTTGTTTGTATTCAGCCTGCTGGGTAGATTTCCTTTCATTGTAATTAGATTCAGGTACTCACATCAGCTGTTCTACATAGAGTAAACATTAGGATTCCTGAATTTTCATTACATCTCTTATATTCAATGAATCATTTATATGCAAATTTACTCAAATTTTACAGCATAAATCTTCAATATTAGTGTTTTCTAGTCCTTTCTTTGAATTTTAGTGGCATATTTTGAGGGAATTTCAGACAAGCACTGCCAAAACAGTAATAGGCTTCAATAACTGCCTTTTGTAGACTGAAGTGACAGCTTTGAGGTTGGAAAATTTTATCTTTTCTTTAATATTCAGTAGTTTTACACTGACAAGAAACACATTTTTGAGTCAATAGGCTGAAATCTGATAAGAAGCATTTAAAAACCCAAGTAGATTGATTGTGTGCAATCATTGCAGGAGAGTGACTCCAGCTAACAAAAAGGCTCAATCTTCCCCTGCCTCACGGTGACAATTCTGCTTTATGGGGAAGGAGCTGTGCAGCACATTATCTGCAGCACATAAGCTGCAAATGTGACCCTTTAGATTCTTTTTTTTTCCTGCCTTTAAAGCGCTTGTTTAGAATTTCACAGACTTGTTTTCTTTGCCAATTTCCCCGGCATCATTTTTACGAGTCAGCTCAGGCGGTTTTTACTTTTCAGATGTCAAGGCCCTGCATTGCATTTCCTACATTACCAGGCAGGCACGGTGCTAAATGTCTCTGCTGCAATTAAAACAAACAAACAAACATCAGCTTGGATGTGCCAAGGCAGGAAGCTCTGACTCTGTGCACGCCTCCATAGGATGGAGAATATTTTTAGATTATGTGTAGTAACTAGCATGGTACCCAGTGCTGACATTTGTCTCTCATTCAGAGATCAACTCTGAAAACAATGATAATTACATTTGGAGTGCTTACACTTATATGTATCTTTCTTTATTTTTCATCAAATTTCAGTTTTTAAACCATTCTGGTCTCTCCACTTCCAATCACTTCAAAGCATTTGCTTTTGCACAGCAACAGCAAGAGTGCCTTTATATTTTCTAGAAATGAGCCTGTAAGATTTCCTGAGCCTTTTTAAAAAGGCCTCAAAATATTCCAAGTAGGTCTCCTTTGTCATTACAGGTCTTGATTATATTGATTTTAACAGATATTTCTATGCACACCAAAAATTTTACATATCTATAAAATGTTAATGAATTAAATTAGCATTTCACTGCAGACAGCCCAGTGCATCTCAGTGTACCTGTTAGCTGGAAAAAATGTTCATTTTCTTGCTTTCCTGTGTCTTTTTTCCCCCAAAATATTCAAAGTATTCACCTTTCTTCCCATCTACTCACCTCTCTTATAATCACTTCATTTTTCAGACTGATTTTAACTTCCCTCTGTACACAGGAGCTTGATCTACACAGCAGAGAAGAAAAACTTCACATCCTTTCTAGAACAGAAATGTGGAAAGTTTAGACAAGATTTTGGGCACAGCCTTTTATCATCTCTGGTAACTAAACAACAGCTCAAGCTAAGCACAGGTTAAAAGCAATTTCTCTTAGTTTAATCTCATTATGTTAATCAACTCTTTTACTACATGCATAACAGCTGTAGTGGCAATGAATAACTTCATTTCAGTGCCTTATAAAATGTTCTTTTTTTCTTTGCACATCCTCCTCATCTGCTCTAGAACAACCACAGCTGGTGGCTTACAGCCATGGGTTAAAATCCAGCACAGAGCTCCCAGGCACCTCATTCATCTGTCTCTTGGATGGATGTGCTCAGTAACTTCCCTTTTATAAACACAGACTTAATCACAGTGGAGAAATATTATATACTAGAAAATTTTAAAGTTTAGAATATAGTAATATATATAAAGCTGAGATAGAAATTTTAAACCAGTAGTTAGTCCTTCTTCACCTTCTTCTTTGTAGGTTTTAGTAGTATTGTATAATTAGACAAAAAAGTCCACATTACAAGACATGAGTAATTAGTCATCAAGTTAAAAGTAAAAATAATTTAAGTTTCATTTCTTAATTAAATAGTTTTTCCTTAAAAGACCTTATAAAAATAGATAGGGAGCCATTTTGTAGCTTATTGGTAGAATACTGTAAACTCACAGAAAGAGAGAAAAAGGTGGAGAAAAGAGGAGAAAAAGAGAAGCACCAATTCCATAGTAAAAAGCAGAATGCTTGGAGCTACAGATTTTAATTTCTGCTCTGAATCAAATATGAAGACCAAGCTGTGACATCCTAAACACATCTACTGTTAGAGCTTTAGCTTTAAGCATTAAATTAACACCAACAAAAGACATCTAAATCATGAAAATAATAAAAATAAAAGTGGAAATGCATTATTAGTGTCACTGCAGATATCAGACATGCCCTGTTTTCATACTGGAATAGAAATGCAAGGACCAGGACACGAAGGATACATCTTGGAGAAAGGCTTTTTTGGAAGCAGAGTCCACAAATACCTTCTTAAAATATGCCTTTCATGAGCACTCAAGGGAGGAGAGCTGTTTCCTGGCTCCTTTCCTCTTCTGATTTGTATGTGGCACTTCTGAGGAGGAGCAGACTCAGGCTCAGCCCTAGGGCCACACCTGGAAAAAACTGGGGAAAAGACAAAAATGCTAAAATTTCATATGGGCAGCACATCTCCAAAACTGCTCACTGCTGGGAAACAAATGTTCTATCTTAAAGAAATGTTCCACTTTAAACAAATCCATGTGCATGCTCCAGCAAGACCTTACCTCAGCACAAATTACCTACCAGGAGTTGAAGCCCTTCCTACAGGCAAGAGATGTTTTTTGAGCACTTTGGTGAAAATATTGCATTTTGTAGGGCTGGCCAGCAAATCCCTGGGATTCAGGAGTTTCCACCTTGCCAGAGCAGGGAGGACAGCAGGAAGATGAGAGCACAATTCTGCAATTCCCCTGCAGCTCTGCAGTGACACCAGTGACAAAATTCTGCACTTCTTCAGGTGCTGCACATTTCTGCCTAGCTCTGTTCTTGTTTGATCAGCCCTCTGAAATTCCACACTTTCCTTGCCCCAAAATATTGCCAACTTCATCCAAACCAGGGAAACCCTTCATCTCCACACATTTTCATCCATTCTCTTAATTTGGAGGTTGAATATATTATCTAGCCTAGCAACTGATGTGTCAGCAGTTATTGGCTCTAAGGGAATCTACTCGTGCACAGTTCTGATGCCAAAATAAATAATATTTTCCTGCTTGAAAGGGTCCTGCAGACATAAAAGCCACAACTGCATCAAAGAATAAGATATTACTGCCTTAGTGTCAGGCCAGCAAGAGCTGCTCTTTAAATATGGACTAAAATAAGATAGAAAAATGCATAAAGTGTTATTTCATTAGTTCCTCGTTTGATGGTTATTTCTTTATATCACATTCATGGTGAGAGGATAATCCCTTTAGCTCAACAACAACTCATTAACCATGTTGTCTCAATTAGAAATAGCTTCTTTTCTAACAAAGCAAAGACCATAAACACTCCTGCCTCCAGCTCATAACGATTTTCTATAAGTAAATGTATCAGAGGCATAGTGAAAAGGGGGAGCTTGGTACAAAGAGAAATGGCACAGAAATGGAAGATATTCCTGAGCATATAAAGCTCAATTGCTCTACACATTGTGTGAATATTTTTATTGCTTACCAGAAGCCTTCTACTCAGGTGCTGAAGCAACTGCAAGCAGAGTTAAATGTTCTTGACTTTCTGACAGTTTGGGGATTCCTGGTAAAGGAACTTTGGAAAGTTCCCACTTGAAAATGGGAGAAAAGCATATCTGGGGGAATACTTTTAAAGAACTCATGTTTCAGAAACCCAAAGAAAACAGTGCAAAGGAGAAAACTGCTTTTGTGGATCTAGTTTATTAATAAGCATTGTAATTAACAAGACAACATGCTGTACAGAAACCTGAAATAGAACTACTGCAAATTGACTGGACTTCAAATGCTGCTGGACTGTAGTATATGGTGTCCAGCTGCATCATTTGTAGAGTGTGGTTAGGGCTGTTTCAATACACAGACATACACTGCTCACTCTCAGATCCTGTAGTATGCCACAGAGCAGGGAGATTTCCCAGAAATACAAACTCAAATATTTACAAGAAATCGTCAATCTCTTTCTTCACTAGGGATAACATAAGTTATACACAATTTTCCTATGTATACCAAATAAAATCTTTGCCTTCAACTTTACTTTGTGTCTGCACAAACCAATTCCTTCCCTTTTATTTACCCAGCTAAATCAGGGTAGTAAACTGCAGTGTGATCAATTAATTGCTTCTCATTGATTAAGGGTCGGTATTCAGCCTGCAAAAGGAAAACATGGGAAATCAAATAAAGCCAAGCTTAAATTTTCCAACTTTAAAACCTCAGCTTGACTCCAACAACCTTGAGCTAATCAAGCATTACCAGTGGAAATGTTGAGGCTCTGCCTTGGGCTGGGCCGTGCTGGGAGCAGGGGAATGGTGGTGGCTTTGTGTCCCCACGGATTGCAGCTTGCTCAGGGCACCACAGAGCCAAAATCCCTTTCCTGATGGAAATCCCATCAGATCCAGGCCCAGGGATGCCAAGGCTGGGCTCAGCACCACGGGGCTGATGCCGTGTGGAGCTGCCACCCATGAACCCCCAGGCTTCGTTAGCACGGGCTCATTGCCATGCTAATTAGCTAAATGACCTGCATCCAGCCAGCTCCTACCCCAGAGCAGGTGCTCTGCAGGCTCCGCCTGGCCAGGCACACTGCTCGATTATTTAGAATTAAGTGACACTTGAGAATGCAGCACAGCTCAGGAAAACAAAGAAACAGCATCTCTCACTTCAAACTGTTTGACTCGGGTCTTTCTTTTAACATTTTTTTGTTTTTTGTTTGTTTTTTACTTTAGCACAGACTGCTTTACAAAATGGAAATAATCCTTTTTGCAATACTCAGGAGTGCAGCAAGCGTGAGTTTGGAGGGGGAATAATCTAGGCTCGACTGTGTGACACATCACTTTGAAGGCAAAGGTTTTCCTTTATTGTTACACAGTATGGAACAAATCTAATCATGTAACTAGCATTGTACTGTATATTGTATATAGAATTGTTTTCTCCACAAATTCACACAAGTAAGATAAAATAAGTTAAATGACTAAAAAAGGAAAAAAAAAATACACAAAAATATACAGTCTATGTACTAGATAAATTATTTATATATATGGCAAGATGTGTAATGAGTCTCTAGTAACATTGTTCCTCTGGATACTGACATGCTACTCAGAAAAGTTTATTTTTATATATTAGAGATATAAAAATGAGGGAACAGTTTATCTCCTGATAGAATGTGTATTTACAATTAATTGTTCTGTAACTTGTTGACTGAATTTTAAAATATCAAACACATTTCCATGGACATAATGTTTAATATTTATAATCAGACTCATTGTCACTAAGCTTTTTAATTTTTTCTTGTTGTTTGGTTTGGGTGTTTCATTGGGTTTTTGTTTGGTTGTTTTCAGAGGAAGGGGCAAGGTTAAGTGCTCCTCTATCTTAGGGAAAAAAGCAAAATAAACCCAAATATTAAAATTAAGCTTGCTGGTTTTTTTCCCCTATCAATGAAAAAACCCCACTAATTCTGGGTCCTTCACCTTTTCTTATAAAAATCCTAAAATTTTAGAAATAAATTCCTTGCCAAGAAATTTCAGTTACAATTTTCATCCCCAAAAGAACAGTTGCAGGTGAAAAAACAAGAAAAAAAAAAAAGAGTTTTCCAATGGAGCTGCCAATTCTGTAAACATTTGGTATAGCAGCATCTGTACTAAAAACTAAAAACCTCTGCTTGCAATAGCAGGAATTACTACCAGCATTATTCTAAATTTGCACAATTAGTGTGTTTGGTAAATCTGTGTAAACTCCAGATAAGCTCATTTTTTGCATATCCCTGAAAATAACTGCTGAATTCTCTCCTCCTGATGTCTCCAAAGCAAACAAAGGGCTTTGTATACATTAGGTATGAATTAATTTGTCAATTTTTTAATTGTCTCAGAATTGGAAATGAGATGTGTCAGTACCCAAAGGATTGTGATTTTTTTTCCAGGATTTACATGCAACTGGAAGCCAGTGTGCCACATCATTTCTAAACATTATTGAAAACTATTAAAAAAAGAATAAAAGGAAAGCAAAGTACACCATTAGATAATCTGATGTCCACTAATTAAATCCTATCAGTAGGTTAAAAGTGAAGTTTTTCTTTTTTTATATTTTGCACATAAAATCTAAATGTGGTTTGAATAGATTTACAGTGGGGACAGCGATATATAAAGCTACTTATACCTGCTGGGCACATAAGAGAAGCTCTTTTAGCATTCATTGGAAACCCTCAACAACTTGAACTTCTGTAAATTTTACAAGCAGCTAATATTACAGCATTTTTACACACAGTTTTGTTTATAAATTACAGTTTTAAGTTACATTATGAAGCCTACATAGAGTTCTACCCATAGGAAATATTCACACACTGTTTTTCCCCTCCATACAGCTTCGATTGTCTCACTTAATGTAGCAATAAAACAAAAAAGTTATGCATTTTCTTAAAGGAAAAATTTCTTGGTATGTACATACTGCAAATGATGAAATGGCTAAAGACCAACAAAGTACTAGAAGGAAATACTAGAGAAAATATGTGTTTTTTTCATCTAAGAAAGAAAACTCCTTTTCATCCACTGTGGAATTCTCCAAGAGAATATATTCTCCAGTACACAGAAAAAAAATCCTTCCTCTTTAAAGAGAATCACCTTGAGAATTTTTCAAATAATATGATTAGGCTTTGCTTATATTAATCCAACTTCCATTACCTAGTTCCTTCTTTCTTTGCTGAGCACTATCAGTCATTCTCTAACAACTAATCCACAATGACAAGTACTTCTCAATCTAACAGGTTTGTGATGAAGTAACTAATATGATAGTTAAACTTTCACTGGATACTTACAATAGGTGAACAGAGCTGTAAAAAA
Organism: Melospiza melodia melodia; assembly: GCF_035770615.1. NCBI lineage: Eukaryota > Metazoa > Chordata > Aves > Passeriformes > Passerellidae > Melospiza > Melospiza melodia. The sequence continues at coordinate 18,408,874 of NC_086209.1, read as the reverse complement.
AGCCATACATATAACTATTAAATATTCTTTAAAACACCTGTAGCTTGCTGCCACGACATCACATCAGCCAAAAAAACTACCCCACTTCCTACTGTTTTCAGCAGTGCCCATGTAATTTTCAACTAACAGGAACAGTTGCCAAGCAAGCTCTGCAAGACAAAAAAAAGACCAAAAAAAAGAGAGGAATAGACTTATGGCTTAAAAAACATAATAAGTATAATATTGTTCCTTGAATTATTATAGAAAGGAAAATCTTGGAAATTAAAAAAAGTTGTTTGTTATTTGTTTCCATTTTTGATCTTGGATATCCTTTCATTGTCAGGTTGTTTATTTCACACAGAAAAGCCTAGTTGAGAGCTTTCTATTTCATCTATTGCATTCTTTCAGAGAATAAATACCTGTACATTGAGCCAATGAAAATTAAAATAAAAATCAGTTGTCACGTACATTCTCCTTCTTAATTATATAAAAGATAAATTTTGGTGGGAAGATATACCATCCTTCTGAAGAATTAGATTTTAGGATCTTATTAATTCTATTATGTCAAGCAATCAAATGAGAAATTGCTCACTTGATCTCTAAAGCTAAGCAAATGGAAGATGAAATCTATGAATATGCTATAAATTATAACAACAAAGAAAAATTCGAGTAAGCTATTTTTAGACTGCAATATTCCCCAAACCGTACTAAGGAACTGCCTTCAAAGGGAGAAAGAACTGCTGGCAGATATTTGCACTACATGGCCCATGTAGGAAAATGAACAGGATTTTGTTCTTCTGATTGTTTCTGGGTTGTGGGTTCTCTTCCCCATTTCTGGATTTCACCAAGAACTACAGTAAACACTTTTCAACCAGGTCCTAAGGATTTAGATTTTCTCTTTCAGCTTTAGGATTCTATATACACAAATATTCACAAGCCTAACGAGTTTGTACGCGCCCGAGGAGCGGCGCTAGGCCGTGACCATCCACAGTCACACTTAAAGCCTGAAATTGGGGATTCGCCACATCTGCACTCACAGCTGGTGCTCGTGTATAAACGTGGTGCCGCTGCCAGCCCCCGGCGCCGGGTGGGACGCGGCGAAGTTTGCCAGGGGGATGACCTTGACGGCGTCCTCGGCGGCGCAATGTCTTTCGCAGGTGTTGTAGAACTGGGGCCTGGGCCCTGCCTGGCCTTTGTCACTGTCGTCCTTTGGCAGGGGCCTCCCGAGAGTGTGGCGTCCCTCGGGCCTGGCGCCCCGGCCCCAGCCTTGCTGGAAGCCAAACGAGGGCAGGGAGGGGTTGGGCTGCTGGAACTGCGTCAGCGCCGGCGGCATCCAGCAGTTGTCGGAGTGGCCGAGGATGAGGCACTCCTGCGTGCAGTTCTCAGACGCTTCGGCCAGAGCTTTCTGCAGGTTCACTTCGATGGCTGGGAGGGAGGAAAAACACAAGACGCTGTCAGGGGTGTGAGGGCAGACACACGGAGGGAATCAAGGTCAGCAAAGCAATCCCCGTCCTACAATGTTGGCCATGGTTTGGGAGGAAGAGGCCTCCTCAATAAAGAGTGCCTGTCCTACAGTGATGGCCTCCTTTGGGAGGAGGACTCCTCAACAAAGCAATCCCCATCCTACAACAATGGGGATTCCATCCTATACTCCCATTTCATGGGGAAAAGGCCTCCTCAACAAAGCAATTCCTGTTTTACAATGATGGCCACAGTTGGGGAGGAAAAGGCCTCCTCAATAAAGCAATCCCCACCCTACAACAATGGGGATTCCATCCCATCCTCCATTTTGGGAGGAAAAGGCCTCCTCAAGAAAGGACATTCCTGTCCTACGATGATGGCCACAGTTAGGGAGGAAAAGGCCTCCTCAATAAAGCAATCCCCACCCTACAACAATGGGGATTCCATCCTATCCTCCATTTTGGGAGGAAAAGGCCTCCTCAACAAAGCAATCCCTATCCTACAATGATGGCCATATTTTGGGAGGAAAAGGCCTCCAGGTGAAGAGCTTCAGTGAATGTTCACATGTTGGGGCCCACACTGTTGTCACAGTTCACACCATTATTAAATCTTTATAATACGACCTTGTACACTCGATTTTCTAGATCATACACCTGCTCAGGTTGGAAAACACTTCTCAGACCAGTGAGTCAAACCATTAGCCCAGTGCCACCCCATTCACCACTAAAAAATCCCCAAGTGCCACATCCACCTGCTTTTTGACCACTCCCAGGATGGTGAATCCACCACCTCCCTGAGAAGCCTCTTCCAATGCTTTCTGATCCATTCAGTGAAGAAATTTTTTCCTGATGTCCAAATTAAACCTCCTCTGGCACAATTTGACCACATCCTCTGGACCAGCCACTTACCTAAAATAATATTTTCACTCCTTGCAATTGTCATTTCTGTAATAAAGCTAAAAACTTTATGAAAATTTAATGCCATTACTTTAAATATTTGCATAGAAGTACTTGAAAGAAAATAACTTTTTGTAAATATTCTCTTAAAACTGGATTTTTTTTATTGTTATTCTTTGCTGAAGGCAAAAAAACCCCTAAACTGGACACTGGCCAAGATGATCCATTGGCCTCAAAGAAGCACTCAAGAGTTATAAGAATGAAAGAGTGTAACAGCTATTTTAAAGAGAATTGATTTCTCCATGCATTCAATACTGGACACCTTGAAAAATCAAAGAGTACCAGCAAAAGAAGATGTAACCTCTATATTTGGCGAGTAATCAAAGCAGATTTCTTCAGTAGATGCAAGGTTTGTGCCCTTGAAAAGGGATTATAGAAATTTTAATTTGTTCAAAGGCAAAGTAAACTATTAATCTGAAAGATGTTCATATGTAATACATAAATATTCTTGATCTATTTCATTTAAATTGTGGCTTTAGCATGGTAGGTAAATTAAAAATTAAAGGAATTAAATTTCTGCACATGATTCCTCAAAATAGTTTTAATATTGCAAGCGTTAATTTTATATTCTCTTCCTGTGTTAAATACACCAGAAGTACAGAAGAATATCTGATTGGGTATTTCCTTGTGTTTTCTTTATAAAACTCCCCAGTGAATGATAAATACATATTTTTAATATCTGTCTTAATGAAAATAGCATTTAAAATCAGATTCTGGCTCATAAGCACTGGGGAAGGAATGCCACAAAAATTACTTATAGAAGTGAGAGTGCTGAGTAGGAGCCTCCCACCCTCTGAGCTTTATGTTTAAACAGATGCTGCATTTCTGTTTTAACAAATATTTTGCATGTTGGAGTCTGTGTAAAGCTGCAGAGCACAAACACTTATTTCCATGTTACATCTCAATACAAAGGAATTAAGCTTTTTTTCCTTCAGGCATTGAAATATATAATGCTGCTGTCCAAACCAGGATACATTTTTTAAAAAAATCTACAATTTCTAAGAAGACAGCTGGTTGCTTGTTATAGCATGAATGCTCTATTCTTGATTATTTCTCCTTCAGGATGCTGTATGTGTCAGCTAGAGGAGTGATTGTTTATAAATGTTATTTTGGTGTATTGCTGGCATTTCAACATGTCCTCAGTCATTTTGCCTAAGTATTTTTCAGTTTAATCCTGACAAAGCTTTGGCACCTTGCTGCTGCAATACTAATCCACTTTTGATGGGCAGTAGGAGACTTAAATATGGAAATAATTCAGTGGAGTCTATAGTTACTGCAAAAAAGAAAAGTTTCTAGTGGTAGATTAGTCTAATCTTTCTGTGTCCTACTATCTGCTATAAGAGACATAAATTTAAGTATATACAAGTCCTTTAAGCTCTTTAATTATCCAGGTTTGCTTCTATTCTGATGAAGGCAATCCACTGAAATCAGGTACAACCTTGACAAAGTGTGGAGTTATCCCCACTTTGTAGAGGAACTGAACTTTTTCTGCATTAATGAAAAAACCCTTAAAATGCTATAAATTCAGTTAAAATGTGAAACATACAATTATTTATTTGGAAATTATACTTATTTGTTTTAAGCTCTTCGCAGCAAGTGGTTACAACACTTCTACTGTCCCATTTTTCTCAAACTACAGGAAGAGAGTACACAAAGCTGAAACAGCAAAAGGAATCATTTGACAATAAAAATCTAACATTTAACACTGGCCAAGGCAACTGTGGAAGAAAAAAGGTCACAAACGAAACAGCCTCCACACCATTTCAAAGACCAGTACAGTAATTTTGTGCCACATGTTTTCAGACTACCTGGAGACTTGGAACACTTTGCCATGTTAAGAATAAGAGTATTCTTAGTTAGAGTCTTGCTTATTCTGTTAAGAAAGAGATATTTTAATCTGAGTTTTTAGTTTATTAAAAAATAAAAAAATAAATTAAATAAACACAAGAAAGAAAAATCCAAAGCTTTATAATAATCCTGGACACAATCCTAAAATATTAATTAAAATTATTTTGTTTTAATATGGGGTTTTTCAAATACAAAAGTCATTTGTATGCAGGATTGTTTAGAAGAAACATCTTTTGTAGAAGTCATAATCTTTCATTTAATCTTGTTTCAATATTGTTGTCAGAGTATGCTTTCATCAGTGCTTATGGTTAATATCATGTAAAATATACAGTTCTCCTTAACTTTGAAAAAATAAAAACCTTTTCTAAGTCAAACAAACAAACAAACAACTTCCCACACCCACAAAGCAGTGACTCTTGGAAAATAACTCAAACTAGAGCAAACTGTAGGAAAATGAATATTCATGGAGCATGATCTAACTTTTGCCTGCTCTTCCAGACCATGAAATAGCTCTCCTTTTTGTCAAACCCATTCTCTGTTTTCCTTCCATATCATTCCACACTTGTGGGAGATGTGAAACTCACTGTTCAAGGGCTCATTTATCAGGAGCTCTGCAAATTGACCACGGCACCTTCTGGCTGCTGCTCTTTAAGCTTCCTTCTGTTTTGTTTCTTTGCAAGTGACAATCAAATATTCTCAAAGTTTCCCCCTCATTCCAAAGCAGTAGCGCAGGTGATTATTCTGCATAGTCTGATAAGTAATCAGGAGAAGGAAACACCTCTGACACCTGCCTCTACCCATCAAGGAAGAGAAAGTTCCAGCTGTCTCTGAATATTTTCAGAAGAAATGATGGTTCTTGCAAGTGAAATTCAGTGTCTGGTACCATCTTCTTACACAAGACATGACAGGTTTATAAATGGAAATAGGAGTTTGCGTATTCCCCACATATTATGAATAAAGAGTATATTCCATTGCACTCTTAGCAGTCTGACTAATTTCTTACTTCAGTCAGTTATAAACCCTCAATTTTTGATATTCTTTCCATACTACATGGAGATTCTTCAAACATGACACGCAAATAATACAAAAGAGAATTTTTAATTCATATAATAGATCACACTCATGCACATGTGAGTTTACCACTTTGATTTGAACTCCACGTTGTTTTAGGAATGCTTTTTTTTAATTGTCTGCAGATATAAGAACATTTTTAAAGAAAATGTCTGTCAGCTCTTAAGAAATGTTTAGATCAGAACTGTCAAATATAACTACAAGCACAACAGTTAAAAGACTTTCTTCATTGTTCCACAGTCTCATCATTTATAGTTCAAAACAATTTTCAAGAATATTTACCTTCACTCATGAAAATGTGGAATTTCAGCCTTGCCAGATAGCTATCCTTCAACAAAAACAGATACAAAAAATACTTAAAAAAGGTATGTTTGTTTGTTTTGATCAGAGACTTCCTGTGGTTACAAGGTCTGAGTGGGACTTTAGAGGTACTAAATAAAAATATTAATTCTCCTCTTTGCTTTTTGGAGATCTTGACAGAGCTACTCTCCTTCTCAGTCTACAAAATGTGGGACAATTCTTTGGCATTTCCAGCTTAATGTCATCTTCCAGTTTTAAGACTGTTTCTCATGGAAAATTCCCAAAGCAAGACAGGCTGTTGGTACGAGTCTGTTACCCGCAGCCTCAGAATGTTGAAAAGTTACAATTATGGAATCATTTTGGTTGGAAAATACCTGTAAAATCATTGAAGCACATACTTGGTGTACAGACAACACGCTTTCTTTTCTACCCTTTCCCTCCAGCCTCAGAAGAGACTTGTACTACTAAAAGAACATCAAGAGAGCTTTCTTCTCTCTGCCATCAAAGTCCTCACTTGGCCACAGAATCACAGGCTGGAAAAGACTTTTGGTCTAACCCTCTGCTCACATCTGGATATGTTGGTTGAAAAAGAAGAGAGCAGCTTTTCCAAAAGGCAAACTTTCAGAATTGTACATATCCCTTAAAAGAAAACATCCAAATGTGCTGAAAGGAAGATGTGCTTCCCTAAGGAAGGACAATCCAGAGCATGAGCTCCTGGAGAACCCTTTAAAAATCTCCACCTTTACCCACATGTGTAGCTATGATCACAAGACATTGGTAAATTAATTCATTAACAAAGTACTCAGATTCATTAGAAGTTCAGAAACCACCAGACTGCACCATACCAGTGCAGGTTGAGGGGCATTGAAACAGTGCCAAGAAAATTTCCAAACTAATTAAAAAAAAAAAAAAAGAGAAAAACCTTAAACCACAGAATACAGAGTGCTTGAATCATAAAGCCATGTAGCTGAAGCCTTAATGAAAAGCCAGTTTTGAATTTGACACATTTTGGATGCAAACCATCCAGTGTTACATTTAGAGCACTCTTGTTTCATAATAAAGCAAGCAACAATTAGCAAGCAATTAAGCAAATTGCCCATAATTATGCCATTGCTGAGCTATTTTTCATATTTTCACAACACAGCACATATATGAATACATGGCTTGCAGTGCCAACACTGTTCTGTCAGCAGCCAGAAGCGCCTCTCGTTTGCTGAAGCGTTTCGCTTGAAGCAGCTCCCAGTGCAGCTCCAGCCCTCTCTGCTCAGCAGGAACCCCCAGAGTGATGGAGATGACAACCCCAACTGCTCCTCTCAGCCACTGGTTCCTAAGGAAGGGGTCAGGCTCCCCCAGCACGTTGTGCCCGTGTGTATTTACTAAATGTGGTAGTGAATCTAAGCAGGAACTCAAGCGTGATGTGGGGAAATTATCGTCAGGAATTACCCTGGTGACCAAAAGTGGCCACTGGAGTAACATCAGTTAGAGGTCTCCACCATATGAGGAGAACAGAAATGTCATTAACAATAAAAAAGGGAGGGGGGAATAGTAGTTAGTGTAAACTGGGTTACTTTAATAAGGTCAGGAGGAAGAAGCTTGAATAGAGAAAACCTAAATGAGTGCTGCTATAATATACTCTAGCTTTTTGGTTTAATAATAAAATGCCTTTGGGAGGAGTTCCCTATGAATATTTTATTTCCTGTATACGTCTCAATAAATTAAAAACCTAAAAGAGTTACTTAAATTCTACCCTTGGAACCTTTTTATTCAAAGGACAAGTAGGACACACCACTCTCTGATTTTCAGCCGTGTGTACAGAGCTTGCTTTGCTTGTGAGAAATCAGAGGAAGATTGATCCTCCAGATGTTCTGACTGAGGATGAGGGAAATCACATCTTTCTATGCTACCTAGACTTGCCAGATTGTGATGGGCAGCTTGCAAGAATCAGCTCTGCTTCCATTCCAGTGAACAGTTTATATCCTAACAGTCACAGTTTTAATCTGAATTTAATCAGAAAAAATCCTTCTCATGGAATCCAAATGATGGGATGGGGTATGAGGATTTTGCACCTGAATTCAACAAGTCAAGCAAACATTGTTAAAGATGGCCAAGGAAAGTTGGTAAAAGAGAAAAGGGAGGAAAAGTGTCAGGGCAAGAGAGTCAGCCTCTGATAATTCCTGTCTCATTAACTACTCTTGTGAAGTGAATCTTTCCCTCACAAACAATAGCCCACAAATAAAGCACATTAATCTTTCATTTGCTTACCTCATTGCTATTCTGACTAGAACCATAATCTTGTAATAATCATACCCAAGATATGGTCTAAAGGCAATGCTCCTGTAAAAAGTTCAGCTTCAATAATTACTGTTTTCCACAGAAAAAGAAAAAGAATAAAACAAACCAAAAGAAAAACACAACAAAGCCAAACCCCCAAACCTCCTGCAAACTCTTCTTTTCAGCCTAATGAACACGGGTGTGACAGAGTACATGGCAGTGACCCTTATTGCTCTAACAGTCCAATTGAATTCATCTTTTATGCCCATGTTTTGCTGATATTTATGGAAAAAAATATGGTCATTTACAAAGGCTGCATGTTTCTTGGCCTATAAAATCTATATTGAGTTTTCAATGAGAATTTTAACTATAACTAGTAAAGTATAATGACCATCTAAAATGGATAACCTAAAATCTAATATATTGATTACAATACTGGCTAATACAACGTGCTTTATTTAATATTTAATTAACTGCTTCCCATTTGTACTGAACCTTCTTAATTATTAATACATGGTTCATTATTTAACATGGAATATAAATTCAAATTCAAATCAATTAAACAAGGTGAAACTACATAGTGAGAAATGGTTTATACTCCAGCAATAACCTTCGACCTGGAAACATAGTAAAGAGTGAAATTTGCATTTTTTCCCCCATACCTGCAAAGATTATGCACTTTAAGTGATATATATTAAGCTCTGCTGCTGGTGTAAAATTCCTGTAATAAACACAATATCCTACAATAATGTGCTGAATAAAAAGGGACTTCTGCTGTCACTTTGCAGAGAATCTACACAGAATATAACACTATACCTAATTTTTCAGATTTAGGTTTCTAATAAAATTATGTGTGCCCATGAAGGAAAGGCAGCTTATTGGTTTTACTGAAAGTCACTAAATATCCCAAAAGAGTGAGGATTCATAAAGAGAACTAAGAATCACTATGCAATCTACATTAACTCACTTTGGTGTGGAAGCAGAAGAAAATACATTTCCTAAGCTTAGGCTGCGTAATCAAAAAATCAGATACATCAATCAAAATTCTGATACATCAGAACAAAGATCTGGGCTTGGAGAGGGGATGAGTGTCAGAGAGAGACACAGGGAAGGGAATTTCTGGGTAGGACAGGGTCAGCAGCACTAACCCTTGATAAAGGATGCAGAGGAAAATATCAATATTCCTTTATCCCAGCTCATCCCAGATTCCAACACTTGTGCCAAGGAGCAGAGTGGGGGCTCAGCAGAGCTCAGGGGCTGGGGAGGAGGATGGGGATCAGCAGAAATTCCTGCTCAGTTCTGTTCACACACAGCAGCTCCTTCAAGGGAAAAACCCCTCAAATGTCTGGGTTTACATTACACCCTCTGTACACCTCATTCTCTTGGTGCATCTCCATGCCAAATGGGGCTCTGCCTTCCTTTTTATTGACTTCACAGTAAAAACTAAGCAAAAGTTTGATGGAAAGTAGAATGCTAAAAAAATCTTTTAAATGAAATAATTTAACAACTGTGGGGAATTGGTCACAGTTCAGACACTTAAATGAAACATTAATTTTCAAAAGGGAGTCATAAAATGCCCGAATGCTCATTGAGCTAGTAAACAGATATCTCCTGTGGTAACTTAAGAGATAGCCAGTAAAAGTTGTTCTGAATTGTGTTTTCATCATCAGATATACACAAACAGAAATTTAAAGCCAAAGACCACTAGAGCAGCAACCAAAACACACCTACAACAATCTAAAAATATTCTGTACCTTTTGTGGTGACTCCAATTGCATTTCAAGGGGAAAAAAACAAACAAACTATATTTCTTCATTAGAACATTAGCAAAACATTTTTTTACTATGAATACCCTATTTATTTTCAAATACTTCTAAACATTTTTGCAATAATTACCTATGCTGATATCTAGGAAACACACGATGCTTTTTTGAGTGCTGATAGCTATCACATTTTATTGGACCATCAACAGTACTAATTCATTACAGCTGAATATATAAATAAAGCTTGCTGAGGGTTTTTTGACAAAACAATTTTCCCATCAAAAATGCAGTTTCAAGATTCAAATGCTTTGTGACAGTGCTGATTCACATCACATTTGGGGTTATAAAGTGTGGTACCTGGTAGTTCCCATTTTCTCCATTCAATTCATTTTCACTGATTTCTTTAAAATATGAGGCTCTTTCATATTATGAGAAATGGCATTATTGAATGGAAATGTTCTCATTTCCCCAAAGCTGTCCCTCAGATTTTACATTTCACAATAAATATCAATGCAGGTTATGATTGTGGGAAACAGCCCTGCTTATATTCCATGGTATCAGCAGCATGGCCTAACAACAATCACAGCTATTCCCTGTCGCAGACATCTTTTATGGAAAATCCTTTCCTTAGGATTTTTCCTCCTGAGAAGCTCGGAGGCCTCAGGAACAAAATGCAAACAATGGTTATCTGCTGCTGTGGGATGCAACAGGTGCATCTGGGATTGGTCTCATGTGGTTGTTTCTAATTAATGGCCAATCACAGTCTGCTGGCTCGGACTCTCTGTCCAAGCCACAAACCTTTGTTATCACTCCTTCTTTTTCTATTCTTAGCCTGCCTTCTGATGAAATCCTTTCTTCTATTCTTTTAGTATAGTTTTAGTGTAATATTTATCATAAAATAATAAATCAAGCCTTCTGAAACATGGAGCCAGATCCTCGTCTTGTCCCTCATCCTCAGACCCCTGTGAACACTGTCCCAGTTCCCCTTTCCTGAATTTCCTGCAACACCCTCTCCACCACAGCCGGAGAATAAACCTTATGCTCCACCTCAAAACTTAAAAATCCCCAACTATGAGTGATGAGGATAAATATATCAGGGTAAGAGGCCACGGTTTTTAATCCCCTAAAGCAGCACGCTGGCTCTGCTGTGTTTTTAGATCCCTCCATGACAACCAACAACCTTGAGGAAGGACAGACAGGCTGGAGGAGTGGAACTGCACCGTTCCACCTCCCCAAGAGGACTCTCCTCCATATGGCTGCAGCTCAGGAGGGTTTTCCTCTTGGAGAGCCCTCTCCAGCACAGCTCCTTGATGGCTGCACAGCAGCCCCCATCCAATTTTTCACAGCAGTTTTCTGTCAAGGCCACTTTGTCAATCTGCCACTGAGTACCCTCAGCGGACCCACGGAGCTGCTCATCCCTTTGACAAAGGCTCCAAAAAGTGTGAGCGCATGGAAAGGGCCATGTTTGATTAACAACCTTGTGATCGGCGTGAAAATGAAATTTGAAAGGTAATAATTACATTTGTAATTACTCAGGTCTAAATCTCTTATGTTTCCTACTCCCTGTATTTCTGGGCAGCTGGAGCAATGACTCATTAATAATAATAAAGTCATTTAACCCTGCAGGCACATTACAAGGAGAAAGATGTCATTTGTCACCAACACAAATAGAACAATCACTGAAGGATACAGCAAGACCACTATTTCATATTTATTGCAAATGATAAAAGGGACATTTTGCACTCATTCTCACCATGACATCCCAATCTGCTTTTTAATTATCAGCAAACATAAGGGGACAGCATACAACATATGAGGGCCTGCTAATAATGCATTGTCCTGCGGTGACATTTCCATAATCACTTTAAATCTGCCCTATACATATGTACTAGTTAAAGCTCTCAGCTCCTGAAATCATACCCCCTAGTAAGGAATGAATTATCCTCTGCAGACTGAGCACACAAAAATGGCCCTTCTGCAGACTTTGAGGGTCTGAGAGCTGACATGTGCCTTGCTATTACTTTAAGTGATAAGGTTTGGCATTCTGTTGCACTTACGGTCGAGCACAGTGTGACTTTAAAAATAAATGCAATTGTATTTTTAGGCCGGGAACTTTGCAGTTGTAAATCTCACTGGCAAGAGTTTACACAAGGACTTCTGCAAGTCACTTAATTTTCAAGTGCTTTTCAGCGTTGTTCTGTTCTTTGCTTGCTCAAGAACTCTTAGATGACACAAATGCCCTTTTTCATGGGGAACTCAAGTAAGGTACTCAGAATTTACTATATTTTTAAAAAGTATTACTAATAATACTCCCTGTCTATGAAATAAACTTCTGAGGAAAAGACTATTCTTTCCCTATATGATTCTATCCAGAGAAATTAAGCTTTGAGGGAAAATTCAGGGAAATGTCTCCTGTGGTATTACTATGAAAACAAATGAAAGGAAGTTCCAGGTAAATAATCTGAGTTTCAACTCCATTAAGCTAGAGCTTCAATTTCTCCCTTGCTTTGCTCATGCATCAGCAGTTATCTAACCATCAGGCATGTAAGAAGACCAGAGAACAAATTTAACAATATGAAGTTATAAACTGTCACTGTGTGGGTCAGAAATGAGGTAAGCAAACCTCCTAAATCTGTTTGTATTTTCCCCAGGAATTACAACAATCTATAGAAAGACATGCTTTCAAAAACTTAAATAAGTAGTGTTAAGAAATAAGACACATCAGGAAAGAGTCAAGTGCACAGAGTAAAATTCATATTTTCACTGTTAAGATAGTGACAACACAGAAAAGCTTGTATGTGGAGTGAAATGTTTTGTCAAATTGAAAAATGGAAATAATACGAACACTACAATTTTCACATCAATTTGAGGTAAAATGTTTTGAATTACAGTCATTTTAATCTTGTTTTATAAAGAAAATTACTTCAAATGGGTGATAATTTAAAACAGCATAATCCAAACTTCATTGTGCTCCAGTCAGGCATTGGAGGGTGGCTCTGAGTGATTTGGAGCAATCTTTGCACATTAGCTCAGAGCCTCATTCCAAGCAGGCATTTGAACAAGAAAAAGGAAAATTTCAGATTCCTGAAATCCACAGTTTCCATCATTCACCTGAGAGTCCAAAATCACTGATTGAGATGGCTCCAAATTTCTAATTGGCCTTTTGTAGGCATTGTTGGCACCTCCAGAATATATATATGTATATATATATATATATATATATTCTTCCAAGTAATTTCCAATTAAAACATAAAAATACTGGAATTTCAGCTAGAAGCATTACTAAATTTGTAAAGTTTTTTTTTTAAACAGATGATTCTATCAGCCCCTGAACAATTGACAAGTGATGGGAATAATTTAGGCCAGATCAACACTCAACACAATTCTTTACAGAACATTTTCTCCTAGCATGGATAATTTTAATAAGACATTGTTAGGAAACAGCGATAGCTGTGATTATTCTGGAAGATTTTAGTGTCAGTAAGATCAGCCAAGAGGATGGAAATGAGCAGTTGCTGACAGCACCTTGTCAGCCCATTGCAGCAGCTGTCAGGAAAGGTTTGTGCCTGCAACCATCAGGACTGCCTGAAAACAGGGTACTATTATTATTATTATTATTATTATTATTATTATTATTATTATTATTATTATTATTATTATTATTATTATTATTATTATTATTATTATTATTATTATTATTATTATTTCTTCCTTGGAGCGTAAAAAGCATAAAACTGTGGAAGTATTAAGTTAAACTTCATGAGATATCCAATTGTATATAAATTAAACTTCATTACTTCAAAGATGGAAGTATTTTAAAATGGAAATCAACATATTAGTTGATCTTTAAAATTATGCTTTTATAAACTCAATGATATAAACACCTTCTTATAACCACACACTGTCTGTGTGTGTCTATGTGAGGATTCTGAGGAGAGATATAAATTTATTGACCTTCAAATTTCAGAGAGTAGGTGTCAAGTTTTGACTCAGCCCTCCTTATATTCATATTTTTATACATTGAACCATAGCTGTCTTTGCAAGAAATGTAATGTTCAGTCCTGTTTGATAAGCTTTGGCACGGGTATGCCAAGGCTAATAAAAGCCTAACATATATTATTTAACAAGGTTAAAAACTAGCAATCAGACTTGTCAGGGAACTTGTCACCTCCTTCAGTGTATGAGCCTCAATCAGCCATTTCTCTGCTGCAGGACAGAGGCTCCCCTAGGATCAGATTGAAGAAAAATCAGTCCTTACAAAGTCACTCAACTCAGCATCCAGCTCTTTTGAAAGTCTAAGCTTCAAACCAGTTTTGAAATCCTGGCTGGGGCAGACACACATTGAAGGCAATTAAACAAATCCCAGCAGTTCTTGCTGGGAGTGAAATCCTTGAACTAATATAATCCCTAGTTCATAAGAGCAAACCCACAAAATTCCACAATTTATGTTTATTTTTTTCTTAACTTCTACAGAAAGGATATTTGAAGTCTGGGCTAGGTGCTGCTCTGGCAGATGCCTTATAAAAAGCTGTCACCACTTCTGGCACAGATTTCTTTTTGAGAGGGTCCAAACCTGGATTTCTGAAGCTGATGTTCCCCGAGCTTCAGCAAACTGCATTTCACAAGCACCTTTCCTACAGTTCCTGTGGATGGCAGAGGAGCTGGAGCTCAGTCTGGGCTCCAAACGGCTGCTTTAAATCTTTTAAGTTTTTTAATTAACCATAGGATATAAAAGGACCTAAATGAAAAGCTACCAGTCAATTGCTGACTAAGTGTTCACCAACCTGTTATTGAACCTATTTAATCTATTTATTCCTTAATTCACCCATAGTCTAGAGATGTCATTAATATGCTCAAAGTTAATTTATTATCCTCTATTGCTTCTATTCAAGCCCATGTTAACAGAATAAATTCATCACAAATGATCAGATTTGAAAAGGCAGATTTGGATTCTGACAGAGAATAATTTATCATGGCTGGGAAAAAGCCTCCCACTGCCTGGGCTGTTGGAATGCTGGGAGATGGGACTGGAATGGTGACAGATGAAAATGGAATGATGGCAGAACTTCTGCAGAAAAGGACATGAAAATCTTGGGGGAGAAACAACAAACAAACAATAAACCCGACTCCAACTCCCCAAATAGGGAGGTTCTAACACTGAGTATTTTTCTCATTTTCACACTCACAGGTCCTTTTTCTTACCCTCTGTGCTGCCCTGAGGCAGAAATGATCATTAGGGCTCCAAACCTACTGTAATCATGGGGATAATGACAATAAATAGCAAATTAAATAAATTTAATTGAATTGCTGCAGCACTCAGTGAGGTTTGAGGTGATCTACTCACCACACTTGCTATGTGTCTGTACATCATCTGAATTACAGAAGCAACTGGATATAACAGCATTTATAATGTGTTTCAGGGCTGTTACAATTGGAAAAATCAAACACATTTTGTAGTTTTAGGTCCATTATCCAGTGGAATTGGAAAGCACTGAGATGCTGTTGTGAGTGTGGCACCACTGTGATTGTAACAGGGGTTTGGAGATTTATTGTAAAGCCCAGAAACACTTGAAATGAACAATTGATCACAGCATCATAGTCAATGTTCTAACCATTATTATTTCAGCCAGTTATTGCTTCGTCCCCAGCCTCAGCACAGGGAGAATTCCCCCTCCTGGACACGGCCCCATCTCTATCAGGCTGTGACTCCATTTATCCATCCCTTCATGGACTTGTCTCCTAACTCTGTACACACCAGAGCCCTCTCCCTGCTCCTGCTCCTGTTACACTGAGTAAATAAGTCACTTCAGGCCTTGAATAGCCAAATTTCTCCAGGGAAAAAGAGGGGGAAAAAGCGAGTGCTCCAGACCTGTCCAGGAAATAAAAAACTCACTTGGCTCTGCCTAGATATCTTACAGAGGATCTTATATACTGATATAATAATAAATATTAGTGCTTAAGCTTGTAAATATGTAGCTTATCTGGATGGCTCCTTCAGAACATCCCAGCTCCCTTTCCCCCCTTTCTTTTATCATATTCCAGAACCCAACTGAGTTGTGCTCCCAAATGTGCTGCTATCAATATTTGGGGTTTTTTTCTGATTCAAATACTTTTTATTCTATGAACGCCTCGAATCTAAGGCCTTCAGTGAGGTGAATATACCAAGTGTCTGATCAGCAGCTGATGTCCCAGGGAGGAACCTCTGTCCTGAAAGGGATCCAGCATTTCCCAGGGAAGCACTGGAGAGTTAGAAGTGCAGACTCTGCAGCATTAACTCTGCTCCTTTGTGTAAATGTGTTTTGATGCAAACTTTAATTAAATCATCATATACTATTTTTCTCATAGCACCCTCGGGCCCAATTCAGAGAGTAAGTAGTTATTCAATATTTCTCTTTATCTACTCTAATCAGCATGTGGCCATACACCTTTTTAATTAATACTTTCAAAGCCTCATGTTGCATGCAGATTTATTCATTTCCTCATGTACTCTGTTGTTTTCACAGCACAATCCATGAACATGAATAATACCCCACCTGCATTATTTGCTTTATTGAGGCCATTTGCATCGGGGAAACTGAGGAATTAAAAAACCTGAGCAAAACTATACAGCCTCCATTATTTCATTATATCTGGGTGCCCAACTTGAGATAGCTTAGACCATATTTTTACACTCTTGAACACTGGATATTATATTATATTATATTATATTATATTATATTATATTATATTATATTATATTATATTATATTATATTATATTATATTATATTATATTATATTATATTATATTATATTATATTATATCATTTTCAAAGCATACCTGTTGCAGAAGGGGATGATAGCCTTAGCACTCAAAGAAACCCAAATGACAAAACCTGATAGCAAAAATTCAGTTTTCTCCCTCCACCAGAGCGCTGTGTTGCCCATTTCCAAATGTACAGCAAAAAATGGGAATATTAAAGAGCTGTCTTTCATTATCATTACTAAATCTAACAAAATAGAACATCAAAAAGCCATGAATACACTTAAAATAGTCTTGCCATGATTAAGAGTTCATTATTTTAATAAACCGCTAAAAATCAGAGAATTTTATGTGCTTTGATGATTTCTTATGGTGCCAAAACTTTCCAAAAAATTTAGCACTAACTGTAATGCAATAAAACGTAACGATTCCATAAAATTTTACATGACAAACCAATTCTAGAAATTCCTCAAAGCGCTTCTCGGAATCAAACTTTAATTCATTTTTAAAACGGACTGGACGGTAGTTACAACTGTTCCCACTGTAAAATCCCATTATTTTTATGTAAGTTAAAATAGATTGGCCCTGGTGCAATGAGACACGTGCACCTCCATCAGTGTTGCTCAGAACGGTGCTGTTGTTACCCCTGGCTGATGTGTGGTTTGCTCTGTAGCCTTTTTTCCCTGCGTGCTCCTGCCTTGGGTTGTGCCCTTTTCTCCCTACAGACAGACAGACAGACAGACAGACAGGCTCTACAGACAGGCTGCACCTTCCATCTCCTTTCCAAGTACAGAGAATGGAGAGAGGGGAAGGGCATTGGAACCCTGGTTGCTGAGAATTTGAGACTTTCTGTGCTGACCCCCAAGAGAACATTGCATTTGGCAACAAGGAGAACAGGACAAAAATCTGCTGTTGAACTTGAATTTTTGGGTAGTTTAAAGTGACATAATTGTTTAAAACTCTCACGAGTATATTCATCTTCATCAGAATGGCTTCATTCAACAATTCATCTTCAAGAATGGCTTTCCTAAATTGTAAATTACAAACAAATGTACCTGCTCCTCCTAAATGATGACTTTTGAAATATCTTGGCCACGTTACTCAAATTTCCCTGGATGAGCTTGCACCCCTTTTCACAAGAGAGACCCTTCAGAGGAAGCAAGAAGCACATGAAAATGGGTTAGGGCTTGGCATTTGCTGAGAGTAGGGATTAGATCAATGTCATTATGGAGCAGAGTGGGTAAATGGGCTTGAGGACAGCTCCAAAGCAGGAGCAGGAGAAGGGGTGTCCAGCTCCCAACAAAAGAGCTTTGCACTTGGCCCCTGCACTTGTGACAGCTTGGAGAATAAGAGCTTTGAAGTGAATGGTCGCATTCTCATGTTCCAGAGAAAAAAGAGGGGGAAAAGAGCAGATATTAATATCTATCCTTTCATGAAAGAGAAAAGGGAAGAGGGGAAAGGCAGGTGCTCTCCAAAGGAGCTCTGGTCCATCAGGTTTTAATGCCAGACTTTTCATTACAAGGTTCCATCCTCACAGTAACAAGGTGCTGGCCACCCCAGAAGGCAGCTCAGCAAGCTGCATTTTCTAATTTGGACTCCAAGTACCCACTAGAAAGGCCATTTGTCCAAAGATTTTTAGGTACAGTTACTTCAGAAGTTCCACAGCTCACAGTAAGCATCCTGAATGCAGGCTTCTCTCTCCAGCACAAAAAACCCAAAAAAACTCTCAGAAAACGTTCACAACTAAAACACAACTAAGTTAGAGCTTGTAACTTTTGCTGGTCCTGCCAACCTGCCTAAAATGGTAATTGAAAAATGAAAATAAGTATTAAAATGATTGGCCAGAGCACACAGATTAGAGCACATATTCAAATCAAAGCTGGTAATTGCTGTATTCCAGTCAATTGATAGGGTGGTACAAAAAGCTCTTGAAAAAGAACACAAATATCCGATAGAGCTTAAGAGTACCAGTGACTGTGAAATGATGCACCAAAGGTAAATAAGCTGTTCCAATAATTACCTTTTAGAACATCCACTGGTCTGATAGCAGAAGGTGACAGTGACAATGTGACAATCCCACACTGCCCATTCTGGGATTCAGTGCTCTCTCCTCTGGCTTATATGGCAAATTCTCTCACTCACCAGTCTTGCATTGTTCATCACAGATACTTATATTTTCTGACTTATTTTATGCACAGCTTATCATATTACCAAATACAGATGAAGGAAAACAAATGACTCTCTGAAGGGGTAGTACAGAAAAAAATTTGTACAAATTCAGATTTTTTTAAATAGCTGTGATACTTTGAATGGAGTGTGTGAGCTCTCAAGAATACGTTTCTCCTTGTAAATTATTGGTCCAGGGTTCTTTACTTTTTGAATAATATTTTCTTTTTTCATTTAAGTTGCTGTTTTATCTTTTCCAAAAAAAAAGAAATAAAGAAAGGAGCAAAAAAAGCCACAGGGGACCTAAAATATCATGAGGCAAAAAGTTTCAACAACTTCCTTTAAGCAATGACTTGATCTTCATGTTTTCCCCACTTCATAAGAAAGCTGGATAATACATGCAGAAATGTTCATTAGATCCTCAAAAGACAAGCTCTTATGAACCTGATAATACTAAAATATTACCTTGCCAAATGGTTCACCATGACCATAACACCACATTAAATGCATTACATTGCCTTGTTATTGCCATGCTAAATGATCAATGGAAAATCACTGAACATGTTCTGTGGCTGGGGAAAGAAATCTGCTCAGAGCACACTCTTGGTTTCCAGTCAGCCAAATCTGGAATCTGGCTGCCATCTGAAATATTAGGCAAAAAACAAGAGTCATATTTATATTTCTATATATATTTATTTATAACAATTCAAACTACCCATGCTTTTCTAAAAATTGGGTCAAAATCTCAAATCCTAAAACATATTTCAGTTCTGCTTCTGTACATGATTCCCAGTGACAGTTCCTGCCAATCACTGTGTGCATTTTCTGCCCTGAAACTTGGTGGATAAGCCACAAATTATACTGGAGAGGAAGAAACAGGTGACATGAAAATATCCCTTGAAGTCAGTGGTTTTAGTATGGCATGTGGGATTTTTTTTTTGTATAGAAAAATGAGATGATTAACAAAAAGTTGTCTTATTTATGTCAATTATCACTTTATCATAAGTCTGAGAAGAGTAAGGATTGCTGGAGAGGCGCTGACAAGATGGAAGAAGAATGGATAAAGGATTAAAAATAAACCCATGGGAAGTGATTGGGATATTTCCTTAGCTACAATTTACTGATATTTGTATGGAAAAAAAAACAATGGACAAAGGAATCAAATTAAATCCATGGGAAGTGATTGGGATATTTCCTTAGCTACAATTTACTGATATTTTTTATGAAAAATAAAAAGAAAATTCTTTTGCATTATGCAAAAGAATAATTTTTGAGTATTTAGGAGTCTATTTAAAGATAAGACTTTTCAGACTACTTTTCATAAACCCATCAGCACTGCTAAAGCACCATTTGAATTTCATTTTTACTTTTAAAGAAGACAAAATGTCATTTCACAAGGTGATTGATTACAGATACAAAACTCTTAAGCTGTTTGCAGAATGAAGAGATTTCAGGTCACAAAATTTAATTGTCTAATTCACTGATTGTTTCTTCTTCTTTGCCTTTTCTCCCTGCTGCCCCTGCCCTCCTCTCCCCCTCCCAAGCCAGAGCAGGGCTGGGCCCTTCTGTTTGGTCAGCAGCCAATTACAACTCCTCAGGAGCAGTTTTTCATCCCCAGGCAATTTGGGAATCTTACACTGATTAATTAAAGCCGGGTCTCCAAACAAACTGCTGGAGCTCCTGTGTGCAGAGCTTGCATATCTAATCCAGATAACAGGATAAGCAACGTGTCTGCCAAAGTTCACCCAGAAATGAAAACAAGAGCCCCGCGTTCATTCTGCTCTGTGCAGCCTCTAAACAAAGACCAAGTCGTACTTCTAGGTACAAAATCTAATCTGCATTTAAATAGAATTTCTCCAAATAATAAACAAAAGCCTGAAGCAACAGTTTTACAGCGAGTCTTGCTGCTAGTGCACAGTCTAATCCCTCTATCTGTGTCTGTAATCCCTTCTACCCTTGTATTTTAATTTCCTTGCCAGTTTATCAAGGCATCTTGGCAGAGTTCACACGAGCAGCAGCCACTCTGCACTGCCCCAACTTTCCTCAAAGCTGAGCCTAAAGCTGCTCAAACTTTGGGTGGGCAGCAGCTCAAGGAAACTCAGATTTATCCAAACAAGGGGAGGTTATTTACCCCAAGAGAGAGGAGAAGGATGGTCAGTGGCAGCATAGAACTCCACAAAAAGGAGGTTTAGGTTTAAAACACCAGCATGCCAAATGCTGGAGATTATTTTATTAAAATCTTCTGGCACAGAGAAGTTTTCAGATGCTACCTTGATACTCAATATTTTATATTTTAAGGCATCAGATCTGATACTACCCGAAGCACCCACCTCTCCTACTGCTTTCCCTCAAAAGAACTCTATTTGAATATTTCAGTGTAGAAATTAAAAGGCATTCCCCACCCCACCCAAAAAAAGGGGGCTCTGTTCTAAATTTAAAAACAATGAAGGAACTCATTATTGAATGAAAAGATACCCCAGAGGAAAGGACAGAAGGACAGAATTAGCATTCTAGATGAGATTTGCCAGATTCTCAGATATAAAGAAAGTTACTACCAGATGAGCAATGTCTAATTTAATTCAGGCAGCTCTGCTTTAATACAGGTCACTGCTAATTAGACAAATCCCCACTAGATTTGTCTACCTGATTCCCACTTCACTCCTGATGTTGACAGACCATCAGCACACCAGCCTGTAAAACATTTTCTCACTGCAAACCCAACAAATTTGACCTCTAACTCCATTGCATTATTAGATGTTGTTCTGAGCTGACTTGTTCTCCAAAGGGCCAAGGGGACCCGGCTGCCTTTGAACCAGCACAGTTTGCAGTCACAGGGATCATCTTGTTTACAGGACTCAACAATATAGATTTTCCCTTTTTTTCTTTTTTTTTTTTCTGCTGGAAACAGAGTTATAACTCCCAATTTTTGAAAGGCATTTTTTGATTTGAAGAAAGAGAGATAAGTTAGGAGTCAGTTTTCCTCCAGACTGCAGCACTTATTCACATTCAAGGAGGAAAAACACCAATATTAAGGATTCTGTAAAAGAACATGATAAGCTCCTTTGGTAAGCAGGAAAAAAAAAAATCCCAAACCGATTATTCTCTCAAGGAAACATTCTCTTTATGAATCAAAGCTATGTGCCAATAAGTATTTCTTATTAAGTAGAAGACTCTTGTTCTTCAGGGTAGGAGATGGACACTGCATAAATTGAGTGTTAAACTGAATGAGAAAATGGTTGCAGGCAGACAAGAAATTGAATAAAAGGAATAAAAAAAAAACAACAACCAACCTTTCCACTTCACAGCTAAAGACAGAAAGTTAAATTAGAAAAGGATATACAGCAATCTTTTATTATTGATGGATTAATAATATATTTATCAGAGACAAAATCAACTTTGCATCATTATAATGCCGTAGGGACAAAAACTGAGCAGCAGAAAATGAAATCCAAAGATCAAGCATGATGTCACACTTAGAGAACATTTTATAGAGCTGCATTGATGATTTTTGCATCTTCAGGATTCATGTTTTGAGGCTTTTAATCTCAAGCTTCACAGGTAGAAGCCTCTTTTCAAAATGAAAGTCTTGCCAGATGATCAGAAAACAGATCCTGATCAAATGGCATGGAAACAAAAGGGGAAAACTACAAACTAGAACTGAGAATCATCAACTCAGAAAAATTAGAAAATTGTGAGTACAAAAGCCTTTGGCCTACACATATTTTTTTTTTAAGTCCTCCACATTATAATCTCTTAGAAAACAAGTTTACCCACATAACAGCAAAGTTTCCTGTAGGTATTTTGCAATTTTTACTGGGAAAAAAACCCCAATATTACCAGTTTCTCCTTAAAGAGTCACACAAAACAAATAAAGGCATTCATAAAGTCAATTAGAAGTCAAAAGTAAATAAGAGTTGAGGGGAAGTAATTAAACTGTGCAGTAGGAACAATTAATCCGCGAGAGTTCCCAGCACAGGTAAGGTGCTGATCTGGCATGTACAGTGGAGAATAGATCTAAAAACCCCCTAATTAGCTGGAATTAAGTGGTCACCTCCCTTAATTGGAAGGAAAAAGGAATGCAAACTTCAAGAGAAGAGAGAGTTTATGTTTGGGGCAAGGAGGAGGCTCCCTGTGGCTTTGGCTTTGGATTTCACCTGTCCCTGCTGGCACACCCAGGCTGGCACATCCAGGCTGGCACATCCAGGCTGGTAAATCCCAGGCTGGCACATCCAGGATGCCACATCCCAGGCTGGCACATCCAGGCTGACACATCCAGGCTGGCACATCCAGGCTGGCACATCCCAGACTGGCACATCCCAGACTGGCACATCCAGGCTGGCACATCCAGGCTGGCACATCCAGGCTGGCACATCCCAGACTGGCACATCCAGGCTGGCACATCCAGGCTGGCACATCCAGGCTGGCACATCCAGGCTGGTAAATCCCAGGCTGGCACATCCAGGCTGGCACACCCAGGATGGCACATCCAGGCTGGCACACCCAGGATGGCACATCCAGGCTGGCACATCCAGGCTGGCACACCCAGGCTGGCACATCCAGGCTGGCACACCCAGGCTGGCACACCCAGGCTGGCACATCCAGGCTGGCACATCCAGGCTGGCACATCCAGACTGGCACATTCATACTGGCACACCCAGGCTGGCACACCCATACTGGCACATCCAAACTGGCACATCCAGGATGCCACATCCCAGGCTGGCACATCCAGGCTGGCACATCCAGCAGGGAATGCCAGGGCTGGGGGCACTTCCAGCCCAGAAAGGGCAAAGCTGAGGATGAGGAGCTGGCTCTGCCCATCCGCTGCCATGAAATGAGCACTGACTCCTTCCAAACCACTCAGGTTCAGCCACACGGAAGGGTGGAAATCAAAATTTCTGATTTGGGACTGCTGGGCCAGTGGCCCCACCAATAATTTGGTATTCTGCGAATTTCTGAGGAGAGCTGTTAGCAATGTTCCTTTATCCCCGGCGCAATTCAGTTTTACCTGACATGACTGTGAGAGTGTCCTGGAGCAGGGAAAAGCAGGGGTGCTACAGCACCACCCCAGCACCATGCCCAAACAATTCCATCTCCACATCAGCATTCATTTTTGGTGTGGAGAATTCACAACTTTGGCCTCACTCCAAAAAGGAAAAAAAAAAAAAAAAAAGATTTGATTTCTAAGGAACGCAGTTTAAAATGTACCACTCACCTTTGATCGCTTTTTTTAAAATTCAGTTTGTTGTGAGCATAAATCACCTTTCCTGACAATCTTCCTGGTACACATGGGGGTGCCATGGCAACTATCACAGCCTCCAAAGCCTGTGCTCCTGAAACACACAGCTGGGTGAGGAAAGGATTGCTATCTGCAAATCCACAGATCTGCAGTCACCCCTGAGCCATGGCTAAACACTATCAATAATTATTGTATGGATTTTTATAGAGAGAACAGCAGCAATAACCACAGAAATTCAAATATTCTTTTCCAGTTCAGCTCTATCAAGATATCCAGCCTTACAAGTCTCTTAAGAAACTGAGTAATTAATTACATTGCCTTCCATGTAGTGAGTAACTGCCAGGAAGCAGACTTAAAACTTGGATTCTGTTTTAATTTATTTTATTTATGGGCACAAGCGAGGCTTTCAGGTAACTTAATACAAAATAAATTGGACTGTGAATGCTGAAAGAAAAGTAGATTTAAAACAGAGGTAGATTTAAGTAGAACAGGTACTTAAAACTAAAGAATTGCCTGGAAACAAAGCAACCACAAGCCAAGGGAAGAGAGCAGGAATATTCCATCCCTGATAGCCCACAGCTTGTGGTAGGTGGGATGAACCGTGTGCTAAAATATCTCTTCATTCAAACTTTTTACACTCATCTCAGATCCTTTTAAAATCATCTGAATCCTCCAAAAACCCATACTTTAAAAGATTCTGCAATTAATAAAAGTTTATTTTTAAAATTTACTCCTGGTTTAAGTCAGGTGAGAGGAAACACAGAACAAGTTCTGCTGAGAACTATTCTTGTTTTGCCTGAATTTGCTTTTTTTCCCCTCCACCCAAAATAGTTTTAAAGTGTTCAGAACAATGAGATTTCCTCAGCTTTCTTACCATGGGCAGGGATTTATCTCTGGGTTACAGGATTGCAGAGGTATTATTCAGATAATAAAAAAAGAAGGCCAGAGCTTTGTAAACAATGGCAAAACAGCTCAACCATTTGATCCACACTTTTCTAATGGTCATCATTATAGGGCTTATTATGTTATTATATGCCATTCTTCCCAAAATATCCAGAAAAAAAACACAGTTCAGCTTGCCCTTGAAATATTTCTCTTTTCCATTTTAACAAAACTTAGGAGTTTCTGAACATTTCTCTGCTTTGTATTCCATGGGGCTGCACATTTGCCGAGCAGCTGAAGC
Organism: Melospiza melodia melodia; assembly: GCF_035770615.1. NCBI lineage: Eukaryota > Metazoa > Chordata > Aves > Passeriformes > Passerellidae > Melospiza > Melospiza melodia. Next base: position 18,383,899 of record NC_086209.1, on the reverse strand, counting down.
CCTGAAGGAGAATCCCTTGGCCATATATTCCCTTTATAAATCCCCAGCTGATGCAGTTTACAACACTCCTCTGAACTCCTGACTCTCATTTCCAACGCTCAGAAGGGAACTCATAGCCAGTGCCAGGCTCTTATGAGCACCAAAGGATATTTCCATTTGATTGAGGCTCCTACTATATTCTCCACATTTGAGCACAGAGAGCAGGAGTGGCTTTTTCTTCTTTTTCTCCTCAATATTGCCTTTTTTTTTGTTGTTTTCAGTGCAAGCTACTGGCATAAAATATTTAACTAGAAGTGGGAATCTACAGATTACATATGGAATAAATGGAAAGACTCAAAATTAATTCTCAAAGGGCTGGTAAAACTGCATCTGAGCTCTCCAAAAGCACAGATCTGCTATGTATTCAAACACCACTGTGATTGGTGCTTTTAAAACCAGAGGAGTTCCCTAAACTTATCTTCTTCTGTTTGAAATTTTAAATTATTTTGCACGTGTTGCAGTTTACTTGTTTCACCCAGCTCACATAAACCCCAGGCACTGCTTGCCAATGCACATGTACAGTAAATCCACTGTGCACCCACCTGCAGGCCAGGGACAATTAACAAGAAATAACTAAGGTAGCAGTGTTTTGTTATTGCAGGGCCAGACTCATGAAAATTATCAGGAATTTAATTAATGTTTTTGCTATCCTGTGCATGACAACGGCCATTCATTCAAATATAATCAGCAGGAATACATGGGCACACGGCGGGTCCCAGTGATGGGAGGTGTGAGATGAGCCCTGAGCTCCTGTGATGCCTTTTTGGGGACTACCTAAGGACAGAGGTCAGATAAAATGAAGAGAATAAAAAACAATTATGTTTATTGAATGGCCTTCAGGTATAGTTGGGGCAGACAAAGCCACCCAGGGGCTACACCCAAAATGGACAACAGGTTTTCACACTTTTATAAGTTTGGTCCATTTCCATATTGGGAATTAATGTTCCAATTACAGCCTCAGGTAATGAAGTCATTAACCCCAAATTTGCTCCCCCAAACTCACTTTTGTTTCCATCTCTCAGGCCTGAGGCAGTGAGGAGTCCTTGTTTCCCAGCCTGGAGAGGAATTGTTGTGTCTGCCCAAAATGGGAAATGCTTTCATTCAATAACACCTTATTATTTATTAAAAAGCATTTGGCTATGTTAGAGTTTGCCAAATGTAATAATTAGGTGTCGTGCCCCCATAAAAATGTAAGCAATGCAACAGCCACTAATGGAGAAAGAATTGAAAGCTAAGTAAAAAAAAATAATGAATCAATGGAACAGCCAGAGTTTCAACAGAGGAATCCCAATGTCTGCTCTAAATACACTTCTGGTGGAATTTGTCTAAGGTCTCAGATCACCTGTAGATGAGACTTTTGGTTTTCTGAATTGTAGATTGTGGACATTTGGCAAAGATCTGAGTCAGTGCTAATGAATCCTGCAGCACGAACAGCAAACCCCCGTGTTTGGCCTGAACTTTAAGACACTCGTCGCCATCTCCTTGCAGACATGACATTATGAGAACCCCTCACAAATTAGCTCACATAACAGAAAATAAAACTGAGTTTACCCTTTGGAAAGACAGAGTTCACGGTCTTCAGGTGCTGGGAGTAGAAATTGGAGCTGAAAAGAGGCCAAATTGCTTTAACATTTAACCAATTTGGGTGACGCGGGCTGAAGTCCACGGTCACAATGAACTAAGTAAAATATAAAGGAAACTTAATTCTCCCATTTTGTTCCACTGAAAAATGGGTTTCTGGTAAAGCACAGTTAATCACAGTGAGGAAATGACATGTCATAGCCATGGCACAATTGTGACAGCGCCGCTGCTGCTAATTTATGAACTCTGGGACCGTTTGTGATCCTCTTCTTTGTACTAAATCAGAGGTTGGAGGCCAGAGTACTCCAGGTTTGTATGTGATTTTGCTTTGACAGGCACCTCATGCAGAATATCCTTATAAAATGAAGATATCTATTATCATTTTAGAAGTTTGGGAACAAAAACATTAGGATAATTGAACTACATATTATTGCATGCTAAAATGTGGTGGGGAGCCCTTTTTCTTTTTTTCTTTTTTTTTTTTTTTTGTTTCAAAAGTTTTTAGATAGTGTCCTTCCTAGCAAAAAGCACGCCAAGAAATACCACCTACATGACAAAGAATCATTTTTGATTGATCCAGGACACACTTTGCCCTAATAATGTTATTCTTTTACTTTCTAGGAAGCTGCTTAGTGAAGAGAGGAAAGGCACGCTTGAACAAAAAAGTTTCTTGCAAAGTTATTTCCCACAGATGAATCTGTGTAATGAAGACATTTTTGCTACTTCATGTACTGGCTAATGAGAAAAAGACATCCCAGCTTTTAAATCCAATTGCACTTTAGGTGACCTACAGCTCTATTCATACAGAGGTAGATGGGGAAAGGTAACAATTCCCACCTGACCCAAAATTTCAAGACAGTTATACATTTCAAAGTGTTTTTCTTCTGCAGGCTGAGTAGTATTTCTAAGAAAGTGAGCAATAAATGCATTTCTGCTGATCTCTGCATTTCTTTCTGATGAAAATAAGTGCAGGAATACACATGGTCTATATGAGAATTCTGTGTTCTGGGAAGCACTGGATCCAAAAGGCTGAATTCCACATTTATTGACCAGGGTAAGTTCCCCACTTATTCTCCAAGCAGAACCACCCCATTTTCTGCTTGAAATAAACAAAACCCAGCCCTCAACCTGCTGACAAAAAATCACTCCAACAAAAGAGGTGTAGCAATGATCACATAAAAATACCTCTGGCCTATAGCTAACATGCTGTGACTTAGACGATGTCTTAAAAAGGAAGAGGAAGAATAATCGTGTTTGTTGGAGATGTAACATAATTCTGAAGGAATTGAAATTGTTGCCTCTGTATGTGGTAGGCTTAAACAATATTTAAGCGGCTGTTATTCCACTTTGGAAATCTGTTCTGCTGTGTGTTCTGTTGAATTATATCAAGAATAAATTTGGATGAAGATAAAGTGCCAGCTCCATCAGTGAGAGTGGAACAGAGATCACACTCGAGTCAGAGGAATGAAAAGAATGATTAAATGAGGCCTACGTGCTTTCTGTGAGACGTACGGCTGGAGGCTCTTTTATGTGAAATGACTTCAAAGCTACCTTGTGAGAGTACATTAAAAATAAAATAGCACCCAGAAAATACACGGGAGGGCAGAATTTTAACCCTGAAAGTTTCTGCTTTTCTTGCTAAATTACAGATAACACTCATCAGCTGCACTGAAGCCACTTCTCCTCCACGAGCTCGGCAGTGGCAGCCAGGAGTGCTGTGACAGTCCAGCTCTCTAAGTGGCACAGAGACAGCCTAGAGACAGCCTAGAAAGTGACAGGGAGATTGTCTGAAAGGCACAACGATTGTAGGGACAAATCTCTACATGCAGCAGCCCCCTACCACCCACACTGTAATAAAGGTAACCCTTCAATGCACACCAGACACTAAACTGTGCTTTCTAATCTCTGCTGCTGACTTTACAGAGTGATATTTGTGCATTTAAATGCTCCAGTGCCTCCTGTTGCTGCATCCAGGCTGTGTTACACGTGGGCATTGCTGGGAGAGAAGGGGCTCTGTCCTTGTTAAAGGACACAGCTGGTGTGCAAGCCTTGTTTTCATCCTGTCTGATTTTATCGCGATGGCTGCACACTCAGGAAGCAAAAAAGAAAAAGTTCTGATGGGATCCCTTGCTGAGATTTTTCAGCCAAGATGCTGCATCTTTAACAGACATTAATATTGATTTCATGCCAAACTATTTGCTCCACACCGTACCTGTGGTAGCTTGGGTGTTTCATATCTTAGATGTCTCTTCACGAGTTGCTCTTTACAGAGCTGTGACCTGCTCAGGGATGGATCTGGGGTGACTCTGGGTGAGGGGAGCCACCTTTCCTTTCCTGCTCCCTCTTTCCCTTCCAGCCTCCCCTCCACTGTGCCCTTGGGGCTCCTTGGCTCTGTGCCCCTCTGATGGGGAGGGGAAGGAAAGGGGACAGGGGCACCCCAGATCTGCTCTGTTTGCACCGCCAGGGGCGTTGGGAGCCATGGCTCTGATGCCTTAGGATTGGAGCTTTTATTTTTTAAATATATTTGTGATTCTGCAGCTCTTCAGTGTGTAACTCTGAACTCCATGTGCAGTGGGAGCTGCTGCTCTCCCATTTGGGGCAGACACAACAATTCCTCTCCAGGCTGGGCACCAAGGACACCTCACTGCCTCAGGCCCTGAGATGGGAACATAAGTGAGCAGCAAACTTGGGGTCAATGACTTCATTATCTGAAGCTGTAATTGGAACATTAACCCCCAATATGCAAATGGAACAAACTTATAAAAGTGTGAAAAGCCATGACCTATTGTTCATTTTAGGTGTAGCCCCTTGGTGGCTTTGTCTGCCCTAAATGCACCTGAAGGCTCTTTAATAAATAGAACTGCTTTTTATTCCCTTAATTCTGTCTGGCCCCTGTTTTTAGGTAGCCCCAAAAGGCATCACCTCCCCTGTGTGCAGGGGGCACAGAGACACCTGAGCCTCCCCTCAGGGCTGGGCTGGCACCGGGTGCCTGTGCTGGACAGGATCACACCCGGCTGAGCCTGTGCAAAACCGGGATTTACTGACAGCACTGATAAATTATTGCTCACCGTCATCAACAGAGACAAACTCCAGCCTTCCAGAGTGAAGGCTTTGCTGTGCCTAACAGTTGGGAAACCCTTATATTTCATTCTGACTTCTGCTGAAGTGGTGAAATAGAGATTTTGCTGGGTCAACAAATGCATAATACCATGCCTGTCCAGATTCCTTTTTTTTTTTTTTTAGGCAGATGTTAACATCTGCTGATATACAGACAGGATAATTTTAAATTCATGAATTCTATAAAATTATATACATTATTTACTGATTTATAATTTTTAGGGAAAAAAAAGGTATTTCAGGATCCATTATTTATACCTTCTTCAGTGTTTCACTCAGCTATATATATGCCATGTATAAGTAAAGTGGGTACAGGTGGATTTATACAGGTAAATTTTTAGGAATTACAAAGCCTTGGTTATGGGTAAGATATTTTCAACAGCTCCTGCATGCTAAGTATGTTTCACTGACAAATGCACAGTCAGAGTGTTTATAAGTGAAATTGCAGTATCAACTAACACACTGACAGCTTCATTATTAGCATGACATTTTGGAGTCTATTTAGAATTCAAGCTCAGCTGAAATTAATAAAATATTTCACGTACTTACGAAGTGGCCTGAACTATCCTATCATGGCCACATTTAAAACTTTTGATGGACAATAAGTTGTAAAGTCTCTTCAGTGAAAAAAAATAAATCTCTGTGTGCAATTACTTTACACAGATTTGCTACTTCATCTAAAAATGAAAGGTGAAGAGTGGTTAAAGCACAAGCAGCCTGGAATTTTTACAGTGACAATTCTGAATTTTCAGTGTCTGAGGCAATTCAAACTGAAAAGCAATTTTACTCCTACATTTACCTTCAAAAGGTAGTTTACAATAGTAACTTTCAATTTGTAAGCCAATCTCAGCCCATTATTGCTTATAGGGCACGGCAGCATTTTTGTTAACCCTTCGGTGCCATGAAGAATTGGTGACTTTTGGATCTGAGGGGGGATGGCAGCATTGCTCATTTTGGAGAACCAAACCTGTGGAACAGCACCTGCCTAAATATTTTGCAGAGAAAAGGAGAGCAGGAAAAATTAAGAAGTTTTTCCTTCTGTGCTTTGGGTGCTGACATCAACTTGGGCAAGAGCTTCATGAAACAAAGATGGAAAAATATTTCCATGCATTGAGAAGAAATCTGGACCACCCCCTACCAATCCCAACTTTACCCATGTTCCTTACCAGCAGGAGAAAAACATAAGAAACTCTTTATTATTCTACATTTTCCTCATCTGAATTCCATTTGTTAAAGACTGCACTTTTTTGGGCAGTGGTTTGTGAATTTTTGTGATTTTTTTGTGAATTTTTGTGATTTTTTTGTGAATTTTTCTCCCACCTCCTGATCTCCTGCATGTAACAACCTCTGTGTTAAAAGACACCACATTTACAGAAATTAGGCTTCTGAACTCCTCCTAGATCTTCTGATGCATTTTTTTGGGTATCCATGTAAATCTGCACACTACATAAATACAGGAAATAAACCCCAAAATTAAGTTATTTACTCTTGAACTGTAATAAAACATTAAATTAGGCATCTGCAGTGTTTTTAGATCACTATTACTTATAATTTATTACTAACTATGGATTGGAGGGGAGTGGAGAGCACAGAAGAGCTGGAAGGGGAGGATTTACAAAACAATTCCATTTGTCACTCTATTTTAAACTCCATGAACTTGAAGGCAATTTCCAAAAGAATTTTCTCCCTTACAAGTTAAATCCTTTTACTCCTCCTTCTGTTCCAGTGCTGTTAACAAAAAGCAGCTCATAAATCAAACTTTAATCAAGCTGAAAATCCCAGTTTTATTTCTTCACTTCCCTAGGGGGTCAGAGCATTTTGCAGAATCTTTTATTTTCTGAACTTCTCCTCTTCAGAACTTCTGTTTGCTGCTTGCTTTCTCCCCTAATAAAATTATTTTCATTTAGGATTACCACTCTCCTCTCCTCCCTGACATTGCACTTGCTTCTCCAGCCTCCTGTGATTGAAAGTATTTAAAGCCCTGCAACTTAATTGGAAGCAACATGATTGTAAGGGATTAGCAACACCTCAATTCAATATACAAAATTATGTGTACACAGCCAAGGACAGATTAATCTGTTATTTCTCTAATTTTTTTTCTGGTGTTTTCCTGGCTTTTGACTTCAAATCTTTATAACCTAAGAGCACATTCAAGCAGGACAAGTGGTGGAAGCTCAGGACATGGTCAGTACCAGCTCACCCTGTGAATGGGGATCGTGCTGAATTCACTTCCAGTATTATTTATTGTGTACTATTCTTATTTATTTTCAATTCCATGCTCTCTATTTGGGGAAGTAACAGCCTGCTGTAAAGTTTAACTGACACAGCTGATTTAACAAATCTTGAAATGACTCCTGGATTTATCTTGGAATGAAAAATGACTTTTTTCCTTTTAATCTGCAGTTAACAAAACATTGATTTGGAACAAATAGGCACTGATTTAAAATTTGGACTAGATCATAAATTTTTTAACCCCCATTCTTTGTTGCAATTTATAAATATAGATAAAATGTTAGACCTGGGGCACTGCAGTCTCTTTGAGGTTTATTTAGGAGCAGAGCAGGGGCAGGAATGAATAAAACCAGCGAGCTGCCTTTGGATAGCACGATAAGAGGAACTCAACCAGGGTAAGCAAATGAAAGAACATTTCCTAGGAGGCTGCCTTATGAGATTTCCAGAATGACTAAGATTGTCTTTAAGGTGATAAGCCAAGTTTCAGACTGCAGTTTAGTGAATCACTTCCCAGGAATGAACAGAATCACGCCGATGGCATTCAGCACAAATCAATGGTGAAGGACAGGAAAGCCCCCCAGCTAACACTTATCAAAATCTGCCTCTTTTGCTTCATCCTGTTACCCTGCTTGTTCTCTTTTATGGCATGATGGAGAGAGCTCTGAGCTGCGAGGGGTGAATAAAAGAGAAAACTTCTTCAAACAGTGAAACTTCCCAATTCAATCTGTGGTAAAGCCAGGCATTCCAGATACGGAATTTAATTTCTTTTAAACTTACTTCACTACTCAACAAAACAGATAAAAGTCCTGGAAGAGAGTAAAGAGACAGTTTTACACAGGAGGCACCTTCCTTGTTTCTTTTAAACAAGGAGCTATTTTCCTCCAAAGTAAAAGTTCTGAGTAAAGCAATCAAACTGATGTATCTGCAAAAACTTCCCTGAATCAAAGTGCCATTCCAAGTGGATATTTTAACAGCACAAAATCCCAACACAAAGCTCAGGATTGGGTTTCCTGTAATGTGGAAGTGGAGGTGTCTGGGTGATAGGCAACTTTTGGGATGGAATGTTTTAAATGCTCTAACTGTATGGAGCATGCACACAAATATCAAAGCAGAATAAAAGCAATCCATGTAAATTAGTGCTAAATTATAATGAAAGGCTGCTTGGCCTCTGCTCAGGGTTTAGCAGTGATGTATTGAAGGCTCCCTGCTATTCTGCTTCTAAAGGCCTGAAGTGTCCCCAGGCAGCTTCTGTGCTTTACTGATTATGATGAACAGTTTAATTTTTTTATTTTATTTTGCTGATTACTGCTTTTCTATTGACAATTAATATTTGGGGGCAATTTTAGCTACACTAACAGTAATAAACATTGATTGTCAAGAATCCTTCCATGTGCTGGGCCTTTGAAGTCCAGATCATCTTGCTTGGATAAGACAAGTGAAAACCCACAGCAAGGTCCCAGTCTCCAGAACTGATGCACCACAATGTTCTGCTGCCTAAAAAATTTCTTTTGGTGCATAAAAGTCACTGCAATCAATTTAGATGAAAAGTCTTTACATTTGATTTAAGTAGGCTAAATTGCTCTGTTCAATCAGTAACACAAACAAGAAAATAAACAATACAGCCCCCCCTGAACTCATTACTCATGCATTTTCATTTTTTTTTTTTACTTTGTTTTTTTGTCTCATTCTTCAAACAGACTTTCGGCGCAGCAACTTCAAGTGTGACAAATAAGGGACTAATTCTTTGAGGAAGCGCTGCTAATTCAGCATTGAATGTCACGAGTTTACCCTTCTCCAGAAGTTTCGGCAGCTTTACAAAATTCTGCTGCGCCCTTAAAAATTAATTCTCAGAGCAACTACCCACATTAGGGGGTGAACACCTCTGCTGGAAACGCTGCACACCTGAGTGGGTGCTGGATGTGGGTGCCCTGTGCAGAGCTGGGCTGTGTGGAGGAGGATGCACAGGGTTCAATGGGCTGTGCAGGCGCTGCTCCCATCACTCACAGCTGGGAACTGGCATTTCTGTGCTGTGCTCTGGAGCTGGGGGGGATCCTCTCATGTGTCCTTCACGCAGCAGATGGCTCGTGAAATCTCTGCCATGCTTGGGGAGCTCTGCAAAGGCCTGGACGGATTTGTTGCCCGCTGCGTTAGCCACAGAATGAAGATATATATGCCCACACCAAAAAGCACCCAAAAAATCAGTTGTAATAGAAATTGCTCATATATATTCTGGGTAATAATAATATAATAATATAATCTGAGTTATATAATAATATGATCTGAGTTTGTCTGAAATTAAAGAAATAGTTGGTTTCAGTTAAATAATGAGGCTTGCTGCGGCATTAAGAAATTTTGCACTCAAATAACAAAACTGCGTCCATGATCCTCTAAAACCTTGTTTTCCCACAGAAAATAAAACATAAAATGTAGCAACGTGTATTTACAATCACAAGGAGTATTTCAAACACAGCTTTCCCCAATTCTTTATAGGCTGCACTGTGCACAAACAATTGGGATATCTGTAAGTACAGAAAGGTGACCAAAGTTTCTCAGCTGAGATCAAATCCTTGTAAATCCTTGCACCCCTCTGACATTTACTAATGTATTTTCTCATGTGCCATCAATCAGTTTGTAACTTTAAGCCATTTTTTTCTTTGTTATTATTGTACCAGAGTGGAACCTTGAGGCAACACTGTTTTAAATTGTTTATTCTTCTTACCCTGCCTTTAGTTTCTTATCAAGTTTCTAATCCAAAGCAATAATTTAGCTGACAATTTATGACAACTCCTTTTCTATTAATCTGCCAGAGACTTTAATCTTTTAATATTCCAAGGAATTATTTGAAAAAGGTGCAATGTATCTGTTATTTAATCAATAAACAAGAAATCCTAAAGAAGCAGGATGGGGAAATATCCTATTACAGAGGCCATGCAGGCATCATTTAGTGTTTTTTTAGAATTCTTTCCTAAAAGAATTTTAGAAGGTTTTAGATTTTTTGAAACATTTTGCCAACATGTTTTGTCATTTTGAAATGATAACTTCCAGAATTTTGTAAAACCTTGATGCTGCAGCTGCCACCTTCTTCCTTCCACCATTTATTTGGATGCAAACATCTTTTGTTAACAGCTTGCTCGTGTTCATGTGTTCCTTCGAGATCTGTAAATTCTGTGCTTAGAGATTTTTTACACTCCTCTGACATCCTCTGGCACCTCCATTTTTGGCTCAGGTTCTAATGGCAGTGGAATAATGCGAGTAAATAATCAATTTTTCACCACCACATGATTCTCAACTCTTCTCTCTGCTTCCCAGTGTTCTGCCTGAGTTCCTGATTCTTTTACAGTTTTCATATTTCTGATTAATCCAGCCCAGGATGTGTTTTCCACTGGTTTCTGGTACTCTCTCTTGTTGTTCCACTCTTTCTTACTTGGCTTGTACAAATTTTTTTGACTTCAATAGGTGAAATTTCCATTTCCTCATGGAAAGAAACTTATTTCAGAACCTACTGCCAAGACCTTTGAACCAATACAGAAAAAAAAATAAAATATTTCCAGCGTTCCCTTTTTGTACCTTCTGATATTCCTCTTTTGCCAAGAAGGAAGGTCTAAGTAAAACATGCACATTTTACAGCCCCATCTAATAATGAAAATATTATGTTCACAGAACATTTAATAAAGTACTCTGAATTTGAATCTTTGCTGTAATTCATACCTGAACCTTCCACACCGAGTGGCTGCCAAGACCCACAAAGGGAAAGCTGAAGGGTGTAGATGCTGTGGTTGTGTTTTCACATTTGATTCATTGCCTGGCCCTCCCCAGGCCCTTTCAAAAGGCTCCAAAATGAGATTTTACACAACTAAACCACAGCTGCAACTGACTGGAAAATAGAGGGAAAGGTGGGTGCCCAGCTAATGGTCAGGAGGAGGCAGAGGAACAAAGCTGGCAGCACTAATGGCTTCTAAAGGTACTCAGAATTTCAGCCCAACATTGGGGTGTTTCTCTTGATGCCTTTGCAAGGTACTGGTCAAATAAGAACTTGATCTTTTAAATATTATGAATATTTTTCTAAAATGTAATACCCTTCAAGGTCCTTGAAGCCTTAGTAGGAGTTAGCATGCTGGCCATAGAAAATAACTCAAATTTGACTGCATCAATTATGTTAGCCAGCTAAGGATTTTAAAGTAGGTATCAATAGCCTGTTGTTACACATATAAATAAGATACACTTATTAATCATACAATAATTCTGCTGAAGAAGTTCCTCTCCTGAGAACATGAAACATTTTGAAAGAGGATTTTTATCCACCGGTCCTACCATCACTACATAACATTAGCTATTCTCAATCACAGAAAGTCTAAATCACATTGAATAAACCCCACAAAGTATTTCCATAAGTAATAACTTCTTCTCCCTATCCTGCCCCACACAATGGCAATGATCATCAGATTCAGCTCTTAAATAACCAAAATTCTGATACAACAGTTCTGTAAAAGTTTACTTTGAATTAAAATACTACAGAACCAGACAGTGTTATACACAATCTGCATTTCTCATTACTTTGTCTGACAAGGAGAAAAATAAATCTGAAACAAAACAACATTTAAAATGTTTTAAATATATATTTATATATAACTAGTTTGTCTCTCATTAGTGACTTTTCTCCTCCTTGACCTTATTTTCCCAGAGAAGAGCTAGGATTTCTTTTTTAACTGTTTTGCCATACCAGATTTCTAAGAGCCACGTTCAGGAAATTGGGTTTGTGCATCATGGCAGGTCTGGCATGTGAGGAAATCTGCTACAGGCTGGATTTTCCCCCCTATGCCTGTCCAAAAATACACAGCACAATTTCCATCCCATCATTTCAGCTAAGAAGAAAATCTGACAATTTATTACAGTCCTCCTGTGCCAGATAATAGTCCAATTGATGGTATGTGACAGAGCAGCTTAGCTTCAAGAGCCAGAGCTTCTTCATATAACTGCTGTCACTTTTGCTTTTCTCAACTTCACCTCAGCAACTGATTTTTCCTTGCTGCTGTTTTAATTTTGATATGTCTTGTTTCCTCAGGAGGTTGCCAAGAAAGTGAATAAAAAAGAGGCTGATGCAAAATATTCTGCATAAGGTGCCCCATCTACCCTCTAATGCATCCTTAGATAAGAACGTGCAGATATTTGCCAGACATCTGATGCAGAAAAACAAATGTCTATAAAGTATAAAAAACTTTTATTTTCCCTTGGAAAAGTGTCAACCTGCCTGCACATCTCCCCTGTAAAATCTGTTAATTAGTCCAGACCAAGGTCAGCTTGCTACTGCACCTAAATCTGCCTGTGCATGAGTTACTCTGCAGTCACAACCAAGATTTACAACAAAGAAATTTATCAGTGTAAATGAGGTGGAAATGATCAACAGAAGGCCCAGAAGTTTTGAAACTTTTGGAGGAGATTGGTACAAGGTAAGCACTCCATTTCTGCACACTCTGTCCTGTCAGTTCAGGATTTTAGGAGTGTGCTCCATTGTTTAATGGGTTTATAGCACTGAGATATCCCAATATCAGATGGGTGTATCCCCATGCCCAAAGACCATTGTTTAATGCATTTATAGCACTGAGATATCCCAATATCAGATGGATGGATCCCCATGCCCAAAGACCATTGTTTAATGGATTTATAGCACTGGATATCCCAGTGTCAGAGGGATGCATCCCCATGCCCAAAGACCATTGTTTAATGGATTTATAGCACTGGATATCCCAGTGTCAGATGGGTGTATCCCCATGCCCAAAGACCATTGTTTAATGCATTTATAACACTGAGATATCCCAATATCAGATGGATGGATCCCCATGCCCAAAGACCATTGTTTAATGGATTTATAGCACTGGATATCCCAGTGTCAAATGGGTGTATCCCCATGCCCAAAGACCATTGTTTAATGCATTTATAACACTGAGATATCCCAATATCAGATGGGTGTATCCTCATGCCCAAAGACCATTGTTTAATGGATTTATAGCACTGAGATATCCCAATATCAGAGGGATGGATCCCCATGCCCAAAGACCCTGAGCACTGTGGGGCTGGCAGAGACCAAGCAGGAGATTTCACTGCCCTGACTGGGAGCTCAGGAACCCTGTGAAATTGGAAATACTCTGAAAGTGACTGCTCTGCTCATCTCCTGTTCTTGTGGAATTCTCCACACGCAGTGATTTAAACGCATGGTCACCAACACCCACAGGGTTTTCCCTCTGGTGAGAATTCCCCTTTTGGGATGTCTGCCTCAACTGTGAAAGAAATCAGTGACAACATGAGTAATGCAGAATTTTTAATTGAATAATTTTTAAAATAAATAGTGGCAATAGTAGAAATTAATTGTGGAACACCAAGCAGCTCAATCCTTTCCATATCAAAAATAAAGTTAACTGGAGATTCTGCAGATACTGAATGACTAAATCTGCACATACTTAGATTTGTATCATGTTTAAGATATTTACCCTCATAGGGACCCAAAAAGTAACATATAGTGGAACTGCATACATCAAACATTGGAGTATCTCAGATGTAAATAAAACAAAAGTTAATTAACCTCTTTTAAGGTTATACATGAACTTTTGTGATACTGAAATAAAGTTTTTTGGATTTTTTAATAGCACTTTGCTTTAAAAATTGTAAAGAACTTTTTTACAGCTTTATTTAAGAAACTTTTTAAGCAGAAAAAACCCCTACAATCCTTCACTGATGCTAGCTTTTCCCTCTGAAATAGTAGAACAGCCTGCAATTTGAATCTCATGTTACTGAATAATTTTGAAATCTATTATTACATTCAAGCCTTTAATGACAAAGCACTTTTGAAGAGATCCATGGACCATGCCACGTTCCCTGCATATTAGAAAGAAGTAACAAGAGCACTTCTTTGCAATACTTTAAAGTTCTTTTATTCTTTTTTTTTTTTTTAGAACAAAATAAAGGATTTTTCTTGTAGAATTATGTACTTCTTATAATGCTCCCTAGCTTCATTCTCCTCAACCCCAGGTGCATTTAAACAATCCAACTGTGATTTGCTAACACCAAATAAAGCCACGATCTGATTGTGCTTCAGAGATAGGGCTGGCATCCCCCCTTCCACTCCTATCTCTGCTCTGCCACTCCAAAATAGTCTGGGGCAGCTGCCAGGCCAGACAAAGCCAGGCAATGCTCAGCACCTATTCAGACTCTAGAAAAAAAAAATAAAATTGTACTTTCCAATTCTGTGTCTTTTATAACCATCCTCGATCAAAGGGGGGTTTAAATTATGTATTTATACACAACTTAAACAACATGGGAATAAAGCTTCACTGTTAAACATACAGAAGTGGGGATCATAATTCAATAGAGCCCTCATTAAATTAATGCATAATTTAATACAGTACAGAGATCAACAACAAAATTCAAAAGCACTGGTATTTTTATTAAATCTGAGCCCCTGAGTGTTTGGGAAGTAATATAAAATTAAAAGCTTTTTAACCTTAGCTCCTCCAGTAGTCACAATTATTTCACTGTTAGTCTGAGAATTCAATCCAAAAATCTGCTGAAAGTCAGTGGAAGTGCTTTGCTGAATTAAACAAAGAGAAAAGCACAAAACTTCCTGGATCAATGAAGTCACATTGCAATTTGTGTAAGGTTGAACCAGAGAAGAGCAGCTAATTCTGTCAGCAGGGTTCACCCTTGGACCTTGCTCTGAGTTTCCACACATGCTAACTCATCTCCAAAATCCCTCTTGGACTGGAGACAAAAGATCTCCCACAGATGAAATCTGGGATTATTCCATGAGCAAACATGGCAGAGGATGCATCAGGCATCACTCCTCCCAGCTCAGCCTCCAAAATGGGCTTCCAGAACCACCCTCAAGCACCATCTGCATGCTTCACACACCCTACTGTCCTGCTATAAAAATACATCCACATTTCCCTCTGAATCTCTGGAAAGCAGTTACCAAATACCCACAGAAAAGGAATGTTTTGGGAGAACATCGGGTGAGTTGTGTCTCCTTGGGACAGCAGGCCTCAAAGCATCCCAAAGGACTCCTTGGATAGTCAGGAATGGAACAGCTTTGTGTTTACTGCCTAGAGCCCTTAAAAACCTTGGTTGAAACAAAAAAGAAATTCCAAAGCCTTGATTAAGGTTCTCTAATGAGAGCTGGCAAAGCAGGAAGGATTGGGGATGCTGCACTCATGGGGATGTGACCATTTATGGGACAACTGCTCAAGAAAGCCCAGCTGTGGGCTCAGAGGAATGAGGCTGGATTCTGCCCTGAACAGGCACAAGATCACGCCCACAACTGGATTGAAACAAAGAAACAACTTCCAAATAATCATAAAATAAACCACAAACCCCCTCAGTGTAGGCACAGCCACTGATGCACACACAAGACCACAGCTCAGTGGAATCTCTCATATGCAGCTAAGTGAACCAAGAATCAGCTTTTTCTACTCAGTTCTTAAAATGTGAACCACTGACTTCATCATTCTCCTCTCCCCCATAAAAATTTTCTCTTGTCATCAATAATTGGAAGAGATACCTTTAGTAGGGCTGTAGATGCTGACACACCCAGGGTGTTCTGACATTAAAGGCAGTTTTAAAATGAGGTTCTGGTTCAACATCTCTTGATAGAGAATGTGTCCAAATATTTGTAGATCATCTTGCAGCTCTCTGGTCTCAAGGTAGGCTGTTCTTGTCTGCCATGTCCCGATCCATAATAACTCTGATCCATAATAACTCTGATCCAAACTTAACACTTCCCAAAAATCCAAAGCGTTTTTAATAAATTCAAGCAACCCATACTCCTTTAAGAGCTGACTTTTTGGGTTAAATTTTTCAAGTCAGCATTAAATAAACTAAATTTACACTGGAGGAGCTGTTTAAGCTCCAAATTCCAAGCCCTGAGCCAGGATGGCCACAGTTAGGATCTATTAACTCCCATATTGAATCACAGGGCTCCAAGGGCTGGAGACTTCACACACCATATGTGCTGTGAAGGTGTCCTAAAAGAAGGGATTATGGAATGTTTTGAGTAAAAAGGAGTGAAAAAGAGAGTGTACAAGCATGTACTGTCAGTGTTTCCCCCAGTGAATTAAAATAAAATCTCACTTATAGTTCAGATAACACAATCCTATTGCTTCACTAATCTATTGTGCAATTCTTCAAGCATCCGCTAATTCAAGATAGCATTTTCACCAAAATTACTAGCCCAGTTTCCACCATTATCTACTTGTCAAAGGGGTGCTGACCTTCATTAACAATAATATTAACAATAATAGCAACTTTTGTGAATAGATGCAAAATGAGGATGCACTTGGGGAATAACTTCAGGCATCTCCTTATTCCTCCCTCAAACCTCCTCCAGTCTAAATGAGGGCATGTTCTGTGTAAGAGGGGGATAAAAAAGGTCCAAATTTTAATAGATTATAAAATAAACCTTCACAGATTTTCTGATTCCGTCCTAATTCCAGCAGCACAGGTTCCTCCAGCAGAGCTGAAGGCTCCTTAGCGTTGCCTTTGCTGTCACTGCTCCTGAGTGGGCGATAATTTGTCACTAAACGTTGGCTGCTGCCTAAAGCTTGACGGGCAATCTCAGCACATCACAGCCCCCTGTCAGATCCTGGAGCAGCCCTCCATCTCCCAAGGCAGCCAGATGATCAAAAATCTTAAAGACGACACATGTTCATCCTAGAACTCCTTGTCGAGGAGGACTGGCCAGCACAGATCAAAGCACTCATCCATCTAATCCCAAATCCTGTCTTCAGCAGTGATGTTTTAAGTAAAGAACCCAAACCTCTTCATTCAGGAGACAAATCTACGCTGTGAAAAGTGTCCTTCTCACTATGAGTGCCAAAAGACTGTTTATGCAAGGAAGCATAAAATCTGTAATCCTTTCAATACTCTGACATAATTTAAATACTAATCATTTCAAGTAGAGTGTTATTTTATTCTTATTAATGTTCAGATCAGGGTGCCATATGGCCATGAGTGATGCAGATTAATCATTAGTCCCAGGAAAAAAACAAGCTCTCTGTGCTGATTTTGAACTGGCCAGTTTTCCATTTCTCTGCTCTTCCTCCTTGAAGAGTTTAGAAAATACCCTGCCCACATCTTCCACGATCCCATGTCACAGCTTTACCACCTCCCAAAACCAAACCTTCCCCTTCCATTAGGAGATTTCAATGAACTAAAACAAAGACTGGGCTAGGGTGCTGAAAACTAAACTGGGGATTGTTTTATTGGGATGTGTAATAGGCTAAAAGTCAGGTGAGAGTCAGCAGTTTGCAGTTGGGAGATTATAGGGAGATAAGGTGAAAATATGGCAGGTGAGAAGTGGGAGAGCAGACCACCAGGTCCTACAGATGGGAACTACATCTGTCCCACACCTGGCATCCCCTCCAAGGCATTTCTACCTTCTCTATGATTTTACTGTTTGTTCTTTTCAGTCCTCCCCTGTCAGAAATTTCACCCTTTAATTTGTTCAGAGGGATTCTGAAATACTCAAATGCAGCATTAATGGGAAACATACAAGTGCAAATATGTGGATGAAAAAATTAGGCTTGAAGTGGTTTTGTGAGTGAGAGAAAAAGAAACTTAGAAAAGATGAAAAGAACTGTAACAGAAACTTAGAAAAGGTGAAAAGAAATGCAGGCAACTGACAGGGTTTGGGGTTTTTTTTTGCTTGTTTGGTTGGTCCTGTTTTGATATTTTTAATGGGAGGAAGTTATATGATTGAAAGACAAAATTTCTAGTCACATCCTTGATTATCTACCTGTTTTGGGGTTTTTTTTTGTGTAAGCCCTTTGGCATTACATGCAATGCTCCATTTCTGCACAGTGCCTGATACATCTTGGAGGCCATTATTAATAATAGATAATCCAGCTAGACTTGCAAATTATTTTTTTTCCTTTTATTATACCTGCTCTGGCAAGCTTGACAGAGTAAAATATTCACTTAAATGATTCCTTGATTTACCAGAATGTAGCAGGTCAACATAGGCCAAAAACTTACATTCATATTTTAAACTGACCTCCCTAAACTAGGAAAGGTATTTAATTAAAACACCAAATCTCACTTTATTCCAGATAACTCATAAACATCCATTAGGAAGTTTATTCCTCACCCCCTGTTAGTGTGGGATTTGCTTCTTGGCTACTTTATGGCTCATTAAATTCCTGTTTTTCTCCTTGCTGGTGACAGGTGAGTTGGGCCATGCTGTAATTAAGGACAGTGTTAACAGCTGTACCAGAGACATATTTCAGTGAGGCTCAGTGGTGCTAAAACACCTGAATTAAGGTGTTCCATGAACTCAGTGGCTGCTGCTCTTCAGTAGATGGGACAAAACAGACATCCAGCAGCAGCAATATTACTGCTAGATAGCCAGGTGCTATCTATACTGTTGCTAGATTGCCATTCAGCCAACAAACACTGGCCATTCTACATTTTAAATGGGAAAGTTATCATTCTTTAGCATGGAGATTTACTCCTGAAACAGTTCTGCACACATTTGTACTCTAAATGCAGCCCGACAGATGAGAAATAAGTGGATATTTTTCAAGTGTAGTTGTCAAACGTCCATAATGAAATTATTCTCTTTCTGTAGGAACATGAGAGAATGTCTGTGTATGTGTCAGAGAAGGGGCTATCCACTGGGCAAATACAGAGATGACAATCCTAAAATACAACCAAAAGGGCCAAAAAACCCCAGAAATTAGAAAAAAAGAGAGAAATTACAATCTAAATGTACTGTTAAATGCAGAGGAATTACTAAAAGAAAAAACAAGGAACCTAAAAATACTAAGGTCAGGAGGGTTCTCATTAGAAATCATTCATTAAATAGTCAATGTGAACCTTTTGTCTTAATGAAATAAAAAATGAAATAAATGAAATCTACGGAGATGCTTAGGGGTGAAAGTTTGCAATCAGTCTTCATAACTATTTGTCAATTAAGTTCACAACAGATAAGAAAAAATGCATTGAACACAGCTGCTCTCAAGCAGTGTTTCCATTACAACCCACACAGAGTAAATCCTGCTGCTTTACCCTCTTCCCCTTCAGAGTGTGACACTTTGCTGTGTTTGTAAATCATCTCAATAAAGAAAGAACACATTACTATAGTTTTGCTCTGCAAAAGTCACTGCAGAAAAAAATCTGACTACACATCATGTCAGTTTTTGCTTTGCAGACAAAAGTGATAGGTGCATTGCTTATACAAGGATCATGACAAGCACATCAAATAAACTTCATTTTTCAGGGAGTAAACTGACAGTGACATTTCATATGGGGAACAGGGGACAGATTTTCAAATCTATGGAAATCTTTGACAGCTTAGATGCAAAAAACAGGCTAGGGTGCTGTAGACGTGTCAAGGAAGAATAAAATCAAACTTTTTCATAGACAATAGGAAAGATTTTACAATTTACATCTTTATAGGCTTGTTCACTTACTCTATAGCAAAGGGAATAATCACCATATTTTCTCAAATCAATCAGTAATTCATTATATCTTCCACTCTGCTTTAAAAAGGAGTGTTGACTACCCTAGAAGTTCAGGTGAAAGATTTCTCATGTTTTGCCTTTAGAACTTCAAATAATAAATCCAATTAATTAAAGACAATCACCTTTAATTGAATAACAATTCATTTTCAGTTCTGTGGGGCAAAGAGAGGAGAGCTTTATAAAATCCATAAAGGCAATTTCTGCAAGATGATATCAGTTTCTTTACCTCAGTCCCTGGAAAGTAATTGGAGTAATACACTGAACAAAGAGAAAGTTTAGATTTCCATTGTACTGTGTGGAAGCCAGATTACTCCAGAATCCTGAATACAAATTAATGCAAATAGTGCTGTTTCCCTTTGGCACAACATTATTTGGGTGGTGTAAAGCAAAAAAAAAAAGAAAATCAGCTTTTAATGGAGATGGAATTTGGAAGTGAAACAGTAATAGCAGTTTATGGATTTCAGAACTTCCTGTATGTTATGCTTTATTAAGATTTTGAAAATTTTAATTTAAAAGGATTCTATTTCTTCTGTTTTCAAAGATAAACTCTCTCTTGCACAAGGACTCGTGGCTGTCTTGTTTGTTCACAACCCAAGTGAAACAGCAAGACACCTCCCAAGGCATGAACAGCCCCTGTTCATCTGAATAGAATGTTAACATCCAAATGCAATTTTCACAGATTAAATATTAATAGGTGTATGGATAGTTTGCTCCAAACAAAAATTAGCTACTACTTTATTCTGTAAAGCTGCTAACTGAGGATACAGCACAGCCAGGGTCTCCAGGAGCTTGCAGCAGAAGATGGTGTGAGCAGTGGATATAAGCACTGACAGAGGGTGCTCATAAGAGATCACTATCAATAAAATAAACATGCTGAACGTTAAGAAAGATTTCACAGAATACCTCTGCACAGTTTGAGTTTAGCCCATTGCATGTGACAGCCCATTATCTTACAGTACCTTAGTCCTGTAATTATGTTAATTCCTGTAATGATAATGCCAATCAATATGGAAGATCTGCATATTGAAAAAACCCCAAGTATCCAGAACACACTCTATGTGTCATTCCAATATTTTATAAGATTTGCTTACACACAGACCCAGAGTTCAAGGCAGGCGAAATAATTCCTTATGATTAAATATATATGCAAGACTTGAATTGATTCTGTCATCATTCCAAAATTACCAATGATGAAGTGGAAATTATTTCCCTACTCCATGCAGGGAATTCCACTTTAGACACTTGGACTGTTCTCATGAATCTGGAAATCAAAATGTTCCCTCCCCACACTCCCAGGCACACTGCAATATCTATTTTATTGTATTTGCATGTTGATGTCAGAGGCTTTTATTTTTTCCCCAAGGAAAGAAATTCAGATATAGTTTGAATTATTCAGAGAAACAAATCAGAAAGGCAGCACTTGGTATAGTGCATAAAAACATGACTATTATAATTCCACAAAAAAAAAAAAAAAAAAAGCAATGCTTGAATTACTTCCTGTCTAAAATAAGATTTGAACACGCAGAAATAAACTATCTTTTGTTGTTCAAGTCTTCTGTGATGATTTTCTCTTCCTCACAGAGAGAAGAAACCCAAAAGTCATCACTTTCCTGGTAAGGACATGGAGGTGGATGGTACAGGAGATGACACAGACCAAGTTCACCCACAGTTTTGGATATCAGACTGATAACTGGTTTTGTAGATAAAGGAGATCTGGTAGAACCAACCCATCTGCACCTTTACATAAAGTATTTGACGTGTATTGGAAACTACAAGTTAATCTGCAGAAAGTGGTAGTAAAAGAATTGCAAAAAGTGATAAAAAGCTGCTTAAATATTACAAAACAAACATTGCAAAAGGAAAAAAAATGAACAGCGGGGCAAGAGGCTTCTTCTCCAGTGCTAATGGCTTCCATAAAAAAGGAGGTGCTGGTGGGAGGAAACTGAGAGCCACCACCTCAAAGGGCACTGGAACACCAAACATGAAGAATGAGGTGACCTTGAGAAGGATGGCAAAATGAAATTTAACACTATTAAAATTTAAGTGTACTAATAACAGGGAATGGTAGCCCAGGGGGCAGTTCATGGGAGAAGTTACAAGATGAAAATATCTTTGGAATGCTAATTAACAGGATGACTGCATCCCCAAATTCTTCCACCCCAGCAACTTCCATTTCCTCCCACATACTTCTTTTTAATGCCTCCATTTTCCCACCTCTTTTTCAGAGTATCCCCTTCTTCCTACAGTATATACATTTATAGAATTCCAGAGGGTTTCTGACTGGGAGAGAATGGGTCTCCACAGAACCACCCCAGCTGCTCCTCTCTCTAAACATTCCCAGTTAAAATGATGATGAAAGAGATAAATGCACTTTCCTGTTCTATACAGTCATTTTTGGAATTTTTCTATAGATATCGGGAGGGATTCATGCTCTAATTCAATACATGAGGGTCTTATCAAAGGGTTTGCACAATTCTTGTAAACAGCAATAAAAAAAATGAACTTAGATATGGGTGTAGAAAATTACTAAAGTTGGCTGGTGAAAGTAAACTCTGCAACAAGCGGACTAAAGGATGCTTGCTCCTTTGCCTAACAAAATGAATTGCAAAATACATTTTTTTTTGAGTTTTTTAGATGAATCAGAAGAATAAAAATTAGCAAATTAAAAGAATAATGTTGGTACAAAACAAATGCCATTAATAAATTGGCACAGAAATTAGAAAACTTAAGAACCATTAAAGGAATTTGATAGCTCCAAGCAGTCACAAGAATGATTTTTAAGACAGAGCCTGACATAAAGGATATTATGTGATATGGTTGCCAGAAACAGAGGCTGATTTTGTTTACACAGAAGAGTTCTATGCTCATAACTCTGAATTTGGCAAACTGCTTGTGCCTAAAATACATGACACACTTTAATCACAGGCATCTTTCTTGGTATATAGGAGAACAGTCACATCAGACATTTACTTTAAAATATTTATATAAATATTATATAAAATATTTATATATTCAGGCAGGCTTTATCCAGAAAAAAAACCACATTAGATCCTTACATCAATAATTTTACATAAAAAAACATTTGTGAGTTGCTGTTGTTTTATGAAAGAAACTATGGCTATTATATATAAATACATATATATATATGTGTGTGTGTGTGCAGGTTTTTGCACAAAACTGCATTTGAACAATGTGGATACTTGGAAAATAACCATAGACATTCTTTGGTCTTATTCTGCATCCAGCTTTGCAACCAACAGAACTATTTGTTATAAGTATGAACAAGAAAACTTCAGTGAGATATTAGCTGGTCTATTAATTGCACTGACACCACTTTGGAAAATAACCACAGACATTCTTTGGTCTTATTCTGCATCCAGCTTTGCAACCAAAAAAAAAAAAAATTATTTGCTACAACTATGAACACGAAAACTTCAGTGAGCTATTAGCTGTTCTATTAATTGCACTGACACCATTTATTCCAGGAGGGGCCAATTGTACCGTTCCCACTGAAAAATTCCCTATTCCAATTGAAAATTCCCTCTTCCAACAAAACATAACCTTTATCGCAGCAGGGGTGGCTGGAAGTTGTGCAGAGAGGAGCAGGAGGAGGTCACAGAGCTGCCCATCCCTGTCCCACCCAGCGAGTCCCCCATGCTCTGCAACTCACAGGGCCTTCGGTGTGGGCTTTATTCCATCTCCAAGTAAAAAAAAACCAAAAAAACAAAACAAAAAAAACCACAACAAAGCCTCTTGGGAATGCTGAAAGAAGATGTGATATGTGATGCAAGCAATGCACATGGCCCTGAGATTCCAGGATGTGTTTGTTTTGCAAAGAGGCTTCTCCTGTGAGCACATTAATTCTGAGAATGGGTCTTACATTGCTGCAGATCAAACCAGAAAGAGACAAGAAACTAAAGCTAAATATGTATGGCCCCGGAAAGAAAATATTTTATTTTAAACAAAGATTAGTTTTTAAGAAGATGGCTTCATGCTGTTCACGTATAGTTCAAGCCTTCCCTTATTATATAAAAATAAAAAATGTTGATTTCTTTGGATGGCTTGTCAGTGTGTGTCAGTTTGGGATGTTTATGATAAAATGTCAACACAAAGCTGCAGTATATCAGGCCCCTTGTGTTTTAGCCCATTTAGTGCTTATGGTTCTATCTCAGTAACTCTGTACATAGAAAAATGCATAACATTTTTCCCACTTGATAAGTCTACACTTAAGGGATCCTGGTGTATTGAAACAGTTATGCGTGCCCTGCAGGTTACTTATTTCCTTTTATCCCCCTCCTATTTCCAGATCCACATTTATTTTTGTTTTTAACAGAATTTAAAATTAAGGTTTTTTTAGAGCAGATAAAACAGCCAAGTGCTCACTGATGCTTTTAGGAAAATCCCTCTTTTGAATGCAAAAGCTGTTGCAGTTCCAGCAGATCACACAGGAAAGTCTAACAAGCTTCTGGAGAAGCACTGAGCTTTTTTTTTTATTATTATTATTATTCCAGTCAGTCAACTGACAACAGCTCCAACCCGGTTAGAAATCCTTTAAACTGCACTTCAGAAATCACCATCACAATTGCTACTAATTGGCAGTTTTGCTGGCAGGCTCAGGGAGAGAAAAGCAGCAGAGACTGAGGGGGCCATGGGGAGAGGGAGCCCCTCCTGCCCGTCAGGAACGCTGGGCAGAGCAGGGCTGAGCGTTCCCGAGGCTTCTGGAGAAAATAAAACACCTCATGCTCCATCCATACCTGCGGGTACAGGGCAGCATCCCCCTGGGCACAAAAGGTGCCACAGAGCCTGAGAATCATTTAGGAAAGGTTGCTAAAATATGATTTTAAATGGTTACTCTTGAACCTTGCTGCTGCAGGTTGTCTTTTGTTGCTTTTCTAGCTGACTGTGGGAAGGAAAACAATGCAGCCAGGGTGAAGGCAAGCCATGAGCTGCACAAATCTGAGCTGGGAGGGGATTAAACCCCGGAATGATTTGTTTAAAAATTTAGAAGCCTTTGTCTGGGTCTCCATGAAACTCTTAAAATGTGCTGTGCTTTGATTGCAATCCATAGCCCAGCCTTCCTGGGTGCAAACCCATTCACACAGCTCCTGTGCCCTTCACTGAAAATGCAAAACCCACTTCCACAAACTGCTAATCCCAAGACTTTGTTTCATTCGTTTTTGATTCCTAATGGCACGTTAGGACCACAAAAACAGCATCCAGATTTTGTTAGGAGCTTTTCGTGAGCCATTTATCTTGAGAAAGAGCAGGCCTTGACTGGCGTTCAGGCAAAAGCATTTCCAGTGAGTGAAATCTGCAGAAAGGATGTAAATTACAGAAGCAATTGCTCTGCTGACTGTGTGATATAATGGATTTCCCACTGGGTGGCAATTAAAGGATTGTGGCATTCCTTTCTTGGAAAGCTCTGCTGCAAGACAGCCCAACACAGGGATGTAGGTTTGCACTGTGCTTGGATTTCCATCCCAGCTGGATACACACAATATTCCCCATAACTGTGCGTTTGCTGGGGCTCTTGGGCTGCCTGGGCAGTTAAAGTGCACAAATCAAGTCAACCTGTCCACCAAGCTCAAGGAACACCAAATAAATTATTGTACTTATTTCCCATATTAATGGACAAATCGCATTTTCCCAATTTGAGAACATTTTGTCCCTGCTGGAAGCTCTCAATGCCAGATTGAGTGCAATAGCTGGAGGATATCCCTGCAGCAAGACCAAGACCTGCACCCACTGCTCAGAATTCTCTACCATTTTCCCTAAAGGTGTCTTAGTGGGATTAAAGCCTGCAAAGTTCACCTTATGGTGAACAGGTGAAGAATTGGAGCTCCAGCTCCCCCTCAGTTCCTGCCTGTGAGCCCTGGAAAAATTCATCCTGAGGATCCAAAAAGCAGCTGGGTTTGTCAGAGGGCTGGCCCTGAGCTGGGTCACTGCACAGCAGAGGAAACATCTGGCACATCCCTCTCAGGAGCAGGAAAACGCAGCCTGGAATTTGGAATGTTCCTTGGATCCATCTCACCCGGATGAAAATCCAAATTGCTTCACCATGGGGATAATGAATCAGTGCAAGGGAAAATCGGGTACCTAAGGCTCTATTTCACCTACTGAAAAAAACTATTAAACCAGACCAACCTAAAATTTACTGTTAATGTAGATGTCAGAAGGGTTAAAAACAACAACAAAAAAAAAGTAGTATCAAAACCCCACAACCAACCCAAAACCTCTTGGCATTTCTGGATAATTATGTAAAAATTGAACTCTTCTGATTATTAAAGGTTAATACGTTCTTGTCAATATACAATATATTTTGGGTAAATATTGTGAGATATGATGGTTTTGTGCTAGTCTAAGCCAGAAAAACTATTGTTTTTTAATATATTGGGGAAAAAAAAATTAAACTGCTTATTTTTTCCTTAGAGTTGCTGGCAGCAATAAATATGTTTTCTACTTACTGATTTATTTATTTTTCTGTCAAAATAAGAACATTTGAAGTATTTCCGCACTAAATATATTCAACTTATCAAAAATCATGTACGGAATGAGAATTGTCAGAATAAAATTAGCAAGATTTTCTTTCAGTGCAAGTCATAACAAACAGAGCTTTGTATTTGGCACAATATAAATCTTGCTTTAAAATCAAAATTTAACCTTTAAATAAACTGCAGAAGGAAAAAGTGGAATCCTGTTTTTCTGAAGAGGAATTTAGAAACAATATGTTGTTTTGCATATAATCTTAATTAATGGAAGTGACTGCACAAGCGTAATTACGAGACCCACATTTGATTGATACCTGATATTCAAGTGAAAAATGAGTAATCCTGTGTTTTTGGAAAAGGAAATGGTTTAATTTTTTTGTTCAGCATGTTAGTCAACAGCAGTAAGGACGTGCAGTATGAGAATTAACACCCACAAGGTTTTTTGTTTAAATAAATCTCTACACTTTCCACTGCCAAGTGGAAAACAGGAAATGAATTAATTACAAAATCTTAACAGAAATTTGCACCAAATTGAGCTCCTAAGGAAAAGTGACTTTAATCAGTCTTTTAGTTTGCTAGCAAAGACTTCTGCACATAAAATGGCCAAACTGAGAAATAATTAACAGAGGCAGGTGATTAAATCAGAGCAGTTTCCCTCTCTGGGAGTGATCAGTCAGCTCAGGAGAGCTGGGCTATACCTGATCTCCAGCACATCTGATTTTCATAAATGCCAGGTTACAAAATGCAGCTTTTCCTGTCTATCATCTGGAGTAAAAAGCAGTCCTAAATGAAGATTTAATTTTAGTTGCAGTTGCTGGTGGTTAATGGAACCTCTCACAGATTTCTCACATTCCTGCTGCACAGCCATGCCAGGTGGGCAAGAACCCAATATTGCTTGAAATGGTTAAAACCCTGGAATGGAAAACCCTGGAGTTTTATTGCAGTGAATTCCTGAATCAGCTGAAGTTCAGATCATGTCACACCATCAGATGGACTCCAACCTGTGCAGGCAGCAGCCCTGATGCCAGATGGGTTTGGCAATAGTGCATAGAGCAGTAATACAAATTAGATGGAGAAATCTGACACTGAAATCTTTCTGTCTCCATGATTTGGTCCATTCTCCTCCTCCAATTAAACCAGCAGTGGAATGATTGGGGATGGTTAATTCTTGTTATCTCTAAAAAATGCTGTGTCCTTAACTCTTGCCTTATTTCACAGGTACAAGAACATTGCACTGACTCCATTTCAGCTCTGAATTATCGTGAAGCCATGAATTCCTGCCCATCATCCCCCCATGGTCTGAGTGACATCCTTCAATTTAAGACCCACACCCAGGGTAACACAGGAGTGGAAATCTCACTGGAATAACGAATCCTTCAGCTGGCAGAGTAACCCCATTTTTGGGAAATGAAGACGTTCTTACAGACACTTCAAGATGCATTTTAAGAAGGACAACACTGTACTTGAGTTGTATGCCTAATTTGCAGTGCAAAGATAAGAAATCAACTGCTTGTTCTCGACTCATATTTTCAATGAGCTTGTTATTTGCTCTGCTCAGTGTTTATGCAAGAAAAATTGCTCATTGAAAAGTAAAGTAGAAAAGAACAAAGAAAAAACATTTTTAGCTTAATTTTAATTTGTGCATGCTGGGCAAACAGCATGAATTTCCCTGTAAAAATTATGTTGAAATTGGAGCCATTGAGCTCGGGAGTGTTCAATCTCAGTTTTGCTTGTTTAACCAGTTCTTGATTTCTGAGCGAGTGAATCTAATGCACCATGCTTGGGGATGTTTCTTACTGTATTTCATTACAGCTGCTGAGAATTTAAAGCAATTAGCTTTTCATGTTTTCCCTGTTTCTTTTTGTGTAGTGTTCCCTACCATGGGACTGCTCTTATTATCTTGTATGTTAAAGCTCATCAAATTTGTATCCTTGTTTGCCAGGCAGAAATTAGCTGTGAACTCTAGGAGCTGCTCTGGAGCTCTGCTCTGCACGTTCTGCCTGATTTCTGCAAATGCTGCTGCTCAGGGACCAGCTCCTGGGTTCCTGCCTTGCCTCAGGGCGTCAGCAGATGTTCTCAGTTTTGGTAACTTCACGTGAATTTGGACACCAAACTCTGTGTCCTTGCTGCTGTCAAAGTTATCTGAAGGAGCTTCCACACTCCAGAGCAGGACATGGGTTCTAACTAGTGAGTTACACCTCTGAAATGGTACAATATTAATTTTAGTTTGCACTAATGGAGTGATATTTAAGCTTTGGATCAATCTATTCTCTGTCCCTGCCATCCCCATATTTTGTGACCTCTTTAGATAACAATTCAGATATAAGCTTACACAAAAATTACATGCAACTGTCAGAAACTGAGAGGGGCATTTAATGATCTTAAAACATTCTCCTAAATTCTTTAGCACCGTTCCCAATCCTGTCTGTGGCATTCTGACATTGTGCACTTGGCATCACAGAACACAAACAGAATATCTTCATCTCTGGATGGGAACAAGATAGCCTGCACAATCAGCATCATTTCACAGAGATAAATCTTGACAGACACTTCAGCAGTTCCCAGCATTGATGGTGATGAGCAGTAAGCTTGAACTTGAATGTCATTTTTGTTTTCTGCCACTTTCTGGATACACAAAAATATGTAGGCAATAAAACTAGCAGTTGATGAAAAAGTATGACTTTTCCAGTTGTAGGAATTTCCTATTTGACTCATGTTAAAGACATGAAAAGAGAAGCCTGAAAAATCTTTTCAGAATTCAAAACCCAATTTCTACCCTGCTCGATTTTTACTCCATCTCCAGCAGTTAACAATGAGCCAGTTCACTCTGGTGCTCTTTTTGTTACAGATGGTTTTTCTGTAGAAATGACCTGACTCTCCTCTAATCAGAATGTGCAGCAGACAAATGAAGCTGTGTAAGTGTAAGTACTTCTTCAAGGCTGCTGAATGCCAAAGGAATTTAATCTTTCTGCCATTTGTGTGAGCAGTCCTGGGCTGGATTTCCTGGCATTGGGAGTGTGGGGGGATGGCAAATTTTGGCCCTGCAGAATCTGCCTGAGCCCTGATCCCTCCCAGCTCTCATAACCAGGGCAGTGCAGCCACCTCAGCTCCTGCCATTGTTTTACTAGTGATTTTTAGGAAATGGACTGAATTCTTCACACTCCTGAAGATTCAAACACCCCTCGTGAAAAAGTTGAGTATGGACATCCTTTACATTTTATTTCACATATCCTACATTTTATCCCACATATTACCCAAGTTTGAGCGCGGACTTAGGGTCCTTTTTTTCTTAAGACTGCCAGAAGGTTAAAACTTTAAAGCCTTTTTTTTTTTTTTTTTTTTTTTTTTTGTGGAATACAGTGAGTGCTTTACATCTAAACCTCTGTTCTGACAGTAAGCTGAATCTGGTAATCTAACAGAGGCAAAAAGCAGTCTCAGCAGACATGCTCCCACCTTGTGTTCGACCATATTAAGAATTAATACTTAGTCTTGCCATACAACCCAGCTTTAATAAAGCCACCTAAATCCTCTTGGCTGCTGCTTTGACAGGGCAGCATCAATCGCAGCGCTCCACTTTTGTATTTGCTAATTCAATAGCAGCCAGACAAGGCTCTCAGAGCTGCCTTTATGGGATAATGAGGCTTTTTACATAGTTTCAGTTTTTGCCATGTTGACAGAAGAAAAAAAAAAAAAGAAAAAAGAAAAAAAAAGCATCTTTGAGAAGGATGGATTTTAAAAATATTTTCAGAATAAATGCTTCCTGCATATTAAATGCTTCTGATAGGAGCAGCTGTTTGAACTTTCTTTAGAACTATTTAGTGTATCCTCAGGAAAGGTGGGCTTGGGTTGTGCCTCCTTTTTGTAGCTTCACTGGCCATTTTTGACAGAGGAGAAGCCTTAAAGTATCATCAGTTTAGAGTGAAGAGAAATCTAAGATTTCTAAAAGGCTTCTTGCGTCTCATATTCTTGCATTTTATATGATTTTCACATCTCTAAGACAATCTAAGACAATACTGCTACTTTTTGGCAGTTCCAATTACATTTTAATATTATAAAAGCATGAACCTACATATTTATCTGAGTGGAAATGCAGAAGATGGCTTGGTGCTGATCTGGTTAAACGTTGCCCAAGGAATTTGTCTCAAAAGCTCCTCTGCCTGCTGGCCTGCCCAGGCTCACTGGAAAGGAGCCCCACAGCTCCTCACTTGACTACCTTACCCTGTCTTTAATTATTAATTAGTTTGATTAAATAAGTAGATCTGGTCAAACTATTTTTTTCCCCCAAATAAATTGGAAGTCTGTTTTTGTTTTTTCAAATCCTGACTCAAAGGGTCAAGAGCAAAATTCACACTGATCTGACAACACCAAGATTATATTTATGATTGGGGAAGATAATTTTCCAAATTTAACACTTTTAAGTAAGTTTATTTTTCCCCCCCACCTTCAAGGGTCTACTCTGAGGTTGCTTCTTTAGATTCTTTGGAAGTTTTAGCACTGTTACATCTTTTTTTTTGTTCTCATTTATGAAGCTCTGTTCACTTCTTTTCCAGTGCATACTTAGTTATATTTGGATCTTGATTGGGAATTTTGACCTCTGAAGTATTTCAGCTTTAAAAATACCGGTAGTGATCAAAATAGTTCTGATTTGAAACTCATTAACATTTAATATTTAAAATCAAGAGTCTTTCAAGCCTGGCCTCAATCAGCAGTTCAGGGGCTATGGCAAAACTGTAGATTTTGTTGGATTTGTCCCTTAAATGAGTGCAAATACATCAGAATTTGCATTTTGTCCTGAATGCTGCAGCAAGTTCTGCCATGGTTATATGATACAGAAATATAGAATTTATGCAAATAATGGACAAAATAAGCCATGGTACTGGGATTTGCTTAATGAGCTGTTCTGGCTCAATCAGAAATGCTCACTAACAGGTAACACTGTCTCAGCAACACCACCTTTTGGTGTTTGAGTGCTTTTCTAGCATTCAGTGTTTTTAACATCAGAGCAGCTTCAGGTCCCACTGGCGTCCCCAGGGAAGTTCAGACCCAGCTTCCCCAGACTCTGCAGATTTCAGCTGTTTTGCTCACAGGGATGGTGACTTGCTTCCCCTCTGACTCTGTACTTTGACACTTAACACCTCCTAAATATTGTTATATATAGTTTTTTGATGAAACATCACTTCAGAGGCTTTACCTTTGTGACATTTCTGCAACTAGTTGATGTTTGGAACTGCACAGACAGCATTTATTAGGGGAAAAATAAAAAACCAACAAAAAACCAAAACCCCAAAGACGAGTTAGGGACTCTAAAACACCAATGGAAAGTGAGAGAGTAACAATCTAGAGCCTCCTGTCTCATTCTTGATTTTTTGCTCACCCTGCTGACACAGACCTTGTCTCTGTAACCTGATAATTTAGCTGTTTCAAGCTCTGCATCTTTTGACATTTACTGAGGTCCTCAATTGATTTATCTCAGTTAAGTACATTTATACATTGACAGTTCTTAATCATTTTTTCTTATCTGCCCAGTCATGGCTGCACAACCCAATCTCTCTCAATCTTCCAAGAAAGGATTCACCACAAATCACAGCCCTTAGGTAATAAACCCCAAAACTTACTGAGAAAAACCTGATTCACTTGTTATTTTTTTTTTTTTAAGTTTTCCTCACTTCTTGCCCAGTTTTGGAACCAACCTGAAGAGCCCCCTGAACAAATTTACTGTATAATAAAATTCAGCAGTGCTGCTAGCTCAATTTATGAGGTTAACTTGTGGGAAAACTTCCATAAGCAGAATAATTTGACACTTTGCTCCTTAAGAGCCACCCTGCTTCTGGCTGCAGTCAGGGCTGATGGAGCTGAAGCTGTCAGGGAGTTTGTCTCCTCTAATACCCAGGTGAATGTCGATGCCTGTTCACATTAAAACACATTTCTCATGCAACACAGAGCTGCTCAAAATGCGAGTTTGTCCCCTGCTGCTGCTGCTGCTGAGCCATCCCTTCACTTCACACACTTTTGCCCAGGGCCATGCTGGTTTCTATTCATAAAGGCTTCACATCAGGGTCCCACTGCTGCCTAATTGCAGCTGGGAACTCGAAAGAGCAGCACTGTGGCTTTTTCTAATGGGTTGTGCTTGGAAATTCCCATGCATAATATCCTGTGGCAGGATTTCAGATTGCTGTCACACACCAGAACTCGAGTCAGCCATTCCTGCCGTAATTGTGTTAACAGCAAATTGCCTGTTGCCGGCTTCTTTTTGCCCAGTAACCATTTGTAAAGCTATCACAGAGTTTTCAAAGTAGAGGCATGACCATATTTTCACTAAATGTGGCTATATTTTTCCCTGCCCTGGAAGTACAGTGGGAATGGCCTTCCTCAGCCTCCTAATTGAGGGATTTAGTGACTGCTGCACCCAGCAGCACTGCAGGTCACAGGCAGGGTGGGTTTACAGTCTTGGAGAACATCCCTGACCTCTGAGTTCCTGTCATGGCAGCACACTGAGACAATTATCAGCATTTTTAACTCCATCACAGCGAGGTTTGTGACTTGGACATGAAAACAATCAGGCAGGGCCGAGTCCTGACATGAGAGCAACAACTCACAGAGCTCTGAGTGCTGGGCTGTGCACCCCAGAGAAGTCAGCAAAGCATTTCCCACTCCTGGTGTAGTGTCACAGACATCATTTATGAAAATCCTTTCCTTGGGATGTTTCCTCCTGAGAAGCTGAGAGGCCTCAGGAACAAAATGCAAACAATGGTTATCTGCTGCTGGGGAATGCAACAGGTGCATCTGGGATTGGTCTGATGTGGTTGTTTCTAATTAATGGCCAATCACAGTCTGCTGGCTGGGACTCTCTGTCCGAGACACACAAGCCTTTGTTATCATTCCTTTCCTTTTCTATTCTTAGCCTGCCTTCTGATGAAATCCTTTCTTCTATTCTTTTAGTATAGTTTTAATATTATATATATAATAACATAATAAATCAGCCTTGTGAACCATGGAGTCAGATCCTCATCTCTCCCCTCATCCTCAGGCCCCTGTGAACACTGTCACAGGTGTAGGACAAAGAAACAATCAGTGTGAACTCTGCCATCATCCTTGCACCTGATCCTGTTCCCAAAAAGGGTTCTGACAAGGTGAAACCCACTATGACTGCTGCTAATTTCAATGTGGCATTATTGCCTTGTTATCTACACCCGTCTCCAAGCACAATGCGGCTGTGATTGTCCTTGTGTTACACATCATCATTAAAGAAATTGAAAAATAGACTTTTTAAATACAAACATTGCACTCTGAACTTTGCTACTCAAGTGCTGGATGCACAAAATGACTGAAAAAAGCATAATATTTCTTTATGCCAGTCTAACTAGTGGCATAGTTTTGCTTTATAAACAGCAAATATGAGGAAAGGAATGGTGATAACATAAATTATCAAAAATTTTATATTTTCTGTATTGCATTATCAACTCAATATCTGGTTAAACTAAATTAATTACTGCTAAGAGCTACAAGATTTTTTAATATCAATAAACGGAAGCTGTACCAGAATTGTCCCTTTTTAATGAGGTTAATATCATTAAATGAAAACCCCCTCATATAATAGGTAGACTTATTTGAGAATTTTACATTAAAAATTATTTAAAGTTTAAAATTTAGAGGATAATCAGACTCAGATAGACTTAGAACTGATTTTTATGTAATTCTAAAAGCACTCCCAAAAGTGCATGTGACAACAGAAGGCACATTTTTCATGTGCTGGAAAGCTTCTACTTAAAGAACTTATTTGTCTTCTGTTTCCAGCAACCTTTTACTTATGGCCAACAAGCTTTAGACACGTGATGTATAGCAGGAAAATCTAATACAATTAACATGCAGATATAATTCACTGAGAAAAAAATTCTTGATAGATCTGGAGCACTTGAAGGTTATCTTGCTACACAATCACACATTAGAAATGCTAAACTGATTTTTTTTAAATTACAGTTTGCATTGTTCTTCTCTATCTGACTAGAAAATGTGTTTGTTCTCAGATTTCAATAGGGAAAAAGAACCACTTGTAATGCTGAGATTCATGTGTGACCCTCCTGATTCCTCTCTTTTAAAGTGAATGGGGGCTAGAAAATAAGATTTGCTGATCAGCTGGTTGATACTATGAGAAACTCTATAGTGATTGTCACTGGGATGTGTAAATGAACATAACAGAGTGCACTGAGGGTGTGATAAAACATTGTTAATCACACAGATGGAGCTGGCCTCACAGGGAAAGTTAAGACAAAGGTAAAGCAACCAGAGCTGCTCCTTTAAATCTCCAATTGCCAGATTTATTGAATTGACAGCCTTATTCACTTGTGTGCTTATTTCCACATTTCAGTGCCTGACCCTGGGTGTGAATCTGTGCCCGTCCTACACCACCACATCCACCTGGAGTGGGAATTGCCTTTATTTGATCAAGTCCAGAGCCTCACCACTGCAATCATGCACTTCTAAAAGGGGCCCTTACTGTTCAAATGAATCCCTTCCCTTTCTGCATTTTACCTGCTGAACTCAATATATATCAGCACATTCAGTCATTTCAAAGGAAGTAGTTCCCCATCAAAATGCAGGGTTAAGTGGGACCAATCAATATAAAATATACAGCAGGGATAGGGAAAAAAAGTTCAGGTCAGATACTTTGAGAGATATAAAATGTCACAGTTAATTTTTCACTCATCTAGACTGAAAAGAAACTGCTGAATTATCTATGAAAGTGAACTAACTTTGATACTTTGACATAAATGCTGCATAACATTATCCAAAAGAGCAGAGCCTCTCCGTTATTCCATTATTTACTCACTCACATGCAATATTCACTATCACAAACATAGATGTAGATGATATAGATATAGATATTTATATGTACAGAATCTCTGAGCCTCCCAAATGATAATATTATAGAACAGTGTTAATTTGGGGAAATAGAGAGGAAAATGTGTCCAGTGGAAGCAAAGGCTGTGTGTACAAAATGCTGCTTGGCTCTCTCTGCCAGGCCACCTCTGTAATGCTCCCACAAGTCATGCAAAACCATTTCTGTGCCCAAAGTCTGGCCCACTGCAGAGCAAATCATTGTTTTCTACAATGCTAAACTTAATCAGCCAAATGAAATGAAATGAAATGAAATGAACTTCTGCCAGCAGCACTTCCTCTGAACTTTATTCGGCCGGCTCCGTTGCCAAATTGTTTTCCCAATCTTCAACTGTTCCAGTGACTGGTCTTTGAACAGCAAACAGCCCCCACTTGTTAAACTCCTTTGAAAGTTTTTCTTTGGGTTTTGTTCCTCTCAAGTATTCACCTTCAGGCTTCTTGAAGCCAAATAAAAATAATTCCTGGCCCGTGGTGACGGCGACTCTCACACTGAACCTCCAAATGCTTTGGCAAATTCTCTGCCCATCAACTTTAAATCAGACATGTCCATCACCTCAAAATACAAAAATCTGAATGCTGCCAACCATTTCTAATGGCCTGACAACCTTTTGCCATCCTAGACCCTACATCAGTAATATTTTCCCCTTTGTTTTTACTCAGACGTTTTCCTAACTTCTCCTGGTGGTAACTATGGTGACAGTGATGTGGATGAGGAACAAATCAAAATGTATCAGATAAGACAGAGCCCCAGCAATGTACAGAGATTGTGTGGCTCACGCTACCTTAATTTGCATTTAATAATTAATTAATCACATTAGGATTTCTCATATAGAGACACAAAAATGCTGGGACCCAACTGGCAGCCACCAAGTTTCTGCAGCCTTGAAAATGAATTCAGGATTGAATTACACACACACACACACATACAAAAAAAAAGCATCAGTCATACTAAGCACCCATCTGGAAATTAAATGTCAAAGATAAATGCAAGAGAGGGGAAAAAATCAAATGAGAAAAAGTCAGTGTGCTTTCAGGAAGACACAGTCTGTTCTGAACAAAATTACCAAAGAAATGAGATATTTGCTGAATACCAAACACTTGCTCAGAATTTTCTTTTTTTCATATCATGACCACCTCAATGTCTGTAAAACACAATCTTTTTGTAAACTCTCAAAAAAAAAACAAAAACGTATGACATCTTTCAGGGGAATTCAACTCAGGAAAAAAATCCTTACACTTCCATTTTACATCTTACAGATTTCACTATATTGATTGATAAGGAAAACCTTAATCATTATCTGTATATGAATATGTACTTTTCCTTTTGTTTCTTGAGTGGGTTTCTGCCCTCCATGCACATCTTGCAAATGACTGTCGTTAGATAAGTGATCAAAAGGGCCACACTGAAAAATGCAAACTTCTATGTGGTTTTCCAAAATGCAGCAAATAGCCAGATTAATATGTGAAAAATTAAAAGCTAGCAAGCCCAGAGATGACAGATCTGAAGAAATGGCAAGGTAGAACCAGAACTCCAAGGAGGAGTTTTGAGGAAGAGTAAGGGCTCCTCTCTGTATCATTTATTCCAGTGGCTTCCTTCAAGCTTTTTAAACTGCATCACTACTATTGACAATATCCAGAATTATCTGTGTGGGATATTCAAACTTCTGTGGGAAGTGGGAAACAACCACCATGAGCTGAGCACTGAGCAGGCTGAGAGAGCAGCTCTGGAGGGTCCTGACAACCCCTGGAGCTCCCAGCTGCTCCTCTGGGAGATGTGGCACAGGAAAGGAGCAGCAGGAACAGCAAAGGAGCTGCAGGAACAGCAAAGGAGCTGCAGGAACAGCAAAGGAGCAGCAGGAACAGCTGGCAGCTCCATGGGCTCACACCCCACTAAGGGAAGTGCCTGTGAGCATCTGCAGGGCTCCAGTGCAGAGCCTAAAGGCTGAACACCAGGCATCCTTGCAGCAGCATTTATCAGAGTTGTTTAACATTATTATTATTATTATTAATATTATTATTATTATTATTACTACTACTATCTTTACAACAATATATTATTATACATTATTATTTTATTATTTTATAATTCATTGATTCTGATGTTTTTATTTTATTATTTTTATTAATTTATTATTTATAATTTATTTTTATTTTTACTTTTATTTTTAATTTTATTATTATTTTTATGGCTACTATTATTGCATCACCTGCTTGCGCTTTGGTGACCTGAGATCCCTGATCCCCTACTCACAGAGCTAATGTGAGAAATGGAATTCTGCCTAAAATCTCCCAGACACATTCTAAGGCTCAGCATCCACACACATTATCTTTGTTTGATGGAGTTTATCAGCTGTTAGGTCACTTCTCATTTATCTCTAATGTGAAGCTGTAAAATCTTGAAAAATTCACATCAAATTCAAGTTTGGGGACCTTAATCCCAGCTTGTGCTGGGTGCAGGGGTCAAGCCCCACTTTTGTCAGCTCTTACATCAGAAGTGGAGAAGCACAAGCACAAAGTAATGAGAAATAAATAGTTATGGAGCCATGCCTATCCCTGAACAATTGTTTACTCCTGCTCTCCTCATTTCATTATGCACAAGCTGATGGCAGGATGAAGGGGCTGCTGCAATAAAATAACTTTCACGATCCCTTCCCCAATCTGCAAGTCTAAACAAGGTGAAGGTGTCATTGAGAGCTACACAGCAGCACCAGGGTTTCATGCTCTGCCTAACCCAAGCCTCTCTTATTTACTCCAGGTGAGAATTAATGGCTGGTTCACACTTTATATGCCAGATTTGAACTTTTTGTTTCCCGCAATTCTTTAATCTGCGCCAAATTCCAGTATTTGAGCCTTTGGTGCCTCATTGGTTTGTCCCTCTGCATGGAGCTGTCACAGCTCCTTTTTGTTTCACACCTGAGAGAAAATTACTGCAATTCTCAATGCAGTTTTGATTTCTTGGAGGTACCTGAGGATCAAATGCAGATCAAATGCCTCGATCCAGCACAGCACTTTTTTTCCATAGAGCAGAAAACCATCCTAACAAATGCACTTGGTGAAAAAGATTGGTAATTCCATTGATTTATTGGGGAAAAAAAGCCCCAAACCAACAAAATTAAATATGTCTGACCTCATTTTGAGAAAGAGCAGGAAACACAAGAATATGCAATTTCCCTGAAACTTTAAGGAAACATTTATAGATCCCATACTACAAAGGTGAAGTTCAGATTGTTCTTACTTTTAGTAACAATTTAAGACAGAAAATAAATTTTCTACCTAATTAGCAGGAAATTTCCTGAGATAGCCATTAGGGGAAAAGGCCTATGAAAGCAGTACCATACTCAATTAGCAGGGATGCATTCTTAATTAAGTTCAAGCATTGGGAATGGTATATGGTGCAATGCTACTATTGAATTAATAATTTGTAAACAAGGCTGAGGGTAGAAACTACAGAGTACAATTCTTATGAAGAATCCACTCTAAAAGCAATTATATATTATATTTATTTTAAATTTGGTATTTTATGACCTTTAACCTAAACTAATTAAACTCAGTAATAAGATTAGAAAACACAGTGTCTGTCCACTATAGAAGCACTTAAAAAATTATCTTTGCTTCAGAAATGACCAGCCAAAATCATTAACATGAGAGCATCGCTGGAATGAAATATTTATTCAATTTCTGCTGAAGAAATGGAAGCAATTTTTAAATTATTTTGACCACATACAGGGAAGGAGTAGAAATATAAACATGTTTATTCTGCTGCTTCTTAAATCACACAAAAATTCCAGCATCCCCTGACACCCCTGTGATGGGTCTACCTTCACCACAAGTACCCCTTTATTAACAAAAAAACATTACTGGGACATTTTATTAAAGTTTCGCCACTCTCAAAGCCTTTCTGCAGGAAAACCACAATTTCTAATCTAAGAACCAGATTCTTTCTGGGGCTCTTTCCTGCAGGTACAGGAGAGCAGCCAAGAGCAGCAGCGACCTGCAGGCATTGTCTCCAACAGGATTGTGCTGGACATCCCTGCTCTGCTCAAAGCCCTGCACATCCCTGCCCTTTGCAGCTTGCAGGGATGCCAGTGGCACACAAAAGCACTTAATGCTTCCCTCATTCTGCTGGGAAGAGGAACAAGGTTTCTCTTGGCTTTCCTATATAAATAAAGATCAAGAATGAAATATTTACTTACAAAGAGTGTTGTGCTGCTTTTCCAGTGGCATTTCAATTTTCAGGCTGGGTGACCTTCAGAGGCTCTCTGCGACCTCTGTGTTTCTGTGGTTGCAGTATTTTATTTGCAATATTTCCTCCAATTTGGGGGAAGTTTAACGTGCTGGCCATAAACGGTAACACCCTGGTGGGAGAGAGGAGCTATGGAAAGCGGTGCTCACTGCTTAGTGTGCGAGCAGAAATGAAATCATATAAAGAATTTTCTACATCTCTGACTGGTTTTTATTCATGTCATCTTGGAGAAGAGGGAAAATGAAATTTTAATGTTAGATTTGTAGCTATTATCACATATCCAATGACAGATATGTAGATGAGTTTTCATATTCTGAGGGCTGTTCAAGGAAGCCATTAGTCCATTCCACTTGCCTTTACTGGCACATCCTAAAATCAAAGGCTGGCTCCAGCCTTAGGGTTTATTTATATTGCAGTAGAACTGAAATTACTAAATAATCATACATTAATGTCTGCAGGGTCGTTATTTAGCCAAATCAAGGCATGAAAAATAAGATTCCCCAACTCTGCAATACCTTTGGCTGTCAGGAGCACAGAGTGTGACAAACACACCAGGGAGCCACTGTCAGCTGGAACCACAATTTGGGCCCACACCTCTCCTTGGCTCACCCCAAGCCTCCACATTTGCTAGGTGAGAAATTCCCAACATTGTTTCCTCTGTCTCTGAGAGGAAAAGCTCTTAAAATATGAATTGGTCTCCAGCTCTGTCAGCATGACAGAGCTCTGAGGCGCTTTCTGCATACAAATCCCTGCCTGTCATCACGTTTTGGCATAAAGCTGTTTGGGTTGCTGCTGTCCCAGCTCAGGCTGGGCTGTGTGTGACATGCAAACATCCTGTGCAAACACAATAAATCTGATGTGTCCAACCCCAGCTCTGCTTTGCATGCACAAAGGGTGGGAAATGTGACTCACCCTGGGAATCTGGGCTGGGGAACCTTGGTGATTCCTTCAAGCCCTGAGCAGGGACCACAGGAACACGGAGAATAAATAGCAGCAGAGAAAATTTTCCCTGGGGTTTCATTATTAATCTTGGATTCCTTCATGTTAACCATGGATTAAGTGGGGGAAGAAAGAGACTACCCTGAGGCACCTGTAACTTCTGGCTCAATGTTTTAGTTTAGCTACCAATGCAAACAAGACCGTGCATTTTTAGGAAAAAAGAACATAATTATCAATTCACTTATTTTTGGAAGCAGAGGCACCTTCAGCAGTAAATACTAAGCACTAGCTACAGCTCATTGCTGGATGCCTCATGGGGGATGCCAGAACAAGCAGATCCCAGGCTGGGTGCTTTTGGCAGGATCCTGCTGCTTTCCTCACTCAGCTCGTGAGGAGGCAGACTGGCAATTTGACAGGATTAGAACCTAATTTCATTTCAGCTTTTAGTCATCCATTCATTCTTTAGTATCTGATCAGCTGAAGAATGTGAAAAGTTACCAAAATAGCCCAAATACGTGGAGTATTTTTATTAATTTCAGCCTCAGAGCCATTGCTTTTCAGTGTACTCTGCATTCAGAAGTGTGTGCAGTAGTGGTCCTCACCAGTGAAGAAATGCATAGTTACATGTTAATTTGGAAGTCACTCATTCATATTCATGAAAAATTGCATACAAAATATTGGATGTACCCTAGCCAAAGGCATCTATCCACAGAATATGCCTTGTTAACTTTGCAAGGAAATGGGACCTGAAGATATTACCAGAGATGAAGCATCTGGTGACGGAGCCATTTTTCCAAATGCCTGTGATTGAACTGCATTGCTCCAGCAGGTATGCAGGAGTGCACGCTGAATGCATTCTCAAAGTGACCCTGTCAAGCTCAGAGTGACTGCATCTTCTCCCCCTGAACTTTTGATCAAATGCTCATGATTACTTGCTGATTTTGTCAGAAACTCCATCCAGGCATGAACACTGTACCTGCTGCAGCAAGGTCGCGATATCACAAGTTTCCTCCCCACAAAATAACCTGCCATTAAGAGCTCATTTTTGCCATTGGAATGCATCCACGGGTGTTTTCCTTTTTACCCACAGGTTAGCAGATGCTCTGGTTGCCAGTGAATGCTAAGAACCCATGGAAGTGCAAAGGAACATTCCCTATGCACAGCCTGGGGTGTGAAATGATCCAGGCAGCACATCCAGCTCTGGGACAGGGAGAGCTCCCATGCCCTGGTGGGGCTCAGTTTCTCACACCTCTAGCACTCTGAATATCCACTTCATCACTGCATTTATCCCATCAGAACACAAATTTAGGACAAACCAACCCCCGTAAATTGTTACCTCCTGTGCTCATTGGTTTGTTGGGATGTATATACATTATATTAGCAGGGCATCTTATTCAAGGCTGATATTCCCTGTTAAACCTTCTTTTCGGATTATTTTTTTGACTCTTTTCTATTGTTTTTGGAATAGGAGGAATGAGACAATTTAATTGTATTAAATAGACCAATGACAGTAGAGAGATATTTTTGAGACATCCCATGTTTACTTCCATTGTTCCTTCTTAGAATCTTAAGGGCTTATTCTTACTCCACTTGCACACTTAAGTTTCCGTTTCCTTTCTCTTTGGAAAAAAGGAACAAAGGAAGTAAAACCAGACTTCTGTTTTATTCTAGTAGTGCTTCAAATTCATCAACAGAAGCTGCAAGAACAACTGGTCACTGCCTGCAAAATTTGCAGCAACTTCTAAATCAGAATACTGATTTAATTAACTCTGAACAGATTTTAGGATGTTCCCCATAAAAATGTCAATAAATTTATTTCCTGGAAGAGGTTTGGTTTGGTTTTTCATAGTTTTTTTTTTTTTTCCCATAAGCTGTAAATCCTCCCCTTCTGTTTCCTCCCCACGCTGCCCTAATCCATTACCTCATTCATTGCATTTTGTGAAGTGTAATTACCAAAGTGTAACTGTTTCATAGAGATATCAAGAAATAGATAATGTACTTTTCACAGAGCACATTGTAGTCTAGAACTGTTTAAAACCAGCAGTAACAGCAAGAGGGGATGGAGGACAAAGAGTTCATTTCTCCACCTGAAGAGCCACACCACCACTGCCACCATAAACTTTTATGATCTTCAGTAGAAACTTGGCTTTACCTACTGAGGTACAGAAGAAAACTGTTACTTGCATTATTTCCTAACTGCATGGTCCAGACTTTTTTGTCCTTAATGTGCCAAAACTATTGGCAGCTTCTGTTGAGTGCTGAAAGCCAGAATTTGCTCTTAAACCATCCCCCTCTAAGCTCAGTCACAGAGCTCTTGAGCTGCATTCCCTATTTCTCCACTGTAAGTCATAAGACCTCATATGAGAGAAAATGCAGAACCCTTGAATTAAAAAAAAAAAAAAAAATAAATAAAAAGACTGAAAGGAAACAACTTGTCATCACATTTTCTATAAACTGCACTTTTCATCCTCTTTTACTGTTTGTTTCTTGTTTCTTTCCCTGAACTGAATATAATTCTGGCAGCCCTTTTTTGTCTGCAGTCTAAATAGGTCCTTTCTCCTGGACACTTAGGCAGTTGTACCTGGCAGAGCATTAGGGGGTAAATGCTTTTAATGAGGCTCCTTCACCTGTGCAGCATTTGAACTTTCTCCCCAGGGAGGAAGGAGTGGTGCACCCCACAGGGAGTATTTTGATTTAATATTGAGACTCTTTTGCATAATAGAATACAGAAAGAGCAAAGTACTTATGCTGTTACTGAGATTTAATACTGCTTTTATGAAGAGTTCTGTGGCTATTTTAGGAGGAAGGCACAAAGGGTTTTTAAAAATAGAACCAAAAATCATTAGATAGTAAAGGCAGTGGCAGAATGCTTTGATCATTTCACGGAATCCCTCCCTCCTGAAGGGGCTGTGGATGAAGCACCTGGTGACAGAGTCTGAGGGCATTGCTGCAGGTTGGGAAGTGCTCAGTGTTTAGCTGGGCAGAGTCAGTAAACTCCTGACAGATGAGTTTCCTTGAGACAGCTTTCATGAAATGCTTAAGGAACCAGTTCTGCCCAAGCCACTGAGACATGAGGAATTATTTAATAAATGCTGAGCTTTCCTTAAAGTCTCCCTCCTTGGCCCCTCAGTCTCAGAGGAAAATACCTGCTTACAATTATTTACCCCATAACGTCACAATCCTGTCACATTTCCTTGTAGCCTGATTTCACTGCACCCCACAAGCTGAGGGACGACTTTTGTGTATATTCTGATTATTACAGGTTGTCAGACCCATGTTACAAAGACATCTGTCATCACAGACCAGGTTTGACACCAGCATGAATCCTTGCCCAGCCTTGAGTAGAATGCCTGTTACTGAGTTAGAAATCTATTTTATGTAACAGAAGTGTTTGATGTACCAGAGGATGACACGGGTGACAACATCACTGATGGCACCAGCACAGAGTGTTGGAGCAGCTGCTCCTCAGCTCTGCAGAGTGCCCTGATGTGTCTGCAGCCCTGCCAAGGACTCTCCCTGCCCCATCCAGCCCCAGTTCCAGTGGCACACTGAGCCCTGCTGCCCTGCCAGCCTCACTCTGCACCTTCCCCAGCCTTGACTCTCCACGGGAAAAGCAGCTGAGCTCTAAATCACCTCTGGCTCATCACACACTGAGACTAACACAGAGCTTTGTTTTAAATCTCAGCTTACTCCTGTCACAACATGGCACTTGGGCTTGGAGGCTCTTCCAAGAGCTGTTCTCTTTTAATCCCTTGGCTGGGGTTGCTCCTGCCTCTGCTCCTCCAGATGTGTTCAAACTTTTTCTGTGGGATCCTTTAGCTCCATTTCCTGCCTCAGCTTACCACTGCTGTATCTATCTGATTCAGCTCCTTATTGAATTTATTGCCCTATGGTAAATATAATCACACCCAACAAATTGAAATTTAATTCAACAACCAAGAATTTGCCTGAATGACAAACACCAAAACTGTTTCCTGGCAATGACAGGACTCACAGACCCTCCCTGTCAGGATTCAGAAGAGAACATGCCTTGTCCACATTTCTCCTATTACCAGCACAGCCTTTCTCACAATATCACACCAGACCTGAAGAACATTTTTAGGAGAAGTTTCCAGCAGTTGCCCTCCATGCTGGATTTGAGTTACAAGAGACACAAATCTGCCAGAGATATAATTGTAAAAAAGTTTTATAACAACCAGAGTTTCAGGCAGAGTTAATGAGGAACAGCACTATCACATGGACTCACAAAATAGATATGAAACTATTTTCCATCCTATAATAATTTTTTTAATGCAGGACTTGCTAGAGTAATTTCCTCATGCCATTATCAGAATAATAGGGCAAACATATCAGAATAAAAATAAATAGTTTGATAACACAGAATTGTAACCCAAAAAAAAAATCAAAACTCTCTTTTTTTTCTTTTTAACTTAACATTTTCTCTTTTTCTGTAGCAATTGTTAAACACTCCAAAATTGTCACTTTAAGTTGTGTAGGGTTTTTTGGTAGGTAGGAACTGAATCCGGAGCATATGCCAAAGCACAGCAGGTTTTTGAATATTCACATAAGCTCAAGAACAAATTTCTTTTGGTCACATTTTCCCAGTGCTTTTATTTTTGGCTGATTCTTGCCCATAAAAAGTTTCAAATTAAAGAGACACTTGTTTGACACATTGTCTGCAATAGTGCCTCTGAACACAGTGATTTGCTCAGTATTGACTTAAAGAGCAATTTATTCAATGAAAAGACTCTGAGGAAAACTAGGATGCTTCAGGAATAGCATGAAGTATTGACCTAATCCAAGCTTGCTT
Source organism: Melospiza melodia melodia (assembly GCF_035770615.1). Taxonomy (NCBI): domain Eukaryota; kingdom Metazoa; phylum Chordata; class Aves; order Passeriformes; family Passerellidae; genus Melospiza; species Melospiza melodia. The sequence continues at coordinate 18,339,049 of NC_086209.1, read as the reverse complement.
AGACAAACTGGCAATATCTAAATTGAAATAGTACGTCTGGAGGCAAGAAGAAAAAAACCTGGTGTCTCTACAATTTACATATCCTCCCAAGCAGCAGCATAAAATAAAGCCTGAGCTGCTGCTGCAGTGCAAACCTTCTGGCTGTGTGTAAATCTGCAAAAATCCAGGCAGCAGATCCTGGGCTGACACAGCCTTCAGAGAGAGGGATTTACAGCAGCACGGGAGCCAGCCCTGCTGGGGTTTTCTGGAAAGCTCTGGAAGCGCAGTTTGTGTGACCCCAGGATGGAATCACTGGGGCCAGGCTTGGGCTCGCTGCCCCAAACCTCCACAGGCACAGAGGGAGCCACAGAGTGAAAGGCACTTCAAAAATGTGCTTTACTGTTGGGGAAGGTGAAACAGGAAAGCCTTATAAATATGATTGCCTGGCAAAAGAGTTTGAGAATATGGAAACTATGAGAGAGATTGAAATGAAAGCAAGCTTTGAGATCCCTCAGTTACTGAACGACTGGAAAACAATAAAGGCGATCCCCTTTTGATGGAACAACACCCTCTGCTTGCAGACAGGCCCAAGGGTCAGAGCAGACCCTACAGCTTGGCAGAAGGGGCCCAAAGAGGAGGTTTTTAGGGTTTAAAATGTAACACAGTGTGGTAATGTAATGATTCTTACAGGCTGTATGGAAATGCTGTTGGATTTGTATATTGTACTAGATTGGTTAGTGAGAATCAGAATATTCAGCACAGAAGAAGATTTATGGTATTGTGATGGGAACGTCACTGTCTCTCATCCTCTTTACCACGCTCTTGCCTTCTCTCCCTTTACTTCTCTCAGGTCTGCTCCAAGCTGCGGCTGCAGCTCCCAGCAGGGACCCAGGCCTTTGCAATAAACCACAAGTTCTAAGACCAGAAGAAGATTTATTGTATTGTAACGGGAACCTCGCCCTCTGATCTTCTCTTTTACTCTCCCATCCTCTCTTTACCCCTCTCTTGCCTTCTCCCTCTTTGCCTCTCTCTTCTCTCGGGCCTGCTCTGAGCTGTGGCTGGCAGCTCCCAGCAGGGCCCTGCACTTGGCCCTCTGCAACAAACCCCAAACTCCAGGACCTGCCTTCAGAAATCTCTGTCGCCATCCATCCCGACCATCCTACCCCCTGATGCTCCAACAGTTTGATTTACTGAATCACTGCATTCAGGAATTCAGTGATTCCTGAATTCCTGCCCAGCAAATCCCACCCCACCCTGCACATCCCCCTGTGCTCTGTGAAGGCTGCACGTTGTTTTTTCATTACACCCTTTTCACCATGAGACACTGAAAATCTATTTGCCACCTGTATATAGTCTCTGTTATGCCCCAAAACCAGCTCCACTCAGCGTTTCTCCAGTGAATAGTTTTGAAGGAACAGAATGTAAAAAAAACCTCTCCTTACTGCGACTGCACTTGTAATAAACCAGTTTTTTCTTCATTGTTCTTGTTATTCTTCTAGATCACTGCAAATTTTTTTTCAGGCTTTTCTGCTTTCATTTCTAATTGAGTATTAGAATGTAATTGGTTTGTTTCTATTAAAAGCTAAAAAAATAAGTAAATTATTTACTATTTTCTACCTAAGATCACATGGAAAACACAGTATTTGAGATTGCAGATTCATGAGTTTAATCTTAAACTCCATGTTAATATTATTGAATCATATATGAGCAACAATAATCAAGATTGCAGACATTATTATTTTATGTTTAAGGGCATTTTCATTGAAAAGTTGACTACTGTAATGCAATAATCCTACACTTTGGAGTGAGCTTTATGGGTCTAGCTTTATGAATATGCATGGCAGAGCTGTTTTTCTTTTTCTAACTTTATCTAAAAAGTCTCATATGCTAATTCTCACTGCAGAGAATCTCTGATGAGCCCTGAATTTACTTCTAAGTTTTACTCTCATTTATTACGGACTAACGTCAGAACACTTTTTCTCAATGTTCAAGAACAAAGTTTACTGTGCTCAAAGGCCAAAATCACATGGAAAAGTCCAAACAAAACCCAGAGTATTTGGAATATGCAATGGCATAACTATCTAGAATATGTTTTTCCTGTAAACAACATTAATTTTAATAATATTTTCACACTAATATCTGGTGCAAAGTTAGTCATTCTTTCTTGATCTTTATTCTGGGTCATTCTGCTTACAAAACCCCCATGCAACAGCTTCTTCTAATCACACTGGTAGTTTCAACCAAAACTTTTACAGACTATGTCAAATTACCAGCTGGATTTTCAGGAAATTCTTCTTTTCAAACTCTCACTCTGAACCTGATCTCTCCTATTTTTGCCCATGTGGTGGAACATCATTAATTGTATAAGGAGATAATGTAGCACTGTGAGTACTGGATAAAACACTCAGAGTTCCTCCAGGTAGGTTTGATTATTACCCCACACCTATCCCTAATTTACAATACTCTATGGGTTCTTTACTACTTGGAAATGATAACTAACTTTACACTTTTAGATAATATTCTAAAGTTGTTGATGCTAACACCTTGCTTAATTTTGGCCATTTTAGCTCTAGAAAGTATTTTGGTTGATGTTCTCAAATTTCCTTTCTCACCTCAACTTTACTGGCTTCTTTGGGTGAAGCAATAAAATTTCCTTATTTGTGTTTTTACAAAAATAGGAGCCCTAATTACCAAATAAAAAAATGCTCATAAAGAATAAAACACAGGCAAATGGAAGACAGATGCAGGTTCATTCCACAGTAGGATGAAATAAAACACATGAAGTGACAAGATCTCAAAAAAATCCCAAGCATGGATGACTTTTAAAGCATCTGATGGCTCAGGTAAGATGAGAATGGCTTCAAACTAAAAATGTGTGATTAAAAGTTTGGTAAAAAGAGTTTGAGTTGAGCTCAGGAGCTGGAGAGGGGTGAGACTGAGAGAAAGAGAGCTCCAGACAACCTTAATTAGGATATTGCATAAACCAACAGAAAACAAAGAACAGAAGCTGAGTTTTCAGGAGTTTGGTGATTTTAAAGGTTGAGAGGCTTAAGGCTTAATCATGTTTTTATTGTCAAGGGAAATGAAAGATAAAAACAGGGCAAGGCATATAAGGAAATGTGATGGGACAGGCAGAACAGGTAGCTGAGGAAGTAGATGAGAAACTTTTGTAATGAAGGATCTTTGTGATGGAGAAAGGATGTCAAACCAACAGGAAGGCACAGATAAACACCTCATTTTGTCAGGTTTTTTTCCCCAGAAGAAAGTGACAAGATATTATGCAGATTTTATGATATAAAAGTAAATGTAAGCAAGGGAAGAATAAGAAGGAAGCACAGATTTGAGAGAATTTTAAAACAAATCCAAAAAATGTTGGGTGCCACAAGCAGGAAAAAGCTGATGGCAGCATTGAATAAGAAATCTGCAGAAAAGAAGAAACAACAATGTGCCTGAAAAGAAGAAGAGTGCTCAATAAAATAGAAAAGAAAAGCTATTTTGGTGCAGAGAAGTTCTGTAGTAGGGCTGTAGATTAAATGAAAATGAGAACAAGGAAATAAGCAGCTCAAAAGAAATTGTCCATTAGCCTGTAAACTGAAGTGTTATCCAGAATAAGTGCAGGACGTTGCAAGGAGGAAAACAAAGAACCGCGTGGAAATGTGCTGCTAATGGGGAGAGCTGATTGAGGAGCAAATGTCAGGGACTGGAGTGAGAAGGGGCAGAGAAGATGTTTGCCATCCCACTCTGGGGAAGGGAAACTGTGTGAAGAGAACTAACTTGCTCTCAAAAAAAAAACCAAAAAACAAACCCAAACAGCTCTGATCCAGAACCTGAGCATGAAGCCAGGAGCTCTAAGGGTTTCCTTCTGTGTGTGCTCAGCAGGCACTCATTTAGATCATGTCAGTAGTGTGGAATGACCTGGGATTGGCATCACAAGTCACCCGTCCCCAAACCTCCCTGAAGGATGTAAATCCCATACAATTTACAGCCCATGCCTTGCACTCATTTCCATCAGAGCCCTCTCCCCTTGCGAGGAGGATTAGGGGAGCCAGGAGGGCTGAAATTCTTCCAGGAGCCTCACACAAAGGACAGAAGCATCTAGAAAGGGAAGAGACAGCTCTTCCTCACTGTTTTTAAAATAAACACACTGTTTATAAACACTGTTTTTAAACCAAACACTCCTCACTGTTTTTAAAATAAACACTCAAGTGTTTTTAAAATAAACCCAGCCATAACCAGAAGCCCCCAATGGGATATATCTGAACGTGTGCTAAGGAGTGTGACTCCAGGGATGGTGCTGTGACACAGACAGCATAACATATACATTAAAGAAGTCACATTAAAGAATTCATACATTAGAGGACTCATTTGTATGAATACAAGTGCTTGGAAGTCTAGAAAAATGTAAGATTGTTGATCTTTGGGATAATGCTTACAGTCTTTTGTCCTGCCCATGTGAGAATAGGAGTGTTTGGGACATTTTCTTCTTGCTGAGAAAAGTAAAAAGAATCCTGTAACACTCCTCAGGAAGTGTGTCTGGTCAGAAAAAGCAGAGTAACATATTCCAGAAGAAACATCTCAAGGAGGTTGTTCCCTGCTCTAATTCTGGAGAGAGATGCCAGAAGCTCTTCTGGTCCTCTGCATATCTTCATTAGAGACAGGCTGCTCCCAGGAATTTACCAACATGATGATACTCAAGAAGGTTAATTGGAATTAACTAAAATGTATGAACTTTGAAGTGGATTAATTACATTATCCTAAGTCCTTGTGTAGCTATTCTTATTTAAAATTAAAATGATCTTAATGTAGTTTATGTTATTTCACTCCTAAACGAACGATAAAATGAATTAAGATAATTTCAGAGCTCATTTGCATTAATTTTCCTGTGTACATGTGTGTAAACAAGCACTGAGATCCTAAAACTTAAAACCTCATTGAGTTTCATTAAGCTTATCAATAATGCATCAGAGCTGTGAGAGTGGATTGCAGACACAGCTTTTAATGATGACACCACAATACCCAGAGCCAGGGAGAGCAGAACTCTGCCAGCTCCGTAAAGTCTCCACATCCTTTGGAAACAGAAATTCCTTCAGCAGAAAAACTTCCTTATGTAATTGTATCAAAAAATGGGTCAGAGTAAATGGAATTTTACATTAAAATCCTGCTTCGCACATATTTCATCTTTGAAATAACAGCACCCTAAAACCAGAAGAAATTTGCAAAATCCTTCACCAGCCCCAATATTTGTTGGGATTATGATGCTTCTTTAAAAGACCAATGAGCACAAAACCCATGAGAAAACATGGAATTAATCAAACAAATTTTCCAGCAGTCATGCTGGATGAAGGCTCATTATAGACGTTATTCAGCAAATGGGTGATGAAAAATGAGTAACTCTAAATAAAATGCTAGAAACAAGTCTGCAGCCAGTGTCATGGCCAGTTTCTCTCATGACTGGCAAAAAGCACAATTGCTTACCAGTTGTAATAAAGGTCTACCCAGTACTTGTAAAGATATTTTTTTTTTCAGTGAAAATTTATTGCTCGTCTCTACCAAAACTGAGAAATGCAGCAAAAAAATTTTCACCCGAGAGAATTCTTGGAATGTTTGTTGTGTGACAAAATATTCCAGTGAAAACAACAAGAGTTCATAATGATCCAATAGATAAATTAAATCTTGCTCAGTGAATAACACAGGAAAGGAGCTGTGCCCTCAGTGCCCAGAACCACTGTGCAATAATTAGGAGGCTTTTCACCGACAAAATAATTACAAATTGCATTTTATCTGCCTAGTGGCTGAATCTTACTAATTATGGATACATAAATTGTCAGAGATAAGTTGTTTATTTAGTATGACTGTTAGACTGATTAAAAAAAAAATTTAAATATAAAGCTTTTGCTGTACTAATTTTTCCTGCGGAGAAGTTGGGACAAATGTGCTTTAAAGATGTTTTTTTTTTTTTTTCAGAATGGAATTCTCACTTCTATCTTGTGCAAGGACAAAACTTCCTGAATCCTATTATAAAGGAGGGATATAAAATACTGTAATGATATAGATGAGGCAAATAACAGGAACCAGGACAGGCATTTTCTGTTTCTAAACCTTAAACTGGCATCTTGTGTGACCTCAGGTATCTAAACATTTTCAGTTTCTCCAGCTTGTTTGTATATTTTATGATACATAAACCTAGAAGAGATTTAAGAGCATATAATTCAGCTGAATATTTTATTATTGCTAGGCTAGTTAGAACAAATATTTTGAAAGCTGCTCTGCTTAGCATTTGCTCTCAAAAAATGGGAGAATGCCTGAAAAGTAGATTTTTTCTGAAGAATGAACTTGTAAAAAACAGTGGATTAAAGAGTTGGATTAGAACAGTTGTACAAAGATCCAGAATGTAAAATTTTCCTTTAGCTCTTTCTGCTGTATTTCAAATCCTTTAACCACACACAATTTGTACTTTAATTTTGAACAACCACTCTCCTTCCTCATCTCAGCCTGCTGCTCTGGCAGAGTATTTGCTGCTTTTTTCCCCATAATCAGAGAATAAAAAACAACAGTTTTTTGCTATTGTTCTATTAAAACAATTTTGTTAATGCTTTATTAAAGCAATAGTCCAGCTTGCTGCTGGCCTGAGTGCAATTGCAGAGCAGAGCAGAGCCTGGCTGGTGCTGCTGAGCAGGAAGGTCACAGGGAGCTTTGAACTGACACTCATCCTTTGTGTGCAAACACATTCTCTTTCATGTCCTCACCCTGCCTGCTTCACACTATCCAATGTGAATTCCTTGACACTTCTTAAAATATTTTAAAGCCAACTTATTTAAAAATTGGAAAAGTCAACTCATTAAATAAAGTATTTGTAGTAGGAACCTTTTATCTTGCACTGAAGGCAATAACAAGTCTCTCTGAAAATTTTCAATAGACAACAAACAGGCTCTTTGAGTTTAGAGCTTTCTGAAGTGACTGATCCTGACTTTCTCAAAAAGGTATTTTCCATATGCACTAGATGTATGCAAACACTGAAAAAAGGGAAAACATTTTGAATTGCATTTACTAGAAGTCAGAATATTCAGAGTTGGAAGGGATCCACAAGGACTACAAAGCCCAAATTTAGGTGAATTCCCATATGTGGATTGACCCCTGGTGTTACTAACACCGCGCTCCAAACAACTGTAGAGACATCAGCAGTTCTAATAAATCCAGGAAACAAAGAATTACAGTTATTAATACACTCTGCAACAGAGAATGATGGCAAAAATGGATTGTAATTGCTACTGTTGTCACTTATAATTATTTTTATTTATTGTGAGTTTAAAATAAAAACTTTAAAATTACAAATTATGGCATGCAGTTTCTGACGTGCTGTAGAAAAATTCAAGTTTGACCAGGCCTGGCAATCCTGTGTGAATGCATCCATTCCCTCACACACCGATTTCAGACCAAACACTGTTAAAAGTCCACAACACTGTGCCTTGTGTTTGCAGCCTGAAGCAGTTGTGCAGTTTGATGCAGTTTTTCACTATAAAAGCTTGGATGCAGAGTTTTTATTTAACACACTGTGATTGTTGGTTGGTGTGTCTTCATTAGTGTGTGAGTTGTTCAATTTTTACTGTATGCTCTAACTCAGCTGTCAGGACAGATCTGTTCACCTCTTCATGGGAGAATTTTTCATCTCCTTCTCACCATTTTGTAAATTCCTTACTGGGCCATCTGACTGTTTGATAATAATGAATCTACTTTCTAACAATGAATCTACCAAGGCTTTTGAGGAGAAGCACACGATGGATAAGAACTAAAGGAATTAAAGTGCAGAGAAATTAAACTTGAGGGTCCTCCCAAAGTCTGGTGAGCAGTCTGGGCAATGAGGACCCAGCAGTTCAGAGCAGCTCCCAGCATTGCCAACAAAGCTTGTCAGAAAAATTGCGCAGGAAAGTTCCAGTTTGGAAGGTATTGATTTAACAAAAATTGGAGCGCTCTGTGAAACACACAGTTTCACTGATGTAATTAGACCTGGTCTGGGTGTCATGTTTAATTAAAGAAATAATGGAAAATAAAATTGCAACATGCTATCTATCCACCCTTATAAAAGATGACTTAAATCATCTTTATACCCAAATGCTATTAATCCTACTTGAGAATTGTTCAGTCTGCACCTTCCTCCCATTGATGGCTCATAGCTGCTGACACAACACTGCTGTTCAAGTTTGTCATTAGAAAAATCTCCACCTTATAAAAATACTCAGCAATCAAGAACCACATAAATGAATCCAGTGCTTTGCTAAACAAAAAGAAAAGCAAGTGCAGAATTGGTAATCAAATATTATTAGAATAATGAAAAGAATTGTGATCAGAGTGCACTCCTGCTCTCTGCTTGGCACAAAGTATTTCCCACTTGAGCTCCTAAAAGAAAAGGAGTGGAAGAACATGGTTACACCAGGCAGGATTTAGTCTCACCAGAACTGAGGCCAGGCTTTCTGTCAGTTTTGGCTTTCCCATACTCCATTTTGTCTGCCACGCATGTGAAAATGCAATTCTGGTCATATCTCAGCAACAATTTCTATTTTTCTCCTTTCAGGGAAGAATTGCAGCTGCTCTGTCAGGAAGGGAGACACAAACCTGAGTCCCCCTGTGCTCACTCTGGGCCACGAGCAGGGCTTGCTGCAGATGCTCCACCCAGTTATCAGAAGGTCTGGGGAGCACAGTCCTTTTCTGGAACCAGAATTATTTCCCATTAAGCTGCCTAATGACCCTGGGATATCGGTGAGCCCCAACCATTTCTTAATAATGGATATTATGACTCATCCATCCATCCTGCCTTACTTCTCAATGCACCATTGAAAAGATAGGAAACCATTTTACCAACATACCCTAATATATCATAGCAATTTAACTTCTAATAGATTTTATTATTGCTTTTAATTCTTTTTTCTTTCAAGGATATTGATTTTGAGAGTACACTATTCTTGCAATTAGATACAACTGTTTTTTCAGTATGTAATCATTTTTGCTTTGTAACTTTTGCAGGAGACAAACTGCCTTAATACAACCCCTGATCCCTGTGAGTCATGTAGGGATGTTAAAACAACGAGGACATAAATATGATACACAAGTTAGTGAATACAAAACAACAGCCTACACTAAAGGAATGATTTTATTGTCTGACTTGTCAACACAATAAGACCTGAAAATGCTACACCTGCAGCACCTGGAAAGCAGTCAGGGAAAGCAGCCTGAGGTGACACAAAATGCTCCTTTCCAAAGTTCTGTACCAGGAGCTGCAGCAGAAGCTCCAGTGCAGCCTCAGACCCCCATTCCTCAGCAAACACACCCTGCAGCCCCTGCAGCAGCGTTCTGCAGAGAACATTTCATGGGCTGCCTCTCTGTGCAGGTTTCCATGAGCCCAGCCAGGTGCTCCGTGAGGAGCTGGTGCTCTCCAGGAGCAGGAGCCTCTTTGTTCTATCAGCACGACTTGTTTGAGCAGAGCACTGGGAGCTGCTTCTCCTCTATTAACAATTTTGCTGCTGTTCTGCACACGTTAAGCAGCTCCCCAAGTGATGCAGAAATGAAGCATTAAACCATAGCAAGAAACATCATTCTAGTATTATCACAAAAATTATATTTACTACTCACAGCATTGACAAATAAAGTGTTAAAAATCACATGGAATTTTGTCAGCACGTTTTTGCTCAATTAATGCTGATCACTATCCACTTTAAATTTCTGCTTTATTTTCCCAGTCTACGTCACCCAGTCACCCAGCTCTTTTATTTTTGGTGCATTTAGAGCAACAAATTGACATTTCCTTTAGATATCACCAGGGTGGTACCAGTTCTCTGTTCTATGATCTACATGAAAACATGGTCTTTGTTGTAATGGGGAGCTTGATTTGAGTACACAGAGAATTCCCCCCTTGGTGCCCTTCAAACTCTAACTTGAATTATCAATAGCAAATTCCTGCCAGAGAATGTAAAAAAATTAAGACAGCTTGTGTTTAGAGCCCCAGAGAAGATAAGAGTATTCTCTCATGATCCCATCAAAATGAAGCAGGACTTAAATGGCACAAAGTTGTCAGGAACAATCTGGGGACCAAAACTGCCTTTTTCCAATACCTTCAATGTGCACATCAAGTCTGCAACCAGAACTGCCTCAAAACCATTTGTAAGTAATAGCAGAAATCACCATAAAAACTTTCCTATCTTGAAGTGATCCTGGTGGTGTTTCTGTCTGTAACTATCTCAGTCTCAAAGAGCAATTCAAACCAACACAAACACCTTTGGAGCAATGCAGAAATGCAGAAATTCCTGTGCTCCAAACCCCCAAGAGCTGTCACTGTTCCTGCCTTACAAACCAGTAAGGACAATTTCAGGAATTGCCCACTTGGTTTCTCTTGTTAGTCACAGAAACACACTGACATAATTTTTCTCCATGTACATCTTTTTTACTTCTAAGTGAAATTAGAGCTTGTGGTCTATGCAGCTTTTCAGGACCCCAAATGCACACTTTCTTTACTCAAGAAAAAAGAGCAAAAACCAGCTCCTGTGCCAACACAGGTAACTGAAATATTTAAAACTATAAATCTGTCTGAGACCATTATTGATTTTACTGTGTGTGCAGCAGCTGAAGCATTAGACAGCAGCCATCCCTTGCCATAAACATCCCAAGGTTTCTCTGCAGCTCCAGCAAAGCCAGAACTGTGCTGTTAATGCAGCAGATTATTCACTTTGGAGCCCTGGAGGCGTCCTTGATGCTTCCCCCTCTGCAGCTCAGCCCCAATGACAAGCAGAAGGGCAAGGCCACCAGGACTTATCACCATGTAATGCCATGTTAAGCACACACCTGAATGCTCATCTTGCTGGGGACTCAGCTCTGTAATTGCAGCTGCAAATCTGTCACATCTGGAAGCCTCTGGAACTTTTTTGTGGCCTTATTAGATGTGAGAGGGCCCAGGCAGCTCAGTGGCACTGTGCTCATGAAAAGCAGCCCCAAACAACTTAACTGAGTGTGTCACCCACTTCACACTTATGGCTATCTTAATTCTAATTTAATAAGAAACAAAAAAAACCCCCAACCCACTCAAAGGTGTAATGGCCTTGTTTTATATCACACAACGCTCTGGGATTAGGAAATAATTATTATTCCTCTCTTAAAGTAAGCAGATTACCGTGCTGCTAATTATTCTCAAAGGAATAGAAGAGATGAGAAAATAATCTAAAAATTTTCCTGATGGAACTTAACTCATGACTAGGCTTAATGGGCTCATTATAATTACCAACAACTTTTGCTTTGCTGGTTCCTGAAAGAATTGTGACTAGGATAAAACTTGGAGCTGACTTTCCACACACACAGGTTCTGTTGGCTGCCTATTGCACAAATAAGGATGGATATGTATAAAGAAATAAAGATGGGTATGTATATAGAAATAAAAATGTATATATATAAAATAAAGATGGTATTTCAGAAAAAAAGTTCATTAAAAAAAATCATAGATTTGATGGTAGTTTATGCCCCACTGAGGGAATTCTTTGCAGCTGGTGCTTCAGCAGCACAAAGCTTTGCATCTGCTATGCTGCCATCTAAAGGGTTTGGAAAAAGGGAGGAGAATCAGATTTTCCACGTGCTCTGTGGGAATTATGAACTAATTGGCATTTGATATCCAAATTCTAGGTTTTAATTAGAGAGGCACTCGAAACCTGAGGGATGTTGACTCAATGTATTGGACAGGATCACCACCAGCAGCAAAGGAAAACTTGTACTGCGAGAGATTCCCTGACATGGGAATGTCAGGAGTCAAATTATTTATGGACTGCAGGACAATTTACAGCTCAGAGAAATTAACACAGAGAGCAGAGAGCTGTGCAAACAAGACCTTCCATGTACCCTTTCCCTGCTCTTTGGCTGAGCAAGCAGCCAAATCAAAGTCCTCTTTACTCATCCTCCTTAGGCTGCCTCTGCATCCACTTCAAAAGGAACTGGAGCCTGGCAATACAAATTAGTGAAGTACAAGATCATACTCACCAGGTGTGTTTAACCAAGAAATCTACAATGCCAATTAAAAAGCTTAATTAATAACATTGTGATTTTCTGGTGGTTTATCGCAGTTTTTTGTTTATTCGTTACTATCAGGTATTTTCATAATTTATTTCTGTTTGTTGATACTACACTTTGTAAGTAAACAAACAAAAGTTATAAAATAATAGTTTAGGTCCTATTGATATTTTAATTTCACAAATAGAATATTGACATTTTTGTAGCTTATCTAGAATTATTCAATAATGGATCACAAAACAAAAAGTAGAAATGGTTAGAGAAGTGGTTTTCCAGTTTCTGTCCATGCACTTTGCTTTAGAATCTGTTCTGTGTTTGTAAAGTGCTCCTAACATATGATCACTCTGATGTTCACTTCTTGCCCACAAAAAATAGGTTTTTCCCCAAATTCTTGGTTTGCTAGATTATCCAGTCTGACACCAAAAAAACCACAAAAAAACCCAACAAAAACCAAAGGAAGATGTAATAACTTCCAAAGCCATGTAAGCAATTAATACAGAAGAAAGCAATTAAATCAGAGCCTGGAATCAGACAATAACATTTGCAATTGATCCCAATTTCATGTTGAGAGTCACCACTCATGGCAATGGCTTGTGGCTGGAGCACCAGCAATAAACACGAGGTGGTAACAGAAATGAAAAATAAAATGAAATCAACTGAAACAGATAAATTGAAATAAAATGAAACACATGTAAGTAAATAAAAGAGCTTTTGTTAAAGAAGAAATATGAACTGAAGCAAAGGAAGGAATGGTAAATGAGGTGGAAAGTGCCTATTATCACATTATTTAAATTGTTTGTACAGCTCTGGAGAGTCACCAGAGTCATTTCAGTTGTTTCAGCCCCAGCAGTGAGAGCACCCTCGTGACCACAGAAGGGGAATTCAGTTAAGGCCAAGCTCTGTCCAACATCCTCCTTCTGCTCAATTCCTCTCTGCCTGTTTTCCCAGTTTTACAGTTGAATATTATCACAATCCAGACATAAAACTTTGTGTAGATAAACTGAATAAACGTGATGAAGTGTTTGAATAATGTAGGGAAATAGGCTGAGAGGAAAACTGAGCAGGCCTTTTGTTGGATAAGAATATTTTAACAATCAAACCACTGCATTATTAGAATAAAACACACTAATATGACATAACAAATATTTCTGCCTTCCTAAAATTCACTACCTCCATGGCTTGAAAGTTGTCTTTCTAGAGATAGAAATTAAGCATATCCATCTAGAAATAGCAGAAAAGTGCACCTAAAATTCAGATTGTATTAGCAAAGAGCAGAGGTGTTCCCAGCCCTTGTGGACAGGACATGGAACAGCAAATTCAGGAAATTTTGATAGTATTTTTACTCTTACTGTTACTTGGCCTACAGCAAGGCCTTGAACAGCAAGTATTAAAATACCATCAGAAAATCCTGAAAGCCATTTCAGGATTTCACCACAAAAAAACCTGAAAGCTGTTTCCCCACACATTCCAGAGCCAAGAGTGGGTGCTGACCCACAACTGCTTGAGCTCAGACCCCAAACCTCATCAGCTGCTTTCCGACTGTCAATTCTGCTCTCAGCCTAATTCCTGAGAATTAAAATATTTCACCAGGAACATCATAGGTAGTACAGGGCTAAAAAATACTCTGCATTAACAGCAAAATATGCCAAAATCCACAATGATCATTTCATTCACACGTGGCTTCCATCCTGCAGCAGAAAGGAACACTGAAAGAACATAATTAAGTACACTGGAAGAATAGAATTGATTTCTGCCATACTGGTTGAGAGGTTTGTGTGTGGAGGACAAGGGAATGTGAAATAGTCAGGAGAATTCTGTGCTTGAAGAGTAATCATGGATGGCTTTAGTGCCCATCTCCACTGCCACAGCAGGAACTGCCCAACTCCTTCCTCACGAGTGAGCAGAACCAGTCAAAGCAGCCAAAAACAAAGTTTAATTTCCGCTTTCTGCTGCAGTCACTGGCACTGCCAGGCACGGGGCTGGGTCCCTGCTGTGTGGCCTCCCTGAGAACAGACAGTTTGTTCCAAAAAAAAAATCATCCTTGGTCTTTTCCACTGGATTTAGAGGAGCTTTGGGGTTTTTTTAGCTGGAATTGTATTTACTCAAATTATGAAAAATGACAGCCATTTCATTGATTGCACAAAATTGTTTGTGAAAAACAAAGTACCCTGAAAAGATTGAATACTTTGACATTTAAGGAAAAAAACACTTACCCCAAATAATTTCGAAATTTATCTTCATTATGCTTTCTGATTCAAAATTTTAATTTGAAAATGGTACAGCAAAATATGTGATTTTATCAGAAATTAGTGTTTTGATTTAACTTTACAGAGAAAAAAAATCCTGCCTATTTTAAGGCTCTTTTAGAATTTTTATTCATTATGAGCTATTTGAACACCTCAGATAATTTTTTTTGGCAGGTTTTAACTGAAATATAAAAATATGAGTTAATCTGGCAAATGAAAAGCTCCTCAGAGTAGCTGACAGCACATGAATGAGGACTGATGCATGTTTCAGTTTGTACTATTAATTGAAAAGTAGGAATTGCAGGAGTTTTCAATACTGGGTTTGGTGAGGATAATTTTAAATGGATGCTTAATATATTAAAATGTGTCAAACATGTAAAAAAAAGAAATAACATTTCAGTACTTGTCTGCCATCAGTTCAGAGTAAAAAAACCCAATAAAATACTTTAGAACAAGAGCCAATTTGTAAGTTAAACTTCTCTGAACACAGCCAAATTGCAAAGAATCACCTTATTTGTCTTCTGCAGAATCCAAGTAAACCTTGGTGAGTGGAAGCTCCGATTGCCAAGGCCAAACAAATCCTTCCAGACAACCACGTGCACCCCCTTGTACATGCACACATTTTGTCCATTTAAATCCACATTTAGAGGTCTTTTTCCACTGTAAATCCAGTGTTTATTTCACTGCATAAGAAGGAAAGCAACATTGGAGATTATCACACATCAGGAAAGCTGCAATGGATCCAAAGTCAACAGAGCTCATTTGCCCAGGTTTTAGCAACATTCTACTTTGTGGCCAGCTGCTTTGTTCCTGTATTATTTTGTTTTGGAGGAATTTTCTCCTGCCTTCTTGCAGGCTTTTAAAACAAATGAGATATGCAAGACAAAAGTTTGGAAACATTTACCCTAAAAACTGGGTCAAAAAGAATTCTTTTAAGATTTTTTTTGTTGTTGTTCAGACCCTACATAAAAGTACAATGTGTTAACCAGGGCAAGGGGAAACACAGAGTGCCTTATTTTGTGTTAAATAAACTAAGCTGGTAGAGCAGCAACACACTGCAATTATTTATTAGGTGAAAAACATTGCCTGGTTGCAAAAAGAATGTACTTTAAATGTTGTGAAGTTTGTCAGAGGGAAGAAAACAGCCAAACTCAAAGATATGATGTTTCTGTTTATGTGAAGCTGATCACACTGATCTTAAAAATTTATTTCAAGTGCAAGATGGATTCCATGTGAATTTCATACCTTCCTGTTAAATAGTATAAAAAGATCAGTCTACATCCTTCTAAAAACACCCTAAAAGTTGCATCAAGGAATACAACTTGGATATGCTGGTCAGAAACTGAGAAAAGCTCATTTCAAACTTTTTGATAGATTCACAGCTATTTATATTAAAGGATGACTCCAAGGCATGAGCAAATAAAGAAACTCCAGCACATTTCTGCCACACCAGCTGTAAGCAGATGGGAGAGAATTAATTATCAAAAGGAGTTAAAAAGTGTAAGATGGATTTTTGTTCCTGCAAAGGAACATCACATAAATTACCAGGGCAACATGGGAAGATTTCTGGGCTAACATGAAGTTAAAATAGTGCAGTGTGTGGATAAAACCAGGCTGCCTCAGAGTTGCAAATGGTATTTTTGCAAGGTTTATGAGTAATCAGTGGAAGGATGTCGGTGAGTTCTGCTTGTCTCCAATTTCTTCTCAGCCTCTATGGATCAGTGCGCCTGAGCCCGTGTCTCCCTTGGGAGCTCATTATGCAGTAAATAAGGCTGTAAATTTGCAGGGGCCTGTGCGCTTGCTGCACTTGTGGACACTGTTAATGTGCCGTGAGAACCCTCTGCAAAGTTCACTCTCCTTTTTCAAAAGTGGGCACAGAGGAGCCCCGGGAGGAATCAGGATGGATCACTGAAGGAAATGCGATTTCCCATCTGCATTTATTGCAGAAAGAACAGATCTGCACACCTCTGTGCGCCTGAGCACTGGGAAGTCTCTCCCTACCCCCCCTCAGGTGTCCAGCACCTGGATCCTCCTCCAGCACAGCTGCCAGACCATGGTCAGCCCTCACTTCACTGCAGGCATCACAGCTCTGCCTCCTTGTTACAGAACCAGACCAACAAAAAAGCAAATCAAACCATAAACCACAGGAACTCCTGCCCTCAGAGCTGTGTTAAACACTGTGCTCTGTGCTTCACAAAAGGCTGTGTGCCACCATCACATTTTTTGGAAAAATCCCTTCTCCAGGATTTCTTCTCCTGGGAAGCCGTGAAGCCTCAGAGAAAAATGAAAACAATAATTATCTGATTGTTTCTCCTGTGTTTTGCTGCTTTGGAACGTGGTTGGAGATTGTTTATCCAACATGTGAATAGTTTTAACTTAATGACCAATCACAGTTAGGCTGTGCTGGGACACTGAAAGGTGTCACGAGTTTTTCATTAGTATCTTGTTAAGACTTCCTTAGGTATCCTTTCTCTATTCTTTAGTATAGTTTTAGTACACCATTCTTTTAATAGAATATAATACCATAAAATAATAACTTAGCCTTCTAAGAACATGGAGTCAGATTCATCATTTCCTTCCTGCCATGGGGGACCCTGAAAATACCACAAACTGCAGTGCCACAACTTGTGCATGATCTGAGCTGAGCGTGAGCAGCAAGGCTGAGAAATGCACAGGCAGTTCAGGAGGTAAAACACGGCAGGGAAAGTTCTGCTGGAAACTCTTCCATGGGAACTGTTCCCATGTGTGCCAGGGGAGCTCCAGGCTGGACATGCAGAACAGTTTCCTCATGGAACAGTTTCCTCATGGAACAGTTTCCTCTTGGAAAGGCTTGTCCAGCACTGAAGGGGTGGAGTCCCCATCCTGGAGCTGTTCAATCCATCCCTGGATGCTGGGATTCATCCTCTTGTCTGTCTGACAAGGTGGGCTTTGGCCACAGGTTGGACTCGGTGACTTTGGAGGTCTTTTCAACCTTAATGATTGGGAGATTCTGTAACTATCAAGCCATGGAATCACAGAACAGTTTGGGGTAGAAGGGACCTTCAAGGGCCACCTGGTCCAAGCCCATGGACATCTTCCAAGGCCAAGCTGGCCCTGAACATTTTCAGGGGTCCATCCATCACCTGGGCAATCTGTGGTGCTTTACCACCACCATTGTAAAAACATCTTCCTTAAATCTATAAAAACCAACCCTCTTCTAGCTTAAAGCCACACAGCTAAACTCTCTAAGTTCCAGTGGTGCTTGAAGCCCTCAGCAAAACATTTCATTTCTTTTCCAGCAGCAAGCTGAACATCTGCAAATGTCACACCTTGGAAGACTTCTGTGGTCTTATCTCAAAGCAAAAGCTCAAGCTATGAACCCAAAGATGATATTTATTAATTAAATTGGTTAAAAATTAAAATCAATTCTCACAAGTTAATATCTGCTTTTCTTCTGTTGCACTGAACAGAAAAGAAAAATTTTCTCAGTGTTCCTATCAGAACTTCCTCAGGTATGCCATTTTACAGACCATAATAGCCTGGGTAAGTCTTTGCATTTTGCATTCCTTGTCCTTCTACAATTTCTTTTATTAAAGCATCAGCTTGCAAATGCATTATGAAATTCCATTTTCTGTGAAGAGGAAAAAAACCAAAAAACAAAGCAGCAGCAAGAGTTCCAGAAGCAACAGTGCTTCTATCATTTATGGCTGCATAGAAAGAAAAAAAAAACAAACAAAAAAAACCTCCAGAAAAGATAGCAAGATTCACACAACCAAATGGAATTTTTTCCATCCTCAAAATACAATATTAATACAAAAAACCCTCCTGATTCTTTCCAGAGAGCCCTTCACTAAACTTGAGCACACAAGAATGACAGTGCTGACAGCACATTCCTCCTCTACATCCATTGCAAGGGACCAAGTTGTGGAATCAGAGCCAGGAATCATTTTTACATTAGTGCCTAGAAAAGTGGATTTTTCCAGGCTGTTAATGCTAAGGACTCAAGCTTATAGAGCAAAATAAAGAGCAGAAAAATGGAAAAAACCCCAAAGCAGTTCCATGTCAGCACTACTCCATCTGTAGGACTTTATGGCTTCAATAGTGACACTCCACCTTAAATTCAAGGACTTTTTTCAATATTTCAGGGTGCTGTATCAGGCTGAAACCAGAAAACGATAAGCCTCTGCACAGTGAAATAGGTACACACACATCTACATGAGCTGAATTATTTGAGGATAATTCCACTCATCACATTATTTGTAGCATTTCTTAAAGCAGGATATGAATATATTCAGCTGAAGGCTTTCCAATACAATTTGCAAGGAGTTATGAGAATTGGATGTATTTTTTCCTTTTGTAATATACACTCCATCACTTCTCCAAAGCTACTGCCATTTCTGTAATGAATATTTCTGATTATTTATAGCAGAGTAAGGGTCAGGGAGCATTAGAAATTGGACTCCTGTGGAGCAGAGCTGCATCCCACAATCAAGTGCTAGCAGGCAAACTCTGAGACTTCCTTTTCTCGTGCTGTTTGTGACCTCAGCCCTGACCTGTCTGTAAATGGGAGAGGTGAACATCTCTGCTTGCAGCTCTGTCCAAGGTCCCTGACAACCAAACATCAGATAGCTGAACATGGCTGAGTGTGTCCAGCTACTGAGTCTGCTCTAAACCTCAATCCCTAATATCACATCAAACCTTCCATACTCCAGAAAATAGAATTATGAATTTAAGCCCTGAAATCACTCAGAATTGCTCATTATTATTCCTAATAAATTGAGAAATCCAGATCTACAGTGGTCCCAGCTTTCTTTCCAGTCTAAACACTGACTGGAAAACTTCTAAATTTTTTGATTAAAAATCTCTTGGCAAAATTTGGAATCACTGCCAACTGCTCTCTGACCTACTCATTTTGGCACTTCCATAACCAGGAAGGTTCTGTGTGTATGGATGTATGGATGATAAACATTTTTCCTGAGCATCATGCTTTGAAATTATTTGAATATTTCAAAATTAGTGAATGCGTTCTTATATATCTGCAAAAATCATAATTAATGCTACAAGCAAAGCACACAAGGAAAAGAAGAGGCTCAGAGGATGAGAATCTTTAGAGATTTATCAGAGTTATCAGATCTTGTGAGTTACAAAGTATTAGGAACTAAATCCATAAAAGACATGCGTTTTGCCCTGAGCAGTTTTAATGGGTTAAGAGACATCTCAGAGACAAAAGCAATTAGTGACTAAATTCAGGAATTGGTAACACCATCTTGATATGGAGCTGAAGATGCCAGGGGGTTCCATTTGAATATTTTTGATGTTCTGAGTTTTAGTTAATGATAAATCGCTTTCTGCAGGAGTTCTGCATCTCACTGTACTCAGACAGCAAAATCCTGTTCTCTCCAAACATCCCCCACCCTTCATTCTAAGCATCATGGAGAGTTGCTAAGATTCTGAAAGATAATTTTCAAAATGTTTATAATAAATATGACAGAAGATTATATCAATACTGTGTTAAGGTCCAGAGAATGAGCAGCCATAGAAAACTGTAAATATTTGTCCATGAATATCTATTTAAAATATTGAGAAGAAGTTTTGGAATGCAATTTTGTGCTAAAATCTTGCCTCATCATAGGTTAAGCCTACCCAGGTAGCTTTATTAGATTATAAAAAGCAGTCAGTTGTATTGAACAGAAGATAAACAGTGCAATATTTGTTCTTGGACTTTCCCATATTCCCTGAAAATTGATGACATTCTTAATGGTAGTTTAAAAATAGAAATGCATATATGTGTGCATGGAATATGTATTTTTATATTCCAAACCACTTTCTCTTAAAACATTTAATTAGTAAAAAAAAGTGGTGTAGAGCCATTTTTCTATTTTGGGAGCCAGCAAAGCTGTTGCTACAGCTGAAATCAGCACTTCCAGCAAGATGGCAATTTACTATTAAAATACGGAGATAATTTATTTATTAAATCACAACGTGAGGAGAGTAAAATGCAATGAATGCAAGTCACCAGGAAGAGCAGGAACTCCATTCACCCCTCCTTGTATATGCAGATGTGTTTTTGTGTTTGTGTGCCTTGTCTCTCAAACTGCCCTGTAAATGGTGATCCAGGGAGAATCTGAAGGATCTTCTGGATCTTCCTATTCAGAAATAAATTCAGGATAGGAATCCACAGGGCCCAGTCTCTGGCATGACTTCCTCGAGGGAAGTTTTTCCTAAACTACAGGGCAGCAGCAGCAAGCACAGCTGTGGGAAGTGTGTCCATGTAGAGGAACCCACACACTGATAATTCTCTGTATGCTCCTTAATTGTGTGTATTTACCTAACTAAGCTGCTAAACCAGGAGTTTACAATGAAGGATGGAGGGAACAGGAAATATTTGTGAAGACACCATGCCTGAAGACCTCATAAAAAGAGTTTGAAGAGACAAAATCTTCTTTTACACAAGGAAAACACCAGCACCAGCCTCAGCCAAGCTTTTAAAATCATCTCTGCACATTGAAAGGCAAATAGCAGTTTTGTTTCTGTCTGTAAACACCTAAATATAATAGAGTAAAAGGCAACTCAGCGTACTTCAGGATGCTGTAGCAGCCTCCAGGGACTGTAATGAGAATCTTTGTAAAAAGGTTGGTGCCTGCAGTGATTACATCCTCTAGGCTGGTATGGGCACCTTTGAATATTCAATGGCTATTGTCTATTGGGCCATTCTTGCAAACAAGTTATTAATGAGTTATGACTGCAGGTGGATCAGGAAACGCCAGGCAGGACCTTGCTCTGCACGGGCTCTGCAGGTCCATCCACCAGTGCCTTTCCACAGCATTAATTTAATGCTCAGACATACAAATATAATTCACCAAGCTATCATTTTTTTGTTAACTGCACTTTGCAGACAGTGCAGAGCAATTTGATGTCTCTCAAGGTGGATAATAGCATGAATAATTCATTAAGCTCACCGGAGTTAATGTTGTTGTACTCAAGGTTAAGTATTCCCCCATCCCCATATAAGGAATTACTTGATTGCTTACCTTAAAAATGAACTTTCTAAAGAACCCCATTGTATAAATAATAGGATATGTCTGACTGCCATGATTTGTAAGCTGCTCCATCAAGGCACCAGCAAACAACTACGTACTCAACAAGCTTACTTTGTTTTTTTCTTTTTCAGATGTGTTACAACTCTTTATAACAAACACACCTGTTTAGTAAAAATATCCTGTCTATGAGGCAATTTTTCCTCCTTCCTTTGAGAATGATGAAGGTGATTTTATTTATTAAAGACTGTACTAAAAATAGAAAACAAAATCAAGGGACAATGTCCAGGTTGGCCACGAGCTTAATAAAGATTAATCAAACCACCAAGAGAAAAGCAATGTGCTCTTTAGTCAACATCACAAATATGTTGTGATGTAGCACTCAGATTATCCTTGGACAAACTGGGGGCAGGGGGGCCCCTCTAAGAAAGGAGGCCATGGAATCAAGCCAGGCTGTTGGATGGTGGGGGATTTAATTAAAAGCAGCAGCCAGGCAGCTCCCCACGTTGAGCTGCAGCTCAGCAAACCCTCCCCGTGTCCTCTGCCTGCGAGTCCTTCTGCAGGGCAAGATCAGAAACTGCCAAGCAGAAAATATTTCCTGACAAGAGCAGCCTTCACCTCTCACCAATGACCTGCTGGTCAGGCTCCTGTTGGGGCCAGGCAGGAACAAGGGCTGGGCTGAACCTCTCTGAGGGGACTCAGCATCCTGAGGAGGCGCCCTGGGCTCTCCAAGGGATAACTCCAAGGGATAATGCACTGCAGCTCACCTGGAGAAATCCCCTTCCGCAGGAAATCACTCCAGTGCTCGTGGACACCAGCCACCTCACACTTGCAGAGTCCTCAGGAGCTCCCAGGCACATGGTAAAAGATCATTTATGTTTGTGTTTAATTACCTGGCTGGCTACAGAGGCTTGTTCATGAAGAGATGATGAAACTCCTGCTGCAAGAAGAGTCTCGGTGCCCCACCCTGCAGCATGCTCAATCCCAGAGCAGGCATGGGACAGAACTTGATTGTTGCAATGCAACAGTATTTTTATAGTTAGTGCAATAGTGTGCACCAGCCAGCCTGGTTCTAAGTTTGTTATTAAAACCTTAGGAATTCATCAAGGCTATTGAAACATAAATTGTGCTAAATTAAGAAAGAAGAGGCTGAGAAACTGAACACCAAGACCACAAGAGATGGAGAACAGAGGACTGTGAAACACCTGGACTGTAACAATCACACACTCTGAGAAGTGCAGGCAGAAAACGAGTGAACAAGACAAAGGCACCAATCAAGAAGTGTGTACTTGTTAGTTTGTACAATCTATAAAAGTGTGAGTAATGTAAACCATAAACAGCTTCTGCTTGTTCATAGTGGTCAGTTGTACAGGAGTCCTGGATTTCCCAATACTTGGCATTGCTGGCTGGGGGTTATGTACAAATAACGAGTGGGAGGGGACTGCTGGGGAACGTGCCTTGAGCTGTTGTATTTTCCATTATCAGTCTCATTCCATGATTATGACCATGGGAAGATGCCAGCAGCTCACATCTCAAACAGCAGACCCAGAACTTAATGTTACAACTCACTTTACAAGTTTTTTGACCAATCACAGAAAGCAAAAGCACATTGACAGTAGTTCTATTCAACCACTACAAGCAAGCACATGTACCTTTGGCTAAACAATGCTTGCTTATTTCAAATACAATACCTGCTTGTGAGGCTTAATGCACAGAGCTCCATTATTAAGCTTTAACCTTCCTAATATCTCTCTAAATAAACTTTTCTGCTTAGGGAGTTATTCTAGACAAGTGTTAATACACACACCATTGTTCTATTTGCCCTTACTTTTCTATTTCTTACACAAGTTTTCTGCTGACCAATCTCATGGCTACTGCTTAGCTCCAATCCCAGTTCTGCTGTCTCTCAGGCCTGCCTTTTGCAGCTTTCTTAAAACCCTCTGATTTTAAGCATTCCCACAACCTGGCAGCACCTCTCAGTGTTTATCTCTTCATAATGCACTGAACATGGGAACAATGCAGAGTGTATTTCAGCTCCTCTGCATTCTGCCTGTACATTTTGAGGACAGACTCCAGGCACTGCTTCCCTGGTTCCTGCCGCCACAGCAGCCCTGCCTGTTCAGCTGACTTCCACCTCTCTCACTTCTTGCTCCAGCAAATGATAACAAATTATTAATTTGTCTGCAGATGACATTTGCTGCAGAAAGCAGAAAGCTACACCAAAGAGAATGGTGAGTACAATAGTTTAAACATGTCTAAGTGCCAACTACCAGGCACTGTCATCATAAAACAAATTAGCAGGGTTTGTGCTCTGCTGATGAAATAATAGTGTGTGCTGTGAAACCTGTACTCACAGACCAGCCCTGAACTCCAAAGGAAGCCTCACTTAACAAGCCCAGGGAGCTGAAACACAACCAATCACCACTTATCCATTATTCACATTTAACAAAGGGGAAATTTCTTGTGGGGAATTGCAGGCTGAGGGTGTGATTTCCTAACATTAGCAAAGGCACAGGACACATGTCTAACTGTGGGTTTCACAGCATTCAGGTGAAAAACAAAAGTTATGTTAGAAATCGTTATTATGGGAGAAAGACAATGGCTTCTCTGAAAACTGTTAACCCACAAAGCCAAGAATTCTTCCTTTTCAAGGTGTGCATGCACAGATTTCTTTTTCTTTCTGACAAAACAGGCATGCAGACTGAATATGATAGAAAGCTTGGAACACTGACTTGAAATTACAGATAACAGGTTAACAACTCCAGCAAGCAGACTTGATCAGGCTACATGTTTGCCATTTGGAATCACAAAGTAATAACAGATTAATTTAAATCCTTGTGTATGTACCCAACACAGCAACAGTTGCAGGGACACAAAACCATTAGAAGATACAAGAGGTTTGCATCTTTACTTCTTTTCAGGGACCTTACCCAGAATTTCTTACAGATAAAACTAATTACCCAAGATTAATGACTGACAGCATTTCCTCGAGTGACATGAATAAATATCTGTGGTGCCTGCACCATTTCTGGAGCAGTTTAATGACAAGTAGAAGCAGAGAGGGTGCAGCATCACACACCCAGCCCTGGAGAAAACCTCAGGGTGCCTTCACGGGCAGGAGGGGTCTCAATGCTGCAATGAACCCACACCAAAACCAAACCAGGCAAGCTGAGATTTCCAGACAGTGGCTGTGGATGCCTGGCAAGCCATGGAGCTCTGAGCTCCAATTCCCCATCGCCTCCATGCCCACACTGCACAGCAGATGATTTTGCCCTGCTGTGTCCATCCAACATTTGCTGTTGGACACCAGCTTCAGCCCATCACCACGGCCAAACCCCAGGAAATGTTCTCCATGGCTTTTCCAGAAACTTTCCAACTCACTGCAGCTGGCTGGGCTTGATTACTTTTTTACTGACTTTTCATGAAATGCATCTTTTCCACATATAAGTCTTACATATGCAACTTTTTCTTACAATTATTTTAGTCTCAGATGTTGGTGGCAGCACACAGCAATCACACCAGGGAGTTCATCAAGGCAGAGATGCTGTTGCTGGATTAATGTTTCAGAATAATGACAATAAGTGATGCCAAACAACAGATTGGCAAAATGAAAAATGTCAGCATAGCTTTGAAAAATACATGTGAAGAATTACTTCTTTATTCATTTCTATTCTTAGGACTACTCCTAGCTTTTACTTATGTTCTACTCTTGGAATTTCATGTTCAATCTTACTTCAAATCTCAATCTCTTCCATAATTTCATTTGAAAATGCAGTTATTGAGTGTACACTGGCAGGAATGTGGGGTGTTTATTGATAAATTAATATTAGCTTCTAAATAAAACGTGTCTTAAAAATATTTGCTTTTCATAGATGCTACTAAAATTCCACCTCTTTAATATGTCAACAACAGAAATTTAATAAAGCTCCTTCCTTAAAATTAAATAACTTTTTTTTTTCTATTATCTTCATATAAGCATCATTCAAAGTTGGCCAGTTAGGAAATTATATAATTAAAATTAACATTTATGATGAACACTTAAAAATATGAACACGAAGACAAGATTTGAGAAAAATGTCCATCTTGACCTCTCAAATTAATTTCTGAAAATCTCTGTCATCCACACAGCTTGACAGCCCTCCAATAAATAACTAGCTGACAATTCTCCCTTGATGCCACAGCACTTTTGTACTTTAGTTTTATCAGGTTTTGACTTGGCATTATCAGCTTTGATTATATTTTATGATATTCTACGAGTGTCTCATAAACCCAAATGAAAACGTATTAAACTCTCTCCAACTTCCTGAGCAAAACTTCCTCAAACAGCACCAAGGATGGAGCAACAACATCATTTTTTTTCTCACTTTACCCATCTTGAAAAAGAGTATTTTCCAGTACAACTTTCCAGTATTATTTTCCACTACAAATCCCAACACCTCTCTCTGTATTACAGGAAGACATATGGCTGAATTATTACAATAATTTATATTAAATTTATACTAAAATAAAAAAAACCCAGCATTGAATTTCACAAAAAGGGGAAAAATTTCATTTATCCTCTCATCATGTCCTTTTTTGTAGCTGTGGGTCAGATTTGAAGGACGTGGGCTGAATAAAGTCCTCAGAGATGCTGACAAGATGCCATCCTGCTCATTTTTGTAGTCTGCTTTATTTTCTGGAAAGAATAAATAATTTTGTGCTTCCTTGCCTAATCTGTCTGCAAACCATTTCATTGTCAAATTATGCAGGATTTATGAATATTTCTGATATGACAAGAGCACGCATTCTTTCCTTGCTGCTTTTTCCCTCTCTGGAAGGGCTGTCACAGCCTTGCCAGGTTTCAGGTACTGCTCTTCAATTAACATGTGTGGCCCATTTATCATTTAACATTTGTTAAACTATTCTTGCTGTTTCTCTATTAGATCAATTGTCAGATAATACATATTTCCTTTTACTATTTTGAATGTCTCATTTTATCAATACCTCTCATATCTATCAACACCTTAATATTCCCTTTCATATAATAAAGATTATTTTCCACATCGAATAACCATCTTGTAGTTTGTGAGAGACAGGGTTAAATTTCCAATTCTCTCCAGATCAATAGTTATTCAACCAGTTTCATCCTGAAATAGTTTTATCTCTGGTTTTTAATACCTTCCCTCATTTGGTTTACAAGTATTTCCTAATCTCTGAGGAAAAACAAAACCGTCAGACAAAAAAAAAAAAACCAAACATCCAAAACTTTTCATAGTTTCAGAGGTAACAAATGAAAATGCAAAAAGCATAAAGAACAGAAAAAATCCCTTTCAGCTGCATGCATGAGAGATCCATATGGGAGCCACTGCACTGGCTGCACAACCCAGATCCCAGATGAATAAAGGGAATTTCTGCAGTGATGATGTGTTATTCATAAGCTCACCGTTTAGAATACTCTGCAGAGCTGCTGTGGAAGTTTTTCTCATTGAGGGTCTCTAATCTCAGTCTCCCTTTTCCCCCTGATTTCATGGATCTCACAGAAGCTCAAGGGGTGGCTTGGGAAATCATCCTTTTTCGGGGCCATTTGTGCTTTTTGGGTTTTTTCAAAGTCAGACAACCCTGAGCTTGTTTTTGCCCAAAACACTAAAGTCTAGATATCTAATGCAGATCTGCAAAATAATTATTTTTCAGGACCACTCAACCTCCATGTGTTCCTTAAAATCTATCTACATAAACTTAAGCGTGTCTAGAAGAACTGATTTCAATTTCATCCATTAGGTTTAAACATTTTGAGAAGCTATTATACATTACTGAGTTGAATAAAGGCCAGCTAGAAGAGATGGAAAGATTTTGATTTTCTTATCTGGAATATGTCTGATATTCTCTGGCAGACAAGCACACTTGATCAAGGGTATTTCAACAAGAGTATTAAGATTTTTTACAGGGAAAAATAAAACTCAATAGGTCCACACTCAAATGTTCTACACTGGGCTGGTAAGACAGCAGCTGAGTTTATAAATTAGAGAAAAATTTTACAAAACACCAAAACTTAAATTTTAACCTGGTATTTTTATCTTAATGTTGCTCCTGGTATTAATATTAGAATGTTGTTCCTTTTTTAACAAAATTTTCTACTTAAACCAGGGAAACAAACTTATTTTTTTGTGGCTTTACACTTTCTACTTTGTGATATTTCCATTCTGTGCAAGTCCACTGCACAAATTAAACATGGTGGGGTTCAAAGATTTACCTCCAACACGAGCTTTTTAATTTTTTCATCAGTTGCTGAACTTGTTTCTGTTATGCTGCAAGTGTAACTCTGCATGATCAGAGTGGCAGAGGAACAAGACATATGCATGAACTATATATAATGGATGTTTACAATATTCTCCTTTTCAGCTCTTCTATCTCGAGAGCAGCGCAGTCTCAAGTGAAAACGAGTGTCTTACAAGTGAAGTACTGAGATTCCATTTATTATTAAGCAACTTCTGCTCCAGCTTTTCAATCCTTTTATCAGACAAGTCTCATTGTTGCAATGCTTGATTGTTATTTTATGGCCGGACTTAAAAATAGAACGATTCAATTTATTTTTTTGTCTTGTATTTTTAAATACAGCAGAGTGGGGTTCTTTCCAGATGAAATTATTTATGTGGTGGCAGAGGTTGTTTGCCAGCATGATCAAAACCAAGGGGTGATGGATCCTGCCCTGCCAGCCCCACACAGGAAAAATTACCTTAAATCCAATACAGTGAGGTGAGATTTGGGGTTGAGGTCACCCAGGCTGGTGTTTTCTCCCCTGTTTGAAAGGAGTCATGCAAAAATCTCTGCTCCTGAGCTGCATCAATTTTTCATGAATTTTTCATCATCACAGGTGTGGGCAGGGATGGCAGGAGCAGCACCCACGTGGGACAGAGCCCAGCCACTCTGGGTGAGCAATTTATTAGGGAGAGAAAAGGGATTCCTGTGAAACAGATTCCAGATTGCTCATGAAAAACTTGTGTCACTTTTAGCCTTCCTTGTCGGCAGGGCTTGACAAGAACTAAAGAATCTGCTCCCTGAATGATGGAGGTTATAAGTCTAAAAACCAAAGCCATTGTAACAGAAACGTCTCAAATGTTTTATCATAAAAAATAACATTATCTTGCTTACAGTTCTCTTCTGAGCTCTCCCTTCTCTCTACAAAACTAAACAGAAATTATAAAAGGAATAATCTGAAGAAAAATTAATCCAGTTCTTAGAAATTAAGCCCCAAATCAACAATCTGAGTGATGAAAGACTGTTGGAAATCACCCTAGATCTAGGATGGTCACAGAGCTGCCATCATTTGGGGTCCTTAACAGTATCTGGTACAATAAAAGGAGGGAAAACTTTTAGCATGGTTTCTTCTCTGCAGCCTTTCTTCTGTCGTAATAATTAAGGCAGAGACAATATTATGAGTACATTCTACCCATTTTAACCAGATTTACTGCAAAACAGTGTGTGCTATTCCATTAATGGAAATGAGATGTGGCCAGCGTTTGAGCTGCATCTCCACCTCCAAGTTCAGCAGAATTTCTCACAGTAAATATTTTAATGGTTCTTACACAAAGCAGGGGGGAAGATAACAGAATTATAAAATGGTTTGGGTTTGAAGCGACCTTAAAGATAATTTATTTCCACTCCTATGCAATCGATGAGCAGGGACACCTTCCTCTGTCCCAGGCTGCTCCAAGCCCCAATGTCCAAACTGGCCTTGGGCACTTCCAGGGATGCAGGGGCAGCCACAGGCCTGCCCACCCTTTTATCCTCAGATAAAAACTTACAGGACAACTTAATTTATTAAATTTATATTTTTATATAATTCATATTTATGTTTCTATACTTATACATAATTTCAATACAATTCTATTTATATTTCTATACTATTTTATAGAATCTATATCTAGTATATATTCCTATATACGTATATATATACTAAATGTATATATATACTATATATATATGTACTCTATAGAGTATATATATAGTAATATAGTATTAGTATATAGTATATATATACTATATATAGTATAATATACTATATAATACTAATATAGCTTTATATTATATTATATATTATTATATTATATAATAATATATAATAATATAGTATAATACAGTATTATATTAGTATTTTATAGTATAGTATACTATATAATACTACTATACTATATAATACTAGTATACTAATATAATATGGCATATATATACTATATATATAGTATAAATTCTAGGATAGAATTTATATCTAAACTAATCACAACAGACTATGAAACTAAGCATTAAATATTTCATTGAATTTTGCTACAGATAAGGGGTTAGGAACACCTCAGCTTGAGGAAACACCCAGGTTAAAGTGCAATAATTACTGGGGAGAACTTCCAGGCCGTTCTGAGGATGGCCATAAAGGCAGAGGCTGCAGGTGATGCCACCCCAGCCCCACTCAGAGCATCCAGAGCTCCTGGGCACAGACCTGGGCACTGCACAGTGGACACTCTGCACCCTCCTCAGCCTGACATTTCAGATAACTTCCCTGAATATTCACTCCATGCACTATGCAGAGTGCTATAATTATATTTTTATAGCTGCTGGACGGGCATGGGTCAGTGTTTCTGCAAGACTGCTTTTCCATTTGTACACAGGAAAATGTTGTCGCAACTAGACTGTTAAAAATTGTTCAATTAAAAAAAGATCTAGCAAAGAAAAATTGTTGGCTGAACATGTAAACAGGCATTACACTTTAGTATAATAGGGGCTGTTTAGAGAATTTATTAAAAAAACGTGAAGGAATTAGGATTTCAGGTCAGTAAAAAAAGAAAGTATAAAACTACACTGAAATAGTTTCCTTTTTTAAATTTTTCTGACTGGATTTCAATCATCATTTCAAAGGAGTTCAGTGGCCACATTCCTGCAAACAGCAGCCATTTGTGTTTGTCCCTTTTATGGCTGTTTATACTGGGAAAATTAAATCCCACAGAAGAAGCTGCCAGGTGACTCTGGTGTTTGCTCCGGCAGATGTTATCTGTGGACACAGCTCTGCTTATCTCCAGGTCTCCTCTGCTCTTTGATTGCAATCTCATCTCCCTCGTCCTTGGCATCTCCTGCCTGCCACGACCTTCAGCTTGTTAAATATTCAGTGGGAAGTTTATGGACTTTCCTTTATGGACTTTCCCATAACCTTGATTAAAAGCCTGTGGGGACCTGAATGCTGAAAAAAGCCCCTTGTTTGAAAAAAAAAGAAACCTGAGTTCACTGTGCTGATTTCTGTTTCACTAATGGTATTTATAATCAGCAGTCACTGGCATGGAGTGGAGACCAGAGGAGATGATGATGAATCAAACTTATCTGGTTAATAATTATTGTGTCATCAGTACCTGATTTCACTAAGTGGGATTTTTGGGAGCAATGCTGAGAGGGAGTGGAAAGCACATATAGGGAAAAAAATCAAAATAAAATATTATATAAAAATATAAAATATTTTATAAAAATTCCAAAATATTTTACAAAAATAAAATACTTTATAAAAATTAAAAAAAAATCAAAGAAAACAGAGAAATACTCTTTACAGACCTGCAGATTGTTTATCTTTGACCCCTCTGAAGAGGAATCCTGTCACTACAGTGAAGATGGAGTTTCTGTGGGCTCAGGTTCCTCCATTCCCAAAGAATTGCTGCAGCCCTGCTCTGCCTGGAGCCTCCCAGAGCCTTGGATGTGTTTCCACACCTCAGGCATTCATTCTGGGTCCTCCACTTTTTTCCAGGGAAACATGACAGGAAAACAAGCAGACAAGTAAATTGTCCAGGTGTTTTTCAGTATTTTTTCTGTCAGAGTAGTTAACACTCAGAGCCAGCTGAAAAGCAGCTCAGGGTGCTCAAGG
The DNA here is from genome assembly GCF_035770615.1 of Melospiza melodia melodia. Classification (NCBI taxonomy): domain Eukaryota; kingdom Metazoa; phylum Chordata; class Aves; order Passeriformes; family Passerellidae; genus Melospiza; species Melospiza melodia. The sequence continues at coordinate 18,307,895 of NC_086209.1, read as the reverse complement.
AAATCTCTGAGTCACTGCTGAGCATCTTTCAAGTTTTTACACAGTACAGGAGGCTCCCACCCCCTCAATCATTTACTTTGTCACTGTCTCCTTTTCTATTCTTGGTCTTTGTTCATCTTTCAATAATGGACAGAGATCCTTTATTTTATAATTGTCAGGGTGATTAAAAACCCATCAGGTAATTTTGTGCCTAACTATTATATCCTTCCTGCTTTAGGCTTCAAAATAATTTGTTCTGAGTGATAGACCTATTTCTGATCAAGGCACACTAAATGGAAGATGTCAAATTTTATTGTGCCTTCACAACTATATCAGTGCAAGATGCAGTAATTTTCTTCATCAGCATTTGGAAATTATCTCAATATGGGAGGAAAAGAGCATGAAAGACAAGCAATGTCAAGAATTTAAACTGTGCTTAAGCCTTAAGTAGAGCTGCTGCAGGGGATCCTATATTGCCCAACACAACCCTCAATCACACATCAAAATTTGCCACATGACACTCAGAGGGTTTTGTGGAGACAGAGTCATCTGTCTGCAGTCATTTTCATCACATCCCAAGTGCAGTGGGACAAAACCATTCAAACCAGCTTTGCACAATAAATCAGATATACCATCATGTTTAACAATTCAATGTCTTTTTTTTTTCATAAAAAACTATCAGTCAGTGTTTTACTTTTAACTCCTCCTCAAATATATAACAACAGAAGGATGAGCAAGATACAAATTGTAACTGTCCCAAGGCTCTTATTTCCAAGGAAATAAGAGAAATATTGCTAGCCTCAGGAAAAACTCCCTCTTCATCATATTTGATTACCACAGATCACAGCCCTTGAAGAAATGATGATGAAAATGAAAACATATGTTTCTTTCATTATTACTGTCTTTTATTGAACTGTCCTTGAACTGAAGTGACTTTGTGTGCACTTCTGTTTGCTATATACAGTTCCAAAGATGTATATACAGATTACATTAAACTATAATCATGCCTGCCTTTCTGAGTGGATTCCCCATGCGCTGCATTGATTGGGATCCCTGCATAAGATGCAAACCACTGGAGAGCTTTAAACAGCTATATTCTTTCTAAAGTACTCTTTAATTAATGTTGTCTGGAGCACTAATTATGAAAGCTTGTAAAGCCTAAAGCCTGGAAACACTTATGCACCTACTTAACTGTGCTCATTCAGGGTAGACCCACTGCATTCCCTGGAAGTGCTCAGAGGAGGTAATTTAAGTACAGAATGCAGTTCAAAGCTCTGCAGGGCTGTGTCCAGGCTGGCCTTGACAGCGTTTTGCCCCCTGATTTTGCCAATTTTTTACCTTTCAGGGGCAGGTCTGGCTTTCCCCAGCAAAGCTCCCCTAGAGTGCCTTGGAGAAAACGTTGAATGAAGCAAAACAGAGCCATCAGTCAGAGGGAGATGAGATGGATGCATCTGCAGATACATATGTTGAGATGCAAAAGTAATTTGTTCGCATTATGGAGGCAGATAAATATGCAGAGATGTGCATATATGCAAGCAGATCTCCTCCACAGTGGAAAGTACTGACATTAGAATAAAAGCCAAATTACTGTTACTGTCAGTGGAAAACTCCTAAATCTTTTTTAAAATAGGATGCTCACATTTCTAATTCTTTGCCTTTAACATCAGAAACAATTTTTATTTTGCTATATAGATTCCTGTCTGTTTAACTAACAGAAAAAAAAAGAAAAAAGAAAAAAAGAAGTTTAAACTGGACTACCAAACTTGCCATTTCTTAGTGGAAATAGAGGTTTTTGCTCAGGTAACTGTTCCTACAATTCCTACACACACCCCACAAATGCCATGGTCCTACACCCCAGGCCAGCAGAGGAATCACCAGATGCTCCAGGCAGAGAAGGGTGGCAGGAATTACAGCACACATCCACACACTCAGAGCTCATTCTGCCTTCATTTATGCACTTAATTATCCCTGCAGTCCTCAGGAGCGGTGCTGCTCCTGACAGGACTGAGAACTCATTTTGTACAAGGTGTGATTTCCTCGGGACAGCCTCCCCTGGTGCTGCCAGGTGTGGGGAGGAATTGTTTGCACTCTTTGAGGATTATTGAGCCTTTTCCCACCTCACACAACACTGGTGCAGATCTGCAGTCCATTTCTGTAATGCAGGAGTGACTGGGGAACTGAGAGAATACAAATGAGACATTATCATCTGATCTACAGCATTTCCTTAAAATTCCAAATCTTGCTACAGGAGCTCTCATGAATGCTGAACACCATCATCATTAGATAATTACTCATTATAAATGAGCACAGGCTAAAGGCAGACATGCTGTTCAGCTTTCCAAGCACATGCAACTTTCAACGTTAAAATGAAAATATGATATAATTCAAAACTTGGGGGTTTTTTTGATCAAAGGTGCTGAATTTACATACAGGTAGTTTGTTTTCCAGGTGACTGGGGAAAATGGGTCTCTGTATTATTCAGCCATTGGCAGAATCTCAGTGTTAAAGATTATTTCCAACTTAGATTTGAAACAAAGTTCTCCTTTTCTGCTGTACATTAAAGCTATTGGGGTGGCTGTACATTAAGAATGGTCTTTTATCTAGGTCTGTCATTGCTGAAAATCCAAGCACTCCCTTCAACCACCCAAAATGCCTTCATGTCCAATTTATTTGCATTTATTCACAGAAGATGCAATTTCTGAATATCACTTTATTTATTGCCCTTCATAGTGAAATTGGGCATAGCTGTGCTTACAGTGCTGCCCAGAGTTCCCTAATTTATGTCTTGGCTTTATAATTGCAGGCAGCAATTGTAGTGATTTATAGATTGATAGTTCTGGCTGTTAACCACTCCACAGCTGCATTATATTTGCTGAAAGATCATTTTGGGGACTGATCCCAAATTGGCCAGACAGAGCCTGGGGAACTTCTGTCCCAGTATGGACCCCAAAGCTGAACTGGGAAAATGTCAATAGAGCAGGAGTACCCAAACCCCACCTTGACACCAGGGCTCACTCACTGGTACATAGATTTTTGATAATTTTTAAGATCCTTGAGGGCAACAAGGACCCTGCTCAAAGGTAGAGCTAAGTTTGATTTCTTTTGGCAAAATAATATTACAAACCCATCATTCTGCTGCTGAATATGTGACCAAGCTGAAGCATAGGAAAGGAAAATGAGGATAAAATCTGTGCTGAGTGAACTGCTCTGTCCACAGCTTCAGAGCTCTTATTTTCCTCCTCAGAGCCATTCCTCTGTCTGCTCTATTTAATCAAAGCTGCAAATTGCCTTGTTCACTCAGGGTTGCTTGTATTTTTTTTTTCTTTCCCAAACAAAGCAGCACAATCAATGCAATATTACTGGTGCAGTTTATATATCTTACACATGAAACCAGAATTATTTTCACATCAAACAAACCGGGTCTTCTAGCTCGAGATTCTCAAACAGTAATTTACAAATACATTTTACAGCTTCTTCTGGCACGAGCAGAAGTTACATAAATTACTGACACAAGGGGAGGGGAAAGGCAAGATCCATCAAGGACTCCAGAGAAAGATGCCTTATTCCCACAAAGCATGAAAGAAAAGTGGCACCTCACTTTTCAGCTGAACTTCTCTTCTGGAAAGCGAATATTTTTGGAATAGAACTGAAACACTGGGGTTTATCTCACTGATTTTACAGTTTTCTGTTTCAGAGCAGAATCTTAGCAGAAGCTCAGAGAAAACACTTAACATTCAAACATCTTCCAGAAATACCAATACTAGAGTAAGGAAAAAACCCAAAAAACAAAAAACCACATTTGTCTTCAAAGGGATTTCGCTGAGAGAAAAATCTGCTTTATTTTTCTCTATTTGTTACCATGGACATCTGAATAAAGATAGTATATTTTTACTGGAACCATCTTCCACTGCTGTGGGGAAAAAAAAATAAAATTGCCATCTGCTTTAAATATGTCCCTCTTCTAGCAAGAAGCTGCACTAGCCACAAAGACCATGATGATCTGAAACAGGTACATTTGGAGCAAATACCTGAGAAAGATCTTGTCTCTACAGAAATATTTTAACAATGGAAAACAAATATACCCTCATTATATATATATACACACACACACACACACACATATATATATATATATAAATGTATGTATTAACATCAGATTTAAAAGCCTTTTTATGATGTGTCTTGAATATCTTGATGTAGTCACAGCTTCACTTTGGCAGAGTTTTTATTTTATTTATTATTTTTATTTCTTTCCTTTTTCTCTAATCTCTTTCTTCCCTTCTACCAGCTCAGATTGAATGAGAAATGCTATCTTTAACCTTGAGATCCCTGTTCTTGTTGGTTTGTATCATAATCTTATTATTTAGAAGCAAATCTTGCTATTTAACATCTCACCTCAGCATGGAAAGCGCTCATGGATTAGAGAATATTTCCTGGGGGGCAGAGGATGGAGGGAATGTGAATTAGGAATGCAGATGCCTGGCTGTGCCAGTCTCACAGAAAATAAATAAAAATATAAAATAAATCTCTGTGAGCCCCTGTTTACTCTTCTGTGCTTATTTGCAAATTGTGCATTACAGGTCAGGGACTGCTGAGTGCAGAACATCATTGCCACTTTCTCCCAGTGACTGTAAATAGCAGGGTGCAGTTACAGCTTAAAGGAAAATCAATTTTTAAAGCATAAATGCGGCACAATTCTGTTCTGTATATCCCAGAGCCTCATCAGTGCTGCAGCTGGGAAGCTCTCCTGCATACCTACAAACACCTGAAAACACCTACAAAAACCTAAAACCACCTGAAAACACCTACAAACACCTGAAAAATACCTACAAAAATACCTACAAAAACCTAAATACACCTAAAAACACCTACAAAAACCTGAAAACACCTACAAACACCTAAAAAAACCTGAAAACACCTACAAACACCTAAAAAACACCTAAAAACCTGCAAGAACCTCAAAACACCTAAAAACACCTGAAAATACCTACAAACATCTACTTACACCTGAAAACACCTAAAAACACCAGAAAGAACCTACAAAAACCTACAAACACCTGAAAACACCTACAAAAACCTATAAACACCTGAAAGCGCCTACAAAAATGTAAAACAACCTGAAAACATCTGAAAGCACCTAAAAACACCTACAAAAAACCCAAAACCACGTTAAAACGTGTAAAAACGCCTACAAAAACCTACAAACACCAACAAACACCTAAAAACAGCTGAAAAAAACCTAAAAACACCTAGAAAAGGCTAAAAAAACACCTGAAAACACCTAAAAATGCCTATAAAAACCTACAAACACCTGAAAACATCTAAAGTCATGTACAAAGATCTGCAAACACCTACAAACACTTGAAAACACCTACAAAAATTTAAAACCGCCTGAAAACACCTAGAAAAACCCAAAAAGACCTGAAAGCACCTACAAAAACCTACAAATACATGGTGGCAAGAGCATTTACCAGCAGAGTCACCTGTCCCTGACGCATCCTCAGGGAGCACCAGGATGATGCTGCATTAAAAGCTGCACTGAAACTGCAGCATGGGGCACAGGGAAAGCTGCTGGGAGGGAAGGGGGAGCTCTGGCAGAGTTAAAAAATTCCTTTTTTTCCATGGTCATGAAGCGAGGCTGAGCCAGCCCCATCCGTTTCAGCCTTGTTAACCTTCTGTCTTGATGGAAATGAGCAGCCACAGTTTCTGCTAAATAAATTCTGTGAATTTTTAGTGGGTGAGGCATTCCTCTGTTCCCATCAAAGAGTTGTGCAGCACAGCTGTTTTTTAACAAATCCCTATTTTCACTTGCTGACATTTGATTATCATTATGTATATGAGGTTCTTCAGGCTGTGAAGCACGTTCTAACAAGAAATATTAATGTCCCCCCACATTTACCATCTTTTACCCCCATTCAGCAAGAATAGGTGTCATACAAAGGAGAAAACATCTGCTTCCCTGTATTATGATTTCTCTTGAACTCTTTAGATGGGAGGTACAGAGTTGATAGCAGAGGGTAGAGATGAATGTGCAAAGCAGAACTGTGTTCCTTTGTATCTGTGCTCCAAAGGGGAAACAAATCCTGAAATTTGGTATTATAGAAAGCATAAAAAAAGAATTACGAGGCAGATTTTGCACTTTTGAAATCTTTCTGTACCTCAGCAGATGTAAAATAAAAAAATAAAATAAAATGTAGGAGGAAGCATCTCATCATTTTTCCAAAAGTTAACATTTTTTAATTATAGATCCTTGAATGGAAAAACTGCATAATTCAATATCCAAGCAGATTATTTAAGTGTTTATATGCTTTTAATCATACAAATCATGCTGTAATAATCTAAACTCCTAATTCTCACATGACCCTACACACAGACACAACAAATGCTATTCCATTCCCAGGACAGAGCAGCACAAGGAAAAGGATCTGCTTCATTTACAGAGGGACCCTTTTTTCTCAATACTCTGAATACATTCCAGGTTAGGGCAATCAGGGGGTGATGGGGAAAGATCCCTGTGATCTTCACAAAAAAGAGAAATGAGGAGCTAATTTTAGAGACAGAAGGATGAGAGGTCAGCCCCAGCAGAATCTGTAATCGGTGATGTTTGACCCTCTGTAAAAAAATGAGAATGTGTACAAAGAAAAGCTTTAATATCAGTTCTAATGAGATAAAAATAATTTTTGCCTTTATAGTTTTCAAAGTGCTTTCTCTCACCACTCCTATTTCTTTTTATTGCCACTGTTTTTCTTTATATGCACTACAACTAAGGAGGAGAGGCAAAGGTTGCCTTTCTATTTCTAAATAGTTCTTTGGTGTATGATTAGTGTGGGGCAGGAATAAAGCCTTTCTTGGCAGAGAAAGGTTTGCTTTCTTTTAAAGTATTAGATGAGGGCCAGACTCTATAATATCTCACCCTATAGAGGACACATCTTCTGGGACACTGGGTTTGGAACATCACTCAGATAAAAGAGCAACTATTGAAATAGCATGATTACTCTTGCTGGAGCTCCACAGACACAGGGTTATTTAGAATGAGAGGAACTGAAGTCCAGCAGGCCCATAGAGCCATGCCTTTTTCCTGGAAATAGCATTTTGGATGGATCAATTGGTGCTTCCTATGATGACATTATTATTATTATTATTATTATTAGTAGTAGTAGTAGTAGTAGTAGTAGTAGTAGTTATTGCTATAAGGGCAGAACTTTAATTTGATGCCTCAAGGCTTTAGGCAGAGCTTTAGCCCCTGCAACAAGGATCACAACAGAGCTGTTTGGGACCAAGGCATGGCAGGGGCAGAGAAGATTCCAAATGAGCTGGAAAAGTTGAGGGTTTGTCCAGTTCTGCTTTACCTCACTCCTCCACATTCACAGCAGCAGTGGGATTGACCCTGGGCAGTCAGAAATCCCTGAGCCAACTGATTTGTACAGGTAAAATAAAAACAAGAGCTGATTTGCACATAGAAGAACTGCTAGCATGCAATGTTTGTGGTACAGATCTGCTCCACTTGTGTTCTACAGGTGCTTGTGATGGTTTTACTGCAATTGCACTGGGAGCAGAAAATCAGCCCCAGTGTGCTCAGAGCCCACAAACACAGAGCCAAATTCTCTCTGTAATCCTGGGATTTCACCACCTAATTCCAACTGAAACACGGGAATGGACGTGTGCAAGCCGAGACAGCACGAGGCCAGGCTGGGAACTGTGAGATGGGGACATGGGACTGGAGCTGCTGACTTCAGCAGCACCCAGAGCTGCCTCTGAAAGCATTTAACACCAATTAGAATGTCACCTGAATTAATCAGAGCACCACGGACTCACACAGCACCGGAATAAAGCAGAATCCCTGCTAAACCCTGCCACTAACTAGGAACAGCAACATTATTTATGGGCATTGAACACAAAGGGGAGAATCTCAACCTCTGGTGGAATATAAATCCAAAAGTATGATCATAAATATTTTGCCCAGGTCTCCTCAGCTCAAGGCAGGCAAATATATTTTATTTTTGAGAATGGGTACATCACATCAGTGAGCTGTAGGGCTCACAAAGAGTGCCAGTGGCTGGAACAGCAGCAGGCACAGGGACACCAGCCCCTGTTCCTCTGATGAGCAGCCTGCACAAGGCTTGCACAGCAACCAAAAATAAAAAATATCACAATGCCAATCATACAGCCTCAAAAAAAGACAGAAACAGCAGTTCATTAACAATGTGCTGCTTTTCCAGATGGCTAAAAGTTATTTAAATAGTAAAGGTAAAAACGTCTCCCCTATTCAGGAATATACGGATACAAATGACCTTTTGGAACAATTCTAGTTGTTCCTAATGCGTGCTTCAAGATTGGATCAATCCTGTTTCCCTACCAAAAGTTAACTCAGATTAAAGGATGACCACATCTCTACACAAACACGAACAACAGTGACTGGGTTTCTTGAGTTGATCAGCTTTGAGTCAGCAAATGCTGTGACTTGAAATGCACCATCACTTGGGAATCTGCTTTGTTCAACAAATACAATTTTTCTATTTAATTTCTAAGACAGACTGGTAGCTGCAGACAGTCTTTAAATATATTTCATTATATATATTTTTCATTAATCACAGTAGAAATCAAGTAATAAATTATGATGCTTCAAATCAAATTATAATTATGAAATTTTTCACATGGCTTAAATTATACAAAAGAGACAATCTTTTCCCCCCATATTTCCATTTTTAAAACAGGAACTCAACTCTAAAAAAATCTTAATATTTGATATTGCTAAAAGCTCCTCTTGCAGCGACTGATTAGCTTGATTTGGTAGAAAAAATAGAAATTGCATCATCTGTGTTTTTCTGCTCTCAGAAGAAGAAAGAAGAGAAAGTTTGAGAGAAAGCAGAGAGCCAGTCAGAGCTGAAAGAGTTTGGAAAACTGGAGGGAAGGAATTTGTTCTCTCTCCTTTTCTGCCCCACCAGCCTGCTCACCACAGCAATCTATTTTAAAACTTTCATAAACAGAACAAATAGGATTAGCCATTACCATGTCAGCTTAAGTGATAACGTAAATTTATATCACAGAACATCTGCCACTAAATCACTGTTTATAAATGTCAGATCTCATTTATTATTAAAAATGCCCCCACCAAAACAAATGCTTTGAAGGCTCCTCATTATTCCATGAGAAGTGAGTGAAGGTGGAGCTTTTCTTTCCAATCTCTTTAGAGAGTAACTCCTATTATAAACCTCAGTCAAGAATTTCATTAAGTTGCATTCACAAATATGTCAGCATTGCCTGAGTTACTCCATCCCACTGTGCAGTCCAGAAATTCCAGCATATTTTCCCCATTGATTTTCCTCATCAATCCCCATTGATTTCGCATGAAAGAATATGGTGCAGCTCAGTAAAACTTGCTTTTATCTTCCTTTTCTTCAAAGAGTAGATCAAGGTTTATATTCTGATATCAGCAATAAAATAGCTAAAATTTACTTTAAAAATAATTTATAAAGAGTGCTCCTTATACACAGAAAGTATAAAATTTGAAAATTCAGTTCTGTGTTTATAGTGCTGTGTTTGACTGAGAGGCCAAGTGGGACAATCTTTTTGCTTTTGCATTTTTTAATTTAATTTGCTTTGTCCATCTTCCCCTCTTTGTGTCAGCTGCTTTAATAACTCTTAAGTCAGGCGTCCAGAGATCAAATTACCAAATCGTGGAATTATTTCTGAATATGCAATCTCTATCCTCTCAGGTACAAGTGAAAATCTGCTTGCAAAAGCCACTCATCTGTATCATTGCAAATTGACCTCTCCAGTCTGCCCTTTCAACCACTCTGCAGGCAGGAACAAATCCAGAATACCATCAGGCTTTTTTTTATAGGAGTTTCTCTTGGCTTGCTTCACTCCCCATAACTAATATTGTTTGAATAACTCGATAACTAAAATTATTTTTATCAAAAACATATAACTTATAAAAATATAATGAACATAATATAAGAACTATAATATATAACATTATAATTTTTATAATAGTTATAGAATTATATATAATATATAAAATTATTATATTATAGTTATTATATATTATAATATCTAATAACTATAATACCATAATATAATAACAATAATAACTAACATTCTATTCTATATATTATATTATATTATATTATATTATATTATATTATATTATATTATATTATATTATATTATATTATAGTATATTATATTATATATTATAATATTATAGTATATATTATAATATACTATGATAATATAACTATAATATAACTATAATTTACTTGTATAAATAAAACTATTTTTAGAAACAAAGAGCTGAAACATCTGGAAAATCCACACAGCTTGCTGCCTCAGTGCCCTCAAACAGGTTCCAGGCAGACAGAAACTGCCCCCCCTAAGGGAGACACACAATAAAACAGGAGTGGGGAGCTCGTCCTGGTGGGGATCTCTCCCAGATTCCCAAGTTTTAAATCCCACAGAGGTGTTTGAAGTCCTCAGAGGAGGCTCTGGAGGCTCCCAGCTGTGATTCATGGTGCTGTCACTGGGCTGGCACTTCAGAGTGCTACAGAGCCCAGCCCAGCCTTTACATTCCCCCACCTACGTGCAAGCTAATTTGATTAAAGGTGGAAGATCAATCAAACTCTATTGCCTCAGAAAGATTAATTACCTCAGCACTTTCTGACTTAATTATTAGTGCTCAGCCATGGGGTTAGAAAAGCCCAATGCAGCAGGAGTTAAGGGGCCCAACGGGCAGATGTGGGAGACTGGGATGTGTTTTAGCCTGAGATTTGTTATCTTTAACTAATGACAGCTTCTTTCTTTTTTATTCAAGCTAGGCCTAAGTGTGTTTATAACTCAGCAGCAACCAAACCAAAATATTGCATCTCAACCTTTCTGGGGAAATAAAAAGTACAGAAGAAGGGAAGGAAAAAAACCTGAAAGCATGGTTAAAAAATTCTATCTGTTGGCAGTCCAGTTTTTGGACAGGGAACAAGAAACTTCAGACTTTGTAGATTTACTTTTTCTTATGCCCCAGCATGAGGTCTGAAATCCAGCTGCCAGAGCATCTTATTGATGATGTTTAAAGAGTATATTTCAGCAACTGCAGAGTTTCTGGTTATCAGACCAGTCAGCATGGCAGAGAACTCGGGATTTTTCCCTTGGACAGTGAGCTCCCTGTCTGCAGCCCTGTGCTGACCCTTTCTTCTCCAGCAGGCAGAGGCACAGGATCCCTCCCCAGGCTGTCCCTGAGCTGCTGGCAGGGCTGGGGACAGCAGGGACAGCTCCTGTCACACCCTGGCTGGTGGTGGCACGGTGACACTGCCAGCCTGGTGGTGACCAGCCCTGTGTCCAGCTGGGGTCAGTGGTGGCATGGCCACACTCCCAGCCTGGTGGTGACCAGCCCTGTGTCCAGCTGGGGTCAGTGGTGGCATGGTCACAGTCCCAGCCTGGTGGTGACCAGTCCTGTGGCCAGCTGGGGTCAGTGGTGGCATGGTCACAGTCCCAGCCTGGTGGTGACCAGCCCTGTGTCCAGCTGGGGTCAGTGCTGACATGGTCACAGTCCCAGCCTGGTGGTGACCAGCCCTGTGTCCAGCTGGGGTCAGTGGTGGCATGGTCACAGTCCCAGCACAGTGGTGACCAGCCCTGTGTCCAGCTGGAGCCCAGAGTAAACTGAGGCTCAGCAAACACTGAATTTCACCCCTGGATTTCACATCCCCAGCCTTGAAGAGTCACCTCTGGTGTGACACGCTGGGTTTGCTGCTCTCACAGAGAGAGAATCAATTTGCCCTCTCTCTCTCACACAAGTTTATCCAGCTCCTGTTTACAGCCAGGTTGAATTCTCATGCCCTGCTTCTGTATTTCCTCACTGGTCTCATCTGCAGCCCCCAAATTTCCAGCCTTGTTTGGTTCACAGGCAGCACCAGCCCATTCCCTGGGACCAGCCCAGTGCTGCATTTTGGTTTCCCCTCCCTGCTGTGGTGTGAGAGCAGCCCCAGGCTCCAGGCAGCCTTTACCTTGCAGTCTGAACGAGCCAATATTAATTCCTTTCTCTGTATATGGGCATCCCATTCCCCTGTTATTAATAATATTTCTTCATGCCTGTTTCTCATGAGAATTCACCTTTCTTTAATGTGGGAAGCCAGCCCTATTCATAACAGGCCTGTTATGGTGTCAGCCACCTCCTGGGATTTTATTCTTTTCTTGTTTTTTTCCCTCTGCTAGGAGTAACCCAGGATTTTTTCACAGTCACATTAGGTATTGGTGATTTATAGTTTATCTTTGTAATACTCAGTTGGTTTTTTTTCTTTATGCCATTTTCAGCTGGTGATTTATATACTAGTTACATACAGCAGCTCCTATGAGAATGACTCTCAACTATTACATTTCATCCCACTGCTATTACTTCAAATCCTTAGCAAAATCCAATTCTCGTGTCATGCACACCTCCTCCCCTATTGTCAGTGATGCTTGGCTTTGAGCTACTGGAATATTTCATTGACACATTCCTGCTTTTTAATGCCAAACTCCTTAATGAAGATAATTGTGGAGATTTCTCCATTCTTGTATTATTCTACATCTTTTCATTCTTAATTATTAATGCTCCACCCTATGTCATAATAACAGTTATTAGTCCTTAAATATATATATAGATTAGCTGTACATGTATTCCCCAGTGTTGAAAATACATATCATGGAAGTGAGATAATGGAGCTAATCTCATCCTACTCTAGGGAATCCCATGACACCATTTATTGCATTATAATTTTATATATACCACTTTCTTCTTTGTAAATGCTTTCCAGTAGTGGAGCTTGACCAGAGATTTATTTTTTCTTGACACTTTGTGTGTCAGAATTACAGAAAAATAAGGAAAACACTATCAGTTTTGATATCCTGGGAGGAGGATTATCTCCTCTCCTCCACACGAATGCACTGAACCTGCTCTGACTTTTAGTGCCATTATCATCATTCTCCATCAGCCTGCCTTTGTGCTCATCAACATCATCCTTATCAAAAATTAAGTCAAGGTGAAAGTGTTCTTTTAATTTTGAGGAAGAAATATGTGCTGTCTTTAATCACGAGCAGATGTCTTGCTTGCTGCAAGAGTCCCTCTTAGGTGGTTAAACTCCACAGATTGCACTCTCAATTCCTCCTGGGACTGATCGTCTGCACTCTGCTGATCACCCAAAGCCAGCAGAGCTTTGCCCCAGCTCCTCCTCATTTCCCCATGTGCTGTCCACAAGCTGCGCCTCGTGGGACAAATGGAACTGGGGAATCCATGGATTTAACATTTACCTTTCCCCTCCCCAGGGGCTGAACCCACAGGCATTCTGTCACCATGACATTTTCTGAAAAATCCTCTTTGCCCAGGATTTTCTCCCGAGAAGCTGAGAGGCCTCAGAAAATAATGAAAACAATAATTATCTCATTGCTTGGGAATGTGGTCTGGAGGTTGTTTACCAACAGGTGCATCTTTGATTTATTCCATGTGAATTGTTTTTAATTAATGACCAATCACAGCCAGCTGTGTCAGACTCTGAGGAGTCAGTCACACGCTTTCATTATCATTCTTGTCAAGCCTGCTGATGTCTCCTTTCTCTTTCTCTATTATAGTCTTAGTATATAATTTCTTTTAATATAATATAATATCATTATATAATAAATCAGCCTCTGAGAACTTGGAGACAATTCTCATCTCTCACCTCGCCCTGGGGACCTCACAACACCACAGAATTCTTCAATCCAGTTCACCCAAACATCTCTCCAACAGTGTGAAGGTGTGATTGGGAGACAGGAATAATCAGCCACTAAATAACATCTGGCAGCACCAGCTTGGCATGGCCACAAGATTATGGTGTCTCCTGATTCCCCTCTAGCTCTACACTTGCTGATTTTCAATGCAACTTCTTTGGCTTATTAGTCACTAATTCATGCTAAATATTCTTCATGGAGACCCCCTCTCCTTAATACACCAGTTTGCTCCTATTTGAGACCCTGAAATCTCAGTGCGACTTGCATCATTAACTTCAATTTTCAGCTAGCTTTGTTTATACTTCCATTTTCTTCCTCCAAAATGATTGCTATTATTTAATTGCAGATTGCTTTCAGGTTTTCTGGCTTCCCCTGCACACTCCCTGTCCCCAAGCTGCAATCATTCCTCCTGCTCTGCCCAATTTCTTGGCTGAACTAGTCATATTCTAGTTTTCCTCCAAACAAAAAGTAGAATAATTTTATTGTCTAGAGGAAGGAAAACAGATTCGATAAGGCCATAAAAACAGGTGAAGCATGAAAATTTGTCATTAATATCTTACACATGTATTAAATAACCCAACAGAACTGAGGTTTACGTGTACCTTTCAACCCCTTTGATCAACATCACTGCTTACAGCCACTGAGAGAGAATTTACCAGGGAAGTCCAAACACAGAGAATTTGCTGGTCTTTGTCTATGCTTGAAGTGTGCTTTGTATTTAAACAGAGGAGAAAAATATGGTTTGGTCAAAATCCTTAGCATAGGGAGTTATTGGAGCATCATTATTTGAGCAACTTATGAGGAGAAAGTATCTGAATACCACGTGCAAGAGTGCTGTTACTTAAGGATAAGGTTCTCTACAAACCTACATCCTTTTATATTTTACTATTTACTTAGTGTGACAGTTTATTGGCATCGCTTCCTTATGATGCATCTACCACGTTGAACTTTACGTTTTTCTAAGGAGGGAACTAAAGTAGGAGAAGACAAATCATTTTAAATAGCCTATTTCTAATTTTAATTAGCACAGTCAATTAATTTTAAAGGTTTACATATAAATTTCTCACAGTTTTCTAACCACTATAAACTTACAGTTATTTTTTCCCCTCCTTGCTTCAGACCTGTATTGGATGTGAATTTGTAAAGCTTCCTCTCACCAATGGTTCTCAGGGTGTTTTTTTTCTTTATTTTATTTTGTTATGCTCATCTTTTCCAGTGTTTTGCAATAAATGCTTAGTTATTGCTGATAAATGGAAAGCTTCCAAATGCAACAATTTCCAGTATTAGAGAAACAAATAACACTGAAGGACTGCAGTCAGGCAAAGCAAGAGGAAGAAAACACTTCTGAACATGGCCATGAGTGATGCCACAGCTGCCACCAGCTTTCATGGCTGGCTCTGGACATTCCTGACATCATTTCATCCCAAATTTCTCAACCTTGGCAGGCAAAGTTGAACTAAATCCCCACCAGGTGACAAATCAGACACTGTTTGAGATTGAGAGAGGTCAGATACTAAAGATGTTGGGAGGCAATGAAGGCGATGCTTGTTCTGCTGTATGAACTCAGATCACCTGACTGGATTTTCCAGTCTCTATTCACATTGCAGTCCATGAAGGAAGACAAGAAATGCTTTGACTGCATCAAGCCAAATTAGAATAAAGAAAAAAACACCAACCAAAAATCCAGCAGAAGATTGTAGAGGAAACCATCAATTCAGAGATATTTTTACTGTCTCACTGTTGGCTAAATGTGTCCTGCATGCACAAATGAACCTCATGAACCTCAGGCTCATCAGATATTTTGGGTTTCTGTCATCTGCACCAAGTCACTTTGCAGCAGCACACTGGACACAAATATCCTGTGGGTCTTCCCATTTTTTCTCGTTTTTTGTTCTTGCCACTAGATGCTGCAATTAATATAATATATATTTATATAAAAATATCTATTCATTTTAATTTCTATTTATTTTTATTTACATTTCTCTTTCTATTTCTATTTATTTTTATATTTATATATATTTATATAATATATAACATATATAATATATTATAAAGATATAATATATAATATATAATATATAATATATAATATATAATATATAATATATAATATATAATATATAATATAATATATATATAAATATATAATATATAAAATATATAATAAATCACAAAAAAGGACCACAAAAGAAGCTTTCCCTGCTGTTACCATTGTGCTACTTCAATTAACTGTTTCAATAAGACACAAGTCGGAAGGGAAGAAAAATCTTGACATAAAATAAACTCCAATTAAACTGTGACTTCAGGTTTAACACTGAACTGTCAGGTAATTAGACAGGTGATTAAACTTCCTTCAGCTTGGAAAGACATCTGATGCCTGCTTAGCCTGCTCACAGAGAGATGGGTGTCAGTGACATTCACATGGCAAAGCTGAGTTACTTGTAGAGCCACATTCTACAAGAGTCATGGTGCATATTTCTTCTGAATTTATAAAAAAAATAACAACAACCTGGGCACAAAAAGCATTGGCAAATCCCAAACCTGAGCCTCTTTGTAAATAGCACATGCCTGTTCTGGAACTCCTCTACACCAGCTCCTGTCTCGTGCTCTCTGCAGGAAAGACCCTGGACACTGATTTCATCTCATCATTCTCACTCCAGTAAAATATAAATATCAGTTACAAGCAAGAAAAAGAATTGGAAATAAAGTTCAGACCATGAATATGCAAAGCAAAAGCAGCAAATAATATACAACTTGATATTTTCATTCCTTGGGGATATATGTGTAGCCCTTTAGAGCTCAACTCTGTGAAAAACCCAGTTTTGCTGCCTAGAATATTGTTAAGGGTATATTACAGCCTCAAATGCATAAACATAAAAGCAAATAATGATTGTTTCCAACACGAGATCAAAAAAGCTGATGGCTCTTGTCAGCTGTCTATCAACTTGGAAAACACAATATTCTGCCATTAATTCAGTAAACACATCACCTTACAAATTTTAAAGTCAAACTTAGGTAATAGTTTACAAATTAAAGAAAAAGAGGAGACACCTCACGTGTGCAAAAAGCCCCTGAGGCTCCAGTCCTGGGCAGCAAAGGCAAAGGCAGAGGTGATTTCCAAGAGCCAGGCTGAATGTGGCACAGCCAGCTCGGAGTGGCAGGGAATGCTCTCTGCTGGATGCTGGATTTGCCACTGCAGAGTGTAAGTGCCTTCCACAGCCATTTCAAGTGCACAGCACTCACTAATTCATTCCTCCTGATACACTACAGCAGCTGAAATCCACCTTTTGGGCCAAGTTTTGCCCAGAACAGATGTATTTTCAAATCACTTATTAAGCCGCTAACAAGGCCTTGGAGGCTTGGAGACATTCAGGTGTCTCTTTATCAATGGCACGGTTCAATTTAATCCAGATAAGGAGCCTCTGGACAATTAACAGCTGACTAAAGTTCAGTGGAGTCTCCAACTGGCTATCACAGCTCAGCACAGCACAGAGAGCAGAGCCAGGGCCCACAGCTCCTGCTCCTGTTGATTTTCCTGTTTCTGACATCACAAAGAGGCAGAGGCAATGGCAGAACATGACAAACTCTTCTGAGATTATTACTACACACCATTGCTGCTTTCAGAGGGCAAATCAAGAAACCCTTATTTCTGGGTATTGCAGTCTTTTCACAGAGCTGCTCATCACCCATGAGTTAAACTACAGCACACAGCAGTGTCGGAGAGGGAAACGTTAAAAAATGTGAATTCCCTCGGCGCAGTATTTATGACCATTAGGGCAGCAGTGTTAACCTCCTCAGAAAGCTGCTCTGTGCCCGGCACACCAGCTCCATAAAAACACCAGCCCATCCATAAACCCTTAACAGCTCCAAGTGTTTTATCCCCAACAGCCAGCCCGACCTCCCACTTCCAGAAGCAGAAGTGAGCGCTTAGCGCTTCTTTAGCCACGCTAAAACCAACGCTCACTTTTAATAATTACCCACAGGAGCAAAAAACCCTGTGACTGATTGATTGGTTGATTGATTGATTGATTGACTGATTGTGTTAGCGTTCAAAAACACATAATCACATAAGTGATTATGTGCAGATGCTTTTTATTGAGAGCTCTGGGAATCAGGGGTAGTTTCCACCCAAATCTGAGTCCGACCATACATTCGAGATGATCGCGTTTTTATATTCTATCGTTATGTAACTTTCATGTTAATTATTAAACTTATATTGTTCTACTGTATGCATAGATCTCAGCCAAACATAACCCCCCTTAAATTTCCAACATAGTTTCTCATTATTCTTCTTATGATTATATAATAATGATATTAATTACTAAACAATCATCACATCTAACAAACATATCATTTATCACACTGCTTACGCGGGCGCAGCGATCCGAGAAAACGCAAATCCCAACATTTTCATTGTCTACCTTTAACATTTCCCAGGGCCCCATTATCAGCCGCAACGGTGGGTGGGGTGAGCAGAGCTCGGCACTTACTGGACTCGGGGTCAGAGTTGCCGTCTCCCTCGGTGCGGCTGTTGGGCGACGCCTGCTCGTAGAATTCGTCCTGGGGGAAGCCCAGGGGCAGCGGGTGGGACGCGCTGGCCCCGCTCGAGGGCTCGTGGTCGCCGAGCCCGCTGTCGCTGCAGCTCTCCTGGGAGCCGTCGGGCAGGTGGAAGGTGACGCGGCGCTGGGGCTGCAAGGAAGGAACAGAAGGACAAACGGTTTCCACCACGGTCCGGCACTACGGGGCACGAAAGAACGCAAGCTCACACCGCTGCTCTCAAGGTGAACTAAAAAGGGAAGTTTGTTTTCTGACTCCAACACTTATAGATTTCCAAAAGTGATAGCAGATTGGAGGGTGACAGTGCCACCTCTCCAATGACACTGGTCAAACCAACAAGTCCATCAGCTTTCTCCTCCTCCATAAAGGACTGCAAAACAATGAGTTATTTACAAAAAGCGTGTGAAAAAGCTCACAACAAGAATGTCAACATCAGAAGGCTTAGAAAATCTTAAAACCCCAGGGTGACAACGGTCATAGCTCAACGCGGCCAGTTTAGGCAACGTGTTGTTTTGGTTATCTGCCGGGGATGCGTTACCCAGACTCGTGCACAATTTCAGCTTTCATGAGCTGCTTTCAAACCCGCTGCATCTGACAGCGCTGCTTGCTGCTGGTTTTTAAAAATGTAAGCCCTGATGTAAAATGAAAGACACCTCAAACTAAAGAGATTCTGTCAGACTTCACAAGTCTTTGAATACCTTTTGAATATTGACTTGGAGATTTCAATCACTTTTTGAGGCTCAATTTATTTCACCGCTGAGTTTTCTAGTTTTCAAAAAACATTTTCTTTCCCATTAAAAGCTGTTCCACACTTTTGGGTCTAAAAAATGTGACACATTTATAATGCTGTTGGATTCTTCTGAGGCAGAGAAAGAACAAACAACAACAAGTCTTCTGTATTGAAAACAATTTCAATGGATTTTGCACAGGCGTTAAGCTAATGAATGAAAGGCAGATTCCCCTGCTCTCCTTCAGATATTTCATTACAACTCCTTTGATTTTTGTTCTACCACAGACCTGTAACCAAAATGTAAAAGGCTGGAAGCTGGAAACCAGAGAGCTGAGGATGGAAAGCATCTCAGCCCAGACGTGGAAGGAAGGGCCAGATGAAACAAAGAACAAGACACAGGACAGAGTTTTCATTGCCTAAGTGACCCTGAATGATTTAGGAACTGAACAACTGAAATGTAAATCTCTCCCAGCATAAAAAGAAAATATGAACAAAAAAGAAGCAGCTCTCCTGCTCATTTTGATGTGCCTGATATCCATGTTTTGCAAACTCGAAACAGGACGATTCAAAAAACCCCAAAAAACAAACTGTTTCAAATATTCTTGGGTTGCTGTTAGTCAAAATTCCATTTGAAAGACAACACAAAACTTTCTGGACTCAGAACTGCTGGGATTAGCAAAATTGAAGACAAGACTTTTGACGCAATTATGCAAAAAAAGTATATAGTGTTTGTAACAGAGCAGATGTTGCCAGGGGTCCCCAGATATTTGGTTCCTATAGGGTGGCGGTGTTGAAGGCACTCAATTACACTGAGTTTTTGCTAATTACGTTGAGTTTTCAGCTCCTCCACTTTTGCAAGCCTCTTTTTGTCGCAGTGACGTTGCTCCACATGCCCGCAGACAGCTGCTGTGCAGCGTGTGCAGCCAGGAACTCGCAGCACCCACCTCACCTGTGCCATCCCTGACAGGTGAGAGTGACAGCCCTTCCCAGCAGCCACCAGCGAGGCACTCGGGGCTTTCCCAGAAAACCTGTCTGGGCACCTCACCACCGCTAATGGAGAGCTCCTCTTCTAATGTGGAACCTGCCTCTTTCTTGTTGCAAAATAAATCACTCCTTCGGTCCCATCCATCACAGTCTGCTTATTCCCACTCATCTTCCTGGCATTTGGCACTTTGTTCTGCTTCGGAATAAACAGACCTTATTATTTCAATCTGTCAGGTGCTCCTGCTCTCTCTGGCTGTTTTCTCCATGCAGGAGCTTGCTCACAGCTCTGTGCTCTGCCCAAAACCCTGCACCCAGCCCAGCCAAGGTCCTGACAGCCCTGAGCAGGATCATTTCACACCTCCTGCCATGGCAGCACAGCACATTTGTGTCCTTGCCAACCATCATCATGCCCAGGTCCCATTTATTGACCCTCTCCTCCTTTTTGGTTATTGCCATCAATTGCTGCAGCCCGAGAGTGGCACTCTGCATTCATTGTTCTGCCATTCCCTTCTTCCGGATGATTTCATCCCTTGCCTTCCAGTCCTGCTTTCCTGTTTATCAAATTTGCAGATTTCAGACTCTCCCTCATTTGGCAGATCTTTGGGAAACATTGGAACAGATCAAGCCAAGGCACTGCAGCTGAGCTCTGAAGAGCTGAACACAGAATGGATCCCAGTTCCATGGGGTGGAAATGGGAGAAGAAAACCCCTCTGTGGATGCTGGGACAGCCTGGCAGCCAGCTGGGAGAAGGTTCAGGTGGTGAAAGGGGAACATCTGACACCCCCAAGTGCCCCCACTGCACTTTTGGGGTCCCCAGAATTGCTCACCCAGAATTGCTCACCCAGAATTGCTGGGTGTGAAAACGCATGGAGTGTCTCTGCCCAGCCCCAAAACCAGAGAAATTCCTGATGTGTCCTACTGCACTGCACTCCAGCTGCCTCTCAGAGCCCCATCCTCACCAGCAGGGTCAATCAGTGCTCTCCCCAAAGCCCAAATAAGCGAAGTTTTGTTGAGCTGATCCAGTGAAATCACTCCTGCAATGTTCCTCATTCACTCCCTGCACTCAAAACTGCACCCAGCCTGCACAGATGCACAGCTATGGCATGTGGAAAGGGAAAATGCTATTTTTTTCATCTGAAATGAGTTTGGTATTCGCAGTATGAAAAAAATCCACCTCCACTGCATGAGCTGTTTGTAAAAGCTGTATTTTGTGAGGTTTGCACTGCCTTTGTGTTGTGTTATATCCTCTCCTCTCCAAGCTAGCACTGAATTTTAAGTACTCTTAAAACATTTTTAGCCCAAGTTTTAACATTAGCCAGCAATGCTAGTTTTTGAAAATGACTGGGAACAAAATAGTCATTGCTCTGTACAATTGATTATTGCTTTGTGCATCTGGGGTTCACTGAGTGTAAATAAAAGAACATTTATTTTCAGGGTTCATTGTCAAAATACAGCTGAAGCTTTAAACCAGCTGACAGTAGAGGAGACCAGAAAGTCACCAATGCTTTTTTAACTTCCTAGTCCAGTCAGAAAAAAAAAAAAAATCCCATACCCCAAAGCAAAATTAAAAATGTTTCTAACTAACCCTCACATTCAGTTAAAAATGGTAAATATTCAGCTGCATAAATTGAGATGCTATTCGTGAGAAGGATCAGACCCATATGATTCAAAATCAACTGGCATCAGCTAAAGGCTCCTGATCTTAAATTTGATTGTGTCCCTGAGAGTGTCACACCTGATAACAGTGATGACAGAGCACTTCCAGAAAAATTCATCAAGATGAAAAAAACCCATTCATTCCTCTACATGGCAGTGCTGCCATTTCCTTAATTCATGCAGGCGTCAGACAACGATCTGGAACAAGTAATTCTTAATAAAATTTTGCCAAAAGCCGGGACTTATCTTCTGTCACAATTATTTTGGAAATTTCCTCCTTGAGGCATTTAAATTTCAATTTATAAGATTACAAAATATCCTCAGTCTCCAGCTGCTTTTCTATTTATCTCCGAAGGGAGCCAGCACCGATAGTAATGGAATAACAAGGATTATGGCTTGTTTTATTTATCTGGATGACAGTTGGCAGACTTTTTCAAAAAGAGAGAAATGCAAGCAAACCTATTATGTGTTCTTGGAGGATTCTGATGTAGGAACTTGTAATACAGACAATTAAACTGATAGGGGACAATGAAGTGAAAATTTAAGGAAAAAAACGTGCAGCAGTTTAGAGTTTCTCTGCCACATTTAAAAATACTAAATTACTCTTTATTGGCATGAGAAAAGCATTTTGCTTGCAGAGATGTCACAGACCAGACACAAATGCTGTCAGAGGTCTCAGATGGCATTCACTGCCTTTGGTAAAAGCTGAGTGTGTCTGGAGGGATCAAATTATCTCAGAAAACCGCAAACCTTTTACTCTCATTATTGAAATTTATATGAAGACTGATCAAAGCCCCAAACTATTCTGTGTTCAATCTTTCACTACAATAATTAGACTGTGGCAGTGGGAATAATAAAAGATGAGTCTAAGTAAATAGCTTTGGATACACTGAAGGGATGATTTCTGGTATTATACACCAGGGGTTAGCCAATTTATAATCAAAAAGGAAAAAAAAGGTAATAGAAAAAGCAGCAGATATCAACTGAGGAACATTAAACTATTAACCTTATTATCTTCATTCATTGAAGCAAATTAATATCCATTTAAAAGGAGATCATAAAGAAAAAACATTACTTTTTCATTTATGCTGAATTAATTATATTATTTAGATGATAATTCTGATTTAAAACAGAACTTATTTAGGAGATGCTGGGAGACAGTACAAAAGAACAGGACTACTTCAGCATCTCTCTCCACTATTAGCAGCCAGTAAATAAAGGAGTAGTCAAATAAATTTTTAATTTTCTCAGTCTCTTGTTTACTTCAAACGTTAGGAGGGTATGAAATATCTTAAATAACCAGAAAACAACTATCTTCAAGTGCAAGCAGAAAAGAAGATCCCTAATCAAACTACAATTTCCAGCTCCTATCTTTTTATCCTCAACTATCACCTTTTGTTCCAAAACAGCAATTTTTGTCGCAGAGGCTTTCATTGAGACAAACAGGACCCAGCAACTATCAGTGCAGAATTCTCAGAATAACATTAAAACAAACAGCCTGAGAGGATCCAACCATAAACCCAGTGGGAAATATGTCTTTGTGTTGAAACTCTACAGAGACAAACCAGTATTTTCATTTTTCCTTTCCCCATACAGAGTAGAGCACAACAAATACAGCTCAAAGAGTTTCTCTAAACTCTTTCACAAGTCTGTATTTCCCACAAGTTTTGCAGCCTGGCACATTAAATCTGAGATCTTATTACATTATTTTGATGGCTTTGTCATAGGCAAAGTATGTAACACAGATCATTATAATTTTTCACTCAAATTAAACTTCTCCATTTTTGCCAGCAGGGATCTGCATTTCTCTTGGATATCTACAAAGATGCCAAATTGCTCACCACTATCACACCCAGATAGAAACACTTCATTAACAGCATATCACTGTTGCATTCACCTCTTCCAATTTAGCACTGATCTTTTATGAGTTATTTAATGGCTCCTGCAGTGATCTTGCATAGGAGTGGGCTCGGGTTTTGGGTTTGAGTTTGGGTTTTGGGTTTGGGGTTTTGTTTGGTTGGGGTTTTTTCAAAAAGAAAAATGAAGGGTTCCGCTTTTGGGGGAAGGAAAGAAGAATTGTGCAAAGTGACAATCCCCAGCTGATTTCAGAAGTCCAAACCTAGTGGGCATTAAAATCAGGTTTTCCCTACCTCACATAAAAAGCACCACCCCCAGCTACTGCCAACACCAATAACCTGAATTATCATCTCACACAGGTGAACAAGGCCTTCTTTTCATTAACCAAGTTCAGCTGTTCCAGCCAGTGCCCCAAATTTATTGCTTGCTCCCCTTTCAGCTCCTGATTGTCTACTTGTTTGTCAAATCAAACAGACCTGCTGTTTTCCCAATTTAACCTTTGAATTTTGGCAAGACTTTGCATTTTCAGCCCTTTAAAACTTCCAAAAGAAATCCAAGAGAATCCTTTTGACCTACTTGTTAGAAAGTTTGCTAGTCCTCCTAATTTAATCTCATTAACATTAGCAACTGGTATCTTACACCCTCACTAATTACTAAGGGAAAGTACAGTATTTGGATGCCTTCTCAAGAAGAGGAATATTTGATAAATAATTTTGGTTTTTTCCTCACTGTGATTAAAAATCTAACTATTCCACAGCAGTATAAGAGAAGCAAATAGTTTTAGGCTTTCATTTTTATTGATTTAAATAACCCCTCCCACTTTGTTCATTTATTTAGATGCAGGAAGCACAACCTATTAATTTCAAAAGGGCAAATAAAAGCTGGCTTGGCCGCCCAGACAAACAGAAATTCAACGTGGGTGATTATCCCAGGCAGATTTGTACATTTTCAATGGAAGAATTACTCCCTCCACAGAAAACCAGCAGCACAGATGGTGCCCCTACACCTGCTCAAATGGAAACGACTTCAAATCGTCAGACCCCACGGCTGGATTCCCTCGCACAAAGCATTCTCTCAAGTGATGGGGAATAATCTTGCAGGGCCATCTTGTACCCCCAGCACTCACCCGCTCGCCGCTGCCTTTCAGCAGTGGCACCTTCGGGTCCCTGCAGGCAGCTGGAGCTGCGCCGAGCTGATAAGGGAAATGTCAGATACTGCAGCTCCTGGCCATGGCAGGAGAGCTCTGGGAAACCCTTCCCATGCAGGCAGGGAGAGGAAAGGGGTTTGTAACCAACACTCAGCCTCAAGAAGCAAATTTTCCATTTTTTGCCGGAGTAACCAGGGGCTAAACCGACAGCGCCATCGTCCTCTCGCAGCGCTGAGGTCGTGGAACAAACCCATTCCCCAAATCATTGCTGAACAAACCCATTATGGACCTGGAACTCCACAAATTTCTGATTAACGACTTCAAAGGGTGTTTATTTCCAGACACTAATCCTCCTTGTACCAGAGTATCTCTCATAAGACTTTCCCCAGCAACATTTAGCAATTAAATTGTATTTTCTGGGCTTCTTGAAATAACAACAAAGACGTGAAACAAAAAGCAAATAAAACTGGAAATAACATTTAAAGCATGTCAAACATTTTATTTAGCTTTTGAAAGGCAGTTATTGTATGCTAGATGTCAAAATGATAGCTGAAAGCATGCTTTTAAAACTTTAATTCATCTAAGCCTTCAATTTGACATGTGATTAAATTAAAATTACACATGAAAGTTGCACTATGGCTGTGCTGTTGCTAAGTTTGAAAAAGAGGAAAATACCAATTCTGATTTTTTTCTTTAATACATTTCTTCAATTTCCATCATCTTTGGTGTTATCATCTTGAATGCTTGATATCTGATAGGCAAAACCATTTTACAGTTAAAACAACACCATAATAAACAATAATACAGAAGCATTTCAGCAATATTTGACATCACTCCTGACTGCTGCCCCAACAGCATGAGCCTTTCCAGCAGAAATATTGAATGGGTTTTATCAGAATTGTGAATTCTTTGTGTTAATATTGAAATGGAGGAGAATTTCTACTTTCATAAATGTACATGGGGCTCTAGCTCTAATTTGATTGTGCTAATTATACATTTCAGGTAAATAAATCTCATGTTTCTTCATGAGCAAGGCACGGACTCATGGAACCACAAATGTTCCCGTGAATTACTCACAGATCTCCAGCGAGGTCCTTTTGTGTCATAACCAAGGTTAAGCCTTAAATTCAACCCTGAGGAGGTCATTGGGGCTGGAGAGACCTGGAAGAAGCCTCAAGGACCTGATCCCGTTTCCCTCTGCCTCTTTTTTTCCCCGTTCAGTTTTTCCTGTAAAGGTCAAATCCTTCTGAAGCAACACTGGTGTGTGCAACCCCAGGAGCTGAACCAGTGCTCACTTGAAGCAGCCTGGAAATGTGCTTTCATCATTTTGAGGCAGGAAATTGAGCTGTTCTTATTAATGCTTCCCAGGAAAAGGGAATTCTAGCTAATTTTGGTTCTTTGGCTTGCAAGCGTGCCAAAGTCAGAAGCAAAATAAGATTTGTGCAAGGATTGTTCTTAACTTCTCCAGTTCAGCTGCATTTCACCCTATAAAATAAAATAAAATCTTTCCTCCCAGTGTGGATGATTATAAAGCAGTTCATGTAATACAGACCAGCAGTAACTTTATGTTTGATTTGCACTCATGGAGCTGTTGAATTGACCTCATTTTATTGTGGTTAAAAAAACCCCAAACAAACAGCAAAAAAGCCAAAAGGAGCCTTTTAAAATGAGTAACAAGGCAGCTCTTTGGCATGTCACTGTCCCACTCCATTTGTCATGACAGCACACCTTTATTATAGCAGCATTTTATCTGTTAGAGCAGGAAATCTATACTGTTTGATATCACGTGTTTGATTAGCTGGAATGGGAATTGATGAGAGATAAAATGCAAGGATAAAATGAATGTATTTCATGCAGCTGTCAATAAAAGCATTGTGCTCTTTCTGGAGAAGAGAAAGAATAGACAAAAAGTTTCCCATTGCCCCAAATGGACTCTGAGGAAACACAAGACCTTCTTAGGGAGCAGTGAAAGCATTCTCTATTCTGCTCTCTGTATCAGAGAGTTATCCTTGCAACAGACACCCTTGTGACCTTGAGAAAATATCTTTTAACCACCTTGATTACCCATCCTAAATTTTAAATTTACAGTGTGCTGGCCACCAAGGTCACCTCTCTTACTCAGCAATACCTATTCTACCTTTTGGTGAAATGGTTAAGGAAGAAGTAAGTGTTTCCAAGAAAACTTGCTGGCATATATAAAATAAAGCTCTAGGCCAAAATTTGAAAGCAGTGAGGCAGTTCATGCTGCATTTGATTTGCACAAAGTGAATTCCAGCATTCTAGGATGGACACTTTTATCAGCAGGACACGTTCTAGTGGACTCCAGTAGTCCAGGAAAATTTCTCTGGATCAAGAAAGCTTCCACTAAAAGTTTTGTCCTGAAATTCCCTTTCCAATTGCAATTATCTTACAATTTTGCTCGTAATAAGAGAAGTCATTCCACATACTGAAATAAAGGAATTTTTCACTGGTACACTTTGCATTCTTTCAATCTTCTCTTATTGTAAATAGGAAAGATTCTGAGTGATAAATGCTATGGTGAACAATACTTTGGTTTTGTTTTAAACATCTGAAAGATGTATTTGTCTCTCCAAGCTGTTTTAAGAAAAAGGGTTGTGTTTTATTTGATTAAAGTCAGAAATTTCCCATTTGCATCACTATTTTCACAGCTTATATTATCAGGATGATAATGAATAAGATTTAGCTGTTATTTACAGTAGAATACATGAAATATTCAAAGTTACTAGAGTCTAACTACATGCTAATAATGCATTCTTAAATGGATGTCTGAAATATCTATTTGCAAATGGGAAGAATTTTGCAAATTCAAGAGCTGCATTGTATCACTGAGCTCATCCCTCGCTCCTCCAGAGCGGTGCCTCTGCAATTGCCCTTTCAGATAATCAGAATATATAACTGCCTTTCACAATTCACCACTCGTGTCATTTCAGCAAAGCAAAATATAAAGCCATTAGCCTTCCCTTGTTTCTTAAATCTTCCCAGCTTATTTCCATATTCAGCGCAGCCATTCTTCAGCGCTGCTAGGATCACTCACTCATCTTGGAGCAAAACACAGCAGCACACATTGCTGAGGAGATGCAGCACACACGATAGTTCGCAGGAAGGAACGATGCAGTTCTGGGTGAGGGACAGGGAGAGGACCCAGCTGAAGGCTGGGGAAGGTTTTTTGTGCTCACAGCCAGCCCAGAGCTGCTGTTTGAGCTGGGCAGGGACAGCTGTCCTTGTCCCACGTCACCTCGTCCCGTGTCGCCACCCAGACGTGGGGCTCGCGCTCTGCAGCCCCACTGAGAGCTCAGCACTGAGCGAGGCCAGCTCTGCACTGGGCTCTGTCACTTCTGCCACCAGCACCTGGCACCTGGGCAGCTCCCCTGGCAAACAGGGCAAGGAACAGGAACCAAAAAATCCTGGAAGAATTTGGGAACTGCAGCAGCCAAGAGAAAGGTGGTAGTGCAAAAATACACAAAGCACCAAGAGGAGGTAGGAGAGAAGTCCTAAAAGTGAGGATTGGGCATCTCTGGAAGCAGCTCCTCCCCATGGGGCTGCTGACTGTACAGCCCAGACACCCGAGCCCCTGGCACAGAGGATCTGCCTAAAACCAGCTTGGTCCCAAGACATTTACTGCATACACCCCAAAACTTCCCTGCTGTGTGAGTAGCACAACCCTCATTCTGAGTCCCTGCACCTTTGGAAAGTTCCCAAGTGCCCCAAAGAGCTGAGAAAGCCCAGGGGCTGGGGAGGGAAGGCCAAGAGCACTGTCAATGATGCTCCTGCAGCTCCCTGAGTGCTCTCAGAGCCACCTCTGGTTCCTCACCTCACACACACCAGGTTAACACCCCTACAATTGTTACTTCAGGACTATTCAAACTTCATGTACGGCTCGGTTAAATCAGAGGGGAATGTTATTCTCCATACAAACCACATTAAACTTGCAATAAATCTGAAGCACTTTTGCAAGGCTGACACCAAGGTCAGGATCAGGAAAGGCAACTGCTTTCCCTGCTTGATCCAGAAAGGCAGAAATCCCTGTAAATGCAGCCATAGAGGAGCAAATGCAAGGCTTTAGGTGTGCTCTGTGTTCCTACAGCTCAGGGGAAGGCAAATTGCTGTAGATGCTTGTGAACCAGGGAGGATTTTGGAATAAAGGAGTAGAAAAAGGCAATGACATTAATGAGGGCAAAGCTGGCACAAGTCATGTGGGTAACTATGGGCATGGGCACCTTCCTCACACAGCCACAAACCTGCACCCCTGCATCAACTACACTGCCCAAAACCCATGCTGAGTGCCCTGGCTGCTCACCCTGAAATCAGCATCATGCAGAAATCTTCCTGAGTGAAGAACTCCATTTAATTCTACTCTTTAAGATATTTCTTATTTTTGTTGGCATACAGCATCTGGGCTTTGCACACAGCAAAATGCACCTCGCACATTTTTCAGGCAAGACTATGTAAATACAAACTTGCAGCATTAGGCTTGTGCTCTTTCTCCTACTGTTTTTAATTAATTTGACCTTTGGGCCTATTTTTGTCAATTCAGAAGGCATATTGCAATCAGAAAAAAAGCTATGGTGCAAATATTCCATTCTGCACGTCACTTGCTAAACAAGTAAGCAATAGAGGAAAATCTATAGCACACAATTAGCATTATGCTTTCCAATTATTTTCTTTACTTCACACAACTCATTAATAACTTTTAGTAGGTAAAATTGCAGCTAGGAACCCTCCTACACCTCAAGTGTATTATATTCTACCTTTGCCCAATAGAAATTCTTTTGATGTACTGGAAATCTTATTAATAGATTCACCAGAAAACAAGCATGTAAAGCTGGCAGAGGCAATTGCAAGAGGTAAAATGAATGTAAATGACAGATGAAAGAAAACTTCCATGCCGTTCAGATCAATACAAACAAAAGTGCTGCAGCAGCCACAGCACAGAGATGAAGGGAATTCATCAAACTTGTGTTTCAGATTATTTGTCCTGCTCTAAATGCACCCTCTGTGTTACCCAATTAATACCACATTAAGATTCACTCCCGCAGGGGCTTTTTCCTTCTGGTGCTGAAGTTTCTCAGTGCACTCAGATCTGGGGGGAATGTAGAGGCAGCTTCTTGCTCCTAAAGATTGTCACTTGGAAAGTCTGTAATTGCAGCACTCAATAATTTCCCAAATACTTAAGCCAGAATTAATTATCCCTGCTATTATTGCAGGAGTATGGATCTTAGGCTGGGTATGATGAAGGGAATGTGTGATGGAACATTTTATTGTGCTCAGAGCATGCAGTGGGTGTGCAAGGCACTTAAACCATCAGAAGCAACCAGCTCCTCTCCTTCAATTACATCTCAGTATGATCTGCAGAATCAGCTTTGCTCATTTCATGATCTTTGTTGTTCAATTATCAAACACACTCAGGACCCTTCTTTACACCACAGACTAACCATAATTTTTTTAAGAATCCTATTTTGTTTAAAATCATACTGGTTCTTAGTGAAAAATTAGAAGAAAGCAATCACTTATTGTTGAACATCCTATGTTTGAACAGAGTTTGAAATGCATTTTCGTTAGGAGTCAGAAATCAAGGCACCTCATGAACTTCAGCAATTCCCTTTAATGGAGTGAAATTTAGAGTTTTCTGGCTGTTTCATATAATGTTGAGGAATCAAAAATTTTGGTAGTTACTGTTATAGCTAATTGCCCAAGCTTCTTAAAAATCTCCTTATTCAGAAATGGGGGAATGCCAGAGGTGAGCCGGGAAGGGGAGGAAGAGCTGCACAATGGTTAGAGGTGACTCAGCTGCAGAAATACAAACTGTGATTTATTTTGAGTTCCACAGCAGAGAAGGCACGCAACCGTGGTATTTGCAATGGGGAAATCAGAACCACAAGGAGATGAAGCTCCAAACTCAGACCCTTGCACAGAACATAAACTAAAGGAACTTTGATCTCTTTGAGCACATCACCCCATCAGCAGAACTGTGCAAAGTTCCTTATCAGTGAAGTACTCTCACACTTTCCAGGTGGGCATTAAGTATTTTCACATCCTGTGGGCTTTGCATTGCAGTAAATTTCATTCTCCCAGTAATACAAATGTACAACAACTGTCCCAGACTCACAACAGATGTTAGAAATGTGAAAAACAGCCTACAGCATCATAGCATTTTACACATGCACATCATTCTTTACTTGAATGGGCTTTAGAAATATGAACTCCATTTCAGAACAAAATAGAAAAGACAGTTGTTAAAACAACTCACAAAACAACAAACCAAAGCACAAATGGCTATGCCCTCTTGATTCTCATGACTGAGGGTTAGGCTGTGTCACTGGCAAAATCCAAAAGTGAAATCAGGAGTCCTGGGCAGAAGGGACACTCTTTGGCAAGTTGTAATCTCATCTCACATTCTCCATCTAGCATGCTTCCCCAGAGAAAAAGCTGTTGTCTCTCAAGATAGACCAAAGTAAATTATTTACACTTCAATAAACTATCACAGAGTGCCCCAAACTGGGAATGATCACAAAGATAATGCACATAAATACCAGCACATACAACATCACCTAAAACAGGACCAACCCTGAAAGAAAGTGGCTCAATGAAATGTTTTCTGAGTAATTTGGCTGATACCAGTGAGTATCCAGTGAGGGGTAACAGAGCCCGTTTTGATGGAGCCAGATGGATTAAACACCTCCATGAGAACATCACCCAACACTGAAGCTCTGTGAGCTACGTGACAGAACAATAATGATCTTATCTGCTCCAACTAGACTGAAATCCTGGTGGCTGCAGAAGATGCGTTCTGCAGTGCATTCTATCTGTGAGGAACAGACATCTTCATTAGTGAAAATCTTCAAATCAGAGCTGAGAAACCCGTGGCTAAGGAAGAGATGCCTTGACAAGCAAAGTTCCTGCTGAACTGCTCTGCAGGCCCACGAAGCTGAGGATTGAGCCATAACAATTATCTGCTCTGCCCTGTAAACGTGTCTTTTCCCTGCTCTGACAGCACTGCTCCCACCAGAGCCTGCCCCTCATTCCACAAGAGCAGCCTGAGCTCTGGGAGAGCCTGAAATCTGTCCTGTCCAACACCTTATCAGCTCTGCCACAGAATGCAGCACTGTCATTAGGAGCATGGATGCTCCTGTCAGACAATCAATCTCGGATCTGCTCAGACTTTTAAAATGTTCCAAAGCAGCACCAGCATTCCCTGGCAGGTGCCTTACCTGCATATGGGAAACTCCATCCACACCTTACCCCACCCCTGCCTCCTCCAAAAAACTTTTGGGTGAAATGAGTGGTAAAAGCCCCAGTAAAATCCAAATTCATAGTCTAAAAAGGGTAACAGCCTGGAGTTACAAAAAACAGGACTACAGCTTGACTCCCAAAAAACTGCCACTGGCAAAACCAGATCAGGGAAAAAGGGGAAATTATTTAAATTTTAAAGTTTCCCCGCACAAAGAAAACATTAGTAGAGAAGCAGTGATTTTCCTATATCAGTCCTGCGGTTCAGCATTAACACAACTTGTATCAAATCAGGAAAACAAAGAGCACTCTATAGAGAATGACCAAAGCATTTTCCAAAAGAGCATTCAACAGTTTCCTCAGGAATGCTGTCACAGAAGCTCCATGAAGTTTTGTGACATTAAAAGAATGCTGAAATATTCTACTGCCATTTATTTATTCATAAAACCAGAGCAGCAGGGCTGTGCCCACCCCACATTTTCCCCAGGGAATTTCTGCAGTGGCAGAGGCAGAAGGGAAAGGAACTCACCCAGCCTGGGGCAGGTATCAATAGGACAGGCAGGGAAGAGCCTAATGGGGGATCAAACAGAAAATCCCACATTCCCAGCACCAGCCTGGAGGCAATCAAACAGCAACACAGGCAAATCAATGCAAATCCACATCAGCCACCAGGCAGCACATCCTCCTGGAGAGGCTGGCTTTGTCCGAGCTTGCATCCCTGGCAGCTCCAGACACAAACACTCCCTCACGAGCAGCTGAGCATTGAAAACAGCAGCCCTGAAGGAGGGAACAGCACATTTATCCCAGCAGATTCTGTGTTTAGCTTGAATTACTGCACAGGTAACCAAACATTCTGCCTAATCTTTAACACCAACCCGTGCAAAGCCATCTCTGAGCCCTTCCCGTCCCACAGCAACAGGCCAAGGGCCCTTGGTGCCTCGTGGATAAGAGGATGGTGGCAAAGAATTAATTCCCCTCCCAGTGCTTGCAGGAAGCTGCTGCGGAGTCCCCACTGCTGGGGATGATTTTCTCAACAGGCTCCTGAAAACCACATTAGCTCTCACACCAGCCTTCCTTCAATTATGTCGTGTTCTTTTTCATCTCGCCACAAGCAGCACATGGATTAACCAAGTTCTTCAGCCACTTTAAAGCCTTTAAAGGACCAGAAGTAATCCCCCCAAGAGAGCAGACTGAACAAAACTCAGCAAAAAAGCCGCAAAACAAAC
Organism: Melospiza melodia melodia; assembly: GCF_035770615.1. Classification (NCBI taxonomy): domain Eukaryota; kingdom Metazoa; phylum Chordata; class Aves; order Passeriformes; family Passerellidae; genus Melospiza; species Melospiza melodia. The sequence goes on along the minus strand of NC_086209.1, from coordinate 18,274,777 downwards.
AAAGCAAAAAGAAAACTTAAACCAAACTCCTTTTTAATTTGCTTGTTTGTTTGTTCTGAGATAACTTCTGGGAATATTTAGTGATATCATAATTAAGTCCAAAACAGGATGCAGAATAAATCAGGCTAATCCCAGGCAGCTGAAAACATTGTGCCCTCAGACTTTTTACTGTTTTGTTCATCCAAAATAATTATATAATTATATAGTTTGACTTCTAAAATATTTGAAGAAGACTCTTGATAATACCCATAAAAAAGAACAAGCTAATTTGGTTTTCTCATAGGTTCAGTGAATGAAGAATACTGAAACCTAATGTGATTTTGGACATATTTTCCATTGCAGTTGGTGGAGATCTCGAACATTAATGCAAATCAGCAAACAGATTTTTTTTTCCTTTTCTTTACATATAAGGGCTATTTGCAAAATGCTGAGCTGATTAAAAGTAACACAATAAAACTGAAAAGATCAAATTCCGCTGTTTAAGCTGAATGACCACCCCCTCCAGGCTGTTCCTGTCCCACAGGACAAGGCAGGGACACCCATGAAGGGACAATGAGCATCAACCTGGTCCCTTTGCCTTCCTTCGAGGAGCGCCCCTGAAATGGGAGACACAACTGGAATTTCTCCTTGCCAAGGCAGTCCAAGGCAGATTTTCCCCCTCTCGGGTCAGTTTTGAGGGTCAGAAATGCAGCACAGCCCCTGCCACGTGCTGCCCCAGCTCCCACCTGCCCTCCAGGGGAGAGAGTTTGCAGAAAAAGCTGAGACCAGATCGGTGTGGAGAGGGGAGAGAGGGGCAGACAATTAACTCCAGCATGGAAAGTTGTGCAGTCAATGTCCCCTCGGTGCCAGCTCACACCTGACAAAGGGCTCCCACTGAGATGCCCCCACCAAAAGGCAGAAAGTTCAATTTTTGCAGTTTACAGCTTAAAGTGTAATGATTTGTGTTATCTCAGACAGCTCAAAACTTGAGCCAAACAATCAATGGCAGTTTTCCCATCCAGGAAAATAAAGCAATGCACGTCCAGGGTGGTTTGGGGTGGGTGGCTGTTTCTTTGCTTGGTTTGTGGGTTTGTTTTATCGGTTTTTATGTTTGTCAGAGTGGAAATTCTGGAGGGCACTGAATTTGTAGGGAGCCCCAGGTTCCTTTGTTCACAACACCTGGGTTACACCTGGATGTATTTTTAAGTTGTTCCATCAAAGCCAAGTGTATTCCCTGGATATTCCCAGGAGCAGAAAGGGGGTGAAAGAAGGTGAGTGCACACCAAGGATGACTGTAGGAACAACTAAACACCTAAACTATGTGTGGGTATTCACCTCTGAGCAATCAGATGATTTTTGTTAAGCAGAAAAAATTTAAAAAAGAGATTTAGACATGATTTTGGTTAAGGAAAAAAATTTTAAAAAAGAGATTTAGACATGAGGGTGTGGCACAACATAACCTCCATTTATACCCATAAACTGTTTATGTTCAAAGAGACATTTATCCCCCCTGATTGGGTGACACTGGTCCATGCCTATGAATAAAATACTGGTAGACATTCTATTTTTCAGATGTATTTCTACTGTGTTTACACTTTTGACATTCCTATATAATTTGCTTGTCAGAACAACAAAGCTCAGAGCAGACAAAATCTGCCTGTGTGGAGGGAATTGCTGTAGGTTTTACCATATGAAATGAAAATTTAGGGATTAGTTGTGCAATATCTTCCTGCATTATTATACAAAGTCCTACTTTAAAAAAATTATCATATGGCAAAATTGCTTTATTTCAAACCTTTTAAGGAAGAAATGAAGGAAAGAATGAGCTGCTTCTTAATACAAAGAGTAGCAAAATAATAATAATAATAAAATAATACTCAGAAGTTGCCCAAAGTAGTTCAGCTGCTTTTCACTCCTCAGCTATGCAAAGGTTGCTCACACTCTGATCCAGTCCCAAAATCAACGTGATGACCAGTATATTGGCCAGCCATGCATCTTAATAAATGAACCTTCATTAAGCAATCTCCTAACCCCTCCAAGAGCTGGTCTGGCACTCACAAGTGCTGACGAGAAGCCAGCAGTAATTCCATAAATAATAATTTGTGACTGAACTGCAACCTGTCCTTTGCATTCATCACTCATTGCAGGCTGTGACTCAAATCAGCCCGCTGTCAGCAAGAGACAACTCATTGCAGGCAGTGTTTAAATAGACAATTTGCCTTGGTGCAGCCCCAGAAAGCAGACTCCAGAGTTAAGCAGGAACCTTCATGGCCTGACCTTTGGCAAAGCACACGAGTGACAAGCAGGGGACAAAGGCAGCTGGTGCCACATCTCCAGGAGCACAGAAATAGCACCTGCTGATCCTCAGGAGCTACAGCCAGCTCAGTAAGGAAAACAGGGATATTTTAGGGCCAGGCTGGCAGTTTGGCTCCAGAAAGGTCTGTAATTCACTTGGGCCTGAGGCTGCCACCACGGGCCCTGCAGCCACAGCTGGGTTTTGTCTCCTGCTCTGCCCACATGTGCTCCTCATTATTGCCTCAAATCCTGCTTTTACAGAATCACTGATCCATTCTAGAGAGCTTGGACAAACACATGAAAGCCTACAACTTCTGACATAAGAAAGGAAAATGCTTCAGAAATATAGGGAGAATCATTATCATTATTATCTTCTCACTTCTCCCTTTTTTTACTTTTTCTTTTTTCCCCAGTGAAAGCAAATAACCACAATCACAAAACCAAGGGACAACTGGACACATTGCTCCAGATGTGGCCTCAGCAGGGCAGGGAACAGGGGAACATCTCACCCATGAACTGCTGGCCACCTTCCTCCTCCTCCCCATGCATCCCAGGAACTCCTCATCCTCCCTGGCCACCCAGCAGAATGTTCCCAAAGGTGACAATCAAACCAGAGAAGCCTGTGGCAGCACACAGTTTATGAAATGGGATACTGTGATTATTTAAATTGTACTTAAAACTATCAAATCAGCATTCCATTTATTTCCTTAGACTTGGGGGGCGAGTCCACTTAGCAGACTCTGGGATGTTTAGCCTTTGGCACAGAGGGGAACACTTTCAAGCTTCTGCAGAGATGAATTCTATTATGTAGACACAGCGATCAAATTACATGTTTTGGTGGTGAAGCACATATGAGAGACTGCCCAGAGACTGAGACTCATCAGGGAAACATTCCTGTATGCAATTTGATTAGCAATCAAGGAAGAGACAGAAAAAAATGGGTGCAGAAAATCACCCAGGGGGAGACAGCACTGCTACACTTAATACCTGGAACTACTCACAAATGCTCATTGCAAATTACTCAGAGTCCAGACTTCCCTCTTTGTGTGCTCTGTGCTCAACATCCTCACCACACACAGGCCTGGGGCCTCTGCCCAAAAATGAACATTTAAGGATGCAGAGAAAGCACAAATGCACATAAATTCATCTCTGTGATTCATTAGTAAGAATTAACCATTGTTCTTCAGCATCAGATCTCTCACTGCTGGGCACCTTTCAGGACCCATCCTCTTAAGGAAATTCCACAGGTAAGGAATATGAGCACAGCAAAACTGTAAAAACACCTGAACAGCTGAGAGAGGGGCAGATAAAAGAAAGCTGGCATTTATTAATTTTATCTGCATATAATTGGAATTATAAGTGTAAGCATCATTATAACCAGGCGAATAAAAATTCTTTAGCCCACTAAGACCTCAGTTAGACTAACAAAAATCCTTTGTTTTCACAGCAAGAGGATTTTGACTGCAAAATGCTGGAGGAGTCAAGCAACCACCTCTGTAATTTGGATGCAACAAACCAGTAGCAGTGGCAGTGTACAAGAGCACGTTTGTGGAAGCAATTGGGAGAGATGCTTACTCACTTGAGTGACTTTGAAAACTGTCCCATTAAACCTCTGCCCACACCCTGCATCAGCTCTCCTTTTAGAAACTGGAACTGAGAAACTAAATTGGGGTAACTGGAAAAGAACAATATTGATCTCATCCCTTACAAAGGTAATTAATGTTGTTCCTCCTTCCTAAATATCTGGGTTTAGTATGTTTCCCAGATTAACTAAATTATGTAATTTAGGATGATTTAGAATGCATTTAGAAATATCTATTTAGCTTCAGAAAGAAAATAAATTGTCACAGAATGACAAGAGAACTTCAGCATCTCACCACAATGAACACTCCAGAACCATGTAAACACTATTAAAAAAAAAAAAAGGAAAAAAAAAAGAATTAGCTCTACTGATGCTCGTATAAATGTAATTAAATTTAATTAGTACAATAGGACCTTTGCCCCTGGTTAATTCTCCATCTCTCATTCTCAAAGGTGTGTTGCTACCATCTCTCTCAGAAGCACAACTGCTGCCTCAGAGCCAATTCTGCAGCAAATTTGTGTGTTCAGTGCTCAAAGCCCCTCCCAAATTTTCACAAGCAGCAATGAGAGTAAGGGAAGATGAGAGGCAGCCATGTACTCACGATGGAAATAAGATCTGAATTCTTAACAGGTATCTCAAAAGACTGGAAATTTTTCCTTCTCAAACTCCTTATGAATACTAATTTTGATAGCTAATAGTCAGAACCTGTAGCAAACAGTTCACTCAAGTTATAATCACCCCTCCAGGTTGCTGCAAACCCACTGTCTTGAAATCTAGCACCCAGCCAAAAAAAAATATAATTAGCTGTGATAAAAAGTGAGTTAGGCCCTTAATCAATAGCCTTTCAAGCTGCCAGGACAGACTGCAGCTGAAAGAGGTGGTGAAATTAATGAGCTGGAGAGTTCCATCACCAAAGCATTGCAGGGGCCAAGGGGAACCATCCCAACCTTTGGAATTCCAAGGGGGACCAGAGCAGAGCAATCCTGAGCATCTCCCTTTGTTCCTGCAGCCAGTCCATGGCTGTGGTGCCTGGGGTTTTCATTATTCACCTTCTCCACCACGGAAAACAAGTTGAAAACCTACTTGAAAACTTAATTTTCTCTGTGAAGAGCGGCAATGTTTGCAGAAAAGCAGCAGGAGGGTGCAGGGAGGATGCAGAAATGCGCTGCTCTCCCAGTCAATACCCTCACACCACGTTTGCCACTCCAGCTCAGCAGGGCTCACACCTTCCCTGCAGCACTGAGAAATGGATTGGGATGTGACAGACAACTGTGCATGACACAGCTCCTAACCCTCAGCATGTGCTGATACCCAGCACAAGACAGTTATCTTTCCAAATCCACCAACTTCCTTACAGTGACCGTTTAGAAACAGCATGGAGAGATTATTTCTAAGCAAAAGTAAAAAGAAAATACACGTCACTGGACCTGTCATAGGCTATAATGAAAGGGTGATAGAAAGCTGAAAAGCAGAAATATAATTGAACATCCATTCGTGACCTATTATTTCTTTTAACAGCAACACAAACAATGGAGCATCATCAGAGATGGGGCTTTTCTGACATTGTGGCCACTTTCTCAGGACTAACCAGGACAACTCTCTCCACATGTTCCCCTTTTTTTTCCCCTACTTTTCACTAATTACCTTTATAAGAGGAAATGAATAGAAACTGAATCCCTGTAAATTTTCCCATAAATACCAGGACTGAAATACAACAAAAAGGGATAACATCCCATCATGCCAGAACAGCAACCTAATAAGAACCAAATGCCTGGGGGGAAATTCAGTAATACTGTGAATGAAACATCTGCATCTCTTAACATGATATGAACACGAGTCTGTGTAACATCAGATCAAATCAGGATCAGCCTGGGAAGGAGCCACCACTGTGCCATGGCTTCCTTAATTCCTTCACTCAGAGGCAAACCTGAGTGCCAGCATTCTGGACAAGGAATTTCATTTCTCTGTGCGAAGAGAAGTGAGGATTCTGGATGCAAACCTAATTCTGGCATGGGGTCTTTGGCTCTTTGCAGGTGAATTTTCCTGGCAGCACAAAACTTGGAGCATTTAGCTCAGTGGGCAGCCAGGCAGAGCTGGTAATGAGGAGAGCTGAGCATCCCAGCAGCTGCCATCAGACTGCAGGAAATCCTGCACAGGCGATTCAGGAGAGGGAATTCACAGCCGTGAGAGCTTGCAGATGAGCAGAGAGGGAGGGGAAATTTGTCAAGTGGACCTGTTTGTTAAGGCTGGCCCTGCCAGGGGTGCTCTGGAATGTTCTCCCCTCAATTCATGCCAAGGCACGGCCGGCCGCTTTGCAGCTCTTTGGTGTCTGCCTAATTTCACATTATTTATTGTGTGTGTGGGGGCGGTGGCAAAGCAACAAAGTGCCTTTATGGGGACGGTGTGACAGGTGTGCAGGATGCCTGCAGCACCCAGCAGGGTCTGTCCTGCAGAAGGGCTCAGTCCTGAGATTCCCCTCTCACCATCCCAGACAGGGCTCCGGTGCCTCTAAAGGAATCACACAAAATTCAGCCCACATCATTCTAATAAAGCACACTGAACAAAAGGGGACAGATTCTGGCAGGGTAAAGCATTCTGAAAATATTTATACAAAACCCGAACCACACATATGCTCTGTTTCTGCACGACCTGATCCAAAGGTTTTCTGACCTCAGCCAGCTCTGATCAGGGGACAGAAACAACACAAACACATCCTAGGGACTGCTCATTACAAGTCAGGGATCCTCCTTTTCTTCTAGAGCAGTACTCTGATTCCTTTTCTTAAATTATGGCAGCAAATACTCAGTTAAAATGCTCTGGAGTAGAAAAACTATGCTTTTTTTTTTTTTTTTTTCTCAGCTACTTGGTATACAGCATAAGAAAGGAACAAAATTAGCTTGGAACATTCAGTTCAGCCTCAACATAATTGCCAGAATTTGTGGAATGTTATTTTGAAAAAAAAGTTTTAGGTAATAGAAAATTTTTATTAAAAATTAAATGCATGAGATGGAGAAATTTATTGCTATTATTTTCTTTATTATATGTTACTGTGAGGGGTTTTAAATGCCTAAATTTAATGCTCCCTTAGAAGCAATTTACTTCCTGGAATTATTTCCAAAGACTTCATCAGAATATTCCTTCCTGAAGAGAAATCAGTGTTATCCTCACTGAACCTGAAGCACAGCAACAACAGGGGACTTAAAATGCCAGAGCCTGAACCAAGGCAGAAATCTTCCGGAGACTTCTACAAACCCAACTCCTCAGCACAGCCCTGGACACACAGCAAAACCTTTCTGAAAACAATGCTATTTATGAATTCCGAAGTGTGATGTGATAATGAAGAGGAATGTCTTTCCTCTTCTCATCAGGAATGGGGTTTATCTAAGAGAAAATTATATTCCTGGGACTGTTCTCATTAGACACATTCTGAGAAAGGTGGTCACATATGTCTGGCCAAAATGTCCTGCAGTAAAGTCATAAAATTTATTAAAAGATCCAGGTAACCTATTTTATTTTTATTTTTTAATTAAAATGCAACAACTATATCCTCTGCCCAAATACAAGCAACAGAAGACATAATTCAATCCATGCTAAATGTCATTCAAAAACCTTAGAGAACAACGGAGCCTCCCCTATAAAAAAAGGCAATCCTAACCCTAAGAAATCAAAAGATCACCAATTTACTTTCCAGTTTTTAGTTGAGCAGACTCCCACTGCAGTTCCAACTCAATGGAGCTCGTTAGCATCCCTGTTAAACAGGAAATTAATTTGAGCCATGACAACAGCACCTATAATGGCAATTTCAGTCCCAGGGAAGTGTTGAATCCTGAGCAGACAACGCTCAGCACGAGGGGCATCAAAAGCATTCAGTGCACAACCTCACTCCAAGAGTCAGATAATTCGGCTTGGATGAGAAATGAACACTGGAAAACAAGACAAGATCTCCATTGTGGCTGAATTAAAATGCACAATCAGAGCACTGGGAGCATTAATTTCTTCAGTGATTCAAATCCCTTATGGTCATGGGCCATCAGATTCTGCAGGGGCATTACAGCCACAGCCACAGAAGGGCTTTGCCACAAGCCAATGCACAAAGAGGCCACTGGATGCATCTAATGGCCAAAAACCAACTCTGCTGCTGCTGCAATTAAAAAAAGGGGGGAAAAAAGGTAAAATAGTGTCCAAAAACGTCAATCTGTGACGTATTGGAGGAAAATAAGGAAGAGATCACAGACATCAAGGCAAAAAGAGAATCTTGCCTCATGTCACTTTGGAGTGATGCTGATATGGATAGGGATGGGTGGAATCTGGATTTCTAAACTTTTTGACAAGTCAGACAGGTATCTGATCAGGAAAAGAGTTATCTGCACTAAATTCATGGCTGCTTCTTCAGTAATTAATGATTTATTAGACATTAAGTCACATGGAAGCATTTGGCAGTGCCAATCACCAGGCCAGTGATGATATTAATAAATTTGCACATGTAAAAGACTCAGGGACATTGTGAAATGAGGGCAGGGGGACAATCAGAATCAACACAGAAAGGGAAAACTTTTCCCAGTAACACAAAGAAACAAGAGAGGGAGACACAAGCCCCTGCTGCAGGTTATGGTCATGGATGTAGAACCAACTTTCTTATAATTAATTTTCTCTTCTTGGTCATTCTTGTCACTGCCAGATCTGCCCAGATAAATTCTGACTTTGCTAGCTACCTGACTGTTAGAAAATCAGAAAATACTATGCCAAATGCAATCCAAATTACTCCTGTGTCCAGCATCAGCTGAAGAGAGCGCTCAAGTGCAGCATTTTAGCATTACTTACAACTTAGCTAACAGCATTTATAGGAAAAAGCAAACGTACCAAAATCCTCCTAAATTACACCCATCCGAGGTCAATGATGCTTGAACTGTCTGAAATCTGAAATTTTCCCAGGCACTGTGGAAAACTACTGGTGGTTTGATTCAATAGCTGGGATGTCAGCACTTCCTGGCCCGTGCGGAGTGGCGGCTGTAGGGGCAGCAGAGGATCCATGGCTGCGCTCCCAGGGCAGTGCCACTGATAAGGGCACACACACAGCAGGAAATTTCCCCTGCACCTGAGGCATCCAGCTGACTCATCACAGTCCATTCTCTCTTACTGCAGGGGAAAACCCACCAAGAAATGTCCAGAGCAGTGAAACACACGGGATCTGCTCGAAAAAACCAACAGCACTCCTGAGAGGGGACATTTTAAAGCCAGTTAATGTAAGAATTTCAGTCTGGGAGCTGAATACTCAGCTTTCAGATACACCCTAAATGGATATTAGTTAAAGACTGACTGCTGTGTTTATGAGTGTGTGTATATATATATATATATATATATATATATATATATATAAACACACATGTATATATATATGTATATAAATGCATATATATATTATATGTATATACATATATATGTATATATACACACATATATACATATGTATATATATATGCGTGTATATATATTATATGTATATACATATATATATACTTATAATAACACATGCATACATTATCAGTGGACCCTCTTCAATATGAGTTTCACAATATTAGTAAAACTCTGGCATCCAAGTCTCTACTTTTAATGACTGAGGATTGGGATAACCACACTAACACAGTAGCTTTGATAAATAAAAATTGATATATAAAAACTACAGTAGCTTTGATAAATAAAAACTGATATCGCACTTGGCTGAGATAGTCCCACATTCCAACACACAGTGGCAAAAAATAAATACAATTTTACAGGGGGGTCCTGGTCAAAAAAATAAACAGTTTAGGGTGCTTTATTAAAATATTTTCTGTTTCTCTGCAAATCTACAAACAAATCTGGTGGATATAGTTTGGGAAAAAATAAGCTATTATAAAAGAGCAAATTAAATGAAGAGAAAAATAGCATTTCTTGCCCTAGGCATGAAACAGTGCCCTTGAATTATGTGTTACAATCAATTCCAAAGCTTACACTGTAGATAACATCTTTCAGTGATGTCTCATCAAGCAAATTAGATCTGACCAGTGAAATACTGTAAGCTAGCTGGAATTGATGAAAATATTAATGCACTTGCTTTAGTGAGCCCCCACTGGCCAAAGTATTAACTCCTTTAGAGACCAATCACTGCTCTAAACTCTGACCCACAGACAACAGAATTTAACAAAGTCTGGGGGGATTTACACTTAAGACAGAATAGAATTCTGCATTAATCAAGTGCTCTAATTAAAATTTGGAGTAGTAGAAAGTGGCTGCTCCTTATTAGACAACAGCATTTAGGGAAAAGAGAAGAATCCCAGCACAGACACGAGCCAGCTTTAGGCAGAGTGAAAACTCAATGGGCAGCTGCTCCTGGGCATCCCATAATTCTGCCAGGTCCAGGTAGCACACAGAAAATGTGTATAAACCTACAGGAGCCAGCTTCAAAAGTTTTACTTGAACATAGTTTTTAGGTAGAAATATTCTTTGTTTAAGAATAAAACCCCCACTATTGATGCCACTCCACCAGACTTTAAGTAAGTTTTAATGAAAGAGCACTCAACAGTTTGCAAATGAGAACAGAGGATCACAGAGAGGTTTGGGTTGGAAAGGGCTTTTCAGGTCATTTATTTCCAACCCTCTGCCATGGCAGGGACACTTCCACTGTCCCAAAGTGCTCCCAGCCCTGTCCAGCCTGGCCTTGGGCACTGCCAGGGATCAGGGACAGCCACAGCTGCTCTGGGCACCCGTGCCAGGGCTGCCCTCCCTCAAAATAAAGAATTTCTTCATGATATCTAATCTAAATACCAGAGATTCAAGTCCAATTCCAGGATTTAAAATGTTTACCTTGCTTTATTTCCAGAATGAGGTGTTCAAAGCTCCACTCCCACATATATTTTTAGGAAACCCACCTGTCCTGGTGAGGCAGATAGGATCAGCAAGTGACTGACACTAAAAAAATCAGGTCAGAAATTACTTGGGAACCTAAATCTTGTGATTTAATTTGTACACCTAATTTGATGTACCTGCTTTTATATACTCTGGCTTTCACTTAGAAGTCAGAGCTCCCACTGATCAATCACAGAAATATCACTGCTGCTCAACCAATTTGGGATGGCTTAATGGAGTACAAAGATGGGCTTTGAACTAAGCTGTGCTTTCCCTGGGACATGCCTGTTGTGTCTGTGCCTTGCAAAGACAAGAGAGCATTAACAAGCATTAACATCTACCTGCAGAATGGGATAAGCCATATTTATATTACCCAAAGAATAACTTGACAAATAAAATGCTTGCAATTAATTTTTAATTTCAGTGACTCCAAACTAAACAAGTCATAAGTCCATGCTTCAGCCTGATTGAAAAAAAAAATATATAAAATGGACAACAATTAATCTACAGCCTGTTTGTATAGGCATGAAACACTTTAATATTGATAATGGGATTTCTGTAAACGAAAAAAAGAAGAAGAAGCAGCAATCCAAATTGCACCTCGCCTCCAGGTGAAGTTAAAGCAGTCCTATGCATAAAGTAAATTAAGTTCCAGTGCATCAAAGATGCACAGAAAGAGCAGTTTGATTTCTGCTTTGCTATTCAGATTATCTCCCAGGGACTGTTTCCCCCTGGATCAAAGGGTGGGAGCTGTGGGAGCACTGACGTGGAGGAATCTCCCTGGAGTTTTTGCAGCCCTGAGAGCCCTGTGCAGGCTCTGCCAGGCCAGAGCAGGGCACGCTGCCCCAGCTGCTCCATCCTCCATCCCCAGGCACAAAACCCTGCAGGGACCCCTGTGCTGCTGGGCCAGGATGCTGGAGAGGGGCAGCAGAACCAGGGGGGCTTTGCGTGGGCTCAGGAGATTTGGGCTGTCCTGAGGACTGAGCAGAAAACAACAAGGAACGGTTGGGTTTGTGCCACAGACATATTTTATGAAAAAATCCTTTTGTTAGCATCCTTTCTCCTGAGAAAACATTGTTTAAATTCAGAAGTCAAAAGATTTCTGAATTTTAACAAAAATCTCCGTTTTGTTTAAATCCAGAAATCTTTTGATATAGTTCCATTTGGGCCCCAAAGTTCACGTCCAAACATTCTTTCTAGCCTTTTTTCATCGTTTATATCCCGAGCAGGGCTCACTAATTGTTTGTGCTGCAGCTGCCCCTGATCACAGCTGTGCCCCAGTGCCCTCCCTGCAGAGCAGGGCAATCCCTGTGGCCCCAGAGCACAGAGCAGAGCAGCAGCAGGGATTTGCTGGTGCAGTGATGGGGGTGACCACAGAGCTGCCCCCAGCTCAGGGCACTCAGGCAGAGCTGCTCCCTGTTCTAGGAGTGCTAACAGGGGAATGAATCCCAAAGCTGGGGCTCCAGCATCCCTGGCTGGAGGGAGCTGTTCAATCAGCACTGCAGGAACACGTTGTGCGCCGTGCTGAAACACAGGATGACATTTCAAAAAGCCTCAGTCCCAAATTCTGCACTGCATCTGTTTGCAAGCACAGAGCAGATGCCCAGGCCCTCACCTAAATGCAGATTAATAGCACGTGCATCTGCTGGAAAATGTGAACACAAAGGGCAGAGAGAGGGAAGAGAGAAAGGAATGATTTGTGGTGCCTGTGGTTTGTTTATGAGGCTGGACTGGCTATGGGACAGGATGGTTTTCCTGTCAGTGATTACGCAAAATTAACTCCCATTCTTGCATTTTAGCATCCAAACTTTATTCTCTCTCCCTGGATATGTATTTTCCTGGATATAATTTTGCAGAAACTTTGTACTATCTGCATTTGAAGACGGTTATTCTAATGCTGAGTGAGAAAGTGACTCTGTTACATGGTACCAAGTAAAAAATGGAAAAATTACTACAATGTGCTTTGAACTTTCAATACCAGCCTTGTGATGCTGCTCTTTACATCAAATGCCTCAAAAATAGTCAGAATTTGCATTGGTCTCCCTAAAAATGAAAAATCAAATCCTAAAGACATGAGATACTCAGAGAAGCTAAACCTGCACTGCAATTCCATCTGACCCAGAGAAGCCAAAGTTCATCTATGGGATCCATCTGAGATCAGCACAAACAGGATTCAAAGCACAGCACACCATGGGACTCAAACTGAGACACATTTATGGCCTGACCTGTCCAACATGCCAAGAAATGGCACTTTGTCTGCAGTACCCACAGAAATCCCAGAAAAAGGTTTCCAAGATCAGTATTTAGGGGAAAAATCAGAAAAATGCATTTCAAAACAGTTTAATTTATACCAAGTCAAATTATTCCTTCTGTAAATCAAGCTTTTAAAAGCATTTTGTGTGAACAAAATAGGTTAAAATGAAGGTATATGTCAATTAAGCTAAAATACTTGTTTGCTTTTCTAACTTAAAAAAAAAGTTAATTTATACAATAAATCCTAAACTCACTTCCACAACAAAAAGAGAAAACTTCTACCTCTTCTACTTCAGTGTTCTCAAAAGTTTAAAAAACACAATTTCTAAAACATTTATTCCATCTTGATATATCCCTCTGGGAAAAACTTGATACAAAGATACCAAATTTATTCCCTGAAATTTCCACATCATAGAGCTTGATCATATACAATATATTCACCGTAGGTCCAGCATCCCCAAACCATCAAATCTGCAAACCTCCAAGGCACAGGCAGGGGCTGCTCAGCAATTTGGGAACATTCAGGGCCTCATGGATTTCCTATAAAAGCTCAGATTCCTGCCCAGCACACCCAGAGCTGCTCCTCCCATTTACATTGGTTGTTGTTTTTTTTCCTGAAACACTATCAGGGGCTGCCATGTGTCAGATAATTATTCAGAGAGAAATAAATCTGGCCCACCCGTGGAAAAAAAAGGGCTCAGAATAATTGAAGGCTGTTTGGAAAGCACCCCACGACATGGCATGACCTGGGAACACATAACCCAGTTATTGGCATTAGCTGATTTTCATTTGAATGGCTGCAAATAAAATACAGGACCTGATACAAAAGGTCCTGTCCTGATGTTAACTTTTGGTTATGCAGAAATTTAAACAAAGCAAAAGCAAACAATCCTTCCCTATCTTTGGCTAAATTGTGGACCTGGATCAGAGTTGGCTACAAAGGAGAAATTGTCCCCACCCATGGTTGAGGTTGGAATGAGAGGATCTTCAATGTCCCTTCCATGATTCTGTATTAAATTGTCTTTACTCAAAACCCCTGAGGGGGCTGCAGAGGGACTGAGACCTTCCAGTTCCAACTGTGCCATCCCAATTCCAGTTCAAACCCATCCATCCCAATTCCAGTTCAAACCTCTCCATCCCAATTCCAGTTCAAACCTCTCCATCCCAATTCCAGTTCAAACCCGTCCATCCCAATTCCAGTTCAAACCCGTCCATCCCAATTCCAGTTCAAACCTGTCCATCCCAATTCCAGTTCAAACCTCTCCATCCCAGTTCCAACTGTGCCATCCCAATTCCAGTTCCAACTGTGCCATCCCAATTCCATCTCCAGCCTGTGCCTTTCCCACATCAGACACTGCTACTTCTTCTAGCAAATTCCCTGCAGTTGCTGAATTCTGGGAAAAATAGCAGATGGTTCAGAAGTAACCTCATGTGAAAAATGAACTTTTTGATAAATATTGCTAATATCTAGCATAGGGTTGATAGATATTCTCATTAACTCCAGTCAGACAGATTGGCAATAAAACCTTCCACGCTGCAGTCAGAAAAATGCAAAAGTGTCTTCATTTTTTCCCTGCCATTAAAAATCTGAGGAAAACAGGAGAAAAGAATCTGCAAGATAAAGGTTAAAGCCAATCTTGTAGGAGCCGAGATAATTTTAGGTTCTGAATTGCAGGAGTATCTGATTAGGCATTATTATTTCCTACAGTCTGCAGAACAATGGAACTATGATCACTGTAAATAAATATTTTGCTCTGCATGGTGGTTAAAAGCTGGAAATCAACTGCCAGGCTTACTTTTCCCCTCTGAATTGTGAAATGCTGTGTATGGGTTCAAAGCTCCTCACAATCAAAGGCAGAAACACAGAGATGACTGCCAAGTTCCTGTGCCTGTTACTAAGCAAATATTTTACGACAAAACAGAAAATAATCAAGGCGGTTGTAGGGAAGAAGGGAACATGTTTAATAACAAGGGGAAAGGATGGGATGGAAAGCATGTCAGAAAAGTCCCACGCCTCCAGACATTTGGGATTGTCGGTGGAAGCCTCTACAAGATTATCTGGCATGAAGCAAAAGCCAGGCATGTCTGGGTTCTTTATGGAGCTGATGGGATAAAGAGCACAGGGTGAGGGTGGGGAGATGCTGGATGCACAGCCCAGCCTGGCTCTGTGGGATTTTTATTGATGCTAAAATTAAATAGATCTGCCAATCAAAAAGTAGCATGCATTTCCCATTTCCATTGGAAATTCATAATATTCCCATTTCAAATAATATTCATAATATTTTGGTATTTCTCCCAAAGAGCAATGACAGCTCTCCTCACCTCCTCTGCTTCCCAGCACAGTGATGGGCCATTTTCACTTTCCTACCCCCTACAGGAAATAAAGGATGAAAAAAGGCTAGAAAGAATGTTTGGACATGAACTTTGGGGCCCAAATGGAAGTATATCAAAAGATTGCTGAATGTAAATAAAACAGAGATTTTTCAGTGTGTCATGAGCCTTAGGAAAAAAAAAACAAAACCAACAAATAATTAAAAAATACATGGATTTCAAATAATGACTCAATTATACATAGTATTTTAAAGCTTTCAATTTCCAAACACTACACTAACAGCAAGAGCATCCATCCATTAGAGAGGCAGAATTAGAAACAAAATCAAAGCAAAAAACCCCCCAAAAAACTAATAGTAATATTAACCAGTGCAAGCTTTTCTTTTAAAATTTTAAACAAAAATCTTGGACATGAGGTGGATATAATCTCATCCAAGAATAGCTTTTACAATCCATCACATGCTTGCCTGTCACAGGTAAAATTTTAGGTAAGACAAATAGAATTTAACTACAACTAAACTTTCTCATGAGCTGAATGTTTAGCATACTTAAAACTGCAAAGTAACAGAGCAGAGCTGATATTATGAGAAGAGCACAAAATTCCAAAGTAGAATTCACTGGAAGGAAGAGGACAAGGAGAGGGTCCAATCTTTCCAATATTTCCCAGCTTGACAAACTGGGATGCAAAATTATTTGGGGGTTGAAAAGCACTCAGTTAATTATGTTGAGAGTAAGAAATATCTTTCTTTTTGTTTGCTGTTTAAATGCTGTCTGAGCTTTTAATGAATATAAAATTATGAATATTGTTATTGTTTGCTTTCCCTTTATTTCAACATTCTGAAGCGTTTCTGGAGGAAATCTCCAAGCTGTAAGCAAACCTTTAATGGACATGTTAATACAAATTATACAGATGGGCAAACTAAGGATTTATTAGGAACTCCAACTGCTAAATTTCCTTTGAAGTGCTCAGATTCAGCTCATCCCCACTACAAACCCAGAGGTGAAGTGATAAATTTTGTAAATTGAAAACAGAGCCACACTAAGCTCGCAGTTATTTAAATGGTTGCTCAAGGGATTCAGGGCAGGAATTGATGAGTTTATGGAAGAAAGTTCTTGTCCTGGGGATCTCAGGGAATGGAGCCACACTCCAAATGCTGCAGCTGGGACACACCTTGGCCCTGCCAGTGACCAGCAGAGCTGCCCAGAGCCATCCTTCCCTCAAACCCAACTGCTTCTTTTCAACACAAACCATTTCTGCTTTCAGTTTCTGTCACGACTTTAACTCCACTATTATTTTGATTTCTCCTTGAGGCTCAGAATCACATGCTTTGTGGGTTGTAAATAGCAAACATGAAAGAATAATTATTAATGCAATTATCAAACTTATCAAGAATGTCAAAAAAAAAAAAAAAAAAAACAAAAAAAACAACAACAACTCTTCAATAAAACTTACTTTAGGAGATTAAAGCTTTCCAAGAGACCCAGAGACATTTACATGTTTTGATCTGGGAAGGAATGTAAAATCCCACTAATGACAGCAAATCACGCCAGGTATGAACAACTCCTAATAGGGGAGTATTGGGAGGAAGCAAAATTCCAGAGTGGCAAAGAGAAGGAACTCCAGGAATCCGGGACAGAGCCCTGAAAGGTGCCTGTCTATATAAAACTGACTTTGCTGCAGTGACCACCTGTGCTCCACAGACGTGACCATCTCTGGGTTTGGCTCATGGGGACCATGGGTTGATTTATGCCCTCTCTTTCTGTAAAAACCCTCCAAGGTCTTATGAGAATGCACGAAAAATCAGGCCAAACACTGAGTATGAGAAATGAAACCCAGGTGCTGAAGGTAGAGGGAAAGGACTGAAAGGAGAATCAATCCTTAAAAGTAAAGGAACATGAAATGACCACAGGCAGAAGGATGAGCAAGGAGTGAGGTGGAGGGACCATGGAAAAGCAGCAGAAATAGAAGGAAATTAAGGGGAAGGTGCAGGTGAAGAAAAATTGAAGAGAGTAACAGAACATAAACTAATTACTTATGTTTATTTTTCCTCGCATCTCAGCTGCCAAAACATTGCCTCCACTTGCTTTATTCTATCAGACTCCAGAAGACATGTAATTAAATCCCTGCTTGACTAAATAACCCAAAATTCCTTCTTTTCAATTGGTTTGCCAACATACCTAATATTAACAAAGACATTGACTGATTGAAGTGTTTGGCCAGGTCATTATTCCTGATATTACAGTATTTTAAAAACTGCATCTAGAGCATAAAAAACTATTTACAAGCAATTAATGTCATATTTCACATTAAATATAGTATTAAATTAAACTGCATGAATATGCAATGAAATATAATTTGCTACCAGTTCTGTAATAGGTAATTTCAGTGAAAGAGTTATTTCAAACATTACTTATTAAATAATATTCACCAATTATTGCCAGAAAAAACGTGAAAGCCTTAGCTGTTAAAAAGTGAATCTTTCTTTGAAGGATATTCCTTATGTAGAAGGGCACAGTGAGGAAGGATGTGGTTAATTAAAAACCCCTGCACGTGCACATAGACACAAAAAAATACACTTGTCTGCTAAAATGAGTTTAGTTTCTGGTAATATCAAAGCTTCCTTCAGGCATATTCACCTGCAGGTGCTTCAGTTTTGCCCAGTTTTACACCAGGCACCCATGTAATGTATACAACCACTCAAATGCACATTCACACCTTTAACCTCAAGGTTAAATCCTTAAATCCTGCACTTAAATCCTTTTTATTCTAAGGTGGGGAAAAGTAACAGCTCAGAACTCCACAGAGTAATGAAGTAAAAGCTGTTGCTCTTATTACTCTCATTAAACTATCATGACTGCCCACAATAATTTTTTCTCCCCATTTCCATATAGCCTGTGAAGTTTAAGAAGAACAGAATCTTTTTTATTTTGCCATTGAAGAAAAGCTTTCAAGCAATGCATTTTTGAAATAAATCATTAAGGTAAGCAAATACATGCTAGAAGCAGATTTGTAAGATAGAAGAGGAGAACAAAACAAAAGGCAATACAGAAATAAAGCTGCTCCTTCTAGAGAGATCAAAGGAATGATGAAGTCAAACTTGCTGTGGGTAATGTTTTCATTTCCCATCCCTCCCTTTGTGGCACTCCTGATAACTTTGAGCAATGATTTTTAGAGCTCCTCTCTCTGTAAATTCAGCCAGGAAGCAAAGAGGACTTGCAAGAGTCACCCTGAGCAAAGCCCATGAAATATTTTAATGTAGTAATTGAGCCTGAGCTCCTCTGTTCCTTCAGACTGCAGGTACCTGGTACCAGGATTTGTCAGGAATGCAGAGGGGCTGAGTTTGGAGGAGAAAAGGAAAGAAAATGGGCAGCTGTGGAGAATCATGGTGTAATGACAGAAGAATCCCATCAGAAAATGACTCAGGATTCTGTTATCACAAGGTTTAAGGAGTGTAAACTTTGAGGTATAAGATAAAGTATGGATGTTTTGCTCCAGCATGAATCTCCATCTGGGCTGTTCACTGACATTAAACAGACATTTCTATTTTACAGGAGACCATGACTGCCTGATAAGAGAGACATGACCTTTCCTTTCCCTCTCTCTTTCCCTCAACAAAAATGGTCTACTTCAAAATGTCATGGAAGTATAAGAACTTAATCTCAAATCTGTTACAGGACCAATAGATTCATTGCCAATGCAGTCTTTTTTTTTTTTTTCCTTGCCTATTCTTAATGTGTGGTAAGCAGCAAGCCAGGCTTTGCTTTCCTAACCAACAATCAAAATAAATTCACCATCCATGACAATCCTTCCCTCACATGCATACAATAAACTGCTTGCTTTGAAGAACTATGTGAGATCATGTTTTGGATGAGGTGATTGAATCTGTAAATTTTTTTTTTTTTTTTTTTTTTTTTTTTTTACTTTAGAACACATAAAAAACTTTATATGAATAATCTAATACTTCTCAAGAATGGTCCTGAAACCCTTCAAAATTTAGCAGAATCTCTAGTTTAAACTTCACAAGCAGGTGGGGCTGGAAGGTCTGAAAAATCACTGTCCACTCACCATCTCTCAATGAGAACCAGTATTTTGCTGAGGTCTTATTTATAGAGCAAAATGTAACTAATTACACCTGAATTTTCCAAGTGAATAGTCTAGAAAGATACATCTCCTTTTTTTCATGATTTTTAAATACCTTTTTTCTCTTAGTATAGAAATAATTTAAATTCATTTTACAAAGCAAGTGAACATATAAAGGGCATAATAAAGAAGAGATAATTAATTTGATTTTCCAGTCAGCTTTTCTTTTTGCCAATGGTACTATTAAGGCAAGCAGAATTCTTCACTTCCATTTCCCCAGTAAGTCTTGATTAAAATATAGCTACAATACACGTCTTTTAATTGACTTTGGGTGATGTAGAAATGTGGCATTATTACAGATATTAGCTGTTCAAGAGAGATCAATGGATTATCTAAAATGTTAGGGGCATGAGTTACAGTGAAGACTCAATCTCACAATGAGCTTGGTGTCCTCTGCTTCAACCCAGGTGGCCTTGCCTTCCATTGACTTAAAAAAAAAGCTGAAAAACCTCAGTACTTGGTCAAATTGCATCTCTAATGCACAGAACGCAGCCCAGCCCTGTGAGGTAGCAGTGAGTTCAAGGGCACAGCTGTTGAAGTTGGTGTCATCACGGCAATTTTTTAACACCATTTTACTCAGTTCCTTGCAAAATCTGGTTTAATTACTAAATGTAAGTGCTTCGGTAAAGTCAGAAGAAGTTAAAAACAATATCACGTCATTTTTGACGTAATTTAATAGCGTTTGAAATTCCAACAGAATCTGGGACAGTGGAAATGTCCCTGCCATGGCAGGGGTGAAATAAAATGAGTTTTAAGGTCCCTTCCTGCCCAAATCATTCTGTGATTTTAGTGGGAGCAAAACACAAAGCCATGCAAAAGCCTTTAAGAGAAGAGTTCTGCACCTCAGCTCAACAAATCAGAAGGGACCAGCACTGAGATCTGAGTGCTGCAGCACATTACAAATCAACAGCTGCTGATTAGCAGGCTGTGGATGATTTGCATGCATTTCTGAAGGCTCCTGACACAATCCTGAGCAGGCTGCAGCGTGTCTGGAGGTTTGGACACGCAGCATTGCAATGGAGCTGCAGAGTGCATGGGGAAACCCAGGGGAAAGCATTATGAGGCAGTAAAACATTGTTATGCAGTGCAGAGCATCCAACTTTTTAAAAAGCCCAGCTTTATTTATGTGCTATCCTGCAAATTCAATTACAGGATTGAAAATTAGCTACAGGTTTTCTGCTTAAAAGTGCTTGTACTCATTTTAGTGGAGATTTCTTTCTGTCTCCATGCCTAAATTATTCCATTAAGCACAGGAACATGGTGACAATCTTCTGCAGCTGCAAATTCTGCTCAACGCTCTCCTAATGTGGGCTGGCCAAATTAATCCAGCACGTAACTCATCTCCTCTGAAACACCAGTATTTCATTTAGCATTAACTTTATGGAGAAAAAGTCCAAGCAAGGAGAGGCAGCTCTCTGTGGAAAGGTGCCTGGGAGGGCTCAGCAGGCAGAGCTCAGCTGCAATGGGACCGTGCAGGAGCATCAGCATTGCCTGGAAAGGCTCTGAAGGAATGCCCAGAGGCATTCTCTCTGAATAGTGTCACATATTGCCATTTAAAAAGTTCAAAACCAGCATTTTTCACCTGTTTCTTCTTTCTCCTTCATGGTGTGCCTTGAAAACTGCCACAATTTCACCTCAACAGCAATGTAAAATTAGCAAGAGAGCAATTTTACAATTGCGCTACTTGAAAAATCTACATTGGAACAACAAAATAAGGCAAACAATGAAGTGGATGAAATGTCTATTTTCTATAACTTGCAGGTGGACATTCGGAGCTAAATCATCATATTTTGGAAAACCTCTGGCCCATTTTTATAAATTAACAATATCTCATATTCTGTTAACAATATCTCAAACTCTGCAGCCAGTTTCCTCAACCAGATTTATCCACTTTCCCTGGTCTAACTCTCTGTGCCATCCCAGAAGAGATTTTGCTGCAAATACTTATTATTAAAAAAAATGAAAGCCCCAAACCAACAAGATAAACATGCTAACAGAGCTGTCATTGTATCTATTATAAACTAAGCTTGTAATGGGATTATTCTTTGGAAAATTTGTTAAAGAAATGAAGTTTGTGGTGCAGCAAGCTTAGAGAAAAAATAATGAATTCACAGATGTTCACCTTAATGAACAACAGATTGAGAATATATTATTAAATTCAAAAGGATAAGTTTGCATATGTTGTCAAAATTAGGTTTTGATCCTTACAAGCATTGTGCTAATGTGAACAATCAATTAATAATTGATTAAAGGCTTCCACCAAATTGATCACTTTGGAATATTTCATTATTTATTTAATTTCTCCTGAGAACGCAATAGATCAATGTGTGAATAGGTTACTCCTGGACACGTTAATAACATTAATATATAGTGTCCATCTCTGATGGAACAGTCCCATTAGGCGATGGAGAAGTTGTCATGTTGTTAAGGCTGAACACCACCAACCTTCCTGGCACAGGCATCCTCCTCCTGCAGGGTTTTCCCACCTTGCCTGGGTTTGGGCTGTGCTGCAGCAGCTCTAGGAATGAGATCTCAGCATGGGAGGATGGATTTGCATGGGAGCTGCTGCAGGAGCCACTTTAGGAGCCAAAGGGGGGAAGGCAGGGAGGGAACCATGGACAGCTCCGAGGGAACCATGGACAGCTCCGAGGGAACCATGGACAGCTCCCAGCCCTTCCACAAACCCCAGTGTCACAGACATCTTTTCATTAAAAATCCTTCCTTAGGATTTTTCCCTCCTGAGAAGCTGGGAGGCCTCAGGAACAAAAAGTAAACAATGGTTATCTGCTGCTGTGGGATGCAACAGGTGCATCTGGGATTGGGCTCATGTGGTTGTTTCTAATTAATGGCCAATCACGGCAGAGCTGGCTCCCTCTCTGTCCAAGCCACAGACCTTTGTTGATTCATTCTTTTCTATTCTTAGCTAGCCCTCTGATGAAACCTTTTCTCCTATTCCTTTTAGTATAGTTTTAATGTAATATATATATCATAAAATAATAAATCAAGCCTTCTGAAATATGGAGTCAAATTCTCATCTCTTCCATCATCCAAAGACCCCTTTGACCACTGTCACACCCCAGCCCTGGGAAAAGCATCCAGCCCAAAGGATTTCCATTCAGGACATGAGAACAGTGTCACACAGAACTGCAGTTTGTGGTTTCTCATGGCAGGAACTAAAGCTCACTACAGATCTGTTCCTGCAGAGCTGCTCTGCACCGAGAGCTGGTACAACTTGAAATCAGGGCTGGGATAAAACCTCTGCCAAACAAGGGAAGAATTTTATCATTTCCACCACAGTGCACTGCAGTGTGGACTTTGGGCCAGTCCTTCATGCACTGCCACATCAAATTAACAGCAACAAACATCATGGAGCTTAACGAGCCCCCTGCGGATGGGAGAGACACTGCTGGATCCTGCCTGCTGACAGGGAAAATGCCTTGGACAGGAGAAACTTGTGTCATTGCAGTGCATTACAAAGCGAGCTGCAGTTTGAAAGCTGTGAAAAGTCACAAGAAATCTTGCTTTGAAATGTTCTTCCACTACCCACTTCTGTTGGCAGCCACAATATGGAACATTCCTCATTTATTCCCAAGAGCTCAAGTCCCAAACTTGAGCAGGGAGAGTGGAGCAAAGTGAGAAGGGAAGAGCTGCTGGGGTCCCACTTAGTTTACAAATAGATGGACACCCTCTGCAATAAAGTAGAAGATAAAAATTCCAGACAAACCCCCCCTGCAGTGCTTCAGCATCTTTAAGTGACCAGCAGAGGCTTAAATCGAACTGCAAAATGGGAACGGGACAGTCAGGAATGGCTCTCCAGAGCCTCCTGCACAAACCCTCTCCTGGGGGAAGCTCCTCTGCACCCCCAGCCAGATCACCCAACACCTCTCTGTCAGTTTTTGTGTTCTTCGCCAAATTTAGTCTGTGGAGAGATGTTCCAGGAGTGCCTGCAGCCCTCTGCAGCCTTTGCTGGGCAGGTGAACAACTCCATCACTGCAGCTCAGTGCAAATCACAAACCAGCACCCAAAGGGTTTAGTCCAATTCCAACTGGGCACGTGGCTTCTTAAAAGCCCTTCTTCTAGTGCCATCTAAATTGGTTTTCTTTTTAATTTTTTTTGGCAAAAAAATGAAGTGAAATCAATTTCACACACTTGCAAATACATGGAATATACAAATAATATACTGGGTAGGAAGTGAGTGTCTCTTCAATGCAAACACAACCTGTCCCTACAGGAATGTTAGCAGAATGTAAACAGTATTTTGGGAGAAGTTACCTCACCACTGCTACCTCAATAGCTCTCAAAAGCTGCGAAAGGATGTTTGTGATCTATAGCAAGCTATAGCATAAAGTGAATTTATGACACCATAAAACCAGCCAAAATCTCCCCACAAAATCAACACCACCTTGTCATGATTTACGTAAGTAGCAGAGCTTATTTTCCAAGAAATATGAATTAATTTTTATATCTGTTCTCTTTCACTGAAGTTCCAGATTTTTCAAATGACAATATAAGCCTAAAATAATTCCCAGGTTTACATTAGATGAGCTGTTTTTTTTGGTTATTTTTTATGCCAATCATTTGACTTGGACCAGTAGAGGCTCATCCAGAACATTTCACAAAGCCATTCCTCACATTTAAAAAAAATAATAAAATCCAGATAAAGGCATAATTTGACAAACCTTTCATATCTAAAATAATTTCAAACTCACAAAAAAAAAAAAAAAAAGTGCTTTCTTGTTCAGTTGCAGAATATTCTGAAACCTAGACAAGACAGACAAAGAGAAAATGAAATACTGTACTTTGAGAGGCTGATAACAGAGCTTGTAACAAAGCAATCTTTTCCACCTGGCTTTTGTAGACCCCAGAAAATACATTCAGCAAATTCAAATGCAGATGCGCTCAGGATGGAAAATGCCCAGCTACTCCTCAAGATTCAGCCAAAACAGGGCAGAGAAGCCCTTCTCACTGCCTGCCCCTGGAAACGCTTCTGAAGAGCTGCAATCCATATGGAAAGTGGTCATCAGAGACATTTGCTTAATAGCTTTATTAATTCTGTTTGTTTATTGAAAGCCCTTAACCAAATTGAATATTAATGTTATTTTCTGCAAGACATCCCAACAAGCCTAATCCTCAGATGTGCAGCAACTAATTAAAAAGTTGTGTGGATGAGAATTGGGTTACCCTTCACTTTGTCAGCAGACTTGCACACTGAAGCATGGATTTCCTGTACTTACTTAGACTGAAAGTGATTTAATTATGAAACAGTGCAAGTGCAGTGTAAATGCAATTTATCGAAATAAACGATGCAAATGGAGCCCTGGAAAGTGCAAATTTACAGATGACATAAATATAATATTTTACTGCAGAAGCAAATGTTTTTTTTTTTTTTTTTTGAAATACCATAAATCCAGCAGTGAAATGCTGAAGATCTGCTGTAAAACCAAGTAAAAGAAAATTAAAACTTTATAACAAGAGCAGCTCTTTTCTACAGAATTGGTCACATTTGCCAGAGATGCTGCTCTCACACACTTATTCCCATTATCTCTGCTCATTCTGAAATTACTTTGAGGCATAAGAATAAGAAGAATAAGGATGATGAGTATTGAACAGCTGAGTCTAGACAATGGGCACGGCTGCCCTTTGTCTTCTCCTGAGAGACCTTCTGAGATTGTGGTGCTGCACCTTTTTCTCTCTGAGAAATGGATGACTGAAGTCAGCAAATAATTTAGACAAAGCCCATCTTTCACAAGTCTAGGCAGAAGAATACTCCTCTGATGTTTTATTTTCTTTATAAGAATGGTTCTATTCATTTAATGCATTTAAATACATTAAAAAAAGAACTAAAATAAGAGAGTGCTTTCCTTTGCTCCCAAGAACTTCAAAAGAACCAAGCTATTATATAACATCAAAATCAGACAATATTTTCTGGCTTAGAATTCTTGGTCTTTTTTTTCCTAAACCTGAAGAACAGATGAATTATGACTGTTCATACCACCATTTCTATAAATTAGTACTTCTTTGCCACCCAGAGTATCATCACCAGGGTCCAGAAATTAATATAGAGACACAGAAACATGAAAGTGCTTGATGTGTTTGCCAAGACTAAAATTTGTTGCACACTTAACAGCCCAGACTAGAACTGCAGTGTGCTTGCAAATACTGTTTTTCTTTTAAAAAATGACTGCTGGTATTCATAACCCTGGGAGACAGCTTTCACCTGCTAAGAAAGATTCTATATTTTTTTCAGAATAATTTAAGTAAAAGTAATTTTTTGAGAAAAAAACCCCAGTGCAGAGCAGAAATGGAAGACAAATTGTCTGCTAATAAAAACAACAACAAAAAAAGAGTTTATTTCTCTTTTTTGAGATTAAAACCATGTAAACAACACAGATTTTTGACTTTGTAGGAAATATGGAGTAGATTCCCATATTGAACAGCCTGACCTTGCCATTGTCCTGTTGGGCCTCAGTTCAACAGCAGAGCCTGAATCACTGCTGGAGCAGTGGCTTGGTGCTGCTTGAGGAGGAATTTATCTCCTACAGCACCCCAGAAATGAGCCCCCAATGCAGCAAGATGTTAGTGCAAGGATGCAGTTAAAGTTCTACTAACTGCAAGAAAAATCTCCTTACTCAATTAAGCATCTCTTGCCCTGACTTTTAAGACAAAGTGTGCAACCTGTCTGAGCCACAGGCAGGAGTTTGTCTGTGAACTCACAAGCACAAGGCTGGAAGCTGAAGCAAACCAACATTGCTTTTACATTTCCAGCTCTGTACTTCCTGCCACATCCCACTCAAAAGCAAAGTTCTCTTGTAAAATTCATATTTGAATTTTTTTCACTGTTAAGGGATTTTTAATACACTTGACAGCTTAACTGAGGCTGGGAACATCATAGGATCAAAATGATTATACGGTCATTTTCCTCCACACAATCTCCTCACCAGTCTGTCAATCCCACCAGGCTCTCTGGTACCATGGATATTCCACTGCCTGAGGGAATCCTCAGGTATTGCAGCACACCAAGGGCTGCCCAAGAGCTCTCTGAATTTCACCATCCTCTGGTCCAGAGCAGGCATTGCTTTCCCTCACAGCTGAGAGGTTGATTTGCACAGGCTTTTATAAGGAGTCAGACAATACAGTAAATTAAAGGACAAATAAACCAGATTAAAAGTCAGCCATAAATGTTCCTTTTTAAAACTGAAAAAAACCCCAATCCTCCCTGTAAGTCTTGTTTTAAGGAGATGTCAAAAAAAAAAAAAAAACCAACAATCATTTTGAATCAACTTCTTGCCATGCATGCTGAAAGTTATTTATGCCACCTGATAATTTGTTTTTTTTTTTTCCCTTTTCCTCCTAAACTGAATAGAACTGAACTGATGAGAGAGTGGGTTTGACTCCTCTGAATCAAAGGTATGATTAAAAATTAAAGCCGAGCTCCATTTTCCACATCTCCTATACGTGTGACGTGTGACACACTCGAGCCTTTGTGTGTGCACAACCCAGCATCAGCTCCATGAAATCTGTGAAAGCCTCACAGCTCCAAGCCCTTGCCACAGATCTGCTCAGGTTTTGGGGAGCACAGAGAAGCCTGGCAGGAAACAAAAATAAAACAAAAATCCTTTCCAGGCCCTCTGGAGCCGGGTGCCTGCACCGTGGGCTGCTGTGCACTCAGCAAACTGCAGCAGCGCAGATGAGAAATGAGAAATTTTGAGGGCAATTGAGCACAATGAATTTTCACAGTGGATCAACACAAAGTCATTTACAATGGGTATTTCTGAAGCACTGATACAATGAACACATTTATAGTGTTCAATGGCCCTAAAAAAATCACCTTTTCACCTGTGGCAAAGCTGCTGCTGAGAGTGACTGCTCAGATGTTGGATTTTAATGTCCATTTATGTGCTGTGTCAAAAAAATCCCCTAACAATCATTTTATGACTCAACTTGTTGCCATGCATGCTGAAAGTCATTTATGCCACCTGATAATTTGGGTTTGTTTTTTTTCCTTTTCCTCCTAAATTGAATAGAACTGATATATCTATTTTGCATAGATATACATGTCAGCTCACACACATGCATACCTTCAGTGTAGCAATCAGCTTCTTTGGCATATTATGAAAAAAAAAATCTAAAAATTCTATTGAAAGAAAAGCTTCACTAAGATTTAAAACCCTTCATGCTTTTTGACTCTTACTGGTTGCAAAGTAACTCCATGGTAAAGGCAAATCTCATGCCAGGAATGCAAAAAAAATATAAAGCTGGTGGGCTACAGAAATCTGGTTATTTTACAGAGCAGCAATAACATCCCCTCATCCTCTCCAGTTCCTCTCTTTCCTATAAAATGCTGAATTGAGGAGCTCACTGTGCCCAGCTCTGGTACAAGGGAGTTACTAAATTGTCTTTCAGCTTCATTCAGTTTTCCTGCTGGAGTTTATAGGAGGGTACACGTACTCACTGATAGATTCTGATTTTTCTTTTGTGTTTTTATGCTTAATCTGGGTTGTTAAAAAGATCAGAGCTGTACTTTTACTGTTGAGCCACTCCAGCAGCCCCAGCAACTCTTTAGTCCATGCTGGGCATTTCAAGTGAGCCTGTGTTTGCATCAAAGCCTTGCCTTGGCCCATGGCTAGTTATTATATCTGCAGGCATGGCAGCTAACAACAGGCACCTCCACCCCAATTTATTCTGCACTGTCTCCATGCTTCCCTTCCCAGGGATTAAGCACCTTGAAGCACCATCTTGTTGCTATTTCAGTGCCCAATGCTGGTTATTTCTGAAATAACAATACATGCTTCAGTAATAACAAGTCATTTCCCCTTCCCCTGACTCACGAATGCATTTGCCACATTTTTCTCTCAGTGCTTCCCAGAGCAGTCAAATTAACCTTGTGCCTGTCTAACAGCCCGTTTCAGAGCTCTGTGCCCTCAGCACAAGCTGTCAAAGCAGTAAAATACAGCAGAACTGGGAGACTCCGAGCCACCACTTAGGGATTGCACTCAGTTCTGGCACTTGTCTGTTCTGCTCTTGGGAGGAAAGAACTCGCAGCTCTTCCCTTGCTCGGGGGCTCACGCCCACCACAGGAGCCTCCCCTCACAGGTAAAGCACTGAAGAGCACATTGTAGTGTCAATAAAGCTGTTCTGAGCAAAGACAGAATAGTTTTATCCTTTACTGCTACACTGTGAGGCTGTGGATGATCACCGTGTCATCATTTTAACAGCAGTGACTCCTCCTTCCCTTTTTTGACTTCTCCTGCCATCAGAAGGCTGCTGATGCATCAAGTACTGCTGGCATGAATGTGTGACACCAAAAGAAAATATCTGCTAAACAGGTAAGACACTTTCTAATGGAAGGAGCTGGAGTACCTTGACACCTGCAAGCTTCCAATGCCGCTCCTCCCTTTATGACACCCATCTCTAGGTTAGTATTGCAGGTGGAGAGCTATTCACAAAACATCCTGTCTGTGTCTGGCATCCTTTGAGAAAGTATGGTGCTCCCAATGGTAGGAACAGTGGCAGAAAATAATCCTTTAGTGGCAACTAATCCTCTGCAGTCATTTCTGAGAGTGCTGGATCCAACCCTCTCCTATTAAAGAACTTTTTTTCCCCTTAGTAGAAGTTTTCAGATACAAAATTCTGAGATCTGAACAATCTTTATGAGGGGGCTTCTGTTTTGTTTTTTTTCACAATAGCAAATATCTGTTTTTTTGTACTAGTTTCTCTGCTTGAACAAACAGTAAAATGAATCCTCAAATACAAAGTCTTTCCTTTCTTTATCCCCTTAGTTACTTGTGTAGATGATGAATATATTTTTGATAAGGTTGATGCAATGAAAAAAAAGTTAGAGAGGACGTGTCATAGTGTCTCTATTTTCTCTGTGGCACCTCCAGACTGTGATGGGACTTTTTTCAGTAGTCCATGCTTATCTTGGAGCACGGAGCCCAAGCCCAGACTCCAGGCAGGGGCCCACAAGAGCACAACAATAATTTCCTTGCACCTACAAAGTGCCTGCACTTGGCTAAAGCAGCACTGGCTGTGTTTGGATTATTACATGTAAAGTGTTTTGCAATTGAAAATCTCTTTCCCATCTGAAGCATCCTCCAAGTCAAAGAAAAAAAAAAAAAAAAACATAAAAACAGAACTCTGCAAGTCCAAAAGATATTAAGGTCCCAGAGATCAAGCTTTGGAAATTTGTGCTGTGAAGGTTTTTATGTCAGAGTGTCCTCCCAGGAGGGCTGACAGAATCAGAAAATATCTGAATATGACAGAACACACTGTACAACACTTCTCCCAGCTCAATCCAATCAGCAGCCAAGGACACAACCTCAATAAATTCTTAATAAGTTTACCAATCCTTACAGTACAGATACTCACAGACCATTAATATCTAGCTGCCAGGATATTGCATCTGCTAGTATATGAACTTGGGAGAGTCAAATAGAATTTCTTTTCTATATTCAACACAATCAGAAGCAGCAACTATTTCAGGTGCTGTCAAAAAATCAGAAAAATACAGATTAGTTAACTGTCAACATTTCAGCAACCCAGACTGTGCTTATTTTAATATTTAATTATTTTCTGGATCTATGTCAGAGATGCTCCTGTGAAACTGGTACCGTCCTCTACTTTAAATTACTGCCCTGATTCTGAAGTTACAAATGCACTTTGTTGCAGTTGCCCAGCCGAAAAAATAAAGGCGAGTTCTGTAAATCCTCTCCCCATACAATGAGAAATTGGGGCAGAAAAGCAGATCCTCCATCATCCCTGACAGGCAATAAATGTAATCGAAGGTATGGCTTGTGCTTCTCTGCAGAAACATCCCTTATTCCAAAAAGTGAATCACCAGAGAGAATGGAGTACACAAGTGCCTTTGATCACCCTCAGGATGTTCTCTGTACTTCTCAACCACAGCACAAGAACTCCTTAATTGTCCACTGTTGTCTTTTTTTATTTGTTCTGCTGTTTTCCTCTCAAGTGACTGAGTAATTTTTGCAATTGGATTGAAAAACTCGTGTTACCAGATAATGGCGACTTGAAAAGAATTGCTACAATTTCTGTGGTGTTTATAAAGGTAGTTTATAAGCAAATACAAACATCCATTCCTTGGCTGCTTCAGCACTTATATTTGCCTATTACTTGCTCAGGTGTTTCTGGTTTGATCTCCTTTTTAGTAGCTCTCCTAATAAACTGCTTTAAAGACTGCAATCCATAACTTCCTACAGTGAAATCGCATGAATAAATTAAATAGAAAATAAAGTTGTTCTACATTATGGTAGAGTAAGGTTCCCTTTTTTCACAGCAAATGCAGTCAAACCACACTGGGCACCTAAAGCCAGCTGTGACTGTGCTTTCTGTTGCTGATTTGTCTCCAATATCTCAATAAAGTCCCAAAAAACTTCAGCTACAAACTGCAGCAGCACAGGGTGTTACAGCGGACTGCGGTCCATGGAAAGCAAGTCAATTCCAGGAGAAAAAGCACAGCAACACTGCAGTTAGCAGCTTGCTCTATTTATGGGTTTAGCAGCACTCCTGCCCTGTTTCAGAGAGCAGAAATGGTGCCCACCTGTCCTTCTCCCTGGGTATTATGTGCTGCAGGCAGGGAAATGGGAAAGCTCCGAGAGGCAGCGACTCCCAGAGCCCAAACCCATTTTTTATCCTGCTATAAAACCACAAGACAGCATAAAGGCAGTGCAATGCCAGCTAAACTGGTGTAGCTGACAGGTATATGCCCTGGAAATATGCTGGCAATTAGGAGCCTTGGCTAAAAGAAAGCAAACATCCACAAGTTTGATGCCACCAGCCCTGCTCCTGCCCACACACAGCCCTGCCAGCCCCAGCTCTGGCACAGCACAGGGCTGGCACACAGGGAGGAGGAAAGGAGTCCTTGGTGGTTCCTCTCCAATCCAGCACTCAGCACTGCCAGAGAACAAATTCCTTCTGCTTCCAGGAGCTGATCCTGAGCTGGGGCACCAAAGGAGGGGATCAGGAACTCTGGTAGCCAAGGCAGGACATGGATGAAGCTGAGTCTCTCAAAGGAGCTTTCATGGGAGAGGTGCCACACATGGGCAAAGGACTCAGCATCACCTGGCACCTCCTGCTGCTCTGCCAGCTCTGTCCCATGGAGAGGAGCAGCACAGCACTGATCTGCCCACAGCTGCAGAAACCTGGAGCTGCTGCTTCACGCTGTCCCCAGCATCTGCCCACAGAAGCTCTGATGCAGAACATTGAAAGACATTTCCAAAAATTCTTCCATTTTCCTTTTCTCCTTTTTTTTTTTTTTTTTTTTTTTTTTTTTTTTTTTTTTTTTTCAGTAGACTGAATGGAGGAGTTTGGAGGCTTCCAAGAGCAGGAAAGCAGGTGATTCAGCCAGGACATGGGGGCACGCTGTACATTGTGAGGCTGAAGTTCTATTTCCTCCTCCAGTTTGTCAAACAGAATTGTTATAAAGAGTTACAGAACCAAGAAATGTCAGACAAAATACAGAAAAAAGCTTTGAAACCTTTTGTGATAAAGCAAAATTAACAAGTATAGTTACAACAGCTGCATGAACAACTGTGTTTCCAAGGCAACAACTCACAATTCTTACAGCTATAAAAAATCCTGGGCACCACGGGGGAGTTGTGAAATTAGGGAGACTCCAGCTAAAATAGAATATAGAAAAATGGACTAAAGCAGGGAAAGCTGAAATTATGAAACTCACACTGCTTTTAACAGCTGCAGCCCGGGCACACCTTGGTGCTGGCTTGGAGGAGTGCTGGCCCTCAGGTGTGTCCCCACCAGTGTCCCTTTGTCCCCCAGGTGCCACAGGAAAACAACCATTAGCCTCAAATTGGCAGAGCAATTACTGCCCCTTCTCCTGCAGGGTAATGGCACAAAGCTGTGCTGCTTGCTGGCCTGAGCAATGTGTGCCCTCCCAGCAGAGCTGTGCACTGGGATAGAATCAGAATCACCCCATGGGAAGGAGGCAGAAAGCTCAGGGCTTTTCTTTTAACATTATTGCCGTGCATATGTGACAAAAAATTGTTAAACCCCACCATTTGAAAAGCAACATTTTTTCAAACAAACTCACAAACATAATTAATTCCTCAGAAACAACTTGAAGATTCACATGGATCTGTAAGCAGCACCTCTTAGGCACACTGGATCTTGTGTGGTGTGACTGGATATGTGTGTGTGCAAACCAAAGAGATAAAAGCAAACTTCTGGAGTTAAAACCACAAAATTGCACCATGTATGGGCACTTGGTAAAGACTGCTCATTTAAAAAGCCCACAGGTGTCACAGACATCTGAGAAATGATGAGAAATCCTTTCCTTAGGGTTTTTCCTCCTGAGAAGCTGGGAGGCCTCAGGAACAAAATGCAAACAATGATTATCTGCTGCTGTGGGATGCAACAGGTGCATCTGGGATTGGTCTCATGTGGCTGTTTCTAATTAATGGCCAGTCACAGCCAGCTGGCTTGGACAGAGTCCGAGACACAAACCTTTGTTATCATTCATTTCTATTCTTAACTTAGCCAGCCTTCTGATGAGAACCTTTTCTTCTATCCTTTTAGTAGAGTTTTAATGTAATATATACCATAAAATAATAAATCAGCCCTCTGAAACATGGAGTCAGATCCTCATCTCTTCCCTCATCCTCAGACCCCTGTGAACTCCATCACACACATGCATCCATCTTTCCTCCAAAGCATTGGATTTTGCAGTGTGAGGCTTAGGAAGGTCCAACATCCATTTATGGAACTGAACAGGTATTTCATTAGCAGCACTGGTAATTGGCTCCCAGATGGAAATATCATGGGCAGGTGAACAGGCCCTGAGCAGCTCAGCCCTGGGATGCAGGAGTCTCCTCTGCAGGGTGTGGGTGCAGGGCAGTGGGGCTGGGATGGTTATTTCACATTCAGGGGGGAACAGGAATGCAATTTATTCAATCTCCTGCACAGCCACTGGCCATGCTTCCCTGCCAGGGGTCAGCTCTGTGCCCAGCCCCTCCACAGAATCCCTAAGGCTGCAAAAGCCCTCCAAGACCAAGTCCAGGCTGGTTAACCCAGCACTGCAGTGCTCACCACCAAACCCACTCCCAGGTGCCACAGCCACTCCTTTTCTGAGCACTTCCATGGATGTGATTCCAGCACACCCTTGGGCAGCCTGCTCCAATGCTTCACCACCCTTCCAGTGAAGAATCTTGTCCTGATATCTGATTTTAACCTCCCCTGCCATAACCCGAGGACATTTTGTCTCATCCTGGCAGTTAGGACGAGAGATCAACCCCACTTCACTGCAAAC
Source organism: Melospiza melodia melodia (assembly GCF_035770615.1). Taxonomy (NCBI): domain Eukaryota; kingdom Metazoa; phylum Chordata; class Aves; order Passeriformes; family Passerellidae; genus Melospiza; species Melospiza melodia. The sequence continues at coordinate 18,241,036 of NC_086209.1, read as the reverse complement.
TCCTCCACTCTTCTCATCTAAATTCAAGATCCCAGCTCTCTCATGCCCTGCTGATAAATGAAGTATTACAAATCTTTGATTTTCATCATTTGCACTTTTTGCAGGTAGCGAAATTCCCAGTTAAATCCCTACAGCCCCTCCCCTTCACAGCTGTGGCTCACAGACACCTCACAGTGTGATCCTGGAGCTCGTCCCTCCTGCCTCAGTGACATTTCCTGCATGGTCCCGATCAAAGAATAAGTGACAGACTGTCTGTCCTGCTCCTATTCCCTTCTTTCATCAAGTGAGTAAAAATAAGGGATAACTACAAACATCTCACAGACACTCCTGCAGAATTTTTACATCAAGATCATTGTTAGTTTTTTTTTTTCCTTTGATATTTACACGAATAAAACCAGACTTTGATTGGGAGGGAGCAGTCTCCAAAGAGAGTTTTAGACTGACTGTGGTCTCTCCCATAGCTGTTCTCTGCTCACATCCATTTCCACTCCAGCAGAGATATCTGAGGCACAGGGGCTGATTCAGGAGCTGTGGCAATGGCAGAAGCCGGGCCAGTGCTCCCTGCCTGCTCCAGACTCATATTTTGATGCTTAAAATCCTTCAGTGCTTCCTGCCTGCTCCATTCTCATATTTTGATGCTTAAAAGCCTCCAAAGGTACAGTCACTGCTGTATATCTTATACAGACTTACTCTAGAGCAAAGGACAATGTACATCCTCTGTAGAAAAAAGCTAATTTTCACGAGCTAATGAAGTGACCAGTGAATTTTATTGCTTTGTGACATATTCATCACTTGTTTCTATTGAAATATTGAAGTTATTACACAGTATATCATAGCCCCTACAAATTCAGTGATACAAAACCTTATGAAGAGAAATATGAATACAGACCTAATGGAATGTGTGAGTTTTTCATGGTCTTTGATGCACCATTTTCTTTCATGGTCTTTAAAAACCAGACCAAACTGTGGTTTGGAGGTTGAGTTTCTTCTCCAGCCCACAGCTGGGTCAGCCCTGCTGCATTTCCCCAAACCCAGTCTGGTGATGATGTAGCTGAAGCAATGATCCCATAGCCCCAGTGGCAGAGGGCTTGGTCCCATTCTTTACAGGGGACATTGTAACTTAGGAAAATCCAAATGGAGTGTGCAGCCCCACTGACCCCCAGTGAAAACAGACTCTGCCTTTTGTGCTGAAGGTGTTGTTAGCAGCCCAACGCCAGGGGAAATATCAATAGGCTCTTGAGGATCAAAGCAACCTGTATATAGCCATGCTTTTGTCTTTGATGATATAGCCAATTGTTCTTTACTTGCTGAAATGCCTCTGCGTCTCCTATAGATTTTCCATACGTTATTTTTCAGCCTCTTCTACCAGGCAATGCAAAGCTTTCTTAGCACTGCAGTCAATAAATGAAAATATAAAAGTCTTTATTTACACTGCCAGACAGGGGCCCTAGTGCAGCCCTTGTAGGGCAATACATCACAGCTCTATGGCTTTCCTTAGGGTTTATTCTCTCTCTGACACAGCCACAAATGCATCTAAATCAAACCAAACACCTGGAGACTTTCCAGTCATATTTTCCTACCGTAAATGAGTCCCTCTGCCTGTCATACACCCAATCACACAGCAGCAAGGAACAGTTTCAAAGCAGTGGGGAGAAAATGAGGCAGCCACGCTCCCATTTGTGTGACACAACAATTTGTGCTGGCATTGGTTCTTCTGCATGTACAAAGGGGAAAAGAAAGAGCCCGTTTTTAATTCCCTGCATCCTTCAAGTGGAAGGAGCCCAACATTTTTCCGAATAAATAAACACAAGTAACAGTAACTACTTGCAAAATTTTTAGGATGGAATAGCCCTGAGCCTTTCCAGCAGTATCTGCACAGATTGACTCAGATTAGATGCTAAATCATTTTCACAATTCAGATGCTTGATATTTTATCTGTTTAATAGGTTCCCCAATTTCTTTTCTCTTTACAACTGCAACAGCAATTACAATTGCCATGAATATTGATACACCATAAAAACAAGCCATTTTTGCCTCACACTGCTTTTATATACGTAATAGATATTTAGATACTACTGGTGGTGTGAATAATATATTTCACCAACATAAATGATAAGAGTGTGGACAAGAGCTGGCTAAAATTTCCAGCATAACCCCTCAGCAATAAGGACAGACTCCTCAGGTAAAAAAGACAGATGTGCATGAAAAAGAGAGATTACAGGGAGAAGATGATGAAAATTTGTTCTTTCAGCATCTTAAACTACTCCAAAGCTACTCTTGTACTTGATTTCTTTAAGAAAAGATTCAGACATGCCCACAAGGGCAAACACCAGGAGATCCTTGACAGATACAAGGGCACTGCAATATTTTCAGCCCCACACCAGCTCTGAAGGCATTTCTCATCTGAGGCTGGTAAGAACAACTTGCAGCACAAGGACTGGGAGCCTTTGTTTTTTCACTCATTGCATACCTATTCATGTGCAGCTTTTGCTAATTTCTGCTAATAATTAGTGTTCTGAGATGCATTAGGGATGAAATCAGTTGGGATGTTTGATTTACGTCTGTTGTTTCAGGGTAATTAATACAGTCTAGCAGGTACACACTCTAAGAGAAAGAAAGAAAGAAGGGAATATTAAAAATGAGGAGGAATTTGAGTGAATTTAATGAGCCTGATGTGCCCCTTTGCACTAAAGGAAAGCTGAGTATCTTCTGAATTCCAACTCATGTCAACCAGTGATCTGACCTCCCCAGAAGAACACCAAATTGTGAGCCATGCTTTCATATGGAATATTTACAGCAGCATCCCAGGTCATTTCACAAGGGAAATGAACTTTAAAATATGATGTAACCTAATTCAACCTTCTCATTGCTACTGATAAATCATGCACTTAATTTATTTATTATGACTGGATATGAAGGCAGAAACCAAGAGCCTGATTTGCTCTACCACTCCATGCAAAATAAATGTTTTTTTTTTCTCTTTTTTCCCCACTTGTTTTGATTTTCTCCATGTTGAAATGTACCTGATCATATTACGAATGCAGGATCATTTTACAGAAAAATGATCATTTTACAGAAAAATATTTAAGTCATCAGACAAAGAGCAAAACATGAAGAGGGAAGAATATCAGATAAAGCAGACGCCCTTATAAACTCAGCAATAACAAAGAAAAAATACTTAAAAAAAAAAAACAGCTAACAAATAACATAAAAATCAGAGAAGTGTTAATGGAAGCAGACAAGGAATATGTTTGTTTTTTCTCATTGTGGAGAAAGATGTCTATCACCATAAAGAAATGCCACCATCAGTCATGCAGGGTCACACGTAGAGAATGTGTGTCTCATAAAGCTCCATTCTAAGGTGCATCCCTCAGAGGCTGTGGGGTTTTTAAAACTCAACCCCAAGCTCTGAGAGCAGCCTGGAACTGGGGTGATGCCTGTGCAGCTCAGCAGCCATTAACCTCACCATTGCACCTTTTGTCAAACGCGGAGGAGGATCCATTCCTCTTCCACAAGTAGCATAATGATACCATCAGGTTTGCAGTGTTAAAATAAACACAAGGAAAGCCATTAAAAAATAAAAATCAAACCCACCCTAAACAAAACAAACCAAACTCGTTTGCTGCCTCCATACAACAGAGTTTTAGAAGCTGTCTCAGGTGACTGATAGCTGTGAGCATCAGGATCCAACCCCCCAGATTATCTTTTATCCCTGTGCCCATGGCTGTCCTCTATTACGATGACCTTCAGCACTGCTTTCATTTAATTGTATCTTTTAGATAATGATCATTCCAATGGCTGTCATGAGCAAACACATAAATTTGCTGCAAGCCTTTGTCTACTTTTCTGAAATTTTGCCAGCACTGCACCTCAAAGATTTCAATTTTCTTCCTGTCAGCAGCGCTTCTTTCTCATGATTCATATTTTGGCTGCTGCAAAAAATGTGCTTTTTACCAGTCGTGTCTTGTACAATTCAAGTTTCCAATTGTTTTACTTGGGAATTTTAAAACTCCCTATAAGTGATGTGTTTAACTGACAAGGAGCAGGAACTAGTAAATAGTGTAGAAGAGCTGAGGTTGAATCCTAAATAGCTGCATTTAGTGTCTCTCCAGCTGAATGACTGAGATGTTTTGCATCTCATTTTGATTAATGAAATCTAGATTTTTGACATATTCACAGAGAGCCCTCATTCTTTGCAATATTTTTGCTTCCAATTTGGTGGTTGTGGGAAGATGCTGTTTTCTTTTTACAGCTGAAATCTGTTCAAGGATCTGAAGGAATGCTAAATCACTTTCGCTATGTAAGGTCCTCCCTTAGCCCAATTTAATTCTCCTGCTGCACAAAGGAAAGGCTGCAAACTGAACAAATTCTTCTCTCATACCCTCCCACAACCCATTCACTTGCTGTCAGGGCAGACATCATTTGTGTTATCATAAATAATTCTTTTTTAAAAAAAACCACACTATCAACATGTCTACACACAGCTGAAAAAAGAGGAAATAACATTTTTAAGTAGGCACTGAAGAAATCTCCTGTTGGCCCTGCTATTCCATGTATCTTTCAACAATTTGATGGGGCAATATCCTGGTACATGAACCCACTATTTGCAATGGCTAAAGAGAATTTCCTCTCATCAATCTATTGCAGCTTCCAGCCTATAAATCTTGTCACCTCCTGTGACTTCTGGACCATCTTGTCTTTGATACTTTGACCAAAGTGCAATTACTCTCTCCCTGCTGCATTCCCTCCCATTTGGGGCTGCTGCTGGTTGAGTATTCCACACAAATTCCACTTTTCTCAAGGTATTTCCTGTATTGGGAGTCCAAATCATCCCAGGAATAAAGGCAGCCACAGCTCTTTGGGAGGTTTCAAAGCTACAGCTCAGTCAATGACCAATGCAATTGCTGAATATTATGATTTTTGTAGCTGGACCCAACAAGGCCAATAAGATTTACACAATGGTTTAAATTTCTGAATCTGTGCTGAAAATGTGTTTCCATAATCAAAACGAGTTTTTCTGAATACCTAACAGGGTTTACATCAGGCAGAGTTGTAACATTCATCTTCTAATTGTTTTGCAGACAAGAACAAAAAGTGGGAAAAAAGTGCATTGGAACAAAATTCCTGGAAATATACCAAGAACTGCAGCAAAGCTGTCATTCATCTTTGCATCTACAAGGAGAGAAAGAAATAAAGCTTTGAACCTCCTCCAGCCACCAAATGAATCTCATTGACAATCTCCCTGCATCCTCCACACAGCTCTCTGCAGCTCCCATCTCCACATGAACATTCCCTTGGTTATTTTCATTTCAGCTCTGCCTTGGCTCTGGGACTGCTCAGCTCAAAAAGCTGAACTTAAGTGTGGGAGGTTCTTTTTCAAAGAATTATGGTTACACCTTCTGCTTTAAAAAAAAAAAAAGAACAAAATTCCCCAATCCAAACCTTATTAGGGCTCTGAATTACGCATAGGGGATGTTCCAAGGTGATGTTCCACCTGTATTTTCTCCCCATCAATCCCATTCTCAATTACAGGCAGCAGTACAATCCAGCTCCTTAACAGCTCTATAATTTGCATCTTCCAGTTGAAAATATTCCAAGTTCTGTTCCTTCAAGCACATAATTTCAAAGTTATGTTCTTCAGAAGAAAAACAATTTCACATCAGGTCCAAAATAGCTTCTGATAATCTCACGTAGCATACATTTACCTTCCTCTAGCACCAACCCAATTCTCCCCACAGCCAAACTGACTCTCTATTTCGAGACACAACTTCTCCACTGCTGATTCCTCTTCACTCTGTTATTGCCAGTAACATTGCTGTATAATTAAACCCTGCCTTGTGCACCGAGGTCTGGAAGCTCGCTGCTAATTGCTGCATTATTAATTGCTAAGTCAACTGGTGGCAACGGGGAGCCCAACTGCTGTCTCTGGAGGGCCAAGGGGATTGTCAGAGAAGGAGCTGTTTATATCAGCAGCTCTGTTTTCCCTTTCTGGCTGTTTTGTTTCCCTGCAAACCCTCCAGCAGCGATGGAGCACCCCAGGAATGGGCTGGGCCAGCTCAGGGAGCTGTGCTCTAATCAGATTGTGCCACCACACTCGCTCAGTAATGACTATTGAAGGCACAGAAGAATGCTACAAGTATAATTATAGTACCTGACAGAGCAACAAATGAAGTGGGAGATGCCTCCAAACGCAGCCAGTTTGCAATATTCAGGATGCTCCACACAGATCCGTGCATGTGCAGCATGACAATTGATTGGCATGAGGTGATTTGTTTTGGCTGAGCGGTGCCAGTGTGATCCTCACCCCCAGCCTTTTATTGATCCTTGAAACAAATATCCCCCTGCACTGGTTTCATTAGACAGGCTCTGTCTTGTTAATTACCGCTCTCTCAAATCTTTTGGTGTTTCATTAAAGGGAACAAATTGAAAGAATTAAATAAACAATCCATGTCAGCTGCCACCGTCCTAGTGGTCTTTAATTCCCCTGAATACCAATAAAGAAAGTTCTCCCCCCACCCCTTGATATTTATTTTTTTAGCATTATTTCTGACATCAAGTCACAACAAAGTGGTGTAATGCACCATCAGAATTTACCGAGTCAAGCTGGAAAATAGTCTGAAAGTCTTGGCTGACTACATCCCAAATCCTTTTGGACTTTAGGGAGGGCTCTCCTACCTCGCTGCTGATACAGAGTTTCACCAGCTTCTCTGCAATGGATCAAAAGGAGTTGTTTTCCTCTATTCACAGGAGAGACAGTGAAGGACTAAACAGCAGAAATAATTTGTATGGAGATTTCCAAAATGAGTCATATTAAATTGCACTGATAAAAAACATTTGAAAATTGCTTTTGCTGGGGGAAAAAAAAAATTACTTTTGTTCCTTTAAAAAGAAAATAGTAATTTTTTTCCTCCTGATAGGTAAAATTCGGAAATCTGAATAAAGGGAAAAATAATAATAAAAAAATTACTTATTCTCTACACTAGATATAATTGATTTTGGAAGGCTGTACAACACTAGAAATTTGAATTAGGGAACATTATCTATAGTCAGGAGCACCTAATAAAAACTCAAGATTCAAGATGATTAAGAACAGCCAGGGCACTTTTTATTAATGAATCCTTTATTCTCTGTGTTCTCAGGCTTTTGGAAATGTCTACATCTCCCTGAGCATATTTAGCAGCTTTATCAGTATTAAGGTAATGATTCCCTCACCTCTTTTCTCTGTGCTGTCATCCAGTCTCTAACAGATTCCCTTGCAATCTGCAGTGAGCCATTAAAAAAATGGAAAGCAGCAGAATTCAGAGGAAGCTGCTATTTTTCCCAATTTTCCTAAGCCCAGAAACATCTGAAAATAATTCAGCTGCTACTTAAGCATCTTTTTCTCCTGTTCTATTCACTTCTTTACCAGCCTGCCTTCCCCAGGGCAGAAGCTTTGCTAGAGAAACCCCCAAGCCCCACAGAGCTAAGCTTCAACAAATAATGGACCAGGAGGAGATCTGCCCAAATTCCACTTTCTTTTTTCAACAAAACCACACTCAATGTCATATTTACGCTAAAGTGAGAGACTGGAGTCTTAAGATGGAAACCAGGCAGATTTTTGCCATCTTGAAGCAGATCCTGACTGTCTTGAACCTGCACTTTTTGGGCTCGGGGACTTGGGGAGAGGCGCTGCTTTCCAGCAAACACCTGTCCATTTTCAACAGGATAAAGCACGAACACAAGAATTACACCAATGAGCAGCTCTGTGAGCTGGAAACTGCAGGAATTAACAGCAATACAAACACACGTGCAAATGGACTGGGGACCAGAGGAGCACAGCCACCAGGTGAGGCTGAAACCGCTGAGTTGCCACCTTCCCTTCCTCCTCCATCCCCCTTCAGCTTTCCATCTCCCGCTCGTCTCTGTCTGGAAGGGCCCTCTCAGCCTTTGTGTGGCAGTGATGGGGCTGCCAAAATGTGACAGCCTTATCTGCAGCCCAGCCCTGCAAATTGCCAAGCATTGATCCAGCAGCCCGCGCCAGCTGATCGCTGCAGAGCTGCTCTGATTTCTTTTCTTCTGGGAAAGAAATGAACTTCTCTGCCAGCCAGCAGCTCCCATCCTGCCAGGGCTATTCCCCAGCAAAACAAAGGGCCTGGAAATTAGAATTTTGTTAGATGAATTAACAAGGCATCCCTTTCTCCTCACTTGATTTTTTTTTTTTTTTTGGTGGGTTCTGGATGCTGGGTTGCATCCTGAAATGTGAGGGGAAAACAATACAATTGATTATTGTAATTTCTCTTCAGGCTTCATGTACGTAAATGTCTTCCAGGTACATTGCTGAGGGTTGCCAGATCCCCATAAACTTATATCACAGCAGCTTTTCAAAGCATTCTTCCTCTATTATTACAATCAGATTTCACAACCAAAAAAAAAAAAAATTAGCTAGTTATGCCCCACTGTGAGGAGGAATAATATTTTACTTAGATTTTTTTCTCCTGTAATGATGTTCCTTGTGGGATCATTTGAAAAAACTCTATTTGCCTCTTGAAAAGGAAAGCGCAAATGATAAAAAGGCAACTTCCCAGCTCTGGTTTTACACCTACATTCTATGGCTTGTGTACAGTCATGTCTCAGTCTGTAACAGCTTTGCAGAAATAATGTGTGTGCTCTGACACAGAGCAGGTTAAATATAACAAAGAAAAGTCAGGAATATCACTTCCTTGGCTAATTTATTCAAAATGGGGCTTTTCCTAGTTTCTCTCTTCCTAACTCTCATTTTATATCACCATTTCCTTTGCTAAGTATTTCTCAGTTTAGCTGAACTACCTGCAGAGCTGTGCTTCCATGGGCTGTGTTTGCACCTCTGCAGATGCTTTCAGATCATTTTGTATTTTATTCTGAATTCCTGAAATACTTCCTGCAACTTTTGACGGGCTTTATTACCTCACTTTATTAAGCCAGACTATTTATCAACCTACAGCATTGTGTTGCAAAATCACCAAAATCGGGCCCTTCCTTCACAAACTGGGCTTTAAGTGCACCAGGACACCCAGCCCTCCTCTCCAGCTGCAAAAGATTTGTTGCTGCTTCACCCAAAATAAAGCATTTGACATTGATGGCCATCTCCTGGCTCCAGGCAAGGCCAGATCTGCGTAGCCAGCTCCAAAATGCAGCATCAGAAAGGAGCTCGCGCCTCTCATGGCATCAGAGGAAGATGTAAAATATGCACGGTGGCAGCTGAGCTCCCCTGGGGAAACAGGGTTTGTCACACTTAATAACACTTGTGCCCAGTGCTCTGGTGCCTCTGCTGAGCTTGGGTGGGATAAATCAGAGGGGACGCAGCAGAGCTCAGCTCCCATTCGCTGCCACCAGGGCAGCAAATACACTCTGCCAGCACTGAAGGATGCTAAAATGCTTTTTTTTATTTTCCTGAGTCCTCTATGCAGGAATGATGCCTGTCCTTCTGGCAAAAAACCTATTTAGCACAGCTTTTAATTCCTCTTTTAGATGTTACTCATGCCTTCCCCTCTTTGAGTTCAAAGCCTCCACTATACTTGGAAAAATCCCACAGAAATACTAAGATGCTGTACCAATAAAAAACACTTGAAGAATGAAAAGCCACACAGAAAAAAGAATGAATTACTGAAAGATTAGTGCCATAATTACCAAACAGAAGTTAATTCCTACTTGTAACACAAAAAAAAAAAAAAAAAAATGCAAGAAAATAACTCCAGTTCCCTTCAGGAAGGAGCAGAAACTGTAAAAATCTACTGCAATTGTAGGAGTTAAATTCCACATTCTGCTTGAATGCTCGATGGGAAAAACATCATCCACATCTAAATAAAGCACTTACGAAAGACTTAACTGCAAGTACACGAGGAGCTGAAATTAGACTGTCTAGTTAACCAAACTTCAGTGGACATTTAAGTGCTAACTTAGATTAACATAATTCTACTGATTTCTCATCTTGGTATGTTCTTCTGGATATTGGAGGAGCATCAGTTCGTAGTTCCATGGGAATTCAGAGCTTGGAATCGCTGCACCACTTTTAATTTCTCATTAGGACTTTATTTACTGACTGCAGATGTGATGGGGTTTAGCTGCAGCCTGTGCTGGAGGGTCCCTGAATCACAGTAAATTACAATTACCAACAGTTGTCTTCCACTCTCTTTCCACTGCTCCTTGCACTGGTTTCAATCTTGCCAAAACAATTTTAGCCAGGCAGAGAACTCTTCCCAAAAGAAGCCACTGAGTGACTGGGAGCAGTTTGCCAAGGGAAAAATTGGGAACCACTGGCAGAAAGGGAGAAGAGGCACAGAAACCAAGCCAGCATTTCACAAGCTGAGAGCCCATTGACAAAAGCAGGCAATCCAAATTAACAGCAAATTACATAAACAGATAAATGTGCAGTTGGGAATTCAAGGCTGTGTTCACCCACTGCCTGCTTCCAGAATTGCTGAAAGCCTGGGTCAGGCACTTCCAAAAAAATCATATATCACACACAGCATCCTGTGCTTCTCATTTATCTGCAAAGCCTTATTATGGCAATTATTAATAAAAAAACAACCCAAGACAATTAGAAAAATAAATTAAAATAATGGTAAGGGAGCTTCAGACATGAGTGATAATATCAATCTGTTACTTTGACACAAATAATTAGAAGAATTTTTCACTTTGTGTAACTTTTAACGATCTTATATTTAAGGAAAAAAAATATAGTGAGACAGGGAAAGACAAAGATCTATTAATCCATTAATATCACATGGTTTTCATTGTGCTCACTCCCAGTTTTTCCAGGAAGTTTTACCATAGAATGAGACAGTTCTTCAGCACTGCCTACCAAGTAGTTTACACTCTGAAGCAGGAGGACCAAGAATCTTCACAAACAGTATCTTATGTACTTAATAATTCCATTTACCTGATGTAAATTTCTAATCCTTGTCAATCCTAAAATATTTAGTTGATTAGGGTAAATGCCACATTTTCTACTGGACTTTTCCCTTCAGATATTTGAGATATGAACAAAGTGCACTGATCAGAAACGAGCCAGGACCAGTTTTGTAAGAGCAGAACCCACAAATTCCAATCCTGTCCAGTTCCTTGGGAGCAGAAATCAACCTGGACAAGCCCCAGCATTGAAAATGGCAAGAGACAGAGAAGATTCCAAGGTATCTGGTGCTTGTATATCTCTGTGGCAAAGCTGGTTCATCTTTAGTAACTAAAATGAGTTCATGCCCTGGTAACAACCACCTCTCCCAGAAATGTTCAGTCATGAACCTGAGAGCACCTGATGAAACAGCACCCACTGACTTTTACCACAGCAAAATCTCGTAAATAATTTATTGTCAAGGAGGAACAACACTGCACAACACACTCACAGACACACGCTGAAATTTCACTGCAATTGCCACACTTTTGGTAGAGTTGAGTAAAGTCTGCTGTTATTCCCAGCACCATTTATTTGTACACAAAGCCCTGGATCGATCCAGTATTTAAATAACACTCAGCTCCAGACTTCTCTCTCCACATTAGACACCTTTCAGATGTTGAGGGAGGGAGAGAAAAGGCAAGAAATAAACAGGGCTTGATTCAACTCAGCTCCAGGGAGATGTGGCATGCATCAATAATGGGGGGGCAAATTAATCTTAAAATTACTACTGGGTTTGACAGTGTAATACACACCTAAGATTTATTTCCATCTTTTCCTCTGCAGAGTACTGAGCTCTCAGTGTTTCTACTTATACTTACCCATGTGGCTGCATCTGTTCCCCTCCTGAGTAAAGTACAATGATTCCCTTTCAGCTAGAAAATTTCTCTGAGAGATTTTTTGTTTGTTGATTTCTGCGAACAATCCCAAATGATTTGTGCAAGACAGAAAATGTTCCTTTTTTTAAGAGGCCAGCACCAAGCACTTCTATCAGTGCTGCCTTCTCAGCTGCGCCTCAGGTTGCCATTTATGACAAATATCCAAATCCCTCTGATATTAGAGGGGAAAACCCTGCTGGGGTGAGCCCCAGCTTGACAAGCTTGAAACAGTGCAGGGATAATTTATGAGAAGGTAAAATGGCACAAAAGGTAGGGGAGAGAGAAGGCTGGAGCATGAAGGGAGAAAATCTTCAAAACAGAACTCCAAAGTACACACACAGGTATATTCTGTGCTCAAATCAAGCTGTCTCCTTGCACACCCATTATTATTTCAGAAAATGCATTATTCTAAACAGATACAAAGCCAGACAAATAGGAAAAAAATAATCTAGTTCTGTTGTTAAGTTTATTCCACTGAGAAATAGCACTTTGCATTTTAGCAACTACTTTTGCCTTGATACTTAATGGTTTCATAAGTTATCATTAAATAATGGTAATTATTTGCCATAGCAACTATAACAATATGTAATTTATATCTAGTTTTGAGCTGTAGGGATGGGTCCATTTCATTAAGCACCCAGATAATGTACAGTGAATTTATCTGCACTTTCAACCAAACAAAGGAATGTGTTTGACAACAGGGTGAGGTGACCATTTGTCCTCATTTTCCAAACAACACTAAATCATCTGTTTTTCTCCAAATCAAAGTGCATTTTGTTATTGGTTATATTAAAGCAGATGAAAGTGTTTAGATCAGTAGGGAAATACAAAGTCAGTAATTTAGATGGTTACCATTTAGTTTAAAAACAGCAAAACCTCATGGTATTTCACAGAGAAATATTAAAGGCACATGGTTAAAAAAATCTCCAGGGTTTTTCAGTCATGCTCACTATCAGGTAGAAAAACTTGTATTAATCCACTAATTTCACCACTAGTGGCAAAATTAGAAAACAAACAGGAAAGAAAACCCAAAACCCAAACAATGTAAATAAAGCAGTATTTAGTAAATAAAAGTAATAAATTTACTAACTTAATTTATTTTTAAACTAATTTAAATAATTTTTTTTACTTTAGTAAATAAAACACAGTCCTGGCATATCAGTGAGATCATTTCCACTAAGCATCATACATGCCTGATTTTTCTCTCTGCCCCATAGAAGCCTTTCAAGAAGAAGGAAATCTGTTTTATAATAAATGGGCTGGAAAACCCTGATCCAGACAGGTTTTATTCCCCCAGTTACACAAATGTGAGGCTGCCACTGCTGGCGGGAGGAGCTGGACCCTGGTGCCAGAGCACATCATCTGCACAGAGCATGGCAAACCTGAGACCTCCACAAGAATTCCCTCCCAGAAAAGGAACAAAACACCTGGAGGACACTGAAAAGGCTCTAGAAAAGGAAATTAAATCAAGGGGAAAGGGAAGGGGAAGGGGAAGGGGAAGGGAAAGGGAAAGGGAAAGGGAAAGGGAAAGGGAAAGGGAAAGGGAAAGGGAAAGGGAAAGGGAAAGGGAAAGGGAAAGGGAAAGGGAAAGGGAAAGGGAAAGGGAAAGGGAAAGGGAAAGGGAAAGGGAAAGGGAAAGGGAAAGGGAAAGGGAAAGGGAAAGGGAAAGGGAAAGGGAAAGGGAAAGGGAAAGGGAAAGGGAAGTAAAGGACTGGGAGAGGCAGGGAAATTTGATGGAGAAGAATAAAGCGGTTGGAAAAAGGGAAAGCAAACAGCCAAAGAAACCCAGAAATTGAACTTTAGAGATACACCCAGGAAAGAGAGCAGAGTCCTGTGCCCATTTCACGGACTGGCAGCAAGAGATGAATCAGCAGCTGAAGGACACGAAGGTGCAGCAGATTTACCAAGTGTCTGATCAATGACTCTGGCTCTCCATAAATTGTCCCTCAGTGCTGCTGGGGACAGGCTCACTGGCACTGCAGGGGAAACCAGAGTGCTCCTGGTAAATATTTACTGTTTAGTTCCCACTGTGAGCCTGCACATGGCTCATTTGGTGTGAGCACAAGGGAGGAGTCACACTTGGCCAGCAGTGTGCATCTCTGTGGCATGAGGAGCATCTCTGGTGCCACATTCTGCAGCAGAGGTGAGGCCTTTGTACTTATGGTAGAAGTTTCAATTATTAAAAAAAAACCTCAAAAAACTAAAAAATAAAACAACAAAAGAAACCAAAACCAAATCCATCAGAAGAGTGGAAAGCCACTTTAAAGTGTTTGTGAAAATGCAAAGTGAAATATGAGATGAGTTTCAGTATTTATGAAGCTGTGCTGTCCTTACACATCCAGCATAAATCTATCAGTAAACCTACACCAAAAATATCCTCTGTGTGTACTCGACCACCTTCTCCAGCTTCATCTGAACCTTGCAGTCCAAGAAAATGTACTGACATCCAAGAATTGATCTGGGTATTGCACAAGTGTGGGACAATTTCTGTATTTCACTGGATGGCTTCAGTCACTCATCAGTTGGAACCCTTTTAGTCTGATCTTGATAAAAGCTACCTTTGATCTGCAAAATACAACTAGCCAAGCTATTAAGGCCATCTGACACATCACAAATCAAGTGATGAGTTATCAAACAGCTCTCAAAAATATCCTTGAAAATGAGCATATTTATTAATGCCTTCCAGTGCACTGCTAACAGTTTTATTTTTGCATATCAATAGTTAACAAGCATTAATAGCAGCAGCATTTTCTGAAGTCATTAGATCAATCTGAAAGGAAACTTCTTCCTACAGAATCATACATTTCCACTAGACATGGTGGTGTAATGGAGTTAAATTATTTAAATATAATTACAAACCCAAGCAAGGCACTGAAGCCATGTACCAATATTACAAACTGACGTGGCAACAATATATAATGCATTTCCAGCAGCGTGCTAGGAATGCTAACAACTCTTTTCTTGTCTGCTGAGGAGCTTTCAAAGCATCTGGGCCCAGAGAGTTTCCATTTTTTGATTCCTTTTTGTGATACTCCAACATGTTTCTTTTACAAACCCAGCCACAGTGTGCAAACCAAGTGACCAGGTTGGATTTGGAGCAAAAAAATGAACAAAACCCACCCCAATAGAAAGAAAAAAATAAAAAAAAACAACGGCAAAACCTGCTGCAGAGGGAGATGGATGACAGCTGACTGACAGAATCACAGTTCTACACTCCCCAGCTCAGAAATAAATCAATTACATTTCACATACAAAAACAGTGTAATTGTTTGTGAAGTGAAACCATAATCCTAATGCATCCATTTGACTTCACAATTATATCCCGTTATTATATCCCATTGAGAACATTTCTCCTCTCACTACACGGGTTAGGAAGTTGACAAAAAAACACATTTGAAGGGTGGTCAGAAAAAGAGAATGGAAAAGCAAAGGAAACCCAGCAGGGTGAATTTCAGCAGTCAGCAGCTGCTAAGGGAAACTCTGGAGCTGAGTGGTAGAAGGCAAGGAAGAAGCTCTAATAAAGACGAACACCAAGTGGAAAACACAGACTAAATAATAAATACTTGGAGCCTGCTGCCTGCATTGTAATCAAATTTCCCTTTGTTCTGAGTCTGAGGAATCAAATCAAATGGCACACACACGTTGGGACATGATTTTACTGCAGCCAAACTCTTTCAGCACCTCTCTCTGCCACTTCTGTTCAAGGGAAGCTTCAGGAACCATTACAGTCCCACGCCAGCTGATTTCTTTTTGGTATTTTCATTTGGCTATTGAACCCCCAAAGAAATATTTGAAAAAATAAAACCCAAAAAAAACCAGTGGCTCCATTTTCTCCAGCGCTAAAAAACCTCAATTTTTAATTTATAACAGCTCCTATTTAATATTTTCCTTAGATCTCTGCTGCTAGAGGGATGTGATTACATGACACTTGGAGATTTAAGAGATTGCAGAAGGATTTAGTACATGAATCTTAATCAAAGCTGTAAAGCAAATGCAGAAAAATCTTCCTAAAATATTCAATGCAAATGTTATGATTTTCAATCCAGTCTTGTGATCCCCAAACAAATGAGGCTGGAAATGTTGGATAAGAAGTCCCTAACTTTGGGGGGAAAAATACAAAAACAAAACAAACCACAAAAATACTCCAGAACAGGTAGGATTTATGCACTTATATTTTAAAGATTTCTGGCATCACAGAGGGAAGGATCTGTATGCTGTGTGTAGCACAGACCTAACAGAAAGTTCCAAGGGAAATGCCTGAAAAGGGATCTGTCCCACCCCACCAAGGGAATAAAACAAAATATTCTGTCATTTTTTCCTTTGTGCTTTTCCAGGACAATGTAGCTCTTGAGGGATGTTTGGCCAAAGCAGAAAGTGATGCAGAAGTGCCTCTGGGGACATTTTCTGACATTTTCAGAGCAGCAGCTCCTGGTCAGGACCTTCCCTGTCCCTGCAGCATCCTCCTGCCCAGGCTGGAGCAGCAGAACAGAAGCAGTACTCTGCTCCCCAAGGTCAGGAATAAATCCAAATTCCTTTCCCCATGTTGTTTTATAGGTTAATAACCCACAGCTTCATGGAGCAGTCCAAAGGAAGCTGGGCAGCAAAGCCCTCCCCTTGTCAGGCTGTGCTGCTTTGATGCCTTCTCTTCCCAATGCCAGCAGATGTCATTGTCTCCTAATCTTTTTTTTTTTTCCCTCTCTTATCAGGAGTGATGCATTTAACTCAAAAGCTCTCATTCACAAGCAGAGAGAGCCACAAGTCATCCAGACGAATTTATCTTGGCTTGAAATGAGGGAAATTGGGCTGATTTGCCACTCCAGCTCTTTCCAGAGGATTCCAGCATGTCTGAGCTCACTCTCTACCTGCATGCAGCACTCCTCTAAAGCTGCCCTCATTTGATTTTGATTTTAATTCTCTACCTGGTGCCTCCAGGCCCTCCCTGGCAGGGGAAGCAGCAATCCCGGAGGGGAGCAGCTCCTTTCCGAGCATCCCCAGCCATTGGCAGCTTTTCAAACATTGCCCTGCCTTGAAAAGAAGCTGCAAAATAAATGATCAGAGCATGGCAGCCCTTAGCAGAGTCTTCCTCGAGTGCTGGTAATGAAATCAAAGCAATTCAAGCCCAGGGGAGGTTGGGTTTGGGGGGTTTTTAATCTGCTCTGGGAAGGTAAGGGCTCTCCATGCACTTTGCAGATTCAATAAACGAGAATATGGGGCTGCGTAGGTTCTTGTTAGAAGAAGAAAAATGAAATGGAAATGGAAACAGTGGTCACAAACAGAGAAAGAGACCAAGTTTTCCTTCTGAAACAGGCAGTAAAACTGGCGTTATTCACACATTGGTTCTGGCTTTGTCCTCCTATTCAGAGCATGGATTTTCACACACCAATTTTTAAACTATTTATACAGAACTCGGCTCACATAGGCAGTGCCTTTGATTTTCTTTTCATCATTAATATTTTCCTATTCCATTTACTGCAGGAGCATCAACTTTTGGTCTATTTCCCCATTTGAAATGCACTTCTACCCTCACTCAGCTCCAAGGACAAAACCCCACAGCCACAGTGCTGAGGGTGCTGCAGCAGAGGGTCAGTCCCCACCATTTCCCAGTAACAATACAGCTTTGACTGGAAGCCAAAAAGCTGGGAAACCTTGAATGGTGATTCACATACACCTGCTTCACATGTAATTGTGTCATATTTAATACAAATAAACCTTCAGACTTCAATCACATTATGGGCTGCTCCTACCAAAAAAATCTGTAACAAAAAATATTCTCTCCTGCAACTAATGAACATAGAAGAGCTTTGCTCATTATCACTCTGCTCATTGCCGTCGTTTGAAGGACTTAATTAATACTGTAACATTCTGCTGCATTCCTGGGAGTTCACAATCCAGCAGTTGGTAAAGTTGGCTGCAGCAGGTGGAATTGATATTTTGGAAGTGGTTGTTAATAAATCACTCCAGAAAACACCTCCATGGAGAGCAAAACATAATGCTGTCAGTCTGTGCATGGAACTGGGGGATCTGGAGCTTCCCTCGGAGAATTAATGTTGGCATCGTTTGATTCTGAATAAAACTGAACCCAAAAAGTCCAGGTTTAGTTTTGTTATTGAGACACTAAAGCAGGAATAAGGAATTTCAGATTTCAGTTGAAATTTTCTCACTAAATTGATGGGGTTTTGAAATAGGCAAGAGCATTTAAAATCAGAAAATAAGGAGATTTCACAATCACAGCATCATTGCAACGTTTCAGTGTGTGCTTCAGCTGTGTGGGGAAGCCATGAAGTTACTGAGCACCTCAAATTGCACTTTTTCCTAAAGTTTCTCATAAAATGGATTGGAAATGCTACAGATGGCTTTGGAAGACACGTGCCACAGGTGGCATTATAAAATTATTTACTGAGATCCCTGTTTCACTGTTTTTAAAAGCTTCCACACAGAATATATGTCTTAGATAAACTTAGGTAGAAGAGTCTACCAAAAAGCCCAACACAAAAGAACATAAAAGTAAGATTGGTAATAATTCCACCCTATATTCCAGTATGGACAAGAGTTCATGAAGTTAAATTATTCCATTTTCTTTTCATTATTTGGGAAAGCACTTATGGGTTCTTAACCTATTGCAATTACAGTGCAAGTAATTTTTATCTAATAAGTCATCCCCTCAATTTCTCTCCAGTGAAGTAGCAGTGCAATGTAAGTGTTACATGATGAAGTGAATTTTATTTTTTTCAGTTTGAAATTTCTGTTGTAGTCCTTTCAAAAAGTGGTGTCTGATTCCCTCCACCCCACAACAGCAGCGCTGAAATAGGAATAGGCAGAGAAATTGCCCTGTGAAATTTGTTGCATGAACACATGTTTTTTAAATTTCTATTCTGTTCCAATCAAGATTTTGGACAAGATTTCTTCTCCCCCTGTGAAGGCCTAGGAAGACCACAAATCCTGTAATAGTTCAGGAATTTTTCAATAATTTTGTATTTGAGTCTTCCTCAGCTGCTCAGAGGACAACCAAACTCACTGAGAACCAGTCCACAAATAGTGCAAACACCTTTACATCAGAAACCAAACAGAATTAGTGCAATTATTCTTATCTATGCACCCATTTAGCTATTGATGTTTACAGACAGACTAAAATCTCAAGTCTATGTTAAATTCCTTTATAATGAGGTGCCTGAGGTGTGCAAAAATATTGAAATTAATTAAGAATAGTTATAGCATTTCCCATGGGATTTCAGCAGTTTACAATTTAGAGAATAAAACCATTTTAGATGCAGTTAAATGTGAGGGTCCTTAGCTCTGACACTGCGGTTTTGAAAGCAAAAATAGGCAACAACCTCTCACACATCAATGGGCCTTGATACTGCACTCCACAAGCTCCCAAATTGTTTCCAGCAGCTCAATATCTCTCACAGGGATTTCAAATTAAATGCAAAATGCAGCCCCTGAAGTGGAAGGCTACTATTTTATCCAGATAAGCACCATGGGAGAGGTCTCTCCTTCCACAGCATTTTGGAGAAATTACAATGCATTAGCAACACGCAATCCAAAGGAAAAGTATGAAATTGATAGCCTAGAAAACATCCTGTGTAAAAATATCAAACTGTATTTGTAAAAAGAGAAGAGTTTCCATGTGAAACTGTGTCCTATAAACTTTGGGATGAAGGTGAACCTTCACCTGGAGAGAAACTGTTCTGTCAATAACGTGCTGGAGTTTGCTGCAGTCAGGGGAGCTCTGAGAAAGCAGCCCCAGTTTCCTGTCAACACAGCCCTGGGGTTTTTGTAAGGACGAAAAACATCATTTGAAAGTCAAAGCCTTTGATTTGGGAAAAGACCATCAAAGACTCAGGAAGCAAATGCAGGTACAATTATTTTAAAATTTGCTCATGCATGTCAGTGTTGTCATATATGTGTGTGTCTCCTTTTTCACAAAATGAAAAATGTCTCTAAAATGTCCCACTCATGTCTCAGGGGCTTTTTCCTCTCCCTCATGGTCTACATTCTCCAGAATGCTGCAATGTGACTTGATAAGTCCATCAGCAAATGGATTATAATGGATAGAAAGGGAAAATAATTTATATTTCATTATATGCTTTAAGGTACTCAACTGAAAGGCTTTTCAGGAAGTTGCTGTTCTTATTTCTCTAAATTTATACAAGTAAAAAAAAAAATATGGATAGATTAATTCTGTTTTCACTGGAAAGCCAGAACCTCCACATCAGCCAAGTTGCCAGGAGTTAACTTGCACTCAAAACAGAGAATCAGGTTGCAAACCTCAGACCCTGCACGTATCATTGCCTCTTGAAAGAATTCCAGAAACACAGGGAGCGACATGAACAGAGCCCTAAAAAATGGATGGCAACAAGACCAGCAGCAGGCTTTGCTCAGGGCTTGCAGCTGGGCTTTCCTTCCCTCTCCCGAGAGCCCAGGGATGGGGCAGCAGCTCCAGGATCCCCCTGAGCTCCCTGCCCAGCACAGTCAGGGATAATTTTCTCCCAGGAACAATTAATCCCAAAGAGCTCACACACACACAGAGATGTGGGTTTGACACAAAGGAAAACAATTTCCTGCTCTGCTCTCTAGCTAAGTGAAGAGTGGACAAGTGGGCAGATTTTATTGGAAATATGGGATAAACCTTGCTGCTCTGGAGTGTTTATTTCAGTGCCTCCGCACAATCATTCATCACAGCACAAGAGGTGCTAAAGCCATTGTGCTAGAAAATAATTTGATTCATGGCACTTGATATGGAGTCATCCCAACGTGACAAATCAAGCTTTAGGCACTGCATCAAGGGCTATAAATGGTGAAGGATGTGTTGGGAGGCGTGGATCCCGCCTGGCTGGGCAGTAACTGAAGTGCCTTGATAAGGACGTGGTGTTCTGGGCAGGAGAGGAGTGTGTAAGTGAGGGACTCCACGCTTTTGACATCACTGCATCAACAGACTTCTTCATTTCAGGAGAGGCAGCCAAGGATCATCTCAGAGTGAGGATTGAGGAAAGCTATTGGAAGCCACACATCCTGCTTGAGGTGACTGAGATTGGCCTTGAGCCTTTTCTCCTCTCTCCCTCAGAGAATTCCCTCCACTCAAGTTTAAACCAGAATCATCGAACTAGTTCAATCATCCCAATTATTTGAAGCTTCCACTGCAGTTACAGAAGTTTCACTCCTTTCTCTGGGTCACAACTCAATGTACAGACCCAATTTCTTCTCAGGTTCTTCCTCATCCCCTCCTATTCCTTTCCAGAAGCTCCAAAAGATTTTTAAAGGAAAACACTCTTTACAGGCCTCCGTTGTACCCATACCTGCCATCACCACGTTTGTCAGCAAGTGCTTGTGAGGGAAAATAAAAATATTTCTCTAAGATGCTGGGATTCAGTTGTTCTTGCAGAAAAGCTCAGCTGGCTCCATGAATCAAAAATATTTCTCTAAGACGCTGGGATCCAGTTCTTGCAGACAAAGCTCAGCTGGCTCTGTGAATCATTTCCTTGATGAGATGATGGGCATGCACACCATGCCCTGTCCTCAAGAACTATTTTCTGGATGGTCAAAACACCACAAGAGACCCAGAGCTGAGCACAGGCACTGAACCCATTTCATCATTTCAGCTCAGCACTCAGTTCAGACTCTAACAGAGTCTTTCATACTCTCCCTTCTTTGATCCCCAGTATCCTCTAGCTACTAACCTTGAAGGTAGCACAGAGATTAAATTCCCAGTGATACGCTTAAATAAGTTGCTGTTAGCAATGTGTTATCGTGTGACACTCCAGCCTATGAATCCTTTCTGTTGTCAATGACAGCTCAGTGATAAACTTCCCTCTCAGCCATAACACCCCCCTGATGCACCTTATTTTCCCATTTGCTTTTATGTTTAACAAAATGTCACACAGATACAAATAAATAGGAATATATTGCATCAAATATTCCTCACGGTAGCATTTTCTTAACAGACAATGACACAGACAGATAGATTTGTTTCTGTGGAAAATACAGGCAGATTTCAATGAACTGCCTTGTTCATCTCCAAGTGTAGATCCCAAAAAAAAAACAAACTTCAGACCAAGGTCCCTTTTCTCCCTGTGTTTCCAGCTCTATAATAATGCATATATTCATATTCTAAAATATTTTTAAAAACCATTTTGACTGCTTTTCATTTTGAGCAGTTTGTTTTCCTCCTGCTCCTTCTGATCACAAAGGTTAAAGAACTGGGAGATTTTTCTGAGCCTGGTATCCAGGACTTCACAACAAGCATGCAGAGGCTCTATTAATTAAGGTAACTGCTGCAGAAAAGTGTGTTATGCTGCATCAGCATCGTGTAGCTGACCCAAAAAAAAGCTGTTTGTTAAGCCATCTAACTCCATGTAAATTCCAGCAAGAAAAGCCTGTGTTGGACTACATTTAAGACAGAAGTTTAAGCATATTTTTCTTCTCTCTGAAAACAAGTTTAAGGGGGAAAAAAAAGTTTATAAGCTCTTGGAAGCAACAAGAAGAATATCAATATTCAGTAGCTCATAAAACACATAGTACTGTGGGAAACACTGCAATGAATGTGCGGAACCCCTGGCTCTTTTCTGTTAAGAATAATGCTGGGGATTCTTTAAAAAAAATAAAAGTAACCAAATCCAAAAATACCATCATTCTCCACCACCAAGAACAAGAAACTTCAACAATCAGGACAAGTTAGCTCAGGGTACAATAAATATTTTCTTGGGACCAATCCAGGAAGCCCACACAGGAGATTTTTAGGTAGCATAAAAGAAATTATTCATTTCAACTGGCAGTTTATTAAATTGGGTCAATCATGCCATTTATTGCTTACTGTTCCTCAACCCACACAGAGAATTTACTTGGTCATCTTCATGTTCAACACACCAACTCAGGCATGCCAGATATCTCCATTCACACAGAAAAACTCCCAGATTCCAGTGCCTTTAGCCACATTCCTCCTTTGTGCACCCAGAAAAGTTTGTCCTTCGGGAACAGCCCTGAAAAATCAGAGATTTTCCTGCCCCACTTCCACGTGAATCTCAAGGCTGCTTAAGGAAGTTTGCTATGCCTCATTTGTCATGCTGTCCAGCCCCTGAGATCAAAGGGACAGCACACCTTCCCAAAGGTTTTAGGAATATGAGCCTATTACAGCATGGAAATGTTTAGGTATTACAGAGGGAAGTACAACAGAAAAACTCCTAACTACATAAAGCAACTTCTAAATGAATCATTCAGCAGGATTCTTACTCTGATACCTTTTCCCAGAGACAGCCTTCCCTCTGGAATACCTACAGACACACAATTGCATGAAGAGACAGAGCTTTATAATTTCCAACAGCTCTTATTAAAAGCACTCATAACACTAATAAACCTATTTCCTTTGCAATTTTAATATTTCCAAAGCACATCTATATTGCAATCCCCCCATCTCTTGCTGCTGCGAGAGGAGGTGAGCAGCAGCAATGTTTTCCAGCTGGTGCTCCAGTTACTCCAGATATTCCAGTAGCTCAGAACTCTGAGGTTCAACACAGAGGGATCAAACAGCAAATTGAGTTTGGAGAAGCCTTGCCCACCTTCCTGATGCTCCTGCAGATCTTTTCACCTCCTGTATCTCAAAGCCCGCCCCTGCTGCCCATCCCTTGTGCACATCCCACCCATCTCTAAGCCCTTTTGGCACATGGGACTGGAAGGAAGTCTCTGCTTTTCCTGGCCCTGAATTTTTTCCAGCACCTTTAACTCACAGAACAGCAATGAGCCTCGCTGCCCATGCTCTGCTCTGAGTGGAAAAAAAGATAAAAACAGCAAGGACACCTTGAACCTGTGTTTAAACACTAGAACTAGAGAAGAGGAACTAAACCTGTTTTACTAAAGAAGCAGCAGAGCCAGGAGCCAGACTAGGTTTGGAAGCTCTCAGAATTGTAAGGAATCCTAGACACAGAAAAAAAAAACCCAAAACCAAAAACCCTAACCCCTAAATCCGTCATCTTCTTTTAAGTAAATTACACACAGAGAATTCCCATTAAAAAGGCCAACCTCTCATTTCACCATTTCTCCTTTGTAACCAACTCTGATAGGTTCACAATTAAGCCAAAGATATAGGGAAGGAGTGTTTGCTTTTGCTTTGTTTAAATTTCTGCATAACCAAAAGTTAACATCAGGACAGGACCTTTGGCCACTTAACATCCAGGACATAAGAGTATGAACCTCAAACTCAGGCAAAAAACAAAAAATGTTGCTACCCCTAGAATAACAAGAAATTATTTAAGGAAAATAAAGTATTGAATGGGCTGGAAGGACTGACAAGATTTGTTCATTTATTTGGCAGCAGTGCCCAGAGAGCAGCCAAAGGGGTGGCTGGGAGAAGAGAGGAATATTTTCCCTTTGCCACAGGTTCCAGCCCCTGAGCAGGACTGCAAACCACCCACATCTACCAAAACTCCTCTCACACAGCTGCAAACCTGGGAAAGGAAAATCCACCAAGATCTGGTTTTACATTAAAAGCCTGATTATGGAGACAAGACAACTCATGGCCAGTCCTCTGCCAGCTCTGGAAGCACTGGGACAAACTGACTGAGTCCATCATTCTGCTCAGAAAGACCCCAGCTGCCTCAGAGATAAATAATTTGGGTTTGGTTGTTAGGATGGGGTAGGACATGGATTTATCTGTCTCTGGGGAGAGTGGGAGAAGATTTTCTATGTTATTTTAAAGTATCCCATTCATTGCCAGTGCACCACACTTCATATTTCATGTTTTGCTGTTCCCCACTTAATGTTGAGTTTGGAAGTGCAACATGAAACTTCCAATTTTTCTGTTACCAAATCTATGAGTGGGTTCAGGCAATTTGTGAGGACACTGATTATTGGCTCCTCTCTAACACCGCCTAAAAACCACATTACTAAATTAAAACCATTGCAAAACCTCTGAAGCTCTGACACAGCATTGGCCACAGAGAATTGTTCCCTTTGCTGCATAACTGCAAGAACCATGTCTCCAGAAATGAAATTGAATGATCTCACAGAGACAGGAATAATCTGCTTTTTGAACATGTATGTGCAATATTAGCTCTCACCAGGGATGAAATCCCATCCTTCCTGGGATGACTTGTTTCAAAAAGCTGCTGAAAGATTTGTGCATTCCAAAGAATTTACAGGAAGGTTATTTTGGGCTGGAAGTGGAGTGAAACATAGAAGCTGTGCAGATAAAAGTCATATGGAGGAGTGAAATTTATAGTGCCTAGTCAAGATCTAGAGTTTTCCAAATACAGCAGAAAATGTTTAAACATTAACAGGCAGACATCTGAAACAAATGGTGTTGGATACAACCTCCCTTGACTGCAAGGATTTGAACAATTTCCAGATTGGGAACTGGAAACTGTTGAAACTCATCTAATCAGTTTGGAATTGCAGGTTCCAGTCCAGCAGAATGCCCTCAGCAGCCCCTGGGTTTTGTCTTTGGAGCCAGAGTTTGCC
Organism: Melospiza melodia melodia; assembly: GCF_035770615.1. NCBI lineage: Eukaryota > Metazoa > Chordata > Aves > Passeriformes > Passerellidae > Melospiza > Melospiza melodia. The sequence continues at coordinate 18,215,803 of NC_086209.1, read as the reverse complement.
TCGAGTCCAACATTTGGAATGTTTGGGAGGAGAGTGGTGCTCAGTATGAGCACAGGCAAAATTCAAATGTCTCCATTTCACTGCTCAAGACAGAAAAGTTACTTCAACTGTATTAATGTCCACGAGTGGCTGAATTACCACCCTCTTTTTACCAAAAAAAAAAAAAAAAAAAAAAAAGAAACAAAAAAACCCAAAAAAATAAAGAAACAAAAAAAAAAAAAACCCAAAAAACTCACAGCACAATGTTTTATCAGTACGCCAGTGCAGCAACCTAAATACTGCGTAAATGAAAGGTTTTAACAGCATCAGGAACAAGATGCCTCTAAAAAATTTGATGCATCTGTCCTAGCTGAAACTTAAAGAAAAAACTGCAGATCTCTGTTCCCTTATAGCAGGTAAATGCAGATACACAACACTTCAGCCTTTTGACTTGCCATTTTACAGAAAGGTTTAATGCTGAAATGCCTGCTGGAGCCCAGGCTCGGGACAACTGCATTTCAGGAAAGCTTTGGGGCTGCTGCTGTCAATGCAGTCACCTCCATGTAAAATGCATTCCAGCATTGTACACCTGCCAAGGTGGGCTGGAGACACACATCCACTGCAACTGAAATTTCAACTATTTGATATGTCAGTGGAAACCAATATATAAATGTCTAATTCCATGGGGGAAAAAAAAATACTGCAATTATTTGGGGTTAATAATTTCTAGAAAGTTCGGTATTCAGTATTTACCCTGTACAGTCAGCTTGCATTTCACCGGTCCGAACTACAAAGAGAAATATTGCTATAGGATTAATATGTGACACCCAAATCCATAACATGCACCTCTGTGAGACAGCCTAGCAGCCCTTCATCAGGCAGGGAATTTGCATGCTGGCAATTGCCAGGGCAGGCAGGATGTAATGCCTGATGAGAGCTGACAGGCAGGGGATTAACGAGAACACAGAGCAGCCATTCCACCCTGGGTTGTACCTGTAACTGACACAGGTAGAGGTATTTAATGCATTATTCCAAGGAGATGAGCAGAGTGACAGAGTCCTGCACCTGTCTGCCGTCAGCTCAGGTGCTGTGTGATGGCTCCTGGCACTGGGAGCATCCTGGACGAATCCTGGGTGGAATTGCCTCGCTCACAGAGAGCAGGAATCAGCTCTGAGCAGGTGAAATGCAAACTGACTTTACAGGGGGATCTCCATGCTGAGCAGGGATGCAAACCCATCTACCAACAGGACTTTGCATTACATGGTTACACTTCTTTTTCAGGACATTGGGGAGACAATTAAGCAACTTGTTCAGGAGCCCAGAGCAATCCCCTGCCAAGGAGTCCCAGCACTCTGACTTGTGGCATTTTGCTTTCCATGCAGCATCACCCTCTCATTCCTCTGGCTCTCTGTGTGCTCCACTGAATATTCAGCTTGTGATCCACGGGACTACAGTGGGGTTTAGTTTGCCTCTGGATCACAGATAAAATTTCTGAATGGAGCTTTGTGGCTTGGAGTGTTTAGTTTTCCTGTAACATCATTACTGAGTTAGCTACACACATCCTAGGACATCAATTCCAGATATCCTGCCAAAGATCAGATGAGATCCAAAGGACTGCATTCATTAGCTGCCAAAAAAATGCTGGGGGGAAGGGATAG